>NC_140593.1:33358272-35758272 GCF_964204655.1 Triturus cristatus | reverse complement strand
TTTGACAGCTATCTGTCCACTGAACCTTTTTGGGCATTTTCTTAGATGTTAAGTCATTCAAGGGTGTCACTATTGATCCACACCCTTTGACAAATCTCCTATAGTACCCAGTCAGGCCTAAGAAGGCTCTCACCTGAGTCTGGGTAGTTGGAGCAACCCATTCCATTATGGTCTGGATCTTCCTCTGCAATGGTTGAACCTGGCCTCCACCTACAAGGTGGCCCATGTACACTACCTGACTCTGCCCCATCTGGCACTTAGTAGCGTTGATAGTTAGACCTGCTTTTTGTAGGCCTCCAAAACATTCCATAGGTGGACCAGGTGATCCTCCCAGGTGGAGCTAAAGACAGCAATATCATCTAGATATGCTGCACTAAAGGCTTCCAGGCCTGTGAGAACTGTATTCACCAACCTTTGGAAAGTGGCAGGTGCATTCTTCAAACCAAAGGGCATTACCACAAATTGATAGTGCCCACTAGGGGTAGAAAATGCTGTTTTGGGCTTTGTATCATCAGCTAGCCTTATCTGCCAGTAGCCAGCTGTCAAGTCAAATGTGCTAAGATACTTGGCTGAGGCCAAAGTATCTATAAGCTCATCTGCCCTTGGTATTGGATTGGAATCAGTCCTAGTAACTGCATTGAGGCCTCTAAAGTCCACACATAACCTCAGCTCTCTTTTTCCACCACTGGTGTGAGGTTTTGGCACAAGGACCACTGGACTAGCCCAAGGGCTATCTGAGGGCTCAATCACACACAGATCCAACATTTTCTGGACTCCAGTCCTGATACAGTCCCTGACATGGTCAGGTTGCCTATAAATCTTATTTTTAATAGGCAGACTGTCCCCAGTGTCCACTTCATGAGTGCACCAGGTAGTCTGACTTGGAGTCATTGAACACATGTGTCTGAACTGATTGATAACCTGTCTGCAATCAGTTTGCTGCTGGGCAGTGAGGCTGCCTGCCAATGCTACACCATCAACTGACCCATTATCAGGGTTCTGTGAGAGGAGGTCAGGGAGTGGGTCACTCTCTTACTCCTGTCCCTCATCAGTTGGCATGAGCAAGTCCATGTCTGCCCTGTCCACATATGGCTTCAGCCTGTTGACATGGAGAACCCTATGGGGACTCCTAGGGGTTCCAAGGTCTACCAAGTAGGTAACCTCCCCTTTCTGTTCAACAATAGTGTGGGGTCCAGTCCACTTGTCCTGGAGAGCTGCTAGGTTCACAGGCTCCAACACCCACACTTTCTGCACTGGCTGATAAACAGTCAGTACAACCTTTTGGTCATGCCAGTCTTTTTGCAGTTCCTGGCTAGCCTCAAGGTTTTTGTTTGCCTTTTTCATATACTCAGCCATCCGGGAGCGGAGACCAAGTACATAGTCCACTATGTCTTGCTTTGGGGGCTTGAGAGGTAACTCCCATCCTTCCTTCACCAAACACAATGGACCCCTGACAGGGTGACCAAACAGAAGTTCAAATGAGCTGTAGTCAACCCCCTTTGAGGCACCTCCCTGTATGCAATTAAAAGGGCAAGAGAAGGTCCCATTTTCACCTAAGCTTCTCTGGGAGTCCTTTGATCATACCATTTAAGGTTTTGTTGAACCTTTCAACTAAACCATTGCATTGTGGGTGATAGGGTGTGGTGAATTTCTAATTCACTCCACACTCCTTCCACATTGCAGTTAAGTAACTTGACATAAAGTTTGCATTTCTGTCAGATACTACCTCTTTAGGAAAGCCTACTCTTGAGAACACACTCAAGAGAGCTCTTGCCACTACAGGTGCTGTAGTGGTCCTTAGGGGAATTGCTTCTGGATACCTGGTGGCATGATCCACTACCACCAGTATAAACCTGTGCCCAGATGCTGTTTGAGGATCCATGGGACCAACAATGTCAATCCCAACCCTCTCAAAGGGAACCCCCACCACAGGTAGTGGTATCAGGGGGGGCCTTTGTAGTGCCACCTGCTTTGCCACTGGCTTGGCAGGTTACACAGGAGCGACAAAACTCCTTTGTGTCTTCAGACATGTGTGGCCAGTGAAAGTGAGGAACAATTCTGTCCCAAGTCTTGTTCTGGCCTAAGTATCTTGCTAGGGGAATATCATGGGCTAGTGTCGATAGGAAACCCCTAAACTTCAGAGGTATAACCAACCTCCTGGATGCACCAGGCTTGGGGTCTCTACTCTCTGAGTAAAGGAGTCCATCATCCCAATAAACTTTATGGGTGCCACTAGCATTCCCAGCAGCCTCATCAGCAGCTTGCTGTCTGAGGGTTTCAAGAGAGGGGCAGGTTTTCTGCTCCTGCCTCAGATCAGACCTGGAATGGCCCCCTGTCCCCAAGAACTCAACCTGATCAGGTTCAAGCTCCTCTGGGACAGTTCCTTCTTCAGGCTCAAGATCATCTCCCTGAGGAGACTGATCAGCATCCTGAGAGAGGTGGAAAGGCTCTGCCTTAACCCTACTACTCGTCCTCTTGTGAGGCACCTGGTCCATTATTCCAGAATCCAGGGCCTGTTCAGCTTTTGACATTTTAGCCTGTGACCTAGTCACAGCAAAGACATGTGCAGGGATCTCTAACATTTCTGCATGTGTCCTGAGCTCCACTTCATCCCAAACTGAAGTTTCCAGATCATTGCCAAGCAAGCATTGTACTGGTAGGTCTGCACTTACCACAACCTTCGTACGGCCAGTTACCCCTCCCCAGGAGAAGTTAACAATTGCCAGAGAATGGTCTGTTCTGACATTGCTAGCATTGGTCACTTGGTACATTTCACCAATTATAATCTGTCCATGCTGTGTTGGAGGTGTTTTGATTGTCCATGCTGTGTTGCAGGTGTTTTTATTGTCCATGCCGTATTGGAGGTGTTTTTATTGTCCATGCTGTGTTGCAGGGGTTTTGATTGTCCATGCTGTGTAGCAGGTGTTTTGTTTGTCCATGCTGTGTTGCAGGTGTTTTTATTGTCCATGCCGTGTTGGATGTGTTTTGATTGTCCTTGCTCTGTTGGAGATGTTTTGAGTGTCCATGCTGTGTTGCAGGTGTTTTGATTCTCCATGCTGTGTTGGAGGTGTTTTGACTGTCCATTCTGTGTTGCAGGTGTTTTATTGTCCATGCCGTGTTGGAGGTGTTTTCATTGTTCATACCGTATTGGAGATGTTTTGATTGTCCATGCTGTGTTGCAGGTATTTTTATTGCCGATGCTGTGTTGGAGGTGTTTTGATTGGTTATGCTGTGTTGAAGGTGTTTTGATTGTGCATGCTGTGTTGTAGGTTTTTTTTATTGTCCCTGCTCTGTTGGAGGTGTTTTGACTGTCCATTCTGTGCTGCAGGTGTTTTATTGTCCATGCCGTGTTGGAGGTGTTTTCATTGTCCATACCGTTTTGGAGATGTTTTCATTGTCCATGCTGTGTTGCAGGTATTTTTATTGTCTATGCCGTGTCTGAGGTGTTTTGATTGTGCATTCTGTGTTGTAGGTTTTTTTTATTGTCCATGCTCTGTTGGAGGTGTTTTGTTTGTGAATGCTGTGTTGGAGGTGTTTTGAATGTCCATGCTGTGTTACTGGTGTTTTTATTGTCCATGCTGTGTTGGAGGAGTTTTGATTGTCTATGCTGTGTCGGAGGTTCTTTGATTGCCCATGCTGTGTTGCAGGTGTTTTGATTGCCCTTGCTGTGTTTGAGGTGTTTTGATTGTCCATGCTGCGTTGTAGATATTTTGATTGTCCATCCTGCATTGGAGGTGTTTTGATTGTCTATGCTATGTTTGAAGTGTTTTTATTGCCAATGCTGTGCTGTAGGTGTGTTTATTGTCCATGCTGCGTTGGAGGTGTTTTGATTGTCCATGCTGTGTTGCAGGTGTTTGTTTTGTCCATGCTGTGTTGGAGGTGTTTTTATTGTCCAAGCTGTGTTGGAGGGTTTTTGATTGCCCATGCTGGATGCTGTGGTGCTGGTGTTTTTATTGTCCATACTGTGTTGGAGGTGTTTTGATTGTCCATGCCATATTGGAGATGTTTTGATTGTCCATGTTCTGTTGCAGGTATTTTTATTGTCGATGCTGTGTTGGAGGGGTTTTGCCTGTTTATGCTGTGTTGGAGGTGTTTTGATTGTCTATGCTGTGTTGGAGGTGTTTTGATTGTCTATGCTGTGTTGGAGGAGTTTTGATTGCCCATGCTGTGTTGCAGGTGTTTTTATTGTCCAGGCTTTGTTGCAGGTCCTTTGATTTTCCATCCTGCGTTGGAGGTGTTTTCATTGTCTATGCTATGTAGGAGGTGTTTTTATTGCCAATGCTGTGCTGCAGGTGTTTTTATTGTCCATGCTGTGTTGAAGGTGTTTTCATAGTCCAAGATGTGTTGCAAGTGTTTTTATTATCCATGCTGTGTTGGACGTGTTTTGATTGTCCATGCGGTGTTGCGGATGTTTTTATTGTCCATGCTGTGTTGGAGGTGTTTTGATTGTCCATTCTGTGTAACAGGTGTTTTCATTGTCCATGCTGTGTTGGAGGTGTTTTGATTGCCCATGCTGTGTTGCAGGTGTTTTTATTGTCCATGCTGTGTTGGAGGTGTTTTGATTGTGTATGCTGTGATGGAGGGGTTTTGATTTTCCATGCTGTATTGTAGATTTTGATTGTACATGCTGGGTTATAGGTTTTTTTATTGTCCATGCTGTGTTGGAGGTGTTTTGATTATGTATGCTGTGTTGGAGGGTTTTCGATTGTCCATGCTGTGTTACTGGTGTTTATATTGTCAATGTTGTGTTGGAGGTGTTTTGATTGTCTATGCTCTGTTAGAGGTGCTTTGATTGCCCATGCTGTGTTGCAGGTGTTTTTATTGTCCATGCTGTGTTGGAGGAGTTTTGATTGTCCATGCTGCGTTGTAGTTGTTTTGATTTTCCATCCTGCGTTGGAGGTGTTTTGATTGTCTATGCTATGCTGGAGGTGTTTTTATTGCCAATGCTGTGCTGCAGGTGTTTTTATTGTCCATGCTGTGTTGAAGGTGTTTTCATTGTCCAAGCTGTGTTGCAGATATTTTATTGTCCATGCTGTGTTGGAGGTGTTTTGATTGCCCATGCTGTGTTGCAAGTGTTTTTATTGTCCATGCTGTGCTGGAGGTGTTTTGATTGTCTATGCTGTGTTGGAGGTGTTTCGATTGTCCATGCTGTGTTGCAGGTGTTTTTCTTGGCCATGCTGTGTTGGAGGTTTTTTGAGTGTCCATGCTATGTTGCAGGTGTTTTATTTTCCATGCTGTGTTGGAGGTGTTTTGATTGTCCATGCTGTGTGGCAGGGATTTTTATTATCCATGCTGTGTTAGAGGGTTTTTGATTGCCCATGCTGTGCTGCAGGTGTTTGTATAGTCCATGCTGTGTTGGAGATGTTTTGATTGTCCATTCTGTATTGAAGGTGTTTTTATTGTCAATGTTGTGTTGGATGTTTTTTGATTGTCCATCCATGCCGTATTGGAGATGTTTTGATTGTCCATGCTGTGTTGGATGTGTTTTGATTGTCTATGCTGTGTTGGAGGTGTTTTTATTGTCCATGCTGTGTTGCAGGTGTTTGTATTGTCCATGCTGTGTTGGAGGTGTTTTTATTGTCCATGCTGTGTTGGAGATGTTTTGATTATCCATTCTGTATTGAAGGTGCTTTTATTGTCCATGTTATGTTGCAGGTGTTTTTATTGTCGATGAAGTGTTGGAGGTGTTTCGATTGTTCATGCTGTGTTACAGGTGTTTTGATTGTCTATGCTGTGTTGGAGGTGTTTTGATTGTCCATGCTGTGTTGCAGGTGTTTTTATTGTCCATGCTGTGTTGGAGGTGTTTTTATTGTCCATGCTGTGTTGGAGGGTTTTTGATTGCCCATGCCGTATTGGAGATGTTTTGATTGTCCATGCTCTGTTGCAGGTATTTTTATTGTCGATGATGTGTTGGAGGTGTTTTGATTGTTCATGCTGTGTTGCAGGTGTTTTGATTGTCCATGCTGTGTTGCAGGTGTTTTGATTGTCCATGCTGTGTTGCAGGTGTTTTGATTGTCCAGCTGTGCTGCAGGTGTTTTTATTGTCCATGCTGTGTTGGAGGAGTTTTCATTGTCCATGCTGCGTTGTAGTTGTTTTGATTTTCCATCCTGCGTTGGAGGTGTTTTGATTGTCTATGCTATGCTGGAGGTGTTTTTATTGCCAATGCTGTGCTGCAGGTGTTTTTATTGTCCATGCTGTGTTGAAGGTGTTTTCATTGTCCAAGCTGTGTTGCAGATATTTTATTGTCCATGCTGTGTTGGAGGTGTTTTGATTGCCCATGCTGTGTTGCAAGTGTTTTTATTGTCCATGCTGTGCTGGAGGTGTTTTGATTGTCTATGCTGTGTTGGAGGTGTTTCGATTGTCCATGCTGTGTTGCAGGTGTTTTTCTTGGCCATGCTGTGTTGGAGGTTTTTTGAGTGTCCATGCTATGTTGCAGGTGTTTTATTTTCCATGCTGTGTTGGAGGTGTTTTGATTGTCCATGCTGTGTGGCAGGGATTTTTATTATCCATGCTGTGTTAGAGGGTTTTTGATTGCCCATGCTGTGCTGCAGGTGTTTGTATAGTCCATGCTGTGTTGGAGATGTTTTGATTGTCCATTCTGTATTGAAGGTGTTTTTATTGTCAATGTTGTGTTGGATGTTTTTTGATTGTCCATCCATGCCGTATTGGAGATGTTTTGATTGTCCATGCTGTGTTGGATGTGTTTTGATTGTCTATGCTGTGTTGGAGGTGTTTTTATTGTCCATGCTGTGTTGCAGGTGTTTGTATTGTCCATGCTGTGTTGGAGGTGTTTTTATTGTCCATGCTGTGTTGGAGATGTTTTGATTATCCATTCTGTATTGAAGGTGCTTTTATTGTCCATGTTATGTTGCAGGTGTTTTTATTGTCGATGAAGTGTTGGAGGTGTTTCGATTGTTCATGCTGTGTTACAGGTGTTTTGATTGTCTATGCTGTGTTGGAGGTGTTTTGATTGTCCATGCTGTGTTGCAGGTGTTTTTATTGTCCATGCTGTGTTGGAGGTGTTTTTATTGTCCATGCTGTGTTGGAGGGTTTTTGATTGCCCATGCCGTATTGGAGATGTTTTGATTGTCCATGCTCTGTTGCAGGTATTTTTATTGTCGATGATGTGTTGGAGGTGTTTTGATTGTTCATGCTGTGTTGCAGGTGTTTTGATTGTCCATGCTGTGTTGCAGGTGTTTTGATTGTCCATGCTGTGTTGCAGGTGTTTTGATTGTCCAGCTGTGCTGCAGGTGTTTTTATTGTCCATGCTGTGTTGGAGGTGTTTTCATTGTACATGCTGCGTTGCAGGTGTTTTGATTGTCCGTTCTGTGTTGGAGGGGTTTTGATTGTCCATGCTGTGTAGCAGGTGTTGTGGTTGTCCATGCTCTGTTGCAGGTGTTTTCATTGTCCATGCTGTGTTGGAGGTGTTTTGATTGCCCATGCTGTGTTGCAGGTGTTTTTATTGTCCATGCTGTGTTGGAGGTGTTTTGATTGTGTATGCTGTGATGGAGGGGTTTTGATTTTCCATGCCGTATTGTAGATTTTGATTGTACATGCTGGGTTATAGGTTTTTTTATTGTCCATGCTGTGTTGGAGGTGTTTTGATTATGTATGCTGTGTTGGAGGGTTTTCGATTGTCCATGCTGTGTTACTGGTGTTTATATTGTCAATGTTGTGTTGGAGGTGTTTTGATTGTCTATGCTCTGTTAGAGGTGCTTTGATTGCCCATGCTGTGTTGCAGGTGTTTTGATTGTCCATGCTGTGTTTGAGGTATTTTGATTGTCCATGCTGCGTTGTAGTTGTTTTGATTTTCCATCCTGCGTTGGAGGTGTTTTGATTGTCTATGCTATGCTGGAGGTGTTTTTATTGCCAATGCTGTGCTGCAGGTGTTTTTATTGTCCATGCTGTGTTGAAGGTGTTTTCATTGTCCAAGCTGTGTTGCAGGTGTTTTTATTATCCATGCTGTGTTGGAGGTGTTTTGATTCTCCATGCGGTGTTGCAGGTGGTTTGATTGTCCATGCTGGGTAACAGATTTTTTATTGTCCATGCTGTGTTGGAGGTGTTTTGATTGCCCATGCTGTGTTGCAAGTGTTTTTATTGTCCATGCTGTGCTGGAGGTGTTTTGATTGTCTATGCTGTGTTGGAGGTGTTTCGATTGTCCATGCTGTGTTGCAGGTGTTTTTCTTGGCCATGCTGTGTTGGAGGTTTTTTGAGTGTCCATGCTCTGTTGCAGGTGTTTTATTTTCCATGCTGTGTTGGAGGTGTTTTGATTGTCCATGCTGTGTGGCAGGGATTTTTATTATCCATGCTGTGTTAGAGGGTTTTTGATTTCCCATGCTGTGCTGCAGGTGTTTGTATAGTCCATGCTGTGTTGGAGATGTTTTGATTGTCTATTCTGTATTGAAGGTGTTTTTATTGTCAATGTTGTGTTGGATGTTTTTTGATTGTCCATCCATGCCGTATTGGAGATGTTTTGATTGTCCATGCTGTGTTGGATGTGTTTTGATTGTCTATGCTGTGTTGGAGGTGTTTTGATTGTCCATGCTGTGTTGCAGGTGTTTGTATTGTCCATGCTGTGTTGGAGGTGTTTTTATTGTCCATGCTGTGTTGGAGATGTTTTGATTATCCATTCTGTATTGAAGGTGTTTTTATTGTCCATGTTGTGTTGCAGGTGTTTTTATTGTCGATGATGTGTTGGAGGTGTTTCGATTGTTCATGCTGTGTTACAGGTGTTTTGATTGTCTATGCTGTGTTGGAGGTGTTTTGATTGTCCATGCTGTGTTGCAGGTGTTTGTATTGTCCATGCTGTGTTGGAGGTGTTTTTATTGTCCATGCTGTGTTGGAGGGTTTTTGATTGCCCATGCCGTATTGGAGATTTTTTGATTGTCCATGCTCTGTTGCAGGTGTTTTTATTGTCGATGATGTGTTGGAGGTGTTTCGATTGTTCATGCTGTGTTGCAGGTGTTTTGATTGTCCATGCTGTGTTGCAGGTGTTTTTATTGTCCATGCTGTGTTGGAGGTTTTTTGATTGTCTATGCTGTGTTGAAGGTGTTTTGGTTGTCCATGCTGTGTAGCAGGTGTTTTTATTGCCCATGCTGTGTTTGAGGTGTTTTGATTGTAAATGCTGTGTAGCAGGTGGTTTTATTGTCTATGGTGTTTTGGAGGTGTTTTGATTGTCTTTGCTGTGTTGGAAGTGTTTTGATTGTCCATGCTGTGTAGCAGGTGCTTTTATTGCCCATGCTGTGTTGGAGGTGCTTTTATTGTCCATGCTGTGGTGCAGGTGTTTTTATTGTCAGTGCTGTGTTGGAGGTGTTTTGATTTTCTGTGCTGTGTTGGAGGTGTTTTGATTGTCCATACTGTGTTGCAGGTGTTTTTATTGTCCATGCAGTGTTGGAGGTGTTTTGATTGTCCAGCTGTGCTGCAGGTGTTTTGATTGTCCATGCTGTGTTGCAGGTGTTCTGATTGCCTATGCTGTGTTACAGGTATTTCTATTGCCCATGCTGTGTTGGAGGTGTTTTGATTATCTATGCTGTGTTGGAGGTGTTTTGGTTGTCCATGCTGTGTTGCTGGTGTTTTTATTGTCCATGCTGTGTTGGAGGTGTTTTGATTGTCTATGCTGTGTTGGAGGTGTTTTGATTGTCCGTGCTTTTATTGTCCATACTGTGTTGCAGGTGTTTTTATTGTCCATGCAGTGTTGGAGGTGTTTTGATTGTCCAGCTGTGCTGCAGGTGTTTTTATTGTCCATGCTGTGTTGGAGGTGTTTTCATTGTACATGCTGCGTTGCAGGTGTTTTGATTGTCCGTTCTGTGTTGGAGGGGTTTTGATTGTCCATGCTGTGTAGCAGGTGTTGTGATTGTCCATGCTCTGTTGCAGGTGTTTTTATTGTCCATGCTGTGTTGGAGGTGTTTTGATTGTCCATGCTGTGTTGGAGGTGTTTTGATTATCCTTGCTGTGTTGGAGGTGTTTTGATTGTCCATGCTGTGTTGCAGGTGTGAGAAGTTGGCCTGATATAGGCTGTCCACAAGTTCCAGTGGGCACCCTGTATCAGTCCAAACAACGCCTTATTGGTATAGGTTAAAGACAACCGTTATTGATAGCTGTCCTAGTGGTAGCTATGGAGAGCAGCCTTCAGGCTAAGTCTTGTTTTACCAGTCTATAATCTCTTGAATGACCAAATGAAAGGACAACCACAACAGGTATAGATTTAAAATATATGTATTTAAGATAAAACACACCCTTCTAGTCTCTTTATGAGGCTAGAGTTCGAAGTACTTAAGTTACAAGTCAGTATTCAACAGTAAAAGCACAAATACACTTTTTGGCCCTAGGGGCGTACCAAACCATATATCAAAAAAGTGGCATAAGAACCACGACTGAACTAGACACAAGGCCTAGAGCCTGTAGAATCGCTGGGACCCCAAGGAACCACCCAAGGTAGTGACACAGGGGACCCACGGGGGCCGTCTGCAGTGTGTGAACACAGCCGCGGGTTCCCGTTAGCTTCTATGGGCAATGTCGCAGTTGGAAATTTAAAGATTAGGGAAACTTAGAAATTAGTCAGGACAAAACAGTTTTGTACTTAGGAAGTTCAAGGGCTAGCACCCACGGGAGCACCAGAGTACTTGTGTTACCTCACCCAGGGAAGCCAGGTGCATAGGTGTCTTTTGGTGTCGGGTCGCGTCGTCGATTTCAATGGGAGCTGGCGAAGAAGTGCTGCTGCCGTGAAGAGGAGAAGTGTCCGAAGCGATCCAAGCCTGGATCTAGGATGGAAGGAACCTGAAAGCAGAGGGGACAGAGTCTGTGTCACTTACCAGTGACCAAGGGCACGATAGACGAATGCCTATCGATGTTGGGTGCTTCAGGTGAGTTGATGGGTGTCTTGACTCTTCTGCCACGAGGTCCAGGAGGCACCGATGACAACCAGGAGCTGGATTCGAGCTGGCCCACAAAGTCTGTCGAGTGCTGCGGTGTCAGCGACCAGATTGGACCCAACAAACCTTGGCAACGGCAAGTCACATGGAATCAGAGAAAGAACATCCGTTCAGACCAGCAAGGTCTGGGGAACTCACCCAGTGAGGGTAAGTCGGGGCACGTGTGGAGCAACCAGAAAAGCCCAATCCAAAGAGGAGTCGCCTTCGTGGGGACCCACCAGCCAACGGGCTAACAATCGCGAAGGAGCCTCGAGCGGTCGCACTTGAAACTGGCCCACGGGTTACTCCTGGAGTGGAGGCCAGCAATCTTTGGTGCAGGAGCTGCCCAAGGATGGGGCTGCTTGGAGCCCAAAGCACAACTTTGAGGAAGACAAGGAAGATGATGGAGCTGCAAAAGTTCACAGTGTCCAGGGGTCACAGTTCCACGTCACCCACAATAGCCACGGGCCTCAGCTTTGCTGTGGACTCAGGGTAGCCTCGGGGAAGTCTGGAAATCCACCTCTGGGGATGCAAAGACTTTGGAATCCGGTGGGATCTTCAGAATTACAGACCAGACAGTTGCTTCTTTGGTGCCTCCCAAGCAGGGGAGTCACTCCTTAACCCCTAGGGAGATTTCTTCAGTCTTCTAGTTAAAGTAGAACGTCGAAGGTCCAGGATATATGTTGCAGAGTTTCGTCCAGGGTAATCTAAAGTCTCGAGGACTGGGTTCCCACACTTATACAAAGTTTGGGGGTTGGACATACTCTAGGGACCCACCTATGGGAGGGTTTGGAAAGAGGGGTGGTTGCACCCATTTCCTTTGTCCAGTTTTGCACCAGAGCAGGGGCAGGTAACCCCTGCAACCGGTTTGAATTGGACTATGCACCAAGTGCGCTCCCAGTGCAGGACTTCAAAGCACCAGAGAGTGCTCCCGCCCAGCCCCAATACACATCTGCATGTCTGGGTAGGTGGTTAGACCTTCCTGGCACAGGAAACCTATTGTTCAGGCCTCCCCTGCCAGAGTTTCAGTCAGCAGCAGGAGGCCAGACCCGTGTCTGTGGCAGTGGCATCCATTTTGTGATGCCAGGGCTTTAGAAAGTCTTACCCGGGTAGAGCAGTGTGAACATGTCTCTCCCTCTAGAAGGGTGGAATGCTACCCCCGCCGCCAGGACTGGCGGGGGGGGGGGTAGTATTCCAAAGCGTTTGAGATCAAACACGACATGTTTATGTGCAGCCAGTCCAAAGTTAGCATCTACCACGAGGTTATAATGCACTTAAAGAGTATATGGTCAAACTGCACCACAAACAGCATCAGAGGAGATACTCCGAACGCTGCAGAGGGGCTCTGTATGTGAGAGGGTGCCCCTGCATGAGCAAACCAAGCACTCTGCCTCCAGGATTGTCAAGGCCTGCCATAGGAGTGACTTATAGGTTTTATATGTGTGTGTAATGGTAGTGATATAGGTAGCCTATACCACTGTAAGGGGTGCAAGCACCATCTTACCCAGGCTGCGTTCAGACCTGTGGTGTCATTTTGGAGTGCTTCCCAGGGGTAACATAATACATGCTTCAGCCCCTGGAAGGCCTCTGAGGTACCTATGCCCTAGGTACATAGTATACCATATACTAGGGGCTTGTAAGGCACTCCAGAATCCAGAGAGGAAACAGCTAGGCTGGGGTCCTGATTAGAAGGGCCACAGCCAGACTAAGGTCGAAAAACAGTGAAACACCAGCAAAAAGTGGGGGTACCCATGTGAAGCAGATCATACTCTCCTACAGCAGGTGTTTTTATTGTCCATGCTGTGTTGGAAGTGTTTTGATTGTCCATGCTGTGTTGCACGTGTTTTGATTGTCCATGGTGGAAGTGCTGGGCCAGGGTGCCCTAGTCCTGCTGTTTGCTCAGCTGCCCAGCATTGTGTTGATGACTTTTTATTATCCTCTGTGATTCACTTGCCTGTTCCACAGCTTCCGTGCTTGCAGGTTCTCAAGACTTTTATCTAATACCAACCATGTGTTGAGGCTGTGCTAAAGCTCATTACCTTGTGCCATATGAGGTTGTCTAAAGCGTTGGGCAATATTGCTCTCAATTTATGGCCATGTATGAACTGGGGTGGCGGAGTGAGCTAAAGAATGATGATGGGTTAAACCCAGATCAATTGACTGGGGTGAGTGCTTGCAATGTTCAACACTCCGTCCATCATCCCCTTTGGTTTTACTCAATTTCTGGTGGAGCACAAGAGACGGGCACTGCCTGCCCACTTTGCGTTGAGGAGGCCAAATGCGATACAAACCTGAGCTGAGGAGGCCAGTTCTGGTAGAGGGAAGATGGTTTTGTAGATTTGTGATGCTAGTGCATCTAGAACCTTCACGTCCACACCCAGCATGACCTTACATCCATATGTGATTGTTCGGGTGACCTTTGTCCTCATGAATTGAAGAAATGCATCCAGGCTGGAAGTTCATAGGGTTTGCAAGAGGATATGAAAGTGGCTTGCACGGTGTGGGCTTGATTTTGATTGCTTCTTTTTGCCACTGGAAGGAGCCTCTGGGGTCGAGTCATACATCAAAGTATTTGTATTCTGAGACTTTGTTGATGCAGTCACCACCCATGTGCGATCTGCCAGGTTTATTCAACTTTTTTTCAGAGATGAATATTTTGGTTTTTGCCAAGCTGACCTCCAATTTATTGAATGTGGTGTACTCACTGAGTTTGTTAACCAGCGTCTTGTTTTGCTCATCCACATACAGCAGGTTTAATAATTTTTTCCCACCAAATTTAGTGGTGTGTGCATTTACCGAGTCCAATGCTGATGTAAAGTGTGAAATATATATTTTGAAAAGCACCGGTGCGAGCCCACATCCTTGTTGTAAACTTGTTGTGATTTTTCTGAAAAAATATCTTCCATTAGCTGGTTTTATTCTTGTCCATGTTTCTGTGTACCAGAGTTCTATGTGCCCTCAGCAGCTTTGTTGGAATTCTCCATGTGCTAAGCTTCCCCCAAAGAAGCTTCTTTGGAACCCGGTCGAAAGCTGCCTTAAAGTCGACAAAGCACATACACAGAAGTGAATGGGTTTGTGTTGCCCACTCATCGAAGATGGAGATTGCCATCAGGTTCGGGATACACTTTTGCTTCTGACAGAAACCTGTTTGATTCAAGGTTATTAGCCCATGGAGATCACCCCTGCTTCTTAGCTCCTCTTGACAACACGCCTGGAAAGTATTTTGTTTCAGTGCCTAGAAGGGCTATCAGCCGGTAGCGGCGTCGCTGTGTGGAGTTTCCACCAATGTGGTTATTGAATCTCTTCAGGATTCCAGAATGTCTTGTTTGGAGAATGTAATTGAATAAAGTAGAGAGTTTATTGGCCCATGTCATGGGGTCCATTGTGAACCATGCCTGAGGTATCCCATTAGGGCCTGAGGTTTCGTGATTATTTTGTGAATATGGAATTTGGTGAGGCCTATGTCTCTTATTACGCTGTCTTCTTGCGCACTACTCTGCCCAGACTCCTGCCTCTCTTACGTAGGGTGGTCAAGTTTCTTTGGGAGCCTGTCTTGAAGGCTGGTACTGGGGTAGTCTGAAATCCCTCTATAAGGGACTTTGAGGGTTTTCTTTGAATTTGGTCTTGTTGTACTTGGGTCAAATTCTCTGGTCATAAGATGGTTTGTTCAGTACTCCACCCATCCCGGTTCATTAACGCCTGCATTGTTCGCTTTATGAGGCCCATACTCTTTCGTATTAACCATCTGCCAGAATTTTGCCCAGTTTCTAGGTTTCGCCTGCACAGCACTTGCACTGTGCTTGCAAAATCTCTTGTATTTAATATAACTTGTAAGGGGGCTTCTATCAGTTCCCATTGCCAAATTACTGTGCCCAGTCGCTTTTGTGTGAAACATTTTTTGTTCACTTCCCCTGGCTGCATACATTTACGATACTTCTACTAAAGCTGTTCTCTGTTTAAGCCTCATTCAATGTCAAGATAAGATCTTGTCCCACAGAAAAGGCAGGCAGCTTCTAACAGTATGCTGGAATGCTTGCTTTTTATTACTTAGTCGTGTAAAGCAGATGCTTTAGCCTTAGAACATTTGTGGCATTTCCTATTCGTGACTCGGTACCTTTCTTTGCTCTTTGTAGGTATTTTCATATTGATTTTTTCAACTTAATCTATTTCGTTATTATGATCAAATTCTAAATGCTGTAATAAACAATGCATGTTAAAAATAAAGTTAATATTCAAGAACTATGCTATATTATACTACTAAACAGGAAGGCACAAGTGCAGGTACCTTGCAGACAACAGGGTCATGATTTGAATGGTGCAGTAGGTGCAGAAGTCGCAGCCCAAAAGTTGTCAGAACTCCTCAAAACACATAACATTGCTACATTTGACTACTAAACAGACAGTCACAATTGCAGTTACCTTGGAGTTAAAAGGGACTTGATTTGATTGTTGCAGCAGGTGCAGTGGCACCGGGGACAAAAGCTCTAGGGACCCCATTAAACCCACATTATTGCTACATTTTGCTAATAAACAAGACAGTCACAAGTGCATTTATCTCGCAGGCAATAGGTTCATGATTTGAATTGTGCAGCAGGTGCAGTAGCACCAGGACCAAAAGCTCTGGGCACCCTGCTAAACACCTAATATTGCTATATTTTACTTCTGAACACACAGTCACAAGTGCAGTTACCTTGCAGACAACAGGTTCTCAACTTGGATAGTGCAGCAGGTGCAGTAGTACCGGGCCAAAAAGTTGTCAGAACTCCTTTGAACACCTAATTTTGCTATAGTTTACTACTGTCCAGGTAGACATAATTGCTGTGAAAAGCAGCTTGATTAAAATGGTGCTGCAGGTGCAGTGGCACTGGGGCCAAAAGTTGTCCTAACTTCCCTAAAAACTAAATATTGCTATATTTTATCACTAAACAGGCAGTCACAAGTGCAGTTATCTTGCAGGCAACAGACTCATTAGTTAAATGGTGGTACAGGTCCAGTGGCACCGGGCCCAAAAGTTATCAGAACCTCTCTAAACATGTAATATTGCTATATTTTACAACTAAACAGGCAGGCACAAATGCAGTTTTCTGGCAATCGCTAAGGTCATGATTTCAATAGTGCAGCAGGTGCATTGGCACTGGGACCAAAAGCTCCAGGCACCCGCCAAACACGGATTATTGCTATAATTTACAACTAAACAGGCAGTCACAAGTGCAGTTACCTTGCTGAAAAAAGGGTCATGATTTGAATGGTGCGGTGGGTGCAGTGACACCGGGTCCAAAAGTTGTCAGAACACCTATTAACACCTAATATTTCTCTAATTTATTTCTAGACAGGCAGTCAGAATTGCAGTTGGCTTGCAGTTGAAAGGGGCTTGGTTTAAATGGCGCAGCAGGTGCAGTGGCACCGGGGCCAAAAGTTGTCATAATGCCACTAAACACCAAATATTGCTATATTTTATTACTAAACAGACAGTCACAAGTGCAGTTACCTTGCAGATGAAAGGGGCTTGGTTTAAATGGCGCAGCAGGTGCAGTGGCACCGGGGCCAAAAGTTGTCATAATGCCACCAAACACCAAATATTGCTATATTTTACAACTAAACAGGCAGGCATAAAGCAGTTATCTAGCAAGCTCTAGGGTCATGATTTCAATAGTGCGGCAGGTGCAGTGGCATCAAGACCAAAAGCTGCAGGCACCCCACTAAACACTGAATATTGCTATATTTTATTCCTAAACAAGCAACCACAAGTGCAGTACTTTGCAGACCACAGGGTCATGATTTGAATGGTGCAGCAGGTGCAGTAGCACTGGGCCCAAAAGTTGTCAGAACGCATCTAAACACATAATATTGCTATATTTGATTACCAAACAGGCAGTCACAATTGCAATTACCTTGCAGTTAAAAGGGACTTGAATGAATGGTGCAGCGGCACTGGGGCCTACAGCTCTACGGACTCCACTCAACCCAGATTATTGCAAAATGTTACTACTGAACAAGACAGTTACAAGTGCATTTATCTAGCAGGCAGTAGGGTCATGGGTTTAATGGTGCAGCAGGGGCAGTAGCACCAGGACCAAAAGTTCAAGGCACCCGACTAAACACACAATATTGCTACATTTTACTACTAACAGCCAGTCAAAAATGCAGTGACCTTGCAGACAACAGGGTCATTATTTGAATGGTGCAGCAGGTACAGTGGCACTGGGCCCAAAAGTTGTGGGAACTCATCTCACAGAATTGTGCCGCTTGCGACTTGAAAAAAGCATATTTTAATAAACAAAACACTATTTGCGAGTTGGTAAGCTATTAACAAATTGCAAATAGGGTTCGCGAGTCACAATTAGGAAGGAGCGTGCCGAGGGCGTCCCTTCTTAACAACAAGTCGCAGGGGCATGTATGATGCTTTGTGACTGGAATACAGTTGCAAAACATTCATGCTTAACCTGCTCCATGAAGGAGGTGGTAACCCATTTACAACCAGAAAGGGGTTCCCAAGGGACTCCTTCTTGTTTGTGAATCTGGGCACCAACATTTTTTTAAACCAGGCAGTGGTACAATTGGATCATGGCCTACTCTTAAAAAATAAAAAGGAAACTTTTCATTTTTCTTCTTTAAATGCATATAATTTTCCTTTAAGGAAAATGTGCAGCATTTCAAAATAAAAAAAACTGTTTTATTTAAAAAGCAGTCACAGACATGGTGGTCTGCTGACCCCAGCAGGCCACCATCACTGTAAGTGCTGGCCATTCCTGGTAGGTCACAAATTGTGACCTGCCTCGTGAATATTATTAAGGCAGATCCCTTGCGACCCATTGGGAATCGCAGTGTAAAACACACTGTTGTACATAGCTTTTTGCGATTTCCTAATAGCAAATTTCAAAAATTAGCTATTAGGAAATCGCTCACGGATGTCTAGATACATCTCGCCCCAATTATTGCAATATTTTACTACTACACAGGCAGTCACAAGTGCAGTTACTTTACGAGCAATATGGTCAAGTTTTGAATGGTGCAGCGGGTGCAGTGGCACCAGGACCAAAGAATGTCAGAACTCCTCGAAACACCTAATATTGCTATATTTTACTAGTAAACAGGCAGTCACAAATGCAGCTATCTTGCAGGCACTATGGGAAGGATTTTAATGGTGCAAGAAGGTGCAGTGGCACCGGGTCCAAAAGTTGTCAGAACTCCTTTAAGCACATAATATTGCTATTCCATCAATTAGTTCTAATATTTCCCTCTTTCATTTCATTTTTCAAAATTGTGCTGATACTTGCTCGCACTATACCACTAGTAACAGCACAATATATTGCCTTTTTGTACATAAAAAAGTAATAAACCTTAAACAGACTTATTGTTACTTATATTGTTCAACTACTCAGTAAGCTACAACTTACAACAGAAAACGGCGTATTATTAATCACATAAGTGAAGCCTAATGCATTTACCAAAGCTTGTTACTTCAGCTGGCGCAGATTAATGTTTATCATTGCTGCAAGTCCACCTCATCATCCTGGCTCTGAAACAGGTTGAGGATCAAATACCCTGCTGACTCCTTGGCCCGCCTGTTAGTGGATAGACGGACGTCCAGGAGATAAGGGGGCCACGATGGCCTCACCGCGTCTCGGAAGATCGAGTTTGGTTCAGGCCTGCCCTACAAAGGCAAATCCCGCCTGGAGAACGGAAGGGGGCAGGCATGCAGGTGATGCTGAAGGTGCGCATGCATAACGTTATCAATGGGTGGAGGTTACCTTGTCCAGTATGGGTAAGCATGTGCAATGTTATCAATGGGCGGAGGTTAGCTTGTCCAGCTTGAGTAAGAGTGTGCAGCATTATCAATGGGAAGAGATTATCTTGTCTAGCATGGGTAAGCATGCGTAATGTTCTCAATGGACGGAGATTCATTTGTCCAGCATAGGTAAGCATGCACAACATTATCAATGGGCAGAGATTCGTTTGTCCATCATGGGTAAGCATGCGTAACATTATCAATGGACGGAGGTTAGCTTGTCCAGCATGGGTAAGCATGCACAACATTATCAATGGGCGGAGGTTAGCTTGTCCAGCATGAGTAAGAGTGTGCAGCATTATCAATGGGAAGAGGTTATCTTGTCTAGCATCGGTAAGCATGCGTAACGTTCTCAATAGACGGAGATTCATTTGTCCAGCATAGGTAAGCATGCACAACATTATCAATGGGCGGAGATTCGTTTGTCCAGCACGGGTAAGCATGCACAACATTATCAATGGGCGGAGGTTAGCTTGTCCAGCACGGGTAAGCATGCACAACATTATCAATGGGGGCGGAGGTATCTTGTCCAGCATGAGTAAGAGTGTGCAGCATTATCAATGGGAAGAGGTTATCTTGTCTAGCATCGGTAAGCATGCGTAACGTTCTCAATAGACGGAGATTCATTTGTCCAGCATAGGTAAGCATGCACAACATTATCAATGGGCGGAGATTCGTTTGTCCAGCACGGGTAAGCATGCACAACATTATCAATGGGCGGAGGTTAGCTTGTCCAGCATGGGTAAGCATGCACAACATTATCAATGGGGGCGGAGGTTAGCTTGTCCAGCTTGAGTAAGAGTGTGCAGCATTATCAATGGGAAGAGGTTATCTTGTCTAGCATGGGTAAGCATGTGTAACGTTCTCAATGGACGGAGATTCATTTGTCCAGCATAGGTAAGCATGCACAACATCATCAATGGGCGGAGATTCGTTTGCCCAGCATGGGTAAGCATGCGTAACATTATCAATGGACGGAGGTTAGCTTGTCCAGCACGGGTAAGCATGCACAACATTATCAATGGGCGGAGGTTAGTTTGTCCAGCACGGGTAAGCATGCACAACATTATCAATGGGCGGAGGTTAGTTTGTCCAGCATGAGTAAGAGTGTGCAGCATTATCAATGGGAAGAGGTTATCTTGTCTAGCATGGGTAAGCATGCGTAACGTTCTCAATGGACGGAGATTCATTTGTCCAGCATAGGTAAGCATGCACAACATTATCAATGGGCGGAGATTCGTTTGTCTAGCACGGGTAAGCATGCACGACATTATCAATGGGCGGAGGTTAGCTTGTCCAGCACGGGTAAGCATGCACAACATCATCAATGGGCGGGGATTCGTTTGTCCAGCACGGGTAAGCATGCACAACATTATCAATGGGCGGAGATTCGTTTGTCCAGCACGTGTAAGCATGCACAACATTATCAATGGGCGGAGATTCGTTTGTCCAGCATGGGTAAGCATGCGTAACATTATCAATGGACGGAGGTTAGCTTGTCCAGCACAGGTAAGCATGCACAACATTATCAATGGGCGGAGGTTAGCTTGTCCAGCATGAGTAAGAGTGTGCAGCATTATCAATGGGAAGAGGTTATCTTGTCTAGCATGAGTAAGCATGCGTAACGTTCTCATTGGAAGGAGATTCATTTGTCCAGCATAGGTAAGAATGCGTAACATTATCAATGGACGGAGGTTAACTTGTCTAGCATGGGTAAGCATGTGCAATTTTATCAATGGGCAGAGATTTGTTTGTCCAGCATGGGTAAGCATTCGTAACATTATCAATGGACGGAGGTTAGCTGGTCCAGCATGAGTAAGCGTGCACAACATTATCAATGGGCGGAGATTAGCTTGCCCAGCATGGGTAAGCATGCATAACTTTATCAATGGGCTGAGGATAGCTTGTCCAACATGGGTAAGCGTGCATAATGTTAGCAAAGGGTAGAGGTTAGTTTGTCCAACAGGGGTAAGCATGTGCAATGTTATCAATGTGCGGAGGTTGGCTTGCCCAGCATGGGTAAGCATGTGCAATGTTATCAATGGGCAGGGGTTAGCTAGTCCACCATAGATAAGCTTGCACAACCTCTCAATGGGTGGAGGTTAGCTTGTCCAGCATAGGTAAGCATGCGTAACGTTATTAATGGGCAGAGGTTAGCTTGGCCAGCATGGCTAAGCGTGCGCAGCCTTATCAATGGGGGGAGGTTGTTCGTCTAGCAAGGGTAAGCATGCATAACATCCTAGTATGAAGCCACAATCTGCTGGAGCGCGTATCAGCAGGTAATAGAGGTTCTTTAAATGATCATCTGTCCCTGCAGCGAAAAGTGCAAGCGTGTTGAGCACATTGACTTGCATATCCATTTTATCTGGGCGGTAACTAAGCAACTTGACTGTCACTTGAAGTGCCCAATATGGAATCCTATGGGAGTGAATAGAATTCTATCAGATCCTGCTGAAAAATGGATTGGTTAGGAGAGCCCAGGATGTCATTGCCAAGTAGAGGTGACTGAGCTTGTGTAATGTCTTGAGTCCTCGCTGTTGCTGTGACTGAGATCTTACTGCCCTTTGGCTTTGGTATGTTTGCTCCTACTGTTTGTGAATTAGTTGAAAGTTGAAAGCCCTTAAAGTCCAACGCC
The DNA here is from genome assembly GCF_964204655.1 of Triturus cristatus. Lineage (NCBI taxonomy): Eukaryota > Metazoa > Chordata > Amphibia > Caudata > Salamandridae > Triturus > Triturus cristatus. Next base: position 35,736,938 of record NC_140593.1, on the reverse strand, counting down.
TTCAGAACGCTGGCTGGGGTTGCGTAGACTTTGTCCATGCACTTTAGTGTGTCTCCAGTTACTGTTTGTGAATTCGTTGAGAGTTGCGAGCCCTAAAGTCCAACGCCTTCAGAGTGCGGCTGGGGTTGAGTGGACTTTGCCCATGCACTTTGGGCTGTCTCCACTTACTGTTTGTGAATTCTTTGAGAGTTGCAAGCCCTAAAGTCCAACGCCTTCAGGGCGCTGCTGGGGTTGAGTGGACTTTGTCCATGCACTTTGGTGTGCCTCCTCTTACTGTTTGTGAATTCGTTGCGAGTTGCGAGCCCTAAAGTCCAGCGCCTTCAGTGCGCGGCTGGGGTTGAGTGGACTTTGTCCATGCACTTTGGGCTGGCTCCACTTACTGTTTGTGAATCCGTTGAAAGTTGCGAATCCTAAAGTCCAACGCCTTCAGGGAGCGGCTGAGGTTGAGTGGACTTTGTCCATGCACTTTGGGCTGTCTCCACTTACTGTTTGGGAATTTGATGAGAGTTGCGAGCCCTTAAGTCCAATGCCTTCAGGGCGCGGCTGGGGTTGAGTGGAGGGGTTCCGCTCCCTTCTCAGTGTCTTGGTGCAAGAGATTCTCTGGATACCTTACCAATGGTAGTTCTGATGCGGCGTTAGTGCTTGTCAAGGTGAGGCTGAATTGAGCTGGTTGAGTCTGGCCAAAGGAAATGATGGACGGAGTGTTGAACATTGCAAGCACTCACCCCCAGTCAACTGATCTGGGTTTAATCCATCACCGTTCTTTAGCCCACTCTGCCACCCCAGTTCAGACATGGCCATATGCAAATCAGTCTAACCCTGTGCCTCATGGGAACAGTCCAGCCCGATCTGCCAAGCCATGTCTTCCCTGGACCGGAAACAAGCTTCCTAGGACCGGTTTCTGGGATTTCAACCGTCTTCAGCCAGGCTTGCTTGAATCCAGTGGCAAAGTGAGCAAGGGACTCACGTCTGAGCATACCCTGCCAACTTATGGCGAACAAAGCAAAAACCAAAGGAAATGATGGACGGAGTGTTGAACATTGCAAGCACTCACCCCCAGTCAACTGATCTGGGTTTAATCCATCACCGTTCTTTAGCGCACTCTGCCACCCCAGTTCAGACACGGCCATATGCAAATCAGTCTGACCCTGTGCCTCATGGGAACAGTCCAGCCCGAACTGCCAAGCCATGTCTTCCCTGGACCGGAAACAAGCTTCCTAGGACCGGTTTCTGGCATTTCAACCGTCTTCAGCCAGACTTGCTTGAATCCAGTGGCAAAGTGAACAAGGGACTCACGTCCGAGCATACCCTGCCAACTTATGGCGAACAAAGCAAAAACCAAAGGAAATGATGGACGGAGTGTTGAACATTGCAAGAACTCACCCCGAGTCAACTGATCTGGCTTTAATCCATCACCGTTCTTTAGCCCACTCTGCCACCCCAGTTCAGACATGGCCAAGAACGGTGATCTGTTGACTGGGTGTGAGTGTTTGATTGGTTCTGATGCTCCGTCCATCACCACCCCCTTTTGTATCGCTCTGTTCGCCATAAGTTGGCAGGGTATGCTCAGACGTGAGTCCCTTGCTCACTTTGCCACTGGATTCAAGCAAGCCTGGCTGAAGACGGTTGAAATGCCAGAAACCGGTCCTAGGAAGCTTGTTTCCGGTCCAGGGAAGACATGGCTTGGCAGTTTAGGCTGGACTGTTCCCATGAGGCACAGGGTCAGACTGATTTGCATATGGCCATGTCTGAGCTGGGGTGGCAGAGTGGGCTAAAGAACGGTGATGGACTAAACCCAGATCAGTTGACTGGGGGTGAGTGCTTGCAATGTTCAACACTCCGTCCATCATTTCCTTTGGTTTTTGCTTTGTTCGCCATAAGTTGGCAGGGTATGCTCAGACGTGAGTCCCTTGCTCACTTTGCCACTGGATTCAAGCAAGCCTGGCTGAAGACGGTTGAAATGCCAGAAACCGGTCCTAGGAAGCTTGTTTCCGGTCCAGGGAAGACATGGCTTGGCAGTTTAGGCTGGACTGTTCCCATGAGGCACAGGGTCAGACTGATTTGCATATGGCCATGTCTGAGCTGGGGTGGCAGAGTGGGCTAAAGAACGGTGATGGATTAAACCCAGATCATTTGACTGGGGGTGAGTGATTGCAATGTTCAACACTCCGTCCATCATTTCCTTTGGTTTTTGCTTTGTTCGCCATAAGTTGGCAGGGTATGCTCAGACGTGAGTCCCTTGCTCACTTTGCCACTGGATTCAAGCAAGCCTGGCTGAAGACGGTTGAAATGCCAGAAACCGGTCCTAGGAAGCTTGTTTCCGGTCCAGGGAAGACATGGCTTGGCAGTTCGGGCTGGACTGTTCCCATGAGTCACAGGGTCAGACTGATTTGCATATGGCCATGTCTGAACTGGGGTGGCAGAGTGGGCTAAAGAACGGTGATGGATTAAACCCAGATCAGTTGACTGGGGGTGAGTGCTTGCAATGTTCAACACTCCGTCCATCATTTCCTTTGGTTTTTGCTCTGTTCGCCATAAGTTGGCAAGGTATGCTCAGACGTGAGTCCCTTGCTCACTTTGCCACTGGATTCAAGCAAGCCTGGCTGAAGATGGTTGAAATGCCAGAAACCGGTCCTAGGAAGCTTGTTTCCGGTCCAGGGAAGACATGGCTTGGCAGTTTGGGCTGGACTGTTCCCATGAGGAACAGGGTCAGACTGATTTGCATATGGCCATGTCTGAACTGGGGTGGCAGAGTGGGCTAAAGAACGGTGATGGATTAAACCCAGATCAGTTGACTGGGGGTGAGTGCTTGCAATGTTCAACACTCCGTCCATCATTTCCTTTGGTTTTTGCGGTCAGAAACTGGCCGCAGCACAAGCTCCACAAGAGATAAGGGAGTTTCTCTTAATCCCTGCACCACATGGCTGGCACCTCACAGTGCCTGCCACACGGTGCAGGGATTAACAGGGGGGCAGTATAGGAGCCCCCAACCCGAGACCGCTATGGCATGGGGGCCCTGCTAGGGGCCCCCAAAGTCGCATTCTGACAGTCTTTTCATTTCGGAAAGCCCAAAATGAAAAGCCTGTTGGAAAGCAACATCATAATCCCCACGGCAAAAATGATGTCGATAGGGGATTATTTGCAGCCTCCGACTGGCCGACGCGCTCCTTGAGCCCATCGGAAGCCAGTCGGTCCAACCTGCCGGTTTAAACACCGATCACCTACATTGTAATAAGTCGGTCAGACTTTAAACCTACGAAGTCAGTCAGTGATCCTCGGATGAGTGGTTGGAGGCTCACCAATCGACATCGTAATATGGCCTCAGGTTCGAATCCTGGCATCAGCTCAACATCCTGTTTTTCTAGCCAAATCAATTAATCTCCCCGTGCCTAAAAGAAAATAAATCTGACCTGCTGTAATGTACCTGGTGTGGTGTAAGGAGATCCTTAAAGTAAGGAGGCCCTTATATAGCCCTTCCTTAGACTAGGAAGGGCTATATAAAACTGGCAGAAAAACATATATAGTTGCTTATTATTATCAAGAGCCATATGTGTGCAGTAGAGCCGTCACTCAGGAGGTTGATGCTGTACAACCCAGTAATTACTATCCCTCTTATTGCTATTGGGGTAGCTATAGCGTCTATGTTGAAACTTAAATGTAGTAGTGGATGCCTGGAAGATGCTGTGAGCACTTGCGTGCATGTGCACTACCCCTTGATACACCCTACCACGTCTGCCCCCAAAACGACCGATCACGCTAATTTACCACACGTGGTAATAATATATACATATATTTTTTATAGCAGCAAAACCATTTGTAATATCTATAGCTGTGATGTCATTGCTTACTGTGTGTTCTGTCATCTCCTTGGTGATGGAATGTCTATGCTTGAGTGACACTCCCTGGAAGCTGTTGTTGATGAGCGGTAATAAAGTTAACCTCTGCTCATACATGACTTGATTGTGGTCACTTCAATTGGCGACGCGATTGGGACGTACCGCTCATCTTTATTCCCACGTGTGCGGATCTCAAAACTGACAGCTGTTTTTTTCAACATTTTTTTTTTGGTCGAAAAGTGAAAGAACTGTATTTTGCCTTAACATTGTAAGGGACATATTGATCTCCAATATCTCCTTGATGCCGATGGGACACTCGGTCTCGGCTAGCAGCTACCCTGTTTGAAGACGGCTTTCTTATTTTTTCTCTACGGTGCGAGAAAAACTCAAGTTTCAGTTCTCTGATGTCAAACGGCTATTGGAGCGTGGAAAACGTAAGGAACTTCATTCAATCCTACCTTTGTTTCTGTGTTGTCTGTTGCCTGCTCACTGTCGTCTGATTGGTATCGCTTTTGGAGGTGCGCGAGGTTGGAGGAAGCCGTTGATCTTCACCCTTTCATGCCGATTGGTGAAATGATGACGTGGAGTGCGTGCTTGTCATGACGAGTTCACGTTCATCGAGCATTCTTCTGGTGGCTGCATTCTGGAAAACGTCAGACCAATAGCATTCTCTTCATGTCACGACGTCCTCCGGTGGTGAAATCAGCGCGCACTTGAAATTTGTAGTCACATGAAGGTCTTTTCTCACAAGACTACACATCAAGGTATTTACTCAGCGCATGGATGTATACTGACTGACATTTCCCCTGGGCCAAGGTACTGTTTCCACGCTCAACACGGAGTTTATTGTGTAAAATTCAACCATTAGAGCTACAATCCTTTTTCTGCTGACATTACATTAACAGCACGCTAGCGTCATCTTGTGGTTTTAAAAAAAAAAGAAAAGCTGAAGAACTCTTTTAACTGTGTGTTAAATTGTGATTTTAGAACAACATCACGTATCACTGTGCTTACTCACAAAATATATATATATTTTTTTTTAATGATAAATATGGTAACTGTAGAGCTAGTTATTTAAAAAAAAATATAGTATAAAACTATATCAGTTTTGTTTGATTCACCAAGCAAAAGGAGAATATTCGCTGTGTAAGGGAGAATATTAGTTGTTCTGCATAGCTTGTCCCTTGTAGTATTTTTCTTTTATCATGCAGAATGTACAGGCACCTTCTCCTTTCCTACAGCTTCCAGGAGACCCACCAGTAGAGTGGAAAGTATGGTACAGGGCATTTACGAAATATCTAGGAGCCATAGGGGGCCTTAGATTTGGTGCTGAACGTAAGAGATTCATCCTTGAACACAACTTGGGTTTTGAGGGTCAGGCGGTGTTGGAACATTTACCCTTACCTGAACCAGTAGAGGGTGTTGAACCATTAAATGATTTTGATCAAGCTATATAGATGTCAGAAAAACAATTTGATGTTGAAAAGAGTTTGGTAGTAGCCAGGCAAAAGTTTTTTACGAGGGAGCAACAAACGTCTGAGAGTATTGTGTCATATGTCGCTTCTCTACGTATATTGGCTTCTGAATGTGAGTTTGAGAATTTTACGTCTCAACTCATCAGAGATCAAATCGTAGTACGATGTAGAGATAAAAAATTCAACAATAATTATTGACCTTAAAAAATCCATCACTTGAAGAGACTGTTTCCATCGTTAAAAGCATTGAGTTATCACAAATGTCCTCAAATGAGCTTAGATCAGACAAATCTACGATTGGTGTTGTTAATGAAGGGAAAATTGGGGGAGAAAAGAATAGTGTCCCTGAGAGAAATAGGAATGAGATTAAAGGGAAATTGCCTGCAGCAAGACAAGATGAAAAACAATTATATTTTCAAAAGAAGAATGTTTGTTCAAAGTGTGGTTACCCTTCTCATTTTCCGAATTCACGAGTTTGCCCTACTCGAAATGCTTCCTGTAGAAATTGTGGTAAACAAGGTCATTTTTCCAAAGTGTGTATTGCCAGGAGGAATATTAATGCGGTGTGGGAGGAGAGTAACAAATTGGAGAGTGACACAGAAGTTGTAAGTTCCATGAGCGATTTAATGTTAGTAGTTAAGGATGACTGTGAGGAATGTGCAGACCCGATAGTTGACATAATAGTGGATGGAAAAACTTTGAAATTACTTGCTGATTCAGGAGCACGCATGACAATGATTACCGAAGACTTGTTTGAATCTGTGTGGGGTGATAAGCATCTTGAACCTCCTGACAGAAGCCCTGTAACTTATGAAGGAAGGAAGATTCAACTAAAGGGTTTTTTTGAAAGCACATTAGTGTTTAAAGAGAAATCTATTACTGGGAAAATGTATGTCGCTATTAAAGGGTTAAACATCCTGGGGTGGTACCACCAAGGTTTATTTGGAATGACCCTTAGACCAGGCACAAAAGATCCAGTATCTATGGTCAATGAATCAACATGTTATGATGATCCTTCTATCTGGGGAAGTAAATTCCCAAAAGTTTTCTGTGACTCACTAGATCTAATCAAGGGTTTTAAACATAGATGGAGCTATCCCTAGCAAACACAAACTGCGTAATGTTCCTTTGAGCGTTAGGGATGATTTAACAAAAGAGCTGGAAAAGATGTATGACTCTGGTGTGATTGAGCCAATTGAATCATCTCTCTGGTTAAGTCCCTTGGTCGTCGCACGGAAAAAAACGGGAATCTCAGAGTCTGCATTGACTTACGCAGTCTCAATAAGAACATATGGGTGGATTCTCACCCACTACCCCGCATTGATGATATAGTCTCAAAGTTTCAGGGTTTGAGATGGTTTTCAAAGATAGATTTATCCTCCGCATATCATCAAGTTGAATTAGATACGTCTTCAAGACACTTGACTACATTTGTTTCACCATCTGGAACTTTTCAATTCAAACGGATGCCGTTTGGTCTAGCCTCTGCGGCTTCCGTGTTTCAACGTGTGATGGAAAAAGTTCTGATGGACTGCATAATACTGTTGTATTCCAAGATGACATTTTAGTAGCAGGAGTTTGCAGATCGTCGCATGACAAGAGTTTGATGGAAGTGTTAAACAGACTACAAGAGAAAGGTATAGTGGCTAATTTGAGCAGATGTGTTTTTGGTGTTGTGTCAATTGATTATCTAGGGCACTGCATATCTGGTGAGGGCATACTTCCCAGAGTTGGTTTGATTGAGGCCATTGTTAAAGTTCCTTCTCCCAAGACCAAGGAACAAGTGTCATCGTTTCTTGGTATGTGCGAATTTTATTCTAAGTTCATTTCAAACTTTTCGGCTAAGACTGCTCATTTACGTGAACTTTTGAAGAGAGGAACTGTTTTTCTTTGGGATTAAAGAAGCCAAACAGATTTTGACAAAATTAAGGATGATCTTGGTCAGTGTAACATTTTGACTCCTTATGATCCTTCTCTAGAATCAGTTCTATCTGTGGACGCTAGTCTTGATGGTCTAGGGGGCATGTTGACTCAAATGAAAGCTGGAAAAGAACACACTGTTGGATTAATCTCTAGATCATTACGTCCCAGTGAGAAAAACTATTCTGTTATCGAAAGAGAACTTCTGGCTTGTTGTTGGGCCCTTGAGAGTTTAAGAGTTTTCTCTGGGGTAGATCTTTTAAGTTGTTGACTGACCACAAACCTCTGATTCCCATTCTCAATGGTGTTTTAGTGAAAGATCATACTCCTAGGATCGCAAGATTGAGTTCTAAACTTCTTCAATACAACTTTGCAGTTGAACATATTCCTGGAGGAAAAAACATCAGACCTGATTTACTCTCCAGGTTGCCATTGCCTGTGGTGCAGGGTGAGTGTTTTCCAGATGAAGATGAGGAATGCTTAAATGCGAGTATTGATGTGTGTAAGGAGGGGTGTTTCAAGGAGGAAGAATGGTTTGATGCTTTGAAGTCTGATTCTGTCCTCAAGGAAGTAAAAAGATGTATTATTCAGGGTAGGCCAAAGGAAAAACATCTGGATAGCGAACTGCAACCTTTTTATAAAGTGGCTGATGAACTCTCTCTAGAAGAGGGTGAGATGATTTTACGGGGTGATAAATTTGTTCCCCCAGCTAGTTTGAGAGATCGTATAATTATAGCAGGAAATGAAGGTCATTTGGGGCAAACATGTACCAAGCGCAGAATTCGTTCAATTTATTGGTGGCCTTCAATGGATCGTCATATAGAGAATATGGTTGAAAATTGTTTTACGTGCTGTTCCAGTGACAAAGTGATCAAGACTGTCATTCCTCCCAAGGTGAAAGTTGACTTACCTTCAGGTCCTTGGATGAAATTAGCTTTAGATTTCATCGGTCCGTTCAATGCTTTACCAAATAAATATAGATTTGCTTTGGTAATTGCTGATTATTACAGCAAGTGGAGGGAGGTTTGTTTTTTGACGGAACCTAATACAAATGAAGTTATCAAATTTTTGGAGAGTCTGTTTGCAAGGGAAGGTTTTCCTACGGAATTAGTGTCAGACAAAGGGGTACAGTTTGTCTCCAAAGAAATGTCTACTTTTTTGAATCAATACGGCATTTTTCATTGGCGCGTAGCTCTTTATCACCCACAAGGAAATGGTTTTATTGAGCGCATGAATCGCATTTTGGTTGATTGTGTGCAAGGGGCTGTCTCTGGTAACATAGACATTAGAGGAGCTGTACAGAGTATGCTGTGGGCTCATCGGACTACACCCGGTATTGAGTTTAGGAAAAGTCCTTTTGAGTTACTGAGAGGGAGAGTTGCAACGTTTAGCATGTGTCCAGCTTGGATGAGGGAGTGGGGACTATTGTCAAGATCAGTTTTGTCTTCTTCTGTAGAGAAAGTTGAGGAAAAGGTGCATTCTCATGTACTCAATAAAATCAATGCTAAGGATAGCACTTCTAATCTTTCAGGACAAAGTTATCATAAAGAAGAGTGGTCTCACAAAATCAAGGTGGGTGATTGGGTCAAGATAAAGATTCCACATAATGTACCCAAGGGTTTATCTAAATTCAGTAAACCCATGTGTGTTGATCTGTGTTAGACGGCGACCTCAGAGGAGCCCGGAAGGGGTCTTGACTACCCTGAGACCCACCCTCGAAGTATCGTAGCCGGGCACTGGCGGGACACTCCCCAGGGGGAGGAATCTCGTATCTAGGATCGTACTTCTGGCACCACACGACACAGAGTCACCACACCGTGTGTTCTTAGAAATCAATCTTTATCAATTAGGTTATCACTGCAAATATGTACAAGGGGAGTGCGGGCTCAATGAGTCTCGGAAGGGATAGGGGGTAGCGGGACAGTCTCTGGCAAAGGTTCAAGGCAGGGACGTACCCGGCGCACAGCTCACAATCCTCGAGCTGGGGGATACGTTGTTGTAGTTGGGGTCCGGCGGGACCGTGGGAGTCTGTAGGAGCCGCGAGTCACTCAGCGGGCTCAGGTACAAGTTCGGAGGTCTTACGATCTTCAGGGAGCTGCGAGTCACTCAGCAGGCTCAGATACAAGTTCGGAGGTCTTACGATCTTCAGGGAGCCGCGAGTCACTCAGCGGGCTCAGGTGCAAGTTCGGAGGTCTTACGATCTTCAAGGAGCCGCGAGTCACTCAGCAGGCTCAGGTACAAGTTCGGAGGTCTTACGATCTTCAGGGAGCCGCGAGTCACTCAGCGGGCTCAGATACCAGTTCGGAGGTCTTACGATCTTCAAGGAGCCGCGAGTCACTCAGCAGGGCTCAGGAGGGTCCAAGTTCCAGGAGCCGCAACCACGTCGGCAGGCTCTCGTTGTTCCAGCGTCGAATCTGCCGGACAGACCCAGAGCACCCCTTGTTATAGGTCGACCCCTCTTTGATGTCCGGAGTCTGTGCAGGCAGGGGTCTTGTCACCTGGGGGTCGCTTGTCGGGATTTCCTGTCATTGTCTTTTGATCCTTTCAGGGCCGGGTCGGGAGGAGTCCCAGACACCCAGCAGGCATGGAGCCAGCCCTCAGGGAGGCCGGAGGGCCGATCGAAACCCATCGTCCCAGGGGAGTTCAGAGGTGCGATAGAAACTGCTCCTCCCTCTCTCATCCCCTGGCGAGTGTGATGTCCTCCAGCCGGAGTGGCGCCTCTAGGCCCGGGTCGCGCTGGGGCCGGGCGGCCATCTTGGTGCATGAAGTGGGCACGCGGGCCCGGGGTGGCCGAAAGGAGAGAGGCCATGGACGGGGATGTCCGGGTCGGGTGCGTGTGTCCTGGTGGGGAGGATCGGCTAGGCCGTGTGCTTGGGGCTGCAGGTACCAGGTTTAGGTGGTGCGGGGGCACGTAGGGCCATACTACGAGGCCGGGTCCAACACGCGTCCCCCCCAGCTGAAAGCCGGAGAGAACTGCCCATCATCTTGGGGGGTTCTCTTCGCTGAGGCGGAAGAACCGGGAGAGGCCGTCAGCGTTGGCGTGGTCCGTACCAGGGCGATGTTCTACGGTGAAATCCATCCCCTGGAGGGAGATTGACCACCGCAGTAGCTTGGGGTTTTCTCCTCGCATCTGCATGAGCCATCGCAAGGGTCGATGGTCAGTTTGGACTCTGAAATGGGTGCCGAACAGGTAGGGTCGTAGCTTTTTGAGTGCCCAGACCACGGCAAAGGCTTCGCGCTCAATGGTGCTCCATCTCTGTTCTCGGGGCAACAGCCGCCGGCTGAGGAAGGCGATGGGCTGGTCTAGGCCTTGGTCATTCACTTGGGACAGGACGGCCCCAATGCCATGCTCGGAGGCATCAGTCTGGACTACAAACTCCTTGGAGTAGTCGGGAGCCTGGAGGACGGGGGCAGTACACATGGCTTTCTTTAGGGCATCGAAAGCTTCCTGGCAGGCAGCCGTCCACTGCACCTTCTTTGGCTGTTTTTTGGACGTGAGTTCTGTGAGGGGGCCGACAAGGCTGCCATACCCCCGAATGAATCTTCGGTAGTAGCCAGTGAGGCCCAGAAAGGCTCGGACCTCCGTTTGGGTGATGGGTGGTTCCCAGGCTAGGATGGCGTCGATCTTTGGCTGTAGAGGGGCGACCTGTCCGCTCCCGACCTGGTGCCCCAGGTAGACTACTGATCCTTGCCCGATCTGGCACTTGCTGGCTTTTACTGTGTGGCCTGCCTGGCGCAGGGCGGTTAGCACCCTCCGGAGGTGCTGGAGGTGCTCACTCCATTCTGAACTGAAAACAGCGATGTCGTCCAGATAGGCCGCGCTGAACTGTTCTAGCCCGGCCAGGACTCTATTCACCAGTCGCTGGAAAGTGGCCGGGGCATTTTTCATTCCGAAGGGCATTACGCGGAAGCGGTAGTGCCCATCTGGGGTGGAGAAGGCGGACCGCTCCTTGGCTCCCTCGGTGAGCGCAATCTGCCAGTATCCGCAGGTGAGGTCGAATGTGCTGAGGAACCGGGCTGCCCCTAGTCGGTCAATGAGTTTGTCGGCTCGTGGAATGGGGTGGGCATCGGCTCGGGTAACGTCATTGAGTCCCCGGTAGTCCACGCAGAATCGGAGCTCGGGGGCGACACCGGGGGCCGCTGCCTTCGGGACCAGGACCACGGGGCTGGCCCAGGGACTGTCAGATGGCTCGATCACCCCCAGGGTCAACATCTTCGAGACTTCAGCTTGAATGCAGGACCGGACCCGATCAGGGACTCGGTATGCTCGGTGTCTCACCGGCGGGCTGTCCCCGGTGTCCACGTCATGAACACACCAGTCGGTGACCCGGGGGGTCAGGGAGAAGAGGTCGGAAAATTGTCTTAGGAGCTGGCGGCAGTCCGCTTGTTGCTGGGCAGTGAGGGCTGGGGGGAGGTTCACTCCTTCCACGGAGCCATCCTGCTCCTTGACACACAGGAGGTCCGGGAGGGGATCAGACTCATCTTCGGCCCCGTCATCGGTGGCCAGCAGGAGGCTCAGTTCTGTCCGCACGAAGTGAGGCTTGAGGCGGTTCACGTGAAGGACCCGGAGGGGATCCCGAGGCGACTGGACGTCCACCAAGTATGTGACTTGACTCTTCCGCTCAACCACTTTGTAGGGCCCAGTCCACCTGTCCTGGAGGGCGCCAGGCTTCACGGGGGCCATGACCCACACCTGCTGGCCCGGCTGGAACTCGACCAGAGTGGCATTCTGGTCGTACCATCGCTTCATCTCTTCTTGGCTGGCCTCCAGGTTGGCCTCGGCCAGTTCTCGGAACTTCCTGGTCTGGTTCCGGAGAGCCAGGACGTACTGGAACACATCTCGGGGGGTGGTCTGGGGTGCTGCCTCCCACCCTTCCTTAACCAAACTGAGGGGACCTCGGACGGGGTGTCCATAGAGTAATTCAAACGGGCTGAACCCTAAGGACTTCTGGGGGACCTCCCGGTAAGCGAACAAGAGGCAGGGGAGCAGGACGTCCCACTTACGCCGGAGGGGCTCTTCTAGGCCAGCGATCATCCCTTTCAAAGTCCTGTTAAACCTTTCTACTAGGCCGTTCCCTTGGGGATGGTACGGGGTGGTGAACTTATAGGACACCCCACATTGTTGCCACAGGGACGTCATATATTTCGAGATAAAATTAGTGCCGCGATCGCTCACGACCTCGCGGGGAAAACCCACCCTGGAAAAGATCCCCATCAGGGCCCGGCCCACCACGGGGGCCGTGATGGTGCGTAGGGGAATAGCCTCAGGATAGCGGGTGGCGTGATCCACTAGGACCAGGATGAAACGGTGACCTTGGGAGGTGGGGGGGTCCAGTGGTCCCACGATGTCGATTCCGACTCGTTCGAAAGGGGTACTGACGACCGGGAAGGGTTGGAGGGGGGCCTTGCGCTTCCCTCCACTCTTCCCACTAGCCTGGCACGTGGGGCAGGACTTGCAGTGGGCTTCTACCGCTGCTCTCATTCTAGGCCAGTAAAAGTGGGTCACGAGACGGCTGTAGGTCTTGTCCTGACCCAGGTGGCCGGCGAGGGGGACGTCGTAGGCTAAGCCCAGGAGGAAGTCTCGGAAGCGGAGGGGTACCACCAGTACCCGTCCGGATCCCAGCTCCACCGACTTCTGCTCACTGTACAAGATGTTATTCTCCCAATAGATTCGGTGCGTTCCGGTCTGGTCACCTGCGGCTTGGCCCTCGGCCTGGCGCCGCAGCCCGACCAAGGAAGGACAAGTGGCTTGCTCCCGGCAAAATTCTTCCCGGGTGGACCCGCCTTCGTGGCGCCATTGGGCCAATTAGGGTAGATCTCCCAACTCGGGGACCGGGGCGGGGTCGGACGGTGCGGGTTCGTCGCTGGCGACGGACCCTTCTGATGCGGGGACGGGAGGACCCTCGGCGGGGACTGTTCTGATCTCTTCGATCGGGGTGCTTTCGACTTCTCCCTGGGGGGTGAGTCGGGCTGACATAGATCGGGTGGTGGCGCACACCCACTCGGGGAGTCCCATCATTCCTAGGTGGGCCTTGCGCTCGACGTGCTTCCAGGGAGAACTCTCCAGGTCGTTCCCTAGGAGGCAGTCGACCGGCTGGGAGGTTCTTACGGCAACCTTGAGTTTACCTATCATCCCTCCCCACTCAAACGGCACCAGGGCTACCTGACACATACTTTCTCTATTGTCTGCGGAAATTACGGGGCAAAAGACGTTGGGGAGGATCTGCTCCTCGGGGACTAAGTGCCTGAGGACACCGGTGATACTGGCCCCGGTGTCCCGCAGGGCCTCTACTTGGTGGCCATTGATCTTGAGGAGCTGCCCGTATTTCTTTGTGTTGGAGGGTAGGAGGCTACCAGGGACCATCTCCCTATCTCCCAGGGATACTAGGGCCATCGCTGCGGGTTCCCACTCCCCGGTTTCCTCAACCTCCTCCCCCAGGGCTACGTTGGCTATCTGTCTCGCAGGGGTTGTAGGGGAGACTTGGGTGGCCATGGGGCACTCCGGGTCATTGGCGTAGTGCCCGGGTTTCTGGCAACGGAAACAAGTGACGGTTACCCGGTGTCCCCGTCTCCCAGGGGGCCCTGTTACTGGTGGGGGGGGCGCTGGGAAAGGTGGAGGTTGTGTTTTCGGGGGGCTAGGCTGGGACTCTCTCGGACCTCCCTGGTTCCCTCCCCCTCTCTGGCGGGGTGGTCCCTGACTGGCTCGGGGATACTCTCCTACCATGCCCCGGGAGACCCGGGTGTTGGTCCAGCGGTCGGCTTCCACAGCCAGCTTCCTGGGATCTGTGAGCTTGCTGTCAAGCAGATGCTGACGTAGTTCTATGAAGCAGTTCGCAGCCAGGTGTTCCCACAACATGAGGTCGGTGAGTTCGGCAAGGGTGGTGACTTTGCTGCCCTTGATCCACCCATCGAAGGCCCGACTGAAAAAGTTTACATACTCCACCCAGGTGGTGCCCGGGATCTTCCTGCAGTCCCGGAATCGCTGACGGTACATCTCTGGGGTGAGGCCGTATCTTGTGAGTAGAGCCTCTTTCATGTGGCTGTAGGAGGTCTGCAGGGAGAGGGGTAGGTCGAGCAGGGTGTCTCTTCCTTCGCTCAGAAACCGCCCCCACAACCCAGCCCCCCAGTCCTTTTGCGGGACCCGATGGGAGGTCATGGCGACCTCGTAGGCCCTGAACCATTGTTGAATGTCATTGTTTTTATAATATTCTTTGACCACATCCTTGGGAATGTGGACCTTCTGTTCCGCTGGGGAGGCCGTCTCTCGGTTTCCCGGGGGCCTCCCTTCCTCGTTTCTGGCCTTGAGCTCGATTTCCTTCAAGCTGCGTTTGTGCTCCAGTTGGAGCTTCCTTCCTTCATGCTCCCGTTGGAGCTTCTTTTCTTCCAGTTCGCCTTGTACACGCATTTGCTCTACTGCTAGCTTTTTTTCCGCTAACTTCAATTCGCCTTCGATTTTGAGTTTGGCTAACTCGAGTTCATGATTGCGACTTCTCTCTCTGTCCGCGAGTTCTTCCGGGGATAGGCCCCCGTCTGGTACGATGCCTCGCACCTGATTGCTGCTGCTTTCGCTTTGGGGGGTTCGGCTTCGTCGGGGCGCTCCCCCGTGCCTTCCGGGCGGGAGGCCCCGGCATCCACCCAAGCTTTCAGTGTTTTCTGCAAATCTTCTTTAGTGTTGAGACCGGTGGTAGCGATTTTAAGTTCTTTGCAAAATTGCTTTAGCTCTTTGTGTGTGTATTCTTCTAGTTGCTCCACCTGGAACACCCTGTTGGCGTTGGTTTCTGCGGGGCTCATGGCGCTTCCTTCTGCCATCTTTGTCGGTAGTGCGTCCGTCGTTCACGGTACGATCTCTAGGTGATGGGCCCGAATCCCGTCGCTTGCCACCAATGTTAGACGGCGACCTCAGAGGAGCCCGAAAGGGGTCCTGACTACCCTGAGACCCACCCTCGAAGTATCGTAGCCGGGCACTGGCGGGAGACTCCCCAGGGGGAGGAATCTCGTATCTAGGATCGTACTTCTGGCACCACACGACACAGAGTCACCACACCGTGTGTTCTTAGAAATCAATCTTTATCAATTAGATTATCACTGCAAATATGTACAAGGGGAGCGCGGGCTCAATGAGTCTCGGAAGGGATAGGGGGTAGCGGGACAGTCTCTGGCAAAGGTTCAAGGCAGGGACGTACCCGGCGCACAGCTCACAATCCTCGAGCTGGGGGATACGTTGTTGTAGTTGGGGTCCGGCGGGACCGTGGGAGTCTGTAGGAGCCGCGAGTCACTCAGCGGGCTCAGGTACAAGTTCGGAGGTCTTACGATCTTCAGGGAGCCGCGAGTCACTCAGCAGGCTCAGGTACAAGTTTGGAGGTCTTACGATCTTCAGGGAGCCGCGAGTCACTCAGCGGGCTCAGGTGCAAGTTCGGAGGTCTTACGATCTTCAAGGAGCCGCGAGTCACTCAGCAGGCTCAGGTACAAGTTCGGAGGTCTTACGATCTTCAGGGAGCCGCGAGTCACTCAGCGGGCTCAGATACCAGTTCGGAGGTCTTACAATCTTCAAGGAGCCGCGAGTCACTCAGCAGGGCTCAGGAGGGTCCAAGTTCCAGGAGCCGCGACCACGTCGGCAGGCTCTCGTTGTTCCAGCGTCGAATCTGCCGGACAGACCCAGAGCACCCCTTGTTATAGGTCGACCCCTCTTTGATGTCCGGAGTCTGTGCAGGCAGGGGTCTTGTCACCTGGGGGTCGCTTGTCGGGATTTCCTGTCATTGTCTTTTGATCCTTTCAGGGCCGGGTCGGGAGGAGTCCCAGACACCCAGCAGGCATGGAGCCAGCCCTCAGGGAGGCCGGAGGGCCGATCGAAACCCATCGTCCCAGGGGAGTTCAGAGGTGCGATAGAAACTGCTTGTCCCTCTCTCATCCCCTGGCGAGTGTGATGTCCTCCAGCCGGAGTGGCGCCTCTAGGCCCGGGTCGTGCTGGGGCCGGGCGGCCATCTTGGTGCATGAAGTGGGCACGCGGGCCCGGGGTGGCCGAAAGGAGAGAGGCCATGGACGGGGATGTCCGGGTCGGGTGCGTGTGTCCTGGTGGGGAGGATTGGCTAGGCCGTGTGCTTGGGGCTGCAGGTACCAGGTTTAGGTGGTGCGGGGGCACGTAGGGCCATACTACGAGGCCGGGTCCAACAATCTGGTTTCGCGGTATGCTGTGAGAGTTGATGGTAAGAATTGGTGGAATGTAACTAGGATTTATAGAATTCCTGACAAAGTTGTGCATCAAATGGGTTTGAAAGATTACATTGTTCCTTCTCCTAATAAATCTTCTCTTGAGGTTGGGAAGATCGGATTGAGTGGAAGAAGTTCATCTTGTGATAATTCATCACAAGATAAGTCTACCTCATTGGTGAGGAGAGCACCCGTATGAGATTTATTCCCAAACGTATGGATTTAAAGAATGTAGTAGTCATTCTAATTTTAATGTTAATGAAGCTTTTCTTCAGTATTTTTTTATTGTCTTTTCTTGTCATTTGGTTTCCTTTCCATGTTATTTATTGTATCTAGCTTTGCTTTAAGTTTTCTTTTGTTTTTCTTTAATTTTCAATTATTGTGTTTCTGTAAAGAAGGGACATATTGTAATATCTATAGCTGTGATGTCATTGCTTACTGTGTGTTCTGTCATCTCCTTGGCGATGGAATGTCTATGCTTGAAACAGAGTGACACTCCCTGGAAGCTGTTGTTGATGAGCGGTAATAAAGTTGACCTCTCCTCATACATGACTTGATTGTGGTCACTTCACCATTCCTGCAACCAGGCATTAACCTGAGTGCCGGTGCGAACCAGGGATTTTGCATTCCCTTGACCAAAATCGTGCCACCAATTATAGATTGATTGCACATGCTTTTAAAATCTAGTTATAGACACTGTGCCCGATTCACAAAGGTAAACGGAGACAAAAGTCTAACTTTACAACTTTCAGGGCTCGATTCACAAAGGTAAACGGAGACAAAAGTCTAACTTTACGACTTTCGGGATTCACAAAGGTAAACGGAGACAAAAGTCTAACTTTACGACTTTCAGGGCCCGATTCACAAAGGTAAACGGAGACAAAAGTCTAACTTTACAACTTTCAGGGCCCGATTCACAAAGGTAAACGGAGACAAAAGTCTAACTTTACAACTTTCAGGGCCCGATTCACAAAGGTAAACGGAGACAAAAGTCTAACTTTACAACTTTCAGGGCCCGATTCACAAAGGTAAACGGAGACAAAAGTCTAACTTTACGACTTTCAGGGCCCGATTCACAAAGGTAAACGGAGACAAAAGTCTAACTTTACAACTTTCAGGGCTCGATTCACAAAGGTAAATGGAGACAAAAGTCTAACTTTACGACTTTCGGGATTCACAAAGGTAAACGGAGACAAAAGTCTAACTTTACGACTTTCAGGGCCCGATTCACAAAGGTAAACGGAGACAAAAGTCTAACTTTACAACTTTCAGGGCCCGATTCACAAAGGTAAACGGAGACAAAAGTCTAACTTTACAACTTTCAGGGCCCGATTCACAAAGGTAAACGGAGACAAAAGTCTAACTTTACAACTTTCAGGGCCCGATTCACAAAGGTAAACGGAGACAAAAGTCTAACTTTACGACTTTCAGGGCCCGATTCACAAAGGTAAACGGAGACAAAAGTCTAACTTTACAACTTTCAGGGCCCGATTCACAAAGGTAAACGGAGACAAAAGTCTAACTTTACAACTTTCAGGGCCCGATTCACAAAGGTAAACGGAGACAAAAGTCTAACTTTACGACTTTCAGGGCCCGATTCACAAAGGTAAACGGAGACAAAAGTCTAACTTTACGACTTTCGGTATTCACAAAGGGTATTTACGAGTCGTTAGACTTTTGTCTCAGTTAAACTTAAGATTTGGTCTTAAGTCTAACTGAGATCAAAAATTAGGTTAAACTGGGACAAAAATCCAACTTTACTCCTCATAAATGCCCTTTGTGAATAGTGAATAGTAGTAAAGTTAGACTTTTGTCTCAGTTTACCTTTGTTAATCGGTCGCTGTATCACTAAGGTTTTTTTGCATAACCCTTAATGCTAGTGAAACCTATTTCAGAGCCCAGACAAATAAGGGCACTGGTGAATATGGCAGGTGCGAACGGTGCAGGCAAGAGCACTGGGGCAGTGGGGCGGGGGCGGGTGGGGGCCAGGTCGACAGATGACAAAATAGAGAAAATAAAATAAAAAAATAAGTAAAGCCACTTACATTGTGCTTGCCGCATCGCAGAGTCAGCGATGCGACAAGTGCACAGTAAGTGGTTTTATTATTATTTTTTTTTCTATCTATTCCGTCATCTGTTGACTCCCCGCCCTACCGCCCTTACCCGCACTGGCTGCTCCTGGCATATGGAGAAGGAGTTATTTGCCCAGGGTCACATGTTATGTGTAGCAGGGACGCCAGGTTTAGTTCCCATGTATGTCCACTCTTCACACACTCTCACAACTCAGCACCACGCTGTGATGCCAGACTGCGAGGTGCTTCGTGGCTGCCTTACTGCCTGATTGCAAGACTGACTCTGGCAGCAGCAAAAGTACAGTTTTCATGGTGTGGAAATAAGAAAGCTTTAGATAACACAAACAGCCATGGGGGCACGCAAGGTAGAAAGTGACAGTGTGAGGAGGGAGATTGGGGGATGGGAGAAGAAACAAGATAAGAACATGATTTACAGACCTATTACATGACTGCTCGAAGCAGGCTAACTATACAGTACACTAAAACTATGTACACTGTGCAGAGAGTCCAGTGAGTCCCAGACTGATATACGGAGGCAAAAGTAGATAATACTATTTGTGGCAGTGTGGGCAACAGAGTTGACCTTCCAGAGCATGAGTACCTCTTCCTGAGTGGCTGCGGTGTCAGTTGTGCCGAGGAGCTGCAAGCCGGTAAACCGTACTCGGTTCGGTGCCTGCGGTCTTGTTGGGAGTAGTTCCTCTATTCCAGGAAAGAACTTTGGTGAGTATTTGTATTTTGTATTTGTATTTGTAGGGGGATTTATATAGCGCATATATACCGACAGGTCTCTTAGCGCTGAGTGGCAAAGGTCTGGATGTCCTTTAGGGTTCTAAGAAGGTTCACAGTTGCAGAATGAGACAGTTCACAATGATGGTTGAGTCTTACATGCGCAGGCAGGGTTTCTCAACAAAAGTCCACAGCAGGAACTCAGTTCTCGTATTCAGCAGCTCTTTTTAGTCCATTTCTTCTTTAGGTCCGTCGAATCTGAAATTCAGGGTCGAGAACACACTTCAAGTGGTTCCAACTAAATACTAAATGTAGGCATGTTACAGGGAGTCACAGATAGTGGCCAATAGGTTACCTACCTTTAGGGTGTCTATACTCTCTACGTGACCTCTTCCTGTGGGAAGGGGACACAATACTGACTCAAATTGACTATCCCTCCAACACAAGATTGAGGAATCTGAAAAGTAGGGTCCACATCACCTGGCCCACACTAGGGGTGTGCTGGCTGAGTGTGGGCTCACCTCTGAATCTAACTAATATTCGCAACTGTCTCCCCAACGAAAGTGGGGTCAGGACGGGGGGCTGTCATCCTCCACTAACTGGAGGAACCTGAGTTTCCTGCCTGGAGGAGGTGTGAAGCACCTCCGCCCAGAGTAGGCATTGCTC
The DNA here is from genome assembly GCF_964204655.1 of Triturus cristatus. NCBI lineage: Eukaryota > Metazoa > Chordata > Amphibia > Caudata > Salamandridae > Triturus > Triturus cristatus. The sequence continues at coordinate 35,717,036 of NC_140593.1, read as the reverse complement.
CTGACCTCAGAGAGCGATGGCTCTCACCCCAGGAGGCCAGAAACATGTCGAGTGGTGGCAGGCTGGCTTAGACCTATCATTAGCCACACTCCTAGCTGGCAGGTTTCCAGGGAACACCTCTAAGGTGCCATCTGTTGCATTTATCAATTAATCCAACACAGGCATCAATGTGGATTTATTAAGATGAGATGTTTAGTACCAAGCACGCTGGGGTACAGTGAAGCCATCATGGAGCTGGGGATAGCGTAATGATAAGTGTCCAGCCCATGTACTCTCTATGGCCTCCCTGTGCACTCAAGAATAGACTCAGGGATTGTAGGGTCATATCTGCTCAGGCAGATATGGCCACATGAGGGATATAGTGCACACTGCCTTAGGGCTTTAAGGCCTGCAATAGGGGTGGCTTACCTATATCTGGGAACATGGCACACAGGGAAGTGTGCCATTTTGACTCTTTGGTTTTGTCTTCACCAAGACACGCAGCCTGCAATCACAGTTTTCATGATCTTGGTGAGAGGTCCCTAGGGTGGCACAATTCGTGCTGCAACCCTAGTGGACCCTCTCCAGTTCCAATTCCCTCGGTACCAGGGATACCACTTACTAGGGCCTTAGAGGGAGCTCAAGTTGTGCCAATTGGGGAACAATGGTACTATTTTGGGAAAGAGCTCTGGCACTGTGGACCTGGTCAGCAGGGCCCCAGTGCATTTTCAGTTTAAATCACATCATGTTCCAGGCAGAAAGTGGGGGTAACCATATCAAAAATAGGAAACGTTCCTACAATGACAGTCGGCGGATCACACAGCCAGCAGCAAGGAGCAAGGGACAGCAGGAGGAGGGTGATTGTGGGACGAGATAAGAAAAAATGGGGACTGGAAAGAGCAATTTCACAATGGTCAGAGAAGCACAGGGTAAGCAGGGATGGGAGGGAGAAAACGACAGTGGGAGGAGGGTAATTGGAGAACAAGAGAAGAAACAAGATAAGAACATCTGGCACTCAGAGTGAGTGAAAGCACGCGAGCTCCTGAGGAGAATAAAGAGGTTCCAAAAATGGTTGTAAAATGGAAGCAGGAGATGGATAGCAGTAAAAAAACTAACATTATGAAAATTGGATCTGTAAAGCAGAAGTTCGATATATGGAGGGCTCGAGCAGGACCAATTGAAGTTATTAAAACTTATAGATATTTAGGGGTGGTGTTTCATTACAGAATTTCTTTTAAATACCATTTCAAAGACTCAAGGGCTAAAACTGAGATTTTAATTCATGGTTCTAAATGCTTTAAAACATTGTTGTATTGTAAATCTTATGACTATATTCTTAAAGTCATGAAAGCCAAGTTACAGCCAACCCTCCAATACGGCTCACCCATTACCAGAGAGAAAGATACAATGCTCCCAGATCTACTGGAAGTTAAGGCTTTTAAAGCAACCTTTGGGATTGCCAGATCAGAAGGCCAAGCTGGACTACGATTAGAGTTTGGTCTCCAGGGACAGTGTTTGGTAGCAGAAGGAGATTTTTTTACATGAATGTACTCTATGTTTTCATCAGCTCCTGCGTCCCTAGGGAACACCTGATGGCTAGAAGTTGATTAATCTGCTTGTGCTGTCAAATGGAATCCCACATCCTAACCTCACTAAGGGATAGCGGTCTGCAAGTAGCTTTTCAAGATTTCAAAATGCCCAACTACAAGTTACTTTTAAAAAAAACGGATTAAAGTCGAATGCCTTAAGTTGGATAAAGTTATGCATGGTATGGGATGAATCTTTATGTACCCAGCCATATTTGACTGCCTATTTTTCAGCCATAGTAAAAAACACTTTTCTTAAATTACGAATGGGAATAAATTCCACAAAAGAGGGCACGCAGTCATGGATTCAGCAGTGGCCAGATTCTAATTGTAGACTATGCGGTTGTCCACAAGAGACATTGATACACATAGTGTCCTAAGCTCATTAACACTCATCGTATCTTTTTGAAACTACTATTCTTGAGGATCGGGGTTAGATCAGCTCGCCAGGCACTAATTAGGTCACTATCTGGTGAATCGATCTTGTTGTCATGCCAATTGATAAAAATGTTAAATGCTGCAGAAAAATGTTTAACTTTACAGTTTTGAGATGTGTCGTATTTATTTCCCTGGAACCTATGAACATTTTTATTATATATATTTTGCTACTTCATTTGCTGCAAGGGTGATAATTAGATCTGTAACAATATAAGCCCTGTCACCGTAATTATTGATGCACTTTATTATTGTTCCTATACGATGGAATTATTAATTCTATTTCAGGGTTGAAGGCGAGGATTATGTCTTCTCTCTTCATTTTATTCAACAGCAGCCTTTAAACACAACAAGACTACATTTTCCATAAACCATAGGGAAAACTGTAGTCAGCAACAAAAACATGTCCAATAGGAACAGTCCTGGAATCATCCAATCAGGTCCTTCCAGCGTACACCTAGTCTGCTCCTCACTGGCCCCTCTTCCGCTTTCTTCGCTGCTGCTGCGGAGATAACTGTTCCTCATTATGCTGTTTGCAACTGTATTGTTTGCTTATGCTAATGAGTGCTTCCTTGCCGTTTAGTTAGCTATTGTTGAATTCATTGTGGCTATTACTACATTACTGGTGTCTTTGGCGTTTTCTGCTGCCTATTTTTATTGCCCTGTGATTATTTCTCTTTTTACCCGTCATGGGAGTGGGGACGGTTTTTTCTGTTTGTCCTTTTCTTTATGGCTGGGTAGCGCGCATGCGGTTGCTCTGATTTGCGGGGCCATTTCCCTGGCTTGTTTTTCTGTTGTGCTTAGTCCGGGACAAGTGCCAGGTCCTTGTGAAGTGAGCCGCGGGAGCGTTCCTGCTCCTACGCGGGTTGTGTGGTTTGCTTGCGGACCTCCCACCGTCAGGGGGCGTAGGAGAGCACGTCTGTAGTAAAAATTGCGAGATCAGACCGCCGTTGTTTCTTCAGGCCGACCTATGTTCACGCTCTGCTGGGCACTTTAAGCGGAGTCCGTATTTACTTTGACACCCCGCTGGGGCTGAATTGAGCACGCTGTTGCTCAAGTGTGCACTTGTTCCCAGGTCATTTCCATACTATTGTCTTGTATCTTTTTGTCATGCACCAGACATACATGCCCGGGGTTTTACCCCTTATGTGATTGCGAGTTCTCGCCACTGATTGTCAGGCTGACACACAGCCCATTTTAGACTGGCTTCCTTGTCTTCCAGTACCATCTGCTGACCATACTATCAAAGACTTTCAGCTCATCACTCATTCCCTCTTGTTTGGTTGCCATATTTCGCCATGGATTACGACTATGAGGATGAGTCCCAGGGAGAGTAGAATGCCCTGACCGACCTCCAGTGTCATGATGAGCTTTATGACGTGGTGGATGAGTCAATCTACAGAGCAGTAGGTGAGGCTATGAACCCTCTTGAAGAAAGACTCACACAGATCGACCAGGTACTTGCGCGCCTTGCTAGCCTCCCTGTGGCCTCTGCACCTCGAGGGGCGGCTACTGTGCCCTCCCTTCCCCCAGCCAAACGTGGTCGCATCACTGGGATGGACACCGGTGCTTTTGACCAACTAAAACAAGCTTTTATGGCCATGCAACCTAGATTGCCAGTCCAGGACCCCTTACCCCCGCCCACAGATGGGACCGTCGTCATAGAGCCAGGTCCTTCAGGGCCCTCTCAGCCGGCGCCACTGGCTGACGTGTCAGACATGTTTGACCCAGATGACATCGTGCATCCCCGTTCTTCCGACTGGGCTCCCGCTGATAAGGTAGCGGAGTATGTGGCCAAGCGCATTAGAAAACCGTTGGACAAAGACGCCCGTAACTGCCTCCGGGCAGAGTGGCCTAGGCCTTCTTTGGAAGGCAAGGTTGCCCTTACACCAGAAATCGACCCCCGTATGTTGACTTTTCTACAGAAGTTCATGAGGGACACCAAGAAGGGGATAGATAGGTCCTGGCGGGCTTGCCAGGACAAGCTCCTTGACGTCCTAGGCCCGTTGACAAAAATTCTCAACATGGCCGAAGAAGCCAAGCTCTCAGGTTCTCTTATTTCTCCAGACTCCTTGTCGGGGTAGGCGCAAAGGGCTATAGTGTTTCTCTGCAAGGCGAACTGTGCTCTGTCCACAGAGCATCGCCGCTCTCTCCTCATCAAAGTCGATCCCAAGTTAAGGGACATAGCCAATTCGGAGGCCGGAGCAGTGGCCCAAGGAGGTCTTTTCGGCGACCCCTTCATAAAAGAGCTGGGAAATTGTGTTAATACTTTTACATCCCTGGATAAGGCACAGACCACCATTAAAAAGGTTTTCCCCCGGGTTTTTAGGGGGGCCGGTCGAGGTAGGGGCCGCTCGGCCGGCCCTGGTTCTAACAACATCCCAGAGGTCAAGGCTCCAACAGAGGTCATTATCAGGACCAAACGCGTGTTGGCAACTTCTACCCCACCAGGGGTCGCAGAGGAAAAGGACGAGGTTACCGAGGGGCCGCCGCCACCTCCGCCAGTGAGTGTACTCCCCTTCTGTCCAATTAAAAATAGGGGGGAGGCTTTGGAGTTTTTTCCAGGCATGGACTTCTGTCACGGGGGACCTGTGGGTTTTGCAGACCATTCAAGGTTTTCGCATAGAGTATCTGTGCGATCCTTGTCAACGGTTCAAGCACCGTCCAATTCTTTCTTCCTGAACAGGATTCCACCTTAGTAGACGAGGAAGTGGCCTCCTTGCTAGAGCAAGGGGCGGTAGCGTCAACTTCACTTCACCCGAGAGGCTTTGTCAGCAATTTGTTTCTGGTGGACAAACCGGATGTGGGAAAATGCCCTGTGATCAATCTGAGCGAGTTCAATGAGTGACTCGTCAACCGCCACTTCAAGATGGAGGGTTTTCACCTCCTCAAGGATGTCTTGCGTCCTTTAGACTGGATGGTTTGTCTGGATTTAAAGGACGCCTATCTGATGGTCCCGATATTCTTTCCCAATCGGTGTTTTCTTCAGCTCGTTTGATGGGGCCAGGCTTACGAGTTTGTCTCTCTCCCGTTCAGCCTGTGGTCGGCCCCCTGGTGCTTTACCAAGGTCCTCAAGCTGGTGGTGGCGTGGTTGAGAGCTCGGGGCATTCGAATGATTGTTTACCTCGACGATATTCTAATTATGGATGCGTGCCCCTGTGGAAATGTGGATTTTCCTGGTCAGTTATGTCCCCTATCTTGGACCCCAACGGTTCTATGTGCATGTCACAAGTACATGTATGTTCCCTCCAGTTCCAGTTTCCAAGACGCAAACATATGTGCGTCCACTGTCAACATGTTCTCTGTCAGATCCGCCATCAATGGGCTGGATATTCGATTCCTAAGTATGAAAGGCCACCGACTTTATATGGCTAAGTTACTCCATTTTTACAGTTCAGGCAAATAGGCCCGATTCTGTCCTCAAAGCCTCTCCTTGCTTTCTGTCTCTGACAGCTTCAGCTTGAGCTCGCATCTGTATCCATGAACTTTGTCCTACTCCCTGTGCAGCTAACAGTGCCTGCCTCGGCCAGTTTCGCCTGCCTGCCAAGAAGCTGTATTTCACCTTCGGATTATCTACTTTGCTCTTCAGCCGATGCATTCCTGTCTAGTGATTTAGGTAAACATCTCCTTTAACTCACAAGCAAAGGACTCGGCCTTTCCGTCCTCCTGCAAGTAATTCATAGCCCTGTTGCCATGGAAAGTTTTCTGCCCCTCGCATCTCATATAGGCACTTAGACGCTTGTACACGCACACACAGTCAGTATAGAATAGATTCTGTCCGAGAGTCCTTCCTTGTGGATAACATAGTTCTCTAAACATAGGATGTTAGATATGATTTGGGATTAGGTTGACTTGACCCCCCAGACTTCTCGTCTCCACATGTAGAGCTAAATGTCAAGTCCCCTTCACCCCCTAGTTGCACGTCAATCACACGTCATGCTGCTGCGCGCGCATCTATGTTAAGTATTATCTTATAGATCCGCCTGTGTATGATAATCAGAACCAATCATGTTTCTTTTTGCTCCTTATTACGCCTAGTTTCGATTACATATTACTATGTCATTTCCCTTATCAATGGTTACGCCTTTTGTATTCGTTTCATTGTAATGTATGACCTATAAAAGTTACTTCTTGTCAATAAAGTATTGTACTTCACTTCCTGAACCCTCGTGGTGACGGAACCTGAAGGCCGCCACTCGAGTCGGCCATTTTGGAATAAAGCCCATTCAGAAAACCTCTTATACCACGGATTCTGCCTCTTATTATTCTGAGCTAATTTACTTATTTTAGATTCTGGATGAAATTCAGTCTAGGTAAAAGAAAATTTACCACATAATGGCGCCCGAACAGGGACACTTTCTCATCTCACGCGCCGGCGGTGCGTTGCAGGCCCGGTCTCCTGCCACAACTGGACGGACCATAAACGCGTACCAGCAGGATTTCCTGTAGCTCCCTCCGGTCAAGCGGGGGCGACTGAGGCTGCGATCAACCCAGACGAGGCGGTGAGAAGTGCGAAGTATCCCGACCAGAGCCTAGCTGAGAGAGCAAGATCCGAGGTATACAGAGGCCCACCAGGTTTTCGAAATCCCGATGTCCAGAGGGTCCGCTGTCCGCAGTCATCGAGTCCCGTCCATTCTCTGAGGCCTTCCGTTTCAAGGAGCTACTCGGTGAGTACCATCGCCGGGGAGGCGTGTTGACGCGCACATAGGTTGTGCCGGTCAAGACGGATTTGGGTACACGAATCCGGTCTGCACTGTTTAGCAGTGTATATGTACTGTTTAGCAGTATATCAAGTATTCCGAAGTATTCAGTTATTGTCAAGAATTCAGCTTGGTGATTAGTTATGCAGACTGTCATCATTGTCGGTCATTTTTAAAAATGTTTAATGTTTAATGTTTAAAGTGTTCAAATGTCTTGCATATTGTGGTATGAATGATTGTTCATTGTTCACTGTTCATTATTGTGTTTTTTCGTATTAAGTGAGTTCAAGAGTAAGTATCAGATCAGTTGTCAAGATGCCGCTCTTCTCGAAGTTAAGACAGATTACTACCAGAAAAGGGGTGCTTGAAGAAGCAGTTCCTATCCCTCCTAGGGACACTCCAGGGCATTTTATGTATCACAAGCATGGCTTAGATGCCATATTATTTCTTGATTTATGGGTAGATTATACCAAGGGATTGCCGGAAAGTCAAAGGTGGCCCGCAGCGGGAACCTGGGATGCAGAGTGCATCATGAAAGTGGAGGAAGAGTTATGGAAAAGAAAAGTCAGACAGTCACAGAAAGACGCTGTTGAGTTATGGCGTAAAGAATCTCATAGACGTACAGAAAAAGCACGTAGACAAGAAGAGAGGAGTAAAGAAAGTTCAAAGGAAGTTCAAGAAAATCTATTAATTGAGGAAGGTATCCGAGTAAAATCAGAACAAGTAGATAGACAAAGAAATGCTCTCATGAATGGTATGTATCCCCTCCTAGCCGAAGGACTACCTAAGGCTGTTCCAGGGATGCCAAAAGACTTGCCACCCCCATTATTTCCAATTAAGGTACATCCAAAAGGGCATCCCAGAACCGCAGAAGATGTTTTTCTTTCCTCATATCTAGATGACGCAGCTCCCGAGTATGCTAACCGCGCACCACATAGATCGTCTGGCGGAGGGGTTCAACGTCAGGATCAGGTATCTGTCCCCGTGCAACAGCAAGTCCCGACACAAGCTCCGGCAAGCACATCTGTTTCCGCATCTGTCCCCGCAATCGATTCTACAGTGGTATCGACACCTATAGTTGCTGTGTCACGTTCGACGAATCCATTCACACCCGACACCCCAGATGGGGCCACGGGAGGTGCTAGCAATACCTTTACACCACCTAGAATAAATAAACTTGTTTTTCAAGAGTCAGCGCATTCACGTACACCCAAATTCGTAAGTGAACGTGCGCTTAAGGAACTCCTTATAGATTGTAGATATGACCCGGTGGTCGGTAAAGAGGACGAAATGGTCCTGGCATCATTACGTATCAGACGAGCCGCAGAGTATTTAGCGAGGTTACCAGGAATGACTACGCATCTAGATAAAATATATCATTTTGTCCAAACAGGGCGAGACCCAGAATGTATTAACAGAGCTATGGAATTCCAGAAAGTAGAAATACAGGGGGAACTGTTACGTTTCCTCATAAACTGTGTGATCAGAAATCAAGACCGTCCGGGGGTAGACCCGAATGCAATGCTTATTCTTACAAGATGGAGCCAGAATATATCAGAAGGGAGACACGATAAGAAAAACTGTATAATAGCCATGTGCCGAAAAATCCGTAGAGAAATAGAACGTATTCATGAAGAAAGATTGGAAACAGACGAGTTCGAGCAAGATGAGGTGTCCGAATCAGGGAATTCCGCAAGACAGTCAGAGACCATAGCCTACGTAGGCAGAGGAAGATCCTGTGATAATACTAGATGCTTTTCTGATCCCATACACTCTGTATGTCCAAATAATAGCAGAACGTATCCGACGCCTGTAATAAATCTGAAGTCTCCTGAACATTTGTTTCAAGCCGCAGATAAAATACTACGAGAACGAAGGGGTTACCACCTCCTCGATTCCCTGGATGAGCAAGAATTAGCCAGATCAGCCGTTCACTGGATGGACAGTCCTGAAAAATACGGTGATGAGACCGTAGCACACACGTTTTTTAACCTCAGTGCAGATGAACAACGTTTAGCTGGAATCTATATGGTTCAGCAACTCCTTATATTATATAAGAGCCAACATGCTGACCCTGGTCCTTTACCTGATATACTAACGGAACTACTCGCGAACAGATGGAGAGGTTCTAGTAACAAGTTAATTAAAGAAATATTAGTGTCACGTAAACAGTATGTTCTTTTTGTAAGTCCGGATTCCTTCTCGCTGCCCCGCAAAGAAAGAACGCCGTATTATATGGATAGACAAAATCCCTTACGAGAAGTGCACCCAATAAAAGGCGAAGACAATCAGTTTCACCGTGTATTTGTATACACACCCATATCAAAAATTGAATTGTTAGAAATGAAGAAAGTAGTACCAAGTCATGACAAAGACCCAGCGGGTTTCCACCGAGAAATTAAGGACATGTTACTGATGGGAGAATATACCTATCCTGATATTATGACGATATTAAAGGTGCTCCTACCTGCTGGCATTTATGAAAAACTGAAAGAAAAAGAATGGGAAGTGGGAGACCAAAAGATAGATTGGACAGCATTAGAAACGGAAGAAAAGGCCCGAACTGCAGGTTCAGGGCTTGGGGATAAAGTCAAAGCATTACCAGGTTTACTAGTACAAGTACTGCCACGTTTATTAACTACGAAAAAGGAAGATTGGGGTGCAATCACGGCCTGTAAACAAAAGCATGATGAAGACACAAGTGATTATTATGCCCGATTTGAAAAATGTTTTGGAATAAATAGTGGTATAAAAACAAGTAGTGAGTCGTATCCACATTTATTTGTGACAAAATTAGTAGAAAATGCATTACCTCCAGTAAAGAATAGAATATTGAAATTCGAGAGTACCTGGCAAAGTAACACTCCGTCACAAATGCTACAAATGTTACAGTATCATCACAATAGAATTAGAGATGAACAAGAACACGAACAAAGACGTATGAAAGATACAAAAATGAAAATGCTAGTGTCTCAGACAGTACCGGCTGAAGGACATAAAAAGGGTATGACACAGTCCGATTCAGCAGGACCGGTAAAAGGGACATGCAATTATTGCAAAAAGCCAGGTCATTACGTACACGATTGTCCAGTTTTAAAACATAATATCGCCATAGGTAAAACACAAGAAAGATCACGGCCACTCAGACAAGATCAGAATGAACAAGGAGCTATGCCACATTCCCAGGCCATGCCAGCCGCACAACAGCTAATACAGTTTGTGCCAGCTGCACCACCGTTGCCTGCTACTGCCACACAGACCACAACACGACAAATGTATCAGACTGCACAGTATGAATATCCTGAGTATCAGTGTTACGCATGAACCAGCCTAGAGAGGGAAGTTGACTTACCCCTTATCGAGATTCCTGTAGATCAAGAAGGACCTTATGTACATAGTGAATTATTAGGTCAAGATAGAAAATTCTTACTCGATACAGGGGCAAGTCGAACAACTATAAAACGTAGTGAAGTTCCAGGGGCACCCCTCTCAGGCTCTCAAAATATTTCCCTTGGTTTTTCAGGAAAACCTATTGTTAATGAAGTATCACAGCCTCTTCCACTTACGATAGGACCTTTGACACGAACTACAGATTTATTGCTTACTAAATCATGCCCAGAAAATCTGTTAGGAATTAAAACTCTGAAAGCCCTAGGAGCCATAATATGTTGTTCTCCGGAAGGAGTAAGGTTGTTTTTACGTGATTTTAAAGGTCACTATGTGTCTAGAGACATGGATCCCCGACTACAGACTTTACCAGCACATCTATGGGCACAAGGCCCTACTGATGTTGGTTGCATGAACATTACACCATACCGAGTTACACTCAAGGCAGGAGTGGTATTACCACGAATGCGACAATACAAGTTACCGCAAGATGCTGTAGTGGCTTTGTTGAAAATCATTGATGAGCTAATTACCCAAGGAGTAGTTGTAGAAACAGACTCCAATGTATGTAATTCACCGATAATTCCGATTCTTAAACGAACTGATCCTACTGCTCCGCCAGTATACCGATTGGTTATTGATTTGCGTGAACTAAACAAGTGCATTGTGCCACAATTTCCTGTGGTCCCCGATATATCATCATTATTGACAGCAATTGATTCCGAAGCAACATTCTTTACTGTAATTGATCTCAAGAATGCCTTTTTCAGCGTCCCAATAGATCCGGAAAGCCAATATTTGTTCGGATTCAGTTTAAATGGGCGCAGCTTTAAATTCTCACGCGCTCCCCAAGGATTCACAGAAAGCCCCAGCATCTACAGCCAAGCACTGAAACGAGAACTTGACAGTATCCACATGCCAGTCAATACTGCACTGCTTCAATATGTCGATGATCTGCTGATCACCGCAAGAAGCGAACCCGAGTGTGAAAAGGCTTCTCTGACAGTTTTACATTTTCTAGCCGACAAGGGGCACAAGGTGTCTCCTTCTAAGCTGCAATTCTGTGTCCAGCGAGTTATTTATCTTGGTCACTCGCTGTCCAAGGAGGGAAGGCAGCTTACACCAGATCGCATCCAGTTAATTGCTAACATGTCAATACCCCAGACACAAAAGGAGGTGCGGGCTTTCATAGGCCTCACTTCATATTGTAGGCAGTGGATCCCTCAGTACGCATTTCTAGCAAAACCACTCATTCAGTTAACCACACAGGAGGCAGCCACATCGACTGTTCTCCCTTGGACTCAGGAACATACACAAGCTTTTGAAAGCCTAAAGGAAGCTTTATGTCAAGCACCTGTTTTAGCAACACCATGTTATAGCAAACATTTTACACTCTTTGTTACAGAACGCGAAGGTACTGCCTTGTCAGTACTCACTCAGGAACAAGCAGGATCACGCAAGCCATGTGCTTATTTTTCCAGTACATTAGATCCCGTAGCTCAGGCTTTGCCCGCGTGCCTGAAATCAGTGGCGGCAACCGCTTTAGCAATCAGACAAAGCGATGCCATAGTGTTAGGACATCCATTGACAGTACAAGTACCACATGCAGTAGAAGTTCTTGTGAACCGAACACAAACACAACACTTGACCATAGCAAGACTTACCGGTTATGAACTGACATTGTTTCAACCACACATAGAGATCCGACGGTGTAATACATTGAATCCTGCTACACTATTACCTGTAATTGGAACAGACCCACTAGCTCATGATTGTGTTGAAATTATTGAAATAAAGACGAAACCCAGACAAGACTTGACAGACGTTCCATTGTTAGATCCAGACCTGACGTTGTATGTAGACGGATCGTGCATGAGAACAAGTACAGGAGATTTAGTGGCCGCGTATGCAGTCACAACAGACACTGAAGTTGTTGAGACAAACTTTATAGATACTTTGTCAGCCCAAGCAGCAGAACTTATTGCTCTAACACAAGCCTGTATTCAAGCCACAAATAAGAAAGTTAATGTATACACTGACTCACGTTATGCATTCGGAGTTGTACACGACTTCGGCGTGCTGTGGCGAGAGAGAGGTTATTTAACCTCCCATGGTGCCCACATTCAGCACGGACCCCTCATTCATGCCTTGTTAGACGCCATACATCTACCCACTGCTATATCGATTATGAAATGTAAAGCACACACGAAGGTTACTGATATCATTTCTCAAGGCAATGATTTAGCTGACAGAACAGCTAAACAGACTGCTCAGAATCGCACATTAGACATGACAAAGCAAATAGTCCAGACACCAACACAGTGTATGACAATTAAGGATCCCGCACTTGACGTAATTGACATACAGACACATGCTACTGCAGAGGAATTAAAGAAATGGACTGAACTAGGAGGGATCCAGACAGATCAGGGATGGATGACGAAGGAGAAATCTGTATGGTTTCTTCCTGACTCTATGGTCCAAGCCATTATAGCTACAATTCACAGCCCGGCGCATTTAGGAGAGAAAGCTATGCTAGATAGCATTCAACACATTTGGTTCAATAAACATTTACGAGCAGCAGCTAAACAAAAAGTCCGTACCTGTATGATATGTTGTCAGTTCAACCCAGGAAAAAGTGTTCCCGTAGAACAGGGTGGATTCCAGACTACTGATCATCCTTTTGAAGTGCTCCAAATGGATTATATCCAGATGGAACGATGTCGAGGATTCAAATATGTTCTTGTAGTTGTCTGCGCTCTCTCCCGATGGACTGAGGCGTACCCAGTATCAGATTACACGGCCCCGACTACTGCCAAACAGCTAGTCCGAGAATTCTTCCCACGGTACGGTTTACCACGTGTTGTATATTCAGATAACGGCCAGCCTTTCTCATCCGAATTAATGAAACATGTCTCACTTTTGTTGGGATATCAGTGGAAATTCCACTGTGTCCGACACCCCGAGGCAGCAGGTCTCGTGGAACGACATAATCAAATTTTGAAAATCAGATTGTCTAAAATATGTAAGGAGAAAGGTGTTGACTGGATAGTAGCCTTACCAGTTGCACTATTTTACATAAGAATGGTAGCACACTCTCGAACAGGGCTATCCCCGTATGAGGTGATCTTAGGAAGACCACCAAATATGTGGGGGACGCCAATACCACGTAAAATAACTGATGTTAATTGTGATATGCTAACAGATTACTTGGCTTCCTTGATGTCTGCACTACAATCTTGTCGTTCACAGGTAGCTGCAGCCTTTCCTGACAACACTGAGGTGAAACCCCATGACGTTGTTCCGGGTGATCTGGTGTTTGTGAGGAATTTCGATCGAAAAACCCAGTTGGAGCCCAGGTGGAAAGCACCGAAGCTAGTCCTGCTGACAACAAGAACAGCCGTGAAAGTTGAGGGCCGCAAGGGCTGGATACATTCCAGCCACATCAAGAAATTTCATGGACTATCCTCGGATATAGACACTGTGCCCTGCACTCCCTCACAGACTGATTCAAAACTTCCCTTTGTTGAGCAGAATGACTCTCAGAGCTATAAATTAAAGCTTAGGCCCAAACAGTCGAGCAATTTGATTGTTTAAGTCCTCTCCAAGGTGAAGCGGTTGAATTGTCTCTGACATGTATCCCTTGGACCTGAGTAGAGAAAATACCCGAGAAATGTTGAAACGACAGGCGTATTGTAAATCACTGCGTAGCTACTGTATGAGGACATTATTAATTCTGTTTTTATTGAGTCTTTTAATAATTATTACGAGTGTGATTTTGCACATATATCATCCTATTTCTAGACATGTTCATAATGTTGCTGCTGAACATTCTCTTAGTGACCTACCGCCACATGAATTATCTTATAGACTTGCGCTGCGCAATAACACTTTCATTAGTATGTTACATCATTCCCATCAGACTAGTAATGCCACCAATTGTTGGGTGTGTGGCCGACTCCCTCCCTATCAGAATAACAAAGGAGTTCTGCCTTTCTTTCCACATCCGTTCACACATAATGGCTCCTGTGGAGCATGGTTTAGTTTACTAAATTCCATAGACCCAGACACAGCAGTTTTTCAACAACATTGGATATGGGGAAATCTAAATCTAGTTTTATTCAAAGTCTGTCACCCTAATAAGGAGGGTCACCCCAGTAGAACAGGGACTGATCTAGAAAATGAAGTGTATAAATTAGGTAATTTTACACCTAATCTTATGATTCTGAATGTCAAATCCGAAGTTGAACTAATTCTGCCCACTATGTCAGTATTTCCAGTTAAGGGTGAATTATGTGTAAGAAAAGTTGGTTCCATACATATGGGCCATAGCCAATGCGTTACTACAGTAGAATATAGTGATCAAGGTAAATCCTCATTTAGAGCTTCTCGCCATTCCTATTTTATATGTGGTCAGACGGCATATATGCGTCTGCCTCTAGATTGGGATGGTACCTGTTACATAGCATTCCTTTTGCCACCTGTTTTCCTAGCTCCCCCGGATTATTATCGAAATGTTCATTTAGTACACAATAGAGAGCGAAGAGATCTCCCAGTTGTCGATTATACTGAGACGGCATGGGACAAGTATGTAGATTTCAATAAAGGTATTTTTCCCTATATAGGTACAATATCAAATAGTAAGCTGATACGTAGACTAACCAAGACTCTTGAAGCTGTAGTAAACGAGACTATAGCCGCCCTAGGCAATCTGACAGAGGAACAATCAGTGATGAGAATTGTTGTTCTTCAGAATCGTCTTGTCCTTGACGTCATCCTGGCCGATAGGGGCGGAGCTTGCAGGGTCATCGGATCCAGCTGCTGCATATTCATACCAGAAAATTCGCCATCTGTATATAAAGCTATAACACGCCTTCATAAGATTGTGAGCCAGATACACGAGAATCCAGGCACTTGGACGTGGTCCGGGTGGTTTTGGAGTGTGATATCAGCCTGGGGATGGAGAGTTCTATCCTTCCTAGGTATTGGCCTTCTTATACTTTTCAGTTGTTGTTTATGCCTGCAATGTGGACCAGCGATTTGTGGTCTGTGTGCCACATCATGCATTCCATATCAAGGTTCTCGTCCAAAATGCCGGAAGAAGAAGGAAGAAGAAATGATGCTCCATGAGCAAATCGACGGAATGATGAAGATTGATATCTCTTGAAGGGCAAGTAGGGGACAAGGAGGGAATGTGGAAATGTGGATTTTCCTGGTCAGTTATGTCCCCTATCTTGGACCCCAACGGTTCTATGTGCATGTCACAAGTACATGTATGTTCCCTCCAGTTCCAGTTTCCAAGACGCAAACATATGTGCGTCCACTGTCAACATGTTCTCTGTCAGATCCGCCATCAATGGGCTGGATATTCGATTCCTAAGTATGAAAGGCCACCGACTTTATATGGCTAAGTTACTCCATTTTTACAGTTCAGGCAAGTAGGCCCGATTCTGTCCTCAAAGCCTCTCCTTGCTTTCTGTCTCTGACAGCTTCAGCTTGAGCTCGCATCTGTATCCATGAACTTTGTCCTACTCCCTGTGCAGCTAACAGTGCCTGCCTTGGCCAGTTTCGCCTGCCTGCCAAGAAGCTGTATTTCACCTTCGGATTATCTACTTTGCTCTTCAGCCGATGCATTCCTGTCTAGTGATTTAGGTAAACATCTCCTTTAACTCACAAGCAAAGGACTCGGCCTTTCCGTCCTCCTGCAAGTAATTCATAGCCCTGTTGCCATGGAAAGTTTTCTGCCCCTCGCATCTCATATAGGCACTTAGACGCTTGTACACGCACACACAGTCAGTATAGAATAGATTCTGTCCGAGAGTCCTTCCTTGTGGATAACATAGTTCTCTAAACATAGGATGTTAGATATGATTTGGGATTAGGTTGACTTGACCCCCCAGACTTCTCGTCTCCACATGTAGAGCTAAATGTCAAGTCCCCTTCACCCCCTAGTTGCACGTCAATCACACGTCATGCTGCTGCGCGCGCATCTATGTTAAGTATTATCTTATAGATCCGCCTGTGTATGATAATCAGAACCAATCATGTTTCTTTTTGCTCCTTATTACGCCTAGTTTCGATTACATATTACTATGTCATTTCCCTTATCAATGGTTACGCCTTTTGTATTCGTTTCATTGTAATGTATGACCTATAAAAGTTACTTCTTGTCAATAAAGTATTGTACTTCACTTCCTGAACCCTCGTGGTGACGGAACCTGAAGGCCGCCACTCGAGTCGGCCATTTTGGAATAAAGCCCATTCAGAAAACCTCTTATACCACGGATTCTGCCTCTTATTATTCTGAGCTAATTTACTTATTTTAGATTCTGGATGAAATTCAGTCTAGGTAAAAGAAAATTTACCACACCCCAGACAACTTCATTGTCATCTTCTGATGATGGTGAATCTGCTTCAGAGTCTTGGGTTTCTGATCAACGAGACAAAGTCGATTCTCTCTCCTTCTCAATGTTTGACGTTTCTCGGTTTCGTGATCGACTCTCGGTCCTCTACGCTCAGCCTTCTGCCGTGACTAGCAAGAAGGCGGTCTCTCTCCAGAAATCAAGTTTCCCTCCGAGACCTGGCGCAGATAGTGGGTCTGCTTTCGACCTCTACCCAAGCCATTTTTCCGGGTCCCCTGCACTATCGGGCATTGCAACGTCTCAAAGCTTTTCACCTTCGGAAGAGGCGTCCCTACTCTCACAAAGTGTTCCTTTCGGATGAAGCCCGGGAAGAGATTCAGTGATGGCTCCAGCATATGGAGGCTTGGAACGGTCTGGCTATTTTTGGCTCTGCTCCAGATTTGATCATAGAGTCGGACGCCAGCACCTTGGGCTGGGGAGCCAGGTGCGGCGATTTTTCTACAGGGGGGTTGTGGTCTCCAGATGAATGCACTTTACATATCAATTGTCTGGAGCTCCTGGTGGGCTCCTTCGCAGTGTGTTGCTGGACAAGAGAGTCCATTCAGTCTTCGGTCCTTTTGAAAATGGACAATGTTTCCGCGGTCAGGTATATCAGCCACCTGGGAGGTACGAAGTCCAAAGCCCTCTCCAATTTGGCTGCCAGCTTCTGGCAGTACTGCCTGGATCACCATGTCTCGGTGATGGTGGAGTACCTCCCCGGGAGGGAGAACCTTGTAGCGGATTACCAGTCATGCCATTTCAGGGACTCCAGTCTGTGGAAACTGGATTGGGAGATTTTCCAGTGGCTGAATGGCCTTTGGGGTCCGTTCTCGGTGGATCTGTTTGCCTCCAGGCTGAATTTCCAGCTCCCGCGATTTTACAGTTGGAGGCCGGATCCCTTTGCAGAGGCCAGCTTTTCAACCAGGATTGGAGTCGGGTGAGGGGGTATGCATTTCCTCCCTTTGCGATGATCACTCGAAGTGACAGCGCAGGTCAGGAGGCAAGGGATGGAATCAGTGATCTTCACCCCCTCTGGAGTTCTCAGGTGTGGTTTCCAGTTCTTCTGAAACTTTCCTGCGATTCTCCAATCCTACTCCCCCTCTTTCCCAATCTTCTTCTAAATCCCGATCTCGAGCCTCATCCTCAGGTGCTACAGATCTGCTTGGGGCAGAGGGTCCCGTTGGTGTCTGCGGCAGAATACCAATCCCTTGGACGCTGGCATAGTACACATTCTGAACTTTTTGGCCCATTTGGCTTCTAGTGGTTTGGCTTACCGGTCTATCAATTCCTTCCGTTCAGCTATTTCCGCTGGTCACTTGCCTCTGGACAACGCTCCGGTCGGGGAACACCCCCTTGTCTGTAAACTTCTCCGGGGCATTAGACTATCTTTGCCCCCTGAACCGCGTTACTCAGCTTCATGAGATGTGAACCAAGTCCTAAACTTATTTTTATCCTGGCAGCCCAACCGGTTTCTGTCACACAAAGAACTGTCTGCGAAACTGGCGATGTTGTTGTGCCTAGTCTCCTGTAAACGTGTGTCTGATGTTAGAGTGCTGGATGTCACTTCCAGGATGTTTTCCCCGTCTGGGGTCACCTTTACCCTGCACAGACAAACTAAATGTCACACTAGAGTCATTTTATTCCCTGAATTTCCAGACTCACCGAAATTGTGTGTGGTTAGATGCTTAAAGGCTTATGAGGAGATAACGGAGGAGTTCAGGCCTCCTAGCGAACGCCAGCTTCTTATTTCTTTGCGCAAGCCCTTTAAGGCCGTTTCTTCCCCGACCACAGCCCGTTGGGTTAGATGGGTCATGCAGGAGGCAGGCATCAGCCTGAAGGATTTTGGAGCTCACTCAGCTCGAGGAGCTATGGCCTCAAAGACCTGAGAGTCTCACAGGAGTAGCCGGGGAGTGGAGGCTGGTAAGTACAAACAAATGACTACCACCACTCTGCTATGTACTGTCTTGCACAACTACAAAGCTACACCACCTAGGACAAATTCCATCCATCTGCGCCACACACTCACAAAACCATGGCTCAGAGATCCAACATTCACCCACTCAAGTTCACCCCAAACGTAGCTACCAACATTACCATGGGGGCATGTGTACAGACAGACAGCACTACAACTCCCACCAGGCCCCCTTGTCCCACAGCATCAGCAAGATGGAGCCCTCCACCCACCCCACCCATAAGCATGTGTCAGCCATTACATTACCCTCATCAAACTTACAGGTAAGTAGCCATCTTCCCTGGGAGGGTGTACGGGGGTGGATGTCCTGCACTACTACTCCCACCATTCACTCTGTCCCACACCTGAGCAGGATGGAGCCCTCCCCCCACCCAGAAGCAGTTGGAAGCCATTGCAGAACACCAAATAAACTTACAGGTAGGTAGCTATCTTCACAATGAGGGTGTTTGTGGGTGGGAGGCCGGCACTACCACTCCCACCATGCTCCCTGCCCTTCACCTCACCAGGATGGAGCCCTCCCCCCACCCCACCCAGAAGCCGTTTGAAGCCATTGCAGTACACCAAACAAAGTTACAGGTAGGTAGCTATCTTCACAACGAGGGTGTTTGTGGGTGGGAGGCCTGCACTACCACTCCCACCATACTCCCTCGCCCCCACCTCAGCAGGATGGAGCCCTCCCCCCACCCCACCCAGAAGCAGTTGGAAGCCATTACATCACCCTCATCAAACTAACAGGTAGGTAGTCATCTTCTCAATGAGGGTGTCTGGGTGTGGGAGGCCTGTCCCACTACTCCCACCATACCTCCTGCCCCCCACCTCAGCGGGATGGAGCCTCGCCCCACCCCACCCAGAAGCAGTTGGAAGCCATTGCAATACACCAAACAAACTCCAGGGACTGCTGCCTGAGACTCCTCACCTGCTGCTGCCTCCAGGGACTGCTGCCTGAGACCCCTCACCACTCAATACTGCCACTGTTGTCTCATGTCCACAGTGATGGCAAGGATAGAGAAGATCCTTTCCAGTCCCTTCACAAGCGAGGAGCTGGAGGTCCTGGTGGACGAGGTGCTCACACAGTACCCAAGGCTATATGGTGCCCCAAATGTCGTGGTAAGTCGTCAACAGGGGGGAGGGCAGGGGGGCAATACATGTAGTTGGACTGATGCAGTATGTGCCTGGGAGTGTGGGGTAGTGTCATGCACTGCATGACATGCTGTCTCCAGGGGGAAGGTGTGTGTACCCAATGCCACAGGTTTGCCTGTCTGCACATGTAAGTATGAGTGACCTGTGTTGTGTTGTCAGCCATACAGTGACACAGAAGGTTGTTCATGCTGTAGTCAGGACAGTGATTGCTTGGCTGGATGGCTGTGTGTGCCCCTGTAGTCCATCTCAGTGTGAGCCCAGCCGGCCTGCACAGTCCCCGTCTACTAAGACAATGACAAGTCACTGAACTTACAGAGTATGACATCAGTGTTTTCACATTGCACTCCAGCTATTGGCCATCTCAGCACTGTAGATTGCACACAACCGCCCTTGTGAACGGCATTTTGTAGTTGTGAGATCATGTCGCTCAATTTGACATCCATGACACAGTTATCTATTCACAGGGCAGGGATATTGGGGCTGCGCAGTCCTGGACACAGTGGGTCACCTCCCACACACAGCTTGATATGTGATGTATGTGTTGCTCAACCCAACAATGGACTGGAGATGAGAGCAGGCTACATAGGGGTTCCAGCGCTGGCATCCTGCATGTGTGTGAGATGTGCAGGGACTGTGTTCCCCCTCATACCTGCATGCATTCACATCAGCTTTTCTCATGCAGATGTACCATGTGAGATGTACTCTAGTATCTGATTGCATATTGTTGGATATGTGATGAGTTTCTCTCTTGTTGCTATACTGATAGATGTCGGTACATAACACTGAGTCCCTGATCATTTCCCCCTCTTGTGTCCCATGCCTGCAGCTCAAGGTACACCAGCATAAGGCCGTGTGGAGGGCCACTGCAGCGAAGGTTCGAGCTCTGGGTATCTCAAACCGACAGCGCATCCACTGCCACAAGAAGTGGGACAACATCAGCCGGCTGGCAAAGAACGTGGCGGAGATGACCTTGGGGCTGCTTCCTCGCACTGGGCGTTTGGCACGGCGCAGCATGACACCACTAATGGGGTGCATATTGGCGGTGACACAGCCTGAGCTGGATGCACGTTTGAAGGAGCATCAGCAGCAAGCCAGGGATGAGCATTTGGGGAGGGTGACTTTGGCTGGTAGTGGCTGCATGTGTACAGAGCCTGTGCCAGTGCTGGCCTATGTGATGTTGGTAGTGTGATGCAGTGGCATGTAAGTGGCTGCTGGGCTGGGTGCCCGTGTCATGCATTTGCCCTACCTGTATTTACAAAGGTGATTTGGATGCTGTGCATCACATTGCATTGTGAGTTGTGCTCTTCAGGTTTCTTCTGCATTGGGGTAGTCTTGGGAATCCCATGGGAGGGAACGGCAGTGTGCCCGATCTGACTGTGCCTTCATCAATGCGTCCATTGCATGCACCCAGATTGGGGAGGCCTAGACATCTGACAACAATGTGGACCATCTTTTGTCACCAAAGTACAACATGGTGGGTGGCATGGGCTAGTGTCCATTGGGGGCTGTCATGCTGAAGTCTGGGTCTGTGTTGTCCCCTCCTGTTCCATCCAGTTCTGTATTTGGCAAAGAGTTGTGTGCCCCAATCATGTCCCTAGGTGTGCTCAGAACTAGTTGTGTGTCTGTTTGAACAGAGCCACAAGCAGGGTGTTGCGCTGTGTGGTCATCACATGGCTCACTCATGCCTGAGTGTCCAGTTTCCACGCACTGCTTGAGTCTATATAGTGAGTTGGCACGATGTGATTGCACAGGGTGGTGTGCAACATGTAGATGTGGTCATCTTTTGTAATGCATTGCTTGCATATGTTTGTTCTGTTGCTGTCACTGACCTGACCCTACATCTCTCTCTCCCACGCAGCATCTCCTGTGGTCACGGAGGGACTGGAGACGGACACCAGTGGGGGTAAAACAAGCACAACAGCTGCACAGGAGCCCAGTGACACAGATGTCACCAGCACCTCAGAGGGGGACAGGAGTCTGCTGGAGGAGTCCCAGCCTGAGATGAAAAGCACCACATCATCCGATGCCAGTGGGGATGCATCCATGTTGGAGGGCACAGGGAACGGGGACTCTGCATCGTCTTCCACCACACAGCGGCCAGTGCCCACCCTCCCAGCCACTTCCTCTGGTGCTGCCCGTGTCCGCCTCAGTAAGAGGGGAAGAGTGTTCTTCACCCCTGGCACCGCTGCCCCTGCCCCTGTCCCCCCTGCTGCCATCAGTGCTGAATTTTGTGCCAGCTGTGTGTAAGCCAGACGGCTCTCCTCAATGCCTTCATTGACCACGACAAAAAATTGGCCTAGGTGGTTGCTTTCATGGAGGGCATACATTCTGACGTGGGTGGGCTGCACCGGACAGTCCAGGCTTTGTCATCAACAGTGACGTCTGCCCTTCAACAGGCACATATTCACAGTTCAGCTCCAGTCCCTTTGTCCACCTCCCTGGCAGTGGCCACATCTGACGATAGTGAACACGGTCCACATACATCACAGTCACGATACAGCACACGAAGCACAGAGCAGCAGCAACCCAAGCGGTCCCGGCCACAGACACCATCCCCACAGAATACCAAAGCCACCCTAGAACGCAGGGATAAAAGCCCTTCAAGTGACCCCAGTGGACAAAAATCAAAGCAGCAGGCCTCAGGCACACATGCCTCAGAGGCATCCCCAGCCAAGGACTCTCCTGTCCCTAAAGCATCGCGCAAAGAGAAGCATACAGTGTCTGTGCCCACCAAGGAGGTGGTGCATGCCAAGGGTACACCTAGGAAGGGCTCCAAGGCAGATACACCCACCACCTCGAATCCCATTCCAAGCCCGGTGAAGCAGGGGCTGGAGTGCACTTTAGGGGTGACACCTAGTAAACAGGGGAAGGGGGGGGCAGAGGCAAAATGAGGCAAAGCGTTCCGCTGGGTCCAGCACATCACCAGAGGGGGTGCCAGCGCCTGCACCTGATGCAGCTTTGGTGGTGAGTGTGCCTGTTGTGCCCACACCACTTCCCATTGATCCAAGGTGAGGCAGGCCATTTAGAATCCCCAAGAAGTGGAAAGGCACCCCTCCACAATCTCCCAGCCACACCGTGTCTCCCGTCTGCATGACTCCACCTCCACGTGCCACTACACCACCTGGTCCAAGGAGCCCTCCGGCTTGCCAAGCCACTGATAGCTCTACCTCAGCTGTTCCGCTCTCTCCCTGTTCAGGTGCCCCGACAGTCCCCAAGACACAGCCAGCTCCCAGTCCACCTGACAGCCAAGTCTGAGTGTTAGTTACCCTCACACATATTTCTCTGACACAGGTGGGCTGTACTGCACATTGTTACCCCCTGACTGTGTTGATGACCATGGAAAGGTAGAGTCGTACACATTCCCTGTGCAGCTTCTCATGGACTCAGTCTGCACCTTGGACTGGCCACTGGCCTGGGGGTTTTGCCCTCTGCCTGTGCAGCTTCTCATGGACTCAGTCTGTACTTTGTCCTGCCCACTGGCCTTGTCGGTCACTGCTGTGTGCCCCCTGACTGTGCAGCTTCTCATGGACTCAGTCTGCACCTTGGACTGGCCACTGGCCTTGTGTTTTGCCCCCTGCCTGTGCAGCTTCTCATGGACTCAGTCTGCACTTTGTCCTGGCCGCTGGCCTTGTCGTTCACTGCTGTGTGCCCCCTGCCTGTGCAATTTCTCATGGACTCACTCTGCACTTTGCCCTGCCCACTGTCCTTGTCGTTCACTGCTGTGTGCCCCCTGCCTGTGCAGCTTCTCATGGACTCAGTCTGCACCTTGGACTGGCCACTGGCCTTGTGTTTTACCCCCTGCCTGTGCTGCTTCTCATGGACTCAGTCTGCACTTTGTCCTGCCCACTGGCCTTGTCGGTCACTGCTGTGTGCCCCCTGACTGTGCAGCTTCTCATGGACTCAGTCTGCACCTTGGACTGGCCACTGGCCTTGTGTTTTGCCCCCTGCCTGTGCAGCTTCTCATGGACTCAGTCTGCACTTTGTCCTGGCCACTGGCCTTGTCGTTCACTGCTGTGTGCCCCCTGCCTGTGCAATTTCTCATGGACTCACTCTGCACTTTGCCCTGCCCACTGTCCTTGTCGTTCACTGCTGTGTGCCCCCTGCCTGTGCAGCTTCTCATGGACTCAGTCTGCACCTTGGACTGGCCACTGGCCTTGTGTTTTACCCCCTGCCTGTGCTGCTTCTCATGGACTCAGTCTGCACTTTGTCCTGCCCACTGGCCTTGTCGTTAACTGCTGTGTGCCCCCTGCCTGTGCAGCTTCTCATGGACATGCTCTGCATTTTGTTCCTTGCTATTCTCTTGTCATGGTGCCTATCTGTGCAAAATGTGAATAAAGACAGTTGCTCCTGTTGTCTATTTTGTCAGTGTCCTTACTGAATAAAGTTATGTTGCTGTGTGTATATGGTTTACCGTGCCACATGCTCTGCGTGCCACTTCAACATGGTCAATGTTTGGGCTCACTTACAAATCAGTTTTCTGAGGTGACAGGGTCTTCAGTTCTTCCTGCACCAGATACTTGTGGGGGCAATGGTGTAATTTTACAATGTGCAGCAGTTGTCATTTACTTGATTAGTTCATGTTGGCTATATTGTACACATGTCAGGTTGGGGGGCACTGCCGGCACAGAGTGGGTTTCTGCACACAGTTTTGCAGGCAGGCTGGCCAGCAGGGTCGTCATGTATGTGTGTTCTTCCTTTATGTGTGCCCAGCGGTGTATGTGTGTGGTCATCTTGTGATGAGCAGTCATCCTAGTCCCATGGCTTACTTTCCATGTGTGCTCTTGGATGGTCAGGTGGTGTGCGGTGTGAAGGGGGTGGGGAGTGTTGATGTGTGCATGCCGCTGCAATGTGAACTACACACATGTGTCACCCAGGAGTTGTATGCCTGTTGTTTTGATTGTTCAGCCCTGTGGGTGTGGTTGTATGCCCATGTGTGTGTTGTGTGTTGTGCACTGAGCAGTGTGTTGGTGTGTCCTTACAGTTCTGGCTGACTCCTTCTTGTTTTTTTCACTTGTGAATATGCAGAGTGTGTGACTGGCAAGTCAGTGTTGTGTTTTGTTGCACATCCATGTGTCTTGTTGCTGTTTGTGGAGACTGTGCAGACCTGCTGTTCCACACTGCCATTGTGGTTGTGTTTTCCCATGCCTTGCTGTCAGATTGCACCTTCTTGTCTCCAGTGTGGCATGTTGTGTGTGTTGTCATGCCAGCCCCTATCTGTGCTTCAGATGCCTACCCATTGTGGGTCTGCACTCCCTCTCTGTGTGTATGGTACACTCCTGCCATGTCCCCTACTAGCATGCAGTACACTTCACTTTGGTGTCAGCTGTCCCCTTGGTTTCCATGTGTGTGTGCCTCCCCATCACTTCATTTGTGCCACTGTGCTTTGTGATGCAGTTCTTTGTCCAGGGCCAATGTGTCACTCAGGGCATTTCTCCAATGGGTTGTATGTGATGTGCTGGTGCTGTTTGGCAGTCATGGTTGTTCCTATGCAGTCCAACTGTGTGTGCTGCCCAGTCCTCTGGTCAAGTTGTTTCCACCTTTGTGTCTCGGACTTGTGCATCTGTTGGTGTTGTGTTGGATGTATGTGTGTTGTCTGTGTTATTGCTTCACTTCCTGGGTGTGCTGTTGTCTTTGTGCTGTAGGGTGTTGTGTGGGTTGCTGTTCTGTCACTGATGTCTGTGTGTGGCTGGTATGCCTGGTGTGCACACACTGCTTGTTGTGCATGCAGTGCTGTGTGTGTCTGTTGCCTTGTCATTGCCTGGTGTGCATCCCCTGATGTCCTGCTATGTTTGCTGTGTGATTTTTGTGCCTGTGCATCTGTTGTTTGTTTGATGTGGCTGTGTTTTTCTGTGATGGTGCATTTCTTGTGTGTGTTGTGGTATGTTGTCTGTGCATTGTTCCTGAGTGATGATGTTGTGCCTTCCTGTTGTGTCTGCGCTCCCATTGCCTTTCCCCAGTTTAGCTGCACAGGGCATGTCTGTTCTTGTTGTTGTTCTGTGTGTGTTTCTGTTGGGTCATGTGTTTGTATGTTGTTTTTGTACAGACATTTGTTGTGGCATCCCTGTGTGTGTGTGATGTTTGCGGCTACCCCCAGGGTGTGTGATTGTTTGTGTGTGTGTTGACTGGCAAGTATTGCCAGCCTTCAGTGTGTTTGGCACTGGTGTTGTGTGCTGCTGGTGTGAGGGGGGTATGTGTGTGGATTCCTACTGGTGTTTGTCAGTCATGGCGTGTGTCATTGGACCCTGTGTGTAGTGCTGCTGGTGTACTCCTGTGAAGTAGTTGTACAGATGTGTGGCTGTTCACAGTTTGACTTCAGGGCCTTCCTTTCATCCTTCTGCCTCTACATGGTTTGCCTTGCTGTCTCCCTGTGTTGTTGCACTGTGATGTATGTGGTTTGTACTCACTGCCTGTACCAGCCATGTGTACTTTGATGGTGTGAGGGTGTTGTTCTCTGTTCCTTGTCTTGCATGTGATGTACACATGCTTGTTGTGTGTCTCCTTGGCCTTCCATTTGTGTGCATCCCACTTTTGTTTTCCTATTTGTTGTGCTCCATTGCTGTTGGCATGTGGGATGTGTATGTGTCTGTGTGTCAGTCTGTGGTATGTATGTGTGACTATGCAGGCTGTGTGTCCATTTGGGAGTTGGTTCCTTGTATGTGTTCATTTGGTGCTTGTCCTCATTTTAGTTTCCCTGAATGTGGTGGTGTGGTGGTGTGTGTGTTTCCCTGGCCCTGTGCTACAGTGCTGTGTGTTCCTGTGCAGCCACTCCTGCAGTGTCTGTCTCCCTGGTTGTTTGTTGTGTGGTGCATGGTGTGTATTGACCTGGCTTGTTGTTGTGTATGGGGTGCACAGGAGGGGCACATGGCATGTGCCTTCATGGGGTGTGCTAGTGTGTGATGGGAGGGGGTGTGGCACTGTGGTCTTTGTGCCCTGCCCATACCTGGCACTGGCCCTGCCTTCTGCATTGTGTGCATGTATTTCCTTGTGTTCACCGTTGCGGTGACGTGACCGGGACATTGCTGCATGGTCGCAGAAGATGTGTATCCAGGATGCAGAGGGGTGACTTGGTGGCAGGTGGGTGATGTGTGGATGCTCTTGTGGATGTGTCCCTGTCCCCACCAAGGTGTCTGATGTGGATTTGGATCCTGTGTCAGCCCATGTGTTGTATGTTGTGTGTTGTGTTATTGCGTACCTGCGGCGGCGTCCGCGGTGGTCCATGACTTCCTGGTGATGTAGCAGGTACAGCACCGGAAAGACGTGTAGGGCTGGGTCAATAGCGATCGTGACCAGGTGATGTGGACCGGGACTCTGGTTTCGCGCTCCGCTGTCGTGCTTCTGCCGTCTCTGGTTGGGCGGTTGCTCCGCTGCGGTGCGTCTGCTTGTTTGGGTCATCCTAATTTGTGGAGCGGGGCGGACGTCATTCTGCACGACGGAGAGTCTCCATTGGCTCCCACCGCCACGGTGGTGGGTGCACTTTGATGGCGGTGCTAGTCGCACAGCGGCGGTCGGGAAATGGGCTATGTTTGGCATACTAATATGGCGGGCGTGAGGACCGCTGCACTTGGGCGGAAAAAAGGCATTTTTCCGCACCGCCGGCACTGCGGTGGTGCCACCGCCCGACATCCTAATGAACCCCCAAGTCTTTGTCTGTATCTGCAACTGAGATAGTAATTGAATTCAAGTCTGAACCGTAACGTCTAATTAGAGTACTAAATCAAGGTTGAAAAGAGTTGCCATGCCTAAGTGGGTGTTTGCGGTGCTTTAGGTTGTCTTCAAAATGTCTTCCCTTCCGTTAACGGATTATTTACTCTAATTACTTAAGCTGGTATCTACTAATTCATGCATCTGGGCCATTTTCTGTGCTCTCTTCTTCATGCTGTATTAGGTGGAGTGCGAGCGTCTTAGGACCAAATGTACGACGGGATTTTGCATGCTCAAATGGGGTAGTGACCCGTTTGCACATGCAAAATTCCTTTGGGCCATGTACTAACACTATTTTGTGAGTCGCAAATAAATTGCAACTTGTCAAATAATGTTTAGCAACTCGCTATTAGGAAGGGGCGTTCCTTTCCTAATAGCGACCCCACAAGCCATGTACGAATGTTTTGCGGCTGCAATTGCAGTCGCAAAACACTCGCAATTTACCGCCCTCTTCAAGAGGGTGGTAATGCAATCGCAAATGGGAAGGGGTCCCCAGGGGACCCCTTCCCTTTCGCAAATGCAGGGAAAAATATTTTTTAAGGGCAAGCAGTGGTCCCAGGGACCACTACCTGCCCTTAAAAATGTTTACGAAAACGTTTCTTTTTTTAAATGCATCCCGTTTTCCTTCAACTGTTGTTTTTAGGTCTCGCTGAGCCCAGAGCATTCACTGGCTCGGAGAGACATTTTGCATATGCGCTTTTTTAAGTGCTACTTGCTGGCCTAGCGCTTGCGTGCATGTGAGCGTGCACGCGCGCAGCCGCCATGCGCTAGGCCAGCCAGCAGCACTCAGGAGAGCGTCATCGCGATCACTTTCGCTTTCACAGCGATCGTGATCGCAATGACGTTATAATCACTGCACCCGCGCATTACTTTTAACATTAAAAGTAAAGCGCGGGTGCCGCGATTATACCAAAAGTAAAGTAATAGAAAAAACATCTATTTCTTTATTTTTGGTATACGCGGCACCCGCGCTTTACTTTTAATTTTAAAAGTAAAGCGTGGGTGCCGCGGCTGCCTGGCAAGCGCTTTTTTCACTTTGTGACCAACCCATGTGTCCTCCGTACAAACCGGAACACACTCCACTTTATAATCATGTATAAAGCAGCCCTCCACTCAAAGGGGCACAAGGCACCGCTCCACTGTTTATAGCCACATGGCCCACACCGCGCAGTTTCTACAGCCTCCAACCACCCATGCCTATATAACCACACACAACCCCTTTCCCACATCTTTCTGATGGCTTCCTTCCGTCTACTCTGGATAGCACTCACCAGTCACCACTCCTTATAAACACCCTCTGAGATAGCCCCCCAAAGCCACACAGTAAGGGCAGTATGACCCTCCTGCACCCTACAATATCACCAAATCCTTCAGGGCTTTTTGACAGTACTTCTTAACTGTTCTCAACACACTAAAGCGCCTAGAGCTCCTGTGTTGTAGCGCCCGCTGTATGCACATATTCCACATATGAGCCAGCTAAGCTACGCTGCCCCTTTTTATCCGTTAAATATGCATGTAGCTCAGTACATTAGCGTGCCTACTACAAATGCGTGGGTGTCTTATGTTTTTGTTTGTTTGTTTTGGGGACAGGTTGAAACAGTCTTTGGGGTGAACTACTAATTTCTCCTGGTTTAATGTCCATAATATCTCTGGTAACAGCCCATACACAGCGTGTGTTGTTGGTGGGGCCTCATTCCCGCATTTCTGCCAGTTTTCAGAGCCTCTGAAGAATGAGCTTTTTCGAGATAAGCACACGTTTTATAGGGTCCTTTTGTTCCGCCATAAAAATTCCTTGTGTCCTGTTTAGAAGTGGAGTGGGGCGGGGGTTTTATCACCCTTCTGTCCGTTGGTCTGGAAACCCTATGCAGAGGTCAGCTGCATCTGGTGCCCGGTTACAAATATTGTGGTCAAATATTTACTGTTTGCGATAAATCCAGGGCTTGTTCTACCGTAACTTTTAATAATTGTGTCTGCTTGTTAATTTAGTATAATATAGCTATCAGTGCTTCAAATGTAAAAAAAAAAGTGTCAGAACTTAATTATTGGAATGGATTTGAGGGTTTCGTAAAGGTGTGTTATCAACAAAGCTGCCCACACCCCATAAGAAAGCAAGTAGGTTAAATAAGTCTACTTAAATTAGTTGCATCTACATCTCAGGGGGCGCTTTCCTTCAAATTTTTCTGCACATAGCTGAAAAAATTTCAGATTGCAATATGTAACTTTTTCATAATTTCAGTGTAATTCTAACTGACTTTTAACAACTATAAGTAACACTTTATTGCCAGCAAAAGGAAGCATTTTTAACGTCAAGCGCAATTTTCAAACAATGCAAAAGGTTTTAGCCCCTATCAGGTATAAACGCATATCAAGTCAAGTCAAATGTACTTTATTCGGTTAAAAAACAATAACCATAAAAGCAGCAAAATAAAGATACAGTTAAAAATAGCTCAATAGACAGTTGCTATAACAGGGGAGAAGTGCAAAATTTTCTCTAAGAACAATTAAAAAATTATTCATCCATCGATTTACGAAGTTTAAAAACATGTTTTAAAAATTCTATCAAAGAAGCAACAATAAATACAGTGTTCATCCTTTGCAATTCTAAAAACGCTGGGCGGCATCTGTTTACCTTCATCTCTTTAACCCCTTCAGCGCGGCGCGGATTTCCGCGCCACGCTGAAGGTTCCGTGCGCGGGCGGGGCCATGACGGAACGGTTCCGTCATGCGCACAGCGCAACCGACGTGCATGACGGAACCGTTCCGTCATGCACGTCGAAGGGGTTAAGGATTGGGATAATAAATTTCCTACGGGGCAAGGTATAGAATCTACAGAAAAACAGCACGTGAATATCAGATTGCGAAGATAGGTCATCACATGGACATAAACACAATTCATTAGACCAGGAATTCATTACTGGGAAAGTTAACAGTCAAAAAACAATATTAAATCTGAAACGTGTAAGGCAAAATCTATCGTAATTTGACATAGGGAGGCATAAGTATGGTTGTAATTTAGCACCACTTAATATCAACTGATGGGAACACACCGTCTTTTTCTTCATTTCCTCCAACAATCTTTTTTCCCTGAGGTGTTCCATACACAATGTTTTCAATAATTTCCTAGAGATGTGTGCCATTGAAAGTGGATCCTCATAATATTGTTGACAGCAGATTTCTGTCAGAAAGGTCTTCACATAATTTAACCATTTGAAAACATTGGCATTTTCAAGTTTTAGCACATCCTGGAGTATGGCACGATTAACAACACACTCATTAACAGTCCAGACCCTGTGCCACAATAAAATGGGCTGAATTCTTATTGTATCTGAGATATACGGCTGCCCCAACTCCTCGTGACAGTTAAGGGTTGCAGTACTATCGGGTACAGACAGCATGTACCTCATAAACTTATTTTCAATTAATTGCATAGAGTTTATGTTGGCGTACCCCCATAGTCCTGATCCATTCAAAGCCACCGATATACACGTTGCATTATAAATAGTTAAAATTTCCCTGAAGGGCTTCTTTCCCATTTTCTGTATAAAACTCTTTAGGGCCATTATAGTCTTTGAAAACAAAAGAGTTCTTGCCCTTATAGCGCTTGTCCACGAACCACTCTCATGAAACAAGATACCTAAATAAGAAAAGGTGGGCGTGATTTCTAAACGAGCATTATTTATTAACATAGTTTTCATTTGCTTCTTAGATCGTGTTCCATAGTTCATGGTAAAGGTTTTACTACAGTTGATTTTCAAATCCAAACTGTTCATGAACTTATTAAAGGATGCTATCAGGTTTTGAAGGGCAATGGGTGTTCGCGCCATTAAAACAGCATCGTCCGCATACAGGAGCGCAGGGATACACCGATTACCAACAATGGGCACATCTCTTCCCTCCTGCAGTAGACGACGCTCCAACCCATTTATGTAGATCAGGAATAGAAAAGGCGCCAGGACACAGCCCTGGCGTACTCCACGCCCTATCCCAAAAGATCTACTACATTCCCCCCCTTTTCCATAGCGGACAGTAGCTGTGGCCCCAGAATACAGCTCCCTCAAGAAGCAGATAATCGGATCGTCCATGCCCATCCTTTGCATCAATTCCCATAATTTATTATGGGAAACACAATCAAAAGCCGAAGTAAGATCGACAAAAGCAAGATATAGACGCTCCTTTTTTATCGATATATACTTCTGCTGAATAAAAAATAAGTTTAAGCACTGCTCAATAGTTCCTATGCCCCTTTGGAAACCAAACTGTAGGTCACTTATTACCCCAGTATCCTCCGCCCAGCTTTGTAATTTTGCTAAAA
Source organism: Triturus cristatus (assembly GCF_964204655.1). Taxonomy (NCBI): domain Eukaryota; kingdom Metazoa; phylum Chordata; class Amphibia; order Caudata; family Salamandridae; genus Triturus; species Triturus cristatus. The sequence continues at coordinate 35,685,423 of NC_140593.1, read as the reverse complement.
TAACTCTACCGAGGATTTTTATAGATGAGTCAAGTAGGGATATTGGCCTATAACATGCGCAATTTTGCCTATCTCCCTTATTATAAATGGGAACGATAATAGATGTAAACCATGATGGATTTAAGCCCCTCGCTAATGCTGCATTAAAAAGCTGTACCAGCATGGGCCCCCAGATGTCACTGTTAGCTTTATACAGGTCAGCTGGGATCCCATCTGGACCTGCTGCCTTTCTGCTCTTTGTGGCTTTCAAACTCAATAAAACCTCAGGCAGGGTAACCACTATTTTTTCGTCAACCCCCACTTTCTCCCTTAAGACCTCCGATTGAGTAACCGCTACTTTTTGGACATCCATCCCTTTCTCACATATTGAGGTAGAAACTTTATAAGGGCTCTGTTCTAAACACATATAGAGGGTGGAAAAATGTTTAACCCAGTCATCCTCGCAAATCGCAATTTCTATGCGAGCCTTGGTGTTATCAAAAAGGAGAGGCGCATTAACCGCCCTCCAAAATGCAGATGTGTCTTTGGACTGTGAAGCATCACATAGTTCTTCCCACACCGCCCTCTTTATGGTATTCTTCCTTTGTTGCAGTACCAAATTGTAACGGTTCCTTAAGTCTCTTATTAAGGGGGGGTCCCGGGTTTCCCGATGAATGGCATGTTTAAGCTCAGTGAGGGACTTTGTACATGCATTATCGAACCATCTTCTACCATTTTTGGGCCTGTTCCTAGGAACCGCCCTCAAACTCTCTTTAATGGTGGCTGCTATAATATTGAAATGTTCTATTATATTTTCACTCTTAGCATTTTCATCTAGGCAAATTCTAAAGCTATCTGTACAAGTTTTAGCCAGTTTCGCTAAGAAATCGTCCGGAACCACCTTACTCCACTTAAGGGAATACCCATTTTGTCTCCCCAGCAAAACATCCGGGGCTACCTGTACCTGCAGCTTATCATGTTGACATGCTGTAAATGGGATATCAATTTCAAGGACTTGTGGGTAGTGATCAATCAGTGGCAATTCATAAATCTTAAAGCTAGAGATCCTGAATCCAGAAGTATTTGAACAAATAGTAAAATCAATGGTGGTCGATGCTCCCCTCCCAATAAAGGTCGGGACAAATGGTGTTGGGCGCATGGCCAGTTCATTTACATATCCCAAATCACAGTTGAATAATATCTCATTTAACAAATCCCCAATTAGAGTATGCTCAAAGTGTGTAAGGTTAATGTCTTGCCCTAACATTAAACCACAAATTCCTTTTTGACCCTTGTTGCAAAGATGACAGTTAAAATCCCCCCCCCCATAAAATCATTACTTCCCTCTCCTTGCTATCTATCTCCCCTTGTAAATCATCATTTAGCCTTTTTACAATATCCTGAGTTGCACTACTTGGGATATTATTATAAAAATTAACAATAACAAGACTGGTCCCAGCTTTAGTATCTATCACTACTTTGTGATAGAAACTACACTCTGAGTGGAAACGGACCCTCTCGTATGATATGCAGTTTGAGAGGTACGTAATTAGACCGCCTTTAGGTCTCCCGTGTGTCCCTCCTACAGCAGGAGTGCAGTAAGTTTTATAACCAGTTAAATGTATGGGCTCTATAGTCCAAGTTTCTTGGAGGGCCACAATATCCATGCCATCTATGGCTGTTTCCCAAGAGGGATTAGAAATGTTCTGCTTTAAACCTGCCACATTCCAAAACATCACAGTAGAGTTTTCTTTATGACTAGATATTACTGCCTCGTCCATGTCAACATAGTCCCTATCAATCTTATTCATTTCAACTGTAGTTTCGCCCAAGCTTTCTAATGGCCTGGAAATCTGATTTTGGCTGTTTTGAAAAGGTGATCCCTTTTTACCTTTAACGTTCTCCTGCACCACCAATTTGGCCAAATTATCCGATTCTTTGCTTGCTGATGAGGTCTTATTACTCAGACTGCCAGTGGTCGTATCAGAGTTTTCCTGAGATAAACTGATCACTGATGGATTTAAAATAGAATTTACGGGTGACAACAAGTCGAAAAATTCTTCATAATCCGGGCGTCAGTCAACCATCTCCAGTGGACTGAACCTATTGTAGCATGGGAGGAGAGGTGGAACAAACTGTACGCCTGGCCAATCTCCGCGATATTGCCGGCCACCCTTTTGATCACTCCCAGCCCTTCGCTGTATTAGGGTCCAGTAGTCATCCTCCCTCCCTCCCTGACTATTGGTATTTAAGTTCCTATACATGTCGTGCCTCCTCCCTTCCCTAGCACAATTTACGTCCCTGGTCTGATAGATCAAGGGATAGTACTAATGGAGAGATGGGTATCTCAAGAGCTAGCATTTGCTAAGAGGTCATCGTTGGGCAACATAGCTATGGCATGTAGCCCTGAAAATATTCCGTCTGGTTCTGCTCAACTACCAACACACGTGGAGGAACATAATAATGCTGATATTCACTTGGCCCCCCAAAATCCGATTCCCACGGGCCCCCAATCATCATATCCTATGGAAAAAACCACGCCTGGGGTATATTTAGATACTCAGTCTGAGGCTGCAAATAGACAACTAAGAGGAAAAAGGCAGGGGGCAAATCCAAAAAATAAGTGTGTTAAAAATAATAAGTTGATTGGCAAGAAAGTAAAAGTAAAAACAACTAAGATGGGTGGCACTAGAAAGGCGAGTACTAAAGAGCCCGTGGTAAAAACAACTGGGGTTGAATCCGACAAAGAAGTTGCCGGGCGCAAGTCAATACCATTCTTTATTATAGATGCCACTTTATCAGACGAGTCATTAGCTGATATTTTTAGTGAGAGTATTATTGTTAATAGTACAGGTGTATGTGTAGAAAGGGAGGATTCCTTGATATGCACTTTGTCAACGCTAATTAAATCCTTACTCGCTCCCATAGAGGAGAGGCTTCATGGTATAGAGAAGTTATTTCAGACACTACAGAAAGATATGAAAGCCCAGCACAGTAGCCAGGAAAAAAGGGTAAACCATGAAATCGTACCGGTGGATAAACCGCCGATAATAAACGATACACGGGTGGAAGGGAAAAATAGAACCCCTATAATCCCTCTCCCCAAACCTATGCAAAATACCATCGGCTTGGCAGTAAGTTCAGATGCTCTTAAACGAACCCCGGCTACTGAAGCAACTTTTTGTACTACAGTCTTGCCCTCTGCAACCACTTTTAACCCTGATAAAGCCCAACATGAGAAAATTGAAAAACGTAGAAGCATCAATCTACCACCAGACGCATGTCCTTACGTGGTAGTCTTAACAGGGGTCCCAGAATTGTCTTCTCGAATCATAGAACCCTTTGAAGCACTTAGAAACAAGGTGATACACTGGTTAAACTCCAATTATCCTATACCCTCAGTATTAGCCAGCAGAATCTTAATGGTGCAAAGGGTTCCATGGGTGGGTTATAACAGGAAGAGATCACAGGGGGACTGTGTGGTCATAACTTTTGAAAATTCGCAAACAGTAGATTATATTTGTCAGGGGGCTCCCAGAAACCAGGGTTTGACGATCCTGGCTAGACCTCTGTCTTATTTTTATACCCCAACTGAACAGCCAGATGACAGATGGAGCTATAAAAACGCATATATATTTTCAGATGCTGCCTAGGTTGCTCCGTCTTGCACAGATACATATAGTTTTGTAGCATGTGCTTAGTGTGACGTCTGTCTTTGTATTATTACTGAATACATTCTATTTTTGTACTATGCTGTTTTTTTTAGTTAAGCCGGTGATGTTTACAAGTGCAAAATTTACAGCCTCTACCGATTATGTGCCTTCTAGGCAGAAACACAAAGGGAAAGATTTACAAGCCCCCTGCGCCACTTTTGCGTCACTTTTCCCAGGTTAAAAGTGACGCACAAGTGGCGCAAGGGGCTTGTAAATCTGCCCCTTCAGTTTTTTATTCGCAGCTGCTTAGTGTCTGTCCGTCGTCTTTTTCCAGATTACATTTAAAGTTGCTTCTTGGCTTGTTGTTAAAGCCACACCCAAGTACTTCATAGATTTTCTTGAGATCGTGTGCTTGATAGGCTGAAAAAAACAAATAACTTCACAGTAGTTGCGTGACTTGGTGTCCGTCTTCTTGGAGCCGCAGGTACTTCACAGGTTTTTAAAGTAGCATGCATATGTTAAAGTTGTATTGTTTCTGTTCCTTAGAAGGCTTGCATTTCCCCGGTGTCTGTTGCTAAAACAAGGATCCCTCCCCGTAATTTGGCTCTAGGGATAACTTTATTCGATATTCTGCGTTTTTATTTGCATGCTGTTTTTTTTTTAATTTAATTTGCCTTGCTTCCTAATCTACAGCTGCGTCCCAGTCCTTTACTTTACTTCAATATTGTTTTATCTGCTGTATTGTTACGTACTAGGTATTAGGGCTTCAAATATAAATACAAAAGTGTTGGTACTTCATACAATTATTGGAATGGGTTTTGAGGGCTTCGTGCAGGTGTGTTTTTTATAATTTATTGCAAAAGCTTGAACAAACTACCTCCAACGTAATATTTAGGTTGCACAGTAGAGAACACACTGGAGGGAGTGAACCCGACCCTTCCTGCCTGAGCTACAGTCCGAACACCTACTCCTACCTGTGACATACCTCTGTGCTGGAACAATGTGTACGAACATTATGGGCGTTTAATCCCACCTGTGCCTTTGTTTCCTTGGCATCTTAAACCCCCGTGGGGGCCCCAAGTTCAGTCTCAATCCCAGCTCTCCAGTGGCTTACTGTGATCGCTGTCAGGTTAGGCTGTCCTCCAATAACTCGGTACCAGTTGGATTTAAGGGGAAGCATCTGTACAAAGGGGCCCCCCCTGTACACGGTACCTATGCCGGTTCTACCGAGCCTCTCCAAGCTTCTACATTAGCAAGTGTTATGCCCTGATTTTAAAAGACAATTTGTTTTTTTAAAGTATGTTTACATATTATATAACCTAACCCTTTTAGCATTTTTTACCTGTGACAAAAAATGTATAAAGACATTTTATTCATTAATGTTTTTATGCTTTACAATTTTAAAAAAACATACCCAGGTTTGCAGTTCAAATAAAAATAAATAAAAGCAAATTGGAGCAGTATCAAGTCTTTGTTGCACACTATTTTAGCATCACATATGACAAAAATCATAGCGCGGCCGTTTGGCATTGCCAGTGCTTGTTTTTAAAGTGGCCGACAAGAGGCCCAGCGATTACTTCATGCCCCTCGTCCCACGGCTGTGCATTGTGGGTGCCTGCTTTGCTCTGCTCTCTCCGTTGCCTCCATTATCTGCACAGTGTTGTGAGCGCTTCAAAGGCCCCTTTTCATCAGCGCTGGAGGGGCTTGGGGTTTGCTTTTTTTGGAAAGGAAATGTACTCTGGGACAATGGAATGGGGTTTACAACGCCTCTGCAGTCCAACCACTCTTTGAGGTCCTATCACATAGTGCCAATATCGGCAACCGTTATCATAGCACACATCAGTACATAACCATAATAAAACACATGACACTGAATGTAAGTGGAGAAATATTGCTGCAGGTTTATTAGCATAATAAATATGCAAACACGGTGGGTTATCTTACGGGCGATCCCAGGGCAGGCCAGCCCCATGCCGCCTGCCCGTCTGATAAGCCTAGAGTCACCATGGCAACGCCAATTGGTGTCTACCAAATGTTGGGAGGGTCCCCCCCTCCCATCCGTGGACCTCCAGTCCACATGCTTCACCACGCCCCCCCGTGATGGGTGGGCGGAGCATACATGGCAGCCCCCGGTTGCTCAGACCCACAACCGCCTGTCGGTTAGCGGGGCGCCGTAGGTCTTCCAGTGGACACGCTAAAAGATCCCTGGGTATCCTGGCTTAGCACCACACGGTGCTGCTGCATGCTATACCCCTTGGTATGTGCAGACCCTGGATCGCCCTGTAACTCCTCCTGCAACACAAAGTGAAAATTGTTAGAAAAAACCTCCCCCCCCTTCTTGTCCCTCCAGATGCCGGGTAAGCGGATGGGCGGGCAAGGCAAACGAGCGGACAAGAGGGCGAGGAGGGGGCGGGGACCGAATATGTACCCCCCCCTTGGCTCCTCCCCGCCGGAAGCAGCTACCTGACTGGGGTCTCCCTAGGTCAAGCCCAGGGACACGACCTCCCACCCCTGTGCCTTCCTGTGGCACTAAGGCGGCCGCCCTCAAGGGGGCGGGCCGCTGCGCAACCCCCCCCCCCCGGGCAGCCTTACATAGTGCCAATATCGGCAACCGTTATCATAGCACACATCAGTACATAACCATAATAAAACACATGACACTGAATGTAAGTGGAGAAATATTGCTGCAGGTTTATTAGCATAATAAATATGCAAACACGGTGGGTTATCTTACGGGCGATCCCAGGGCAGGCCAGCCCCATGCCGCCTGCCCGTCTGATAAGCCTAGAGTCACCATGGCAACGCCAATTGGTGTCTACCAAATGTTGGGAGGGTCCCCCCCTCCCATCCGTGGACCTCCAGTCCACATGCTTCACCACGCCCCCCCGTGATGGGTGGGCGGAGCATACATGGCAGCCCCCGGTTGCTCAGACCCACAACCGCCTGTCGGTTAGCGGGGCGCCGTAGGTCTTCCAGTGGACACGCTAAAAGATCCCTGGGTATCCTGGCTTAGCACCACACGGTGCTGCTGCATGCTATAACCCTTGGTATGTGCAGACCCTGGATCGCCCTGTAACTCCTCCACAGCCTTGGGAGTGGCCACCGTCACTACCAGGGCCCCCCACCAGGACCCCTATATTAGCAACCCGCAGCTGTCAGAGCTTCCCCTAGATCCAGTAAAAACAACTCCATGCCTAAATCCGAGAGGTGAACCCCATCGCCTTTGAGACATCCCGTTGATTTGGCATGCAGAAGGCCGTGCCTGATGAAACCAAAGCCTCTTTGCTCAGTGAACTTGCGCATAGCGCTATTAACCTTTCTTCTAGATACCTCGATGGCATCGCCTGAGCGAGCACCATGCCAAATCGTGCGTGGTGTCATCTCAGACCACCACAGCTCACACGGCCCCAACAACACGCTCAACTTGCAGAAAGTATCCCTCATGTCTTGTAGTAGAGCTCTCCTTCCTAATGATGTGAGGTCATTCCCCCCCAGGTGAACCACCAAGAGGTTGGGCGGGAGCCACCCTCCCCGGAGTCTCTGCTTCACTTTCCGTAACAAGTCGCACCAGCGCAAGCCTGGGAAACCCAACCACGTGATGTCCGTGTTGGCAAAGCCATTCTGCCACTCTCTTGCCGCCGCCCAATGTGCCAGTCTTGCAATAATTGAGTGACCAATTACCCACACCTTCATACCTAATAAAGAGAAAATTGGTTTTGAGTATATGTTTATTAAGCGGAAAGAGAAAAACAACATAAGCAAACTTCAGCACATCTGCAGTCAAGGTATACGTCAATCAGGAAACCAGCGAGGGAGGGGAGGCCTAATAAGATTGTGGTCACGACTAGACAGCCCAACCAAAGTGACCCACAGCCCCCCCCAGCCACCCCTAGGGCCGGATGTACCGCTTGAAGCAATGCGACTGCCAGCGCCCCACCATCATAATACCTTCTGCAGGCATTCCTGCCAGGAACGCTGTGGTGGCCGCGCCTATGCGGAAAGAGTGGCTGCTGAATATTTTGCCCCTAACCTCATGGCCGGACAGCCTAAGGCAGGCCTTGAGGATGTGGTCCACTTGAAATCTAGTGACCGGGAGGCCATCCTGATGCACTAGCAGGTAACCCGCCCCACGCGGGCGAAGCAGCAGGTAGGTTCTGACACAAGCTACCGGGCAATATCTCTCATCCCCCAAGCCATGTAGCACCACTACCCTCCCTCGCCCTAGCTGGTCAGTTTTGGACTGTCTAATGACTATTTTCAAGCACCCCGGTTCAAGTTCTACGTCCTTTACGTTCAGAGCCACCCCCGAGGGGTCAGATTTTGAGCGGGCCACTAGTTCCCCTATCCTGAAGGCACCAAAGAAGGCTAGGGAAAAACAGGCCGAGAACAGTGTAGCTTCGTACCCTGAGTGAGTGGCCCTATCCATACAGTCCAACATTCCTTGTAGCAGTGAGAAAGTAATGGGGGACCTGGGATCCGGGGATCGCGGATCTAGTTTCGCCCACCCTCGCAAGGCTGCCTTGATCACAAAAGCCTTGGTGGGATCAGCCTGCCCCCTCAATCTGGCGTGGTGGCTGATGGCAGCGAGGTGGCCCGATATCCAGGAATGAGTTTTCCCCTCCCCTCTGGCCCACAGCAAGAATTGTTGGACTCTAAGTTCCAGAGCCACCTGATCCTCCTCCCAGCCCCCTGTAATTGCACAAAAGAGGGTGACACAGCTCCCGTAGCGCTTCGCAGTTCTGGGGGCTAAGGACCGTTCTCCCAGCTCCCTCATCCGTGGTCCCACTTCAGCAGCCGCCACAAGTGCGGCGGGAAAGGGGTCCCCTCTTGACGTGCGCTCGGCCAGGCCTCCCGGAAGCGGTGCCACTGGAAACGAGACAAAGAGTCAGCGGCAACATTAGAAATCCCTGGAATGTGCCTGGCCCTGCACTCTACGTTGTTAAATAGGCAGGCCCTGGCAAGCTCTCGCAATAGACACAGGACTAGGGGGCAGCTAGCAGACTGGGAGTTGATGGCCTGCACCACCGCCAGGTTGTCAGACCAGAAAAGCACCCGTTTGGCGGCCAGGGCCCTGGGCCAGAGATGAAAAGCAACCACAATTGGGAAGAGTTCCAGGACCGTGATCTTGGACGTGACCTTTTTCTTGTGCCAGGCGTTAGGCCACCTCTCTGCGCACCACTCTTTGTCCAAAATCACTCCGAACCCTTCCCGGCCAGACGCATCAGAAAAGAGGGCCAGCTCCCGGCTGTTGGCCCAGGGGTCGCGCCAGATGACAGCCCCATTGAAGTTGACTAGGAAGTCTGCCCACATGACTAGGTCTTCACGCATCCCCTTGTTCAGTTTAACCATGTGGTGCTTCCTGCTCACCGAGGCCGTAGCTCTAGCTAACCTTCGCGCAAATGCCCTGCCCGCGGGGATGACTCTGGCAGCAAAGTTTAGCTTCCCCAGAAGGCTCTGAATGGCAGCCAAGGAGACCTTCTCCCTCCCTACCACTCGGCTAATCTGATCTCTCAGGTCCCGCACCTTGTCAGCTGGCAGCCTGGCCTCCCCCGCCACTGTGTCCAGCTCGATCCCTAAGAAAGAGAGAACTTGAGCCGGGCCTTCCGTTTTCCTAGGGGCCAAGGGAACGCCGAAATGATGCATCAGGACCTGAAAATCAACTAGGGCTGCCCTACATTCCTGAGTGCCATCCCTCCCGATGAATAGGAAGTCATCTAAGTAATGGGAAACCCCAGAAACGCTGTAGGTGTGCTGGAAGGCCCATTGAAGGAAAGAGCTGAAGGCCTCGAAGAAGGCACAGGAAACCGCGCACCCCATGGGCATGCACTTGTCAAAGTAGTACATGCCGTCCACCTTGAAACCCAGCAGGTGTTGGCTGCTGGGGTGCACTGGTAGTAACCGAAAGGCCGACTCAATGTCGGCCTTCGCCAACCAGGCTCCTTTGCCAGCCCTCCTTACCAGGTCAAGTGCGACATCCAATGTACAATAAGACACCGAGCATGACCCCTCCTGAAGGCCGTGGTTTACTGAGCCCCCCTCTGGGTAAGACAAGTGGTGAATCAACCTGAAAGACCCTGGATCTTTTTTAGGGACCAAGCCAAGGGGGGAGACTACAAAGTTGTCTAACGGGGGCTCCCTGAAAGGACCCGCCACCCGCCCCAGCCTCAGTTCCTTCTGAACTTTTTCCTTCAAAACCTGTGGGAGGACCCTGGCAGATCTGAGGTTCTCCGCATCGCGGCTGGACAGGGGACCTACATAAGGGATGGTGAAGCCCAGCGAGAAGCCTTCAAGCAGGAGCGCACTGTCAGCGGAGAGGGGGTACAGTCTGAGTAACTCTAGCATGCGGTCCAGGAGGACCGGGGAAGGACCCTTGCTGGCCAGGGGCGCAGGAGTGCAGGCGACTAGGTCGGTAGGAGGGTGATGGAGGGGTGGGGCCGCAGCTGGGGGAAGGAGTGGAGGCGACTCAAGCAGCTGGTTTGGCGGAGTCAGCAGGCTTCTTGTCCTGTTTGGTTTGGCACGAGGCAGCGGGGTGACGCCCCCCGCACTTGCTGCATGAGTGCTGGAAACGGCACTTGACCCCCCAAGAGCAAGCGCCGGCATTGAAAAGGTTGCAAGTCCCAGGAGAGACCCGCTTGGCCCCTCCTCCCCTGCCACCTCCTCTACGCCCCCCCCGAAAGGACTGCCTCGCTTGCTTAGCATTGAACTGGGAGCTCCCTGTCTGTCCGCCACCTCCTCCAGACCCTTTGGGAAGAGAGGCAGGACTCTTGGATCCCCGAGACCCCATGTGGTCCATCCACAGCTGTACCTCTTTCTGGTCCCATTCCATCTCTGGGCAAATGGCCATCTTCTTTCTGAACTCCATGTCATAATTGAGCCACCCTTCCCCGCCCCACTTCTGCGCCTCTGTGTGAATTAGCCTCTGGTACAGTACCAAGGCCTGGCCCTGTTCAGGAAATTTTTCAAGTATAACAGATTGAAGAATGGAAAAGGCGGCTAGCCAGTTATCTATTGTTTTATCCGGCCACTGCTGGAACCTGACCTTCTTGTCGTCCTCCTTCCCCCCAAGCCTACGCGCGTCTTGCCCATGCTGGCCCAGCAGAAGTAGTGAAAAGATGTCTAAAAACTCACGCCTCCAGATGAATTCTTTTACTGCTAAGGGGACCTCCCAGATCAGCGAGCTATGGCCAGACAGGAGCGGGGCATGGGTAAACTCCTTCTTAGCTGGGACCTGCAGAGGTGAGCGTGGTGCTGTAGCGCTAGCTAGTTGCGTGGACACGCTGCCCCCCGGGGCGGCCGGGGGGGTGGCGATATCAATGGCGGCAGCAGACTGCCCGGTTAGCGGCTCACCTCCTGCTGGTTGACGCTGCTCACCCCCAGCCGGGATGGGCCCCGGGGCCGGGGGGCCAGCGGGAGCCGCCTTCTCCTGCCTGGCGGACAAGACAGGCCCTACCACCGCCGCCGGTTCTGCACTTCTGGGCAAGGAAATAGGCGGTGTGCACGGCACCGGGGACAGCTCGGGGGCCTGACGACATGTCCCTTGTGGTGCCCAAACAGTGGCTGCAGCGGAAAGGTTCCCTCCCGCACTGTCAGCAGTCGGCCGCCCCACAGCTGAGGCTGCCCGCGAGAAACCCGCCCTGACCTCATCCATGAAATTTTTAAGTGTCTCATTGAGGTTGGCGAGATCCTCCCTGGATGCAAAGTTAGTGGCATGAGAGCTTGAACTGCTCGGTGGTGGCGGGCCAGCCGGGGACGGCGGGGGCGGAAGCCCGGAAGAGCCCTTGACGGCGGGCACCGAGCGGACCCTGTGTGCAGTACGTTCAGCCGGGAAGTCTCTAACTGTGGCCCTGCGGATTCGTTTAGGGCGAGGGGGTCCCGCCTCCTCGTTCGACTCTTGTCCCGTCGTATGGCCCCCAGAGATGACCCCAGAGTCATCAGGGCAGCTGGCCTTGAGGAGGTCTGCAGCCCAGGCCAGTCCTTTGGATTTGGCCATCTCAATAATTGCTGCTAACTGTGCGTCTTGCGAATTGCCCGGCTGGGTCTCATCGACCTGGGACGGCGTCGAGAAGAGCGCTGGGGTGCCCTCACTATCCATCTCGGACTGGGTCCTAACCTGAAAGAGAAATGAACGTAAGCATCGGCCAATACCACTTGAGACCGGCCCCTACCCACCCTTAACCAATCCGCGCCGTCACACACGCTCTTACTTACTCTCGCGGAAGAGAACGCACCTCCTTCAACTCAGAGCGTATTGCTGTCCCAAATTTCCTGCATACAAAGAACAAAGCTGTTAAAACGCGCCCCAGGGCGATATTGTCCTTGGCCGAGCCAGCCAGGAGCCTACTCTCCCCTTCCTTCCCCACCATTTGGCACACTTACACCCTTTTTCCGGCAGCAAGCGTGATCGTCTGGTACACCTAAAACCTTCGCACGAACCTTCGCACGATCTAGGAGGAAGAGAAGAGAGGATGACACGACAATATCACTTCCCTGCTGCTCTGACCCACATGCCTGGAGGTGAGGTGATCGCGCAGAATCATGGATGTAAGGCATTCATAACAGGCCTGAGTTAATCTCCCAGGTCCCCGGACACTACATCTCCTTCGCTACTGAAGATCGGGTAACCGGGAAGAACGTGGAGAGTGCCCTGCACAATAATACGACCACGGTGTGAGATGCTACCTTTAGATGACGTACCATTAATATGTCAGTAATTTCCTGTCCTACAATGGCACGCGACGAAGCACAGCCTTCACGTTATGTAGGTAGCGTGCGATACTGAAAGCCAGTCTCCCGAGCTCAATGGTACGCCGGAAGGTAACTAGGGCGGTTTGTGGCACGCGTGCCGAGACGCCCGGGGGGAACGGGCGCGTTGCCGCGCGCACCATGAATGTACCAGAGGACGGCACTAAGGAGATGGCCTGGGCTGTGCGCGGAGTACCATGCACACGATCATATGTTCACATATTGGCTCATTACCAGGATTTGTACGAGTGAATGTGGCAGCAAAGGGTCAGTCGTACCGCTTTACATAGCACCGTATTTACATAACACATTCAGGCCCGTGGAGATTAAGTGATTTGCCCAAAATTACCTGATGTGGACGAACCCTGGTGTCCCGACCTGGAGGCGGCAGCGCATCCGACGGACCACTTCCTTCGCCTGGACGCGACCCCCGGGCTCAAGAAATACACGTTTTGAGATAGCGCTGCGGGCGTACGAACATACGCCTTTTGCGGACATTGCGTAACCCCCGTAATCTACTGAGCCATCCTGCCAGCGTTATTACTTTGCGACTGATTGCTAAGCTGAGCACAGAAATGCTGCGAAATAGGCGGAAGTGACAGGCCCAAGTCGAGCACAGTCGCATTCTGGTACGTATCGTTTTAACTGCCACTGTGAAGAACTATTGTGGGAGTGTGCAGAAGTTATTCTTTCGAAACCCTGTGAAGTCTCTTTCAGCAGTAACTAATACGCAAACGTTCCTGAGCTTGCAGGGTTAAACACAAACGGCAGCAGACCCTCTTGGAAAAGAGGACTGGAACGTGTGAACACGCTACTTCACGTAAAAGGCTGCTGTTAGCAACGCGCCTAAAACAGTATTTTTAACCGCAAGCGAGTGCATCGTGCTTGCTTTCCTGTCCGCTTCGATGGACGGGTTGAAAGCATCACTCACTGACTATTGCAGGAAGAGATGTCCCCCAGATACACGAGCGCCCCGAGGCGGCACACATGGCGCCCCGAGCCGTGCCCACTGTGGCCTGATCCTGTCCGCCTCGCGACGCACCTTCCCCCCCCCCCCCCCCGCGAGCCCCCAAACATGGCGGCTAGGGGGGGGCAAGACGCGATTCGAGCGCATGGCGGGGACAGCTGATGAGAACTTGCAGGCTCGCAAATGCAGCTAACGTGCATGCTTCCCCATCCCGCGAAACCACGTACGAGGCCCCCACGTCCCCAGGGCAGTCTGTTTTATGCCCCGTGCATCAGGGCCAGGACTCGTTGCCCAGAGTGAACCTGTGTGCACACCCGAAGGCAAGTGAGATACCCCCCCCAGCCCCGCGATCCTCAGGCATTTGTCGGAGCAGGGAAGGGAGGGGGAGGGTGAGCGTGGGCCGCCGACCGTGGTCTGAATCCGCCCCACCGACAGCCTCCCATTACCGAGTCCGTAACCAGCTCATGTCCAGGACTCGTAACGAAGGCCAAGCCCCACTACGATGAACGGAGCCTGGCCCAGGGTAACTTACAATTAATCACAAACGGCGCTTTCCCCCGCAACGTGCACAAGATCCAGTCCCCCGCCACAACTCTCCCCCCGGCTAAAACACCAACACTAATCGCCACGAGCAACCAGGGGGAGTAAGGGAACCGGACGCTCCGAAACCCGAGCGCGACCGAGGCCTCCCGCAGGAGCCGGCTCGATATTCACAAAGCGATGTGGACATCAAAGGGACGCTACTCAACCTCGTGACCCGCGACCCACAGCATTCTGCCCTCAACGTACACACGATCCTGCCCCTTCACAAACTCTTTCCCGAGCACGGCCCCCCCCCGCCCGTGGCACGCCGACCACAGGGCCCTGTCTCCTGGTACTGCCCAGGGACAAGGCCGGGGCGAGAGGGAAGTAACCGGCAGACTCACCTAAGTGAAGACGGGCGACACGACGGAGCACGACGGACTGCAAGCAAGGCAAACGAGCGGACAAGAGGGCGAGGAGGGGGCGGGGACCGAATATGTACCCCCCCCTTGGCTCCTCCCCGCCGGAAGCAGCTACCTGACTGGGGTCTCCCTAGGTCAAGCCCAGGGACACGACCTCCCACCCCTGTGCCTTCCTGTGGCACTAAGGCGGCCGCCCTCAAGGGGGCGGGCCGCTGCGCAACCCCCCCCCGGGCAGCCTTACATTCTCACAATGTAGTAAAAACCCAGGAGGCGCACTGGACACCCATCAAACCCACGCACGGGACGTTTTGCTAAAAGGTCTTGTATAGCCCTCAGGCACCTCTTGGTAGTGGCGTGATACAACCATTCAGATACCCTTTACCAGCACCCCCACGCAGCTACAATATCCATGGGGCGCCTTCCATCTACCCTGAGTGGTCAGGTGCTGAGTCCAGCAGACAGCATCAATGCACCTACTGTTCTGTGGTCCCATGAGGCCTGCAAGTCACCACCTTCAGAGGTTGGTAACAAGAGAACCAAAAACCAATATAAGGAATATTACCCCCACTTGCTCACCACTTCACAGGACTCCACAACGCGTCTACGCTCAAGAATTTACTCCACGCCCCCTTTAGAAGCATTGAGCCTTCCACAAGGTCCTTCATTGTCGGCCCATACCACCTGTCCCTTGGAAGGGAAGAAGCGGCGGGGTACTTGAGACTGCAGTCTTCTTGTTTTCAGGGTATACCACTAATCCCGCACTTCCTACATTCCACAGTAGCCAGGGGGGGATTTCCAGTAGACACGGTCTCCACAGAGTGTGGATGGTCACTGGGCACCGAGGCAGGAGCAGCTGTCTTTTCAGGGATTTCCTCAAATTCACAGCAAGATTCCCTGCGAGGAGGCTTCCTAGGACAGAGTCCAGACCTGCAGTTGGTATAGAAATAGCGCTCGATAACTCCAGAGATGATTGCGCCATGTCCCTCCCTGAAGGTAAGCACGCCTGGGCGCTGCACGCCGACTTCACTGCACTCTCCAACACTTGAATTCATACCACGCACATCAAACGTGCGACTGGAAATATGGAAATCAAGCCAGTGTCCCTGAAGGTATCAAATCATTCCTCAAAGACCAAAGGCAACAAATCAGAACGTTGTATACCGAATCAGTCAATATCGGAGGGGATGCATCTCCTGTAAGTAAATCAGTCACCAAGAAGAGCTAAGCAAATGGTTAAAGCGACTTAAAATGTTTCAACAAGTACACAGCCAGAAGGGCAGGCAGGCCCTGAAGAGGAAAAAACAAGGCCAAACGATCGCAATTCAAACAAGCATTGGCATAGCCAATAGGTCTCACTTTTGGGACCTTCTAAGTATTTAGTTATGCAGCAAAATATCCTTGGTGCAACCAAATCAACTGTTGCATGGCTAAACACTTATAAGGTCCCAAAGGCGAGACCTATTGGCTATGCCAATGCTTGTTGCATTTGTCACCCCGAGTGGGGCAGGTATGCTCAGACGTGAGTCCCGTGCTCTCCATGCCACTGGAATCAAGCTATCCTGGCTGAAGAGGGGTGGAACCCTGAAACCGGTCTTAGGATGCTTGTTTCCAGTCCAGGGAGGACCTGGCTTGGCAGTTCGGGCTGGACTGTACCCATGAGGCACAGGGTCAAGACTGATTTGCATATGGCTGGGTTCAAACTGGAATGGCATGGTGAGTAAAAAAACGATGGATTTAGGCCCAGATATCTGTACTGGGGTGAATGTGTGACATTGTTCTGCATTCTGTCCATCAACTCTTGTTTATCGCATTCATTTAATAATTATGGCTGAATTGCACAGTGCAAAACAGGGGAATTATCCTGGGGATGAGTCCCAGCTTTCCTGCTAAAGCACATCGTCTGATCTTAGGCAAATATTGTTCATTGTCTATTTACTTATATATTATTGCACAATCTCCTCTGATGTGTCTTTAAAACTTACCTTTTGTCCCAAAGTTTTGTCCTGAATTTTGACCTTTTGTTCTGAATTTTTACACTCAGCTTCCTGAATTTGCACCCATGCCAGTTGGTCACCCTAAAGATGAGGAGCCCTATAGGGATCTGTCTCAGCACCTGCTTTTCAGAAGGGCCGGTGCTCGGTACCGGCAGGACCCGGTCCACTTAAAGCCCTGTATGGTGGACTCAGTAGGAGAATGAGTAAAGGTTTGGGTGTGTGGTTCACAAAGTCCATGATAGTGTGTGCAGTGAAGGGCTGCCCTCTGGAGGATAAAGACGGGCCCTGCAGTGCTCCGTATGTGGACTGGTCCTGTGCGCCAGGGCTGGGGGGGGGGGGGGGGGGACAATACTCATTATACCCGGTGCAAACATGGTTTACTACTGTCCTTTAGAAGCAGCCTTCCAGAGCTCGGCTGGGACACCCTTACACTGCATTCCATAAAGAAACTAAGGGGCATATTATCAAGACAGGCCATAAAATGATCGCCGCTTTAGCGGCGGAAAACTGCCGCTAAAGCGGTGATAATGGGCTTGATAATATGCCCTTAAGAATTCCCATAGAAGCCCAGGTTCTGGTGTCAACATGGGCTTCTATTATCTATTATCAGGCCCATTATCGCCGCTTTAGCCGCAGTTTCCTGTTCCTGATAATGTTATCGCCTGTCTCGATAATGTGCCCCTCTCTTTGGCACCGGCGCTCCCAGTGACTCCAGTAATGGATGCCTTCAGGGGCCCAGGCTGCCTTTACACTTGCATGTCCCCCCTCGGGTGATTCTTGCAGATTCCAGATCTCCGGGTCTTGTCCCACAGCGGGGGGCTCGATGCCCACCCGGTTCTACCTGCCGGAGCCGCAGTCACAGGTGACTGAGAGCTCTCACCTGGCTGGGTGGGGGCAAGGGCGGGGCTGCCCTGCCCCTCCCCTTACCTGCCGGAGCCTCACAGGCGACTGAAGGCTCTCACCTGTGTGGGTGGGGCCATCGGGACCCATGATAGGGCGAGGCCGAGAGCCGTAGGAGCTGAATGATCCAATGAGATTAAATGTTCCGATCCGGGCGCGACTTTCAATCTGGCTGCAGCGCCTCGTGGGAGATTTGAACGCGCCTGGTGGAGGCGTGCGGAGCAGGGCTGGACTCAGGAGGTGAGTCTCGGCCGGAAAGGGGGTCACGCTGCAGCCCACCCTCCCTTTAATCACACCCGAACCTCGCTTCCCCCTCTAGGCGTTACTCCCCCTTCCATCAGTGTTTCTTGCAGACCCCAGAGCCGCCTTTCTTGTCCCACGGAGGGGGGCTCACTCCCCCGGCTCATCTACCTGCCGGAGCCCCACACGTGAGGGGGTTCTCTGCTGGGGTAATTATCGGGGTCAAGCAGCCCTTCCATCACAGTTCCAACGGAGTCCTGAACACAAGGGTGGGCGCCTTGAGTCCCCGAGGAGGAGGAGGGGAGCTAGAGGGCGGGTGGGGGCTTCAAGCAGGGTCCATCTGCTCGGAAGCACGTTAGTTAGGAGAAGGTGCCGAGAGTGATCTGCCCGCCCTGCCCTTAGCAGCGCCTCCCTCCGAGCGCCCGCCTCTAAGCGCTTGCACCTCCTGTACTTGTACCATGGGACGCGGAGACGGGCCCGGGAAGAGCTGCCGCCTAGACTGCCCCAGAGGCGCTTTAATTCAGCGCGGGATGGTCACTCCAAGCGCAAAGCCTACATCTTACTAGTGGGATTAATACCTGGAGAGCAGATAGCGGTCATGGCACACACGGCCAGCGGAGACAACTGTGAGAGTCGAGACATGAGGAGAAAGATCACGGGGTAGGAGAGGGAACCAGAAAGAGAGACTAAGAAAGTACAAAATATGGAGAAGGGAAGGGACTCGGGGAGGGAACGGCCGGTTAGAGGGGAGAACGAAGAACAGGACCAGGAAGACGGGGAGACAAAGAAACCACCGAAGGGAGGTGTCCCGGTTCTGTCACAAGGCTCAGCACATTCCTAAAAATCAATATATGATAACAAATGATACAGTACAATATCCAGATGAATGGTTGTCAAACATGAAATAATCTCCCAAAAGAATAGATGGGAGTCTTCAGATTGTTTTGAAAAAATGTCCTTCTCAGCTCTATGCACTACCTTTCTTGCCCAAACCTTTAAACTTACTGGTGCAGGTCTTGAGTGCCCTGACCTTCTATTGGTTACTGCGGACCCGTGGGAGGGGGGGGGGAGGGGGGGGGGGGCTGTTGACGAAGTCCTTGGTCCCTAACTTCAAGTCCACCCCTGGTGGCATGTGCCTTGTATCGCACCCTGCAGAGTCCGGGAGCTGGGACTCTGATGTGATTGGGTGCGATGGAGAGCGCTGAAACTGGTACTTTCTGAGCAAAAATCTGCAGGTGCTGGCGTCAATCCTGCCTTTCTGACCTGTTTGAGCCGCTGACATTTGGGGAGGGGTCAGAGGATGCGAACTTCACTGCACCGGGTAATTCCCAAAGTGACCCCCGAAGCAGGTATTGGCCCCACAGTGATGGAGGTGCCAGTGTAACGGTCTGAGAGGGCACCAGGAAGCTTCAATCAGAGGAGGTGTAGTGGCAGATTGTACCCGTCTAGTGCGAACACCTGGTGACCCCCCCCCCCCCCCCATCTTAAGTCCCCACCCACTGCTAAACCTCAACTTCTAGCCCACAGCTGTTTCCAAACCCGACTGGCTGCACATGTCCCTCCGATGTACCTGTGTCTTTTTCAGGTCGAGGGACCATCCGGTCTGCCGAAGGCAGAACTGGAAGTCTGGAGATCTTATGTTTCTGAGAGTGGCTCTTTAGCCCGCCTCTCTTTTTGGCTCTCCTCCATTGGCTGGCTTCCTAAACAGAGGCCTGCCATTGGAGGAGAGAGCCGTCCCTCCAAATAGGCTCTGTCTTTTTCAGATTCGGGGGCGTGTTCTGTGCTCTTATTTCCACTTTTTAGCCACGCACTTTTTTTGGCGTGTTTTTCTCTCCTCCAGCCAATGGCAAGAGGAGACAAAAGGAAACACGTCCCCGAATCTGTCTGCCGCTGCGTTTCTCCGAGGCATTTCTGCTTTGCCTCGGAGAAAGGCGGCGGTGTTCATGGCGTCCTCTCCCCCTTGCTTCATTTTAGGTCTTGTGCCGCGAGTGCTGTTTTCCGTGTCTTCTTTAAGTTTATAACACCGGCATTACCAAATCACGTAAAACAATAATTTTAGAGCTATTAAAAGCTTTTTGGGGGAGTAATCTGCAGTTCGTTTAATCTGCAGGCGCGTTCACAGGAAAATTGCAACTAAATGAAAGTGAGTGCCTTGAGATCGAGCGCCTCGCGGTCCACCCGGCAGACGTCATCAAGTAACTACCGTGCAACGCGGCTCTGACGCTGCGGCTGCGTAGTACGTGGTTGTTGTAACGAGGGTTCAAGCCAGCGACGGAGAAGAACTATAGAAACTCGTGAGGTTAAAGTGTTGTACTTCCTTTCAAGGCACAGCATGCTGATTACAGAGGAGGTGGAACGTGCTTCGTGTGGAATTACGCCTTGCTCTTGTGCCAAGGTCACAGTGCCTCACCAGAACCCTCAGATAAGCATGTCGGTGCTTGGGTGCGGCGTGGGATACGCTGGGCGAGTGAGGTGGAGGTACAATAACAAAAGACGTCACAACGCAATCTGACAGGGAAAGGTTAGTGGGAGGGGGTGAGAACTGATTATTTGGAAGGGTGCAAATTATACTGTTAGCAGGCTGCTTTTTGTTTCCCACAGCTATTCTCTTTGTATTGGTTTTATTTTTCAATGCACTGAAAAAGGCAGCACAACTGATGGGAGAGGTTTGTGTATTTCCAAAACCCCGTGTTATCTATCGTTCTGTTTTACATATGACCACAGTTGCCTCATATCACTAAAACACTTTTATTAAATAGCGATATGACCGCACTGTACAGTATGAAAAGGTACACGTAATACATTTCAAAAGTATGCGTACTGGGGTTGCAGCAATGGCTACAAAGCCCAGCATCCAGGTGTACGCATATCATGCACGGGCAGCCAGTGCACCCTGTCTGCTGAGCCTCATCGCTCCAGATGTACTCATGAACTGATATTAAAATCTGTGGGCATCATACTACACTCAAGCCATTCTGAAAGATAAGATGAGCAATTAGTAGCTGGCATATATTCATAGTGAATAATAGGCTAGTTGTAAAATGTAATATCCAACGTGAAATAGAATTGAGTCCAATCACAAGAAAGGTCAGTCACAACATCACTCTATGCTTATATATCACTACCTCACAACCTCCCTCTCCCTCACTACCTCACTCTTTCACTACCTCACTCTCTATCTACCTCCCTCTCCCTCACTACCTCACTCTTTCACTACCTCACTCTCTATCTACCTCACTCTCCCTCACTACCTCACTCTCTCACTACCTCACTCTCTATCTCACTACCTCACTCTCTCTCTCTATCTCACTACCTCACTCTCTCTCTGCTAATGCAATAGGTATCACATATGCAAAAAAATAAATAATGCCAATAGAAATGACAATGCCATTTATTTAGGGATACAAAAATGAAAAAAAAATAATGAGCAATACCAATAGCTCTACCTATAATATTGCCGAGACCATTGCATTGTAAATGCTTGTTACTTCTTCATTCTGACTTTGATGTAACTTTATCTCCCCTCTCAGATGCTGCACCAGGGGTCTGTGGTGAACCCCCCGCCGGGCGGCGTCACGGGGTCATCGGCGAGGCTGTGGACCCAGACAGCAGGTGAGGGGTCACCGACTTTCACATACTGCAGGGCAGGAATGTCTTCAGCGGTATTACATGTAAAAAACAAGCATTGGCATAGCCAATAGGTCTCGCCTTTGTGACCTTATAAGTGTTTAGCCATGCAACAGTTGATGTTGTTGCACCAAGGAGTTTGTGCTGCATAACTAAATACTAAAAAGGCCCCAAAAGCTAGACCTGTTGGCTATGCCAATGCTTGTTTCATGATTACTGCCAATGTCTTAAGTTCCTTTCTACACAAACCAGTAAGTCATGTTCGTGCTCTCCGAAGGCAATGGAGAGGCCTTGGAGGAGAAGGGACATCTGAATCCAAGTGCAATATTCATTTCAGCTGCTGAAGACGTCACTATCCACCCATTAAATCACTTTCCTTTCATGGGGAAATGGTGGTGCTATGGGAGAAGGTAACTTTCACAACATTAAGACGAAAGGGAGAAAAATTAAAAAAAAATCTAAAGGAATAAAATTATAGAATATATACACTCTGCGACTACTAGTTCCAATTAAAAGCACAAACATGTATTTACTGGAGCTACTTTGAAGTTTGAAAGGTTTTTGATTTAATGGATATTTTAAACCATAAACTACTAACGCTGTCCAAACTTATAAAGAAAATAAAAATGGAAACTTTAGTCTCACACGCTAAAGCCACAAAATACTTGATATATGGCAAAGTAATTTGAGGAATATTCATAAGGGTCGAAATAAAAACACTAGGCAAACTAATTGCCCATAAGAAATCCGGTCTCGTCCACACCCAAAAACCTTCAAAGACTTGTGTGTGCCAAAAAGTTAAACTGAGCTGTGGCTTCTTCAAAAGAGGGTTTATTGTCTCTGCTGCAACTCCTGCCCAAACTCGTCTGCAGATGAAGCGAGAGACTGCGTTTTCCCTTGTTTTTTTTTTTTTTTTGTTCCCCCCCCTCCGCGCCCCCCCCCCCCCCCCCACCTCTCAAACAAAAGCTTAATTCTTGGCAGACCAGGAGTATGGAGGCTACAGAGCAATACGAGTGGACGACCACATGGTGGATGGGCATGTGCACAAAGAACATACTATGGTCGGGAGAACATGGAAATATAGAAGCCGCGTTCACAAAGGCCAGTTTGGAACTAGCATCAATTATGTGGCTAATACCCTAATTACACAGTCTCAAAGTGGTGATGATAGGAGAACAGAAAGGAAGGATTTCTTAGCCTTCGTCATAGAAGCAGGCCATCTCCAAGGACTAGGGAAGTCCATATTTATGTGGATTGTTGTTGGGTCAGATGTATCAAGGGAACAGGAGTCATGAGGATCTCATTCCCTGTTGATCGGAGTTCTCTTTAAATCAGTCTTCTCAAATCATTGTTCGTCTCATGATCTGGCTTTCTGTTCTGGACTGAAGCTGGTGCTTGAAGATCTTGGTCTTGCTAAGGAAAGTGTCAGCATCATTTCCCCAATGAGCCTGCAGTGCACAGGGAAAGCCCCATCTAGAGCTATTTGCACCTTTCAGAACTTCAAGCCATCGGTGGAGCTGGCTCAGATCAGAAATATTGCTGCACTTGGCGAAGTGAGGTGCAACCATGAATGCTTCTCGAGTGATAACTAAATCATGCAATCTGTGCGGCAAGCAGTGCAGTTCAGAAAATCACCCAAAATTTGTACCTATGCATGTCAGACTTCAGGTCATATAAATCACAACTTTTTCTCCGCCAGCTTTGGCATTTACCACCACATAAGACCAACATGAAAAGTTTGTAATCCGGGATCATTCAGAAACTGAACGACTAAGCAGAAACCATCTACACACAGGTCACTGGGGGATGTGGGTGGAAATAGTTGGAAGAGAGGAAGTGCATGCTGGGAGCTGACGCTGCCAGGAGCAAGTCAAGAGTCCTCAGTAGAGGTAGCAAAACTGAGCGGATGAACAATAGCATGAGCCAGACAGAGTATGAAATATGAGCTCAATATCTGAAATAGCCGAGATTTTTAAACCATAAAGGCAAGAAACTCCACTAAAAAAAATTATCCTCAACACACGGTTTTCGGCCGTACCTCTGGCACGGGAATCCCAATGCATGGTATACTGGCCTTCGTAATTTTGGATAATTTTGAGCGTGCTCAATCCCTACGTAGGCTTTGCTCTACTAGTATAAAAAATATCCCTACTAACCCCCTGTTCACAGCTCCATCATTCGGACTGGGAGGTCATAAAAAAATCTTACTACAGGTGCTGTCTTAACTCCTAGAGTTTTATGCCCGCAAATAAGAACTAAGGCCAGGACCAAACCGGTGGAAAGTGCATTACACAGAAGCAGAAAGACCAAGTTGCAACTGAAGAGGGCAGGAGAAATGGGGTGCTGGAGGTAGAGGACTTTAAGAAGATTCCAGTTTTGGTGGATGCAGAAAGAAACATCAGCTGACGTTCTGACTGGGTCCCAGGAGCCGCCTAATACTGGAGAAGAACCTAAAGTTCTGTTGTGGTAAGAATCAGTTAGAGATTTGCACTTCTGGAGTAAGCGAGAAGCTACAGATGGATAACATGTACTATTTTACTTGTTCTTTTTGCAAAGGAGACTCTTCTAACGGAGATCTAGGTCAAGTTCGCAAGTACCTGTAATGGCAGACAATATATACAAGAAGCAGACGCCCATTGGTCATTTGTTCGGCCAACATTCTTCTGTACGTTTCCTTTCAGTTTCTAGCAACACACAACGGAAAAAAACACACAATCATCATGCACACTGGCTTAACCACAATGTTTTGCCCATCAGATAGTCTTTGCGGTTCCATTTTATCCACTTTTGCTCACTTCAAATTCATTTATTTCATGTTTTTGAGTGTTAATTTTTTTTATTGAATTTTATCATGAAATAGAGTAGCACAGAAATAATAAAACAATGAATTATTGATAAAATTAAATACATTTGTTGATGATAAATATGAACGAATAAATAAGAAATCATTATTTTTTTATATATATTCACTGAAAAAACCATAGGTTTCACACATGTTATAGTTAGCTGGACTTTTCATTCGTACAAAACCATTGAAATTCCCCCGTTCTAGTTAGTTAAGCTAACTATAACTCGCACGCCCGCAATGCACTGCTGATGACGTCACATATTACATCACTCATGACATGGTCAGTGACATCACTCATGACATCACTGATGACATCTCAAATGACATCACCGATGACGTCATCCAGTGAATGTGTGTTTTTCTGAAAATTACATATGTTTTATATATGTATATCTCAAGGTCGATGGAAGAATGAATGGGTATATAAGTGTCTAAATGGATGATTTGTTTTTGAAAAATTGATTGTATAACTGACTGATTAAGTGTATCTTAGTGAATACATGGCTTAGTGAGTAATGTTTAAATGTGTAAATATCTGTATCAGTCTCTCGCTTTGTGTATAAGTGGCTGCATGGGTTGGTGAGTAGCTACATGAGTGTCTATATAGGTTATTAGTTGGTTTTTTGAGTATCTGTATGAGTGTCTGTATGGTTCGTGGGGGGTATCACGTAGTGCATAGGTGCATGAATAAGTGACTCACTGTTTGTTTGTGTTGAAGACAGCATGTGTGCAGGACTGTATGGGTGGATGAGTGTGTGCATGGGTGTGTTAGTGAGTGAATGACTGTATATGCAAGTAAATGGATGTTTGGTTCTTTATTAGCATGAGTGACTGTGTGTGAGCAACTCTATGGATGAGTGGCGTTGTGTAACAGGATGTATAGGTGTAAGAGTACATATGATGAGTGAGTACATGTATGAGTGACTGTATAGGACTGTTGGTGAATGAGTGGATGTGTATGTGGATCTTCGAATTACTGAATAGGTTGTTGCAACTGATATTGGTAAGTCCATTGTTTTGAACATTGTAGTTTCTATTTTTGAATGTGTGTATCAGAGGTTATATTAGGGGGAGAGGAGGTCTGCCACTCTATCACAAGGATGATGTCATCAGTGATGTTACTGACCATGTCATGAGTGATGTAATATGTGACGTCATCAGCAGTGCATTGCGGGCGCGCGAGTTATAGTTAGCTGAACTAACTATAACGGGGGAATTTCAATGGTTTTGTTCGAGTGAAAAGTCCAGCTAACTATAATGCCCCTGAAACCTATAGTTTTTTCAGTGAATTTCAAAGGTTTTTTAAATGCTAATTTCTAACTATAACATGCCTGAAACCTATGGTTTTTTTCAGTGAATTTCAAAGGTTTTTTAAATGCTAATTTCTAACTATGCCTACAGAGATAGGACATGTGAAGAAAGAAGAAAAAACGCACAGAAAGAAAAAAAAGAAATGCAGAAAGAAGCAACAGAAGTCCTCAAAGACGAAGAAAAGTGCAGGAAGAAGTATAACGTGCAGAAAGAACAAACAGAAGAGCAGAAAGAAGCCTTGTTGCAAAATCATCCTGTACCCTCAACGTATTCAGACAGATACTGGTGGTAACTGAGTCTGACTAACCAGTCCTAGAGCCAGTGCTATGTTAAAAGACACTCAGAATACAGTGAAAACACCCACATACACTAGAGAACACTATGCATTGGGGTCCCCCTGTGATCAGCATGACCTCCTCTGTAAGCCCCTAGTATATAATCATCATCATCATCATCAAGATTAACTTTATTTCGGCAATTAGCCTTAAAAAGAACAAATATAGATACATACAAAGACAACACATACACTTCATGGTAATATATCATAACAATTCATTAAGTAGCAATCAGACCCCTTCTCTTGTTCCACATTGCTAATAAAAATTGGGAAACTGCAAAAACTATACATTCAGAGGTGTCTGTCTTGAAAATTCTAAAAGCGTGGTTACATTGCCGAAAACCCATATTTTTGCAGATAGGCAATATCCAATATTTTCTTGCTTTGATATATGCAGTGCAAAAAAACAATACATGGAGCTCGTCCTCTTTAACACAACTGCAACCAGGGCAGACCTCAATGGAGTTGGGTGCCCAATTGCTAGTGAGAGCTCTCAAAGGTAAAGTGCCATATCTCCATTGAAGGTATAATTTTCTTGATGCGGTAGGATAAATAATATCCAAAAAGTTCTCAAATTGATAAAAGTCCTTGAAGTTAAAAAATTATTTAGTTAAAACTCCAATCTTAGAGGCAAACTGAGCTCTTGTGAGTTGTTCAGCCAAAAAAATCTTAGTAAACAGCTTCCGCGAAATCGCCCTGCAACTTTTTTCTGGATCATACCACATATCATCTAAACCAAGTTTAATAAACTGGGATTTTAAAAACATAAACCAAGGGATTTTTTGTGAACTACTACTAGCCAAAATTTCCTTCAGCTCAGCTCTATAATGTAATAGTTCCGGCGTAGTCCACAGCCTGTGCCAGTATCGAAGGGGTCTCAGAGCTAATTCGTCATTGATGGACCGCAGGCCCAAGTCCATCCTTAGAGGTTGGAGCGGGGTACTTTGTGGGAGTGACAGTAACTGTCTAATAAACCTGTTTTCTATTTTAGGAAGATCAGACCCTGTTTGATACCCCCAAAGTTCCGCTCCGTATAAAATTGCAGCTCTGGACTGACACTTATAAATTTCGAGCGGAGGTTTGATAGGTTTATAAGTGGACGTGTTGGACAGCCTAACAATACCCCCAGTATACTGGGTTAATTTCAGCTGCGCTTTCGTTACTTGTTGAGCCCATGAGAGGCTTTCGCTTAGAGTTACTCCCAAGTACTCAAAGGTTTTAACCCTCTCCAAATTTAGTGAATCAAGTTTTGGGTTCGGCCGTGTAGAGGGCGAGGGATTAAAGACCATGAACTTTGTTTTGTTAACATTAATTTCCAAGCCACGGCCTTTACAGAAATCCTCAAAGCTATCAAGCACACGCTGAATTCCCATAGGTGTCTTAGAAAGTAGCAGGGTGTCATCCGCAAACATAATCGCTGGCACCCTGCTACCTGCCAACACTGGGGCATCATTATTAGGGGCATTGTTGAGATGGGAGATCACACCATTGACATATAGACAGAACAGGGTAGGTGCTAAAACGCACCCCTACCTGACTCCTCTGTCAATGGGGAACTTGGATGTCAAAGCCCCATTCTTCCCATATCGAACCCGGGCAAAATTCCCCTCATGCAGCTTCATCAATATTGCCAGGATTGGTTGTGGCACACCCAAACTGAGCAACACAGCCCATAGTTTACCCCGGGGCACTAAATCGAAAGCGGAGCGGAGGTCCACGAATACCATAGAGGCTGCCACCCTCAATCTTTGCCGTTTTCCAGAATAGTAGTAGTAGGCGAAAGATTTGATCTATGGTAGAAGTGTTCCTCCTAAACCCAGCTTGGTATTGACTCAGTATGGCGTTCTCCTCCATCCAGTCCTGTAAACGATCAAGGATGAGCCGCGCAAAGATTTTTTGGGGAACATCTATAAGGCTGATGGGCCTGTAATTTGCCGGTAGTAAAGGGGAACCCTTCTTAAAAATGGGAACGATTTCTGCACCCAACCATGTGGAGGGCACATTCATTCCTCTCAAGATTGCGTTAAATAAGATGCATAGATAGGGTCCCCATATCCCCGTTTGATGTTTAAAAAGATCTCCCGGTAGTTTATCTAGCCCCGGAGCCTTTCTAGATGCAATTTTAGAGATGGCATTAATAACTTCCTCCACCGAGAACTCTATGATATTATAGGGCTCGTTTGCTGATGCTAGGACCGGATATGTATCCATATTAGCTTCAGCAGCGTATAGGGCTTTAAAATGTTCTTCCCAGACATTTTCGTCTATATTGGGTTCAGTTGCGGGTTTAGGTTCACCGCTACCTGTGTTGATTATAGCCCAAAATTTACGAGCGTCTTTCTGTTCTAGGGCACAGGATAAGTTAGTCCATTTTGCATAGTCCCAATCCTGTTTGGCCTGTTTCAGCATGGCTTTATATTGTGTTCTTTTGGCAGAGATAAGGGTCTTGTCATTACAAAGTTTTAACACCTGTATCAACTCTTTTTTTGCCAGGCAGCATGCATTGTTAAACCAAGAGGAGAGAGGAGTCCTTTTCTTGCTCTTAGTTGCCAATGGGTTGAGCACAGCAAATAGGGTATCAACTAGGCCCACGTGCAAAGTTTGCAATTTAATATTAAAATCAGGGGGAGGTTGTTGGGAGGTTAGGGTATCTAATTCAATGAACCATGGCAAGATTGAGTTATACAATCTTGCCAGGTCCTAGCCGGACGCTTCCACCTTATCCCATTTAACCCTGCGCCGATCATTCGTTATAACTACCCTATCAGCAGGATTATCCCGATGGCCCAATCCCTTCGCCTGTGGGGCCGGGAAAACCAACTCCAATCTTAAAAGATTGTGGTCGCTGTCAACCCTTGCTATAACCTCAAGGTCAATGACCTTCGACCACAAATTTGTCCCGACCATAATGTAGTCTAAGCGTGATTCATGGCCCTTTTTATTAAATGTACACCTGGATGGTATATCCGAGCGAGTACGTCCATTGCAGGCCCTAATTGCATGGTTTAATGTAAGGGCCGTGATTTGAATAGCTAAAGGGGACCATGACCTGGAGTGTGGAGATTGGGTTGGCGGAATAGACCAATAATCATCCTCAGAGGCAAGTGCACCATGGTCCATCCCCGGAAGAGGTTCAAAGTGACAATTCAAATCCCCTGCTACTAATAAAAATGTATCTGCTGGAATAGAATATAAAAAATTTGATAGTTCATCCACCGTAGCTGACTCGCCAGCTATGCCAACAGGTCTCGAATATACATTCACAGCAGCAAGCTTGAAGCTGTTGGGCCATTTCATAATGACGCACTGTATATCATCCGAATGGGTACAAACAGACTCAGCAATGCAACCCAAGTGAGTTGCTACCCATGTGGTAAGGCCCCCAGATGGTCGTCCCTTCCCCCCCATCGTGCAGGTATATGAAAACCCGCAAATCCCACTCTCCTTTCCTCCTCCCTGGCCCACGTTTCTTGGAATAGACAAATGTCCATTCCATCGATGAAATTGCCCCAGTCATCACACGATATTTTGTTGTGTAGACCTGCAACATTCCAGGACGCAATCACCAGAGATTCTAAGTTCGTAGTTGTCCTGGAGTTGCAGTCATTCCCAGTTATGGTACTTATTTCACAGAGTTGATGCTCTATAGCTGCTAGAGCTTCAGGAGGGCTGCCACCAGATATGGCCTCATGGGATTCAGAAGGGAATTCAACTGTGGGGGTACAGTGCACTAGGACAGTGTTTGTTATGCCATCCATGCTTGGCATACACTCTGGCTCACCAATGGCCTTACCCCTAGTATTATTATGCATTTGTGTGTCGCCCATTGCCTGGCCAAGTCAATCTACTTGGTCCAGACAGCTAAATCTGTTTTGAATTGAGATTTTAGCAGCTGGTAGCTGGTGGTCATAGGGAGCCCTTGCGTTCCTATCTCCTCGTCTATGTTGTACCAGTGACCACCCATTCTCCAAATTATTCCAATGTGTCGGGGGATAAAAATAAGACAAAGGATATGTTTGGATCAACGCTTGCTGGTTAGAGTGCCTCCAGTTGCAGATGTATTTGGCAGTTCTAGAATCTTTAAAATTAACCAAAATACAATCGCCCTTGATGGTTTTGGGGCTATGACCCACCCACGCTACTCTACGTACCATCAAGATTTCACTAGTAATGTGGGGGGGAAGTGGCCGATTTTTATTAAGCCAATCTATGACTTTGTTTTTAAGAGACGGAAATAGTTCTCTAGTTGAGCTTGGGAGCTCAGGAACCCCAACCAGAACTGCCACATAGGGACTACATTCCGGAGGCAGGTTAATTGTATGTTCCTTAGTCTCAGTATAGCCCCCCTTTCTGTCATCTGAGTTGATATCCCCCCCCCGGCAGTGTGGTGGTTAAGATACTAGTTGGACACTGACTTATTGTTGATACTATTGGAGGGACAGGCGTGATGTTATTAGTTATAGCTGTAACAGACTGGGGATGTCTAATTTCAGATGGAGCAGGACATGGATTTGGGGTGTCTGGCTTTAGATGGCTCTGTATGACCAGTGCTACATTTTCCATCCGCATGAGCTGCTGTTCAATACGAGACAGCCTCATTTCCAGTGGCGTGATAATGGCACTCAATAGAGCACTTATGATAGCATGTGTCTCTACTGGGGTTTCACTACTGCTGGATGTTCCTGGCTGAATTTCAATGGGTGCAGGTGGAGCATGGACTAGAGCAGCAGTAGATGGTATGGTTACTGTTGGATTGATTATAATCTCACTACCAATGTGACCTATAGCAGATTTCACTTTTTTTCCCCTGCCCTAGGAGCCGTATTCCTCTTTCTTTTTGGCACAGCCCCCTGACGATTTCCTCGCAGCTGTGGGAGGCTTAATCTCTCGGGTGAACTGGGCATTGTTGATGCTATAGTAGAGTCTAGAGCTTGCTCGAGTGGGAGGGACTGGGGTGGATCTGTTCTACGATGCGCATTATCACAATTTGGAAATGCATTAACTAGGGGTTCCCTCCTACTAGCATCCGGAGTGAGTGCGTTAGCGATATGGCCCATAGAGGATCTTTTAGCGAAAGCTAGATCTTGTGAAACTCTTCGCTCCATTAATACTATCCCCTGGTCAATAACGGAATTTGCTCTAGTGATGAAATTATCAAGAGTTCCTGTTAAGGCAGTCCTACTTCTGGTTTGTGATGCAGCCATGCTACAATGGGCACAGAACAGCGATAGATGTACTTACAGTCCTCCTCCCGGCCTCACCACAATCGCAACATACAGAACGACAGGGGGGTGGCCCGGTCCGGTCTTGTCCGTGCTTGAACGGGCTTAAACGGGCCCGCCCTTGGCCCGGGCTTCACCCCGGATTGCGCCCCGCACGCGCGATATAGAGCGTTGCGTTTGTAGAGGGAGGAGGAGGGGCCGGGAAGAGGCACCAGGTGCGATGTCCTAAAGCACCCTGGGCCTCGCAGTCCCAGCGTCAGGAGTCAGCCTTTCAGGCAACAAAGCACAAAGGTCCCGGAATCCCCTCTGCTCCTCCAAAGATGAAAAGAATTCCGCAACAGCAGCAGGATGGTAAAGTCCTTGCCCACGAACGGTGGTATATAATAGGGCAGGGGATTAAAACTACCTCTTAAAACGTGCCACAGGGCGTGTTTGCACACGTCACCTTAGGCCCCGTCCCCTCCCTTCACGTCTGTGTAAACGCGCCCTGTGGCCGTTCTAAGTTGAGAGATTAAGTCTTCTTGAATCCTAAGGGTCCCTAGGGTCCAACTAGACCACTAGTTACCTCCAGTAAGCGCCACAGAGCTGCGTTGCAGAGAGGTGTAAAAAGTGGCACGGCCTGGACCACCTCTCTGCAACGCAGCTCAGTGGTGCTTACTGGAAGCACCTGGCGGGCTAGTTAGCCCCCAGGGGCCCTCAGGAATGAAGGGGAATTAATTCCCCAACTTAAAACGCCATAGGGCGTGTTTGCACACGTCACCTCAGGCCCCGTTCCCTCCCTTCCCCACTGTGTAAACACGCCCTGTGGCCGTTTTTTAAGTTGGGAGATTAAGTCCCCTTGAATCCTGAGGATCCCTAGGGGCAAAATAGCCCACTAGGTACGTCCAGTAAGCGCCATTGCAGAGAGGTGTTAAAAAGGGGCACGGCCTGCACCACCTCTCTGCAACGCAGAGCAGTGGCGCTTACTGGAAGCACCTGGTGGGCTAGTTGGCCCCCAGGGTCCCTCGGGATTGAAAGGTAATTATTTCCTCAACTTAAAACGTGCCACAGGGCGTGTTTGCACACGTCACCTCAGGCCCCATTCCCTCCCTTCACCACTGTGTAAACGCGCCCTGTGGCCGTTTTTTAAGTTGGGAGATTAAGTCCCCTTGAATCCTGAGGATCCCTAGGGGCAAAATAGCCCACTAGGTACGTCCAGTAAGCGCCATTGCAGAGAGGTGTTAAAAAGGGGCACGGCCTGGACCACCTCTCTGCAACGCAGCTCAGTGGTGCTTACTGGAAGCACCTGGCGGGCTAGTTAGCCCCCAGGGGCCCTCAGGAATGAAGGGGAATTAATTCCCCAACTTAAAACGCCATAGGGCGTGTTTGCACACGTCACCTCAGGCCCCGTTCCCTCCCTTCCCCACTGTGTAAACACGCCCTGTGGCCGTTTTTTAAGTTGGGAGATTAAGTCCCCTTGAATCCTGAGGATCCCTAGGGGCAAAATAGCCCACTAGGTACGTCCAGTAAGCGCCATTGCAGAGAGGTGTTAAAAAGGGGCACGGCCTGCACCACCTCTCTGCAACGCAGAGCAGTGGCGCTTACTGGAAGCACCTGGTGGGCTAGTTGGCCCCCAGGGTCCCTCGGGATTGAAAGGTAATTATTTCCTCAACTTAAAACGTGCCACAGGGCGTGTTTGCACACGTCACCTCAGGCCCCATTCCCTCCCTTCACCACTGTGTAAACGCGCCCTGTGGCCGTTTTTTAAGTTGGGAGATTAAGTCCCCTTGAATCCTGAGGATCCCTAGGGGCAAAATAGCCCACTAGGTACGTCCAGTAAGCGCCATTGCAGAGAGGTGTTAAAAAGGGGCACGGCCTGGACCACCTCTCTGCAACGCAGCTCAGTGGTGCTTACTGGAAGCACCTGGCGGGCTAGTTAGCCCCCAGGGGCCCTCAGGAATGAAGGGGAATTAATTCCCCAACTTAAAACGCCATAGGGCGTGTTTGCACACGTCACCTCAGGCCCCGTTCCCTCCCTTCCCCACTGTGTAAACACGCCCTGTGGCCGTTTTTTAAGTTGGGAGATTAAGTCCCCTTGAATCCTGAGGATCCCTAGGGGCAAAATAGCCCACTAGGTACGTCCAGTAAGCGCCATTGCAGAGAGGTGTTAAAAAGGGGCACGGCCTGCACCACCTCTCTGCAACGCAGAGCAGTGGCGCTTACTGGAAGCACCTGGTGGGCTAGTTGGCTCCCAGGGTCCCTCGGGATTGAAAGGGAATTATTTCCTCAACTTAAAACGTGCCACAGGGCGTGTTTGCACACGTCACCTCAGGCCCCATCCCCTCCCTTCACCACTGTGTAAACGCGCCCTGTGGCCGTTCTAAGTTGAGAGATTAAGTCCCTTGAATCCGAAGGGTTCCTAGGGTCAAACTAGCCCACTAGGTACCTCCAGTAAGCACCACAGAGCTGCGTTGCATAGAGGTGTAAAAAGGGGCGTGGCCTCAGAACACCTGTCTGCCCTGGCGCATACTGGAGTTACCTGTTGGGCTAGTTGGCCCTCAGGGACCCTCAGTATTGAAGGGGAATTCATTCCCCAACTTACAACTGGCCTGGGGGTGCGTTTGCAGAGTGCTACAAGGAGGGGGCGTGGCCTCCAGCGCGATGCCGGTCTTTTTATTTTAATTTTTTTAAAAGGAGGGCTGTGTGGCCCCCCTTCTTTTTCTAATTTACTGGCCCTGGGGACCCCATCCCCCAGGGCCTGCACCCTCATTTTTTTTTTGTTGAAAAAAATAAACTTTGGCCCTCCCAAGGCCTTAATCAGCTCCGGGGACCCCAACCACCGGGTCATGGCCCCCTTTTTATTTTTTTTTTATTCTTTAGGAGGGAGCTGTGTTGCCCCCCTCCTCAAGCCACTTATAGCCCCGGGGACCCCATCCCCCGGGCCGGCCTTAGTTTTTTATTTAAAAAATATATATATATATAGAAACACCTAGGACATGCTGGACAAACCGTATGTACCTATCACCATGACGATTTGCGTGATATTCATTAAAAGGCGACTATGCATAGAATGAATCCACATGGAATGTATTTACACCGCTAGTGAAGCTCTGACGTGTCTGCCGCCCTACCGTGCCTAATCCCGGCGCCCCCACCGGTGGGTAGTCTCCAAGTAGACACCCTAGTCGTTTATTTATGGAAACATGGGTAGCTATTGACGGGCACATTTAATATACACGCACACCAAGCCATTCAAAGGGGATTCGACAAAAATTCGACCAAACTATGCAAGAAACTCCCCTTCACGGATAATAAAACACACATCCACCGCCGGATGTGTAATACTTTTTATTTTACTCTCTGGAAAGGAGACGAACCTCACTTGAGAGTCACAGCAGGCTCCTGGCTGAGCTCAATGCTGTGTTACACCCACCAGTGCCCGCCAAGTGCCTCACACCTCTGTGTTGTATTCCACCAGCTAGTGTGTATGCTATGACACACTCTAGCCCATGTGCACTGTAGCACCACCCCGTGAATGTCATGCCACACTTGCCTTCGCACGGGTTATATTGCCCCATCTAACGTGCCTTCCTCGATGCCTATGTTATAACGCACAGCGCTATGCCATACATATTACAATCTGGGATCCATATCTTTGTCACTGTGCATATGCAACGTTACACTCCCCAGCACATATTTTATATTACAACTTTAGAGACTAGTTAGGTTACACAACACTGCCCTGTGCATATTACACTCCAAGGCGCATATCGCATAGCACGCGCTAGTGCCTGTGCTATCTCACTCTCTCCAATGAATCTGTCATTGCGCAAAATGTATTGCATATTATATTTCACGCCCCGGTTCATCTTATATCACACTTTTTGGTGGATAGTTTATACCATATACATCTAGTTTTCATTTTCAATCGTGCTCTCAGGACTATGTTCTCTATAACACTGCGTCCACCTACCCTTTTCACGGGCATTACATTTTGCGATGGGGGGTGGAGGGTCAGGGAGTGTTTCTGCCAAGTGAGCCCAGAGTCACAGTCAAAAACGTCCTCTTCTTCCTGAATAAAAGTGAGATTATGCTGCATACTTGTTCATATTTTAAGTAGTTTGCACAGACACACATTTTAAAAACAATAAAGTTCCTAATACCCACCTTCTCTGAACAGTTAGCTTGCTGTCCCATCCACCTCCTCCCTATCCTCTTGTTGTCTGAATCCATGGACTAGCCTCCTCCCTCCTGCCATGCATGGTCTGATGTGATGCCACTGCCCTCCATTTAGCATGATGTACCAGTCCACTCCTCCTGCCCTCCATTGCCCAATTCTATGGCCCATCATGGACCCTTCTGCTTAGCCTCTGTGCTTAGCTTGCTGCCCCTATTCTCTTCCCCCCGGCCCTTTGATGTCTTTGTGCATGCCCCTGCTCCATCCTTTTTGGCCACCATGTTCCATGGACCTGCCACTTCTATCTACTCTGAGTGTTCTGTTGAGCTACCACTCCCCTCCCACCTGCCTAGCATTGTCAGATGGCTGTAACCTGTCCCTGCCACCTCCACCCTGCCTGTCCACATGCCATGCCCCTATCCCCTTCCTCCTGTCCTCCATGGTCCATTTTACTGCCACACCCTTCTGCCCTCCCTGGTCTGTTGTGCTGCAACTGCTCCTCCTGCCTGCCCCGCGCGGTCTGTTGGGAGGCCCCTTCCCCTGAACTCTCTTGTCTGTGCCCAGGTCCTGACTCTCCCTTCTATCCTCCATAGTCCTTTGTGCATGCCCCTGCACCCTCCTTCTTGCCCATCATAGCCATTGTGCTGCCACTAACCCTCCCCCTTGCCATGCATGGTCTTCTGTGCTGCCATGGCCCCTCCCTCCTTCCCTGTGTGGTCAGCTAGCTGCCCCTGACCCCCTCCCACCTTCCCTCCATGGTCTGTGTGTATGCCACCATAGTCTCATTGTTGCTCTCCATGGTGTGTCTTGTTTCTAGGGCCCATCCTGCCTGACCTCCATGGTCATCTTGCTGCTCCTGCCCTACCCCCTTGCCCCCAGCCCTCGGTTTCCATGTGCAGACCCCTATTCCCTCCCTCCTGGCTTGTCTGTTCCTTTGTAATGCCCCTGATCCGTCCCTCCTGCCCTTTATGGTCTGTTATGCTGCAGCTTTCTCTCCTGTCTGTCCATTATGGTCAGCCAGCTACCATTGCCTCTTTCCCATCTGTTCTCTGTTGTCCATGTGCATGGTCCTGTCCCCTCCCTATTGCTTTCTATGGATTGCTGTGCTGCACTCCCGTCCCGCATGCCCTGTGTGGTGTATTGTGCTGCTGCAAACCCTGATGCCTGCCCTGTAGGGTCAGTTTGGTGCACCTCTCCATGTCCCTCCTGTCCTCTGTTCTCCGAGTCCATGTCCCTACCCCAATTCCTCCTGCCTATCATGATCCAATGTACCATACTTGCGAACATTTTGAACTTGGTAAGAGGGAGATTTTGAAAAATAACTGGGGTATTGATTTTCCCCTTTGAGTTACATTGGAAAAGAGGAGATTGTAGACAGGAGACAGATCAAATAAAGCCCATTTGAGCTTAAACACATTGGGCGTTTCCTGGCTGAAACGGGTCTGTTGGTATGTATGGTTGTAGTACCATTGCCTCTTCCTTCTGCCCACAATGGTCTATTATAGTGCCACAGCCTCTCTTGCCAGTCCTGTATTGTTGGTTTGTTGCCCCTGCCCCCCTTTCCACTGCCCTCCATAGTCTGTTGTGCTGCCACTGCCCTTCCTGCCTGCCCAGTGTGGTCAAATTGTTGGCGTGCACTCTCCTACCTGCCTTCAATTTTCAGAGTCCGTGCCCCTGGTCTCTGCCTCTCAACAGTATCCCAATGAACAACTAGATTGCTAACATTCTATATTTATTACAAAAGTGTGGAACGCCTGACGTCATCTTGATGTAATCAAAACTGTAATACCTAGAGTATTTCCTTTAGAAATTACATATATGAGAGGGTCTTATTTGCATCAAAATTATGGTTAGTGCTCTAAAAAACTTAAATGAGGACATATTTTCTTAGTTTTCAAATAGCGGCAAAGTTATTTGTAATCTTTGTTTTTTTTTATCCAGTTGACCACTTGATTAAATGTTGCACCTAGGGGAGAGGATGTGGTGTTACTTCCAGAGCTGCAGACTCTGCAACTGGGGAACCAGGTTGGAGTTTCTGCTTCAGCTCCACATTCTGTGATTCTGGTCAATTCACTTAATCTCCCCATGTCTACAACCAAAATGAATTTGATCTTGTGTGATGTAACCAATGCTCATGTAAAGCACTCCAGTACCTGACAAGTCTGCACTATATAAAACTTCAAATGCACAAAACATAAGTGTTTTGTACATGTTGGAAAAACCCCACTCCCACGCCTGAAGAGGTTGGTGGTAACGGGGTCTTCCCAGGACATACACTGGGGTAGCTTGGCTCGAGTGGTCAGGAATCAGGCTTCGTGCTAAGCATACGACATACCCATACAATAACCATGCGTGCATCCATTCCAAAAACGACTCTACACCGTAAAAATTATGGAAATATCTTTCTTTATCTTCTTTTTCTCTCAGTTGCTGATTGGGTAAATAAATAACAATCACAATATACAAATAGTGCAGGTCAAATAAATACTGGCTTAATGATTCAATAAATAGGGGTGATCATAAACAAGGAAGGTATAAATATAAGTGCAATACATACAGGCAATTAAATATTCTGAGGCAATAAATACTGTAACCCAATAAATATTGTGCATCAAGAAATACTGTGGACCAATAAATACAGTGAAACAATAAATAGGTTACATACAATAAATACAGTGCCTCCAATAAATAATTAAAAGCTGACAGTGACACTCATAGAATCAGATCACATTTGAACTCCTAAGGGCTGATTTGGCCCAGGCACAGCTTGTGGGCATGTGGAAGGCTTGAGGGTGTCTACTCCCTGGCTTGAACAAGGCTGAGGCCTAAACTGATGTAGAACAAGGGGGGAAATACCAGAGACCTGGCTCTCTCACTCTACACAACCCCTCTAAATTAGTCTCAGCTCACCCCCTGGCACAGTCCAGCTGGTTCCAGCACCTCTCTAACCCCTAGAGTAGTCTCTGAGGATTCCACAGGGCCTTTGGCGCCCTCTATTCCACTTACTGCCCTTTTTCTGATGTTCCGACGCCGCTGGAGTCGTGTCGACGCCGTGAGGCGGTTCCGGTTCGATATCGGCGGCCTCGGCACAATGTCAGTTCTTGACGACGCCGGTAGGCGGTTCCGGTTCGATGTCGGCGGCCTCGGCTCGATCTCGACCTCCGATTCGATGGCGTCGGGCAGTCCTTACTCGATGTCGACCTCGGGCGGCTCCGGTCCGATGGCGACCTCAGATTCGATGACGTCGGCCGGCCTTGGCTCGATGTCGACTTCCGGCGACTCCGGAGTGCGATCCTCACTCCCGACCTCCGGTACGATTCTCTCAGGTTCCGGCGACTCCGGAGTGCGAACCTCACTCCCGACCTCCGGTACACTTCACCTCGGTCTCCGACGACTCCGGAGGGCGGACTTCACTCCTCCGATGACGCCGCTCACTCGATCTCGGGTGACTTCCTCCTCGACCTCTGGTACTCCTCACGACCTCCGTCGGCGCCCGCTCTCGACCTCTGGCGGCTCCGGGTACGACGTCCGCTTTCCAATCGGCGCCGCTTCTCCACCTCAGGCTCCAGGTCTCAGGCTACTCGACGACGGACTCCAGGGAAACCAGTTTCCAGGTCAGGATCTTGCTGTTCTCTGTTTCTAAGGCCTGTTCCTGCTGTCCAGGTCCTTAGGTTGGTTTTTCTTGCTTCTTCCCACACAGGGCTCCAGGCTGGGCTCAGTCAGTAGGGACTAGTATCAAGGGTGGGTTTATGGACCCCACTCCAGGCACAAGTTTCCACCCCTGCTGCTTCACTCCTTCCTCCTTCCTCCTTCAAGTTTCTGCTGCTCACTCCTCACCAGTCAGGTGCCAACTGCCAGCTCCAACTGCCAACACTCTGTCTTAGCTTCCCAACATTCTAAACCGCCTCCAACTGTCACAGGGCTCTGGAATGTTCTGGAAGGTGCTAGTAGGTTCCAGTGGATGCTGGTGATGTCACAGGTGGCCACCATTTTGTGCTCCAGGCCCTCAGACAGAAGTTTCAGGGGTAGCTAAAATGGCTCCCTGAATCTGCAGCAACACGAAAAAGTCTGGTGGTTCCCAAAAAGGAAAAATACCAACAGGGTTTGAGGCAAAAGTGGGACAAAATAAATAATGATGAGGAGGGACCACCCAAAGGGCTGACAGGTCTAACACGCGTCCCCCCCCAGCTGAAAGTGGGGAGAGCTACCCAACCCCTTGGGAGTTCTCATCACTAAGGCGGAAATACCTTGAGAGACCGTCTGCATTGGCGTGGTCCACTCCAGGCCGATGTTCCACCTGAAAGTCCATTCCCTGTAGGGAAATAGACCACCTCAACAACTTGGGATTCTCCCCCTTCATTTGCATCAGCCAACGAAGGGGTCTGTGGTCGGTCTGAACTAGGAAGTGCGAGCCAAACAGGTATGGCCGCAACTTCTTCAGAGCCCATACCACTGCAAAGGCTTCACGCTCTATTGCACTCCACTTCTGTTCCCTGGGAAGTAGTCTCCGGGATAGGAAGACCACGGGTTGATCCAGACCCTCTTCGTTGAGTTGCGATAACACTGCCCCAATGCCATGTTCTGATGCATCTGTCTGGACAATGAACTCCTTGGAAAAGTCTGGGGCCCTTAAGACCGGGGCCTCGCACATGGCTTTCTTCAATCTCACAAAGGCTTGCTGACAAGCCTCCGTCCAGACTACCCGTCGAGGTTGTTTCTTGGACGTGAGCTCCGTGAGGGGGGCTACGATGGTGCCATACCCCTTCACGAAGCGGCGGTAGTATCCCGTGAGGCCCAAAAATGCTCGGACCTCAGTCTGTGTCTTGGGGGTTCCCAGGCCATGATGGCCTCGATCTTCGCCTGGAGGGGTTGCACCGCTCCCCTACCCACCAAGTGTCCAAGGTACACTACCGACCCCTGCCCGATCTGGCACTTGCTGGCCTTGATCGTCAATCCAGCTTGTCTCAGGGCCTGGAGAACAGCTTGCAGGTGACGCAAGTGATCCTCCCAGCTGTTACTGAAGACGGCTATGTCATCCAGATAAGCAGCAGAGAAACTCTCCATTCCGGTGAGGATCTGGTTTACCAGGCGCTGAAACGTGGCAGGTGCGTTCTTGAGCCCAAAGGGCATTACACAGAACTGGTAGTGGCCATTGGGCGTGGAAAAGGCTGACCTTTCCCATGCTCCATCAGTCAAAGAGATCTGCCAGTACCCAGAAGTAAGGTCAAAGGTACTTAGATATTGGGCAGCTCCCAGCCGGTCAATTAATTCATCCGCCCTAGGGATCGGATGAGCATCAGTTTTGGTCACTGAGTTCAGTCCCCGGTAGTCCACACAGAACCTCAGTTCTGGTTGGGCACCCGGTGGTGCAGCTTTCGGTACTAACACCACCGGACTGGACCAGGGGCTGCTAGAAGGTTCAATCACTCCTAGCTCCAGCATCTTAGTGACTTCACTATGAATGCTGGCCTTCACCTTGTCTGACATCCGGTAGATCTTGGACTTCACAGGTGGGCTGTCTCCTGTGTCCACGTCATGGACGCACAGGTGAGTCCTACCCGGGACAAGGGAGAACAACGAAGAGTACTGCCCCAGGACCTGGCGACAGTCCTCCTGCTGTTCAGGAGTTAGAGATGAGGAGAGAATCACTCCCTCCACCGACCCATCCTTTTCTTGAGACGCAAACAAATCAGGGAGAGGCTCGCTTTCCACGTCCTCTCCTCCGTCAGTCACCATCATCAAGATGACTTCGGGCCTCTCGTGGTGGGGTTTGAGGCGGTTGGCGTGCAGCACCCGTAGGGGCTGACGAGGCGTCTTCAGGTCCACCAAGTAGGTAGCCTTACCCTTCTTCTCCAACACCTCAAAGGGTCCTGACCAGCGATCCTGGAGGGCGCTAAGCTCTCCTGGTTCGATCACCCACACCTTCTGGCCAGGCTCCAACTCCACCGGGTGAGCGTTGTGGTCATACCACGCCTTCATCACTGCTTGGCTGGCTTCCAAGTTGTCAGAAGCTTGCTTCCACAACTTAGCCATTTGGCTCCGGAAGGCCAGCATGTAGCTCACCACATCCTGGGGAAGCTTTCTGGGAGTTCTTTCCCATCCGTCTCTCACCAGGTTGAGAGGTCCACGTACAGGGTGCCCATACAGAAGCTCGAAGGGGCTGAAGCCCACTCCCTTCTGTGGCACTTCCCTGTAAGAAAAGAGTAAACAGGGTAGGAGGACGTCCCATTTCCTCCGCAGGCTTTCAGGCAGACTTCTGATCATGCCCTTCAAGGTTTTGTTAAACCTCTCCACCAGACCATTGGTCTGGGGGTGGTAAGGCGTTGTGAACCGGTAGGTCACTCCACACTCCTTCCACATGGCCCGCATGTACGCTGACATGAAGTTGGTCCCCCTGTCGGACACAACTTCCTTGGGAAAACCCACTCGGGTAAAGATTCCCATCAGGGCCCTAGCCACAACAGGTGCTGTTATGGTCCTCAGAGGTATTGCCTCTGGGTACCGTGTGGCATGATCCACCAGGACCAGGATAAACCTGTGACCAGCTGACGTTGGCGGATCTAACGGACCCACAATGTCGATACCCACCCTTTCAAAGGGGGTGCTAACGACAGGTAGTGGTTCCAGGGGAGCTTTCAGCTTCACCCCTGTTTTCCCACTGGCTTGGCAAGACACACATGTCCGGCAGTAGGTATCGGACAACACTTTCATCTGAGGCCAATAAAAGTGTGGGACAAGACGGGCGAAGGTCTTGTCTTGCCCCAGGTGTCCTGCCAATGGTATCTCGTGAGCCAACTCCAGAAGGAAGGCTCGATAACGTTGAGGGACTACCAAGGCTCGTGACGATCCGTGTAGGGGTGCCTTGGGTTCACTGTAGAGGAGGCCATCCTCCCAGTAAACACTGTAGTTCCCTTCAACATTCCCTGCTGCCTGGGCTTTGGCCTGTCGCCTCAGCCCCTCAAGGGTAGGGCACTCCCTCTGGCCCTGGCAGAATTCCTCCCTGGACGGGCCTCCCTCCACGTGCCACTCGGCCGGGATGGGTAGGTCCTCCAGGTTGGTAACGTCCCCCACCGCAGACTCCTGGTCCACCACCTCCGGTGGCCTATCCGTCCTACGGGGTGGGGACGCCGAGGCAGGCTCCTCCTGTCCTCGGTTCTTCCCTTGACTGGCAGCTGGATGGGCCCTTGTTCCAGGCTCCAGCCGAAATGAACTCCCTCTTCGGGTAGTCGCGGACCTTGTGCTAACACAGGCCCAGTCAGGTGTACCCAGCATCTCAGTGTGAGTCCGGTATTCCACCTCCTTCCAAGCGTTGTGCTCCATGTCATTCCCCAGCAGACAATCGACTGGCACGGCAGGGCTTACGGCAACTCGAAGTGAACCTGCAACCCCCCCCCATTCAAAGGGAACCTCGGCCACTGGATAGTGGCCTGTTCTGCCGTCAGCCATCGCGGCTGGGTGGAGTACATCGGGAATTACCTGCTCTGGAGACACCAGTTGGCTACGCACCATAGTCATACTGGCTCCTGTGTCTCTCAGAGCCTCCCCTCTTTGGCCGTTGATGGTAACCCACTACCCATACTTTGCGGTATTCGCCGGCACCTGGATCTTGGGAACCATCTCCCGTTCTCCCAGGGACACTAAAGTGACACCCGCCCACTCCCTTCCCTTAGTTAAGGGCATCTCCTCCCCGAGCACTGCACTAGCTACTCCGGGGTCTTTCCTCCAATGGGAGGGGGTGGTCGTTTCTGGCACTTCGGATCTCCTTTATAGTGTCCAACGCCACCGCACTCGTAGCAATGGACAACCCTTGGCTGCTGACTCTGGCCAGGATTAGGGTTTCTGGGTGGGTTAGCCCTAGGGGTGAATCCTGTTCCCTTTCCTTGGAAATTATTTTGGGGGCCTTTGGAGAACTCCTTTTTCTTTTCCCCTCCCTCTTTCTTCTGGGAGGTGCCCTGTCCGGCCTTTTGAGTATCCCCTCCAGTCCCCCTTGTGGACACCCGGGTACTAGCCCAAATGTCCGCCTCCTCAGCAAGCTTCCGGGGACTGGTCAGCTTGCTATCCACCAGGTGTTGCCGCAGTTCAGGGAAACATTTCTCGAGCAGGTGTTCCTTCAGTACTAGGTCAAACAACCCCTCACTTCACTGCCCTGAATCCAACCTTCCAGTGCCTTCTTTGCATAGTCCAGGAAGTCCACCCAATTCTGTGTGCCCCGTTTGTGACTACCCCTGAACTTCTGTCTGTACTTTTCGGGTGTTAGTCCAAACTTCCTTATGAGCGCCAGTTTCATGGTGGGGTAGTGGGTCTGCTCATCCTCTTCGAGGGCCAATAAAGCATCCCTACCAGCTGGAGGCATGTACTTGTGCAATCCCCCTCCCCAGTACTTCACTGGAACCCCATGGGCCCTCAACGAGACCTCATAGGCTGCTAGCCACTTGGCGATATCGTCGCCCACTCCATAGCTAGCTACTATGTCCTTTGGCAGGTAGGGTTTAGGTTCCCTGGTGATCTCTTGGGTTTGGCTGCCACCATTAGGAACAGGTTGTGCCCCGATTCTCAGGATCTGAAGATCTATTTCTTTCAGCCTTAATTCATGGGCCATCCTCTGCTCCTCCTTCTCCTTCTCCAGCCTTGCTAAGTCCCATGTGAGCTGTCTTTTCTCCCTCCGGTCTGCTAACTCCACTTCAGATAAGCCACCGCTAGAGGCACGGCTGCCCTCCCTGGAAAGTGTCCTGGGCCCCGCTGACAGGTTCCCCACCTCAGGTTGGTACATCTCAGCCCCCTCGGGGTCAGGCTCTCCATCCCTGTCTTCCTCCTCAGCCTTGCTTTCTCGGCGTGCCTCCCCCCAAGCCCTTAAGCTGGTTTGGAGTGCACCCTTCTTTGCTCCTGGGGGACAGTACACCCCCTCCCGCTGGCAAAACTCCCTGAGTTGGGCCACAGTGTACGTTTCTAGATTTTCTAGTACAAACTCCATCTCGCCCACTCAGGTTAGAGGACAGGTTTTGTGCAGTAACAATGCAGGGGGGTACCTTTAATAATACCTCCTCCCACCACCAGAGTAAATTTGGAAAAAAACAAAAACCCACAATTAGGAAGGCCGCTTTGAGAAAACTCCCGGTGTAGGCCTATGGACTACCCACAGTTATTGTTGAGTATACGTAGGCACAGCTCTATCCCACCACTGAACACCACTTATGTTGGAAAAACCCCACTCCCACGCCTGAAGAGGTTGGTGGTAACGGGGTCTTCCCAGGACATACACTGGGGTAGCTTGGCTCGAGTGGTCAGGAATCAGGCTTCGTGCTAAGCATACGACATACCCATACAATAACCATGCGTGCATCCATTCCAAAAACGACTCTACACCGTAAAAATTATGGAAATATCTTTCTTTATCTTCTTTTTCTCTCAGTTGCTGATTGGGTAAATAAATAACAATCACAATTTACAAATAGTGCAGGTCAAATAAATACTGGCTTAATGATTCAATAAATAGGGGTGATCATAAATAAGGAAGGTATAAATATAAGTGCAATACATACAGGCAATTAAATATTCTGAGGCAATAAATACTGTAACCCAATAAATATTGTGCATCAAGAAATACTGTGGACCAATAAATACAGTGAAACAATAAATAGGTTACATACAATAAATACAGTGCCTCCAATAAATAATTAAAAGCTGACAGTGACACTCATAGAATCAGATCACATTTGAACTCCTAAGGGCTGATTTGGCCCAGGCACAGCTTGTGGGCATGTGGAAGGCTTGAGGGTGTCTACTCCCTGGCTTGAACAAGGCTGAGGCCTAAACTGATGTAGAACAAGGGGGGAAATACCAGAGAC
The DNA here is from genome assembly GCF_964204655.1 of Triturus cristatus. Taxonomy (NCBI): domain Eukaryota; kingdom Metazoa; phylum Chordata; class Amphibia; order Caudata; family Salamandridae; genus Triturus; species Triturus cristatus. Next base: position 35,640,658 of record NC_140593.1, on the reverse strand, counting down.
CTGGCTCTCTCACTCTACACAACCCCTCTAAATTAGTCTCAGCTCACCCCCTGGCACAGTCCAGCTGGTTCCAGCACCTCTCTAACCCCTAGAGTAGTCTCTGAGGATTCCACAGGGCCTTTGGCGCCCTCTATTCCACTTACTGCCCTTTTTCTGATGTTCCGACGCCGCTGGAGTCGTGTCGACGCCGTGAGGCGGTTCCGGTTCGATATCGGCGGCCTCGGCACAATGTCAGTTCTTGACGACGCCGGTAGGCGGTTCCGGTTCGATGTCGGCGGCCTCTGCTCGATCTCGACCTCCGATTCGATGGCGTCGGGCAGTCCTTACTCGATGTCGACCTCGGGCGGCTCCGGTCCGATGGCGACCTCAGATTCGATGACGTCGGCCGGCCTTGGCTCGATGTCGACTTCCGGCGACTCCGGAGTGCGATCCTCACTCCCGACCTCCGGTACGATTCTCTCAGGTTCCGGCGACTCCGGAGTGCGAACCTCACTCCCGACCTCCGGTACACTTCACCTCGGTCTCCGACGACTCCGGAGGGCGGACTTCACTCCTCCGATGACGCCGCTCACTCGATCTCGGGTGACTTCCTCCTCGACCTCTGGTACTCCTCACGACCTCCGTCGGCGCCCGCTCTCGACCTTTGGCGGCTCCGGGTACGACGTCCGCTTTCCAATCGGCGCCGCTTCTCCACCTCAGGCTCCAGGTCTCAGGCTACTCGACGACGGACTCCAGGGAAACCAGTTTCCAGGTCAGGATCTTGCTGTTCTCTGTTTCTAAGGCCTGTTCCTGCTGTCCAGGTCCTTAGGTTGGTTTTTCTTGCTTCTTCCCACACAGGGCTCCAGGCTGGGCTCAGTCAGTAGGGACTAGTATCAAGGGTGGGTTTATGGACCCCACTCCAGGCACAAGTTTCCACCCCTGCTGCTTCACTCCTTCCTCCTTCCTCCTTCAAGTTTCTGCTGCTCACTCCTCACCAGTCAGGTGCCAACTGCCAGCTCCAACTGCCAACACTCTGTCTTAGCTTCCCAACATTCTAAACCGCCTCCAACTGTCACAGGGCTCTGGAATGTTCTGGAAGGTGCTAGTAGGTTCCAGTGGATGCTGGTGATGTCACAGGTGGCCACCATTTTGTGCTCCAGGCCCTCAGACAGAAGTTTCAGGGGTAGCTAAAATGGCTCCCTGAATCTGCAGCAACACGAAAAAGTCTGGTGGTTCCCAAAAAGGAAAAATACCAACAGGGTTTGAGGCAAAAGTGGGACAAAATAAATAATGATGAGGAGGGACCACCCAAAGGGCTGACAGGTCTAACAGTACACTTTTGTCATTGGGCTACATGTGGGCTACATCTGGGTGATATTTGTTCTGCATTTGGGCTCTTTTGTCTCTGGTGGCCATCTTGGAAGATTTATTTGTTATGACGTTTCCTAATGTCCTCATTTACTGCAGTCTCCTCAGTAGGAAATGCTTTCAGTTTTTTACTTTGATTCCATCAAGAAGGTATTCAGATATAGTTGCTCATTAGATCACTGTAGTAAAGCTACTGCTCACCACGGAAGTCTGCTGCTATTATTAAAAGTGCATGTTTCAGTCTGCATATCAGAATTTTTTATGAAATAGAAGAGGATTTGAGAAGTCAAAATGTGCCCTAATTTTTCTTTCTGCAGCACTAATCATAATTTCTATGGCAAAATGAACCCCCTCATTTTATTCCTTTGTAAATTAAATGTTTTAAGAGTTACCACTTTATTCCAATCAAGATGGCTTCAGGTGTGCCATACGTTTGTCATAAGTAGGACTGTTAGCGCTCTAGTAGTTCTTTGGAACACTCTGGGAAGCTGCAGTAGAACACAAAGGAATCAACTGACAGTCTCTGCCCTTGTTGGATGTACATGTTTTACTGAGAATGTCAGACTTCATTCTCACATCACTGAGAAAGATAATGTGAATTTACAGAAAATAAGCTCTCAGTTTAGCTTATAGATCACCTACCAAACCTCTGTGGGAAAAGCATGAGAAAATATATTTCTCTCAATCATGATATCCCAGCAGAAGGCTTTTTCAAATGGTGAAATCACCTTAGAACATACCACAATTCCTAAAATGAGTATGGTACCATCAACAAATGATTTATAATGTAATTTAAGTCTTAAAACCTTCTATTAACGGCAATGCTTTTTAATGAGGTGTTATCATGTATATTGGTCCCAAGATGGCTGCCAACATTTCTTGGAAGAAGTGCTGACAGCAAATCAGATCTCACGATGAGACGTGTGGTTAGGCTCCGCCCAGATATATATGTGATTTTACTTTTGATTTTCTCAGGAACTACTGAACGGATTTAAACCATTTAAGCAAAAGGCACGAGTCTGCCTCTTTGCCAAATTTGGTGTAATTCCGTTCAGCACTTCGGGCTGTAGCTGCGTCAACAGGTCCTATGGGAAAACGCGTTTTGGGTCCCCCCTTTTTTCTCGCCCCCGCTTGACGAATCAATGAAATTTTCAGGATAGGAGCGGAACGGAGCTGGCCAAAAGTTTGGAAAATTTCGCGAAGATTCATCAATCGACGCCATCGTTATTCCAAATTGAATGTTGCGGATTTCCTATGGAAAATAGGTCCTAACTATAACTACGTACTGGCAACTGCCAGTAGGTAATAGATATATATATTTTAAAATGAATAAATAAGTGAGTAGACATATGGTATAAAGAACATGAATAAGAACTGGATATTATAATATATGAATATATCTAAATATAAAAAAGAGTGACTTTGTACAAGATAATTAAAATAATTAGCTCAGAGCACAAAAATTAAAAAAAAAAAGAGGAGAAAATTGATATGAAAAGTGGAAGAAAGAAGAAGAGAAAAGAGAAACTGTAAAGAAGAGAATAAGAGAACAGTGAGAGATAATAGAGCCAGAGGAAGGGAGGGAGGAGAAGGAGGACGGGAATGGGGGAAATAAATTGATGAAGGATAAAGGAAAGGGAAAAAGAAAAGAAATGCATAAAATAATGAATTAGTTCATTCAAGTGTTTGCATTAGGAGAGAGTGTGGAGTTGGCATCAGTGTTAATTTCAGTTTAAAAAAAGACCAGGTCTGGAGAAATACATCAACTTGATCTTAAAGGTTATAAATTGTGCGCTCATGTAGGGCCGTTTGCATCGTTGCCACCAGCCATTCTTCCGGAGAGGGTGGAGAAGGAGACTTCCAATGACGCAAAATACAGATTTTAGTTGCAGCCAATGCAGTGTGTAGTAGACGTATTTGTGATTTGGAAAGTTTTCGAAAGTGCCGAAAATCGTGTAGAAGGATTGTGGCAGGTGTAAAAGGTAAAGATAATGGCATTGTGGAATGTAAAGTCTTGCCAACAAAGGACCAAAAGGACCTTGTTGCTTGGCAATCGCAAACGATGTGAACTATGTTACAACCAGAGGTGGAACATCTCCAGCAATTAGTGTGTGAAAGCAATCCAGCTTTATGTAACTTAGTCGGTGACCAGTGCCATTCATGAAGGATTTTAAATATACAAAATGTAAGCCTTGCTTCACGAACGCCTTTATGTAATCCCTTCAGTATCTTGTCCCATTCAGAAGCCGTATATGAAATAGATAAACGAGATTGCCTTTTATTTTGAAGAGCATACGAGAGAGATTGTGAAAATAAAGGAGGCATAAAGGTTTTTATAAAGACCAGAGTTCACTCCTCTAAACTTTCCCCACAGATTTAGGTAAGATAGTATTGGCAACACCGGCAACACCAAAGGGGGAGATCCAAGTGTTTCCTCAGACATTGTTGAAGTTGAGAGTATCTAGAGGATTGTTGTATAGGAAGATTACATTCCTCACATAATTGAGAAAATGATTAAAAATTTCCATCATGAAGAAGTTGATCTGGGGAGTAAATAACAGGTGCTTGCCATAAAGGCCAGGATAAAGTGCGACCATTGATACGGATAGCTGAATTGTTCCAAAGAGGAGCCTTAACATGAATACACGCGTTTGAGCCTAGTATACGATGCCCCCTTTGCCAAGATTTGTGCATGACTGAAAAGATTGGATTCTTGGGATTAGAAGAACTAGTGCCACTACCATATAAAAGAGAAAGATCTGAGTTCTTGGATAAAAGATGACGCTCAATGGAAACCAATTGTGGGACATCTTTAGTTCCTGGCAAAAATTAAGAAAATTGGGAGATGTGTAGAGCAAGGAAATACTGTTCAATGGATGGAAGACCCATACCTCCACATAACTGATGGGCCTTTAATTTTGTTATAGCAAGACATGGTTTAGCTGAGCCCCATATAAAAATCTTAATCTTAGAATCTATTAATCTAAGGGTAGCTAAAGGAATCTGGAGGGGAAGCATACCTAAAACATAGATGAAATGAGGAAGTGACCATTTTGATAGCTTGTACTCTACCCCAAAGAGATAAACCCAGAGATTTCCACTTATCAGAATCCCTCTGCATTTGAGAAAGTAAAGGAGCTAAGTTATCTGTAACCATATCTTCCAAACCTTTGTTGACCAAAATTCCTAGATATTTAAGATGTGAGGACTGCCAATGAAAAGGGAATCTATGAATCACTGCCCTTGTAGTACCATTAGAAATGGGTAACGTTCCACTTTTGTCCCAATTTCTTTTATAACCTGAAAAGGAGGAGAAATCATTAATAATTTGAAGAAGGGATGGAAGAGATCGAGGAAGATTAGTAAGAGTAAGAAGAATATCATCTGCATATAAATAGATTTTAGAATGTCCAGTTGGGAGAGGCACGCCTACAATATCATCAGATTGACGGATAGCAGCAGCAAGTGGTTCCATGGCCGAAAGAAAAAGAAGGGGGGACAACGGGCAACCCTGGCATGTTCCCCTCCGAATTGGAAATGCATTGGAAAAAAAAACCACCGCAATTAACCTGAGCTGAGGGGTTGTCATATAATAAACTTTATTGATGAATTGATCACCCAAACCAAATCTATGCATAATAGTAAAAAGGTATTCCCACTCAATGCGGTCAAACGCTTTTTCTGCATCCAGCGAAAGGGCCAAGGTATCTTCTGAAAGATGTTTAGCAGACCACAAGGTGTGGGCTAGGGTGCGGAGATGGTTCCGAGAAGAACGCCCTGGTACAAAGCCTACTTGAGTGAAATGTATTAAAGAAGGCAGTACTTTGCGGAGTCGAGACGCCAAGATGCTAGCCAAGATTTTAATATCACAATTTAATAAAGAAATGGGACGATAGCTACCGCACAAAAGAGGGTCTTTGCCAGGTTTAGGTAGTACGGTTATAACTGCTTTATTAGAGAGAGGTCCCAATGATGATTCTTTATCAGCCTCAAGAAATGCAACATGTAACGTATCAATCATACTATGACCTGCCCATCTATAAAATTCAGCAGGAAAGCCGTCTTCCCCAGGAGCTTTATGATAAGGCAGAGCAGTAATGGCTTTAGAGATCTCATCTCTTTTGATTTCACCATCAAGCAAAGCTCTACCATCATCAGAAAGACCCGGAAGACTCACCTTCTCTAAAAAAGAGGACATCTTACCTAGGTCTATTTGACTACCTGGAGTATATAAGGATTGATAAAAGAAGACAAATTCATTAACTTTATCTTGGGGCCTTGTAAGTATGTCACCTTGAGTCGATCGAATAGCTGGAATAGCCATTTCTGCTTCCCTTTTGATGTAATTGTGCAGCTAACAACCTCCCGGCCTTCTCCCCTTGCGCGTAATGTCTTCCTTTCATCCTTTGTAAAGCAAATTCACCTTTGGATGTAAAGAGACTATTAAGAGATATACGTGCTTGCTCCAATAACTTGTGATTATGTAAGGTAGGATCCGACGTATATAAACGGGAATAGAGTTGAATATCTCGTTCTAATTCTGTCTGCTTTGCAATATTATTCTTATTGGCAAGTGCTGCATGGCACATTAGTTGCCCTCTAATAGTGGCTTTAGCCGCCGCCCAAAAATTCTGCTGGAATTGACAGAACCCTGGTTAATAGAGAGATAGTCCTGTAGATGGGATTGTAACTGAAGTTTACCCTTGGGTGTCCTGTTTCTTTGAATGCTCATACGCCATGGTTTATGCCCTGGCCGGGATAGACCTAAATCTAAAGATAAAAGGACAGGAGAATGATCAGACAAGGCTGCTTCTAGGATGCGTGATTCCGTGACTAATTGCACCACTTTGTGTGATATCATAAAATAGTCTAAGCGGGAAAATGTGCCATGTGAGGATGAGAAGAACGTATATTCTTTGTCTTGTGGATGACTAAGACGCCAATGATCAACCAAACCGTTATCTGAAAATGTCATTTAATACCGCTCTATCCGCTGCATTGGCCTTATCAAACGAACCAGGTTTATCTAAAATAGGATCTTGTACCAAATTCCAACCCCCACCAATGAGGTATTGCGAGGCATCAATCTCTGTGAGGAGGCGATTCAATTGAAGGAAAAAAGACTTTTTAGTGCCAATCAGAGCATAAATTGACCCAAGACAGATGCAAGAATTCCCGATACATAATTTGGCAAATACATATCGACCATCAGGATCTGACCAAGTCTTGGAGATCGTGACTGGAAGTGATCTGCGGATAAGAATTGCAACTCCACATTTGTGGACAGGATTAGTATCTGTGGGGTCATTTTTGTGAATGCTGCTGTGAATGACCTTCCCCACCCAATCTCTGCAAAGTTTGTCAGATTCAATCTCCTCGAGGTGCGTTTCTTGTAACAAAGCTATGTCTACATGTTTGGACTGTAAATAAGAAAGTACCTTCTTCCGTTTAATGTAATGAGTGAGGCCATGGACATTCCAAGTAATGGTAGATAAAGGATGAATATTAGTCATGATGGGATACAATCACAAGGGATTGGGAATCAATGTATTAGTGAAAAATGGGAAAAATAAGAGGTAGGAATACAATGGGAGGGAAGGGGGCTGCATGGGAAGGGAGAGTACTCTGGTTGATAAGAAATAGAAAAGTGTAAGAAAATAAGAGTTTTACAGGTTAAAGTTTAGTATATGAAAAGAAAAAGACTTATGGAGGACAAACGTGATGAAGCTAATAAAGTATTGTATGGAACAATAGAGAAAGATATAAGAAAATGTAAAAGAAGGTTCTTATTGATATATGTTAGAGGGATCAAAATGTTCTATGTAATCAGTATATTTCTGGCTGTTAAAATATAAAATGGAATCAAAAAAATTGGTATAGATTCGTTACCTACAACTTTCATTTATTTCATTTGAACACTTTCTAAACCAACGTCTATTTCAGTGGCTTGCCTGGAAAACACATGAAGCCCAGCACATCGTTTGCCACGCACAACAATCACTCTCCAATTAGGATTGGCACAAGGCTAGGACAGTGGGCAGAAGGTACCCATTCATAAATAACACTGCAGCTGCCAACTAAAATGCATAACTAAGTTTATCATCTTTTCAGCTTTCACTCAGTGTCACTTTCGAACAAACAAGGAAGCTGGAAGAGAAGTATTTTGGCAATGTACCAATAAAACACAAGCATTTGCAATGCAATAGGTCTCACATTTGCTAGACTGATCTTTTGCCATTGTAAATGTCCATGCCTTTTTGTGTTTTGAAAACCTGCAAGCGGTTTGTAAACACCCACTTTGTACTTATAGTCCTTGCTTACTAGAGACTGGCAGTAAAAAAACAAGGACTACAAGTACAAAGTGAGTGTTTGCGCACAGATTGCAGCTTTTCAAAACACATAAATAAAAGGCATTTTCATTTGCAATGCCAATAGCTCAGACTCTCACAAATACAGAATTTAATACAGAATGACAACTTTAATTTTATGCATGAAACTTTAAAGAACAACCACATAGCAGCATTAAAAGCTCTAAAATAAGCCGATTTATACTCTCCCATCTTTTTAGAAAGAAGAGTGGCAGCTGCCCTAAGTGATGAAAGGGGGTGCTATGCCCACAGAATGCCTCGCAGCAGCACATGCACTGCCCAGGCTCGACCTAAAAATGGCTTGCCCGTTCAATAAATTATTTCCCTCAGCCAATTACGAAAGGAGAGAGGATTCTAAAGTGATTTAATGCCACTATCCTAGTGTTGTTTTCAATGGCATCCACTTTGAATCGTGCTACATTATGATTAGTAATCCTGTTGAGAGAGAAGGAATTGAAACCTCAAATACAAACACAAACTAAATACTGTACACGGTAATGTCACACGTAAATACAGTGAAAGTCTGGCAGCTATGTACATGCCTCTGAACTCGTCCATATTTGAAGGTGTCATCCTCCATGAACTTACCTTTACCTTTCATCCAAGCAAAAGGCCTCCCGTAGACTACAACGGGATTACCTGCCCTGAACGCCTCAAAACGTCACCCTCTAACGAACGCGTCATCTCTATTCAATTCAATAGAACCACAGATGAAAATCACTCACTCTCAACTTCTATAGACGCACAGAGGGTTGTAAACTGTGTTAATGAAGCAAGAATGGAGCGTAAAAAAGTATCTTACTCCAGTACATACATAAATTTCCGCCTTTAGCAATAAATTACAAAAATGCTTTACTGACTGACAGCTATCAAACTGCCTTCTAGATTTGAGCATACACTTTCCAAGATACTGGTAACCTATGAAAAGCGTAACAGAGGTGGTGACGGTTTCAGCCAAGTGCTAAACAATAAAGACAAGAGAGCGAAAATATGAATGTGTTTGTTTATAGAAAAGACGTAAAAATTACGAACAATTCCAAAACATTCCTATACTGTACTTAACAAATTTAGCATTCTAATACATACAAAAAAAATTAATAGATGGTATGCTTTCCAAAATAATTCGGAGTTGGCAATCTCAATCTAATCAGACCCTGAATTCCTCGCATGAATGAAAAATAAAGGTTTGAAATATTACTTTGCTAACTAGCTCCGGCTATGGAATATTAAAACGCTGGCAAATCCAAAAACATTGTCATACTACCAATATAGTCCCTTTTTTCTCGCCATTCGTTTGTACCATGCAAGGTGACGCAAGCAACATGGGAAAGTGGTTCATTCGAAAGCGTGAATTCGTCAAAGGGCATATAATAGGCATGATATACAGATGCTTGTCTTTACCTGAGGAGTAGTCACATGGCACCACGAATTCCGCCGTGCCTGCTGATATGACCTCAGGCCTGCTGCAAATCCTGGAAGTAATCTGCCATCTCTGCTTTTGAAAGCAACTGGTGATGTGTGCAGCTGAAAAACTTGTCCCTGCTGAGTCGCAGGTAAACCGTTCCGGGGCAATGCAGTTTCTATAGAGTTTGCTATTCTAACCACAATTGGGCGCGATTTTCTTAAAGTGATAGTGGGGAGTTTTTACCAAAAAGAAATTGTTTGATTGTGAAATCCCCCCTGCGGAGTTTACACTTTAATGGGGACCGCACCCCTATCTTTAGACGGTGCTCGCTGTAAGCTAAATACGACGAGCAACATCTAAATAAAAGGGTGTGGCTACCATTAAAGTGAAAGCACCATATGGTGCGCTTTCACTCAAATTTATTTTTTAAATTTAAACTAAGGGTTCGTAGAGCGGCGGCTGCTAAAGATAAAGCGGACCATGCTGCTAAATTAAATAAAGAAGCGGGCATCAGAAATAAGTCAAGAAGGAAGGAAATGCAGAATGAATGAGCGGTGGGAGGAAGAAAGGAACTGAGAAAAGAAGTTAGGACAGTAGAGCGCGAAAGAAAACAAGCGAGCGCGTGGTGTGCGCGGCAAGTAGGCTGGTTTAACAAGTGCGCGCGATGGCAAAAGTAGGCTGGCGAGTGGTGTGGGGCTGAAAGCTGGCGGATACGCGTGTTGCAGCACGGAATGCTAAATCCCTCTTTACAACAACGAACCATAGATCTCCGCAACATTCATACACTCATTCACTGGTGTGGCCCATAACACCAACATTCATTCTCCATAGATCTATAGTCACAAGAGGTGATGATCACTCCGTACGCTGTGATGAGAGGAAATACACAAAATCCCTAATGAGCAATAAGTTCACCTGTTTTCCCTACCTCACCGGGATCTATACATTAACCTAGTAATTCCTCCCATGGATCGGCCATGGATCAGCTGAGTTGCTGAGTGAAGTGACACTTAACTCTCTAAACAATATATATAAAATAATACATCACTCAAATAATAACCCGACACAATTCTTATAATTAATAATGTTTATCTAGAATAAAGCATGAAACTTTAAGCAATCAATAGTTGGTCAGCATATTTACCTATTCTGGCTAAATGTTGTCCTCTAAGTCAGGTTCAGATCATTGGTCTCTATGCCCATAAGAGATCAAATAGTTCGCAAAGTAGTTGGGCATCAGATCAGTCCATCAGAGTCTCGGGCAGACCACTGTCCAGCAGAGTCACCGTCCTCTCCGTCAGCATAACGTCAGGAAATCAAAAGAGCGTCAAGATGGAGTTTTTTTCCCTCTCTAGTCTACGTCCTTTTATGATGATTTTACAATAGCATGTAACAACATATGTCTTTAGACCCCTTCTGATTGGTCAAATTATAGTCGTCTTTCTCATTCTCAGGCGGAAAATGTTTCTTTTAGATATAGTTCAAAATTTTAATAAATGTTGCAACAGTTTCGTATCCGCTTAGGCCAATTCAGTTCCCACATACTCTTGGGTCCATGATGTCAATCTTGCCATATTCGATTTATGACTGTCCTTTGTTTTGATGCTTGGCACATCTCCCAGATGCGGCCTTCACTGGCACTGTCTGTCCGGGTCAGAACAAGTTCATTGTGGATCATCTTTTAGCACAGGCACATTTCACTTTGATGCTTTTATCCGTCCTTAGTCAGGTCGTCTGGAGGCCACTGTTGCTGGTAGCAACGCATGCGCACTTCACTCAGGGATCTTTGTACGCGGTTTGTCAATCAAATAGGAACGGCAGCCATTTTGTGGCCACTCCAGAAAGGTCAACTTAAGCAAAGAAACACAAAAACGTAATTAATACATGGAAATAACTATTAAAATGTTTTCCCCTCGCTAAACCCCTTATGTGTGTGTATTTATCTAGCAGTAAGCAACATTCATTGCGATTTTTACTCACAATTCAAAGCACAATACACCATATACATCACATAAGCAACATATAACATGCAATTTCTAAATATCTATCTTTAATATGTGTACGCAAATCAGTTTACGTATTAATTAGGCCATGCAAATGCAATTCCCACGTGTATTCTCTTGTTAGTAATGTTGATTAGTTCAAAACTGTAAACATTTAGTACAATTATCATTAATTATTAGTCATTTTAATATAAATCCAAAATATGGAGGGGGTATATAAAATTTCTAAAGAAAAACCCACTCCAGCGCGTGCACGCTTGCGTGAACGCAAGCGCTAGGCCAGCCCGCAGCACTTTGAAATCTCACCTACAAAATGTCTCTCCGAGCAGCGCCTGCGTGCTAACTCAGCGAGACCTAAAAATAAAGAGACTATTCTGTTTAGAGTCATTAACTCTACATACAGAGTTAATGACTCTAAACAGAATCATCTGACAGTCTTACAGTGTCTGAATTCAAATACAGGGACAGAACAAAGGCTGCCTCCTGCCTGCACGTTGCTGCTGGAAATGGAAAGCTGGCAACGTGCAGGCGCTGCTGAACGTGTCCCGGTGTCTGAAAATGACACCGGGACAAGTTAAGCATATTTCTGTGGGGTCTAACTTCTTGGCAGGGGTATGGCGTCCACCCTGTGAAAAGAGTGGGGTGACACCAGATACCTGCGTGTACCCCCGACGCGAGCCCTGGATGAAACCCAGTGTCCTTGGAATGAAGGCGCTTTACTGAATTTGACAACATTTACAGCCGGCTGGTAGATCTTTGAAAAGTGAATGAGTGATTTGACAATTAAAAAATCATTACAGACTGTAGATCCAAACACTTTAGGACATATTTTTCAAAGCTAATTCAGGAGGGCACCTTTCATCGATTCAATCGGTGGACTGAGCCTTTGAAATAGGTTTAGTTTCCTCTTGAGAAAGATGCTCCTGTCTGTTCAAAGGTGCGTTTTCTAACCCTTCATCGGGAGGGTGCGTCCTGTGCTCGTTCGAGGCCGCAGAGGATGGTGTTTAGTGGCTTCAAAACACCTGCTTATCATAGGCATGACTGATTATATTGCATCTTCTATTCCTCCTGAAACTGAACGAGTACCAATCAGTTGACAATGTTTCTTTAGCAGAATACGCACTACTCTAATTTTTTGTGTGTGGATGTTTATATAGCGCGAACTTGACCCGAAGGTATCAGAGCACTTTACATGAGCGCTAGTTACATTACAAATGGACACATTCATTTTTGTTAGGCACGGGTAGATTGAGCGCTTTGCCCAGGATCACAGAATTTTGAGCGTCATTGCAGAGACTCGAACCCGGTGTCCTAGGTCGACCACCCTAGCCATTGGGCCACATTCTCTCCCCAAATGAAATTAAGATGGTTGTCATTAGCACCAGACATTGAGCAGGACTAGTGTGACTGAGCCGCATCAAACCAAAAGTTACCTGTCTGAATTAACTTTGCTGGTACGCTGTGCCAGCATGCAAAAGATACACATATTCCTTCACTCAAGCACAACAAAGGTAGAATAGCAATCCCCAGCACACGTAATTTAAATTCAGAAAATGACCGCAGTAGCAAATGTAAATCCATTAAATTTCACAACAAACATAGTAACAAGGTTTCTTTTTTTTCTTTAATTCTTTTCCTCTGTTCCCTTTTTTTTATTTATTTTAAAAGTGATAATTTCAACCCACATGGTGCGCCTTTTGAAAATATTCGTCCTGAGCGTAGTTGTCCTCCAATATTAATTCAGACACAGGTATCGAGTGTACTCGAGGAACCGAATCCTGCACGGATCTACACAATTTGCAATGAGACACAGGATGACAGACTGAGATACCGGTGTCTGTGAATTAATATTGGAGGACAACTACGCTCAGGACGAATATGTTTGCCAGCGTACCCTGTGGGATGGAATTATCACCACAATCTAAACAGATTAGGATTAGTAACTTTGGAGCCTTGAAAAAGTCGCTGGTTTATTTTCCCACTGTGGCGACGAAACACATGTTGGCTGGCTGAGAGCTTGTTTGAAGAAAGAAAAAAAAAAAAGGAACGGAGGAAATGAATTAAACGAAGAAACCTTATTACTGTGTTTGCTGTGAAATTTAATTGACTTACGTTTGCTACTGCGGTCATTTTCTGAATTTGAGTTACGCGTGCTGGTGATTGGTATTTTATGTAGGTGTAGTTTAGGCCACAACATTTTGGGGAGGCTGGTGGTTCTCTCCACCGTTTATCACATTCGAGAAACACGGTTGCTTTTTTGATAGCCAGTTACATCACCCTTGTAGCGCCAGTATCCCTAACGGCATACAACCAACCATTTGTTTAACAACGAAGTTACAGCTGATGGGCAATATCTTGAAAAGAAGTCACTCAGAGAGGAACAGAAACTGCATCTCAATAAAATAGCGTTTGCCGTAACGCCATGCTTTCAATTCTGTTCTGAAGCCCCTAGTACACTACAGGGCAGATGATGAGCCTGGTGATCCACAGACCACAAGGCTCATGGCGATCCAGCAATGGTCTCCCGACCGCCCTATCACGATTAGGGCAGTTGTCCCATCTTTGCCCTGCAGCCGCCAGGGAACCGCAGTTCCTTGGTGGTGGTCAGGAGGCTACAATATGCTTTGCGGGACTGCTATAGTCTCGCCAAGTATATTACAAGTTTCTTCTCCGCTGGCGGTGTCATGAAGATTCCTACTCCATGAACACAGTGGCGGAGAGAAAACAAAAGGGGTCCTACAAGGCCCCCTGGTGCCTCACGCCCTGTGGGTGCACACGGGGGCTTACCAAGTGCCCCCCGTGTGCATGCACACCTGCTCTGCACAGCATGGACTTTTCAGTCCATGCAGTGCAGGAACTGTTCTTGGCATTCCCAATGCGGTGCCTGGTTTTTAGAGGCACTGCCGTGGGAATGCCAAAAAAAGCCTGCCAGACAGAAGAAAACTCCCAGTCTGGCAGGCGGCCTGAACACCGCTTTGGCGGGGCAGACACGTGCCGCAGGGCCAAATTGATATCAGACCCAAAGTGTCAAATCTGCTACAATATCAGAGTTCCTTTTAAATCCTGCAGGGACAACGTGCATTATAAAAAGTAACATTAGTCCTAAATTTCTCCACTTCCTTTTAAAGAAAACGGACTAAGAAAAAAAAAACCTGACTGTATTCTCTATAATATCTGTTCCTGAGAAGGGACACCAGGCAAACAGCATTGGTGACCTTTAACACCCAATATCTGAGTTATGCTTTTGGCAGGTCCAGGCTTGGTTTAACAGCAGAATAGGGTTTCATGGAAGTTCTGGTGCCGAATGGCACCCCTGACCTTTTGGGCTGGGGAACCAGAAGCAGTCCTGGCAAAAATACCCAGCCCCTCTCCCTTCATGTTTTTTTAGGTCTCGCCTAGGGATGCGCACACGCGCTGCATTAGGCGAGGGCCTCTTGGAATCAATTTAGACTTCCAAGAAACTTCTCTGTGTGGGCCTGCCTCCTCTCATGCATCCCATTGGCCTTTGCGTGTGGCTTTCAATAATGAAAGCACTGCAAATGGCCAAAGATGGGTGCATGTTCCGCCTTCTCTCGAAACTTTCACTCCCATGGCCTAGGGGTCTCAGGAGCGAGCAGCGGCGCGCATTGTGCTAGCTGCATTCCTCCCTGATTGCTATCTTGGCTTCCTCCCTGCGCCCATTTGCAGGGCAGACAATTAGCGCCTTGTCACTCGAAGGCTCCTCTTGTATTGCTATCTTTTGATCTTCGGGTCTGCAACCCGATCCTCTCTGCCCCTACCTTGTTATTTTGGTATTTACTGTTGACCTAAAGACTGCTTGTTTTGGTTAGATCTTGTGCTTGTTTTGGTTAGATCTTGTGTTTGTGTAGCTGTGCTTCCAAGCCCTCGAGGCCCTGTAAACAGACGGGATCCCAAGCCTATAGTAGAATGCAGACAATGTGCTAAGTCTCAGTAATGGGGGTGTCTGCAGGCCCCGTAGCTCCTGCACCCCTTTCACCCCAGCTTTAAAAGACTGACTGAACGCAGTAAAGAGAAACCTTTTATATTTGTGACCAGCCAGCATGATGTGCCTAGCTTCAGAGCTGTGGGGGCTGGCACGTCTGACAGAATCTAAAGTCCCTTTACCTGCTTCATTTGGGAGGTTTGCCCCCTCCCAGCTACCCCCCATCATCCAGCTGCGCCTCGGCAGGTGTGGAGTAAATCCGGCTTAGCACTCCTTGCGATGACTGACCGCCTTTGAAAGTGAAGCTAGGGGTGTTATTCAGGCACTGATGTTCGCATCTCAGCCTAGCGCCTATCACGCTCATAACTGATCCTAGACGCTACCTCAGTCTGGGAACCTCCAATAATTGACTGTTTCTGCAGAGAAGCTGCAGACCCCGCTCGGAGCTCTGTATTAACAGAAGGGTCGACGCTGCAGTTGACGCGCGCTCCAGGCACCGGGTGTGCACATTCACGAGTCCCGGCGAAGGCCCAGGGGTGAAGTGATGCTGTAAGTGTCCCTGTTCGAACTCACTTCTCGCCTCAATGCAGGCTCTTTGTAACTGGACTGTTCTTGCATTTAAGTGAAAGGGACACGCTATACCATGACACCTCTGCACCCGGACACCCCAGAGCCTCTTGTGGTGGCCTCTTGGTGTGGCTTTGGACCTTGCCCATACTCTCCTCCAGTCCAGATGAACAGCCCCATAAGTCACCGACAAGTTTTTAAATGCAATTCATGGTTTTCTTCCATAGGATAACATTGCCGGTCCAGAAAATGCACTATCCGTTTCTAAAAACTGTAAAGATAAATAACCCAAAAAGTATTTTCCTGATTCTGATGATCTTGGTCTCAAAAATTTATATAAAAGTATGGGCTATTTTTATAAATTGGTGTTTGATTTCTTTGAGTGTGTCTCATTTACTACCTTTTTGTGTAATAAATGCTTAGCACTACCCTTTGATATGTGTAACTGCTCACCCACATTACCAAAAAGAGGGCATTTGGGGTGTCATTTGTGCCTCTGCAATTCATTTGGGGTTTGCCTGGGCTCCCTGCATGGTGTATTTAATTTTGGTGTAATATATAGCAAAGCAGCTTCCTACATAGAAGCACACAGATGTAGATGCTTGGATCTCATTACAGAAGCATAAAGACATGTGGCCGGGTGGATCTCATCACTACAGAAGCACAGAGACCTGTGGCCGGGTGGATCTCATCACTACAGAAGCACAAAGACCTGTGGCCTGGTGGATCTCATCACTACAGAAGCACAGAGACCTGTGGCCGGGTGGATCTCATCACTACAGAAGCACAGAGACCTGTGGCCGGGTGGATCTCATCACTACAGAAGCACAAAGACCTGTGGCTGGGTGGATCTCATCACTACAGAAGCACAAAGACCTGTGGCAGGATGGATCTCATCACTACAGAAGCACAAAGACCTGTGGCCTGGTGGATCTCATCACTACAGAAGCAGAAAGACCTGTGGCAGGATGGATCTCATCACTACAGAAGCACAAAGACCTGTGGCCGGGTGGATCTCATCACTACAGAAGCACAAAGACCTGTGGCCGGGTGGATCTCATCACTATAGAAGCACAAAGACCTGTGGCCAGGTGGATCTCATCACTATAGAAGCACAGAGACCAGTGGCCGGGTGGATCTCATCACTACAGAAGCACAAATACCTGTGGCTGGGTGGATCTCATCACTACAGAAGCACAGAGACCTGTGGCCGGGTGGATCTCATCACTACAGAAGCACAAAAACCTGTGGCTGGGTGGATCTCATCACTACAGAAGCACAAAGACCTGTGGCCAGGTGGATCTCATCACTATAGAAGCACAGAGACCTGTGGCCAGGTGGATCTCATCACTACAGAAGCACAAAGACATGTGGCAGGATGGATCTCATCACTACAGAAGCACAAAAACCTGTGGCTGGGTGGATCTCATCACTACAGAAGCACAAAGACCTGTGGCCGGGTGGATCTCATTACAGGAGCACAAAGACCTGTGGCCGGATGGATCTCATTACAAAAGCACCAAGACATGTGGCCGGATAGATTTCATCCTTTAGAATCACAAAGACCTGTGGCCGGGTGGATTTCAACACTACAGAAGCACAAAGACATGTGACAGAATGGATATCATTACAGAAGCACAGACGTGGCTGGATGGATCTCATTACAGACGCACAGAGACATGTGGCTGGATAGATTTCATCATTACAGATGCACAGACTGTTCTGGAGACTTCGGCCACGATCCCAAGTTAGGTAGAGTTCAGGTGGTAATTAGTGCACACAATAATTACCGATACCCTGGTGTGGGAAGTGTAACGGGTAACTCAATTTATTTCTCCTGAGTGCCCCACCTCCGAATGAAGACCAACCTATAGAATCAGTGTTTACCACATCAGATACAACAACTCTGTCTGAGCATATTATCCCGATGGATGTCACCAGAAAAGGCGCGGGATGGTGGTATGAGAGAGGGCTAAATTGCAGAATGTGGTATTCAGAGCACAACTCCGAATTCTGCTGCGCACATACAGGATTGGCTTTAAAACACAAGTTAATCTCAGGGTGTGAGGATGGTCTGTACTCCTATAGTAGGCAGGTATAGGATAGGGTATATCAATAGACTTGTCTAGCTCTGCGGTGCCCTTGTTGTGGCCTCCTATTCCTGTAGGTGGGAGTATGTCGGTTTGTGCTGTAATTAATTGTATGTAGTGCCTCACATTCCTAACGAGGCACTAGAGTGCACTTGCGAGGGATGGCACCCTACTCCATGTAGTGCCTTGGATGGAACTGTGCCTGTTTGAGCCGTCTCTCTGGAGAGTTTGGTCATGAGTCGGGACCAGAGTGACACTCTTAAGTTCTTGTGCTGTGGCTGTGCGTGAACTTGAAGAGACCACGAGTGAGACGGGGGTGTGAGTGTCCCAGGTCTAATAGATGAATTGAAATGTGTGAGGGCAGTCTGTCCTTTGAAGGGTTGTGGTGTGTGGATAGGGCTGGAAAGTGTCTTAAACAAGCCTGTGGCTGCACTTACTCATGGGTGTAGGAGAGCAGTTTGCGGATAAGTGGCCACACAAGTCCCCTATGGAGTGGTCTGTGTATGGACAGTTTGACCCTCTTCGAATATGGTTCTAAGAGTGCCCAGAGATGAGGGGCGCTACCCATGGGAGATGCGGACTCCTGGACTCGGGCGGTTACAAGACCCAAGAGTGCATCGAATCTACCCAAAGCTTACCATGCCCTTCACATACAACAAGGCCTGCAGCGCCCACGACACACTGCTGAAGGCAGCAGTTACCTGGGCTTGGGGACTGAACCGCTTTGAACGGTTGCGACTTTTATTACAATCATTAATATGACATATATATATATATATATATATATATATATATATATATATATATTTTTTTTTTTTCCATCGATTTCTTTGAAATACTACCTGATGTTACAAATGTGTTCAAAAGGCTAAGAACGTAAATAGTCTTTCTTCCATATCTGCGCCTCGGGCCTGCCGAGGGTTAGCAGAGCCCCGTACCAATGACCGTGCAATATGGCTGCCTCCATCACACTCTGGGGGCATCTTCAGGCACCACGTGCTAACCGCCCTCAGTTAGGATCCTGGAACCAGAAGTTCAGTCCCCTGGAATGGGGAATCACTGTGTGAAGCTTGCTTTACCAGGAGTTATTCCACATGGTGTTCCTTGGGCCGGGGCGGGTGGTAAGTGCGCAGGGGCTCTGATCAGTGTTGTGGGGTCTGTTGAATGGCAGAGGTGGGGTGAGAGGTGAAGGAGGGAGTGGGAAATGAACAATTCTCTACCAAATGGTTTTTGGATGACCTCTGTATTCCGGATCTATTGGAAATAACCTTTCTAATATTTATTTTTATTTCTCAATAGCAGCTCCCAGACTTTTTTATTTTAAAAGAAGCGTTCCAGAAGTGATGAGGCTGGCTTCGGAGGCTTCGGCTGAAAGGGAGCCGAGGGGGGAAGTATTGTCAGATGCCACGAGAGAAGCGAAGTCTGAAGGGAGAAACCAGCCTTCTCTCCAGGGTGCCTCCCCAGAAAGAAATGCGCATGCGCAGTCGTGTGATTAATCAGCAAATCTCACTGCTGCTTGGGGGGGGGTGGGGGGGGGGTGTGTTGCCTCAATTTATTGAGTCATTGGGGGCGTCCGTGACAAATATTTGTTTCGTGAGGCAATGGAAGGGGCGATTTATTCTGGACTGTATCCTTCCAATAGAAACTTCTAATTGGCTGGTTTGAATTTCAGTGCTCAGGGGCACAGCTCGGCCACCGAGTTGTGATTGGTTTGGGGAGGTATCACTAGAAAGGGGAGAATCTTCCTTTTCCAATGGTATCCCTTCCCAGTGAATCCCTGCTTGGGGTACGCTACAGCAGAGTGATCCCCAAGCAGGTATTCATTCCTTAGACATCAGCGATTTTTGACTGGGAGAGCAGCCCCTTGGGCAAGGGTTTCTGTGCCCCCTTCCATCATATTTTTCAGTGTTTCTGAAAGCCCACTAGGAGACACCAGGGATTTTTTTAAAAAGCCATGGGTTGGGGCTGTCCACCAAGGGCATGTCTATACCCTCACCACCAAAAAGAGTTCAACAATCCTTCCTGATTCTTTTCGGGGTGGTTTTCACATATTCGCTTGGCGAGTGGGGCTAAATACGCATCTCGTCCCACTCGCCATTGTGAATAGCTGCACTTCTTGAGCTTGCGTGGGCCGCCGCCTGGGGAGTCCTACCAGATCCAGTGTGGGCTCAGTTGAAAAAATGTGATGTATCCATGTTGTGTTCTGGGCCTTTTCTTGTCGCAGGCACTAGGCCCACCCACACAAGTGTAGTACCATTTCTATCCAGAGGCAAGTGGAAGCCTAGAATACTAGAATAAATTACAAATTGGATTCCTCTGTTTGATTCTTCCAAATCTAAGAAGACCTTTTGAACAATGTTCTCTGAATCGCGTACAGGTCCGGGTACCCACCGATGCAGAGATGTAACCATAACCCCTGCTCCTAAACTTCAGATCTTGTTGCCATTTCAGAAATACACCGGTTACCCTGAGACCCATTTTCAGCCTACATCTTTCACCATATGGATTGTTCTATACTTCGTGCACAACGAAAAACCATTTTATTGTTGGCCCTGGGAACCTAGGGTTCGATGACAACCTACAAACCCAATATACCCCACAACCAGGCGGGTGTAGTGGACATAACAGAATATTGCTTTTGTAAATCTGCCATCATAACAAGAAGTTACAGATTAAAATGTTCTCACAAATGGGCGGTTTTTTCATACTTATTTTCAACATATTTATTTCGTTGTTGCCATTTTAAGGGGGGGAAAGTCTTTTGCTGAGCACTTTTTTTCCTATTTTACTACCAAAAATTCCCATTTAGCTATATGCTTTTGCTGTTTTATGGGTCCCCTTCAGAGGAACCCACAAACTCTGGGTGCCTTTAGAATCCCCGGTTTGTTAGACAGGAATTTGCAATGCACGAGGTCTCGCATTTACGCGAGTTTGAGCTACTGGCATTGTAAATGACAGTGCCTTTTATTTTCAATGCCAATAGCTTAAACTCGAGTAAATGCGAGACCTATTGCATTGCAAATGCTTTTTTATTTTTAGCTCATGTTCTAAAACAAAATAGGTTTTTCCGATGTCTTCCTCCAGCAGTTTCTAGGGACGGAGGATGATATAATGGTTTGAGGGAAATTATTGAATAGTTGATAAAACGGTGTAAATCGGTGCGCGTCTATCACTGCAGCCCAAACGTTTGCAGAAAGGCTACATATTTTTCTTGATTCATACTCTTAGTTTGATTTAATGCGTTCTCCGTTTGAGCAATAACTGCGGTGCACAAAAAGTACCTGAACACACATTTAAAAAAGTAAACAAAATGCTACATAGACCATAACGCTATATAATATTATGCGTGCTCTGATAAGGCCAGCTGTCTGGATATTGCAGAGACTTCTACAATTTACCTTTCAGGTTTGGATTTAAGCCCCTGTGTGTTGATAGTGAGAACGTTTAACAAATGCTTGTTCATGTTACGGGTAGGGGAAAACACGCAAACTTCATATTACGGCAAAGTGCATACACATTTCTGCGTTGTGGCGGTCTGAGTACACGCTTGACATATTGTCACATTATCACACGCTGAGTGCATGGTTCACGGAGAAAGATGGAAAGCTTATACAATCCCCATTAGAGGGGAGCACACAGCTCCAATTACAAAGAGGACATGCAATGTGATGAATGCGACGTGGGAGGCCAGCCCCCTCTGCCGCGGGCCCCAGGTGTGACCGTGCGCAGGCAGGAGATTGGTTTGGCCTGAGAGGGGACAGGACATTTATTACCGGCCCTTATTGTATTTTGGCTGAAAAGGTTTGGTTTTCCAGAGAAAGTGCTGCAGACAGTTGCTTTCCCCAGAGCTGCTGTTGGACAGTCGAGAATGAGGCAAGATGTTTGTCCGTTGCGGGTTTAGGGAGGGAGGATAGAGGGACAAAGAAAGGGAGAGAGGGGTTAAGGGCAGCGGCTGTATGCACATGTGCCTGCCCCCTCAAAATGTCTTTGATTCGCGCTGTATCGGCCACAATGGCAGATAACGCACTGAATGGTGCATTCTGATTAGATAGCTTAGTGAGTTGAGAGCGCGTAGCACAGATCTGTGTTGCTTGTAGACCAGAGCTTCGCGTTGATCGTGGCGCGCCCAATTCTGCATCCTTCTGGGTTCACTCCAGCTTAGTGCCAATATCGGCAACAGTTGTCACAAAACACATAAGTACATAAATCAACCACACGACACTGTATAGTATGTGGAGAAATATTGCTGCAGGTTTATTAGCATAACCAATATGCAAACAAGGTGGGTTATCTTACGGGCGATCCCAGGGCAGGCCAGCCCCTATGCCGCCTGCCCGTCTGATAAGCCTAGAGTCACCATGGCAACGCCGAATGGTGTATACCAACTATTGGGAGGGGCCACCCCTCCCCTCCGTGGACCCCCAGTCCACTTGCTTCACACGCCCCCCCCAGTGAGGGGTGGGCGGAGAATACATGGCAGCCCCTGGTTGCTCAGACCCACAACCGCCTGTCGGCTAAGGGGTTCTTCCAGGGGACAACGCTAAAACATCCCTGGGTATCCTGGCTTAGCACCCCGCGGTGCTGCTGCATGATGTACCCCTTGGTATGTGCAGACCCTGGATCGCCCTGTAACTCCTCCTGCAACACAAAGTAACATGTTAGAAGACCTAACCCCCCTTTTGTACCTCCGGACGCTGGGTAAGCGGAGGGGCGGGCAAGGCGAACGAGAGGACAAGAGGGCGAGGGAGGGGCGGAGACGGCATATATACCCCTGTCTCCTCCCCGCCCCTGCCGGAAACAGCCATCTGCTGGGGTCTCCCCTGATGCCCAGGGACTAGACCTCCCACCCCTGTGCCTTCCTGTGGCACTAAGGCGGCCGCCCTCTTAGGGGGGTGGCCGCTGCGCAACCGCCCCCCGGGCAGCCTTACAGGGTTGCCACTCTGTAGCCATGTAATCAGTCGGTGTGTGTGGGATATGCTGCAAATGACACAATGCCACATTACTAATATTACCACTATACGCCAGCACGGCCAGGAACTTGCGACCGGGAGCCTATGTTACGCCAGACAGGCGAGCCTCACCCTCTCGCTGGTCTGACCAATCAGAGGTGGAGGGTAGACAATAAAGAGAATATGCAAGTTTCAGCAATTGGATGCCACGCCAGAGCCCGGGACCAACCCTGACCTGAGGCTCGCAATAAAAGGTGTGGTGCCAAAAAAAAATCAAAAAATTCTCGATTACGGGGGAAGGCGCCGGAAGTGCTGCTTACTGTGTGTGTGTGCGTGTGTGTGTGTGCGTGCGCACGCGCGCAATGTGCTGGGAGGACTGAAGCACAAAATGCTGGGGAAAGGAAGCGCATGGGAGAGGATGTGAAGCATGTGTGGCACTTAGGCAGCGAAACACATGATGAAGAAAGTAGTCCCCGCACAAAGACAAACACGTAAAGCGCAATAAAACTGTAGTTGGTCGGTGCTGCTTCCGATTTAAAAAAGGAAGAAAATGGAAGTGATGAATCCGAGCAGCAACCAATTGGGAGGCCGGAAACGGAGTGAAATCCTAGTGATGCATAAAAAAACAGCAGGCGGGATTACTCTTGCTATACGGATTACTTTGTCTCAGAGAGACAGCACATGTGTGCTGCCTAGGCGAGACCTAAAAAATGAATGTAAATATGGCATTGATACCTATGTGCAAAAAGTTATGGAGGTCTAGGAACTGGTACAGCTGAACAGTGCCTGAACCTTTTGCTTATTATTAGCAAGTACACCAAGCCCACAAAATGCTCTTTACACGTAGCCTTCAGGGACTTGTTGCATGCCTTCGATATGGTCAATGGTTCCAAACTCTGGGACGTGTTGGGTAACCTGTGGGTTGAAGAAGTCCTGGGTGCTCTTTGTCGTTGATTGCACTGGAATACATCGACCAAGACCTGTTAGGGTCTTGGGGGAGAATGCACGCCATCTATATGTTGCAACCAAGGCGTTCGTCAGGGTTGAATCCTCGCCTCATTTTTGTTTCTTATTTATGTTAATGATTTTGAAGCTCGTTTGCTCCGAAATAAATGTGATTTTCTGAAGGTAGGCACCTGCTTCATCCCAACACTTCTTTATGCGGACAACGCTGTCCTCAGAGCCAGGATTGCAATGAGCCCTCAGAAAGCCCTGGATACCATAGTGGAATTTATGGCATCCTTCGATTTGAATATTAAAAACCAGAAGTCCTTTGTAATGGTTTGTAGGCCAAATAAAACAACTTTTTTTTGCTGAGAGACCCAGTTGCAAAATTAGAGTTTCTCTTTTTGAGGCTGCCTTCGCCTCTCTCGCTAACTGGGAGTTCTTGATGGTGCTGTGGGTGCTACAATACAAATCAATAGTACGATGGAAGCGATTTATTTATTTCCACTTTCCAACCCAGCTAGGACATATGCCAGTGAAGGAGAGGAACATTTTATATTACGCTAAGTGCGTCTCGATAGCTATGTACGGAGCAGGGTTTTGGGGGTTGGGTGATTGCTCTAAACTCCAAATAACTGAGAATAGCTTCCTCCAAAGGCTTTTGATGGTACTGCAGGGTGTGCCAACATGCCTTTTGCCTTTCGGAGGTGGGTCTACCATTTGTGGTTGATATTTTGGGTCTGGCACCATTATTATTATTATTATGGTTACAAAAAATGGCAGACGCTGAGCTAGGATTTTCTAAAAGTATTCTCCAGGATTGCCTGCTTTGGATAATGCTAAGTCTATTCCTTGTCTAGGGTACCTCGAGCGCACTTTTAGTAGGATGGGTGCCTTGGCGCTATTTAATAAATTCCCCCCTGTCCCTCCCCCCCCCACCCCTGAGATGAGAGAAAGTTGGCTCTCTATGAGCAGGTGCAGAGTAGACGACAAGCAGCCCCGCTTCCGTCTCTAGCAAATTACCTTGTTTTAACTTCTGGCTAAGTGATGGTATTCAACTAGGCTCCGTTTGGGGTCCACCCGTTTTTCTTTTCGTCTTCCCACAACAAGAAGCCTGGTTTGAGAGTCTCCCTTTCTGCCCTTGTAATAATGTCCACTCACAGGGCACTCTTTGCTTTTCTGTGCACTTTCTAAATCCATGAGAACACACTGGTTACCTCCCCTTTTGCTCTCATGCAGTTTAAATTCATGTCAGGAAGGTTTTAGATTCTTACAGTAACTTGACTCGCCAGAGATGTGCTTGGCTGTAATGAGTTTCATTAGAGGGTCACTTAATATCCGGAAAAGATACTGCTAATTGGATGGGCTCTGGTTTGGTCTCTGACTATCATATTGGCCCTGCTATTTTGAACACGTTTTCATGTGTTGATATTTTAAATGGTTTATTTGTCTGTATCATGAAATGATCTGTGTGTTTAATATGTTTGTAATTTTACCTTCTAATGGCTTTTTTATCTGAATGTTTTATGACTGACTAACTACCCAGAGCCGACTGTCAGAGAGTATGTATGTATGTGTGCGCGCGCGTGTGTGTGTATATACATATTACCTACTGGTGGTAGTTATAGTTAGGACCGTGTTTTTTGTTTTGCCAATATCTTTGGTGCCGTTTGACGAATCTTCGCAAAATTTTCAAAACTAATGGAGTTCTGGTCAGCACCTGTCTTGAAAGTTTTGGGGTGATTCGTCAAGCGGGGGCCCTGAAAAAGGGGGGGTCCCAAAATGCGTTTTCTCCATGGTAATTTACATAGGAAACTTTAGACAAACTACAGCCGAACTGCTGAACAGAATTACACCAAATTTGGCAAAAGGGTAGCTCTTGGGTCAGAAAGCTTGCCTTTTTTTGGTTTAAATGGTGTAAATCCGTTCAGTAGTTCCTGAGAAATTAAAAAATATCTATCTGGTGGCCGAGGAGGATTCACGACCCTCCCCCCCCCCCCCCCCGCCCCCCCCCCCCCGAGCACGAGCTTAATTTTGATTGGCTGTCAACACTCCAAACCAGAAAGTGTTGGCAGCCATCTTGTGACTCGGTAAACAAGTAAACAGTAAAAAAAAAAAAGGATAAAAAACAAGTAAAGCGGGCAGGGTAGAAACACCCTGACCCCCTAGGCCTGCTCAGGACCAAACAAAGCTTTAAAAAATATATATATTTTGTTCCGAAATCGCGCTGGGTGTGTGAAATCGGGCAGAAAAAACTCATTTTAAAAAACGAAGCGCAGGCTCCCATACTTCATTTCTTTGAGCTCCCAGGTGGGCCAGGTCCAGGGGGCAATGAGGAAATTGTATGTGGGGGTTTGTGGGGGACCCCGCAGCCCCGGGGACTGTCACCTCTCTGTGGCATCATTAAGGGGGTGGCCGCAGGCTCCCCTGGGGACCACCTCCCCGGGGCTTTGTACTCTAAGGGAGGCCCCCCTTCTGGAGTCCTCCATGGCCCTGGGGACCGCCACCCCCCAGGGCTGGCTCCGGCGATTTCCCAGGGTGCCCACACCTGGGACACTGCAGTTTGCAATGACAGGACGGGAGCATGGCTCCTGCCCAGTCATTGCAAACTTCTGCTTTGCTTCATGGAAGCGAGAGCAGATAACCTGCTCTTGCTTCCATGAAGCAAAGAAGTACTGCTTTTCGATGAGGGGAGCTGCATGTTAGGAGCTCCCCTTGTACAAAAGCAATGCCGGCTCCCACAGAAGGCGGGGAGCCGGCTTGGACCAGTGGGGGCATTGGGGCTGCCCCAATTCCCCAACGTTAAGGGCCAGCCACAGGGGAGGGGGGCCCTGCGGCCCCCTTCCCATTAAAAAAAATAATTAAAAATAGTGCTCAGGCCGTAGGGGATGGGGTCCCCAGGACCCAAAAATAATTAAGAAAAGGGGGGCAACACCCCCCTCCTTCCAAAACCAATAAACAAAAAAAAGCTGGCATCACGTTGGAGGCCCCGCCCCCTCCCTGCACCACTGTATAAACGCGCCTCCTGGCACATTCTGAAATGGGGGATTAAGTCCCCTTCAACCCTAAGGGTCCTTGGGGGCTAACTAGACCACCAGGTACCTCCGGTAATCCCCACACAGTGGGATTGCTGAGAGGTGGGCCAAGCCCATGCCCCTTTTTACTTCACCTTGCAAACGCACCTTTTGGCGCACTATGAGGTTCTTTAATTTTGACTCTATTTTACATTCACCGCCATTTTGTGTTGCCTTTACACAGGCTGCTCGATTCACGAAGTGTCTCTGCACCTTGGACTGCAACGTGTCAAAAACCCCCTCCGTCCTTGTCTTGAAACCCATCTCAGACACCAGTATCCTCTCAAGTACATATAAGTACATTTCCTACTTGGTCGACTAAACTCAAACGATGAGGGATGGTACCGAGTCCCCTCTGCATTTTAGTGGGGTAAAGGTCCTCTAAGTCCCAAAGTTTGCTTGTAGTTCAACTGTTAGACCTGGCATATCTTGGCGTGATTACCCCTGACTTTTTGCCTCTGCCTCCTTTGCTTTTAGATACTTTTGGTACTTTGCCACTGCTGATCAGTGTCAAAGTACAAGTGTTCCCTGTGTAAAGCGTAATGGTGATTGGTTGGCCATGATTGGTATGTTTGCCTTAATAGTAAATTCCCTAGTGATGTGCACTGTGTGTGCCAGGGCTAGTAATGTACAGGCGCGCACAGAAGGGAACTCATGCCTGCAGTGTAGGGCCTGCGCAGTTTGCTAAGTTAGCTTCCCTTTGGCGTACACAGTGGGCACCCCTGTGGTAGGTCCCAGGTAACCCCTGGGCAGGGTGCAGTGTAAGTAAAAGGCAGGCCATATTACTGAGGTGTGTGCTATATCCTGACAGTGAAAAGCACTCCATTGCATTTTCACTGGTGAATGGGCATCCTGCCCATAGGACAGAATGGGGGAGGCCGGGTATTGTTTGTTAGCCTAGCTTCCCATAGGTTTCAAATGGAGATGTGAAGTTTAGTATGTATGAACTCAGTGTCATAACACAATTATCTATGAAGGTGATTGTCACTGTTTGTTCAGAAACCACTCTTTTTAAAAAGTGGCTGAGTTTTGTGCTTTAAGCATTTCTGTGTCTCTCTGTTGAATGTGGATTGACTGTCTGGATCTGAGAGGTGAGAGGAGCTGGGGGAGGTCTTGAACCAGGTAGGGTTTGAGATGGCACTAGGCTGACCGGCATCTGGAGAGTAGGGGGAGGAGAAGCCCGGGAGGTGAAGAGGCCTGGGCTGCTGCTATAAAACAATTGACCCATCTCCTGCTAAGTGATTAAGGATCCAGACCCCTAGTATCAAAGGAAGAAAGGTGACACTGGGAGGGAGACACCCAAAACTGATTTAGGCAGGGGTCAGGGACATATGAACTTCAAAGATATTTAGGGGTATAACTATGAGAGCTGAGACCCTGAACGTTGGAATGGAATAGAAATGGATTGAGACTGAAAAGGCTTGGTCCCATTTCGTGGTCAAGAGGAACCTCTGCTAAGGAAGGAACAACTGAAGAGACTGCTGGGGAAGAACTGACCCTTGCTTCTACTGTTTTAACCAAGGAAGAGGCTGTTGGCACTGTGCTTTGGGCGCTGGGCCCCCCTGCTCAACGAAGACTGTGCTGTGTCTTGTAACCCCAAGGGCCCGAGGTGAGCTGGCTCCCTGTTTGGAAACACAGTAACATAAAAGTTTCCGGAGAAGTTTCAAGCGACACGGTGGGCGCTTGCTGTGGCAGCTTTGAGACCCTTGGAAGGTGTGCCCTGTGATCTTGGACACACGGAGGAGTGAGACTCGTACGCACTGGGTGCGTCTCATGGTGAACCGCAGGCATTGGTGAAGAGCGCCTGGTCAACGTGTGCATCGAAGGTGAAACGAGTCTCGGACGTGCAAGGTGTGTGTCGTGGTGCACAGGTGGCATTGGTGAAGAGCGCCTGGCCGGTGTGTGCACTGGAGATGAAGTGAGACTCTGACGCGCAGGGTGCGTGTCGTGGTGCACTGCAAGCACTGATGAAGAGCACCTGGTCATATGCATCAGAAGTGGCGTGAGTCTCGGACGTGCATGGTGCGTGTTTGGGTGCAACAGAGGCACTGGTGAATAGCGCCTGGTCATGGAGTGCACCGGAGGAGGAGTGAAGCTCTGACACGGTGACCATGTACGGATGCGGCCGAAGGCATTGGTGAAGAG
Organism: Triturus cristatus; assembly: GCF_964204655.1. Taxonomy (NCBI): domain Eukaryota; kingdom Metazoa; phylum Chordata; class Amphibia; order Caudata; family Salamandridae; genus Triturus; species Triturus cristatus. The sequence goes on along the minus strand of NC_140593.1, from coordinate 35,611,822 downwards.
CGCCTGGATATCGGGGCACTGGAGTTGGAGTAAGTCTCAGTGAAGCAGTGTGCATGCTTTGGTGCAACCTGGGACTTTGGAGGTGATCGGCTGATCGTGTGCACCGGAAGAAAGTGAGTGTCTACAGCACGGTGTACGTGTCTTGATGCCAACTGAGACCGCAGGAAGGAGTGCCTGGTGAACGTGCACTTGGGAGTCGACGTGAAGTCCCATCACCTTGTGTGTGTGTGTGACTTCAAGCCAGAGGAGACCCAGAGGGTGTTGTGGTAAACGTACGCCTGGAGTAACGTAATCTCAGAAGCAAGGGGTACGTGTGCCCTGCGGCCGCCTGAGACCTTCCTAACAGTCGTGGCCCGGACCGGCCGCCCCGGAGGAGCTGATCTGCCAGGCCGAGCTGCTGAGGCCCATTGAGCAAGTTCTACACGGAAGGCCCAGTTCGCGAACGGTGGAGAGGAGAGTGGGGTCGCACCCCCAGGTAACGTGGATCACTACGTGGATCACTACGTGGGCAGGGTGCGGGCTCAGAGGGACACTCTCTCGGCCTCTCATTCTTGCTGGCGACGTGAGCCTTTGCTTCAGCTCAGATTGGGGCCCATACTGACCAAAGGAGTGGCAGTACTGGGGCCTGAGTGAGAAGCCGTACTCTGTCATCGTTGATACATGTGGGGGGCAACTGTTATCGAAGAGGCTGATGGTCGTAATACACATTGCCAATATTGCTGCTAATGAACTACCGGACTCTCTTATGACGCCTTACATTATTTCTGCATAACGAAGTACATGATTGTAGCTCTATGCAGTGCATTATTTCATCATTGCAAAGTACGTGATCGGGGTATGACGCATTGCATTATTCCTTCATTGCGCAGTACATAAATGTGCGATAAACATTGCATTATTTCTCCCATTGCACGGTACCGGGGTGTATCGTTAAGCATTGTATTATTTCTCCTTTTTCCCAGCACAGGATTGTATAGTTACGCAGTGCACTATTGTTTGTCCAGTGTGTGATTCTAGCATTACGGCCAGCATAGCGTTTGAAAAGCGGTGTTTGGGATTTGAACCTACCAGCCAGCACGAATATTACCCGTTATTATATGTTGGCTTTTGTATCATGTGGTCTGATTGTATATATTTCTATATAAAGTTTATACTTGTATCAAACTTGTGTGGAGTCCATTTGTGGCATCACCAGTGGGTTGCTATGAGTGTGGTTGCAACTACTGTACACTCGTGCCTTGGAGATGGGCCTGGCTACTCGTGCCAATCTACTAAGGGGGTGAGGAGGGCTATCTCAAAAGGTTACCTTTCTTGGCCTAATATTGAGTGAGGAGTCCCGGGTCTTGCATTTGGAGACAGTGGTGCGGGACGGCGACTCCGGCTTCCAACTGTAACCTTCTCGTAGCCGGCATGGGTTGAAAGGTCAGATGTCATCCATGGGCCTCATCAAACTAAAGTTTTCTCTTTCGCCCAAGTTTCAAGCGGGGCATGGAGGGCACCAGTGTGGTCCCTGTAGAGAGGAACATATGGACAGGAAGTGTTCTGACAGGAAGCAACCACAGTTCATCTGGGCTATCCGGTCTCTGTATGTCCAGTTATCCTTTTCATGGACATTGACACGTGACCCAAGTCTAACCTCACAGTATAGGAGCTTGGAGAGCATTCTCAAATGTTGGTAAGAAGGGATCTAGAGCCAGGAAATATTCCATCCACGCGTTAGTGCCTTGAATACATGAGATGGGCTGGTGGGGCAGTGTCTCAGTCATGGCATGATCTGACATGAGGTCTAGAAGTATTCAGAGCGCCGGCTCTGAATTGAACTACTGAATAAGCATATGCTATCTCGAGGCCTGCCTGCTGTTTGATGATTTTTAAAATATAACGAAAACAAAAACGACATTTATTTTGATTTTAAAGCTGTGTACTGTGTACTAAGTTTGGGGTAACATTGTGCAATCTTTTCCTAGTGAGCGGTGAGAGCGTTCAGGGGAAGTTGGGGGCACAAATTGAGGGGTTAGCGGTCTAGCTGCTGACGCTAGCTCACGTCACCTCGGCCATGATAAATTGGCCCATGATGCGGCCGCACAGCCGCCGCGCGCCGAAGGTGCGCCTAAGGCAAGCCCGTCTGTGCTCGTCCGGCCGGGGCCAGGGGCAGGAAACCTTGCAGATGCTGACAAACAAAGGATCCTTTTTGAGGCAGCACAGTTGCATGCCATGAGAAAAGAGGTACCCAGTAAATGTGCTCATGTTTTATTGCCTGATTTTAGCTATCAATGCCCTCAGTGTAAACATCATTTGCAAAATAATTTTCCCATCTTACGGGATACGCGTAGGGATAAAAAGATTGATATGTTGCTACTCAATTGCTGCTCCTTGCCTAAACATTCGACAGAGATCCATCGACTCCTCGAAGAGGAGTCCGGATGTTTTTGTTTTTAACCAAAACTTGGCTAAATGATGACTTGGATTTTGATGTTGTCCAGGCTCTTCCCTCAAATTATGCTATTCAAAGGCTTGATCGCCGTTTAGGGCGAGGTGGAGGCTTAGCCATAATATATGAAACTAACTTGGTTTGTAGAGCTATAGCCAATCCAGTCCCCGATTGTGAAAGTCTTTCTTTCATGATCGATTTAGCACCCACATCTACTTTCTAAGGGCTTCTTGTTTACCGGCCGCCTGGCCCGTTTGGAGGCTTTAAGAAAGGCTTACCAGAAATGGCGGCAAACTTGGCCACTTCAACTCCCAATTTTACAATTTTGGGTGATTTTAATGTACATTTCGATGATCATTCCTCAGCCTCCACCCAAGAATTAGTTGAAGAATTAGCTATGTTTCAACTTTTATTGAAAGGAAACAGTCCAACTCATGTTAAAGGTCATATGCTCGACCCTATATTTACCAACATAGATCAGATGGGGGTAGAAGAAGCGGTCCCTATTCCTTGGTCGGATCATTTTTTACTTCCCTTTAGTTTTAGGTTAGCTAAGGTAAATACACGAACTGTTCGAACGACAAAAATTACACGGCAATGGACAAAACTTCCATTAGATAATTTCAGTAGTAAACTGAATGAGACAATCCCTCTGTCTCATTCTAATCCTACTCTAGTGAATGAAAATTTCAACAAGTGGATAGAGCGGGTACTTAACGCTGTTCTACCGAAAATTAAAATGTCAGAAAAAGTGGGAGTTAAACCAAACCTATGGTACTCTCAAAATCTACGTCAGCTTAAGCAAATTTGCAAAAAACAAGAAACTTTGGAGGAAGGACTTTTCAGCAACAAGTAAACTTAAATATCGCAAAGCTATTAAAATATATAAAAAGGAAATTAAAACCGCCCAAATACTCTATCAGGGAAAGATTCTCTCTGCTAATTCCCCTCGGGAGATATTTAAAATCGCAAATCTGCTCAAGCCATCTTCTGTTGTGATTAATACCGACAATGCGCAACAGCGGTGCGACCAAATTGCGGACTTTTTTGCAGAAATCTATTACTCTTTTTCATCGGCTGATAGTATACAATTTGAGGGAGGAAGTGGCAGAGTTGATCTCTTGCCCCCCGCTCCGCTATTGGAGGAGTTTCCCCCATTGGACCTCCAGACTCTGCAAAAACTGCTGCAGGAGCTTAAATCAGGTTCTCCCTTGGATGCTGCTCCTCCTAGGATTCTTCAAAAAGTAGCTGAGGTAGTGTCCCCGGTCCTATTGGACTGTATAAATTCATCGCTTTCAACTGGGATGGTGCCTGCCCAATGTGAGAGTCGAGGCCCTCCTAAAAAAAACTAATCTTGACCGAGGGAACTGGGGAAATTATCGCCCTATTTCCCTGTTGCCAGGGGTCAGTAAATTAGCGGAGAAATACATTAATAGGATTTTGCCTGCTTTTTTAGAAAATAACAATCGGCTGCATGTTACCCAGACTGGTTTTAGGCCTCAACAGGGAACAGAAACGGCCATACTGGCAGCGACAGAAAATATTAGGAAAACTCTTGACAGTGGAGGCTGTGCTGCGCTTATCCTTCTGGACCTCAGCGCAGCCTTCAATACTGTCAACCATCTTCTTATGGGTCATAGATTAAGGGCTGCGGGAGTGACAGGGCTGGCTCTTAGGTGGCTCCAGTCATTTCTGCAAGATAGGGTTTTCTCTGTATTTGAAGGAGACTGCTCATCAAAGGCCATTCCGTTGACCTGTGGGGTGCCTCCGGGATCTTCCCTGAGCCCCACGTTGTTTATCGTTTGAGTTCGCTGGCTGAGGCCATCCTCCCCTTTGGGATACAGGTGGTCTCTTATGACGACGATACTCAACTGATCGTCTCGTTGAATCAGCCAAATCACTCAGACCCCAATCCTGCAGCCTGCCTTCAGGTGGTCTCTGATTGGATGAGCAGCTCCTTCCTGAAGTTGAATGGCTCTAAAACCGAGCTAATGCTCTTCGGGAAAGCGGCTCCTTCTGACATTCCTCATCTTTGGCCTAGCTGCCTGGGTGCCCCCCCAGTCCCAAAGGGCTGCGTTAAGAGCTTAGGGGTTTGGATGGATAATAACCTGGACTTTAAGGTACAATCGCGTAAAGTAGCAGCAAATTGCTACGGATTGCTTAGGAGATTCAGAAAGGTATTGCCATTGTTGCCTTTTCCGGCAAGACGTCTGCTTTTACAAGCTATTGTATTGTCACGGCTGGATTATGCTAACGCGATTTACCTCGGAGCCCCACTGGCTACAATTAAAAGACTCCAAATTGTACAGAACTGCGCAGCCCGGATGCTGTTGAACATCCCGAAACGGTCCTCGGCCAAGCCGGCCCTTGATTCTCTTCAGTGGCTTCCTGTCCAGCAAAGAGTATAATTCAAGGCACTTTGTATTATCCATAAATCCTTGGCAGGAAAGGGCCCGCCCCGATCCGCACTTGGAATCAACGATATGTCCCTAATCGTAATCTTAGGTCAGGGAGCAAAGGCTTAATTGTTGTACCGAAGATCAAACGTGCTCGCACTGGTGGATGAATGTTTTCATATAATGGGGCCAAATTATGGAACAGTATTCCATTGCATCTACGCTCTGAACCAGATCATCTTACGTTCAGAAAATTGGTGAAAACCTTTCTTTTTCAGTAATTCTCTCATTTCCCGCCGAGTGTCTGTCAGCGCGGGGATGCCTCCGGGTAACCATGTGCTCTATAAATACTCTCTCATTAATAAATAATCTGGCATTTGTAAAGGGCGCAGCTACCTACCAACAGAGGTGTCCCGGCGCTATACTTATACCGCAGAGGAACCCATCCTGGCTTTTCCTTTGAAGTGTCCACTCCTGGGCACCCCCAAGGTGCAGCCAGGCATCCCCGGCGATGTTGGGCCGTTGTGGAGATTAAGCAAGCTATTGCCCAGAGTTGCACAGTGGGACCCATGATTGGAATAGGCACCGAGGCGAGAATTAACAGGTCCGAGGAAATTAAGCCCAAGACCCGCCGAAGCGGGAATTGAACCCTGGTCTCGGGCCGGACCTCTGCATCAGGGTCTGCCGCTCTAACCATTGAGCCACACTTCTCATTCATTCAGACCTCCCAATGACCAGCTCAGTTGTCCTTTTTCATTCTCTGCCAACGACGGTCTTTGTTCTGCTGAACTCTGTGTTCTTCATACATTGGAGAGGAAGTTAGACTGGTTGCCCTTGGGTCATAAAAAGAGTGGTTACTATGCCCTGAAAGAATATTTATGCAAAGAGGGGGGTGACCTGTAGGGTCAGCCCCGGTTTTCAGGATGTCATTTTATGGCTCCCTCTCCTGTTTTATAACCAGAGGAGCTCGTAGGAGACTCTGTGGCCACTACAGGTGCCAGGTGAGCACCTCCGCTGTCCTCTGTTTACCCAAGAGGCAGGGCGGTGCGTCTGTCAGGCGTCTTAAATAATACTTTCATAAGGTTTTTAGAGGTGGCTATTGGGTGACATATAATGTAAACATTACCCTATTTCATCCACAAAGAGGCTCTGTGCTTATCTGATTCCATGTACTGTCGTGAAATGTGTGCAGCAAACGGTGCTGTGACTGAAGTGTGACTTGGCATGTTCTAGTCATTTCATTGTGTACTCGAGGGTTTTTTTTTTTTAAAGTTTTTATTGAAATTAGACAAATCAAATAATACAGAGTTTGCGGCTGTGCGATCAACAAATAACAAATCAGTAGCAGCATTGTGACATTTCCGGTCCTTAGATAAACAATACCACATCATGAATGCCACCGACAACAAGACCCCATCTACCAATCCATCATCAACACTTGCCCGAACCCGAACCAGGGGGATCCCTGACCCGTGAGCTGTCTCCAGGGTACTAAAGACGTCCCCCTCCCCCGCCCTCATCTCTAACATGGGAAAACGCCATGCGGTGGACAGTACCCGACCCCATGAGCTGAATATCCCTGCGTCGACACCCCAGGAGGACCCCTACATCTGCGTAACATTGGGTTGGTACGACCTACCCCACTCCAGTGGGAGCTATTCCGGGACTCGGGGATGGCGGGGTCGAGCCAGGCAAGCCTGCAATGTATGTTTTATAGGGGCCCCAGATGTCCCTAGGACGCGCTATCGTTGGGAGGAGACTAGAGTAGATCTCGCTATTCGTGCTGCAGAAAGCCATGGCCGTAAGCCATGCCTTGGACGTGGGAGCTGTCTTCCTCCCCCAGTGCCTTGCTATCTCCCGCTTGGCCAGAAGAAGCCCCAGAGAGGCCAGTTTACGGACATTCTTTGGGAAATTGACCGTATAACCCAACAGTGCGACCTCAGGAGTGGGAATGAGTGTAAGCCCTAGCATCTCTTCTAGGATCTTGTGAACCTGAGCCCAGAATGTCTGCAGTCTCGGACACGTCCAGGCCATGTGTGCAAAATCGGCATGTGGTGCAGCGCATTTCCAGCAGGCGTGCGGCCGCGCGGGATCAATGGCGTGGAGTCTAACCGGGGTCATATACCAACGGCGTAGAAATTTATAATGTAGGAGTTTGTGACGGCTGTTCAGTGACACTGTGTCGGTGACCTTGCAACATGCCGTCCATTGTTCGTCCGTGATAGGCCTACCCAGGTCTGTCCCCCACTCCTCCCGCGCACGATCATCCGCACAGGGGACCCGCGCCGCGCACGCCTTGTACAGCTTGGAAACAATATGTGCCCCCGTATCGGCGTCAATCAGGATGGTGAGAGGTTCAAGGGAGGCCGGCTCGAGGGGGAATCCCTGAATCTCCGCCCGGGCGGCGCAATAGAGCCGGCGAAGAACGAACCGGTCCATGAATGTAGCGTCACTTAATCGCGCGTCCTCTGACGCTGAGAAAATGTGCCCACCCGTGTACAAGTCCCCGATCCTGGTGAGGTCAAATTTCGCCAACGTTCGTCGCACTAGTGCTTCATCCGTGCCCGGTAACAGCCCAGGGTTGGGTATCGGGAGGGAAGACGAATACAGCAGAGGCTGAGCCAAATAGCGCGAGAGCCTGCTCCATGCCCAGCTGGTGGTAGATACAGTTTGAATGTCCTTTGGGTCCCTGGGGACACCTCTGGGCAACACCGTCGACAGGCGACCCGGGAGGACAAAGTCCGCCTCTGGGCGAAGGAATGGGATCCGAGCATCAGGGTGATACCAGGCATAGGCATGTGCACACTGAGCGACTAGATAGTATAAATATAAATCCGGCACTCCAAGGCCGCCACGATCCTGTGGGAGTATGAGGGTCGCCCAGTGGATCCGGGGGTGTTTCCCGCCCCAGACCAGTCTAATCATGAGGGACCGCAGGGTGGAGAAGAAGGCCCGGGTCAGAGGGATAGGGATGTTATTGAAAAGATACAAGAATTTGGGGAGCACTATCATTTTAAGAATAGCTATCCTGGCGGACATAGAGAGCGGGAGCCGCAGCCACCCATCCACCTGAGTCTCCAGCCGCGCAATCGCGCGGCCATAGTTGAGGCGGATGATTTCGTCCGTGTTCAAATGTATTTGTATGCCCAAGTACCGCACCGAGTCTGAGCACCACTCAAGAGGGAACTCACATTGCCATGGGGAGGTGCCGATAGTCAGTGGGAAGATGATGGACTTATGCCAGTTTATGCCCAGGCCCGAATGGCTACCGAAACGAAGGATCTCATGTATCAAGGGGGCAAGGTTGGCCTGCGGCTCCCTGACATACAGGATTGTGTCATCGGCATAGAGAGAGGCCAGCAATGGGCCATACTCGAGGGTTAACATTCAAATGACCTTCATCGATGACCCCTTACTGAAGATTCTTTATAAAGTGGTTTTGTGAACTGCTAAGGTGTGTGTGTGTGTGCGTGTGTGTGTGTGTGTGTGTGGAGGGGGGGTGAGGGTGCGGATCTGGGTGAGTTAATGAAGGGCTCTGTCTCAGTAAAGGCCTCCTGTAGTATCCGGAGTAAGGACCCCGTTTGGCCCCAACACGTGTGGGGGGGGAGGGGGTGGTCCGATTGAAGTTCTGAATCCATGACACTGTATGAACGGTGCTTTAATGTGTCTTGTTCTAGATTCTAGTGCTTGAAGCAGATGAATGCGAAGTGGTTTCTTTGCAGCAGTGGAACCTTAAAACTGGTCTCTGACGTGCAGCATGTTTAGTGTCGCCCCTCCCGCTGTGCTGCAGAATAAAAACAGCGGATAAGGATGTTAAGGGGCCTCCTTTTACTTCTGCAACATTGTCCTAAGGGATGGAACCCCCGCCTACTGACACTCGTAGGGCCACAAGAGCTTTGCGGGGTTTGTACACTGAGTGTGAGTCTATAGGAGAGGCAGTGCTGTGGAGCCTGTGCTACAGACCATAAGGTAGTGTGAATCTATAGGAGGGGCAGGCGCTGAGAGTGAATCTATAGGAGGGGTAGTGCTGGGCAGTCTGTGCTACAGTCGCTGAGAGTGAATCTATAGGAGAGGCAGCGCTGGGCAGTCTGTGCTACAGTCGCTGAGAGTGAATCTATAGAAGAGGCAGTGCTGGGCAGTCTGTGCTACAGTGGTGGAGTGTGGATCTATAGGAGAGCCAGTGCTGGGGAGTCTGTGCTACAGACAGTCAAGTGTGAATCTATAGGAGAGGCGGTCGCTGAGTGTGAATGTATAGGCCAGTTAGTGCTGGGAAGCATGTGCTACAGACCATCGCGGAGTGTGAATCTATAGGAGAGGCAGCGCTGGGCAGTCTGTGCTACAGGCGCTGAGAGTGAATCTATAGGAGGGGTAGTGCTGGGGAGCCTGTGCTACAGTCGTGGAGTGTGAATCTATAGGAGAGGCAGTGCTGGGCAGTCTGTGCTACAGTCGTGGAGTGTGGATCTATAGGAGAGCCAGTGCTGGGGAGCCTGTGCTACAGACCATAAGGTAGTGTGAATCTATAGGAGGGGCAGTCGCTGAGTGAATCTATAGAAGAGGCAGTGCTGGGCAGTCTGTGCTACAGTCGTGGAGTGTGGATCTATAGGAGAGCCAGTGCTGGGGAGCCTGTGCTACAGACCATAAGGTAGTGTGAATCTATAGGAGGGGCAGGCGCTGAGAGTGAATCTATAGGAGGGGTAGTGCTGGGGAGCCTGTACTACAGTCGTGGAGTGTGAATCCATAGGAGAGGCAGTACTGGAATGTCTGTGCTACAGACAGTCACGCGCAGTCAGGGTGTAATCAGATACTTACTGTAGTTATGTTGTTGCACGTTTCGCCTCTGGCAGAGGGTGAGACTATAAAGGTCCATGTAAACCTAGTGATGTTTGCAGGTGTGAATAGAGACCGGGCTAAGTTCTCCCTTGCAGACATTACTTTCTGCTAGTACTCACTTTGTTTGCATGATCATTTCCTTGAGGTCCGGCTTTGGGCTTTTTCAATTATTAAACTCTGGTTAGAAGGTACCTTTGCTTTGGGAATCGGTGCTGCAGTCTGAAGGGCCGCTTTGGCCTGGGCTGCGATAACCACTGTGCCCTTTCCATTCCGAGGCTGACCATGGGGGTTTATTTTCTGTACCCTGGGCACCATTGAGTGGTCAGAAGGCACCCGTGCTCTTCTGTGGTTCAGTAGTACTCCATAATGGCAACCATTTTACAAAGGTCACCAGGCACATGGGCTTCTAGCTCCCTCCAATCATAGGTCGCTGAACAGCAGATCTCGTCCGCAATGGAATGTTCAAGTTGCTGTGCTCTTTCTTGGTGGCACCTACCTGCCCTCTTCCAACTCTGTGGCCAATTCCCTGTAAGTGAGTCAACACTTGTATGTCTGATTTGTTACTCTGTCAATGACCACATACGTGGATCCTAATATTGTGATCTTCTCTTCCATCCAGTGCTCTGGACCGTCTATACATGGAGTCTAATGTCAACGCTTGCTCAAGAACAGCTGTTCGCACCCACAGGCTCCTCCGTCCTCTTATCTGCACCAAACAAAGACAAGTTGGGGTTTGTTCAATGGACTTTTCTCCATGGGGGTGAAGCTAAGCCGATCGTTGACTACTTCTCAGACAAGAAAGACCTGTTGATCATACCTCGCTATGCAGCGAAGGTAGAGTTCTTCACTTTCAATGGGTCACTGCTGCTGAAAAATGTCCAGGCAGCAGACAGCGGGGTGTACAAAGTCACCATCAACCTGAGAGAGGACGAAGCCAGGCTCATCGAGCTGATCGTTATCGGTAAGTGAATACTGGCTGTTGATTCTGCACCATACTTTGTGACTGGTCATGGGTTAGAGAATGCCCAGCATATCCCCATGCCGGACAGTGCTGTGAAAAGTTCCAGATGTGCTGAGCTAGCTTACTCTGTCTGTAATGTGTGACTGGTGTATGGTAAAGGGACTGAGTGACTACACCTACCGTTCTAGGGTATTGGCTGAGGAATACATCATCAGTCTCTGGACGACAGTCGTGGATGAATAATCGTAGAGTTGTGTGGCGCATCGCACTGACTGTGGGCTAATGTTTGCTGAAGACCGTTGTTAGGACGCTATGCTGCAGGGTTGTTTAATAATTGGTTAATGTGAGAAAGTGGACTATCAACTGGGATGGCTGTGAATCCTCGCCAAGTAATATAGTCTCTATCCTGCATGGGGTTCTCTTGGGTTTCTTTACATCCAACCATAGCTCAGTCCTGGATACATGTGGTGCACCGCAGTCTGGCGTAACTGGAAGGCAAACCAGTGTAAAGCATTTATCACCACTGTTGGACCCGGCCTCGTGGCGTGGTCCTTAACCCCGTGGATTGTGCCCGTTCCCCGCCCCGGCCTTCACGGGCCACCCTTCTGAACTGCACCGAGGCCCTTCATCTTGAGCTGCACGAGGTCGCATACCCCTCGTGGCTCCGCCATCTTGTTGGCATCCACGTGACTCTGTGCGCCAGCCAGCGCGACCCCGCTCAACCCGGCCTCGACCCCAGCGAAGCCCCGACATCGAGGCACCACGAACTGGCCAGGGGGTGCCGCAGGAACCATTCATCGCCCCCGGCGGAGGACAGTATCGATGGGACCCCCAACTGTCCTCCCCTCTCGAGGTGTGATCGCCCTGCAACTCCCTTGGGCCTGGCGCCTCTCCTGCTGGGCGTCTGGCCACCTCCACCCGGCCTCTCCGCCCCCTCCCCCCCCCCGGGCGCCTGGGTCCGGACATCAAAGGGCTTCAGACCTATATCTGGGGCGACCCCGCCACAGATCGGCAGTTGTATCCCGGAGTCGAGAGCCCTGCTGATTGAATCGCGGCTGACCCTACGGAGAAGAACTCTTGTCGGAACCATCACGAGCCCTGCTGACTGCGTCGCGGCTCCTTCTTGTGAACACTTTGAACCACCTGGAACATCGGAGCCCTGCTGACGCTGTCGCGGCCCAACCTCGCTGAAACCTCCCTCGGAGCCCTGCTGACGACGTCGCGGCTCGAGCTGAGCAGAAACCACCTTGAGAGCCCTGCTGATTGGATCGTGGCTCTCCACAAACTGTACGCCGGAGCCCTGCTGACGCCGTCGCGGCTCGACCCCTCCGAGATCCGGAGGTCCTCCAGCTTGAGGATAAGAACTGGGCCCCAGGTACCCTCGTACCGCACTCCTGCCAAAGACTGTCCCGCTACCCCTACCCTTCCAAAGAGACACTGAGACTTTTGGTGGATCCCTCGATCCCTTCGTGTAAATATTGACCTCGTAACCTTTTTATTGCTGATAAAGATTTGCTTGTCGTAAGACAACCTCCTTGAGTCCTGTGTGGTGGTGTTACTGTGCTAGTACGTGATAGGGGAAGGATCTCTCAGGAGACTTCTCGGCAGCGCTCGGCTACTTCGTTCAGTGTGAGGGCCCCCCCTTGGTGGTCTCGCCGACTCCTCGGGGTACACCTTCCAACATTTGGTGGCCAGCGACGGGATCCGAGCCGAACGCAGTACGTACCAGCCAGTACCCACTAGCTACCCATCCAAACGAACAGCATCATGAGCAGCCAGGAAAACAACGCGACAATGGAGTTCCAGCCCGAACGGCTGGAAGAATATACGCACAAAGAATTAAAACAGTTCTGCAGAGACAAAGGCATTGCAACCACCAGCCTAGGTACCAAAGAGGAGATGCAGAAAGCTCTGAGGGCATGGTTGGAGGCCGGGGCAGGCCCCTCCCAGGAAGAAGGTCCCTTGCCCCTGACTGAGACCACATCAACCGCACTGACTCCGGCAACCGGAGGAAGAAAGAGCCTAGAAACCGGCCTCTCCGAAGAAGAAATACGAGAGCGGGAGAAGGTCCGGAGCCATGAGCTAGAGCTCGCACGACTGCGGCTGGACGGCGAACTCCGGCTGGCAGAAAATAAACTGGCCCTAGAGCAGCTACGGCTTCAAGAGGAGATAGAGGAGAAGAGACGACACCGGGAGTTGGAGGAAAAGAAACTAACCCTTGAGCACGAGCGCAGTCTCAAGGAGCTCGAGATCAAGGCCAAGAACGGAGGGACCAACACCCCCAGTACTAGAGACACTCTACCGCCTTCCGAGACCAAGGTACATATCCCGAAAGAGGTCGTCAAGGAGTATTACAAGAATGACGACATCCAACAATGGTTCAAGGCCTACGAGGTGGCCATGACCTCTCATCGGGTGCCCCGAAAAGACTGGGGCGCGGGCCTGTGGGGGCGGTTCCTGAGTGAGGGTCGAGACACGCTGCTCCAGCTGCTGGAGGAGGTGATGACCTCCTACGATCACATGAAGGAGGCCCTGCTCACCCGCTAGGGGCTAACCGCGGAAAGGTACCGCCAGCGGTTCAGAGACTGCAAGAAAATCCCGGGTACCACATGGGTGGAATATGTGGACTTTTTCAGTCGGGCCCTAGAAGGGTGGATCAAAGGGAGCAAAGTAACCACCTACGGGCAGCTGGTCGACCTCATCGTGTGGGAACATCTCTCCAACAATTGCTTCGTGGAACTGAGACAGCACCTCCTCGACAGCAAAATGACCGACCCGCGAAAACTTGCCGTCGAGGCCGATCGATGGGTCAACTCCCGGGTCCCCCGAAACTCAATGGAGGAGTACCAGAGGAACCCCAACGGACCCCCCCGCCAGCGCGGTGGGGGGGAGGGCCGAACAGGAACCGAGACCCTCCTGCCGGGGCCCCCAGGAGCCCCCCTCGAGGGCCACCGCAGCAACAACTCTCCCCGAGCCTAGCCCGAAGGGGGGCGGCCCGACCCGGACCACGGCCACCAGTGACCTGCTACGGCTGCCAACAAACCGGACACTATGCCAGCGATCCGGTCTGCCCCCTGAACCGAAGAAACGGGGCCGGCGGGCCCCCGCCCCGACAGCTGGCGGCCGCCGCCCTGGGAGAAGGAGAAGAGGAAGAGGAGGCCCTCGACCGAGGGACCACTGAGTGGGAGCCGGCAGCCATGTCCCTGGTCTGCCTGGGTAGCCGAGAAATGGTACCCTGCACCCCCATCCCAAGCAACACCCAGAAGTACCGGCAGCAGGTCACGGTCAATGGACAACGGGCCGAAGCCCTTCGTGACACCGGCGCCAGTATCACCGCTGTCCGCTGCCACCTGGTGACCCCTGAACAGATTCTACCGAATGTGCTGTGCCCCGTCCGGACGGCCGACAACAGTGAAAGCCTGTGCCAGATGGCCCTGGTCCCCTTCGAGTGGGGAGGGGTGACGGGCCTGCTGAAGGTGACAGTACGCGACGACGCCCCTGTCGACTGCCTCCTGGGGAACGACTTGGAGAGTTCACCCTGGGCTCAAGTAGAGCGACGAGAGCACCTCCGAATGTTGGGACTGGCTGACTGGGCCTGCGCCATCACCCGGTCCATGACCGCCCGGGCCCCCCGCTCATCCTCGGCCTCCGGGGCCGCCCAGCCCGAGGGGCTCACACCCCCTCCCGCCAGCAGCGAGGAGGAGGCGGACACCGACCCTGGACCTAGCGAATCCTCCCCCGAAGAGATGGCTTCCCCGAGCGCCCTACCAGAGCTGACACAATGGCGACACGAAGGGGGCCCCACCCGGGAGCAGTTCCAACAAGAGCAGCAGTCCTGCCCCACTCTCGAAGGGGTCCGCCAACAAGCGTCCGCCCAAACCAACGGGGACCAGACCGGCACCCACTGGGTCTACTGGGCCGAGGGACTGCTCTACAGTGAGCAAAAAGTGGCAGAACTCGGGGCCAGCCGAGTGCTGGTGGTCCCCCTCCGCTTCCGGGAGTTCCTGCTCAACCTGGCACATGATGTACCCCTCGCCGGACACTTGGGGCAAGACAAAACGTACAGTCATCTGGTGACCCACTTCTATTGGCCCCGGATGCGGAGGGACGTGGACAACCACTGCCGGTCCTGCCAGACCTGCCAAGCCAGCGGGAAGACGGGGGGTCGGGTCAAGGCCCCCCTCCAGCCCTTTCCCGCCGTCAGCACCCCGTTCGAACGGGTCGGAATCGATATTGTGGGGCCCCTGGACCCCCAAACCGACCTGGGCCACCGCTTCATCCTGGTCCTCGTGGACCACGCCACCAGGTACCCGGAGGCGGTCCCGCTAAGAACTATAACGGCCCCCGTGGTAGGCCGGGCCTTAATGGGGATCTTCTCCCGAGTGGGATTTCCCCGCGAAGTGGTGAGCGACCGCGGCACAAACTTTATCTCCAGGTACATGCGGTCCCTGTGGCAGCAGTGCGGGGTCACATTCAAGTTCACGACCCCCTATCACCCTCAGGGGAACGGACTGGTTGAGCGGTTCAACAGAACATTAAAAGGAATGATCCAGGGCCTGGAAGAGCCCCTCAGGCGGAGGTGGGATGTCCTGCTGCCGTGCCTCCTGTTTGCCTATCGAGAGGTCCCGCAGAAGTCCCTGGGGTTCAGCCCGTTTGAACTATTGTATGGACACCCGGTCCGCGGACCGCTCAGCCTGGTCAAGGAGGGCTGGGAGATGAAGCCCCAAGGCGCCCCTCCTGACATCTACCGATACCTCCTGACCCTCCGAAACCAGACCCGCAAGTTCCGAGCCATGGCCGAAGCCAACCTCGAGGCCAGCCAGGAGGACATGAAGCGGTGGTACGATCGGAACTCCTCTAAATAGAATTCGAGCCAGGTCAGAAGGTATGGGTCATGGCCCCGGTCGAACCCGGCGCCCTCCAGGACAAGTGGACCGGGCCCTTCAAGGTAGTGGAGAAGAAAAGTCCCGTCACCTACCTGGTCGACCTGGAGTCCCCCCGGAACCCCCTCCGGGTCCTACATGCTAACAGGCTAAAACCCCACTTTGCCCGGACCGAACTGAGCCTGCTGCTGGCGACCGACGAGGGGGGCGAGGACGACTCCGAGCCCCTGCCCGACCTCTTGCAGTCCAACATCCATGATGGATCGATCGAAGGTGTCCAACTCGCCTCTTCCCTGACTCCGGAACAGCGCAACGACTGCCAGCAATTGCTGCGGGACTACGCAGCCCTCTTCTCCCTCACCCCGGGGGTGACCCACTGATGCGTCCACTACGTCGACACCGGGGAGAGCCCCCCCGTGCGACACAGAGCCTACCGGGTACCCGACAGAGTGCGGGCCTGCATCCAGGCCGAAGTAACGAAGATGCTGGCCCTGGGGGTCATCGAACCCTCCGACAGCCCGTGGGCCAGCCCTGTCGTCCTGGTGCCCAAGGCCGCAGCTCCCGGCCACCCCCCAGAGTTGCGATTCTGCGTGGACTACCGAGCCCTGAATGCAGTGACCAAGACAGACGCCCACCCGATACCCCGGGCCGACGAACTCATCGACCGCCTAGGGGCCGCTCGCTACTTGAGCACGCTGGACCTCACCGCCGGGTACTGGCAAATCCAGCTCACCCCCGGCGCCCAAGAAAGATCCGCCTTTTCGACCCCGGATGAGCATTACCACTTTCGGGTGATGCCCTTCGGAATGAAGAACGCCCCGGCCACCTTCCAAAGACTGGTGAACAAGGTTTTGGCCGGGCTTGAGGCCTTCAGCGCGGCCTACCTCGATGACATTGCCGTGTACAGCAACCACTGGGCCGAGCACCTCCTTCACATTAAAGCCGTCCTGGCTGCCCTCCAGCAGGCCGGGCTCACAATCAAGGCAAATGCCAAATCGGCCACGGATCCGTGACCTACCTGGGCCATCAAGTGGGGAGCGGGCAGGTGGCCCCCCTCCAAGCGAAAATAGAGGCCATCCAGGCCTGGGAACCCCCCACTACCCAGACCGGGCCTTCCTGGGCCTCACCGGATACTACCGGCGGTTTATCCGGGACTATGGGAGCATTGTTGGCCCCCTCACAGAATTAACGTCCAAAAAGCAGCCCAAGAAGGTGCACTGGACACCCCGCTGCCAAGCCGCCTTCGACACCCTAAAGGCAGCAATGTGTACGGCCCCGGTGCTGCAGGCCCCTGACTACAATAAGGGGCTTGTGGCGCAGACGGACGCCTCCGAGTATGGGATCGGGGCCGTCCTATCCCAAGCCGATGAAAAGGGGCTCAACCGACCAGTGGCCTTCATCAGCCGACGACTACTGCCCCGAGAGCAACGATGGAGCACCATTGAGCGGGAGGCCTTCGCTGTAGTGTGGGCCCTCAAGAAGCTCCGGCCCTACCTCTTTGGTACCCACTTCCGGGTCCAGACCGACCACCGGCCCCTGCGATGGTTAATGCAAATGCGGGGCGAGAACCCCAAGCTGCTGCGGTGGTCCATCTCGCTCCAAGGGATGGACTTTGACGTCGAACACCGGCCCGGCAATGACCACGCCAACGCCGACGGCCTGTCCCGCTTCTTCCGCCTTGACGAGAATCCCCAAGGAGATAGGTGACTCTCTCTGCCTTCGGCTGGGGGGGACGCCTGTTGGACCCGGCCTCGTGGCGTGGTCCTTAACCCCGTGGATTGTGCCCGTTCCCCGCCCCGGCCTTCACGGGCCACCCTTCTGAACTGCACCGAGGCCCTTCATCTTGAGCTGCACGAGGTCGCATACCCCTCGTGGCTCCGCCATCTTGTTGGCATCCACGTGACTCTGTGCGCCAGCCAGCGCGACCCCGCTCAACCCGGCCTCGACCCCAGCGAAGCCCCGACATCGAGGCACCACGAACTGGCCAGGGGGTGCCGCAGGAACCATTCATCGCCCCCGGCGGAGGACAGTATCGATCGGACCCCCAACTGTCCTCCCCTCTCGAGGTGTGATCGCCCTGCAACTCCCTTGGGCCTGGCGCCTCTCCTGCTGGGCGTCTGGCCACCTCCACCCGGCCTCTCCGCCCCCCCCCCCCCCCGGGCGCCTGGGTCCGGACATCAAAGGGCTCCAGACCTATATCTGGGGCGACCCCGCCACAGATCGGCAGTTGTATCCCGGAGTCGAGAGCCCTGCTGATTGAATCGCGGCTGACCCTACGGAGAAGAACTCTTGTCGGAACCATCACGAGCCCTGCTGACTGCGTCGCGGCTCCTTCTTGTGAACACTTTGAACCACCTGGAACATCGGAGCCCTGCTGACGCTGTCGCGGCCCAACCTCGCTGAAACCTCCCTCGGAGCCCTGCTGACGACGTCGCGGCTCGAGCTGAGCAGAAACCACCTTGAGAGCCCTGCTGATTGGATCGCGGCTCTCCACGAACTGTACGCCGGAGCCCTGCTGACGCCGTCGCGGCTCGACCCCTCCGAGATCCGGAGGTCCTCCAGCTTGAGGATAAGAACTGGGCCCCAGGTACCCTCGTACCGCACTCCTGCCAAAGACTGTCCCGCTACCCCTACCCTTCCAAAGAGACACTGAGACTTTTGGTGGATCCCTCGATCCCTTTGTGTAAATATTGACCTCGTAACCTTTTTATTGCTGATAAAGATTTGCTTGTCGTAAGACAACCTCCTTGAGTCCTGTGTGGTGGTGTTACTGTGCTAGTACGTGATAGGGGAAGGATCTCTCAGGAGACTTCTCGGCAGCGCTCGGCTACTTCGTACAGTGTGAGGGCCCCCCCTTGGTGGTCTCGCCGACTCCTCGTGGTACGCCTTCCAACAACCACCAAACCCTTCAGTAGGAGACATGACCCCATAAAAATGCAAATCTAAATTGTAAGTAAAGTATGTCTCTTTCTTTAAAAAGACACCAAAATGGCAAAAATCAGATGAAGGGACCTCAAGTTCTGATGTTTTCATAAATCCCTTCAATCCAAAAAGTTTCTTAAGTTTTTTTAAGTCACTGCTTTTCACTTTTTTTAGTTTCAAAAGAGAATTTTATTTAAAAGTAAAAAGGTGTCAGTATACAATATAGATGATTGATCATCAAACAACATGTCATAAATAAATTCCAGCATAAATGCATGAATGAAGACCAAGAATAACAAGCAATATAGTGAGAAAGTAAGAAAAGAAGTGATCTATATTTACAGAGTAATTAGAGGAGTACCTAAAGAATCTATGGAGGTTTGAGTACCTCTTGTTGGGAGGGATTTGATAAGGAGTGCTGTTTGGCACAAGTGTCAAAGAAAGTTGTAATAGGTAACCATAGCTGAATCCTTTTAGTAATTGTAGGAGTGGGCGAGGTGTAGAACGTATCCAATCTATGATTGTGGCATATATCATAACACCAGGCCTTATATGAATTTTTTGTAAAGTCTGTCCAATTTCTTGTTATTTGTTGAAAGGCGACTGCTATCAATAAATCAATTAATTTGAAATTAATCTCTGTATTTTCTCAAACCGGTGAAAGGCTTCCTAAAGAGATATTGGTTACCGAAAAAGGGACTTTTGTGTCAAAAATTGAATCAATTTGAGACCAGACCCGTTTCCAAAAATTAGATACTAGTGAACAAGAGAATGACATATGAAACAGATCAGCGTTTGGAGAAGTACAAGACCAACAGGTGTCTGGTACTTTAGGGAATCATTTGTTTAGGGTTTGTGGAGCAAACAAAAGCCTATTTTATTATATATATATATATATATATATATCTCAATGTTTGTGTCAAACTAGCTGCTCTTGAAGATTTGCGTATTTTAGTCCAAATCTTAGTCCACAAAGTTAAGGGCCACACTATATTAAAATCCCTCTCCCACGCCTCTTCAACGCTTGATTTCTGTCTCAATGTGTCGGTGGATTGGAAAAAGCCATTTAAGGTGGATGCTTTGGGTTGAGTGCGTTGTATGATCTTTGGAAGCTTTGTTCAATAGCTGCGTGTAAATATCAAGTACAGTTGTACGAAGAGTATAATATTTAGAGATGAAGGAGCTAGGTAAAGAGTATAACTGTTTAAGCGAGGAAAAAGAAAGGGATTCTTTATCTAAGAATAGCTGGTGGATCCATATTAGGCCACGTTGTCTCCATGCCTTCCAGTAAATGGCTTCGTTACGTATCAATAGGGTGTTATTATGCCATATGGCTGAGTTTAAAAAAGAGCCCAGAGTGTCATGAGATTAGGAATATAAAGGGCTTAATAATTTGGAGGTGAGCTTAAACAGAGGAGTGGATAACGTTTGGGGTTTTCGGGAGAAGGAGAGGTATTCTTGAAATGAAAAAGTAGAGAGAAACGAAAGTTCGACAGATGTCCATATGGGACAATCCTCTGCAGAATCAAACAACCAATAGGAGGCTTGTCGCATTAGGAAGGCTTTATGATAAGCAGAAAAATTGGGAAAATTGACTCCTCCTTCGGCTTTGGGACGTGTTAGTTTAGAAACAGACATTCGCGATTTCTTGGCATTCCATAAAAAAGAAGACAGTATTGAGTTGACAGACTTAAATATTTTAGGAGATATGGGCACAGGAATGTTGGAGATGGTATATAGAACTATGGGAGATAGCATCATCTTGATGGTATCCAGGCGGCCCCACCAAGGTAAATAAAGGGGGTGCCATTTAGTTGTAAGCTCTGAAAGTTTTTGAATGCAATTGTTCATGCATAGTCACCGTGCCTTTAATTGATGGCGTACAATTTAAACCTAAAAATTTGATATGAGATGGCTTCCAGGTAAAGTTAGTTAAAGCAAAATCAGCTATAAAGTAAATTTAGTCAAAGGTAAGAATTCACATTTATCACTGTTTAATTTGTATCCAGAGATTAGTGAAAAGGACCGAACCTCCTAAGAAGGCAGGGATCGATTCATTGGGATTTGAAATGAAAAGTAAAATATCGTCGGCGTACGCTGCAAGTTTGACGTTGGTTGTGAAAGTCTGAAAACCTTTTATTTGTGCATTTTGACGAATTTTTGAGATAAAGGGTTCAAGGGCCAAGTTGAAAAGAAAGGGGGATAGAGGACATCCCTGATGCACCCCTCTACCAAGGTCAAAGAATGGTGATATTAGACCATTAGCACATACAGCAGCGCGAGGGTTAGAATATAACAATGATATTAGAGAAATGAAATTAGGACCAAAACCAAACCATTTGAGAGTATAAAATGGGTATTGCCATTCCACTCTATCAAATGCTTTTTCAGCATCTAGTGCTATAGCCGCAAGGGAATGGTTGAAACGTGAGGCTTTAGAGAGGGTGTTGAAGAAAAGTCTTGTGTTGTCTTGTATAACTTCACAAAGCTGGACTGTTCTTTGCCTAATATTTTAGGAAGGTAAGGGTCTAAGCGTAAAGCAAGTGCTTTGGAGAAAATCTTGTAATCTATATTAACCAGTGAGTTGGGTCTAAAGTTCTTACAATACTTTGGATCATGACCTTCTTTAGGTATTAAACAAGTATGAGCATCGGAGAAAGAGCCATCAGAATTTTTTTTTTTTAGAGAATAAAATGACTCCATTAGAAGATGCAGTTTAGGCATTAATAAATTGAAGAAATGGAGAAAGAATTCAACAGTGAAGCCATCTGGTCCAGGTGCCTTATCTTTTTTGAGATGTTTGAGTGCATCCAAGAGTTCTTGTTGTGTGATCTCAGTTTCCAGAAAGGATAGGTCAGCAGAGAGCCGTTGTGGTTTTTGTATGGTGGAGAAAGTGTGAGAGCATATGGTCTGTAGGATGTGTTTCGGGGACTACAGTTTTTTGTAAAATAAAGCAAATTCATTTAAAATTTCCACATATTTAAATTTGAAAACAGAACTATCATCATAAATAGAATCTATATTCAATTTGTTATGCTTATTTTTTAAATAGCTTGCCAAAAGTTTCTCTGCTTTATTTCTACCACCATAAAATGTAGCGCTAGATTTCAATAAATATAATGAGGCATTATCTGTTGATTCCTTGTTAAACTGTAACTTTGTTAGTATGAGAGTATTAAGAACATCTTTTGAATTAGATGTGTAAAAAGAGTGCTGCAGTCTCTTAATGTCTTGTAATAATGAACGTGTACGGTTGCGAGCGATTCTACGTTTCTTTGCCACACAAGTTATAATATTCCTTGCTGAAGCTTTAAAAGTGTCCCTAATAGTTGAAAATGGTAGGGACTCGGTTTGATTTATAAGAAAATAATCAACAAAAAAGGCATTAAATGAGGAAGAAAACTCTGTATCCAAAAGAAGAGAATTGTTAAATCGCCATCTTCTAGGAGCATTAGATTTGGGTAAAAAATCCAAATCCATTGAAATAGGAGCGTGATCAGATAGTAAAATAGGTCCTATTTCTGCGCAAGTAAGAGCTTGCAAAATGTTATGCGATATAAAAAAAATAATCAAGTCTTGACTGGGCGGGATGCATCGGGGAATAAAAGGTGTATTCTCGTGTAGTCGGATTGCATAATCTCCAGGCATCAAGAAGTTTATGCTTTGTAAACGTATGGACAAAAGATTTGTGTGCCTTGTTAGGAATAAATGAGACCTTGGAGTTTCGATCTGTGAAAGGATCGAAAACCTGGTTACAATCTCCTGCCAGTATAAAGTTATCTTCCATGTGTAGAGTTATCATCTTAGCTACTGAGAGCCAAAAAGAAGAGTCACCAACATTAGGGGCGTAAACATTAAAAAAAGAGACTGGAACATCCTTCAACATCAACTTAGCATTTAGCCAGCGGCCGTCTGTGTCTGATTCTTGTGAAATGAGTTTAAAAGGAAGAGATTTACGACACAATATCATAACTCCATTACGTTTGCCATTGCCACTGGAATAAAATATTTCTCCCACCCAACCTTTTTTTAATTTTAATGACTCTGTGTCTGTGAGATGTCTCTTGCAATAATACTATATCGGCGTTTAACTTAGCCAAATGGGATAGAACCCTTTGTCTTTTAATGGGAGAGTTTAGCCCTCTAACATTCCACAATACTAGTTTTAATGACCTAGCGGGTTAGAGAGAGCAAACAAAAAGAAAAAAATGAGAATAACCAACAGTAATTCACATTAACTAAACAAATAAGAGAAGTACCTAGGGTAAGAAATACCTTACCAATAATAACCATGACTGAAAAGAAGAAAGGAGAAAGTATCAAAATATTTGATAAGAACAATCAATAAAGTAGGAGGAAACATGGCGAAGGCTGTGGATTGAAAAAAGGAGACGAAAAAATAATAGAAAAAGGTGAAGATGGTTAACAATAGATGCTGGAGAATGTCAGAATCAATGATAAATTCAAACAGAGAGAACAAAAGAATACGATGAAAAATATCAGAAAGAAGAAAGACAAAGCCGACACCTAGAAATAGAAAAGGAGAATAGGTAGAAAAAAGAGAAGAGAGAAAATCAGAGATGGAGGTAGAGTAGAAATACCTACATAAGGAGAAAACAAGTATTCCAGGAGGGAGGGTAGAACCACATGGAATAGATGACACATCCAAGGTCGACTGAGTGAGGGGACCAGGAAGACATCACGAAACCAGGATAAGGAACCTGTGGAGGCAAAGAGAATGATAAAAAAAATTAGGTTAATAAAAAAAAAAAAAGAAAACTAGAACGGATAACAATAACAGTAATAGTAACCAAGAATAACAAGGAACAGTTGCATAAAATCACAGACTGTGGATAAGGCACAATAAAAGTAGTACAAGCTTAAAACCCCAATTCTCAAAGTATTAAAGATAATAGTGAAGAAAACAAAAATTTGACCAACATTTTAGAAAGAAAGAAAACAGCATCGAGCATCAAACATTAGCTGAAGAAGAAGAACCAGAAGATTCTATGGCAGATGGTTTGCATGAGTTTATGAAACTTTGCAGGCACAGCGGGTCTTTGTGAGAAAGTGGCTCTGTATATACTGTTCCCTAATAGGTACAGGGTGTACAGAGTCCACAGTCCCCCAGAGGCTGATAGAGGTCAAAGTTAGGTATGACCTTACTCTCAAAAGTGGTAGCTTGGTCGAGCAGTAAGGCAGTACCAGAGGACAGTGTAAAGCATTTATTGTACGCAGTCAGTCAGCAAATGGTTTCACACACTCAATAACTGAACTCTAGGCCAATGGTTTATATATATAAAATATATGCTTGTTTTATTTTTAGAACCACAAAGGGGGTAAAAATATACTTTCTCAGAATGAGAGGTTGAATATAAATACTTTTGTCTTAAGCAATACATTTGTGTAAACAGTCACAGTTGGTTGCAATAAACAATCCTATTTCCTAAACATAACAATGCATTGAGCTCAATGGTAAATTCAGGTTATTTGTAATAAATGACTTTTCAGATTACTTTTGGAATTCCAGGTCTGGCTCCTAGAACCAGCCTTGGGTCAGTATTCAGAATCAAGTGATGAAAGTCGACTTAATAGCTAAATATTATTTAAAAATCATTACAGTTATTTCAAAAGTTAGCACTTAGAAAATATTTCAAAGAAAACATTCAATGGATCTCTATGGCAAGAAATTCAAATTGCAGGTAGAGTACTTTATCGTTACTTTAGTAATCCAGGACTGGGTACCTAGACCCAGGACTGGGGTCCTTATCAAAAACAGGTAAGTAATTTTGTTAGCAGACATGATACGATTTTAAAAGAATATTTCAAATTTGCAAAAATAGACACTTAGAAGAAATTTCACAGAAAAGCAGACAATGGTTTCCTATGGGAGAAAAATGAGTTAGAGGTAAGTATAGTTGTGAACACTTTTCAGGGTCAGGGCTGGGCACCAAGATCCAGCACTGGGAGCTCACTTAGGAGCAGGTGAGTAAATTCGTTTTTGTCACTTGGCTGATTTTGGGTGAATTTGTACAGTTTTGAAAAGTTCACACTTAGAAGATTTTTGAAGAAAAAGCCAGTCAATGTTACCCTATGAGGAAAATGAAGTTAGCGGTTTAAGGGTAAGTACTCGACTGGCAGAGTTGAAATTCCGGGCATGGACTCAGGGGTCCCCCAGTGTCAGGTAGGTACAGGTGGTTCACCCTCAGCGGTTTCAGGACGGCCGGGTGCAGAGAGAGTTAGGCCCAATGTTATCCTATGAGGGATAGGGGGGCCTTGGTTGGTGGCTGCTGTCTGGCAAGCCACGCGGCTGTGGGAGCTGGGCTCCTGGTCACTTACTCAGGGCAAGTGGGGAAGTAGGTTAGTCGAGAGAGGGCACTGCCAGGGTGTTAAAAAGTGCATCATAGGTATATGAATGAAGATCCAGAATCCAAATGTAGATATGAGGAATGGTTTAATTGAAGATGCAGGTTAAACAACTCATCCATCCAACTGCCAGCAGGTTCATCAGTCTATCCTCACACAGCATTCTTTTCCACCAGCTCAAGATGAGAACTCTAGAACCTTAAGACCTCACCAATGTGTCAGGAGTGACATCACCCATACTAGCATAAGCATATTACAACATATCTCCCTCCTTAACACATTGCATATATACACAATAAACAACAGAACATCAAGCAACGTAATCTTTCAGATAAGAGGGAGTGCGTGAAACTCTACTAGGTCTCATCATAACTGGAGGAACAGTTTCCTTTCTTAACAAATCTTGAGACAAAAATACATCATCATTTCTGTTACATAAAGCAACACGACTCAAATTCCACACCCTGTGATCAGCAGTTCTTATTGCATTATGAAAAACTTTTATCACTTTTATGGGTTTGGAAAATTTAGAACCAGCAACACAAAACCCAGGTTTTTTAATCCTGACCATGTCACCAACTAAAACTTTTGTTACTTTGACAGCATGTCGTACATCATAGTTTTCTTTACTTTTAAGACACTTCAAATCTTCCTTGTTCTTCCAAGTAGTGTCATCCTCAAACCCCCCATTCACTGAAAGAAATTTGTTTACCCAAGGAGGCTCTAAGAAAGTATCAGGATTCCTTCCCCGAAACAAAAAGAAAGGATATTTCCCTGTTGTCGTATGAGGAGCAAAACGATAAATGCAAACCCTTTTTGAAATTTCCTCCTTCCAATCAAGCCCATTTTGCTTTGCTAAAGAGATAGTATCTTTCAGAACCCTGTTAAATCTTTCCACAGTGCCATTCGACTCTGGATGATACAAAGAACACTTTTTATGTACAATTCCACAACCACTAAGAAAATTTTCCATATCACCAGAAACCAGTTGAACCCCATTATCAGTCAGAATGGTTTCAGGAATACCCTCCTTAGCAATGAGCTTCTTTAAGCAATCAATAACAGTTACTGTGTTCACATTTTTAACACAAAATATTTCCGGCCACCTAGAAAACAAATCCATGATCACAATAACAAATGTGTCCGAACCATCCCCATGCACAGGTCCTAAAATGTCCAAAGCTATATCTTTCCACGGACCACTAGGACGAGATCTTTTCTCCATGGGTTGGGTTCTAGTTTTAAGACCTTTCTCACTGAGAGAACATTGAACGCACTCTCTAACTAAATGTTCAACTTGAGTATCTACACCCGGCCACCAATAACTAGAACGTATCCTCTCTTTTGTCTTGGAGATACCCAGATGTGCCTCATGAGCCAAATTTAGTAATTCTTTTCTTAAAGATATGGGTGGAACTAGTCTATGACCCCTCAATAATAAACCATCACAATGAGAAAGTTGGTCTTTCACTAACCAAAAATCTTTCACCAACGAACCACCCTGTTCCTTGTGATGCCAACCATTACAAATGAGACTCAATACCTCTTGGATGGAAGCATCAGCTTTACAAGCATCCAACCAGCGTTCATGAGAAATCACCTCATAATCTACTCCACAAACAAAATCCTGAAAATTACTAAAGTCAATATCCGTCTGAGAATCTGATAACCCCTGTTCAACCGACGGTACCAGTCTTGAAAGTGTATCCATCACAAGGTTCTCACTACCAGGAACATACTTGACAACAAAATCAAATCCTTGCAAACCAACAACCCATTTTGAAATACGTGGTGATATTGAATCAATACCTTTGCTAGATAACACTTCACATAGTGGTTTATGATCAGTTTTCACCACAAATGATGTACCCCACAAAAACTTCTTGAATTTTTTAACAGCCCAATAAACTGCCAAAGCTTCCCGCTCGATAACTGAATATCTGGTTTCAGCCCCTTTTAAACTTCTCGAAATAAACATAATGGTGTTCTCAGGAGCTGTACCCCCTTGATACAAGACTGCACCAAGCCCTTTTAGACTTGCATCAGTAGAAATAATTGATGTTTTGGTGGGATCAAAATTTTTAAGATTCGGTGCATTTTGTAACCTTTGTTTTAATTCACAAAACTCTTTCTCACAAGATTCATCCCAACAAAATCTCACACTCTTTTTAAGTAAATTCCTTATATTGTATGTGACTTCAGCAAAATTCTTTATGAATTTATTGTAATATTCGGCCATGCCAAGAAAGCGCATTAATTCTTCCTTAGAAGTTGGAGCCGTCAGATCTTTGATAGTGTTAACCAGATCAGCTTTTGGAACAACACCATCCGCACTTATGGTATGTCCCAAATAGTCAATCTTTCCACACCCAAATTTACATTTCTCCCGCTTAATGGTCAGATTGTGGGCAGCAAGTCTACCTAGCACCTGTCTAATTCTCTTCCCATGCTCAGACATATCAGATCCATACACCAGAATATCATCCTGGTATACACAAATACCAGGTATATTGACCAATACCTTCTCCATGACACGTTGAAACACGGAAGCGGCAGAAACTAACCCAAACGGAAGTCTTATAAACCTGAACGTCCCAAAAGGCGTAACAAACGCAGTCAAATCCTTAGAGGACTCATCAAGCAGTATTTGATGATACGCAGACTTCAGGTCAATAGTACTAAAAATTTTCGCCCCTGCCACCATACTTAACAGTTCAGATATATTTGGAAGAGGATACTTATCAACCAGTACACACTTATTAAGTTGTCTCAAGTCCACACATAATCTCAGAGAGCCATCAGGTTTCCTGGCAGCCACTACCGGAGCTAACCAAGACGTTCCCTCAACCTCTTCAATGATACCCTGAGATTTGAGTTTGTCAATCTCTTTAAACATGTCATCTTTAACTGTAAAAGGAACATTCCTCACCTTACTAGACACAGGAATAGATCCCGGGACTAACTTTATTTTATGGCAGTAGCCTTTAAGACAACCCAACTTTTCACCAAACACTTGGGGAAACTCTTCCATGAGCTGAGAATCCAAAGAATTATTATCAATGGACCCAATGACATTCTTCTCTTTGAGTATGACCGGAGGAGTACTATTAGGATCCAACATGACACCCAGATCTTTTTGATGCCACCAACTAATAATACTATCCCCCTTTTTGGAAACATAAATCTTTCCAGAGGTGAAACGATCTTCAAACTCAATTAATCCCACAAAGTACCCTCTCAATTCTATGGGATCACCACCATAGGAGGTAGGACGAATGTCAGGTTTAGACAGTTTCACTTTGGTGCTCAACTTGTCACTAAAGAATTTGCTAGAAATAATGGTAATCTTAGCTCCCGAGTCAAATAATACTTTAGTTCTCTGACCCTCCACTAAAATAAAATCCAGAGGCCCATCACTTCCAACCTGGACCACAATCTGTCCACATTCAAAATCATGCAGTTCTGCATCATTTTCTTGAGAAACTTCATTTACACCACTTCTAGAAGCTTTAATTCTGCATGCATTCACATTGTGTCCTTTCTTTTTGCAAAAGGAACATGTGATATTCAGGGCTGGACACGATTTATCATTTGCCCAGTGTGTTGTACTGTTACATCTGTAACACTTACCATTCCTCTTAAACTGAGCTCGAGATTTGGTATTCAACTTATCTTTAGTCTGAGATTTCATTAAAGAATCAGAAGGCTTCTGAGACACATTAGTATTAACAACTGTAACATCCGAACCAACTTTGTTGAGATCTTTTTTTATCTCTTTCACACATGCTAGTGAGTGTTCAATTCTTTTAGCTATCACTAAGACCTCATCAAGAGACGGTTCGTCTTTAAGCCAAAGTTCATCCCTTACTTTCTCAGAAATACAACCAAGCATAAATTGATCTCTTATCCTTTCCTCAATTAGTACATCAAATTTACAAGTGGAAGCTAGACGTCTGAGATCTGTCACATAATTTTCTATGCTTTCATCCTCCTTCTGCATGCGTCTACCAAAGTGATAGCGTTCTAAAATAGTACTAACTTTTGGCAAATAATGTGCATCTAGCTTGTACATACACTGTTCAAATTCATTCAGACCTGTAGCAGCACTGGCTGGAACATCAGGAAGATGATCAAAGACATCTTGACCCTCAGATCCAAGACAGTGCATTAGAAGAGCCGTTTTCCTCTCAACACTGAGAGAAGTTCCACACACACGAGCATATCGCTCAAAAACTTTCTTCCACTTGGACCATTTAATAGGTGGATCACCAGGCGATTGTAGAAAAAACGGTGCAGCCGTAACATTCTGCATGACTCAGAAATATTTTTTTTTAAAAATAAAACTTTTCCCTTTTTTTTTTAAATCCACTACAAATCTCCTCTTATTAAACCAGAAACATGCTATATCTAATACGTACAACAGCAAATTGTAATTTGACTATAAGTGGAGAAATGTGGCCTAAATGTTAAAGAAACTTAGCATATCAGCACTGTCTACTCCAGGACTCGCAGTCCAGAACTCCGTCAGTGTAACATAGAATTTTTCCCAAAGATGTTTATTTGTAAATGTCAGTACTGCATCACCAACAGTACATGAAGACTTTTAATTGAACTCGCAAAACTTAAAAGCTGTGTGTGTCAGCGTTACTTAGTAAACAACACGCATGTATTTGTCGTTACATAACAGGGCGTGTCAGGGCTGCTTAGTTGATGCTTAGCTGCTTAGTTGATTATTGGGCTTGTTACAAGCTGTGCGTGTCAGCGTAGTTTGACAACTGACACGCAGAATATTGTAATTCCAGTAAAACAGCTGTGCGTGTCAGCGCTGCTTGAACAATGATAAAGCCCCTCTCGCACAGTAACCACACAGCGCTACACACCCTTCTTATGGGCTCCGTTGCATGCGGCAGAAGACACGCCGATTAAAGTACTTACTTTTGAACAGCTGTGCGTGTCAGCGCTGCCTGATCAAAACACAAGAGACACTCGCAAAATGTAGATCCACGGCGTTCCTCACTCTTCCTGTGCGCGTCGCTGCAATGCCAACCGAGGACCGTCGAACAATGGCTGAAGCGTGTCAGCACGTCATGCGCTTCCACCGAGGGACGTCAAATAATTGCTGAGTAGCGTGCGTTTCAGGGTTACCAAGACAGCAGAAGACGTTGCGTTCCAGGCAGAGATTCGACGTAGATCGTCTGTCCAATCCAGTACTATCTGCTAACAATGGAGGAATTCAGCAGATTGACCTCGAAGAACGTTGCGCTCGAGATAAACAGAAAGAGCGCGAGCAACTGAAAGGCAAGTCCAATTTAAATAATAATCTTGTAACTGGCAAGTTTTTTAAGATACTGAATCGGCAGTAATAAAAAAAAAAAAAAAAAAAAAAAAAATCGTCAGCTTGTGCCACACAAGAATAGTATCCTTGACAGAAGCTTGAGCGCCTACGAGGATTTTACTCAAAAGTAAAAAAAACCTTAACATCAACACGATCACAGTGTAAACGTCGTACAGGTGATGAATGTCACTGTAGCACCACGAAGATAGCCAGATGAAATGGACAAGTCTCAGTAAACACGCACTTAGAAAAAAAACAGTCTTACTTGGCAAATGAATAAATTCGTTTTTCTAATCTTTAAAGGTCGCTGTAGTCTGGAGTTGAGCTGTTATCCGTTTTCCCAGTCGTCGCCAGTGTTAAAAAGTGCATCATAGGTATATGAATGAAGATCCAGAATCCAAATGTAGATATGAGGAATGGTTTAATTGAAGATGCAGGTTAAACAACTCATCCATCCAACTGCCAGCAGGTTCATCAGTCTATCCTCACACAGCATTCTTTTCCACCAGCTCAAGATGAGAACTCTAGAACCTTAAGACCTCACCAATGTGTCAGGAGTGACATCACCCATACTAGCATAAGCATATTACAACACAGGGCCACTCGGGCGGCTGGGTGCAGGGTGCTTTTGAGCCTTCGGGCGCTCAATGGAAATCAATGAGAATGTTCCGGTTTGGAAAAAGGCTGCAGGCTCGGGGACGAGGATGTTTCAGGTGCCACCACCACTTCGAGAGGTAAGTTGGGTAGTTGTAGGTTAGGTGGGTACCCCGGGATTGGGCACAGGGGGCCGCCGGGGTGCCTTTTGACGTCGGGAATCTTACCCTCTGGTCGATCGCGGTTGGGGTGGCACTTGGTTCTGAGGCTGCAGGCTTCTTCCGGGATGTCGAGGGGGGTCCTTGGGTGCCGGACTCGGGGTCACAGTCACCGTGGGGTCATCCTCAGGGTCTTTGTCCACTCCGGCACTGGCCAGGCTTGGCTGGTGCAGAGTGTGTTGGGTCCGCGGTTCCGGGCTGCTGCCAGGGGTTAAAAATAGGTTTCTTGAGTAGAGCCTCTACTCATGGGAGTCCCAGGGGCTTAGAGCCAAAAGGTAGCCAGGTCCTCCGGGGTTGGTGAGGTTGCTGGCCACGAGAGATGCTGCGCTGGTGCAGGTTCGAGAGTCGACAGGCCGGTAGGGCTGGGGCCTAAGCAGTTGGTGTCTTCTTCTCTTTTTAGCAGCTGCAGGGCAGGTCTTTGTTCTTCTTGCTCTTCTTGTAATTTTCTATCTGGAATCTAAGGAAGGAAGGTTCAGGGTGCCCCTAAATACTAGATTTAGGGGCGTTACAGGTAGGTGAAGGCCAGGGACCAATGGGTCCTTGTCCTGGGGTGGGTACACCCCTATCCTGCCTCTCTCCTGAGGGAGGGGGGCAGTAGCCTAATCCTGATAGGGTAGGGCCTCCCATCTTCAAGATGGCGAGAGCCCGGAGATGTGCTTCACCTCGCCTCCCCCACCTGAGGGGTGGGGTGGGCAGGCTGGCACATCCCCTGTCCTTGTATGGGCTTCCCGCCAGAGTGGGGGGTTGCAGTGGCCTGGGGAAACTCCAAATGGCGGCCTGCCTTTGAAGCTTCCCTTTGCTCATCCTGGGGGAGGAGATTTCTCACCTCACCCAGGATGTGCATTGTTGCAGGCCCGGGAGAGCAGGGGCTCTCCCACCCAGGGGTCCAGCAACATGTCTGCTGTGTGGCAGCCGGGGCAGCCTCAGAGCAGACGTGGATTGTAAGTTAGCTGTAAGGGGGCATCTCTAAGATGCCCTCTGGGGTGCTTAGTACATTAAATCCTACACTGGCATCAGTGTGGGTTCAATGTGCTGAGAAGTTTGATACCAAACTTCCCAGGCTTCAGTGGTGCCAATATGGTGCTGTGGAGCTCGTGTTTGACAAGCTCTCAGCACCATGTACTCTTAAATGACAGCACTGCACTTACAGTGCCCAGGAATGGACCCGGGTACTGTAGGGGCACAGGGCTCCTGCTCCTGTGCCCACACCATAGGCGTAATGCACCCAGCTAGAGGGGTGGCTGACATATGCCTTGGCAGTGTAGGTGATGGGCATGGTACACAGTGATGTGTGCCATGTCGACTCTTTGTTTTGTCCTGCACCCAGACACTCAGCCTGCAAGGGCAGTGTGTGTGTGTAAGGGTACAGGGCCTCTGAGGGTGGCACAATGAGTGCTGCAGCCCTTAGAGGCCTTCCCTGGCCACAAGGCCCTGGGTACCTAGGGTACCATTTACTAGGGGCTGACATGTGGCTAGGGTTTGCCAATTTGGAGTTTGTGTGGTTTAAGGAAGGAACATATGCCCTGGGCACCTGATTGGCAGGAACCCAGGGTACACTCAATCGAAGTACATTTAGCAATTTAGCAAAAAGTGGGGGCATACCATGCAAGAAAGATGGCACTTTCTCACAGTCTTCATACATGGTTGCTCTATTATTGTAGGTAACCTTGAATAAGCAAGGGTGAAAAAGACCGTATCTGGCCCCCAATGAGCGGAGATGAGCTCTCCTATTGAGAGCGGCGTTGCGACGATCAACAGTGGCCTTGGCATAGTCCTGAGCAAAAAACAAAGAAGAGCCTGACCAAACAATCTCTGGAGAAGATTTAACCGCCGCCAATACTTTCAACACATCTGTATATTCTAAGAAATACAGGATGACTCGTCTTGGTCTGCGTGAAGGCGAAGCTTGAGAAGGCACGCGACCCAGCTGGTGCGCTCGTTGAATGTTTAGTACTGTACCTTCTGGCACGTGCAGGATCTTAGGAAGAAATGATTTAAAGAATGTAAGGGAGTCCAATCTGTCAAGTCCTTCCTCCAATCCGTAAATACGTATGTTATTCCGCCTATTGCGAATTTTTTTTCGGCCATTCGGCAATAGTGTCTGCCACTGAGCCTACTATCTTGGGGGGGGGGGGGGGGCACGGATCATGTGGAGAGCCAGTTGAAGTTGCTCTCACTAGATTAGTGACTTGTTCTAAGACTTGGTCCGTTTCTACGTGCCAGGAGAAGTAGAACACTGGTCCAGTGAAGAGCCTTGTTTCTTGAGGGCATTCTAGGCTATCAATGAACCTGCCATAAGTGGTAGTCTGTGAGCGTCAGATTCTATGCTAAAATGTATATATATTTTTTTTCTTATGCCATTTGCTTGAAAGTTGCAGTTCTGGGGGGATAAAGAGTACTCTTTTGCACCAGCCAATGGTCCAGAACCCGGGAGGCACCTTTTTTAGGGGCTAGAACTCATGGGCTACACCAGGGAAGTCCAGGGTAAGTTCAGTGGCTACTAGTCAGCTGGGTACTCTGCAATTGCAAGCTTTAGATTTAATGAAGATTAACAAGTGACTAATCAACTCGCCCTTGGAGTCCACTCACTGGCCCTAGGGGTCTCTCGAACAAGTCCACTGTAGGAGCAGCCCTTTCTCTTTCTGAACTCCTATCTTGGTTCAGCAGGTGTAGTCTTCATTGGTGCAGCCTTTCTTCCTGAGGTCTACAGGAATCACAATGTGGCAGCACCTCAGCACAACTTTGCCTCAACATCCGCAGGGTTAAAAAACAAGATTCTGAAAGCTAACACAGCAAGCTCAGTTGCAGTCACTCTTTCAGGTGATTCACTGGAAGAGGTTGAGCTGTCAACTACCTGGGCAGTGTCATAGACAAGCAGGGCGGCACAGACGCCGACGTCAAGGCAAGAATCGGCAAAGCAAGGGCTGCCTTCTTTTAACTAAAGATCAGGAGCTCCAAGAACCTACACACTACAAACCAAGATCAGGCTTGTATACCCCAACATAAAATCAGTTCTTCTGTATGGAGCAGAAACTTGGAGGACAACACTGACCACCACCAACAAAGTCCAGACCTTCATCAGCACATGACTGAGGAAAACCCGCTGGCCAAACCCCATCAGCCATGATGACCTACAGCAGCAGACTTTCCACCTACTTGCTAATGAAGAAATCCTGAAAATACCCTGGGGCTGGATAGGCCACACTGTCCGCAATCCCGCATCAAACAGTCAACCCTGACCTGTAACCCTCACAGGAAAAGAGGAAGGCCAAGAAACACCTGATGCCGAGGCCTCAAGACTGAGTGCAAGGAGATAGGTTATACATGGAGTCATATTTAAAGAAAAGCCCATGACACAGATGGCTGGAGAGTCCTGGTTCAGGGCCTAAACCCCAGGAGGCATAGTAGTGAAGAGTAAGTCTCTGTCTGCAGGATTCAGTAGGTGCAGTCTGTCTTCTGTTCCGTCTGAGTCCAGTGGTGTTCTGAGGCTGGAACTAGGGGTGCCACTTTTATGTCAAGTCTGAGTTTGTCGGTGGGGAGAACTCCCGAGCTGATGGGGCAACCCTACCCACTCTTAAATAATGTCCTGCAGGTTGGCACAAATCAATCCCATAGTGCATTTCTCTGTCCAAATCCACAATGCTAGAACCCTTCTCCCTGGTTCAGAGCTATGGACTCACCCCAGAGTTGTTCCCAGTATAATTAGCCACCCCTGCTGGAAAACCAGTTCTGCAACAATTTTTCCCCTTTGGAGATAGATGCCAGACTTCCTACCTCAACAAAGGACAGGACGGACTACAGTGTGACATGCATTAGGCTATTTGAGGTGGTAACCTCTTTGATGTCAGGCAGTCTGTTGCCACTGCCATCCTGAAAGGAGGAGGTCACACTTCCTCCTCCCAGCAGACCCTTTGTGCCCCTTCCTAGTAGAGCGTTACACATTCTGACCGGAGGGCAGCAGTCTGTGCTTTAGTGTCAACTGCTGTATTTAGTAAGAAACGGCTACTAGAACTTTGGGGCAAGAAAGTGTCTTTTTTTTTTTTTTTTAAGTCACCCTAATATTGAAAGCTTCTTTACATCCAACTTCAACAATAAGTCTGGTTTAATGTTACAATAAATTTGATACATTGGAGTGCTATATTTGGTGGTCCCAAATGGAAGTTTGCAATGGGCTAATGTAACTCTGTTAGCCTACGGGACCACTAGCCATGCAATAGTTTTTACTGTTGGGTTATGTCAAACTTAACATGTCCTTTTTAATAGTATGCACCCTGCCTTTAAGGCCTGCCTTTGGGTTGACTTTTGCTTTATAGAGGGAGGTTTTGGACTTTGCAAAAAGGGTGTTTGAGGAATGTGTGGCTTTTATATTGTATTTTAAACGTTGGTGAAACCTTGTTCTCAATGCTGGTGAAACCTTGTTTTAAACAGTGGGGAAAGCTTTTATACTTTTAGCCTTAGTACTATGGCAGCAACTACTTGTTGTGTATTCTAGCGAAATTTGCACTTACCTGACCCTTTGAGCCCGTCCCCGTTCCGCCACGGCTGTTGTGCCGATTGTTGCGGAGGGACGTGGCTCCTCCCCCCTCCTCCCTCGCGCAGTTCCGGGGGTTGGACACTATATTGGCAGCAAACTGAGGACTCACGCGCCGCAGCTAGCAGCATGAACGCTAGACGCTGGCTGCTTGTAGCGCCAGAGAAGTTTGCGACTTGCTTTTATATTGTATTTTAAACGTTGGTGAAACCTTGTTCTTAATGCTGGTGAAACCTTGTTTTAAACAGTGGGGAAAGCTTTTATACTTTTAGCCTTAGTACTGTGGCAGCAACTACTTGTTGTGTATTCTAGCGAAATTTGCACTTACCTGACCCTTTGAGCCCGTCCCCGTTCCGCCACGGCTGTTGTTCCGATTGTTGCGGAGGGACGTGGCTCCTCCCCCCTCCTCCCTTGCGCAGTTCCGGGGGCTGGACACTGCATATTAGTACCATGCCTAAGCGACCGCGCAGCGGGCGCGCCGATGGCGCGCAGCAGGTGCGCCAAAGGCAAGCCCGTCTGCGCCCGTCCGCGCTCGTTTAGCGACTAGCGCTGGCCACGCTGCAAGAGAGGAACTCCAGGCTCCGAGAATCATCTGGCTACGTAATGAACTCCTCAGCTTTGCCCGAGGAGGTTGTCTGAGGCCCTCCTGTACAGATGTCTCAGGGTGGGGGGGGAGAATATGGAACAATCAAAGGATTGTTGTGATTCCTGTCCCTTCCGCTTGGAGAAGCTACCTGACAATGGGGTCAAGAGTTGTGGTAGGCTGGGGGCATTATCATCTACAGCCATCGGACAATCACCTGTGACACTACAGGCTTGTATGATTAACTGTAGATCTCTACCTAAACACACAGAAGATATATGGCTCAACTTAAAAACAAATTCTTGGGACATTATGTTTCTGACGGAAACTTGTCTACAAGATAGCTCCAATCCTGATCTTTGCCTGGCGATCCCGGAGGGCTATAGGATGGCAATAGCCAATTGGAAAAACACCAAACGGGGGGGGGGGGGGGGGGGGGACTAGCGGTGATTCTCAGGAAGAAATGGGAAATTTCATCAAAAATAATCAAGTTGGCAGGCCCTATCGAGGCCATGTCCTTCTGTATTAGAGTCACCTCTACTCTTTCATTTGCTGGCTTACTTGTCTACCGACCCCCTGACTCTACTCCCTCGCACTGGCAGGAGTTGTTTGACACGATTGCTGTTCTCTCCTTAAAATATACTAATTTTTTTGTCCTTGGGGACTTTAATGTCCATATGGACAAGTCAAATTGCCCTTCAGCTGTAACACTTACGGATACTCTCCTCGGTCTTAACTTGACTCAGAGGGTATCCTCCCCTACGCATGTTGCAGGCCACACACTTGACTTGATTTTCTCAAATGACCTCTCCCTCAGTGTAAAGGATCCTTTTCCTCTGACCTGGACTGACCATTTCTTGGTCCCTTTCACGTTAACTGGCCAGATGATGCCCAGTGGGTCCAGTTTGGAGCCTGAGGCAAGAAGAAACTGGAGGAAGGTTCTCCCCGAGCCCATGGGTCTTGAACTTCAAAATACACTTCCGCCTCTAACAGGTCAACCAGATCAAGATATCTCGGTCTTTGATGCATGGATCACGGCGGCTCTAGACAAAGTAGCCCCCATCAATATCTTAAAACCTGCTAGAAAAAAACCTACAGCCCCCTGGTTCTCGTTAGAACTCCAGCGGGAGAAAAGCTTATGCAAGAGGCTTGAACGGCTCTGGTGGAAAAAGTATGAGGCCGGGGCAAAAGAGACCTACAGAATGGCACAAAAAAGGTTCCATAAATTAAAACGAAAAGCCCTGAAGGACTATTTCGCAGATCTAATTATGGCATCGGACAATTCCTCTAAAGAAGTTTTTAAAATTGTGAAAGATTTCGTAAAACCGCAAGTCCTGAAAAGTTCGATCTTCCCCTCTCTGCACTTATGTGAGGATTGGCTACCTTCTTCCAAACAAAAATTCAGACCATTTACGCAACTTTTCCTAAAATAACCACCCCAAGGCCACTGGCTGAGATCTTGCCAACAACTCTCCCCACGGAGGGCTGGAGTGAATTCCACCCTTTCAGCCCAGACATCTCCCTGTCTGAACTTTGTAAAGTTAAATCTGGTTCTCCAGCCGACCCCTGTCCTCCTAAGTTTTTTAAAATCCTAGCCCCATGGCTGAACCCGGTACTTAACCCTATTTGGAATTCCTCCCTGAAAGTAGGTATTTATCCAACTAACTGGGAAACGGCGTTTGTCCAGCCAATTTTGAAGAAAGAGGAGGCTGACCCAGCAGACTTAAAAAACTTCAAGCCTATCTCACTCCTTCCAGTCCCTGCTAAAGTACTAGAGAAGGAAGTTCAAATACAGTTGGCTGCATTCCTGGAGTCACATAAACTCCTTCACGACTCACAGTCGGGCTTTAGGACAGGCTACAGCACTGAGACGGCCTTACTTGAAGTGGCGGAAACAGTCAGGGAGACGATGGACCAAGGGAACTGTGCGATGTTAGTGCTGCTGGATTTATCCGCAGCATTCGACACGGTGTCGAACCAGATCCTCCTAGAAAGACTCGCCGCGCTTGGAGTGATGGGTACCACTCTGAGATGGTTCCGCTCCTTCTTGGAGGGACGTTCCCAAAAAGTGCTTTTGCACCCATATGTCTCCTCTTCCACCTCTTTGACATCTGGAGTTCCACAGGGCTCAGCCTCGAGTCCTTCCCTTTTTAACATCTATCTTGCCCCACTGGCCCCTATAATCGAACAACTGGGGGTGAAAGTCATCTCTTATGCGGATGACACGCAGCTTGTGTTCTCCTTTAGGGAACACTCCGAGGCTGCATTTACGAACTTCAGGAGTTGCCTACAGAAAGTTGCCTCCTGGATGAATGACAACTGTATGAAGCTAAATGCAGACAAAACTGAGGTACTCTTTTTTAACCAACCTTCCCCCCCCAGCTCAGAACTCTGGTGGCCTGCGGAACTAACCCCCCCCCCCCCCCCCCCCCCCCCCGGAGCCAGCAACCTCGGTAAGGAATTTGGGATTTAAATTCGATGCCTCGTTGTCAGGCAAATCCCAGATCAGCCAGGTCTCTGCCGTCTGTTTTTGGAAGTTAAAAACCCTGAGAAGATTCCTGAAGCTAATACCGATCAGCTGTAGAAAGTCCGTCGCTCGTGCTCTGGTCATCTCCCAACTTGACTATGCGAACAGTCTGTATCTTGGCATGCCAGAGTACCTTGTCAGAAAGCTGCAGATTATACAAAATGCAGCAGCAAGACTGATTAGGAATGTTCCGTTCCGCCATCACATCTCACCGCATCTCCTGAGCCTTCATTGGCTACCGGTAAAAAGACGCATTGAATTTAAGGCTTTAACCTTGGCCTTCAGAGCTTCTTGAGACTCAGGCCCAATATATCTTAAGAAAAGACTCCAGAAATACCATCAATTCAGGACCCTTCACTCGAATTATCAGGAGTTACTGGTAATCCCCCATTTCAAGAAAGCTAGGATGGGCGGCAGGTCGTTCTCGGTAAGAACAACCATGCTATGGAACTCTATGCCGGAACATCTGTGTAAATCCCCCTCAGAACGGGTCTTCAGGAAAAACCTGAAAACATGGCTGTTTGACCGGGCCTAGTCCCTCTTAGCACCTCTGCGTTTATTTTTCCGTGCTCTGTTGCTAGCGCCGGGACACCTCCGTTGGAGGTAGCTGTGCGCTCTACAAATGCCAGTAATAATAAATAATAATAGATACACATGCTTTGCATAAGTCCGCCATCTAGTGTTGGAGTCGGAAGACATGGCGGCAGGCGAATCCCGCATGCACTGCCGCCAGTGTGATCTTTCCACTCCACCCCTTTGTCCAAATCGCTTCTGTTCCTGACTTCGCGATGCAGCCGGTGATGCAGAGAGACGCTGAGGCACTGAAGGGGGCTGAGAAACTGCCAGGGCTCAATGTGTGCTTTTTTTTTTCTTTTCTTTTTTTACTCCTTTTACGGTGGCAGCGTTAACAGCGCATCATCCTTTTCCTGGATTTGGCTGATACCCGCAACTCTCAGATGCTTAATGTAGTGTCCTTAATTCCTTGCATTGGTGCCTCCACCTGGCCCCATTTTTCTTTCCGCAACTGCAGTGCAATGATGGACTTGTGCTGGGCACAGCTGCTCTGACACGGACGTGACCGAGGCAGAGCAGACTGGAGGTTGTTGAGCTCGACGTCCACTGCATTTGGCAGGGCTGCTGAGTGCTGGAGCCTTGTTTGCTTGTGAAGCAGTGGGGGGTGGGGGTGGGGGGGGGGGGGGGGGCAGCTCATATGAAGGCAGCATCAACCGCGGCAAGAGCTGAGGGCAGCCTAAAATCATGAAGCGGATCTACAACAATTTCAAGTTCTCTGAGCTCAGACGAAGATGCATTGGAGCCCAGAATGGGGGGAGGGGGGGGGGGGGGGGGTTACAGTTATGGAAGGCATACCACAAGGGTGGTCGGATGAGGAAATGGGGCCTGATGAAGCGTTTGATGTACAAAATGAAACATCAGACATTTTTAATCCAGCTGCTCGGACTGCAGAGCACAAAGAGGGGCGTCCACAGGGGCAGATCAAAAGGGGGGAAAACATCACCCTCCACAAGAGGACACAAATGAAAATACTACCAATGAAACATATGGGAAAACAAAGGAGTCCCCACTATTTTCCAAAGTCAAAGTAACACCAAGTGCATCATTTACCTTGCGAAGGCTGCCCGCTGAAACACAATCTGGTTTCTTGCTATCTGATCAATCCCCTGCTGCACATTTGGGCCTAATGGAAAATAAAGGCAATCACAGGTCCCCTCAGAAGGAGAGCAGTGTCGCAACGGACTCTCAGCTGCAGTCACAGCTAAAGCCACAGCCTCAGTGTCTAAACACAGGAGTAGCTCCCTTAGGGCAGCAAGAACCGGCACAGATAGTCTGGCAGGTTCTTAGGCAAGCAGGCAGAACAGCTGCAAGTAGGTGGAACTCTTTTGCAATGTGATTTAAAGATCATGCTAAATCTTATCTTGGATGAAATAACAGCTGAAGACAATGCAAGCAAGTTAGATATCATTCCTCCATCTCCGTTTGCACTCACTATAGTGGGAATAGTAATTTTTACATCTGCGCTATAACGCTTCCCTACTGTTGCACTCACTGGAGTGGGAATAGTCATTTTTACCCCTATGCTATCCAACACATATGTCGATATTTTGGCTATCGCTATTTTTGTGTATAGGGATATTTTGGTAATCGATATTATGTAGGTGATCCCTCTGTTGCTTCTTTCTGCACCTGTTCCTTCTTTCTGCACTTCTCTTATTACTTTCTGCACCTCTCTTGCTTTTTTCTCCACCCCTCTTCCCTCTTTCTGCACCCCTCTTCCCTCTGGCTGCACTTCTTGTTTCTTTTTGCACATCTTTTGCCTCTTTTTCTCTACCCCTTGCTTCTTTCCGCACCCCTGTTGCTTCTTTCCGCACCCCTCACCCCTCTTTCTGCACTTCTCTTGCAAATTTCTCCACCACGCATGTCTGTGTGCAACTAATTTCCCTCTTTCTGCACCCCTCTTGGTTATTTCTGCACTGCTCTTGCACATTTCTACATCTCTTCCCTCTTTCTTCACCTCTGTTAGTTCTTTCTGCACCTCTTTTGCCTGTTTCTGTAACTCTACTGCCTCTTTCTGCACTTTTCTTGCCCTTCTCTACACCAGTTTCTTCCTTCTGTACCCCTCTTGTGTCTTTCTGTACCCCTTTTGCGTCTTTCTGTACCCCTCTTGTCTCTTTTTGCCTCTTTCTTGAAAAATTTGGCACACCTCTTGCCTCTTTCTGCACCTCTGTTTCTTCATTCTGCACCCCTTGTTCCTCTTTCTGGACTTCTCTCGCCTGTTTCTATATTCAAATGGGAAATGTAAGCTGTCAAGTTTAAAGATTTGCGTGCTTTCCTGACTGAGGCATATGTCTACTTGCATATGTATTCTCACATGTGTTATGCATCTGAAGATGGTGGTTTAAAAAGCGGGTAGCTTCTCTTATAGGTGATCAAATCTTCTTACTTCTGCTCTGTCATTCGGTTGCACAGGCAGACATGTCGTGTGTGTGTGTGTGTGTGTGTGTATAGGCTCTGTTGCTATTCGGCTGTGAGGTTTCACAGTGACAGGATTTCCATTCCTGTTTCAAGAGCCCACCCTGCAGGGTCGGGGCCCCCAGTAAAATGGAACTGGTTGGAAGCATCTAATGGAGGGGGATGACCCGCTTTCCGCAATTCCAGCAAGTACAGGATTTCTGTTGCTATTTGGAATTGTGTGGGAGAAAGGGAGAGGAGGAATGTTATCCTCTTACAACTTCGTGGCACTAGCACAAGAAAAGAAGCGTTGCAGATTTTGGAGGCACTTTGCAGCAAGGATTTAAAGTCAGCACCGTTTGGGAACCAAATAACATTGTGACATTGGTGAAAATAAACACTATTTTAGCAGAAAGGAATCAATACCAGTGCACACGTGAGGATACCCACCGGGTGCATTCTGGGGCCTGCAGTCAAAAGAACGGGCTAAGGGCACGTGACCACTTGGAGCTAATAAACACACTCACCTGTGATCAAGGTAGAGACATTCTGAAACGCGCAAGGACCAAGAGTGTGGTGTATGCTGCAGCGCAGACATTTAATAAAAGTCCGCTTTTTCCATAATCCGAAGTTGGGCTCTGTTGCTGTTCGGCTGTGAGGTTTCACAGTGACAGGATTTCCATTCCTGTTTCAAGAGCCCGCCCTGCAGGGTCGGGCCCCCAGTAAAGTGGAACTGGTTGGAAGTAAATATATATATATTGGTGAACAAGCCTGCTTGGCAGGCGAAACGCGTCCTCCTAAGCTGTTCCAATAAATTTTTGGTCAGAACACTGCGTCGTCAATCTTTGTCGGTTCGAGAAAGAAAAAGACAATATTGCGGACCTTGCCTTGGTGGTCCTTTAAGACGACGCACCCGTTGGTTTGGTGAGCGTTGGCTGTACCGAGGGAA
Organism: Triturus cristatus; assembly: GCF_964204655.1. Classification (NCBI taxonomy): domain Eukaryota; kingdom Metazoa; phylum Chordata; class Amphibia; order Caudata; family Salamandridae; genus Triturus; species Triturus cristatus. Next base: position 35,569,329 of record NC_140593.1, on the reverse strand, counting down.
AGAGATGCTGAATATATATATATATATATATATATATATATATATATATATATATATATATTACCTACTGGCGATAGCCAGTAGGTAGTTATAGTTAGGACCACGTTTCCATAGGAAAACCTCAACATTCTATTTTGAATAACTTTGGCGCCGGTCGACGAATCCTCGCAAATTTTTCAAAATAGGTGGAGCGCTACGCTCCGCTCCTACCCTGAAAGTCTCGGGGGGATCCGTCAAGCGGGGGCTGAGATAAAAGGGGGGTCCCAAAACGCGTTTTTCCCATGCATTTTTCCATAGGACCTTTAGAACGAGCTACAGCCCGAACGGCTGAACAGAATTACTCAAAATTTGGCAGAGAGGTAGTCCCTAGGTCAAGGAAGTGCCTTTTGTAGGTTTGGTGTAAATCTGTTCAGTAGATTCTGAGAAAATAGCCTTTAAATCAATATATATATCTGAGCCAGCTTACGGTACGCTTACGGTACGCTTACCGTAAGCGTACGGTGGCGTGCGCGAGCGCGATTCTGATTGGCTCTTAGATCTTAGTAAACATTCGAATCGGCCGAAACCAGGAAGCGGCGGCCGCCATTTTGTCTCTCGCACTGAGAGTGATTTTTAAAATATCAAGCCCAAAAACATGTAAAGGGGCTGTTTTGACAACTCCCTTCCACATAGTCATGTTGAGGGAGTCCCCAAACATCCCCCAAGTGCAAAAACGGTTTTATTTTTTTTTCGGCAATTTCGCGGGGTACGCTTACCGTACGCTTACCGTAAGCGTACGGTAAAAAAATAAAAATAAAAAAAACACTATCCACACTTACCCCACCCCCTGTGCTTTTGGTGGCCGAAGGCCACCAAAAGCACAGGGCTTATGTTAAGGGCAAAAAACACTATCCACACTTACCCCACCCCCTGTGCTTTTGGTGGCCGAAGGCCACCAAATGTACAGGGCTTATTATAAGGGAAAAAAACTTAGCATTTAAAAAACCGTACTAATTCACTGAAAAAACCATAGGTTTCACACACGTTATAGTTAGGAATTAGCATTTAAAAAACCTTGCAAATTCACTGAAAAAACCATAGGTTTCACACATGTTATAGTTAGCGGAAATTTTACTGATAAAAAACCAGTGAAATTCCCCCGTTATAGTTAGCGCAGGCAACTATAACTCACGCGACTGCAATCTTCTGCTGATGACATATGTGTCTTTATGAAAAAAAAATATTTGTAATATATGTATAGCTAAAAATGTATGGAAGAAGACATGGGCAAATAAGTGTCTAAATACAGTATTAGCATCAGCAGAAGATTGCAGTCGCGTGAGTTATAGTTGCCTGCGCTAACTATAACGGGGGAATTTCACTGGTTTTTTATCAGTAAAATTTCCGCTAACTATAACATGTGTGAAACCTATGGTTTTTTCAGTGAATATATATATATACATACACTATTGGATACCCATGTGCCCTGTATTGTGAGCAGAAAGAAATGCATACGCCTTTTAAAAAAAAAAAAAAAAGTTATACATATTTACAGAGTATGCTGTTTGAAACACAGGTATTCAAGTGTTTGTATGTTTATTTATATGTAACTTGTCACTAGGTAAAAGCAGACACGCATGCATACCGTCACAAACTTGGTCAGACTTACAGCAGTGATATGCTTAGGATTGCTTTTATATATTTGGTAGGCCTAACATTCTAGCAGTTAATTTAATAGTGTACCTTCAAGAGAAAAGTGAGGTTTAAGACCTCTTCAGAGAAGGATTAGTGATTAGGGTACTTTGTAAGAGTGTTGGCAGGTACAGTCAAAGTAGGCCTGTTTCTGCACCTTAGTTGGCTTTCTCTACATCTCTTGCTTCTTTCTGTACCTTTCTTCCTCTTTCTGCACATGTCCGACCTATGTAGGCATAGTTGGAAATTAGCATTTAAAAAAACCATAGACATTCACTGAAAAAACCACAGGTTTCACGGAACGTTATAGTTAGACATTTCACTCGTTCAAAACCAGAGAAATGTGGCCGTTCTAGTTAGTTGAGCTAACTAACTCTTGCACCCCAAATGTATTTCATATTACATCACTCATGACATTGTCAGTGACATAACTGATGACATCACTGACTTCATCCGCGTGATATTCTGATGCACCTCCTTACATCCAAATATGTCCTTTGATACACCCACTCTAAAATACAGAATGCCATTCTCGAAACCATAGACACACCAATACCAGTTACTACATCCACTCCCTCATCCATACAGTCACTCATCAATACAGCCACTATCATATGCACTCATACACCAATACAGACCCTCCCACAATGCCACCCACCCATAGTTACTCACACAGCTAGTCAGTCATGCAAAGAATCAATCGCATGCCCATTTTCTCACCTACATAGATATGCACACACCACCTCAACTATTCATACAGATACTAACACATACTTGCTCTCTAATACAATCTCTGACACAAGCACACACTCATCCATACAGCCACTCACAATCACTCACTCTCATAACATTTATATACTCCAACACTCACATATACTGCCTGTCACATATGTAGTTACTGACTAGTGTACCACTGAGACATCCATTCACTCACCAACACAGCCATACCCACACAGCCCCTCACAGATGCACTCTTGAACCCATACACCCAGTGAATCACCCACTCACACATCCACGCTTTACCCTTCTTTATTCTCTTTATTATTGTCAATATCTCCCCCCCCTTCGTTATTTTCTCGCCAAGGAAATCCTGTTGCGCCTGAGACAGCTTGGGAAGATGCTTTTCAATGAGCCATGCTTCTATACTAGCTCTATTTACCATGCTGTCCTCCGTATACAGTTCTTGAAAAAAATCTTTAAAAGCCTCTCTTATCTTGCAGCAATCGTCCATGATCTGACCGGCGTTCACCACTTCGATCTTCCTTATATAGTTCCGGCTTCTTTCCAGCCTTGCTTTCTATGCAAGAAGTTTTCCACAACATTCGCCCTGCGCTATCTTTTGCTTTACTAACTTCCCATGATTGCTGTATTTTTTTTCTTCGATTTTTAACTTTAAATTCTATTTGTAAATCTTCCAAGGTTGCAGCTATTCTTTGCTTCTCTTCTGTGTCCAAGGACCTACTTTTCAGCTTTATCTCATTCGTCCCTATCCCTTCCTCTAGCCGGTTAAGTTCCAATTTCTCTCTCCTTGCCCAATTATTTGTTATACTTTTTAGTGTCCCTCTTTACTATGCCTTATAAGCATCCCATACCACATGTAAGGGTGTTAATGTCAGGTTCCAGGTAAAGAATCCCTTTGATTCGTTCACTAACTTAGTGACTATCTCCTCCGAGAGTAAAACCCTTCTATTTACAGTCCATCTACCCGGCTCCCGAGATGTTCCATACCCACCACTTTTTCCACCTCTTTTCTCCACCTCTTTTCTATCCATGAATAAATAGTCCAACCTTGAAGTGGCTATTCTTTTTACTATGGAAGGTATAGTCCCTGTTGACTCCATGTAAAATGTTTACGTTATTTCACCTAGCATTGTTCTCCAGCTTATCTGACAGAGCCTTCTCTTTTTACTTCAAACGTACCATTTCTTGACTGTTGTCTTGGACTGCAGATTGTAGTTCTTTAAATGCGGATTCCAAAACCTGTGTCCGTTGGGCCAAGTTTTCTAGTTTTGATTCTAAACTGGTACATGTAGTTTAGATCTCGTTTTGATTAGCCTCGGAAATTGCAAAGCACTCCTTCACTTCTTGGACCAGTTTGCCCAACAGCCCCTGCGCAGAGTCCACTTCCCCTGACACCCCTTTTCCAGGCCCTGGTACCTCTGCATTGGAGCGGGGAGTCTCTCCTGCTGCCACCAGGTCGCACTCCCTTACCACAGTTGACTCTCCTACCTCCAAACAAGCATATGAATTTGCCGTGGGGACACTTGGATGTATTCTATTTTGCAATGCGTGTCTCACCTTTTTGATTATTCCCTCGATGTGAGGCACAAGATGGCTGCCAACACATAATCCACATTGACATATCGAGAGAGCAGTTTAAAAGCTGCCTGACTAGGCTGCAGTGGCAGGCATAGAGCCATGTTTTCACCGCATGAATGTAGTGGTAGCAATGAATCCACTAGTGGCCTTTGTTAGCAGCCCTGGGTACTCTTTGTACCATACACTAGGGATTTATAGGTAAGTTACATATGCCAATCCAGGATCAGCCAATTACACCTGCTCTTTGAGGTGTCAGAGCACATGCGCTGGTGTCTGGTCATCAGGGCCGAGCACAGTTGAGAGCCGAAAAACCTACAGCATCAGTCCAAACATTAGGGGGTTGTGGGGGAGGGGGGTTGTGTGGGGGGTGACAATACAAAAGTCATTTTCTTACAGCGAACAGTATGTCACATGGGCTGTATCGTGCATCTTTAGTGGTTAATATATATTTATTAGAATGCCAAACTCGCAAGACTTTATTGAAGTATTGCAGTTTACTTGGTTGTTTGCGAGTTAATTTCCAGTAAAAGTTTTGCTCTAATATTCTGTTGTGCTTTTGGGAGGCGTTCTCGCGGTGCTCCCTTTCCGCAAGATGTTCATAGTGGGTGCCGTGCAGAGCCCTCTGGTTCTGACAGGAAGGGTGGGGAGGTTGTACTCCCTGTGCTTCAATCTCTTCTGTATCTTTTCTCTTTTATGTTGGTCTCCTTATTTCTGTTTTCCTTCCTCCCCAATATTCTCGAGAGGTCCTACTTTCCATTATACTCTGGGATACATGACGGTTATGTGCTCAACTGATCACTGTATAACTGGCCAATTTTCTACTGAACATTAAAATCCTACGAGGTTGGTACCAATAACCCTCATAGTTCATCTAGTAGAAACACTTGACTACTAACTCCAGCCAGTGTAGGAAGGTGGCTCTTTATATAGTGGTCTGAAACAAGATACACTGTGTAAAGAGACCAGGCAACCTTACTGGTTTACATAGGCAAAAACATCTTAACACAAAATGCTCTCTTTTGTGGTAGTGTTGGCGAGCAGTTTAGACTTAACAGAGGGTAGTGCTAGGCATTTTTTGTACACACAGGCAATAAATGAGACGAACAATCGAGAATAAATCAGAGCCCAGTTTAGAAAAAGAAGTCTTATTTTCATACCAATAAGTCTTATTTTGATACCAAGACCTTTGTTACTTTTTTAAATATGAATTTTACACGTAAACAGTTCACTTAAATGCATATTTACGTAGCAATGCTTGCCTAAGGGAGAAAAGGCATTTGCATAAAGTTATTGAAGGCCTGTTTCTGAGGGTCTCCTTCAGGACTTAGGGTTGTGCGGAGCCTAGGTCGAAAATACCACCACCAGTTACTCGTTACCTGCCCTGGGGCGTCTGTGTGCACAGGTGCTGGTTGGGTTGGTAGGTGCACGCGCTACGCTGGAGGAAAGAAGGGGCCACCTAGAAACAGGCTGCAAAGTGGGACTTGGGGACACGTCTGTGATCTTCCAATAGGGGGCCCAGGATGCTGCATCAGGCTGGGTGGATGAGCGGCAACATTGTGACTCCAATGCCTGCCGACTGCAGGGGAATGGCTCCTCTACTCCAAGGGAGATTACCGGCGATTTGCAAAGGTCTGGCAGTCTCCTGGGATCTTGGAAGCTGTTCAGATGCTGGATGAGTCGCTGATCGAGGCTGTCGAGACTAAGGCAGGCAGGGTTTTGTTTTAAAAGTCCAAAGCAAGTATTCAGTTTTCGCTTTTCTCGTGGCTCTTCCGTCATTTTCTTCTGGACCCATAGAATAGGAGTTCCTGATTCAGGGAATGAGATGGGTAGTAGCCAACTGGCTACTTAGCTGTAGGGTGCTTACGCTCTCTATATGACCACTGCCTGTAGGAAATGGGCATAACCCTGACCCAGAGAGCCTAATTCTGCCAAAACTAAGATGGTGGAATTATAAAATTTGTGTTTACATCAGGTAGCGCACATTAGGGGTGGCACTAGCCTGAGACGGCAACGTGCCTCCTGATGAGCTTTCCCACCTGCCCCGGTGCCTGTCTGTGGGAAGCCTTGGGACGCATATCAAAGGCGGCAAAGTCCTTTGAAGCCTACTTCCTTGATATGTTGATCACTTAGCCATCCTGCTTGGAGGAGGTAACAACACCTCTGGCTGGAGCAGGCATTGTTTATGCCCTCGGAGAGCATGGGCTCAAACCTGCAGAGGGTCAGAAGCCTATCTATTGTGGCAGACTTATCTACCCAGTCAGCCAGCACACTAGTAGTCGGTAAGTTTTCAGGAGGCATCTCTAAGGTGCCCTCTGGGTCCACGTCTTAATAAGTACCTCTGTGTTTTATTAAAGCAATATGTTTGACACCAAACCTCTCTAGTTTAACTGAAGCCACGGCATGGCACCTGACACCAAAAAGCCCCTCTGCACCCAAATGCCCCAGAGCCGACTGAGATGACCTGTTTGTGCTGCCTTGGACCGTGACCCATACTTACCTTAACTTAACTAAAGATTAGTCTTTCAAGTTGCTGCTAAGTAGAAGTATGCAGTATAGGTGTCTTTTCCCATAGGGTAACATTACCTCTTAGAGAGAATAAAAGTGTGTTTTCCTGTTTTCTTCAAAACTAATTTAAAAAGTACTTACCCAATAGCTAAGTTCCTGGTGTTAAATGATATAAACATTTTATTTTTGTTAATTGGTGTGGATTTCCTTATTGAGTGTGTGTCGTTCATTGACCGTGTGTATGCAACAGATGTCTAATATGCTTCCTTGATATGCCTAGGGTTGCTCTACCAACTACCACAAAAAGAGCCCCTTGGGATTGTTAAAGCAAGCCCCTGTCCACTCATAATTGACACCTGGACTCTCTATACAATATACCCAGTTTTGGTATATTATATAAAGAGACGGCTTTCTACAATTTATATAATGTTAAATTCAGATCCTGTATATCTCCTGGCCAGCTTCTGAATCTATGTAAGACGCGTGATCTGATAAATGCATTCAGGCTACACAACCCACTGGTAGTGATTAAGTCTGTTCTCAGCCATGTGACTCCTATCTAACGATAGACTAGCTTTTGTTGGGTAGCGGGCTCATTCAGTGATCAATTTCCCACAAAATTTAGCAAGTAGTAATCTCGGACCATGCATGTGTCTCATTAGGATGGCGGATGAACCCTACCCTAATGCCATCGAAGCAACGGGGATAAACAATAGGATAGTGGACACTAAAAAAATTAAACTATTGCCCAAAATGAGACAAACCTTTATATAAAAGGAAACCATATGTGAGACACTCCCTCTGAAACATTTTGTAATGCTCTTAAAGCTACCATTAGAGGATCCATGAGTTTAATGTCTATACAAATTGAAATGATCAGCAATGCCTCAATAACCGTGTAAAATAGATATTTAAAAACCTAGAGGTTAAACACAATCGTACTAAAGACCCTGCAAATCTGAACATCTTGAAACATCTTAAATATGAACACAATAACATTTTGAGTGAAAGAGCTCACAAATGGGTCTCAATGAAGAAAACTGAGAAAATGATTGGCAAAAACAAGGCAGGCAAGTATTTGACAAATTACTTAAAATATGGGAAAAGTAACATGAACACTACATCAATTCAGAACACCTTTGGCCACAATCTCACTTTCGCAAATGAAATACTTGTGGCCTTTGGAAAACCTTATGCCTACCAGACAGAACAATTGAGCTTCAAGGCTGTGGCTTTCCTTGACACATTCTCTCTCCCGACCCTGGCCATGTCTACAAAGGAACGCCTTGCCAAACCAATTATGCAAGAAGAGATGCTGAAAGCAATTCATGCCCTGAAAATTGGGAAAGCTTCTGGGCCAAACGGCTGTTCCAGGAACTACTATAAGCATTTGCTGAACCTCTACTCATCCCTCTATGTAACTTAGAGCTTCACTGAAATGGTCTCTATACAAGGTACAGCTTCTATTGTAGTAATTCTGAAGGCAAGGAAGAATTATCAGCCAATATGCCGCATACACTTTGATGGTAAAATCTATGCAAAAATCCTCACCTCTAGACTGGAGAAATGTCTTAACCAACGTATACACCCAGCACAATCCAGGTTTGTTAGAGGTGGGTTAGCTAGTTATAATATTAGAACCATCTGCCACGTTCTGGAGAAGTCCTACTGTCTCAACTCGCTGGCTATGGACATCGCTCTTGATGCTGGAAGAACATTCAATCGTTGAGTAGATTTTTCTGAGAGCTGTACTTTTCAAACTTGATCTGGGAGATGATTTTAATAAAATGGTTCTCCCGCTCTACTCCAAGCTTCACTTGGGATTGATGGTTGTGTCTAAAACCTTTCCCTTAAAACAAGGCACTAGATGAGGCTGTCCACTATCTCCACTGGTTTCTGGTGGCAATTGATCCCTTTTTGCAGGGATAAGATCTTGCAACAAGATCAAAGGGATCCCCTTCAAGACGGGTGCATAAAGGTATTGATCAGTGCATTCCCTTGTAGGAGAGTAGGGTCTGCTATCCTATGGTCACCCCAAATGTTTGCTTTTTGCTTCACTGGTTTTTGACATATTGAGGCTGTGGGCCTGCTAATCAGACCCCCAGCCTGCTGTTCTCTCTACTAAATTGACACTATGCACTTTAGGTGCATAACCAATTGGAACTGGATCACCCTGTGAGCCCCTGTACCAGTGTACAATAGGTACCCAGGGCATTGGTGTATCTAAGGCCTACCAGGGGCTGAAGCATGTATTGTGCCACCCCTGGCCTGGCCTAACAATTTGACACAACTGGCTGATCACACAGCTGGGGTAAGTTGGTGTATCCACCTCTTACTTAGGTGTAGTATACCTATACCTAACCTTAAATGGGACACATGTTAACCTATAAGTCACTCCTATGGCAGGCCTTAACAATCCTGAAGGCAGAGTGCTTGGTTACGTGTGAGATGGTGCTCTGTCATGAGCTGAGCCTGTCTGCAGTAGTCGGAACAACTTCCTTCTACCGTTTCCAGATATCGCCATACCATATACTCTTAAGTGCATTATGAACCTCGCGGTTAAATGCTATCTTTGGTTTGGCTTTATCAAAACATGTTGAGTAAGGTGTCATACGAATTGGAATACTAACCCCTCGCCAATTCTGGCGACGGGGTTAGCATCCCACCCTTCTAGAGGGACACGACATGTACAGAACCTGAAACCCGGGTAAAATCAGGCATAGCCTCAGCTCCACAAAATGGACGCTGCCACCACAGACACAAGTCTGCCCTCCTGCTGCTGGGAGTCCTTCCAGCTTGGGAGACGTGGACAAAGGGTTTCCTGCCAGGGGAGGTGCGAGCACCACCCCAGACAGGATTTTGTGTATTGGTCAGGTTGGGCTTGAATGGAATCAGACATGCCTGAGGCTCACAAGGAGCCTCGGTGCATATGCCAGTTCAAACCGGCCCTGGGGCACACCAGCCCCGGACCTGGGGCGAGCTGGACAAAGGATTGGCGGTGTAACCACCCCCCTTCCTCGTCCCACCCTTAGGGAGGGACCTAGCAGGTAGTCCGGCCCCTAGAATCCGCTTAAAGGTAGGAGCTGTGTCCTAAGACTTCAGACATCCTGGAATCAACTTGAAACTAAGAAGAAGACGGGAACTTCGACGTTCTGCTGCACAGAAGACTGAAGGAAAATCTCCCCTATGGTCAGGGAGTGACCATCTTGCTAACGCAAGCACCAACCAGCGAATCGATGTCTGCTTTGCCGCCACCTCCCGCCGGAGCCCGAGCCCAGAGACTGACAAGAACTGGACCTCCAGACCTCTCACAGCCCGATCCACAGTCCCTGCAAAGAAGGAACCCGTGGAGGCACCGAGACACGTGGAGCCAGCCATCTTGGAAGACACTTGACAAGCTGCAAGCGCAACAACAGAGGCTCCCTCCGAGTTGTGCTTTGGGTCCTGAGAAGCCCAACATCCGAGCAGCATCTGCACCAAAGGTGAGCCCTCCAGCATCTCCACGATCTGCGTGGGGCCCCTCTGCACTTTGCGACTCGACGCACCTGTCCGGTCCCTGGCCCGTTGGCTAGTGGCCATTTTGGCGAACCTTTCTGAAAACTACGATGCTGTTCTGGTTGCTCCAGACTGGCCCCTGCTCCCCTCCAAAGGAGCAGCCCCTCTGACCTTGCTGGTCAGAGCGAACAGCTTTCTTTGATTCCTGCAACTCCTGCTTTTGCCAAGGCTTGGTTGCTTCTTCCGAGTTGCCGACACCGCCGACAGCGAGAGCCTGCGTGGGACAGCTTGCGAACCAACTCCTGGACGTCGTCAACCTTCAGGGACCACGTGGCTGCAGAGACAAGCTACACCTCTTCACCTGTTTGCACCCGACATCGCCTGGTACCTACTTGGTGCCACGCCGGTCACTGGCTAGTGACTGTGAACACTGTCCCTCTGCTTTCAGGTCTTCTACACTTCCGATCCACCCTTGGATCCACCGCATCTCTTCTGGACCGACCGCCTGCAGCATCTTTGTCGTCAGGCTCCATTGAACAGATAGACGAAACCCGACGCACTTCGAGCCCTATGCACCCGCTTCCTGTGGGTGAGGTAAAGATGGCACTCTGGTGCACAAGTGTAGAGTAACATCTCTAATGCCTATGTTTGAAGTCTTGATTTCGTAGTCCAACCAGAAGACCCTTCTAGCAGTAACTTTTGAACTTTTACGCACGCATTGAAAACCTATGTGTGCCCGCGTGTAACTTTCCTCACTGCACACGCGACCCGTGGACCTCCTGGTCACTAACTAAAGTTAGCTCCTTGTAGGCCCAGCGATTATAGAGGCCCTAGGCCTTCTACCTTTCCTGTTTGTCGTACTTATTCCACTATTTTAGTATATGGTTTGAGCGGCCACCAGGGCCTATCCATATAAAGTGCAACTTCTGTATATTGTAATACTTTCTTGTTTGACGATTTGTGCTCCTGTGCTCATAAAGAGTCTAGAGGATACTTTGAGTAATAAATACATATATATTTTGAATATATCTGTGTGGTGTCCTTTCATTGGTATAAAGGGGGGTTACATATGGTAAAACAGCTTGCTTTACATGCCTAAACGAGTTTACCCTGAAAGACTGCTTAGCCTACGCTACCACTAGGGCAGCTGGTCCGAAAAGGTTGACTTACAACCACACCGTAAGGGTTGCTTGGCATGGTACAAGGTGGTCACTTTAATTAGTGAACATCATATACCAGGCCAACTTCTCACATTGGTGAGCAGCGGTTGGGATTTAAGCTTGCTGTTGTTTTACCTCTGTAATCTCGTTGTTACCAATTGAAAGATCATACAGGTACCTGTAGGTACATATAAAACAAGATAAGTTATATACTTAAGTTCTACTGAACTTAGTTGTTGTAGAGCAAAGGGAGTAGCACACCCTGACTACAACTACTAGATAGGTTTAGTAGGAAAACCCAAGTGTAGGTAGTTGCAACACATCCACCCACACTTAAGAGCAATGGCTGGGGCAGAGGGGTCCAACGTACCCATCTCTGTCGAGAGTGACCCCCAGAGGGCACCATCCATCTTTGCTACCCTAAACCAAAACGAGCTCAGGCAGTTGGCTAATTCGAGGGGCCTTAAACAGCCCGAGATTCCTACCTCTGCTGAGATCAGAGAACTCTTACAAGCTGATGAAGATCAGAGAGCTCTCAAGAAAGCCTCCCAGTTAGGCCCCTCAGGGACTGGAACAGGAGGCCCTCCTTCTGAAGATGCTACTGAAGTACCCCTTTCCAATAGTCACCCCTTAGATGAGAATCAGACTAAAGAGGATAAGAGCGATAAGGGTACTGATACTGATAGTAGTGAGGATGAAGGGAGAACTAGCCCAGTGCCAAGTATTATACTTGGCCCAGCTAACTTAAGGCTATTTGGGAAAGAAAATGGGGTCCCCCCATTGGATCTCTCCAGTGGACTTAACCAGGGGTCTGGGAGACAGAGGAATCACTCAGGTGACTCTAATGCCTCTCATACCTCTAGAGGCTCTCAGGGTCATTCCAGAAGAAGGATGACCAGCCCTCAGAGGAGGGAGCATGAGGCCAGAATGCAGGAAGCTCAGCTGAGGATCAGGAAGCAGGAGCTAGAAGTAGCCCTGATGCAAGAGAAACTGAACAAGGCTAGGCAACCTAGAGAGAGTGGGTCTGTACCCACTGGTGGCAGCATTGTCCCAAAGGACAAAGATAGGGTCTTTGATAATAGGAACCTGTCCAAGGTTGTGCCCCCCTACAAAAGTGGGGATGATATCCACACGTGGATGACTGCTCTTGAGAGAGCCTGCAAAGTGCAGCAGGTTCCTGAAGACCAGTGGGCAGCAATCTTATGGCTCTCCTTTGAAGGTAGAGGCAGAGATAGACTCCTCACTGTTAGAGAGGAGGATGTCAAACTACAGAGCCCTGAAGAGTGTCCTGGTTGATGGGTTAGGCTTAACCACTGAACAGTACAGGTTAATGTTCAGAAATACCCAGAAGGCACAGACTCAAGACTGGTCTGAATATGTTGAATGTGCCACTAAGGCTTTGGAAGGTTGGTTGCTGTGAAGTAAGGTTTCAGATTATACAGGATTGTACAATTTGATGATGAGAGAACAGATTTTAAATAACTGTCAAAACCAGCAACTGCATCAACACTTGGTTGACTCGGATCTGACCTCTCCCCAATAATTGGGAAAGAAGGCAGACAAATGGGTCAGAACCAGGGTTAAGCAAAAGAACCAGAACCAGGGCCAAGGGGGTGATCCGAAGAAAACAGACCAAAAGGGGTGGAGATCAGAAATCCAAAGACCAGAAGTCTTCAACAGGGCCCCAAACTAGTACTAATGAGGGTGGGCCCCAACAACCTAAAGGGAAGAAGAAAGAAGGTCCCAGAAAACCCTGGTGCAAATCTTGCAAGAATACAACTCACTGGACTAGTGATTGTAAGAAGGGTGGAGCCCCCAACACTGTTGCCCCTAAGGCACCTGCTCCCAGTAGTACTGTTAGCAGTGTTGGTCCCCAGACAAAGGGTGTAGTGGGAATCACTATGGGAACTGAAGGAGATTCTGACCTAGACAGAACCCTGACACAGGCAGTCTTGATCTGTGATGGGGACATGGATTTGTCCCTGACTGTGAGCCCCAGTAACCTGGGCAAGTACAGACAGACTCCCTTAATCAATGCAAAAGTGGCTCAAGCCTACAGGGACACATGTGCCAGTGTCACTATGGTGACACCAGGCTTTGTGGACCCTGGACAGTACATACCAGGTGAGAATTACCTGGTGACCAATGCCAGCAATGCCACTACTTCACATAGTGTGGCTGTTGTTAACTTCTCATGGGGAGGGGTAACTGGCCTCAAAAGGGTTGTGGTTAGTGCAGACCTCCCAGTAGAATGTTTGTTGGGCAATGACCTAGAGAGTTCTCTATGGTCAGAAGTGGAGTACAGGACACATGCAGAGATGTTGGGTATATCACCACATGTCCTTGCTGTTACCAGGTCACAGGCCAAAAAGTGCCTCACTGAACCTCAGGTCTTGGATCCTGGAACAATGGACCAAGCACCTACCAGGAAGAAGAACAGGAGGGTTAAGGCTGTGCCTTCCCCCATGCCTGCAAGTGATGATCAGGCTTCCCAGGAAGATGATCTCGAGACCCCTGAAGGAACTGTCCCTGAAGAGCTTGAACCTGATCAGGTTGAGTTTCTGGGGACAGGGGGACCTTCTAGGGCTGACTTGGGGCAGGCTCAGTTATCCTGTCCATCTCTTGAACCCCTCAGAAGGCGGACCTCTGGGGAGTCGGCGGGACCACCCAGTGGGCCTCCTGACTGCAAGGAAGTAGCCGAGCGCCGCTGAGAAGCCTCCTAGGAGAGGTCCTTCCCCTATGATAGTACTAGCCCAGTAACACCACCACACAGGACTCCACACTGGTATCAGTTCTCATATATTTTTATCGGTAATTATCGTAGGTTTCTTTGGCAATATGTACAGGTGGATCGAGGGATCCAAAAAGAGTCTCAATGTCCTTGTGGGGAAGGGGTAGCGGGACAGTCTCAGTACCAGCCTGGTACGGGGGTACCCTGCGCCCAGGTATTAAGCCTCAAGCTGGGAGGGACTCCGGGAGTCGGAGCGTCGGGTGCCGGACACAAGGGCGGCTCGAAGAGGTCGAGCCGCGACAGAGTCAGCAGGGCTCCGATGGCAGTTCCGCTAGGTCGAGCCGCGACGAGGTCAGCAGGGCTCCGATGGTAGTTCAGCGAGGTTGGGCCGCGACGGCGTCAGCAGGGCCCCGATGTTTCCGTGAGGATCTTATTCTCAGCAAGGTGGAGCCGCGACGCAGTCCGCAGGGCTCGAGGTTCAGTTCCAGGCAAGAGTCTTTTCTCCGTAGGGTCAGCCGCGATCCGATCAGCAGGGCTCTCGACTCCAGGATACAACTACTGTCCTGGTGCGGGTTCGCCCCAGATATAGGTCTGGAGCCCTTTGATGTCTGGACCCTTGCGTCTGGGGGGCGGAGAGGCCGGGCTGCGAGAGGCCAGACGCCCAGCGGGAGAGGCGCCAGTGCCCAGGGAGGCCGGAGAGCGATCGCACCCAGCCGTTGGGGGACGGTTGGGGGTCCCATCGAAACTCCCCTCCTCCGGGATCGGGGATTGGCCACGTGGTGCCCCCTGGCCGGATCTTGGTGCCTCGATGTCGGGGTTTCGCTGGGGCCGCGGCCGGGGGGAGCTGGCTCACGTTGGCTGGTGCGGGTAGATGTGTACAATCCAGGGGTACCCCGAAGGGTGAAGAGGTCCCCGGTCGGCCTGGAAAGGGGGCCAGGACCACGCCACGAGGCCGGGTCCAACAGGCGTCCCCCCCCCCCAGCCGAAGGCAGGGAGAGTCACTCATCTCCTTGGGGGTTCTCCTCGCCAAGGCGGAAGAAACGGGACAGGCCGTCGGCATTGGCGTGGTCGTTGCCGGGCCGGTGTTCCACTGTGAAGTCCATCCCTTGTAGAGAGATGGACCATCGCAACAACTTCGGGTTCTCTCCTCTCATTTGCATTAACCACCGCAAAGGCCGGTGGTCGGTTTGGACCCGGAAGTGGGTGCCGAAAAGGTAGGGCCGGAGCTTTTTGAGGGCCCATACCACGGCGAAGGCCTCTCGCTCGATGGTGCTCCATCTCTGCTCTCAGGGCAGCAGTCGCCGGCTGATGAAGGCCACTGGTCTGTCAAGGCCTTCCGAATTTACTTGGGACAGGACCGCCCCAACTCCGTACTCCGAGGCATCGGTCTGTACTATGAACTCCTTGCTGTAGTCGGGGGCTTGCAGCACAGGAGCGGTACAAATTGCTGTCTTGAGGGTCTCGAAGGCCGCCTGGCAGCGGAGCGTCCAGTTACCTTTTTGGGTTGCTTCTTGGACGTAAGCTCCGTGAGGGGTCCCACAATGCTCCCATAGTTTTGGATGAACCGCCGGTAATAGCCCGTGAGGCCCAGGAAGGCCCGAACAGCGGTTTTGGTGGCTGGGGGCTCCCAGGCCTTGATGGCGTCCACTTTTGGCTGGAGGGGAGCCACCTGGCCGCTCCCCACTTGATGACCCAGATAGGTCACGGATCCCTGGCCTATCTGGCATTTGCTTGCCTTTATCGTGAGTCCGGCCCTCTGGAGGGCGGCCAGAACCTCCCCGAGGTGCCCCGGGTGCTCGGCCCAGTGGCTGCTGAATACGGCAATATCGTCCAGATAGGCGGCGCCGAACGCTTCCAGCCCGGCCAGGACCTTGTTTACTAGTCTTTGGAAGGTCGCTGGGGCATTCTTCATGCCGAAGGGCATCACCCGAAAGTGGTAGTGCCTATCGGGAGTGGAGAAGGCGGATCGCTCCCGGGCGCCGGGGGTGAGCCTGATCTGCCAGTATCCGGCAGTGAGGTCGAAGGTGCTTAGGTAGCGGGCGGCTCCTAGGCGGTCGATTAGTTTGTCTGCCCGAGGAATGGGATGGGCATCGGTCTTGGTGACGGCATTCAACCCTCTGTAGTCCACGCAAAACCTGAGTTCCGGGGTGGTGCCTGGGGCGGCGGCCTTTGGCACCAGGACCACTGGGCTGGCCCAGGGACTGTCGGAAGGTTCGATGACCCCGAGGGCTAGCATCTTGGCGACCTCGGTTTGGATGCAGGCACGCACTCGGTCGGGCACCCTGTAGGCTCGGTGTCGCACGGGGGGGCTGTCCCCGGTGTCGACGTCGTGGACGCACCAGGGAGTGACCCCGAGAGTGAGGGAGAAGAGGGCAGCGAAGGGTTGCAGCAGCTGTTGACAGTCGTGGCGCTGTTCCGAGGTCAGGGTGGTGGAGAGTTTGACGCCCTCTATGGAGCCGTCTTGGTCGGAGGTCCTCAGGAGGTCGAGTAGGGGCTCGGAGTCGCCTTCGCCCCCATCGTCGGTAGCAAGCAACAGGCTTCGTTCCGTTCGGGCAAAGTGGGGTTTGAGCCGGTTTGCGTGTAGAACCCGGAGGGGGTTCCTGGGGGACTCCAGGTCGACTAGGTAGGGTACGGGGCTCTTCTTCTCCACCACCTTGAAGGGCCCGGTCCATTTGTCCTGGAGGGCACAGGGGTCCACGGGCGACATGACCCAGACTTGCTGGCCTGGCTCGAACTCAATGGAGGAGGCGTTCTGGTCATACCAGCGTTTCATGTCCTCTTGGCTGGCCTCGAGGTTGGCCTCGGCCAGTGCCCGGAACCTCCGGGTTAGGTTCCGCAGGGTCAGGAGGTACCGGTAGACGTCGGGAGGGGCATTTCGGATGTTCGTCTCCCAGCCTTCCTTGACCAGGCTGAGGGGACCTCGGACAGGGTGTCCGTACAAGAGTTCGAAGGGGCTGAACCCCAGAGACTTCTGCGGGACCTCCCGATAGGCAAATAGGAGGCAGGGCAGCAGGACATCCCATTTCCGCCTCAGGGGCTCTTCCAGGCCCTTGATCATCCCTTTCAGTGTTCTGTTGAAACGTTCGACTAGTCCGTTCCCCTGGGGGTGGTACGGGGTGGTGAACTTGTAGGTGACCCCGCATTGTTGCCATAGGGACCGCATGTATTTCGATATAAAGTTAGTTCCTTGGTCGCTCACCACCTCCCGGGGGAACCCCACTCTCGAAGATTCCCATCAAGGCCCGGCCCACCACGGGGGCTGTCACAGTTCGGAGAGGGATGGCCTCAGGGTATCGGGTGGCGTGGTCGACGAGAACGAGGATGAAGCGGTGACCCAGGGCGGTTCGGGGGTCCAGGGGCCCCACTATGTCGATCCCTACCCGCTCGAACGGGGTGTTGACTGCTGGGAAGGGCTGGAGAGGGGCTTTGACCCGTCCCCCAGTCTTCCCGCTGGCTTGGCAGGTCTGGCAGGTCCGGCAGTGATTGTCCACGTCCCTACGCATTCGGGGCCAGTAGAAGTGGGTCACCAGGCGGCTGTATGTTTTGTCTTGCCCCAGGTGCCCGGCGAGGGGCACATCATGTGCCAGATTGAGGAGGAAACCTCGGAATCGGAGGGGGACCACCAGCACTCGACCGGCCCCTAGTTCTGCGATCTTCTGCTCACTGTAGAGCAGGTCATTGTCCCAATAGACCCAGTGAGTTCCATTGGGTCACCGGCGGCCTGGGCGGCCGCCTGCTGTCGAGTCCCCTCGAGGGAGGGGCAGGTTTTCTGTTCTTGCTGGAACTGTTCCCTTGTGGGGCCCCCGTCGTGGCGCCATTGTGCAAGTTCAGGGAGTTCGCCGAGGGAGGCGATCTCGTTCTGGGGAAGTTCGGACGGCCCGGCATCCGCGTCGGGTTCCTCCTCGACAGAGGGAGGTGGTGGTTCGGGCCCCTCGGGCTCGTCGGGTGCCGCCGCTACGGTTGGTCGGTGGGCCGGAGCGGTCATGGACCGGGTGGTGGCGCAGGCCCATTCGGGCAGTCCTAGCATCCCTAGATGCTCCCGGCGCTCAACCTGGGCCCAGGGGGAACTTTCCAGGTCGTTCCCCAGGAGGCAGTCCACTGGGGCGTCGTCACGGACGGTCACTTTCAGCAGGCCTGACACTCCTCCCCACTCGAATGGAATCCGGGCCATCCGGCACATGCTCTCGGTGTTCTCGGCCGTCCGGACGGGGCACAGTACATGAGGTAGGATCTGTTCGGAGGTCACCAGGTGGCGGCGGACAGAGGTCCCGCTGGCTCCAGTGTCACGGAGGGCTTCGGCCCGGCGTCCGTTAATGGTGACCCACTGCTGGTATTTCTGGGTGTTTCTCTGGATGGGGGTTTGGGGCACCATTTCTCGGCTGCCCAGGCATACGAGGGACATGGCGGCCGGCTCCCACTCGGTGGACCCGGCGTCTGTGTTCTCTTCCTCCTCCTCCCCTTCCCCCAGGGCGGCGGCCGCCAGCTGTCGGGGCGGGGGCCCGGTGGTCCCGCTTCGTCAGTTCATGGGGCAGGTGGGGTCACTGGCATAGTGCCCTGGTTGTTGGCAGCCGTAGCAGGTTACCGTTGTCCGAGGTCCCGGTCGGGCTGGGGTTGTCCCCCTTCGTGCTAGGGTCGGGGACGTGCGGTTCGAGGGCGGACCCCGAGGAGGACTCCGGGGCGGCCCTGCTGTAAAGTCTCGGTTCCGGTATGACCCTCCTCCTCCGCGCTGGCGGGGGGGTCCTGTGGCGTTGCGCTGGTACTCCCCCATCGAGTTCTGGGGGACCCGGGTGTTCACCCACCGATCGGCCTCAGCGGCGAGCTTCCGTGGCTCGGTCAGTTTGCTGTCGAGGAGGTGCTGTCTTAGCTCGACGAAACAGTTGTTGGAGAGATGCTCCCAGACAATGAGGTCGAACAGCTGCTCGTAGGAGGTGACTTTGCTGCCCTTGACCCACCCTTCCAGGGCTCTGCTAAAAAAGTCGACGTACTCCACCCAAGTGGTACCGGGGAGTTTCTTGCAGTCTCGGAAGCGCTGGCGGTACATTTCTGCGGTGAGGCCATAGCGGGTGAGCAGGGCCTCCTTCATGTGATCGTACGAGGTCATCACGTCGTCCGGGAGCTGTAGCAGGGTGTCTCGACCCTCGCTGAGGAATCGTCCCCATAGGCCGGCACCCCAATCCTTCCGGGGTACCCGATGGGAGGTCATGGCCACTTCGTAGGCTTTAAACCATTGTTGGATGTCGTCGTTCTTGTAGTATTCTTTGACGACATCCTTGGGGATATGTACCTTCGCCTCTGTCGGCGGAGGAGTGTCCTTGTTTCCGGGGGTGCCGGTCTCCCCCTTTTTGGACTTAAGTTCAAGCTCCTTGAGGCCCCGCTCGTGCTCGAGGGTTAGCCTTTTCTCCTCCAGTTCTCTGTGCCGTTTTTTTTCCTCAATCTCTTCTTGCAACCGTAGTTGCTCTAGGGCCAACTTCTTTTCCGCCAGCAGGAGCTCTCCGTCCAGCCGGAGTCGTTCGAGTTCTAACTCATGGGTCCGGACCCTCTCCCGCTCCCGTATCTCTTCTGGGGATAGGCCGGCTTCCATGCTGTTTCTTCCCCCATTTGCCGGGGCCGTGGTTGGCTGTAAGGCTACGTTTAGTTCTGACGTTCCTTCGCTTTGGGGCGACGCTACTTCGGACTCTACCCAGGCTCTTAGGGCTTTCTGCATGTCCTCTTTTGAGCCTAATCCGGGGGTCGAAATGCCCTTGTCTTTACAGAACTGTTTGAGTTCTTTGTGGGTGTATTCCTCCAACCGTTCTTGTTGGAACCCCACGGTCGTGGTGGTCTCCTGGCTGCTCATGGTTATTCTGCGTCTGGTTAGGTAGCGGGTGAGTTACTTGCTCTACGATTTGCGTCCAGCTCGGATCCCGTCGCTGGCCACCAAATGTTGGAAGGCGGACCTCTGGGGAGTCGGCGGGACCACCCAGTGGGCCTCCTTACTGCAATGAAGTAGCCGAGCGCCGCTGAGAAGCCTCCTAGGAGAGGTCCTTCCCCTATGATCGTACTAGCCCAGTAACACCACCACACAGGACTCGACACTGGTATCAGTTCTCATATATTTTTATCGGTAATTATCGTAGGTTTCTTTGGCAATATGTACAGGTGGATCGAGGGATCCGGAAAGAGTCTCAATGTCCTTGTGGGGAAGGGGTAGCGGGACAGTCTCAGTACCAGCCTGGTACGGGGGTACCCTGCGCCCAGGTATTAAGCCTCAAGCTGGGAGGGACTCCGGGAGTCGGAGCGTCGGGTGCCGGACACAAGGGCGGCTCGAAGAGGTCGAGCTGCGACAGATTCATCAGGGCTCGGAGGGTCAGTTCAGCCAGCTCGAGCCGCGACAAAGTCAGCAGGGCTCCGATGGCAGTTCCGCTAGGTCGAGCCGCGACGAGGTCAGCAGGGCTCCGATGGTAGTTCAGCGAGGTTGGGCCGCGACAGCGTCAGCAGGGCCCCGATGTTTCCGTGAGGATCTTATTCTCAGCAAGGTGGAGCCGCGATGCAGTTAGCAGGGCTCGAGGTACAGTTCCAGGCAAGAGTCTTTTCTCCGTAGGGTCAGCCGCGATCCGATCAGCAGGGCTCTCGACTCCAGGATACAACTACTGTCCTGGTGCGGGTTCGCCCCAGATATAGGTCTGGAGCCTTTTGATGTCCAGACCCTTGCGTCCGGGGGGCGGAGAGGCCGGGCTGGGAGAGGCCAGACACCCAGCGGGAGAGGCGCCAGTGCCCAGGGAGGCCGGAGAGCGATTGCACCCAGGCGTTGGGGGACGGTTGGGGGTCCCAACGAAACTCCCCTCCTCCGGGATCGGGGGATTGGCCACGTGGTGCCCCCTGGCCGGATCTTGGTGCCTCGATGTCGGGGTTTCGCTGGGGCCGCGGCCGGGGGGAGCCGGGTCACGTTGGCTGGTGCGGGTAGATGTGTACAATCCAGGGGGGACCCCGAAGGGTGAACAGGTCCCCGGTCGGCCTGAAAAGGGGGCCAGGACCACGCCATGAGGCCGGGTCCAACAGCTCCTTTATTCAGAGGCTAGAGACCCAAAACCTGGTGCAACCAGGAGGTTGGTTATACCTCTGCAATTTAGGGGCTTCCTTCTTACCTTGGCCCATGATATTCCTCTAGCAGGACACTTAGGCCAGAACAAGACTTGGGACAGGCTTGTCCCTCACTTTCACTGGCCTCACTTGAATGAAGATACCATGGAGTTTTGTCGCTCCTGTGTGACCTGCCAAGCCAGTGGCAAATCAGGTGGCACAACAAAGGCCCCCCTAATACCACTACCGGTGGTGGGGGTTCCCTTTGAAAGAGTGGGAATAGATATAGTGGGTCCCATGGATCCCCCCACTGCATCTGGGCACAGATTTATACTGGTGGTAGTGGATCATGCCACCAGGTATCCAGAGGCAATTCCCCTTAGGACCACAACAGCTCCTGTTGTGGCCAGGGCCCTGCTGGGAGTATTCTCCAGAGTGGGGATTCCTAAGGAGGTGGTTTCTGACAGGTACCAACTTCATGTCAGGATACTTGACAGCTATGTGGAAGGAATGTGGTGTCAACTACAAGTTCGCCACTCCTTATCACCCACAATGCAATGGGCTTGTTGAGAGATTCAACAAGACCCTAAAGGGTATGATCAAAGGATTACCTGAAAAGCTCAGGCGAAGATGGGACATCCTTCTACCCTGCCTTCTGTTTGCTTACAGAGAGGTCCCACAAAAAGGAGTTGGCTACAGCCCCTTTGAATTGTTGTTTGGGCACTCTGTAAGAGGCCCCCTATGTCTGGTGAGGGAAGGATGGGAGTTACCTCTCAAAAAGCCTAAGCAAGACATAGTGGACTATGTACTTGGTCTCCGCTCCAGGATGGCTGAGTACATGGAGAAGGCATCCAAAAACCTTGAGGCAAGCCAGGCCTTACAGAAAGCTTGGCATGACCAAAAGGCTGTCTTGGTTGAGTTTCAGCCAGGTCAGAAGGTATGGGTGTTGGAGCCGGTGGCCCCAGCAGCACTCCAAGACAAATGGTCTGGACCCCATACAATCCTGGAAAAGAAGGGAGAGGTTACCTACTTGGTGGACCTAGGCACTCCCAGGAGTCCCCACAGGGTACTCCATGTTAACAGGTTAAAAGCATATGTTGAGCGGGCAGACATGGGCTTGCTCATGGCTACAGATGAGGGACAGGAGGAAGAGAGTGACCCTCTCCCAGACCTGTTGTCTCAGAACCCTGAAGATGGTTCAGTTGAAGGAGTGACCCTTGGAGGCAACCTCACTGAGCATCAGCAGATTGAATGTAGACAGGTTCTACAATCATTTCAGCATATGTTCTCACTGATACCTAGTCAAACTGACTGGTGTACCCATGTGGTGGACACTGGTGACAGTCTTCCTGTAAAGAACAAACTTTACAGGCAACCTGACCATGTCAGGGACTGTATAAAGGCTGAGGTACACAAAATGCTGGAATTGGGTGTCATTGAGCCCTCAGAGAGCCCCTGGGCTAGCCCAGTGGTTCTGGTCCCCAAACCTCACACCAAAGATGGCAAGAGAGAGATGAGGTTCTGTGTGGATTACAGAGGACTCAATGCTATCACTAGGACAGACGCACATCCTATTCCAAGGGCAGATGAGCTCATAGATAAACTGGCTTCTGCTAAGTTTTTGAGCACATTTGATTTGACAGCTGGCTATTGGCAAATCAGGTTAGCTGAGGAGTCTAAAACCAAAACAGCATTTTCAACCCCAGGAGGACACTACCAATTTTTGGTGATGCCCTTTGGTCTGAAGAATGCACCTGCCACCTTCCAAAGGTTGGTGAATCAAGTCCTTACTGGGTTGGGTGACTTTTGTGCAGCATATCTTGATGACATTGCTGTCTTTAGCTCCACCTGGCAGGATCACCTGATCCACCTGAAGAAGGTACTTGAGGCTCTGCAAAAGGCAGGCCTCACTATCAAGGCTACTAAGTGCCAGATAGGGCAGAGTAAGGTTGTGTACTTGAGCCACCTTGTAGGTGGAGGCCAAGTTCAACCACTGGAGAGTAAGATACAATCCATCATGGACTGGTCTCCTCCCACCACCCAGACTCAAGTCCGAGCTTTCTTGGGCTTGACTGGGTACTACAGGAAGTTTGTTAAGAACTATGGGTCCATTGTGACTCCTCTTAATGATCTGACATCCAAGAAGATGCCCAAAAAGGTTCAGTGGACAGTAAGCTGTCAAAAGGCATTTGATGACCTGAAGAAGGCCATGTGCTCTGCACCTATCCTGAAAAGTCCTGACTACTCCAAAGAGTTTATTGTCCAAACAGATGCTTCTGAGTTGGGTGTGGGAGCTGTGCTGTCACAACTTAATGTAGATGGTCAAGACCAACCCATTGCTTTTATTAGCAGAATGTTGACCCCCAGAGAGAAGAATTGGTCAGCTATTGAGAGGGAGGCCTTTGCTGTGGTGTGGGCCCTGAAGAAGCTGAGGCCATACTTGTTTGGCACTCACTTCAAGATTCAGACCGACCATAAGCCCCTCTTGTGGATAATCAGATGAAGGGTGAAAACCCCAAACTGCTTAGGTGGTCCATTTCCCTACAGGGGATGGACTTTACAGTGGAGCACCGGCCAGGTACAGACCATGGGAATGCAGATGGTCTCTCCAGGTACTTCCACTTAGGACATGAAGACGAGACTTGTCAAAGCTAGTTTAATGTCCCTGCATTTCGGGGGGGGGGGGGTTGTGTAGGAGAGTAGGGTCTGCTATCCTATGGTCACCCCAAATTTTTGCTTTTTGCTTCACTGGTTTTTGACATATTGAGGCTGTGGGCCTGCTAATCAGACCCCCAGCCTGCTGTTCTCTCTACTAAATTGACACTATGCACTTTAGGTGCATAACCAATTGGAACTGGATCACCCTGTGAGCCCCTGTACCAGTGTACACTAGGTACCCAGGGCATTGGTGTATCTAAGGCCTACCAGGGGCTGAAGCATGTATTGTGCCACCCCTGGCCTGGCCTAACATTTTGACACAACTGGCTGATCACACAGCTGGGGTAAGTTGGTGTATCCACCTCTTACTTAGGTGTAGTATACCTATACCTAACCTTAAATGGGACACATGTTAACCTATAAGTCACTCCTATGGCAGGCCTTAACAATCCTGAAGGCAGAGTGCATGGTTACGTGTGAGATGGTGCTCTGGCATGAGCTGAGCCTGTCTGCAGTAGTTGGAACAACTTCCTTCTACCGTTTCCAGATATCGCCATACCATATACTCTTAAGTGCATTATGAACTTCGCATTTAAATGCTATCTTTGGTTTGGCTTTATCAAAACATGTCGAGTAAGGTGTCATACGAATTGGAATACTAACCCCTCGCCAATTCTGGCGACGGGGTTAGCATCCCACCCTTCTACAGGGACACGACATGTTCAGAACCTGAAACCCGGGTAAAATCAGACAGCCTCAGCTCCAAAAAATCGACGCTGCCACCAGTCTGCCCTCCTGCTGCTGGGAGTCCTTCCAGCTTGGGAGACGTGGACAAAGGGTTTCCTGCCAGGGGAGGTGCAAGCACCACCCCAGACAGGATTTTGTGTATTGGTCAGGTAGGGCTTGAATGGAATCAGACATGCCTGAGGCTCACAAGGAGCCTCGGTGCATATGCCAGTTCAAACCGGTCCTGGGGCACACCAGCCCTGGACCTGGGGTGAGCTGGACACAGGATTGGGGGTGTAACCACCCCCCTTCCTGGTCCCACCCTTAGGGAGGGACCTAGCAGGTAGTCCGGCCCCTAGAATCCGCTTAAAGGTAGGAGCTGTGTCCTAAGACTTCAGACATCCTGGAATCAACTTGAAACTAAGAAGAAGACGGGAACTTCGACGTTCTGCTGCACAGAAGACTGAAGGAAAATCTCCCCTACGGTCAGGGAGTGACCATCTTGCTAACGCAAGCACCAACCAGCGAATCGACGTCTGCTTTGCCGCCGCCTCCCGCCGGAGCCCGAGCCCAGAGACTGACAAGAACTGGACCTCCAGACCTCTCACAGCCCGATCCACAGTCCCTGCAAAGAAGGAACCCGTGGAGGCACCGAGACACGTGGAGCCAGCCATCTTGGAAGACACTCGACAAGCTGCAAGCGCGACAACAGAGGCTCCCTCCGAGTTGTGCTTTGGGTCCTGCGAAGCCCATCATCCGAGCAGCATCTGCACCAAAGGTGAGCCCTCCAGCATCTCCACGATCTGCGTGGGGCCCCTCTGCACTTTGCGACTCGACGCACCTGTCCGGTCCCTGGCCCGTTGGCTAGTGGCCATTTTGGCGAACCTTTCTGAAAACTACGATGCTGTTCTGGTTGCTCCAGACTGGCCCCTGCTCCCCTCCAAAGGAGCAGCCCCTCTGACCTTGCTGGTCAGAGCGAACAGCTTTCTTCGATTCCTGCAACTCCTGCTTTTGCCAAGGCTTGGTTGCTTCTTCCGAGTCACCGACACCGCCGACAGCGAGAGCCTGCGTGGGACAGCTCGTAAACCGACTCCTGGATGTCGTCGACCTTCAGGGACCACGTGGCTGCAGAGACAAGCTACACCTCTTCACCTGTTTGCACCCGACATCGCCTGGTACCTACCTGGTGCCACGCCGGTCACTGGCTAGTGACTGTGAACACTGTTCCCTCTGCTTTCAGGTCTTCTACACTTCCGATCCACCCTTGGATCCACCGCATCTCTTGTGGACTGACCGCCTGCAGCATCTTTGTCGTCAGGCTCCATTGAACAGATAGACGAAACCCGACGCACTTCGAGCCCTATGCACCCGCTTCCTGTGGGTGAGGTAAAGCTGGCACTCCGGTGCACAAGTGTAGAGTAACATCTCTAATGCCTATGTTTGAAGTCTTGATTTCGTAGTCCAACCAGAAGACCCTTCTAGCAGTAACTTTTGAACTTTTAAGCACCCATTGAAAACCTATGTGTGCCCGCGTGTAACTTTCCTCACTGCACACGCAACCCGTGGACCTCCTGGTCACTAACTAAAGTTAGCTCCTTGTAGGCCCAGCGATTATAGAGGCCCTAGGCCTTCTACCTTTCCTGTTCGTGGTACTTATACCACTATTTTAGCATATGGTTTGAGCGGCCACCAGGGCCTATCCATATAAAGTGCAACTTCTGTATATTGTAATACTTTCTTGTTTGACGATTTGTGCTCCTGTGCTCATAAAGAGTCTAGGGGATACTTTGAGTAATAAATACATATATATTTTGAATATATATCTGTGTGGTGTCCTTTCATTGGTATAAAGGGGGGTTACATATGGTAAAACAGCTTGCTTTACATGCCTAAACGAGTTTAGCCTGAAAGACTGCTTAGCCTACGCTACCACTAGGGCAGCTGGTCCGAAAAGGTTGACTTACAACCACACCATAAGGGTTGCTTGGCATGGTACAAGGTGGTCACTTTAATTAGTGAACAGCATATACCAGGCCAACTTCTCACATCCCTGTCTTCTGCAGGTGATTGAGAAATATGCACAGTCCTCAGGTTACTCACTCAAAGAAAAAACTGTGTAATTCCCACTAAATATATATTCCCTCCTGACTTTTATAGAAGACTTGGGCTTGAAATGACAAAATAAGACTCTAAAGTACCGTGGTATTTGTTTTGGTTGAGATATTAGGGAAACCGTATCAATTAATGAAAACCACTCTACCTCCAAAGTTCAAGGTTTGCTAATGCAAAGGTCAACAATGTTTAACATGGTGGGATTTGCTAGAAGCCATTGTGATGGTGATGCCTATTACCAATTTTCCACGCAGTATGTTACCCTTTACATTTTCTAATACTTTCTTCAAGAACATAGACTCCTTATTGGTGGATTTCCATTGCATATTATGGAGTTCATGAACAGACGTGCTTGGGCATGCAACTTTTCTGGTTCACATCTGCGGATTAGACCGATGAGCGTTTAACAAAGCTCCATGCTGGTTGATGAACAGCGAGCAGAAGGACCTTGTTCCGCCACTCCGGTGTGTTGTGTGCAAAGGCCTCTTTATTCGGGGCAAGCTTGGCTACTCTACCTGCAGCTGGGCCGCACATGCTACATTGCCCTGTTACTCACCTATCCCCACCTCTAGAACCCCCTCTCCAAACTCGTACCAATGCACCCAAATCACGTCAACAACCCTCAACTCTGTTCTTAGTTATTCCTGCATCCTTGCATTCTTCTTCATGCGACCCATTCACTTGCTCAAGTCGCTTTCCTACCCTTGGATCAGGCCCATCTCATTGACTTCTCTTTCCCCGTCATTATTTCAGTACTTCTTTTCTCCTTTTTTCCTTCTTAACCATCTCCCTGACTTTGCCCCCTCAATTCCCACAAGAAAAACCCTCCTCTGTTCATCCCCACCCGCAAATTCCATTCACTCATTCCTCCACCCTCACCCCATTACCCCCCATAAGCATTTTCAAATAGAAATGGTTACCCATCATGGAAAGGTGGACCCCATCCTGCAGGAACAATGTAGGGCATTCTTAGACCATTTCCTTCCTTACACTCGCCTGGCTCTTCAAAACCCTGTCCTTTCTCAGATGATTAATTTTTGTGCCCTCTTAATCCCAGTGGCTTCTGGGTGCCCCTCATCCTCCGAGGTAGTAACTGCATCCAGCAGAACAAGGTCCCTTCCCACCTGCCCTTCAAGATCCCAAAATCCTTCTACATCAACCCATAGACTAGCCCAGGTCATTCTCCCTGAGGTGTCATCACTACATCCATCCATTTCACACAGAGTGGGCAATAACTAGTCCAATCTTGTACTGCCTATACGAAACCATGGTAGAGTCACCCTTCTACCATAGAGAATCCCACCTGTTTGCACTGCAAACACCAGGTAGTGGGAATTCAAGGGCAAGAGAGAACCCACTAATCAGCAAAAACAAAAAACAACTCTTCCCAGCCCCACCATACAATCCATCATCAAGACCAAACCGGCGACCCGTCCGCCTGCATTGCATGTTCCTGCTCTAGCAACACAGATGATGGATGGATTGCTGAACATTGTCAAACATTCAAGCAAAGTCACAGATCTGGGTTAAATCCATTGTTTTATTGCTTGCTAACCCACCCAGTTCATACCCAGCCATATGCAAATCAGTCTTGACCCTGTGCCTCATGGGAAGAGTCCAGCCCAACTTGCCAAGCCAGGTCCTCCCTGGACTGGAAACTAGCATCCTGGGACCGGTTTCGGGGTAACACTCCTTAGCAGCCAGGATAGCTTGAATGTAGTGGCATGGAGAGCACGGGACCCACGTCAATTACACCTAGTGTGGCATGGTGAGCAAAGAAACAATAGATTTAACCCAGATCTGTGACTTGAGGTGAATGTTCGATATGTTTCTCATTCAATCAATCATCCTTTTGTTGCATATTCCTGCCTGGCAGATGCACTTGGATCTTGGGGGAAGGGGTGGGGGTGCCTCAGGCTGGGATCCTCGACCATGTGCTCAGTAGTGGGTGCTTTCCTTCGCTGCCCCGTGGCCCCTGCTCCATCATGCCGCTCTCAGACCCATCTGCCCTGCACCTCCCTTCTGCCCCCTGGTCGCTCCATCCAGCCCCTCTGCTGTGTGCCTGCTCAGACACCCCCCCTGCACCCAATGTCCATGTACCCCCCTGTGGAGGGCTAGAGAGGGGGTCTGCCGCCACTGGTACGTGCCTGGAACTTGCTGCCATTACTGCACCGGTGCACTGCCCACCTCCAATGGGCTGCACACTGTGACCCCCTGGGACTCTTTTCCATCGTGAATGCCCCTTGAGGTGTGCCTCTCAAAGATGGCTCGTCTTCTCTGATCCCCAACTTTCTTGCAGCGTCCTTTGCCCCTGGCCGATGAGCATTGGAGGTGGTAGCCACTAGCTCCTGTCTTACCAGTCCTTGGTTCCTGGCTGACCTTGAGTGGGTCTGCCCATCTTTTGTCACCCACGGAGGGTGCAGCCCAGTGTGTGGATTGTCCCTCGCCCCCTGATCCAGGAGGTGGGACACTTTCCTTATTTCCCCCTCTCCTTGGGGCTGAACCACAACAATCCAGCAGCTACAACACCAGCAGCTGATGCAGCCCGGTGCTGCCCTCTATCTCATGCGGCCTTGGGGGGGGGGGGGGCAGCGGTTACCAGTCACTCTGCGATGAAGGCACACTCCTTCCTCTCAATCTCCCTGGGAGCAGAGAGTATGCTCCGCTGCCCCGTCACTCTGCGGTGAAGGCACACTCCTTCCTCTCAATCTCCCTGGGAGCAGAGAGTGTGCTCCGCTGCCCCGTCACTCTGCGGTGAAGGGACACTCCTTCCTCTCAATCTCCCTGGGAGCAGAGAGTATGCTCCGCTGCCCCGTCACTCTGCGGTGAAGGCACACTCCTTCCTCTCAATCTCCCTGGGAGCAGAGAGTATGCTCCGCTGCCCCGTCACTCTGCGGTGAAGGGACACTCCTTCCTCTCAATCTCCCTGGGAGCAGAGAGTATGCTCCGCTGCCCCGTCACTCTGCGGTGAAGGGACACTCCTTCCTCTCAATCTCCCTGGGAGCAGAGAGTATGCTCCGCTGCCCCGTCACTCTGCGGTGAAGGGACACTCCTTCCTCTCAATCTCCCTGGGAGCAGAGAGTATGCTCCGCTGCCCCGTCACTCTGCGGTGAAGGGACACTCCTTCCTCTCAATCTCCCTGGGAGCAGAGAGTATGCTCCGCTGCCCCGTCACTCTGCGGTGAAGGCACACTCCTTCCTCTCAATCTCCCTGGGAGCAGAGAGTATGCTCCGCTGCCCCGTCACTCTGCGGTGAAGGGACACTCCTTCCTCTCAATCTCCCTGGGAGCAGAGAGTATGCTCCGCTGCCCCGTCACTCTGCGGTGAAGGGACACTCCTTCCTCTCAATCTCCCTGGGAGCAGAGAGTATGCTCCGCTGCCCCGTCACTCTGCGGTGAAGGGACACTCCTTCCTCTCAATCTCCCTGGGAGCAGAGAGTATGCTCCGCTGCCCCGTCACTCTGCGGTGAAGGCACACTCCTTCCTCTCAATCTCCCTGGGAGCAGAGAGTATGCTCCGCTGCCCCGTCACTCTGCGGTGAAGGGACACTCCTTCCTCTCAATCTCCCTGGGAGCAGAGAGTATGCTCCGCTGCCCTGTCACTCTGCGGTGAAGGGACACTCCTTCCTCTCAATCTCCCTGGGAGCAGAGAGTATGCTCCGCTGCCCCGTCACTCTGCGGTGAAGGCACACTCCTTCCTCTCAATCTCCCTGGGAGCAGAGAGTATGCTCCGCTGCCCCGTCACTCTGCGGTGAAGGGACACTCCTTCCTCTCAATCTCCCTGGGAGCAGAGAGTATGCTCCGCTGCCCTGTCACTCTGCGGTGAAGGGACACTCCTTCCTCTCAATCTCCCTGGGAGCAGAGAGTATGCTCCGCTGCCCCGTCACTCTGCGGTGAAGGGACACTCCTTCCTCTCAATCTCCCTGGGAGCAGAGAGTATGCTCCGCTGCCCCGTCACTCTGCGATGAAGGCACACTCCTTCCTCTCAATCTCTCTGGGAGCAGAGAGTATGCTCCGCTGCCCCGTCACTCTGCGGTGAAGGCACACTCCTTCCTCTCAATCTCCAAGGGAGCAGGGAGTATGCTCCGCTGCCCCGTCACTCTGCGGTGAAGGGACACTCCTTCCTCTCAATCTCCCTGGGAGCAGAGAGTATGCTCCGCTGCCCCGTCACTCTGCGGTGAAGGCACACTCCTTCCTCTCAATCTCCCTGGGAGCAGAGAGTATGCTCCGCTGCCCCGTCACTCTGCGGTGAAGGCACACTCCTTCCTCTCAAACTCCCTGGGAGCAGAAAGGATGCTCCGCTGCCGTCACTCTGCGATGAAGGCACACTCCTTCCTCTCAATCTCCCTGGGAGCAGAGAGTATGCTCCGCTGCCCCGTCACTCTGCGGGGAAGGGACACTCCTTCCTCTCAATCTCCCTGGGAGCAGAGAGTATGCTCCGCTGCCCTGTCACTCTGCGGTGAAGGGACACTCCTTCCTCTCAATCTCCCTGGGAGCAGAGAGTATGCTCCGCTGCCCCGTCACTCTGCGGTGAAGGGACACTCCTTCCTCTCAATCTCCCTGGGAGCAGAGAGTATGCTCCGCTGCCCCGTCACTCTGCGATGAAGGCACACTCCTTCCTCTCAATCTCTCTGGGAGCAGAGAGTATGCTCCGCTGCCCCGTCACTCTGCGGTGAAGGCACACTCCTTCCTCTCAATCTCCAAGGGAGCAGGGAGTATGCTCCGCTGCCCCGTCACTCTGCGGTGAAGGCACACTCCTTCCTCTCAATCTCCCTGGGAGCAGAGAGTATGCTCCGCTGCCCCGTCACTCTGCGGTGAAGGGACACTCCTTCCTCTCAATCTCCCTGGGAGCAGAGAGTATGCTCCGCTGCCCCGTCACTCTGCGGTGAAGGGACACTCCTTCCTCTCAATCTCCCTGGGAGCAGAGAGTATGCCCCGCTGCCCCGTCGGTCTGCGGTGAAGGCACACTCCTTCCTCTCAATCTCCCTGGGAGCAGAGAGTATGCTCCGCTGCCCCGTCACTCTGCGGTGAAGGGACACTCCTTCCTCTCAATCTCCCTGGGAGCAGAGAGTATGCTCCGCTGCCCCGTCACTCTGCGGTGAAGGCACACTCCTTCCTCTCAATCTCCCTGGGAGCAGAGAGTATGCTCCGCTGCCCCGTCACTCTGCGGTGAAGGCACACTCCTTCCTCTCAAACTCCCTGGGAGCAGAAAGGATGCTCCGCTGCCGTCACTCTGCGATGAAGGCACACTCCTTCCTCTCAAACTCCCTGGGAGCAGAGAGGATGCTCCGCTGCCCCGTCACTCTGCGATGAAGGCATACTCCTTCCTCTCAATCTCCCTGGGAGCAGAGAGGATGCTCCCCTGCCCCGTCACTCTGCGATGAAGGCACACTCCTTCCTCTCAATCTCCCTGGGATCAGAGAGGATGCTCTGCTGCC
This sequence comes from Triturus cristatus, assembly GCF_964204655.1. NCBI lineage: Eukaryota > Metazoa > Chordata > Amphibia > Caudata > Salamandridae > Triturus > Triturus cristatus. Next base: position 35,537,458 of record NC_140593.1, on the reverse strand, counting down.
CCGTCACTCTGCGATGAAGGCACACTCCTTCCTCTCAATCTCCCTGGGATCAGAGAGGATGCTACCCTGCCCCGTCACTCTGCGATGAAGGCACACTCCTTCCTCTCAATCTCCCTGAGAGCAGAGAGGATGCTCCGCTGCCCCGTCACTCTGCGATGAAGGCATACTCCTTCCTCTCAATCTCCCTGGGAGCAGAGAGGATGCTCCCCTGCCCCGTCACTCTGCGATGAAGGCACACTCCTTCCTCTCAATCTCCCTGGGATCAGAGAGGATGCTCTGCTGCCCCGTCACTCTGCGATGAAGGCACACTCCTTCCTCTCAATCTCCCTGGGATCAGAGAGGATGCTACCCTGCCCCGTCACTCTGCGATGAAGGCACACTCCTTCCTCTCAATCTCCCTGGGAGCAGAGAGGATGCTCCCCTGCCCCGTCTCTCTGCGATGAAGGCACACTCCTTCCTCTCAATCTCCCTGGGAGCAGAGAGGATGCTCCGCTGCCGTCACTCTGCGATGAAGGCACACTCCTTCCTCTCAATCTCCCTGGGAGCAGAGAGTATGCTCCGCTGCCCCGTCAGTCTGCGATGAAGGCACATTCCTTCCTCTCAAACTCCCTGGGAGCAGAGAGGATGCTCCGCTGCCCCGTCACTCTGCGATGAAGGCACACTCCTTCCTCTCAATCTCCCTGGGAGCAGAGAGTATGCTCCCCTGCCCAGGGCCGCCATGTGCCCAGTGGTGCACCTTCAATAGGTTGATGTCTGATGATTAGAACGCATGACGCAGTGTACCCCACTTTGTTGATGGACTGGGTCATGGAAGTTCTGTGTTCCCATTGCTTAAGATTGTTTCTGCTGCATTGTGATGGCTATATTTGAAAAGTGCGATCTTTTATTCCGAGCTCAAGGGAGACCCCCCCCCCGCCTTGCTTATCTTGGGCTGATGGGTTTCCACCGGGGTAGGTGCCTGCCTTGTGCCTTTGAAGTGATGGTTAGGAGCTGAAGTGAGCTTGCATCCTACAAAAGGGGTTTGGCTGACAGTGACAGGTACGTAATTTGGGTAAACTGTTAGAGGACTTGATGCAGTGTCCCATTTATTGCGGGCTGGTGCTTCCAAAGTCATGTTTGCCACAATCGAAGCCCTGTTTTGTGCGCCTTCTTTGATCAGGTGTGCTGCAAGTCGTCTTGAACTGTGTATGTGTTCAAGTCCATTGTAGCTTCTTGTAGAAGTCCCACTTTACTAAGCTTTGTAATTGGGGCCCCAGTGTTTCATTCTTACTCTGTATGGGGGTTTAAGGCTAGTGGCCGGCGTGGGTCCAGGTGGGTAATTTCTGCCTTGGTGCCATGATTGTGTTACATTCAATGTCTTCCTGGCATGCCTGTATGTGTTCGGTGATCCCATTGGTGAAAGATACACATGCCACTGGGCGTCTGGGATCAGGAGGGATTCTGCAACAGTCTGATTGCTCAGACTTAAGGGCTAGGGGTAGATTGGCAATGATGCCATGTTAGACCAAACTAGGCACGTCACGGTATTGGATGTCCCAGGACTTGTGACCATGAGGTAGTTGGTAGAGGGGAAACCGTTGAAGGCTCCAAACATCTTGTCGGCCCACTTTCCTTTGGCTTCTGGAGGTGCACGGTAGAAGGTTTTCAGTGGCCACTTTGAATGAATGAGCCATTTAAGGCTTGGACTTCGGTCTTTATTTGCTCAGCCATGAAGCTAATGTGCACGGCTTTGGGGCAACTTTGCTAGACTCAGACAGGACCTTTTGACTTGTCTGTTTACAACTTCTGACGTTTCTAAAGCTCTGAAGTCCCAGGTTCATAAGTGTATAGTTAACTGGTCAGTGTGTTAGTGCCCTCACACTTGATCTCCGTCTCATTCAGGAGCTCGCAGTCTTTAAAAGGAAGCTCAAAACATTCCTCTTCGCTTGATTGTCTTTGTTTGCCCTCAGGTTCGCGCTGGGACACTCTTGAGTAGCTGAGCGCGTTACAAGTGGAAATAACATAACATAACATTTACCTTATGGACTTGTTATCATTGCATAATAGAATAAACGATTACTATACGTCATAGACTGCAGAGAAAAGACTGGATTGGATGAATTAATCACGTGTTTTCAATCATTCAAAATGGCGGTAGAACATTTACAACAAAAATCATGAATGCGAAACAGTATTTATTGTAATACTGGAACCTGGCGGTGCTTGCTGTGGGGATCGGGTATGATGAGAGTCGAGACTTTGGCGTCTTTCTTGGCCCCACGAACTCTTGTTGACATCCGGACTCTGCGTCAGATGAAGCCACCGGGATGCCCGTCTGGGAATATATTGGAGGAAAGAATAACGTTTTTTCTTTTTACATTTTCTAGTGTATAAATGACACTACGAGGCTGCCAAAAGTAATAAACAAAACGGCGCAAGTGCTGAGGTGACAAGGTGCAAAAAAGTGCTAGTGGTGAACAAGATATTTACAGTGATGCTTTGCTGGTTAAAAATGATCATTACAGATGACATCATTCCCTAGATACATAAATCTCTGATCTGCTTGGGATTTGAATTTCCTTTTGATGTGGAGCAGAGAGAATAGGGTCTGCATTATGACAGGCGTGTCGACGTTTTGACCCAAAAGTGTGTATATTGCTTGTAGTCACGGAGGGTCTTCCTCAGGATGACAGGAACACAAGGACAGCCCGAATACTGGTAACTGGAACCTCAACTGTCTTCAAGGTATGATCCACCGTGAGTTGGATTCATAGAAGGATTGAATACTGCGAGGTCCTGATGTAGATGAGTAATGGCCACGATTGGTTATTCTATCATAGTGAAGAATCACATCAAGGGGCGCACGGTTAAACTCTTCCGGCGCTGCTCTAACCATGAGTCTTGCCCATTATTCATCAATATATGACCCTCTTTAGTACCCATGCCCTAGGTACTCTGGGTACCATTTACTAGGGACTTAATAGGTTTCTAAAGGTCTTGCCAATTGGGAAACAATTGCATAGTTACCTTGTTTTAGTGCAAGAGCACTGGCAATAGGGACCTGGTTATCAGGAACCCTATGAACTTCAGTCAATTTTTCTTTTTTTTGTTTACATTCATTTTATTATTGTTTTTCCAGTACAGTACACATCATCAATGCAGTATAGTCACATTCCAAAGAATTCCATGAACATTGGCATACTTAAATACCCATCTGTCCGCTCCTGCTATGTTGGTAAGTCCACTTCTTTGGAGCGAAGTCAGCTCTGCGCATGTGTAGTGACTGTGCAGGGCCATCCCGCGCATTAATAGAGATGTAGTCCAGGGGGGTCTGCACCTCTCACCGTTTTATATGCAAGCCTCAGGGAACGCGCACTTTGGTGACGCTAGCCTGTGTTTTTTGGGGGGGGGGGGGAATTAACATGTATGTTGAGGAGATTTATTCTGAGTTTGGTGTCCCCGGGTCCATCTGAGCTAGTCGCCAGCAGTTACGGGTCCCTCAGTATCTCCAGCCGCCTCCAGGTGTGTAAGTAGGTATATGCATAGTGGGTCCCAAATATCTCCGGGCCTCGAACCTGTGGGTAGCAGTTCTGCATATATCAGTATCTGTTATTTCCTTATAAGTAGATCCCCCAAACCAGTCCTTAAATTGAGGCGCCCTCCCTCTACCCCATCTACATGCCACTCTCCGCTTAGCCAATAAAAGGTTCAAAACCATGAACCTTCGATCTGCTAGGGGTATATCTGCCGAGGAGTGGGACTACAGGAGTCTGTGATTATCATGGTCAAGCGCCCTAGCGCCTCTAAGACTGTCTTCCACTATAGTCTGATCTCTACTCACTCCCATGCCGAATGCAGGAAGTGTGCTTTTTCTTATCCGTCTCTATCGCAGGCATGGCTGTCCCGTAATTTAAACTCAAGCAGCTTTGCAGGGGTGTAATATCGTCTTTGAAGATATTTATAGTGAATAATTCTTAGTCGCCTATTAGCTGATGCTTTGCCCGTCTGCTCACCGCAGTAGTGCCATTTCTTTACGTTTAGGGGCGCTCCTATTTCTGGCTCCCAGTGCTCTAGCGGTCCCTGCATGTAGACTAGTCTGTCTGCGTAGCGTTGCAGATCTGGGACACTACATGGGCTGAGTTCAAGCTTTGGAGAAGTCTATGTAGTTGGCCCATTGCAGGGGGTTCACCAGGGTAGGCAGGGATTGCAGCCCTCCCACTGTTTCAGCCAGATATACACGAATAGCTCCATCGGTTCAGGTTCCCTATTAGAAAAAACTGTTCTCTGGTGAGGAATGTGCCGCCTTGTTCTAGATCGCTCCATGTGACCCTGTTCCTCTTGGTGAGAAGCTGGCGACACTGCGTCTCTCGTGTAATCTCTATGGCAGGATGGCGGATTGCTGAGCAGTGCAGAGTACAGCGTGTCTATAGTCGGTTGTTTCGCAATTTTCTGCCATGCAGCCACTGTGCACTTCACCGTGGAGGAGTACACCTCTCGACTGTGTTTGTGTTGCCAAAAATCCAGATAGTGGGGTGGGCTGCATATAATATTGTTCTATCGCCAAGTTTGGCATAAAGTGGGGGGTTGAACCAATAGGTCGCATAATGCGCTTGCGCACTAAAATAATATAGTTCGAGGTCTGGGGCCTCAAAACCCCCTTGAGTAAATGGCAGTGTCAGCATTTCCCACTTCAGTCTGGGTTGCCGGCCGCCCCATGCCAGGCGTATCGTCTGGGTTAAGGGTTCTGAAGGAGGGCCCCGGTGAGAGGGGGATATAAATAAGTACAATAACTTGGGTAGGATCACCATCTTCATTAGGGAGATCCTTCCCGCCATGGATAAGGGTAGCGCTATCCATCTCTCTACGGATTCCGTGACGTGCTCCATCCCCCTTCTGTAAATAACACGCAGGAGTTCTGGACCGTCTCTGGTTATTGTTATTCCGAGATATGTAACTTCGGTAAGGGCACCATTCTATGAGGTAATCTAAGGGATAAGGGGGTTTCAGTAAGTGGAAACATTTGAGATTCCACCCAGTTTATTGTGATCCCGGATAGCTCACCAAACGCTGTAAACTCTTGCAAAATGATATTAAGGCTGATCTGGGGTTCTCGCACATGTATCAGTTTCGCTATATGCGGACAACATAACGCTATGTCTAGTGGGGTATTCCAGGGCCCACTCATGGTGCAGCTGCCTAAGCTGGGCCGCCAAGGGCTCCACAGCCAAAGCAAACAATAGCGGTGATAGCGGGCAGCCCTGACGGGTGCCCCTCGTGATCTCAATCCAGGGCGAGCTAGCGTTTATTACAACTTGTTATATTTCATATTGGTACCCTAATATAGGTCCAGGGAACATCGTACTCTTTCCCTACATCATCTCCCCTTCATTTCATATGAACGAGCCTTTTTAGGAGTTATGTCCTTATAAGGACAGAATGCCTTATAGGGACATACTGCCTTATAAGGATGGACTCCTTTTATGGACTAAGGGCCACATGCATCAACGAGAAAACTGGTCGCAAACGGGCAGATTCGCAGAATCGGCCCCTTTGCGACCGGTATTTTTGCATTTGGGATGCATCATCCCAAATGCAAAAATCTCAAATTAAGGAATCTCTAAATAGCGATTCCTTAAATTGCGATTGCATTTAAGGAATCCCAAATTGAGATTCCTTAAATGCAATGCATTAAAGTTAAAATATTAGCGATTTCGCTAATAGGGGGAGCAAATTACCATGAAGTTGAACTTCATGGTAATTTGCAAAAACTTTTTAAAAAAATGCACTTTTGTGCATTTTTCAAAGTTTCATGTTGCGCACACACATGCCCTTAGAGCATGTGTGTGTGCAACATATGTGCACAGTTCAATTTCAGGGGTGCAATAGGGTGTCATTTTGACACCCTTGCACCCTTGAAATTGCATGAGCAATTTGCGGGTACCTACTGGTACTCGCAATTTGCTCATGCAATCTCCAATTCATTCCTATGGGCCTGGAGGCCCATAGGAATGATTGGGACGGCATTCCTTAATTGCGACTCGCAATTTACGAGTCGCAATTAAGGAATTTGTAGGAATCGCTATTTTTATAGCGATTCCTACATGCATAGGCTTTTGCAATTCCTTAATTGCGATTCCTTAAAAATCGCAATTAAGGAATCGCAAAAGTCTTTGTTGATGCATGTGCCAGTATACCTTTCACCTAGTTCCATGCAGAGGGTGGGTTCTCCCCAATCGATATTGCTAAGAAGTCATCCTTAGCACATATGAATTGTTTAACACTACCCAGGGGGTATACTTCACCTCTCCTATCTATGCACAAGGTTTAATCCCCAACGTCATCCTCATACTGAACAATGGCTAACACACGCACAAGGACTGTATGAATACAGCACCTCTTGCTGTCAGTAGCTTCAAGGCCGACACACTGACCAGAGACGCTGAGGCTCCTGCATGCAGTCGCTCCAGCTGACAGTGGTCTGAACATCCCTTGCGGGGTGTCCAACTCGAGACCAGGACGTGTAACAGTTGTAGCAGCGCATAGATTTTACACTAGAAGAACAACGGTACAATAAATTCTTATTGTAAACATGCTCGACTGTTTCTTCCATGTGTCTCTCTGAAACAAAATGAGCAAGCACGAGTGACTGGGTGAAAAGCAGTATATTGTTTCCACGAGTCTAAGGAATCCGGGTTTGTTGTGTTCTGAGGTTGCCAAAAACTAATCTGATAAAAGGAGATTCTAGTGGCACTGTGAGTTAGCTAATGCAAATTAGGCTAACATACGCAATGGGGGTGCACAGAGTCAGTCTACCACCCGACCCACATTGTATGTTGTCCAAAAGCGCAGGTCCTGCAGGGGTACTAGAGGAACTACATTACAAACTGGTGCATGGCCACGTATATAACAGCCGTACCCAGGCCAGGAGGCCTTCCGGCATCCCCATTCACCCCAGTATGCCAAAAAGTTAGTCCCATTCCACCGAGTCAAGCGCCTTGGTGGCGTCTAGGAATATTGTGGCCGCCTCTTGGTCAGGGTCCATATCCTGCATTGCCGCGAAGAGTGCACAAGTTATGAGAGGAGGCGCGCTCTGGCACAAAACCTGCTTAGTCAGGTAGCACCAGCGTCCTCATGAGGAGACTCAGCTGATTAACAATTATTTTAGCCAGTATTTTGACGTCTCAATTAATCAGGGACGCGCTAGAGACAGCATTTAGGATCTAGCAAAACTCGACAGCACAAGTCAGACTCAGCAAGAGCGCCTTGGCTCTCCAATCTGCCTTTTTCCTGTCGAAGCACGCACGCTAACCCAGCACTCTAATTAAGCTTTGCAACCATTTTTAAATTTTTTTTTTAAATAAGAGAAAAAGCAGAATCACATGTTTTAATTTTCTTTTAAATCCACGCTTATTTTAAAATCATTGTTTTGTTGTACTTGCTGTGCGCACCAAAGGTCACACTAAGGGACTCCTCCCCGGTCCACCACGGAAAGTTACGCTTGAGTGGAGGGAGTGTTGCGCTACCCGGAAGTGACACGTAGTCACCAGATCAGCTGGTTGCTGCCTGGAACTACAAATTGACATGCCCTGGTCGACATGCAGCGGGCGTGCCAAATGCAAGCCCGTCCGCGCCAGACCACCGCCAGCAGCCCTGCGGGTTTCACCGCAAGTCAGGTCATTCACCCTGATCCGCGCACTAAATACTCTAGACAGGAGTTATTACTCATCAGGGACCACACACCACCTCCCGCCTTGTATAAGGGAGCTCATCCGTGCACCCACAAATTCCCTACAACTGTAGAAGGCCCCCTAACGTGTATAAACTGTGGATTTCGAGCATCTCCCCATTACCACCCAGTGACTCCCAAACTATATCCCACCCTGGTAAATCTGGCGAAATCCGAACAAGCTGGGATTGCTTCCTAGCCAATGTTCGCTCACTCCCTAAACACGCTATTAATATCTGGCACCTGCTCTCCTCCTCTCTCCCAGATATTGGATTTTTAACTGAAACGTAGATGAAACCTTCCTCTGCCTCAGCCATCGCTATTGCACTACCTGACGGTTACCGTACCCTGAAATTAGATAGACCACGCCAGGCGGGCGGTGGGTTAGCTATCATATACAAAGACCCAATAAAAGCAACAATATTAGACCAACTTAGTAGCGACAAAATTGAAATTCTCTAATATTTAGAATAGATCTCCACTCACAGATATGCTGGAAAGGAGCCCTTGTATATCGCCCTCCCGGACTTCTCTCCGATTCCATTTCTCATCTCTTAAATATGATTGCGCCTCATGTGATATCTTCCAATAAGTCCCTTCTGCTGGGAGACTTTAACGTCCATTGCGAGAACCCCAAGGACCCTGAGGCCTCTACCCTTCTGACCGAGTTGGCAACACTAGGACTTTTTAAAACCAATGACGCACCCACGCACATCGCAGGCCACACTCTGGACCTAGTTCTCTCCAACTCACCACACACAGTATATTTATCTACTAGCCGTATGACGTGGTCAGATCACTCTATAATTGAATTTGACATAGTGGGCCCCCCTGAGTATACAGCTAAGATAACTCCAATCACACGAGCATACAGACAGTGGCACAAATTGACACCTACACTTTTTCACGATACATTCATCCCCCCTTACCAGTCTGCTTCAGACACGGTTGAGAAATGCCGGACTGTCTTTCAGGACGCAGTTAAATCCACCATTGACGCACTGATCCCCCCTGAAAAGATCCTCTGCGGCTCCTAAACGTGCCCAGACCCCTTGGTATTCCTCAGCTCTTTGGACAGAAAAAAGTAAATGTAAAAAGATTGAGCGTCAATGGTGCCGAACTCCGGCACCCCTTGACAAACGAAAGTCTAAACCTGGCTTAGATTCCTTCCAAAAAAACATAAAAATGGCCCGGAAAAATTACATAGCCAACCAACTTGTACAAACTGATAACACCCCTAAAGTCCTCTTTCAAGTTCTCAACACCCTCATCAATCCCAAAGCTTGCAACCCGAAAGATGCGCCAACCCAGTCAGTCTGCGATAACATAGCCAACTACTTCTCACAAAATATTTATGATATCTACAATAAGATAACCTCCTCCACCACAAGCACATGTCAAAACTCGATTGCTGAACCTGCACTGGCCCCTTCTAGCTCCCTTATTTTAAAAGAATTCCCTCTGCTCACCATCCAAGACCTAATACCAGCAAAAATCTCCAGAAGTCTCGCAGATGAACTGGCAACACCTTTGTTCCATTCTGAACAGCTCAATCAAAGAAGGCAAGCTTCCCGCGGATTGGAAAGCCGCCCAGATTATGCCCATTAGGAAAAACACCAAACTGCCCCCTGACGTGATATCTAACTACCGACCCATCTCACTACTACCTCTCCATAGCAAGTTGTTGGATAAACACATTATCCACATTCATTGAATCCTCCGACTGTCTCGATCATTCACAGTCAGGATTCCGTCCCAGGTATAGCACAGAATCAGCCCTGGTCAATGTCATAGATGACATCCGAATGCATGCAGACGGCGGCCGAGCAGTAAATCTCATACTGCTCGACCTGTCCGCAGCATTCGACACCATCTCGCACCAGATTCTTCTAGAAAGATTACGAATCATAGGCATTCAGGACACCGCACTAGACTGGCTGAGGGACTTTCATAAGGGGAGAACCCAAACAGTAAACCATGGCCCCTTTAAATCTAAGACCACCTCTGTATCTAAAGGCGTACAACAGGGCTCCTGTCTCAGCCCCTTACTATTCAATGTATACGTCGCCCCACTCGCAGCACTCCTAAGAAGCATTGGGTTTACCCCCATTTCCTACCCAGGTGACACTCAACTCATCCTTTCCTTCAACAAAAACACCCCTAACATCAAAAGCATTTTCGCAGAAGGCATGAAAACCATAACACCATGGATGAGCAACAACTTCCTGCAGTTAAACGCAGGAAAAACAGAAATAATGCTCTTCAAAGACGCAGTTACCAGCTGGTCACCTAGCTGGTGGCCAGAGGAACTAGGCTCGCCACCATCCCCAAAGTCAGTGCTTAAAAACCTGGGGGTCCTAATAGACAGCAAACTCAACCTGGACGAGCATATAGCTGCAACCAAACGGGCACGCTTCCATGCACTCGGCCTGCTCCGCAAGGTCTTTCACTTCCTTCCCCCTTCCACAAGTAAAACCCTGGTACACGCTCTGGTTCTCAGCCGACTAGATTTCAGCAACGCCCTGCTGATCTCTGCCAAGGAATCCTCCCTGAGCAGTCTACAAGTGGTCCAGAACACAGCAGCCGGCCTGGTAGCCAGTGCACCCCACCGAGCTCCCTCACTCCCACTTCTCCACAAACAACACTGGCTACCCATACGCAAAAGAATTCAATTCAAAATCTGCTGTGTGGTGTTCAAAGGCCTAAACCAGATGGGACCAACCTATCTGGTGGACAAACTGGTCAGACACACACCGTCACGTACCCTCGGCTGAAAAGGAAAGGGTCTTCTCACCGCCCCACGCATAAAACAATTCAGACTAGGAGGCAAAGCGTTCTCCTCCAAGCCCCACAACTCTAGAACCAACTACCTTTGGATATTCGCCAATGCACTAACTACCTGATCTTTAGGAAAAAACTCAAAACCTCACCTTTCTAGTGCCTAAGTCACCACCTCTATACGTCCACAGCGCGGAGATACCCCAACCGGGGTGATTCAAGCGCTCTACACATGACATAAATAAATCCTAAAAAGAGGTCTGTATGAATCACATTTATCTGCTGACTTCCCAGGTTTAAGTATGAAGATTATAGTGGCCTCCCTCATAGATGACGGTAATTCCCCCAATCCTAGGGCTTCGTCGTATACTGGTTTGAGTATTGGTGCTAGGTACTCTATGTATGCTTTGTAGAAATCAGCAGGCAGGCAGTCAGGCCCGGGAGCCTTACCCGAACGGAGCTGCATTAGGGCAGCTCTAAGTTAGTCTAGTTCAAATGCAGCAGATGGTCTCCCAACCACCCTAGGGCAACAGGTTCCATTTATAGCTGCAGGGATATCGGCTGTTGTATGGCTGACGTATATGTGGCATAGAAAGTTTGAAATGTTTGGAGAATATTTGATGTGTTTTTTACACTCCCTCCTTCAGTGGTTTGTACCTCTAATACGTAGCCTGAAAATGTGGGCTTCCCGATAGTTTCGGCTAGTGCCAGTGGCGTAACGAAAGTTTGAGGGGGTCCCGCTGCAATGTACACAGAGGGGCCCACTCCGGATTTAATACAGATTGCTCAGTCCTAAGTACTGTGCTGAGGGGGCCCTCAGCAGCTCAGGCTCCTCCCCCCTGCACCACAGGGGATGCGGGGGCCTGTGTTATGGCCCTTACTAGTGCCCTTCCGGGCCTCTCTCCCTCCCCATAACGGCGAGCTTTGAAATATTTCCTTCTAGATCGGCATTCCCTGTCTGCTTCCTCCTGGTACTCAGTTATCTTATCCCTTAGCACTGCGTATTTCTACGGGGATGGTGATCGCATTATGTCCTCTTCAATTCGCTTGAGTTTATTCTCTAATTTAGTGAGCGTCTGTCTCAAGTCTCTAAGCACCCCCCTCCCTTTGCAATGCTCAGTCCTCGGACCGTAACTTTAAACGCCTCCCACACCGTTGTTGCATGTTCAACCGACCAAAGATTCCGCTGGAGGAAGTCTTGAGTCTCCTGCTCCATCTTGGTTTAGAACGCAGTGTCCAAGAGCATGGTGAGGTTCATGCGCCAGCTTATATATGGGGGGTGTGTGATTGGTGGCGAGATACACATGAGAGTACAGGGGAGTGGTCAGAGTGGGTGCGTGCTAGGTGTTCCACCCCTGTCAGCCATGTGCTAATTCACCTAGTGATCACCCAGTAATCTAAGCGCTACCAGGTCTCATGCGCGGCTGAGTGGCAGGTACCCTCCCTCCTCTCCGGATGCATATATCGCCAGGCATCTAGCAGCTCCCAGTCCATAATGATGTCCCCCATTTGGCTTTGTGATCGGGTCTAGTGGTGGGGTTGCGGGTTGCATCTAGCATTGGGTTTAGAGTCATATATAAATCTCCGCCCCACGGCACGTGTGTAGAACCAGCATCCATAATCTTCCCCCATAGTATAGCAATGAACATGGGATCATCGATATTAGGGCCATAGCAACTAACCAGTGTCACGGAGTGTGATGCAAGCACTCCCCACATCAGGCTAAACTGGCCCTGCGGATCCGATAGCTCTCCTGGGGGTACATATGGGGTATTTTTGTGGACTAGTATGGCAGTGCCCCGCGAGTAGGTGGAGTAGGATGCAAAGCAGCTGTATCCTGCCCATCTAGCCGCTAATCTTTGCATCATTTTGGGGTCTAGGTGGGTTTCCTGGATCATCGTAATTTGAATTGAGTGCCGATCTAGGTACGCTGTTATTTGCCTGCGCTTCCTTGGGTTCCCTACTCCTGGAATATTCCAGGTCAAGAAGCGTATCTGTGCGTTTGCGCCAGGGTTATACAGCTGATAGGATAGGTTTGCCTCGTATCTTCTGTCTAGGAGTGCAACCTTCCCTGCCAGTTACGGAACGAGCAGGTCTGAAAGTATCCTGTGATATGTCAGTGAATCTGTCTCATACACCGTTCTGGGATTTTGTAACCTCAATGTGTCGTATTCTAAGTATCCAAAGAGAACTTTTGCCCATCCGACCTCTACATCCCCAACCTCTTGTGAAATAACATTACCAACCACTCCACCCAATAGAACTTTCTGTGAACCCACTTTCATTAACATCTATACCTTAAACTTGGGGCTCACCCAGTGGGTAGCGTCAGAGGGCACGTCTACCCGCTACCCCCTCTGTAGTGTGGAAGGCAGAGGGGGCGGGGTGCCCGGGATGCAGTGTAGCATGCTTACTCATAGCGTTACTGTTCAATCATATAATTTGGAATGGTTAGTTCTATATTTCTGCAAATCATATGCAGTCTTTGATCAGTTCGGTAAACGCCATGTGTTGGACCCGGCCTCGTAGCATGGCCCTACGTGCCCCCGCACCACCTAACCTGGTACCTGCAGCCCCAAGCACACGGCCTAGCCGATCCTTCCCACCAGAACACACGCACCCGACCCGGACATCCTCGTCCATGGCCTCTCTCCTTTCGGCCACCCCGGGCCCGCGTGCCCACTTCATGCACCAAGATGGCCGCCCGGCCCCAGCACGACCCGGGCCTAGAGGCGCCACTCCGGCTGGAGGACATCACACTTGCCAGGGGATGAGAGAGGGAGGAGCAGTTTCTATCGCACCTCTGAACTCCCCTGGGACGATGGGTTTCGATCGGCCCTCCGGCCTCCCTGAGGGCTGGCTCCATGCCTGCTGGGTGTCTGGGACTCCTCCCGACCCGGCCCTGAAAGGATCAAAAGACAATGGTAGGAAACCCCGACAAGCGACCCCCAGGTGACAAGACCCCTGCCTGCACAGACTCCGGACATCAAAGAGGGGTCGACCTATAACAAGGGGTGCTCTGGGTCTGTCCGGTAGATTCGACGCTGGAACAACGAGAGCCCTGCTGACGCGGTCGCGGCTCCTGGAACTTAGAACCTCCGAACTTGTACCTGAGCTCTGCTGAGTGACTCGCGGCTCCCTGAAGATTGTAAGACCTCCGAACTTGTACCTGAGCCCTGCTGAGTGACTCGCGGCTCCCTGAAGATCGTAAGACCTCCGAACTTGTACCTGAGCCCTGCTGAGTGACTCGCGGCTCCCTGAAGATCGTAAGACCTCCGAACTTGTACCTGAGCCCTGCTGAGTGACTCGCGGCTCCCTGAAGATCGTAAGACCTCCGAACTTGTACCTGAGCCCTGCTGAGTGACTCGCGGCTCCCACAGACTCTCACGGTCCCGCCGGACCCCAGCTACAACAAGCGTATCCCCCAGCTTGAGGATTGTGAGCTGTGCGCCGGGTACGTCCCTGCCTTGAACCTTTGCCAGAGACTGTGCCGCTACCCCCTATCCCTTCCGAGACTCATTGAGCCCGCGCTCTCCTTGTACATATTTGCAGTGCTAATCTGATTGATAAAGATTGATTTCTAAGAACGCACTGTGTGGTGTCTCTGTGTCGTGTGGTGCCAGAGGTACGATCCTAGTTACGAGATTCCTCCCCCTGAGGAGTCTCCCGCCAGTGCCTGGCTACGATACTTCGAGGGTGGGTCTCAGGGTAGTCAGGACCCCCTTTCCGGGCTCCTCTGAGGTCGCCGTCTAACACCATGTCTTGGTCTTCCTCTCTGGGTTTGGTTGTTCGCAGAGCCTTCCTCATCAGACCGTAATTGTCCGAGATCTGAGAGGATATTCTAGCTTCTGAATCATCAGCTTCAAGATTCGATCTCGGTTTCTTCACTTTCCGCAGGTAGTCCTCCTCCTGCTGCGGATGGGTGTAGAAGTACTGCTTCCCCTGATGGGTGACCGCAAGCGTGCATGTTACAACATGGCATAGTCTATCTGTGCCTGCATGAGCTTCCGCTTCACCACCGCAAACGTCTTCCTGGCTTCTTGGACAGCAATGGTAAAATCCGGATACAGATCTACAGTATGGCCATCGTAGGTCAGAGGTGATTTCAATCTCGCCAACCTCAAAGCCGCGTCTCGATCTCTGTAGTTAAGAAGTTTGGCAATGAGAGGTCTGGCTGACCCCGGGGGGGGGGTGGTCTGGGTCCCAGAGATCGATGGGCCCTCACCACCACCAGTAGGCTCAAAGGCCTCCGGGCCAAAGAGTCCATGTAGCACCTCTTTTATGTACTCCTCCATTTTTCCTGTGTTGGCATGCTCTGGTATTCCCAAAACACAGATTATTGCATCAGAAGCGCGCTTCGAGGTCTTTGTTCTTAGCTGCTATGACCTTTAGCAGCTTATCCATTTTTGTCATCTGTTTTCCTGAAGAGGCTGTTGTGTCCTCCAGTTCTGAGATTCTGTGCTCTGTCTCTTCAATTTGCGCATCCTGTTTTTCAAGTTTTTGGCCCATGAAGTCCAATCTGTTTACATACTGTCCATTTTGGCTTCTATAGAGGCCAGGCTGTGCTTCAGTTACATGCGGGGCTTTCATGTCGTCTTCTGCAGATTGCTTGTCTTCAGTGCATTGTCCTGCTGGTTGTTCGGGGTTACACTGGTGTGGTGCAGGCTTCAATGGACAGTTTCTGCTGCTTTGGGTCTGTTTTGCCCATCGCGCATAGTCTTGGCTTATCCGCTCTTTTCTCTAGGAATCCCTATGGGCTTAGAGGTCCGTGGGTGCGTCACGAGGCTACTCGGGCCGTGCAGCAACTAGAGGGTCCAGGTTAGTTAAGTATTCTCATAGCGTTGGGTTGCCCTGCAGGTGTGGAGGGGCGCCTCAGGAGCTGCATTGCAGAGAGCTGCTATGGTAGCAGGGTATGTGCCTCCAGCTTCGTGAAGTACTCTGTAGCGTTAAAGGGTCTCAGTCTGTGGGCGAAGTGACGGACAGGTTATCGCGTCTGGGCTAGGAACTCTGAGTCAGTCGTGGGGTTCGCTGAGGCATGCAGGCCGCAGCAGCAGTCTGTTCCCCTTGGGGTACAAGGGCGGTGCTGATACCCAGTTATCTGCCTGTGTACTACCAGCCGGCCTCAGCAAGGGAGTAAATCACAGTGAGGTCCACTCCGTTACTCCCGGGTATGCTTGTCCTCTTAGCGCGGGAGGAAGTACACAGCAGGCTTCAGGTGGGGGTAGGTTCGCAGTGTGGATGCAATGTCCTTGTAAACACTACACAGTTTTTAAAGCAGTCATTGTCTTTTAAATTTTATATGTATTTTGGGGGGCCTTCCTCAATTCCGCTGTGCAGCACGGAGTGCACGTTTCCGCCGAGCCGTACAGGCCACCGCAGTTCAGTAGGCTTCCCCTGCATCTAGTATGGGCTCAACTAGGCCTTCTTCCCTACTATAGCAGTTCTTCTTCCTGCCCCACAGGGATGTTCCTGTCACGGGGCGCTCCTCACCTCGGGTGTCACTCTCCCCGCTCTATTGCTCCGCACCCCAGCTCAGTGTCTCTGTTGCTCGTACCTGAGAGTCAGCCCTGTAAGGCCTTCATGCCGCAGGGGCCATGCTCAGCATCTACACGGTCACCAGCACACGAGGGATGGAACGAGCACTCTCCGCTCCTCCGGTCGCAGTCTCTGCTGGCCTGTGAAGTAATCTGTATTGTATCCAGCAGTATAATCCTCATGGGCTCTCTGGCGAGGAGGAGGTGTTCCGCACTGCCCCAGCGGCATGCTCCAGGCCCTCTTCTGAGGACGCACGTCCAAGGTTGCCCAGCCACGTTTTCACAGCGGCAGAGCGAAGCACGTCGTTTACCGGCGTCCAGCTGGATTTCTCGGCAGCCGAGCACAGTTTCGGATCCCAGGCGCACTCCGATGTGATATTTTTGGTGTCCACTCCAATTAGCTTAGTTTGAGAGCAGGATAACTACAGATTTGTATTCCCTGGCTGCCAGAGACTCACACTGGTGCAGCCATCTTGGTTTTGCGTTCTCTAGCACCCCCAACTTCAGTCAAAATTGCATCAAATACCAGGCAAAAAGTGGGGGTGACCATTTCAAAAATAAAGACACACAATTGATGGACGGAATGCAGAACAAATCAAAGCATTCACCCCTAGTCAAGAGATCTGGGTTAAATCCATCATTCTTTTGCTCACCGTGCCACCCCAGTTTAGACCTGGCCATATGCAAATCAGCCTTGACCCTGTGCCTCATTGGAAAAGTCCAGCCCAAACTGCCAAGCCAGGTCCTCCTTGGCCCGGAAACAAGCTTCCTCGGACCGGTTTTGGGGTCTCAGCAGCCAGGATAGCTTGAATCCAGTGGCACAGTGAGCTTGGGACCCACGTCTGGGCATAACCGGAGCACTTAGTGTGAGAAAGCAAAAGACACACGATGGATGGAATGAAGAACAAATCAACCCATTCACCCCCGGTCAAGAGATCCGGTTAAATCCATCATTCTTCTGCTCACTGTGCCACTCCGATGGATTTAGGCCCAGATCTCTGTACTGGGGTGAATGTACGACATTGTTCTGCATTCTGTCCATCAATTGTTGTTTTTGCATTTCAAAAATAGGCACTTTCCTACACATAGGATCACTTCCCAATGCAAGTGAGGGAACAACCCCATCGTGATTGTGCCGGTTTACATTCAGTATTCAAAACGGTGATGGATAGAATGCTTGATTTAATCTCCGCACTTGTAATCAGTCAAGCTGCTTCCCCTTCCATGGTTTCCTTGCACACCATACCAGCTCAGTCTGGACCCAGCCATATGCAAATTAGTGTTGGCCCTTCTGCTCATGGGAACAGTCCAGCCCAAACTGCCAGGCCTGGTCCTTCATGAACCAGAATGCAAGCAACCCAGGGCCAGTTTTGCCCTAGTTAGGGTTCATCAGCCAGGTACGGCTTGGTTCCAGTGGCACAGTGAGCCCGGCAATCCACGTCTGGGCACACCCATCAGCATGGTGGATGACAAAAGTTTTATTGGGACACAGCCCGAGCAATCGCCAGTGGCTAAGACTCATTGAATCATTCCATTCATTACTTTGTTTTTGGTGCCCTAAGTGCAAGGAACTATTTATGGACTAATGCCTCAAAGGATGTGAGCTAAATTATAAATCAAGTGAATGGATATTCGTGTCCATGCTTTCTCATTTGTTTAGTGGCTGACATACTTCAGGGAGCGTTGACTGATGGTGTAACTGGACTGAAAGCTTCTGAATATTGTTTGAGAGTAACTATCTGCATGCAATACTGCTACATTGCAGTGCGTAGACCAGATTGTGTATTTCCCTTTCTGCTATCTCTTCATCAGCTCAAGGCGTTTAAAGGTCAACAGGAAGGGCTTTGGGATAACCGTCCGGCCCCTCGCTCTGATGGGACCTGTCCTCCGGAATCTTCAGTTTCTCCTCTTGAGGCACCCTGCTTTAGAGGTACTCAAATGGAGCCACTATTTAGATGGGGACGGGAGGCTGTAATCAATGAAGGAAACTGTCAGACTTTGGGGGTACTCTTTAGTTTAGCAAAACCAAAAATGGTGTCTGTTGGTCTTCACAGCACAGACGATGGGTTCCGCGCCCACAGGCGATCTGGTGAGATGGGTCATCTGTGTCCCCCCTTCAAGGTTTAGAACGCTTGGTCTTTAGTGATCAGTACTAGATTCTTTAGTGATCGCCAATGTACCAGGAAGAAGATCGAGGGGCCTCAACTACTTTTGCCGCAGAGGTTTGGTTTTGGTGAAAAGGGTGTGGGTCACACACATTTCTTCTCAGAGGATATACAGCATTAGCAGGGCAACCATAACAGAGTGGGGCCACCATACAGGGTGTGTTGTGATGGAGAGGCAGGCGCAGTTATATACCAGACCTTGTGAGAAGGAACCACACTCTCTTACCCTCTACATCCAGCATGAATGTTGGTACAATGGTGTGGGTGGGACATAAACACAAGATCGAATATTTACTAACTCTGATTCCAGTTCTAGATACAGGGCCATGGCTCGTCTCCTGCGCTTTTACCGACCTGCTCTTGTGGGGTTTGCTTTGGCCCACACTGGAGTCTGACAACAGGATGCAGGAGTTGGGCATCCTTCTCCTGGGATCAAGTCACGCCATTGGATTATGGACCAAATATTATCCAGGAAACTAGTGAGGAGGCAAACCTAACCCTGGATGTTAGACTTGACATCTTTTGGCGTGTTTACCTTGACTTATTTCTTCCTGACCTCCCATTTGACAGTTTTTGCTGGTGTAATGATTCTGCGCACCTTCCTCACTGCTGTCCAGTGGTAAAGTGCAAGGGCTCCTGTTCTAAAATGTGTTATGGATTGGTGTTTCCATGATTGGCCTCTTTGATTTATGTTTCAGTCCCTAGTAAAGTGCACTGCGAGTGCCAGGGCCTATAAATCAAATGCTGTTGGTGGGCTGCAGCACTGGATTGTGCCACCCATGCAAACAGCCAGTAAAGTGTAACTCTGGCCTGCCATTGCAGAGCCTGTGCGCAGCCTGGGGCTGCCATGTCGACTTGGCAAGTGCACACACTTGAAAGTCCCTAAACCTTCCCTTTCCTACTTGTGAGTCGCACCTCTGGTAGGCCCAAGGTACCCTCATGGGCAGGGTGCAGTGTATGTGAATGGTAGGACATGCCCTGGTGTGTGTGGCATGTCCTGATAGTGAATTACAGCCTACTTCGTTTTTCACTATTGCAAGGCTATCTGTTCCCCATAGGCCAGAATGGGCAGTTTGATTATTACATCCTATGATCCCAACTGAGATAGGGAACATGGTGGAAATTCGAGTTTAGTATGCCTGAACTTCGAATGATAAAAATACATCTTTTAGTGAAGTTGGTTTTAACATTCTGTGTTTGAAAATACCACTTTTAGAAAGTAGGTATTTTCTTGTCTAACCATCCAAGCCTGCCTCTGCTAGGTTGTGTATTCCTTGTCTGGAGTTTGAGTGACAGGGGCTGGGGGATTCCAGGAGACAGGGTGAGTCAGCACAGGGCTGAATAGAGAAATCTGCATGCAGATGGGAGGAAGGAGTTGCACCCGGGACCTGAATAGGGTTGCGCCTTCCCTCCACAATGCTGGCTCCACCTCCTGTGGTGCATCTAATGTCCCTGGCCTACACTGTGAAAGGAAAGGAGTCTTGTCAACAAAGTGCTCCAGGACTGACCAGAACTGGTTTGGACTAGGCAAAGGCCTCTCTGCCTTCAGAGAACAAAGAGAAATTGAGGATAAAAAGGGGGACCCAGAACTTTAGAACTCTTTTGTATCAAGAAGACTGCCAAGGAGAAGAGCTGGAGAAGCTGTGAGGAGTAACTACCACTCTGATGTGTGCTTTGCTGTGTTGGCCTGCAGTGGCTGCTTCTGTCTTGGGCAGTGAAAGGACTGGACTGAACTTTCTGCAATCTACTTTTGTGAGTTTCTCCAAGGGCTTGAGGTAGAGCTTGCCCCCGGTTCAAGAAGTCTCAGGAACGGCCAAGACTTCAAGCTCGACGCAGTCTACGACGCCGCAGCCGACTCAGTGTCCTGAGGGCACCGCCGCAACGCAACTTTGGTCTCACAGACGACGCCTCTCGACGACTCCACCGAGCTGCTGCTTGCACTGTGACTTGTGGGCACTGCACTCCGCACCGCCTCGCTTCACGCCGAAGCTTTGGCACTACAGAGAGCACCGCGGCAAAGCCACACCGACCCTGGTCTCACTGACGCCTGCTGACGCTGCCACCGAGCCGCTGCTCACACTGCGACCTGTGGGCACCGCACTCCATACTGCCTTGCTTCACGATGACACCTTGGTATCCCCGACGACGCCACTCCATGCTGAACTCTACGCCGCTGCTTGCACCGTGGTTCAAGGGCACCGCTCATAGTCACACGACACACTGTCCTCATCCAGCACCGTGGCTTTGGCCTACCGACGCCGGTGCCATCGACTCCAGTTTGTCGGCCGACGACAGCGCTTCAGCAACGACGACGCTGCTGCTGCACCGTGACCTGCCAGCACCTTGATGAGCACCGCCTTCCTCTCACACCGAGACCCTGGTCTCACTGATGCCATCTGATGCCGCCACCGAGCCACTGCTCGCACCGCGACCTGAGGGCACCGCACGCCATACCGCTGCACTTCGCACCGCAGCAACCGACACCTGTCGATGCCAGCGCTCCTGATTCCATCAGAGAGGAGATCGACCTGCAACACGTGGGACAACTAGAGGTCATCGACGACCTGCATTTCTGAAAGGTACTGTTTGCGGGCCTTCGCAACACCATAGCTAACCCACGACGCCGTGGTCAGCCAGAACTCTTTTGATTTGTTTGTTCACGACGCCGTGATAGTCCCGGACGGAGCTATCGACATCAAGGAACTGTTTTTTAAGGATACTTTGATAACTGAAGATTTTAAGCACTGTATTGTGGATTTTTATCATTTTTGGTGTTGTCTTAAGTATATAAAAATATTGGATATTTTTCTAAACTGGTGTGGTGTCCTTTTGTGGTGCAAACACTGGATTACTGTTGGTTATGTGCAAATGCTTTACACACTGCCTCCAAGATAAGCCTGACTGCTCGTGCCAAGCTACCAAGGGGGTGAGCAGGGGTTATTTTATGAATGTAATACCCTTATCCTGAGTAGGAAGAAGGGTCCCTACTTGGACAAAGGTGCAAGCCCTTGCCAACTAGAGACCCCCAGTTTTAACACTGGACCTTTGAACATTTTGGTATTTCATGTTTAATTGATGTTTCTTGGAATGCCTTTAACATTTTTGAGTGGTTTTGTCTGCCCAGTAATGGTGATTCGGATGCGCGTCACATTCTGTGCACAGAGGGGTCTGCTAAGCCAAAGATCCAAAATTCTATCTTGGAATCCTTGACTCTTTATTGAGTGCATTCAATCCTGGTTACTTTTGGGATAGAAGCTATCCTCTGGCCGAGGGTTTGGGGAAGAAGTGGCTTCGGAGGCCGGGCAGACTTTCTTTTAAAATAAACTAATTGAACTATGGAGCTGCAGCTAGGATTGGAGCAGGGTGGAGGGTTAGGGTCATATTTCTCTTTTAAATAAACTCATTGTAATTAAAGAGAGTTCAGCTCGTTCCACTCCTTCAGCGATGGGGAACATTTAACCGTACATGCAGGTGTTGTCTACAGACCGCTTCGGTTGACTGTTGGCAGAGAGACCTATTGTACATGTTCTACACTTGCCGGGTGCTTTGTGCCCCCCCACATTGCTCACGAGTCTGTTCCCTTCGTGTCTAGCCTGGTTCTCTGCTTCCGGTTCATTGCCTTTCCTCCCTTGTACTTGTCCCACTCAAGGCGCACTTTGCTCTCTGCGTGTTTTGATTGGATGAGGGATGTTTCTACTGCTGTTGCACCTTGCACGGCTGTGCTTGAGGGGCTGTGTCTCCCTCGCTCTCTGATGCTACTTCCCTCGTTTGAGCCCCCCACTTTCTTTTAAGAGTATCCCCCCGCAGCCTTGCACTGTCCCCACCGCCAGCTTCTCTATCTGCAAGATGCTTTCTTCGCGGATCTTAATATGTTCCCTGGTGGCTTCCAGTATCTTCACGTGCACAGTGGGAATCCTAGAAGGTGTGTTTGATCTTGTTTGAACAAACGTCATTAAAATCCATGCGCTGCAAATGCATGCTCACCCTCGATTGGAAAAACCACATGCGGCAGCCATCTGAGGGGAAAACCTTGTCAAAGCCAGTAGGTGTCGCAGGCAAGACCCGTTTGTCTTCGTCAGTGATTACATGGAAATCGATGAAGTTGGGGCGGATGTAATGTTTTCATTTTAAGGCTGGGGATCGAAGTAATGATAGGCCGAAGCCTAAGGTCAAGTAATGGTAGAGGTCAAAGCTGTCCGTGTGACCCCGGTGACCTTGCTGCTCACCGTTCTCTAGAAGGACGTGGTACCCGGACTCCATCTCCGGTCCTCTCGCCCGAGGTGGTCCAGGGACCACCGGACCCCGTTCTCCTCCTCTCCCCTTCCGGTGACCACTGCTTGGGCTTGATTCAGCGCTGGGAGGAGAGCCCTGAGCGGACACGAGTCCATCTTGGCCCCGGATTTTTCTGACCAGGTCTCCCGCCGTCTGTGTCCCTTCTCAGTTCTTTTTCATTGCAAATAGATTTTCTCTTTTTTTCAAGATGTTGGGTACTCACATTATCATCTAAATAACAGGGTTTCACTTGCAG
Organism: Triturus cristatus; assembly: GCF_964204655.1. Taxonomy (NCBI): domain Eukaryota; kingdom Metazoa; phylum Chordata; class Amphibia; order Caudata; family Salamandridae; genus Triturus; species Triturus cristatus. The sequence goes on along the minus strand of NC_140593.1, from coordinate 35,514,748 downwards.
TTCTAAAGTTTCAAATCCATATTCCTTCACTGTACCTCCAATAAAGGAGGTGAACTGGTGTAGCTACAAATGGACATTCATTCAGGCCATAACTTATTGCTTTGAAGGGGGTGTATTTTAGGCCTTTGTTCTAGAAATAAAAAGCGTAGTGTTCTCTTCAGCAAATTAAAAGAGCAAAATAAATCATTCTTGTTGCATACACGGGCGTCTTGCCACACATGAAACTATACGTAATTGATACTTTGCAGCTATTCATTCACGGAAGTCGCGCTGTGTTTCCTGGCAGACTCTCTCCAGGTCAGGCAGCAGCTGGACAGATCCTTTGGGCAGGGACATCTTAAGGATTTGGGGGGCCCTGGGCCAAACATATTTTGGGGGCCCCTGTTCAGGACACCTTTGAATTTATGATCTAATTTGAGCCCCTGTTTCCCACGCAGTTTTCGCTTCCTCAGCTGCGCTCCAGTTTGCATCATAGGCATTAGCCTATATATTTCCGATGTAAATGGACGCGCGCAGCTGACAGCAGTAGGATTCAGGGTTTCCTGCCCTGCTACTAGGTTTTTAATACTTTTTAAATTGTATATGTGTGGCTGAATTACTCTGTGCTTTTTAACAATTTCTCCTACCTATGCGCACTTGCATTTTACTTGATTCTGCTTGCCTATACCTCCTTAGCTGCTTTGATTCGCATCTCGCTTTTCCACCAGTCCTGGTCCGCCGCGGCTGATACGCCGATTGTGCGGAGGGCTGGGGCTACTATCGGGCTCCTCACTTATGCCTACGCAGATTCCTCAGCTGCGTTGGCGATCCAGTTTGCATCATAGACATTAGCCTATATATTCCCGATGCGAACGGACGTGCTAAGTGGACGTGCGCAGCAGGCGCGCCGCTGGCGCGCCGAAGGCAAGACTGTCTGCGCCTGGAGGCGTTCGGCGCCGGCCATGCTGCCCAGTTCCCCTCCGGTGAGTTTCTTCCACTATATTGCAATAGGAAACAAGCATTTGCAATGCAATAGGTCTCGCATTTACGAGAGTTTGAGCTATTGGCATTGTAAATGACAATGCCTTTTATTTATGTGTTGTTTTTTAAACAGATAAATAAAAGGCATTGTCATTTACAATGCCAATAGCTTAAACTCTCGCAAATGTGAGGCTGATTGTATTGCAAATGCCAGCGCCCATGCTATAAAAAAAATTAAAAAGCATTAGGAGAGAGCATGTCCTGCACTTTTTCTCGACAGTCTGAATTTTAGGACGGAGAAGGCAAGAAATGTGTATCTGTTGCCTGAACTGTATGTACTCTTTGTGGGGATTGCAAGGATGGGATACGAGTCTGAAATTGTTGTAGGCCACAAAGCACGGCTAGGATTGTGGCGTAATTTCGACTGAAATGTCATGCGCTGCAGCTTCTGACCCAGGCTGCAGCGATGGGTGCATGACGTAGCATTTAGTGCTGGAATCCGTCGCGCAGGCAGAAAGAAAGGCTTGTATGTATATTTACATAGCGCAACAACTATCAGTTACTTGTATATCTTGGCGCTTAATGAGGGGCTCGACTAATTTCAGTGGAGGCTCTCCATTGGTGCACTTTGGACCAGAACTGCGCGGGTGTAGAAGGGTAGGTTGTAGTTTGCAGGCTGTCCTCGCGGAAGTGACCACCTGAGAGGCCCGGTTCACAAATACCTTTGGATTACTACTGACGTGGTCCAGTGTTATTGTGAAATGACTGGGGCGGGCCGTGCTAGATACGAACATAACAAGCCTTGTCTGCTGTGCCTTTTCTTATCTTTTCACACCAATCAAGGAGGTGAGGAGCACAACAGTGATGCCATCTAATTACCTCCACGGCCCCCTCCCCCCCCCCCTGTTCCTGCAGACCCCTAGCCCTTTAATGGCCTCCTGCTCTTAAGCCGAATCCCCCCTCCCGCTGTTCCCGGGAAAGCACATCTGGCAAACTCGGTGGCTTGTGAGAAACATGGGGGAGAGCAGAAGTGGTGTTTGTGTGGGAAGGGGGTGTCAGAAGCCTGGTGATGGGAGAGAAAGCAGAAACAGGGAATACAATGCTTTGCTGACTAAGTGTATTTCACGTATGGCTGTTGACTCTCCTAGTCTCATAATAAGGGCTTTCGGACAGTACTGGTTTTAGAGAAAACCAAAGCATCCTGGGAATTGTAGTGTAATCATTCCTATTGGTAGCGTTGACAGTTCTCGAATAAACCAAGACTGTCTAAATCACATCCTTGTGACCTGCGGCCTCATTACCAGTCACACACACACACACACACACTTCTAGGCTGAGCAGAAATCCTTGTGTGCAGTCATGGAATATACCCTATATAAACAATAGGACAAGTCCTTCTGCAAGGCTCATATGTTGTAATGGGCTACGAGGCCCAGGCGGTGTAAGCCCTCGGATCTGTGTTTCAAAATATGTTTGTGTAAACTCTAAACTCTGACAAAACAAATGGATGTAGGTTGTGGCCCTGCATACATACACCCGGAAACATGCACAACTTCACGAGTTTGTGGGTATTCATAACCGTATTGGGGCCCTAGCGTGAAGATGTGTGCTAGAACTAGACAACGCAGAGCAGACCGCCTGTATTCAGCGTCTTCACGAAGGCACATACATTTAACTCGGAATTTCTCTAAGTTAATGTATGGGCTGCAGTGACAGTGAAGCTCAGACTCAGACAGAGGCTTTCGCTGCCTTCTGTTTCCGAGTTGTGTTCCCTGCATTTCGTGCACTAATTCGGTGAAATTATGAGTTAAATGTATGCACTTGGGAAACTACAAGAGGAAAAACAGACGAGCGCCCATCACTGGACTGTTCAGCACAGCTGTTTATGATCAAACCTTTGAAGATGTTTCCCACCCTGGAGATGCACGTAAATCTTCGGAAAAATGTAGAAGTCCCTTCCTTTCCAGGTGGAAAGGGGAAGGAAGCATGGACGTATTACATGGGCTTCTAGTTCTAGGCAAAATGATTTCTCAACAGGAGAACAGGGCAGTGTTACCAACAGCCATGCTGCGTCGGCACAGAGATGAATGCTTGTTTTGTTGAAATAGCAGGGCAAAAGGCTTGCACATTGAACTCGGAATTTCACGGATTTGGCGCATGAGTTCCACATATCACTGCTCAGATGGAGAGAGAGGCAATTACTGCGCGCTGTTTCTAAAGACAGAAAACGTCCGCGTTAAACAGGGGCACTTTAGACACTGCAAACGCAAAATAAAATGAGGCGCTATGCTCTGAGCCAGCACAGGTGTTGGTGATAATCTGAGGTGTTTCTCTTGCGGAGAGAAAAACAAATATGACCTGAGTTAAGCACCTTACTGCCAGGTTTAATCCAATGAATTGTCTGAAGTGTTGACAATTATGAGGAAATTGCATTCTCTTTCCTAGGTGTGCGTGAATCGATGCCTGCAGGGCGGGAGGGGTGCACAGGGGATCTTTGCCGCAGCCTGGCTAAGGATTTCAAAACATAAGGGGAGAAAGTGCATTGTGCGTTGTCTGAAATTGTAACACTTGCGAATGGACAAATTCCTTTGAAAGCGGGCAAAGCAAACGTGTTCCATGCAAAACAAGCTAATTAAAACAAGTAGCAGGCGGCAGCGAAAGCGATTTTGCGATCGCTATTGTTGGTACTGGGGAGCCATGGACCAATCTCGGCGTCAGCTCAAAAGCCTGTGATTCTGGGCGAATCCCTTAATCTCCCAATGCCTAGAAATAACAAACACACGAAAAGAACAAGCGCGCACTGAAGCTGACGAAGTGGGAGGGGGAGTGGGGGCGGGCACGCAGGCTGCCAAATGGTGCGATGAATCACGGCTAAAGTGAAAGCAAACAAGTGGTTGCAGGACTCCAAATGGTGCGCGCGCCCGGACGGGTCACATGCACTGTAGTTGGAGGCCTGCAAAGCCACTGTTTGCACTTCCAAAACGCGCTTACTATAAGTCTCGCCAGAGCCAGCGCTAAAGCGCTGGTCAGGCGAGACCTAAAAACTGCTTAGCCTTAGGCGGCTACCATTATGTCAGTGTACAGCCGCTGATCCGAGGTTGGAGGTAGACTTTCGATGCAATAAGTGCAACTGGACTCTCCTCCAGCCCAGGAAACTCGCACCCAATATCCTCCCACGCAACAATAAGTGTAAAAACAATAAGAAAACAGAGGACTTAAAGGCCACCCTTTTAAATTGTCGCTCTATGCAAAAGCATGAACCATACATTTATGGCCTACTTTTAGACGAACAGTCTGATCTTTTATTTCTCACTGAGACCTGGCTGTTTGAAGCCTCCAACCCTACTATCACCTCGGCCATCCCTACGGGTTATAAAATTCTTTGGAGGGACCGATCGAATGGGAAGGAGGGAGGTGTCGCCATAATTTACAATAAAAAACTAGACTGCTTAGGCTTCTACTGTACCTTATCCCCCATCATAGCATAGCTGGATTTCTGATTTACAGACCTCCCAGTGCTATTGGAAATGTTATTACTACGCTTAATACAGCCACCACCTCCCTGGCCTTAAAATACAACTGCCTCATTCTGGGATATTTCATTATACATTTGGACAATGGAAAAGACCCTCAAACAATTTCCATGTTGAAGGCGCTGCAGGCCTGCAACATGTTTCCATCTATTTCTTTGGCCACCCATGAGAAGGTCCATACCCTAGACGAAATCGTTCACAACTTTGACATATCAGTAAACCTACCTCTTCCCATTACCTTGTCTGACCACCTCCTATTAAAATTAGTCATTCCCAACTCTGCAACAGCCCCTCAAGCTAACACAGGGCAGAGGGTCTCTAATTACAGAACGTTCCATAAACTATCCATCTCGATGTTAGCAGACGCCCTCGGTCGTTCCTCACCAGAGCTGTCTGGCTGCCCCGACTCGGACACCCTCTCAATAGATTCATGGCTCCGAACCAACATTGATGCAGCGGTACCGGTTGTTTGCCGCTCCTCAAAGAGGTCAGCCCCACCAGCTCCATGGTTTAACGATTCCCTCAGATCTAGCAAAAGAAATTATGGAAAAATTGAACGGAAATGGCATAAATTCTATCTACCTGAGGACAGGAAGGTGTATAAAGACACCTTAAAAGCTCATTACATTCTCGTCAAAGCAGCCAAGAAAAATTTGTTTCAAACCAAGATAGAAAATGCCCAAAATAAGAGTAAGGAAATCTTTAGCATAGTTAAATCCTTTACTGCCCTGAAAGCCGGCACAAAGGAAGGGCCATGCACTGAAGAATGGTCTAAGTAAATAGTTGAATTCTTCCACAAAAAGATCTCCATGATCCAACAAGCCTTCACTAACATCTCAGAGGAAGAACTGACCTTCTACCTTAGTTCTAATAGCAAATTTCAGCTCTTGGATCCTCCATCTTTACTAGCTTTCCCTGAGTTTCAGCTTGAAGAGTCACTGACCCCTCTCCAAAGCATTAAGTCTGGCTCTCCTACTGACCCATGTCCAGGGAATATCCTGAACCTATTAGCTCCCACCATAAACCCCACAGTAAACCAGCTTTTTAATGCTTCTCTCTCCTCAGGCAACATGCAGAAATTATGGAAGAATGCTAAGATTCTACCACTGATAAAAAAAGCTAACGCCAATCCGACGGACCCTGCCAACTACAGGCCAATCTCCCTTCTTCTGACCCTCTCCGGAGTACTAGAGAAGCATGTAAACAAGGCCCTCCAAAACACATTGAAAATGGGAAGCTCCTTCATGAGTCCCAATCCGGTTTTAGGGCTAACTACAGTATGGAGCCCGCTCTGCTGGAAGTGACTGACTTTCTCAAGGGTAAGCTGGACCAGGGAGGGAAGGCTGTTCTGATACTGCTTGATACGTTGGCAGCCTTTGATATGTTCCCACATGAGAGGCTCCTGGAGAAACTTGCTGACATCGGTCTGGGGGGGGGGGCCGCCTTAACATGGATGTCATCCTTTTTGGTAAATAGATCTCAGGACATCTGGCTCCCCCCTTTCTCATCCCCAGTTCCGGCCATGAATGTAGGTGTCCCTCAGGGCTCCATTCTCAGTCCTACCCTTTTTATTATATATCTATCCCCCCTTGCATTTCTGGTAGAGGAAGAGGGCACCAAAATTGTTTCCTATGCTGATGACACTCAGCTGATTTTTACGTGTGAAAAAGGAACCGACTTTGACGGGGCAATGATTAGGTCTTGCCTCACAAAGGTTTTTAACTGGCTTAAGATCAATCAGCTGAAGTGCAATCCTGACAAAACTGAAGTTGTTTTCTTTGGTAATCCAGAAACGCCTGACTGGAGCTCTTGGTGGCCAAAAGATCTGCCGGCCCCGCCCGCTGAAAAGGAGAAAGTCAAAAACCTAGGAATTGTCATAGACAAGACACTCTCCGTGCGCTTTCAAATTCAAAATCTAACTGGCGCTTGCTTTGGCATACTCTGGATGCTAAAAAAACTCCTGCCACTGTTACCGCTTGAGAGCAGAAAGATCGTGGTGCAGACTCTGGTAACATCAAAGCTTGACTATGTCAACAGTTTGTACCTCGGTCTTCCCAAATCCCTTATCCAGCGCCTACAAATGGTACAATACGCAGCGGCCAGAGCCATCCTGAGACCTAAACTCAGATCTAGTATGACCCCTATTCTTAAGTCTCTCCGCATAAAAGTACGGATCGACTTCAAAGCGATGACCATCTTCTTTAAAGCTTTCCATGGCTTAGGAGCCGGCTACATAAATAAGCGTGTTAATCGCTACACAACATCTAGACCCCTAAATTCTTCCAATGCCAACCTGGCCATCATGCCTAAAATATGCAGTGCCCACATTGGAGGCAGATCCCACGGCTTTCTAGGCGCAAAATTGTGGAATAGCCTTCCTGAGTCTCTGAGACTAACTACAGACCTACTCTCTTTCATGGAAGAACTTAAAAACCTGGCTTTTTGATAACTGATGGGTCTTTTACGCACGTTTTCCTCCCACTGTCATGCGCCAGGACACTCTAGTCTGAGTAGCTGTGCGCTTTATTAAATACACTATTTCATTAGGTCCCTGACAGTGCAAAGAAACACTCGTCCAAATTCTAAGGGCCTTATTTATGAGGCCTTGCTTCACTTTTATGCCGCTGGTGCGTCACTTTTTGTGAAGCACCGGCAGCGTAAAATATGTGCAATGTTACGCCCTATTTACAAAGTGACACATCTAGGCAGATGCTTCACTTTGTAAACCCCTGCACCGCATTATACCTGCGCCAGGCATAATATATGCAGGGTGGGTGTTGCCCCGCAAAATGCCTCGTAGAAGTGGCGCATTGAAATCTATGAGAACTCAGTGCGCCACTTCTAGGACGCCATTGCGTCAATATCTTACACCTGCCTTACAGCAGGCGTAAGACTGATGCAGGCCCTTTCACATGGGGCTTGCTCCATGTGAAAGGACACATTGCTGGAGTTGCGTCTATTTTCAGACACACCCCAGCAATGCATCACTTTTGCGCATACAGATACGTCAGAAATACTGACGTATCTGTAACTCCTTGCGACATGATGCATCATACAGTAAATATGACAGATCCATCATGTCGCAAGGAGGGCGCAGTAAGAAGTGACGCAACCCTGTTTTCACACAGTGATACATCACTTCTCATAAGTAAGGCCCTAAATGTGTTTACATCTAATATTCAGGGATAGTTATGTGAGTTTTCAATATTGTAACACAGCAGCAGCTCACCAATATTACTGCAAATAATCTCTGTGACGCCCTCCCAATTCTTATATGTTAGGCCTTGTTTTGATCTAAAATAAACTTTTTTTTATGTATATTGCATGAAACATAAACACAAAATTTCTCTGCAAAATGGCTGTACTAGACTCTCACACATCAGGTACATAAGAAATAAATGAAAGGAAAACAGTATTTAAAACAAACTGCTTAAGAAATATTCAAGGTCATTAGGGCAAAACTCTGGAGAATGGAGCTGACTGTCAGGGGGCCCCCTGAAAGGCTGGGGCCCTGGGCCAGAGCCCACTTTGCCCCTGCATTAAAACGTCTCTGCCTTTGGGCAAGGGATTCCTTTAGCTCCGTGTGTCCTCTGCCGCCCGCGGGGGGTGGGGGGTGTCTGTGTGTGCGTGTCCGTTGCCGCCTTGGCGGGCTCGGTGTGTCCTTTTCTGCCTTGATGGACTGTGTCCTCTTTTGCCTGGGGGTGGGGTGGGGTGGGGGGGGGGGCTCTGTGTGTCCTCGCCCACGTGGTGGAGGGCTCTGTGTGTCCTCGCCCACGTGGTGGGGGGCTCTGTGTGTCCTCGCCCTCCTGGTGGGGGGCTCTGTGTGCCCTCTGCCGCCTTGATGGACTGAGTCCTCTTATGCCTGGGGGGGGAGGGGGGGTTTGGTGTGTCCTCTGCTGCCTTGGGGTGAGCTCGGTGTGTACTCTGCTGCCTTGGTGGGCTCTGTGTGTCCTCGCCCACCTGGGTGGGGGGGCTCTGTGTGTCCTCGCCCACCTGGGTGGGGGGCTCTGTGTCCTCGCCCACCTGGGTGGGGGGCTCTGTGTGCCCTCGCCCACCTGGGTGGGGGGCTCTGTGTGCCCTCGCCCACCTGGGTGGGGGGGCTTTGTGTGTCCTCGCCCACCTGGGTGGGGGGGCTTTGTGTGTCCTCGCCCACCTGGGTGGGGGGCTTTGTGTGTCCTCGCCCACCTGGGTGGGGGGGCTTTGTGTGTCCTCGCCCACCTGGGTGGGGGGGGCTTTGTGTGTCCTCACCCACCTGGGTGGGCGGCTCTGTGTGTCCTCACCCACCTGGGTGGGGGGCTCTGTGTGCCCTCTGCCGCCTGGGTGGGGGCTCTGTGTGTCCTCTGTCACCTGGGGGTGGGCTCTGTCTGTCCTCTGCTGCCTTGGTGGGTTGTGTGTGTCCTCTGCTGCCTGGCGGGGAGGGGGCCTCTGTGTGTCCTCTGCCGCCTGGGGATGGGCTCTGTCTCCTCTGTTGCCTGGGGTTGGGCTCTATGTCCCCTCTGCCGCCTTCGGGGTGTGGGCTCGGTGTATCCTCTGCCGCCTTGGCGGGCTCGGTGTATCCTCTGCCGCCTTGGCGGGCTCGGTGTGTCCTCTGCCACCATGGCGGGCTCGGTGTGTCCTCCGCCGCCTTGGTGGGCTCGGTGTGTCGTCTGCTGCCTTGATGGACTGTGTCCTCTTCTGCCTGGGGGGGCGGGATCTGTGTGCCCTCTGCTGCCTTGTGGGGGGGGGGGAATCTGTGTGCCCTCTGCTGCCTTGTGGGGGGGGGGGAGGATCTGTGTGTGCTCTGCCGCCTGGGGGGGGGGGTGGGCTCTGTGTGTGCGTTGCCGCCTGGGGGGGCGGGCTCTGTGTCCTCTGCTGCCTTGGGGGGTCGGGGGTCTCTCTGTGTCCTCTGCCGCCTTGGGAGGGGGGCTCTGTGTGTTCTCTGCTGCCTTGGGGGGGGGGGGGGTTCGGTGTGTCCTCTGCTGCCTTGCTGGACTGTGTACTCTTCTGCCTGGGAGTGGGGTTCTGTGTGTCCTCTGCTGCCTTGGAGGTGGGCTCTGTGTGTCCTCTGCTGCCTTGGAGGTGGACTCTGTGTGTCCTCTGCTGCCTTGGAGGTGGGCTCTGTGTGTCCTCTGCTGCCTTGGAGGTGGGCTCTGTGTGTCCCCTGCTGCCTTGGAGGTGGGCGCTGTGTCTCCTCTGCCACCCGGGGTTGGGGGCTCTGTGTCCTCTTTTGCGTGGGGGTGAGCTCTGTGTCCTCTGCTGCCTTGGCGCGCTCTGTGTGTCCTCGCCCACCTGGTGGGGGGCTCTGTATGTCCTCGCCCACCTGGGTGGGGAGCTCTGTGTGTCCTCGCTCACCTGGGGGGGGGGGGGCTCTGTGTGTCCTCTGCTGCCTGGGTGGGGGCTCTGTGTGTCCTCTGCTGCCTTAGCGGTCTCTGTGTCCTCTGCCGCCTGGCGGGGGGGGGGGGGGCTCTGTGTGTCCTCTGCCACCTGGGGGTTGTGGGCTCTGTGTCCTCTACCGCCTTGGCGGGCTCGGTGTGTCCTCTGCTGCCTTGGCGGGGTCAGTGTGTCCTCTGCCGCCTTGGCGGGGTCAGTGTGTCCTCTGCTGCCTTGATGGACTGTGTCCTCTTTTGCCTGTGGGAGGGGGGGGGCTCTGTGTGCCCTCTGCCACCTGGGGGTGGGTGCTCTGTGTGTCCTTTGTTGCTAGGGGTGAGCTCTGTGTCCTCGCCCACCTGGTGGGGGGCTCTGTGTCCTCGCCCACCTGGTGGGGGGCTCTGTGTCCTCGCCCACCTGGTGGGGGGCTCTGTGTGTCCTCGCCCACCTGGTGGGGGGCTCTGTGTGTCCTCGCCCACCTGGTGGGGGGGCTCTGTGTGTCCTCGCCCACCTGGTGGGGGGCTCTGTGTGTCCTCGCCCACCTTGTGGTGGGCTCTGTGTGTCCTCGCCCACCTGGTGGGGGGCTCTGTGTGTCCTCTGCTGCCTTGGGGGGGGGGGGGGGGGAGGGCTCTGTGTGTCCTCTGCCGTGTTGACGGACTCTGTGTCCTCACCCGTCTGGGGGGGCCTCTGTGTGCCCTCTGCTGCCTTGGGCGGGGGGGCCTCTGTGTGACCTCTGCTGCTTTGGTGGAAATCTGTGTTCCCTCTGCCACCTTGGTAGATGCTTTCTAGAGGCAAACTATGAAATGTGATGTCAGATTCTATGCTCTGGGAGATGGTACCATCTTTTGAAGTTTCTTGAGGTATGCAGTATTCTGTAGGCAGCTTCAATATGTGTTTCTATGTGGCCCAACTGTCTCCAAATGAGTGGACGATTTAGGGAAGTCTACTCCAAAGACATCCTGTCTCAGACATATGTTCCTCCTGGTGTATAGTAACGTGGTGGTGTGTTGGTACTAACATGTACAATGATTTCTGAATTTCAGGGCCTCTGCCACGTCCTGAGATTCAAGGTAATTCCAGTCTGGCTGGTTCTCCTGCTGAGATAATCTGTGAGGTGTCGGTGGGTGACGTGGACTCCATTGAGTGGAAAAAAGATGGCGGCCCCCTTCCTCCTGACTCGTGCTACCAGATCAAGAACCACAGCGTGCTGTACATCTCAAAACTGGACCCCTCTCATTGCACGTACTTCACCTGCAATGTCAGCAACCGCTTCTACTGGAACGAGTCTTCCTATAACTTGACGTTTGAAGGTACAGTACATGACACCAGAATGAGGTATATATGATGCTCTGGACCAAGGTCTGGAACAGTCCTGTGATGGGGTTTTTAGTAAACTAAATTGGGTGTGGAAGTCCATGCTTCATCAGAGGCCATAAAGTGCCGGAATCCATCTTGACCACAAATGCAGGGCTTGACGGACACCAGAAACACCACTATAACTGACAGGCGGGCCTCTACGGATCATTGGTTGTATGTAGCACTGGGCACAGCTCCTCTTTGCTCATCTTTAAAACGTGCATCCTTTAAATCGCCATTGAGAAGAAAGGTGGACGTAGAAGCTTGTAGAAGGAATGGCAGGATTAGAGTAATTTCAATCCAAAGAGGAAATCCAGAATCCGTGATTGAGCTGTGGGTTTCCTCGGTCACCCAGGCTTCTTGCTGTTCCAAAAGGGCCAGGCATCCGGAGACCATCTGCTGCCTACAGGTAGTAATAACTTTATTGGGACAAATGTCCATAAATCATAATAAAAACAATGAAATGTAATAAAAGTATGAATCATAGTGTTGCATAGATCACTCATAAACTATAGGTCAAGATTCCCTTCTGCTGTCCTTCCATTGCTAACACAAAGTAGGAATTGTGCTGCATGGCGTTGAAGGTAGTGCCTTGAAGCCTTTGGATACTAACTTGCCCCAGAAGGATTTTTCAGTTGTTGTGTCCCTGTGATTTGAACAGGAAGCCAGTCAGCAGGCTCTTGGAGTCTCTTGGCTTGACTGGGTTCTGAGACCGCTCCCCTTTTGCATGACATGGCACGCACAGTCCCTCTCTTCGCTAGTGACCAGGTGCAGTCTTTGATAGTGCGTCTCTCTTTGCTGGTCTCTTGTTGCTACAGTGCAGTCTTTATTCGGTCCCACTTTCAGGGTGGTTGAGATCTGAGATCTGAGGTCTGGGTTCCAGGGGTGCCCTCTTTATGCTTGGAGAATGCCCCCATGGCTGGTTGACGTTGGTATCTAATGGGCTACCAGGTCCCCTCCCACCTGGTGACGACTTCCCATGGATTATGGCATCTGGCTATTCCAGGATGCACTACTCTGCCCACTCCTAAGATGTTGAGAGCACTCTTTGTTCTGACCTCACTAGCCCACTCCTATGGTCTGGCTAGCTCAGGGCTACACACTTCAGAAAAAATGTGTTTGGCAACTGGTTTCCCCTCTTTTCCCTGTGCCACCCTATTTGCTTCAACAATGGGCAGCCCTCCCCCTGGTGCCCCACATCTGTTCTTCAAAGGAAGCTTCACCTTTCAGGCCTGCCTTTGGAGCAAACACCCAAGTTGCTTCCTGCAAGAGGAAGGTGATACCTCCCTGGCCTGCAGTCCCTCATTGACCCCCTTCCTTAGAGTCACTGGCATGTCTCTCCAAGAGGGCATAAAGCTGCCTTGTGGAGCAGGCTCCATGTGTGCCCAGGAAGGTACAGGAGGTTAAGACAACAAGCCGGCAGCTTTTTAAATGCTGCAGACTGCAACAAGATGCGTTCTCGAGATACACCCAGTAAATATCAATCCATATGTATATCGCTGGACCATGATAAGTCCGCGTATGCCTGCTCTGGATAAGGGCCTCATGGACGTCAAATGTCCTTCGTATTCTACTCGACAACCAACATTTGGAATGGAAAGTTATTTAATGGAACACGCATCACATACTTCATAAGACAACTATTAAACCTTCATTGGGCGCAACGAGACCATCTGAAACAAGTGGCTTGCGAGAGTAGAATTCCTTACTGACCTACAGCATTTCTGTGATAAAAGTAACACGAAAAAAGTTTCATCAGCCTTGAAAAAGTCCAGAAGGACGAAACACTTGTCTGCTGCGCTTGTGTTTTATTGCTGGAATAAAAAAAGACCTTGTCATCTTTTGAACTTCAATCGATGATCGTATAAGAAACTATTGCTGATCAATGAGACTATTTTGTTTGGATAAGAGTAACAGTACATTGGGTGCTTTGGTGCATTGTTGAAGTTTTGTTTTGTATTTGTAGTGATTTCTCCGGTACTTTGAGTGTTTTTATGTGTTAATTTGAAAAAACAGATCCTCACTTCTACTGCGGTTATGATCCAAACACCCACATTCCTCTCTAGCAATGGTAGGTGTGTGTAAGGGCAGGAACACATTCGTCTTACTGGTCAATAGTAAGCATTCGTCCTTCATCATTCATTGCAGTTTCTACCACTAAATGGCAAAAAGAGGGCAGAGACGTATCGGGTGTTCAGGCTCCCCCAAGGGCTATCGTTATTGGGCCCAAAATGATCCGTTTGTAACTGATGTACCCATCTCTGTTAAAAAATGAGCGAAGCTCTTGACAGGTCTGTGGGGCGCACCCTTAGTTTTTCTAAGACGTACCATTCCATTTCATCCTCTCCATGTCCTTTCTCAATGTAGTGTGCAGTATGTTTTGAGGCATCCCTTTCACATCTAATAGTGCTTCAGTGCTTCAGTGCTCAGTCCCCTGAGCCAGCACTTTCTTAGTCATACCGACATACATGAGATTACATGGGCATTTTATTAAATACACAACATTTGTTGTGTTACAGTAGGTCAGTTCTGCTAGTGTCCAGGGTGTCCTTAAACAGAAGAGTGAAAGAACGGAGTCTGGTGTTAAGGGGCACATGCTGCAGACAGGGGCGGCTCCTCCATTTGGCAGAAGGGTTTGGTTGGGGGCGAGCGGTCCTGCTCGAGGGAAGGGGAGGAGTGGCTTGCCCACTCTGAGGGCGCTGACTGTTTGGTCTGCCCCAGGGCAGACCAAACCAGTCATACACACTCTGCATTTTCTCCATGGAGAAAATAGCCTCAACATAGACGCCAGTGTGGTCGGCGTCCCAGCCAATCATAGCGCTGCCATTGGCTTAGAGGAGGGGGGGGAGGCTGCCTGGGCTGCTTCCTGTGAGGAGCAGAGACGACGCAGGACCGGACCGGGCCAATGAATGTAAGTTAACTTAAAAAAAAAAAAAAAATGAACCCCTCCCCTCCCTCCACAGAGGTTCTAGGCATGACCTGATCCTGGACACAATCTGTCTCCCTGGGGGACGGGGAGGGGGGGGGGGGCATGTTTTTATGTACCTTTGGTAGGTTTCAAGTGTAGGGGACTCGTGGGTGCTTTTGGATCAAGAAATCATGTTCATGTTATGTAATCAAACTATTTTCTACCGCTCTGTTTATAAGGAAGTAATTCTCTTCCTGTATTTTACGTGAGGGATCTTTTGTTAGCCGTTTGTAGTGATGTGTGTTATTCAACAATCGTTTGCATACGTATCTGTACATTTCTTTTGGGAGAATTAACCCCTTCAGCGCTGGGCGAATTCCGCCGCGGTGCTGAAGGGTTCGAGCGCGGGCGGGCTCATGACGGAACGGTTCCGTCATGAGCACAGCTCAACCGTGGCTCATGACGGAACCGTTGCGTCATGAGCATGGAAGGGGTTAAAATTGCACCCCCTTTATCTGCAGGTTTTATCACAATTCAATCATCCTCCGACATTGCTTTTAGGGCATCCATTTTCAGTGATAGTCACCTTTAAAGAAACAATAAATTACAGAGTGTCACTTAGCACAATAAATCATTGTAAACTATTGCATCTTGTGGTTTAGGGTTAGCCACCACAAGGAACTTGAAAATGGCTATAATTGCACTATTGGGGTGACCAACTGGAACTTATTGGTCTGTGACTGGCTCCCTGCCATAGCTGAACAGTTAACTTGCATTTAAAGCAGTGTTCAGTCCAGTTCCAGGGTCTATGGGCAAACCACTATAGAAACCAATGGAGAGTGGCGTGGTGAATGGGTTCGGTTGGTTACTTCAAACCGATTCCCTTACAACTGATACCCCCTGAGGCGTATCTCTTACTTGTGGTGCATCATAATGTTGTTTCTCACTCAAAATATCAGTATCATCCCCTGGATGGATTGATCTACTTGTGTCTTTTCTGTATTTTCTGTACGCAAAACCTGATAAAACGTTTTGAAAGAAAATAAAAGGAACTCAATGGAGTGGTCCTGATGCAAGGCGTGCAGAATGCTGAAGGTTTTCAAGGAAGCTGAGCCAGTGTCTGAGACCTTCCTGTGCCCACCTCTTGGTCAATGAACATGACTTGGCAGATGTGGCCTCAGGAATCCATAACTATCAAAGTCTGGGTGAAATCCAGACTAAAACATCATTCAGACTAAAACCAGTGGTTCCATTTAACTAGCAGTTGCTTCCTTGCTGGGCAACAAAAACTGCACTCAGACTCTCTCCGGTCCAACAGAGACGTACAACTTTTGAGGGCCGGGACTCTGTTTTCCAGGCTGCAATTCAGTGGTCCGCCGCGATCAGGCATTCTTTGCTACCAACTCACCGAGGCAGGTTTCTTCGGCTTGTATGCCCTGAGGCTGTAAAGGGAGCCAAACAACGGATTCGACGTCACCTTCTGTGTCTGGGACTCGGAGACATCTTTTCCTAGAGCGAGATCTCCCAGGCATAGTCCTTTATTTGCTAGCCTAGGGTGCATGCTGTGCAGTCCAGTCTTTGGTGCAGTCTCCTTGCTGGGTCCAGTGAACAGCATGGCAGTGCTTAAGTGTTTTGTCCAGTAAAGACATGATCTGAGCTCTGGGTGCCACTCATGTCAGATTCAAGCTCAGGGAGTGGGAGAGATAATAGCCAGTCAGGCTACCAGGTCCCTCCCACCTGATAACTTCCTGTGAAGTGTGACATCTAGCTGTCCGTGGGTGCACTTTTCTACCCACTCTCAGCATGTCAGACCCCCGCTCTTGGTGTGTGGATCTCCCTAGCCTGTCCCAAAGGTGTGGCTACTTGGAGGTTTCACTCCCCTTAAACAGTTTGGCAATGGCTTTTCCATCACTGTCCAAACTGCCAGTCTTTCTCCTAAATCAAAAGAGCAGCCCCTGTCGAGTGTGACTACCAGTTGATCTTCAAAGGCGGCTTTCCCTTTGTAGCTTGACTTTTGAGCTCACACCCTGTTTGGCAATCCTGCGAGGAGGACATCACACCTTACATTGGCTGCTCTTTTGTGTTCCTTCCTGAGAGTTCACTCCTCTATCCTGGAGGGCAGTAGGCTGTCTTGAGCACAGCATCTGGTGTGCAACTGGAAACCTTCACTGGAAACTTTTGGGCAACATGTGTTCAAAAGTTAGATTGAATTCGACTTGAGCAACAAGTCTTTTTTTTTTTTTTTTTAATACACTATTTCTTTTGATACCTTGAAGTATCAAGTTAAGTTGTCCCATTTGGAAGTTACCACTGATGAGTTGTCCGTGCGTAACTCTGTACTCGCCAATGGGGCTACGAGCCTATGCACAGTAAAAATGACAATGCTGGGTTTTATCGTCTGGACATGTAAAGTTTGTAAAACCCATGGCCAACTTTTTAATATAACGCACACTGATTTTAGGGCTTAGTATGCCTGCCTTAGGGGTGACTTCCAAATACTAAAAAGGAAGCTTTGGGCTTTTTCCATTACTTTAAATGGCAAAGTCGAGTTTGCAGTCAAAGACTCATTCCTGCTTTGTCACATTAGTAGTGCCACAATACGTGCTGCAGTCTTCTAGGGACATTTAACTTACAGGCAAAGTAAATTAACTTAAACCAAGTAGGTATAATCCAAATAAATCTACACTTGGGTCAGAGCACATGCACAGAGGCCTGGTCAGCAGGGCGGGGGTCAGGTACTTATAAGGAGGGTCTTTATAAAAGATGTTTTATATGCCCTCTGATAGAGAAATTGCACATTTCACTTTCCCCATTGTAGTAAAGTGCTTCCCAAAATCTACTTCTGTGCTGGGAGTACTGTGGAGTGAGGATCTATATTATGTTTGCATATTCAGGACCCCTAAAGCCTCCCATAGGTAGCCCAGTGGTGGTGGGGGCATGTAGCTATAAGCAGGGTCTTTATAAAATGTTTTTATAAGCCCTGGTGTTGGAAAAATGGCACATTTCAATTTCCCCATTGTAGATCCCCGACCACATAGGGTAACATTGCACTAGTTTATGAACTCCTAACTATCTCAAGGGATTACTAAAAAAAATATATAATTCAAGGACTTAAAAGAATAGCATTGATAAACCATACAGTATGCTATTGTCGAATGTATCCTAAAGTATATACAAAATAATTTATAAGACTCTTTGTGTCTGTAAGCCAAAATTCAGCCTTCCTGCCCCCGTGCCTGATTGGTCAGTTTTAATAGGATTAGCAAGGCTGCTTTAATGAAGTGATAAGAAGATAGGACGGGCATAGAATTCCAGGCCCATCTACCCACCTGTTCCCCTAACCCAGCCAGATGGCAGGCTTAAGGAAGGAATTTGCAGATGTCTGGGGGAGGAGAGCTATGGAAATGAGCCATACTGGAGGGTGGTTTCGGCGCCTCTTGCCTCTCTGCTGAGACTTCAGCCATATTGAATTTTAGAGGAATAGTGCTTTCTGGGACACCATTATACCACACTTTGGAGGAAGTGGTCCTGCTCTGGGGTGTTACCTTAAACCTCATTGGACAGGAGTGCCGTCTTGATTGACTCCAGAGGACACTCGATAAGTATCTGAGAGGAGCAGAGTCTTAGATCTGCTGCTTGAAACTAAAAGGACTGCCAAGTTGGAAACTTGATTCGCACCATCAGGTCCTGCTTTCTGACTGCTCCAGCTGCATCATCTGGAACTTCAGCCCTTCGGATGTACCTTGCTTCAAGAGGAATAAAGAGTGGGCTCCCTGCAAGCTACAGGTTAACATAATTCACCTGCATCAAAACCACCAAGAGTCCCCTGCCTGGAGTTCATTCAGTGGACTTATAAGGATTTTGGCCAGTTGCATTGTGGGAATTGTGGTCCCAAACTTTCCAAGACCATCTTGGAGCTTCCAGACCCTTGGATTGTGTTTTGGACACATTGCACCCTCAAGAGGAACTTCAGGAAGAAGTTCCACAAGTCTGGAGCAACTTTGGGGAGAAAATAAACTCCATAAGGTGACTAAGAGCTAGACAGTAAACTCTTTAAAAATTCACACCTCCGGTTCCCTACATTGAAATTTTGTTTTGGTGTCATTTGGAAGATAAAAATATTTCCTATTTGTATAAATTGGTTTTGGAATTTTGTGTTGTCTTAATTATTTACTGAATTGTTTTTATTTAAATTGCTTTACATACCGGTTTCCTAAATTAAGCGTGCCTGCTCGCCGCCAAGCTACCCAGGGTTGAGCATGGTAATAATTTATTGTACTGAGTACTAGACCGTGTTAGTGGCCTTATTGCCAGTGGTAGGTGGAGAAGTGTAGCTCACTGGTTAGAGGAGGCATACCCTGAAGCAGAAGTCAGACCCGGGACCAGGGTTCAATTCCCGACGCGGCAGGGTCTGGAGCCCAATTGTCCACGGACTCGATAATTCTCGCTTCGGTGCCTACTCTAAGCATGAGTTCACACTATGCAGCTCTGGGCAACAAGCTTGCTTAATCTCCACAACGGCCCCCCGCGGCGGGATGCCTGGCTTTCACCTTGGGGATGCCCAGTACGGGTTATCTCACAGGGAAAAACCAGGACGGGTTCCCAATGCAAGCGCCGAGATGCCCAAGGGTAATTTGAGCGCTATATAAGACCGCACATACATACAGATGCATGTTTACCACTACTAATATCCCACTGTCCAACACTCGCACCAACCCTTCCTGGTATTTAGAATTGATGCACAGCTCACTTCGGCAGTCAAAGCGCCTCCTTCCTTTGGGATTCCGCCTCTCAAGTTTGGGTTGGGGTTTTTAGGTTTGGTGCACCATCTGTTGAGCTTCTTCTGAGATCACCTTGTAAAGTGAGGGAACTAGAGGAAAGGTCAGACAGATTCATTGTGGACTATCTCCACCCCTCTCCCCTGTGTGGAGGATGATTTGCACATCCCCAGAATGCCATGGAAGCTCCTACAGTATTCCGAGTCCTCAGTCAGAGGAGAACATTGGCCACAGGTATCATAACCGAGATAGTTGTGTGTATCACGATCATTTTAACTGCCCTCTCTTTCTCTGCTCTGCATGTGCAGAGTACCTTTTATTGAGGTATAGCTCAGTGAGGTATCTTGTGTTATGAGTTCCAGACCTGTAGCCGTCCTTCAGTAAGGCTTGACTTCTCAAACTTGGCACCTTTAAGTATGCCTGTCTGCAAAGGGATGTTTGCACTGATGCACAAGTGGTAAACAACAATCCCCACCATAGACCAGGTTTTCTAGTAATCGCTGGCCATCGCAAGACCTGCGGTGAAGGCCAGTTTCAGCACTGTAGGGATGCCATGGTCTAGTGCACTGCGATGGTGTAGGGTCGATAGTCCTAGATGTTTTAGCTGTCTGCTGGACCCATTGTATATTTTCCTGCAGATGTGACTGGCTTCCCAACCGCCCAACTCCCAGCACGTGCTCCGTGTGGTGACTGATGATCCCCCCCCCTCCACAGCATCGTAGATTCTACTGACGTGTAGTGGCCCACCTCAAGTGATGCTTCATTTAACATGGGTGACTATTGCACTTGTGTCCAGGCCACAAGACGAGCGCGGTTGGTGGTAAATAACAGAGTTTTCAGGTATTTTTGCCTCCATCCAAAAAGGGGAAGTCTGTGTTAGAAACTGATCTTGTGTGTTAATAAGGTAGTGTTGGTCTGAACGAGTGACCCCACATGCATGTCATCTTTGTGGAGTTCTGCGTAGGGAGAAGTGGTAGCTCAAGAAATGGGCTATTCCCATGCACTGCATGCTGCAGTTTATTGCTTTTGCTGTTCTAGCTTCCCCCACCCTACATGTGTTACGCCCAGCTATTGGTTACTGCACTGCATACATGTCACACTTGCTGGTATATATTGCGGTGCACAGGTGTCGTGTCTGCTTTTGGGAATTGCAACATAAAGGTGGTGTCCCTCTGTGTACTGCACAGGTGCCGTGCCTGCTGTGTATTGCACTGAACAGGTGTTGCACCTGCTGCTATTTTTTGCACTGCACAGGTGTCACTCCCACTGCTCTCTAATGCACTGCACAGGTGCCACACCCGCAGCTATGTACTGCTCTCCACAGTTGCACCCACTACTATATATTGCACTGCAAGGTGTCACGTCTGCTGTTTCACTGTACAGGTGTCGCGCCCACTGCTATGTAATGCCCTGTACAGGTGTCGCGCCCACTGCTATGTATTGCCCTGTACAGGTGTCGCGCCCACTGCTATGTATTGCCCTGTACAGGTGTTGTGTTCACTGTGTATTGCACTGCAGATGGTGCGCCCTCTGCTCTATATTGCACTGCACAGTTGTTGCACCCCCTGCTATGTATTGTACTGCATTGCATCACGCCTGGTTCTCTGCAGAGGTGTCTCGCTGCTATGTATTGTACTGCATTGTGTCACACCTGTTTCACTGCAGGAATGTCGCTCTCGTTGCTATGTATTGTACTGCATTGTGTCACGCCTGTTTCAGTGCAGGGGTGTCGCTCTCGCTGCTATGTCTTGTACTGCATTGTGTCACGCCTGTTTCACTGCAGAGGTGTCACTCCCGCTGCTATGTATTGCACTGCACAGGTGTTGCGGCCGCTGCTATGTATTGCACTGCACAGGTGTTGTGTACACTTTGTCTTGCAGTTTGCCGTTGTTGTGTCCACTGATTATTGTGCTGCACAGGTGTTGTGCCTGCTATGTATTGCACTGCACAGGTGTTGCGGCCGCTGCTATGTATTGCACTGCACAGGTGTTGCGTACACTTTGTCTTGCAGTTTGCCGTTGTTGAGTCCACTGATTATTGTGCTGCACAGGTGTTGTGTTGTGCCTGCTATGTATTGCACTGCACAGGTGTTGCGGCCGCTGCTATGTATTGCACTGCACAGGTGTTGCGTACACTTTGTCTTGCAGTTTGCCGTTGTTGTGTCCACTGATTATTGTGCTGCACAGGTGTTGTGCCTGCTATGTATTGCACTGCACAGGTGTTGCGGCCGCTGCTATGTATTACACTGCACAGGTGTTGCGTACACTTTGTCTTGCAGTTTGCCGTTGTTGTGTCCACTGATTATTGTGCTGCACAGGTGTTGCGCCTGCTATGTATTGTGCTGCACAGGTGTTGCGCCTGCTATGTATTGCACTGCACAGGTGTTGCGTACACTTTGTCTTGCAGTTTGCCGTTGTTGTGTCCACTGATTATTGTGCTGCACAGGTGTTGCGCCTGCTATGTATTGCACTGCACAGGTGTTGCGTACACTTTGTCTTGCAGTTTGCCGTTGTTGTGTCCACTGATTATTGTGCTGCACAGGTGTTGCGCCCGCTGCTATGTATTGCACTGCACAGCTGTTGCGTACACTTTGTCTTGCAGTTTGCCGTTGTTGTGTCCACTGATTATTGTGCTGCACAGGTGTTGCGCCCGCTGCTATGTATTGCACTGCACAGCTGTTGCGTACACTTTGTCTTGCAGTTTGCCGTTGTTGTGTCCACTGATTATTGTGCTGCACAGGTGTTGCGCCCGCTGCTATGTGTTGCACTGCACAGCTGTTGCGTACACTTTGTCTTGCAGTTTGCCGTTGTTGTGTCCACTGATTATTGTGCTGCACAGGTGTTGCGCCCGCTGCTATGTATTGCACTGCACAGGTGTTGCGTACACTTTGTCTTGCAGTTTGCCGTTGTTGTGTCCACTGATTATTGTGCTGCACAGGTGTTGCGCCCGCTGCTATGTGTTGCACTGCACAGCTGTTGCGTACACTTTGTCTTGCAGTTTGCCGTTGTTGTGTCCACTGATTATTGTGCTGCACAGGTGTTGCGCCCGCTGCTATGTATTGCACTGCACAGGTGTTGCGTACACTTTGTCTTGCAGTTTGCCGTTGTTGTGTCCACTGATTTTTGTGCTGCACAGGTGTTGTGCCTGCTATGTATTGCACTGCACAGGTGTTGCGGCCGCTGCTATGTATTGCACTGCACAGGTGTTGCGTACACTTTGTCTTGCAGTTTGCCGTTGTTGTGTCCACTGATTATTGTGCTGCACAGTGGTCACCCTACTATTTAGAGAGCTTCACCAGTGTAGGTGTTTTGCCCGCTAGTTATTACAGTCAGTCATAAGCTTTTATTCGATATGCAAGATATCTTGTAAGTACATAAGAAATACAATAAGCACATTAAAAATCACAGATACAAGAAGCCAGTATGAAATTCATAGTTATTACACTGTGCAGGTATTGCGCCCTTTAGTTAATTAGCCGAATGGGATAATCCCTCACAGCATTAATTGAACAAAAAACACCAGGACCAGAAGGGTGACTGGAATCGTACAGGTGTGAGGGCTTTTAACTGCCGGAAGATTGATGCGATACGCCCTTGGGATCAAACTCTCAAACCGTCATAGATTATACCTTCGCTTCATTTCCTCTGCTAGAAACGTTTAAAATAGAACTATGGGGAGTGATCGTTTCCCCCAAATGATGGGATTTTGTCTTGCAGCATCAAAACATCCCTTTGATGTAAAACACACCGGCTGCCTGTATACAATGAACTATAAAGAAATACAATGTACAGATCGAACAATAAAGCAGACGCGACAAGGATGAATGTGATTGTGAGACGAACTACGATCAAGGTACAATTGTGGGAGTTAATCTGTTAATGTATCACACCATGTAATAAAGACAAAGTATACACCAACAACTAGCAGCGCAAATGCAAAGTCTAAGGCAGGATGAACGTCTCACCTGTCTGTAGACCAGCTAAAAAGGAACGAAAGCAAACCTTAGAAGCCTTAAGGAAGCTTCAGTCCTCCAACTGCCATCTTGAGCTGCTAAGGACAACTTTAAAACCGCATCAGCAGCAGCTATGGAGGGACCGGGGACGCCAAATAGACTCTTGGGCTTATCTACTTCAAAGTAGTAAACAACATTTTCATAAAATCTTTGGAAAACAATAAATGAAATTGTAAGACGAACATGCGCCAAGAACAATTCCAATATACGAGAACATATCTGGGCGACCCACCTGACTGTGGGATTCGCAAGATCTCCCATCACTGAAGTCTGTGTATTGTAACAACATCTCCAAGCCTGCAGGAACATCTATGGGTGGAATTATTGCGACATATGGCGCTCGCTCCCTGGCGAGACCCAGACAAATTTCCAGTTCCAATATAAACTCCGAGCAGTCTTCGGAACAGGTAGGCGTGATGGAGCGCCCGGTCCAGATGGTAAACCAGGGGC
This sequence comes from Triturus cristatus, assembly GCF_964204655.1. NCBI lineage: Eukaryota > Metazoa > Chordata > Amphibia > Caudata > Salamandridae > Triturus > Triturus cristatus. Next base: position 35,491,405 of record NC_140593.1, on the reverse strand, counting down.
CATCTTCAAAGAAAATCCCCAGTTTTGGACTGACAAACTCGCCACACTTTTTAGCCAGGTCTTAATTTCAGGACAGTCGTGTCGTGACCCCAATGACGACCGACACAATGGGTATATTTCAAAGAGCTTTATTCCTTTACCTCTTACTCGTGTCTCGTCCCTACTCTAACTGCCCGCTTCTCCCGTCGCTCCTCCTCGTCCCCCATCCCGGATACTCCACCCACCTAGCTACTAGACTGCTTACAATCTTAAATCTCCCCCTTTGTTAACAAAACGTGTGACAAGAGTTCACATTTCTTCTATTAACCGTCTAGGCCGTTGAATGGCTCGTCTGGGCCGGAGAGACATGCCTTCAGACACAGTTCCATGGCTGCCCCCAGCATCCCATTCCCGACTTGTGGGCCTCCGATCATGTTCTTCACGGCGCTCAGTCCCAGACGTCGTGAGTCCCGATGCGAGTGTTTCTTGCATGGCAGGACTGCATTTTTGGAAATGGGACACATTTCGAGTGATGCGCCTATTCTCCGACTCCGCCGTCAGCATCGTGCCCTTTTGTCGAGGGACTGTAAGGGGCTCCGCTCTGAACCGACAGTCCGTTTTCCTGTTTTGTTCTTGCTTGACTACAACACAGTCCCCTTCATGAAAGGAGAGAGATCTGGCACGTCTTCTTTGGTCAGCATACACTTTCATGCTCTCCTTGCCAGCTCGATCAGCAACTACTACTTCTTGATGAATACGGCCTGGAGACACCGGTCGTAAGGCACCCTCCCAGGCGGGTATCCGCGTCCGAAGGGGACGCCCCAACATGAGCGTAGCCGGACATTTACCTGTGGTAGCATGGGGTGTTGTTCGATATGCCCGAAGCACTTCATTGAGAGCTGTTTGCAGATCTCGTTTATCAAGGGTGGCTTACTGGAAAGTCTTTTTGAGTGTGGCCATAAACCTTTCAACGGTGCCATTGGCTTGTGGCCACAAGGGCGTTATTCTCCGATGCTGGACATCTATTAATTTTGCAAAGTCACTGAATTCCCGTCCATTGAATGGTGGACCATTGTCTGTTTTCAGTTCCTTGGGCACACCCCAGGCTGCAAAGACTTCATCTAAAACCGCGATGGTGTAGTACAGAAAGGAAATTTTCCAGTGAAACTCTTGCTAGTTTTGTTGAAGCAACTCTCTACCCTACCCTTGCTAGCGTAGAAAATGGAGGTTATTGTTATGCATGAACTGATCCAACGTGGTGTCCCACGGAGCGAGATCCTCGAAGCGACATGCCTGTCGAGGCGGATCCCGATTGCTGCCTGAAGCAGCCACCCTCTGCCGTGGTAAGCCGCGGAGCTCCCGCTCGGTCGAGCCAGATCCAGTCCCACACTTGGGGCCACCCCACACGCCGTCCAGCCCAGCAACAACAGCAGAAAGACGCACAAATGCCGCCACCGCCTCCAAGTCAACAGTCAACAGCTGAGAAACGCCGGAGGCCGCTGGAAACGCAGCCAAGTACAAGCCGCCAAAAAGGGAACGAGGGAAAATAACAGTCACCAAAAAGGACAAAAAGGCAGCCCCTAATGGTGCGCCACCATCCGTGAGTTAGATACTGTGTCAATTGTTGAATAAGCGCAATGAAGTTTAGCACTGAAGCTCAGAAAACATTCAATCGATGCCGGGAGGTACAGAGGAGCTTGCGGCAAAGACTAGCCCGCCGCCATGTTCCCCTGAAAAAACAGCCTCCTGCTGGTTATTGCGCTGCGCAGGTGTCGCACCTGCGTGCTGCGCAGGTGTCGCACCTCTGTGTTGCTGCGCAGGTGTCGCACCTGCGTGTTATTGCGCTGCGCAGGTGTCGCACCTGTGGGTTATTGCGCGGCGCAGGTGGCGCACCTGCGGGTTATTGCGCTGCGCAGGTGTTGTGCTCGCGATCTATTGTGCTGTGGAGGTGTTGCAGCAACTATTTATTGCACTGCGCAGGTGTCGTGCCCACAAGTTATTGCACTGCACATTTATTGCACCTGCTAGTTATTGCTATGCACAGGTGTCGCACCAACTGGTTATTTTGCTGCATAGGTGTTGTGCTCACAAGTTATTGCTATGCGCAGGTGTCCCACCAACTGGTTATTGCACTGCGCATGGATTGCACCTGCTAGTTATTGCTCTGCGCAGGTGTCGCACCAACTGGTTATTGTGCTGCGCAAGTGTCGTGCCCACAAGTTATTGCACTGCACATGGGTTGCACCTGCTAGTTATTGCTATGCGCAGGTGTCCCACCAACTGGTTATTGCACTGCGCAGGTGTCGTGCGCACAAGTTATTGCACTGCACATGTTGCATCTGCTAGTTATTGCTCTGTGCAGGTGTCGCACCAACTGGTTATTGTGCTGCGCAGGTGTCGTGCCCACAAGTTATTTCACTGCACAAGGGTTGTACTAGGTATTGCTCTGCGCAGGTGTCGCACCAACTGGTTATTGTGCTGCGCAGCGATAATGCCTCATTCTTCCAAACATGTGCAGTGTGCCGCTCCGTGAGTGAGTGCTTGAGTCTTTGATACTTTCTTCTTCTCACCCTCCCGCTGCAGGTGTCCCCCACGCTCTGCTCACTGCATGGAACCTCTCGGTTGCTGCTCTGGTCACCGCCCTCAGCTGCCTCCTGCTCCTCGTCATCCAGTTCTTTCAGCCAAAGAAGAAATTGTTAAGTAAGTTTTCTGTGTGCGTGAATATTACCTGTGGGGCGTTATGTTCGCTGTGCCAAGGCAGGGGGTGGGTTGCACAGAGGTAAACGCACTCTGTGGGTTGGTGCAGACGAGGGTCGGACACCTAGGGGTGATTGCTACTTTAGGGTGCGCTCTGGGGCGCCCCGAGACATGCACCTGGTAGGTAGGCGCTTCATTCATTCATTCATTCATTCATTCATTCATTATTAGCATCATGTATTTATAAAGCTGGTGTTTGCCTCTGGGGGCATCGTGGCGCTGAATACCAGGTGTAGCCAGGATTGATTCTTTCATGATCAGTCCAGTGACTTGGGGGGTCGACGCAGGAGATATTTCACCATCAGGCACTGAGTAACAGCATGGTAAGACTGGTACAAAACATGGGCATATAATTAAAGTGGGCCCTGTGTGGAAATCAGGCCAGTTCTGAACATGTGAAGACACTATATGGTATTTTTTGTGTTGAGAGGCTCCATGCATGTGTTTGCAGTAGGCATTGTTTGTGGCATTATCTGGGAAATCAACAGTAAAAACCACCCCCACCTGGCCATATAAAAGGCACACAAACTGCTGAACAACCGTCCCAGGCTCTAGTCTGCCACAGCAGCCCACCGGGCACTGCCGGATCTGGCGGTGTGACCCCGAGTGTAAGAAGAACCAACAGCATGCCCTGTAGACCTGACTCCCAATAGATGACGACCAATGGAAACCGTGGTTCACCGGTCAACCCTGGGTTTATTTATTACAATTATTTCAATATAGCGCCTTCTAGACCCCAGCGAGGGCACGGAGAGCTTTGGCAAGGGAAGGGGGGCTTTTGGGTTGCTACACCACCCTAATGTATGTATTCTGTAGTGAATAGTAGGGTACAGGTGCTTTAAATCGAGTATTGTGTGTGTGTGTGTGTCTGTGTGTGTCTGTGTCTAAGCAAAAATTCCAAGCAAAATCTGAAGTCTTTTAAAAAAAAAAATATATTTTAAAGGTCTTAAAAAAGATTTTCTCTTTACACAATATTGACTTTCAAGCACAGCTTCTCATATAATGTATTTATACAGCGTGATTGTTGGAATATCTGAAGCCCTCCCCACCCCAAAACGTACTGCCCAAGAATGATAAAACGCAGTGTATTACGTGGTGCGGTTGTGCGACTGCTCATCCAATGAACCCCCTTAGGACCCTTGGGTTTCATTTGTCAAACCCTCCGCTCGACCCTGGGTAGCTGTGGCTCTGAGCAGCAAGACCGTCAAACTCTCCGCTCGACCCTGGGTAGCTGTGGCTCTGAGCAGCAAGACCGTCAAACCCTCCGCTCGACCCTGGGTAGCTGTGGCTCTGAGCAGCAAGACCGTCAAACCCTCAGCTCGACCCTGGTTAATTGTGGCTCTGAGCAGCAAGACCGTCAAACCCTCCGCTCGACCCTGGGTAGCTGTGGCTCTGAGCAGCAAGACCGTCAAACCCTCAGCTCGACCCTGGGCAGCTGTGGCTCTGAGCAGCAAGGCCGTCAAACCCTCCGCTCGACCCTGGGCAGCTGTGGCTCTGAGCAGCAAGGCCGCCAAACCCTCAGCTCGACCCTGGGCAGCTGTGGCTCTGAGCAGCAAGGCTGTCAAACCCTCAGCTCGACCCTGGGCAGCTGTGGCTCTGAGCAGCAAGGCCGTCAAACCCTCCGCTCGACCCTGGGCAGCTGTGGCTCTGAGCAGCAAGGCCGTCAAACCCTCCGCTCGACCCTGGGCAGCTGTGGCTCTGAGCAGCAAGGCTCACACAGGAAGAAGTGTAAAGCTTTTAACAGGACCAGCACAATTGAAGAAGAAATACATGAGACACTCCACAAATGAGACACCAATTCATACAGATAGGTTGTATTTTTCTATATTTTTAGGCACCACAAAGAGAAGGATCCACCAGGGGGTTCCTGAGATATGGAACTTCCAAGGTCTAGTAAATCACGTTATTTCACTTAACCATGAACAAGCACATTGCAAATTCAACAAACGTTTCCACTAAAGTTTGGGCTAGTTGGAATGTGGTCACTTGGAGTCACTTCAGGCGACCAGCTACAGTAGGGATCCAGTCGGTTGGGGGGGAGCAAGGCCCTCAGTGACCGTCACCTCATCAGGTACTTCTCAATCTCGATTATGTAGTGGACACGGGGTAATGCATATTGTATTACTGTACTGTGGTCAGTTGTTTGTCCGGCCGACGTGGCGTTGCCACCCCTCAAGGTCTACACCTTGCGCTTGTTTCACTTTCAGCGGAAGTGCCCTTCATGGGGTTCTTCCTTCATTCGTAGAGTCATTTGGGGCTTCAAGTTGAATGTTACTTTATGGTGTGGCCTTACTTGGGTTGGGGCGAGGCTGGGTGGAGGGAGGGGGGAGGGAACTTTGCACTGTTTATGCTTTTTCCATTATGCACAGCTATGGTCACTGTCGCAATGTACTTCCTTAGTTAGCGATTACTTCATGACTTACTCAACGTACTCTTAACTGGGTAATACTACAGAACCCTCTGGTTTGTCTCTAATGTCCTGGAATGTACGGGACCTCGATAACCACCGCAAGCGACGACAGGTGCTCAATTATTTAATGCGCCATAGTGTTGACAATGCCTGCTTTCAGGAAGCGCATTTACTCAAAAAAGATGCGGCCCGCATGGCAGCTAGCTGGGGAGCACACAGATACTTCATTAATTATAGCGGTTACGCTAGGGGCGTAGCCCTCCTTATTCACAAGAGAATACCTTTCAGCCTTGGCACTGTAATGGAGGCTTGTGAGGGCCGCTTCATCATTGTCGCAGGCCCTCTCTTGGGTCATTCTATGGCTCTCATATGTATCTATGGCCCGAACATAGACTCTCCCGATTTTTTTCACTCCTTTCACATATAGTGAACCTAGAACCTAGCCTAATCATAATGGGGGGAGACTTCAATTTGCTCCTGGATCCAAAATTGGATGGCCCCTCCTCTTCCCCTGACTCCAAGCCACGGGCACGCCGCGCTTTACTGGATATTTGTATTCAGCTCTCATTGTTGGATATTTGGTGAAAACACAATCCCACTTCCACTCAATATGCTCATTGCTCGAGCTACCATAACACATGGACTAGGATTGATTACTGGCTAGTCTCCCCGGGGATTGCTGGTTCGTTCTGGACCTTGGAGACACTACCATGAACATATTCGGATCACTCCCCGGTGATACTCTATTAAATGTCCCTCGCCCTGGAGGCTTTGAGCGGCAGTGGCGGTTCCCGAGCAGCGTCCTACAAGATTAGGTTTTTAATGCGGAGGTCCGTGAAGCCATAAAAGACTATTTCACCATTAACACCGGGTCAGTTGACACCTGGATGGTATTGTGTGAGGGTTTCAAGGCGTACATAAGGGGCGTCTGCATTGCCAAGCGCCCCGGCGTGTTGAAAGACCTGCGTGCAACAGTCACACGTATCGACCGGGACATACTTGCTTTAGAAGCTGAGATGCTACGTAATGGCACTGCAGAAATTGAAGGGCGATGGTTAGCCCTTTTAGTTGAATTTCATGAGACCACAGACGGGGAATTATTATATCTGGGCAAATACCAATCCGCCAGAAGATACGGTGAGGGCGAGAGACCTGGAAGAGTTTTGGCACAAATGCTCTGCCCCCATACAGCAGGGCCTACACCACCGAGCTGCGCTCTCCTTCTAATCAGCTGCTCTCCTCCACTCCGGAGATTCTTTTGGGATTATTTTCAGACCTTCCACAGTTCTAAAATAGGGAGTGACCTCAAAGTGCAGGAAGATTATTTATCTGAAATTGCGCTAGTTTAAAAAAAATACATGCTAGATTTCTTAGCGGAGCCTATATCTGAAAAAGAGGTTATTGGTGCGATAGAGGCACTCTGGGCCTCTTCGGCCCCAGGACTAAATGGATCTACCGGTGACTTCTATAAGGCTTACAAAGGTATCCTTGCGCCACAGTTAACAGAAGTTTACGCAGAGGTGCTTGAGAGACAAATTCTGCCCCCCACACTCCGAGAAGCGGTCATCATTCTTCTCCCCAAACCGGGCAAAGACCCATCCCTATGCAGCTCCTATAGGCCCCACTCGCTCTTAAACTGGACTATAAAATATTGGCTAAGGTACTCGCCAGCCGGCTATCTCAATGAATGGAGTTTATTATTTCCCCAGTCCAGTCCTTCGTTCCACACCGTTCCATGTCACTGAATCTTAGGACCCTATTCACTGTCATACATAGAATAGACCCGAAAGTCCCGGCCGCAGCTGTGCTACTAGATGCCGTGAAGGCCTTTGATTCCTTAGAATGGCCTTTTTTCCTTTTGGTCATGCGCCGAATGGAATGCCGGCAGGCTTTGTAGCCACTACCGCTCTGTTATGCCGCAGACCCACGCCAAGACTCCGTTTAAATGGCACACTATCCCAACCCTTTTCGTTGACACGTGACACTCTGCAGGGATGCCCGCTCTCCCCCCCCTTCTATTTATATTGGCTATGGATCCGCTGATTCAGCATTTCCATGAGCGGAATCTACACAGGGGATTACAATTTACCACAGGACCCCTTTTAGTTTCACTTTATGCTGACGACGCCACTCTTTATGTACGACAACCGCAAAAAAATCTTGAACCAATCATCAGAGAAATATTTAGATTCGGCTGCTTTTCTGGGCTGGGCATTAATTGGCACAAATCAGTAATCTTTCCGTTAATATCTAGTACAACTCCATGGGATTGTGAGTTCCCTCAAGGCATCCACGTGCACTTACACTGCAAGCATGATCAGCTTAAACTATGGACGTGCTGTCGGCACCTTAGAAGCGCAAGTTGACCACTGGACACGTCTACCATTCTCTATGGCTGGCAGGGTCGCTATACTCAATGATAGTGCTCCCCACATTTATGTATCTGTTTAATATCCCCATCCCCCTCACTAAGATTTTTTTTTTTAACACTACGTGCGCACCTCATTCGATTGGTGTGGGGGGGGGGGAAAGGGCTTGCTTCCGTTGGCAACTTCTTACTCTCCGTGCGATAGGGGGGGTGAATATGGAGTTCCCGATTTCCAAATATATTTAGTGGCCCAGAGTAGTTATGCATACGGGTGGTTTCAACCGGATGAGAGAATTCCATTTCTAAGACCAGAAGCAGACATTGGGCTCCCCGGAAAATTGTCCACTGGCATTCCTAGAGACCCACACGACATACAAACAGTCTCCACTACTAGTTGGACATGGGACAGACTATGGACATTATTAGATGCCACCACATTATATTCTCCTGCTCTGCCTCTCCCCAACCCTCACTGGCTGCCTATTACAGGAGAAACGCTTATGCAGCACACATTAGCCAAATTCAACATTACAACGGTAGGCGATTTATGCCCAAACAACCATATTTTTTCAGTGGCTGACACCCGTTTTCATGACAACTCCTTTATGGATAACTTTGTATTGCGACAAATTTGTTCGGCTCTACGAGCCACTTTGACTGCTTACCCCATTGCACCTGAACCTTTTGCTCCACTTACATTGATAATCGAGATTGAGGCGGAGACTCACCTAGTTTCCAAAGTATACAAGTCGTGTTCTAGTCTGAGTCCGGTGAAGGACGATTGGGTACACACCGCATGGGAACACGACCTCGGCCATCCAATCACGGACGAACAATGGGCAAAGTGCCGCGGGATGACAAGGGAAACTTATACACTTTAAATTCTTCAGCCGACTTTACCATACCCCAGCCATGGCACAGAAAATAGACCCTGACAGACCCCACAATTGCCTTAAATGCTCAGCTCCCTACGCGGTCCTTGCACATCTCACACGGACTTGTCCCAAGTTACAGACTTATTGGGAACAAATACACACCACACTGGGTGCCATGACAGCCATGACGCTTATCCCCACACCAGAGATGGCACTCCTGGGGTACACTGTCAACTTCCCTAAAAAGATCAGGAGATTTACAGTCCTCTGGTTCCTGCTAGCTAAGCGGGAAATAGCACTATTATGGGGCCAGCGAACTGCCCCAACCCTACAGGCGTGGCTACGAAGCTTGGCTTACTGCAACGTAAACTGCGAGAGCTACGCTAAGCTTATGCCTAGTTCATCCCGTCCTAAGGAAATTTGGGGCCCATATAAGGAGTATATTGAAAACATGCGCCAATCCACCGCCTCTCAAGTAGAAAGCGTCATAGTTCCGGAGGGAGAGGGGTGATGGGACACGTCTCCGAACACTGCACCACCTACTTATTAGACACGCATCTGAGATATTAACTCAATATTACACTGCGGGTTCTGAATTTACTGAATGATATAAAGCAGGGGTGGTGTAGCGATGTTCCGTTATGGTCCGAAGAGGTAAAAAGAAGGCAAACTGAGGGTAGGTTGACCAACTGTACAATTGCTGTGATGATATGCCTGCCGTTATGTCGAAGTCCTATTTGATAAACTGTATACATGTGATAATTGCTACGTGATAGGTTCTTAAACAGTGTACCGCTCATTTTATTGCTGTGAAAAAAAATTTGAAAGATTTTGACAAAAATAAAAAACCTTTGGAATGTCTTGCTTCAGCTGGGATCAGGTATGGATTTCTCCATTAGCAGGACACAGCAGGCACAGTACGTGTCGGTGCACCTTCTCTTCACCGGGAACTTGGTGCAGCAGAACAGTCCTTCATTCAGTCCAGATCTGAGTTCGGAATGCCAATGGTGCCCTTTAAATGCTCAAAAAAATCTCTAAAGATCTCTTAGGAAACCAAATTCTGTATCTCGGAAAGTGACATTACATCACGAAGCAGTGTTTACAAAGATGCATTTGCAATAATAGTCTGTGTGCAGGGTGAGATGGTTGTTGACGGCACCAGCCATTTTGAAATTTGAGGCGTACATTGTTATGTTAGGTGCACTTCTAGAGCGCACGACTCACCCGGGGGCATCTCGGCGCTATACTTAGTAATTCGCTGAAAGGGAAGTAAGAAAGACGAAAAAGACACAGCCACTAGCACTGAGAAGTCAAACAGAAAGGTTTTCAATTTGTTCCTAAAGATTGTAAGGGGGGGACAGTTACGTATGGAAATGGGAAGCGAGTTCCAATAACGTGGCGCAAGATATGAGAAAGCCCTCGCCCCAGAACGGGTAAGGCGGATTCTGGGGGTCTTCAGGAGTTCCATAGCATTAGACCTTAAGTTGAGGGTGGAGGTCCTTTTAGTTAATTTGTTTGCCAGATATTTGGGGCCTTTACCGTTCCAGGCCTTGTACGTAAGGCAGCAGGTCTTAAAGTGAGATTGTTTCGAGATCGGGAGCCAGTGGAGGTCTAAAAGCAGAGGGGCTGATGGCGAGCCTGCTGGGCGATTTAGGATCATTCGGGCAGCGGTATTCTGAATGACTTGTAGCTTCTTTAACAGTGACGGGCCAAGTTTGGCCAACATAGCGTTGCCGTAATCGAGGCGACAGATCACCATTGCCTGGACTAGTGTTCTACGGTGCTTAATGGGGAGGTAAGGGAGAATCTTCCGTAAGAGCCACAGGCTAAAATAACAGGAGCTGGCGATCGCAGCAACATGTTCTTTCATAGAGCATGCCTGGTCAAGTGAAAACCCCAAATTTTTCACTACTTGTTTGGGAGCTGGTGCAATACCCAGCTCTCGTGGCCACCAGTCCTTGGACCAAGAAAGAGAAGCTTTCCCCACTAACAGGATCTCTGTTTTACTCGGGTTCAACTAGAGAAAATTCTCAGTCATCCAATTCGAGATGGTGATCATTCCGGCTGCAAAACGTAGGTGTTGCTTTTGGGTTGATTTTAAAGATAAGCTGGGTGTCGTCCGCGTATGAGATAATCTCAAACCCGCATGATTCAGCTATTTTAGCTAAAGGGGACATGTACAGATTAAATAAGGTGGGGCTGAGACATGAACCCTGGGGGACACCTTTGTCCAGACAAAGTTTGTCTGAACGAAAGGGTCCTAGCATGATTGTTTGATTTCTATCCGCAAGGAAGTTTTGTAGCCATTTCAGAGCTTGATCTTGGATGCCACAGGAACGCAATCTCTCCGACAGCTTAGCATGGGCGATAGTGTCGAATGCTGCGGAGAGATCCAGGAGAACCAGGATAGCTGATCCTCCAGCGTCCATTTCTAGCCTCAGTGAGTCGGTAACTGCCAAGATTGTAGTTTCAGTACTGAAGCCTGGACGAAAACCTGATTGCGACTGGTCAAGGAAATCGTTTGATTCGAGGTAGTGACTCAGCTGTTTGTTTATGGCTGATTCGAGTGATTTGCCCAACAAGGGTAATAGTGATATGGGTCGATAATTACCGAGCACAAGGGGGTCTGCCGTCGCTTTTTTCAGAATGGGGCGAACAAACGCTTCCTTCCATATGGAGGGGATAACACCCGACCTAATGGAGCTGTTGAAGATTCCTTGGACTTCCGGGGCACAGCATGAGGCTATGAGGGCCATAGTTATCGGGGGCACGTGTCACTAGGGGAACCAGATTTTGCCGATGAGAGCAAAGTGTTGACTTCCGTTATGGAGAGGGGTTCAAATTGTTTGAGCTTCCCAGGGGTCTTCTGGTTAATTTCCGCGGAGCTTGTGAGGGGAATTGTGGTCTGTGCTAATGGAGATGGAAAATTAGCGTAAATCAAATTGATTTTTTCCTCAAAGTGGGTTGCAAGGGAGTTGCAGAGGTCCTGTGACTCCATTTGAGGCAATCTACAGGCTTGGGGAGAGACAGTCTTTAACTATGTTGAATAAGGTTTTTGAAGAATTGGTAGCTTGATCAATTTGTTTTAATATGAAAGATTTTCTTGCTATTTTTATGTTCCAATGGTATTTAGATAAGGAATGTTTATAGGTGAGTCGGTCCGTAGGAGTTTGACTGGTTCTCCAGCATCTCTCCAGGGCTTTGCACCTGGATTTTTCCGTGCTAAGCTCTCCTGTATACCAGGGGGCTGACTGTTGCCGTTTAGAGGGACAGAATTTTTTCACGGGAATTAGGGAGTCGAAAACTGTGGTTAGTTTAGTGGTGAAATTCTTCAACCGTCCCCAGGCATCTAGGACTGTCGGTGAAGATGCCTGAGGCAGGGATTGTAGGCGGCCGCGAAGGCTTCTGAGGATAAGTTGTTCCAGGGTCTGCGGGATTGAGAAGAGCGAGATTCAGAACCCGGTAGTACATTTGTATACTGTCGTCGTATGGAGAAGGGGACCATGAAGTGGTCAGACCATGTTAAGGGGAGGTGAGGAAGGTCAAGTAGGTGCACAATATTTGTAAAGATAAGGTCAAGCGCGTGGCCTACTCTATGCATGGGGGCCGTTGAAAGTAGGGAAAGCCCGATTTGATTTAGGCTGTTTAGGAGATTATTCATCTCTGGGTTCTTTGAGGCTTCACCATGAAAATTGAAGTCCCCAAGCAGGATGAAATTGCTGGATGCTATGGTTTGTAGGGCGATCAACTCCACTAGTTCGTTTGCGAAGTTGGTCCTGGGCCCCGGGGGCCGATAGTTCCAGCTGTCTGATGGTGATCTAGTATACTTAAACAAGCCTAATTCTAGGCTGGCCGTACAATGTGTGGCAGTCCATTGGACGTTTAGGTGATCTTTGAAGGCTATTGCTATCCCGCCCCCCTGTTTTCCCTGTCTTTCCGAATGGATAAATTTATAGCCGTCCGGTATTGCTAGGTTAATCTGCGGGTGATTTGAGGGGTTTATCCATGTTTCTGTGAAAAAACACAGATCTGGGGAGTATGAGCTAACCATGTCCCAGATTTCAATGGGGTGTTTGGCTAAGGACCTGACGTTACAGAGAATAAATATTGGGCTGGGGTGGTTTACGTCTGCCAAGACGTTTACGCTAGGGCCATCCCGGATGATTATTTTGCAGCAGAAGGAGCATTGCTTGCATGCCACTGGTCCTTCAAGATTGAGTGGAAAAGAGTCCGGGCAGTTAGCCACGGTAGTGAACTGTGACACATTTCCCGTTCTACAGTCCAGTAGAGCCTTGGGGGGATAGATTATCCGAGTCGGAGGAGGCGGTGGACAACACATTTGGACAGCGTTTTCGGGCTTGTAAGGGCGCAGATGGGCGCAGACGGGCTTGCCTTGTGCGCCCGCAGCGCGCGTCCGCTGCGCGTGCGCTCAAGTGTCAGCATTTATGCTAATGGAGTTGGCTACTAGACCGCCTCCCCCTTGTACCACCAAGATGGCCGCCGTCCCAAGAGGAAGTCCGGTCTCTGCCTCGGTGACCTGAGTGTGGCTCCCGAGGGGTGACTCCGTCTGCGCAAGCGTAAGTGCAAATAACAATGTTTTAAAAGTTTTAAAAGTTTAGCAGCAACAGTAAATATACACGAGAAGTACCAGCTCTAGCGTGCTTTCCCGGCTTCCGCCTCAGGAAACTAAGTCATTATCTAATGTTGGCATATGCAGAGTTCACTCAGAGTTCACTCAGCAAAATGTCTCTATTTCAATACATGTTAATTTTTTTTTCATCCTATTAATGGTGTTATTCATATAACTATGGAACTCTTCACCAATACCCTCCTTTTGACTTTTTTTAGATCATCAGAAACCATACTTCTTTAACTACATCCCCTTATTCTACAGTTTTCATTGATTTCAGCTTCTAGCTTCCTCCAACTGCTTCATCTCATCGTACACCTTGAATCAGGTGTCTCCTTGATCACTATCTTCCGGTTTACTTTTTCTTCTGCTCATTGGTGACCACTTCCTTACACAGCCACAATGTAGCCCTCCCACTGATGGAAGTCATTTAAAACCTTTTTTCAGCAGAACCCTCATGAAGCAAATTAAATTATTTTAGGCTGCAATATAGTACTAAAGACTCCCCTTCCTATCTAACCAAACCACTTACTAATCTTTGAAATCCCTTTTCCAATCACAGCAAACCATGAACTCTTTCCCATAGACCTTTTTCTTCAAAAACCTGTACCTCTTGCGAGATGTTAGTGATAGTTAAGATATGATTGTTAATCTTATTACTGTTGGGCACATTCGTGCAGCATTGCTGTACCCTCAACCTGTGGCATACTCCGCCTTTCTTCACTAATATTACTAGAGCAAGCCTATTTTGCATAACCATAGCTTTCATAATCATGAGCTCCTTGTTAATGGGTATTAAGGGACAGGCATTACTAGTATCTAATCAGGGCCTTAAGGTAGACTGAGTTCTGATCTTCACGTTTTTCAAAGCTACTCCAATGGATGGAATCACAGGATCAAATATAAATCCAATACACAAGTTAGTGGGGAGCCACCATCTACCTTCAAGAGACTCCTTTATATTCTTGAAACCAACTAATTTCATTCACAGAAATACTTCACATCGCTAACTGCTATACAAAAGAGCAAAATACTTAAAAAAAAATAAAAAAAATAAAACAAAAAATGTATGGCTCATTTTCTAACATATCCAGATGAGACATTTTGCAACACAATTGACAATCTTAAAATAAAGCAATTTACCTTATATGCAATTTGATTATTGTTACTATTCAGAGTCTTCATTTTTATGTTCTCTAAGCCCCCTTCCCCTTTGTTGTCTTTCAAGTTCTCTCGTGGGGGAGAGACATATGTCCCCTCTATATGTATTCCACTTTCCCCACTTGTCCCATTTTTTGTTTTGGGGCAGCCTCTGGAAAAATACACATCTTTTTCAACAAACATACATTTATCCACATCTTTTGCCCATTCATGCAGAGTAGGTATTTCACTAGCCCCCCCCCCTCCCCCCCTTAGTGCAATGTTTCGTTTGGCCAGGGAGAACCCTAGTGTAACCCATTGTTGCTCAGTTACTGTCAGGTCAGTGACTTCCCTTTATGTTTAACAAACCTAGTTTAGCCGATACGTGAACCTCCTTCTCGCACTCTTCTTTCATCCGGGATGCATTATTTCCCCAGCATTGCTGAATATCTGTGCAATCCCAAAATATCATAAAAATTTACCCTCTCCTAAGACATTTGGAATCCTCCCTCCATACGATTTTGGTCAGCATTCCACCCGAGAGATCCGTTCTATGAAATATTTTGAGTTGGATCAGACTATCTTTTAGTGGCATCACCGCTCCTCATGGCGATGTCAAAGCCTCCTGCCATTCCTCATCGTCTAGCTCTCCAACGTCTTTCTGCCAATGTTCTCTAAGTGATAGAAGTGGATCCGACAAGTTATTACTTAGTTTTTGGCATGTTAATGAAATGGCCTTCTGGGTCATAGGATCCAGAAGTAACTTATCTTCTAGTGGGGAGGCCTCCGGTATCACTTAATTACTCGGGATTTAGTGTAGTTAACGTGTGACGTACTTGCCGGTATCTGAATGCTTTCTTATTTGCCATTTTATATTCAGCTTTCAACTCAGTGAATGGTGTTACCTTTCCATTCTTCCAAAGATTCCCTACCGAGGAGATGCCCATGCTATCCCAATTATTGAAACCCGGATGCTTCCCCAGTTTATTTAGCTGCTCTGCTTCTTTTGCCACCCTAATTTTTAATTAGCTTTGCGTCAGATATCAATCGTCAGGGCTGTTGGGCCTGTTAGAGCTTGATGTCTCGGGTCTGTGTACAGTACTCTTTTATATCCTTCAGGACCCATCAAACGTCTGTCCATCTGGTATGCCGGGTCACTGTGTGAATGGTAGACCCAATGGTTGATCATCATCCATTGGGCTGCCCAATAATATAGTTTAATATTAGGAAGAGCGATTCCCCCCTGATTTTTTGTCAGTTTGTTTATAGTTATGCATGGGGGTTTACCACCCCACAGCAGTGTCCTCACTGCACCCTCGATATTTGTAAAGTACGATTTGGTACTGCATTGGGGTTATTTTGTAATATGTATAAACACCGCGGCAGTGCCAGCATTTTAAACAGGGCTGCACTCCCTAGTTTGGTCAAGGGCAGCGTTTTCCAGTGTTGCACACCCTTTTGCCATCTGGATAGGGGATTTAGGAGATTTTGTGAAAAAGATTGGGATTTGGTGTAATAAAAATTTCCAGATATCGGAAGCCCTCCATCTCAATCTTGGCCTCGCACATGGGTCACAACTTTGGCAGATAGCCTAGTAACATGCAAAATTATGTATTGGGACCAATTAATACTAAAACCAGAGTATCTGCCAAAATTTGTGAGTATTTGGAGAATTCTGTTGATGGACTGCTCTGGGTTGCTAAATATAGTAATATGTCACCCACATATAAGGAAATTCTGTCTTCAAAATGATTTGCCAAACACAATCCCCTAATAATTGGGCCCCCCCTCACCCAGGCCGCCAGCGGCTCCAACATGAGGGCAAAAATTAGAGGTGACAGAGGACATCCCTGTTGCGTACCTCTTTCCAGAAGAAACGTTCAGGACGAACGTCTATTCACAGTCACTTGTGCCGTTGGCTTTGTATAAAGGACCTTAATGTCAGGAACTTTGGTCCAAAGACTATTTTTTCTAGGATATGACCATTTTATCATGTCAAATGCATTTGTGCATCAAAGGAGAGTATCGCCGCCACCTCTCTGAGTGTTTCTCTCCTACCCAATACCTCATGTAGAGGGCGTATGTTGAGTGCTATATTTCGTCTGAGCATGAAGCCTGATTGGTCCGGATGTACTAGTTTAGTGATAATGGAAATCAGACGTGCAGCCAAGAGTTTGGCTAAGATTTTTGCTTGTGCGTTCAGCAGAGAAATAGGTCGATAAGAACCGCAGTTTTCTGCCGGTTTACCTTGTGTGTGTATAACTACAATGGATGCCAATCTGTGATTATATGGCAAGGCACCTTTACTGGAGCTCTCTATGTACATTTCCCTTAGATAAGGTGTTATTCGTAAGGCAGTTAAGTTAAATTCAATTGGGAGGTAGTGTGGGCCCATTGCCTTCCCGGATTGAACTCCACGAATCGCCGTTCGCAGTTCCTATGGACCGAGGTAGTAATAGTTTGTCTTTTAGTAATTCTTGCGAGTCCTCTGTCGTGGTCGTGGATGTATGTAGGAGCTTGTAATGGTCTGCAAAGGCTTCAGCTATCTCCTGCTGGTCTCGAAGTGTTGTATCCCCATTTACTCTCAATTCCGGTATTCATGGCCCGGTCTAGTCTTCTTTTTTTTTTTCTTCTAACCAGGCCAATAGCTTACCAGCTCTGTCCCACATCTCATGCTCCTTGCGTTGTGATGCTCTGAGTTTTGTTCTTGCTGTCTCGTCTAGAAGCGACCTGTATTCAATACGCTTGTTGTCTAAGACTTGTCCAATTTGGTCATCAGAATTATCGATGATCTGCCTCTCCTTATCCATGATCTCTTGTCCAAGGGCTTCAATTCTAGCTCTTTGTTCTCTTTTATGCCCCACAGCAAGGGAGAGCGCCTGGACTTTTATCACCGTTTTAAAGGCCTCCCATAATGTTTGTGCTGATTCAACTGAGCCAGCGTTAGCACCGAAATAGATGTCTGTAAATTGTGCGATTTCTTACAGGAAATTGGGAAGCTTGAGTTACCACGGATTTAACGTGATACTTGATCTAATATAGTGTGAGTCCAGAACTTATCTGGCCCACACCGGTGAGTGATCAGAGATACCTCTTGCTAGACACTTGACTTCCCTAAAGTGGCGTATGCAATTTGCTAGTCAATAAGTAGTCTATGCGTGACACTGTCGTGGGTCCCCTGAGTGGAGATATTTTAACACCACAATTCACATTTCAAACATCTGTCAATCCCAGCTCGTGTTGGTATTCGTGGTGGGTGTCGGTCCAATTATTCATGAAGTGTCAAGTTTAAATCCTCCCCTCCCCCCCCCCCCCCCCCCGAGCACCAGGGTCCCAATCGGTAGCTGAAGGATAATTTTACTTAAATTGGTTATGGCTGCTTTCGGAAGGGCCGGAGGCCTATATATGGACTCTAGATTAACACTATGTCCTTCCCAGAGTGCCTCCACCAGTGCAAGCCTACTCTGTGTGTCAGCCCAAGTCTTCTGTGTTGTAAGGGGGAGACCCCTTCGGACCATTATGCCTGTCCCTCTGGAACCTGTAGTGAAGTCCAGAAGAGCGATCAACTGGTATCCCCTTTTATTGAAAGCTTTATAGGTGTTCCCAAGCAAATGGGTTTCTTGAAGGAATAGTACATCCGGGCCTTGCTGCCTTAGGTATTGGATCACTATTCCTCATTTAAGCTCATCATCTACTCCATTTACGTTCCAGGTGAGGAACTTGAGTGCAATTTCACCCATATTGTCTGACTTGAACAATGAGGAGTCTAGAAATATGTGGCCAACCCCACCTCTGCATTTGTTCATTGTGTTTGGTGTCCCAGGTATGAGTCCTTCGCAGTGCCTGAATCGCACTACTGCCGGGCCGTTGGTTGACTGCATTCTAAGGATCAAAACAAATGTGTGTACGGTTGATGCCCCTACTCTCGTTATCTCTCTGACTATAACGTTGGCTAACTTGAACTGCCCCTTCTGCCCCGAGAACTATCCCACCTCCCTGCCTCCCTGTATGACGGTATACAGACTGCCCAACTCCCCAACTTTGCAGAGTGCCTGTCGCCCTCCCCCAAAAATAAGGGTTGTGTTCACATCAGCCCTTCCCTCCCGTACTATGGACGTCATGTGGAATGAACAACATTATCCGGTGTCAAACCAGCTACTTTGTTATTTAGGCATTAGTAGTTTTTATATCCTATTACCTGCTTTAATTATTAGTGTGTTTAAATACCCAGGTTATACATTGCTTCCCACACCCCTCTCTGCTTTCAATTTGGGTCTCTTGGTTATTCTCGGACTGATTATTAACCCTCCAGTTGGCCCCCAGGGCCACAAGAGTCTCATGTTCGTTTTGCGATGATCCGGCCTAATCTCTCAATGAACCTGGTCCTTTTAGGTTGTCTTGTGCCTACTTCTGGCGGTTCCACTTCTGTTGCTGTCGATGTTATCTGTTGCATGATTTCCCACTTGTCTCTACCCATCCAGCCATTCCCACACTGCTTTTGGGCTGTATAAGAACCATGCTTTGCCTTCCGCTTCTACTCTGAGTTTCACTAGGAATAACATGGGATACTTAAAGTTTTTCTCTCTCAGAACTTTTTTCCCCATCCAGGAAGCTATGTCATTACTTCTACACTTCAACAGTAAAGTCTGGAAAGAAGGTGATATTGCTATTTTTGATAGTTGGAGTCCCACGGGCCATTTGCAGGATAACGTCTCGGTCACAAAAGTTAGACTCAAGCAAGTATCGTTTTAGGCGTGGCCCCCGGTTTCGACCTTCCCCCAGGGACTCTATGTGCTCCTTCAGTAGAGAAATAGTTAGATAGCCTCCGTGGCTGTAGATGCTTCGTAATTAGTTCCTCCACAAATAGGTCTGCTGCTGTTCCCCCCGCTCGTTCTGGAACTCCTAAAATTCTGATTTTCTTCCTTCTTGCTCTGCTCTCATAGTCCTCCAGTTGGGCCTCCAAGAGTTCACTTTTTGTCTGTAGTTCAGTGACTTATTTCTTTAGAGTAGTTGTATCAGTAGAGAGAGTTTGAGTTGTCGCTTTCACTTCCCTAACTTTGGCATCCATATTGTGCAGATCCACCCTAATTAAGGTTACCTCGCGTGTGAATTCATCCACTCGTGACTCCATTGAGGTTTGCACATTGCTTATTGCCGCCATTATATTCTGCAAGGTGCCATCCATTTGTTACATTCACTTGTTGTTCCGTTCCCTTTTGCCAAGTGAATTTGTCCAGTTTTGATTGCAGTGCTGTCTGTCCACCCTTTCCCCCTGCCATCATCCGTCGTAGGGCATTATTTTAGAGTTGCAACAAGCAATCCCAGTTGCCTGCCCCAGGCCTTTGACTCCTGCTTGGCTTGTCTGGTTTTCCTCACCAACTGCAGGTGGGCAAGCTCTCCTTGTAGGCGGGGGGGAGGTTTCTACTGCCGCACTTCAGCCTGTTACTCCGCGGGAGCTGGACGTATTCGAACTGTATTTGCCCACTCTCCTATGAGCCAGTATCGTTTGGTGCAATACTTATTCTGCCTGGGTCTCCCTCTGCTTCTATTGGGATTTCTCTCCCTGTATATTTACTGGTAGTAGGGGCCCGGGCTGTCCGCTTGTAACACCCAGTGGTAGCCTTGCTCGCCAAGTCAGCTTATTCTTTTCACTGATTCCCAGTGTAGTGCTATGCCCGACGTTGGTGCTCTCTTTACAAGGGTGCCACTGGAGTTCAATACTGCCCCTCAGCCTCTTTTTGAGGCTGGCTTCTTACCAGGTTCATCCCGGCCGCACCGACCCTTTTTTTTTTTATACAGCTTGCTATTGGGAGTGTGAGGGCAACGTACCGCTGATGTGTGTCCCAAGTGGGATCGTCTGTTCCTAGCACCGGTCCAGTCGTTCTCTTCCCCAATGGTGCACAGACTCACTCAGTGCCCTGTTGGATGGGGCGTTTCCTCTACGCCCGGTTTCCTTGTCGCCGAGCTGTCTGCTTCTGTCCCAACCCGGGTCACGTCTCCGCTACGTTGCTGTGTCCATGCGTGTTCACTCCGACTCGCGAGACCCCGGCTTTATTACAGTTCTTCTTGTCTCGCGGTTGCCCTTTCACTTTCCACGTGGATCTCCTGTGAGCGCCATTTTCTCCTCACATTCGTTGAGGCTCTTCGGCCCCGTGGAAGCAGTCTAGTGGGTTGCGGCTCCAGATGAGGTGAGATGCCGATGGTAGGATGTGCGGTTAACAAGGTAGGGGCTTTTGACGCTGATTGTGCAGATTTATGTGGCAGATATGATCAGGATTTGGGAGTGGTGTTACGGAGCTGCGCTAATGTGCGGCCATTTTCTTTGGTTGCTGGCCACGCCCCCGCAGAATACTTTCTTGAGAGAAATGAAAGTCAACCAAATTTATAAAACCAGTGAAAGAAATTCCCCAACGGCTCCATGATTTTGCATACCTTACCTCACAAAATATGACCGCCAAATTCCATTACCTCCAAATCATACTGAATACTTTCATTATATGTCACGGCTTAAGACTTACCTTGCATCTACAAAAACACAAATGTTGCATTGTTTTGAAGTTTACGTAGAATTAGAACATCAACAAGAATCTCTCAAATGAAATGACCACAAATACTTTTAATCAGGGTTGTAACCATGATGGACCATTAACTTGGTGAAGAACATGAATAAACAAAGGCTAGGTTATGCTATTCTCATACTATTGTGATGAGACATTTATGGACATTAACTCTTTCTAGGCAATCAGATGGTATAGCACCCATTTTAGGGTGTGGGCATTTTGTGGTGTGGGAACATAGACACCAGGAGTTTGAGAATGGTGTTTGGTTGAAATATTTTTATTGCAGTTTTTACATGGCATACTATTTTTAGCTCCGCTTGTGCTTCTCCATGGTACACGTCGGGCTGGGGTCTGACTTGGTGATCCGTGGATGTTGCCAACACTAATTCTTAAGCTTGTTTGAACCTCTGTGTGTGACGTATAATTCCACTGTGGCAATCTGGCACATCTCGCTGCCTTTTTTGGTGTTGAGGATAACTTGATGGCAGCCTTTCCAGTGAGGTTCCAGACAGGTCTTCTGAACATGCTTTTTCACCAAAATCAAGTCTCCAGGGTTGAGGTTGAGGTTGTGGCATTGCTCCTGCCCTGCTGGTGGTGTCGCCAATTCAACCTGGCGAGAGATGAAGCACCGCATCAGCTAGTCCTTTGCAGTTCAAGTGCAATATAATCTGTGATATGACTGTAACTAGTGGAACAGAAGTAATTGTTGTGGCTTTCCACATCAGCACTTTATGGGGGGGTTGGGGTTTGGGGGGTTGAGGGGGATCAGTCCTCTCCTTCCTGCTTGAGGTTTATTAAAGCTAGTGGGTGTGCATTGTGCCATCCGAGGGAAGTGGAGGGCCACACTTCCTTCACCTTTCCGATCATTCTTTCAAGGGCATTTACCGTACAGACCACCAGGACCTAGGAACACGTTTCTAACCATGGTCGGAACCCTGTTAGAGGATGGTTGTCCTCCGATTCCTTCACCATACTTGTTGATTTTAACTATTTGGAAGCACCTACTGATGCTGACACAGCTGCACTTATTGACGTGATGAGCAGCGCTGATTTAATTCAGCATGTGCAAGGTCCCACCCAGGCTGCAGGCCACACCTTAGATGAGATTTCTTCTAACAACCCACAGCTAGCCTGTACTGACTTGCTGCCACTTGCCTGGAATGATCACGCACCAATTCAGTTTGAGTTGGTCCTCCCCGACCGACATTACAACCACGAGGCTCCCAAAAGTCAGATCTAAGAGCATAGACTAAAATTAAGGGAATAAGGTTAGAAGACCTTCTTACCGCACCCGCCTGCCCACAGAGGCTACGGAGGCCACTATTTGTTACATAAAGTGGTTGGAGACCGCATGTAGAAAACTAGCCACAGTAAAAATGTTACATTCCAAATGTTCCCAGCCGACCGCTCCTTGGTACTCCGAGGTACTAAGGGAACAAAAACTCATTTACAAGTGTTTAGAACGCAATTGGAGAAGGGAACACAATGAAGCCGTGAAAGGGCCATGCAAAGTTGCACGGTCTACAAAAGGCTCCTACTTAATACAAGAAGAGCATTCTGTGCAAATCAAATTAAGATGGCCAAATGCTCAACTAAAAAACTCTAAGACCGTGGCTAGATTTGCCTCCGCTTGTCTTCCCAAAATTCCGAGTAGTCAACTGCTATGTGAGGAAATTGCTGCTTTTCTTTCTGCAGAAGGTAGAGCAAGTTTTTTCATCTTTTAGCCTTTCCTCTGTGAAAGGTATGGAGGTTCCAACCTCGGGAGGGCCAAAATAACTACAGATTCACTGCCTATTCTGGAAAGTTTTCCTACACTGTCCACTAAAAATACCTTAAATCTACTTGCTTCTATCAGGTCAGGCTCTTCTTATGATCCATGTCCGGTCTCTGCGATCAAATTAGCTTCCGAAACTATTGCCATCTTGCTCACCTCCCTATTTAATGCCATGTTTGAGTCTGGGCATTTCCCCAAAAACAATGAAGGCCACATCTATCCTTCAGCTGCTGAAAAAACTGAATTTAGACCCCAAGGATCCTAACAATTTCCAGCCAATTTCCTAGTTTCCACTGCTAGCTAAATTGGTAGATTTAGCCATGAATACACATCTTTGTGCCTTCCTTCAGGAAAATTATATTTTAGATCCCAGTCAATATGGCTTTAGGGAAGGACACAGCACAGAGTCTGCCCATATTAAATCCACTGAAGAAATAAGGGAAGCCCTGAATCAGGGAGACAATGCAGCACTAATCCTGTTGGATCTCTCTGAGGCCTTCGATACGGTCCATCAGGATCTCCTGATGGACCGTCTGTCGGCTTGCAGGATTCAGGGCAAGGCTTGGAGACTACTGAAATCTTTGGCCTTGGACAATTTTTGGTTTAAACCTTTTTCCTTACCGCAGGGGTTATCCAATAGTCCTACTCTTTTTAATGTTTACGTTTCTTCCTGGGCCTTGTTTACTAGATCATTCGGCTTGCATCTGACCTCCTATGGAGATTACATGCACATTGTGATGTCTCTGACTCCAGGCCAGGAATCGGAGAAGGGCAAGAGGTTTCATGACTGTATGAAAACAGTCAAGGTGTGGATGACACAGAATGCTTGAACTTAAACTCAAACAAAACTGAGATCATCATCTTTGTAAATAATGCCAACTTCTGGGACCCCGGATGGTGGCCGGAGGAATTAGGAACCCTTCGAAAACCTACCTGGAAAGCAAAAAATCTGGGATTTATAGTTGATCAGCTCGCTTTTGGGGATCAAGTAAATGAAGTTGCATCAGCCACCTTCCAGTCCCTCACAATGATTCAGAAAATAATGCCTTTTCTGCCAGAGGACAGCCAACGCATATTAATATCTCTCATTCTATCAAGGTTGGATTATTGCAATGGCCTCCACCTGAACATTCAAAAGCGGCACCTAAACAAACGCCAACTATTGCAAAGTGCAGCAGTTAGGCTGGTTACCGGCACGCCAGAATTTATATCAGTTACCTAAGAAATTGAAAGGCTTCATTGGCTGCCAGTCAGACGACGGGTGTGATTCAAATCCCTATGCACCGGCTTCAAAACCCTTTAAGGAATGGGACCCGACAATCTTCAACATCGATGTCAATGGTACGTTCCTAAAAGAATGGACAGTACTAAGTAGGGTTTTTAATGAAACCCTCAATTGCCTTAAAACTCTTGTCACTTGGATCCTTCTAACTCTAGACCCTCGACTCTAAGACGTTCTGGTGAAGGCCTGAAACATGTCAATACTATTCAGGTCTCTCAGGCAGAGGCCATGCTTAGAGTAGTGAAATCTGGATCGCCCCGTGATGTGATGCAGCCGCATATATCCGCTCTCCTTGTACCTCTCCTGGCCCCCTCCATTTGTGATATTCTTAACACTTCTTTACGTGAAGGAGTCATGCCACTTGATTGGAAGGCCGCTCAAGTGCTACCAATTAAGAAGAAAGCTCAGCTACCTGCCAAAGTGCACTCTAACTATCGCCCCATCTCACTTCTGCCGCTTACGAGTGAAATGGCGGGGGGTTATGTCCACGCCCTGCTGATGGGTTACCTGGAATTCCAAGGCATCCTTGATCCTTCCAAGTCTTGGTTTAGACCCAATCACTCTACAGAGACGGCCCTCATTGGGGTTACGGACCATATTATCCAAAGCCATTTTAATAACAAGGCAATGCTGCTGGTCTTATTGGATCCAACAGAAGCCTTCGACACTGTCTCTCGTCAGAAATTGATTTTCCAACTGAGAGGCCTGTTTGTGGGGATAGGCACTTAATTGACTTGTTAGCTTTCTAGATCAGCACACCCAGACCATCAATCTGGGTCCCTTCCGCTCCCAAACCCTGAAGCTTACTAAGGGGGTGCCCCAGGGCTCTTGTTTGAGTCCTACCTTGTTTAATATCTATGTGGCCCCCCCCTAGCCAAGATCATTAGGGAGTACGGTTTTACTCCATTTTCCTACGCTGATGATATGCAACTACTCCTGTCCTTTTGATAAAGACAGAGTTAGTCGATCAGCGTTTCGCAAAGGGCATGCTAGCCATATCAGCCTGGATGACGGAACACTTTCTCCAGCTGAATGCGGCCAAGACCGAAATCCTGCGTTTGGCTCGGCTCAAGCATCCTGGTCCCCTAAGTGGTGGCCTGCTGTGTTAGGCCCTGCCCCATCAACTGTGGCAAAAAATCTAGGGGTCCGTTTGGATGTATTGCTATTGTTGAGGGATCAAATCATGACTACCGCAGGGACCTGTTACCATACCCCGAGCCTTTTGCGCAGAGTGTTCCAGTGGCTGCCTGTTTCTGTTCATGGAACTCTGATTCAGGCTTTGATCATTGGTCGTCTGGATTATTGTAATGCTCCACTGGCATCTGCTAACGAATCCCTTCTGAGCAGATTACAGATTGTACAGTTTGCCGCCACACGCCTGGCTCTCAAAAAGCTGCCTCGCACCTCACCGGGGCCGTTGCTAAAACGACTCATTTGGCTCCCTATTCACCAGAGAAATAAATTCAAGCTTTGCTGCCTCGCCCATAAAACACTTTATGGTACGAGCCCTTGCTACCTGGTGGACAAGTTTAAAGTTTACAGCCTGAACCGTCTACTCCGATCGGAAGGTAAAGGGCTGCTAGTGGTCCCCCGCTACAGGAAAATGCAATCTTGCGGCAAAACTGTCGCCTACCTTCCCCCAAAATATTTGAACACCTTGCCGGAGGCCTTGCGCTTCAGGAAACTCCTGAAGACTGAATTATTCCAGGACTGATCTGTGCCTGTCCTGTACCCTCTCTATGGTAAGCGCGGAGGTACCCCTGCAGGGGTGATTACAGCGCTTTACAAATCCCTTGCATACATAAAATGCTTCGCTCCTTGGGAGCAAAGATGGTGACAGTACCCCCTTTTAAGAAAGTCAACTGGAGAGGGAGAAGTTTTGTAAACTGTACCGCAAGGGCCTAGAATTAACTCCCCTTCCACATTAGAGCTGCCTCTGATCTAATAACGTTTAGGAGGGTACTAAAAACTGGGCTTTTTAGCATGTAGGGTCCCCCATGTCATCCTGTGTTTCAATATCAGAAGTTAGCAGCAGGCCACCCTAGGGTAACCGTTGCGCTTGATGAATAACATAAGACACACTACTATTAAAGTACACCTCGGCCCATTACACGCAGGCCCAAAATCTAACTGCAGTCTAATGAATGGCTGTCGGATTTTCCTGCGTGACCTATGGTGACCACTGTGAAGTATTGAAGATCCAGAAATAAAATAGAAATAAAGATGATCTGTTTGCAGGTTCTTTAATGTAGAAAGAATCCAAGAGACCCCATCCTTCAACATCCAAGAATAACTGACACAACTTTCAAGGAGTAACATTCTCCCTCAAGTACATTCCACATTAGAATATACCAACACAGTATGACATAGACAAGTGACATAAGCCCACTCTAGAACATTACATCATCTCCCTCTTACAACCTAGAACACTACATCACCTCCCTCTTTTCCAAAACATCAAACCCAAAGCAAAAATAAAAAAAACAAAAGAATAAAAACAACACTGTGACAAACAATAAGCCTCAATCTTGAAATCTTTGAGGAATTCTCCTCAACCTGATAGGTCGATTCAGGTTGAGAAGAAATGGAGGGAACAGGTACAGCTTGAGACCCATCTCCCTCTACACATTTGGAAGGACATTTTGCAACCCTGTTAAGATTCCACACTCTATGATCTTGAGTTCTGACAGCATTACCTAGAAGTTTTATTACTTTAATTGGTTGACCAAATTTCGACTTCCCGAACCTCCTTTCAGGTAGCTTTACCCTGACCCAATCACCCACCTGAATAACCGTTTTCTTAACACCCTTCTTGTTGTCATACAACTCCTTTCTCTTAACCATTTTATCCATTTCACGATCCCTCCAACCTTCAGTTTTGTCAATAGCACCACCCAGTTCCAACCTTCTTGAAGTAACCCAAAGAGGATTCACCTGCGTGCTGGGGACCCTTCCTCTAAACAGAGTAAAAGGGGAAACACCAGTAGAGGAATGGGGTGTGACTCTATACTCGTAAACCTTTTTAACAACTGCTTCCTCCCAGTCATACTCAGACACTAATGCCAGCTGCATAGCTTCCTTGAGCACCCTCACAAACCTCTCAACCACACCGTTGCACTCAGGGTGATACAATGCAGCCCTTTTATGTGAAATCCCTCTTTCACGGAAAAATTCCTCCACCATGCTAGACACAAACTGCACTCCATTGTCTGTTAGCACAGATGCTGGCAACCCTTCACCAGCAAAAAGACCATCAAGAAAGTTGATGACTGCAGCAGAATCAACACTGTTTACAATTTTGATGACTGGCCACCTGGAAAACATGTCCACGCAGACCAAAACATACCGATCTCGAGACTTCACCTTAACCGGTCCGAGAATGTCTACAGCTATATCAGTCCAGGGACCATTTGCTTGCTTTCTGATAACCATGGGTTGAGTCCTACATTTGAGAACCTTGTCACTACCCGCACACTGAGGACACGAGCGCACCAATCTTTCAATCATAGTGTCCATTGCAGGCCACCAATAAGCTTCCCTCAGTCTTTCTTTCGTCTTTGCAATGCCCATGTGACTGGAATGAGCATTCTCAATCAACTTTTGGCGTACTGCACTAGGAACAACCAGTCTACTTCCTCTAAAGAGGAGCCCATTAGAAAACGACAACTCGTCTCTAACATTCCAAAAACCCTTAATCTCCTCATCACACACATGCTTCTCACACCACCCATCACGAACAAAACAAACAACACGCTGAAGAACAGCATCATCTCTCAACACAACATTCCATTCATCCTCAGTGACCACCCCCTGGGTGACCAGACACACACTCCATTCTCCACCAGAACCTTCACCCAGAAAATAATCTTCCTCATCATCACCTTCATCCGAAATAGTGGTCCCACCAAGTCTTGACAAACAGTCAGCAAGAATGTTGTTAGCACCAGGCAAGTACTGGACAACAAATTCAAAATCTTGCAATGCAACGACCCATCTCCTTATCCTATGTGACACACGGTCAATCCCTTTTTTCCCGAAAACTTCCTTCAACGGTTTGTGGTCTGAGACTACAACAAACCCTTTACCCCACAAAAATTTTCGCAGTTTACGAATCGCCCAGTACACGGCTAGAGCCTCTTTCTCAACCACCGAGTAATTGCACTCAGCCCCTCTGAGAGGCCTAGATATAAACAGAATGGTATTGTCCCCTCCATCACCGGACTGTAGTAACACAGCACCCAGTCCTTTGGAGCTGGCATCAGTCATAACATATGAATCCTTAGTTGGATCAAAACTGGAAAGATTAGGAGCTTTTTTCAGATGATCCTTAATCAAGTCAAACTCAGAACTACAAGATTCATCCCACTTGAATTCACAACCTTTCTTTAATAAGGCCCTGATCTTTTCTGTATTTTGAGCAAACCCAGGAACAAACTTATTATAGAACTCTGCCATCCCTAAAAACTTTGTGAGTTCATCTCTACTTGCAGGATAATTCAACTTACAAATGGCCTCTACCAAAGACGGTTTTAGCTTAATTCCTGAGCCAGAAATCATATGACCCAGGTACTCAATCTGCTTCACATCAAATTTGCACTTATCCAACCTGAGAGTGAGACCAGAATCTTCCAACCTAGAGAGAACTTGATTTACCCTTTCATTGTGTTCTCCCAAACTGGACCCGTACACAAGGATGTCATCCTGATAGATTTTGACCCCACTAACACCCCGTAAAGCATTTTCCATCACCCTTTGAAATACCGATGCAGCCGATATTAAGCCAAAGGGCATTCTAAGAAATTTAAAAGTGCCAAATGGCGTGATGAAAGCAGTCAAATCTTGGCACGAGGGATGGAGTCTGACCTGATGGTAGGCCGAAGATAAATCTAGCGTAGAAAAGTGTGTGGCTTCACCTAATGATGACAACATTTCGGTAATGTTCGGAAGAGGGTAATGATCTACAACTACCGCTTTATTCAGTTCTCTCAAATCAATACATAACCTGGCCTCTCCGTTGGCCTTTTGGGCCATAACAACCGGAGAAACCCACTCTGTGGCTTCAATTTCTTGAATGACCTCACTATCCAGCAACTTTTCCAATTCCTCTTTCATTTTGTCTCTTGCCAATAAAGGAACATTCCTGACCTTAGCCACCACGGGAATAGAATCTTTTTTTAGTTTAATCAGGTGCACGTACTTTTTAAGACACCCTAGTTTCTTTTCGAACACTTTAGGGAACTTACTTATCCATACACTGTTATCAGAGATGGAAGCAACAGTGGATAGATCCCTCAAACACACCGAAGGAGATTCGTTGGGATCTAAATAAACCCCAAGATCACGTTGGTGTGACCAACTGATTAACGAGTCCCCTTTCATTGAGACATAAATCTTCCCAGCCGTGATCCTCCCTTTGTAATCTATTGTTCCCATAAAATATCCCAACAGGCTTATGACCTGACCACCATAACCTCTAGGAATAATATCAGGCTTAAATAGCTTCACTTTGTTGATTAAGTATTTTTCATAGAACATTTTTGGTACTAAAGTGATCTTGGCCCCGGAATCAAACAACATATCCACCTGATTGTCATTAACCAAAACCTTCTCTATAGGACCATCTGCTGACTGACTGTAAATTTGTGATACAATCAGATCGCCCTCATCTTGCTCATAGATGTCTACCTCATTCACCTTTTTTGTATTCTTGCTAGACCTACAACACTTAGAAAAATGCCCTTTTCTTTTACAAATAGAACATGTAGTTTTCCACCCAGGACAGTCTTTAAAGTTAGCCACATGTCCTGCATTTCCACACCTAAAGCACTCTACAGAGAATTTTGGATTCCAGTTCTGACGTAAGATCTTAGAGGAACTTTGTCCAGATTGTACCGAAGACTTAACCAAACTATCAGAATTCACATTAGGTTTTATATTGATCTCTTTGACATCCGTGTCAGCACTTTTGTCAGAGACCGACCCCTTTTTTATGGCTTCAGAACAAGCTTTAGAGTGTTCGTGCATTTTCAAAGTAGTGATAACATCTTCCAACGGTGGATTATCTTTCTGCCAAAGTGCATCTTTCGCCTTCTCAATTGAGGAACCCAACATGAGTTGGTCTCTAAGTCTTTCCTCCAAGCTACCAGCAAACGAGCAAGTGGAAGCTAGCTTGCGCAACGATGTAACATATTGTTCCACAGTTTCATCATGCCTTTGAACCCTCTTACCAAAATGATATCTTTCTAAAACCATGCTCATTTTTGGTAGATAATGTAAATCCATTTTCTTAATGCAGATTTCATACTCATTGAGGGAGTCTGCATCAGGTAGATCTGGAAGGTGTTCAAAAACTTCCTGGCCCTCAGAGCCCAGGCAATGTAGAAAGAGAGCTGACTTCCTTTCAGCACTCAGAGACGTGCCACAAACCCTGGCGTAATTTGCAAAAACTTTTTTCCATTTAATCCAAGGAATGGTTGGATCCCCAGGAGAAGATAGAAAGAAAGGAGGAGCAGTAACATTTTGCATGGCTGCAAGCAGAAATAACAAGGAGCAAATAACCCAAGAAAAGATAAAATAAAATATTAGGGCAACCCAACCTCTCTTTCATACACAACTAAAAAGGTCGTGTTTGCAAGCCTAAGAAAACATGTACCTATACTGCAGTAAAAACAATAAAGCTGTGCAGATCAGCGTTGATAAAGCAATTGAAAAAGATGCTGTGCAGATTAGCGTAGGCCAAAAACGTCAGGAAACAGTATTAAAACACAAGAAATGATCTGCTGAGAAAACAGTAAAGCTGTGCAGATCAGCGTTGACAAAGTAACTGAGTCACTTGATTAGCGTAGGCCAAAAAAAAACGTCACGAAACAGTTTAAAACATAAGAAATGATCTGCTGAGAAAACAGTAAAGCTGTGCAGATCAGCGTTGTAAACGTAACTGAATCGCTACACAATACCTTAGGAGTTCTTGGATAATCCACAAGTCACCTCGCACTCAGGACGCAGTAAAACAAAACTTGTGCCTAACGCTGAAGAGTTGCCAGGCAACACAGCGGAGACTGCGCAGTAGATGTCTTTTCACTGAGAGAGTTTCCGCTCGTTGACGTAGAGCGTACGGAAACGTGAGCAACTCAATGCGAGGCAACAGACTGGGCCCAACACACGGTAGGTTGCTAGGCAACCCTTCGAAGACGGCAAATGCCCAGCGCTTATTCCGGAAAACTTGCAAAATTGGAAATGAGGCGTCGGGACAGCGAGGCCTTCACCAGCCAGCGGGCCAGATCTGCGAGGAGACACAGTGAAGAGGTGAAGAGCGGTGAAGAGCCACAGTTTCCAACGGAGATCAGGCAGCAGACAGACGCTTTCCAACAGGGATCAGGGACATGCCAGACGCATGTATAGATCGTGGAAAAACAGCGGCAATGTGATGAAATTGAAAAGCGGCGGAGCAAGCTCGGTGAAAACTGAGCCTGAACTTGAACTTGAACTCAGAAAAGCCTGAGATCCGAAGAGATGACGATTATGGGTGAGTTGGGGTCTCTTGTCGATCCCATCCTCGTCGCCAAAATGAAGTATTGAAGATCCAGAAATAAAATAGAAATAAAGATGATCTGT
Organism: Triturus cristatus; assembly: GCF_964204655.1. NCBI lineage: Eukaryota > Metazoa > Chordata > Amphibia > Caudata > Salamandridae > Triturus > Triturus cristatus. The sequence continues at coordinate 35,460,016 of NC_140593.1, read as the reverse complement.
TTGCAGGTTCTTTAATGTAGAAAGAATCCAAGAGACCCCATCCTTCAACATCCAAGAATAACTGACACAACTTTCAAGGAGTAACATTCTCCCTCAAGTACATTCCACATTAGAATATACCAACACAGTATGACATAGACAAGTGACATAAGCCCACTCTAGAACATTACATCATCTCCCTCTTACAACCTAGAACACTACACACTGTTTTGTTCCTGGCATTCAACTCCTGGCAGGTAATGCGCCGCTGACACGAGCTCTCAGCCATGGTCTCAAAGTGGATGTTCAACCAATATTTTTGAAAGGTACGAATCATCCCATCCCTCAACATGTGTAGGACCATGGAAGCGATGAACCATTGCAGGCAACAGAGAATACGGTAACACAGGCCTGCCTTCATTCGAAACCCAAGTGTTTCTTGCATCTTTGGTACTTGCTGCTCTTTTCCACTTTCTCATTCTTGGGTGCTTCAAGTTGGAGTTCTGAGCTCATTGAGTGTTTGAACTGCTGTCAACAATATACTGATCACAGGGTCACTGTCCATTTACAGATTTTGTCTACATTAGGCTGGACTTTGGGTGCAGTGTTTTGCCGCCTGATCGACATATCAGTTGCCGGATGTGACCAGGTAATTGCCACTCTTGTGTGCAGCACATTTCACAGCAGAAATGTCTCTACTGAAATGCAGTGCTTCAAGAAGATTTAAAATATGCATTTCATTTTGTATTGGGGGACCAGAGAATGTCCTAAAACCTTTTGCAATCATAAGTGGCCAAAAGTGTGGGCCACATCATACCTCTACTGGCTGTCCTTCTAGATGGTCACACTGAAATTAAGGCAATACATTTGGCTGAGGTTACTATTGTAAGAAACTGGCTCTATATATACTGCACCAAAGTGAGGTACAGTGTGTATAGAGTCCAAGAGTCTCCAGAGGTTTGGCTGAGGTTAAAGGTAGATAGAACCTTACTCTCTAAAGAGGTAGCTTGGTCGAGCAGTAATGCAGTATCAGAGGACAGTGTAAAGCATGTGATGTACACACTCAGCCAGCAAATGAATTCACACACTCAAGAACTGAATTCTAGGCCAATTGTTGTTGTATAAACAATATACTGTTTTATTTCTAGAACCAAGCAAGCCTGGTACAGGTAAGCATAAAAATGCTTTGCAGTAATAGATTACTTGTATGAACACAGTTCATATTTGCAGTATAACTTGTACTGATTTTGGTTACAGTTTAAGTAAGCAGTTTGCAACACTTAGCAGGTATAGTACATTTGAATGAATGCAATTAATTACTTTTCAGATTACTTTTGCTAACACAGGGTTGGATCCTAGATTCAGCACTGGGACATTTCCTGAAAACAGTTGAGTAAATTCGTTTTAGTTAGACGTACGATTTTTAAAGAATATTATTGCATTACAAAAGTTGACACAAACGTTTTCACATAGAATCACCAATGTTATCCTATGGGAGGAAATTCACTTAGCAGGTAAGTTACTTTAACGATACTTTTCTTACTCAGTGCTGGATACCTAGATTCAGCACTGGGACATCTCCTGAAAACAGTTGAGAAATTGTGTCGGGTGCAAGGGTGCCTTGGGACGTCGGATCTTCTTACCCGCTCTGGTCGCGGTAGTGGCGGTCCTCTGGATTGAGGCTGCAGGCATCGTCAGGAGGCTTGAGGCAGGTCAGGGGTTGCCGGATCTTGGTTCAGGATCCCTGGGGGGGACCTTCTCGTGGTATTTGTCAACTCGAGCTCGGGCCGGATTCCGGATTCGGCAGGTGCACAGTATGTGGGATTCGCGGTTCCTGGCTGGCATCAGAAGCTGCAGTTCAAACACGTCCAGTGTTCACGGGAGAAACAGCTTGGAAAGTGAAGGCAGGCAGGTCCTCCGGGGTTTTTGAGGTTGCTGTCTGCTGGACACGCCAGGGTTTTGCAGGAGCAGGTTCGAGGGGAGACAGGCCTATAGGGCTGGGGCCAAGTCAGTGGGTGTCATCCTCTTGTTAGCTCTGCACGGCTTCTCGTCCTTCTTATTCGCTTCTTTTTCTTGTGGTTTCTGGATCTGAGGAAGGAAGGTTCCGGGTGCCCCCTAAATACTAAATTTAGGGGCGTTACAAGTTGGTAAAGGGCAGGGACCAATGGGTCCCTTCCCTGGGGTGGGTACACACCCTATTCTGCCACTCTCCTGTGGGAGGGGGGGCAGGAGCCTGTCCCTGGTTGGCTGAGTCCCCCCCCCCCCCATCCTCAAGATGGCGGGGACTCGAGGTTGTGCTTCACCTCGCCTCCCCCACCTGAGGGGTGGAGTTGGCAGAGGTGGGCACACCTTTTCCTAACTTGTTTTTCCCACCGTTCTCCTGCCCAAAGTGGGGTGTAGAACCAGTGGGGATCAGTTGCTGAAAGCAGCTAATGGTCTGGAGAGGCTCACAAAGGGGGCATGCCTTTGAAGCTTCCCCTTTGTGAACCCTGCCCATCCTGGGGAGGAGGCTTGGCACCTCCTCCCAGGATGTACATTGTTTCAGGCCCCCCGAGAGCAGCAAGCTCTCGTCCCAGGGGTCCAGAAACATGTCTGGTGGTGGCAGCCTAAGCAGCCACTCAGCCAGGTCACTAGTAGTTGGTCGAGTTTCAGGGGGCATCTCTAAGATGCCCTCTGTTGTGCATTTTACATGAAATCCCACACTGGCATCAGTGTGGGTTTAATGTGCTGAGAAGTTTGATCCCAAACTTCCCAGTCTTCAGTGTAGCCATTATGGTGCTGTGGAGTTCGTAATGACAAACTCCCAGCACCATATACTCTTAATGGCAGCACTGCACTTACAGTGCCCAGGAATGGACTTGGGCACTGTAGGGGTACAGGGCTCATGCACCTGTACCTGCACCACTGGCATAGGGCACCCAGCTAGAGGGGTGACTGATGTATGCCAGGGCAGTGGTTTGTGGGCATGGCACACAGGGATGTGTGCCATGTCGACTCTTCACTTTGTTTTGCACCAAAACATGCAGCCTGCAAAGGTAGGGTGTGCTTGTCAGGGTACAGGACCTCCAAGGGTGGCACAACAAGTGGTGCAGCCCTTAGAAGCCTTCTCTGGTCACCGTGCCATGGGTACCTGTGGTACCATTTACCAGAGGCTGACATGTGGCCAGAGATGCCAATTGGGTTTATTTGGGGGAAAGAACACAGGCCCTGGGAACCTGAATGGCAGGGACCCAGGGCACACCAACAAAAAATACATCAGTAGCTAGGCAAAAAGTGGGAGAGGGTTACTGTAACAGAAACCCACTTTCCCACAACTATGCACAAGTCCGATGCTTCCACAAATGCAATTTTGCTGCAAACAATATGTTCGAGGCATATGAGCTGCAGATTACACACTTTTGCATAGATCGCCATCTGGTGTTGGGCCCGAATGTTTGCAGTTTGTTTTTCCTCCTGGAAAGTCTTTGGAAGTCACGAGGTCGGTGACTCCTCCCTTGGATCGTGTTGTGCATGGGCTTCGGCTCCATCCTCAGATTGTTTTTTTCCGCCATCGGGCTCGGATGTAATACTTTGCGCTCCGGTTCCGAACATTTCCAGTTCGACGATCGAAGCGGAATCCTCGCTCATCGCGGTATTGTTCAGATCCAGATCTCCTCAATCACCTTCTCTTCGACACATCTTCCATTCCAGTCGTCGACGGCGGCCTTTGGGCCTATCCAAGCTCCGGTCCCGGCTGATGGAAAACTCCATTCAAGAAGTGCCCTCGATGTGGGTCCAAATTCCCCCACACCGATCTTCATGAGGTGTGCAACCTCTGCCTCTCCCCTGAACACGAGGCTCGAGACTGTCCCGCCTGTAAGTCTTTCAGATCGAAGAAGACTATTCGAGATCGAAGGGCCAGACGAAACATGGCGCACTCCTCGACCTCTGTTCCAGTCGACATCTTCGGGGACGACGTCGAAGCTCCGGGACAGCAGCACACCGAAGAGGACCTCGTCAGTGCTTCGGATGTGGATAACATCACCCCAGCGCAGAGGGTCGTGAGTACTATACCACCTCCCACACCCGCGCCGACACCCAAAAAGGCTTCGGTCATGCCTTCGCCTCTGGGCCTAGGCAAGACCAGAGGCACTGCTTCAAACACCCCACCTTCGGGCCCGGTGAAGAAGCCAAATAAGCCTTCCGGTGGCTCGGGCTCGAGCCAGCCTTCCAGCGGTGCCGAGAAACAAACTTCAGCACCGAAAAAGAGATCGGCCTCTACCTCGACACCGAGCTCCGCACCAAAGTCCTCGGTGTCGAAACCCAGCCTTTCGGTACCGACCAAACCCCATAAGGCCCTCGGCACCGACACTTCCGTGCCGAAGCCCACCTCGGCGCCGACCAAGAAATCGGAGGTTCCCAAAAAGCACGGCACAGACAAGCCTAAAAAGTCATCGGCCCCGAAACTTCGGCGCCGACGGAACAAACATTGTCACAGGAACTGTTTACACCAGATCCCTTGCAAAAGACACTTACCAAGGATCCAAAAACTGAACATTTGGCACTCTCTTCTAAAAAGAGACATTTGGACAAACCGGCTCCGCCTCCACCTCCAAAGAGGAAAGACTCTGCTACCTCCCCTTTCAGAATGCCTTCCCCACCTCCTCCACCCTCTCCACCTCCGCCGCCCCCACCTCATCGCTCCCCGACCCCGTCTCCAGACAATGATGATCAGGGGGACCCATATTACGATCCAGGGGTTGTGCCACAAGACCCCACCCCTACAGGATCCCCAGACCCATGGGACAACTATAATAATCCAGAGATTCCAGACGTCCAACAAGATGATCTTTACCCATCCAGGTCATCTCCACCAGAAGACTCATTAGGTTTTCACCACCTACTTCAGAGGGCGGCACATTATCACGTGGTAGAGCTACACTCTGACCCGGTAGAGGAGGATTTTCTCCTCAACACCTTTGATACCGCACATAGGTCTACCTCCATACTACCTATGCTCAAGGGTGTAATAAAACATGCACCAGAGGTTTTTAAAGACCCAGTCAGGGCTAGGGTCATTCACCCACGCATAGAGAGTACAAAGCTGCCCCCACAGATCCTGCCTATATCAAAGGGCCAGCGCCACTGGATTCCCTAGTGGTTTCCACTGCACGGAAGAGGGCAAACTCCCAGGCGTCAGGCGAAGCACCACCACCTGACAGAGTCAAAGCTACTGGGCGCATCAGGAAAGCGCACTGCGTCACAGGCAGCCAATATATGGCGTATCGCCAACACTTAAGTGCTATTGGCCAGATACGATAGAGCGTATTATGATGAATTAGAAACCATCATGCACCATCTCCCATAAAAATACAAAAATAGGGCCAATGAATTAATTCAAGAGGGTAAGACTATAACTAACACCTCTATACGCTGTGCCTTAGACGCAGCAGACACAGCCTCCAGGGCCATTTACACTAGCGTCCTCCTCCGTCGCCATGCTTGGCTGAGAGTTTCAGGCTTTAAACCTGAGGTACAGGCCTCCATCCTAAATCATCCCTTTGACCAAGAACATCTATTCGGCCCAAAGGTAGATGAGGCCCTCGAGAAAATGAAGGACACGGATACGGCGAAATCTATGGGGGCCCTGCAGTCACACCCTCCTAGGCGCTCCTTTCGCCGCTCTTCCTTTCGGGGTACGGCTAGAGGCTACTCCTCAGATAGCGCGTCCACTTCCTACAAATCCCCTGCTCAATCCACCTTCACATGGGGTTATCAAAGAGGTGGCTATAGGGGCAATAACAATAAAGGCAGAGGCAAAACAAATACCGCCCGCTCTGCCACACCGCCTACCCAATGACTTCCCCCCCGCTCCCTCCAGACCATCCCACTCCGGTCGGGGGCAGGCTACAAAATTTCCTTCAGATCTGGGAGACCATCACCTCAGACAGATGGGTGACCCAAATTATTCGTTCAGGGTGCTGCCTAGAATTGACATCTACCCCCCCCAAACATTCCACCCAGGCAACGCCCAATGTCACAAGAACATTCCACATTACTAAAACAGGAGGTAATCTCCCTCCTACAAAAACATGCAATAGAACAAGTCCCCGCCAATCAGCAAAATTTAGGGGTATACTCCCTATATTTTCTGATACCAAAAAGAGACAAGACTCTACCACCTATTCTAGATCTCCGGCCTCTAAACACATACATACATACATTCGGACCATTTTCACATGGTAACACTTTAGCAGGTACTTCCGCTCTTCTCCCAGAACGACTTTCTCACCACACTGGACTTGAAAGACGCATACTTTCACATTCCGGTACACCATGCTCACAGAAAGTACCTCAGATTTGTAGTGGACGGGCAACACTACCAGTTCAAGGTGCTCCTATTCGGGGTCACAACAGCGCCAAGGGTATTCACCAAGTGCCTAGCGGTAGTGGCGGCACATTTCAGAAGACAGCACAGTCACGTCTTCCCATATTTGGACGACTGGCTAATAAAAGCCACGTCCTACAACCAATGTGTACATCACACCGCCACTACAATCCAACTACTTCACCAGCTAGGCTTCACGGTGAACCACCAAAAGTCCCAGCTAATACCACCCCACACAAAGCAATACCTCGGTGCCACCATAGACACCTCAAAAGCCATAGCCTACCCCAATCCTGCCAGGATTGCAAGCATTCAGGCTTTGCGTCAGATTCATACCTCAACACTCTCTCCCAGCAAGAGTGTTTATGCAACTGATAGGGATGATGGCCTCTTGCATTTTCATAGTGCCTCATGCAAGACTCCAGATGCGTCCACTCCAAGAGTGCTTAGCGCGCCAATGGAACCAGGCCCAGGGACAACTGACAGATCTGGTGTTGGTAGACGGTCGCAGCCATCACTCTCTGCAGTGGTGGAACACCACAAATCTTTCCAGAGGTCGACCGTTCCTGGACGCGGTTCCACAAATAATCCTAACAGACGCAACGCTCTCCGGCTGGGGAGCTCATCTATTACACCTCACAGTGCAGGGCACATGGACGCCGCAACAAAAGTTACTCCATATCAACCATCTGGAGTTACTGGCAATCTTTCTAGCCCTAAAATCCTTTCAGACACAGATTTTAGGCAAGGCAGTCCTTATTCGCACACACAACATGACGGCCATGTACTACATTCAAAAACAAGGCGGCACACACTCTACACAGCTCTCTCAACTAGCACAGAGCATATGGAGATGGGCAATTCCACACAAAATCTTTCTCCTAGCCCAACATGTCCCAGGAGTCCAAAACACCATGGCAGATCTGCTCAGCAGACAGACGCAGCAGATCCACGAGTCGGAACTTCACCCCCAGGTTCTTCACCCGTTCTTTCAGATGTGGGGGCATCCATAGATGGACCTCTTCGTCGCCCACGAAAACAAAACATGCCCAAACTTCGCCGCCAGATACCCACAACCATTGTCCAAAGGCAATGCGATATGGATGAACTAGTCAGGCAAATTTGCGTACGCCTTTCCACCTCCCCCACTAATTCCATTAGTGGTGAGTGGTGCGAAAGCTACAACCGCACTCCCTCACACTGATCCCAGTAGCTCCAACGCGGGCCAGACAACCGTGGTACACCACGCTGCTGGAACTCTCGGTAGTACCACACCAAAAGCTACACCTCTCACCATGCCTCCTAACCCAGAACCATGGAGAAATCAGACACCCGGACTCAGCTCAGCTCAACCTTGGGATCTGGCTCCTAAGATCCTAGAATTCGGATACCTTAACCTTCCCCCTGACTGTATGAACGTCATCAGAGAAGCTAGACGCCCTAACACTAGAGCCTGCTACGCTGCAAAGTGGAAAAGATTTGTTGTTTATTGCCATAACAACACAATCAACCTTCTAGACGTATCTATACAGCACATAATATGCTACTTGCTCCATCTACAAAGGTGTAACCTAGCATATACATCCATTCGGCTTCACCTTGCAGCAATTGCCGCTTACCTACAGAACAGACAGCACCTATCACTCTTCAGAGTGCCTGCCATTAAACCTTCATGGAAGGCCTCAAACGAATAATTCCCCCAGAGTACCACCCTCACCTGTGTGGAACTTAAATATAGTTCTCACAAGGCTAATGGGACCGCCCTTCGAACCTTTGCATAAATGCGAACTGCAATTTCTCACATGGAAAACAGCTTTTCTTGTAGCCATCACTTCCCTTAGAAGGGTCAGTGTGATACAAGCACTTACTATACAAGAACCTTTTCTCCAAATGCACCAGAACAAGGTTGTCCTCCGTACCAACCCAAAATTCCTACCCAAAGTCATTTCCCCCTTCCATCTAAACCAATCGGTAGAATTACCGGTATTTTTCTCGCAACCTCTGTTGCAGAAAGGGCTCTACACACGCTAGATGGTAAACGGGCCTTACTTTACTATATCCAGAGAACACAACCTTTCAGAAAGACCAAACAACTGTTTGTCTCTTTCTCTCCACCACACAAGGGCAACCCCATCTCAAAATCGGGGATAGCTAGGTGGATTGTAAAATGCATACAGATTTGCTACCACAAAGCAAAACGAACGCTATCTGTTCCCCCTAAAGCCCACTCTACACGAAAGATAGGGGCTTTTATGGCTTTTCTAGGGAACATCCCAGTAGATGATATCTGCAAAGCAGCTACATGGTCAACACCGCACACTTTCACTAAACATTACTGTGTAGATGTGCAAACCAAGCAACAAGCTAGTGTGGGCCAGGCTGTACTAAAACACTATTTCAAACTACTGCAACAGATACTGGTGGTCGCCGCTAAGGTTGGGTACTGCTATATAGTCTATGCAAAAGTGTGTAATCTGCAGCTCATATGCCTCGAACGGAATATGCTACTTACCAGTATGCATCTGTTCTTGGCATGTAGAGCTGCAGATCTACACACGCCCACCCGCTTTCCCGGCTACCTGTATCTGTTCCAGTCTATCTTATTTAGATACAACACACATGGGTTTCTTCACTGTTATTACTACGCTCCATCTTTCCCTGTTGGCGAAAAACAATCTGAGGATGGAGCCAAAGCCCATGCGCAACACGATCCAAGAGAGGAGTCACCGACCTCGTGACTTCCAAAGACTTTCCAAGAGGAAAAACAAACTGCAAACATCCGGGCCCAACACCAGATGGCGATCTATGCAAAAGTGTGTAGATCTGCAGCTCTACATGCCAAGAACAGATGCATACTGGTAAGTAGCACATTCCTTTCTGGAATCTACATTCTGGAAGGGTCTTCAAACAGGAGCCATCTGCAATGTAAATGCCGCTATTTTGAATGATGCATCCAATACGTCTAGTCTTGGCACATCATTTTGTGACATCTACTCAGTTGTGGTCAAAATTTCCCTCTTTATCATGATGCTTCCTACCCAGTTTGGGCACTCGCCAATGACTACGCCACACACAGAGAGTAATTATACATGTCTTTATTCTTCAGCGTGTTCTCGAACTCAACGTTCTAAACCTGCATTCACTTCATTACCCTTAAACGTCTACATCTCAGGTCTATGGAGTTAATCGGAAACCAAAAGACTTCCTTCATTCTTTATTTACACAACACTACTTTGTTAAAGTTGCAACTTCTTTTGGATAAATAGATTTACAAATACATATACACTTATAACTCTTCAATGACCCTTTGGGGTGCTTGGACCCACGGCCTGAACAGGTCATCAGAATCTGCGAGCTGGCAGTCGAAGTGCCAGTGATCGGATGAGGTGGAGGCAACAGCAGTCACAGGATCATCCACTGTTCGTCCAGGCCACGTCTCTACAGTGGCATCAATGTTTGGTGAGTGAGCCACATGTCTGAAGTGAGAAGAATCTTTCGTAAGGGACTTCCCAGGATGCTGGACATCACCAAGTGTCCTTTGGTGGTTGTGACAGTAAAGGGCTCAGCCTCAAAAGGGGCATCTGATTTTCGCTTTCTGGATTGTCGGACTTTACTCGCTCTCCTCTTTTGAGTCTTATCTTTCACATGTCGTCACTTGTTAGCATAGATTTTAATTTTTCATTTGCGACCAGAATTATCTCTGTAAATGTCTTTCACTTCCTTTGATCTGAAATTGATCCATTGGTAGCCATGGATTTCCTGCACATTAAAGTTGTAGAGCTTTGCCCTGTAGTTGAAAGAGCGGTCAATCCAAAAGTTTGAAAAGTGATATTCGAAACAACCTTGAGGTCGAGCTTCTCTAATGCAGCGTGCTGCAGAGTACTCCTGAATCATTCCACCAGGGCATTGAGATGGCTACAAAAGTCTCTTAACGCTCGACTCTTGAAGGGTGTGCCATTGTCCGATTTCAAGATCACAGGGACACCCCATGCCGCAAATATGCCATCTAATCTTTCGATTACTTTTTAATGAGTGATGGATGGAAGATCTTCTACTATTGGAAAGTAGGAGTATTCTGCAACAATAACCATGAAATGATGTCCACTCTCAAGAGGACCAAAGAAATCAACATCGATTCTCTCCCAAGCATGGGTGGGCAATTCTGACTGGTTTAAAGGGTGCTAAGTAATGTGAGGGGGCACAGCTGCATTATTGACAGGCCTTTAACTCTCTTTGAACCCTTTTATCGAGATGAGGAAACCAGACTGTCTCGAAGAGCTTTGTGGCAACTATTCCTCAATGTCCCTCATTTACCACATCAGTTATGTGTAGTTGTAGACTCTCCGGAATGACAATAGGTGTACTTCGTAAGATGAGGCCTTCCTGAGTCCCAGGCAGTTCATCTGACATTACTGAATTTTTAATGCACACTGTCACTGGTGAGAGGTCGAGAGTGCTGGCTCCATGATTGGTGAGCAATAATGTCTCTCAACCTTAGCATGCCACTATCATGGCTTGTGGTAATAACAAGTTGTTACAATTCCAGCTGGTATGTTTGATTTTACAATGAAATGTCTATAGGTTTCAGCTGTCTTAGATGGGGTACCATGGCATTGTATGGGCGCTCTTGAGAAATAAGCAATAGAATAAGGGGGTGGAGGGCCAGGAGCAATTCAAAGTCCAGCACCTGTGCTCGCATCCAGAAATATACACACAAAAGGCAGATAGCTGTTCCTATAGAAAGAGGGAGACGTGGTTGGAATATACTGTGATCAGGAAAATCTTCCCTATCGAAATAAAGAACTTATCGCCCAAATGGCTGTGCCTCCCCTTTTACGATTTTCTATAGAAACAGCTATCCTCCTTTTGTATGTCCACTCTTGAGAAAAATCAGCAGGATTTTCATCTTTCTCTGGACAGTGAATGAAGGCGTAGTTGTATTCCTGCAATCTCAAACCCCAGCATTTAATGAGTAGGCTTCATGGCTTTTGGATTGCCAAATATTGTCCATAGTGCTTGACGATTGGTCACTATTGTGAAAGGTTTCCCATATAAGAACCCATGGAAATTGTTCACAAGCCCACACCACTGCTATCCTTTATTCTCAGCTTGTGAATAAGTACATTCAGGTTGTGACAAGCTTTTACTGGCGTATGCTACAATATTCCTCCGAGCATTTGGGTGTCCATTGTCCTGTGGAAAGATTGCACCTAGCCTAACAGGGCTAGAATCAACTAAAACCACAGAATGAAGCTTGGGATCAAAGTAGACCATTTCAGTAGAATTCTCATTGGCTTGCTTGATTCTTTTGAAACTCCACGCACTCGCATGACCAATGAAACACAACCTTCTCTTTTGTCCGTTCTTGTTACTGTGCACTGACATGGCAAAGTCTTGTATGTGTCTAGAACAGTGACTGCTCATTCCAAGGAATGAAAGTCACATGGAAATGTCCTCTGGGGGATTAGCAGTAGATGGGGCTCGCACTTTAGCTGGATCAGGTGTCCTGCTCCCATCAGAAAAATATGGCCAAAGAATTTATCATATCTGCAATGTGTGGACCTGTATGTCGTTTTCCTTTGATTACCTTGTTGGCCTGACGCACGTCATCACAAAGACCTACTGCTCCTTCACTGTCTCTTTTAGGTACCACTATCATGTGAAAAACCCATGGTGTTGAACCAGTGAGGCGCTCAATTATATCCTGTTTGAGCAATTTATTACATTCCCTTTCAGCATCTTCTTTTAAGTGAAATGTGGTTCATCTGCGCCTTTGGACAACATGACGGATATAAAGAAATTGACTATCTCATGATGACCACTTCCAATGTAGTTCATTGAGATCAGTCCCGCTTCAGCAGCGGTGTTGAAACTGAGCAAACTGTATGCCTGGAGATACATGAATAGGCACTTGTACTACAGTTTTCTTGTCGGCTACAAAGGAACCGTGGCTGTTTACAGGTGCTGACACAGCCTGTGGATATACTTTAGTTTTAACCGCATAAGTTGTGTTAATGGAGAAAATCTCAATGTTTCCTCAGGCATGATGTTTGTTGATGCACAGTTATCAATAATAAGATATTGAACACACATTTATCTTCAGGGTAATCTTTGGACAATGTTTGTAAGTCTTTGGTGATTTTTCATGTCGATTTTCTTTTCTTTAGTCTGTGGTGTTTCTCAAATTCGACTAGACACACACACGCCTCTCTGAAGTAAACCTCAACTTTACACAATTTACATCTATTTCACTGAAAACCGACACAGAGAAACTCTTTGATTATTTAGATGACAATCGACTTTCTTTGGTATCGATTGGCCGGAGTTGATGAGACCGGTTTGGCCTTGTGGGAGCGTGCTGAATGTCATTGATGTAGCATTCAGTCGGCCATTTTGTCTTTACTCTCACACACTAACTTTTCCTTTTACCTTGCACAGCGTCACAAAATGGTTCACTTTGCCACAGCTGTTGCAAATCTATTCAATGTCGGGACATCTACTGTCCTGTGGAAATTACAATGCACATCTGAAATACATTTTCTTTGCCTGTGGAGACATCGCTTTGCGTACCTCTGCTTTAGGGTTTGGCCTACTTTTCACATTCATAACTGACACACTCTGACTACTGCTGGCCTCTGTCAGATGCTTGTCGATTAGCACACTCCTCAGCTTAGGCAGCCGTGAGGGCTTGCTCTAAGCTAGAGTTTCCTTCAGTATTCATAGTCAAACAGAATGTGACAGACATCCGTCTGTAACTCTAAGATGGGTAGCTTTCTCATTATATAATTAATTGAACTTACCATGCTTTGAGGAGATCCAGTCTCTCAACAAATTCATTGTTGGTGTAATCTACTTACATCTTCAGTGAAGAACGTCAAAGTATTGTTTGTAATCTATATTTGGCACTGGATTGGACATGACATTCAAGGCTGCTTTGCTTGATGCGATTGTACATCACTTCACCATTTTGTGGTATTTTTTTTTATGACTTCCTTTACACCTTCACCAGCCATTTTCTTCAGATAATTGGCAATCTTTTGTTACTTGTTACATCTTTTGCATGTATGAAATCCTCAAAATTCTCTATTCTGTCAGTCCATCTATCGCCAGTATTGTGTTTTGTGGCAGTATCAAATGTTAATGGAGGGTCTTAACAAAGCAGAAGTATAACTATTGGTGAACAGCAGTGGTCTCTCTAACTCTTCTTGGGAGCTGGCTCAAGCAAACCATCTCTAGTTCTTTGTGCCGTGTTGGCTTCTGGGCCAACCTTGATAAGTGTAGCAACTTTCACCTTACCCTTTCTCTCATAACAAATTCTTTCTCCTTTCTCACTCTGAAGGTACCATTCAGGGGAAGTTGCATGTTCTTCTCATCTGAAGTAATCCTGTCCCAGCATTTAATCCACAAAAGAGTGTAAATGCATGCCAAGTGCTGTCATATGCAGGTGTACCGTTAAGAGGTAATTTCACCCCCTTACAAATGGGACAGGAAGGTTTCACAAGATGAAATTCCTATTCTCTTTACTTACCCTCACTCTTTTGAACACACTTTATAGACAGTTGCGATCTACTACTATAAATGCAGCACTTGGGGATAACTAACCAATCCGAGTGTTACTTGTGACACCAACCAACCAATTTTAACGCAGCACCCAAAGACTGAATTAATGAATCGCAGAGTAACTCACAGATCAATCAACTAATCACAGCACATTCAGTTCAAAGTCTAACAGTGATATGTCTCTGTTTTTCACCATACAATGACCAACAAATCAAAATGCGGCTTGCACAGATATAATATCTTAATTCAGCAACTTAAGATGATTAAACAATAGTTCTTGTTTGCTTTACCTTAAATTAGGGAAAAGGGGAAATCAAATCTCTTCCAAAGAGAAGTCGTGCAAGCCGGGTAAGCAGGTCCTTTGCCAGTGGTAACATACTGCTGATCAGTGCGTCTACTCCTGGGAACCAAAGAATAAACAATCACCAATCTAGATTAATATGGATTCACAACTAGATAGTTAGCAAATCCCTAACCTGGTGTGAATGTGATGCCTCACAACACACACCTCAAATGTAGCAAGCATATTTCAGCAACAAATTTATATGCCAAGATCTTAGATTTTTGACATAATCTGATAACCAAAACGCCATTGTAAAGAAGTATCACATTAATCAGGAGAAGTTCATTCAATAAACCTACATGAACATCTAAGCTTCATTACACATACACACAGTCCTCTTTGAGCCAGTTAGTTGACACAACTCAAAAGTGTATCAAAAGCCTCAGTCACAACTACAGCTTCTACTTTCCTGCAAAACTATGCTGCATAGACAAAGCACTCGTAGCCTGCATACATCTTGCATTACTCCAAAGTAAAAGTCCTACAATGCACTTTCTAGCACACAGTAATACCCTCTCAGTGACCGCTCTACCAAGACTTATCTCCTATTTAGACTCACTTCTCCTTAATTCGCAGATCAGATCTACTTCCGGAACAATGCCATCAATTCAAGCCGTATAATTGGAATTTGGGAGTAAAGTCTGAATTTAGGCAATTTGTTTTCTGGATCTAATTTTCTGTCGCAACAATATCTAGTTTCTAATCTTCCAGCTCCGGTTTCTATCTATCCTCTGCTACCTCATCTGATGGAGATTTTTCTACTTATGTCAAATGTAAGAAGATTTTTAAAAACCGGCGCTGTTAGTTCCTCACGGATATTGATGCTTCTCATCTGGATGTGATCAAAACATTTCGAATCAAATTCTCATGAGAAATCCTATCTTGTTCCCACAGAAAAGGCCTTGGGAAAATGATTTCTGAAGAAAACAGTGTGATATCTCTAAATAAAAGAAACACCATTCTGTACCTGAGAAAGTGACATTGCAACTCCAAGCAGTTGTCGGATCACAATCCCCTCTGTTTAAAATTTAGTATCCCATCAACCGAACAAGGGTACAGATCAATCTGGACCTTTCAACGGAATTTACTCTTACAACCAGATTATTTCCAATTTATGTCTAAAGTTATCCGGGATTTTTTTGAATTTAATAATCAATCAGCCTCAGTCCCAGTAGTTTGGGACACATTTAAATCTGTGGTACGGGGAGAGACACTAAAATATTCTAATTTTCAATCAAAGGAAAAGCGTAACAAATTCAAAAGGGATTGTGACATGGTTTTATCTGCAGAGACTCGGCTAGCTGAATGTATTAAACTTAATCGTGACATAGAGGAATCCCAATTGGATCTATCAATTAAACGTAGCTTTGTTTATACTCATATTGCTGATCAAGTAGCTCTACTCCATAACCAACATCGCATTGAAAGCTACGAACTGAGTGAACAAACGGGGAAAATCTTAGCAATCAGACTACGTCAAAAAGCTACTGTAAATGAGATTCTCAAAATTCAAGATCTTCATGGAGTTTTTAAAACCTCTAAAGAAGACATACTTGCCGCTTTCAATGAATTTTACCAATTGCTTTATCACCAATCGGATAGTGTTCCGGATCTCGATATAAAACAATATCTTGAAAAGATCCAAATTACAGGAATGTCACTAGAACATGCAGAGTGCCTCAGTACCCCAGTTACTTGGGACGAGATTGAACTCGCTATTACTGGCCTGGCGACTGGGAAAGCTATGGGCCCTGACTCCATTCCTCTAGAATTTTACCGAGTATTTAGAGGTATCTTAAAACCAGAATTAATGAAGATTTTTTCTTCAGCCTTCGCTGGTAATCCACCTCCCTCATGGTCCATCGCAACCATTGTAATTTTCTTTAAAAAAAGGTAAGAATAGCGAAGAATTAGGCTCATATCGCCCTATCTCCCTGATTCCCACCGATAGTAAAATTTACTCAAAGATATTAGCTAACAGATTGAATTCATTCATGCCTACTCTCGTCTCTATTAGACAACATGGTTTTATTTTGAAAAGAGACACTACAGATCACGTTAAACAAATAATTGCCTTATTAGACTGGGCTCAGACATCTGAATCTCCTGTTGCGGTGGCCCTGTTGGACGCAGAAAAAGCGTTCAACAGGGTCTCCTGGGAGTTTCTCTGGTCTACCATGCTCTGGATGGGCTTTCCTATTTCATATATTAATGCCGTCAAAGCCCTCTATGTCCAGCCTAAAGCTACCATCAGATTAACCAACTCTGTCTCGAAGGGCTTTCCGATAACAAGAGGGACTAGACAAGGTTGTCCTTGTTCTCCCTTGTTGTTCGCCCTTTATCTAGAACCGTATCTCTGTAACTTATCCCTCGCGACAGATATTATACCTGTCAAAATTAATACTTATTCATTTAAAACTTTTGCCTATGCAGACGATGTCGCCATCACCACCGTCGATATTGGTCGTGCATTACCAAAAATTATATCTCTGGCAGAAGAATTCGGCTCGCTATCTGGCTACAAATTAAATGTCGCCAAAACCCAATTGATCCATTCTGGCTTCGGTCGACCTAAAGAAATGGTCTTCAATTTAGAAGCCCAATATCTGGGGATAACGATTTCATCCAAAGTGGATGATATTGTACACTTAAATATTGAGCCCGTCTTGAATTCATCTAATAAAACCTTAGAGAGACTCCGTAATCTCCATTTCTCTCTTTTTGGCCGCGTTAATATCATTAAAATGGTAATTTTACCAAAAATTTTGTATTTATTTCGCACCATACCGCTTTTGTTTCAGGCACACTATTTCACAAGAATTGATAGAATGATATCTAGATTCTTGTGGGGGTATCATCGCTCTCGTCGCGCGTTAAAATGGTGTTTTTTGCCAAGGCTGAAAGGGGGGTGGGGTGTACCTAATTTTCATCTGTACTATTGGGTCATTTGTTTAAGATCTATGAGGGTACTCCTCTTCACGGACACTATTACCGAGGAATCTATTTATCCTTCAGTTTATGAATTACTTTTAGGTAAGGCCGCCCCACAATGCTTACTCAAAATCATTGAACCCAGCTACTACAAAAAGACCAGATTTAAGATTATTTTAGCTTGTTTTACAATTTGGCGACAATTTAGGAATAAAATTTTACGCCTAGCTGAAATCACTCATTATTCTCCAATTATTAATAACCCAGCCCTGCCTCTGATATTTCATGATTAAATTATCAGAATTTGGTATCTCTCTGGAATA
The DNA here is from genome assembly GCF_964204655.1 of Triturus cristatus. Lineage (NCBI taxonomy): Eukaryota > Metazoa > Chordata > Amphibia > Caudata > Salamandridae > Triturus > Triturus cristatus. The sequence continues at coordinate 35,442,513 of NC_140593.1, read as the reverse complement.
CAGACTCTAGGTGATCTATATGAAAAAGCTCAATTTCTCTCATTTTCGGTTCTTCGAGCTAAATATTGCTTACCACAGCATCACTTCTTCAAGTATCTCCAGATTCGTAGCTTTTTAGAATCAAAAGGACTTCTCATTAACTCATCTATGCATCGTCATAAGGTCTTAGAAACTATTAAGAAAACAAAAAAAATAGGCACAATCTATCAAATGATCATTAATCACTCCGAAGATGATTTACTCTCTGTAGAGAGTAAATGGCAAAGGAGGCTAGATATACTAAAGGTCGATATAGGTAGATCCATCGAAATATCCATGAAGGTACTTTTCAATGGATCCCTTCAAAGCCAGCATTATATGTCTGTCTTCGATCTTTATTATTCCCCGGCTAAGCTCGCCAAGTGGAAGGTCAGCGGCGATTCTAGATGCAATCGCTGTAATGAGGTGGATGCGGACTCTATCCATATGTTCTTCAAATGCGAAAAATTACTTCGTTATATCACAGATATAGAATTTTTTATTAATAATAATCTACGGATTCTCGTAAAACTTTCTCCTGAGTTGGTAATTTTTGGTGTTCAAGTAGATCAACTTGGGAAAAGACCTTTCCCTGAAGATGCATTTTTGTTCATCTGCATATCCGTTTTCCGTTTTTGTATCACTTCTCGATGGATTGACAAGGAACCTCCGACCTTTCATCATTGGCAATGCAAGCTAATCTCTATTTATCATTTAGAATTGGCTATGTATAAACTTAAGGGGATAAGGAAAAAAAAACAAGGTCTGAAAATCTGGGACCCAGTCACTAAATGGATCTGAGGGATCTACTCCATTTCTTTTATGTACCTTTTTTTTTTTTTTTTTTTTTCTTCTTCTAAATTCATTTAGATCATGCTTGCTTGTTTGTTTCACTGCTCATTGCCCGACTGTTTGTTGTAAATAAAAACTGTAAATAAATAAAAAAAAAAAAAAAACAAAGTTGTTTGTGCATGAATAGTCTGCAAGTGTGGGGGGTGGAAATTGGACAGGCACTAAGAATTAGATACTGAAAAGGTAGTTGTAGGCAGCACAAAACATTTTGAAATTGAGGCCTACATTAGCTAATGTTGGCATAAGCAGCACTCATAATGTTTCCTTAAACTACAGGTTTTTTTCAGATATTTTTATTGAATTTTCCTCCATATACCATCACAATATGTAGCAATCGTGATTACCATTCGTATACAATCAGTCTGTCCCATTATCTGAGAAAAAGAACACATCTTTACGTATCTTGTGGGCTTGTGGTTGAGGATCAAGTAAGATCGTATATCCAATACTGTACTACATCAGTTACATTGGGATGTGAAAGAGCAATATCACAAAACATACCTAAATTATTTAACCATTAACAAAGGGGTCACCCTCCTCTCCCCGGGTCACCTAGGTATACACCTCCCGTTATCTATATACCGTGAAATTGTTTTTAATACCAGTTGCTGTATCTCACTCGTGAGCCCACTAGTCTGAGATAATCTATATTCATTCTCTATCCTCCAAGCCCTCGCAATCTACTACCCTCTCCCAGTAGCCTGTGAAGGGGAAGCCTCCTCCTCGACCTCTGAAATCAGACCCTGCCAGGCTATCACATTGTCATCTAATGTTTTGTCCCTCCAGACTCTTCTCATGCGGATTAATTCTGCTCCAGCCCATTCCTCTAAGTCCCAGTTTTTCATAAACTACATGTTAATGCTATTATGCATATAATTATAAAACGCTTCGCCAAAGGTTTCTTGTCCAGGGTGATCCCTACAACACCATTCCTGCATGAGAACTTTCTATACGAGTATGCTTGTCGGATTGGTCACAGATACAAGGAGAACACCCTTGCACTGAGACAAAATCCCAGTGTGTGGCAAACATTTGTTATTGCTGATGGTGGGCCTTGCTTTGGGGTCTGTCTTGAAAATAATGCGAGTGACAACATTTCTGCCATCATCTCTCTCCACCAGTTTCTTTTTCCTGAAGTGACTATTGCTCTAGTGTCTCTTCAGGTGGAAAAAGTGCTTCAAAAAAGCAAACAGTAAGCTTGGAGGGATTGGTGCAGCTGGGATGGTGGTGGTGATGGCAGCCAGTCCTCTGGCCATGTAGCAACCTCTTTGCTGTCTTACTTTGTCCGAGCCTGGCTCAACTCATGAACGTTTTTTTCTCTCTGCACACAGCTGGCAAAGTCTGGCGTTTCTACACTGTCCTTCTACAGTCCCTGGCATGTGTCGCTTCCCTTCTCCTGCCCATTGCTGCCGCCATCTGGATGTCGCATAAAGGTAATGAACCCAGTAGAAGTTTATTTAGGGGTGAGAGTGTGTACCGAAACCACAGTTAAACTACACAAACATTAGACATTTTGAAGTTCTAATTACAACTTTCATTTACAATTTATCCACCACCTTAAAATTATTATAAGTAGCACACCTCCTTGGAAACTCTTACTAGCTCACAACCAGACACCACTCCACGCCATTCACTGTATGACGCTCTATGCCACTCCACTCTATGCTATTCCACTGTATGCAAATCCACTCTACCTAATTTTACTTAATCCACTCTATGGAACTGTACTCCACTGAACGATACTCTACACCTCTGCACACTACCGCACAATGCTCCTTTCTGTAGCACTCCACTGTACAACAGTTTAATCCAGGTGCACTACTTATACTAATTTGAAGGTGGTGTAGAAATTTTAAATGAAAGTCTTACCTGTACATTTAGAATTTCTAAAGGTTGTGTAGTTGGTGAGGTTGTATTGGTGAATATATATATATATTCACTGAAAAAACCATAGGTTTCACACACGTTATAGTTGGGAATTAGCATTTAAAAAACCTTGCAAATTCACTGAAAAAAACATAGGTTTCACACATGTTATAGTTAGCTGGACATTTCACTCGTACAAAACCATTGAAATTCCCCCGTTATAGTTATTTCAGCTAACTATAACTCGCGCGACCGCAATCCACTGCTGATTACGTCACATATTCCATCACTCATGACATGGTCAGTGACATCACTCATGACATCACTGATGACATCTCAAATGACATCACTGATGACATCATCCTTGTGTAAGAGTGGCAGACCTCCTCTTATCCGAATATAAACTTTGATACACACATTGAAAAATACAAACTAAAGTTTTGAAAACTATAGAGATACCAATACCAGTTAGAACAACCTATTCAGTAATTCCAAAATCTACATACGCATCCACTCATTCATCAACACTTCTATATAGTCACTCATACATGTACTCAGTCATCATATGTACTCGTACACCTATACATCCTGTTACACACCTACACTGATACATAGTTACTCACACACATACTCACACATGCAAATAAACATCCATTTACTTGCATATACAGCTATACACACACCACTACACTTACATCTACAGAAACGTACACATACTTACTCTCTAAAACAATCACTTATAGAAACACATACTTATTTATACAGGAACTCTTCCAATCTTTCACTCTCATATATCCTCACTTACATACATCAATACTCACATATACTAGTTCAAAACATATGGACTTACTCATAAAGACACTATTGAGACAGTCATTCACTCTCTTACTCATCCATACACACTCATTCACCCATACTGTCCTGCTCACATACTGTCTTTAAAATACATACAAACAGTGAGTCACTCATTCATGCATCCATACGCTAAGTAACATCCCCCACTGAACCATACAGACACTCATACTGATACTCTAAAAATGAACTAATAACCCATATACACACTCATGTAGCTACTCACCAACCCATGCAGCCACTTATACACAAAGTGAGACACTGATAAAGATATTTAAATATTTAAACATTACTCACCAATACTTGTATTCACTAAGATACTGTTAATAAGTCAGTTATACAATTAATTTTACAAAAAAAACATCCATTTAGACACTTATTTACCCATTTATTTTTCCATTAACCTTTAGATATACATATATAACAAATATTTATTTTTCAGAAAGACACATATTCACTGGATGATGTCATCAGTGATGTCATTTGAGATGTCATCAGTGATGTCATGAGTGATGTCACTGACCATGTCATGAGTGATGTAATATGTGACGTCATCAGCAGTGGATTGCGGTTGCGCGAGTTATAGTTAGCTGAACTAACTATAACGGGGGAATTTCAATGGTTTTGTACGAGTGAAATGTCCAGCTAACTCTAACGTGAGTGAAACCTATGGTTTTTTCAGTGAATTTGTAAGGTTTTTTAAATGCTAATTTATCTATGTATTATATTTTTTATCTATTTATTTTCCAATAAACTACCTATGTATATAGTTATAGATTGACTCTATCCTGTAATATGGAATGGCTCAGCTCTTTTTTTTTTTTTGAATTTGGATAAAGTTGAACAGCATAGTTAATATCTTCTATAAACTTATAAACAGTTTAAAATGTTTTTTTTTGTTAAGGGTTTTTCACGGTGCGCGCACTGGCAATTTTTTTTATTAATGGAAATGCTTTTTTTTTATTTACAAGGTCCTTTAGGGACCCCCTAAGAAGGTCTAGGGTGTCAGGGAGTGTCTTTCCTGCCTCCTTTTCATGTTTTAGAAATCGGGATAAAAGTAATTCATTTCTGATGCATGCGTGCACCGTGCACGCATGCGTGTGAGCACCGTGCGCGCACCGGCAATTTTTTTTATTAAGCTAAATGTTTTTTTTTTATTTACGAGGTCCTTTAGGGACCCCCTGAGAGAGTCTAGGGGGTCAGGGAGTGTCTTCCCTGCCTCCTTTTCATGTTTTAGAAATCGGGTTAAAAGTAATTAATTTCCGATCCGTGCGTGCACCGTGCGCGCACGGCAAGTCATGTGATTACGAAACAACACTTTTCATTGGTTCATAGTAGTTTCTGTTCCAGAATCTTCAAACACCACACCCACTCCCCTCACTATTTCTTCTTATTTCCTGGGAGAAGGTTGCTGAACAGCTACTCGAGTGAAATCTTACTTGAAAATGGCAGAACAGCAGTCAACTTCAGGGAGTGAGGAGGAGACCTTTGTGGAACCACCAAGGAAGAGCAAACAAAAACCCTTTCATCTGGAATTATTTCACATTTCCAGAGGGCCAAAAGAAGGTGAATGCGCCGAAGGGGACATGCACTATTTGCGGAAGTGTCTTATCTAGAGGAGATCCGAGCAAAAAATACTCCTTTAGTATTTATTCCATGCTGAGGCACATCAAAACAGTGCATCCTATACGCTATGCTCGAGAAACAACTAGAGCCCTAAGGGACAACCCTCCACCTGCTCAGCCGAGCACGTCATCTGCGGCCGCAGATTCACCGTGCACCAGGCAACTGGACATCCGCCCCCTTTTCCAGAAAGTGCACACACATTGCAATGTGTGCAATGCTGTTCTTTGCTACGGTGAGAGCAGCATAAACTTGATTGAAAACAGAACACAGCAGCACACATGCTCCAGCCCATAATTTTTTCCATTTTATTTTTGTTCCTGTTGAACAGTTTTTCATCACCAGTTTTTTTTTTGGTGCTCTAAAAAAAATAAAAATAAAAATACAAAATTGTTAAACTAAAAAAAAAATACAAAACAAAGACAAAAAAAACAGTTCTTTTCAGAACTCACTTCACTTCTCCAAGAAGAGCTATATTCCTAATATACTGTGTTGTAATTGTATTGAATGAATGTGTAGTGTATACATGAATGATTGAAATGACTGAGTGAAGAGGAGGAAAGGACAGACAGAATGAGTGAGAAAAGGAAAGTATGATCAGTCATGAAAGGGAAGTGAAAGACTGACTGCAACAAAAGGACTAAGGGTAGAGGATACAGGTAAGAAGAGTGAATGAGTAAGGGAATGGCAGTGAGTAATGGAGAGTGAGGGAGGGGTGAGTGAGAAAAGGGGAGTAAGGGACAGAGATAGGAAAAAGGAGTAACAGATGAAGCGGATGAAGTACAGCAGGGTAAAGGGATTGAAAGTAAGAGAAGTGGAGTGATGGTGAGATGGGGTATGAGGATTGGAAAAGGGGGTAAGGGAAAGTGAGAGATGGGGAGTGAGGGGATGGAGGGATTTAGGAAACTGGAGTGAGAGAAAGGGAGTCAGGATTTCAATGAGCAAAGTAGAGTGAGGGCGAGTGAAGGAAAGAATGCGAAAAGATGAAGGGGTGTGAGATACAGACAGGAGAAAGTGAATTAGGAGAATAGGAGTGACTATGAGTAAAGGATAGTGACAGTTAGGGAAGGTAAGGGAGGGAGAATGACGGAGAAGGTTAAAAAATTAACATAGATGGAAAATGAGTGATGGAGAGAGGAGGAGTGGTAGAAACAAAGGGGCAGATTTATGTTAGACTTGCGCCACTTTTACGCCGCCGTTGCATCACTTTTGTGACGCAGCGGCGGCGTAAACCCTGCGCCACGTTGCGCCCTATTTACATCGTGACTCATCTATGGAGATGCGTCACGGTGTAAAGCCCTGCGCCACATTAAACCTGCGTCAGGCTTAATGTATGCAGGGTGGGCGTTCCAGCGGAAAAAGCCTCAGAAAAGTGACGTAGTGAAATCTACAAGATTTCACTCAGTCACTTTTCCGACGCTGCTGCGTCAAAACCTTGCACCTGCTTGAAGCAGGCGTAAGGCATGACGCAGCATGTTAGGTACGGGCAGCCCCTAAACATTGCTGGCGTTGCGTCGTGCTTGCGACACGACTCCAGCAATTCGCTGCCCTTACGCCATCAGATGCGTCACGCATCTGTTTATCCTTGCACCACGATGTGCTGTATTGTAAATGTGGCGCATCTTTGGTGGCGCAAGGGTAAACTTGCGTGACACATCTTTCCTGGCGCATCCCTGCTGATTTGCAGGGATGCGCCAGGAAACATAAATCTGCCCCAGAGATGTTAAGGAAATTAATGGTAAGACAGACAAAGGGAGAGAGACAGAAACAGAGACAGAGAGCAAGGAACTGAGAAGGAGTAAGGCAGTTAGAATGACTGAGACATATGGAGACAGGGAGAGAAACATGGTTGAAAAAATAGTGATGGAGGCAGTAAACCTAGGGGAGTAGTAGAGAATGAGTGAGGGAGTTATGAAAGAGCAGTAAAGGAAGAAGAGAGAGGGAAGGGGAATGAGAAAAGCAGAGTGAGGAGAAGTGAAGAAAAGGGAGCATGAAAGTGAAGGGGTGAGAAATACAGATATTTTAAACTTACCTGACCAACAAAATAACTTAATTAGAAATAAATGGTTGTTTTAATTACAAGAAGAATGGATTCAATTTCCTAAATTTTCTTTCTCGAGCTGAAAAAAAAGAAAAAAAGTAGTAATATTTAACAATACATTTTAGAATACAGTACACATATTTTCATATTTAACAAAGTAATTTTTTGCCCTTTTTTTGCTGTTTTCAGAATATTTTGAATTTCACTGAAAATAGTGATATCAATTGCATTCATCACTTAACAGCGGGCAAAAAAATAAACAATCTGAAAGATTGTTTAAAAAAGCCCTGAATCTATTCTCAGTAAAACATACCTTGATAGAAAACATATATATTAAAAATATCTTCTAAGAACAATAACTATTTGCAATAAATAACGTCTGTAAATCTTGTTGCTTAAGCACATACACCAAAATAATATCTGTCAAAGAAGTCCACAATAGAAACATTTACCTTTGCATGAGGCCAAATGGTAATTTTTAAACCCTTTTTTGGTGAAATATCCAATGATAATCCTATAAAATTGAAATAATGGTTTCTTCAGATGCTGCAATTTGTATCTAAAATTTTGGTTTTAGAAAAATTAAGTAGGAATTTGGTAATTCTGCAGGCAAACGTTGCTTGAAAATCAATTGAGAATCATTACAGTGTCCAGCCTTTTGTCACATTTTAGATAAACTGTGTAATGACCAGAAGTTATAGAAGGTCCATCATGGCCAATTATTGCAACTGCAACAAAAGTCTTTCCTGATATTGATAATTGATTTCCTACAAACTTCTTTATAAAAGTGTCCAATTTTGTCCCATCAGCTCTACAACGTTGCATCATTAAAATTATATACTGTCCATATTTCTTTAAAAATAACGTTGATAACATTTCTGATTTACATTGAGAACATTCCATGTTGTGATTTGCATCTTTAACTAATTTACTAAAAGTCACTGATTTACGCTCTGGTAATGTTAAATGTATGAACCTTTCAGAATCAACATTAGTGCTGCATGTGTTCATACAGTTTTCACAACAATGTTCCCATTTATAAGAGAGACCAAACACATTTTCTATTTCTACCCCTTCATCTTCCAGTACCATAAGCATATACATTAAGAATTCCTGTGCATCTTGCTGGACATTTTGAGTAAACTGTGTACATCCAGAACATGCATCTAAAAGATTTCTAACATCAGAAGCACTTTCTATTTTAGTTTTATCATTACTCAACTTCTCAAAGGAAACTCAGCAGAGAACAAAATCTTTTTTCATGATTTAGTATTATCCGCTCTTGCAAACTTTCAAGATAAAATACAACATTCAGCACTACATTAGCGTAGCAGTTGACACCAGAGCTATTTTCAAAATGACAACCAACAACCTCTTCAACACTGTCCTTTTTCTTTTTGCTTGCAATCACATCACTCTCCTTTTGTTTTCTCTTCTGTACATCCTCATTACAGATATTCTCAATTCTCCTTTTCCGACAAACAACACGTTTTTCAAACACAGGATACTGACCTAAATGAGGAGCATAGCTTCTTCTTAATCTATTATACTCCTTTACACAATTTGCATCAGCACTAACTTTTGAGTCATCAAAGTCTATCATGAATAAACCAGATAATTTTTTCACTCGTGACAAAGCAACATATGCCATACCTTCTTTAAACACACTAAATCCAATGTTTACAAAAGCACTATCTACAGTTAATCCTTGAGATTTGTGAATAGTTACAGCATATGCTAGAGAAAACGGAAACTGCTTCCTACGTACATATGTCTTTCACAAGCAAAAAACAAACTGAACAACGACTAATGTCTTTAACCTCTTCAATCTGATCAAATTTTATTTTTAAAAATTCAATTCCATCTTTTTTCTGGTAGTTAACAAAACCCACAACTTTACCCATAGCTCCATTCACTAAACCTTTTTCTACATTCACATTACGTCTTAAAATTAACAGTTCATACATACATAAAGATTTTTTCTAAACCAGCTGTTTTCAATATGTTTTTCTCTAGAGAATCCAATTTAGTTTTCAATTTGCCTGTCAATATAATAGTTATTCCTTCATGCTGTATTTTATCCACGGCTTCCATTTTCATAATCTCTTCATTTTCTAATTTCAAAAGTTCTTCATTGAATATAGAGCATTCATGTAGTGTTGGCATTAAGCTGATTACAGTATTTTTTTCTGCAATTTTCTTGTATATTTTCTCTGGAACTATTTGTTCTGTTGGAAACAAATTACATAGCAATCGACTCTGTAAAGCTTTTCTGCCATTTTCTGTGAGTAGTCCAATTCTGATATCTTTGAGAATACTTGCATAATCCTCATCATTTGCTTGCCGCATATTGGTAATGAGTTCTTTGTACTCAAAGTGTGACCAAATATTCACATTACCTATACTTCCTAATGACTTTTTCGTGTCTTCATGTGCAAGAATATTAAATACTGGTTGTCCTTTAACTGGAGTGAGCTGCAGTAGATCCCCAAAAACGATAACATGTTTTCCTCCCAATAAAACGTCATAGTCTGTCTTTAGAATTTGCTGCATTCTTAAGTGCACAAAGGCAAGCATTAAGTTTGATACCATGCTTACCTCATCAATAATGAGAACTTTCATTTTCTTCAACACTCTTGAAACTTCAAAACATGCTTCTCCTGTTAGCTTGTGGTATTCTATTTTGCTCTCATGATCTACTGGTAACATTAGCAAACGATGTAAGGTAATTCCTTTTATGTTATATGCTGCTAACCCAGTTGGAGCAGTAACAACACAAGACAAAGTTGAATCAGTTTTTTTCTGTAGGTAGCTTCTAATTACTTTAAGAAACTTTTTCCAGTTCCAGCTTGTCCACTCACATACATTCTGATTGGTTCAAATGATGTGCATGAGCACTCTTTATTTTCATGTAGTAATCCATGATCAATTTGTTTTTTGACTTCTTCATAAATTTGTTGTTGTTCATCATTCAGTTGTTGTTCCAAATTTGGTAAGTCTATTAAATCTTCCTGAGCTTGATTCATAGCTGTTTCCACTTCAGTCATGGCTATTGCAGCTTCATTTTCTACGATTGGTTGTCCTAGGGGATCTTGACTGAGCGTACCAGAACTTTGAATGTCTTGAGAACTGTCTCTAGCTACTTCAGCTGCAATTGTAGCTTCTTGTTCAATTTCTTCATTTAACATTTGTACATAATTTGTGAAAGTACTGCATTCTATGATGCTATCTTTACATGCATTAAAGGAATCTTCATAGCTCTGAAAATCTCCAAGTAATTCATCCTCTGAACGCCATGGTTTAAACAGCTGTAAAAGTGCTAAGTAGTAAAATTCTTTTTTGTCAGTAGTGTCGCAACTCGGCTTCCTGTGATTAATCAAACTTCCTTTTGTTTGTTTCACCAAACATCCTTCCTCACCAATGACTTTATATTTTCCATTGTTGATGTCTTCTGTGGCATTCCGTGTAAAAATGTAGGTCTGCAGCAATTCATAGAGACACATGTTCTCAAGATGATGACTTCTGTTTGGGTAATATGTGTCCAACATATTTGTATTCAAAATGTCTGTACTTTCTGGTTCGTTCTCTGCTAAATATTCAATTTCTCGAATAGATTTCAATACCCGATTTCGCATTCCTGCAAGGCCTAAACTTACCCAAATTATTCTTCTGGATTTGGAGTACAGACTTGCAGATGATAACCTATCTGAGCTTTCGTATGACCCAATTTCTCGATGCGATAACATCTTTAAACTGAAACTGTATAGCTTTTTACTGACAGTCTTCTCGTGAGAAATCTCTTCCCACATTTCTTTCAATTCCGTTTTCTCAGATTTAGTGATGTAAGATGTGACATACCGAGCAACAGCAATAGAATTGTCAGCTACATATTGAATATCCATGTTAGCATTCCACATGGATAAAATGACTGGGTTGTAGTCATTTATATATTTTGACTCTTCTTTTCTTCTTAGGTTATAGGTATTTTTCGGAGATTTTCTTGTAATGGTATGTTGCACAGCTGACATAAAACTGTTTACTCTTCCTTTTGAAAGAACAGGTCGTGCAAATCCAAATCGACATTTTGTGTAGAATTTATCTTTACTCTTGTACTTTCGTCAACAGTATTTTCCACACCGATGACTTTGGAAATGTAAAACTTGCTCTTTTAAGTTTTTTTCTTCTGTGCTTTTAGGTATAGCACATGTTGCATATTCTTCAATGAAAGATAAATCTGTTCCAAATTTTGGGGCATCCTTGATCCACAACAGCATATGAATATGAGGAGCACCTCTTGCTTGGTACTCTTTTCTCCAAAAGAAATCCACAACTTCTCCAAGAGGTGAATTTTTTTTTATTGCAGATGAAGGACATCATAGCCTCAAATCTATGATTGAAAAATCTGCAAACATTAACCGGATCCAATGAGCACAGTTCTCCTGCTGTCTTGTATTGGATGTTTTCAATATTTGAATTTGCCTCTCGAAGAAAATCCAGTAAATCATCCCAAGCGTACTCAGCACAGCTTAGGGTAAGGAACCATGTAGGAGTTCCTAAATTCCGTAACGTACATTTTAATTCTCCATGGCGTCGGTACTAATATTCATTAGTTCCACGCTGACAAGCCATCAGATTAATCAATTGAGATTCCAAATGATCATCTCGCTGTTGCACTTTGTTCATAAAATCCTTTGCAGACACATTATGTAGATGTACTCCAGTTTTTAAAATGTGATTTACTGCATAAGATAGTGCAGACAAGTCACTTTCAAATAAAAGATGGAACACATAAGGAATACTTTGACGAAATCTTGGATCTTCTGCATATAATCTTGTAGTCCGATACTCAGAAGCAGGAATCTGTACTGGACGTTCATCATATCGTCCACCTTTTCCTGTAGGAAACAGCTGGGGAAAACAACGAGCTTCCAAGCTCTCCTCCCATACACTCATGGGAGTTCCTTTTGCTTTTTTCATCTGAAACAGATCAATAGTGTTTCCCATAACTTCTTTAGAATGAAGAGGATGTATGCTGAAATGTTCATAAATTTCTTCTTCTTTTGACTTATCCACTTTTTCAATTTGCCCAGTTGGTATTCCTGTGTCTGCTAGTAAAACTTCTTCATCTTCATCCATATAAATTGATCGATAGTACTTATTATTTCTTTTCAAATATAAATTTGCTCTTTGTACTTTTCGTACATCTACTAGCTCCTGCCAAATTTTCTTATTCTTTGTAGGTACACCATTAACCAGAATAACTAATGCTTCAGTTTCCAAACTATCTGCATCAATTGTTTCAATATTTTTTTTCAAATCTAATGGTAAATAGACAACTCTTCCTTTTAAACCTCTTTGTAAATCTGAAGGAGGTAATTTTGCTGTTTTGGGCTCCATACGAACTATAGTCTGAAATGGATGGACACATTGAATGAGTATAGACTCATACGTATTTAAATTACAAAGTTCAGGAGGAATATCAACCAATTCTAAATTATTATGTACAGCTCTAGTTGGCATTTTATTTTCTTCTAACTTGTTATAACAGTATTTACAAATACGCTGATCTTCACCCAAATCAAAACAATTTTCCAGAAATAAATATGTAGCAAAATCCTTCCACTCATAATTATTTTCTTTTTCACTTTTTTATAGAGATCAACATTCCTTGTTTGAGTTTTATAATGGCTTCTCCGGCAACAAATACAAGTAATATTTGGTCCCTCATTAGAGATGATAGTAAATTTTGTAATTTGATCTTCAAAATTTTTACTAACAGTGAGTTCTACATTCTCTTAAACATTTTCCTCAATAACTGTGTCAATTTCTGCACTTTTTGTTCTGGACCAAAGTAACAAAACTGAATATCATCAGTAACCTTCTCTACATCTGATACAGATCCACGGAACAGAGCACTATTCAACTCATTTAACTTTAGTGCTGGACTTTTAGCAAAATACAGTCTTCTCACAAACTTTCTCATTTCAGTATGATGTACTGCCAGCATCCTAAAATGGTGAAAACACTTTGACAAACTTTCCTAGAAAGACAAGCCAGAGAATGTCCTTGCACACCAGTATTCTTTCTCACTCTGCATGGATCTAGTCTTTGAAGCACCTTAATCTTCTGTTTAACACTTTTTTTTACTATATTCTCTTAGAAAGTCACGTAATTTATCAATAGATTCTTGTTGTACAGTACAAATACTACTACAATTCCAAGTGTACACTGGGGCTTTAGGACGTTTCCCCATAACCTCATCAGCTAACACTTCTTCCTCATTTCTTGGAACCATTTTCTCCTTTTCCATTACACAACCATCTTTAACTTCATAACTTCGACCACTGGTGTCAACTGCATGCAGCAAACTATTACTTTGAAGATAACTCTCTTCATTAAAAAATGGTTCAGTACTTGAACTATGCTTCCATTCTCCTAAGAACACATTACAAAAGTTATTTTTTCACTACTCTTTTTTCCTTTTGCTTTTTTACTTCATTACATTGACTATTTTATCTAATGTACGGATCCTGTTCAAAATTAAAATGAATAGTTTCTTTTTAATTCCAAAGCCTTTGCAACAATTGATTCAATATGTTTCTTTTTCTTATAAACTATTGCTTTCTTCCTATATTTTTTCACATCCTTTAGTAAATTGAACACCACTCTTTTCTGAAACATTATTTTATGAATGTTTAGAAATTCTGTTTTTCTTTTTAAGTCATTCTTTCTTTCTTCTGATTGTACCTTAGCATTTAGTAATTTCTTTCTATTGTCTTGTTGTTTTCTTCTTGAAACGCTATTTGCAGTGGATATAGTTTGTATATTTTTTCTATGTTTCAGGATATTTTTTTTTAAATCCTTAGTCTGCTTACCAGAATACTTTTTCTTTTTTCCAACATGAGATTCTTTAACTAATTTCGGTTGTCCAGTTGTCTTCAAATATAGATGTTTTTGCTGTTCTTTTCTCTTTCTTGATTTTATAGGCATGTTTCATTTATTTCAGTGTTGTTCAGCGATACCTAAAGGAAACGAAAAAAAAATACCTTTATGTAATTTAAATATATAACTATATTTTTTTTGAGCTTTTCAAATCCTATCATATGAGCTGCCCCTTTCCTACGAGTGCAAGTCTTACAGAACAAGAGCAACACAAATTAAATCTCTGACAATTCCTGTGTGCACACAGACTCATGGTGTGATTCTAGACACAAAACAGTATTCCTGGGTGATACCAGTACACATTAACTTATGGTGAAGACATACTCCATAATATCTTACAAGTTTAAGACAGTTAAATATCTTCCAAAACCTAAAATGTAAAACACAACTTTAAAAGAAGAAACAAATTTCTATTATTTATATCAAAATACACCACATACATCCCCTCTCAAATTCATAACTCACCTTTAAAAGTAGTTAGTTGAGAAAGAAATGTTCCACTCACACAGCAGATTATCAGAGCCAGAATCTCTGAGCTGTACTCCTCTCACCAAAACCACTAAATGGCAAAATGTCCCTCTCTTTTTTCACACATATACATGTTAACTTCAAATCACATTGCTTACCACATTTTTTTAAATGGAATCACACATTTCTATTGGTTGCAAATTTCAACCCTTTCCAAATGATTCCTACCCCCAACATGATTTCTGCCTGCTACCATAGCAACAGATCATGGAACACTGGTGTGAGCAGAGAGGTCAGAAGTTCAGCACACAATGTTTCTAATCCAAAGAGCAAGAGTGCTTGACTTTTCAAACCTAACAGCATATCCAAAGTAATCTTCTGTGGGAACACATTTTTCTGAACCAATACAAAACATGCTTTTAAAAATTTAAACATAAAGCCTAGTTTTTAGTGTTGAATGGTCTGAAACAGCCAATGAGCTCTTTTTATTAAAAAAAAGTATGTAAGCCTCCATTTTACACCTATCTTTCTTTTCATATTGCCATTCTACTGAAAGACACCTTCTGAGTGCATCCAGATCTCCTTGAAAGCTGTTCACAGTGTGGATTGTATGTCATAGCTATGTCTACTGGAGTGAAAAGTATGCAGAAAAAAGAGGTATTGTGAAAGACCTTGCTTTGCCAAATGTAGACATTAAATGGATTGGTCAGAGAGGGTTAAAGTGGCACCAATTAATGCCTTTGGTGAAATCCTTTCTACATCTTCCACAGCCTGACCTTATAATTGTGCACTGTGGTGGAAATGACCTAGGCACTTTAACTGGGGTAGGTCTGGACATGCTTATTAAGGACACCTTTGTGCAATTGATGTAACTTTTTCCACAAACTACCTTTGTATATTCTAATATATGCCAAAGGCAAAAGTGGAACTGGTCCAACCAATATTGTCCGCAGTTTGAGAAAGCAAAAAAGCACGTCAATAAGTCTGTTTCTGCTTTCCTCAGAGACTATGGTATGGGTTCTATATACCACAACAACTTGCGTTACAACATGCAAGGCATTTATAGAAGAGACGGTGTTCATTTCATAGATGAAGGGAACAGAGTCTTCCTCTTGAACTTTAGACTCTGCATCTGTACTTACTTGTAGGTACAAAAAAACACTCAATGAACACAACGGCTCTTTTTAGAGCCAACCAACATCTAAACACTTACACTTGATTTTTGATTCTATTTTTTTATGAATTTTTTGCCGCCGTGCGCGCACCGTGCGTGCACCGCAATATTTATAAAAATTTTTTTTTTTGGGGACCTTAGGGGTCTTTCATGGTCCCCCTGAGAAGACCTAGGGGGTCAGGGACTCTCTACCCTGCCCCCTTTTCACGTTCTCCACCTTTCTTTTTCACTGCCACACACAAAATGGCGTCCGACACTTCCTGATTTCGACCGATTCGAATGTTGACTGACATCTAACCACCAATCAGAATTACGCTCGCGCACGGCACTGATAAAAACGGTGCCTCACTCGTGTGGGAGGCCTAAGGACCCGCCACGGGCAAGGGCCCAAAACGTAGTGAGGCGCACTACGTTTAGGACCTTGCCTGTTGAGGCGCACTACGTTTTGGACCCTTTCCTGTCGCGGGTACTTGGGCCTCCTACACGAGTGAGGCACTGTTTTTATCAGGAGACCCGGGGGACGCTGGGTGGTAGGAAATTTGTGTCAGCCCGGTGATGCCACAACTTTCCCACACGAAAATGTGTGAAAAAGGTGATTTTTTTTCAGCTAAATGTGAGGTTTGCAGGGCATTCTGGATAAGGAAACGTTGGGGGATCCACGCAAGCCATACCTCCCTGGAATCCCCCGGGTGTCTAGTTTTCAGAAATGTGTGGGTTTGGTAGGTTCCCCTAGGTGGCCGCCGAGCACCGGGCCAAAAACCCAAGTGACCCCCTTGCAAAACCAGGTCGTTTTGAGATAGGCAAATTTCATGTCGACTCACTAAGTTGTGGGCCCTTGCCTGTCGCGGGTTCTTGGGCCTCCCACACGAGTGAGGCACCGTTTTTATCAGGAGACCCCGGGGGAGCACTGGGTGGTAGGAAATTTGTGTCAGCCCAGTGATGCCACAACTTTCCCCCACAAAAATGTGTGAAAAAGGTGATTTTTTCAGCTAAATTTGAGGTTTGCAGGGCATTCTGGGTAAGGAAACGTTGGGGGATCCACGCAAGCCATATCTACCTGGAATCCCCTGGGTGTCTAGTTTTCAGAAATGTGTGGGTTTGGTAGGTTTCCCTAGATGGCCGCCAAGCCCGGGGCCAAAAACTCATGGGACCCCCTTTTTCAAAACCAGGTTGTTTTGTGATGGGTAATTTTGAAGTCTCCGCAATAGGTTTTGGGCCCTTGCCTGACGCGGGCACTAGGCCTACCCACGCAAGTGAGGCACCATTTTTCTCTGAAGACTTTGGGGAACGCAGGGTGGGTGGAATTTTGTGGACCCACGCAGATTCCAGAACTTTCCACCACAGAAATGTGAGGAAAATGTGTTATTTTGGACACATTTTTAGGTTTGCAATGGGTTCTGGGTAACAGAACCTGGTGAAGTCACCCCATCCAGGATTCCCCTCGGTGTCTAGTTTTAAATAATGTACAGGTTTGCTAGGTTTGCCTACGTGCCAACTGCGCTAGGGCCCAAAAAAGAATTCGGAGCCCAGTGGGCTTTCTGCCGCCCTGGGGGGGAATCGGGGAAGGGGGTTTCATCCTGATATGCCCCTAAAGGGGCAGAAAGATTGTGGCTATTTTTTTGTGGGGGTGGGGGTGGGGGCATTGGTATGACCATTTTGGGAAGCCCCCACCCCCATTCATAAAAAAAGCCTGCGTACTCGCTGGCGCCTAGTGGGCTTTTTGCCCCCCCCAAGGGGCAGATCAGGGGCCACTGCCACCATCTGCCCTCCCGGGGGGGCAGAAAGACTGGAATTTCTCTGGGGGTGGGGTATTGTCATGCCCATTTTGGGGAACCCCTACACTAATAAAACAAAAAAATCCATGGTTTCTAGTGGGCATTCTGCACCCCCAGGGGGGGCCAGATTGGGGTCTAAAGCTCCCATCTGCCTCCTGGGGGGCAGAAAGACTGTCTTTTTTGTGGGGGGGAGGGTGGGGGCATTGGCGTGCCCGTTTCGGGCAGCCCACACCCTAAAAACAATTGCGCAAAAAAAATCCCTGGTGTTTAGTGGGCTTTCTGCCCCCCCCCCGAAGGGGCAGATTAGGGGCCAATGCCCCATCTGACCCCCAGGGGGACAGAAAGACTGTAATAATTGGGGTGGGGTGGGGTGGGGGCACAGGCCTGCCCGTTTTGGGCAGCCCCCACCCCTATTTTTTTTTTTTTTTATTCCCTGGTGTCTAGTGGTCTTTTTGCCCCCCCGGGGGGACAGATTGGGGGCTACTGCCCCATCTGCCCCCCAGGGGGGGCAAAAAGACTAAATTATGGCAACATTATTTGGGGGGGAGCACAGGCCCCTGCCCAAGGGGCCGCTGCCCCCTCCCTGGTGTCTAGTGGGTGGATCCCTGCTTGGGGATCGCCCTCCTGTGGTGATCCCCAAGCAGGGATCCACTGGGGAGGGGTTCCATTGGAAAGGGGAGATTCTCCCCTTTCAAACGATACCTCTCCCGTCTTTCTACGTGCTCATGGGGCTGAGATAGCCCCCTGAGCACGTAACAAAGTGAAACTGAAATGAGCCTCTTGGCTCATTTCAGTTTCATTTTCAGTGTAATGACGTCGGCACGACGTGCGCGCCGATCGTCATTACACTGAAAGCAGGGGGGGGGGGGCCTCGGGAGCTGGGGAAGCTCTTCTCCAGCTCCCGGGGCTATTTTCAGTAAAAGGGAATCCCTCTGGTGCCCGCACCAGAGGGATTCCCCGGGGAATGCCTCATGACGAGCTGGACTCGTCATGGGCACAGCGCGACTGTGCTCCATGACGAGTCCAGCTCGTCATGGGCACAGAAGGGGTTAAAAAGCTTTGTTTTTGTAAAAAAAAAAAAAAAAAAACTTTCGGAATTCACTGAAAAAAACAAAGGTTATAGTTAGGTGAATTTGTCAATGATAACATTAACATTTTTAACTAAAAAAAACACAGAAATCCACCAGTTATAGTGAGCAGCACTAACTGTACCTCGCCATGCACTGCTTAGGACATCACTGATGACATCTCAAATAACCTCTCAAATGACATCACTGATGAACATCATCCAATGAGTGTGCTAGTTTGTGTTCTAATTTACATAGTGACGGGTGAGTATCGTATTCCTTGTCTAATACATTTTGTACAGCCTGGGTCCAGCTAATGGGTGAACGTTTACCAAACAATGCGCTCCTAATGCACTAAGTGTGTAGAGGTAGTGAACACGCACTAAATCTTTTTATTCAAGATTAACTCTGTGTACAGGTGACAGCTGACTTGTGTTCATTATGTTCCACGTAATTTCTTTGGTTCGGCAGAAAAAGATTTCAACAGGAGTAAGATTTTATGTAGGAGATACTAACTTTTGTAAGGAGCCTCGAGTTCATGACCTACCCCTATCTCTGTCCGTCTGGAGGTCTGATTTAAGATCCATTTACCAAGACACCAGCAGGGTTGGAATTTGAACTCTAGTTAGGGATTCTACGTACATGTAGGTATAGCAAACCTCTGCTTTGTCTAAACATCATTTTAAACCCTGTCACATATCCCGCTTTGGTGAGGGGGAGGGATACATTACCTTCCGGTCCTGAAGAAATGCCATGGATTCCTTCTAGACCACTTAGGTGGGAAACATGTCGACCTTAGTAAATACACTGAGACCGTCACTGTTGATAACATTCCACTGACAGCACTCAGATTTTAGTTTTTAGCCCCCTTATGAAACCTGAAAACCATATCCCTTAGATAGTTTTAAAACATATTTCACTATACACACAACCCTACCTTCACATTCCCTCACTCAGAATGGCAAAATGAGATACCTCCGACAATATCTACATGGCTTAGAAGAATGTGTGCACCAGGCTAACCTATGTACATGTGCTTGTCTTGCTTCAGAAGATGGGTTATCTGCAGTGGCGTAATATTAGCCCCCACATGGCAGGGGGGCCCTCCGGCATTGTGCACGGGCGGTGAGCCCATGCACTGGGTGCTCCTCTCTGGGTCAAGAGCATTGCCCCCCCTTCATTTACTCTGCAGGGGTGTCTCACTCACATTTTGTTATTCCAATGTTTATCTGTATAATTTTTACCACAGTAGGAAGGGTGCAGGTAGTATGATCATTTGCACCTTCAGATGTTGGTTATTTTTTAGAAAGTATTGTCTATCAAATTGTTGCATAGAGTGCATACTGTTTTTAGTAGAACTTTAATACTTTGTGGTGTATTTCTCATGAGAGCTTTACTGTCTGCAAACAGTGTGGTACATAGTTAACTCCCTCCATAAAGTGAATACTGTTTACAGTACCCACTTTGCTACTCATAACTGCTCTAACCTCCATGTAGATTAGGTGACTGTCAGGGATTTGATACACATGTAAGCATAGTGGGTCATTAGTTTTGGAACCGACATTCAGTATTTTTAGGAACTTGATTTTCTCAGAACAGTTGTATGCAGATTGAACACCATACTTAATGAGTTTCCCATATATCTGGGGCTGATTATTAATTTGAGTTACGCTACCTCTAAAGTTTACAGTATAGGGTCAATGTTGCACATAACGGTTATTTATTTGTTCAGTGTGTTCTATGGTGCGAACCAGACCCAGGGTTTGGGTGTCGGAGCGCTTTACATTTCAACTATCTTCGAAATCAGCAGATATCCATTCTTTCACGCCAGGAGCATGTCCATGTATTTCACTAACATTGGCATATATTTATCCATGCATAAAATAAATGTAATGAGGAGTAAAATAAATCTATAGATTACAGTCCTGATTGTCGTGTCGTACATTAGCTTTAAGATAAGGCCATGCCTGAGTTCTTCTATATCCAAGCTGGTTATGGTGTTATGGTTACCACATTGTTCGTTATGGGACAAATTTACCCATCAGAAAAGACTTGGTCTCCTTTTTAGGTCTCGCTAGAGCCAGCGCATGCGCTGCTCTGTGAGACATTTAGTAGGGGCTAGCACAATCTGCTTTGACTGGCCTAGCACTTGCGTTCACGTGCGCGTGCACGCGCACAATCTCCAGCTTTCAGCGCTCGATCAGGTGCCATCTGTCTTTATCTCACTTGATTGCTTTCACGCTCCTCAGCCCCTCCCCTCCCGCGTCGCGCTGCTTTCACTTTTGCGTGCAGCCAATCCTCGTTTCAATTTGTTGATCATGAAGATATTGCCATCAGAAGGAGGTGTCACAATGGGCTGAAGGTCAAGAGAGAAGTATTGATATTGGCCAAACGAGTAAGGCAGATGCTGACAATTTATCGGAACTGACACATGCCGTACATAGGACAGTGTAGAGCGTGAGAGCATTGTATGATGCTTAGAGAAAATGCATGATTTAGAGGTTTTGTCCTTGAGAATCGCTTCCATCTGGCCGCTTTTATACCGCATGTGTGAAATGAGTTGGTGGTTAGTCCAATTCCCACTAGGTGGATGTACACTTCACTGAAACCATCATCGCAGTCGGAATGCACTGGCACCCTTGCTGCTAGCCTCGGCTCGGAAGAATGAAGCAACGCCCCTGGAATGTGAATCACCGGCCCGCCAACCGGAGGCGCTCCCTCAAGACCAAGACTAGGAATGATGGCAGAGAAATGTGGGGAAGCTTGTGCCGCTGCTGGCCTCGCCACATTTGGCATTTCTGGTGCCCTACGTGGCGGCATAACACTGATAATTTACTCACAAACCCTCACCTTTCAAGAATATCCAACCTGTCACTCAAAGAAAGAGCCAGTTCTAAACATTGGCAAGCACAATTTTGAATGTATGAGCCACAAAGATTATTTCATGCAGATTCTCGTGTTACCTGACAGGAAAACTGTGCGCAGGTACAGATGTAAGTAATTGAATCGCTTTTCTCTTTCTTGGATGCCATGCACCCCCAATAAATACTTCCAAAGGTCAGGATCTGTATAATTCACCCTGACACATGAACACAATCTAAATGAGATCTCTGGATATTTGCAGTATGACAGACTTGCGCTGTGTACCAAACTCACGCCTGATTAAATACATGTAACTGTGAGTGGCAAGTTCAAACACCCAGAAGAGAACAGTTGTGCAGTTATTGACTGTTGCTGTCACATGCATTCAAGTGGGCATTGGTAACAAATATGTCACCCCGTCGCCTCCTCCCAGCTGCGCCACCCAGCGTAGCCTAAAGTTACGCCGCTTTTTGCGGAATGTAATAATAGTTCACCAAGAGGGAGGTAGAAGCATTCGGTTTTCAGCATCGCTTTCACACTGCAGCCGAAAGAAAATAATTCATTGCAAAAACCCCTTGTTGTGCGCAATTTCATTTATTGCTCATACCGGAGGTCCTAAAAATAGGAGTACACGTTTGCCATAGTTGATACTTAATATTCTCTCTTAAATACATTCAAACCGCTCTGCTTCATAAAATTGATTAAGCCCACTCACTCTCCACGGTGAAGATGTTGATTTTATTCTCTTCTTTGCCCTTCATCATGAGTGAAACGGAAATACCTCCTGGGCCATAAACGCATGTTTAAGCCGAACCGGAATGCGCAGTTTTTATTTTTATTTTAGGCATCTGAAATTATGGGTGCGATAAACCAGGGCACGATTCCTGTAAGGCCGCGGTGTTGGGAAAGTAAGCACCAATTCCACATTATTTTGCATTAGGGAGTCGTTAAATCAGAATTGCAAGATAATGACGTGGTGGTACTAGGTGATACTGGTAATGCCGGATGTGGAGTTACCACGCCACCATTAACGTTCTTTAGTTTTCTAAGCTTTCCATGCCAAGGAAGGTATACGGTTTTCCATTGCGCTGTTTTTGTTCATGCAGTTTAATGCATACTTGGCTCTTTTGACAGAATACCTGTGTAGAGCGTTCTGTGGGCTTTCAGTGTTAGCGGTTTCACTGGGGGTGGGAGGGGAGGCGGGAGGAGGGATGGGGAGGGGCGTAGCGCCTCAATTGCAAAAAACTGTAAGTCGTCCTCTCAGGTCCCTTGTCTTATTTAAAATAAAGGTAGGTGGAATATTAGTTCCTGACAGCAGAACGGCGACCAGCTCCACCGTCGGAAAGCTTACTGGTGACCAGGTGAACAAGCATTGGCATAGCCAATAGGTCTCGCTTTTGGGACCTTATAAGTATTTAGTTATGCAGCACAATATCCTTGGTGCAACAACATCAACTGTTGCATGGCTAAACACTTATAAGGTCCCAAAGGCGAGACCTATTGGCTATGCCAATGCTTGTTGAAATGTGGAGCATAGGTGATTCTTCTGCTGTTCGGTGGGAGCGAATTCCAGATCCTTGGTGCAGCTCCCATGAATGCTCTATCGTAAGTCTTTTTCTTACTGAAGAATGCTGGTTTCAGTAGAAAATCCTCCACTCCTCTCGAGGGTCTACTGCCTCCAGGCAGCGTAACTTTATGGGCTAGTTAGTGATGAGTTTTGTGATGTAATGCCTTGTGTGTAATCCTAATAATTGTTTGCTCTATGCTTGCCTCGTATGGCAGCCAGTTGAGCGCTTTCAGATGTGGAGAGATGTGGTCGTATTTTTTGGTTCCCGTTATGTCTAGTTGCTGCATTGAGAGAGGCTTTTAGGGGAGCTTTTGATATCTTGGGGAGTCCTGATAGCGTTGCACATCCATATTCAATTCTTGATATGACCAATGCCTGTACTGCCATTTTCAGATCCACGGATCGAGGAGTGACTTAATTTTCTGAGGTAATTCAGAGGAAAACAAGCGTTTTTTTGCCATTGTGTTGATTTGTGCTTGCATGTTTAGCTCTTTATCAAGTGTGATTTGGTTGAGTTAACTATCGTTGGGGTACCGTTTAGCGATGTGATCAACTTGGTCCATTCTTTGATCTTGGATGAACTTTTAGGAGGGGAGATCAGAAGGAATTTGGTTTTCTGTGAGTTGAGCTTAAGATGATGGTCAGCTAGCCATTCAACGGTTTTCTGGAGTTCATGGTTCATAGTGTTGATCTCTTCGGGGGAAGATATCTTCATATACAGCTGGGTGTCGTTCGCATACATATGAAAGGAAATGTTAGCTTTATACAGTACTTCAGTTAATGGTTCGATGTATAGTTTAAATAGTGACGGGATAGGGTTGACCCTTGTGGCACCCCAATTTGGATTGGAGATGGTGGGGATAGCCTGTTGTCCTCCAGGAATCTTTGCGATCTGTTCTCTAGGAAAGAGTAGAACCATTTCAGCACAGTACCCGATAATCCCATCCTATTTTCCAGTTGATATAGTAGTTTGGGATGGTTTATTGTGTCCAATGCAGACAATGGGTCCAGAAGGATCAGGAGACCGGTGATATTACGGTCGAAGGCTAGCAGAGTGTCATCTACTATGTGCAGGATTGCTGTCTCCGTACTGTGGTTTGGTTTGAACCCTGATTGGCAGTTATTTAGTAGTTCAAATTCAGTAATGTGTTGATTTAATTAATTGTGAGCACATTTTTCTAATACTTTGACTAGTAGATGAATGGCTGTAACTGCACGAAAGTTGTTTGGGTCCGATGGGTTCTTCGCAGGTTTCTTTAGAAGAGGGATAACCTGGCCTGTTTTTAGGCAGTCTGGAATTTATCCTTGGGCAAGCGGTTCATCAATGATCTTCGTCCAGAAGGGGATGACATGAGGTTGCAGGAGGGCCAGCATTTTGCCAGCAGAGGTTCATTGTAATGATTATTTGGTTTCACAGATAGTAATATTTGGGTTATGTCCTGCTGATCATATAGTATGAAGGTTGACCAATGGACATTATTCTTGGGCATTATTTGTGTCGTTAGGGCAAGGTTCCTCCTTTGTACAATCCTTAGGATTGATGCTTTTTCAGCGTTATGCTCGAGTTCTCTCTCCAATGCTCTGGCTTTATCAGTGAAGAATGTTGAGAAATCTTCACAGTTCAGATCTGATTTAGATGTTAATAGGGAGGATTTGGCTGATTTGTTCGATTGATCTCTTAGTAGATCGAAGCGTTTCCTCGGTCTGTTCTTTGCGTTTTCAAGTTCCTTTCTGAAAATATATTTTTTTGATTGAAGTACGCTTTTATTGTAGGTTTTTCTGGACATTCTTAGTTGTTTTAAGTGGGGGGATGAGGGAGTTTGTCTCCATATTTGTTAAGTTATTCGGATTTTAGTTCTTTCTTCATTAAGTGATCTGTTGAACCATGGGTTTTTATCTTTGATCGGAATTCTTTCCAGTTTTAAGGGTGCAATGTCTTTGATTATTTTAGATATCGTACGATTGTAGTGGTCTGTAAGCTCTCTAACTTCCGCATATAATGCATATAATCTGTGTCTGTTGTGTATTGGTGGCAGACTATGCAGAGAGATGAAGCAGTGTTAGGAAGATGACAGTAACTAAGTAATTTGGTGAACCTGGTCACATTTTTAGAAATGTTGCATGTACTTGTTATGGTATACATGTGATTTTGTCATCCAGTCATCAGATGTACCTTTTATATTTCACTAATAAAAACAATTTAAAAAAAAGTGTACATACTACTGTCATTTTAACTAGGGGTGGGCGGCAAACTTCGCTCCCCCAGTGGAGTATGTGGATTATTTTGCTACTCCGCGCTCCACTTGGATCATGTAGAGTTTGGCACAACTCCCCCCATCACCAGTGGAGCGGAGTTTACCAGTGTGTGCACACTGTAATTGCTCTGCTCCCTGCCACTTTATTCCCTCAGTCACCTCCTAAGACTGAGCTCCTTTTCACTGTCTGTTTTGGGTGAGATAAGGAAAAATGGGGAACAGACTGAGGAATGCTGGATCGCGCCCCTGGGAGCACTGAAGGGACCCCCTTGGATTGTGAGCCTTGCTAAGGTGCCTGGGGAGCTCTGAAGTTAAGTTTGCTTCACATCTAGCTATCTTCCTCCCTTCCCTGCAGCTTACCTGGCTGCTGCCCAACCTTTCATGGGACTGGCAGAGGGAGAGTGGAGGCGAAGGCAGGATCCGGCTGCAGAGACCATGGAGGGCGCGCTTTTACCTGTCGGGGCAGAGAGACGGGCGCTGCAGGAGATCAGGGGGCGAAGCAGCATGGTGTGTAGCTGGGAAAGGAGACACCACCCGCTTCCTTGCATTCCTCCCTCTCTCCTGCCAGTGTCTGGTTGTGATTGTTGGGTAGGAAAGCATAGGTTGGTGCACTCTAGGAGACTGGGTATTAATGTTTACCCGTGCCAAGTGACTTGGACTCAGGTTTTTAAGGTGTTTCATTGTTGCCTTGTGTTTGCTCGGATTGCTTGTTTTGTGTCTGCAGGAGGCTGGCATCACACAGAGGACTGGAAGCTGCAGAGAGCTTGGCAAGCTTGTTTGAGGGCGGCTGCTTTTAGTGGTTGCAACTTCTGTTATTTATTTTTTATTATGCACGTGTGAATTTTGCTGGATCGAGGCAGATCTGTCAGTGCATCCTTCTCGTGCCCTACCCCTCTCATCAGGATTTGAGTGGTTTTACAGTTGCTAAAGGAGTGCCTTATTTGAACAAAAATGACGCAGCATGGCGCCGCAAGCCCTTTTTCTGTACCGCTCTGTCATTTTAAAAGTACAGGGATGCATCATATTTACAATAATATGACGCTTCCCTGTTCTTTCCACTGCGCTGGCGCACAACTGGCTGCCATGCACCAATGCAGGCACCCTTGCACCATAGTGTAAAAGTGCCTGCATTGTGGACATGATTGTTTTTGTGCAGGAAGTGATATCTTCCCACACAAAAACAATCATTCGCTTTTTTCTCTGTGAGCAGAATGCAGCTCGCATAGAAAGAGATAAAAATGAGGAGAAATACAAGTATTTCTCCTTGCGCCTGTTTAGGCCTGGGGAGATGTAGGATTTTGACACACTCCCAGGTTTATGAAATGTTGTAAATCTGGAAATGCACCAAAATCCGTGGGTGTTGGATAGGAACACCCACAGCAACACCCGTGGCATGCTCCTTTCACGCAAAGTGATGCGTGTAAAGGGGCCATATTTACATGGCCATGGAAAGTCATGCAGGGTGACTTCACATTGCCTTACAAATATGTGGCAGCACACTGCGCCACCGCTGCATCAAAAAGTGACGCACGAGCGGCGCAAGGGCTGGTAAATGAGCCCCATAGTTTTTAGGGTTGCTGGTGGCGAGTACAAGTTACGGTATACATTGAAATTGTTTGGGCATGAGCTATGGCATACGTTCACATTGCATTACTGATTGTCCTGCCTGCACATATCATGACATTCATTGGCATCGTATTCACCCTTCCTAACACTATGTTAAAAGTAAGTATCGCTAAAGGACGGTCTTGGAAGCAGTGCATCTCAGTAAGAGTATAACAGGAGGTCTAGGTAGTGGAAACTATGTAGAGGTAAAGGATGGTCTCGGTAATAGCACAACTCGGTAGCAGTAGAACGGTAGATCAAAGAAATTAAGTCTGTGATGGTAGGTACTTTTAATGGGTGATCATAGTGACAGTGTCAGTGAGTATAACAGTAGGTGTAAGTTATGGAGTCTATGGAGAAGTAGGTACCGGTAATGGATGGTCTCGGTGGCTTTGGGTCTCGGTGGCTTTGGGTCTCGGTGGCTTTGGGTCTCGGTGGCTTTGGGTCTCGGTGGCTTTGGGTCTCGGTGGCTTTGGGTCTCGGTGGCTTTGGGTCTCGGTGGCTTTGGGTCTCGGTGGCTTTGGGTCTCGGTGGCTTTGGGTCTCGGTGGCTTTGGGTCTCGGTGGCTTTGGGTCTCGGTGGCTTTGGGTCTCGGTGGCTTTGGGTCTCGGTGGCTTTGGGTCTCGGTGGCTTTGGGTCTCGGTGGCTTTGGGTCTCAGTGATGCTCGGTGTCTGTGTGTAGTGTCTGTAATCGTCACACAGTATTGATCTGCATGTCTAGGAGCGGTCTGTTCTTGTGGTAGGGGTGTACCGGCCATGATGAAACCGGCCTCCAAGGTGTCCTTGTAAGTAGGTGGCTCCTGGGGAATGAAGGACATCTAAACCTCCCCCTGCCTGCATCCACCATGAGTTAATTACTGCTTCAAACACACGGATCGCACATACATCACGTCCTGGAGGCACCTTTAGTAAATGCCATCTTGTTTGTGGTCCATGAGACCCATGTCCAGTGCCCTCCAATCAGGAGAAGAGCTGGCTGTGATGTCACAGGGAGAAGTAGGTGCAAGGGCAGTGACGTGATGCTAGCGTCATGTACGCAGACTCCCATGTGCACGGATGAGGAATAAAGGGGGTTAAGCATTAATCTACCGGGACTTCTTTTATGTGAAAGTGGAGCCAGACCGTAATGAGAGAAAACAGAGTATCCTCAGGGAATATGCGACCTTTGACATCGATTTTACACTGCTCATTGACCCTTGCTTTTAAAGGTATGCACTGCCATTATTGTAATATAATTGTATTGTTAAAATGAAGAAACTTCAAATAGTAGAAAAGCAGATTTATTGGCAGCACAGCTTAACATCTGCTCAGGTTGATACTCAGAGGTAACTGAAGCCAACCAGGTGGAATGCAGATGACCACGATCTATGTGGAATGTAGAATCCCAGACAAAAGAATACAGAGTGCATGCCAATATAACATAGAGTGTGAACTTAATAAAATACAGCATGCGTATTGACATACTAGATTACAATGTATAAACATAGAATGTAACACATCTCCCTCAATATAAAAAACTAAGTAAGAGTAAAGTAAAATAAAGTTACGCAATACTATAATTTTTTTAATATTACTTGACCAATAGGTTTTACAGTTAAACAAATCCATTAAACCTTTTTGGAACATTTCTTAATCCTTTGCTGGTTTTAACCCTTGAGGTTACTGTCTCATCAAATTGCCCCAAAAGACGATTTAGACTGTGATCATCATTCTCAGAATCATAAACTTACCATACCTCTCCATCCTGAGTTATAAAACTATTGCTGAAAACTTTCTTAATTTGCATCGCTTTACCAAATTTTGCAGATCCCTTATTAGCTAAACCAGGTTTCAAAACTTTGATCCAGTCACCAACCTTGAAATTGTGCACTCTAGTTTTCCATTTGTTATCATACCATTTTTTGTTTTATGTTTGACTTCTACCCTCTTAGCGGTATCATGTACACACTCATTTTTATGCACAAATTCCTTGCATCTTTCTCTGAACCACCGTGGACACTGGATGCAGGTTCTCTCCCTTTAAGTAACTTGAAAGGACTGATTTCAGTGGTGGTGTGTGGAGTGATCCGATATATACACAAAAGTTCTCTCAATGCACTCAACCAATTACTACCTTGTTTGAGAGAATCAGAATCGCGCACATCTCAGAAAATACGCACCCGTCGCACACCCTACGCGGATCCTTCATACCATTTCTAAAATGGCAGCTAGGTTCCGCGTAGTGATCGAGAAAGGTACGCTTTGGGTGCGCGACTCCCCCCCCAAAAAATTGAAAAAAAACAATAAAGAAAATAATATAAATATATTAAAATAAAAATATAAAACAAAAAAAATATTTGTTTCAAAATGTTAAACATTTTTATTTCCATTTATATTAAAAATATAAAATGTAATTTAAAAAATAAAATATGTAAAAATACAGTTAAACTACAAAAACAGTATAAAAAATACATATAACTATTATTACATTTAAAAATGATCATTTAAAAAAACCTTTGAAATTCACTGAAAAAACCATAGGTGTCAGACAGGTTATAGTTAGGAATTAGCATTTAAAAAACCTTAGAAATTCACTGAAAAAACCTTAGGTTTCAGGGCTGTTTTAGTTAGCAGGACATTTCACTCATACAAAACCATTGAAATTCCTCCATTAGTTCTGCTAAATAACTCGCACGCCCGCAATCCACTGCTGATGATGTCACATATTACATCATTCATGACCTGGTCAGAAACATCACGGACGACATCACTGATGACATCTTCCACGTGACAATCAGATACACCTCATCATACACTAGTATAACCTTTCATCACTCACTCTAAAATACAGAGTGCCAGATTTAAAACCATTGACACACCAATACAAGTTTCTAAACACCCACTCAGTGACTCCTAGATCTACACACATCTAATCACTTACCTATAGATTCACTCATACATGCTGTCAATGATCAATAGAACACTATCAAATTTACTTATGCACCTATATCGATATTACACACCAACACACATCCTATTCACTTATGTAGTCATCCTACTCACTTATGCAAACAATGGATCATACTTACATTTAGTCAGCTACACACTTATACAAACACCACTTCATTTATTCATATAGATATTAACTCATACTTAGTGTGTTATAAAATCACTATTACAAGTATACAGTTATCCATACAGTCACTCATATAATCACTGAGTCTTATGTATACTTATTTATATACAACAACTGTCACATGCACTGATTTTTAGGTCTCGCCTGAGCCAGCGCTTTAGCGCTGCTCTGGTGAGAGCTTTAGTAAACGGGGGGATTTGGAAGTGCAAACTAGTGCTTTTCAGGCCTCCTGATGCAGTGCATGTGCGCCGGGCGCGCGCACCATTTGGCAGCCTGCGTGATCATTTCGCGGCCGCTTTGATGTTCTCAGTGAGCCGCGCGGCCACTGAGAACATCAAAGCGGCCGCGAAAGTGCACACCATTTGCCAGCCTGCGTGCCTCTCTCCCCTTAGTGGGTGCAACGTGCCCTACCCCCTCCCTTATCCCACTGCCTGCTTGCTCTTTCTTACATGTGCTTGTAGCTCATCAGCTGTCTCACGTGAAGAGCATCAAATCAAGTTACTGTTTGCTTTAAATAGAACGAGGTATCAGATGAAAACACTAGAATGAATAGTGAAGTAGAATCCATCGCGCTACTTTTAAGAATTTCATTGTTTCCGTAATGCCTCGAATTCGCAGCCTTGCCAAATGAATATTGCACTGCACAATGCCGAATAGCATCTAAATATAGCACCACAATGTACCACATCCAGAGCAGGACCCTGGAATGCTATGCTGGGGTGTGTGGTAGGGACGCCATCCAGCAACATTGCTACCAAGGTTACTCAGCCATCTGTTTTACGTACAGTGAAAGTTACATTCCTTTGCAATTATGACATCTAGTGGCCAATGTAGGTTTTGGCATCATTTATTAGATGAATATTCGCAAGGGATGTTAGACTCTGGAACAGTACAGGAAGAACGATTCTCGCACTAGTAACTTCCCTGACCAGTACTAGAAATAGATTAATATACTCCAGGAACTAAACACGGCAGAGGGGTACTGGTCTTGAGGCGGGGAAAACTGGATCATAGAGACAGGCAGCTGCTGGGCTGCCTTGCTGATTTGTACTTCAGGATCTCATAATTTCACCACTACCTAATTACTCAAACGTCTCATTAGAGCTCCCTTACTCTTAATAGGACGCTTATCAGCAAGGCTGTTGTACCATTAATGGACGATAGCTGCACTTCTCATCGGGTATACCAATAGTAAATAGCCACAGCACTTCTCAACAGGTCTGTTAACGCAATGATAAAGAGTACCAACACTTCTCAACAAGCTTGTTAAACCAATAGTGAATTGTCTGCAAATGTTGTTGTATTATTCTGCTTTTAAAATGTTTTTATGTTGTATTCTTTTATGGTCCTAGTGACCGAAATAAAGATTAAGTAAGTAATAGTGAAGAGTTCCAGCACTTCTAACCAGGTCTCTACAAGCAATAGTAAACATTATGAGCACTCCTAAGCAGGTTTTTAAAACTAATAGTGAAGATTACCAGCACTTCTCATCAGGTCTGTTATATCACAAGTGAAAAGTACTGGCACATCTCAGCAGTCCTTTTAAAGCCATAGTAATGAGTGCAAGCACTTATAAGCAGGTCTATTAAAGCCATAGTGAAGAGTACCAGAACTTCTCAACCGGGTCTCTTAAAGCAATAGTAAACAGTACGAGCACTTCTGAGCAGGTTTGTTAAAACACTGGTGCAGAGTACTGGCACTTCTCAGTAGGTCTGTTATATCAATAGTGAAGAGTAATGGCACTTCTCAGCAGGCCTCTTAAAGCAATAGTATTGAGTGCGAGCACTTATTAGCAGGCTTATTAAAGCAGTAGTAAAGCACTTCTCAGCAGGTCTATTATATCAATAGCGAAGAGCTCTGGCTCTTCTGAGCAGGTCGGTTATACCAATACTGGGGTATCCAAGCACCTCTCACCAGGTTTACTATACCAATATTGGAGGGTCTCAGCATGTCTGTTAAACCAATGGCGAGGAGCCCCAGAATATCTCAGCAGGTGTTACACCAGCAGTGAAGAATAAAAGCACTTTAGAGCAAGTATTTTATAGCAACAGTGGAGAGTACTAATGCTACTTTACAGGGCGGCCAGACCATTAATGGACAATACCAGCACTTCTCAGTAGGTTTCTTACACCAAATGCTGAGGATTGCTGGCACTTCGCATGAGTGCTTTATTAGCCACAATGAGAAGTACAAGGACTCCTCAGCAGGTCTCTTATAGCAGCAGTGAAGAGTCTCAGAACTTCTTAGGTCTGTTCTACTAGTAGAGAAAAGTACGAGCAGTTCTCAGTAGGTCTGTTACAGCAATAGCGAAAGGTCCTACCACTTATCAGCTCTATTATGCCAATAGTGAGGAGTACCATAACTTCTCAGCTGGTACGTTCTAGCAACAGCAAAGAGTACCAGCACTTCTGAGCATCTCTGTTATACCAATAGTTGAGAGCACCAGTACTCCTTAACAGGTCCGTTATACCAGTAATGGATAAAACACTTGCTACCCAGTTGGGCTGTTATACTTGCAACAGGATATACCACATGTTCCCAGCAGAGCACTAATAAAAGTAACAGACAGTATCTGCACTTTTTTTTTTAAAAACTGTATTAATTTACATAGACTTGTAAAGCACAAACCGTGCTCCAATGCTCTCTCTACCTCTTCCACTCCATCTATCACTCCCTTTGCTTTTATCTCTCTTTGTATCTCCTTCACTGTTTCTGTTCACTCTCTCTGCTTCTAATGTCTCGCTCATTTAATACATCTGTCTTACCTCTGTCTCTCTCTCTCTCTCCCTATTTCACCATTCTCTACTTCTCCCTCACCCTTCCTCTGTATTAGCCTCATCTCTCTACCTCATCTGCACCTCTTTTCTCTCTACTTCTCATATCTTTCTATTTTTCATCCCACCGGCTCTACCTGCCTCTCTGCCTCGCTACTTTGTTTACTTGACCTGTCATTCTGTGCTTCACCTTTCTATTTGTGCTATCTCATTATAACTCACCTCTCTTCCTATCTTATTTCTCTCTAGACCTTGCCCCTCGGGTTGGCACCTTTTTCACAGCCGTGAAACCTATGTTTTTTTTCCGTGTGTATATATATATTACCTACTGGCGGTCGCCAGTAGGTAGTTATAGTTAGGACCTATTTTCCATAGGAAATCCGCAACATTCTATTCCCAATAATTTTGGCGCCGATTGACGAATCTTCGCGAAATGTTCAAAACTTTTGGCCAGCTCTGGTCCGCTCCTATCCTGAAAGTCTCGGGATGATTCGTGTAGCGGGGGCCGAGAAAAAAGGGGGGTCCCAAAACGTGTTTTCCCCATGCAATTTCCTATAGGACCTTTAGCCGCAGCTACAGCCCGAACTGCTGAACGGAATTACACCAAATTTGGCAAAGAGGTAGTCCTCAGTTCAGACTCGTGTCTTTTGCTTAAATGGTGTCAATCTGTTCAGTAGTTCCTGAGAAAATCAAAATCACATGTATATTTGGGCGGAGCCTAACCACACATCTCATCGTGATATCTGATTGGCTGTCAGCACTTCATCCAAGAAGTGTTGGCAGCCATCTTGGGACCAATATACATGATAGCACCTCATTAAAAAGCACTGCAGTTAATAGAAGGTTTTAAGACTTTAGTTACATTATAAATCGTCTGTTGATGGTATCATACTCATTTTAGGAATTCTGGTGTGTTCTAAGATGATTTTACCATGTGAAAAAGCCTTCTGCTGGGATATCATGAATCATGTTTGAGAGAAATATTTTTTCATGCTTTTCCCACAGAGGTTTGGAAGGTGATCTATAAGCTAACCTGAGTGCATATTTTCTGTAAATTCACATTATCTTTCTCAGTCATGTGAGAATGAAGTCTGATATTCTCAGTAAAACATGTACATCCAACAAGGGCAGAGACTGTCAGTTGATTCCTTTGTGTTCTACTGCAGCTTCACAGAGTGTTCCAAAGAACAACTAGGGCGCTAACAGTCCTACTTATGACAAACGTATGGCACACCTGAAGCCATCTTGATTGGAATAAAGTGGTAACTCTTAAAACATTTAATTTAAAAAGGAACAAAATGAGGGGGTTCATTTTGCCATGGAAAGTATGATTAGTGCTGCAGAAAGGAAAAATTAGGGCACATTTTGAGTGACTTCTCAAATCCTCTTCTATTTCATTAAAAAATTCTGACATACAGACTGAAACATGCACTTTGAATACCAGCAGCAGACTTCACTGGTGAGCAGTAGCTTTACTACAGTGATCTAATGAGCAACTAGAGTGCTAACATTCAGAATTTATGGCAAATGTTTGACACATCTGAATGCCTTCTTGATGGAATAAAAGTAAAAAACTGAAAGTACTCCTACTGAGGAGACTGTAGTAAATGAGGAAATTAGGAAACTTCATAACAAATAAGTCTCTTAAAATGGCCACCAGAGACAATAGAGCCCAAATGTAGCACAAATATCACCCAGATGTAGCCCAAGTATAGCCCAATGACAGATTGTCCCAGAGTGTTCTAAAGAACAACTAGAGCGCTAACAGTCTTACTTATTACAAAAGTATGGCACACCTGAAGCCATCTTGATTGGAATAAAGTGGTAACACTTAAAACATTTAATTTGCAAAGGAACAAAATGAGGAGGTTCATTTTGCCATAGAAATTGATTAGTGCTGCAGAAAGAAAAATTAGGGCACATTTTGACTTCTCAAATCCTCTTCTATTTCATTAAAAGATTCTGACATGCAGACTGAAACATGCACTTTGAATACCAGCAGCAGACTTCCCTGGTGAGCAGTACATTTACTACAGTGATGAGCAACTAGAATGCTAACATTCAGAATTAATGGAAAATGTGTGACACATCTGAATGCCTTCTTGATGGAACCAAAGTAAACAAGCATTGAAAATGCAATAGGTCTCGTCCTCATCGAAGTTAAAGCAATTCTGTTTGTAATTAGGTGGCTTTTTAGCTTTGCTTTTATCAGTGTTTTTCAAACTTCCATGTACATAACATACATATGTATGCATATATGTATATGTATGCATGCATTTATATTTGTGTTTATATAGATATGCAGATTATATATATATATATATATATATATATATATATATATATATATATATATATATATATATATATATATAAGGTGTGCGTGTAGAGGTGTCTGTGTCTGTGTCTGTGTCTGTGTCTGTGTCTCTGTCTGTGTCTCTGTCTGTGTCTCTGTCTGAGTCAGCTAGAGCAGCTCTGCTGACCTGGTTCTCTGCCTCTAAAGGAGCTCTGCTGTCCTGGTTCTCTGCCTCTAAAGGAGCTCTGCTGTCCTGGTTCTCTCCCTCTAAAGGAGCTCTGCTGTCCTGGTTCTCTGGCTCTAGAGCAGCTCTGCTTCCTGGTTCTCTGGCTCTAGAGCAGCTCTGCTTCCTGGTTCTCTGGCTCTAGAGCAGCTCTGCTGACCTGGTTCTCTGGCTCTAAAGCAGCTCTGCTGACCTGGTTCTCTGGCTCTAAAGCAGCTCTGCTGACCTGGTTCTCTCCCTCTAAAGAGCTCTGCTCTCCCGGTTCTCTCCCCCTAGAAGAGCTCGGCTGACCTGGTTCTCTGGCTCTAGAGCAGCTCTGCTGACCTGGTTCTATGGCTCTAGAGCAGCTCTGCTGACCTGGTTCTATGGCTCTAGAGCAGCTCTGCTGACCTGGTTCTCTGGCTCTAGAGCAGCTCTGCTGACCTGGTTCTCTCCCTCTAAAGAGCTCTGCTGTCCTAGTTCTATGGCTCTAGAGCAGCTCTGCTTCTTGGTTCTATGGCTCTAGAGCAGCTCTGCTTCTTGGTTCTATGGCTCTAGAGCAGCTCTGCTTCTTGGTTCTATGGCTCTAGAGCAGCTCTGCTGACCTGGTTCTCTGGCTCTAAAGCAGCTCTGCTGACCTGGTTTTCTGGCTCTAAAGAGCTCTGCTGTCCCGGTTCTCTCTCTAGAAGAGCTCTGCTGACCTGGTTCTCTGGCTCTAGAGCAGCTCTGCTGACCTGGTTCTCTCCCTCTACAGCAGCTCTGCTGACCTGGTTTCTCTGGCTCTACAGCAGCTCTGCTGACCTGGGTCTCTGGTTCTAGAGCAGCTCTGCTGACCTGGTTCTCTGGCTCTAAAGCAGGTCTGCTGACCTGGTTCTCTGGCTCTAGAGCAGCTCTGCTGACCTGCTTCTTAGGCTCTAGAGCAGCTCTGCTGACCTGGTTCTCTGGCTTTACAACAGCTCTGCTGACCTGGTTTCTCTGGCTCTACAGCACCTCTGCTGACCTGGTTCTCTGCACTCACGATGCACGCACCCAGTACAAATATGTTATTTTTATGACTATCTTATATAATCTCTTGCCCTAATGTGTATATTAAAGACACATACATATAATTTTGGAACATAACATTTTTTTGCAGGAGTCGTGCAAGTTATAGTTAGCATAACTAACTATAACGGAGGAATTTCTATGGTTTTGTACGAGTGAAATGGCCAGCTAACTATAACACCCTGAAACCGATGTTTTTTTTTCAGTGAATTTCAAAGGTTTTTTTAAATGCTAATTTCTAACTAGAACGTCTCTGAAACATATAGTTTTTTCAGTGAATATACACACACATCTCGAAAGGTCATTGCCATAGTTCTTAGAATCACCAGGTTCCCTTTGGTTGTCTGTTTCAGGTGTGTACGCGGCTCTAGTCCTGCTGTGTGTCATCCTGCTTGCTGTGGTGTTGGTCACCTCAATGACGGTAATGATTTTACTGTTCTGTCCAACAAAGCTTGAGCCATTTACAAGCAATAAAGGTAAGAGACAAATTTTATATTGGAATACACCTGCTTTTGGTTATCCGGCTGAAAGCATTGTACAGAAGGAGGGATGGGTGGAAAGAGGGAGGTGGGGCCGCTGTAGTAGTAAATAACAGAACCTGCCTGGTCACGCTGGAAGTCAGACACTACCAAGCAGAAACCCCCATGTCTTCCATGGCTGCTGGGCTCATTCTTCTGGGTCAAGAAGGCTGGCTGCTGCAAAGTTACAATCATGTGAGCCCCTAATTGGGTACATGCAAGGCTGGGGACTGCTGCGATGTGTTATCCCTTGTGCCCAACTGACTTGATGGTCCACTAACAGACACTGGGCCCTTCTGTTTATGCTAACCAAAGTAGAAGTGGCAGGGCCCAACGCTGCACATGGTCGTGCACAGGTGAACACCGTTCTAGTTTCCACAGTGCTCAAAGGATAAAGGAAAGAACGGCCACCCAGCATTCCAAAATATGGAGGCTGATGGCCTCAAATGTCATTTACACAAAAGTCTTTATTCTGAGCAAAAGTCCAGTAAAGTTCCTTCGGTTCTTAGTGATAGAGTTATCGATATGTAATCTCATGATCAGAAGGAGAGAGCTCCTTTCTGAAACAGCGGCGTGTAGTGATCATGAGATTGCATATCGAGAACTCACTATCACTAAGGGTCTATTTGAATAATAGATATGAGGGAATATATGCCTTTCGCTGGTGACGTGATATTTTCCATGGATCAATGTGCCCTGAGGAAGTCCATGGGAGATTGACCCCAGACGAAACGCGCGTTGGCTACATCGGCTATAACTGATTTCTGAATAGACTTCAGTGTCTATGAGGCACTGAATACAGGATTCAGTTATAATGATGGACTGACTGTAACACTGTGAACTTGGTATTGGATGCTTGGAATAAAAAGTTCTACAACTGCAGATCTGTGGAATTTGAACTTCACTGGACGTTTGCTCTGGATAAAGACCCTTCTGTTTACGGCTGCTGATCTCTGGTGAAGGGAGGGCTGCACGGGCCAAGCTGGGCACACGTTGCTCAAACTTGCAGGCCCCGGACAGGATCTGTGTGGATCCTCTCTCCCAGCTCCAGCCTACAGCAACTATCTAGCTGCTGTTAAGGCCGCCTTGATTATGGTCCCTCATCTCCAGCTGTCAGACAGGCTCCTTTTGCCTTCTATTTGGAAATACTTTTACAGTATAAAACTGTAAAAAGGTTTGCGGATTTCGATGTGAGAAAGGTGGTAACCACAGAAATATGGACTGGAGGAGTACCAAGGACGTCTGCCAGTGATGAGGTCCTCCAAGATGAGGGTTGCTGCCCACTAACAAAACCTCTGTCTTGTCTCTATTTAATTTAAGAGATTTGTTGCTCATCCAAGCAGTCACCTTCAAAAGAGAGATGTTCAGGGTGTCAGAGCTGCAATCCTCCTCAGGTGAAAGGGAAAATATAATCTGTGTCATCTGCATAACAAAAAAGAGACCACAACGTTCAACAATGTCTTCCAGAGGACCTGCATAAATGTTAAATGGCATATGGCTGAGAACCGACCCTTGGGGTATGACCGAGGGTAGAAGCGACCCCTGGGGTATGACCGAGGGTAGAAGCGACCCCTGGGGTATGACCGAGGGTACAGGATGGGGTCTGGAGGTTTCGTTTGTGCTGAAGACCCGAAAAGTCTTATCTTTTAAAAATGAATCTAGCCAGGGTAAGGCCAAATCTGGGACAACGCTAGCCTCCAGTCTTTGCTGAAGTATCTAATGCGATGCACTGTCAAATGCGGCACTAAGACCAAGTCAAATGAACGCTTCTGTGCCCCCTCTGTCAAGATGGAGTGTGAGCTGTTCCGTGACTTCCAGCGAAGTGGATTCCGTGCTGTGACCAGCCCTAAAACCAGACTCAGAGGGGTCAAGAAGACCCTCCGTTTCAACACATGATAAACTGTATTGATTCACTCGCCTCTCCAGGACTGGAAGCGAGGGTGGTCTATAATTAGCCCAATTAAGGAGAGTGAGGTTTTGCTTCTTAAGTAGGGATATGATCATGGCATGTTGACATGCTGTAGGGACTCGGCCTTCTATAAGTGAAGAGTTGAAGAGAAATCACCATTTGTAGAAGGTCAGGCGTTATTTGCTAAAATAGGAGGGCGGGAAGGGGTCTAAAGGTGAACCAGATTTTATAGTGTTTAAAAAGGTTTTAAAAAAGCACACCAAGACCAGTCCAAAGAGGATCGAGATGGAATTCAATTACCAACAGGCGTTTAAATGCATGCAGCCACAAGGAATACGGTTTCCTGGAGGTAGATGGTGGCAGGAGGGCAAAGACTTAGAAGATAAAGAAGTCTGAATATCCTCAACCTTTTTGCAAAAGAAACCAGCCAGTTCTTTACATTGCAAGCGTGAGAGAGATGAGGAAGAAGAGATCCTCGATGGATTTGATAGATCCTTGACCCCTCGAAATACTGTTTTTAGACCGTTCTGTGCCTTAAATATTTTATCAGACTCCAAAGTTGCTTGGGTGGAGCACAGGCCTTGTGATGTTCATTCAGGGCCAGCCCGTGTTTCCTGTTAGCTTCCTCACAATAGGATTTGCGCCAAACCCTCTCCAGGGTCTCGCAGTGCTTTTTGACCCCACGAAGAGTATCACTAGACCAGGGGGAAGGGATCGAAGTAAACTACAGAATGTGATCAGAAGTGTGGTTCTTTCATCCGATCCCAGCCTGATGTCCACACATGCTGCTAGGTCATTGAGGCTCTGAGCGGCATCGGAAGAGGTCCCATGCTTCCTGAATGTTCCCTCATCCACTTATGTACTAATCAATATTGTGTTCTTTCAAACAAGCCTGCTGTGTCCTCCTGGACGCTGCAGCCCCTGCCGGAGTCCTCCTGGCCGTGCTCTTCTCCAGCCTCTTGATAGAAGAGATCAACAAACTGAAAGGTGAGTCACCAAGAAAACTACAGACCTCAGTGTTCTCCTACCTAGCAGCCAAGACATGGAACTCCCTCCCCATCCACCTCAGCCTCACCCAAGACCACCTCTCCTTCAGGAAGCATCTCAAGACCTGGCTGTTCGAGCAGTAGCGGACCCCCCTTCCCCTAGTGCCTTGAGACCCTCCGGGTGAGTAGCACGCTTTCCAAATATATTGATTGATTGATTGATTGAGTGTGAGACACCAAAGAGTTCACTCACTCCAGGGCCTTGAGACCCTCACGGGTGAGTAGCGCTCTTCACAAATCCCTGATTGA
The DNA here is from genome assembly GCF_964204655.1 of Triturus cristatus. Classification (NCBI taxonomy): domain Eukaryota; kingdom Metazoa; phylum Chordata; class Amphibia; order Caudata; family Salamandridae; genus Triturus; species Triturus cristatus. The sequence continues at coordinate 35,402,393 of NC_140593.1, read as the reverse complement.
TTGCGGGGACAACCAGACGCTACTGGGGTGGGATTGTCAACCAAAGCCCTTTACCACCGGCCTAACCCATTATGGGACCTAAACCTGAGCACCAGGTCCACCTCGTTAGCCGCTGACCCTTCGGTAACAAGGATAGCAGCCCTCAGGGAGGTGGTGTGAGCTTAGGACTCTTCAGCAGTTAAGACCAATTAGACAACCACCAACAAATCACATACTAGTACTTAAGTTTGGAGAAAGGGAAGTCCTTTCATTTATTGCTCACATGCACTGTAATTACTGTGTTTAGCAATCATAGGGCATTGAATTGTTCATACCACAGCAACCTATGAATTAGTCTACAATACTCTTGGGGGAGTTGCTTTGTTAAATTAAAGCACAATACATAAAGGCGTTATGCCAGGCCCCAGCTCTACTCTTTGTGAGTCTGTTCTCATTCCCATCTTCTCTGTCCCCAGGCCCCTTCCCAGTGACCTCACTCTAAATCTATAGGGACATGTTTACCCAGTCTTCCAAATGAGGCAAAAGGCCAAATATATCAGGATGAGACGTGTCCTTTTTATTAATTTTATGTTAACTCCCACGAGTTTACAGTATTACGTTTCAAGCTTCATACATTGAGTGTTAATGTCTGGTTCACATATTAAAGTCCGAGCATATATTTTTTCTGGTGAGACAGTATGCAGAAGAACTATGAGCTGATGTAAGTTAATCTTAATTATGCCCATGACTTCAGAAAGTTTAATTCCTCTACGCACTAGAACGTACTTGACCACAAAGGCAAAATAAGCCTCCTTTTTCTACGTGTTGGCCTAATGTGATTCACCGACTACTAAGTACAGGACGAGGCTTTAACTTGCAATGTGGTAATTCATAGGTCACGGTAAAAGCCTCTAGGACCCTGGGAGGACACAGAAATAGACTGAAACATGTTGGCAAAGTAGAAGGTTTCCCAATAAACACCTACTGATATTTTCTAACCATACCTAGCACCCAATATTAAAGGTAAACTGTGGTGTTCCTGATGTGTTTTATCTAAAATATCCATGACACACTAGAAAATGTTTTTTCTGGAATATGGTTGAGCCCTGGATGAGGCCCGATGATGAAGCAGGCGCCATTAGAGTGGGGGAGGGTCTTAAGAAATAAACCCCAGTAGAACTTCTTTGGGGCCTACCCACTACTTCTGACCTAGAAACAACAGTAGTAGATGGGACCAGAAATTCCACCGCAAAATATAACCATCCTTAACCTGCCGTGGGCTGACCCTAAACCTGAAAGGCTCTTCGAACGAGAAATGGATGAATGGGGCTGAATGAAACAGTCTGCGTCACAGTTGCTTCCTTGTGTTCATTGCAAGATGTTTCTTGGCTACACCAGAGCTAAAAGGAAATGCTTGAGGATTCTGCAGGATTCCAGCATTGAAATAATCTAGGACCCATCTTTACCACTTTGAAACCAATGCTATTACAACACCCTTTGCAAGATCAGAGAAACATGTGTCTTGGAAGGTCAGATAGTACATTTGGGTCTTGAAGGAGCATGGTCACCCCTTGGGGCATCTTGGGAGTGAAAAACAGATGTTTATTATTCAAATGAAGGGTCCTAATTGTCTTCCCTTGGAAGATGAAAGGCTGATCAGACCTGCTAGGATGTGAACCTGTGACTATGAGGCGAAACAGATTCCTAGAGACGGAACTTTAGTCCGCAGAGCTCGGAACCCGAGTAGGAAGCATGTTAGAACCTGGGGCCGTATTACATAAGGTGCCCCGGGCGTTTGCGCTCGCATTGCGTGCCCCCCGGGGTTCTTTGGTATTATAGAAGGGGGCACAGACTCTTGTGCTTCCCCTTCTATAATACCGATAGCGCTGGCGCACTTAAAGCGCCAGCGCTATCAACAGAGGGTGTTCCCTCATTTGCATAGGGGCGTACCCTATGGAAATGAGGGAATTCCTTTGACTCTGCGCCCGCGCCAAATTACAGACGCAGAGTCAAAGAAACCCTCAGGTGGCACACTGACAGTGCACCATTTAAAAGGTGGTGCACTGTCATGGCGCCTCCTGACAGCAGCCCTCTGCAGGGGGAAAAGGGAGTCCTATGGCCCCCAGACATCCCCCAGAAGGTGGGTGCAGTCACTGCCTGCACCTGCCTGCAAGGGGATCTCTAAACCCCTTTAAAAGTGCAGGCGGCGCCTCCTGCACTGTGAGAACACGGAGCCGCTGCGCCATGTTTTCACATGAATGTACTGCCCCCAGGGGCGTGCAAGTCTGCGGCTGCCACGCATTTATCATACTGGGGCGCAAACAATGCCAATACGTAATATGGCCCCTGATGTTGTAATATGTTTAAAGGCAGGCCTTGGGTAGAAAGGGTGAGGAACCATTGGAGCCCACTAGAGGTGCAGCCTGTATAACAAGTATACAAGTCTAGTTTGGGCCATCGACTGTGGTCCATGTGTGTAGATTCTAGCAGGCAAGATAAAATTATACTACAGAGGCAAAAAGATTTATTGCTCAGAACCTGCAGAACGTATGCCTTGCATTGTGGGTAAACTGGAATCTGTATACTTCATAAGAGTCGACTCCCTGTAGGCTAGGCAAAGGAACCAACACACACTGCAGAATAAGACAAAGATGGGCTTAATGCAGAATAAACAAACTGCTAGGTAGGAACAGGGAATCCAAGCCCTGAGGATAAGGCTGGAGTTCACACCCAGTGCACAGTAAAAGGAAGAAATCTGCACACTCCAGGGTAAGACCATGAGAGCCACAAACTGCTGCACTGACGCTGAGATCCACACACTGCTGCACTGACGCTGAGATCCACCCACCACACACCACTGCACTGACGCTGAGAGCCACACACTACTGCACTGACGCTGAGATCCACACACTGCTGCACTGACGCTGAGATCCACCCACCACACACCACTGCACTGACGCTGAGAGCCACACACTACTGCACTGACGCTGAGAGCCACACACTACTGCACTGACGCTGAGAGCCACACACTACTGCACTGACGCTGAGATCCACACACTACTGCACTGACGCTGAGATCCACACACTGCTGCACTGACGCTGAGATCCACACACTGCTGCACTGACGCTGAGATCCACACACTGCTGCACTGACGCTGAGATCCACACACTACTGCACTGACGCTGAGAGCCACACACCACTGCACTGACGCTGAGATCCACACACTACTGCACTGACGCTGAGAGCCACACACTGCTGCACTGACGCTGAGAGCCACACACTGCTGCACTGACGCTGAGAGCCACACACTGCTGCACTGACGCTGAGATCCACACACTGCTGCACTGACGCTGAGATCCACACACTACTGCACTGACGCTGAGAGCCACACTACTGCACTGACGCTGAGAGCCACACACCACTGCACTGACGCTGAGAGCCACACACCACTGCACTGACGCTGAGAGCCACACACCACTGCACTGACGCTGAGAGCCACACACTGCTGCACTGACGCTGAGAGCCACACACTACTGCACTGACGCTGAGAGCCACACACTACTGCACTGACGCTGAGAGCCACACACTACTGCACTGACGCTGAGATCCACACACCACTGCACTGACGCTGAGATCCACACACTACTGCACTGACGCTGAGAGCCACACACTACTGCACTGACGCTGAGAGCCACACACTACTGCACTGACGCTGAGAGCCACACACCACTGCACTGACGCTGAGAGCCACACACCACTGCACTGACGCTGAGATCCACCCACTACTGCACTGACGCTGAGAGCCACCCACTACTGCACTGATGCTGAGATCCACCCACTACTGCACTGACGCTGAGAGCCACACACCACTGCACTGACGCTGAGAGCCACACACTACTGCACTGACGCTGAGAGCCACACACTACTGCACTGACACTGAGAGCCACACACTACTGCACTGACGCTGAGAGCCACACACTACTGCACTGACGCTGAGAGCCACACACTACTGCACTGACGCTGAGATCCACCCACTACTGCACTGACGCTGAGAGCCACACACTACTGCACTGACGCTGAGAGCCACACACTACTGCACTGACGCTGAGAGCCACACACTACTGCACTGACGCTGAGAGCCACACACTACTGCACTGACGCTGAGAGCCACACACTACTGCACTGACGCTGAGAGCAACACACTACTGCACTGACGCTGAGAGCCACACACTACTGCACTGACGCTGAGAGCCACACACCACTGCACTGACGCTGAGAGCCACACACCACTGCACTGACGCTGAGAGCCACACACCACTGCACTGACGCTGAGAGCCACACACTACTGCACTGACGCTGAGAGCCACACACTACTGCACTGACGCTGAGAGCCACACACCACTGCACTGACGCTGAGATCCACACACTACTGCACTGACGCTGAGAGCCACACACTACTGCACTGACGCTGAGAGCCACACACTACTGCACTGACGCTGAGAGCCACACACTACTGCACTGACGCTGAGAGCCACACACTACTGCACTGACGCTGAGAGCCACACACTACTGCACTGACGCTGAGAGCCACATGACGCTGAGATCCACACACTACTGCACTGACGCTGAGAGCCACACACTACTGCACTGACGCTGAGAGCCACACACTACTGCACTGACGCTGAGAGCCACACACTACTGCACTGACGCTGAGAGCCACACACCACTGCACTGACGCTGAGATCCACACACTACTGCACTGACGCTGAGAGCCACACACTACTGCACTGACGCTGAGAGCCACACACTACTGCACTGACGCTGAGAGCCACACACTACTGCACTGACGCTGAGAGCCACACACCACTGCACTGACGCTGAGAGGCACACACCACTGCACTGACGCTGAGATCCACACACCACTGCACTGACGCTGAGAGCCACACACTACTGCACTGACGCTGAGAGCCACACACTACTGCACTGACGCTGAGAGCCACACACTACTGCACTGACGCTGAGAGCCACACACTACTGCACTGACGCTGAGAGCCACACACTACTGCACTGACGCTGAGAGCCACACACTACTGCACTGACGCTGAGAGCCACACACTACTGCACTGACGCTGAGAGCCACACACTACTGCACTGACGCTGAGAGCCACATGACGCTGAGATCCACACACTACTGCACTGACGCTGAGAGCCACACACTACTGCACTGACGCTGAGAGCCACACACTACTGCACTGACGCTGAGAGCCACACACTACTGCACTGACGCTGAGAGCCACACACCACTGCACTGACGCTGAGATCCACACACTACTGCACTGACGCTGAGAGCCACACACTACTGCACTGACGCTGAGAGCCACACACTACTGCACTGACGCTGAGAGCCACACACTACTGCACTGACGCTGAGAGCCACACACCACTGCACTGACGCTGAGAGGCACACACCACTGCACTGACGCTGAGATCCACACACCACTGCACTGACGCTGAGAGCCACACACTACTGCACTGACGCTGAGAGCCACACACTACTGCACTGACGCTGAGAGCCACACACTACTGCACTGACGCTGAGAGCCACACACTACTGCACTGACGCTGAGAGCCACACACTACTGCACTGACGCTGAGAGCCACACACTACTGCACTGACGCTGAGAGCCACACACTACTGCACTGACGCTGAGAGCCACACACTACTGCACTGACGCTGAGAGCCACACACTACTGCACTGACGCTGAGAGCCACACACTACTGCACTGACGCTGAGAGCCACACACTACTGCACTGACGCTGAGAGCCACCCACTACTGCACTGACGCTGAGATCCACACACTACTGCACTGACGCTGAGATCCACCCACTACTGCACTGACGCTGAGAGCCACACACTACTGCACTGACGCTGAGAGCCACACACTACTGCATAGACAATGAGATCGTCACACTGCTGGGTAAAAACTGAGATCCACACACTACTACTGGGTAAGAGGCAGAAACCTTCACACTGCAGGGTAAGAGGCCGAAGCTTCGCACTGCAGGGTAAGAGGCCGAAGCTTCGCACTGCAGGGTAAGAGGCCGAAGCTTCACACTGCAGGGTAAGAGGCCGAAGCTTCACACTGCAGGGTAAGAGGCAGAAGCTTCACACTGCAGGGTAAGAGGCCGAAGCTTCGCACTGCAGGGTAAGAGGCCGAAGCTTCGCACTGCAGGGTATGAGGCAGAACCATCACACTGCAGGGTAAGAGGCCGAAGCTTCGCACTGCAGGGTAAGAGGCAGAACCATCACACTGCAGGGTAAGAGGCAGAACCATCACACTGCAGGGTAAGAGGCAGAACCATCACACTGCAGGGTAAGAGGCTGGATCTTCACACTGCAGGGTTAGGGTCCGGATCTTCACACTGCAGAGTAAAAGAGGCAGTACCTTCACTCTGCAGGGTTAGAGGCCAGATCTTCACATGCAGGGTAAGAGGCAGAACCATCACACTGTCGGGTAAGAGGTGGGACCTTTCACAATGCAGGATATGAGGCAGGAACCTTCACACTGCAGAGTAATGTGCAAGACTAGCCACCCATGCTCCTCATAGTATATTCACAGGAAGAGGTGCTTGTTTACAATGTGACTCAGTGTCTGTCACTTCCTTGTCCTCTCCAGGTGAAGGATGCTCTGTAGGTGAAGACCATAGTGTCCGGACCATTGTTTTGTGCCTTGTTCCGCTGGCTGTCACCGGTTTCTGTGCAGGGATTTTCCTGTGGTGTAAGTACCCCCTATTTATTTCTTTTTGTTTGAAGCTATATTATTCTTGTGGTAACTGTTGTACCAAAGAATGTTTTCAGTACATAGGGCATTATATAGGAAAGGTATGGATGCAAACCAAAGGTCAGAGGTTGAGATGTGGGCATGGGGCACCTTTTTATGGGAGAGTACGCAAACATTGTCATGAGCTTTTACAGGTCCTGATGATGACGGGGCTGTGCCCTGTAGGCCACACTGGAAGGTTTCTTAATGCATTTGATCTTTGTCAAGGAAGATAAACCCAAGACCGGGAATGGGGGTTGGGTAAGCTTAACCCTGAACAGGGAAAATGTAAACTGTAACAAAGGGACCTTGCTGTATATCTGCCACTACTCAGTAAAACGGAGTGGTATTTCACCACCTTTAGGCTGTGTAAACATGTGCCAGAGCCCAGGGTGTGCACCAGTGCCAGCCAACGGTAGTCACTGGCTCAAACTGAGCAGTGCTGCTGAGCACTGCACCCACCCACAGCTGTCTGTGCTGGGCCACAGGAGTAAAATCAACCCACAGCTGTCTGCGCTGGGCCACAGGAGTAAAATCAACCCACAGCTGTCTGTGCTGGGCCACAGGAGTAAAATCAACCCACAGCTGTCTGCGCTGGGCCACAGGAGTAAAATCAACCCACAGTTCTCTGCACTGGGCCACAGGAGTAAAATCAACCCACAGCTGTCCGCGCTGGGCCACAGGAGTAAAATCAACCCACAGCTGTCTGCGCTGGGCCACAGGAGTAAAATCAACCCACAGCTGTCTGCGCTGGGCCACAGGAGTAAAATCAACCCACAGCTGACTGCGCTGGGCCACAGGAGTAAAATCAACCCACAGCTGTCTGCTCTGGGCCACAGGAGTAAAATCAACACACACCTGCCTGCTCTCAAGCACAGGAACAAAATCAACCCACAGCTATCTGCACTGGGCCACAGGACCAAGATTAACCCACAGCTGTCTGCCCACATGTAGGACAGTGCCTCTTTTGACACTGTTAGCCCCCATTTTTTGCCTGATGTCTGATGTACTTTGGAACTGTAAGTGCACTGGGTCCTGGCTAGCCAGGTCCCCACTGCCAGATCTTTACCAAAACTGGACCATGATTATCACAACTTCAGTGGACCCTGTGAGTAAATGGTACCCCTGATACCCAGGGCATGTGCCCTGAAGATGGGCCACTGGGACGGCAGCACTGATTGTACCATCTGATTGTACCACCCCAGGGATGCCTCACCCATGCTATGCTCTCTACCATTGCAGGCTGCGTGTCTTGGTGCAGGAAAATCTGAAGATTTGACATGGCAGACAGCCCTGTGTCCATGCCACCCATGCCCTGCAAGGGGTATGTTATGTTATGTTAACATTTTGATTAAGCGCAACAGCTGCCCCAGCAGAGGCGTCCCGGCGCTGAAGAACCACAAAAGCTATACTGCAGAAGGAGAAGAAAAAAAAGGACAGAGAATCCTAAGGAGAAGGGAACACATGGGTCTTAATAGCTTTGCGGAAGGCAGACAGGTTTTCCAAAGAGCGGATGTTCGGTGGCAGGGAATTCCAGAGCTTGGCTCCCAAAACCCTGAAGGAGCGACCGCCAATACGGCAAAGCTTTGTACGGGGAACAGTCCCTAGGTGCTGGCCTAATGAGCGCAAATTGCGCTGTGGCACGTAAGATGTTAGGAGTGGGCGCAAGAGTTCTGGACATCCGGATTTGAGGATCTTAAATGCCATGGTAAGGGTTTTAAACTGAATACGAGATTCAATGGGCAGCCAATGCAATTTTCGAGTGGTAGTTTTGACCGAACATCTGCGGGGAAGGCCCACCAAAGCTCTTGCCGCAGAGTTCTGCACACGTTGCAGTCGCGCTATCTCTACTTTGTTGGCCTCCAGGAGTAAAACACTGGCATAGTCCAAACGGGAGAGAATTATGGATTGAACAATGAGTTGGCGGATTTTAGAGTCGAAAAAGCAGAGTATCGGGCTAAGACTCCTCAGCAGGCCCACGCAAGTAGCTGCCACTTTTTTTGTGTGGGTCTGGAAGCTAAGCGAGGAGTCTATCCAGACACCCAGATTTTTGACCAAGGATTTAGGAGGTGGAATGGAGCCCAATGAAGAGGGCCACCAGTGCTCATTCCAATAGTTGATATTCTTCCCGAGGAGCAGCACCTCCGTCTTGCCTGCATTAAGCTGCAGGCAGTTATCCGTCATCCACTGGGCTACTGCAGCCAGGCCATCCCTAAATCTCGAAGCCGAAGTAGAAGGACCTTCGGTGAGAGTGATGACCAGCTGCGTGTCATCTGCATATGACACCAGCGTAAGGTCCCACTCCTTGGCCACTGCCGCAAGTGGCTGCACATATAGATTAAAGAGGGATGGGCTGAGTGCAGAGCCCTGAGGGACTCCCTGGCCGATGGAATGGGGCTGAGAGAGAAACGGGGGAGCTGATACCCGGAAGGATCTGTCCTTCAAAAATGAGCGGAACCATTCCAGGGCAAGACCGGAAATCCCTACAGCCGCCAGACGATTTAACAGAATGTTATGAGAGACCGTATCAAAGGCTGCGCTGAGATCTAACAAGATCAGCACAGCGCTCTGACCGGCATCGAGAATTGTCCGGAGGTGTTCAGTCGTGGACAGGAGGGCAGACTCAGTACTGTGGCCCGGCCTGAACCCGTTTTGGGACGGGTCCAAGATGTTTTTTTGATCCATATGTTGGGACAGAACATTGTTTACATGAGCCTCCGCAAGTTTAGACATCTATGGGAGTAATGAGATGGGTCTGAAGTTTTCTAGTTTGGAAGGGTCTAAAGTGGGCTTCTTAATAATGGGGGAGACCCATGCTTGTTTCCAAGCCGTCGGGACACTAGCCGAAGAAAAGGAAAGATTAAGTATAGAGGCCAGGGAAGGTAAAAAAATGTTTAAAGATTCAATAAATTTAGCCGGCCTCATGGGGTCTGCTGGGGAACCAGACTTGACTTTCCTGCAGTTTGGTTAGATCCTCATACAAGATTTTTGGTATGAGCATCAATGTGGTGCCATTAATAATAGAATTAGTGGAGTTAGGCGGATCAGAAAGGCGTTGCGGGAATGATCTGTAAATATTTTGCACTTTTTCTACAAAGAAAATGGCAAGGTCCTCACATTGTTGCGCGGAGGTGATATCCAGGGTACCAGACCCACAATGGTAAAAACCAAGAAGAGTCCACACCAGACTCTCAAAGCACCAGAAGCAAGCACCCATCAAGGGAAGTCAAGACACCCTAGACCCACTTCCTGAGTGGCCCAGGTGTCCCCAAATCGCCTCTCCAACTTGCCTGCTCCTGACCACAAGGATCTCATGACACACTACGCCCGCATGACCTGTTCCCCACTGGGCCCAATACCGACCAACCAGCCCTGCTCTTGTGGTCCCCAGGCCAGCTCCTCCCTCTAAGGAGATCCCCTAGGCTTACTTGTAAGTCCCTCTGTGCAGTGCTTTTTCAAGTGTCCCCCTTCGTCTTTGTGCATCAGCACCACTGCTCCCGGGTGATGTGGGACAAACCTGAACTTCTCCTGCTGGAACTTTGGACCTGGTCCCACCATCGACCTGAAATGAGAAGGTGAACTTTGTGAAAGCAGTCCCTGAATTTTTGTGCATTTTTCTGCTTTTTCCCCTATTTTTTCCTATAGTACATTATTGCGCATAGAAGTGATATATATTTTTCGAACTTTGAAAAATCGAAACTCCGAAAAATCAATGTTATTTACACTAATTGGCCTCAGATTTATTCTCTTGTGTTTGTCTCATTTATTACCTATGTGAGTACAACAAAAGCTGTACACTGTCCTCTGATAAGCCTAGCTGCTCGCCCACAGTACCACAAAAGGAGAGTTAGTATTTACTTTTGCCTCTATCTGCCTTTTTATAGATCTCTCGCAATCTCGACATAGTGTACTTCATTTTAGTACACTGTGCAAAGAGGCGGGTTCCTACAGCTCGGCCACAGGATTAAAATCAACCCACAACTCTCTGCACTCGGCCAACTAAACCAAATCAAGCCACAGCTGTCTGCACTCAGCCACAGGGTCAAAATCAACCCATAGCCATCTGTCTGCAGTGGGCCACAGGGCCAAAATCAACCCATGGCCATCTGTCTGCAGTGGGCCACAGGGCCAAAATCAACCCATGGCCATCTGTCTGCAGTGGACCACAGGGCCAAAATCAACCCATGGCCATCTGTCTGCAGTGGACCACAGGGCCAAAATCAACCCATGGCCATCTGTCTGCAGTGGACCACAGGGTCAGAATCAACCCATAGCCATCTGTCTGCAGTGGGCCACAGGGCCAAAATCAACCCATAGCCATCTGTCTGCAGTGGGCCACAGGGCCAAAATCAACCCATGGCCATCTGTCTGCAGTGGGCCACAGGGCCAAAATCAACCCATGGCCATCTGTCTGCAGTGGACCACAGGGCCAAAATCAACCCATGGCCATCTGTCTGCAGTGGGCCACAGGGCCAAAATCAACCCATGGTCATCTGTCTGCAGTGGACCACAGGGTCAGAATCAACCCATAGCCATCTGTCTGCAGTGGGCAACAGGGCCAAAATCAACCCATAGCCATCTGTCTGCAGTGGACCACAGGGTCAGAATCAACCCATAGCCATCTGTCTGCAGTGGGCCACAGGGTCAGAATCAACCCATAGCCATCTGTCTGCACTCAGCCACAGGGCCAAAATCAACCCATAGCCATCTGTCTGCAGTGGGCCACAGGGTCAGAATCAACCCATAGCCATCTGTCTGCAGTGGGCCACAGGGCCAAAATCAACCCATAGCCATCTGTCTGCAGTGGGCCACAGGGTCAGAATCAACCCATAGCCATCTGTCTGCAGTGGGCCACTGGGTCAGAATCAACTCACTGTGCTCAGGCATAGGACCAAACTCAACCCAGAGCTGTCTGAGCCCAGCCAAGTGAACCAAATCAACCCACAGATATCTGCTTCGACCACAGGACCAAAAGAACAAGGACAGCCATGAGAGCCCGTGGTCTTTGCTTCACTAGCATTGACCAGAATTATAGTTACTGAATGCCTTGTGAACTTTGGTATGTGTGTTTTTCGGGGATGAGTTTCAAATTTGTTGCTAAACAGTTTTTCAAAAAACAATTTTGAATTGAACAGTTTACATTTTGTAATAATTTACCACAGGTTTACAATAAATCATTGCTCAAGATCTGTTTAATTACAATTCTGCACATCCCACTGCTCTCCGGAGAAATACCTTCCAATATTCAGTTGTATTCAGATATATAATGCCTTTGTGTATAAATAAATATTTAAATGCATTGATGAAGCGCTGTATACAATGAGCAGTGTTGAGGTGCTATAATTATTCGGGGTGCATGGTGAAGTTCTTTGACTTTTAGAAGCCTGCACATGCACTCACACGTCATGTATAAGACAATCTGTAATCTCGTGACAGGTTACTTTGATAGTGTCCATCTTTCCCAGATGTAACTGTGACAGTCTGTAGGGTTCCTGCAAAGACCAAGCTGTTGCGACACACACGGACTGGTCCAGTCATTCATTGGGGCATAGTGATATCGGCTCTTATCCGGTGTGCTGGCTCCTTCCATGGGGGTCTGCACATGTTCACTCTGGAGTTTATGCACTCTGAATTGAATATTTGGGGTGCTGAACCGAGACCCATGTATTGATCTTCTGAAGGATGCAATGTCATTAGTTTCCTGTTTTTTGACTGGACTGGAAGAAGGGCTGCTCTGCTGCACCAAGTTCCCGGCAAAGAGAGGCTGCACAATGCAGATTGCACCTAGTGTCTTGCAAAGCAGAAGGGACTGTGCCTGCTGTGTCCTGCTTTTGGAGCAGTCGTTTAACGAGCCCAGACAAAGCAAGAGACTGCAAGGGTCAGCTGGCTCACCTTCTGTTTGCAACGCATGGATACAACCTCTGAAGAAGCCTGCTGAGGGCGAGTATTAGCCCAAAGTCCTGGATCTTCGCTCCTCATCATTGTGCAGCACCAAGGACCAGGACCCGATGCTCAGAAGTTGCCAAGAGTTGGCTGGACCCCGAGAGTCCTCGAAGGCCGGCTTGATTGCCCAGAAGGGAAGCTACAGCACAGAGAAGGATTGGCTTTGACCACAACACCTGACAAATGCCAGCCCAGTGGCAACGGGGCTGCTGCCAGGTTCAAGAAGACCCTGAGGGATTTCGACCCTGTAGCCAGGAATGCCTCACCAAGCCTGTGTATCGAGGATTAGCTGCTGGAAGACCCCCATGGACCATGTTGCAGCCACAGCTTCTTTGAGCATCTCCAGCATCCTGTATCCTCCGCATCAGGACCACTTCCATAGGAAACCACTATAACATCGGTAAAGTGCCTGGAACTGACTGGAGAGTCTCCTTCTTTGGAGAAGGTAAGTGTTTCTGAGGGCCTTTCTGGTCCCCCTAACTGGCTCCCTGACAGAGTTGGTTACCCAAAGTAACTCTAACCGACCGCATTAGAACTAGCCCAACTTTTTGGTGAAAAAATGTCCAAGTGCCAATGCTTGTTCACGGTTGAGTGAAATGTTTTAATTTATTGTACCTTGGAAATTCTATAACTTTGGAATCCTCCAGTTGATCTTTTTCATTGTGGAGTCTAAAAATATATTAACATCTGCTTTATTTTTGATAAATTGGTGCCAGTTCTTGAGTCTCAGTTATTTCATCTTCTATTGTTTTGGTGCTGTTTACATGATTTACTCTTGTTCCTGGCCTGGAAGGCCTTTGCTGTAGCAACAGTGTTATGTAAACTGCGACTCTGGTGTTGCTCTTCAAGGTTTGCTTACCCACCCACCGGTGACACAAGTGAACTTTGTTGAATGCACCAGTGCTGAATGTGAAAGACAGGTTATTGTAGCCCCGCAGAACCCCACCCAACACATTGTTGAAGTAGAGTCAGGATTTGTGGCACTGTGGTAGACAAAACAAACTTTGTTCTGTACAGCATCTCGCATGCATGCACACACATGCACACTCACTCACAAATGGACAAAGAAGAAGAAATACTTTTGAACTAAAAGCATTTATTGAAACAGGGCGGATTTGTTTTTCAGTACATCTAAAATAACCACACCGAATATAATTAAAACCACTAAAAGGCATGATGTGAGAAACGAGAATAAAATGAACAGTTCTAAAGTAGTTAAAATGTCATCTAAAGGCCTAGTACCCTAAGAACCTACTTCTATGCATTACAATTCCACATAGATTTTCTTGGGGAAAAGCAACACACTGCATACTTTGACAGCGAAAGCTGTGATTATCAAAGAGTTGTTGTAGGAAGCTGTTTCTGTATATACTATACCAAAGTAAGGTATAGTGTGCGCAGAGTCCAGTGGAACCCCAGAAGTATAGCAGATGCTAAAGTGGATAACTTACTTTCTATTGTGGTAGTGTGTTTGAGCAGTTAGGCTTGTCAGGAGGGTAGTGTTAACTGTTTGCTGTACACACTCTGGCAAGAAAGGATGTCACACACTCATCTGAAGAATTGATTGTATAAAAAGTTGTTACTCTGTTATTTTTATTACCAGAACCAAGATTTACTCAGTAGCAGTTAAGTGATACTTTCAATACAATAATATTTTACAATATACAGTGTGTATTGGTTTTGTAGAAGCAAACAAGTTACTTTGCAGGAGAGAAAATGGGTTGTAAGCTCTTTAGAATACTTCGGTGGTGTCAATCCGAAACCGTAACATTTAGTATTTGAAAAATATAGACAGTTGTAGGTAATAACTGGAATGCAATGCAAAAGGAAGGAAAATCTGATTATGCATCAGCAGGTAAATACATGACTTACATTGCCAGTGTTCTGGGGTTAGACCGGCCCTTGGTCAAGGGTCAGTTTAAGGTAGGCACTGCACCGCCACCGGCACTCGGGTGGCCGGGTGCAGAGTTACCTATCTACGCTACAGCAGTTGATACAGGCAATGATGTTCTGCACTTGCCGTCAGCGGAGAGCAAAGAGGATGAATGGTAATCAGTAGGCCACCAACACCCGGACCGTTGCGGTCGTTGTTAGTGAGTTACTGTAGGTTGAAGGGAGGCACCACCAGCCCTGCAGTTGCGGTCATGGGGATGGAGATGCGCAGGGCATGGAGAGGTTTTGCCAATGTTGGGCTGTCTCGGAGAGGCCGTGGTCGATCAAGTGGGGCAGGAGGAGGCTGACAGGGCCACCTGGAAGAGAGTACAGGCTCTTGGAGACTGGGCTGTGAACAGGGTGGGTCATTGGGCTGAGAGGATTCCTCTAGGTCGTGGAGGGCGTCCAGCTGTGGTGCTTTCTTCAGGCAGTGCGGAGTTGTGTTGACACAAGTTTCGGTCCTCTATCGCTGCAGTCTTGGGATTCTTTTTGCAATAGTGAGTTGCATCAACACAAGTGTCGGTCATCAATTACTGCTGTACTTGTACCAGCGAATGCCGGGGGCTAGAGCCTCTCGCCCAAAGGGAGGTCCTTGGAGATTGGGTGAAGACTGGAAGGTCTCCGGGGTCTCTTGGAGACCTGACAGGGTTTCTGGGAGTACAGCTAAAGGTGGCAGGGTTCGGTGTTCAGCAGTTCATTTCCAGGTCCGGCAGCAAAGTTCTTCCATCTTCTTCTTTGGTCCATCGAATCTGGAGAGGCAAGGTTCAGGGGTGCTCTTAAATACTAGATTTAGGGGAGTAACAGGGCTCCTTCCCTGGGGAGTCTACAGCCCCTAACATGCCATCCTCAGTGGGAGGTGGCATAGGCCTCTTCCTGATTGGCTGGGGCTGAGCGTTGTGCTTCACCTCGCATCCCCCAACTGAGGGGTGGGATTGGCACATGTGGGCACACCTCTCTTTCTGGCTAGGTTTTTCCATTGGTTCTTGCGCCCAAATGGGGTCAGAACCGGTGGGAACCAGTTGCTGATAGCCGCAAAATGCAAGGGGTAGCTGACAAAGGCAGCAGGATTTGAAGCTCCCACTTCGAGTATCCTGCCCATCCTGGGGGAGTAGGCATAACACCTCTGCCCAGGATGAGCTTTATTTTCAGACTTTGAGAGCGAAGCGCTCTCTATCCAGGGGTCCAGAAACCTGTCTGGTGGTGGCTGATGACTAGTAGTCAGTCAGGACAACACCAGAGTTGGTCGTTTTTCAGGGGCAATCTTTAAGATGTCCTCGGAGTGTATTTTTCCTTAAATCCCACACTGGCATAGGCGTGGGTTTAAGGTGCTGGGAAATTTGATACCAAACTTTCCAGACTTCAGTAAAGCCCTCCTGGAGCTGTGGAGTTTGGTAGACAAACTCCCAGCCCATAATCTCGAATGGCTCCACTGAACTTACAATGTCTGTGAATGGCACAGACACTGTAGGGGCATATTGCTCATGCAGTTCTGCCCTCACCTGGGGTATGGTGCACCCTGCCTTTAGGGGCTGCAAGGCCTGCTATAGGGGTGGCTTACCCATATCACAGGCAGTGTTGGGGGGCATGACACACAGGGATGTGTGCCAAGTCTACTCTTCAGTTTGATCTGCACCAAAATATGCAACCTGCAATGGTAGTGTGTGAATGTTTTAGTGATGGGTCACCGAGGGTGGCACAATACATGCTGCAGCAGAGACCCCCTCTGGTCACGGGGCACTTGGAACCAGGGGAACCTTTTCTAAGGGACTTGTATGTGGCCCAGAGTTGTGCCCATTGTGGGTAACAAAGGTACAGTTTTGGGAATGAACACAGGTGCTGGGGCCTGGTTAGCGTGGTCCCAACACACGCACGCGCACACACACGCACATACACACACACTCTAGTTGGTATCGGGTATCTGGCAAAAAGTTAGAGGGTAACCATGTAAAAAGGGCACTTTCCAATGGTTGTGGTGGCAGTGTTCCCTGTGAAAGGAAAACATGCCACATGATGCAGCATTTTCTTAGTGCGCTGACAGCAATCAAGACAGTCGGTATCTTATGTGATAGTCTGGGCGAAGGACCTCTCACGACAAGTGATCAAGTCTCTTATCAGAGATTGCAATTTCTTACATAAATTCAGGAATTTCTGAAATAGATTATTTGCATCGAGATATGTACCAGACATAACCATATGAACATTTAAAGTAAACGTATGTCAATTCAGATTGCATTGTTTTGTCTATTTATCTGTGTTTGTTCTTATTTAACCTTGACATTGTGATAACTAAACTTGTCCCAGACTGATGTCACTTCAGGTTTTTTATCGGCGTCACTGTCTGAGTGACTTGACACTTTCACAGTTCTTAAAAAGATAAGGTCAGGCAACATCTGCATCAATGGCAGAAATGATAGTGATTCTGCAGAAAATTGAAACTCAATTTACCCAAGATGGTGTTGGGGCTATCGAAATTGGAGTCGGATCTTATGGGCTTTGTCAGACTTTCTCCACACTTTAGGCAGTGGTTCCATAACCGGTATGGAATCAATGCCAGACCAGTTTTAGCAGGCTCCTGTTGAACCCTTACTGGCTGTACCCCTAGGAGAATCACCTTTGAGATGATGCGTTAACCACTCGCCATGTGTACCAATGGGAATGGTCTGGTTGGGGTCATAACTTGGTGCCAAAGCTCATGTAGGAGTTGCACACTTTCTTGTTTAAATTTCTTGTCCTAAATAAGGCACAGAAACCCCTGAAAATTGATGCTGGCTGAACCTTACCTCAACTAAATATTTCCATAGTGCTACGCTATGTTTTGTGGACTCACAGAGAGCACTGGCAAATATAATAAAGACTGCAGTCCAAGTATCGGGGTTCACTAGTACCCTCTGTTATTTGACAGTTCTCAATTTTCCTCTTTGGATCACTGCTTACACTTAGTCTCCTTGTGCAATTTATTTTTCCAGAGTTTTATATAGCGTGAACTAGACCCAAAGATATCGGGTATCAGAGTGCTTTACATGAGCACTCGTTTTGTTAAACAAGGAGACATTCATTTTTGTCAGGCACTGGGAGATTAAGTGATTTGCCCAGAATCACAGGATGTTGAACGTTGTTGCCAAGACTCGAACCCGGTTCCCCAGCTTCGAGGTCGACTACTCTAGCCGTAAGGCTACATCCTCTCCGCAATAATTTGAATATGAAACTCTGTTAATTTGTCTACTGCAACCCATCAACCACATCCACCAACCACCCGCTCGCTGCATGGGAACAACTTAACACACAGACAGTGACCAGCCTGAAGAACTCCATCCACTCTGGAGCACCACCGACCCATGCCCCCATCGACTCTTCAACCTCAGAAGCAACAAGATCATCCAACAGCTGACCACCATCTTCAATGCCTCCATAACTACAGCCACCTTTTCTGACCCTTGAAAAAATGAGAAGGCTACACCCCTAATCAAGAAACCTTCGGCAGACCCTAGTTAGCTCCAGAACTAACATCCCATCTCCCTCCTCCCATTCCCTGCCAAAGTCCTGGAGAAGGCCATCAACCTCCAATTCAACGATCATCTGGAAAGTTTCAAACTGCTGGACACATCCCAATTGGGCTACAGAGTCAACCACAGCACTGAGACAGCCCTGATCGCAGCAACAGACTACATCTGAGCCCTACATGACAGAGGAGAATCAGCCGCCCTCATCCTCCTGGATCTATCCGCAGCTCTTCACAGTCTCCCACCACATCCTCATCAATTGACTACGCCAGATTCGAATCGCAGACTATACACTCAGATGGATGACATCCTTCCTCATGGGATGCACCCGGAGAGTCCACAATCCTCCCTTCACCTCGCAACCTAAGCGCACACCTGAGGAGTACCCAAGGCTCATCCCTCAGCCCCACCCTCTTCAACATCTATATGACTCGCAGACCTCGTCAGATCGCACAACATCCACATAATCGCCTACACCGATGACACTCAGCTCCTCCTCTCACTCTCAGCCAATCTCACCCTGAGGAAGACCGACTTTCACAACTGCATGAAGACTGTTGCAACATGGATGAAAGACAACTGCAACACAGACAAAGCGGACGTTCTGATCTTCGGCAGACACATCACCCTCTGGAACGACTCCCTGTGGCTAGTGGTGCTTGAACCCACCTACATGTCGAAAGACTATGGCCTCAGACTGGACAGTGAACTCTTCATGAAAGTTCAGTTCATAAACTTTATTCGGGTAACTTAGTACCCATAAAAGCGCCGCATCATAGAAAATTAAATGACAAGCGGAGAGTTTAGAAATACATGGCAATGGGAAAATTTACAATGATGTAACCATAGCGTTTTGGTAAATTTAAATTACAAGTTAAAAAGAACTTCATTGGAAATAAATAAATAAATTACTATTATATGAAATATTATAACATCCTACAGTTGTGCAAAGATAATCAGTCATAATAAAATCTCAGGGATCGGACATGGTCTTACGTGCTCTTGTAGCGATTCTCAAAAAAATATATACTTGTACGAAAAATCAACTCTTCATCAGCCAGAGAGACTAAACACGAATAAGAATTATCCAGACTAATAGGCCTTCTCTTTTAAAAAAATTGATATAAAAGCCACTTTATGTATTTTATATAATACTTACAGAAAAATAAAGTAAAATTGATTGGTCACTCACCCCATCACAAGGGCATGGTACATGGCCGAGGTTAGGGTGGTAACCAAGGGGGAAGCACAGTGCAAATCGGACAGTTCCTGCTCTTAGGCGGAATAGTAGGCTTCTTTCCCAATGGCTCATGCATAGGGTGAGATGTATGGGTAGGGGATGGTGATACTGTTCGATAGATATATAGCTAAGAACAGAAGATTGCTTGGATTCCAATCCAATCCTTTCTGTGTTATATAAAGAATTGAGGGCATCTCTTAACTCCTTTATAGACACAGTTTCAGCTGTACTTGAGTTTAAAAAAATACATTCTTTGTTGACACTGCGCAAGCTTTGGTGCACTCTACTCAACCAAGGAATATCCATCCCTTTCTCACACATAACGCAGTCATTGATAATCTCTCTGGTAGGGGAGGCGGCCTGATCCTTCCATACTGATAACCAAAAAAGAGCAGGTCGAGCACGTATAAAGTCAGATATAAAATTAAGATTAAGTTCTCTGTGGCAAATGTATTGTGGGGTAGAGATTGGGACACCCAGCAGTTTCCTGCAAAACCTGTTTTCTTCTTGCTGAATACAGGAACTGTTTGCGATACCCCAAATCTCAGCCCCATATGTGGCCACAGGAACGCACTGTAATTTAAAACAAGCGTTTGGAATGCAATCGGTCTCGCCTTTAGGACCTTATAACTGTTTACCGATGCAGTACATTAGCGCACATTACTGCAATGTTAACACTCACCACTACCATCATTCCAGAGAGATTCATCTCATCATTCCTAAGAAACATAGAATCCTAACGAAATCAGGTGTGAGAACAATTGAGAGCTCCTTTAGGCATACATGAAAGTAGACCCCCATAGCCCCAACATCAGACTACAAGTGTCCTCTGCAATACAGGTTGTTTTGTGTGCAGAAAGTTACAGCCGGTAACTGTATGCACACAAACAACTTAATCGAATATTTAGCTTCCCTCTCCTGTAGACTCCACAGTGGTGGCAGGGCCCCTACCGTAGGGGTTCTGCAAATCGCCCAGCTGTCCCCTGGCTGCCGAGAATCCACTTATTCAAAGGAGTGCGTGGTGGTGGCTCACGTCACTGCTGTATTTCAGCAGCGCTGCACGGGGCTGGCCAAAAATGATGCCCTGGCCGTCATTCGTAGCGTTTCGCACGCTACAAGATTGACGGCCCTGGGAACCACATACATGCATAGCTGCCAAGGTTTCAGACGGCTTATGTGTGACATTTTCAAAATTTCAGTGTAATTATGAGTGACATTCAACAGCTATGAGTGACATTTTCTCGCAAGCAAAATAAAGCAATGAAGATGAGGGAATTATATAAATATGAGAAATTATACCAATTTGAGCAATGTGAAACTCTAATAAGAGCTTAAAACTGTTGTAAAGCACCAGAAATGGAAGGGCACTAACCTGGTGAAAAGTAGTAACTCACAGCTAATCCTCACTAAATACAGTTTTGCGAATATGTGGTTCATGTTCTTTCTCCTTCTTCCCTTTTGTCCTCTTTCTTGCCTTTTCCCTTCTTCCCACTGTCTCGTTTTCCCATTTCCCTCCCTTGTACTCTTTTTCTTCCTCCTTCCTCACCCCCTCACACCTACCCCCTCTCTGCAATCTGGACCTAAAAGCGCTATGAAGCATGCAGCACAGTACGCTTTCTAGTGCTTTTTTCAAATCAGTCAGTTATCCAACCCTCCTCCCCCTCTTGGGTGCTAAATTTAAAAGCTGTCCCAGAGGGTAGAGCTTTTGGCTTTGCGAATACTTGTTATATCTACTCTTCCTCTGCATAATCTGAGCTGCACACACCCCTACCCAACAACTGCTCAGACACTGCAGCGTGAAGCTGCGTTCGCATAAACTCAATTTTCCCTGGATAAAATTATATTATGTGCGGCGTCACCGCGCCTATTCTCTCGGGGAGAAACACATGAAGGCCAGCTACATTAATAGACAAAAAGAGATGAAACCAGTCAGACATTCGATTAAAAGCTGCATTCTAATCATATTCAGCATAGAATGTTGTGGAATATAAAATACTATTTTATGAAATAGGAAATTATCCTGACATACTTCCTTCAAAATGACCAAGTGTCAGCTCCACATATGCAAAGCTGTACTGTCGAGTTATATGTGCTGACTTGGCCCTGGGTCCGGCGTGCTCTCATGACCTAAAGAGCCTTGCAGGGTGTTTAAAAAGTCCACGCTGTGATGAGCTGCAAGCTCCTCTTGCTGGACAATCAGTGATAACACTTCACCCCTGCTTCTCCCTGCTCCTCTCTTGACAGTGTGTGCGAGCGGGAAAGAAAGGTCTGTGTGTACAGCTAGGGGGCGCCCATCGCAACACCCACTGCCCACCCCTTTCACGTTAACCGTTGCGTGAAAAGGGGCCATATTTACAATGCCGCGTTAAGCCACATTATGTGGCTTAACACTGCCTTGTAAATAAGGGGAAGCCCCTATCGCCACCACTACGTCGGAAAAAGTGACGTTGTGGTGGCGATAGGGGCTTGGACATATGCCCCTTAGTTTGGTGTGTGTGCAAATCCTGCACTGTCGATCCCTGGTAAATTGCAGCTGCTACTGCTGAAACAAGGCCAATGGAGGTACCAATGGGTGAGGCAGACTAGCCTCAAGGGCAGGGCCGGCTTTAGCACTGGCAGCACCCTGTGCAACAACGTTTGTTGGTGCCCCCCAATGACCACCTCCGCCACGGATTCCCTCACTACCACCCTTTAACAGTGCCCCTCAAGTCTCCATAACCACACTCTCTCTCACATTCATTTAGTTTGATTTACAGCGCCACTGATGCCAGTATAGGGTGTGAGGGCACTTTAGATTAAACACATAACTTAGAGACAATCAATTATACTTGTGTAAATCACTGTATAGAAAATGTTACATAAGACTAAAGACTGCAAGGTGTAGGATTCACATGACAACCATACTAGTAGGCCGTATAGTTTAATAGTGATTGGTCTGGAAAAACACAAACTCAGAATTTAAAACGTAATACCATGGTTGGGGGTTCTCTTTAATAACCAGAGTTGATTTCTATCCAAATGAACCCTTTTTCTGTAACATTAGGATAATCAGAGACTATGGGGTGGGGGGAACATAACGCTCTAATTTATACCTTGCAGTTTGCATGCAGCTCTTAGATGACAGTTAATAGCTCACTGTTCAATGTTAGGATTTTAACTTATAAACTGCAAGTAACAAAAGGATCTCTCTGACAAAAGCAGTAACCCACAAACCTATTTACATTGCGTGCGCGTTGTGATCTGAATGTTACATGTCCTTTGCAGCAGGCACATTAAGCTTCTAAGCTACCTTTCCACGAGTCAAAATTTCGACTAGACAAAACTCTGACCTCTCTCTCTAGAAGAACATTAATCACCGGAGTTATCATGGAATTTTTATTGTTGCTGAAAATGTCTGGAGGCCAGGAAGGAGGCACCAAGTGCATTTAAAACCATAATATACTTGCAAACATGATGGCCCCACCCGAAGTCAGCGCCCGGAGCGATCGCACCGCCCTAGAGATGCCTTGCTCAAAGGTCCTGTGACCTCAGTGACAGAGTCACTGTTGCTCTAGGATGTGCTACTTTGTAGACCTGCCGACAAGACTGAAGGTGAACTTCAGTATGGATTGTGGTGGACAGACCTTCAAGGTTAACCCACACTTGCCACTGTTAGGGTCCACCTGCTGGGGCTAAAACACCTGGGCATCTAAAGTCTTGCGGGCCTTCTAAGGTCTAGCATTTGAATGAGCTCTCTCCCTTTTTTAGGTCTCGCCTGACCCCCAGCGCATGCGCTGGTCTGGCGAGACATTTAGTAGGTGGGTTTTGAAAGTGCTACCCACATGTTTGTGCTGGCGACAAGCTAGAGTGCACGATGGCGTTCACACGCACAGCTGCTCCCCGCATTCCCCCCTCCCTTCTCCCCAGCCATCTGCCTTTCCTGTGCCAGCCTTCAGCACCATCTCCGCCCCTCCCCCCGCTGCTGCACACGCATCCCTAGCGTGCTTCTTACCCTTCAAAAACTCCCCCTAAACCTCCCCATCACTTCTCTGAGCAGAATCGTCCTCCCCTCCGATCACTGCTGTGTTCTTGTAACTATCATCCTTTCCTCCCATCCCATCTCAACACCCACTTGGCATCCACCCTGGGCAACGCTATAGCCAATGTATTTCCCTATCCGTCCCCAACTGCTCCGCCCACTCACCAGGCTTCCGTACATGTCCGGTGGCCACTGGTAGTACACAGTGTTCAGTGCCTCCTCCAGGCGCACTGGGACTCCGTTTGCTCAGAGGCCAGTGTTTTAAAGAAGAATGAATTAATTCTTACTTTTTAAAGATAAATATTTGCAACGTCGATTAATAGTTTAGTAGAAACCGGTTTTACTGCTGTTGTTAGCGCTTTGCCGTTGTTGTATTCCTATCAAAAATGACGGCTCTACTGGGAAGTCACAGGAGAGCGATCGGGCAGGGATGGTTGGAACTTTTATCCGTCTTTGGTGTCTGAGCTGGTACCTGCGCCAGGCAAGAGTAGTCGATTGCCGATCACTACGGGTAAGCGCTCTCGGGGGTCTTCAGCTGAGATGCTTGCTTTCGTGCGTTTTCTGGAGGATGACGTCTGCTATGTTGTGCCCGTTTCCTGCGTGCAGGACTGTCAGCCTCTTACCCTGACTAACTTTGATGATCAGCAGATCTATGATGTCTACCGGGGCCCAAAGGTGGACGAGAGCAACGGCAATGAGCAGATGGGGCCCAACCTGCAACGAGCTCAGATCCTGGCATAGGCAGGTGAGTTTCTGCCCCTTCTTATAGGAGTCTTTTGCCCCGGTGTTGTAGCCTCCTACTTTGCATCCCACGCTTTCAACATTCTCATTGGGCATGTAGGTGCATCGTCCAAATTCTGTGTCATCGGTGCTTTGTTCCCAATGCTCTGATGGATAGCCTCTTCTACTTCAGAGATAGTTAGCTCTATGGTGGCAAGTGAGCCGTGGTCATATAGATCTGTCTCTGATTGGGGGGTAGCATACATTTTTGAGAAATGATTTTCCCAGGACTCACTAGAGATATTGCAGCTTATGGGGGTTAATAGCTGCCCATCGATCAGAGGTCCCTTACTGCGGACCAGAAGATGTTGCCCTTTTTTATGCTGGCGGCCTGTGATGGAGTTTCCCAGCGTTCGTTTAGAAGAGCTACCTTCCGATTCGAAATCGCTGTTATATTTCCGCCTTGCCAATTGTACATCTATGGCACACCTCGGGTTAGATGACAATGCCCTGCGGAGATTCCTATTGGCCAATGTACATCTAGGGTTGTTTCCTGCCGAAGGGGCAGGTTTCGACTGGAGAGTTTTGGTGGCCAGACAGTTTAGAAAAGTCCTGGACTACCTCAGTGTGTGCAGTTTGTGGTAACAATCAAGAGTTAACGAGATGCATATGGCCCTTAACTAATGTTTTAAAGAGTTCGCCACTATCAACACCCTTCTATATTAGTCTTAAGTTATCAGTTGAGGGCGTGAAGTTTTTTGCCACGCATTCAGAAGGAAACACGGGCCGAGGTGCAGAACTCATTACTATTTTAATAGGGTTGTGATCCCCATGATCCGTGGCAATGACCTCTGCGGCCATTAGCTGATCTTCAAGAGAAGGGGAAATAAAAATATAATCGATGTTTGAGAAACATCCCCTTCCCCTAAATGTTGGTAATTGGTGGTTGGTGACATTAGGATCGCTCACCAGATCCTTAACATTGGCCAAATTATATGATCTTAGGAACATTGCTAGCTCTGCACCCCTACGAAAAGAGGTACCAAAATTGCTTGTCCCTTCATCATGCTCCACATCGGTAAGTTTGGCATTAAAATCTCCCCCCAAGAGAATCCCAATGGGTCCCTCCTTATTTTTATGGTTATCTAGATTCGAGATAAAATCAAAAAGCCCAATGAAGTTCCAGTTGGGAACAGAATAGAAATCATTGTTATAAAAATGTACCAGGTAGAAACAAACTCTCCTTTTAAGAAACACAACTTGATAGTTTTTACTGTTAGTTGGGAGGGCCTTGAAACTGCCTCCAGCGGCCACATTAATCCCAAAGAATAAACCCCCCGACGGTCTGCCCATTTTGGGGCTTGAGGCTACTACACTAAAACAGTGGAACCCTTCAATATGTAAGTCTTCAATAGCCCAGGTCTCCTGGATCAGGACTACGTCTTGTTCCTTTATTACACGCAGCCAGTTCTGGTCGCCAAGCCTATGTTGAAGCCCCGCTACATTCCACCTTAGAATGCTCAGGTCAGCTCCCCTGTTAGCCCTGGTGAAAACTGGCTTATCGTTGTAAGATGGGAGTATGATACCTAGTTGGTCCTCCTCACAATCCTGTGTGTTAGTCATCAGCAGTGGTTGTCAGTCCTGGGCATCTAAGTTGGAAAGTGCATGAAACCTATTGGCTGCCAGCTGTAGTGCATAAACATCCCTAAACGGTGTGGCTGGTGGTTTGTAAAAATAACCTAAGTGCAGGGCACAAATGCCAGTGCTTTGTAAGAAAGATTGTTCTTGGACACTTAATAAACGACAAACCATTTGTGGTCTACAGAAGTTAAGGACGATACAGTCTCCGTTAATAATCTTGTCCGATTGGCCAACCCACCCTACTCTCCTGGCCATAATAATTTCATCCATTGAGGAAAAGTGGAAACCTTTGTTTACATAGCCAATCTACAGATTTGTTGCAGAGATCTGCCCAGGACTCCCTCTGACCCCCAGCAAGATTAAGAACATCAGCCAGGACTAGCACATAAGAACTGGAGGCCAGTGGTAGGCTCAGAACATCAGTATTTGGACTTAAGCGTGTGTCCCTGAGACGATCTACAGCATCATTGCTCGGGTCAGCCACAATAATACCCTGCTGAGGCTGATTGCAGTTCACGCTCCCTAGGGCCGAAATTGGGTTGTTTATATTATGCACTCGTAGCATGCCCAGACTTTCCCTCCGCGTGGGGGTGGGGTTCGGCACAGAAAAATCATTTCGGTTAAGGCAAGATACACCGGGGTTAACAAAGGGGATATCCGGAGGAGGGACAGTACCCATCAGTTGCAAATCGAGCCCATATTTGTTGGCCACAGATATTATAGGGTTCTCCCCCCCCCCCACTTCATCAGGAGCTTTGTTCAACTTCCCACCGCTTAAATTGTCCATAACACAGTCCAATTGCTTTAATTTCCCCCAAAGCAGGTCAACATTTTTGTCAATCACATCCTTGATGTTAGCCAGCATAGTTTCAAGAGCTTCCATTGCAGGCCCTGTGGGTATGGCTCCCCCAACAGCGCCTGTGTCAGCCTCATTGCACATAAATTCTGAAGTAATGTCTGTCTGGGTCGCTACTGAGTTTGTAGTGATAGACACATGATCATTTGGGCTGCTAGCAAATTGATGACCTTTTGCGTTTTTTGGATTGGGCTTAGCGATGACTGCATTTTTCTTCCTTTTAGTAGATTGAACACTTAATTTAATGTTCCTTTGCGACTTTGCAGCCTGTCCCATGGTGTTAATACAGAACGCACCTTGAACAGACGTATTGGGAGAGTCCAGGAGTGATAAGGGTGGATTGGGGGAAGCAGAGTCAGTCCTCGCTGGTGATGTATTTACTGTGTTTGGACATGTTACATTAGCTGAAACTGGACCTCCCAGCAACAGAAGAGACTGTAGCGTGGCGGGGTCCAAAGACAGCCGTCTCTTGGTCACTTGGATTTCATGCGTCTCGGCCCTTACAATAAATGTGTCCAGGGACCCGGCTACTCTTAGTTTACTCATTTAATGTCAATAATGACCGGGTAGCCCAATTGCAAGCCCACCAAACAGTGCAGTGGGGGCGGTAAGTAGAAAACTGCTTCACATTACCTTATAGCCGAATGTTCCCAAGACAGGGGCCGGGACAGCATAAGGGGCTTATGCCAGAGCCAAATGATGTGGCCCAGCCCAGCCTCCTCCGGCCTCTGACTGCCTCAGATGGGCCCGCCCTTGGCCCGGGCTTCGCCCGGCACGTCCCGCGCACGTCCCACGCTGCGGGGGTAGAGGCTGCGCTTCATGCACGGAGATGGTCCAGTGCCTCCCCCTCATCAGCAAGACCGGAAACACCTGAGTAGACTCGTGGTGGATGTCGTGGTCCTCCACAGGGTGATTGAGCGGGATACAGCAGCGAAGTATATCGTCCACAACAGATGTCTGCAGCGGTAAACACCCACAACAGGAATCCACAGTGACGTCAAACAAAGGCGTTAGAGCTGAAACTCCCCATCAGCACAAGAAAAACGGTGATGCAGACCCTCATCACCAGCCGGCTTGACTATGGCAATACACTCTCTGCAGTCATCTCCACTAAACTCATGAATGGACTCCAGACAATCCAGAGCGCAGCAGCCAGACTGATCCTCACCCTGCCAAGAGGACACACATCACATATCACCCAGCACCTGTAGGACCGCCACTAGCTCCCCACCCAGAAGAGATGCCAGTTCAAGCTCCTCACCTCAGCCTACCAAACCCTCCACAACCAAGGGCTAGACTACTTGAACCACCGCATCATCATCTACCAACTCACCAGAAACCTCCTGCTTCACACACCTCACCCTCGCTCAGACATCCCGTATCTGCTACTGCTGCTCCTCCTTCTTCCACCTCGCCACCAAAGCCAGGAGCACCCTCTACCTCTGCACCTAATCCTTGCAGAACCACTTCTGGAAGGGACTTCAGACCTGGCTCGTCAATTGACACCTGCAGCACAGCACCTGGATAGCCCCTGAGGTGATAAACCACACTATACAAATACTATTTGATTTGCCCAAATCTGTCCATCGGTGCTCAAAAAGATGACTTTCTAAAGGGTCTGCTATGTTCATGTACCTAGGTTTTGTCGCCACGCTCCTCTGCCCTTTCTACTTTGTCTTTTTCCATACTGCCTCGCTATTCTTTTGGGAAAAGTCAGCTGCTTTCTATACCTGTTTGAGGGCCATTCCATCCATCACCCTTGTGCTCTTGTTTGTCTGTTCTCCCTCCCAGTGTCTCACGGGGCCCATTCACCAGTGGCTTGACAGGTGTCACAGGGGCTGACAAACTCCTTTACCTTCTGGGACAGCTGGGGCCAGTAAAAGTGGCTGACTACCCTTTCCCGAGTCTTGGTTTGGCAAAGATGCCCAGCTAGGGGAATGTCATGAGCCAAAGTGAGTACGAACTCCTTGCACATTTGAGGCACTACCACTCTCCTAGTGGCACCCGGGTTGGGTTCTTTGGCTTCCGTGTACAGTAGTCACTCCTCCCAATAGGCTCTGTGGGTACAACTGACATCTTCCTTTTCCTGTGCAGCAGCTTGCTGACTCAGGCTTTCAAGAGTTGGACCGGTCTGCTGCCCAAGGCACAGCTCTTCCCTTGTGGGTCCTCCTGGGCCTAAGAGCTCAACCTTGTAAGGGTCAAGTTCCATGGCTTAGTTCCCTCTGGGGCTTCCAAGTCCTCTCCCTGAGGAGAGGGCTCCTGAGTTTTTGGCTGTGCAGAAGCTGGTTTCCCAGTATTCTTGCCTTTCCTTTTGGATGGTTGTGCCATTCTTTCAGGCGCCAACACTTCTTCTTCAACCTGTTTTCGGCTCTTTGCTCTAGTCTTGATTCACACAATCTCAGGGATGTTCAGCATTGCTGCATGGGTTTTCAATTTTACCTCACTCCATGCTGAGGTCTTCAGGTCATTTCCAAGCAGACAGGCAGCTGGAAGCTTTGGAAAAACCACTACCTGATTCAGGCCAGTAATCCCCCCCCCCGCCCCCCGCAGTCTAATGTCACCCCAGCCATGGCAATGTTAGTAGTAACCCTGTCAGCGTTGGTGACTGGGTAAGATTTCACAATCCGGTATTGCTCTGGTGAAACCAGTGTGTCTCTCACCATAGTGACACCGTCACCTTTATCCCTCAGTGCTTCTATTCTAGTCCCATTTATCCAGGGGTATTGCAAACACTTCTTTAAGTTGGGTGGCCACACAGCTAAAGTGGCAAACTCAACTGCCCCTCCGTGACAAGAACTGCTTCAGTATGAACCCTAATTTGCTCTGGGCACACTGCTGATCCCATCTAGAGACTGACTACACCAGTAGTAACTGGAGGAGGACTAGGGGGCTTCTTGCTAGGGAAAGTAGCATCTCCACCTAAGTGTCCCAACTTCTTACAGTTGAAACACCAGCCCTTCAGGGGATCAACTTTCTTCCCTTTGCACCTACTATTGGACAGGGAAGAGTTTTGGGACCCACCCTCTTTAGCAGGTCTTTGGGGCCCTTTAGAAGACTCTGGCTTTTTGTCTTTGGGTTCTCACCCCCCTTCCTCTGGGGAGGTTTAGTAACTTCTTTCTTTTGGTCACCCCCAGTGGTTGTTTTTATCACCCTTGTTTTGACCCAGTAGTCTACCTTCTTTCCCAATTCTTCGGGAGAAATTAGACCTAGGTCTACCAAATGTTGATGTAACTTTTCATTAGTGCAATTGCTCAAAATAGGTTCTTTCATAAACCTATTGTAAAGTCCATTGAAATCATGCATATTGTGTCCAGTTAACCAAACATCTAGTGTCTTAACTGACTAGTCAACAAAGCAAATCCAGGATTGGTTTTGGGTTTTGTGAGCCCCCCCCTGAATCTAATCCTATAGTCCTCATTTTGAGCCCAAAGCCCTCAAAGTGTTCTTCATGAGGTCATAAGACCCAGCATCCACCTCTGTAGTGGCCGCCAGTCTGTCCCTGTAGTTACCAGTGACTTCCTCACTTTTCTGATTTCACAAGCTCTCTCATAAGCTGTGAACTATTTGGTGATGTCATCACCTTCCTCAAATTCGGGGACAATCCATTTGAGGATTTTAGTATTATAAGATTGCGCTCTATACTTGTTTAGTAAATTGCTGCCACCCTTGATGGGAGCTAAGCCCATCTCTGCTTTCTCATTTTCTAGAGCCAGAAGTCTGGTCTCTCAATATAATCTCTTGGTCAACCTCACTAAGAGGATGGTCTCCTAATTGGGGCTGTCCTCAATGGACTCCGAAGCACCTGACCCACCTGTGCGGAATCCATTTGCTGAGAGTTGTATCCTTGGAGTCGAGGGCACCGGACCCTTTTCTACCTAAGTCGTGGGGGGGGGGAGTTGGAAGTTATCCTCCTCCCCCTCCATCTTCTTCCCCCTCTGAGAGGTCTTCACCTTGCTCAGAGGGATGGTCCTTAGCATACCATACCAACAGCTCCTGGAGCTTTTGTTTGGAGAGGTGGGACCCCATGTTAATGTTTTTAAGTTTACATCGAGACCATAACTCCCTAAATTCTAAGTGGAGATGAGGGGTGAGGTTGAGCTCCTCAAAAATATTCTCCGTCATTGGTATTATTGCACTAATAGCTGGATTCTTGTTAAGAGGCATTCTACAAAAGGTTTCTAACCCCCTTAACCCTAACTATTGTGAGTTTTTATTTTTCTAAAATTGCAAAGGGACTTAACCAAGGCCCTAACAAGACTTTTAGTAATTTGGAAACATTTTGTCAAATTAAAAATCAGAATTTCTAAAGACAAATTAGGAGTTCTGTTGTGTGATCAGGTATTGATCAAGTCAGTCAAACACATGTAAAGTTCTAGATCCCACTGCTGCCACCAATGTAGGAAGCTGGCTCTGTATATACTAGTGTGCACAGAGTCCAGTGGAACCCCAAAGGTAGGCAGAGGTAAAAGTAGATAATACCTTACTCTCTATTTGTGGTAGTGTGGGTAAGCAGTAAGGCTTATTTCTAGAACCAAGCCAGGCCTGGTGCAGGTAAGTGAAATAATACTTTGCAAGATGTATCTAGTGAATTACAGTTTAATGCAGGTTCAATGCTGTTGGTTGATTAACAGGTAAGTTAACAGTCAAGATTACTTTTCAGTTACTTTGTAGATTATTGTACATGTTACTTGGATTACTTTTTAAGTTACTTTTGCTAATCAGTGTATTATGCTGTTCTGCTTGGGTTTTCGGATCAGATAGAACCCGCTCATCAGAGCCTCTCTAACCCAGCCAGAACGTTACCCTCTCCCTAGGGCCTATTCACAACAAGTAACCACAGATATATACCACCTAAGGACAGGGAATTCCTACTATAGATATATATATACATATATATATCTAGACCTCTTATAATACAAGTGGCGGCCTCGCGGTCCCAGACGGACCCAGGACTTCCTACCCAAACGGCAGTCTCAGCCTCGCGGTCCCAGACGGACCCAGGACTTCCTACCCAGACGGCAGCCTCAGCTTCGCGGTCCCAGACAGACCCAGGACTTCCTACCCAGACGGCAGCCTCAGCCTCGCGGTCCCAGACGGACCCAGGACTTCCTACCCAGACGGCAGCCTCAGCCTCGCGGTCCCAGACGGACCCAGGACTTCCTACCCAGACGGCAGCCTCAGCCTCACGGTCCCAGACGGACCCAGGACTTCCTACCCAGACGGCAGCCTCAGCCTCGCGGTCCCAGACGGACCCAGGACTTCCTACCCAGACGGCAGCCTCAGCCTCGCGGTCCCAGACGGACCCAGGACTTCCTACCCAGACGGCAGCCTCAGCCTCGCGGTCCCAGACGGACCCAGGACTTCCTGCCCAGACGGCAGCCTCAGTACAAGTTCATCCTATGATTACCATAACATACAACAAGGGAATCAGTTTTACTATTTATCAGATCACACAAGAACTGCCAGTTTGAGCACAACCTGTTCTCTGGTTCGAGGGGCTCCTCTCTCCCTTATTCAGTTACCACTTACCTGATCAGGGTTAACATCTGTTCATGTCAAGTCACAGCTGACTAGAAGAATAGGCTACCCTCTTATACAAGAACACACAGCACATGTTGATTCACTACAAACTGGGTACTTTATTACTCATTACATACGCAATCACATAACATTACTATGTAACACATAACCTGCAAAGAAAAGTGAAAGATTAGGTTGTACACTTTAATAAGAAAGGGGTCGACATCACCTTAGTCGTGTGTAGCCTGCACTCAATGGTCATCTAGGTTCCCTTCTCGTCTGTGCCTCGGCTCGCCTGGAAGTCACACCGCAGTCACGGATCTGTTCCCTTCTCCCTTCTCCGAGTCACTGGGACCTCTTCCTCATCGGCTACTCTCTCCTCTCTGGCTATTCTGCTAGAAGAGTATCTGTCTCTCGGTTTTTCTCCGCCTTCAAGTTTGTCATCTGTCTTCCCTGGAATAAGTAGTAGCTTTACTGCTAACGGCTAGATGCCGCCTACGGACTGAAGTAAGTGCACCGTATCTGCCTCAGACTTTCACTAATATAGAGGTGCATTTCCTCATGGAAAATTCCGGCCCGTAACCTGCCGCCCACCAAATTCTTGTACCTCCCCGTACCAAGGACACGTTCCCAGCCGGCCGGCCTGATGTAGTGTCTTCGGCATGAAGAAAAATACAATCCTTCGATAAGGGCTTGCCTGAACCGGTTCTCTCCAAGCGAATAACACCTCATAACTAAAACATCACCCTTAACCTAGAAGCATCTCAAGCTGCCGGAGCAGAAAGAAAGATGGAGTCTCTCCCGTTTGAGGCCTACCAGGCCTGAATTCAGCACGGCTCCATGAAATACCCTCACTACAGGACAGGTTATCCCTAATACTAACGAATCTATCCCCTAGGATATGTGTGCAAGCCCTGATCTATGGGGAAGAACACAGGATCATGTCGAAGTGCCTAGTAAATAGGCTCCATTCACTACTCTAACCCTTAGACTTGGATGGTAAGACTGAAGTCACACTAATCACCCGTCAACACAATAGGGCCGGGAAAATCGAGCAGTACATTTCACCCTTGACTTCAGTCTATTATACATTCATTAAACAGAACTAACATCTGTGGAAGAATAATATGAAACAAAGCTAACTGATCTATGTCTAGTACCAAATGTGCAGAATTGAAGTAGTGAAGGAATACACTGAATAAAGCAACAGATAGAAATCAAAACAGCGATGGTAATCAGAATACCTCCTAATATTTGACGTAACAGATACAAATCAGGTAACCAATTAAAGAGCCAGTCAAACCAGCCCTGGTCAATGTGTTTTCTAACTTCTTCTGTCAAGTCATGTAGCTTATCAATGTGAGCGCGAATGGATTGTGTATGATCAGACAAGTTAAAACAACAAAGACCCTCAAAATCAGAACAATCGTGTCCATGTTTAAGCAAAAGATAATCAATGGGCGCTCGATTTTGCAAGATGGCTCTGCGTTCACCCTGGGCGTCTAACAGCATGTCAGACAGGACTGTAGAAGTATGATTAATGGATTTTACCATCCAGCAGGCCATTTTCCCAATAGATTTGGCATTATAAACCGCCAAAGCAGGAACACCAATAATTGAAATAGCCAGGCTAAGGTATTCAGACTTGGAATATAAATGCAAAGACGAGTCACAATCCTCCTGTAACATCACTGTATCTCGAATCACACGAGAATTGGCATTCGGATGTGACGAGAACATCAGTAAACTGAGTCTCGTAATGGCACAAGGGCCTCCAGAAATATTTGCGGGGACATATGGCCAGGAAGTATTACCACATGAGAAAAGCCATCCGGCAGGTAGTAACATCGTGCGATAATGACTGGGGGTAACTACCAAACTCTTGCAAGTCATATTGTTCTGGACAGAAGCACATGTTTTCGGTGTCCTTTGAAAGCACAAAGTTCGCTCATGAAGGGTAAAGGAAGTAGCACCTTTCAATTTTAGACGCAGACATTCAGAAATTGCACCAGGATTACACGTAAGGAAAAAACACAAATCTCCTTGTGTGATATTATAGGTAACTATTTGGGACTGGATGGGGGGTATCTGGTCTGGTAGTTCAGTACATAAGGGGCAATACGCATGGGTAGCAAAATCGCCCAGAAGAACATTGGGGCGAGCCTTTGAAATATTAAAAATATGAGTCAAAGTTTCTAGCGAAGCAGGGACAGCAACCAGACAGGTCGCCAAGATGTCGTGTACAGATCTCATCGGTGTCAAACAGAAGTGAGGGGCATCAGTCACCCTTTTCGCCAGTAAGGTCCAAAAGTTCGATGACGAATCCCACGCAGCGAGGGAACGCGACACTCGGGTGCGTAACTCATCCCGGATTGACGGGATCCCTCCTCTCTCGTCGAACCAACCCGAAAATAGTCCGACGACGACACATCCTGCAGCAACAGTCCAAAGAATGATCTGAAAGAAGATCAAATACAGGCATTATTCATTCTCGTAAGTAACATTTGTCAGCCGGGACCGCTTCCCAGCTATCTTTCCCTGGTCTCATAACTAAAATGGTATTGTCATGACCGGTGGCGATGACCTCTGCTTGTTCAGGGGGATTCTTAGGCGACTGCACCCAAACCCTGGCCCCAGGGTTATCTGTGGAGCCAAAACCTTTCTGGCCTCGTACAGTTAGCAAAGTTGGGGCAGTGCCTTTTATGATCTCTCCACTGAAGACAGGCATTATGAGTAATTGAGCCACTCGGTCAGTTTGATGTATCAGTAAGTCAGCCTCACTGCTATTCAGCAGGAGCACCTTAATCTCTCCCTGATAATCACTGTCAATGATCCCTCCAAGCACCTGAATGCCTTTTACAGCCAGCCCCGATCTAGGGGCGATTAATCCAAAATTCCCGGGTGGTATATGAACACCAACACCGGTCGCGATGATGACCCGATCTTTACCTTTTATAACGGTGTCATCCATGGCATGCAAGTCTAAACCTGCCGACCCTGGGGTCGCTCTACATGGAGCCAAAGCTCCGGGAGTAATTTCCCAGTACATCACAGTCTCTCTGATTTCATTTGGCTGAGCATTAACATTCGGAGGAAACAAACGCATAAGTGGAGATTCAGCATTTAGAAAAGGACGATTATTCAAAATTAATAGCGCTTGGGGCAAAAAGTCTCGCCAATTCTTATACTTGTCATCTGTCAATTTACGCAGTTGCTCCTTCAGCAGACCATTCAATCTCTCCACAAGACCCGAGGCCTGCGGATAATATGGGATATGAAATACCCAGTCAATATTGTTTTCCACACAGAATTCCTGTACCAATCTTCCACGAAAATGGGATGCATTATCAGATTGAATTTGGAATGGCACACCATAATACATCATAATCAATTCCAATGTTTTAATGGTATTCAATTGGGTAGCTTGCTTACAGGGAAGGACTACCAACAGGCCACTGTATGTATCAACAATAGTGCAAACATATTGACAATTCCTACTCATGGGAAGTGGACCGATGTAATCAATCTGCCAAATTTGAGCGGGCAGTTTCCCGCGATGTAAATGACCTTTAACAATTTGGGGCACTTTGCGCTGTCTGATATGCTGACAAATGGGACAATGTAAAATAACATTTTTGATTAAATCTAGGGGAATATAAATTCCTCGATCAGCAGCCCACCTGCTAGTGGCTTTCTCTCCAAAATGTCCTGCCTTCTGGTGGGCCCATTTCGCCAATCCCGCAATATCAGAATCTTGCCTGTCCACCACTGCCTCAGCAATTTTAGATTTCTCATCTGCAATGTTATGAAAAAATTTGTCAAGAGAATCTATCGGGGTGTGAGCATCCACATGGAAGATTGTAACAGTACTCTGTGGGAGCATCTCCCAAATCTCCTGCCATAATTCTTTTCCCCACAATTCTTTTGAATGCAATTTCCAATTATGGGAATGCCAAGTCGGTAACCAAACTGCCAGTCCATTGGCAGTAGACCAAGAATCGGTGAAAATATGACATGTGCCAGGTAACTCTTGTTTCAGAACTTGATAAACAGCATAAAGTTCAGCAAATTGACTGCTCTTACCTTCACCAGTTGTGCTCAGCAGTTTTTGTGTGATCAGATTATAGGACACCGCTTTCCAGTGCCGTTTCGTCCCTATGAACCTTGCTGAACCATCCGTAAACCAGACATGGTTTCTGTCCTCTGCGGACAAATCATCAAAAGGTCTACCCCACTTGACAGGAGACTCCTGTACTAAAGGTACGGAACATTCACTCTCAGTCTCAGTCGATGGCGCTCGCGCCACCTGCTCATGTAAAGATGCAACTCCTTTTTGTCCCACACGTGCCCTGTCTTGTATATACCATTTCCATTTAATCACACTCGCCTCTTGAGCATGTCCAATTCGGTGAGTTTTCGGCGAACTCATAACCCACTGCATGATAGGAATTTCAGGTCGGTGAGTTTTCGGCGAACTCATAACCCACTGCATGATAGGAATTTCAGGTCGCAAAACTATATCATGTCCCAAAGTCAGTTGCTCGGTATCCACCAGAGCCCAATAACATGCAAGTAACTGTTTCTCAAAAGGTGTATAACGCTCACCAGCATCAGGTAACTTTTTGGTCCAGAAACCTAACGGTACTCTACTCTTGCCTTGTTTCTGCCACAAACTCCAATTCGCATAAAGGCCCTGTACAGACACATTCAAATCCACCTCACCATCACGTACGGGCCATAAATCCAAAGCATGCTGAATTGCCTCTTTTGCTAGGTTGAATGCATCTTGCTGTGGTTTACCCCATTCAAATGCATTCTTTTTACGAGTGACCTGGTACAAAGGGGCCAATATTTGACTCAAATGAGGAATATGCTGACGCCAAAAACCAAACAAACCAATGAAGCTTTGGGCTTCTTTCCTATTCCTCGGAACTGCAAAATCAAGGATTTTCTGTTTAACCTGAGGGATCACTTCACGGTGCCCTTCATGCCAATTAATACCCAAAAATGTTACAGCCTGGGACGGGCCTTGTAATTTATCCGGATTGATTTCCCAACCTTTCTCACGCAGGCACTCAATGACTCTGTCCAATTGGGTCTGAACTTCCTCATGTGTTTCGCCTTGGATCAAAACATCATCAATATAATGACACATCTGAATTTGTGGATGAACCGGTACCTCAGCCAAATGCTCTGCCACCAGCCGGTGACATATCGTAGGACTATGCACATAGCCCTGAGGAAGACTTCTAAACGTCATCTGACGCCCGTTCCACGGAAAACTGAACTGTTCCTGACACTCGGGGGCAATCGGAATCGAAAAGAAAGCATTAGCAATATCAATGGACGCATACCATGTACCTGGATGTTTTTGGATTCTTTCAATTAGAGTAATGACATCCGGTACTGCAACGGTCAAAGAGGGTGTGTGTTTGTTCAATTCTCGATAATCAACAGTCATACGCCAAGAATTATCACTCTTACGTACAGGCCAAACAGGATTATTCCAAGCAGAAGTAACTGGGGTTATAACACCTGCATCCACCAACTCCTGAATAGTGGTACTAATCTCCTCATGACCACCTGGAATACGATACTGCTTCTGACAAACCACTTTTGTCGCCTGAGGAACTTTTATGGGGGGCATTCTTAAACGACCAACCCGTATAGGCCTGGACGATATATAATGCGTAGTTTCAAATTGGTAACATCCATCATCTAAATGCAAAGTCATTCCTTTCAAAATATCAATTCCAATTATGAATTCTAAGAGTGGCACCACTAGTACAGAGTATTCTTTTCTAGGGATTCTACCTATTCTCATTTCAAGTAAAGTTTGAACGGCAGGAGTTTCCTTTCCACCCAATCCGGTAATTGTAAAAGGCTGACCTGTAAACTTCTTTGATTTTCCATGAATAAGAGTGGCCTCCGCTCCTGTATCTACCAATGCTCGGGCCCTTTGGATATTACGATGTCTCCAATAAATATCAATATCTACATAGGGTCTATTATCTCTGTGAGCCCATCTGTGTACTGGAGCTTGACCTATTTCCTAGTCATGCTTACTGCATTCTGTGTACCAGGATAAATCAGGATAAAGACTCTCACGTTTCTTAGGTATCGGTACCTCCTGTTCATATCCATTCCCAGTACGAAATGGATTCGTGTCTTCTGCATTGCACTGCTGGTTTCGATCGGCCAAACTATGACGATCCTCTCTCCTCCTCAACTCAGGGGATTGATCCCTATCATCTCTACGTCTGCTGTAAACATAATCATTTCTCCCCCTTTCTCTTTCCTCCTCTCTCTCTCCGTCTCTCTCACGACGGGGGGACATATCACGTACATAACGTCGATCATCACGACGAACAGAGCGCCCACGGCGGTCATCATCACCGCTACCGTCAGAACCACCACGATCACACTCAGTCGTCCGAACACGCCGGGCACCCTCCTTCCGATCCAAGCCACGTTTGCGAAACAACTCCCACAAACGAGCAGTAGTCTCACCGTCAATGTCCTCCCTCCGCACACCATCGGCCAGAAGACCAGAAAAGATATCACGTCTAGTAAGTTTATTGTCACCAGGAGTACGAGTGTCAGGCCGGGACTGACGTTCAGGTTTAAACCACTCACCCAACTCACCGAGTTGGCGTACCGATTCCAGTACCGTAGATAACACGTTACCAGTCTGATTAATAAATAAAGTCATCATGACCTGCTTATAGGCAACAGGGGAAGAACGAATGATACGATTCCGCACAGAAGATATCAACAAACCATCAAGCAACCTGTCAGCAGTACCCAGAAAAATTGCCGTTTTCATCACCTCCTCTTTGAGACGTTGTGCAGCGTCGCGCAAAGTATACCACGGTTTGTCATTCACAGGCCAATCAGACTCAGTAGGATACTTTTGATTACAACCCTCAGTCGCCAATTGAAGTAAAGAAATTTGACCACCACCATTATAGTTACAAAAATGATCCTGTACAGTAGAATCCGAACTCAAGGAACAAAACTTCAAACAATCGCCATTATCTAACATAATGCCAGCAGCGCCCAGTTCATAAAGGCGCACCATCCATGTGAGCAAGGTCTCACCAGCTCGCTGCCGAAATCGCTGCAAAATATCACTAATTTCTTGTTGAGTAAAGTCCTCTAAAGAGTCTAAAGAAACACCCTGCGGAGCAGCGGGAGACTGCTGCAACTTCCGACGAAAAACTGGATGCACTGAGACCGCGGGACGAGCATCACAAGGAGCTCGACCAGTACACGTAGAGGAACAATCAGTGGAAGAAGCATCGACCCCGCTCGAAGGACGAGCGCAATCACGGGGTGCACCATCAGAGGCGCAAGAAGCAGACCTACAATCACGGCCGGAGCGAGAGGACTCGCGCTTGGCAGACTCCTCACCCGAGGAAGGAGAATCACTCGAGTTCCAGATATTACCATCCCATTCATCAGGATTCCAATCCAGTCCGGCTTTCGCCACGACCAGACGCACCTTTCGCGTCGAAACCCGACCACGCCGATTCTTGTATTTATAACGAGCAATTCGCACAGCCGCCCTCTCGGCAATAGTTTGGTACGTCTCAAGTTTGTCAGCAAGCAACTTATTTTGACACCGCAACAAAGTATGAGAATTCTGAATCTCAACAAAGTGCGCTTCCACATCCTTAAGAGATATCTGTAGCTTCAACAACCTCTCATGCAGAATCCTGTACGCAGACAGAACAATCCAACCTCTGCGCCCCAAAATGGGAATCTCCTCACCCTTCGAGACGGGTGCCTTCTGTAAACAAGTAATCACATTAGCCGGCTCCGCCAGCTCCAAAGAAGAATTCCAATTCTCACTCAAACCAGTAGAATCAGCCCACTCACGGGCTAAGGCTTCATAAGGCGTTGAATCCCATCCGGGAATATCAACGGGCAACTTAAAAGTAGATTTTGACTTTCTAGAAAACATCGTGAAAAAGAAAGAGAAAAGAAAGAAGAAGAAAAACTATACACACAATTATACCACAAATAATATACAAACAAAACCACGCACACGCCGAAAGCAAACACGAGACAACACGACGCACACAGGTTTCGAAAACGGTTCGTGACGCCAAATGTTCTGCTTGGGTTTTCGGATCAGATAGAACCCGCTCATCAGAGCCTCTCTAACCCAGCCAGAACGTTACCCTCTCCCTAGGGCCTATTCACAACAAGTAACCACAGATATATACCACCTAAGGACAGGGAATTCCTACTATAGATATATATATATATATATATATGTATTCCAATGGCCCAAAGCTTTATGAGGAAGCACTCGACAGCAAATGAAAAACCAAAAGGTTTATTTTCACCAAGAAACCAGCATTTGCATTCCAGTTAGCATTCATAGCGCCTAACGCGTTTCAAGGCTCCTGCCTTTCTTCAGAGGCGACTTACAAGATGTGAATGTTTCCAGAGAGCTTTTTATTCACAGCTGCATGTAGTTTGTTAATTGCTTTGCTCAGTGCGTTTTTCTTTTCAGTGCATGCTGGAATGAGTAGCTTTTAAATTATGAACTGTGCATCACACCTACTATAGGAGAATAATTTGCTCACAATAGGGACTATGTGTTCCATCATGCAATTAAGGAACTTTGCACTTAGCAAACGCCCACTGGGGGCCATGAAAATAAATAATGCCGGAAATTGAGAGCCAGTGATGCCGTGTTTGTTTAGCAGCCCAGGAAGAAGAGGTTGTTAACCTCGAAACGCGTCGGCGAAAATGAATAATTACTGGAGCATGAAGGCAAGCTGTGATTAATGCCTGATGGTGAGAGTGGTGTCGAGTGACCTTCTAATGCTTTGGGGCACTTTGGTGAAAATATATATATATATCTAGACCTCTTATAATACAAGTGGCGGCCTCGCGATCCCAGACGGACCCAGGACTTCCTACCCAGACGGCAGCCTCAGCCTCGCGGTCCCAGACGGACCCAGGACTTCCTACCCAAACGGCAGTCTCAGCCTCGCGGTCCCAGACGGACCCAGGACTTCCTACCCAGACGGCAGCCTCAGCCTCGCGGTCCCAGACAGACCCAGGACTTCCTACCCAGACGGCAGCCTCAGCCTCGCGGTCCCAGACGGACCCAGGACTTCCTACCCAGACGGCAGCCTCAGCCTCGCGGTCCCAGACGGACCCAGGACTTCCTACCCAGACGGCAGCCTCAGCCTCACGGTCCCAGACGGACCCAGGACTTCCTACCCAGACGGCAGCCTCAGCCTCGCGGTCCCAGACGGACCCAGGACTTCCTACCCAGACGGCAGCCTCAGCCTCGCGGTCCCAGACGGACCCAGGACTTCCTACCCAGACGGCAGCCTCAGCCTCGCGGTCCCAGACGGACCCAGGACTTCCTGCCCAGACGGCAGCCTCAGTACAAGTTCATCCTATGATTACCATAACATACAACAAGGGAATCAGTTTTACTATTTATCAGATCACACAAGAACTGCCAGTTTGAGCACAACCTGTTCTCTGGTTCGAGGGGCTCCTCTCTCCCTTAATCAGTTACCACTTACCTGATCAGGGTTAACATCTGTTCATGTCAAGTCACAGCTGACTAGAAGAATAGGCTACCCTCTTATACAAGAACACGCAGCACATGTTGATTCACTACAAACTGGGTACTTTATTACTCATTACATACGCAATCACATAACATTACTATGTAACACATAACCTGCAAAGAAAAGTGAAAGATTAGGTTGTACACTCTAATAAGAAAGGGGTCGACATCACCTTAGTCGTGTGTAGCCTGCACTCAATGGTCATCTAGGTTTCCTTCTCGTCTGTGCCTCGGCTCGCCTGGAAGTCACACCTCCGCAGTCACGGATCTGTTCCCTTCTCCGAGTCACTGGGACCTCTTCCTCATCGGCTACTCTCTCCTCTCTGGCTATTCTGCTAGAAGAGTATCTGTCTCTCGGTTTTTCTCCGCCTTCAAGTTTGTCATCTGTCTTCCCTGGAATAAGTAGTAGCTTTACTGCTAACGGCTAGATGCCGCCTACGGACTGAAGTAAGTGCACCGTATCTGCCTCAGACTTTCACTAATATAGAGGTGCATTTCCTCATGGAAAATTCCGGCCCGTAACCTGCCGCCCACCAAATTCTTGTACCTCCCCGTACCAAGGACACGTTCCCAGCCGGCCGGCCTGATGTAGTGTCTTCGGCATGAAGAAAAATACAATCCTTCGATAAGGGCTGGCCTGAACCGGTTCTCTCCAAGCGAATAACACCTCATAACTAAAACATCACCCTTAACCTAGAAGCATCTCAAGCTGCCGGAGCAGAAAGAAAGATGGAGTCTCTCCCGTTTGAGGCCTACCAGGCCTGAATTCAGCACGGCTCCATGAAATACCCTCACTACAGGACAGGTTATCCCTAATACTAACGAATCTATCCCCTAGGATATGTGTGCAAGCCCTGATCTATGGGGAAGAACACAGGATCATGTCGAAGTGCCTAGTAAATAGGCTCCATTCACTACTCTAACCCTTAGACTTGGATGGTAAGAGACTGAAGTCACACTAATCACCCGTCAACACAATAGGGCCGGGAAAATCGAGCAGTACATATGCCTAGATATCACACTGGGACATTTCCTAGACAAAATCAATCAGAACATTTGTACAGCGCACTACTTACCTGTGAGGGTCTCAAGGCGCTGGGGGGTGGGGGGGGGGGTGCTGCTATTGCTCGAATAGCCAGGTCCTGAGTCTTCTGAAGGTGAGCAGGTCTGCCGTAGGAGGACGGGGAGGGTGTTCCAGGTCTTGGCGGCGAGGTGGGAGAACGATCTGCCACCGGAGGTCACTCTTCAGATGTGGGGGATTGTGGCGAGGGCGAGGTCGGCGGAGCGGAGATGGCGGTTGGGGGTGTAGAAGCCGAGTCGTCTGTTGAGGTATGCTGGTCTGGTGTTGTGGAGTGCCTTGTGTGCGTGGGTGAGGAGCTTGAAGGTGATCCTCTTGTTGACGGGAAGCCAGTGCAGGTCTCAGGTGGGGTGTGATGTGGCTGCGGCGAGGGATGTCGAGGATCAGGCGTGCAGAGGCGTTTTGGATGCGTTGAAGTCGTTTCAGGAGTTTGGCCGGGGCTCCTGCTTACAGGGCATTTCCGAAGTCCAACCTGCTGCTGACGAGGGCCTGGGTGACCGTTCTTGTTTCAGTGAGGATCCACCTGTAGATCTTGCGGAGCATGCTGAAGCAGGAGGACGAGACGGCGTTGACCTGCTTTGTCATGGAGGGAGTAGTGTCACGGATGAATCCTAGGTTGTGTGCGTGGTCGGTGGGTGTTGGAGCTGTTCCCAGTGCGGTCGGCCACCAGGAGTCGTCCCAAGCCGAGGGGGTGGAGCCGAGGATGAGGACTTCCGTCTTGTCCGAGTTTAGCTTCAGTCGGCTGTTCTTCATTCACTCGGCGACAGCTTTCATTTCTTCATGGAGGTTGGTTTTGGCAGTAAGGGTGTTCTTGGTGAGGGAGAGGATCAGCTGGGTGTCGTCGGTATAGGAGATAATGTTGAGGTTGTGCAGTCGGGCGACGTGGGTGAGCAGGATCAGGTAGATGTTGAACAATGTCGGGGTGAGGGATGAGCCCTGGGGTACGCCGCAGATGATCTTGGTGGCTTCAGAGTGGAAAGGGGGAGGCGGACACTCTGCGTTCTGCCGGAGAGGAAGGAGGTGGTCCAGTCCAGAGCCTTGTTTTGGATGCCAGCGTCATGGAGGCGTGTGAGTAGGGTGCGGTGGCAGACAGTGTCGAAGGCGGCTGATAGGTGCAGGAGGATGAGGGCTGCGGTTTCTCTGTTGTCCCGCAGGGCCCTGATGTCATCGGTGGCGCCGATGAGGGCGGTTTCGGTCCTGTGGTTGCTGCGGAAACCGAACTGGGACAGGTCCAGGATACTGTTCTACTCGAGTTAGCGGGTCACTTGTCTGTTGACTGTCTTCTCAATGACCTTTGCCGGGGACGAGAGTAGGGAGATGGGCCGGAAGTTCTTGATGTCCTTGGGGTCGGCCTTGGTTTTTTTTTGAGTAAGGCGTTGATCTCGGAGTGCATCCAGCTCTCCGGGAAGGTTGCTGCCTCGAAGGAGATGTTGATGGCTTTCCGGAGATGGGGTGCGATGGTGGTTCTGGCGTTGTTGAAGATGTGGTGTGGGCATGGGTCTGACGGAGATCCGGAATGGATGGTGTTCATGATTTTGATGGTGCCGTTGTCGCTTATGTCGGTCCAGGAAAGCAGGGGTTCGGTGCGGATGGTGGTTTGTGGGGATAGAGGTCTCTGGTTGTCGGGATGGTCGTGACGTTGAAGCTGTCGTGGATGTCTGCGATCTTGCGATGGAAGAAGGTGGTAAGGGAGTTGCACAGGTTTTGTGAAGGTGGGATGTTG
Source organism: Triturus cristatus (assembly GCF_964204655.1). NCBI lineage: Eukaryota > Metazoa > Chordata > Amphibia > Caudata > Salamandridae > Triturus > Triturus cristatus. The sequence continues at coordinate 35,357,816 of NC_140593.1, read as the reverse complement.
TTGGTGTTGGAGCTGGCATTGGAGAGTTCCTTCACAATGTTGAAGAGCTCTTTGCTGTTGTCCGTTGTTGTCTAGGCGGTCTTTGAAGGAGGCCCTTTTGGCGGATTTGATGAGGTGATGGTGTCTGCGGGAGGCGTTCTTGTGGGTTACGTAGCTGTCCGGTGTCTGTTAATGGTGCCATTTCTTCTTTAGCTTTTTGCAGGTATGCTTGGAGGTCTTCAATGAACCAGCAGGCTTTCTTGCTGGTGTCTGTTGGAGGGTTTCTTGATCGGGGCGAGGGTGTTGGTGCAGTCGTCGATCCATTGTCTGAGGTTGCGGGCAGCGGAGTCGGGGTCGGTGGGTGGGCTCCAGGCGAGGGTGGTGGTTAGCTGGTCTTCGGTGACTTTGCTCCGGCAGGGGATCTGTTGTGTGCAGTGGTGTGTGGTGGGTTTCCGGAACGTGAAGTGGATGCAGCGATGGTCGGTCCAGTGGAGTTCGGTGCTGTGGTTGAAGGAAACGTGGGAGCTTGCAGAGAAAATGGGGTCAAGCATGTGGCCAGCGGAGTGGGTGGGAGTTGTGACGAGTTGTTTGAGTCCAAGGTTGTCTATCAGGGTGGTGGAGTTGTGGTCGTTGTTGTTCTCGAGGTGGAAGTTCAGGTCCCCGAGAAGGATGTAGTCTGTGGAGGCGAGGGCGTGTGTGCTGACTAAGTCGGCGATGGAGTAGCTGAACTGTACTCGATGTCCGGGGGGGTCTGTAGACGAGGGTTCCTCTGAGGGTGGTGTTGGGATGGGTGTGGATCTGAAAGTGCAGGTGTTCGGCTGTGCTGAGGGGGTCGTCTTTGTTGGTTGAGACTCTGAGAGTGTTCCTGTGGACGATGGCGATTCCTCCTCCTACTCCGTTGGTGTGGTCCCTGTGGGTGATCTTGTAGCCATCCGGGATGGCTATGGCGATGTCTGGTGCCGAGGAGGGGTTCAGCCAGGTCTCCGTCAGGAAGGTGACATCTGAGGAGGTTGAGTCGAAGGTCCCAGAGTTCAACGGCGTGTTTGCGGTCAAAGCAGGTGTTGAGGAGAAGGCATCTGAGGGAACTTGAGGGAACTATTCTCTGACCACTTAGATGTAGGAGGACTGATTGCAGAAAGCATGAAGCCTGGGGAGACCATGACTTAGTTCCTAGACTGAATGAGAGAAGGATAGGGGACAGGAGACAGGACAGCTGTGGTCTGACACGGGTCCCCAGTCTGCATTCTTTTACAACATCCTCAAGAGGGGACTACCCATTGAGATCCAGACCGGATTGGATAATATAGTAGGGCTAGACACTAAACCTTGGCGGGAGTACAAGCCCACATACTGCAATATTACCAGAAAAAAGACTGGGAAAAGCAGGGGCAGGCACAGAGAGACAGCCAAATTGGGCCAACATAAGTTGAAAAGGACCGCCCTGAGAGGGCCTCGCTAGCTGCAAACGTCCTGATGGCACCTGTTACAAGGGGTGCTCCGTTCATGGACTCTGGAGGGCATCTGCTCTGTCGTAGTAGTAGAGGCCCAGGAACCTGGGTCCAAAATGGCCCAATTGTGTGCCACTACTGTCACAGAATAGGCCACTTGGCCAACCAATGCCACCTAACACTATAACATGATCAAAATAGAATAGTACTAGGACAGCACCCGCAAAGCATCTACTCTCAAAATGAAGCACAGGACAACATGTAAACATCAGGTGATCAGCCTGAAGGAAATGCGCTGCAATCACTGAAACTAGCAGGGAATACAGTACAGCAGAGGTCAGACTCGGTCACGGCAAGGTAGGGTGACTGTCTAGGGTGGCAATGCCCTAATGCAATCCCAGAATACAAAAGCACCATAGCCCAAAATCATTTGCTGAGGCAATACACCGACTCATAGCCTCACTCCCTTTGAGGAAATGTGAATTTTATGATCAGTTATGTCCCCTATCTTAGACCCCAACGGCTCCATGTACATGTTACAAGTACATGTATGTTCCCTCCAGTTCCAGCTATGAAGACGCAAATACATGTGCGTCCAACGTCAACATGTCCTCTTTCAGATCCGCCATGAATGGGTCGAATATTCCATTCCTAAGTATGATTGGCCACCGATTTTATATGGTTCACTTTTCACGTTTTACAGTTCAGGCGAGTAGGCCCTGAATTCTGCCATCAAGCCTTTTCCTGCTTCTGCCTCTGAAATGCTCCAGCCTGGACCTGCATCCGTATCCATGAACTTTGTCCTACTCCCTGCGCGGCTAACGGTGCCTGACGCGGCCTGTTGCCTGCCAAAAAACTGTATTCAGCCTTCAAGTTATCTGCTCCGCTCCTCATCCAATGCATTCCTGTCTAGTAGTTTAGGTAAACATCCTTCCAGCTACCGAGCAAAGGGCCCGGCCTCGCTGTCTTTATGCAAGTAATTCATAGCCCCTGTTACCATGGAAGATTCCTGCCCCCTCGCATCTCATGTAGACACATAGACGCTTGTACATGCACTAACAGTCAGTATAGAATAGATTCCGTCCGAGAGACCTTTCCTTTTGGATAAAACAGTTCCTTAAACAAAGATATTAGATACGATTTGGGATTAGGTTGACCTGACCCCCCAGACTTCTGTCTCCACATGTAGAGCTAAATGTCAATTCCCCTTCACCCTCTAGTTGCACGTCAATCACACGTCATGCGGCTGCGCGCGCATCTCTGCCAAATATTTCTGCTGACACTGCAGGATTCTCTTATGGATCCACCCACTTGTGACATCATTTTAAATGACGTTTCTAGTATACGCCTATTATTACGCCTATTTTCATTACGTATATGTATTCTTATCTGTATTATCAGCTGTTACGCCTCCTTCATCTGTCTTAATGTAATGCTTTTCATATATATATCCTTACTTGTCAATGTATTGCCTATCCCTTCCTGAACCTTCGTGGTGATGGAATACGATTGCCTGGTTCGAACCATAATTCCTTTGTAAGGAATAAAGTCCTTTTCAGAACCTCTAATACCACGGATTCTGCCTCTTATTTTGACTGAGTTATTCTTACTAGACTTTACCGCATAAAAAATAGTACAGGTAATTTAAATATTTACCACATAAATTGGCGCCCGAACAGGGACACTTTCTCATCTCACGCGCCGGAGGTGCGTTGCAGGCCCGGTACCCGCAGGATTTCCTGTATCTCCCTCCGGCCAAGCGGGGGTGACTGAGGCTGCGATCAACACCCAGACGAGGCGGTGAGAAGTGCGAAGTATCCCGACCAGAGCCTAGCTGAGAGAGCAAGATCCGAGGTTAAACAACATACTCCTGAGGCGGAAGCCGGGAGAGCTAAGAACTTATTTTAATTGTGTGATACTGTGTTCTATTTTAAAAAGCAAACCTCACTTACTGCACTCTTGGCAGCCTAAACAGCGGACCCCCGCTGCAACGAAACCCCTCATTGTTTGGTCGCTGATCCACGAGGGCGAGGCGCGTCTCGGACACGCCCCCTCGAGTGGCCACGCCCCCAAGCTGTATAAATAGCGCGCCCAGTGCCCTGGCGTCGCGTTAAACAACATACTCCTGAGGCGGAAGCCGGGAGAGCTAAGAACTTATTTTAATTGTGTGAACTGTGTTCTATCTTAAAAAGCAAACCTCACTTACTGCACTCTTGGCAGCCTAAACAGCGGACCCCCGCTGCAACGAAACCCCTCATTGTTTGGTCGCCGATCCACGAGGGCGAGGCGCGTCTCGGACACGCCCCCTCGAGTGGCCACGCCCCAAGCTGTATAAATAGCGCGCCCAGTGCCCTGGCGTTGCGTTAAACAACATACTCCTGAGGCGGAAGCCGGGAGAGCTAAGAACTTATTTTAATTGTGTGATACTGTGTTCTATTTTAAAAAGCAAACCTCACTTACTGCACTCTTGGCAGCCTAAACAGCGGACCCCCCGCTGCAACGAAACCCCTCATTGTTTGGTCGCCGATCCACGAGGGCGAGGCGCGTCTCGGACACGCCCCCTCGAGTGGCCACGCCTCCTCCTACGTCCAGAACTTCCACTATTTATCATGTGTCTTGGTAGGAAGCGCAGCGGACGAGCGCAGCGGGAGCGCCGTCTGCGCGCCGAAGGCCCGCCTAAGGCGCGCCTAAGGCAAGCCCGTCTGCGCCCGTCATCGCCAGACCATCGCCTCTCGCCAGTCCCCCTGTTCCAACCAGACCCCTGCCTACACGATATGGTCGCAAGGAACTCCTTGCCTTGAACACTAGCCAAAGCTGCTCCGACGCCATTGGCATCCTAGGCCACTCGCCACTCCACTGTGCTCGATGCCATTTTTCCACTAGCATGCCCGCTCGAGTGTGGGATAATCGCACCGCAACTACTACCCCGCCCCTGACGATACTACACCTCAACGTCAGATCCCTCTCTAAACACCACCTTGAGGTAAATTCACTTCTACAGGAAGAAAATCCGGACGTCCTGTTCTTGTGCGAAACATGGCTACGAGACGGCATAACTACCATCCCCAACCTGGCGCTCCCTGATGAGTTTCACTTGGTCACCATAAACCGTGAAACCCGGGGTGGCGGCATCGCAGTCATCTACAAAAAGAACCTCACTTGCTCCTTTATCAAAGAACCTCTCCCAGACTGCGAATGCGCTCAATTCAAATTCAGCATCAGTCCCCAGTCTACGTTATCCGGCCTTTACATATACCGCCCACCAGGCCAGGCCTCAAGGTTCATTGATGCTCTCCTCGAAATTTCCACGACGCTCATCACAAAATCTGCCAATTTCACCATACTAGGTGATCTTAATCTGCATTTTGACTTGACTAATGACCATACCATCTCTAGCCTTCTTGCTGACCTTTCTGCGCTACAACTTAACTCACTAGTCCATGCTCCTACCCACATGGCAGGCCATACCCTGGATCCGATCTTCACTAACATCCAAGAGGCAGTCACTGATATCCCCTCCCCAATGGGATGGACAGATCACTACCTCGTTAAACTTATGGTTCCTGCACCACATCGGCAGTTCAAAACTGAATCCAACCAACGCCTTAAAAGACCTTGGCATAAGCTCTCCACCCCCGCCTTACACAAAACCTTAGGCGACTTCCACTGCGAAACTCATCAGGAGATTGAAGCGGCCTACGCCTCGTTCACTACCTGGATTACCAATGGCCTTGACACTCTCATCCCAGCTAAACTGACTAAAGGACGCAACACGCCCTCCAATCCATGGTACGACGATACCCTCAAAGCGCTACGCAAGGATTGCAAAAAAGCCGAGCGCCAATGGAGGAAAAACTTTGATAATCAGGATAAAACAAACTATTTATCCAAACTTAAAATCTACCATAAAGCCATCAGATCCTCCCGCGCTTCATTTTATGCTAACAAAATCAGCTCTAACTCAAACCCAGCTAAAGTCATTTTTAAACTAGTCAAAGAACTCCAAAACCCTAGGGCACCATCTCCAAAAATCTCCTCCAACGAACAATGTGAGCAGCTTGCCATATACTTCGTTGAAAAAGTTCAAAAAATATATGCCACCTTTCTACAGAACTCTCCTCATTCCAGACAGCCTGCAACTCTAGCCCCCAGCCGTATCCCTCTTACCCAAATTCCTGCCATTTCGGCTGCCGAACTGAACAAACTTTGCAGGAAGGTGAAGTCTGGTTCCCCCGCTGACCCTATGAGCCCCTCTCACTTCCTGGACTCACTGGATCTTTTTTTATCTCCCATGTTGGACATCCTCAACCTCTCCTTTTCCTCGGGCTCTGTACCCATTGCCTGGAAACAAGCGTGGGTATCACCAATAATCAAAAAACCCACCCTCGACCCTTCCAAACCAGAAAGCTACCGTCCAATATCCCTTCTACCCTGGCTATCCAAGATAGCAGAGGCCCATGTCAACGGCATTCTCTCGAAACATGTGGACCGTCACGGTATTCTGGATCCTTCCCAAAATGGCTTTCGAGCGGGCCATAGCACTGAGTCTGCCTTATTGGCCACCACCGAACATCTCAGGACGATCCTGGACTCCGGACAAAGTGCTGCGCTGATTCTATTAGACCTCAGCGCAGCCTTTGACACGGTGTCCCACGACATCCTTTTGGAACGTCTAGAGAAGGCCGGTGTGACAGGCCTTGCTCTTTCATGGTTCCAATCCTTCCTAAAGGACAGATCCTTCAAGGTGTCAGCCCCCCCATTTCTTTCTAAATCTCATCCCATAGCCCAAGGAGTCCCCCAGGGTTCAGCGCTGAGCCCCTCCCTCTTTAACTTATACGTCCAGCCGCTTGCTGATGTGGCCAAAGAGTGGGGGCTCACGGTGGTCTCATACGCCGACGACACCCAGCTTGTCGTCACCCTCTCTGAAAGCCCGTCCACCGCGGCATCCAAGTTTAGAGAGGGCATGGCATCAGTGGCTCAATGGATGACGGACAACTACCTCCAACTTAATGCCGGGAAAACCGAGGTGCTACTCCTCGGCCGAAACACCTGCCTATGGAATGAGCACTGGTGGCCGTCATCCCTTGGCACCATTCCATCCCCTAAAAACTGTGTAAAAAATTTGGGAGTTTGGATGGATGCCAACCTCAGCTTCCAGTCACATACTAAAAAGGTGGCAGCCACCTGCATAGGGCTCCTAAGAAACCTCCGGCCTATACTCGGGCTATTTGACTCTAAAGCTCGCCAGCTAATTATCCAGGCAACCATCTTGTCTCGCCTGGACTATGCCAACGTCCTTCTATTGGGAGCAAATAAAGCTGAAACGGCCAGGTTCCAACGTATCCAGAACACGGCGGCCAGAACTCTGGTCGGTCTCCCACGTAGATGCTCAGCCAGAGCCACCATCCGCAAACTGCACTGGCTGCCCGTAGAACAGAGAGTGAAATTCAAAGCTCTTATCACGATCTTCAAGATCGTCAAACAGGGAAATCCCCCACTGTTGCGAAAGCTGGCCCGACTCTATGTCCCTGGCCGTGACCTTCGCTCCTCTAATCAACTTCTTCTGACAGTCCCCAGAGTCAGACTTAGTCGCATTGGTGGCCGCTCCTTTAGTGTCCTAGGGCCCAAACTATGGAACGATCTCCCCCCCAGCATCCGCTCCATAGACTGTCTCCCAGTCTTTCGCAAAGCTATCAAGACCCACCTCTTCCCCGCTCTCTAGGGTTCTTGGCCTTCCCTCCCCCGTTCAGTAGGAACTTGCTTGTTGCTAGCGCCGGGACACCCCATTGCTGGGGTAGCTGTTGCGCTTTACCAAACCTAGAAAATAGAAAAAAAAAAATAGGTATACAGAGGCCCACCAGGTTCCGAGTCAAGTCGAGTCCAGTCCGGTCCAGTTCAGTTCAGTTCCGAGGCCTTCCGTTCCGTGCTACCCGGTGAGTACCGTTGCTGGGGAGGCATTTAGACGTGCACATGAGTTTGTGCCGGTCACGACGGGTTTGGGTACACAGATCCGGTCTGCACTGTTTCAGCAGTGTATCTGTACTGTTTAGCAGTATATCTAGTATGACTTGTATATAATTCAGTATTATCTAGTATTAGTATTATGTCAGTAACTAGTTTTCTTCTAATTATCATTGTTCGTTAAATGTTAAATGTTAAATGTTAAATGTTTTACTGTGTTTAAAAATTGTGGTATGAATGAGTGTTCATTATTGTGTTTATCGTATTAATTGTGTTCAAGTCCAGTTTGAGTAAAGAATCAAGTAGCAAGGTTTAAAGATGCCGTTCTTTTCAAAATTAAGACAGATCAAAACTAGAAAAGGAGTACTCGAAGAAGCTGTTCCCATTCCACCTAGGGACACTCCAGGGTATTTTATGTATCATAAACATGGCCTAGATGCCGTATTATATCTTGACTTATGGGTGGACTACACCAAGGATCTAGCAGAAAGTCAGAGGTGGCCCGTAGCTGGGACATGGGATGCAGATTGCATCATGAGAGTAGAAGAAGAATTATGGAAAAAGAAAGCCAGACAGTCACAGAAAGATGCCATTGAACTATGGCGTAAAGAATCGCATAGACGCACAGAGAAAGAGCTCAGAAAAGAAGAGAAAAGTAGGGAGAACTCAAATAAAGCCCGAGAAAATATATTAATTGAGGAAGGTATCCGAGTAAAAACAGAACAAGTAGACAGACAACGAAATACTCTTATGAATGGTATGTATCCTCTTTTGGCCGAAGGTTTACCTAAGGCCACCCCGGAAATACCGAAAGATTTGCCACCCCCATTACTCCCGATTAAAGCACATCCCAAGACCGCAAAAGATATTTTCCTTTCCTCCTATTTAGACGATGTAGCTCCCGAATATGTTAATGTTCCACCACACACGCCACCTGTCGATGGTGCTCAACCCCGAGATCATCCGCCCCCACCTCCGCAACAACAAACTCCTCCGCACATTCCAATAGGTCCATCTGTTTCCACCGCTTTTCCTGCATCCACAGTTTCTACCTTACATTCCACAAATCCTTTCGTGCCTAGCACCTCAGAAGGTGCGACAGCAATTTTTGCCACACCACCGTCACGAACTAAATCGTCTCTTAGAGATTTAGCAAACCAACGTACTCCCCAAATAGCAACGTCCGACATGTTTAAGGAACATCTTGTGGATTATAGATATGATCCAGTGCCCGGTAAAAATGACAGAATGCTGCTATCATCACTACGTATACGACGAGCTTCAATATATTTAACGACACTACCAGGAATGGTTAATCATCTAGACAATATATATCGCTTTGTCCAAACAGGGCAAGGCCCTGAAAGTATTGACGAAGCCATGGAATACCAGAAAGTGGATATACAGAGACTACTGTTACGCTTCTTCATAAACTGCTTGATCAGAGACAGAGATAGGTCTGAGGTAGATCAGGATGAAATGCAAGTACTTACCAGATGGGGTCAGAATATATCAGAGGGAAAACACGATAAACAGACATGTATAGTAGCTATGTGCCGAAAGATCCGCAAAGAAGTAGAACGAATACATAAAGCCAGATTGGAGGCAGACAAAACTGAATCAGAGGGAGAGGAGGAGGAAGAATCAGAAATGCCCACAGGACAATTAGAAACGATAGCTTATGTAGGTAGGGGAAGACCTTGTAACAATACCAGATACTTTAATGATCCAATACGTCCGATACGTCCAGAATGCAACAGACATTTTCAAGCCCCTATGTTAAATGCAAGGTCCCCTGAACACCTATTCCAGGCTGCTGATAAATTACTTCGAGACCGAAGGGGGTACCACATGCTCGATTCTATGGATGAACAAGAATTAGCCAGGTCAGCAGTACAATGGGCTGACAGTTCTGAAAAATACAGTGATGATGCGTTAGCACACACGTTTTTGAATCTCACCCCAGACGTACAGCGTTTAGCTGGTATATACATGATACAACACCTCCTTATATTACATAGAAGCCAACACTCCGATCCTGGTCCCCTACCTGATATACTGATAGAATTACTCACGAATAAATGGAGAGGTTCAGGTACTGATTTAATTAAAGAAATTCTAGAATATCGACACCAGTACATTGTCTTCGTATGCCCAGAACATGTTTCAGTTCCCCTCAAGGAAAGAAAAACGTATCACATAGACAGACAGAATCCCTTACGCGAAGTGCACCCAGTCAGAGGTGATGACAATACTTTTAAACGCGTGTTTGTGTACACGCCCATAACTAAAATTGAATTATTAGAAATGAAGAAAGTTGTACCTAGCCATGACAAAGACCCAGCAGGTTTCCACCGTGAGATAAGACATGTTACTCATGGGAGAGTATACTTACCCTGACATTATGAAAATATTAAAAGTGTTATTGCCTGCCGGTATTTACGAGAAACTCAAAGAAAAGGAATGGGAGGTGGGAGACCAAAAGATAGATTGGACAGCATTAGAAAACGAAGAAAAGGCCCGAGCTGCAGGTTCAGGGCTTGGGGAAAAGACTACAGCATTACCAGGATTATTAGTGCAGGTACTACCACGTTTGTTAACTACGAAAAAGGAAGACTGGGGTGCAATTTCAGCCTGTAAACAAAAACAAGATGAAGACACTAGTGATTTCTATTCCCGATTTGAAAAATGTTTTGGTATTAATAGTGGCATAAAAGCAAGTAGTGAGTCGTATCCACATCTGTTTGTGACAAAATTAGTTGAAAATTCCTTGCCCCAAGTTAAGAATAGAGTACTGAAATTCGAGAGTACTTGGCAAGGTAACACACCGTCACAGATGTTACAAATGTTACAATATCATCACAATAGAATTAGAGAAGAACAAGAACATGAACAAAGACGTATGAAAGACACGAAAATGAAAATGCTTGTTGTGCAGTCAGTTCCAGCTGACGGTCATAAAAAGGGTACGACGCAGTCCAATGATTCAGCGGGTCCTGTTAGAGGGACATGCAACTATTGTAAACAGCCAGGTTATTATATACACGATTGCGCAGTTCTGAAACATAATATCTCTACGGGTATAACGAAGGAGAGACCACGTCCGCCTAGACAGGATCAGATCCAACAACAAGTCCCTCAGCATGCGCAACCTATGCCAGTTCCACAACAGACCGCACCACGACCACAACAACAGCCACAGCCTATTGCTGCAACACAAAACACGACACAACAGATGTACCAGTATGCACAAAATGACTACCCAGAGTATCAGCGCTACACATGAAATAGCCTAGAGAGGGAAGTTGGCTTACCCCTTATTGAGGTTCCTGTAGATCAAGAGGGTCCTTATGTACAGAGTCAAGTATTAGGGAAAGACAGAAGGTTCCTACTTGATACAGGGGCAAGCAGAACAACTATCAGTCACAGCGAAGTCCCAGGGGCACCCCTCTCAGGCTCACAAAATATTTCCCTTGGTTTTTCAGGAAAGCCTACTATTAACAAAGTATCGCAACCGCTTGCATTTACAGTTGGTCCATTAACACGGACTACAGATCTATTGCTTACGAAATCATGTCCAGAAAACTTGTTAGGTATAAAGACATTGAAAGCTCTAGGAGCTATAATATGTTGTTCTCCGGACGGAGTACGACTATTTTTACGTGTCTAGAGACATGGATCACCGGTTACAGAATCTACCTGCACATTTATGGGCACAAGGCCCCACTGATGTAGGTTGTATGCACATTACACCATATCGAGTCACACTCAAAACAGGAGTAGTACTACCACGAATACGACAATACAAGTTACCCCCAGATGCTGTTGTGGCTTTGCTGCAAATCATTGATGAGCTCATTGCACAAGGAGTGGTCGTGGAAACCGACTCCAATGTATGTAATTCCCCGATTATTCCGATTCTTAAACGAACTGATCCAAAAGCACCCCCAGTATATCGATTAGTTATTGATCTGCGAGAATTAAATAAATGCATTGTACCACAATACCCCGTGGTCCCAGATATTTCTTCATTACTGACAGCTATTGATTCAGAGGCAACGTTCTTTACTGTAATTGACCTCAAGAACGCCTTCTTCAGCGTCCCAATCGATCCGGAAAGCCAATATTTGTTCGGATTCAGTTTAAATGGACGAAGTTTTAAATTCACAAGCGCACCTCAAGAATTCACAGAAAGCCCCAGCATCTATAGCCAAGCACTGAAAAGAGAACTTGACAGTATCCACATGCCAGCTAACACTGCCCTGCTTCAATACGTCGATGATCTGCTGATCACCGACCGAAGCGAACCTGAATGTGAAAAAGCATCACTGACGGTTTTACATTTCTTAGCCGACAAGGGGCACAAAGCGTCCCCTTCGAAGCTGCAATTCTGTGTCCAGCAAGTTGTGTACCTTGGGCACTTGCTGTCCAAGGGGGGAAGACAGCTTACACCCGACCGTATCCAGTTAATTGTTAACATGCCGCCACCCAAGACACAAAAGGAGGTGCGGGCATTCATAGGCCTCACTTTGTACTGTAGGCAGTGGATCCCTCAATATGCATTTCTAGCAAAACCACTCATTCAATTAACAACACAGGAGGCAGCGACATCGACTGTCCTCCCTTGGACTCAGGAACATACACAAGCTTTTGAAAGCTTAAAGAAAGCTTTATGCCAAGCACCTGTTTTAGCAACACCATGTTACAGCAAACGTTTTACACTCTTTGTCACAGAACGTGAAGGTACTGCTTTGTCAGTACTCACGCAGGAACAAGCAGGATCACACAAGTCATGTGCTTATTTTTCTAGTACATTAGATCCCGTAGCTCAGGCTCTTCCTGCGTGCCTGAAATCAGTCGCAGCAACAGCTTTAGCAATCAGACAAAGCGATGCCATAGTGTTAGGACATCAATTGACAGTACAAGTACCACACGCAGTAGAGGTTCTCTTGAACCGGACCCAAACACAACACTTGACTATAGCAAGACTGACGGGTTATGAATTGACATTGTTCCAGCCACACATAGAAATCAGACGTTGTAGTACATTAAATCCTGCCACACTTTTGCCATTAAGTGGAACAGACCCACTGGCACATGATTGTATTGAAGTTATTACTATTACGACGAAACCCAGACAAGACTTGACAGATATTCCACTATCAGATCCAGACCTGACATTGTATGTAGATGGTTCATGCATGAGAACAAATACAGGAGAGTTAGTGGCCGCTTATGCAGTCACAACAGACACTGAAGTTATTGAAACAAATTGTATCGATACCTTGTCAGCTCAAGCAGCAGAGCTCATCGCTCTGACACAAGCCTGTATTCAAGCCAAAAATAAGAAAGTCAACATATACACAGATTCACGTTATGCATTCGGAGTCGTCCATGACTTCGGCGTGCTTTGGCGAGAGAGAGGTTATTTAACTTCTCACGGTGCCCACATCCAGCACGGTCCCCTTATTCAAGCTCTGTTAGATGCAATACATCTGCCTACTGCAATATCGATTATGAAATGCAAGGCCCATACGAAAGTGACTGACATTATTTCTCAGGGTAACGACCTAGCTGACAGAACAGCTAAACAGACTGCTCAGAATCAGACCCATACAACTGACACGACAAAGACAATAGTTCCGACACCAACACACTGCATGACAGTTAAGGATCCCGCCCTTGATGTAATTGACATACAGACACATGCTACACCAGAAGAAATAAAGAGATGGACTGAATTAGGAGGGATCCAAACGGATCAAGGATGGATGACGAAGGGAAAATCTATATGGTTTCTTCCTGACTCCATGGTTCAAGTCATCATTAACACAATACATAGTCCAGCGCACCTAGGAGAGAAAGCTATGCTAGACAGTATTCAACACATTTGGTTCAATAAACACTTGCGAGCAGCAGCTAAACAGAAAGTACGTACCTGCATGATTTGTTGTCAGTTCAATCCAGGAAAAGGCGTACCTGTAGAACAGGGTGGATTTCAACCTCCCGATCACCCTTTTGAAGTCCTCCAGATGGATTATATCCAGATGGAACGATGTCGAGGATTCAAATATGTCCTCGTAGTTGTATGCGCTCTTTCCCGGTGGACAGAGGCGTATCCCGTCTCAGATTACACTGCCCCGACTACTGCCAAACAGTTAGTTCGAGAATTCTTCCCACGGTATGGTTTGCCCCGTGTCGTGTACTCAGATAATGGCCAGCCATTCTCATCCGAGCTAATGAAACATGTTTCACTTCTGTTAGGCTACCAATGGAAATTCCACTGTGTCCGACATCCCGAGGCAGCAGGTCTCGTGGAGCGACATAATCAAACTCTGAAAATTAGACTGTCCAAAGTATGTAGAGAAAAAGGTGTCGACTGGATAGTAGCTTTACCAGTTGCGCTCTTTTACATGAGAATGGTAGCACACTCTCGAACAGGGCTATCCCCGTATGAGGTGATCTTCGGTAGACCACCAAATATGTGGGGGACGCCTATACCTCGTAAAATCACTGATGTTGATTGTAATATGTTGACAGATTACCTGGCTTCCTTGATGTCTGCACTACAATCTTGTCGTTCACAGGTAGCTGCAGCCTTCCCCGATAACACTGAGGTGAAGCCCCATGACGTGGTTCCGGGGGACCTTGTGCTTGTAAGGAACTTCGACAGAAGGAACCCGCTGGAGCCTCGCTGGCAGTCGCCCTAGCTCGTCTTATTGACCACAAGGACAGCTGTGAAGATTGAGGGACGCAAAGGGTGGTTGCACTCGAGCCATATCAAAAAATTTCATGGACTACCATCTGACTTGAACTTTCAGCCCTGCATTTCCTCACAGACTGACTCAAAACTCCCCCTGGTTGATAAGCCAGATACACCAGAATCCAGGCACCTGGACTTGGTCCGGTTGGTTCTGGAGCATGTTGTCAGCCTGGGGATGGAGGATCCTATCCTTCCTAGGTATTGGCTTTCTCATACTATTCAGTTGCTGCTTGTGTCTACAATGTGGGCCAGCGATTTGTGGTCTGTGTGCCACATCGTGTATCCCGCCTTCAAATTTTCATTCAAGATCCCGGAAGAAGAAAGAAGAACAAATGATGCTATATGAACAGATTGATGGATTGATGAAGATGGATATTTCATGAAGGGTCCGTAGGGGACAAGGAGGGAATGAGGAAATGTGAATTTTATGATCAGTTATGTCCCCTATCTTAGACCCCAACGGCTCCATGTACATGTTACAAGTACATGTATGTTCCCTCCAGTTCCAGCTATGAAGACGCAAATACATGTGCGTCCAACGTCAACATGTCCTCTTTCTGATCCGCCATGAATGGGTCGAATATTCCATTCCTAAGTATGATTGGCCACCGATTTTATATGGTTCACTTTTCACGTTTTACAGTTCAGGCGAGTAGGCCCTGAATTCTGCCATCAAGCCTTTTCCTGCTTCTGCCTCTGAAATGCTCCAGCCTGGACCTGCATCCGTATCCATGAACTTTGTCCTACTCCCTGCGCGGCTAACGGTGCCTGACGCGGCCTGTTGCCTGCCAAAAAACTGTATTCAGCCTTCAAGTTATCTGCTCCGCTCCTCATCCAATGCATTCCTGTCTAGTAGTTTAGGTAAACATCCTTCCAGCTACCGAGCAAAGGGCCCGGCCTCGCTGTCTTTATGCAAGTAATTCATAGCCCCTGTTACCATGGAAGATTCCTGCCCCCTCGCATCTCATGTAGACACATAGACGCTTGTACATGCACTAACAGTCAGTATAGAATAGATTCCGTCCGAGAGACCTTTCCTTTTGGATAAAACAGTTCCTTAACCCCTTCGGTGCCCGCCCCTTTCCCCGCCCTGTGCCGGCCGTTACATTAGCGGGCGGGGTTTGTGAAGAGCTGGACTGAATGAAAGAGGCATTTATAGAGCGCATGGCTACCCTAGGGCCTCCCAGCGCTGAGAACCAGATGGCGGGGGGCAGATAGAATTATACCTTAGGGAAAAAATGCGTCTTCAAAAGCCGTCGAAAGGGCAGGTATTCCTCCTCCAAACGGATAGTCAGGGAGGGTGTTCCAAGTCTTAGAAGCGACATAAGAGAAACAGCGACCTCCACATCTGGTCCTGACAATTCTCGGTACCATGGCAAGGCGCTTATTTTCAGAGCGAAGGTGCCTTTTAGGCTGGTATAGAGAAACTATCTTTTGAAGGATTGGAGGTCCATTCGCGGCCATGATCTTGTGAGTGACACAGAGGGCCTTGAATTTGATCCTTTCTAAAACAGGGAGCCAGTGCAGTTGTCTAATAGCCTTTTTTGCTGAGTCTAGCCGCGAAACTTGCAAGAGAATTCTTGCCGCACAGTTCTGGACCTTCTGTAATATGCATATTGTAGACTGGGGGGCTCCTAAGTATAGGGCATTAGCGTAGTCCAGACGCGACAATATTAGTGCCTGGAGGAGTAGTCTTCTTGCATGAAATGGGAGAAGAGGCAAGATCTTTCGTGCTGACTTCAAAATCCCGAAGCAGCACCCAGCTACCTTGCTAGCCTGTGTCTTCATGTCTAATCTTGCGTCAAGCCAGACTCCTAAGCTCTTGATCTGTTTTTTCGGAGTGGGCGGGTTACCCATACAACTAGGCCATGCTAACGGCGTGTCTGGAGGCAGGGGTTTTCCCAGCAGCATAAGGTCTGTCTTTGATCCATTGAGCTGGAGACAGGACTCTTTCATCCACACGGATATCTCCTCCAGGCATCTGGAAAGATTACTTCCTGGATGTCCTGGGTTTTTAAGGGAGACAATCAACTGCGTATCGTCGGCATACATAACAATTTGTATGCCGAATGCCTCCACTATTTTAGCCAAGGGGCACATATAAATATTAAAAAGAGTGGGGCTAAGTGATGAGCCCTGAGGCACTCCACTCTTCAAAGGCACCTTCCTTGAAGTCACATTCTCCTCAAAGAGCTGGAATGTGCGGCTTTCCAGAAAGGAGGCTATCCATCTCAGTGCGGTACCGTTCATCCCCATCTCGTAACATCTTGTAATGAGAATTTGATGGTTGACGGTATCAAAAGCCGCACTGAGATCAAGGAGGATTATTGCAGCTGATCCTCCTGAGTCCATAATTTTCCTTGCCTCCTCTACCACGGCAATCAGGGCGGTTTCCGTGCCCTGTCGAGATCTAAAGCCAGTCTGTGTTGAGTGCAAACAGTCATGTTCCTCCAAATAAGTGGAAAGGGTAGTATTGTCGTACTTCTCTGCTATTTTAGCTATTCCCGGGAGCAGGGAGATAGGGCGATAGTTGGCCATTACCTCCGGATCTGATCCAGGTTTTTTTAGCAGGGCCTTTACCATTGCTTCTTTCCATAGTGAAGGAACTTTGCCTGTTGACAGTGAGGAGTTAATAAGGGTTGCAATAACAGGGGCTACCTCTGGGGCCACCTTGTGCAACACTGTGGGGGGCGCCTGGTCTTTAGGGGAGCCTGATTTAAGTTTGTTAAGTACGGACATCACTATATCTGAATCCAGGGGCGGAAAAGATTCCAGACTCTGGTCTCGGCGATCTCTAATTTCTTGCAGAGAGGCATTAAGGTCAGAAGTGGTGACTGTCGAAAAGGCTGAATAGATCGCCTGTACCTTATCGTGGAAATATTCTGCTAACTTGTTACAGCGACCTTGTACATCAGTAGAGGTCATCGTGGTGCATGGAGGAGTAGTCAAAGATTTAAAAATTTTAAAAATTTCTTTAGGAGAATTAGGTGCTGATAAAATCTTTGCTTCATAAAACTTAGATTGTGCTTTCCTAATCTCGGTTTTATACAATTTTAGTGCATCACGATAGACTTTCTTTTTTTCACGTGAAAAGTCTTTCCTCCACTGCCTCTCGAGATGCTTACAGTTCCGTTTAAGATCTCTGAGCTCCGTAGTGAACCAAGCAACTTTTTTTGGGCCCTTTTTGATATCCCTGAGTTTTATGGGGGCTAATACGTCCAGTGAATTTTTAATCCAGAGATTGAATTGTAAATTTGCCTTCTCAGGGTCAGGGTCTAGACAGGGACGGGTTTCTTTGAGAATGGCAGTCCATTCTTCCACAGAAATATTAGACCAATTCCGGTTCATAATTTTGGAATGGTTTCCAACTTTCCTACTCGTGGAGGCTGACCAGGAAAATGAGATAAGATAATGGTCAGTCCAGGGGAGGGGATGTGGGTCATCTACCCGAATGAGGGTGTTGGTAAAGATCGGGTCCAACAGGTGACCTTTGACGTGAGTTGGACCCGTCACTTTCTGAGAAAGGAGTAGCACTTCTAAGGCGTCAGATACTTCTTCCACATACGTGGCCGTACGGGATTCGAGGTGTAGGTTAAGGTCTTCCCAAAACCGTGAAGTTTGGCAGGGAGCTAACCAATAGAGAAGTATTATCCACCAAGTCCCCAAGAAAAGATCCAATCGCACCTGGGGGTCGGTATATTAACATACCTGAGAAGGTGCATGTGGGTGTAAATTTAATAGAAAAAGAGCAGCTTTCACAATCTCGGATAAGCCCGTCAGAAATCCTGCAGCTAAAGGAATCCCTATGGATAATAGCAAGCCCTCCCCCCCTGGTAAGGGGGCGATCTTGTCTTTGGATAGTGTAACCTGGGGGGAGTGCCTGAACAACCGCTGAATTAGACCAGTCCGTCAGCCAAGTTTCAGTAAGAAACATTATATCCGGGCTGGTATCTTCTAAGAGCAGTCTTATTTCAAGCGAATGTTTTGGTAGTGAGCGGCAGTTTACCAGCTTCATTTTGAAGTCCGAGATTACAGGACATTTCTTCCCTGCCTGATCCTCTGGGTTCAGGAGGAAATTGCATTGAGTGCAGTGAGTCTGGTCAAAGGGGGGGCCCAAAGAGTGATGACATTGTTGTGTGCCACAAAATTTTCTTAACTGATCGGACGTATAGGGGCGTAGTGTTACAGCAGCGGGAGCAGGGATCATGGCCTCTGGTCTCGGTCGGGCGCGGACGGGCGCAGACGGGCTTGCCTTTGGCACGCCTTCGGCGCGCCCGCTGCGCGCGTCCGCTGCGCGCTCGCCACATCTGCCCCTTTTCAGCCAGGACGCCCAAGCTCTCTGCGGCAGCTGCACCGCTGACCTCCACCTCCCAAGATGTCCGCCGCCCCCGGAGTATAACACACACTCCGTCCCCAATTGCACGCCACAGATGCCCCACAAGTCAAGAACAGGTAAAGTGCAATTAGTACGATTCTAAAACAGATTTTAAAAGTTAACTTAGCAGCGATTCAATTTTAAAATGTAACTGAGTAAAAAATAACGCACAGCTCGAGCACGCAGCTTCCTTCTGAGCCGCCTAGGTTCTAATGCGCGCTCGCCACATCCGCCCCTTTTCAGCCAGGACGCCCAAGCTCTCTGCGGCAGCTGCACCGCTGACCTCCACCTCCCAAGATGTCCGCCGCCCCCGGAGTATAACACACAACTCCGTCCCCAATTGCACGCCACAGATGCCCCACAAGTCAAGAACAGGTAAAGTGCAATTAGTACGATTCTAAAACAGATTTTAAAAGTTAACTTAGCAGCGATTCAATTTTAAAATGTAACTGAGTAAAAAATAACGCACAGCTCGAGCACGCAGCTTCCTTCTGAGCCGCCTAGGTTCTCGTCATGGGCACAGCGCCACCGCGGCCCATGACGAGTCCAGCTCGTCACGGGCACCGAAGAGGTTAAACAAAGATATTAGATACGATTTGGGATTAGGTTGACCTGACCCCCCAGACTTCTGTCTCCACATGTAGAGCTAAATGTCAATTCCCCTTCACCCTCTAGTTGCACGTCAATCACACGTCATGCGGCTGCGCGCGCATCTCTGCCAAATATTTCTGCTGACACTGCAGGATTCTCTTATGGATCCACCCACTTGTGACATCATTTTAAATGACGTTTCTAGTATACGCCTATTATTACGCCTATTTTCATTACGTATGTGTATTCTTATCTGTATTATCAGCTGTTACGCCTCCTGCATCTGTCTTAATGTAATGCTTTTCATATATATATCCTTACTTGTCAATAATGTATTGCCTATCCCTTCCTGAACCTTCGTGGTGATGGAATACGATTGCCTGGTTCGAACCATAATTCCTTTGTAAGGAATAAAGTCCTTTTCAGAACCTCTAATACCACGGATTCTGCCTCTTATTTTGACTGAGTTATTCTTACTAGACTTTACCGCATAAAAAATAGTACAGGTAATTTAAATATTTACCACACCTTACCTGCTCCGTTGCCAGTGTTCAGGACCATCATGCCATGTCGCTAGGGAATCCCCACTAGAGTTTGCTATCCGGTTGCTGCTGATCTCCCCCCCCCTGCCCCCCCACCCGAGGTCCCATGCCCCAGAGGGAAGGCAGAGTGACAAGGGAGCAGGATAGCCCCCGCCAGCGCACAACAGGCACCCGGTGCCACTAGCCCATATTAAATGTTGATGGATCTGTATTGGCAGTGTGGGGACCTTGCCTACACCCAGATCACCCCAGATGGCACGGCCTCTTCCACCCCCGCCCCGACCATACACACCCCTACCCTGGTTGTTCCTGGAAAAGATCTGTCTGAGATGTCTCAACATCCATTACAGAAGAAAACAACTCTGTGGCATCAGGCTAAAAGGGGAAGAACTGCTGAGTATTTTCGGCTGGACTGAGTACAAGGGCATTTCAGAAGAAGTCCGACTGTTCACAGAAGCTCAAGTAAATGCCAGAGGATCAATACCCTTTTTGACTATGCAAACGAAAGCCAACGCCCGCTGGTTACAAACAACCAGGTGGGAAATCATGAAATTCCTCAACCGTACTGAGCTCATCCTTAACGCTATCAAAGAAGATTTGTGAGCCATCTGCCTTATGGTGATGCAACACCAGCATATGTTGGACTTGATGGCCACTTTGGACGGTGGGGTGTGTGCCAAGATTGTGCTTCCAGTGAATGACAGGGATAGCGGGTCATTAGCCCATGCTATCCAAGAACCGTATCCTCTACAAACAGAAATGAAGTAGGAGGGAGGTGCCCTGGAGTAGACTCATTTCATAATATTTTTTCATGGATCCTCTTATGAGTAACTAAACTATTTACATCATTCTCACCCATTCTCACTGCTGCACTTCTATTATGTGGTTTCCTACAAGTAGGGTTTTCTTGCTGTAAAAATGAATTCCGCAAACTAGATAGTATGCACTTAGCAAGGGAAAAACCAATCAACACACACACACACACACACACACACAAACAACATAACTGTCATGACATACGAGGAAGATAAAGTAGTTGATAAATCAGCTAGAGTGCGGAATGTTAGAATGGGTGAATACAATGTCAATGAATGTCATGATAAGTGCCGGCCCGACAACTGCAATATCAGCGAATGAAATTTGAACATATTCCACCGCTTGTACCCGCACAATGCCGGTCAATGCAATCTCAATGTATACCATAACTTGTGCCCGCACAGCAGCGCCTACATCGGCAACAGTGATACCCATGTATGTAACAATCCATATTCGTATTGTTGCTAAAGAGATCACTGTTAATGTACTTTTAGACCAGAGCAAGCATTCTCGTTAATGCCGATACAAAAATGAACAATGTACAAAATTACAACTGTACGCGAGATGAGGATAATGTTGATTAATTAAGATAGCGGTGGCTGCCATATTATATTTAGCAATTCTGATGAATGCACGCCACTACTATAGGATTCACTCAAGGTGGCCTCTCCATCAACCCTGAGTCAGATACGTGATTAGGTAGGTCCTGCGACTCATGCATATTGAGTAACAGGTCACAAGTGGGGTTCCCCATAAACCAAAGTCAAACACACACCAGGTAAAACCATGATTGATTCCACAGATAGTTGCACCAGAAATTAGTCCAAGATCATTTGCTCCAATAAAACCTGTTTGCCAAAAGCTTGCAATCCCCAGAAATACCACATAATTAGATACTACATGTAGATTGAAACACTTGACGAATATGAAAATGATAGGCACACCATACGTATTTTGCATGCCGCATATCCGGACATACACAGATCCACATTAGCTCTCCCCGAGGTCGAGAGCCGTCTGTGTTCTTATCAGATGTCCTAGTTTGTTAATTTACAACCAAGATGCTTCTTTGGAATGTAGAAATATTTTTTTTTCATTGTACCTTTTGAACTGTGTAAATTGATAATCAAAATCCTTGTAAATTGAGAGATTCAAAGCAGATTCACTCTGTCCAGGCTCTGCAGGCTGCAGCGTTTAATTAAACCAACTCGTTGCTGTTTTGCCAAAACCTCTTGTCTTTTCATTTATTTAAGGTAAATTCATATCTGAGCAACAGGTCTGCAACCAAGACCTGTAACTGAGGTTGGGTCTGTGGCAGAGGCCTACAAGCTGATAGAGGTCTGTAGCGGAGAAATACTAGCTGAGGTTAGGGCCGTATCTGAGACCTTCAAGCTGCAGTTAGGTCTGTAGCTGAGACCTACATGCTGAGGTTGTCTGTAGCGGAGACCTACAAGCTGAGGTTAGGTCCGTAGCTGAGACCTGTAACTGAGGTTAGGTCTGTAACTGAGGTTAGGTCTGTGGCAGAGGCCTACAAGCTGCGGGTAGCTGAGATCTAAAAGCTGAGGTTAGGTCCGTAGCGGGACCGACAACCTGAGGTAGGTCTGTAGCTGCGACCTACAAGCTGAGGTTGTGTCCGTAGCTGAGACCTACAAGCTAAGGTTAGGTGTGTAACCGAAAACTACAAGCTGAGGTTAGGTCTGTAGCTGAGACCTACAAGCTGAGGTTAGGTCTGTATCCGAAACCTACAAGTTGAGGTTAGGTCTGTATCCAAAGCCTACAAGCTGAGGTTAGATCTGTAGCTGAGGCCTACAAGCTGAGGTTAGATCTGTAGCTGAGGTCTAGAAGCTGAGGTTACGTCTGTTGCTGAGACCTACAAGCTGAGGTTAGGTCATAGCTGAGACCTACAAGCTGAGGTTCGGTCATAGCTGAGACCTACAACCTGAGGTTCGGTCATAGCTGAGACCTACAACCTGAGGTTCGGTCATAGCTGAGACCTACAACCTGAGGTTCGGTCATAGCTGAGACCTACAGGCTAAGGTTAGGGCTGTAGGTGAGACCTACAAGCTGAGGTTGGGTCTGTAGCTGAGACATAAAAGCTGAGGACTCCGCTACAGATGTCAGCTGAGACCTACAAGCTCAGGTAGGTCTGCAGCTGAGACCTACAAGCTCAGGTAGGTCTGTAGCTGAGACCTACAAGATGAGGTAGGTCTGTAGCTGAGACCTACAAGCTGAGGTAGGTCTGTAGCTGAGACCTACAAGCTGAGGTAGGTCTGTAGCTGAGACCTACAAGCTGAGGTAGGTCTGTAGCTGAGACCTACAAGCTCAGGTAGGTCTGTAGCTGAGACCTACAAGATGGGGTAGGTCTGTAGCTGAGACCTACAAGCTGATGTAGGTCTGTAGCTGAGACCTACAACCTGAGGTTAGGTCCGTAGCTGAGACCTGTAACTAAGGTTAGGTCTGTAACTGAGACCTTGAAGCTGAAGTTTGGTCATAGCTGAGACCTTCAAGCTGAGGTTCGGTCCGTTGCTGAGACCTGTAACTGAGGTTAGGTCTGTAGCTGAGACCTGTAACTGAGGTTAGGTCTGTAGCTGAGACCTGTAACTGAGGTTAGGTCTGTAGCTGAGACCTGTAACTGAGGTTAGGTCTGTAGCTGAGACCTGTAACTGAGGTTAGGTCTGTAGCTGAGACCTGTAACTGAGGTTAGGTCTGTAGCTGAGACCTGTAACTGAGGTTAGGTCTGTAACTGAGACCTGTAAATGAGGTTGGGTCTGTGGCAGAGGCCTACAAGCTGCGGATAGGTCTGTAGCTGAGATGGACACACTGCGGTTAGGTCTGTAGCTGAGATGGACACACTGCGGTTAGGTCTGTAGCTGAGACCTACAAGCTGAGGTAGGTCTGTGGCGGGGACCTACAAGCTGAAGTTAGTCCGTAGCGGGACCGGCAAGCTGAGGTTAATTCTGTACATGAGACGTACACACTGCGGTTAGGTCTTTAGCTGAGACCTACATGCTGAGGTTCGGTCTGTAGCTGAGACGTACAAGCTGAGGTTCCGTCTGTAGCGGAGACCTACAAGCTGAGGTTAGGTCTGTAGTGGACACCTACAAACTGAGGTTAGGTCTGTAGCTGAGGGCCTACAATTTGCGGTTAGGTCTGTAGTTGAGGCCTATAAATAAGGTTAGGTTAACATTTACTCCCAAATGCTATTTTTTTTTTTTTAAATCTCATTAATCTGGAGTGTTAGTAAGTTGTGTTAAATTTGAAAAGAAAACTGAGCCCTTAGACATGACAAATAGCAGATCACAGCCATGATTCTGTGCTGTTGGGAATGGATTCCAGCCGTGCACTGTATGGTAAAGGCTCTGGGCTGACAGTGTTTGTCTGGGAGGTTTGTGTGGGGTTCCTTGGTAGGAGACTGCGTTCAGCGTTAAAGGAAGAACAAAACCCTATGTTTGAATCTCCGCTTTCCCCTAGTAACAAAACTGTGATCCTGGGCACAAGAGCCCCTGATAATTCTCTGTGGGCAGCCTTGACTTGTCTTGTATCAAGCCATGCACTCTTTGTCCAGTGAGGGTTCTCCTCTCACTGCTGTGTTTTGTGCTGTCGGTTGGGCCGTCTTGTGGGTTAACACGCTGCACGTGATTGGCTGCGAGATGAGGTCCTTCCTCGCTTTTAATAAAATGTCCCTTTGTTTAGATCACCGAAGAAGAGTACCAGGGGAAGGCGATGGCGGTGGAGAGGGGTCCGCAGAAGAGAAGCGCCGGACCCATGGAGAGGAGCACCCGAGCGAAGATGAACCAGGAGACCAGCCAGGAACCCCCATGGTAGAGTATCATCCATGCCCCCTAGAGTCAGGGCTCACACCCCAGAGGGCGGCCTCTGGCCCCCGGTGGGCTTTGAGACACATGCACACTGCGAGAGACACAATTAACACACCAGGGGCGGCTCTAGGCTCATGGTGGCCCTGTGCAGGGAGCGTAGGTAGGGGGCCCCGGAAGAGGGGGTCCGGGCGGGGTGGAAGCCGGAGGCCGCCAAATCCCTGCCAGGGGCCGCCACGAATATGTATTGTATCTGATTCCTTGTGGCCAGGCGGCCCCTGGGGTTTGGCGGCCCTGTGCAGGTGCACAGCTTGCACATGCCTAAGGCCGCTCCTGAACACACCTCCTGCTCCTGACCCAATTAGCAAGGAGGGGTGCCCTCTGCTCCTTTAATGATGGATGGAACCGAACATGGATTCCACAGAGGGGGTTGGAAGGTCTGAAACCGGCAGCACTGACCGCATCGAAGCGCTGGGGGGCGCTGGAACACCAGTTCTGACCCTGGTCTCGAGGTAGCGCTCTTTCCATGCAGCCCAGCCCTCTCTCTAGTAGTGTCTTACATGCAGAGAGGACCACGTGCCGGCCACGTCCTGCTGAATGGATGGGACAGACACAGCTGTCAAGTGTTCGGTTTATTTGTGACACATTCCCATGTGTGAAGTGCGTTGGTGTGACATTTCAAGCTGTATGCGTGACACTTAGACTGACTCTTTGTTGTGAGTGAAGGGAGCCAGTCTCACCATGTCAAGGGATCCTTTTTGGAAGTGACGCTCTTTTGTCATCTGTGACGCAGCGGGCACACGTGCTGTCTTGTGTGGGGTAAATGGGACTTTGAAATAAGCTGCGACCATTAGACCAGGCCCGGCTCCAGGAATTTTTATTTGGGTGGGAACTGCAAGTAACACAAGGATCTCTGTGACAAAGGCAGTAACCCACTGAGCTTCCACATAAAATACAGTTCATCTGCATTTAAAAACTACTTACAGACAAATGATTGCTCTCCAGCAGGATCATTGATCACCAGCGTTATCGGGGCATTTGGTATTGTCTTATTGTTGTCCTGCATCGGCCGTGATAAGTTTAAAAACTGTTTAAATGAAGCACCCACGAAGTATGTGTCCTGCTGGGCCTGTGCAGATTTATAAAAGAAAAACAAATAGTCACACATTCTCTTACCTACTCCACTAGTCAACCTTTGTGCCACAGCCTGGTGTGACAAGCAGCTGCAGGGGTCCGGAAAGGTGAATAGAAACAAAAATATCCACGCAGCAGAACATTGTCGCCTTTGCCATGTGGAGATGAAGGGGTGAAAAAATAAACAAAGCCTCCTTAACATGTAAATGGTC
Source organism: Triturus cristatus (assembly GCF_964204655.1). Classification (NCBI taxonomy): domain Eukaryota; kingdom Metazoa; phylum Chordata; class Amphibia; order Caudata; family Salamandridae; genus Triturus; species Triturus cristatus. The sequence goes on along the minus strand of NC_140593.1, from coordinate 35,332,180 downwards.
TTTTAAAGACCTGTGTGGTACTCGGGTGCGGCTGCGATAATTTCAAAAACTGTGTGTGTGCGGAAGCTGTCTCGGCCGGGCAGACACACACACACCTTGCTTTGCGCGCCTGCCTTCAAGCCCTCACTGCGAGGGCCAAGGCTCATGTGTGGGGGGGGCCTGCCCACCCGCTAGAACCGGGCCTGCATTAGACCCAGGCAATGCGGACGGTGGCCCAGAAGACCGGACCCTCTGAGAAACAGAGTATTAGTAAGCAGAACCTGGAGCCTTCCCTGTTTCATCGGGTCTGTCCAGAAGCAAACATGGCGCCAGCTTGACTCCTGGCACAAAGGGCCGTCCGTGAATTACCTGCCAGCCTGGTAGTGCAAGCGCACGGGGGCATTACCTCCTCGTTAGTCTTCCTCGCCACATGACTAACACAGTGAGCTTCAGCTCCACAACAGAACCCTCCAAAGCAAAAAAATCAGCATCCCATGCCTCCCATCCCTTCCCAATATGGCCGCCCCATTACACCCATGACCCCTATAAGAGGCGGGCCGGCCCAACCCATCAGCCTGTTTTTTTTGTTCTGCACTCTCTCCAGAGCGCATCAGGTGAGTGGTGCCTGCTGTAGCAGGTGTGTGGGTCCAGGGTTGGAGGTCCTGCTCTAGCGGACCCTAGGGGCATGGACCTTGTTTTGATTCCCCTACTTGTTTCCCCCGGTGTGTGTGGCGGTTGCTGTGCTTGTACCGGTGAGGCTCTGCCTTAGCGAGCCGTGGGTTTTCAGGTAAGGGGGGGTTTGCGTGGGGGCCGGTCTTTCCGGTTCCCTTGTGTGTGGCATTCCCTTCGCCGCCCGCCTTTCGTTGTATTCTGCGGGCGGCAGCTGTACGGAGCTTTGACTTCCGAGAGTTGCGGGCGGGTGCTTTACATTTATCTGACCCTGTTGACATCTCCTGCCCCGAGCCGCGTATTCGCCTGCACGCCTGCCCCTCGTGGCGTTGGGGGAGGCGGCGGCTCTGCAGGGCTCGGTCCGACTGTGGGCCGCTGTGCGGCTCCGGGCGCGAGGATTTATGCACCGGGGCAGCCTTGGGAGACGCGTGCTTACCTGCGTCCAGGTACACTCTTCCGGGTTGGGAGCGCTCCGGGGTCGGCGGCGTTGCTGGCTGCACGCTGTTGATCCTTGCGGCTGTGGGCCGGCTCGTTGTCCCGGGGGCGGGGCTTCGTTGGGGGCGTGTCCCGCCGGGTGTTTCTCCCGCCTTCCTTGCCTTTTTTGGGCGCCGAGGGGTTTCTTTCGAGGGGCAGGGTATGCCGGGACACCCCTCCTGGGGATTGAAGATTCTCGCGCTTCCTGCATAATGGATGGTGGGGATGTCCATGATGGGGATGTCCTGCCCTCCCAGGCTCCTCCTGACACGATTGCCCTGCGGTCCTTTCAGGACATGTTTCAGACCGCTGTTTCGGCGGCTTTTGCCCAGCGCTCGTTGACAGGTCCCTCCTCCCCAATCCGTCCTCGCTTGCATCCCTCCTTGGTCTTGGTCACGGGTCACGGGTTCAGTTCCCGGCGGGTCCGCTCGGTCCTTTCTTCTGTCTGGGGTCGATAAAATGAGTGCCTTTAAGTTGGGTATCACCTAAACATCTGTTATTCAGCGCCAGCATTCCTGTAGTGGTGAACGTTCGCTTTCCGATTACGCAGGTTCTGTGAGGTTGTCCTACACGGTCAATAGACGTGCATAATGTTCTGTGTGTTGTCGTGCGTTTGCTGCCTTTCTTGCGCTGTGCCTCTGGTTATCGGGGCTCTCACAGGCCAGGGGTTCGATTCCCGCACTCGCTATCTAGGTGTCATATGTTGGCTACTCTTTCTGGCTCTTCTTTTGTGATGGTGTTTGATGTACGCTGTCCGCTCTTACTGCTCTGAGACGCCGGTCGTCTCACTTTTTTGTGATCCTCCTGTGGTTGGTGAGTGCTCACTTCGGCAGCACATATACTACATTTGGATCGATGCAGAGAAGATTTGCATGGCCCCTGCGCAAGGTTGACGCGCGAATTGGTGAAGCGTTCCATGTATGCAGTTGTTTTGTCCTGCTTCTGGGGCTTCTCGGATTCCATGAACCAGGAGCTTTTGCTCTTTGGTTAGTCTTGTGCCTCTGGTTATCGAGGATGTCTCAGGACTTGGGTTCGAGTCCTGCATATCGCTGTCACAGTGTCATGGGTTGGCAGTATTTCGATTCTCTGCTTTGTGGCTTTGCTTCACTTTTCCGGTACTCGTGTTCTGTCCTGGTGGTTGGGGGTGCTGGCTGAGTGCTTGCCTCTTCCTCCTCCGGTTCTGTTTTTCCCTCTCTTGGCTACTGTGCCATGCGGGACTTGTCGCCCCGTTGGGTGCGTTGTTGTGTGCCATTGGCCTGGTGGCTTGGTGTTCTGTTGCGTCCGCTTCGGGCGCCTCTGTTTCTCCTCTTGATCTGTCTCTGTCGGATGCGCCGCCCGCCTTCCCTTCGGGTGCGGGCGGTGGAGGTTGTAAGCGATTGTCTTTTTGCTTCGCTGTCGTCCTTCCTGCGCGCTGGCGATGTGTTGCCTTCCCTCTCTTCCCACTCCTACTGCTCTGCCCCGGTTGGGTCAGGGATCCCGGGTGGGGGCCCTGCTATGTCGGGTTCTCTTGCTGGTTCCTCCTCCTTCTGGCCGTCGCGGTCCTGCCCTGCGCTCCCCCCTCCCCCGCCGCCTTTTGCTTGATGCCCTGCTATAGCGGGCTCTGGGGTTTGGGTTTTGGCGTTTGGCTGCCCCTCTCTGTGGGGGCGGCTGTGGGCTTCTAGGTTTTTCCGACTGTTGCGCCTGGGTGCGTGTGGGTCCCTCTGTCTGTTTGGGGCGCGGGGCTCGGTTGGCTTTCGGCTTGCCGGCGGTGTCCGCTCTGTACCCTCGGTTCTTTTGTCCCTTTCCGCCCTAGTTTCGCATGGCCTGGTCTGCTTTCTGCGAAAGGAGCTGTAGCTCAATAGTACGTCTTGTGCCTCTGGTGGCGCAGGTTCTCCCATGACTAGGGTTCAAGTCCTGCCAATGCTGTCCATGTGACCTAAGAGGGTGAATTTTAATTGTGCAGGGTCGGGCCTGGTTTGTGCCCGGTTGGGGGCCCGCCTGGGTCTTCCGGGTGCTGTGGGCTTTGGGGTCCTTTTTGGACTCTCCTTGTCGTGTTCGGGTCTGCGGCTGTGCCGCTCCCTCCTCTTCATGCTCCCTGTCTTGGCGGTTGGTTCTTGCCCCCCTTTTTCTGTTGGACCAGGTGCTATGGCTCAGTGGTTTGTCTTGTGCCTGTGGTTGTATGGGTTCTCGCAGGACATGGGTTCGTGGCACGCACATGCTGTCTGTGTCATGAGTTGGCACACTGTCATTCTCTTATGAGGTTGTCTGACTTGGTTGGGGCCTTCCTCGTATGGTGTTTTGGGTTCTCGCTTCGGCGGCTGGTGTACTCCGCCTGGTACGTTTCGGTGCCTTTCGCATGTCCCCTGCACTCGGTCTCCACGCGTTTTCGTGTGACGTTCCTTGCAGTCTTGATGCCTGGCTGTTTTTCTCCTTCCGGTTGGTCTCGGTGCCTCTGGTCCTTCCTTGGTTCGGTTTGCCCGGCCTCTTCCCGCTTCTGTCCTGGTACGGCTGGGAGGTATTGGTGCTGCTATGGACTACTGCGTCTCCTGCAGGGGCCTGGGTTCGGTTTCTTAGTCGCAGAAGCTGATCCTGTTGAGTCCCCTCTGCCGTTCATCTGTTTGTGGTTGTTACGTTGTAGGCCGTTTTGTTTGTTGACGACGCACTTCTGCTGTTCTGCTCTCCGATTCCCGTATGGGTTGTCGTGAGCTTTTTTGTTCTGGGCTGGGTCTGTGGTTTTCACTCTGGGTGATTTTCCAGTCCGACATCTGTTTGCCGTTCCTTGGTTGCTCTGGGGTTTTTCCCTGCCTTGCTGACCCTGCCTTGTGCTCCCGGGTGTTTGCTGGGTTCGCCCCTGTTTGTGGCTGCCTGTGTGACGGTGTTCTTCTGGGTCCCTTTGGTGCTGTTTGCTCCCTTTGGGTCTCCGGTGTTGGCTCTTCGGCCTTCTCATTCCTTCTTCTGCCGGAGTTTCTGATTCGCCCTGCCCTTCTGCCCTTCTCGCCTTTGGTGGGTGCTCGTTTTGGCGACTCGCTTGGTCCCTGTGTGGGGCGGGCTGGGTCCGTGGCGCAGCCTTTCCCTGCCTTCTGTGCGTGGGTGGTCTTGTGGGTTCTCCGCTTTCTGCAGTGGCCTGGTTGTGTCCCCTTGGTGGCCAGGTCTCTTCGGATTCGTTTCTGTCACCTTCCTGGGTCTGTTTCTTCCCTTGTTCCTGCCTGGGTTCTCTCCTTGGGGTCGCGGTCCCTTCCGGGGGGTCCTTTGTGTGACTGGGGTTTATTTACCCTTCTGTTTCTCTTCTGCGCCCCTTTTTCCTTTCTTGCGGCACTTGCCAGTTTGCTTACGTCTGGTTCCGCTGCCCCGTTCCTTTTGTGGTTTCGGCTCTCTCGCGAGTGGTGTTCTCCCTTGCGGGGTTGCTGTGTTTGTCATTCGGCTTCTCCCTTTCTGCTGTGCCTTTTTTGTCGGGTCGCTGTGGTGGGGTTGCCCTCTGTCAGTTCGGTTTCCCTTTTTTTTAAGGGGGGTTTTTTGTTGCCCTCTTTCGGGATGTCCGTTGGCCGGTGTTGGCCGGCTTGATCTCTGGGCTCTGTTTTCTGTGGGTCTGGTCCGGAGCTTTTCTCTGTCCCGTTTGGGCCTTTGCTTCCGGCATGGTTCCTGCCAGCGCTTCGTGTCTCTGGGGTCCGGGTTTTTGTCCTTCCCGGTGTCTTTAGGTCCCGGGCTGGTTCTTCCTGCTCGTGGTTGTCTCTCCCCTGGGTGGTCTTTCCGCTCGTTCTGGCCTGTTGGGTTTGGCCCTCGTTCGTGGGCATTCCCTTCTGGTCTGTTGGTTTCTTGTGAGTTTCCATGAAGCCGTTTGGCTTTGGTATGTGCTCACTGTGTTAGTCATGTGGCGAGGAAGACTAACGAGGAGGTAATGCCCCGATTACTTACCGGTAATCTTCATTACTCCGAGTATAGTCTTCCTCGCCACATGAGTTCCCATCCCTCCCTCCCTGTCTGGCTATCGGCTTCATGTTGTGCTTGGTAGTTTCAGGCTGATGGGTTGGGCAGGCCCGCCTCTTATAGGGGTCATGGGTGTAATGGGGCGGCCATATTGGGAAGGGATGGGAGGCATGGGATGCTGATTTTTTTGCTTTGGAGGGTTCTGTTGTGGAGCTGAAGCTCACTGTGTTAGTCATGTGGCGAGGAAGACTATACTCGGAGTAATGAAGATTACCGGTAAGTAATCTGGGCATTAATACTGTGGGGCGGGAAATCCTGCCTGGGGAGTCCTCTTTCAGAGTTAGCTCTTCCTCCAGGACTTGGAGGGGGGGGGGGGGGTCCATCAGCACCGACCTCCACATCGACTGCACAGACTGCTAGGCAACAAGGGAGCCAAGGCAGAGCTCAGGAGCAGCTCTTCGGACCTTTTACAGACCAGAGAGTTATACTGCCCGGTCTTTCCTCCTGTCTCCATTCTTTGCTTTCACTCACCCACTCTCTTTTATGCGACTCTACTTCTGCTTCCTGCCCTCCTCTTGTTCTCTGAGCTTGCCCCACTTCTGTCACTCCCTTCTACTCTGTCACCGTAGTTTTTTATTCCCAGACCTTTCATTTGTATTAGTGACCGCACCCTCATCCGCTCCACTCAACACGCATGCACAGACGTCACCCAAGGATAACACTGACACATTTGTTATGGGTGAAGAACTGCTGCAGGTTTATTTCATACAACATAAGTATGACGATAGAGTGGGTTTTCTTACGGGCGATCCAGGGCAAGCAGCCCCTCGCTGCTCCGCCCGCCTTACGAGCCAGCACGCACGGTGGGTCGATGCCCGACAGCGCGGGACATACTTTTCAGATCCTCCTTTGGATCACGTGATCTAATACTCCCGCCCCCTTTTCACGGGGGGCGGAGCGTGTTATGGCACACCCCCGGTTGGTCAGGCCCCCCAACCGCCCGAAGGACTAACGGGGCGCCGTCGCGGTCTTCCCAGAACCTCCTTCGGCTCCCGGACCTTGGCTCGGGCACCCTTACTGTGCCGGACAGGGGTACCCTTACTGTACCGACTGTCGCAGAGGTACCCTTACTGTACCCTTCTGCCTCCAGATCGCCCTGTAACTCCGCCACAGCTCTAGGGAGGCTCCCGTCGCTGCCAGAGCCCCCCCTTCCTCCCTTTGCTGTTATAGGCGCCCTGCCCAGCGAGCTAGCTTTAGTGGGCTAAATTATGGATCCTGTTCTGAAACCCGTACACAATGGCAATAATTTGCAACCGACAACCGGGCTTCCCCAGATCCAGCCAAACCAGTCTTAGCCCATGCAGGCCTGGAGCCGGCATGCCCCCTCAGGCAAGTACCCCCATACTATCAAAACTCCCCGTGGATTTTGACTGAAGTGACCCGAAACCTAAAACGGGCGTTGGTCTAATGTTACCTTTGCATGGCTGAAGAACAATACCTGTGACAGGCCACTCATGCCAGGAAGTGCCTGCGGGTGGAGGGAAGAGTTGACAAAGCTGTCAGGGGGTGTCAATGCGAGTGAAGTTAAAGATGACAAGCCCGCTCTACCTCCTCTTTCCTTGGTTATCTGAGTCTAGCATTAGTCGGAGTGTGCCATCACCTTCCGACAGTCACCACCCTATGTGAAGCCATGCCCTCCCAAACTTCTGCTAGCATACCAGGGAGCAGACAAGGCAGCGTGCCCCGGGGGGGAACCAAAGCATAAATACCTCTCTATGTTGAATACTGGGAAAGCCAATAGTTCTCCTGCTATTTTGTAGCCCAAATATGTTTCCCAGGAGTCTCTCCCAATCATATGGACCAGGTCGCCCCTGTTGGAAGGCCACTTCCACAACCTGCATAGCTGCCAGCCAGTGCTGGAGGGCGGGAGAAGGTGCCCGTTGCCGTTACTCACATCAATGGTACCTGTTTCGTCGAATTGAAGGACGGGCTACTAAGTGAGCTTACCAGGCTCCGCCCTTGACCCCGAGGTTAGACACCCCGGCCTCTAACCCATGCTTGGCCATGCCTTAGTTAAAACACCTCTGAAAAGCAGGACAACAGGCTAGCCACCAACATTGCCTTCTGAATGTCCCTGACACTGCGGCAGACACGCGCATAACTGAAGCAACCGGCACCCTGCCATAAGAGTATCAATTTAGCCCTTAATGACTGCAAACGCGCTCTTGCGGCTATCCGTATTGGTGCTCCCTCCCAACAGGCCGCCCTAACCAGGCAACCCGCACTCTCCTGGCACTGGCACACTCCCGCCCCAGCTGCCCTAGAGTGCCTGTTCGAATGTAGCCACAACCTTACGTTTTATCACAGGCAAAACCAGGGTATGAAGACTCAGCTGACTCTCCTGCTGAGTGCCCGTTGCACCATCGCAAGTATGTCTTTTGCCTATTCGGTGTCTGGCTGCAAAGATAGCTGACATTGTCAGCCCCAGTCACGGGTGAAAATAGAAGTTTTACAGCTGCTGGTGCCATCGACGATACACGTAGCCTGATGGAACAGAATGCAATTCCCTTCCTCCTGTTGGGCACAAACCCACAACCAATTTATCACCATGGTTCAATCTATGTCCCTAATAGATATCAATAGATAATAGATATAGAGATATCATCTATGAGAGATCTATGTTACCTAATGGCACTACTCTGCAGCCTGCACCATTCTGCCAGTGCCGAAAAGACCTTTTGTCATGCTGCCTGGCCTAGTCTTTCTGGCCCTGCTCTATACGCGCCCACTTCGGCCCTAAGGCAAACAATTCGCCAGTGACCTAGCTTAGCCGAGCGTGCCGCAGTGTTCTGCCTCCTCATCCATCGCAACCAATTATGAATCCCCTCATCTGGCCCTGCAGCACGCAGGACTAGGACTCAACGCGTCACACCAGGACTCAGTCACAACCCCTGGAGCGGACGTGCTCCCCCCAACCTACTGATCCACAGACCGCTTGCACACTGCTCACAGTATGGCTGAGAAGTGAGGCGGTTGATTAAAAAACCCTTTTAGATAAACATGAGGCAGGTGCATGGTCCCGTTGCATGGCGGCCTGCCAGTGAGACAAACCTCCAATCCCCGATAAGTAACACTACCAGCCTACGCTACCATTTTTGCCTGGCATTCCTTCATGCCCAGATAAACCAAGCGATGATTGCTCTCCTCCGCCACTTGACCTGACCACACTTCGAAGGACAAACACAGCAAGAAGACGCGGCCTGTGACCTGCCCCAAAACTCTACGGAATCAACCCATGATCATAATGCTGGGCGAGCTCGCCACCAACAACAGTCACGGCCTGCCAACCCCACCAGTCTTTAGTACCCTTTTGCTCAAGAATTGGGATGGGGGCAGGGAGGGGCAGTCCTGTCTGGAGCTGTGTGTATTGGAGGACATGCGCTCCAAATTCATAAAAGATGCAAGTGTGAACTGGTCGCGGATAGCGTTGATAAAGCCTGCTAAAGTCCACTCTGCGCAACCCGCTGGCCCATGGTTTCCATTGAACGGAGTTGGCAACCGACCCCAACGCACCGGATGCGGAACACTGGATTACAGCTCTGATCGAACAGATGCCCCTTGCATCCGACATCAACCATACCCTCTTGGCTGAAAGCTGCTCCATGCTTCTGATCCATCGGCACCCCCAGCCAGCTAACCCTGATAAAATCCGCTCGTGACCCGGAGTAAACCATGCGATGGGAGCACCAAAGCCACTAGTACAACGTTAACTCTAGAACCAGGCTCCACCACAAGAGCCCTTCAAAAGCCATGTGGCCTAAACATTCACCCCGTGAGGCGGTTGCGAATGGACTGCGAACTCCTAGGCATTCTCTGCCAATGTCAAAAGTGGAGTTCAGGTTGGTTAAGGTCTGCAACTGAGCCTGCCCGAACCCCCTACAAGTCAGGAAAAGAGAGTACACCTTACCGCGAACTCCTACTGACCCCCTAGGTCGCTAGCCAGCGCCTCAGGGCCTATCCCAGAGGCAGTGTAAATATACTATTATCCAAACGCACACCCGTAGTACCCAACTCGGCCCCACAGCAGCGACCGCATACACCACTCTGCCAGTTGGCACCAGACTTCAACCTGTCTTGAGCCCTGTTGCCGCGGTGCGCCTCCTGCAGGCATGTAAGGGGCAAGAAAATCAAGCACAACCATTGTTCCTGCAATATGTATAACATAATGACCCGAAAAGTGAAGTCCACTACTACTCAACGGAAAATAATGACTGGCGAGCCTCCCTCATAACCCCTGTTGCGCGATCCACACTGCGACGTGGTGACCCCGGGACCTTGTTAACGGCGTGACGTCCCTGCACCCTCCAAAATCGCGCTGCATCGCCTGCCCAGTTCCAACCGTCCCTGGCCTACCAGCGCTGACGTGCCCTCTTATCTTTTCGTTTAGTTGCCAGGCTTCCCTTTCACCAATCCTACTGATGTCATCAAAACTAGCAACACCTCAAGATACATGGATGTAAATTGATATGACGCTAGCATGCAGGTAACCAAACATCCCAAAATTCCATCCGCACGCTCATCCCTGCTCTATAATTCCACTCATGATTGTAAACTACGTATACATTCACGGAAACTGGGCGATCTGACAAACACATCGCCGGCTCTTGTGAAGGGAAGGGGACATCAGAAAAACCTTTCGTTATAACGCTAATGTATCCAGCCTATCCACTGCACACCACATAATAATTATGCTTTAATAAAGTATTTTCAAGTTTATGGTAGTGCTGCACGACCAGAAAGGTATCGAGTGTTTGTGCGCTTTACCTGCGCACCCACTAACGCTACACCAAGGACACACTCCTTTCTTCTTAGGCACGGGGAGAATAAGTGATTTTCCCAGGATCACTGCATATTGATAAGGCGCTGAGACTTCGGGCCTGGTTCTCCCCAGCATATCGTAATGGGCCATGCACTGGCTAGTTGTGTATGGAAAGCAGAAGTTTCAGTAGCTAAAGTTTGAAATCTGTTATTTTCTGCCCGATAAACCAGTTTCATTGGGTATCCCTAGAAAATTATACTTAGTTGCCGGAAATAATTTGGTTTGTATCCTGCACTATGCTGGTTATGATTAATGTAATGCGACACGCCCCTACAAGTGTTGTAGAACTCACGCACTCTCGCGGTAAGCGGCGATGGTGGCGCCCTGTGCACGAATGTTGTTGGCGCCCCCCCAATACCGCCTCCCCCACAGATTCTCACTAGCCCCTTTTAATAGTTGACCAAGTTTCTATAACCACACTCTCAGATGCATTGAATTAGTTATATAGCGCCACTCCTACCAGTGTAAGGTGTCCGAGAACTTTGCATCTCACATAAAAAACCGCCGCGCCAATCAGTCATATGCATGTGAATCTGTGTATCGGAAATGTAACCTGAGCCAAAGGACTCAAAGTGTAGGAGACTTATGTCATCCCTACTGGCAGGCAGTATAGTTCAAGGCTGCTCGGTATGGAGGAGCACAAGCCCAGTCGATTTCTCGCCAACTTAACCCTATTTGCAACATCGATCACGGTTCTAATAATGTATGCTTAGCGGTCTGTATGCAGCTCTTGTATGAGCGTTCATAGCTCACTGTTGACTATTAGAGCTTTCCGATATACATTGCAAGTAACAACAGGATGCCTCTTTTGAACACAGTAACCTGCTGACCTATTTACATCATACGCACTCTGAAATCTACTTGGCACACGTTCTTTGCAGCGGTCATATTAACCCTCTGCACTAACTACACCGAAGTCAAAAACAAAAACCTCCACTATACCAATTCCTGATCTCTCTCCAGGAGGATAACGAACCATACGAGTTATCTTGACATTTTCTCACAAACCACTAACAAAACCACACCCTGCAAAAAATTGACAGGGCAATCAAAGGTGGCTGTCGATCCCATGACACCCCCAACTATCGTCCCTGCCTATGAAGTCTCCTGCAGCCCCCACCTGAGCCAGAGGGCCTAGGAGACACGCCTCTCTGCCCCAGGCCGCACAGTGAGCCACGGGCCCCACGGCACTCTCGCGGCGTCCCTTCCCGGGCCCCCTTGGGCCCAAGGTGCTGCCACACCACCATCTCCATTCCGGTCAATTCCGAAGCCTTATCGGTAAACATCACCTACCAGAATGTGGCATAACCTGTCTCGGCTACGATGGCAGGGAGTTGGTCTTACAATACAGCCGCCGAAAGGGCAGTGTTATGTATGGGACCAATCCGGAGTGGAAATTAAGTAAAAGATGGCTGCCTAAATAGTTGTTACGACCTGAAAAATAATTGGCAGCAGTGGGATCCAGAACCCTGCCTTTAAAGAAACTGAAGCCCTAACCCTGCGGCTTAGGTTGCCAGGCCACTTTCCTGTCCCAAATAGCATCCCTTGTACACTCTGTGGCCCAATTTTGACTCTGGCTAATTTGAGATGCGCGATTGCCTAGTCATGTAATTTGCTGTTCGCAGACGATAAAATGTAGACCCATGCGCGAAAAAGGAATACTGTAGTCCGTCTGCATGTTAGAGGTGGTGGTAAATAACTCCAGAAAAACCGCGCCCGCCCCAAATCCAAGACATCAAAGCACCTAACGGCATCTTTCAAATGCCCTCACAATCAGTCTCCGCAATAGTCTATGGACGCACCAACAACAATAAATAGATCCGTAAATTATAGTTGGGCAAGTTAGTGCAACAGAGGGAAAGTTAACATACTGCATTTCGTTAATTGGCTTCGCCTTTTTGTCAGTGTAACATACACCGGCCCCGCAAGGCATGGATCGCAGAGGGGGTGCGGGAGGGGGGAGTAGTCGGGGGAGTGATCGTCGGTCGAGCAAGCTTTGATCATAATGATTTACCGCCACAGCACCGTAGTTACTACCTCGGAGCCCGACCCTGCCAAAACCATGAATCACCACCCTAGCATGCCCACTTGATGGCTGACTGCGTGGGAGTGAGGACTCTGCTCGCTACTGCTGCTGCTGTTGCCCGGGCAGCCTCCCCCACCATACCGCGAGAAATAACCACGCCTGCTTCCCTGCATCGCGCTCAGCGCCCAAAGCAGCGACGTCAGTGAGCCCGCCTCCGGCCGTCTCCCGACCACGGCAAATACTTGGCTGCCCAACAACAGTACCCAATTCTTTCTGTACGGTCGCATGTGCCTCCGCACTCACCCCTCATCGCAAACCAACCAACCAGGACAACCACAAGCTGACAATAACGGAGAGGGCGGGGTGTACGTTCACTCGAAAGCCCTGTGCCCTCGATGTCCACAGAGCATGGCCCGACTCAACCAGACGGGCAAACCAGGGGGCGAAGAAATTACCTCCATTTTTAAACAACTTGCGATGCACGTTATGACTAGCGATGGGCATAACTAATTAGGTAAGAGGAAATGCTGCACCAAATTACAAAGTGATCGAATGAGAGAAAAACAGAACGGTCACGAGCATAGCGAGTTAGTCAAAGCTCTAAACCAGGCGTCAGACCAATCGGTAACATTACCACTGAGCCGAATCCACTTAAACAATGTGGCGGCGGCCGTGCATCCACGTAGGTGCACCACAGCCCGCCCGCAATCCAAACTTTAACGCCATGCCTTCTCTCGGCGCAACAAGACCCAAAAGAACTTCCCTGCCCACCAAAACACACCGCGCATGCCGACGACCCCCTGGCCCGGGAACATGCAGCCCGAAGGGGTGCGCTGCAAACACCGCAGATCAAGCGGGGGGGGGGGAGAAACCGCAACCGCTGGTGGACGCGAGACAACCGAGGAGCAGCGACCGCAGCGTGTCCGGCGAGACGGCGTCAGGAGCCTCATTAGCTACGATCAATCTCGCGCGGGAAGGAGCGAACAGGAAGCAGAGGGCGAACTGCAGGGGGCGGGAGGCATAAGTAGGCCTAGCCCCGCCCGCCCAGTGGCCCGCCTCCCCCGGCAGGGCCAATGGTTGGGGGGCCTCCCCTCCCAAGGCACGGCATCCTGAGATAGGTGGAACCGGGGGGGAGGCTCCGACGGGCGGCCACTAGAAGGCTGACCTGCTAATGTCCCCCTGCGTGGGACGCGGCCAGCGGCATTCTCTCTGCCCCTCCCTCGTGTTCTCACTCCCTTGAATCTGTCTCCCTCTCTCCTTTCCTGCCCTCTCTCTTTGTCTAACATTTCCCTCATGTGATCTCCCTTCTCCTTTTGTCTCTCTTCTCCTCGCTTTCCACCCTCCCGCGGTTACCTCTCTCGCTGTCTCTCCTCCAATTGTCTCTACTTCCTTCTAAATCATCACCTTCCCTCCTTTCTTCCTCTTTGCACTCTCCCACCGCCCTATGGCTCTTCTCTCTCTCCTTACCCTCTCCCACTCTCACCCTCTTTCTTTTGGCCCTCCTTTCTCCCTTTGCGCCTCTTTTCTCCTCTAGTTCTCACTTTCTAGCCTACGTCATGTTGCATTGTGGGACTCGTAGTGTCACTTCAAGTTTTAGTTTAAATGTGAAAAACGATGTTGTGTAAAAAAACACCCTGCTAAGAACCAGCCGAGGTGTCCAATATGAGCCACCCTCTTGCCAGCTGTGACCACTGAAGCAGCTCCGTGAGATGGGTTGGCTCCTTACCTTTGAGTTGGTGACCCCCCCCCCCCCCCTTTCACAAAAGATGGCCGTGAGAGCAGCTCTGACGATCTACTGCTCGCCTGGACATGATCATCAGACGAGTTTCAACCGCTGGGAATTGAGGGGCTGGCAAGGAGCATAGAGCCCGTATAGGGGACCCTTGCAGAGCCTGTCACGCAACTGGAATAAATCATCACGCAACACCATTTTGTTTGGAAAAGTCTGCGTCAGGTTTATTCCATGCAGCGTATGCCAACGTGGTGGGTTAACTTATGGGCGATCCAAGGGCAGGCAGCGGTGAGTGACCCATGCTGCCCTGCCCGCCTGAAGCGCCTGTCCATTCATGCTGCCAGTTATGAGGGGATCCTTGCTTGAATGAACCACTGGTCCACCACTTTACTCACGCCCTTTTAACGGCGGAGGGTTGGAAGGCAAGCCCCTGGTTATTCAGGCTTACTACCACCCAAAGGACTAGCGGGCGCTGACGATTTTTCCTCCAGGGTCCTGCCGTAAGGGCTCCTGGGGTTTGGCCCCGGCACCCCTATTGTGCCCCTGAAGTTACCCTTCTGTACCCTTCCGCCTCTGGATCGACCTGTAACTCTGCCTGCAACACAAATGAAAACATTTAAAGAGTTCTACCTAGTCGTGCTGACCAGCCGACGCGCCGACACGCCGGGTATGCGGTAAGGCGGGAGACGGCGTGTCCATCCAGAGCCAAAGAGGGCGCCGTATGTGCAGGGGCACTATAAGTACCCTTGGCCCTACCATCCGCATGCTGGAAATGATGCGCATTGCTTGCCAAACTTGGGGACTCCTCCCTGGGGTCCCCTCGGCCTGAGGGGGGTGGCGGCATGCCTAATGAGGCACTAAGGTGGCTGCCCTCTTGAGGTGGCCCACTGCGCGAGCCGCAGGCAGCCTCCTTCTGGGTGGGAGAGCAGCATCCAACCTCCCCAGTGGCAGCATGGAGAATGCGCCTGACCTAGAGTGCCTGCTTCTAGGCACTGCCATCAAACGCAAAAGAAAGAGCAGAGCCTGGGAGGGGGAGGGCAGAGTTATAGCAAATATGGCCGCGCTGTGATCAGCCTAAACCCGCAGAACCCCGGCTCGCTCCAGAACACCCATGGGGTGGAGAGGGAAGGACAGAGGGTGGGTGTGGTGAGGAAGCTTGCATTCTTGTCACCGCATGGGGTGGAGCAAAAATGAGAATACTGGGCGGGTTGACAAGCTGCTGAATGTTGTGGCGACAGGTTACTTCTGTGGGCTTCTAGGCACTGGAGGGATGTGCGTGCTTTGAGATGTGTAGATAGATGTGATGCCAGATGCGCTCGGTTCCTGATTCGTAGAAGTGTAAAGGACCGAGGGCTGTCTGCAGAGTTGTACCCAGTGATTTCGGCTGAGCGCACTCCCACTGAGAGGGATTGCGGCCGCGAGCATGAAATGAAATGAGGCCACACATGCGTTTCATCGCCTGCGAACCACCAGCCTTCAGAAGTCGATATTTTGCACTTTATTATAAATGCATTATAGGGTGCAAAATACCAACCTTTGCATTTTTAAACGGTGCACATAGCTAGTGGAAACCTTTTCCTAGGGGTCCGGGCCCTGAGCGGGAGCCAGCTTACCTGGAGGTCGAACTCCTGGTAGCCCAAGCTAGAGGCGCAGGCCTGGGTCGAGCACTTATAACAGAGGGAACAAGGGGCATATTTACAAGCTGGCGATAATAAATTATCGCCGCTTTAACGGCCGTTTTTGGCCGAATAGCGGCGATAATTTTATCGCCTAATTAGCAAGGCCACGCTAACGCGTGAAACCTTGCTTTAACGTCAGGATTCCTAACGCCCAGCTTTGCATCTCTGAGATGCAAAGTGGGCGTTCCTGACCTGACATGAGAGGAGAAATTTCGCTAAGCGACATTTCTCCTATCAAGCCCCACGCTATGAAGCATAGCGGCAAGAAAAGTAGCGATAACCCCTGTTATCGTAGTGATAACAATACATAACAGGAAGGAACAAGGGCTATTTAAGACAGGTCCAGCATACGTAGCCCGGGCATAAATCTAAAAATACAAAGGTATGCTGTTCCTAAGAAGGCTATTAATGATTATGGAGATGTATAAGTCAGGAGGAGATTTCTCCTTAAGGAAAAAGACCCTCACACATCCGGCAAACGAGCTGTCATATATAGTCAGCATGTGGCACAGATGTCATGTTTCATCATAAGGTCTGCTCCGAATCGGGGCGGCGCTGCAATCCCCGATTGGCGACCTTCGTGGCGCCTTTTAGTGGAGATCTTTATTCCTTTAATTGCCGGAAGGTGAGTGCAGGTGAGGGCCCTAAGGTGAAGTGTGTGTAGGACAGAGTGTGTTAAAAATAAGTAGTGGAGATCCTAAGTAACACATTTTAATGAGGGAGGTCCCACTCTTAATTAAAAACAATAACGTGCGTAATCTTACAGTGAAGGTGTCTGAATTACGCTCTAGTGAATAGTGGTCAACATGTTTCTTGCAAAGGTCAAACTAACCGCAATTCTTCAGGACCAGAAAGTTCACACACTTATTGGTAGTGATAGCAACTGATAAAGCACTTACCACTGATACAGCACCCTAATAAGTGGTTACTTATAAAAATATGATAATTGCGCCCTGTGGTGCAAGGCTTCAGGTTCCAACGAGAAGGCGCTTCAGTGTCAGTATCCAGGTGCTATAGCCACTGGCACTGAGATCACTTTCATCAGACCTCTCTTGGGAGTCCTTCCTGACCCATGTCCTTCTGTGTTTGGTGGATGACAACATTTCCAAAATAAACCTCTTGGCGTTACAGCGATGGGTGGCATGAGAGCAATTGTCAGAAAATAAAATGGCCTGAGACACAGCTAAGGTTGATAGAAGAAGTTGAAAAGAACTTGAGGAAAATGTTGCAAATTGCAAAAATGTTTAACTTGTGTTAAAGCAGGGTCAAAAAAATAGGATATGAGGAATATCAACCCTATTGATCAGGTGATCTGGTCCCAATGGGATCTTTAATCCTATCAATCGGGAGATCTGGGCCCAGTAGGGTCTTCAAACCTATTGATCATGTGATCTGGTCCCAATGGGATCTTAAATCCTATCAATCGGGTGATCTGGGCCCAGTAGGGTCTTCAAACCTATTGATCATGTGATCTGGTCCCAATGGGATCTTTAATCCTATTGATCGGGTGATCTGGGCCCAGTAGGATCTTCAAACCTATTGATCGGGTGATCTGGGCGCAAAGGGAGTAGTAACCCTGGCATTATCCGTGTGCTCATTTATCCACTGTAGGGGCCTGTGTTCGACCTCATAGTCACAGGTTCAAATCCCGGCGGGTCCACTCAGCCTTTCATCCATCTGAGGTCGATAAAATGAGTACCATTGAGTTGGGTAACAATAAGCATCTGTTATTCAGCATCAAGATACCCCATCAGGGGTGAACTTGCACTTTACAAATACACGTGTTATGTTATTCAGGTGACCTGCCTCCAAATGGGGCCTCACGATGTACAAGCTGAGAGGGATAAGACTCTATCAACCCCTCCCCCCCCGCTTATCCCCAGGACGCACACTCTAAGTGGAGCTCTGATTTTAAGGAAACCCGGCTTGACTTGGACGGGGCAGGAGGTAAAAGGGGAAATTGATCCACATCTGAATCAAAGGATCCAAAAATGAATTTTAAACATAATGCGATCAATAGAACGCTTTTTTTGTTGGGTAAAAAAAAAAAAAAAAAAGCATTTGCAATGCAATATGTCTCGCATTTGCGTGAGTCTGAGCTATGGGCTTTGTAAATGACAATGCCTTTTATTTATGTTTTGGTTTTTAAAACATAAATAAAAGGCATTGTCTTTTACAATCCCAATAGCTTAAACTTGCGTAAATGCAAAGCTTATTGTATTGCAAATGCTTGTTTGAAGGAGACATAAAAAAAAAAAGAAACCGAGCGCGGTGGCACTGAAGAGGGCGGAGAGCTCCGTATTAAAGTTTTACAAAATAAAAAAATAAACAGAGCTCGGTGTCCCTAAAGTGGATGCCGCGCTAATCATACAATTTCGAGCGCATAACGCTGCATTAGAAAATCGCCCGCCATTGTCTCCATCACTTTAAATAAACAAAATAGTGCTCATCCCCTTATAATGCAGACCGTGTAGCAAGCCAAATAAAAGGTCAAGTCCTTATGGGACGTAGCAAATGGAGACAAGGCGGTACCAACAAGCCTATTTCCGAATCAGAAGCCAGCATTTAGGAAGGACACTGACACAAGCTAATGACAAATGTGGGCGGAGAGTGGGCGGGTCTTCCACTGCATACCCTAACACAGCATGCCTCTCAGCGAGCAGCGCATGCGTGCTGTCGCTAGGCTTGACCTAAAGACCCATGCCCAATTTGGAAGTATTTGACCACAGGATACACATACTGTATTGGACCCCGACCTGCTGCGTGCACACAGAGCTGCCATTTGCAGGAACACCTGGTTTTAATGTTTACTTACACCTCCCGAGTCAACTTGGTGACTGCAAGTGATACTTGGGAGTTCATACCACTCTATCCTCTCCCTGGGTGAGACGCAGTAAAAACACATGCCGGCTCCAGACACAGAGCCAAGTGTCACAGAATTAACGCCAGGTGAAAAGCAATTTGTTCCTCCTGTTCGGTGTGTTTCAAACCAACCGCTAGCCTTGCAGTAAAAGGAAAACAACATTCGCCTTCACGCAGAGTTCACTTTTGTTTCGGAAACAAAAGCCCAATGAAACACAAATTTCCAACAAACGCCTGGCAAATGAAAACTTTAAAGCCGGATTTGAAACGGCACACACAAAGGAAGATAAAATACAAGGACAGCAACGGCACAGAAAACGCTGGTTAAACAATTCAGCAGGCTAGGTCCCTGGGAATGAAGCCTGCTGATACCCCCTGAAAGGGAGCACTGTACAGTTATGTCATCTCAAGAGAGGCCTAATGTGAAAAAAATCTAGGGAACGCAGTCCGATAGATCTAACACATTTCAGAAGTACAAGTGTCATGACTACGTTCAGCACAATTCGAAACAACATTGGTGTGACAGGGAGGGGGGAGACAAGGTAGAAAGGAAACCTTTAAACATTTTTAGAAGGTCAGCATTCTTTCGTGCCCAGGAAATGCGGGTCTTTTATCACCTAGCCTAGACGCTGTTAAAACAAGCGTGGTGTGCGTGCACTGCAAGGAATGTGAGGTATGCAGCTGGCATCCGGCTGCGCTGCTGCTTGCTCCCGAGCTCCCTAGGCAAGGGGAGAGAGAAGGCGGGATATGCACCGCCTTTGGCCAATTGCGTGCTGTCTTTCTAAGAAAGACGCATGCAAAGGCCAATAGCGTGTGAGCAAAAAAAAAAAGTGTGGTCCGAGTTGAAAGTCCTTACTAGAAGCCTCGCAGAGCAACGCATGCACGCTGGCTCAGGCAAGACCTAAAAACTACTAATTGTTTCACTCAGCAGGTGGCAGAGTGGAGATAAATCTTGTTTAATGTCTACCTGCTTTCTCAGGATGAGACCTGCAGAGTTAGATGAGTCCTCTGCGGCGTGACATCCCTCTGTCACGGGGGCTGCAGGGTTAGTAGATGAGTCCTCTGCGGCGTGACATCCCTCTGTCACGGGGGCTGCAGGGTTAGTAGATGAGTCCACTGCGGCGTGAGGTCACTGACATGGGGGCTGCAGGGTTAGTAGATGAGTCCTCTGCGGCGTGACAACACTCTGACATGGGGGCTGCAGGGTTAGTAGATGAGTCCACTGCGGCGTGACAACACTCTGACATGGGGGCTGCAGGGTTAGTAGATGAGTCCTCTGCGACGTGACATCCCTCTGTCACGGGGGCTGCAGGGTTAGTAGATGAGGCCTCTGCGACGTGACATCCCTCTGTCACGGGGGCTGCAGGGTTAGTAGATGAGTCCTCTGCGGCGTGACATCCCTCTGTCACGGGGGCTGCAGGGTTTGCGGTTTCAAGCTACCTGTGGCTGGAAGGGCGGTGGCGGTGCTGGTGATTAGGTGACCTGAGGGTAACAAGTCGAAACTCCATTGACTTGGAATGTTGGCACAGTAAAAGGATTGTAACGCACAAGTAGATTTTGCTTTGCCTGTTTTCACTTTGTAAAATACTAAGATGCATTTAACTTGAATTCTGAAAAATGTAAATACGTATCTTTGTAGCTAGTTTGCTGCATAGAAGCTGGGTATTATTTTCTTTGCCTCTGGCTCCAATTAACACAATGGTGCATTCTGGGAGTTGTAGTCTTCCTTTGCTTCAATAAACTAATGACTTTAGTAATAATAATTTATCGGTGGAAAGCCCCTGGCAGGACACACAATGTCTGAGGCAGAAACGCTCTTGTGAACCTACTAGTCAGAGGCTAGTATTAAAGAAATTACGTCTGCGATTTACTGATATCCATGTACCAGCGCCAGGACACCCTCACGGGTGATAGGACGCTTTACAAATACACAACACGTATGATTACGCTAGAGAAGGAATGAGCACACATGGAGCACTGCACTGACACATTCCAAAGAGCTGGGCAATGATTGAATGGGCATGGAGTCTGAAGACTTACATTTCCGAGTAGAAGTGATTAGAACCATTGATTAGGCATGGACGTCAATCTTTTCAATGCTTTAAGTTTGAGATCGTCAGAAAAAGGTCTGAATAACAAATGGACAAGAAGCATTAAACCTGCAACAACACACCTGCCCTCATGAAGTACCCTTGTCCCTCTCTGACCGGCTTCTGGCTGTCTCACACATCTGTCCTCTCTGAGTGCCCCTGGCCTCCTCTGGCAGGCTTGTGGTAGTCTCACACATCTGCCCTAATGAAGTTCCCTTGTCTCCCTCTGACCGGCTTGTGGCTGTCTCACACATCTGCCTTCTCTAAGTGCCCATCCCTCTTTGTCCTGCTGTGGCTGTCTCACACATCTGCCCTCATGAAGTACCCTTGTCTCCCTCTGTCCGGCTGTCTTACACATCTGCCCTCTCAAAGCATCCTCATTCCTCTCTGGCCGGCCTGTGGGTGTCTCACACATCTTCCCTCTTTAGGTGCCCCCGTCCCTCTCTGACCAGCTTGTGGATGTCTCACACATCTGCCCTCTCTAGGTGCCCCCGTCCCTCTCTGACCAGCTTGTGGATGTCTCACACATCTGCCCTAATGAAGTACCCTTGTCTCCCTCTGTCCGGCTTCTGTCTGTCTCACACATCTGCCCTCTCGAAGCATCCTTGTCCCTCTCTGGCTGGCCTGTGGATGTCTCACACATCTGCCCTCCTCGGGTGGAAGGAACGGAGCAGCGAGCAGCCCGGGGTGAGGAAGGGTACCATATCCTCCGCAGAGGGAGAGAGAGGTCTTGCCACGAGGAGCGCCAGTAGAGGAGTGATCCAGTCGAGTGGCAGACTCCTGACCTCAGCCAATAACCCAAGTGGTGGCAAGCGGCCGCTGCCTTGCTCTTCCCACCCGACTGAGGTACCTGCAGTGGTTGGAGCTTTGAGGTAGTGTGGCACAGAAGCATGACTGGCGGAGAGATCAATGCGTGGCAACACTGCTGCACCATCGTTACTCTGCCCCCCAGCAAGAGGTGGTAGGAACCAGGAGGAACAGGCACAGTATCATCTGAACCCAGGGCTCAACGGTGACCTCTCTTTTTTTCTCTTTCCGCAGGTTGGTTCAGAGCCAGGAGTATGAGGATGTGCCGGAGGAGCTGCCGTGATGGGTTCATGGGGGTCTCTCCAGACACCCCCTTTGGTTTGCTTTCATAACAAGAATTTTAGTTTTAGGAATTCCTGGCTGTGCATTTATTTTGTTGTGGTGAATTTTCTGTTCTCTTCTCTTTGTAGAAGTGGCATCCTGTGCTTTGAATCTGGTGCGAAGTGTGCCTTTTTATTGTTTCAACTCCTCTTCCGTGTGTGTCGTCTCTTGTCAGAGGTGCGATGGTCTCACCCCGGTTCAACTTCACCTGTGAATAAAGGGGCATACTTATGAGCCCCCTGTACCATCACTTTGTGTTCCGGCGGCACAAGCTACAAAATCATATCTGAGGCCACGCAGAGCCACTTTACGTGGCTTTGAAAGACCTCATAGATATGGAGTAAGGCAGCGCAAATTGCCCTCATTTATGGGGTTTTAGTGAAGGGAAGTGCAACAGGTCACCTTGCTGTGCTGCCATAGGCCAAAGGGAAAGAGGAGGAATGCACCGTATTGATCTAATGTGATTCATTCGTGTCCTTTACTCCAGCGCTGGAGCAGTTTCGGCAGCTTAGCGCCAACCATGGTGCAAGAGTGCCAGTGTTGTCTGCAGGATTGTGCAGGAAGGTGCACCTTCCTACTCAAAACATACTTGAGGCGTTTGCCTCTTTCTGTGTGTGCTGCAGAATGCAGCACATACGAAAATAGAAAACTAGGAGAAATAAAGTTATTTCTCCTCGTTATGCCTTACCTCGGGAGGCGTAAGGTGTTTGTGCATTCCCAGGTTTAAATGGTTTTGTAAATCTGGGGTAGCATAAAAATCCATGTGTTGCATGGGAACACCCACCACAATGCCTATGGAATGCCTTCCGAGTAAGGATATGCAGTGAATTGCCCTGCCTTGCCTTCCTCCATACATATGAGGCCGTTCAAAGCCACGCGGAGTGGCTTTGCATGACCTGATAGATATGATTTTGTAGTTTGCTCTGCCGGAGCATCACAAAGTGATTTTACAGAGGCACAAGAGGCTCGTAAATATACCCCCTAGTTGGTGCCCCGGACTCTCCCCTTGACTAACTTGTGTGATCCTGGGCAAATCGTTTTATTACAGCGTGCTAACAGGTGCATCAAAGTTACCTGTGAGCACGCTGAAGTGGGAAGTTTTAGAACAGTATTTCTTCATTCGTAATACAAAGCCATTTTGTAGATGTTGAGGACACATTAAAATACAGTCAGAAGGCCAGGCCCAGAAGCTCCAGAGTTTGGGACCGCTGCGTCACCCTTATAGTACAGGTTCCATTCTAATTTACGTGAGGAATTTATAATCTTGATTTGTCCTTGTGTAGGAAAGTAGGATCGGCTTTCATGGTTACCCCTCCTTTTTGCTGGTGTCATACTGTTTTTCTAACTAGTCTGAGATCCTGCTAATCAGGACCCCATTCACTGTGCTTCCTCCTTAAATTGGCTATGTTGAGTAACTTGGTACATTCCTAATTGGCTGCTGGTGTACTCTTAAGTCCCTAGTATATGGTACTAAGGTGCCTAGGTACACCAGGGCCCCCCCATGGGCTGCAGCATCTACTATGCCTCCGACAAGGGGCCCTCCATACCCTGACTACAGGCCTGCCATTGCAGCCTGTGAGTTGGTGCATGCACCTCTCATGAAAGATATGTCTCCTTATATCTAACACTGCGCTTAAAGCCCCCAAGTCATCCCTCTAGTAGGCCTTTCAGTCCAAAAGACAGAGTGCTTGGTTCGAAGTGTGAGGGTGCCCCTGCATGAGCAGGACACCCCTACAACCTTCGGAGTCTAGTCTCCAAGGTTGTAAGTGTATCAGTCATTACAATACATAATCAATCAATCAGAACATTTGTAAAGCACGCTACATACCCACGAGGGTCTCAAGGCACTGGGGGGGTGAGAAGCTGCTACTACTCGAATAGCTAGGTCTTGAGTAGTCTTCTGAAGGTTAGTAGGTCCTGGGTCAAGAATGAGGATGGGGAGAGTGTTTCAGGTCTTGGCGGCGAGGTGGGAGAGCGATCTGCCACCGGAGGTCGCTCTTTGGATGCGGGGGACGGTGGCAAGGGCGAGGTCCGCGGAGCTGGCGGTTGGGGGTGTAGAAGGTGAGTCATCTGTTGAGGTATGTTGGTCCGGTGTCGTGGAGTGCCTTGTGTTCTTGGGTGAGGAACTTGAAGGTTATCCTCTTGTTGACGGGAAGCCAGTGCAGATCTCAGGTGAGGTGTGATGTGGCTGCGGCGAGGGATGCCGAGGATCAAGCATGCAGAGGCGTTCTGAATGCATTGTAGGTGTTTCAGGAGTTTGGCCAAGGGCGTTTCCATAGTCCAACCTGCTGCTGACGAGGGCTTGGGTGACTGTTCTTCTTGTTTCGGTGGGGATCCACCTGTAGATCTTGCGGAGCATGCGGAGGGTGTTGAAGCAGGAGGATGAGACGCCGTTGACCTGCTTTGTCATGGAGAGGGTGGAGTCGAGGATGAACCCCAGGTTGCGTGTGTGCTCGGTGGGTGTTAGTGCTGTTTCCAGTGCAGTTGGCCACCAGGAGTCATCCCAGGCGAAGGGGGTGGAGCTGAGGATGAGGACCTCTGTCTTGTCCGAGTTTAGCTTCAGGCGGCAGTTCTTCATCCACTCGGCAACGGCTTTCATTCCTTTGTGGAGGTTGGTTTTGGCGGTGAGGGGGTCCTTGGTGAGGGAGAGGATCAGCTGGGTGTTGTCGGCATAGGAGATGTTGAAGTTGTGCAGTCGCGCGATATGGGCGAGTGGTGCCATGTAGATGTTGAATAATGTCGGGCTGAACCTTGGGGTGCGCCGCAGATGATCTCGGTGGCTTCGGAGTGGAAAGGGGGTGGCGGACTCTCTGGGTTCTGCCGGAGAGGAAGGAGGTGGCCCAGTCCAGAGCCTTGTCTCGGATCCCGGCGTCGTGGAGGCGTGTGTGTAGCGTGTGGTGGCAGACCGTGTAGAAGGTAGCTGACGGGTCCAGAAGGCTGAGGGCCGCGGTTTCACCGTTCTGCAGCAGGGCCCTGATGTCATCGGTGGCGGCGATGAGGGCAGTTTCGGTGCTTGTGGTTGCTGCGGAACCTAGACTGGGACGAGTCCAGGATGCTGTTCTCCTCGGGGTAGCGGGTCAGTTGTCTGACGGTCTTGTCAATGACCTTTGCCGGGAACGGGAGCAGGGAGATGGGTCGGAAGTTCTTGAGGTCCTTAGGGTCGGCCTTGGGTTTTTTTGAGTACGGCGTTGATCTCGGCGTGCTTCCAGCTCTCCGGGAAGGTCGCTGTCTCGAAGGAGATGTTGATGGCTTTCCAGAGATGGGGTGCGATGGTGGTGCTGGCTTTATTGAAGATGTGATGTGGGCATGGGTCTGACAGAGAGCCAGAGTGTATGGTGTTCATGATTTTGATGTTGTCGTGGTGCGTCATTACGCAATGTCAATCTCTAAACTGGCTGAAACCCAGTCATGTTTGCTATCAAACATGTGTGGGGGTATGATTCCATGCACTGTAAATCTCCTCCAGGAGGCCCTCAGTGCCCGTTACTGACCGCATCGTACTTCGCCTTTGGAAATAAGACTGTAACCGGCGAAGACCCCGTCTGCTCCGGATCTCTTCGTTATGCAAGCCCGCAGCAGCGTCAGTGTCCATGCTCCATACAGGTCCCTTCCAGGTCCTGTGAACATCCAGATGGAGTCTTCCCGGTAACAGTCTTGGTTCCAAAGGCAATGTGTGATGCGGTCTGCATGACTCGGACCTGGAAGGGACCTATGTGGAGCATGGACACTGACGATGCAGCAGGCTTGCATAACGAAGAGATGAGGAACAGACGGGGTCTTCCCCGGTTACAGTCTTATTTCCAAAGGCGAAGTACGATGCGGTCAGTGCCGGGCACTGAGGGCCTCCCGGAGGAGCTTTACAGTGCATGGAATCACACCTCCCACACTGTTTACAGTGTGAGGTATGATTCCAACATGTGTGATATCAAACATGACCGGGTTTGTCTGTCAGTTTACAGATGGTCATCGCGTTATGATGCATGGCCACTCCATATATCGTAATGGCTGCTTCATCGACAACGCAGGAGCATGGACTCTGAGGGTTGCAGGGGTGTCGTGGTCATGCAGGTGCACCCTCACACTTAGAACTGAGCACCCTGCCTTTAAGACTGAAAGGCTTACTAGAGGGGTGACTTAGGGGTTTTAAGTGCAATAAGATCAGATATAAGGCAACGTATATCTTTTGTGAGAGGTGCAAGCGCCAACTTGAACAGGTTGCTATGGCAGACCTGTAGTCAGAATTTGGAGGGTCCCATATGGGTGGCATAATACATGCTGCAGCCCATGGGGGCCCCTGGTGTACCTTGGCACCTTAGTACCATGTACTAGGGACTTAATAGAGTACACCAGCAGCCAATTAGGAATGTACCAAGTTGCTCACCATAGCCAATTCAGGGAGGAAGCACAGTGACTGGGGTCCTAACCAATCAGCAGAATCCCAGTCAGACAAACAGTAGAACACCAGCGAAAAGTGGTGGTGACCATGAAAGCAATTCATACTTTCCTACATTATCTAAATTGGATTCCTGTGATGCTCTGTTTTTGAACATGCAGCCAAGGATTGTCTGCAAGCTGCAGATGTGCGGAATGCAGCAGCTTGTCTGCTTTTGGGGGTCACAAGATACTCATCAGCCTCTCAGGCTTTTGTCAAGCTGTACTAGTTGCCCGTTTAAAAGCACATCAAATTCTAGGCCGTCTGTATAGCTTTTAAAGCCCTGCATAACTCAGGCCCTGAATACCTTGAACTAAAGTTTACCTGGTACACCCCCTCTAGAGAGCTTCAATCTTCTACAGCCAAGTACATCATCGTTTCCAAGTTTGAATAAGCTTTCTGGGAAGGCAGAAGTTTCATAACCTGTCAGGGCAAACTATGGAGCTCTCTTCCTCTTGATCTGAAGGAAAGCTCTAATCTTTTCTCCAGAAAAGCATAAAAAACTTGGCTTTTTGCTAACTAGCCTGATTCTTTGTCAAGGTCTTCGAAAAGTAGCAGCGTCAAGACGCCCCCAGGCAATTGAATGCTTTATAATATACATTTCAGTAAATTTTATTTCATAAATATACATTTCATAAATACACATTTCATTTCATTCTATTTCGTTTCATAAATCTACATTTCATTTCATAAACATTTATTTCATTTCTGCTAGAGATGTGCTGACCAGTCATATGGAGGACAGTATATGCATCTTGTAGTCTCATCGACATGCAGACGCTCAGGGGGGCCAGCCCACTCCCTGGAGCCCATCTCCCTCTTACCTTACATAGGGCGCTGTTTGCTATTCTACACAGAAGGATGAGAGGAGATACTGTGATGGAGTTGGAAATGGGACGTACCTGCAGTGGGAGGTCTCCATCGTGGCTATCTGTCTCCTGGTAATAGCCGGTCCCCCTTCGGACTAGATCTCAAAGGTTGCATTGAAGTCTATGCTTCATTGTGCGGACTGAAGCACTTACCTCCGAGTACTGATTACTGGGGGTGTTACACAAGTGGGTCTTTGGGCTCCAGGATTGTTATATATCTTAAAAACATGATATTTTTAGTTGATTTTACATTTTCTGAGACCTGACAATTCCTGGGGAAAACAGCTTATAATGGAAGGAAACGGTTAGAGGTGGATATGATTCTTATTTTTGACTGAAGGAAAATGCACAGCCCAGGAACTAGAGTCTGGTATTCTTTAATTTGTTATATCTGAAAGAGACTATTCGTATAGATTCCTTACCGTAGAATTACCCCCAGGCGTCAGACTGGATCTGGAGGAATTGTTTCGTAGCAGTACCCCTGTGTGTCGGTAGGTGGCATCGGTCGACTCCGCGTTCGGCGTCAGGATTGCCCGGATGACATTGCGGTATCTACTTAGATGCTGCCCTCTCATGCTGATGTCAGTTCTTTCTTCTTCCCCACCAGCCAGCGCAGCTCCGGAGAGAACAGTACCCTTAGTCACTTTTTGACTTACTATTTTTTACTTTTGTCGTCTTCTTTTCGAGTCAAATTGACTCCTGGTGCACGTAGGGATGTCGCGTTGGACTAGCTTCAAGACTTGTGACGCCTGTCACAAATTGATGTTTGTTACGGACCCTCCCCTCGAGAGCCTCTGGTGTTTGGCGCGTGACCATGACCCAAAGTCATGCTCTGACTGTTGGGCCATCAACCCGAAGTCTTTGCAGGAGCGGTCCAGAAAGATTCTGGAGGCCTCGCAGTCTGCGCCTCGTCATCCTGGTCACGAGGGAGGTCACAGGACCGGTCTCAGTCATCACCACCGCTCCTCTTCAAAGTCTTCGTCTTCGGGTAAGTCGAAGCACAAAAAGAAGGCTCCGAGCCTCCCTCCTTTTCCGGGAACCGAAGCGACCCCTGCCCAACTTCGTTGTTTTAACCAAGCCCTTCATTCCATCTTTGGGCAGCCCGACTCTGCTGATGTAACTTTGGGCCCCGCTGACTCATCTGGGTGTTCTAGGCCTTCGAGCCTAGCGGCTCCGGCCCTGGTGCCGCAGGGCCCCCAGGGATCCAGGCCTGGTTCTGGATCGGCGTCTGTCAACCTATGACAACTCTGACGTCTAATCCACTGACGACACCTCGTCCCATCTGACGCCGGTCGTGTCCCCAGCCGGCGTCGACCCCAGCCTCCACCCTGACCTGAACACTGAGCCAGACTGACGTCAACCGATGCTGGATCTGACGCCTTCCGGTACTTTTGTACCACTGCTCTATCCTGCTGTTCCCTATCTCCCTGAGTGGCAGCCAGAAGAGGGTGAGGAGGACCCCCTAGCAGACCAGTTGAGTGAACCGGACTGGAGAGAGGATTTGGGTGATGCCAGTGGTCTGGACACCTCACCAGACCTTGGTATGCTTTCTCCCCCTACCATGGCTATGGAGGAGGAAGCATCATACGCAGTGGTGTTGCGCAGGGCGGCTGAGGCCTTGAGCTTCCTGCGGTGGCAATCAGGACCTACCTCCTGACCGAGGTGCTTCAACCGGCAGCGGCCTCTTCAGAGCCCCTGCGGACGTTAAATGAGGCCCTCACCGAAATCCTTCAGGGCACCTGGTCCAAGCCCAGCACAGGGGCTCCTGTGAATAGGATGGTTGCCCGACGCCACTGCCCTGCCTCGGTGACCCACTTTTCCTCTCCCAACACCCTACCACTGAGAGCTTGATAGTCCAAGCCTCTACTTCTAAGGGCACATTCCCTACTGCTCCCTCAGATAGGGAAACCAAGACGCCGGATCATTTTGGGAAGATGTTGTCTTCCACCAGCCTAAGACTGCAGTCGGTGAACACCGCATGTCTCTTGGGTCCTTACACCCACTCTGTGTGGGACAAGGTTGCGCAGGTGCTGCCGGTGTCCAGAGGGGGCCCGGGCCACACACTCCCGTGCAGTCGCTGAGGGCAGAGATGCAACAAAGTTCGCCATAAGGTGTGGGCTGGACACTGCCGACTCACTAGGCAGAATGATTTCAACGTCGGTAGCCCTGAGACGCTACTCCTGGCTGAGGTCCACTAGCTTTTCGGATGATGTCCAATCGACAAAGAAGACCACGGTCTCAAGCACTTTAAGGATTCTAGGGCTACAGCCAGATTCTTGGGCCTTGCTTCCACTCACCCCGCGCAGTCTGATTTTCACCCTTTGTGGCATTGGAACGGGTGCCCCAAAACGTTCCACCCAGTGCCACAGGTCTGCCCAAGCTGCCCAGCCTAGGCAGAGCCGGGGACGTGGGACCCAGCGTCGTGGGTCTGGGGGCCAGTGGGTGGGCCAGTCCATCAGCACTTCCTCTACAGCAGCCTCCAAACCTTCCTAGTCCGACTCTTCAGGGCCACCAAAATGCCAGTGGGCAGCAGGATCTGCCATTACCTCCCCCACAGGCAGAACATCACGTCGGACAGGTGGGTTTTACAGATAGTCCGAAGGGGCTACTCCCTCCCCTTCAAGACTACCCCTCCATCCATGCCACCCACATTCCATCACATGTCGGAGGATCACTTGGCCCTTCTCCATAAGGAAGTTACGGTTCTCTTGGCCAAGGGAGCCATCGAGTTCGTCCCTGTGCCAGAAGTAGGGCATGGTTGCTACTCCCACTACTTCCTGGTAAGCAAGAAGGACAAAGGCCTACATCCTATCTTCGATCTCAGGGACGTCAACCGCTTCCTCCGGAAGGAGAAGTTCAAGATGTTGACATTGGCTCAAGTTCTGTCTGCCAGTGGCGTTGCTAGAGCTTATGGCGCCCGGGGCTACCCCTCAGATTGCCGCCCCCCCCCATCAAAGAGGTCCGAGAGACACGTAGTATCGCCGCTAATAGTAACCTTGATCATGCAAATTACATGCACATACATGACACGGTCCAAGGCTACACAGTTGAATACAGCGGTGACTGGCAGTACAAAAGAGAACACACAGAGACTGCATGATCTATCTGGGGACTCAGAAAAACTGCATGTGACATCCATCAGAGAGCTGCGTGAACAATTACCTGGCAATCCCCTCAACACAATGCAAACATGCACATATATTCTTGCCACACATCAGGCCCGGCTCCAGTAATTTTTGTTTGGGTGGGCCAAGGGTGCATTTGGGTGGGCCACTGCCGGCTCGATTTGTCACATATCTGTCTGGGCAGGCCTGCTTCAGGGCCCTCCTTTATCTCTTCTTAGTCTTATAAGGACCAGTAAAACTCACTCTTTTCCAAATCTCTTTCTAAATATTATCACTTTCCATGTAATGTTCCTTTGATGGGAAGAGGAGGTTTCGGAGGTGGGAGTATCAGGCAAGTGATACTACTCAGGCTCCATCTGTTCGAGCCTTCATGGAGGATCCCTCTTCATTACTACCTCCACCTGACCCCGGACTCTGCAACGCACTCCCTTACAGGCTCCCTCTGTGCGAGCCTTCAGGGAGAATCCCTCTTCATTACTACCTCTACCTGACCCCGGACTCTGCAATGCACTCCCTTACAGGCTCCCTCTGTGCGAGCCTTCAGGGAGAATCCCTCTTCATTACTGCCTCCACCTGACCCCGGACTCGGCAACGCTCTCCCTTACAGGCTTGATTATCCACTAATCCTCTCTTCAGTGCACCTTATCTCACAGCTGACCTTGGGCCCCAGCCCCATATCAGGCACCGTCGGGCTCCACTTTGCTTTTTCCCGGTAAAAACATTAGTAAAATCACCTTCAAACGTAAAAAATTTAATATAGCAGTAAATATAATCAGCATGCACTTTAAAGTATGTTCCACAGTAGCCCTTATGACCCGACTGCAAATTAAATAAACAAAAACAGAAAGGTCATGACAGGGCCGGCTTTAGTGCTGGTGTGGAAGTCTTTTTTGGCGCCACACCAATGACCTCTTTCTCCGTAAATACCTTTACTACCACCTTCCAACAGTGCCCCTCATCCCTCCATGGCCCCCCTAGTGACCTCCTCCTCAGATTCCCTCACTGCCTCACGCCACAAGTGCCCCTCATCTCCCCATAGCCCCTCCCCCTCATGACCTCCTCCTTGGACTCCCTCACTGCCACCATCCACCAGTGCCCCATATCTCTCTGTAGCCTCTCCCCCTCATGACCTCCTCCTCAGACTCCCTCACTACCACCCTCCACCAGTGCTCCTCATCTCACCCTAGCTCCCCCTCCACACCATGACCTCTTCCTCGGATTCCTTCACTGTCACCCAGGGCACAAGTCCGAAAAAAAGTGGGGGGACGCTGACGTCACAACAGCAAGTGATGTCACGAAAGGTGGCTTGCACCATCAGACTCATTGCCTCCCCTCGCTCACCCCTTAGATGCCATTACATCAGAGAAGCCAGCGCGTGAGCAGCGTTCTGAATGAGCTCCGATCTCGCCCCAGAGAGGCCAAAGAGTAAATGTGTGGCTCCATTTGCTCCAGTAATCGAGCTCCCGTTAAAATAAGTGAGGGGACGCCATCCACCCGCCTGGTACCCCGACTCGAGCCCTGCAGTCACCCTCCACCAGTGCCCCTCATCGCTCCACAGCCCCTCCAACTACCTCCTCCTCAGATTCCCTCACTGCCACCCTCCACCAGTGCCCCTCATCGCTCCGTAGCCCCTCTCTCATATGCATTTGTTGTTTAGCACTACTCATATCAGTGTAGTGTGTCAGCACTTTACACCACAAACACAGTATAAAGAGACAATGAATCATACAAGTATGTAAATCAGTCTACAGGGAATGTCACATAAACCAATGAGGATTACAAGGTGTAGGAATCACATGTCATCCATACTGGTGGGCAGTATATTTTGAGAGGGCTTGGTCTGGGGAAACACAACCTTAGGATTTAAAAGAGTATTCCATGGGGGTCAGCTTTACTGATAAAAATGTATCGCTGCCCAAACATACTCATTTTAGCAACATTAGAATGATGAAAGACTGAGTAAGTTCTAACTATATCACAAAACAAATCTATACCATTCTTGTTTGTATGCAGCTCTTTGGTGACAGTTCATTGGTCACTGTCCTACGTTAGGATTGTAACTTCTGAACTGCAAGTAACACAAGGATCTCTGTGGCAAAGGCAGCAACCCACTGAGCTTCCACACAAAATACAGTTCATCTGCATTTAAAAACTACTAACAGACAAATAATTGCTCTCCAGCGGATCATTAATCACCAGCGTTATTGGGGCATCTTTTATTGTCGTCCTGCATCGGCCATGATAATGATAAAAACACTGTTTAAATGAAGCGGCAGCGCACACGAAGTAGGTGTCCTGCTGGGACTGCGCATATTTTTACAAAGAAAAGAAAATAGTCACATATTCTTACCTACTACTGCACTGTCTGCAGAGAAAACGAACTATCCACCGTCCACACAGCAGAGCCAGACTGCCCCAGGCCACAAATTGGGTCCTCACAAGAGTGCGTAGTGGTGAAGCGCGTGACGCGTCACCGCTACGTTCTCATCGCGAGGGCCGGGCAAAAATGTAGCCCAGGGCCGTCATTGGTAGCGCTGGCGCGCGCTCTCCAAGATTGACGGCCCTGGAGCAGGCTGGGATGGGACCAGTCAACAACCTATACACGCCGGGCGGCGCCGCGGGCAGATTAAAGACGGTCATCATCATGCCAGGTGGAATGCAATTGCAGCAGCAGGCGCTGACGCACTGGCGCACTCAGCACTACAACCAAGTAGGTCAGTGCGCCAGTGCGCAGCGCGCTGCTTGCAGTTAAACTGACCCGCACGCGCCGTTATCATTTATTTAGTGATAGTGACACCGGCGCCGCCCTAAATATAGTGCCGCCTGGGGCGGTCCGCCCCCACCGCACCCCCCTAGCTACGCGCCTGCTGTCTGCTCTCGACCCTGGAGACTGGATGGTAGCATTGGACTTGCAGGATGCCTATTTCCACATGTCCGTCCAGCTGGTCCACAGGCATTACCTACGGTTCACAGTAGGCCATGAGCAATTTCAGTTTACCGGGCTCCCCTTTGGCCTTACCAGCGCCCCTCGGGTGTTCACAAAAGTGGTGGCGGTGGTTGCAGCTCATCTGTGCAGATCAGGGTTCCAGTCCTCCCACCTCCAGACTACGGCAGACGTCCTGCATTCACTGGGGTTCACTATCAACATGCCGAAGCAACACCTGATTCCCTCTCAGAAGTTTCTCTTCATCAGAGCGGTTCTGGATACAACGCAGTTTTATGCTTATCCTCCCGAACAGCTAGTCCGGGATATTTGGGCTATGATTCTGATCTTTCAGTCTATGTCCTGGGTTTTGGTCAGAATGACCCTGAGGCTGCTGGTTCTCATAGCCTTCTGCATCCTGCTGGTGGACCATGCCAGGTGGCATATGCGGGCTCTGCAGTGAGACCTGAAGTTCCAGTGGGTACAGCATCAAGGGAATCTTTCCAATTGTGTCCAGATCTCAGAGGGCACTGCACACCAATTGCAGTGTTGACTTACGAACCAGGATTGGGCCAATGGCAAATCCCTCTCCCTCCCCAACCAGAGTTCAGTGGTGACAAATGCATCCCTTCTGGGGTGGGGCGGCCACTTGGGAGAAGCGGAGATCAGAGGCCTCTGGTCTCCAGCGGAGTCAAAGCTCCACATCAACTTTCTGGAGCTTCGGCCGATTCATCGTGCACTGAAGGCATTCCTTCCCTCTGTCCGGGGAAGAGTAGTGCAGGTGTTCACGGACAACACCACCGCCATGTGGTACTGCAACAAACTGGGCAGGGTGGGGTTGTCGACCATATGTCAAGAGACTCTCCGCCTTTGGACATTACTGGAACATCAGGGCATACTTTTAGTGGCTCAACACCTGACAGGTTCACTGAACGCCTGGGCAGACGAGCTCAGCTGCAGGTGCATGATTGATCACCAATGACGTTTTCTCTCTGAGGTGGTGCAAGGTCTCTTTCAGCAGTGGGGAGAGCCTTGGTCAGATCTATTCGTCAACGAAGAGAACACGCAATGTGAGCAATTCTGCGCTTTGGAATTTCCAAGGCGGCACTCGCTCGGTTCATGCTTTTGTCACAAGTGGAGTTGCGGTCTTCTGTACGCATTTTGGCCTATACCACTTCTGCCCGAGTGCTGAAGATCAAGCGCAACCGGGCTCAAGTCATTCTTGTGGCTCTGGATTGGGCACGAAGAGCCTGGTATCCCGAGCTGTCACACATGGCCATCGATCCTCCGATCAGACTGCCTCTTCGGGAGGATCTTTTGTCGCAGCAACAGGGGCCGGTCCTCCACCCGAACCTGTGCAGCCTTCCCCTTCTTCCGTAGAGATTGAGCGGCAATAGTTGGCAACCTTCGACCTTCCTCCCGAAGTCAGTATTGTTATCTTGGCAGCCAAGCGTCTCTCCACTAAAACGGTATACACCTGCAGAGAGAACAAATTTGTGGCATGGTGCACAGCAAAGGCTGTGGATCTCCTCTCCGCTCCTCTCTCTGTGGTTCTTTTGTTCCTCCTTTCCTTTGCTCAGCAGGGCTCTGCTCTGGACACCCTTTAAGGGCTATCTATCGGCCATTTCAGATTTTCTTTGGCTTCCTGATCAGCCTTCTCTTTTAAAGTCCCCTATTCTAATTAGATTTCTTAAGGGCATTACTCACCTCTTTCCTCTTATTCCTATCGTAATAACCCAGTGGGACTTGAATCTGGTCTTACCTCATGAGTGCTCCTGTCAAGCCACTACATAATTGTCCTCTCAAACTCTAGACCTTAAAAACTGTTTTACTGGTTGCCATCACCTCTGCTCGCAGGGTGAGTGAGCTTCAGGCTCTGTCTTCTAAGCCTCCTTTCCTTGCTGTTCCCCCGGATAAGGTTGTCATTCAAACTCAACCTTCTTTTCTGCCCAAAGTGGTTACCTCTTTCCACATTGGACAGACCATCACTTTGCCCACCTTCTTCCCGCCCCCACATCCTTCAAAGGAGGAAGAGAGACTTCACTGTCTGGATCCAAAACATGCGCTATCTTTCTATCTGGATCGCACAAAACCGTTCTGGGTGGATGACCAGCTCTTTGTTGGCTATGTGGGCTCCAAGAAAGGTCAGGCCATGCAACAACAGACCTTCTCTTGGTGGGTCGTTCTTTGCATCAAAATTTGTCATTCCTTGGCAAAGAAGGAACCTCCAGTAGGACTGCGCGCCCATTCTACCAGGGCGACGGCAGCCACTACTGCTTTGGGACGTGGAGTCCCCCTTGGTGACATCTGTCAGGTAGCCACATGGGCATCCCTGCATACATTTACAAAACTCTACTGCCTGGACAGCCAATTCCGGAGAGACTGTTTCTTCGGCCATTCAGTTCTCCAGGACTTTCTGGTGTGAACCTGGTTCGCAGAACCTCCTCTGGGGTTGGTATTGCTGGGGTATCTATTCTAAGGTAGTGAATCTATAACTAGTACTCTTTCAGATGAACAAGTTAATTAACTTCAGTAATTATATATCTGTAAGAGACATATATTAGTTAAGATTCCTTACCGCCCCATCCATCCTCCCCGTTCTGCGAACTGACTTCTAGAGTAAGGGACTCCCTTTCAGGGCCCTAGTTTTGTGCTCCAGTGGTCAGTGTCTTGCATGGCTCTGTGCTTCTGGTGTGGAATGTCGTGTAAAGAACTGAAATCAGCGAGCGAGAGCGGCGTCTAAGTAAATACTGTGACGTCATTCCGGCGACCACGACGATGAGCGCGGAGTCGACCGACGCCACCTACCGATGCGCAGGGGTACTGCCGAAAATGTTTTCTCCAGATCCAGTCTGACGCCTGAGGGTAATTCTAAGGTAAGGAATCTATAACTAATGTATGTCTCTTACAGATAGATCGTTACTAAAGGTAAGTAACTTGTTCCTACAGTTGGTTATAACCCATTTACTGCGGCGGTAATTCCGCCGCGGTGCGGGCGTTCTATTGAGTGGGCGGGTCCGCATCGGCCAACGGACGTGCGTAGCACTACCAAGGTAGTGCTCGCGATGGCTGTTGGCCGATGGGCACAACAAAGGGGTTAAGCATGTGTATGTTGTTTTCGGGGTGACTAACATGTTTTCATGTAGTCTTTTTGCACCTGCTGTGTGGTAGTTGGAATAAGTGGTGGTTGGGATAAGAGGGGGACTGCTGTACATATTGCAAGTATGTTAAAGAAATTGAAAGGCAAATGTGTATAGATTCTCACAGTTCAATTTGAAACTAAACTTAAGTGCCAGTGCTTTGGCAGAACTGAGACAAGATCAACCTTTTAAGGTGAGCCTGACAACCATATGTGTGTCTCACCCCTGAGCTTCGATCAGGTTTGGCTACTAACATTTGCTTCCTCAAATAACTCTGAGCTGCTTCTCTTGGTCTTTTGTAAGACCTTCCAACAACAGCGGAATCTGTCCCAGGCCAGCGTGCTGACCCGTTGTCTTGCAGGCGCCTCGCTGTCTTACTATCTTTAAGACAAAGTCCTGTATATGGGATGGCCTAAACGTTATAATTCCGATAACAAACAACACTCCTCCAGGCTAACTAGTTACGCGACCCCCAGCGTTTTGTATGTTTAAAGAATTGTTATATGTACCAGCCTATATGTCTGAGCCTCACGATATTATATTTTTATAAAGAATGTTTTGTATATTTCTATAATTAAAATTGTGTCTTGTATAAGGGCCATATTCTTTATTATTTACTTTTCACAATTTTTTAGTTGTTGAGCACTGTGTGATTTAAATGTATGTGATTTATAATATGTTTGTATGATGATTATTTTGCATACACTATGAACCACTGTTAGGATACATTACTAAACGTTATAAATGTCCCAATTTAAAAGCAGGTTGTATAGCCATAGTTTCTCCTTTCCTATAATCTCTGAATTCACTGCATAATTTGACAAGCTTTCAGTCCTACAGGCTAAGGTCTTCTCTCTGCAGCCCTTTCTTGTCTCAGTGTTGCACTTGCCACCAGGGGGTTTCTATGGATCATGGACCAACCTTCTCCGCACTCCCATGGAGCGAGGAATCATTTGGTATGTTGCGATGTCGACTTCATTGATCATTTTGTGTATTGGCCTCAAAACCCAGCCCATGTGTCCGTTCACGGTAGGGTCCTTCTCTCTGTCCCAAGATGTGCGTCTTGGCCTTCGTTGGCCCCCTCGGATCAAGACGCTCCGCCACAAACGGCCGCCCGCCTACATTTCGCAGGACAATTTTCAGAAAGTTTTGAAGGATGGTAATCTTTATACTTCAGATACACTGATATTTCTTTCAGTGGCAGTGAGTGATTCTTGGCCACGACTTCTTGAATTCTGAGTCTTTCTAGATCTTTGCAGATAGTCAGTCTTGATTTCCAGAGGTTGAGTCACCCAGCGCGAGTTTTTTGTTTCAAGGTCCTGTCACAGTATCCATGTTTGGTCCTGCCATTCACTGCTGGTTCTCCACAACTTCAAGTATTAATGAACACCTGCTGCTGATCAATGAATTTACAGTTTTTACTCCATTTGGCAGCACAAGATTGGAAGTTAATTACAAACGTAGTGTCCATTTAGTGCCGGTGGTGGGCCTTTTATTTGCATGAAGAACCTTGATGTTTTTAGTCTCAGACAGTGCATCAACATTTTATAGATCTCTGTGGTAAGGCCCATGTTATCCTTTGAACAATGCTCAGGCATGCTTAGCTGTCTTCAGAATCTCTTGGGTCATACACTACAGCAATGCTTGCAGCCCATGAGGCAAGTGTGTCCAGCATCCCCGTAACTCACTGTTACCCATCTATAGTTCTGTATGTTCTTGTCATAGGCTTGGGTAACTCTGTTTAGCTGACTCACCTTTAAACCCAGGTTTAAACCAATGCTCTGCGTATTCCGCTAAAGCCTATGTTGCTTTTATCATCTTTGCACAACTGTCCCCTGGTATGCGATAGCGATATGTATGTAATAGCTCTCCAAGGGTTGTCTGTGTTTGTTGACAGCCCTCACTACTCCTTCAAATCTTTCCCATTCTGTGTCTTCTGGATGTACACCTGATAATGTCTTCCGTCATAAAGCCCCCCTCTCCGTTGAGCTATAGGCAGTGCTGGCAGTGAGTCTTGTCCCACCAGCGAGTCTGGTCCTACTTTAGATCATTGCACTAACACTCTGACTTTCCCTTGTTTGCAGTGAGACGGGTCGGATAGCGGCATCGCCGTGGCTTTTGGACTGTGGTGGTGGACAATTGAGGTCTACGAAGGATGCACCAAAGTGCTAGTGACTCTTCCAGGTTAGTGTGAAGTTGTTGAGGTTGGAGGCCACAGACCGGAAAATGCACAGTCGATAAAGACTGTAGCAAAGCTGAGATGGCTGCATGGTTTCCCGTCACTGTGAAAATAAGATGAATATTATGGGTCTTTCCTATGTCCGACCCATTCCTGCCCAGCCTTCTAGTTGTATTTTCATGGTGCACATGACATCTGGGGTAGCTCATCTTTGTAGTTTGTAAATATCTAGGTTTGTCAGGTGTTGATGTTCTGTGGCTGCATGCAGCCATGTATCTAAATGGATGAGTCTGACTGACACCCCACAACCCAACTGTTTCTTACAAAGGAACGAGTAAAGGAGAAGATAATGTTTGCTGCTTGTTCCCATGACCAGCCTGCAGGACCAAACCATGAAACCAAATGTGATTCCATAGACCCTGAAGCAATCTTAGGTCTGTTCACCCACAAATTCTTATGTCTCGAGTGAGCCCCTGTCTTGTCACCAGTGAGCCCCTGTCTTGTCACCAGTGAGCCCCTGTCTTGTGTCACCAGTGAGCCCCTGTCTTGTGTCACCAGTGAGCCCCTGTCTTGTGTCACCAGTGAGCCCCTGTCTTGTGTCACCAGTGAGCCCCTG
Source organism: Triturus cristatus (assembly GCF_964204655.1). NCBI lineage: Eukaryota > Metazoa > Chordata > Amphibia > Caudata > Salamandridae > Triturus > Triturus cristatus. Next base: position 35,293,475 of record NC_140593.1, on the reverse strand, counting down.
TCTTGTGTCACCAGTGAGCCCCTGACTTGTGCCACCAGTGAGCCCCTGACTTGTGCCACCAGTGAGCCCCTGACTTGTGTCACCAGTGAGCCCCTGACTTGTGTCACCAGTGAGCCCCTGACTTGTCACCAGTGAGCCCCTGTCTTGTCACCAGTGAGCCCCTGTCTTGTCACCAGTGAGCCCCTGTCTTGTCACCAGTGAGCCCCTGTCTTGTCACCAGTGAGCACCTGTCTTGTGTCACCAGTGAGCCCCTGTCTTGTCACCAGTGAGCCCCTGTCCCTGTCTTGTCACCAGTGAGCCCCTGTCCCTATCTTCTCACCAGTGAGCCCCCGTCTTGTGTCACCAGTGAGCCTCCGTCTTGTGTCACCAGTGAGCCCCCGTCTTGTGTCACCAGTGAGCCCCAGTCATGTCACCAGTGAGCTTCCCCTCGTGCCATCAGTAAGCCCGGTCTTGTGTCACCAGTGAGCCCCTGTATTTTGTCACCAGTGAGCCCCTGTCTTTTGTCACCAGTGAGCCCCTGTCTTGTGTCTCCAGTGAGCCCCCCTGTATTGTCTCCAGTGAGCCCCCCTGTATTGTGTCTCCAGTGAGCCCCCCTGTATTGTCTCCAGTGAGCCCCCCTGTGGTGTGTCTCCAGTGAGCCCCCCTGTGGTGTGTCTCCAGTGAGCCCCCCTGTGGTATGTCTCCAGTGAGCCCCCCTGTGGTGTGTCTCCAGTGAGCCCCCCTGTGGTGTGTCTCCAGTGAGCCCCCCTGTGGTGCGTCTCCAGTGAGCCCCCCTGTGGTGCGTCTCCAGTGAGCCCCCCTGTGGTGCGTCTCCAGTGAGCCCCCCGTGGTGTGTCTCCAGTGAGCCCCCCTGTGGTGCGTCTCCAGTGAGCCCCCCTGTGGTGCGTCTCCAGTGAGCCCCCCTGTGGTGCATCTCCAGTGAGCCCCCCTGTGGTGCGTCTCCAGTGAGCCCCCCTGTATTGTCTCCAGTGAGCCCCCCTGTGGTGCGTCTCCAGTGAGTCCCCCTGTGGTGCGTCTCCAGTGAGCCCCCCTGTATTGTCTCCAGTGAGCCCCCCTGTATTGTGTCTCCAGTGAGCCCCCCTGTATTGTGTCTCCAGTGAGCCCCCCTGTGGTGCGTCTCCAGTGAGCCCCCCTGTGGTGCGTCTCCAGTGAGCCCCCCTGTATTGTGTCTCCAGTGAGCCCCCCTGTATTGTGTCTCCAGTGAGCCCCCCTGTGGTGTGTCTCCAGTGAGCCCCCCTGTGGTGTGTCTCCAGTGAGCCCCCCTGTGGTGTGTCTCCAGTGAGCCCCCCTGTGGTGTGTCTCCAGTGAGCCCCCCTGTGGTGTGTCTCCAGTGAGCCCCCCTGTATTGCGTCTCCAGTGAGCCCCCCTGTATTGTGTCTCCAGTGAGCCCCTGTGGTGTGTCTCCAGTGAGCCCCTGTGGTGTGTCTCCAGTGAGCCCCTGTGGTGTGTCTCCAGTGAGCCCCTGTGGTATGTCTCCAGTGAGACCCCCTGTGGTGTGTCTCCAGTGAGCCCCCCTGTGGTGTGTCTCCAGTGAGCCCCCCTGTGGTGTGTCTCCAGTGAGCCCCCCTGTGGTGTGTCTCCAGTGAGCCCCCTGTGGTGTGTCTCCAGTGAGCCCCCCTGTGGTGTGTCTCCAGTGAGCCCCCCTGTGGTGTGTCTCCAGTGAGCCCCCCTGTGGTGTGTCTCCAGTGAGCCCCCCTGTGGTGTGTCTCCAGTGAGCCCCCCTGTGGTGTGTCTCCAGTGATCCGCCCTGTGGTGTGTCTCCAGTGAGCCCCCCTGTGGTGTGTCTCCAGTGAGCCCCCCTGTGGTGTGTCTCCAGTGAGCCCCCCTGTGGTGTCTTGCAGGTGAGCCCCTGTGGTGTGTCTCAGTGAGCCCCGTCTTGTGTCTCCAGTGAGTCCCCCTGTGGTGTGTCTCCAGCGAGGACCCGTCTTGTGTCGCAGGTGAGCCCCTGTGGTGTGTCTCTAGTGAGCCCCGTCTTGTGTCTCCAGTGAGCGCTCGTCTCCACCCTCTCAGACACCCTAACAGTAAGTCTTCTCCACCTGTTCGATGAGGGCTGCAGCCAGAGTGAGGGGACAGTGCCCGAGTGAGGTCCTTGGGTTGCTTATCATTAGAGTAAAGTTCTTCACTCCCCTCTTTTGATCTGGCGCTTCACCGGTCAGATCGTTTATTGACAAGTTTAATGACAAAGTTGGAAAACGCGAGGGGGAAAGGAGTCCTCACCCACCTGAGTCCTGCTAGGTGCTGCTGGCGCTCTACGGCGGTCCCTTGGCCTGCGTTGCCGCCATCGCATCGCCCCGGCGTGGGCAGAGCTACATTTCCCAGGCGCCTTAGCGCCCCACACACGCAATCCAAGCGCCCGGAAGCACTAAAAAAAGAACGCCGCTCCTCTGGTGCAGCGGGAAAGTTGGAAAACGCGAGGGGGAAAGGAGTCCTCACCCACCTGAGTCCTGCTAGGTGTTGCTGGTGCTCTACGGCGGTCCCTCGGCCTGCGTTGCCGCCATCGCATCGCCCCGGCGTGGGCAGAACTACATTTCCCAGGCGCCCTAGCGCCCCACACACGCAATCCAAGCGCCCGGAAGCGCTTAAAAGAACGCCGCTCCTTCCGCGTCGCGGGACGCGCGCGGGCGGGCGCCGGACGAAGCCCGGACAAAGGGCGGGCCCTCTGTGGCCCTCAGAGGACCGATTGAGGCCGGGACGGGCCACCTCACTAACGTGTAAGACTCTACAAGACTATATTATTAATTACACGGTGGGGGTAATCTGCCCTATTTACGGTATATCGGTTCTGTAGCATTGGTTTTAGCTTGTTTATATTTGGTTCATATTTGGCTATCAGGCATCATTGTATGTGTTGGTGTTGCCACATTGTGGGAAAGTTTAATTAAGTTTAATCTAAGTTTTAGGTTTTCCCAGGGGTATGTCAAACATGGCTAAAGCTGTAGCAGGTAGCAAATCCATGACTACGGCAACGTTAGATAACTACTTAGTTAAAGTTGTCACCAAAATCAACAGTGATAGGCGCAAATCTTTAGGCCAGGGATCAAACTTAACGACTACTAGCCCTTTGTCAAATAACACAGTCACTTTATCCTCTTCTCCATCTCATGCCACGAATTGTTTAAATGAGAATAATGATTTATTAACCCTGGATGATCATTTTCCTAGTGAACAAGAATCACTTGAAGTTAATAGAGATTTAGTAACTGATGTTAATGAGACCGGAGAAGACTCTCCGGACCGGCCAACCCAGAGAGTGCTAAGATCCCGCAAACGGACTCATCTGAAACAGGGTTGCCTACGAAGTACTCATAAAAAGACGGGTCCTGCTCCAATAACTCAGGTTACCAAGGAACCAGCCACCTCTAACAACCCTACGGCCAAGTTAGATTCTCATCAACTTGATTCCTTGGTAAGTCTTTTAGAGTCCAAAATTTTGAAAATTGTTGAACCCTTAGTTACCAAGATTGGCTAACTATCTGTTGAGATTGAAGGCCTACGTAATCTTTTGGCACGTAAGATTAATTCCTCTGGGAACATGACTAGAGCAGCAGAGGGTCTACCTGTCTCTGCTGATACCACTAGGCCCTCAAAGGATACCCTAAATAGTATAGCTCCATTGGTTGTCGAATCCACAGCAAATGAGAATAACACTTCACCTCCTGGAAGTTGCTTAAGTAGTAATAACGCAACGGCAAGTACTTATTCAGGAGGAGCAAAACCAGATCTCCCCCCTGACTGTGCCCCATTTGTTGTAGTGTTAACAAATGTTCCCCCCTTGAAGGACGTCGCCCAGAACTCTTTCTCTGAAACCCATGAATCCCTTAAAAATAAATCAGTCTCGTGGCTAAATAAGAATTATGGTTTTCCAGCACATTTATCCCATCTGATTTTAACCACGAGAAGAGTCTCCTGGGTTGGGAGCCCGCGCAAGACTATAAAGGGGGATTGTGTAGTAATAAACTTTAGAAATCCCCACATAGTGCATAATATCTTATCAAAAGCTACTCTGCTCCCCCACACTGGCGAGGGTATTACCCTTCATTCATTGGGTTACTTTTATAAACAACAGATACATTTACCCCGCAGTGTTCCATGGGAGGTCAGAGCAAGTCACCCTGAAAGCCAGTTTCCTCAAGGTTTTGTCATCTCAAATCGTTTTCAGGCTCTGAGTAACTTAGATTCCAATGATTGACTGCACTCTGTTGGGGCTACCTCAAGACCTATTATGGAAAGTTTATCCTCTATAGAGGGAGAGGACACGGTTCCCAGTGGTTCTGTGCCAGTCACAGGTAGAGAGGGCAACCAAAATGTTACGTCTGTATTGGGGACTGTCATTGATGAAAGAGTGGACGATACTGTCAGCGCCCCGCGAATGCCTCTAGGCACAAGTGTCCTTAGCTGGAATATAGCCGGCCTAAACAACAAAACTCATGACCCTATTTGGAGGGACAGTCCATTAGGCCACGAAATTATTGGCCTACAAGAAACTTGGGACACTGAAAATACCTTTTTGCTGGATGGGTTTTCTGCTTTTTGGTCACCAGCGGTGGCCTCCAGTAGGGGGAGGGCTAAAGGCGGACTTTTAACCCTTATCGCATTGACCATTGATGGTAAATACAGTAAAGTGGAGACAGGCTCGCCTCACTGTTTAGCAGTAGAAATCCACTCCAACTCAAATGGGATCTGGCTCATTGTAAATTTTTATAATTCATTTATTCAGAATATGCCAAATGAACATTAACTCAGTCTATTTGATTTTTTACAAATGTATAATGAATCTTGTAAAAATCCTTATTCGGTTGTTGTGCTCGGTGATTTTAATGTTCATCCCTGTTTTAAAAATTGTTTTATATGGGACAGTTTGGGTCCACATGATCAAGGTAATCTACACTTTGAACACACACCACAGGGGATGTTTTTAGATGAGCTTCTTGTTGGGAATCATTTGGTCTATCCCGTCAATGACATTAATGACATCCCGACCTATAAAGGAAGTGGCACAGGATCCACTATTGACTACATCTTTGTTACACCTAACTTAGCAGGAAATGTAAGTCAATATACGGTTAAATGGTCTGTTCATAGTGACCACAATCCCGTCCAGTTAATTCTCACTGATGATCTCAAAAAAAGAAAATCTGATAATTCTACTGTCAGTATACTGGACATAAGGCCAACTGATCAAACTCGACGCCTGAAATGGTGTCAGCTGGTCCCAGATGATTTTACTAAAAACTTGTGGGACACGGTTGGGGAAGAAATACTTTTGTGTTCACAAGACGGGATCTGTAGTGATGCAGTTCTGACAGCCTATGATAAAATTTGCTGTCAGGTAAATAGTGATCTCAAAAAAGTATGCAAGGACAAACCCAAAATTGGGGAGAAATGGTTTGATCACAGCTGCTCATCTTCCCAACGGAAGCTTATGTCAGCTCTTAAAGCGGTTCCACCTGACAGAGCAGAAATTGCCATTTGTAGGAAGGCCTATAAAATGGCTCAGAAAAAACGTAAAAATGAAATTAGGGATGAGGCATGGAATGAACTCCTGTCCATTGATGTCATCAAAAATAGTGCGAAATTTTGGTCTATTGTAAACAAGCCTTTTTTTAACGGTAAAAGCAATACCGAGCTTGAATGCGGTATCCAAGAGGACGATTGGCATACTCATTTTAAACAGGTGTATGATGGAGATGGTTCGAGGGCGGGCCCTTATTTAACTCTGACAGTTATACTTTGACCTTTACAGAATTAGAGGTGACTAATGCTATTTTGCAAATGACAAGTAATAAGGCGCCGGGACCTGATGGAGTCCCGGCTGATCTTTTTAAATCAGATATAAAACTCTGGTCCAAAATCCTTTTTAATGTTTTTACAAATGCTTGTCAACAGGGCCTCCCATCAACGTGGGCGAAATCGGTCATCGTTCCTATTTTTAAAAAGGGGGATAGAGGCGACCCGAGCTGTTATCGACCAATTTCCCTCATAGACTCCTCAGTGAAAGTTTTGGGGAGGGTAGTCCTCGCCCAACTAAACGGTTGGCTAGAGGAATCTGGAAAACTCTCTATGGTCCAGTATGGATTTAGGAAAGGGATGGGTACCATAGACCAATGTTTAAATTTACAACTCTTAATTGGTAAATACACGGTGGCCAAGAAAGGAACCTTGCTGGTCGCCTTCATGGACTTGTCTTCGGCCTTTGACCGTGTAAATAGATCAAAACTATGGCCCATGCTCCTTGCACTTGGTGTAGACAAAGACATCGTCCACTTTTTAGCGGACCTACATAGAGAGTTAATAGCTACAGTTCGCTATGATCAAAAGGGTAATTGCACAAAAGATATACCCATATCTTATGGGGTTAGGCAGGGGTGCATTTTGGCACCTCTCCTTTTTACACTGTATATAAATGATTTAGACAATACCCTTATCGCCTCATGTAAAGATATCCCCCGTGCAGGGAAATATTCAGTCCCTGCCCTTTTATATGCTGACGATGCCGCCCTAATCGCTAGAACGGGAGTGGGCCTCCAGCTATTGTTAAATTCATTTGCCGATTTTATGAAGGCTCTGGACTTATCTGTTAACTTTGTCAAATCACATGTCATGGTCATTGGCCCTAAATCCGCTAAATCTAAAACCTTTTTATGTGGGGGTCATCAATTATCCAGGGTCTCTTCTTTTCCTTATTTGGGTGTTCTTTTTGATGATCGAGATTCCGGGGTAACCCAAATAATGGCTAAAAAGATTGTGTTTTCAAGAGCAACAGTGGGTGTTCTGGGCTTTGCCAGAAAACTGGGTGCTAGACCAATGAAGGTCCTTATCCAGGTGTACAAAGCTAAGTGTCTCTCCATAGCCTTGTACGGAGCTGAGGTCTGGGGCATTAACAACGCCAAAAGCATTCAGACTGTTGAGGATAGATTTTTAAAAAACCTCCTCTCAGTCCCGATCTCAACCGCCAACTATATTGTCCATAAGGAACTTGGTATCGGTTTTCTTGAAGACAGTATTGCTCTGGCCCCGATGCTTAAATGGATCAGCATTTGGCTTAACCCGGATTTACACCTGAATCACACTATTTTGAGAGACTGTCTTTTGCTTGATCATGGTTTGCACATACCCTGGTTGAAATATATTCGGAACCTGGCCAAAAAGCTTGGTAGACCAGAGCTGTTTCTTTTTCCCGAGACCCTGGTAAAAGGTGACATTAATTGGTGTAAAGAAACTCATACGTACATATCTACCTCGGCAAGGGAAGAGAAGGAGCTGGTTAAGGGTTCCGTTAGGACCCATCAGCTCTGCAAAACAACACCTTTTATGGAACCTTATCTTGGATATGTAACAAATGCAAATCACCGTTTTCTTTTAACCAGATTTAGATTGAATCAACTACACCTATTGATTGGAGCTAAGAAAGACTGGAAAAGGGCGCTGGACCCTGGCCCTTGTTCCTGTGATAACTTTTCCCCCCAGGATATAATACACCTTTTTTTCTTCTGTGAGCACTTTATTGACATTAGGAAACGTTTTTTAATCCCAATATTAAGAGATAAAGGCTTTGTTCAAGTGAGATCCTGCTTTCTTGTACCTACAGCTTTTAAACAATGTTTGGGAAACTTTCAATATTGCAAGTTTTTTAACTGTGGTAATTCGTACCTTGAAGAAATGAACTGTACCCTTTTTAATGTTTTTAATTGGACACGTCACCTTGTTAAAACAATTGGTGTAATTGTGTTTCTTTTTAAGCTTGGTAATTCCCTAAAAATGAAATTTTTGTTTTTAACATGTATTTATTGTAGTATGCTTTTATGGTTTGCACTTAAACCGAATAAAGACTTTATGACTGACTGACTGACTGACCAAATTCAAGAATTCACTAAAGGGCGTTGGCGGGTCTCCTACCTGAGCAGTGACACCTGGGAGCTATTTAAGGAGCAAAGATTCAAAATGATGCTCTTTTAGCATTGACCAACTCAAACCAACCAGGAGGTGAATGATGGAGACAAACAATGTAAGGAGATCAGTCCCCCTGGATTCAAACCCAACCGCTCTTTATCAGGAGATGAGGTGAAGGCAGTATGATAAACCATGCTTTCATGTAAAGTGTAAAGTAACGTAAAGGGACAGTATTGGTTTCCACTCATGAGGTCGGCTATCTCCGAGAAACGCTCTGTAGCCTCCGAGGTGGAAATACTCGCAAGAAGGCTGGAGACTGTTGGACATGATTTGGGGAACAGGAGAAATCTTGGATCTCTCACTAATAATGCCTTTAGTCAGTGAGTTACTTCCTGCTAACGAGACACTGTATGAGGGGTTGGACAAAACTAGTGGTTTTGCTGCGTGAATCTTTCTGGATTCACTCTGCTGTGCATTATTCCACGGTCTGGTGGTTGGGTCCGGAATCGTAGTCTTTCTTCTCTTTTTTTTCTTTTTTGTTGCCCAGGTGGGCGTCAACGTCCCACCATTTGGTGTACCTCTCGTGACGTCGGCACGCTTCCTGCGGAAGTTCCCACCTCGAGGCGCCATCTTCAGATTCTTTTTTTCGCCGTTGGGTCTGGATAGTCACCGTGAAGCTCCAGAGTTTTTGGGAAGAAAAGAAGAAAAAGCACGAGTTTCATCGAAGAAAAAGTTGAGGAAGACTACAGAAAGGAAGATCAACAAGCCGGGACGATGAAGAAGAAGGAGGAGAACCTCGAGATCTTCGACGTTCAACGGAGAATGCACACTCAGGGACACTGAGCGCAGGAATGGACAAGACACTCTTTAAATTCTGCCGTAACTGCCACCATAAATACGCGCAGAAGGACCAACACCCGTTCTGCAATCTTTGCCTGCCAGTTGACCACGAGAGCAAAGACTCCAACGCCTGTTCCGCCTTCACACCGAAGACACTCCGGGTTAGAGAGAGACAGAGGAGAGCCAATTACAACATGCAGGGCAAGGGACAGGCCCCGTCGCTGTACGAACTGGGCCTCTCCACCGACGATGAAGACAACGTCGGCGAGGGACCAAATGACTTCACGGTCGCAGAGACCGATAAGAAAACGTCTGATAAGGTAGGAGAGATGTCGAACACTAAACCCTCGACAGGGCCCCGAAAGCCTGAGTCAAACTCTCGAAAAACAGAGTCAAAGTCCTCGAAAGGAGCGCAGGCGCCAAAAATTTCGACGACCGCAGCTGCATCCAAGGACGAAAGGCCCGGCGGATCCTTCGAAAAGGACTCCCAGGTGGCGAAGACCGGCGAAAAGTCAAGGTCGTCGAAGCAAGGCCAAGAACTGGGGCGCTCGACTTTGAAAGAGAAGGTTGCGTCAACGTCAACTCCGGCGAAAAGACCCGCGCTCGACACCGAACAGGCCTCAGAGCTGGAAAAGAAGAAGAGGAGGCTCGAGGCAGAAATGGAGAGCATCCTACAAAGGAAAAAGGAATTCGACGAAAAAATGAAAAAATTCACGATTCCCACAAAACCACCGTCGGTCATCGTAGACGTCGAGGAACAGGAAGAGTTCGACACCGAAGAACTGTCAAACTTCCGAAGAAGAAGAGGACCTATACTATGAGGAAGATGATGACCAACAATCAAGCTACGGCTCGGCGCCATCGTCGACGCAGGACCTGGAGTGGCACTGTGGAAATTTAGCTCGCAAACTGAACATTATCTGCGCCATCTTGCCCCTCCCCAGCACCACGCACAAGCGAACGCACGGCCGCCATTTTAGGCACCCCACTCTCTCCCCGCTCACTCTCGACCGCCAGCGCTTTCCCCTGGCGCTGCAAGCATCCCCCGCGCGCTGGCCACCCCCGCTCTCTCATACAGGCCATAAACCCTCTCCTTCTGCGCGACCCTGCTACGGAACCACTTCCGACCGACAACCCATACATGGTCATGCCTCTCCTTTGATAACCCCCTTCCTCTGCGCCCCATTGTCTGAACTGGTCCCAGGCCATCGCCTAGCCCTGCGGATGCAGTTTATTGCCCCTACTGTAAGGGAAACACCCCACATCAAAGGGATTACAGTAGAATCAAAGCCCCTACCCCCTGAGACCCGGCCGGTTGCACACACCCCCGGGAATTAGCGGAATTCCCTGCTGCGCGATAGCCATCTCCCACTGCGGGTAGGGTGGGAACCTCTACTGTAACCATGTGTGGGATCGGATCTGAGCCGGGGCTTCAGGGGATATTTCCCCGCACATCAAGGGAATCTCAAGAATATACTATGTGTAATAAAGCAATAAACCAGTGTATAAGAGACCAGGTCTCAGAGATGCAGTTAGAGCACCTCGTGACGATACCTTGCTGTCTGATCTGATGTGTTCTGCTCCGACGGAATAAAACTTTGTTTCCTGCCTTCCAGTCTCCGGCGCCTGCCTCTTTCATTGGTAAATTATCGAGTGGTATAAGAGGCGATTACCGCCGGGCAAATACTTGAAAGGTTATCGACTGAAACTGCCGCTACCATTTAACAATTGGCGTCCCAAACGTGGGGCCCATCAGCGACACGTGGATCCAGTGGGAGAGGTCCCGACGACAGAGTGAACGACTGCAACGATCGGGAGAGCTCCTGCCCAATAGACCCTCGTCTGGCAGCCGATCATCCGAACTTCACTGGTTCCGAGCAGACCTCTCTCGAGTGATCTACGGTCCTGACTGGGAACCATCAGGAGTGCCGCGGCAAATACGGAGAATAGAGGACGATCGGGCGCTGGAGGCGGAAGACGAGAAACTGTCCACGCGGTCCGGGTAAGGTCGTGAAATACGACAAAAGTGCGAAATAATTGATTGATTGTTTGAATACTAGTATTGCTCATTGATTGTGCTCATTGATTGTTCTCTTTGAGATATTCGCTGTCTACAAACGGGGAGGAGTAGAAATACTCTCTCTCTCTCTCCCTTTGCAGATGGTGAAGGGTAGGTAACGCAGACTTTTGTCCCCGTTGAAACCCGTCGTGCCTATCTTTATCTCCCCATTGATTGATTGTCCGAACATTGATTGTTTTGAAGAATAGTGCTTTTTGAGATATTCTCTGTTTGCAAATAACGTAGAATAGGAATATTCTGTCTAGTCTTTGCAAATAGTGAAGGGTAGGTAACGCAGACTTTTGTCCCCGTTGAAACCCGTCGTGCCTATCTTTATCTCCCCATTGATTGATTGATTGATTGTCCGAACACTAGTTGTTCGATATTGGTTCTTTGGAGGTATTCTCTGCTTACAAATAACGAAGAATAGAGATATTCTGTCTAGTCTTTGCAAGCAGTGAAAAGATAGGTAGTGCTGACTTTTGTCCCCGTTGAAACCCGTCATGCCTATCTTCTCCCCACTGATTGGTAGTTGGTTCTGCCCGGACCGCTTATTAGAGGTGAACCACCCGGCTCCACTGGAAGGCACCCCTAATAAGGACATGTTCACTAAATATGGACTAGTCGCCGTAGCTTATAGCAAGCTGTGGCATAAATATACCAAGAAGGACCCCGAAAGTCAGTGGCCACTGATGGGATCCTTCGACGACCGCAAGATAGAAGCGCTAGAAGTAGCTCTGCATAGCAATAAGACGACGCCTACTATGCTTGACAGTATTGGCATGTGGCGCAAAGAAGCGACGCAACGGAAAAAGAGGGAAGAAGTAAAAGCAGAAAAGGAATTACGAAAGGCAGCTCACCTAGCCGCTAAAAAGTTAGAAGAAGACATAAAGGAGAGAAGGGAAACTAAACTAAGACAGGAGCCCGAAACCTCAGGCCAGTACGCTGTTAGGACCCCTTCTTTGCTCTACCCTGTATTGTCCTCCAAGCAGCAAACGAATGACGAATTACTGTTAGGTCCCCCGACCATTTACATGCCCCCTCCGTATGCACCCTCCCAATCGGTAGTGCAACACCCACAACCCCCGAACACGAACGAAAGCAGTACAGGGGCCTCGGCCCTCACGGCCTCCGCGCCGGCTGAGCCTCTTGTACTGAACCTAACGTCGACTGCAACGATAGACGACCATGAGATAGGAAAGAAAGAGTCCACCAGAATGAATCGGTTAACTAAAGTTGAACGAGCAGGAATTGACAAGATAGTAGGGACGCTGGTGGAGCGAAAAGAAAGTGAGGAGTATATAACGGACGTGTATAAATCGTATGCCGACAGCCGCAGACGACACTTCGTCGTACGACTCTGTTATCACACCCTGAATACATATGAGGATAGGTACCACGATAAAGGTCCCGAAGGCCTAGCGGCCCTATATAGGAAGGTAGACATTGGGGAAGAAAGAGAGGGCGATGTAACGAACCTCTTCACTCGTACACTCGAGGTCTACCGACACCTTAAAGAACATGGACAGATCACCAAGACGGAAACCCCCATAGCAACTAAGCCCCAGGGAGGAAGGGCCGATGCCATGATGCCCATTAAAGAAGCTGCCCCCTACTGGGTCCCCCCACGGGGTCAGGGAACACACGACGACATCAACCACCAAGATGCGAAGGGAAGGGTTGTATATAACTGGGTCTACCAGCCGTGGGACCGGCAAGATATTTTGACCTTTAGAAAGACTCTACCCGACTTGAGAAAGAACCCGACTGCCTTCTACACTGAATTGGGTACAGCCTTAGGCTCAACGATAATGACGTTAGCAGATATCGACTTGTTCTTTGGGCTATGCCTGCCGGCTGATGTGTGGAAACAAATCCGGAAAGTTGACCACGCTGAGCCGTTCGGATATACCTGGGTACAACTCGATACCATAGATAAACAGCGAGAACCAGGACAAAAACCCCCGAAAGCCATCTTAGAGCTCCCAGACAAGATTGTACAAAAGCTGAAGACTCTAATCCCAGAAAGAAAGGTAGACTGGTCGATAGTGACGGCTTGCCGCCAGAAACCCCAGGAGGATGTGTCTGAATACTTCTCCCGATTCGAGACTGTGTTCTCCGATTACAGTGGCCAAGACATGACCACCGCAACCGGACACCACCTCTTTGTCCAGAATTATGTAAAGGGTCTGTCTCAAGAAGTTTCCCAGAAGCTACAGACCAGCGAGAGCAGTTGGGCAGCCTCCAAACCCGCAGCGATTCTCCAGATGGCCCAATACTACGAAAACCAGAAGAACGAGAACGATAGGGCGTCAGAGAAGAAGAAAAAGGAATTAAAGGAGAGGGTGATGATAGCACAGTTACAAGGGGTGACCATAGGAAGGGAACCCCCAAAAGAGAATTACCAACCAACCGCCCCTAGAAAACTACCCCCTAGAGACCATACACCTACACCCTACAACGGACGGAGAGACTTAGATGGAAATCAATGTGCATTCTGTAGAGGGTTCGGACACTGGAAATCCCAGAGCCCGGTCCTTTTGGAACTGAACAAAAATAGGGACCCCAATAGACACAACCGGAAGTTTGTTGATACCCACCATCAACGTCACCACACTTGATTAGGATCACGTGCAATCGAGCAAACGCCATTTTTTCCGAATACGCTAACCAGATCGCTGATACGTACAACGCTCCAGCAAAATAGTATGGTCAAACATTTTTAATAAATTACAAGTATAACAACATTCCGGCAAAATAAACAGGATAAAACACGTTTTAAAACAACTATTTACATGATAGTCTGCTGCAACCTCCATCCCAAAGCCTTAACGTCCACGTGACACCGTCCTCGCCTCTCCTTCCTCGAAATTGCAACATTGGCCTGTTTTGGGCGGTCCCTCTTAGTTGACTTTGGGCTATAAAAGCCATGCAAAAATCCATTGACATCAGTGGCGAGCGATTGTGCGAATAGGCCGGAGGCTATACGAAGCGCCGAAGTTCTGGCAACACCAAGGCGGAGCCCGCCACGCTGTGCGGGCCTTTCCGCTTTCTCTTCTTCTTTCGTCAATAAGGGCTGATGCCCTGGCGGGGGGAGGCGCCGCGGACGGACCTCCCCCACCTCCCCAGGTGGAGGCTTGCCAGGCACCCCAACCGTCTTTTACTCGCCGGCCAGCTAAGCTGCCCCAGCCATCTTTTTCATCGGCCTGCTGAATTTCACCCTGGCACGCTGTGCGGATCTTCCCAGTCACTTCTTCCTTCAATAACGGAGGGTGCCCTGGCGGGGGGAGGCGACGCGGACGGGCCTCCCCCACCTCCCCAGGTGGAGGCTCGCCAGCAGATGAGGGCACCCCAACCGCATCTTTCACACGTCAGCCAGCTGAGTTGCGCCCTGCCACTTCATTCGCCGTTCGGCTGAGCCGGCACCCCTGCACGCGGCCGCCAGGCAACCACCCAAGCACCGGGTTCACCAGGACTGCCGCTAGCACCCGACGTGAGGAGTGGGCCCCCGCAGCAAGGTAATCGGGGACCCACCCCGGTGGTGATACCATCCAAACTGCTGTCGTCACTGCTACTGGAATCACCCCGGTGGCAGTACCATCCGAACTGCCGCTGTTACTGCTGCTGGCTCCTCTCCGGTGACTGTACCGAAGAGCTGCTGCTACTGCTGCCCTTGAACTCCGGCGGTCGACCCCTCCGGTTCCAGGCCTGGCCCACCGTGAGACAATTCTGGACTCGAAAGCTTGTTTGCTAGGGCATGGGCCCCACCCTTGACAGAACGCTCCCCTCAGCCTTGCAGAATTGGTTGGAGTCATTTGACATTCGACTCCTGCGGACTTCCGGTAAGGACAAAACCACCGCCATTGCTCTTTTTCCCCCGGGCGGCAGCCGCCTTGCCTCCGCTTGGTGCAGTGAGAAAGTAAAGCGTCGGCGGAAGAACCCGCCTGCTGCCCCGCCCTAAGAACAAACCGTGGCTTTGCTACAAGGTTGCAGTGACGCCATGCTGACGCAAAGTTGACGCTAACGAAAGTTCTCGAACTACCGAAAGGAATTCTGGTTCAACTGCTGATTCATGGAAAGACTTAGACTGTGCACTGGCCCGACCCCGCCCCAAGATGGCGCTGATGTAGGAGTGGCCTATAACTCCTTGTGGCGTTCCAGCCACATGACATTTGTGTTAAAAAGACATATATATATATATATATGTATGCGATGCTTTCACACATGATGGTGGGGGAAAGGGGGGAACCGATTTTTATGTTAATCTAGTGTTGCTCATGTTGCTCGACGCCTCTCACACCGTGGCCGGTCTATGGCGGCTGTAGGCCCGTATTTCCATACTGACATTGTTTTAAATAAAGGGCTTCTTAAAAAGGAATTACGAAATCAGTGTCATGACTAATCATCTAGGTTGTTGAAGGTTTTTCTTTTGAATAAATGATTGTTACTCCTAAGCGAAAGCATACAGATAATACAGACACAATTTGCCTAAAAATCTTTTTGTTTAACGGAATTTGTACCCATCCCGCCTGCCCTTTTTCCAAAAATTGTCAAATCAATAATGAACTATAACTTAAGGTATATGTCGCATGCAAGGTATGGTATCCTGCACCATAATACACGACCAATTGAGAAATACATGCACGACCAGGGAACGCGAATTTAGGAGATGAATGAACTAGAGCATCTTTGCCTCGAACTAAAGAATAATGGGTCCGTGGTATTACCCACCCCTGCGGCTAGCCTGGTACATGGTAAGTAGAACCTTTCGTGTCTGCGCGCGCTGGGGTATTTTGAATACTGCACCTCCCCTCCCCTCTTATTTCCCCTCTATAGGTCACGACGAAGTTCCGACTGAAGGGTGGAGTGGACATGGACCGCACCAAGTTCAATATCAGGGAAAACATAGACAAACGTTGTGAGATAGTGTGTAAAATTACAGACCACCATTGGGAACATGAAAAACTGTATGATATGATTGTGCGTGTGTACTACGATTATACGATATGAATGTGTATGCATTTCATGTTCGGATCACTTGAAGAGAGCGTCATTGTATGATTGAAGTGTGCGTCCACCGATCAAAGGGAGGAGAATAAAGGGTCAGACAACCCATAAGATGAACTACAAAATACTGAAGGTACGCAGCATGCATAGGAATAGAGGACAGGAAAGGAGAGGTCCCCGTGCTCGACGCAGCCCTGAGTCTCCGTCTTGATGCATGTACTGTCACACCCTATCCGGCATTTGTGTGTACGTGATCACCGAATTTATGTCTTTTCCCCGCTTGTGTTTTCTTACATGGAACAGACCCATGCTACTCCATGTTGTGTGTGCACCAAGTGGCCTATTATCTTACCCATCTCTCTCTCTCTCGTTTTGTGTCGTATGTATGCCAAAATAGCCTACTTGATGCACACGTCTCTCTCTCTCTCTCTCTCTCTCTCTCTCTCTCTCTCTCTCTCTCTCTCTCTCTCTCTCTCTCTCTCTCTCTCTCTCTCTCTCTCTCTCTCTCTCTCTCTCTCTCTCTCTCCCCCTCCCTCGCAAAAGGCTCTCTCTTGCCCTCTTTTCTTCTTGAATAAATTAACGACATACACCCCTTTGGTAAGTGTATAATTGGCCTGAACACAGTGGTGTTCGAACAAATTGACAGAAACAAAAACGACCATACTTTACCACGTTACTACCTCTCCTTTTTACAAACATTAAGCCTAATCGGCTGAGAAGGAAAGGACAGGTAAGACGACTGATGTCTCCCAATCTGACCCACAACACGGGGACTATATGTCAGTGGTTTTTGTTCTTAAAGGACACCATCTCCACCACCCAGAATTACCCCTGACCAATTAGCCCGAAATAGAATGTCTAAAGCACCCTGTTCTCCCAAAGATAACTCCAGCCCTATACTAGCCGTCTCAGAGTATCCCGAACAAAACAGCTGATGGCCCCTGTTTTAAACGGATAAAGGGTCACCTACTGTATAAAAAGGATACTCGTGAACGCATGACCATAGCACCTCGCACTTACGGGTATTACCAAACCTTGCATTATAGGGCGCAGAAACTGACACCTAGAAGGCCAGACAATGGACAGGGACACCCACAGAACCCTGCACCACAGCAGTAATTAATAGATTAGTAACACGCACATTAACATCAGAGTTAATAGACACCAATCATATAGTAACAGATAAGAGCATTTCCGCAACTACTCAGTGGTTGGGAGAGAGAATGAAGTATGTAAATGTCTTCCCTGCCAAAATCTCTAAGACTTTCGTTTCTTATAACCTATTCAAGGATAACCTGCAGCCATCGGAAGAGAGGGGTCGGACGTGACGCCCAGTCTGGCTGCGGATCATAAAGCATCTATGACATCGACCAAGGGGGAAGCGACGAAGCAACGAGGGTGTGAGACGAGACACCATTATCAGAACGATGAGCGCGAAGGGCTACATCGAGGCCCCTGCTCACTGACCAGCGTGCCTGGAGTCTCAACCCGTCGGGCCCGATTGATGGGCCCAGTGCTGAAAGGATTCTGCCCCCCCCCCCCTTTTTGGTCCGCATTTTTGATCCGATCCCATGCCACCCCATTCTCTCTTCCTCTTTCATTTGGACTATGACTTTGACCTACTACCGAGGAACAAAAGGCCGGCACCCTGTCTCAAAAGTACCTGTGGTGAACTGTGTTAAGGAACAGGACTGTGATCAAAGAACAGTGAGTGGTCACACCCTGCCACGTGAAGAAATCGGATTTGAGCTGGACCTTAGTTCCACCGCCGGTGCACAACAGTGCCAACGAAAGAAGAACCACAATGAGAGCTTACCAGTGATAGCTCTTTATAAAACAAGGACACTGGAAAGAAGAACCCATGTCAAAGTTGAAAATCCTCTCCCAACCACCTTATTATATTAACTATCTTCTTATCAAGTTTTCATGATGTTGCATCAATCACTTCCGACTGTACACTGAGAAGTTAAGAAAATGTAACTTTGTATAGTAACATTCATACAACACCAGCCATGTACACGAGTATACTGCAACTTTGAATGTACTTCCTCCTCGCCTACTTCATCAAACTGTATGAGACAATGTACAAATGTGTCAGATTACTCCTGCCTACCCTAAAGACTCTGTATCTTTAAATGTGTGACGAACATTGACGATACTGTAACTGAAAGGCTAACAAAGGTGAATATTGGCCGGAGAAGCTGGCGAGATATGTTAAAAGGGAGGACTGTGGAAATTTAGCTCGCAAACTGAACATTATCTGCGCCATCTTGCCCCTCCCCAGCACCACGCACAAGCGAACGCACGGCCGCCATTTTAGGCACCCCACTCTCTCCCCGCTCACTCTCGACCGCCAGCGCTTTCCCCTGGCGCTGCA
The DNA here is from genome assembly GCF_964204655.1 of Triturus cristatus. Classification (NCBI taxonomy): domain Eukaryota; kingdom Metazoa; phylum Chordata; class Amphibia; order Caudata; family Salamandridae; genus Triturus; species Triturus cristatus. The sequence goes on along the minus strand of NC_140593.1, from coordinate 35,275,302 downwards.
AGCATCCCCCGCGCGCTGGCCACCCCCGCTCTCTCATACAGGCCATAAACCCTCTCCTTCTGCGCGACCCTGCTACGGAACCACTTCCGACCGACAACCCATACATGGTCATGCCTCTCCTTTGATAACCCCCTTCCTCTGCGCCCCATTGTCTGAACTGGTCCCAGGCCATCGCCTAGCCCTGCGGATGCAGTTTATTGCCCCTACTGTAAGGGAAACACCCCACATCAAAGGGATTACAGTAGAATCAAAGCCCCTACCCCCTGAGACCCGGCCGGTTGCACACACCCCCGGGAATTAGCGGAATTCCCTGCTGCGCGATAGCCATCTCCCACTGCGGGTAGGGTGGGAACCTCTACTGTAACCATGTGTGGGATCGGATCTGAGCCGGGGCTTCAGGGGATATTTCCCCGCACATCAAGGGAATCTCAAGAATATACTATGTGTAATAAAGCAATAAACCAGTGTATAAGAGACCAGGTCTCAGAGATGCAGTTAGAGCACCTCGTGACGATACCTTGCTGTCTGATCTGATGTGTTCTGCTCCGACGGAATAAAACTTTGTTTCCTGCCTTCCAGTCTCCGGCGCCTGCCTCTTTCATTGGTAAATTATCGAGTGGTATAAGAGGCGATTACCGCCGGGCAAATACTTGAAAGGTTATCGACTGAAACTGCCGCTACCATTTAACAGCAGGACCTCGACGCCGAAAACCCGGAAGAGCCTGTTGAGACTTACCTTTCGAGGCCTTCGTCGCCAGATGACATTGGGGCCTACAATACGGTCATCAAAAGCGCAGCAGCAGCTTTTGGGGTCAAGCTGGAGGAAGAAAAGCCTAAAGCAAACTTTTTACTGGAAACACTGCTCCCCATCCAAACGAGGAGCCAGTTCCTCCCCATGCTCCAAAGTGTCATGAACCAGGGGAAGGAGGCGTTCAGGGACCCAGCAGCATGCAGTTCCATCACACCTAGGACGGAGAAGAAGTATAAGCACTCCTCCCAGGACCCTCCATACATCAAGGGATCCGTCACAGCCGACTCCATCATTGCGTCAACTGCCAGGAAAAGGGCTAATGTTCCGGCAACCTCTGGGCCACCACCTGACAAGGAAAGCAGGAGGATGGACCTGACTGGGAGGAAGATTGAAAGAAACGATGCACTGGCGCATGGTGTACTCCAATGCCCTGCTGAACAGACACCAATACCAACATTGGGACGAAATGGGGCAGCTAATCAAGCACCGCCCCCAACAATACCAGCAAAGAGCCTCGCACCTGGTGGAGGAAGGGAAGAATATATCGAATTCTTGCCTGAAAACAGCCTTAGATGGAGCCGAATCATCAAGCAGGTTGATGGCAATAGGGATAACGGAAAGAAGACAGGCCTGGCTCAGGATCTCAAGCTTCAAGCCGGAAGTCCAGAACAACATCCTGAACACCCCTTTCAATGGGGAAACGCTGTTCGGAGCCCCGTCCGATGAAAAACTCACCCAGATCAAAAAGGATAACGAAACAGCAAGGTCCATGGGGGCCCTGCAATTCAGAGGGATGAGAAGAGGCACCCCGACACGGAGACCATACGGAAGGGGCGGAAACCAACCGGGAACCTCACACCAGACATTCCAGCAGGGCCTCCAGGGCGACAATCACGGCCAGCAGGGGCAGCAGAAACAAAATTGGCAGTACCAGCCTCGGGGCCAGTCCTTTCGCAGTAGGGGGAACGGACGAGGGCAAAGACGAAGAGGGGGAGAACAACCCGCCTCAATGTGAATCCGCCCAGCGAAGCGTGCTCACCCACAAGATCCCTCCGAGGGGAGAGCACGAAAAATTCAACAAGAGAGGGTTACATAGACCAAACGCCAACGAGCATGCAACACCAGTAGGCGGCAGGCTGAGACGTTTCCTTCAGGAATGGAAAAAGATAACAGACAAATGGATACTCAACATCATACAGTTTGGATACTGCATAGAGTTGAAAAGGAAACCACCAAACAGGAAACCAAAGAGAAGGGAACACTCAGGACAGGAGCCAGTGCAACTCGTAGAGGAAGCACAAGAGCTACTCCAAAAGGAGGCCATAGAACCAGTACCATTCAAAGAAAGGAACAAGGGAGTGTACTCAAACTACTTCCTGGTACCAAAGGTGGACGGAACACTAAGACCCATCCTGGATCTACGGTTCCTAAACAAGTAAATAAGGACACACAAATTCAAAATGACGTCCCTACAAGAGGTACTCCCTCAGATGAGAGACGGAGACTTCATGTCCACCGTGGATCTCAAAGATGCCTACCTGCACATTCCAATGAACAGGCAGCACAAACATCTGTTAAGATTTTTTTTTTTGATAAACAAATTTATTGTGTTTTGCAGCATAAAGGACAATATCAAGAAAGATATACAACAGTGCATTGAACATGGCATCAGTACCTGCAATCAGGAAGGTATCGACAAACAAATGTAAACACCCCCCCTTCCCCCCCCAGCCCCCGTCCCCACCCTCTGCGCCCCCACCCCTCAAAGCAGTCCCCCCAGCCATTTCCCCCATATTTTGCGGAATTTTTTGAGGCAGCCCCGGGCAGCGTACAACGACCGCTCTTGGGCCGCACACCAATCTACCCCTCTACTCCAGGTAGCCCTTCTGGGCGGGTCTGGCTGCGACCATGCGGCTGCTATGTCCCTCTTGGCCACCATTAGGGCAGTAGTGAGGAAGTACTTGTCGTTACGGGACCCATCCATCCCGTCCGTGATGCCCAGCAGGGCCATTCTAGGCTCATGGGGGACCTCCCATCCCAGAACCTGCGCCAGGTCGGCTTCAATCGCTGCCCAGTAGTCTGCCAGGCGGGGACAAGACCACACCATATGGAAAAAATCCGCCGGAGCCATCCCACAGCGGGCACAGGAGGCATCCACGCGGAGGCCCGCACGGTATAGGCGGTCCGGGGTCAGATAAGCGGTGTGGAGGTAGTAGAGTTGGATGAGCCACAACCTAGCGGAGGTGGTAAGCGACCGAGAGGCCATAAGGGCGTCCCTCCAGTCCGCGTCATCTAGGGGTCCCACCCAGGCCTCCCATCGCTGTTTTAGTCCGCTCCAGTCTACCGGGGTATTGTTAATCAGGGATTTGTAAATGCGGGATATGCCCCCCTTCCCCAGACACCCTAACATCACCTGGGCTTCAGGCGGGCTATGGGAAGGCAATCTAGAGTCAAGAGGGACGTGGGTCCGGACCGCATGGCGCAATTGAAGGTAGCGATAAAATTGAGAAGGCCGCAGCGAGAAGCGGGCCTGAAGCTCCTGGAAGGAACACATGTGGCTCCCACGCCATATATCGCCCAGAGTGGAGATCCCGAGAAGATCCCACTGCCGAAAGCCCACCAGTCCCACCACCTCCCGCAACCATGTCCCGTGCCAAAGCGGTGTGAGTTGCGTGTTCGTCCCCGACCACCGGGTGTGCCTCAAAGCCGCGCGCCACGCGAGGAAAGGGGCCCGCACGACGCCGGGGAGCGACAGGGGAACCGCTGCTCCATAGAGCATACATCTGTTAAGATTTACCATCAACAAAGACCACTACCAGTTCACAACCATGGCATTCGGACTAAAGTCCGCACTGAGGGTTTTCACAAAATGCCTTGCGGCAGTGGCGGCGTACCTGCGGAGGGAAGGGATTCATGTATACCCTTATCTCGACTACTGGCTAATAAAAGCAAGTTCACGCGAAAGATGCGAGGAACATGCACAGCGGGTCACAAGGACGCTGACGAACCTGGGATTCTCCATACACTGTGGGAAATCCTCAATGGAACCGGAACAGGTGAAGATCTTCCTGGGGGCACAGATCCAACACCATACAGAGAACGGTGATCCCCAGCGACAAGAGAACACTGGCCCTGCTGAGGGAGACGCGCCTCTACCAGAAGGGTGCGAGCTCTGACAGTGAGGACAGCAAGCAAGATCATGGGGATGATGGCGTCATGCATTCACCTAGTCTCCAATGTACGCCTACACATGAGACCATTCCAGGAATGGCTGCAACAACAATGGTCACAAGCAACCGGAAGTTGGGAGGTTGGGAGGATCATGTAAAGTTGGGAGGATCATGTAAAGTAACGTAAAAGGACAGTATTGGTTTCCACTCATGAGGTCGGCTATCTCCGAGAAACGCTCTGGAGCCTCCGAGGTGGAAATACTCACAAGAAGGCTGGAGACTGTTGGCCATGATTTGGGGAACAGGAGAAATCTTGGTTCTCTCACTAATAATGCCTTTAGTCAGTGAGTTACTTCCTGCTAACGCGACTGTATGAGGGGTTGGACAAAACTAGTGGTTCTGCTCCCCTCGGGCCCAAGACCTCCTGACACCGAGCTGGACTTCTAGTCCCAGACATTTTATGCCATCGGCAAAGTGGGAATTACCCAGGGCCACCACCTTATGAAGGGCCCCCAGAAAAGTGAACGTTCTCTCTCTCATTTCTGTGTATTTTTGGATTCAAACCCTTAATCTAAAATTAATTATTGTTCACCATCACGGAATATGAATTAACAAAGAAAATTATTCCAAACAGATGGCCTGTAAAGTTCTAACCCGAGGTTCCCAAAGCCTTAAGATGACACTGTCCAGGTCTAACGTCCCAGTGTCTTGTGCAGGGCTGCTAGAAGATTGTCTAACTTTGTAGTGAAACATTCAATTTTGTCCAGGTTATTCCGGCAGGACTGGATTTGTAGATTTAGTGATCTTACAATATCCAAGCAAACCTTCAGCAGCTTCAACCCCCGGTTCCTCTGAGTGGTTGCAATTTCAGTCCATTTTGCTGCATTGGTGAGACACGATGGATTCTCTTGTAGGGGTTGGTATAGTTCTCACTAGCGTAACTCCTCGATTATCCGCAAATTGCATGAAATTAACCCTTGCATTTAAAATGGGCCGGAAGCTGCATATTACGTTAAGCAAACAGCACTAAATGCTACAGGGCAGGGCAGGGCCAGCAGTAGCCAGAGGCCGCTCGCTCTCTCACTTTGTTGTTCCTCTGCTCCTGTGCTAGGAAGTTTTGAATCAAAAGAGCAATTACCAGAATTACTCCGGCTGAATTAATATTTCTCCCCGGCCTGCTCTCTTGCTGCTGAGCTGTGGAGAGAGGAGAGAGAAAGAAGCGATTGCGTTGCTCTCCGAATCAAGGCCCTTCCTAAGTACCCCGTAGCTCTGCCTGTAGTAAGTGAGCACTGACTCACCCGGACCACACACTGAGGGTAACTCGTGCTACATTAAACGAGCACCTTTAAGTGAAGGTGGTACCTCCTAGTACATCAAGTCAGGCGTGCGCTCCACGTGCACATGCATCGGTCCTTTCTAATGTGGGTCTCACTGCACTCAGGGATGGGTTTGCTAGTTGGAAGCCCTGCTTGCCTTTCTATTCTGTTTCCTGGTTGTTTCCTGCCTGCTCATTCTTCACAAGCTGTGCTGCTATTGTTTTCTGCTGTGATGCTCACTGACGCCTGATTTAGGATTACACTTAGTCTCCTTTGGGTAGCATCTCCTGGAAGGGTTTGTGATTCCCATTGCATGAGTCCACTAACCTTCTGTTTCACTTGCAGGAATGGCGGGACGTTTTCCTAAACACCGGGATGTATGAGGATAGTCGGCGGGGCTGCAGGAAGCGGGGCCAGGATCACTTGCCATGGCAAGTACTCTTCTAGGTAGGTTTTGCATTTATGTATTTGGTATTTGTTAAGCGCACATATCACCCTTAGGTCTCATAGCGCTAGCTTGTATTCAGCAACCGGGGGAACAAAGAGAGGAAGAACTGCCAGGGGGAGGGACTCAGAAAAGCAAAGTTTTGAGGGATCTGCGGAATTTCTTACTGTAAATTTACGTACGGAGGTTTGAGGTCCTAAGACAAGGACCTCAAGGGACAAGACTGAGCACTGGTGGAATGTGTGATTAGAACATGGCAAAAACCAAAGGAAATGATGGACGGAGTGTTGAACATTGCAAGCGCTCACCCCCAGTCAACTGATCTGGGTTTAATCCATCACCGTTCTTTAGCCCACTCTGCCACCCCAGTTCAGACATGGCCATATGCAAATCAGTCTGACCCTGTGCCTCATGGGAACAGTCCAGCCCGAACTGCCAAGCCATGTCTTCCCTGGACCGGAAACAAGCTTCCTAGGACCGGTTTCTGGCCTTTCAGCCAGGCTTGCTTGAATCCAGTGGCAAAGTGAGCAAGGGACTCACGTCTGAGCATACCCTGCCAACTTATGGCGAACAAAGCAAAAACCAAAGGAAGCAACACCTGCAAAACAAATTTCAATCACAGTATCGTTAAACAACCCATATCAACTTATCATTTCATATATTGTATCATAGACTCCCATATCTCACCAGTGCGCATTTTCAAAGCGCAAACAGTTAACACATACTCATAGCAACATGCTCTAATGTTTAGATAGCTCTTTATGCAAAATGTGTTTGCCCCACGTGTAGTTGGTGCATGGTTGATTAATTAATCACATTATAAAAAGATGTGTTATGAACTGAATATGTATTGTCTAAATATGCAAAAAAGCCTGGGTCTCTTGAGAAGGGAACACGGAGTGTAGCTCTTATCTTCAAAGCTAAAGAGGAAACTGAAATCCCAAGTTTTTGTTTTCACTTGCACCAAAATCAGCGTGCCATTTTAAATGCAGTCTGAAACCCAAAAATAAAGCAATGCCTGAATCCAGATGAAATCTGAGCTACATCAGTACTCCTCCTAGAAGTAGTCTGTACTGAGCTAGTACTCCTCCTAGGAGTAAGCCCCTTTGGGATTGCTGCCTCCTGTCAGTGGCATCTGTGCGTTCTCTCCACACAGGGCAGTTTGTTTTATTTTCACTTTGTCTAGAGGACAGATCACTTTGTCACTTTGTTCATGTATGGGGAAAACGTGCTTTCCCTTAAAGTAACATGTACCTCTATTCCACTTGAACTGTGTCAGAACCCAAGTGTTAGCCCTCAATTGTTAAACTTGTAAAAAAAAATAAAAAGTAATAGAATTTACATTGAAAAATATGAAATGAAAGGATGAACGTGTTATTTTATATTGTATGTCATTTAGTGGCAATTCTCCCTTTCATCCAGCCCTTGGCTCCCCGTCGGTTGTTGCTTGTATGGTTGTAGTCCACTGGCACTCTGGAAGACTTCTTGTGAGAGTCCAATCAAGGGGATACTCATCAATAGTCATCTGTGAATAATCCCCGCCCACGTGCGGGATCCCAGAGCATATAGAAAATACATATATAATATATATATATACATGTGTGAAAACATATACATGCAGCCTAAAAAGTTTCCAACATGGCAAAACCGACGAAATTACATAGGTTTGCATTGTAAGAAAAAGACCATCCTAACCCATAAGGAAAAGGGGACATGCACTGAAAAGTTATCATACGACAATCCTTTATTGCCATAAGGAAAACTTGTAATTGCAGGCAGTTGCCTGTAAGATGCATAGCAGAGCAATAATGAAACAAAGAAACTAACACCTGCCTTTAAGGCCTCCAAGGGTCAGGGCACCCTGCCTTTAAGACCTGCAAGGAGCCCCTCTGCTCCCATCATGCACCAGAGGTGACAGGTCAGTTCTTTTGGACGGTGCATTGTGTAGAGACACCTGAGAAGAGGAAGCAATTGATATAAAACAACTCCAGTAATGCTCGTCCGGGGAGAAGGGGGTCGCTTATGACTTTGAGTATACCCCTGGATGAGAGCTAGGATTACAGGTAAGTGACTAATCCTTCTCATACAGGGGATACTCATCAATAGTAATAATCTGTGAATAGAGTAGCAAGCCCATACCCACTACCTCGCGGATGAGCAACAGAGTATACAGAACATGAAAAACATTCCATTCAAATTGCAATCATGCAAACAAATTCCTCAAAGAGGCCTGCCCAAACTGGGCATCGGCCTGTGCATCAGAATCTAGACAGTAATGGCGTGTGAAGGTATGCACCGATCGCCATGTAGCTGCCTTACAGATTTCAGACATTGGAACATTGCGAAGAAGAGCTGTGATAGAAGCTTTCCCTCTGGTAGAGTGCGCTTTAGGTTTGCCTTGTAAAGTCTTGTTCGCTAACTGGTACGATAAAGCTATACAAGGGACAATCTATTGAGAAATGAATCTTTTAGACGCAGATAGACTGGTGTTAGTGGAACCCTAGTTGATAAAGAGCTGGTCAGATTTATTAAGTGTGTGAGTTTTGGTAAAACTTCAATACTCTTCGGAGATCTAAAGAGTGTAAAGATCTCTCCGGAGGAGTAGAAGGTTTAGGAAAGAAGGTGGGTAGAGTAATAACCTGATTGATGTGAAAATCCGAGACCACCTTAGGAAGGAAGCTTGGATGTGTACGTAATACCACCCTATTGGCATGAAACACAGTATAAGGCTCCTTACAGCACAGCGCCTGAATCTCGCTCACCCTGAGGGCTGATGTGATGGCTACTAAAAAAGCAGCTTTCCAGGTCAAATGCTGCAAAGATGCCTTATGAATCGCCTCGAAAGGAAGACCCATCAGTTTAGTAAGAACAATGTTCAGTTACCAAGGTGGAGAAGGGGATCTCACTGGGGTATTAACCTTCCTGAGTCCCTCCAGAAAGTCCTTGAGCACTGGCATTTGAAAGAATGACCCCTGGTTCGGAGACTTCCTGTATGCCGTAATTGCAGCCAGGTGAACCCTGATGGAGGAATAATGCAGGCCGGACTAAGCCAAGTATAACACGTAAGAAAGGATCACTTGCTCCTGACCCGTGATCTGATCATAAGCGTTGTCCTTACACCACAGGTAAAACCTCTTCCACTTGAAAGCATAAGAGATCCTGGTGGAGGGCCTCTTTGCTTCCTTGAGAATACTTATACAGTCCGCTGAAAGGTCTAAGTGGCCGTACTGGATGGTCTCCGGAGCCATGCTGTCAATCGCAAGGACAAGTGGTTGGGATGAAATACTCTCCCTTCGTTCTTGGTCAGCAGGTCCGGGCGGCAGGGCAGCCTCCGGTGTGGGGCCACGAACAGCTGTAGAAGATCTGGATACCACCACTGGCGCGGCCACTCCGGAGCTATCAGGATCATTCTGGTGTTGGTCCAGTAAAATGTTGGTATGGCCGCTGGGATCAGAGGGAGTGGGGGAAAAGCGTACAGCAATGTCTGCAACCAATTGATCCAAAGTGCATTCCCCCGTGATCCTTGTTGTGGGAATCTGGATGCGAAGACGGGGCATTTTGTATTTGCCGCGTCTGCGAACATGTCGATGTCTGGCACTCCCCAATGCTGAAAAATGTCTTGAGCGACTTCGTCATTTAGAAGTCTCTGCTGAGAGCATCTGCTTGCACGTTCAAGGTCCCTGGAAGGTGGACAGCCACGATTGTGAGACTCCTCACCAGAAGCCCCTTCCATATGGTCTGGGACTCCAGAGACGGGACCCTTGACCTGGTGCCTCCCTACTTGTTCAGATAGTACATTGTAGTGTTGTCTGTCTGAATATGAATGGAACTGGACTGGAGAGATTGGTACAGAGTCTTGAGAGCCAGATGAACTGCCCTTAGCTCCAGGAAGTTGATGTGATAACTAATCTCTGTCTCGGACCAGAGACCTTGTACCTGAAGCTGGCCCATGTGAGCTCCCCAACCCTGCAGTGAGGCATCCGTAACAATAGTCTGGGTCGGAATGACCTGGTGAAAAGGGACCCCTTGTAGAAGGTGCAACCGTTTCATCCATCATTTGATGGAGTTCCTGGCAGCCTGAGGAAGAGACACACGATCTTCCCAATGGCCTGACCGCTGCGTCCACTGATCTTCGAGGGACTGCTGCAGAGGCCACATTTGAAGTCTGGCATTGGGAACAATGAAGATGCATGAGGCCATCAATCCCAGCAGCTACAACACCTGCCTGGCTATAGGGTGTGGAGCGCTGAGAAGAGCATGGCACTTGATCAGCATTAATGACAACCTCTCCTCCGAAGGACACACACTTACCCTTGCGGTGTCCAGGCAAGCGCCCAAGTAATGTATCCTCTGTGTCGGATTGAGGACTGACTTCTTGTAGTTAACTTGCAACCCCAGGGAGTGAAGTTGGAGACAGTAGGTGAGATGGCTCTGGAGTAGTGACGGTGTGGAACTCTTTAGGAGCCAGTCGTCTAGGTAGGGACGCAGCCACCACAGCCATGCACTTGGAGAACGTTCGGGGGCGGATTTGAGCCCGAACGGAAGTACTCAGGCTCTTTGTTAGGAGAGATTGGTACAATTCCTCAGGTATGTTATTCTACTCACTTCGAGTTACAAGGAGGGGACCCAGGTGCGTGAGGGATGTCTGGACGACTCAAGGGCACCCATGCACTGAACCCCACACTATCATGGCGGCTGCAGATCCACTGGCCTCCCAGTGAGCTGAGCTAGGTCGGGTTTCATTCCTGGGCTCTATCATACAGTCTGCACCAAGAATCTAGAGTGAACTGGAATACCAGAGGGCGGTGGCCCAAGTCACCGAGGCCTCTGTAAAGGCACAGCAGATTCCTCAGGCTGAGACTGCCCTTGTCGAGGGGCCCTGGGTAGGCAGAAAGAAGGGTGTATAGCAGGGGAAGTTGGCACAAGGAGTAGGTCCTCATGCCAGCTACCCCTACAACAGTCCTCCTGCCCAGCTTGCCTGCAGTCCGTTATCCTCTGCTTTCTTTGGTTTGTGCCTCCTCTTCTTATCTTCTAGTTTTCTGCCTTTTTTCTGCTCCTCTGACCTTTAGTTTGCTTCTTTGTGCTCGATTCTTACCTTTAATTTGCTTACTTCAGCATGTTTATGATCTTAATTTTGCCTCTTTCTGCCCGTTTCTTCCTTATTCCTGCCATTTCCCTCCTCCTGCCGTTTTCCTCCTTCCAGCTCACCCCATCCACAGCACCCAGATGCCCCTAGGGGTGCCCATGCTGCACTGCACAAATGAAGATGGATTGATATACTGATAATGAAATACCCGCCTCTGTGGATAGGCTCTGAACTGTTATGCATAATGTTAAAAGCCTGGACATGAACTCAGCCACTGAAATTAGGGAAATGAATACTTTTGCACCCTCCCAGGATCAATGAAAGAAATACACACAAGACTTCAGTTTACTCTGGAACAAATGAAATGTCTTTGTCTGAATATATGCATACTTGCTGGCCAGCAAGGAAGGAGTCAGTACAGTATACGATGGGGCTCAGTCTGCTCCTTCCCTGAGTGACTGGTTTCTGGGTCCTATATACATTTAGTAATGCCACCCTAGCAGAACTAACAGGGACATTGTGACCAATATGGTCAAAAGAGATGCAATATCATCACCAGGTCAATTATACTACAGACATACAAGACGCTAAATATGGGCAGAAGAGAAGTGCAAAATCGGCACCGTGCCAAGCATACTCCATGCCAATTATACTACAGACATACTGCGTAAGTAAAATGATAACTAAACTAGCATGGAGTCAGGACAAGCAAAGTGACCTCTAAGGTGGTTCTGATTAGCAGTTGAAGCTTGTCCAGTTAAAGTAAGATTTGGAAGACTTTGCAGCTCCGGGCAGCTTGGTACAGTGTGATATATCTAAGCATGATATCTTTGTAGTGCATACAAATGAATATACATGGATATGTATATTTTACCCCCACAACTCGCCTCACTCAAAAACCTGCTTGTGTTTTCTTGTTCCAGAAGACGAAAGTGGCTGCTGCTCTGAGATGGAAGGTGTCCCTGTGAGGAGGGTAGGCAGCCAGCACAGAGCTGTACTGCACAGGGATGGACACTGCACTGCGGAGGTGATGGGCAGGTGGACTGGAAGCCAAGATCAGCCCTGTTGGACATGTTCGCCCAGACAGCAGGAGGAGCTACTAGAAGGAGCCCATGGGGGCCTGGTTGTGTGTGGCGGCCCTGGCAACACCCCCCAGACAGCATCTGAGCGCACCCACTAATGTGCAGGCAACGTGGAAGGTGCCAAAGACAGACTGGACACTGCACTGAGGGGGACGGATGTCGCACTTTACAGGCACACGTGGTGGCCTGTGATTGGAGCAAATCCCAAAAATGCAAAGAACTGTAAGTCACTTCGTTTTATTTAGAAAGAAATGAAATCGCATTACAACAAAAATCTGATGTTTTCTTTAACTATGTGTGTGTATATGTACTTGAGTTTTACCAATTGTAATTGAGCAAGTTTATGGACCTATTAAAGAATTTGGTGACGGAGTATTCACTCTAGAAATATTCGTATTCTGGCAAACTTTCAATAGCCACAGATGGGCGCCTGGTGGCGCCAGAGCAACTGTTTAGCCACAGAGACTGTGTATCACCTTCTGAGTCCACAAAGACATGCGTTCAGTGAGAGTCAGATAATCCAAGGTGGCCTGAATTACACGTCACTACTTCATTTCATCTCGATTACGGTTAGTGCGTAGTTACTGTGACCTAAATTAATATCTGTGGTAACGTCTCACACATGGAACCCCTCACTCCAGTTTTCGAACTGTATTCCCAGGTTGACTGAGGTGAACAGGAGTTCTGAATGCACCACATTCCTCTGTGGGGTGAGAACGTGGAGAAGGGAGGGGCAGCTTCGGAAGGTTGCAAGCACTTCCCAACTCTGACAGGGTTCACCCCTTTCTAGAAGTCGCTTCAGCCGCTACCCAGACTGCTCATTTAAAATCGCAAACTTTAACATTGAAAAGATCATATAGAGTTTTTCAAATTCAGAGCAGAGTGTAACATTAACCAGAAGATTTGGGTTTGCAGTATAAATCCTTTTCTGGATTCACATGCTGTGCATTATTCTGCCATCTAGTGGTTGGGTCTGGAATTGTCTGTTTTTTTTTCTTCTTCTCAAGAGCGTCATAGTCCACCATTTGGTGCTAGGTCCATCTCTTGTGTGACATCAGATGGCCTCCTGGACGTTCCTGTGCTTGGTAGCCATCTTCAGGCTCTTTTTAAGCCATTGGCTCTAGAAGCAACGGAAGTGACTCCGAATTTTAGGGCGAAATACCCTAAAATGAGTTTGGATTTTAGTGAAAAAAACCATTCTACATTCGGCGGTCAGGGTGGGACCCAGATGATGAAGCATGTCACCAACCAGGTTGGTGAGTGATGGGTCTTTTTCCAAATAGGAAATTCTTTTGCCCTGAATTATTCCTTTCTCTATCTCTCCCCCTTCTTTTCGATTGAATCTTTTTCGACTGCATCTCTCTCCCTCCTTTGTTTTATACTCATGTCCAGACCGGGGGTTCGGGATCCTCATTACCCTCACTCTCTCTATTGTTTTTTTGGAGAAAGAGAAGATGCCAGGAGGCAGAAATGGTGGCACTCCAACGCAAGAAGGAGTTTGATGGGGTGCTAAAGGAATACAGAATTCCTTCTAAACCCTCCACCATATCAGAGGCTGTGGAAGAAGATATCCTCGAAGCTCTGGCAACACCCGAACCTCACGAAGAGGAAGTAGAGGAAGAACTCTTCTTCCAGAAGAAGAGGACATGACAGGAACTTTCAAGGAAGGGAGGAACGACCATGACATGGAGAGCCCTGAAGAAGAGCTATGTAGCTGTCCCTCGACGGCTTCGCCACCAGACGACATAGCCTTATCAAGAGAGCAGCTGGACTTTCAGGGTCCCCTTAGAGGAGGAGAAAGGAGGCTCGTGTTTCCTCCTAACAACATTAAGACCCTTCACAAAGGGGACACAATACCTTCCTATGCTGTCAAGCATTCTGGATCAGGGCAAAAGGCTTTCAAGGGGCCTGCCTCAGCAAAAGGAGTAACACCAAGGGTAGAAAAACACAAGCCCTCCACCAAAGACCCTAAATACATTCAAGGGAACATGGTGGCTGACTCCATCATTGTTACCACAGCAAGAAGGAGGAGCCATGCTTATTGCTCCACTGGCCCACCTCCAGAAAGGGAAAGTAAGAGAACGGACCTGGTGGGAAGGAAGATGGAAAGGGAGACAGCAATGCAATGACGCATTGCTAATTCTAATGCCCTCCTCAATAGGTATGGCTATCAACAATGTGACGACATTGAGGAACTGATGAACAAACTCCTGAGGAGGATAAGAAAAGAGCAAAATCCATCATACAGGAGGGGAAAAACACAGCAAACACCTGTCTGATATAAGCTCTAGACGCAGCCACTACAGCTAGCAGACAAATGTGCACAGGTACAACACTAAAGAGGCACGCCTGGCTCAGAATCTCAGGCTTCAAACAAGAAGTACAGACATCCATAAACAATAAGCCCTTCACAGGAGGCTCACTGATTGAACGTGAAGTAGATGAGTCCCTACAGCAAATAAGAAAAGGACAATGAAACAGCCAGAGCTATGGGAGCCCTGCAACATGGAGGCACCTTCAAAAGAGGAGGTTTTAAACTCAGAAAACCCACAGGACCGGGGTCTTCTCAACAGGGCAACAGCAGCAACAGCAAACACAAGGCAATGGACAGCAGTCTAGCCAACAGTCCAGATATCAATCCTGGAAGCAACATCCAAAGCAGTCCTTTTGTGGTGGAGGAAGAGCCAGGGGACAACCCTGAAGAGCAGGAGGAGCAAACTCATGTGACTTGCCCACAAAGAAGGCCCTACACACACTACCAGCGGGAGGCAGAATAGCACATTGCCTACAGCAAGGGGAATAGACAATTACACACAATTGGACTTTAAATGTGGTACGCCCGGCTATTGTATAGAAGTAACAAGGAAACCTCCATCAAATCCACCAAAGAAATAGTTCCAAGGAGTAGAACTCTTACAATTTGAAGGAGAAAATAAAGGAACTCCTAGAAAAACAAGCAATAGAGTAAGTTTCAGTAAGGGAGCACAACAAGGGAAACTACCTACCTTATGCCTTGGTACCAAAGCAATATCTCATCTTAAGACCAATCTTAGATCGCAGGTTCATAAACAAATTCATTCACATGCAGCATTTCAAGGTGTCAATCTTACAAGAAGTAATCCAGCAGCTACAAAAAGAGGACTTCATGGCAACAATAGACTGAAGACACCTATCTGCACACCCCCGAACCCAGCACACTAGAGATCTCCGGTTCATCCACGAGGACACTCACTACCAATTCAAGGTCTTGCCCTTTGGTATAAAATCGGCACCAAGAGTGTTGTGTAGTTCCTATAAACCTATATAGGATCTGCACGTTTAGGCAACATATACTGGAGGATTGGAGTCAGACTGATTCTGGACACCCCTACTGAATGTCGGCTTGTATGCCAGCTAGCTCACAGCGCCACTAGAAACTCCTCTCACCAGGGAGAGAATAGTTCATGGTAACTATCGAACATGACAACCCTGATCCCTCAGAATTGTGGAACAGTGTCACTTTTTGCTCAGTCACTCGTGCTCACTTTGTCTCCGAGATGCACCGAATAAACGGTGGGGACGTTTCTCACTGAGTATTTATTGAACCGTCGTCATTCTAGTGTAAAATAGGTGTGCTGAAACAACCACTAGGCCATAACCAATATATATAATCATAAGCACTAACGGAGTGAAAGGATGGTAGATTTCTACCATTGTGCTAAATCAATGAATACAGGCAAGTATATAAAATACATGACAGTAAAAATGTGTACTCCTACGATGCGTCCTAACTAGATGTACCTGAATGTACCTAGCATGTGTGTGGGTGTAAAAGCCAAGTATCCCTCTAGGATAAAGTCAACCCCAGAGACTGTGGGACCCTGTCTTGGCCTAAAGATTAACACCCCCCAAGGGATGTTAGACCACTGCAAGCTGGAGTATCTGCATGCAGGAGTCTCAGCGTCTCGTGTCAGTGTTTCGGCATGGAAGTCCTTTTCTCCTCTGACTAACTTAGCAAGAGATGGTGTGTATATATACCCAAGTGTTTACCCCCCTGGGGATATACCTCGCTGTGTCATGTCGGACTGGGATGACGGAAGGAATGACCCTTGTACATAGTTTTTATGCAGGAGATGGTAGGTCTGCTGTCCGACTGTGATTCCAAGAATCCTCCTGCATAATGAATGAGGCTTAAGCTTTTCGGAGAAAACCTCATGTCATCTTTGCACATTACCATAACTAGGTAAAAGGTCAGTACTAAGAACATGTAGTGTAATGGTAGGGAGAATATAGGTGATGGGTTAGGTGACTACCTGAGCCTATATTGGGGTACCTATGTGGAACGTAACAAGAGTTTTTACAAAGTGCTTAGAGGCAGTAGCAGCATCCCTAAGAAGGAGATGAATCCACTTCTATCCCAAACTAGATGACTGATTGGTGAAGGCAAATTTGAAACAAAGATGTTACACACACACACACACGTTCAACAGGTGATCACAACGCTGAAAGGAGTGGTATTCTCCATAAACCACAAATAATCCTCACCAGAACAGGAAAAGATCTTCCTAGAAGCAAGAATAAACTCCCATATGGCAGGGGCATACCCGACCCAACAGAGGATACAAGCAATCAAATAGCAAACCCACCTCTACCTGAAGAGACAGTCTCTGACGGTGAGGACAGTCATGAAACTCATGGGCATGATGGCATCATGTGTTCCCCTCATTACCCGTGCACGCCTACACATGTGCCCTCTGCACGAGTGTAATAAAGTGACTCTGTATATACTGTTCCCAAATAGGTACTGTGTGCACAGAGTCCACAGTCCCCAGAGGTTTGGCAGAGGCTAAAGTTAGATATAACCTTACTCTCTAAAGCGGTAGCTTGGCCGAGCAGTAAGGCAATATCAGAGGACAGTGTAAAGCATTTGTTGTACACACTCAGTCAGCAAATGGTCTCACACACACAAGAACTGAACTCTAGGCCAATGGTTTTGTATAAAAATATATAGTTGTTTTATTTTAAAACCAACAATAGGTATCAAAACATACTTTCTCAGAATGAGATGCTTTAGATAAATACTTTTCAGTAGGCAATAGACTTTTGAATGCAATAGTTTTGCAGCGTAAATCTTACTGGATTCACTATGCTGTGCATTATTCCGCCATCTAGTGGTTGGGTCCAGAATTGTAGTATTCCTTTTTTTTTCGTGGCCCAGGTGGGCGTCGACATACCACCATTTGGTGTCCTTCGTGCCGTCGACGCACTTCCTCCGGAAGCTCCCACCTTTGGTCGCCATCTTCAGATTCATTTTTCCGCCGTTGGGTCTGGCTCAACAGCGAAGGCGCTCCAAAAACTTTGTAGAGAAGAATCGATGAAAATAGAAGAAAACTTTAGAATATATCACCGGGGAAGACACCGGAGATCAAGTAAGGATGAAAGTCGACGACAGAAGAGAAAACATCGAAGAATTCGACGTTTCAAAGGAAAATGCGCATACAGGGGGCTCTCTGGGCGCGGTGATGGACAAAACTCTGTTTAAACTCTGCTCAAACTGCCACCACAAGTACGCGCAAAAGGATCAAAACCCGGTTTGCAATCTGTCTGCCGCTCGACCATCAAAGCGAGGACTGCAACACCTGTGCAGCGTTCACCCCGAAGACCCTCGGGGTAAGGGAGAGGCAAAGAAGAGCAAACTATAACATGCGGGGGCAGGGGACACCCCCATCGCTCCGAGATTTGGGACTCTCCAGCGGAGAGGAAGACAACATAGCAGCGGGACCAGAGGACGTCGTAGTCATCGAGGTCGAAAAGAAAACGTCGGAGGTAAGTCATCGAACCCTAAACACTCCACTGATACTCGCAAAGGCCAGTCAGTCCTTGAAAGGAGCAGGGCCGTCAAAACATTCTATATCGACAACTACATCCAGGGAGAAGCAGACCGTCGGATCCACTGAGAAGGACTCCTAGATGGCGAAATCCCAAGACAAGGGAAAGGCGCCGAAGAGCAGCCACGAAAGAGGCCTCGACATCAAAAATCGAAGGCCCATAAACGGTTTTGACTTCGGCGCCGGCAACCGCGAAGAGAAAAGTCAAAACCCTCGAAGCCGAACACGTGGCCGAGATGGAAAAGAAAAAGAAAAGGCTCGAGGCCGAAATGGCAAACATCTTGCAACGCAAGAAAGACTAAGACAAAAAGATGAAATTCTACAGCATACCGTCAATAGCCACGGCCGAAACAGGATGGTGCGTCGAGGATTTCCAACCGCCGACCACACCTGATCCTGGAGAGGAACAGGAAGAAGACCTGTACTACGGCAGCGCAGAAGGGGAGGGAGACGAGCAAACTTACCAAGACTCAACATCCTCGGAGGCTCAGGACTTGCAGTGGCAAGATCTCGATGCCGAATCCCCGGAAGAGGGTGTAGAATCATACCTGTCGAGGCCTTCACCGCCGGATGACATAGGGATCTACAACCAAGTCATCAAAAGAGCTGCAGACACATATGGAGTGCAGCTAGAAGAAGAAAAACCCCAGTCTTGCTTCCTCTTGGAGACCTTGTTGCCATCCCAGACTAGAAGCCAGTTCCTTCCCATGCTCCCAAGTGTTCTGGACCAGGGGAAGGAGGCATTCAAGGAGCCTGACATATGTAGAGCAGAGAAGAAATATAAACATTCATCAAAAGACCCCATGTACATTAGGGGGTCAGTCCCAGCCGACTCAATCATCACATCCACGGCTAGGAAAAGAGCAAATATACCCACAAACTCCGGCCCACCACCAGACAAAGAGAGCAAGAGGATGGACCTGATGGGTAGGAAGATGGACAGGAGTGCAACTATACAATGGCGCATCGCCAATTCCAATGCACTCATCAACAGACACGCATACCAGCACTGGGAAGAAGTTGGCGAACTCCTCAAGCCCGTACCAGAGAAGGGCAAGCCACCTGGTAGAAGAAGGGAAAAACATGGCAAATACATATTTGAAGTCTGCTCTAGACACAGCAGAGACATCTAGCAGGCAGATGATGCTGGGGATCACAGAAAGGTGTCATGCCTGGCTAAGGATTTCAGGTTTCAAAAATGAAGTTCAAAACCGCATCCTCAGCACACCCTTCAATGGGGAACAACTGTTCGGAGCACCTGTTGATGACAAATTGAACCAGCTGAAAAAGATAACGAAACAGCAAGGTCCATGGGGGCACTGCAATTCCGTGGTATGAGAAGGGGGCACCATCATGGAGGCCAACAGGCAGAGGAAATCACCAACCTGTGGCACCACACCAAACCTTCCAACAAGGTTATCAAGGAGGTAACCAGGGACAGCAGCAGGGGCAGCAACAGCAGAACTGACAGTACCAGCCCTGAGGACAATCCTCTCGAGGGCGCGGCCGAGGAAAGGGTAATGGCCAGAGAGGGAGTCAGCCTCCCTCATCAAAGTGACTCACCAGCAAAACCAAAGCACACCTGGCCAAGACCCCAGGGGGTGCAGAAAGAGTCAAGGCAAGGATCAACAACAAATCAAGACCTTCAACAGTTCCTCCAACACAACACCAGTCGGAGTCAGAATAAGACACCTCCTCCAGGAGTGGAGGGAAATAACATCAGACAAATGGATATTAAACCTCATACAATACGGGTACTGTATAGACCTGGAAAAACCACCGCCAAACAGAAAGCCGAGGGTCAGAGTGCGCTCAACAAAAGAGCGGGCACACTTGATGCAGGAAGCAAGAGAACTGCTAAAGAAAAGAGCCATAGAAATGGTACCACACAAACAACGGAACAAGGGGGTATACTCCACCTACTTCCTCATACCAAAGGTAGACGGAACATTACGTCCAATTCTATACCTAAGATTCTTAAACAGGTTCATAAAGACTCAAAGGTTCAAGATGACCTCGCTCCAAGAGGTCATACCTCAACTACAAAAGTTAGATTACATGGCAACTATCGACTTGAAGGACGCCTACTTGCACCTCCCCATCAACAGCAAACACAAACATCTCCTCAGGTTTATGATCAACAAAACTCACTACAAGTTCACAGTACTGGCATTCAGACTCAAATCAGCACCAAGTGTCTTCACAAAATGTCTGGCAGCAGTAGCAGCACACTTAAGGAGGAAGGGGATACATGTATACCCGTACCTCGACGACTGGCTGGTGAAAGCAACCTCATACCACAAGTGCAAGGGGCACATAGAGATAATGATACAGACGCTGGCCCAACTGGGTTTTTCAATCCATTGGGCAAAATCGTCAATAGAACCAGAACTACTGAAGAGATTCTTAGGAGCAGAGATCAACACCATACAGAGCACGGTGATTCCATGTGCAAAGAGGACTCTGGCTATATGCAAGGAGACGCGTCTTTACCGCAAGGGGCAATCTCTGACAGAGAGGAAAGTGAGCAAACTGATGATAATGATGGCCTCATGCATACATTTGGTACCAAATATCTGCCTACACATGAGACCATTCCAAGAATGGATCCAGCAGCAATGGTCACAAGCGACAGGGTGTTGGGAGGATCTAGTGGTTGTCACACAGGCAGTACAGCAAGAAATAGCGTGGTGGAACAAGAAGAACATAGCACGGGGGGATCATTCACACAACTAACTCCAACAGTAACCATTACAAGAGATGCCTCCCAGAGGGGGTGGGGAGAGCACACAAACAACCTCAAAGTAAGGGGGTTGTGGGGACATCAGGATGCAATAAGGCACATCAACTACCTAGAACTCAAGACAGTGTTCCTAGCCTAAAAGCCTTTCAGAAACAGCTGTACGGACACAGGGTACTGATACAAACAGACAATACAACTACCATGTTCTACATCAACAAGCAAGCAACAAGCAAGGAGGAGCACAGTCAGCGACACTATGCCTGCTAGCGCAGGAAATCTGGACATGGGCAATCCCCAGACAAATAGACCTGTTAAAATTACATCTACCAGGGAAGGACAATGTAGAAGCAGACAGGCTCAGCAGACAGACGTCCCCATCCCACGAATGGGAGATCAACCAACAAGAAATCCAGAAGATATTCCACAAATGGGAAACTCCGCAAATAGACCTGTTTGCAACACACCAAAATGCCAAAACTTTGCATCCAGGGTACCGTGCAAACAGTCCCTCGGGAATGTGCTATGGAAAAGCTGGTCAGGCACATTTGCATACGCTTTTCCACCAATACCGCTGCTACACAGGGTATTCAACAAATGCAGGTTCAGCAACATGACGCTAATCCTGATAGCACCCCAGTGGGCCAGAGAAACCTGGTTCTCACAAATCATGGAGATGTCACAAACACACGCACACAGGTTCCCCGCCAGAAAGGACCTGCTAACGATGCAAAACAGAAGAGTACTACACCCAGAGCCAGAAAGCCTCAGCCTGGCTGCATGGCTCCTGAGGACCTAGAGTTTGCACACCTCAAACTACCGCAAGCACAATGGCGGTACTCAGAGGCAAGGAGACCTACCACAAGAACGTGCTATGGAGCAAAGTGGAAAAGATTCTCCGAATGGTGCATTAGGGAGAAACTGCAAACAAGGATTACTAAAGAATCAACAGTACTAAGATACTTAACACATCTACTACAGAATAAATGAAGCTGCACATCCCTAAGGGTCCACTTAGCGGCAACTGTGTCTTACACAAGAGGAGAAACAGGGAAAAGATTCTTCACCTCACAGGTGGTAAAAAGATTCCTAGAAGGAGCAAAAAGGATCGCACCTCCAAGCAGAATGCCAGCACCAGCATGGAACCTCAATGTAGTGCTAACACAATTGATGAAGGCATCATTTGAGCCTATTCACAAAGCTACACTGCATATGCTCACTCTAAAGACAGCCTTCCTAGTAGCTATCACATCACTGCGAAGAGTAAGTGAATTGCAAGCGCTAACACTCCAAAAACCCTACCTGCAAATACACAGTGATAGGATTGTCATGAGAACGGACCCACATTTCATGCCAAAGGTGGTGTCTAAGTTCCACATCAATCGGACAATTCAAATACCGAGTTTTTTTCCAAAAACCATCCACAAGCACAGAAAGAGCCTTACACACACTGGACGCCAGGAAGGCAGTGATGCACTATATGGAAAGGACACCCACACTGGATGCCAGGAGGGCAGCGATGCACTATATGGAAAGGACACACACACTGGACACCAGGAGGACAGTGATGCACTATATAGAAAGGACAAGAGTGCAGAAAAACAAAGCAATTCTTTGTATCATTTGCCAGCAGCTTTTTGGGACGACCAGTTACCAAAAATACCATTGCACGATGGATTGCACAAACCATTCTGCTCTGCCAAAAACAGGCAGCGCAACCATTACAAGGAGCAGCTCATGCTCACTCAACAAGGAAGAAGGGAGCTACAATTGCGTTTCTAGCCAACACACCAATTTAAGACATTTGCCAAGCGGCTACATGGTCTTCAGTGCACACGTTCACTAAGCACTACTGTGTGGATATCCAAATGAACAAAGAAGCGCAAGTGGGACAGAAGGTCTTGCAACACATTTTCAGTAACCAGTGATCATCTTCCACCCAACCTCCACTATGAGGAGAAACCGCTACAAAGTCTATGGACAGCATAGTGAATCCAGAAAGATTCACGCTGCAAAACGTATAGTTTCTTACCTGTCGGTGTAGTTTTGCAGCTTGAAGACTTACTGGATTCACTAGCGAACCCACCCTCCTCCGCCAGAAATATGAGACAGGAGGAAAAAGGGAGTAGAAGATGAAGAAAGACTTTGCAAGGTTAAATGAGACCAGAGTAACACAAGACAAGAAAAAATAATCCGAAGATGGCGACCAAAGGTGGGAGCTTCCGGAGGAAGCGCGTCGACGTCACGAAGGATACCAAATGGTGGTATGTCGACGCCCACCTGGGCCACGGAAAAAAAAAAAAAGAAATACAATTCCGGACCCAACCACTAGATGGCGGAATAACGCACAGCATAGTGAATCCAGAAAGTCTTCACGCTGCAAAACTACACCGACAGGTAAGAAACCATATGATACAGTTGTTGCAATAGTCAACACAATATAACACTGAACTCAATGGGAATTTCTAGTTAAATGCAATTGATTACTTTGTGTATTACTTTTCTAACCACAGGACTGGATCCTAGATTCAGTCCTGGGACATCTCCTGTAAACAGTTGAGTAAAAACGTTTTGGTTACATTTGTGATTTTTAAGGAATATTGTATTTTAAAAGTTGACACTTAGAAACTTTTTCACATAGAATCACCAATGTTATCCCTTGGGAGGAAATTCACTTAGCAGGTAAGTCTAGACACTGCCCTTGCAGGCTGAGTGTCTGGGTGCAGAACAAAGCAGTCGACATGGCACACATCCCTGTGTGCCATGCCCACAACACACACTGCCCTATGCCAGTGGTGTGGGTACAGGTGCATGAGCCCTGTGCCCCTATAGTACCCAGGTCCATTCCTGGGCACTGTAAGTGCAGCGCTGCCATTTAAGAGTATATGGTGCAGGGAGATCGTCAACACGAACTCCACAGCACCATGATGGCTACACTGAAGACTGAGAAGTTTGGTATCAAACTTCTCAGCACATTAAACCCGCACTGATGCCAGTGTGGGAAATAATGTACAATGCACGACAGAGGGCATCTTAGAGATGCCCCCTGAATCTAACCTACAATCCACGTCTTGTCTGTGGGGCTGCCTAGGCTGCAACACAGCAGACATGTTGCTGGACCCCTGGGTAGAGAGCCATCCGCTCTCCTGGGCCTGCAACAATGCACATCCTGGGCAAGGTGCTAGGTCTCCTCCCCCAGGATGGGCAGGGGAAGCTTCAAAGGCATGCTGCCTTTGTGAGCTTCCCCAGGCCACTTGCTGTATTCAGAAACTGCCCCCTACCTGTTCTGACCCCCACTCTGGTGGGAAGACTGACCAGAAACCCCAAGGAGGGAAAGGGGGTGTGCCAGCCTCTGCCAACCCCACCCCTCAGGTGGGGGAGGCGAGGTGAAGCACATTTCCGTGTTCTCGCCATCTTGAAGATGGGAAGCCCTGCCCAATCAGGACTAGGCTACTGCCCCCTCCTACAGGAGAGTGGCAGGCTAGGGGGTGTACCCACCATAGGGAAGTGACCCGTTGGTCCCTGCCCTTTACCTACCTGTAACGCCCCAAAATTTAGTATTTAGGGGCACCCTGAACCTTCCTTCCTCAGATCCAGATTCCAAAACAAGAAAGAAGATCAAGGAACACGATGACCTGCCGTGCAGCTGCTAACAAGAGGAAGACACCAACTGATTTGGCCCCAGCCCTACCGGCCTGTTGACCCTCGAACCTGCTCCTGCTAAACCCCGGCATCTCCACTGGTCAGCAACCTCAAAAACCCCAGAGGACCTGACTGCCTTGTGACTCTAACTACCTGGGACTCCCATGAGCAGTGGTATTGCTCAAAGCAAGTAACTGACCCCTGGCATCAGCCATGAACCGCGAACCCTGCACACTCTGCTCCCACCAAGCCTGGCCTGTGCCGGAGTGAACAAAGACCACGAGGACATCCGTCCCCCCCCCACCTCCTCCCTGCGACACTGACCCCGAATCCAGCACCCAAGGACCCACCTCGACGCTCCGGACGACGCCTGCAGCCTCAGAACCAGGAACCCCTTCAAGCGCGATCAGCAGAGGGTAAGATTTCCTGACACCAAAAGGCACCCCTGCACCCGGCGCCCTGCGGCCCCCTGTGCCCAACTCCTGGATGCCTACCTATCCTCCAACTACCCAACTTACCTCTCGAAGTGGTGGTCGCACCTGAAGAATCTTAGTCTCCGAGCTTGCAGCCTTTGTTCGTTCTTGAGCTTCTCCATTGAAATCCATTGAGCACCCGACGGCTCAAAAGCACTCTGCACCCAGCCGCCTGAGTGTCCCTGGCAGTGCAGCCTCTACTCTAATCTACTTCCCCATTTGCCCTGAGCAAGTGACCAGGAGCCCAGCTCCCACAGCCGCGTGGTCTGCTAGCCAGCAGCCACCAACCAAAGGCCCCCTGCATCCCATAGGATAACATTGGGCCTAACTCACTCTGCACCCGGCTGCCCCTGTGCCGCTGAGGGTGTAACAACTGTACGTACCTGACCCTGGGAGACCCCTGAGTCTATGCCCAGAACCTTAACTCTGCCAGTCGAGTACTTACCCAAAAGCCGGTAACTCATTTTTCTTTCATAGGGTAACATTGACTGGTTTCACTTGGAAATTCTTCTGTGTTGAGTTTTGAAACTTTAAAATATTAATCTAAAAGCAGCCGAATTATGAAAACAAATTTACTCAACCGTTATCAGGAGAGAGCCCAGTGCTGGATCTTGGTGCCCAGCACTGACCCTGAAAAGTAATTACAACCGTACTTACCTTTAACTTTATTTTCCTCCATAGGATAACATTGCCTGGTTTTCACCAGAAATTCTGTATCGATTTTGCAAACTTACAAATATTCGTTAAAAATCGGCTGTATAACAAACTCATTCTTTCAACTGTTTACAGGAGATCCCTGTGAGAAATTGCCATCTTTCTTGCATGGTATGCCCCCACTTTTTGCTGAATATACTTTGACTGAGTGTGCCCTGGACTCCTGCCAATCCGGTGCCCAGGGCCTATGTTCCTTCCCTACAACCTAAAACCCAAATTGGCAAACCCTGGCGCATGTCAGCCCCTGGCAAATGGTACCCTAGGTACCCAGGGCCTTGTGACCAGGGAAGGCCTCTAAGGGCTGCAGCACTTATTGTGCCACCCTTAGAGACCCTGTACCCTAACACAAACACACTGCACTTGCAGGCTGAGTTTCTGGGTATAAGACAGGACAGCGAGTTGACATGGCACACATCCCTGTGTGCCATGCCCACAACCTACACTGCCCTGGCATACATCAGCCACCCCTCTAGGTGGGTGCCCTATGCCAGTGGTGTGGGCACAGGAGCATAAGCCCTGTGCCCCTACAGTACCCATGTCCATTCCTGGGCACTGTATGTGCAGTGCTTCCATTTAAGTGTATATGGTGCTGGGAGTTCATCAAACACAAACTCCACAGCACCATGATGGCAACACTGAAGACTGAGAAGTTTGGTATCAAACTTCTCAGCACATTAAACCCGCACTGATGCCAGTGTGGGATGTAATGTACAATGCACTACAGAGGGCATCTTAGAAATGCCCCCTGAAACCTAACCTACAATCCACATCTTATCGGAGAGGCTGCCTAGGCTGCCACACAGCAGACATGTTGCTGGACCCCTGGGTAGGAGAACCCCTGCTCTCCTGGGCCTGCAACAGTGCACATCCTGGGCGAGGTGCTAGGTCTCCTCTCCCAGGATGGGCAGGGGAAGCTTCAAAGGCATGACGCCTTTGTGAGCTTCTCCAGGCCACTTTCTGTACTCCGCAAATAGCCCCCACCGGTTTTGACCCCCACTCTGGCAGGAAGACTGGCCGGAAACTCCAAGTAAGGACAGGGGATGTGCCAGCCCTGCCAACCCCACCCCTCAGGTGGGGGAGGCGAGGTGAAGCACATCTCCAGGCCCTCGCCATCTTGAAGATGGGGAGCCCTACCCAATCGGGACTAGACCACTGCCCCCTCCCACAGGAGAGTGGCAGGATAGGGGGTGTACCCACACCAGGACAGGGACCCAGTGGTCCCTGCCCTTTACCTACCTGTAACGCCCCTAAATCTAGTATTTAGGGGCACCCTGAACCTTCCTTCCTTAGATTCCAGATTCTGAAACAGCAAAGAAGATCAAGAAGAAAGAAGACCTGCCGTGCAGCTGCTAACAAGAGGAAGGCACCAACTGCTTTGGCCCCAGTCCTACCGGCCTGTCGACCCTCGAACCTGCTCCTGCTAAATCCCGGAACCTCCTGTGGCCAGCAACCTCTCAAGCCCTGGAGGACCTGGCTACCTTGGGACTCTGAGCATCTGGGACTCCCACGAGCTGTGGCTCTGCTCAAAGCAAGTACCTAACCCCTGGCATCAGCCAGGAACGGCGAACCCTGCGCACACTGCACCCGCCAAGCCTGGCCTGTGCTGGAGTGGACAAAGACCCCAAGGACGTCCCCCCCGCGACTGTGACCCCGAATCCGGCACCCAAGGACCCACCTAGATGCTCCTGACGACGCCTGCAGCCTCAGAACCAGGTACCCCCCCAATCGGGATCAACAAAGGGTAAGATTTCCGGACACTAAAAGGCACCCCTGTGCCCGACTCCTGGGTACCTACCTATCCTCCAACTACTCAACTTACCTCTCGAAGTGGTGGGCACACCTGAAGAATCTTTGCCCCTGAGCTTGCAGCCTTTGTTCGTTCTTGAGCTTTCCCATTGCAATCCATTGAGCTCCCGAAGGCTCAAAAGCACCCTGCACCCAGCCGCCCGATTGGCCCTGGCAGTGCAACTTCTACTCCTACCTACTTCCCCATTTGCCCTGAGCAAGTGACCAGGAGCCCAGCTCCCACAGCCGCGTGGCCTGCTAGTCAGCAGCCACCAACCAAGGCCCCCCTGCCTCCATAGGATAACATTGGGCCTAACTCACTCTGCACCCGGCTGCCCCTGTGCCGCTGAGGGTGTAACAACTGTACTTCCCTGACCCTTGGAGACCCCTGAGTCTGTGCCCAGAACCTTAACTCTGCCAGTCGAGTACTTACCCAAAAGCCGATAACTCCCGTTTCTTCCATAGGGTAACATTGACTGGCTTCTTCTGAAATGTCTTTTAAGTTTGGAGTTTCTAAACTTTAAAATATTCACCTGAAATCAACCGAGTAACAAAAACGGAAATACTCACCTGCTGTTAGGAGAGATCCCAGTGCTGGCTCTTGGTGCCCAGCACTGACCCTGAAAAGTACTCCCAACCGTACTTACCACTAACTCAATTTTCTTCCATAGGAAACCATTTACTTTTTTTCTGTGAAATTTCTTCTGTCGTTTTTTTCAAACTACAAATATTCTTTAAAAATCGTACCAACTTTGAAAATGTAATTACTTACCTGTCTTAGCTAGATGTCCCAGTACTGAGCCTAGGAGCCCAGCACCGGATTACAAAAGTAACGAGAGCATACTTTACCTTTAACTCAAATTTTCTTCCATAGGAAACCATTGACTTTTTTTCTGTGAAATTTCTTCTGTGTCGATTTTGCAAACTTGTAATCCTTAAAAATCCCCTGTATAACTTAAACGCAGCTTCTCAACTGCTTACAGGTGGTACACTAGTGCTGGATCCAGGATCTAACACTGACCTAGAAAAAGTAACCATAACCCCACTTACCTGCTAAGTGAATTTCCTCCCATAGGATAACATTGGTGATTCTATGGAAAAAAGTTTGTCAACTTTTAAAATACAATAATATTCCTTAAACATCACTACTGTAACCAAAACGTTTTTACTCAACTGTTTACAGGAACTGTCACAGGACTGAATCTAGGATCCAGTACTGTGGTAAGAAAAGTAATCTAAAAAGTAATCAATTGCATTTAACTAGAAATTCCCATTGAGCTCAATGTTATATTGTGTTTGAAATGGTGTTGCCTATTGCAACAACTGTATCTATTGCATTCAAAAGTCTATTGCCTATTGAAAAGTATTTATCTAAAGCATCTCATTCTGAGAAAGTATATGTTGATACCTATTGTTGGTTCTAAAATAGAACTATATATTTTTATACAAAACCATTGGCCTAGAGTTCAGTTCTTGAGTGTGTGAGACCATTTGCTGACTGAGTGTGTACAACAAATGCTTTACACTGTCCTCTGATTCTGCCTTACTGCTCGACCAAGCTACCACATTAGAGAGTAAGGTAATATCTAACTTTAGCCTCTGCTAAACCTCTGGGGACTGTGGACTCTATGCACACTGTACCTATTTGGGAACAGTATATACAGAGCCACTTTCTTACACTGCCTCAGTGTCCTGTGGAAGCATGGGCGGTTCTCTCCCAAGCCATTACCGAAGGGAGAGATGCTGCAAAATGTACTATCCGTTGTGGTCTTGACACAGCTGATTCTCTCGGTAAGGCACTTTCCACGACAGTGGCGCTCCGTTGTTATGCTTGGCTCTGAACTACTGGCTTCTCCGATGATGTCCAGAACACCTTGTTGGACATGCCCTTTGATGGCACACGCCTCTTTGCTGACAAGGCGAATAGCACCCTGGAACGCTTTAAGGACTCTCGGGCTACGGCACAGTCCTTGGGTCTCGCCACCACACGTACTCCCTCGGGGCCCGCTTTTCGCTCCTTTTGAGGTCAGGGTCGGGGCGCCCAGGCGCGTTCCTTTCGGACCCGCAAACCTGCGCCGCCACAGTCTCAGCGCAGCCGCGGACGTGGGACCCGCCGTGGTGGGTCCCGAGGACAGCGGGCCTGTCAATCCACCACCTCCCCTGCCGCCACCTCTAAACCTTCCTATTCCAGTGTTTCAGGCCCACCAGATGCCAGTGGGTGGTAGGATTCGCCATCACCTTCCCCACTGGTGCTCCATTACCTCGGACAAGTGGGTTCTGCAAATAGTCCAAAGGGGCTACTCCCTCCCCTTCGAGTCTACCCCTCAGCCATGCCACCTCAGTACCACCGCATGTCGGGGGAGCACTTGTCACTTCTCCAGCAGGAAGTTACTGCCCTCATGGCCATGGGGGCCATCAAGCGAGTTCCGACACCAGTAGTAAGTCGGGGTTGTTATTCCCACTACTTCGTGGTTCCAAAGAAGCACAAGGGCCTGCGGCCTATCTTAGACCTCCAGAACGTCAATCACTTCCTCTGGAAGGAGAAGTTCAAGACTATCACGCTTGCTCAGTTCTTGTCTACCCTAGACCCGCAAGACTGGCTGGTAGCATTGGACTTGCAGGATGGTTATTTTCATATCCCCATCCTGCCAGCCCACCGGCGTTACTTACGGTTCACGGTGGGCCACGAGCACTTTCAGTTCACCGTGCTCCCTTTCGACCTTACCAGCGCCCCTCGGGTGTTCACGAAAGTGATGGCGGTGGTCGCAGCTCATCTGTGCAGATCAGGGGTTTGTCTTCCCCTATCTCGATGACTGGCTGTTGAAGGTGGGCTCGTCCAGGCAGTCGTCTCCCACCTCCAGACTATGGCTGACCTGCATTTGCTGGAGTTTTCCATCAACGTGCCAAAGTCGCACCGGATTCCCTCTCAGAAGCTCCTCTTCATCGGAGCGTTTCTGGATACGGCGCAGTTTCGGGTTTATCCTCCTGAAAAGCGAGTCTGGGACATTCGGGCTATGATTCCGATCTTTTGGCCCTGGTCTTTGGTTTTGGTCAGGAAGACCTTGAGGCTGCTGGACAACATGGCCTCCTGCATCCTGCTAATCGATCATGCCAGGTGGCATATGGGGGCTCTGCAGTGGGACCTGAATTTCCAGTGGACGCAGCATCAGGGGAACCTGTCCGACTAAGTCTATATCTTGGAGGGCACTGCACAGGACTTGCAGTGGTTGCTCACAAACCAGCGTTGGGTCAGCGGCAGATCCTTCTCCCTTTGAAAAGAACGAACAATGCCAGTTCTGCGCATTGGAGTTTACAAGGCGGCACTCGCTAGGTGACGCTTTTCATCGCGAGTGGAGTTGCGGTCTGTTGTACGCCTTTCTGCCTATACCACTTCTGCCCATAGTGCTGAAGATCAGGTGCGACCGGGCCCAAGTCATTCTTGTGGCACCGGACTGGGCTCGAAGAGTTTGGTATCCCGAGCTACTCGGTATGAGCGTGGATCCCCCGATCCGACTGCTTCTTCGGGAGGATATCCTGTCGTAGCAAAAGGGGATGGACCTCCACCCGAACCTGTCCAGTCTCCACCTCCTTGCGTGGAGATTGAGCGGCGACAGCTGATTCCATTTGACTTGCCTCCCGAAGTCTGTAATGTGATTCTGGCAGCCAGGCGTCCCTCCACTAAAATTGTATATGCCTGTCTGTGGAAAAAATTTGTGGCATGGTGCACAGCGAAATATTTAGATCCTCTTGCTGCCCCTCTTTCTGAGGTCCTATTGTTCCTTCTTTCTTTGGCCCAGCAGGGCTCTGCTCTGGGCACTATCAAGGGCTACCTTTCTGCTCTTTCAGCCTTTCTTAGGCTGCCTGATCAGCCCTCTCTTTTCAAGTCCCCAGTTGTCAATAGATTTCTCAAAGACC
Source organism: Triturus cristatus (assembly GCF_964204655.1). Taxonomy (NCBI): domain Eukaryota; kingdom Metazoa; phylum Chordata; class Amphibia; order Caudata; family Salamandridae; genus Triturus; species Triturus cristatus. The sequence goes on along the minus strand of NC_140593.1, from coordinate 35,244,316 downwards.
TTACTCACTTTTTCCCTCCTATTCCTTTTGTGATGCCTCAATGGGACTTGTACCTGGTTCTCACATACTTGATGTGCCCTCCCTTTGAGCCTCTTCATAACTGTCCTTTGCGGTTATTAACTTTGAAAACTGTCTTCCTGGTGGCCATCACCTCCACTCGGCAGGTGAGTGCGCTCCAGGCTCTTTCCTGCAAACCTCCTTTCCTGGCGATTCATCCGGACAAGGTTGTGCTTCAACCGCGTCCCTCCTTGCTACCAAAAGTAGTCTCTGCCTTTCATCTCGGGCAAACTGTCACTCTGCCCACTTTCTTTCCGCCTCCACACCCTTCTAGAGAAGAGGAGAGGCTCCACCGTCTGGACCCAAAAATTGCGCTTTTGTTCTATCTCAACCGCACACTACAGTTCCGGGTGGATGACCAGCTCTTTGTTGGCTACGTGGGTGCCAAGAAAGGCCGGCCTGTGCACAAGCGAACTATCTCCCGATGGGTTGTCTTGTGCATTAAAGCCTGTTACTCTCTGGGTCAAAGGGAACCTCCGGTAGGGCTGCGCACCCATTCTACCAGGGTGACAGCAGCTACTACAGCATTGGGACGCGGTGTCCCCCTGCAAGACATGTCAGGCGGCCACTTGGGCCTTGTTGCATACTTTCGCTAAGCACTATTGCCTAGACAGTCCGTTCCAGAGAGACGGCTTCTTTGGCCATTCAGTTCGCCGTGACTTTCTGGTGTAATCTCACTTCACAGACACACCACCGGGGTTGGTATTGCTTGGGTATGTACTCTAAGGTAAGGAATTTATCACTGACGTGTCTTTCAGATGCACAAGTTACTTACTTGTGTAACGATGTATCTGTAAGAGACATTAGTTAGTGATAGATTCCTTACCGCCCGCCCATCCTCCCCGTTCTGCGAACTGTTCTCTAGGGTTCAGGTCAGCCCTTTCAGGGCCCTAGTTCTATTGCACCAGTAGTCAGTCTCTGGCATGGCTCTGCACTTCTGGCGCGGAAAAGTTGTGTACAGAACTGATGTCCGCACGCGTGGGCGCGTCTAAGTAGCTCCAACGATGTCATCTTGGTGGTTACGATGCCAGCGACGTGCGCGGAGCCTTACGACGACGCCTACTGACGCGCAGGGGTACTGCTGAACAAAACTTTCCAGATCCAGTCTGACACCTGGGGATATTCTAAGGTAAGAAATCTATCACTAACTAATGTCTCTTTCAAATATATCATTACACAAGTAAGTAACTTGTGTGTCAGAAGCCACACACTGAACATAGTCTCCTACGTAGATGACACCCAGCTGATTCTCTCCCTCGCAGACAAACCCACAGCACCATGAGCAACTTCACAATGGGATGAAGACGGTCTCCATCGGGATGAAGGAAAACTGCCTCAAACTCAACTCAGATAAGACTGAAGTCCTCATCTTTGGCTCCACCCCATCCGCCTTGGATGACTCCTGGTGGCCTGCAGCACTCTGCATTCCCCGACACCCACCAACCTTGCACGAGCTCTGCATCATCCTGGATTCCTTGTTCTCAATGAACCGCTAAATCAACGCAGTCTTGTCGTCCTACTTCCACACTCTCCGCCTGATTCGTAAGATCTTCAACTGGATCTCCACCAACTCCTGGAAAATGGTCACCCATGCTCTTATCAGCAGCAGACTCGACTACAACAACGCACTCTATGCCGGCACCATCCAGAAACTCAAAAAGAAACTGCAAAACATCCAAAACGCCTCTGCCAGATGCATCCTGAACATCCCTCGCTGCAGCCACATCACTGGCTACTGGAGAGTCCTTCACTGGCTTCCTATCAACAAAAGGATTACCTTCAAGCTCCTCAGACACACCTAGAAAGCCCTCCGCAATGCCGGACCTGCATACTTCAACAACCGCCTCTCATTCTACATTCACACCAGACATCTTGGATTTGCCCCACTGGTCCTGGCCAACATCCCACGGATCTGCAAGACCCTTCTACCTCACTATGAAGACCTAGAATTCCTTGCCTCTGCATTTCAGGCAATCAGCAACTCTGTTGCAATTCTAGAAGGACCTGAAGACCTGGCTCTTCTACTGAACCGCAGACCCATCCACCCCACTCAACGCATTGAGACCCAAATGGGTGAGTAGTTGCGCTTTACACGAACCTTGATGGATTGATATCAATGAACTCTCAGGGGATGGATACATGCAGACAAATTACACTCTGCAAAAGGCTCGCAGGTAACCCCGGGCTGCGCGACATGTTTGTTCTCTGTTCAACCTGCAAGCACGTCCTACTCAAGAAAACCGTAAGACAGCAACCAACTTGTGAGTGTGTTAGCAAAGTAATTGTGAACACATCAAAGAGCACACACTGACTCTAGTACTGCACCTTTTTCCTGCTTCGTGCATTTTTAGGTCTCGCCTACGCAGTGCGCATGCGCTGCATAAGAGAGACCTTTTGGAATCGATTCAGTTTTTGCCCTAAAAACGTGCTTTCAATGGCAACGCGTGCATGTTTGGCGATTCCCTTGCGGGAGCGAGCTTTGATATCATATGTTTGTAATTAACTTGCAAACATATGGTGCCCCTGCTCCCTCACGCAAGGAAAACGCAAGGGAAACAGGGTGGCTGACCCCGAGTCCTAACTGCTCATTTCACACAGTCACGCAAGGCTAGTGAGGGAGGAGCCATTCACACACTCAGAAATAACCACAAGCCCACTTTTCTACCCTTAACTTTTACTGTGTTATGGGCTTATGGCTGTTCTTTGCGAAAATTGCAGCACAAAAATTCTAAAAATGTTCGCCAGCATTGAAAAGGCAGCCTTTCCTGTAAAAACCGACACGGTTGTAGGTAAAGCGAGTCCCCGAGTGTTTCTCCGACAGCCGGAGCTTGCATTAATCTTGCAGTGACAGCACCTCCGGTCACAGAAGATACCTTGCCATATTTTTTCAAGTGTACTGTACATGACTCATTAAATAAACACTAGTGTGCTTCTGGACAGGCCCCAGTGCCTGTGCGCCGGGACTAGCCCCGCATTCGCTTGGCTTTTGTCCGCCAGATCGCAGTGCCATTGTCCGTGCACTAATACAGTATTCTTTTCGACTCCGAAACTTGAGCCCTCCGCTGCGGGTGCCAACTTTCAATGATTTCCTTTGTTTTCTGAGGGGCAAACCAGCCTCGAGCAGTGGATGAAGGGCCTGGCCTTAAACGCTCATGAAATCCACCCCATGGTTAGACAGGGGCCTCTGCTCACCTCTCTCACCAAACTGTGGCCCTAAAAAACCCTGAGGCATCTACAGCTGAAGAAGGGCCTGTGCCCCGAAGGCTCAAGTGCGCCTGCAGTGGCACTAGATGGTGAAGGTACGCCTCATAAGGATCAAGGTGGAGGTAACACTTCACGGGAGGCCTGTGACATGGGCAGCAGGGTTATCAGCGAAGGGAGCGACCCAGAGCAGCAGTGCAGCTCCAGGACAACCGAGAGGTGCAGCCTACTGCACACTCGATGCTAGGCTCAGCCGACTGCATCCCACCGGCCGGCTGCTCTGGCCGTGTGACCCGAACTCTAGAGATGGCCTCGGACAATAGACTCTTCAGGGTGACAGACTTTACCTCCTAGCTTCTGTCAGTGGAGCATTGCTTGCTGACCCCACTGGCGGAGAAGCAGCTCTTCAGCGTTCATCTAAAGGTCTGTACCGTGGTCACCTGATGTCACCTTGCTTCTTGGTTTGTGAAGTTGGCCACTTTAGCACTACGCAGCTTGTAAGGCGCTAGCTTGCAATCCAGGTTCGGGCATTGCAACACACACTCTTGGAAATCAGTGCTTTCTTTGCAGCACACTACATCACAGAGCACAGCACACGAAATCACAGAGCACAGCACACTACGAGCACAGCACACTACATCACAGAGCACAGCACACTACGAGCACAGCACACAAAATCACAGAGCACAGCACACTAGGAGCACAGCACACTAGGAGCACAGCACACTAGGAGCACAGCACACTAGGAGCACAGCACACTAGGAGCACAGCACACTAGGAGCACAGCACACTAGGAGCACAGCACACATCACAGAGCACAGCACACTACGAGCACAGCACACTACATCACAGAGCACAGCACACTACATCACAGAGCACAGCACACTACATCACAGAGCACAGCACACGAAATCACAGAGCACAGCACACGAAATCGCAGTTTGTTGATATGGTTTTATTTTGGAAACTTTGGTAGGATTTCAGAATGCGTTAATGATTTAACAAGTTTTCTAAATATTTGTCAGTACTTCGCGATATTTTCTTGCGGGTTCTACTTCACAAACTATTGTCAAGCACTTTCATGACTGTGGATTCTGTCTTTCTTTGGGCAGGAATGTTTTAATTGATTTTACAACACTATCGGGGATATGGATGTTGAGAATTGGAAAACTAGTAAACCTTCCTCTTGGGACGGGATTGTCTCGGGCATGATATACGGGCATGCTCCCCTGCCGGTGTGCACATTTGCATGAATATCCGACATTTATCTTGGCTCTGGTGTTTCTAATCTAAGGGTGTGTGCAGAGTTCAGAGGCCTATCCCTAATGTGAGGAACTGGACCTGTCATATGACCATGAGGGATGCAAAAAGGGCACCCTCATTATAGGCAGTGGACGACTCTCTCTGTCCCGGGCGTAAGGCAAAAAGTGGCGGTGGCACCGTACAATGTTTATAGACATGATTAGTAGTGTGGCCAGACTTTTTTGCCAGCGTCACAGGGAATGAGACCTTTTGGGATATTTCGTTCAGGTATTACTGCTGCAGGGATTCTGCTCATGCACAGAACTATGCGCAGGAAACCAGGAACTCAGTGAATTGCGGTGTACCAGAAACCTCACCCCAGAACCCCTATCCGACTAGCATCAGTGTCTCATTCGTTCTCCGTATCATCTCGAAGCTACCAATGATTAGACAACCCAGAACAAGCGACTTGGAGTACTCTCAGGAATGGGGGGAGTCAAACACCTTTTCGTTATTATTCTCATATCAGTCCACAACAAGAGTAATCGGAGACACGGTAAAGTTTAAAATGTTTATTTTTAACTACGTGCCCTAAGGTGCAGTACTTTGGCTAACATAAGCAGACAAATGATTAAAAACAAAACCATCAGCATTGTTACAATACCATAGAAAATGAAGGGAGAAATCATACTACAAATGATATTGGAAAACAACCACCCTCCCTTTGCTGGTAAACTAGTTTTATGAAACTAATAAAAGGTCTCTCGGCTTGAATGGGGAACCCCATACCGTAAATATCAGCTTAGGTGAATCACATCACAGGATCAGCTCTGCTCTCTGTGTCTGGAAAGGTTTTCTCCAAGTGTCTGAATCACCGCCGCCACACTTCTCTACAGCGTAGCTTAAAGACATTGGCAAAGTCAATAGCTCTGACTAAACACTTATAAGGCCCCAAAGGCGAGACTTATTGGCTATGCCAATGCTTGTTTTCATTGTCTATGCAACTGCTAGTTCATTGAACAAGCCGCCAGGTTTTGTCTCCGAAGAGCTACCTGACCTTACATGTATACAGCTTGCTTGACACAGTTACAACACTGAAGAAGAATTCAGTGGTAAAACTGCACTGTAAAATAAATAACTACCATGCACATCAACCACCAAGAATACAATAAACATGACTGCTTACTGGGTCGTGATTTATTAATACAAAATCGCTTGTAAATGATAACACAAAGTATTCATTTATTTGGGAACATGATGAATTAATCTTGCTGGACATTTCCTGCAGGCCCTGGCATCTGCTCCTGAATTTTCTCTAACGCTTGTAGAGCTAGTGAAGTGAGTTATCATTTACTTCCGGAGTTCAATTTTTGGGATCTAAGGCAGGCGATATCTGCTAAAGTTTCATGTAAGACAATTATAATCGCTTCAGTATTATACATTTGTTGTACTGTGGTTATTATCTTGCATTCTGCTTTGACTTGAATTGCGTTGTGCCCTTTTATGTTCTTATTGTATTCTGTTTGTATGGTCCTTTCAAGGCGTAAGCAGTACATGCCTTTAAAGCTCCTTTAACAAACCATCATTTGACAGCGTCTAAAGTGGTAAAATAGCACTGGTCGAGCTCTGTAACTAGGTAGGATGCCATTAACCCAAAACCGTAGCAGAGACTGCCCTAAAGTAATGTTCCTTGGGATCCCATTATGTGATACACCCCCCCTCTCTTAAATTAGAACTTGTAGTGTTCATTGTACATGATGTTGCCCAGTGTGTTAGTTCCTTGAAAAGGTGCCTGCGTGCTGCAGTGCATTGTGGGGTTTCTTCAGGATTGGTGCTAAACATAAGGCTTCTCTAGTCGGAAGGCAGCCGTTTGCAAACGTCGGGGCTTGTGGCTTGTCAGGGCTTGCGCCAGGGCTGTATTATATCCATATTGTGCATGGTCCGGGTCTGTGCCAAGGTCCAGTGAAGGTGCCCATTGATGCTTGCACAGTTAGAAGCACCTCAGTGAGAGATGGACCACCGCTCCACATCTTTCAAGGAAGGGGAACGGGTCTTACTTGAACAGGGGGTCGGTCTTCCTTTTCGGAGGTGTGCATTGTGTGACTTACACCTATCTGCATTAAAGGTCCCTGAACCGCTGGCCACTCGCAAAACGTACATTCAGGGGGCACTAACTGTGTGTGAATTCCTATGTGACACACTTCAGTAGCCCTGCATCAGCAATACAAAGAAGGGAGAATGGGAAAAAGTGTTCCCTTATTTGCTGGGGTCACAATGTGAGGCAAAAGAGGGAACATCACTTTGAGATTGTGCAAATGACAAATGTGCCCCCGTGTGATTGGATTTACAGTGTGGCCTGTAGAAGACATAGGTGGGCACTTTCTTCTGCAATAAGCAAGTATTTCAGCAGCATTAAAAGTGGCACAAAGGCTCATTGGGCCTGAGGGCCCCTTTTGTAACATGATAGTGCCCTATTAATATTACGACCACCCATTTTTAGGTCGAGCCAGGGCACGTGCTCTGTGGGGCATGCGCTGCTCTTCGAGGCATACTGTATTCAGGTAGGGACTTTAAGCTCCGCCCATATTTGTCATCGGCTTGTGTCATTGTCCTTCGTAAATGCTGGCTTCTGATTCGTTATTAGGCTTGTTAGTCCCTCCTTAGAACCGCCTTGTCTTCACTTGTAACCTTCCATGAGGAGTGGCCCTTTTACTTCTGTTACCCATATGTCTAATTTAGTCTCTAAGCACTATTTTCTTTAATGAATTTCTCCTATTGCAGGCACAACGCGCTATCCTGCAGCATTCAGCGCGCTCAGGACAATGGAGGCCGCTTCTTTGAAATAAAACAGGTCTCGCATTTACGAAAGTTTGAGCTATTGGAATTATAAAGGACAATGCCTTTTGTTTGTGTTCATTATCAAAACACATAAATGGCAGTCATTTACAGTGCCAATAGCTTAAACTCTCGCAAATTAGTCACCGGTTGCATTGCAAATGCTTGTTACTGTTTTGACTGGCCTGGACTGGCAGTTAGAAGTGAACTTGCAGCGCGCACACGGCGGACTGGCCGGATATATTTTATTTTCAGTGCTTTCCATGAAGGGCGGGGTTGACTCTGGGTGTCGCCAGCCTAGGAGACGAGGGTCAGAGTTTTTATAATGAAAGCCCGGGAGCTGCAGGCCCGGGGGCTGTTAATATAAATAGCGCCACTTGCGCCTCGCGTGGAAGCAGGTTCAGGGACATCTTAAGGATTTGGGGGGCCCTGGGCCAAACATATTTTGGGGGCCCCTGTTCAGGACACCTTTGAATTTATGATCTAATTTGAGCCCCTGTTTCCCACGCAGTTTTCGCTTCCTCAGCTGCGCTAGCGATCCAGTTTGCATCATAGGCATTAGCCTATATATTTCCGATGTAAATGGACACGCGCAGCTTACAGCTGTAGGATTCAGGGTTTCCTGCCCTGCTACTAGGTTTTTAATACTTTTTAAATTGTATATGTGTGGCTGAATTACTCTGTGCTTTTTAACAATTTCTCCTACCTATGCGCACTTGCATTTTACTTGATTCTGCTTGCCTATACCTCCTTAGCTGCTTTGATTCGCATCTCGCTTTTCCACCAGTCCTGGTCCGCCGCGGCTGATACGCCGATTGTGCGGAGGGCTGGGGCTACTATCGGGCTCCTCACTTATGCCTACGCAGTTTCCGATTCCTCAGCTGCGTTGGCGATCCAGTTTGCATCATAGACATTAGCCTATATATTCCCGATGCGAACGGACGTGCTAAGTGGACGTGCGCAGCAGGCGCGCCGCTGGCGCGCCGAAGGCAAGACTGTCTGCGCCTGGAGGCGTTCGGCGCCGGCCATGCTGCCCAGTTCCCCTCCGGTGAGTTTCTTCCACTATATTGCAATAGGAAACAAGCATTTGCAATGCAATAGGTCTCGCATTTACGAGAGTTTGAGCTATTGGCATTGTAAATGACAATGCCTTTTATTTATGTGTTGTTTTTTAAACAGATAAATAAAAGGCATTGTCATTTACAATGCCAATAGCTTAAACTCTCGCAAATGTGAGGCTGATTGTATTGCAAATGCCAGCGCCCATGCTATAAAAAAAATTAAAAAGCATTAGGAGAGAGCATGTCCTGCACTTTTTCTCGACAGTCTGAATTTTAGGACGGAGAAGGCAAGAAATGTGTATCTGTTGCCTGAACTGTATGTACTCTTTGTGGGGATTGCAAGGATGGGATACGAGTCTGAAATTGTTGTAGGCCACAAAGCACGGCTAGGATTGTGGCGTAATTTCGACTGAAATGTCATGCGCTGCAGCTTCTGACCCAGGCTGCAGCGATGGGTGCATGACGTAGCATTTAGTGCTGGAATCCGTCGCGCAGGCAGAAAGAAAGGCTTGTATGTATATTTACATAGCGCAACAACTATCAGTTACTTGTATATCTTGGCGCTTAATGAGGGGCTCGACTAATTTCAGTGGAGGCTCTCCATTGGTGCACTTTGGACCAGAACTGCGCGGGTGTAGAAGGGTAGGTTGTAGTTTGCAGGCTGTCCTTGCGGAAGTGACCACCTGAGAGGCCCGGTTCACAAATACCTTTGGATTACTACTGACGTGGTCCAGTGTTATTGTGAAATGACTGGGGCGGGCCGTGCTAGATACGAACATAACAAGCCTTGTCTGCTGTGCCTTTTCTTATCTTTTCACACCAATCAAGGAGGTGAGGAGCACAACAGTGATGCCATCTAATTACCTCCACGGCCCCCTCCCCCCCCCCCTGTTCCTGCAGACCCCTAGCCCTTTAATGGCCTCCTGCTCTTAAGCCGAATCCCCCCTCCCGCTGTTCCCGGGAAAGCACATCTGGCAAACTCGGTGGCTTGTGAGAAACATGGGGGAGAGCAGAAGTGGTGTTTGTGTGGGAAGGGGGTGTCAGAAGCCTGGTGATGGGAGAGAAAGCAGAAACAGGGAATACAATGCTTTGCTGACTAAGTGTATTTCACGTATGGCTGTTGACTCTCCTAGTCTCATAATAAGGGCTTTCGGACAGTACTGGTTTTAGAGAAAACCAAAGCATCCTGGGAATTGTAGTGTAATCATTCCTATTGGTAGCGTTGACAGTTCTCGAATAAACCAAGACTGTCTAAATCACATCCTTGTGACCTGCGGCCTCATTACCAGTCACACACACACACACACACACACTTCTAGGCTGAGCAGAAATCCTTGTGTGCAGTCATGGAATATACCCTATATAAACAATAGGACAAGTCCTTCTGCAAGGCTCATATGTTGTAATGGGCTACGAGGCCCAGGCGGTGTAAGCCCTCGGATCTGTGTTTCAAAATATGTTTGTGTAAACTCTAAACTCTGACAAAACAAATGGATGTAGGTTGTGGCCCTGCATACATACACCCGGAAACATGCACAACTTCACGAGTTTGTGGGTATTCATAACCGTATTGGGGCCCTAGCGTGAAGATGTGTGCTAGAACTAGACAACGCAGAGCAGACCGCCTGTATTCAGCGTCTTCACGAAGGCACATACATTTAACTCGGAATTTCTCTAAGTTAATGTATGGGCTGCAGTGACAGTGAAGCTCAGACTCAGACAGAGGCTTTCGCTGCCTTCTGTTTCCGAGTTGTGTTCCCTGCATTTCGTGCACTAATTCGGTGAAATTATGAGTTAAATGTATGCACTTGGGAAACTACAAGAGGAAAAACAGACGAGCGCCCATCACTGGACTGTTCAGCACAGCTGTTTATGATCAAACCTTTGAAGATGTTTCCCACCCTGGAGATGCACGTAAATCTTCGGAAAAATGTAGAAGTCCCTTCCTTTCCAGGTGGAAAGGGGAAGGAAGCATGGACGTATTACATGGGCTTCTAGTTCTAGGCAAAATGATTTCTCAACAGGAGAACAGGGCAGTGTTACCAACAGCCATGCTGCGTCGGCACAGAGATGAATGCTTGTTTTGTTGAAATAGCAGGGCAAAAGGCTTGCACATTGAACTCGGAATTTCACGGATTTGGCGCATGAGTTCCACATATCACTGCTCAGATGGAGAGAGAGGCAATTACTGCGCGCTGTTTCTAAAGACAGAAAACGTCCGCGTTAAACAGGGGCACTTTAGACACTGCAAACGCAAAATAAAATGAGGCGCTATGCTCTGAGCCAGCACAGGTGTTGGTGATAATCTGAGGTGTTTCTCTTGCGGAGAGAAAAACAAATATGACCTGAGTTAAGCACCTTACTGCCAGGTTTAATCCAGTGAATTGTCTGAAGTGTTGACAATTATGAGGAAATTGCATTCTCTTTCCTAGGTGTGCGTGAATCGATGCCTGCAGGGCGGGAGGGGTGCACAGGGGATCTTTGCCGCAGCCTGGCTAAGGATTTCAAAACATAAGGGGAGAAAGTGCATTGTGCGTTGTCTGAAATTGTAACACTTGCGAATGGACAAATTCCTTTGAAAGCGGGCAAAGCAAACGTGTTCCATGCAAAACAAGCTAATTAAAACAAGTAGCAGGCGGCAGCGAAAGCGATTTTGCGATCGCTATTGTTGGTACTGGGGAGCCATGGACCAATCTCGGCGTCAGCTCAAAAGCCTGTGATTCTGGGCGAATCCCTTAATCTCCCAATGCCTAGAAATAACAAACACACGAAAAGAACAAGCGCGCACTGAAGCTGACGAAGTGGGAGGGGGAGTGGGGGCGGGCACGCAGGCTGCCAAATGGTGCGATGAATCACGGCTAAAGTGAAAGCAAACAAGTGGTTGCAGGACTCCAAATGGTGCGCGCGCCCGGACGGGTCACATGCACTGTAGTTGGAGGCCTGCAAAGCCACTGTTTGCACTTCCAAAACGCGCTTACTATAAGTCTCGCCAGAGCCAGCGCTAAAGCGCTGGTCAGGCGAGACCTAAAAACTGCTTAGCCTTAGGCGGCTACCATTATGTCAGTGTACAGCCGCTGATCCGAGGTTGGAGGTAGACTTTCGATGCAATAAGTGCAACTGGACTCTCCTCCAGCCCAGGAAACTCGCACCCAATATCCTCCCACGCAACAATAAGTGTAAAAACAATAAGAAAACAGAGGACTTAAAGGCCACCCTTTTAAATTGTCGCTCTATGCAAAAGCATGAACCATACATTTATGGCCTACTTTTAGACGAACAGTCTGATCTTTTATTTCTCACTGAGACCTGGCTGTTTGAAGCCTCCAACCCTACTATCACCTCGGCCATCCCTACGGGTTATAAAATTCTTTGGAGGGACCGATCGAATGGGAAGGAGGGAGGTGTCGCCATAATTTACAATAAAAAACTAGACTGCTTAGGCTTCTACTGTACCTTATCCCCCATCATAGCATAGCTGGATTTCTGATTTACAGACCTCCCAGTGCTATTGGAAATGTTATTACTACGCTTAATACAGCCACCACCTCCCTGGCCTTAAAATACAACTGCCTCATTCTGGGATATTTCATTATACATTTGGACAATGGAAAAGACCCTCAAACAATTTCCATGTTGAAGGCGCTGCAGGCCTGCAACATGTTTCCATCTATTTCTTTGGCCACCCATGAGAAGGTCCATACCCTAGACGAAATCGTTCACAACTTTGACATATCAGTAAACCTACCTCTTCCCATTACCTTGTCTGACCACCTCCTATTAAAATTAGTCATTCCCAACTCTGCAACAGCCCCTCGAGCTAACACAGGGCAGAGGGTCTCTAATTACAGAACGTTCCATAAACTATCCATCTCGATGTTAGCAGACGCCCTCGGTCGTTCCTCACCAGAGCTGTCTGGCTGCCCCGACTCGGACACCCTCTCAATAGATTCATGGCTCCGAACCAACATTGATGCAGCGGTACCGGTTGTTTGCCGCTCCTCAAAGAGGTCAGCCCCACCAGCTCCATGGTTTAACGATTCCCTCAGATCTAGCAAAAGAAATTATGGAAAAATTGAACGGAAATGGCATAAATTCTATCTACCTGAGGACAGGAAGGTGTATAAAGACACCTTAAAAGCTCATTACATTCTCGTCAAAGCAGCCAAGAAAAATTTGTTTCAAACCAAGATAGAAAATGCCCAAAATAAGAGTAAGGAAATCTTTAGCATAGTTAAATCCTTTACTGCCCTGAAAGCCGGCACAAAGGAAGGGCCATGCACTGAAGAATGGTCTAAGTAAATAGTTGAATTCTTCCACAAAAAGATCTCCATGATCCAACAAGCTTTCACTAACATCTCAGAGGAAGAACTGACCTTCTACCTTAGTTCTAATAGCAAATTTCAGCTCTTGGATCCTCCATCTTTACTAGCTTTCCCTGAGTTTCAGCTTGAAGAGTCACTGACCCCTCTCCAAAGCATTAAGTCTGGCTCTCCTACTGACCCATGTCCAGGGAATATCCTGAACCTATTAGCTCCCACCATAAACCCCACAGTAAACCAGCTTTTTAATGCTTCTCTCTCCTCAGGCAACATGCAGAAATTATGGAAGAATGCTAAGATTCTACCACTGATAAAAAAAGCTAACGCCAATCCGACGGACCCTGCCAACTACAGGCCAATCTCCCTTCTTCTGACCCTCTCCGGAGTACTAGAGAAGCATGTAAACAAGGCCCTCCAAAACACATTGAAAATGGGAAGCTCCTTCATGAGTCCCAATCCGGTTTTAGGGCTAACTACAGTATGGAGCCCGCTCTGCTGGAAGTGACTGACTTTCTCAAGGGTAAGCTGGACCAGGGAGGGAAGGCTGTTCTGATACTGCTTGATACGTTGGCAGCCTTTGATATGTTCCCACATGAGAGGCTCCTGGAGAAACTTGCTGACATCGGTCTGGGGGGGGGGGGGCCGCCTTAACATGGATGTCATCCTTTTTGGTAAATAGATCTCAGGACATCTGGCTCCCCCCTTTCTCATCCCCAGTTCCGGCCATGAATGTAGGTGTCCCTCAGGGCTCCATTCTCAGTCCTACCCTTTTTATTATATATCTATCCCCCCTTGCATTTCTGGTAGAGGAAGAGGGCACCAAAATTGTTTCCTATGCTGATGACACTCAGCTGATTTTTACGTGTGAAAAAGGAACCGACTTTGACGGGGCAATGATTAGGTCTTGCCTCACAAAGGTTTTTAACTGGCTTAAGATCAATCAGCTGAAGTGCAATCCTGACAAAACTGAAGTTGTTTTCTTTGGTAATCCAGAAACGCCTGACTGGAGCTCTTGGTGGCCAAAAGATCTGCCGGCCCCGCCCGCTGAAAAGGAGAAAGTCAAAAACCTAGGAATTGTCATAGACAAGACACTCTCCGTGCGCTTTCAAATTCAAAATCTAACTGGCGCTTGCTTTGGCATACTCTGGATGCTAAAAAAACTCCTGCCACTGTTACCGCTTGAGAGCAGAAAGATCGTGGTGCAGACTCTGGTAACATCAAAGCTTGACTATGTCAACAGTTTGTACCTCGGTCTTCCCAAATCCCTTATCCAGCGCCTACAAATGGTACAATACGCAGCGGCCAGAGCCATCCTGAGACCTAAACTCAGATCTAGTATGACCCCTATTCTTAAGTCTCTCCGCATAAAAGTACGGATCGACTTCAAAGCGATGACCATCTTCTTTAAAGCTTTCCATGGCTTAGGAGCCGGCTACATAAATAAGCGTGTTAATCGCTACACAACATCTAGACCCCTAAATTCTTCCAATGCCAACCTGGCCATCATGCCTAAAATATGCAGTGCCCACATTGGAGGCAGATCCCACGGCTTTCTAGGCGCAAAATTGTGGAATAGCCTTCCTGAGTCTCTGAGACTAACTACAGACCTACTCTCTTTCATGGAAGAACTTAAAAACCTGGCTTTTTGATAACTGATGGGTCTTTTACGCACGTTTTCCTCCCACTGTCATGCGCCAGGACACTCTAGTCTGAGTAGCTGTGCGCTTTATTAAATACACTATTTCATTAGGTCCCTGACAGTGCAAAGAAACACTCGTCCAAATTCTAAGGGCCTTATTTATGAGGCCTTGCTTCACTTTTATGCCGCTGGTGCGTCACTTTTTGTGAAGCACCGGCAGCGTAAAATATGTGCAATGTTACGCCCTATTTACAAAGTGACACATCTAGGCAGATGCTTCACTTTGTAAACCCCTGCACCGCATTATACCTGCGCCAGGCATAATATATGCAGGGTGGGTGTTGCCCCGCAAAATGCCTCGTAGAAGTGGCGCATTGAAATCTATGAGAACTCAGTGCGCCACTTCTAGGACGCCATTGCGTCAATATCTTACACCTGCCTTACAGCAGGCGTAAGACTGATGCAGGCCCTTTCACATGGGGCTTGCTCCATGTGAAAGGACACATTGCTGGAGTTGCGTCTATTTTCAGACACACCCCAGCAATGCATCACTTTTGCGCATACAGATACGTCAGAAATACTGACGTATCTGTAACTCCTTGCGACATGATGCATCATACAGTAAATATGACAGATCCATCATGTCGCAAGGAGGGCGCAGTAAGAAGTGACGCAACCCTGTTTTCACACAGTGATACATCACTTCTCATAAGTAAGGCCCTAAATGTGTTTACATCTAATATTCAGGGATAGTTATGTGAGTTTTCAATATTGTAACACAGCAGCAGCTCACCAATATTACTGCAAATAATCTCTGTGACGCCCTCCCAATTCTTATATGTTAGGCCTTGTTTTGATCTAAAATAAACTTTTTTTTATGTATATTGCATGAAACATAAACACAAAATTTCTCTGCAAAATGGCTGTACTAGACTCTCACACATCAGGTACATAAGAAATAAATGAAAGGAAAACAGTATTTAAAACAAACTGCTTAAGAAATATTCAAGGTCATTAGGGCAAAACTCTGGAGAATGGAGCTGACTGTCAGGGGGCCCCCTGAAAGGCTGGGGCCCTGGGCCAGAGCCCACTTTGCCCCTGCATTAAAACGTCTCTGAGCAGGTTTCCCATAGGGCCGTGAGCCTAGTAACCACAAGGACCCAAAGAGGCTCTGGGGGACCCAGACTGATGTCACGTGGGCTCTCCGAGAGCACGTGTCTTCAGTCCGCTTCTTGTTTCTATAAATGGTGTCTCACACATGGGCGGTCGTGGGGCAGCGGCTGGCATGAGGGTAGATCCCCTCACCGAGGCCGGTAACTGCGCATAGCAGGTGGGTACATCACCACCGAGCCGCAGGATCAGTCATGGGAGGCTGAAGTCTAAAATAATCATTATCTGACCGTCTTCATTCTTGTGTCACGCACGTCACGACTGCAGCATGTTCCAGACAGTCCACAAATAAACAGACATAAAGCTATCATGTCTGAGCATTCCCGATCTGACCACATAGGTCACAGCAGCCAGGGCGCTGGAGAATTTCAAAAACAACTCGACTCAACTCAAACATCTGGAGGGTCTGGCCCGCTCGACGCGCGCCACTGCCTACTGCCAGTGCCACAGATCACACAAGCAGGCTGCCACAGAGCTGCCAGGCTCTGACTGTGCCGCCGCACTCTGCCACCTTTAAGGCACCTATTCTATTTCAAACAATAGTGGAACAGGAGGGAAGTCTGTATGAATGCAACAACTTCACGTACAGGCCGCTAGGGGGAGCCCCGTCCCCATAAATCGTCTCATAGCTCACCCTTTCGGTAGTAACAAATATGTCGTAACCATTTGTAGAGAAGCTTGCTGAAAAAAAATATGAAAAAACATCAGTGTGAACTGACATTCTGGAGATGTCCGATGCTTTCGCTTCATCTCTGCATCGGTCTTTTTATTTTTACTCCATCAGCACCAAACCACAGAGCGGTCAGTCACCGCCTGCGGACCCGACAAGTGCCACAAAAGGCTGAGTGGAAAGATGCTGTTGGAACCACACTGGACCTCTCAGCGGGTTCTCACCTGTTTACATGACACACGTATGACTGCAGAGCACGGGGGGAAAGCATGACTTTCAGAGATCCGTGGAGAAGAGCCGACGCCAGCGGCACAGCCCAGTTGTACTGTCCAGCGTCACAGTCCAGTTGTACTGTCCAGCGTCACAGTCCAGTTGTGCCGACGCCAGCATCACAGCCCAGTTGTGCTGGCCAGCATCACAGCCCAGTTGGGCCGACGCCAGCGTCACAGTCCAGTTGTGCTGGCCAGCATCACAGCCCAGTTGGGCCGACGCCAGCATCACAGCCCAGTTGTGCTGGCCAGCATCACAGCCCAGTTGGGCCGACGCCAGCGTCACAGTCCAGTTGTGCTGGCCAGCATCACAGCCCAGTTGTGCTGGCCAGCATCACAGCCCAGTTGGGCCGACGCCAGCGTCACAGCCCAGTTGTGCTGACGCCAGCATCACAGCCCAGTTGTGCTGACGCCAGCATCACAGCCCAGTTGTGCCGATGCCAGCATCACAGCCCAGTTGTACTGTCCAGCATCACAGCCCAGTTGTGCCGACGCCAGCATCACAGCGCAGTTGTGCCGACGCCAGCATCACAGCCCAGTTGTGCCGACGCCAGCATCACAGCCCAGTTGTGCCGACGCCAGCATCACCGCCCAGTTGTGCCGACGCCTGCATCACAGCCCAGTTGTGCCGACGCCTGCATCACAGCCCAGTTGTGCCGACGCCAGCATCACAGCCCAGCTGTGCCGACGCCAGCATCACAGCCCAGCTGTGCCGACGCCAGCATCACAGCCCAGCTGTGCCGACGCCAGCATCACAGCCCAGTTGTGCCGACGCCAGCATCACAGCCCAGTTGTGCCGACGCCAGCATCACAGCCCAGTTGTGCCCACGCCAGCATCACAGCTCAGTTGTGCCGACGCCAGCATCACAGCCCAGTTGTGCCGACGCCAGCATCACAGCCCAGTTGTGCCGACGCCAGCATCACAGCTCAGTTGTGCCGACGCCAGCATCACAGCCCAGTTGTGCCGACGCCAGCATCACAGCCCAGTTGTGCCGACGCCAGCATCACAGCCCAGTTGTGCCGACGCCAGCATCACAGCCCAGTTGTGCCGACGCCAGCATCACAGCCCAGTTGTGCCGACGCCAGCATCACAGCCCAGTTGTGCCGACGCCAGCATCACAGCCCAGTTGTGCCGACGCCAGCATCACAGCCCAGGGATAAAAAGATGGGGAGAGCTAATAGTGGGCAACGAGCTAATCCCTTGGCAGTGCTTTTCGACTTTAACCAACAATTTGGTTACCCGATTTAAGTATTTGCAAATTCTAAGCTGGACCAAATCAATTAGCAAAGGAAAGGCTGGAAATGGAGATCTAGTTAAAAGAATCAGCGCAAGACCTACTCGAAAAGAAGTTGCAGCATGGTACTGGCTAATGATTGAGACTGGAGAGGAAAAAAACATACACTTTACAGAGAGCTGGAAGAAGGACATGCCGGGCGAAGACCTTGAAACCCTCGGGCAAGTATCTATGTCTACTCTTTGGCTATATGTGAAAGCTGCACCCCTAAAAAGAAACCATCTCTTTACTGTCCACAACACCACTGAAACTATCTAAATTGGGGAATAGAGCGACAAAGAAGTGCCCGAAGTGTGGTGAAATCAACGTAAACGAGGTACATATGTTCTGGCAGTGTCCTGCATTGGAGCTCTTCTGGGATTATGTGAGTAAGACCTTTTTTGAAATTACAGGAAAGGACGTCAGATTAACAGCCCCTATCATCATTTTTGGGGTAATTCCAGGGGGGATAGACAATCTGGTTCTATCAAGAAAACAAAAGGCACTTTTTAGGTCTCGGCTAGCGAAGGCTGCGCTTGCGCAGTCTCGCTCTCGAGATTTAATGACTTGGAGACGAGGGGCTTGATCCCGCCCCTCTTCTCTCCTCTTTTCCATTGGCTGGCCTCTTAAATGCTGGCCAGCCATTGGAGAAGAGGTTTGTCTCGCAAAACAAGCCCCGTCCTTTTCGGATTCGGGGGCGTGTTTTTTCCGATGTTTTCTCTGGGCGTGTTTTTCTCTCCTCCAGCCAATGGCAAGAGGAGAGAAAGAAAAACACGCCCCCGAAACCGAAAACGCCGCTGCATTTCTCCGAGGCATTTCTGCTTGACCTCGGAGAAAGGCGGCGGTGTTAATGGTGTCCTCTCCCCCCGCTCTTGGTTCCCGTGTTCGGCTGCTGCACTGTCTACCGCTTACGTCCGCGAGCGTCGCATCAAGTTTTCAATACTGCCGGACAAAGTTTTGGGCTACGTTGGGCTCTCCGAGCAATCGAGCACACTGGTGGACGTGGAGTGTAGGTCCTGCAGCTGGAGCGGGTGGATTGTGCGTGCATATGATAGTCTGCCCATCTGTGGAGATTGGCTATCGAAGCTAGGCTGGTGTAGAGTTTAGTATGCTCCTGCTGATTCTTGGGCACAGACAGGGTATCTTTGAGTTGGAGTGACCGTTCTTTTACTGCAGTGTCCGTGCTTTACTGAGACACCTGGACAGTCCGGGATAACAGTTGTGTTAATGAGGTGCACTCTGTGCAGTACAGGAAGTGGTACAGTTGGGGTGCTGAAGCACAGTCGGTGTTCTTCATGTACACAGAGGTGGGGCTCCTAAGTTGCATGAAGAGGTGTTCCTTCAATTAAAGAAAGGGTTGCCAGCGGCACAGAGAGGAGCACTTATGATTTGGGCTGCTAGGGCAAAGGGGAAGATTTCCTTTTAATTAAAACAAGCTGCTAAGGAAGAAAAAGTGAGCCGATATGTTGGACTTTGTGATTTTTGCTATCACGTTCCTTCTGATCTTGGTGGAGCTGTGCTGTACCTCTACCCTGTGAGTATGAAAGGAGTACCAGAGCGTTGAAAGTGGGGTAAAGGCGGACCACTGATGTATTTGGTGAGCTCCTGCTGCTGGTGCAATTACAGAGGCCGAAATTCATCAAGCTGAAGCACGTGACCGCTGTTTGCTGTGCTGCGGGGGGCGGGGGTGGCCGCGGCTTGAGGTCTGCCTCAGTCATTTTCAAAATCAATACTTGCTCTCTGAGCATGGGATAATTTAGAGAACATAATTCAGAATTCTACCTTTCAGCATGTATCCTCCATCAAAGAGGGGGGTTTGTCTGGAGTCAGCACAATGCCGACATGACACGAGACTGCACAGACGGGGCAAAAATAAGAACGACCAAAGCAAAGCTGCCGCCTTGAAATATACCTGAGGCCAGCAGCCGCAGTCTGACTTCTCTTGTGTTCATTGTTTACTGTGAGAACAGCTGTTTATTGTTGGTCTAAAAATATCAATTTTTATTATATTTATATACCTATGTAAATCCACACCGACACACTGACACTCACGTGCACAGACATGCACAGATACACACTTGCAGGCATTGTCACACGCACGTGCACAGATTCACAAATGTGCAGATATACACATACTGACTCACACATGTTTGACGCATGCTACATCCTTCTCTCCGTGTTTTTTCTAAAATAAATAGAGCTGCGTTGTTTCAATTGTAATTGTATATTTTTAAATTGTCAATTTGTGCAAAATAACAAACGACATAAATATGCAGCTGAATAAAAAAAAGGATACATAAAGAACAAAAAGGCAACCAGCATTTACCCGAACAATGCCCCTTAAGTATGAAAATCAAGAATCTCCGACAGCTTTAGGAGACTTGAAAGGGCTTTATGATGTGCTACCCTTGACAATTATTGGTAAATATTTTTGTATAGATTTGCAGTTGTCATGCAGAGTGACAACCCGATTTTCCTTGATACTGAAAATGTCCTTTGTCCACACGCTCTCAGCCTTGGTTTCATTTCAGAACATTTGCAAACCACTAACTGTACAGCTGCAATCTCTCAAGAACTAATTTTGCTTTCGGAGAACTCTGAATAGATTGCTGTAGGTGAATAGAGAATAGAGACACCACTAAGTTCCAAGATGTGTGGGGCTTAAAGTGGCAGTATCTCTCGTGCCACCTGCCTGTTATAATTGATAATGAGCTACGTACTCGCTGCTTTTGGGGTGGGAGGCGGTGTCATCTGCTCCGCTGTGGTCATTTGGTCAACGCGCTGACCGGTGCAGCCCGAGGCTGCTGCCGGCCATTTCTCGTCTTTTGTTTCCCTGCCCCCGCCGGCCATACACAATTCCTTCGACCCTGGTCTCGGGGCGTGCTGCCTTCACGGTGAGAGCAGGGCTGACCACTGTGCTTGCGAGATAATCCTGCCTTTACTAGGAAGTGTTCAAATAAACAGCGCGCGTGGCGGTGCCAATACACGACAAATGTAAGACAAAGGCATAAGGGGCGCATCAATCTATGCTCTACATTTCTTCCATTCAAGAATTAGTTTAACTCTGTTGCTTAGGAAGCAAAACTAATGCTCTTAAAAACAAGGGCCAAAGTCATTGTAAATGTATGTAAGTCCACTTGTTTAACCAAGACTTCAGCAGTGAGCTACAGGCAAAACACACTTCCATCTGCTGTGTGTGTGTGTGGCTCTGTGTGTGTGTGTGTGGGTGGCTCTGTGTGTGTGGGTGGCTGTGTGTGTGTGGGTAAGTGTGTGTGTGTGTGTAGGTGGCTCTGTGGGTGGCTCTATTTGTGTGTGGGTTGCTCTATGTGAGTGGCTGTTGTACCAAAATGAATATACAACAGTGGCTGTGTGTGGGTGGCTTTGTGTGTGTGGCTCTGTGTGTGGGTGCAAATGCAATAGGTCTCGCATTGGAGAGTGATTAAGCTATTGACATTGTAAATAACAATGCAGTTTCTTCTAATGTTTTAAAAACAAAAACATAAACAAGAATAATGTCATGAACTATGCCAACAGCTCTAACTTTAACAATGCCGAGACCATTGCATCCTCTTTTCCATTGGCTGGCCTCTTAAATGCTGGTCAGTCATTGGAGAAGAGGTTTGTCGCTCCAAACAAGCCCCGTCTTTTTGCGATTCGGGGGCGTGTTTTTTGTTGATTTTTCTCTGGGCATGTTTTTTTTAATACACGCCCACAAGACAGCATGTCTTGCTCACGCTGCCTACACGCGCCAGTCGGCTCTCTGATTGGTTGGCAACTACTAAATAAGCGCTGTGATTGGTGGACCTTGTCAACCAATCAGAGAGCCTACTGGCGCGTGCAGGCAGCATGGACGCGCTGAGGAAGGAAAGCGCTGTGCCCCAGAAATCACCACCGCCGCCCGGGACCTGAGTGGGAATTGAGAGGTGAGATTATGGCCGCGAACAGCAAAGATACAATTTTGACAGATACAAAAGTTCTCCCCGAACTTTTCATGTGTTGCGTAAAATAAAATGAAAAAAGGTAGTAGCGATCATGGAGAGAGGTGGTTCTTTCTTTTCTATTCTTGCCCCAGTTGTAAATTATCAAACGCCTTTTCCTATAAGTACTGGCTTTAACCTGGGATCATTAAGTACGCTCAAACAATACGATAATACTATGTAGCCCTTGGCTATATTCTTGTGCAATGCTTCGGATGTAATTTGTAAACCCAAAGCGCACTGGATCAAAGGCGCGGTGTGTTATCTATACCATGTGGGTATGTTGTCACATCATTGCTACTGTCGCGACATGTCACTATGTCATGCATGCGATGCATTTGCAGGGAACTTACTGCATGCCCAGGGGAGATTCATTTGTGTCTCGAGAGAACGTGCTTTTTACTACCCATTGACATTTCGTTATTTACATTAAATTAATTTAAATTGATGTAAATGTGGTGGCTTAATTCTTCAGAAATACTATAAAGGTATGGATTGCATATACGTAGTGACCCTTCTTCTTATATTTGATGCAATTATATATCATAATTTAATGTTCTATATGTCTACGGTGTTCTGAAATTCTATTTCGTAAATTAAATGAAAGACGGATGTGCACTAAGGTGCTGTGAGACTAGTGGAGGTCTGCGGTTTCCTCAACTTTCTTTTTTATAGAATGTTCAACCTCTTTTAGTGTCAGTTTTTGGAACTTTGAGATTCTGGCCGCATTTAAACATCACATTTATAGAGCTCCGGTTATTTAAAGTGCATTCCCGTCTTTGTCCCCTCTTCGGTTCAAACCTGCCTTTGCCCCTCACCTCGAGGTAACATCCGAGTTCAACACTTTTAGTCCAGAACAAATGTTTTCTGACCTGTCACGGTTGAGGTGGGAAATGTTGCCATGATATTATAATGGAGTGTGGACCCTCACGTGAAATACCCGAGCCCTGTCACAGCTGCGACCTCTTGACTGCACAGTATGTCACGACCCTGGCCGAGTATGTCGCCGACATCCGTTTCTAAATTAGGCCAGCACAGAATGTTTTTCCTTCCTCTAGTCTAAGACATAGACAAATAAGTCCCCAGCCACCCGAGAGGTGTGGGCGACGGCCTCTGTGATTTGTCACGTTTGTTTTGCACGTGGGGCCGGCTGCTGCCCACAAACATGTCTATTTAGGCCCAGGATATCAGCAGAAAAATAGCACTGATGGCTCAGATAATTTTATAAGCAACATGTGGTAGGATGGGGACTTGCTGCTGGGGTAGCCGCCGGCTGCTTGTCCTTTTACCATATAAACTGTCTGGTGCATATTGTGCTTGTATGTGCGCGAGGAAAGCTTCATGTACTAGGAATGTCTGGATGTTTTACTAACTCCATTAGATGCACTTTGACCCGAAAGCATATGAACGTTCCTAAAAGCTGAATGCAGGCCTTCGACATACTAGGACCGCTGCGCACTGCTTGCCTTTAATGTGCACAAACATTTGCAAGGCCCAAAGATGTACTTGTGAGCGCAGTCCGTCCTCACACAGTGCACACACTGCCTCCCTCCCCCCTCACACAGTGCACACACTGCTGCAGTCCGTCCTCACACAGTGCACACACTGCCTCCCTCCCTCCTCACACAGTGCACACACTGCTGCAGTCCGTCCTCACACAGTGCACACACTGCCTCACTCCGTCCTCACACAGTGCACACACTGCTGCAGTCCGTCTTCACACAGTGCACACACTGCCTCCCTCCCTCCTCACACAGTGCACACGCTGCTGCTGCAGTCCGTCCTTACACAGTGCACACACTGCCTCACTCCGTCCTCACACAGTGCACACACTGCTGCAGTCCGTCCTCACACAGTGCACACACTGCCTCCCTCCCTCCTCACACAGTGCACACACTGCTGCAGTCCGTCCTCACACAGTGCACACACTGCCTCACTCCGTCCTCACACAGTGCACACACTGCTGCAGTCCGTCCTCACACAGTGCACACACTGCCTCCCTCCGTCCTCACACAGTGCACACACTGCTGCAGTCCGTCCTCACACAGTGCACACACTGCTGCAGTCCGTCCTCACACAGTGCACACACTGCCTCCCTCCCTCCTCACACAGTGCACACACTGCTGCAGTCCGTCCTCACACAGTGCACACACTGCCTCCCTCCCTCCTCACACAGTGCACACACTGCTGCTGCAGTCCGTCCTTACACAGTGCACACACTGCCTCACTCCGTCCTCACACAGTGCACACACTGCTGCAGTCCGTCCTCACACAGTGCACACACTGCCTCCCTCCCTCCTCACACAGTGCACACACTGCTGCAGTCCGTCCTCACACAGTGCACACACTGCCTCACTCCGTCCTCACACAGTGCACACACTGCTGCAGTCCGTCCTCACACAGTGCACACACTGCCTCCCTCCGTCCTCACACAGTGCACACTCTGCTGCTGCAGTCCGTCCTTACACAGTGCACACACTGCCTCACTCCGTCCTCACATAGTGCACACACTGCTGCAGTCCGTCCTCACACAGTGCACACACTGCTGCAGTCCGTCCTCACACAGTGCACACACTGCCTCCCTCCCTCCTCACACAGTGCACACACTGCTGCAGTCCGTCCTCACACAGTGCACACACTGCCTCCCTCCCTCCTCACACAGTGCACACACTGCTGCAGTCCGTCCTCACACAGTGCACACACTGCCTCACTCCGTCCTCACACAGTGCACACACTGCTGCAGTCCGTCTTCACACAGTGCACACACTGCCTCCCTCCCTCCTCACACAGTGCACACGCTGCTGCTGCAGTCCGTCCTTACACAGTGCACACACTGCCTCACTCCGTCCTCACACAGTGCACACACTGCTGCAGTCCGTCCTCACACAGTGCACACACTGCCTCACTCCGTCCTCACACAGTGCACACACTGCTGCAGTCCGTCCTCACACAGTGCACACACTGCCTCCCTCCGTCCTCACACAGTGCACACTCTGCTGCTGCAGTCCGTCCTTACACAGTGCACACACTGCCTCACTCCGTCCTCACATAGTGCACACACTGCTGCAGTCCGTCCTCACACAGTGCACACACTGCTGCAGTCCGTCCTCACACAGTGCACACACTGCCTCCCTCCCTCCTCACACAGTGCACACACTGCTGCAGTCCGTCCTCACACAGTGCACACACTGCCTCCCTCCCTCCTCACACAGTGCACACACTGCTGCAGTCCGTCCTCACACAGTGCACACACTGCCTCACTCCGTCCTCACACAGTGCACACACTGCTGCAGTCCATCCTCACACAGTGCACACACTGCCTCCCTCCGTCCTCACACAGTGCACACTCTGCTGCTGCAGTCCGTCCTTACACAGTGCACACACTGCCTCACTCCGTCCTCACATAGTGCACACACTGCTGCAGTCCGTCCTCACACAGTGCACACACTGCTGCAGTCCGTCCTCACACAGTGCACACACTGCTGCAGTCCGTCCTTACACAGTGCACACACTGCCTCACTCCATCCTCACACAGTGCACACACTGCCTCCCTCCCTCCTCACACAGTGCACACACTGCTGCAGTCCGTCCTCACACAGTGCACACACTGCCTCCCTCCCTCCTCACACAGTGCACACACTGCTGCAGTCCGTCCTCACACAGTGCACACACTGCCTCACTCCGTCCTCACACAGTGCACACACTGCTGCAGTCCATCCTCACACAGTGCACACACTGCCTCCCTCCGTCCTCACACAGTGCACACTCTGCTGCTGCAGTCCGTCCTTACACAGTGCACACACTGCCTCACTCCGTGCTCACATAGTGCACACACTGCTGCAGTCCGTCCTCACACAGTGCACACACTGCTGCAGTCCGTCCTCACACAGTGCACACACTGCTGCAGTCCGTCCTTACACAGTGCACACACTGCCTCACTCCATCCTCACACAGTGCACACACTGCCTCACTCCGTCCTCACACAGTGCACACACTGCTGCAGTCCGTCCTCACACAGTGCACACACTGCTGCAGTCCGTCCTCACACAGTGCACACACTGCCTCCCTCCGTCCTCACACAGTGCACACGCTGTTGCTGCAGTCCGTCCTTACACAGTGCACACACTGCCTCACTCCGTCCTCACATAGTGCACGCTGCTGCTGCAGTCCGTCCTTACACAGTGCACACACTGCCTCACTCCGTCCTCACACAGTGCACACACTGCTGCAGTCTGTCCTCACACAGTGCACACACTGCTGCAGTCCGTCCTCCAGCTATTGACATTGTAAATAACAATGCAGTTTCTTAAAATATTTTAAAAACAAGCATTGGCATAGCCAATAGGTCTCGCTTTTGGGACCTTAAAAGTATTTAGTTATGCAACTGTTGCATAGTTAAACACTTATAAGGTCCCAAAAGCGAGACCTATTGGCTATGCCAATGCTTGTTTCACTTCCATCTGGGCCAAAAACAAAGGCCTGATTTAAAGGTTCATCAGCGCTTCTTTTGTTTTAGTTTAATCCTGGGTGGGAGCTATCTGTAGCCTAAAACCTATTCGCCAATGCAATGGAGGGAAACAAAGGCACTCAGGTTGTTATAGTTTCAGAAATATTTAACAGAAACTATGAACTGGAGCCGGGGCTTTGACTTTGTTCAACCCCTGCAAGTAAGAGATGCATGCACTGTAAGAATGTCAGGAGCATCTGTATTAGTAATTACACAAATAGTGATTTAAATAGAACTTACTAATTCATTTATTTATTTTCTTTGTATATACCTACTCATTCCATTGTAGGTTGTCAGAGCGCTTTGCATCACACACATACACATATTATACACAGACAATAAATCATACAAGTGTGTAAATCAAAGTGCAGGAAATGTTATACAAGGCAATGAGGGTTACAATGTATGGCCCATACTGCTAGGCTTTATATTAAATAGTGCATGGTCGGGAGAAATACAAAGTCAGAATATAAAAGTGGTTGAGGTTATCTGCACCAATTAGGCAGTGTCACTCCGAAAAGGAACCCTTTGTAGTAACCTAAGAAAAATGATAGCTTGAGAAAAAAACAATAAGGTTCTAACCCCACCATAGCTAGCAGCTTGCATGCAGCGCCTTAATGACCATTCAGAGCTCACTGTTCTATAGTATAAGGATTGCAACGTATGAACTGCAAACAACATATGGATCTCTGTGTCAAAGGCAATGATCAACGTACTAATCTACCTAGAATACAAATCTGTGATCTTCATCTTATGCAATGTGTTTTTCAGCAGATGCAGTAACACTTTATGCTACTTTATGAGTCAAAACTTTGATTAGATAAAACACAGATCAATCCTGGAACCACCAGAATTATCTTACCATTATTATCCAATGAAAGTACTAGGCACACAAAGATCTCAGCGGCCAGTGCCTTCACTCCATGATATATTTTAAGATGCAGCCACTGTGTGACCAATTGGGTAAGCCAGAACAGACTTGATGTCTCATTTGTCCTTAGTGCCAGTTTCTAGGCAGCAGAGTAAAAAAAAAAAATGTAAAGTTGACTGTTAAACACAGTTTTTCATGACTCTGCCCTTTTGTGCCTCCACCCCATTCCTCTGCCACACCTTGACCAATTCATGGGTGCCAGGAGCAAATATTTTCTATTTCCAGCACCTGCACCCAGTAAAATTAAAAGCAGGTTGGGTTGGAGTTGTGGTCAGCCTGGCCCCACCCGGCCACCTCCTGTGGCACCCCAGCAGCCCCAAAGCCTGCCCTGCATCTTCACCTCCGCCTTCCCCACCACCACCCTGTGCATCGCGTTGCCCCTCCTCCAACTCCCCCTACACCCTGTTACCATTAGCTCAATTAATGAGGTAAATGGTAGCAGAGATGTCCCTGAAATCAGGTATAAGCCCACGGCAAGGGAACCGGTAATTACAGGTGGACATGGTTATTACCGACCTGGAGACTGAAACCCCTCATTGCACGGTGCAGCGATGCAATTACAATCCACAATGTTGGCATATTTGCCCTGTCAACTCACGTAGGCCTTTAGTTGTTCATATGTGTGATGGAGAGCACTCATTCGTTACAATAACACGCAAGCCAGTTAATCACTTGCATATACTGTAATAAAAAAGAGAAGGGTTTGTCCATGTGTAATGTAACTGGTGCTCATGTAAAGCGCTGCTATACCTTCGGGTTGTGGTTGCGCTACACAAAACTGCAAACGCAACCCAAAAATGACTTTGGTAGTAAAGTGAAACATTGTAGAGCCTAGAGTCGCCTGTGTGAGAGCAGCTCACCGATGTATTTTGTAAAAGGAACTGGAAGCACATTGCGTTGATGGGCAGCTAACATCTTTGGAGTTACTCACATGACGTAGGTGCAGGTGGAACATCCTCATGTGTCAGATATGTTCCCCACATCAACATCAGTTTACCATTTTAGAGCGTCTTGGCACTTCTACGCTCTGTGCCCCGTCACCATCACTCCATAATTCATAGATTTCCAGGTCAGAGAATGCCCTTCTCAAATATGCGCAGATATTTGCACCATTCTAACGAAACCCAGGACCTTGTTAGACTACTGGATTAATGGCTTCAGCTTTGTGGTCGCCGGCCAGAAGGAGCGTGGTATGCAAGGCAAATGGGCACCGCGCTGCCTGCTAAGCACGGGAGGTGTGAATGATGATAGCAGCCCCTTTGAAGCTTGTTTACTGAGAGGTAATAAATGAAGATGCGCAGGAGCCAGGAGGGACGAGCAGCGAGGCGAGCCAGATGGTCGCTGCAGGGAAGGATGCCTGCTTTGATAAGCGGCCGCTGAATGATGTCAGTGTTTGTCCAGAATCTTATTAAATCAAAGCTTTGCTTATATTGGCTCCATGAAAAAAAAAAAACGAGCCAGGAAAAGTTGTGATGTCAGATCTTCAGTGTGGGATACCCGCTGTATAAAGGAAGGCGTGTCCAGGAATGGATTTAGTCAATAAAAGATGCCGCATTTTGTGTTAATAAAAAGCTAACTTTAAGTTGCATACAGGTTTAACCCTCAACATTAATGCTGTGATATGGTACGACTCGTAGAAATGTACAGCGGTGACATGAGCAGGTATGAGATAAGAGCTGGGAGGGTATTAATGAAAGTGGTAAAGTCCTGGTGGGTAGCAAGTAACCAATATTAAGAAGGCACATCAGTGCTCTGTTATGCTGTGATTACTTGCTGGTAATCGTCATTATACTTTGTCCTGTGCTTCCTCGTCAACGCCCTTACTGTGGGGGAAGAATCATGACAGGGAAACAGACAACTGTGCTACCCTTTAAATAAAAAAACAAGTTTAGGGAACCTTGGAAAGCACTGCGATAAGTTGCTTTGGTTGTGTGACACGTGGTCATGTTAATTAACTTTCAGCTCCGTTGCGGGGTTAAGAAACGCCAGGATGAATCGCAACGGTAAATTACTTTCATCTTATGTTGTCAAACACTCGGTTATAGATGTTTAAATGCCCCAATACAAATACTGGCTCCATGCACAAGAATATTTGAGTTGAAATGCATATTGCGTTAATACGCCTGCAGCTTTAACAAGAAGGGCTAGGCGAGAAGGGAGGGGGGAATGCCAGCAACAGAGGAGCCCGCGAAAGTGAAAGTGATCGTGATTACGATCGCTACGGAGTTAAGACACATGGCGCTGCGCACGTGCACGTTCACGTGCACTGTAGCTTTAGGCCACGGCAGCACTTTGAAAAGCCCAGATATAAAATGTCTCTTCGAGCCTTTGGCTCGCGAGACCTAACCATGTCAGGAGCAATGCCAATAGCTCTAACTTTAACAATGCCGAGACCATTGCATTGTAAATGCTTGTTTTTGTTCTGATCCTTTTGGCACGTAGGGAAATATGTATAAAGTGGATTTTACCTATCCCACCAACTAATCCCGAATGGATAAGCTCAGCCCAGCGTATCAACTCTGGACCGAGCAAGTACAGTGGTAAAGAAGACTAAATTCTGGGATTTATGGGATAATTGGTTTATAACTTCTATTTACAACCCATAGTTTTTTTTTAAATTATTTTTTTATTTTTTATTAATGTGTTTTGTTTTTTCTTCACCACTGTTTGATTTGTTTAGATACGGCTGGTTATCACTTATTATCGTACTTAGGGCCATATGTAGGTAACATACTATTTATCGATTCATAAATACCGAATTTTACCGATTCGGTATTTATGAATCGGTAAATAGTATGTAGGTAAACAATCGGTAATTATTACCGATTCGGTAAATATCGGTATTTATGAATCGGTATTTACCGAATTGGTAATAATGCATCCCTTCCCATTCATTCCTATGGGCCTGGAGGCCCATAGGAATGAATGGGAAGCCATGTACTATTACCGATTCGGTAAATACCGAATCGGTAATAGGGGAAGCATATTCATGGGTGGCAGGGTGTCACATTGACACCCTGTTGCACCCCTGATTCGTGCATGTGTGCACATGTGGTGCACATACATGCCCTAAGGGCATGTATGTCTGCCACATGGCACTTTTAAAGCAGCCAAATTTAGATTTTTGAAAGGTATTCGTTATTTAACATCAACCTGTAGTTGGTGTTAAATACCGAATCCTTACTACTGAAATTCACTCACTTGAGTGCTCCCTACATATGATTTAAGGATTCAGTAATTTACTGAATCTGTATTTTACCGATCCATTACCGATTCGGTAAATTACCGAATCCTTAAATCATGCCGCCTACATCTCAAATGCCTAAATACCGGTCGGTAACGGGATATTTACCGAATTTCATCCGTTACCGACCGGTGTTTAGCTACCTACATGAGGCCCTTAGTTAGGTAACGAAGTACATTTAAATTTATTCCAGTGCAATGATTATGAACTTGCTCTAAGGGGCGAGTTGTTGGGATGCTAGCTATAGCTAGGAATCAATGCCCTTTGAACGAGGAGAGCTTTGGTCATGTTGGATAAGCCCCTATCGAGGACATCTCCCCCGGGGGTTAAATTTTATGCACCCTTCAGCGAGAAGAGACCGGGGGTAGGTGTTTCCCCTCTTCGGGCTATAACATGGCCTAAGAGGCTCAATCTTTCCGAATTAAGAGCATGTTTTGTAATATGAGGACAAAATAAAAATAAAAAAAACAGCCCAGTTGTGCTGGCCAGCGTCACAGCCCAGTTGTACCGACGCCAGCGTCACAGCCCAGTTGTGCCGACGCCAGCGTCACAGCCCAGTTGTGCTGGCCAGCGTCACAGCCCAGTTGTGCTGGCTGGCGTCACAGCCCAGTTGTGCCGACGCCAGCATCCCTACAATCAAGGTAGTAGAAATGCTACAACTAAAACAAAAGTCCTTTTTCTCACTGAAGGAGGTCAAAGACAAAAGATTAATTAATACTAGACAATTGTGTGTGTGTATGTGTTTTGAAAATATAGGTTGTTGTATTCCTCCATATGGCCCAGGATTGATATGGCTCCAGAGGGCAGCCCCCAAGCCAGCTGTTCTGTTCCTTTCATTCATTCACTGATGGGCTGATCTCAGTTTATCGCCTGTGGAGACCTCGCATCATACAAACCGCGTCTGCTCTCCCTACAGTCCGGCGACCCTGAAAATCAACACATGGGGCCCCTTTACCACCATTCCATGCTTCTGTAAAAGAGCTACACTCAAATTGTCACTCTTTTTAGTGTCATAAATAATACTCTCGTGGGGAGAGGATGTGGCCTAATGGCTAGAGCGGTCGACCGTCTCGGCAATGGCGCTGAACATCCTGTGACCCTGGGCAAATCACTTAATCTCCCCGCGCCTAACAAAAATGAATGTGTCCATCTGTAAAGAAACTGGTGCTCGTGTAAAGCGCTCTGATACCCGATGTCTCTGCTCCAGTTCGTCCTATATAAAACAACCCCCTCCCCCCCCCCCCAAAAAAAAATACCAGTGAGTGTCAAGCTCACAAGAGTAGCCAACGCGGACGGGGGTTTTGGTTTGTAGCAGCCTGTCTCTGAGGTTTACTGCACTAGTGAAACCTTCACTCCAGTGCTGGGTTCGAGATCTGTCCGCAGATGTATAGTGCACACACCACAAACCGTGATTCTGCCACAATTCATCGATCCGCACCAATATTACACACCGGATCGTGCAGGGCACAGTCCCCACCAACACACACATTCATTTGATTTTGACACTTACCAGAGGCCTTGGTCACAGTTCCAGGATTTGTTTGTCGGTTTGATTAAAGCAACACACCACTGCCCAGTGGTGTAAAAACAAAAAGAGAAACCCCTGCGTTTTACCTCCGTGACGTCAGGGTGCAATGAGCTATGGATGTGGGCTCGAATAACTGTATAGCCCAGAATGTGTTTAAGTTTAGTTTGTGTGGGAGCACCAGACCATACAGGGGTACATGTTTGAATGACCCAACTCACAAAAAATTCCGTGCTGGGGAGTTTGTGCTCTTGTCTGCCAGAGCGTTTTACAAGAATTTGGGGTTAGGTTGCCAAAACACGGGGGTCCCCTGCTGGGAGAAGGTGACCTGCTTCCCAGAAGCCTCTTTTAAAATGCCAGTTGCATCATCGGCCTCAATCCATCCACCTACCCTTTCATCCATCTATCCATCCACCCATCCCTCCATCCTTCCCTCCCTCCCTCCCTCCCACCACCCGCTCACTTATCCATCCATCCATCCATCCATCCATCCATCCATCCATCCATCCATCCATCCATCCATCCATCCATCCATCCATCCATCCATCCATCCATCACACCATCCACTCACTTATCCATCCATGCCTCCATTCACCCATCCATCTAACCACCCATTCATCCTTCCATGCATCCATCCACCCATTCATCCATCCCTCCCTCCCTCCCCTCCCACCAGCCACTCACTTATCCATCTATACCGCTATCCACCCATCTATCCATCCCTCCTTCCATTCCTCCCACCACCCACTCACTTATCCATCCATGCCTCCATCCACCCATCCATGCATGTATCCACCTATCCATCCTGCCCACCCTCCTTCCATCCCTCCCACCACCCACTCACCCATCCATGCCTCCATCCACCCATCCATCCATGTATCCACCTATCCATCCCGCCCGCCCTCTCTCCCACCACCCACTCACTTATCCATCCATACCTCCATCCAACCATCCATCCATCCACCTATCCACCTGTTGGACAGGCCTCACAGACGGCTTGCTCCCTCCCCGCTCGACAGGGCCCGAACTCCGGCCCACCTGGCATATCCCCGCAACAAGCACCTGTACTCCGTCTCCCGACGGACCCTCTGCCCTCGGACCCCTACTCATCACGGGGCCCAGCCCCACCGGCTTTCCCGGCCGGGTCAAGCCGCCATCTTGGGCCCTGCACCACGCGGCCGCATGGCCTCCCCTCGACCCTAACCCCGGGCCTGGCCGGCCCCGACATCCCGGCACCACCATCCACCCAGGAGGTGAGCGGACCACTTGGCAGGTCAATGGGAGAACGACGTGTCAAGGGCTCTCTCCCGCCAGGTGCCGATCGCCCCCAGCTCCCCCAGGCACTGGCTCCACCCCCTGCTGGGTGTCTGGACACCTTCATCCCGGACCCTCCGACCTCCAAGTGCGAGGGTCCGGACATCAAAGGGCACCAGCCCTATAACTGAGGCAGCTCCGGAGCAGGAAGGCAGTTGTATCCTGGAGTCGAGAGACACCGAGTGAACTCAACCCTGACGGTCTACTGGCGCTGCCGTAGCCCGCTCTTGTGAACCATCGTCCTGCCTGCTGGCGCTGCCGCGGCCTTCTGCAACCTTCATCTTCCTGGGACCTGCTGGCGCTGCCGCGGCCCGTTGTAACGACCATCCTCACCGGGACCTGCTGGCGCTGCCGCGGCCTTCTGCAACAGTCATCTTCCTGGGACCTGCTGGCGCTGCCGCGGCCCGTTGTAACGACCACCCTCACCGGGACCTGCTGGCGCTGCCGCGGACCGTATATCTTCCGGGGACCTGCTGGCGCTGCCGCGGCCCGTTGTATCGACCATCCACTCCGGGACCTGCTGGCGCTGCCGCGGCCCATACCACCTAACCACCAAGCTCGAGGATTGTGAGCCCATCATCATCTCATCCGAACTACCTGAGTGGTAAATAGACTGTCCCGCTACCCCCTTCCCTACCTTGCGAGACTCTAATCGAGGGGACCCCTGAGTCCAGACCTCCTTGTACCATTTAACCGTACCTTAAATAAGTGCTTATAAAGACCACTGAACCTTATCCGTGTGTGATATCTGTCTGTGGGGGGGAAGTTACTTGTCTGTACGATCGCTGGAGACGGCTCTCCCCGGAGACCTCTCCTCCTGACCCCGGCCGGCCCTCCCGGTCCATCTACCTTTTCTAACATTGGTGGCCAGCGGCGCGATCCGAATCAACGCGTAATCGTACAGAGAGTAGCTCACCCCACGACAAAGCACGATGTCGACCAAAGATAGCAGCTCCACCGAGAAGTTCCAAATGGAGAAATTAGAAGAATACAACCACCGCGAACTGAGACAATTTTGCATAGAACTTGGCATTGCTACCACCGGCCTGAGTACCAAGGATGATCTAAAGCGCGCTCTTGAGTCATGGACAGAAAATGGGGTCGCAGGACCCTCCGACCAAAGCAGCGTCACACCAGACCAAAACAGCATCACACCAGAGGGGAACGCCACGACTCCCGAGGAGCGGGGAACGGGCCTCTCACAGGAGGAGATACGAGAAAGAGACAGAGTCAGATTACACGAATTAGAGATGGCACGACTCAAGATGGATGGGGAACTTAAGTTAGCTGAACAGAAAATCAACCTCGAGCATATGCGGCTTCGAGAGGAACGAGAAGAAAAGCAGAGACAAAGAGAGCTGGAAGAGAAAAAAATAACGCTCGAGCACGAGCGCCGACTGGCGGAAATAGAACTGCGCAAACAGAATAAGGAACTGGGGGTGCCTGAGCGACCACACACCCCGGGGCCTATTGAGAAAAAAGTTCACATCCCCAAGGATGTGGTCCGCGAGTATGTCCGAGAAGACGACATACAACAATGGTTTAAAGCCTATGAGATCGCAATGACCTCCCACCGGATCGACCGGAGTGATTGGGGAGCCGGACTGTGGGGGAGATTCATCAACGAGGGTCGCGATGCCCTGCTGCAGCTCCCCGATCACCAAATGTCGTCCTACGACCACATGAAGGCTGCCCTCCTCACCCGCTACGGCCTCACGCCCGAGATGTACCGCCAGAGGTTCAGAGATTGCACCCGGATCCCAGGTACAACTTGGGTGGAATACGTGAACTATTTCAGCCGGGCCTTCGAGGGTTGGATCAAGGGAAATCAGGTCACCACCTACGAACAACTCTTCAACCTTATGGTATGGGAGCACCTGTCAAACAACTGTTTCGTCGAGCTCAGGCAGCACCTACTCGACAGTAAGCTGACTGACCCCCGGCAGCTCGCCGCCGAAGCCGACCGGTGGGAAAGCACCCGAGTGGGCCGGAAAGGGCCACACGACCAGAACAGAAGCAACCAAGGCCAGCACCGTCCTCGGGGAGGAGGAGGGGGCCAGGGGCGAGGGAGAGACGCCTTACCAGCAACCCCCGTGGCCAGCACCCCACCTCCGGCCGGCCGGGGCAACCCCCCGTTGCGGCCTGGGTACCGAGCCAACGTCACGTGCCACCGGTGCCAGCGACTAGGCCACTACGCCAACGATCCGAACTGCCCGCTAAACCAACCACCCAAGCCCCGCCAGGTAGCTGCCGCTGCCCTGGGGGAAGAACAATCATCGGAGGGACCCGAGGAGTATGAGCCGGACCAGCAAGGGTGGGAACCGGCCGCCATGGTCCTGGCATGCTTAGGGGGAAGGGACATGGTTCCGCGGGCTCCCCTACCCGCCAACACCAGAAAATACGTTCAGTGGGTGACCATTAATGGACAGAGAGCCGAGGCCTTGCGTGACACCGGCGCCAGCGTGACGGCCGTCCGCTGTCACCTGGTGAAGCCCGAGCAGATCCTGCCGAACATTCTCTGCCCCGTCCGCTCGGCAGATAACTCTGAGAGCATGTGTAAGATGGCCTGCGTCCCGTTTGAATGGGGAGGGGTCTCCGGACTACTGAAGGTGACGGTCCGGGACGATGCCCCCGTGGACTGCCTCCTGGGGAATGACCTCGAGAGTTCCCCGTGGGCCACCGTCGAGAGGAGAGAGCACTTGGGGATGCTGGGCCTCCCGGACTGGGCCTGCATAACCACCCGATCCATGGCCGCCCGTGCCGCCCCCCGATCAGAAGAAACCGAATGGCCAGCACCTCCGCCCCCGGTTGCCCCCGTAGAGGACAACGGCGAGTCCGACCTCCCGGACCCGACTACCGAAGAAGACGCGCAACACCAGGACCTTCCGGACCTGGCTCAGTGGCGGCAAGAAGGGGGGCCCACCCAAGAACAGTTCCGCCAGGAACAAAAGACCTGTCCCTCCCTCGAGGGACTCCGCCAACAAGCCAGCACCCAAACCGCCGGGGACACCACCGGAACCCACTGGGTCTACTGGGATAACGACCTGCTCTACAGCGAGCAAAGAATCGCCGAGCTGGGGGCCGGTCGAGTTCTGGTGGTACCGCTCCGCTTCCGAGACTTTCTGCTCAACCTAGCCCACGATGTCCCCCTGGCTGGACACCTGGGCCAGGACAAAACGTACAGTCACCTGGTGACCCACTTTTTTTGGCCGAAAATGAGGAATGACGTCCTGAACCACTGCCGATCGTGCCCCACATGCCAAGCCAGCGGGAAGAGTGGCCGGAAGCTGAAGGCCCCTCTACAACCCTTCCCGGTGGTCACCACCCCGTTCGAGAGGGTGGGGATAGACATTGTGGGACCTCTGGACCCCCGCACGGCACAAGGACACAGGTTCATCTTGGTACTAGTGGACCATGCCACCCGCTACCCCGAGGTGGTGCCTCTACGGACAGTGACCGCTCCAGTGGTTGGCCGGGCCCTGATGGGGATCTTCTCCCGGGTAGGCTTCCCCCGAGAAGTCGTCAGCGACCGAGGCACGAATTTCATATCAAAATACATGAGGTCCCTCTGGCAACAATGCGGGGTCACCTACAGATTCACGACCCCCTATCACCCCCAAGGGAACGGACTAGTGGAGCGTTTTAACCGCACTCTCAAAGGGATGATTGGGGGATTGGAAGAACCTCTCCGTCGCCAGTGGGATGTACTGCTCCCGTGCCTCCTCTTCGCCTACCGGGAAGTTCCCCAGAAGTCCCTCGGTTTTAGCCCCTTTGAACTCCTATACGGACACCCTGTGCGAGGGCCCCTCAGCCTAGTCAAGGAAGGTTGGGAGATGGCCCCCCTAACGACCCCTCCAGACGTCTTCAAATACATCCTGGCCTTACGAAACCAGACCCGGCGCTTCCGGGAGATGGCCAAGGCGAACCTCGAGGCCAGCCAGGAGGACATGAAGAGGTGGTATGATCACAATGCCTCCTCCGTTGAATTCGAGCCTGGGCAGCAAGTATGGGTGATGTCCCCCACCGAACCATGTGCCCTGCAAGATAAGTGGACGGGGCCCTTCAAAGTGGTCGAGCGCAAAAGCCCCGTCACTTACCTCATCGACATGGGGTCCTCCCGGAACCCCCTTCGGGTCCTCCACACCAACCGGCTCAAACCGCACTTTGTGCGCTCCGAACTAAGCCTCTTGATGGCTACAGACAGTGGCACAGAAGAAGACTCCGAGCCCCTCCCGGATCTCCTGAAGACTCAGGAGAAGGACGGCTCCGTGGACGGGGTCCGGCTCTCTGACGCCCTCACTTCGGAGCAACGCCAGGACTGCCGGAACCTCCTGCTGCAGTTCGCTGCCCTGTTCTCCCTCACCCCCGGGGTCACCCCCTGGTGTTTGCACGACGTAGACACCGGGGACAGTCCCCCTGTCCGGCACCGGGCCTACCGCGTACCAGATCGGGTACGGGCCTGCATACAGGAGGAAGTGGCCAAGATGCTCACGATCGGGGTCATCGAGCCCTCGGACAGTCCCTGGGCCAGTCCGGTCGTATTAGTTCCCAAGGCCGCTGCCCCCGGCACCGCACCTGAACTGAGATTCTGCGTCGACTACCGGGGCTTGAACGCTGTCACCCGGACCGACGCTCATCCCATCCCCCGAGCAGACGAGCTGATCGACCGGCTGGGGGCCGCCCGCTACCTTAGTATCTTCGACCTAACGGCGGGCTACTGGCAGATCGGCCTCACACCCAGGGCTCAGGAACGGTCAGCCTTCTCTACCCCCGATGGCCACTATCAATTTAAGGTCATGCCCTTTGGCATGAAGAATGCCCCCGCCACATTCCAGCGCCTTGTGAACCAGGTCTTGGCAGGGCTTGAAGAATTCAGCGCTGCCTACCTGGACGATATCGCTGTATACAGCCGCCACTGGTCCGACCACCTCCGTCACCTCCAAGAGGTCCTACAAGCCCTCCAGCGGGCCGGCCTCACCATTAAGGCCGGCAAGTGCCAGATTGGCCAAGGGTCTGTGACCTACCTTGGGCACCAAGTGGGGAGCGGGCTGGTGGCCCCACTACAACTTAAGATTGCTGCCATCCAGTCCTGGCAGCCCCCCGTCACCCAGACCGAGGTCCGAGCCTTCTTGGGGCTCACCGGCTACTACCGGCGGTTCGTGAAGGACTACGGCAGCATCGTGGGGCCCCTCACGGGTCTCACATCCAAGAACCAGCCGAAGCGGGTCAACTGGACTCCTGATTGTCAAGCGGCCTTCGAGGAGCTGAAGGCCGCCCTGTGCACCGCCCCGGTGCTCCAGGCCCCCGATTACAGTCGGGAATTTGTGGTGCAGACCGACGCCTCCGACCACGGCATCGGGGCCGTCCTCTCTCAGTTGAACCCCGAAGGTCATGACCAGCCGGTGGCCTTCATCAGCCGACGTCTCCTGGCCCGAGAACAGCGTTGGAGCACCATCGAGAGGGAGGCATTTGCAGTAGTGTGGGCCCTCAAAAAGCTCCGACCCCATCTCTTCGGTACCCACTTCCGGGTACAAACCGACCATCGACCCCTGCAATGGCTGATGCAGATGCGGGGGGAGAACCCAAAACTCTTGCGCTGGTCCATTTCCCTGCAGGGAATGGACTTCACCGTGGAGCACCGACCAGGCCAAGACCACGCCAACGCAGATGGCCTGTCCCGCTTTTTCCGCCTCGACGAAGAGAGTCCCCAAGGAGATGGGTGACTCTCCCCGCCTTCAGCTGGGGGGGACGCATGTTGGACAGGCCTCACAGACGGCTTGCTCCCTCCCCGCTCGACAGGGCCCGAACTCCGGCCCACCTGGCATATCCCCGCAACAAGCACCTGTACTCCGTCTCCCGACGGACCCTCTGCCCTCGGACCCCTACTCATCACGGGGCCCAGCCCCACCGGCTTTCCCGGCCGGGTCAAGCCACCATCTTGGGCCCTGCACCACGCGGCCGCATGGCCTCCCCTCGACCCTAACCCTGGGCCTGGCCGGCCCCGACATCCCGGCACCACCATCCACCCAGGAGGTGAGCGGACCACTTGGCAGGTCAATGGGAGAACGACGTGTCAAGGGCTCTCCCCCGCCATGTGCCGATCGCCCCCAGCTCCCCCAGGCACTGGCTCCACCCCCTGCTGGGTGTCTGGACACCTTCATCCCGGACCCTCCGACCTCCAAGTGCGAGGGTCCGGACATCAAAGGGCACCAGCCCTATAACTGAGGCAGCTCCGGAGCAGGAAGGCAGTTGTATCCTGGAGTCGAGAGACACCGAGTGAACTCAACCCTGACGGTCTACTGGCGCTGCCGTAGCCCGCTCTTGTGAACCATCGTCCTGCCTGCTGGCGCTGCCGCGGCCTTCTGCAACCTTCATCTTCCTGGGACCTGCTGGCGCTGCCGCGGCCCGTTGTAACGACCATCCTCACCGGGACCTGCTGGCGCTGCCGCGGCCTTCTGCAACAGTCATCTTCCTGGGACCTGCTGGCGCTGCCGCGGCCCGTTGTAACGACCACCCTCACCGGGACCTGCTGGCGCTGCCGCGGACCGTATATCTTCCGGGGACCTGCTGGCGCTGCCGCGGCCCGTTGTATCGACCATCCACACCGGGACCTGCTGGCGCTGCCGCGGCCCATACCACCTAACCACCAAGCTCGAGGATTGTGAGCCCATCATCATCTCATCCGAACTACCTGAGTGGTAAATAGACTGTCCCGCTACCCCCTTCCCTACCTTGCGAGACTCTAATCGAGGGGACCCCTGAGTCCAGACCTCCTTGTACCATTTAACCGTACCTTAAATAAGTGCTTATAAAGACCACTGAACCTTATCCGTGTGTGATATCTGTCTGTGGGGGGGAAGTTACTTGTCTGTACGATCGCTGGAGACGGCTCTCCCCGGAGACCTCTCCTCCTGACCCCGGCCGGCCCTCCCGGTCCATCTACCTTTTCTAACACCACCCATCCATCTATCCACCCATCCATCTATCCATCCATCCATCCATCCCTCCCACCACCCACTCAATTATCCATCCATACCTCCATCCACCCACCCATCCATCCATCTATCCACCCATTCATCTATCCATCCCTCCCACCACCCACTCACTTATCCATTCATGCCTCCATTCACCCATCCATCCATCTATCCACCCATTCATCTATCCATGCATGCATGCATCCATCCATCCATCCATCCACCCAGCCCTATGATTCATCTCTTAGAAATCCCAGAGGATGAGGGGCACGTTTCTAGATCACTCCTGGATGAATCCTCCAGTACCCCAGCTGCACCCGTGGCCCGTCTGTAACTTTCAGTGATGGTTCTGCAGGCCCATGCAATGGTTTCCATGTCAGTGACCATTCTCACCACTGATGCCAGTGGACCCTCACCACCGATGCCAGCGGTGCCCTCACCACCGATGCCAGTAGGCCCCTTACCACCGATGCCAGTGGGCCCCTCACCACCGATGCCAGTGGGCCCCTCACCACTGATGCCAGTGGGCCCTCACCACCGATGCCAGCGGTGCCCTCACCACCGATGCCCTCACCACCGATGCCAGCAATGCCCTCACCTCCGATGCCAGTAGGCCCCTCACCACCGATACCAGTGAGCCATCACCACCGATGCCAGCGGTGCCCTCACCACCAATGCCAGTAGGCCCCTCACCAACAATGCCAGTGGACCCCTCTCCACTGATGCCAGTGGGCCCCTCACCACCAATGCCAGTGGGCCCTTCACAACTGATGCCAGTGGGCCCCTCATCACCGATGCCAGTGGGCCCCTCACCACCAATGCCACTGGGTCCCTCACCACCGATGCCACTGGGTCCCTCACCACCGATGCCAGTGGGCCCCTCACCACCAATGCCAGTGGGCCCTTCACAACTGATGCCAGTGATCCCCTACCCACCGATGCCAGTGGGCCCCTCTCCAGCAGAATCTTACCTGGTGAACAAAATTCGAAGAAGCCAGTTCACGGCCCACCCAGATATCCCATCCAATCATAAACGAGGTTCAGGGGATGACGTGAACGCCACCAGAAGGGCTTTGCCGTCTTGGCTCAAGCTCTGCCTCCAGGCTCTTTCCACCACAGCACCAGCCCCCCCCCCCCCGACACCCCCTTCCCATGAGACCTTGGAGCTTGACCTGGCCCAGGTGAGGAGGATGAAAGTCCAACTGAGCCCCCCATTTCCATCTCTTTAACAGGAGGTTTTGAGAACCCAGAGATCAAACCATCTTGGTACCATTGGGTCTGGCTGCTTGCTGTTGACCTAATGCGGTCATTTCTTTAAATGATTACAGTAAGCAGTAAATAGAGAGGGTGCCTTGGGTCAGCCCCTTCAGCCGGTGGCCTGCATGGGTTTTTGTTGTCTCTCCATTGCTTGAGGGGGAGGCGGGGGAGGGGGGCTGTCCATCAGGGCCTTTATATTTTGAGGTTGGTTAAATCGTCCCATGCGTGTTATACTTTGTTTGATACGTGGGGTATGTGAAAAGATGGCCTGATATATGATGTCCACTAGTTCTAGTGGGCACCTTGTATCAGTCCAAACAACCCCTTATGGTGATAAGTTAAAGACAACCTTTATTGAAAGCTACCCTAGTGGTAGCTATGGAGAGCAGCCTTCAGGCTAAGTCTTGAAGGAATGTAAAGCAGCTTGTTTTACCAGTCTATAATCTCTTGAATGACCAAATGAAAGGAGAACCACACAAGGTATAAATTCAAAATATATGTATTTAAGATAAAACACACCCCTCTAGTCTCTTTATGAGACTGGAGTTTGAAGTACTTAGTTTACAAGATAGCAATCAACAGTAATAGCACAAATACCCGTTTGGGCCCTAGGGGCATACCAAACCATATACCAAAAAAGTTGTATAAGAACTACAACTGGAATAGACACTAGGCCTATAGCCTGTAGAATTGCTGGGACCCAAGGAACCACCCGAGGTAGTGACACAGGGGACCCACGGGGACTGTATGCAGTGTGAGAACACAACCGCGGGTTCCCGTTATCTTCTATGGGCAATGTCGCGGTTGGAAATTTAAAGATTAGGAACACTTAGAATCGAGTCAGGACCAAACCCTTTTGGACTTAGGAAGTTCTAGGGCTAGCACCCACAAGAGTACCGGAGTACTCGAGTTACCTCACCCAGGGAAGCCGGGTGCATAGGTGCCTTTTGATGTCGGGTCGCGTCGTCGATTTCAATGGAAGCCTGCAAAGAACTGCTGCTGCCGTGAAGAGAAGTGTCCGGAGAGATCCAAGCCAGGATCTAGGATGTAAGGAACCTGAAAGCAGAGGGGACAGAGTCTGGGTCACTTGCCAGTGACCTAGAGCAGGATGGACCAATGCCCACTGATGTCGGGTGCTTAAGGTGAGTGGATGGGTGTCTTGACTCTTCAGCCAGGAGGTGTCGACGAAGTCCACGAGCTGGATTCGAGCTGTTCCACGAAGTCTGTCGAGTGCTGCGGTGTTGGTGACCAGAAAGGACCCAACAAGCCTTGGCAACGGCAAGTCACTGGAATTCAAAGAAAGGACTGCGGTGCAGACCAGCAAGGTCTGAGGGACTCACCCAGTGAGGATAAGTAAGGGCTCGTCTGGAGCAACCAGGAAAGCCCAAGCAGAAAAGGAGTTGCCTTTGTGGGGACCTGCTAGCCAATGGGCTAGTGATCGCGAAGGAGCCTCGAGCGGTCGCACTTGAAGCTGGCCCACGGGTCACTCGTGGAGTGGAGGCCAACAATCTTTGGTGCAGGAGATGCTCAAGGAAGGGGCTACTCAGAGCCCAAAGCACAACTTCGAGGAGGACCAGGAAGATAGTGTTGCTGCAAAAGTTCACAGTTCCATGTCACCCACGATAGCCACGGGCCTCAGCTTTGCTGTGGACTCAGTGTAGCCTCAGGGAAGTCTGGAAATCCACCTCTGGGGATGCAGAGACTTCGGCGTCCGGCGGGAGCTTCAGCGATGCAGACCGGTCAGTTGCTTCTTCGGTGCCTGCCAAGCATGGGAGTCACTCCTTGACCCCAAGGGAGATTTCTTCAGTCTTCTAGTCAAAGTAGAACGTGAAAGGTCCAGGATATATGATGCAGAGTTTCGTCCAGGGTAATCTAAAGTCCCAGGGTCTGGATTCCTATACTTATAGTAAGTTTAGGGGATGTACTAACTCTAAGGCCCCACCTATGGGTGGGCTTGGAAAGAGGGGTGGTTACACCCATTTCCTTTGTCCAGTTTCACGCCAGAGCAGGGGCAGGTAGCCCCTGCAACCGGTTTGAACTGGACTATGCACAGGGACACCAAGTGTGCCCCCAGTGCAGGACTTCAAGCACCAGAGAGTGCTCCCGCCCAGCCCCAATACACATCAGCCTGTCTGCGGAGGTGGTTACACCTCCCCTCGACAGGAAACCTATTGTCCTATTGTGTGACTTACACCTATCTGCATGAAAGGTCCCTGAACCACTGGCCAAAACTGTACATTCAGGGGGCACTAACTGTGTGTGACTTCAGTGGGCCTGAAGAGCACCTGTGTCTGCATCAGCAATACAAAGAAGGGAGATGGGGAAAAAGTGTTCCCTTATTTGCGTGGGGTCACAATGTGAGGCAAAAGAGGAAACATCACTTTGAGGTTGTGCAAATGAAAAATGTGCCCCCATGTAAATGGATTTACAGTATGGCCTGTAGAAAACATATATGGGCTCTTTCTTCTGCAATAAGCAAGTATTACAGCAGCATTAAAAGTTGCACAAATGCTCACT
This sequence comes from Triturus cristatus, assembly GCF_964204655.1. Taxonomy (NCBI): domain Eukaryota; kingdom Metazoa; phylum Chordata; class Amphibia; order Caudata; family Salamandridae; genus Triturus; species Triturus cristatus. The sequence goes on along the minus strand of NC_140593.1, from coordinate 35,200,333 downwards.
GGGCCTGAGGGCCCCTTTTGTAACATGATAGTGCCCTATTAATATTACGACCACCCATTTTTAGGTGGAGCCTGGGCACCTGCTCTGTGGGGCATGCGATGCTCTTCGAGGCATACTGTATTCAGGTAGGGACTTTAAGCTCCGCCCATATTTTTTATTGGCTTGTGTCATTGTCCTTCGTAAATGCTGGCTTCTGATTCGTTATTAGGCTTGTTAGTCCGGCCTTGTCTTCACTTGTAACCTTCCATGAGGAGTGGCCTTTTACTTCTGTTACACATATGTCTAATTTAGTCTCTAAGCACTATTTTCTTTAATGGATTTCTCTTACTGCAGGCACAACGCGCTATCCTGCAGCATTCAGCGCGCTCACGACAATGGCGGCCGCTTCTTTGAAATAAAATAGGTCTCACATTTACGAAAGTTTGGGCTATTGGAATTATAAATGACAATGCCTTTTGTTTATGTGTTAATTATCAAAACACATAAATAAATGGCATTGTCATTTACAGTGCCAATAGCTTAAACTCTCGCAAATGAGTCACCTGTTGCATTGCACATGCTTGTTACTTTTTTGACTGGCCTGTACTGGCAGCTAGAAGTGAACTTGCAGCGCGCACACGGCGGACTGGTCGGATATATTTGTTTTCAGCGCTTTTCCATGAAGGGCGGGGTTGACTCTGGGTGTCAGCAGCCTAGGAGACGAGGGTCAGAGTTTTTATAATGAAAGCCCGGGAGCTGCAGGCCCGGGGGCTGTTAATATAAATAGCGCCGCTTGCGCCTCGCGTGGAGGCAGGTTTCCCATAGGGCCGTGTGCCTACACCACAAGGACCCAAAGAGGCTCTGAGGAGACCCAGACTGATGTCACGTGGGCTCTCCGAGAGCACGTGTCTTCAGTCCGCTTCTTGTTTCTATAAATGGTGTCTCACACATGGGCGGTCGTGGGGCAGCGGCTGGCATGAGGGTAGATCCCCTCACCGAGGCCGGTAAGTGCGCATAGCAGGTGGACACATCACCACCGAGCCGCAGGATCAGTCACCGGAGGCTGAAGATTAAAATAATCATTATCTGACCGTCTTCATTCTTGTGTCACGCACGTCACGACTGCAGCATGTTCCAGACAGTCCACAAATAAACAGACATAAAGCTATCATGTCTGAGCATTCCCGATCTGACCCACATGGGTCACAGCAGCCAGGGCGCTGGAGAATTTCAAAAACCACTCGACTCAAACATCTGGAGGGTCCGCCCCTCTCGACGCGCGCCACTGCCAGTGCCACAGATCACACAAGCAGGCTGCCACAGAGCTGCCAGGCTCTGCTGACTGTGCCGCCGCACTCTGCCACCTTTAAGGCACCGGTGTTATTCAAACAATAGCGGAACCGGAGGGAAACCTGTATGAAATCAACAAATTCACGTACAGGCCGGTAGGGGGAGCCCCGTCCCCAAAAATCTGGATCACAGCTCACCCTTTTGGTAGTACAAAATATGTGGTAACCATTTGTAGAGAAGCTTGCTGAAAAAAAAATATGAAAAAACATCAGTGTGAACTGACATTCTGGAGATGTCCGATGCTTTCGCTTCATCTCTGCATCAGTCTTTTTATTTTTACTCCATCAGCACCAAACCACAGAGCGGTCAGTCACCGCCTGCGGACCCGACAAGTGCCACAAAAGGCTGAGTGGAAAGATGCTGTTGGAACCACACCGGACCTCTCCGCGGGCTCGCACATATTTGCATGACACACGTATGACTGCAGAGCACGGGGGGAAAGCATGACTTTCAGAGATCCGTGGAGAAGAGCCGACGCCAGCGTCACAGCCCAGTTGTGCTGGCCAGCCCCACAGCCCAGTTGTGCTGTTCAGCCCCACAGCCCGTTGTGCTGTCCAGCGTCGCAGCCCAGTTGTTCTGGCCAGCGTCACAGCCCAGTTGTGCTGGCCAGCCCCACAGCCCAGTTGTGCTGGCCAGCCCCACAGCCCAGTTGTGCTGGCCAGCCCCACAGCCCAGTTGTGCTGTCCAGCCCCACAGCCCAGTTGTGCTGTCCAGCGGCACAGCCCAGTTGCGCTGTCCAGCGTCGCAGCCCAGTTGCGCTGTCCAGCGTCACAGCCCAGTTGCGCTGTCCAGCGTCACAGCCCAGTTGCGCTGTCCAGCGTCACAGCCCAGTTGTGCTGTCCAGCGTGTGTGTGTGTGTGTGTGTGTGTGTGCGGGCATGTATAACCCACACCGTGGGGAAGGCTCTGTCCTCATAGCGTGGGTAAACCATGAAAAAACCTGACACACTATCTTGGTGCGGACCGTTGCGTTATGAGGACCGGTCCCCGTAGTGTGTTGAGGTACTTTCGAGCGAGTGTGTCAAAAAAACCTCAAAGTGCAGTTCGGTTTGCTTCGAACCGCTTTATAACCTTCCCTACTATCCAGGCGCGCGCGGACTTAGAATAGTAGTTACACGCTTCATTCCGGGCAATGGCCGGTCCGCATAGTGAAGCATAAACAATGCTGTGTGTTTCGAAAATATAGGTTGTTGTATTCCTCCATATGGCCCAGGATTGATATGGCTCCAGAGGGGAGGCCCCCCAAGCCAGCTGTTGTTGTTCTGTTCCTTTCATTCATTCACTGATGGGCTGATCTCGGTTTATCGCCTGTGGAGACCTCACATCATAGAAACCGCCTCTGCTCTCCCTACGCTCCAGCGACCCTGAAAATCAACACATGGGGCCCCTTTACCACCATTCCATGCTTCTATAATACTGTCTTGGGGAGAGGATGTGGCCTAACGGCTAGAGCGGTCGACCGTCTCGGCAACGGCGCTGAACATCCTGTGACCCTGGGCAAATCACTTAATCTCCCGGCGCCTAACAAAAATGAATGTGTCCATCTGTAAAGAAACTGGTGCTCGTGTAAAGCGCTCTGATACCCGATGTCTCGGGTCTAGTTCGCCGCAAAAAAAAAAACAAAAAAAAAATACAAGTGAGTGTCAAGCTCACAAGAGTAGCCAATACGGACGGGGGTTGTGGTTTGTAGCAGCCTGTCCCTGAGGTTTACTGTACTAGTGAAACCTTCACTCCAGTGCTGGGTTCGAGATCTGTCATCAGATGAATAGTGCACACACTAGTGTAGTTCCTGTATCCCTGATGGGCTCTGCGCATTGGAATAACATACACTATAGATTTGACATACGACTGATGTCAGTATGTCTCTATCGAGTACATTAAACTTAATTACTTGTGTGTGCCAGGTAACTCAGAGGTCACTAGAAACTTCTTAAAATTACAAGAGGGGATTAGCCTCTGACAACCGCATAAACATGACAACTTTGTTTCCCTTAGAGTCGGAACAATCTCAGAACCGTGGGAACAATAGATAACAGTTTCACTCAGTCAATCGTGCATGCTTCGTTTCTACAGAGTGGCACAGAAATAGGGAGACGGGAGATTCAATAAAAGGGTTTATTGAACCGCCTTATTTCTCATGCAAGAGATATGAATTGCTACAATCGTAAGACAGGCTGCGAGGTACAATATGTACGAGGTTAGCAGTAAGATAAAATAATACTGCAATAGCATGGTTTGTAGCTATGACATATATTCATCAAAATACATACATAAATAACACAAGCTAAAATGTGATACTCATCTGATGCTTCTAAATAGTTCTACCCCAGTGTACCTAACCTAAGTGTAGTACAAGGTTTGAAGTAGGTTCCATTTCTAAATTATAGCTAGCAATATTTTAGTGTTAGCCAAGAGTTGCCAAAAGTTTCTCTAAGTTCTAGTCAGCTCCATACCTGAGATTGAGAGAGGCTGGAATCTCTTTCCGGGACTCGATATCTAACACCCCGCAAGGGAAGTCAGAGAGCACTGTAGCTGGATTCTCTGCGAGGAGGATGGCAGCGTCAGGTCAGTGAATCAGGCTGGAACTCGATCTCCTTCCGAACTTGCCGTGGCGAGCTGCATAGTCTAGTTGGATTGAATCATCCGGTAACCGTGGTTTGCCAGGACAAGTGCTGGTATATTTATACCTTGAAGGTGTTTAGGAATGCCTGTATTGACGTAAAAGTCGGGCAGAGGAACGTCATGAATGAACCCCTAAGGAATAGATGTTCATGCATACTTAATGAGTTCTTGGAGGAATCAATATTCACGCTGGGGGAAATTCCTAAAGGCTTAAGGGTCTGGTTTTCCAAGAACTCGTTGTGACGTGGATGGACGGATGTAGGAGACCATGCCTGTATTTGGTTAGCATAGATAATGCCTAAATAAGGGCAGGATTTTCTATGCCTAAATAAGGGCAATATCAATTGTACCTAGGGTATAAATCGGGAAACCTATATACGGAATCTAAATCTACACACAACAACCACTTCAGATTCGTATGAACAACGTTACTAAATCCTAAAATGTTCTAAAACAGAGTATCGCATGAGTTGCTAAAATAAGCTGAAAACAAATGTCTTAAAAATGCATTACAAAACCATTGCTAAGCATAAGGTGCTGTACATATTAAAAGCAATGTTTCATTCTAAGCCTAGGATTACATTTGAATGCTAAACGAATGAACCAAAATATATGCATACAATGAAATGGCTCGTTGATACATAAGAAAAAGGGCCGAAACCATTTCATATCAGGTTAATACAAATCAGTTGTTGATGGGACAAGGTGGCATAATGTCCCTGGAAGATTTTCAAAGAATTCTATTCTCTATGAATAGTTCTACTATAAGCAGATTACTGTGCCACAAAATGAAAAATACAAATTTGGAGAAAAAAAATGAATCCTAGTAAAACGTTCCAAAGACAGTCACTTGTTTGAAAAGAATTAAGGCCAAATTCAGAGTCTCTTCGGAACACTGTGTGCCTGAATCAAAAGTCAGTGTGTGGGCCTGGAGAAAACATAAAATCTTTTAATCCCGTAGACACAACGTCATCTACCGTTGTAGGTGAAAGTTGGAATACCTCCTTTAGAAGATTAAGTGCACATAGATGTGAACCATCGCCTTCAGCACTGGTTGCATCATCAATGTTCGAATCCGATGTTACCTGCGTGCCTGTTGTTTCCTCTCGTACCTCAGCAGTAGCAATTTGCGTCTGTGAGATCTCAATGAATGCCGTCATCAGGATTGGTAGCCGCTGGGGACAACACACAGCATGGGCCGTTACTGGGTCCAGCAGAGTATCGATATCCGAAGACAGGACTGATGGGAGTGTTAGACAGATGTCTAGCACGCATTCTTTACCGCAAAGCAGGCAGCGTAGAACAGGTAAGATGCAATCTTGCCAGATTGGTCTGAATGACAGAAACCATGTGGTGTTTAATTCTCGTAGACGAGGTAAACCCAAAATTTGGACGATGCGCTCGTGACACTTCATCTCCAATAGAGCTCTCTCCATGGTGAATTGGATGTTGATGGTGAGTTGGCTTGCCATATCCTTGCACTAGGAGCAAAAATAGGATCCCAGCAACGAGTGCTGAAAGGAGCGGCAGTACGCCAAACAGACTGCACAAAGTTTTGGATATATTCCGAGGACTGCTTGAAAAGGTGCTAAAAGTCCCGCACACACGTTATTAAATACATGTATAATACCGCTCGTATCATGCATGTTTAATATACGACCTAACATTTTTGAGAAATGTACAGGACAGTTTGTATACAAAAGGGTATGTATCTCGGCAGAAGTCCTTGTGACTTGTAGCTCATAGGTCTCTTTGGCCGAGGTCAGTGGCACTGTTTTTTTGTAAAAGAATGGCTTTCATTCTGCTTAGAGTATCAATTCGTATAGAAGAGATGTTCAGTGAAGGCCATAGAGGCGACTCCCTGACTGTCTGTATTTCTGGAAACAAGACTTGCAAAAAAGTTAGTGACCCTGGATGTAACCGTTACTAGATATGGAATACCTGGCAACATGCCACAGCAGCTGTGATCATTCAACATAATGTAACTCCCATTTGAAAGTTGACCAAAGATTGGATTAATCACTGCAGCCGGTGAACCTTTCAGGTGACAGGATAGGTTTGTAGTGGAACCATCACAGGCCCCGTTTAAGTTAATACCCTGACAAAGGAGAGAACCGCTTAATGTGTGTTCACAGTTTTCACCTCTAAGAAACACTTCATGTTCCCCACTCCAACATCTATGTGTGTAAGGTAAATCCCATGATGCCTTAATGTAGGAACGCGCGCGGGCGGCGCCGGGAGAAGCCCGGGACAAGGGCGGGACCGTCTGTGGCCGTCAGGGGCCAGAAGAGGCCGGGCTGGGCCACCCCCCTAAAGTGCCGCAACACGAACACCGTGACACTGTGTGAAGGTACTGTGACTACTATTAGCGGCTGGACTGTGGCACCTTGTTGCTCGTTGAGGACTGAAGGGGGCTTTATCTTCCCCTTGACATACTGTGGCACTACCTGGTAACAGGTCACTGTGGACTGAGGGGAACGCGAGAGATTTGTTAGGGGAGATAATTGTATATCATCTTCATTGATCCATAGTAGTGTGGCATAGTAGTGTGGTGTGAGAGTACTCCATGTCTAAAGCTAAACTTTCCTCGGCCAAATCAACCATGGACAATTATTTGGTGAAGATGGTTGATAAAATAAACCAAGAGCGGAGAAAATCATTGGGGCGGGTGGAGGTTATCGACCCTATTCCTTTAAATATCAACCCTCCTTCCCATTTATCTGCTATAGACAATGCTAATGTTAACAATGAGATTAATAATCATGATCGGATCCATGATACGGTAGATCTTAGTGTGGTTGCCCCCGCAGATGACATTAACTTAGTTGACCCAACCTCTGAGGACCTAACATGTACTGCAGACCCTTCGACTGCTGTAACAGCAGCTACCACATCGCAAAGAATATTACGTTCCAGCCGGTCACATAATAAGACACACAATAAGATTGTGCATTCTAAGGGGGGGGGGGGGGCGATCATTACCTAAAAGAATTGATCCTTCTACCCAAACCCCTCCCACAGTGCTGGATAGTAATCCGGTCATTATTGAAAGTGGTCAGCTGGATCTTCTAATTAGCATGATTGACGCCAAGTTTGATCTATTAATCAAACCTTTAATGAATAAATTAGATATGGCAGTTACTGAGGTGGCTAGACTGGGAGGTTTGTTAGAATCCCATCTTAAAGCGAGCACTGGTACTCATGCGATTGCTGAAACCCCAGTAAACAGCCATGCTCTCCGACAGGCCTCTGAGTTAGTTAATCCAGCGGCCAACCCCCCTAAGACCTCACATGGCGTACAAGTTAATGAAAGTAGAAAGGCCATTGATTCCCTGCCGACCCCGGATCAACAAGGATTGTCATATACCCCTGGTCCCGGCGTAAAAAATATTGGTACCTCTAGGCCCGACCTGCCCCCAGCTTGCGCCCCGTTCGTGGCGGTCCTTATCAATGTTCCACAAGTTAAAGAAACTGGCCGTAACCATAGTGAAACCCATGTTTCTTTGAAAAATAAGACTGTGGATTGGCTGTACCGGGAATGCGACTTTCCAGTAGCCTTGGCAAAGGATATCATAAGTACTAGAAGAGTTGATTGGATTGGGAGCTCGCGTAAGACTTGTGGGGGTGACTGTATTATAGTTAATTTCCGTAACCCCCACCTTGCTTCCACAGCTCTGCTAAGAGCGCAATCCTCTTCCTCATTGGACCAAGGGATATCCCTTCGGCCTCTAGGGTATTTCTATAGGCATCATAATACCCGTCCAAACACTGTACATACTGGGGCGAGGGAAAGAGATAAGTATGCTCCCCCTGGTCCTATCTTCACCACGGCAAACCGATTTGAAGCATTGAGCGGACTAGATGGGAACGATTGACTGGGGCCAGATTTGTTTGACTCAACTATTGTGGCTAATATCACGGGAGGTAAGGGAGGGATTGACGCAGTGAGGGTACCAGACTCAGTGGATGCCAGTGGGACTGTTATCACCGGTGGGAAGTTTGGCCACTGTGAAGGAGAGAATTGTGCCCCTCTGCCCGGTGACCAGCCCTGCAGTCCCACCCCTTCTGATTCTACTAGCTCCCCTTCCCGCCTTAGATCCCGGAGGCAGAGTGTCTGTTCGATTGCTAGTTGGAATATTGCTGGACATTCCTCTAAGATCACCTGTCCAGGATGGGTTGAATTTATTAACACTTTTAATATTTTATGTTTTCAGGAAACCTGGTGTGTTGACCCAATCAATTACAATGGCTTTGTTTCTTATAACCTACCAGCTGAGGCCTCATCATCGGGTAGAGCTAAGGGTGGGTTATTGGTTATGATTGCAGTAGATATACCTGTCAAAGTCAAAAAACACGTGTTGGTTGGTACACATTGCCAGATTTTATGGCTTCAACAGGAGCAGGACAGGAATATGCTTTTAATCAATTTTTATAATAACGTCTTTGACAACTCAAGGTACCAGGTTGCACTTGCATTAGAATCCGCTATGGAAGATATAGTAACTAAATTTGATATTGTTTTTGATATCATCTGGGTGGGAGACTTTAATACAGTGGTGTGTCCTCTTGCCACCCAACGGGTATGCGGCTTTGTTGATTGTTGGGGGGATGGTGTCCTCCATTTCCCTCACAACTTGTATGGTAATTCTTTGAACAAAATTTTAACAACATATGACATGGAAATATCGGTTAACAAGACTAATAACTCAGGCGAAGTTGTCCCCACTTATACGGGAAGGAACGCCAATACAGTGATTGATTTTATTTGCCTATCATCTGGTATCGCTCCAAGGTGTTCTACCCCCGTGGTTGTAGACAACATGATTAGCGACCACAATTGTATCACTGCTGAGTTAACCTTATGGAAGGAACGACCTGTGTCTGTTCCATGTATTATTACCAATATTGAGCCCCATCGCCCTAACGGTATTCGTATTAGATGGAAAGGCAACAAAGCGGACATTCAGTCTAATGCCATTGTGTCAAAGTGCCTTACAGAAATAGTTACTATATTAGAATGTGAGGAGGGAAATGCTGAAATCTTGCATACTTTTACCAACCTTAATTTAATTATAGACAGCAACTTCACTGTATCGCACAAGGGTACGAAACACCAGCTCAAGGGATGGTTTGACCATGCCTGCACTATTGCACTTAAAAAACTCAAAATAGCATTGTCAGATGAGAAGAGAGATATTGGAACCATCAGGGAATTACGAGGGATTTATCAGATGGCTATCAAGTCTAGGAAAACTGAACTAAAACAAGAGGCTTGGGAAAAATTGGATCAAGCAGCCTCCACAGCGGATTCTTCTCTATTTTGGGCAACAGTCAATAGCCCCTTTTTGAAGGATGAAAAGATCCCAGAACTAACTGCAAATGTTAGTTCGGAGAGTTGGGTCACCCATTTCTCCCAGATTTTTGATTCGACCAGAACCAGAGAATCCCATGACGACAGATGGCCTGTTATATCCTTGGACATCACTATTGCCGAAGTGTGGGATAGTATTAAATCCAGCAAGGGTGGGAAAGCCCAGGGACCTGATGGGGTTCCTATTGATGTATACAAAACAGTACCTGAATTATGGGGCCCACTGCTTACAAACGTTTTTAATACTGCCGTACGTACCGGGGTTCCACACACTTGGGAAGAATCCATTATCGTACCGATTTTCAAGAAAGGAGACAGGGGGGATGCAAAGAATTACCGCCCAATATCCCTCCTGGACTCCTCGGTGAAAGTCATGAGCCGGGTACTCATGGTCAGGTTAGAAGAATGGGCCGAGTCCAATAATATCCTTGCTGATTCCCAATACGGCTTCAGGCAGGGCAGAGGAACATTAGAACAATGCCTCAACCTTGATTTAATTATAGGCAAATATACCAAGGCTAAAAAAGGATCTCTCTATCTCTGCTTCGCAGATTTGAGTAGTGCTTTTGATATGGTGGATCACAATATCCTATGGACCACGTTATTGGAAATGGGGGCTCCAGAAGCAATTGTTTACTTTCTAGCGAGACTTAATGCCAAATTAAATTCTAGTGTTCGCTATGGTCAGGCCGGTGAGTGTACCCCCAAGTTTAGGGTTAGACGGGGAATTAGGCAAGGGTGTGTGCTTGCCCCTTTGCTTTTTATCCTTTTTATCAACAAAGTGGACGCAGTTTTAAAGGAGATCGCGGCTGACGCACCAAAAATAAAAAATTTCAGCGTCCCCGTTCTCCTCTACGCGGACGACGCTGTAATTTTGTCTAGGACCCCTATTGGCCTACAGCGTCTGATGGACAGGTTCCTGCTGTTCATCAACGAAAGAAAGCGGTTGATTAACAAGACTAAAACCTTCATTATGGAGTGCGGGGCGATATGTAAAAAACCTCATGCTTACTTTTTAGAAGGTCATAAGGTGTCAACAGTGGAATCTTTTAATTACCTTGGCATCACCTTCGCTAAATCAGGCAGCTGGATTAGTGAGATTAATAATGTCCAGGCTAGGATGGCAAAAAGCTCGCATGGGGTGTTCAAATTCGCTACAAAGATTGGAGATAAACGGATCAAAGATATGTTGACGATTTTTCAAATGAGATGTTTATCTGTGGCCCTTTATGGAGCCGGAGTGTGGGGGCATACTAAGACAGGGAACCTGCAAGTAGAGGAAAACCTCTTTCTAAAAAGGTTGTTGTGTCTGCCCAAATCTGCCACAAATGATTTGGCCCATAGAGAACTAGGTATCTCCCACCTCTCCGATTTACTGGCACTAAGGCCTTTAATGTTGTGGCGTTCTGTATGGTTAAAAGAAGAGACGCCCCTAAGCAGAGCAATCATTGGAGATTGTCTCACCATTGATGGCCACATGAAAATTCATTGGATTAAATATGTCATAAATTGTTACTTCGAGATTTATGGTATTAGTCTTAAAGGCGACTGTAACGCCTCCTCCAGTCTGTCTAAAAAAGTGATGAAATCAGTTTTTATGAATTTTACGCTAGAGCAAAGGGAAAAAACTAGTAGTAATTTAAGTACATGTATGTTTTATAGTAAATTTTGTGAAAATGAGGGTTTTCAGCCATATCTGAGTCTAGTCACTCGACCCTCCCACAGGTATGTTATCACCAGATTAAGGTTTGGGATAGTTCATCATCTTGTGGCTTACCCGTGTATTATAAAAAAACACCCGGTAGGCCCATGCCCATGTGATAACGTATCAGCTCAAAGCACCATGCACTTTCTTTTGTCATGTAACCTTTATGATAATTACTGTCGAGCCTATCTCAAACCTATCCTGTTAAAATATGGAGTAAGGAATAGACAAGATGCTATGAAGCTGCTTTTTAAACCACATCCCGACGTATGCTTTTTTACTGCAACCTTCCTCCTATCAGCTATCAAAGTAAGGCCTGGTATGCTTTTTTAATTATTTATATTCATAAATCATGTAACCTGTCTACTTTTTAATCATGAACTGTTTGTTGTATTTGTTGTGTATTTGTTTTGCTTTTATGGACTTGTGTTTTAAGCTCCGAATAAAGCCTTATGAAAATTAAATGAAAATGTATCCTTTACCCAACCTTTCATATTTGCCTACTGGTATCTGTTTTAGGCAATACTGAAAAGGGAAAGTCGTAACAGGCAGAGTAATCTTACCATGTATGATCCACTCAGTAGCTGTTTTTTCTGCCACCGTGAATGGTAATTTCTCCAGTTTTTCAATGTTCAGCACTGTATAGTCTGCTCCCCTTTGTGCCAGTTTGATCTGTTTATCAGTGAGATTGAATTCTGAAAACAGTGACGTAGAGTTGATTAAACGCCAAGGCACATAGCCTGCACGCAAGTTTTGTAGCATCCAGCCTAATAGCATGATAGAACGTAGCTGAGACTGACCATGTTGCAATATGACCAAGTCTTGTTCCATGATGTCTATGATAGAAGACACAATGCTGTCCAATGAATGTATTCTGGACGACAGTCGTTAACCCAATGTCTACTACAGAAAGAGATTTCTCTAAATTAATACGATCAATTTCTCGTATTTGTTCTGCAGTCTCTGCTTGCGTAACCTTCCATGCTTCATTATAAGCAGCGTAGATACCGGCATATATGAAACGTTTTTGACGTGGTTTTCTTGGTCCTAGCAAGAATTCCCTACGGTCTGCGCCTTCTTGCAGTAAAGATGTGGTGTTTTACATCCAGCAGTGTAGCTTTTTGTAGTCAATCAAGGCAAAGTTTCCCTACACTGTATGTTGTTAATACCCTTGGATGCTGTCTTTGAACATAGCGTGGGTCTGGCCTATTGAGAGTGAAACCCTGTGTTTTGTTCAGGAATCGATATTGACAGTTGTTTGTGTCTGTGGGCCAGAGCAACCATTTGTTTCATTCTGGATCTGATCTGTTGTGATGCAAAATATTATGTACGTCGACCTCCCCCCTGTAGTGTCATTACTCGCAGGTGCAGGTATGGACGGTATGTTCATGTTTGTGATCTTGGCTAACCCAAGGCAAGACGTTTGCTGGACAGTGTTATTCAAAAACATAATTTGCTCAGGGGATGATACAGGCTCTAAAAGCATCTACCCCCGCACTTGCCAATCTTTTGTACCCCATACAGATTTTGTCTCAATGTTGTCTTTCCAAAAGTCGTAACCCTGTCTAGACAGGTGGGCAATAAAGGCTGCAGAATTAATCTGTTTCGTATTGGTTAACATATTTTTCGTTCCTGTTTTGTTCACATGTTTGAAGTAAAACGTTTCTGGATTAGACAAATTGTAGCCTGTAAAATATGGAAATTTCATTGCAAAAGTTTTTGAGCTACCCTTTGGTGGAATAGGACAATGTTCCCATTGGTTATACATACATACATTTCTTGGTGTTGCAGTTTTATGCAAGAAATGATGACCATAGTGGTTATAACAATACAGTTGTTCATAGTCTGATGAACCTTCTAAATATTCATTATTTGTGAATACTGTAGACATTTCTAGATCAGACATTGTTATTAACACTCTCGAAGTCCCAATCATCAGCAAAGGTACTAGAGGTAATAAAGTCACTTAATGAAATCTTAAATAAGTGTGGAATCTTCAAAAGCTCCGACGGGCCGAATATTTCATAATCCATTTTGTCCCAAACTATACCATCTGGTATAGGAACGGCTGTGATGTTCACTGCTGACCAGTCTCTTGCTTCACGATGGGATGATTTGTGTGGCTGGAGAAGGAAGTTCACTCTTTTACTTGCTGTGTCCATTTGAATATATCTTTCATTTATCGGCATACCCAGAGTTATTACCAGAGCTAACCAAAGTAGAAAGAATAATATTCCCAAAACAATCCATAGTTTAATCCATGGCGAAACCAGATAAGTCTTTTTCAGGAGTAGAAAAAAGTCTGTTGATTGTTCTTTGAAAGTTCAGGTTCGCTTGGATCCTCAGAAAACGTATCAAAGTTCCTGAAATAGCCAGAAGCAGTTCTGTCAATGGTTGGAATTGCATCCGGATTTGATGAAATTGCTGGAACCAGTTGATCACTTGTTACTTCGTTGTAGACAGGTGTATCAGGACTAACTTATTTGGGTTTCAAGAGGTTCAAGGTCCATAGCATTCTTGCTTAGTCCTCTATTTCTTACTGTTGAATCTTCAAAGGTGATGAGGCTTTCAGTTTGAACCTCTTGGATTGTTATGTTATGTTAGGTATTCTTGTAAAGCGCACAGTTGCCCCAGCGAAGAGGCGTCCCAGCACTAGCAGCAGTGTCGGCAGGGCGCTAGGGGCTAATTCGTGGGGAACAGGTAGGTCTTGATGGCCCTACGAAAGGGTAGCAGACAGTCTAGGCGGCTGACCTGAATAGGGAGAGAGTTCCACAGCTTAGCGGCCAGGTACCGAAAGGACCGGCCCCCCGCTCTGAGGCGTTTTACCCAGGGGACCGTTGCCAAAAATTGCTCAGCAGAGCGTAGCTGACGGGTGGGAACATAAGGAACCAGTAGATTAGCCAAAATCTCAGGGGATAAAGGCTTTAGAATTTTGAAGGTCAGGCATAGTGCTGTGAATTCTATCCTTTTTAACATGGGTAGCCAGTGTAGGCGACGCAAAGCACCTGTCGTAGAACAGGTTCTGGGAGCCTCAGCAGGACACTGGTGGCTGCATTCTGGACTCGATGCAGGCGAGTCACTTCTGCCTTGTTGGCGCCTAACATGAGTGCATTGGAGTAGTCTAATCTGGACAAGATAGTCGCTTGGACTATCAACTGGCGAGTGAGAGGTTCAAAGAACCCAACATGGGCCTCAGGCCCCGGAGAAGACCAAAGCAGGTACCAGCAACCTTATTGGTGTGCTCCTGGAATCCAAGAGTGGTCAAACCAAATCCCTAGATTTTTCACTGCCGACTTAGTGGTGGGGGTGCTGCCCAAGGACACCGGCCGCCATTGCGTGCTCCACAGCCCCTTATCTTTCACCACCAACAGCACTTCTGACTTGTTGGCGTTCAGTTGAAGGCAGTGGTCGGTCATCCAGTGCACGACCGCCATAAGGCCTCTCCGAAACTGTGAGGCGCCCCACGTAGGATTGTCGGAGAGGGCCACCACTAGCTGCGTGTCATCAGCATATGAAACCATGGTCCTTCGCCACGACGTACGGACGCGAGGAGACGCATGCAGCACCGCGCCGTTTTTCTTCATATTCGAAGTTCACGAACTGAAGAGCATCTAGGGGAGGAGCTTCGTTTGATTGTATAGAAGCCGCAGAATCTTCCAAAGAAAAAGAGATTTGTTCCTTCTTCATTATATCCAAAACAAAAAGGCATACCTGCACGTACAACTAGTACGTTCATTAAAAGGATATCAAATAGATGGAGTATTAAAACATCTCTCCACAATAAATGGAAATTTGAGGAGCATCACTGAAAGGTTACCCAAGGTGGGAAGCAAGTGTTTACCAACATCAATTATCCTAATGAAATAAAAGTTACAATCTATAATTACAGGGTAGATGTAATAACCAATCAAGTGACTAACAGAGAAATTCAAATTGCTAGTCTTGATAAAGATGGAACAATAATTCAATACCATCGAAACGCGTCGACGCCTTTTTACTGTGCGGCAGAATCTGTGGAACCACTCTGACCTGCAGTTGAAATTATAGAACTCATCCAGGTCGAGTGTATATACCTTTCCATGCGATCTGTCATAATGACGACAAATTATATTGTCTTTTCTCATAGGTTTTTCTCTGTGTTCAATTTGTGATTATTGTATAATATTGTAATGTTTTTATACTATTGATGTAGTGTTTTTAATGAAAAATTAATTTTTTGGTTTTAAAGAAAAATGTACCACATGTGTATGTGATTAGGTTTTTAATGAAAATATGCAATAAAATTACTTTTTGATATAAATGTTGACTGTGATATAAAGAATGTTTTTTAACTTAGCATAGTACAATATGTGCAGATAATATTGTTTTCGCGCTCTAGCACAAAAGGGATACCTTTACTCAAACTATTTGATAGTACTCCAGTCCCTTTGGTTTCAGTCGAAGGGGTCTCTCTCTACTGTTTATATATAACCTTCGCCACCGCTGCCAAGGGTTGAACATAGAGGTTAAACAGAACAGGGCTCAATGCCGAGCCCTGGGGAACCCCCTGCTTGATGGAATGAGCGTGGGAGAGAAGGGGGGGGGCAGTGACCTGGAATGTTCTTTCAGCTAGAAATGATCAAAACCAATCCAGGGCAAGGCCTACCACCCCGCCTCCTCTAGGCGACGCAAAAGGATCAGATGGGAGATCGTATCTAAAGCGGCGCTAAGATCGAGTAATATCAAGGCCGCAGTTTGTCCCTCGTCCAGAACGGTCCGTAGGTGTTCACTCACCGCTAGAAGCGCGGTCTCGGTGATCCGACCAGGGCAGAGACCATTTGTAGCTAGAGGAGTGCGTCTGCTACATTGTCGGAGTCTACTTGGCCTACTCTTTAGTATACGACACATAGTGTGGTTTGATCAGGTCGATGGACCCAGATCTTTTCTCCTTTTTCCCAGCAAGTGGCGGCAAAAGTACTCTTCTTGATCCGTGGATTGCTAGGACAGGTACTGATGTCTGTAAGAAGGCCCAAATTCCTTCTTGTCCGCGATCTGTTCTCTGACTAGATCCCCGAGCTTTGGGATCCAGACAGGCCTTGCTGGGACGGCCAGACTGTTCTCAGTGGTGGTTGGCTTCAGGGTCACGTTGCTTTGTTTTGTTCTTAGTTCATTTAAGTCCTGCAAAACAGCCAAACGATCTTTGATATCAAATACTTTGTTCTCCACCACTGTGCCTTTTATATCAAGGTCCGGAGCCAACATTCTAGTCCCAAACAGGACTTCATATGGAGTGACACCCCCTACAGAAATTCTTGACAGGTTGTTTAGTGCGCCTTGGACCCCATAAAGATGTTTGACCCACCCATCACCCAAACCTAATACCCTAGCTGTTATAGACTGCTTCATGTCCCGGTTTTTTCTTTCCACAACAGAATTTCCCTCCGGATGGAATGGAGAAGAATACCACAATGCTACGCCCAAACTGGCCATGGCTACTTTGTGAGATCGAGAGCTAAACGCAGGGCCCTGGTCAGAATGTAGTGTGCCAATTGCGTATGTGCCGATAAAGACTCTGTAGGAGAGTAGGATCTGCTTCACATGGGTACCCCCACTTTTTGCTGGTGTTTCACTGTTTTTCGACCTTAGTCTGGCTGTGGCCCTGCTAATCAGGACCCCAGCCTAGCTGCTTCCTCTGTAAAATGGTTTCCATGTACATTAGGTACATTTCTAATTGGATTCTGGAGTGCCTTATAGGCCCCTAGTATAGGGTATACTATGTACCCAGGGCATAGGTACCTCAGAGGCCTACCAGGGGCTGCAGCATGTATTATGCCACCCCTGGGAAGCACTCCAAAATGACACCACAGGTATGCTACTGCAGCCTGGGAAAGGTGGTGCCTGCACCCCTTACTGTGGTATAGGCTAACTATATCACTACCATTGCATACATAAAACATATGACACTTCTATGGCAGGCCTTAACAATCCTGATGGCAGAGTGCTTGGTTTTTATGTGAGAGGGTGCCACTGCATGAGCAGAGCCCCTCTGCAGTGTTAGGAGTACCTCCTCTGATGATGTTTGTGGTGCAGCCTGACCATATACTCTTAAGTGCATTATAACCTTGCGGTTAATGCTAACTTTCGACTGGCTGCACGGAAACATGTCGTGTTTGGTGTCAAACACTTTGGAATACTACCCCCCTCCTCTGGCGGCGGGGGTAGCATTCCACCCTTCTAGAAGGAGAGACATGTACACACTGGGCTAACCGGTAAAGACTTTCTAAAGCCCTGGCATCACAAAATGGGTTCCACTGCCACAGACACGTGTCTGGCCTCCTGCTGCTGACCGAATCTCTGGCAGGGGAGGCCTGGACAATGGGTTTCCTGTCCCAGGGAGGTGTAACCACCTCCCCAGACAGGCAGATGTGTATTGGGGCTGGGCGGGAGCATTCTCTGGTGCTTTGAAGTCCTGCACTGGGGCACACTTGGTGTCCCTGTGCATAGCCCAGTTCAAACCGGTTACAGGGGCTACCTGCCCTTGCTCTTGCACGAAACTGGACAAAGGAAATGGGTGTAACCGCCCCTCTTTCCAAACCCTCCCATAGGTGGGTCCCCAGAGTATGTCCAACCCCCTATCTTAGTATAAGTATAGGAACCCAGTCCTTGAGACTTTAGATTACCCTCTACGAAACTCTGCAACATATATCCGGGTCCTTCGATGTTGTATTTCAACTAGAAGACCCTTGGGGTCAAGGAGTGACTCCCCTGCTTGGCAGGCACCAAAGAAGCAACTGTCCGGTCTGCACCTCTGAAGCTCCCGCCGGACGCCAAAGTCTTTGCATCACCAGAGGTAGATTTCCAGACTCCCCGAGGCTACCCTGAGACCACAGCAAAGCAGAGGCCCGTGGCTATCGTGGGTGACCTGGAACCATGACCCCTGTACACCGTGATCTTTTGCCAGTACATCACCTTCCTGGTCTTTCTCGAAGTTGTGTTTTGGTCTCCGAGTAGCTCCAGCATTGCGCACCTACTGCACCGAAGATCTCTGGCCTCCATTCCCCGAGTGACCCATGGGCCAGTTTCCAGTGCGACTGCTCGAGGCTCCTTCGCGATCGCTAGCCCGTTGGCTAGTGGGTCCCCACAAATGCAACTCCTTTTCTGATTGGGCTTTCCTGGTTGCTCCAGACGTGCTCTGACTTACCTTTGCTGGGTGAGTCCCCCCGACCTTGCTGGTCTGCACCAACGTCTTTCTTCTATTTCCACATGACTTGCCGTTGCCAAGGCTTGTTGGGTCCATTCTGGTCGCCGACACCGCATCACTCGACAGACTTTGTGGGACAGCTTGAATCCAGCTCCTGGTTGTCGTCAACACCTCCTGGACCTCGTGGCTGAAGAGTCAAGACACCCATCAACTTACCTGAAGCACCCTACATCTGTGGGCATTGGACTATCGTGCCCCTGGTCACTGGTAAGTGACCCAGACTCTGTCCCCTCTACTTTCAGGTTCCTTCCATCCTCGATCCGGGCTTGGATCACTTCGGACACTTCTCCTCTTCACAGCAGCAGCACTTCTTTGCCAGCTTCCATTGAAAACGACGCCGTGACCCGACACCATTGAACAACCATGCACCCAGCTTCCCTGGGTGAGGTAACTCGAGTACTTTGGTGCTCCCATGGGTGTTGGCCCTAGACACCTCTAAGTCCAAAAGGGTTTGCTTTTAGTCTTCCTCTAAGTGTCCTTAAACTCTTAATTTCCAACCGCGACTTCCCCATAGAAGTTAACGGTGATTCGCGGCTGTATTCTCACACTGCACGCGTCCCCCATGGGTCCCCTGTGTCACTGCCTTGGGTGGTTCCCCACTGTCTGCCACCGCACCCTAGTCCAACGCCTCCGCAACACCGGCATCCAAGAGAAGGCACTGAAGTGGATCATCTCGTTCCTCGCTGGAAGAACACAGAGAGTCCGCCTCCCCCCGTTTCGTTCCGAGGCCACCAAAGTCATCTGCGGGTTCCCGCAAGGATCATCGCTCAGCCCCACCCTCTTCAACGTCTACATGAGACCTCTCGCAGCCATCGCACGCCAACACAACCTCAACATCATCTCCTATGCCGACGACACCCAGCTGATCCTCTCCCTCCCCAGAGACCCCGACACCGCCAGAACCAGCCTCCACGAAGGGATGAAAGACGTTGCCGAGTGGATGAAGAACAGCCACTTGAAACTAAACTCAGACAAGACGGAAGTTCTCATCCTTGGACCATCACCCTCCACCTGGGACGACTCCTGGTGGCCCCCAGCCTTGGGCACCTGAGGAAATATGAATTTTTATGGTCAATTGTGTCCCCTATCTAGACCCCAACGGCTCCATGTACATGCTACAAGTACATGTATGTTCCCTCCACTTCAAGCTATGAAGACGCAAATACAATTGTGTCCAACGTTAATATGTCCTCTTTCAGATCTGCCATGAATGGGTCAGATATTCCGTTCCTAAGTATGCCTTGCCACCGTCTTTATATGGTATGCTTTTTACGTTTTCCAGCTCTGGCAAGGTAGGCCCTGAATTCTGCCATCAAGCTTTTCCTGCTTCTGCCTCTGAATGCTCCAGCCTGGACCTGCATCTGTATCCATGAACTTTGTCATACTTCCTGCGCGGCTAACGGTGCCTAGCCCGGCCTGTTGCCTGCCAAAACTGTATTCAGCCTTCAAGTTATCTGCTCCGCTCCTCAAAGAAATGCGTTCCTGTCTAGTAGCTTAGGTAAACATCCCTCCAGCTGCAGAGCAAAGGGCCCGGCCTTACTGTCTCCGTGCAAATAATTCATGACTTTCGTTACCATGGTAGGCCCATGCCCCCTCGCATCTCATGTAGACACTTAGACGCTTGTACACGCACTAGCAGTCAGTATAGAATAGGCTTTGTCCGAGAAGACCTTTCCTTTTAGATAATATAGTTCCTTAAACACAAGATATTAGATATGATTTAGGACTAGGTTGTCCTGACACCCCAGACTTTTGTCTCCTCATGTAGGGCTAAATGTCAAGTTCCCTTCACCCTCTAGTTACACGTCAATCACACGTCATGCGGCTGCGCGCGCATCTCTGCCATGTATTTTTGCTGACTTTGCAGGATTCTTTTATGGATCCACCCACTTGTGTCATCATCATAATGACGTTTTTAGCATACGCCTCTATGCACGCCTATTGTAACGCCTTTTTTATTACGTATGTGTATTCTTATCAGCTGTTACGCCTCCTGCATCTGTCTTCACTGTAATGCATTACTATATATATTATAACCTGTCAATAATGTATTGCTGATCCCTTCCTGAACCTTCGTGGTGACGGAACTCGATTGCCTGGTTCGAACCATCATCATCATTCCTTTGTAAGGAATAAATTCCCTATTATACCCTCGAATACCACGGATTCTGCCTCTTATTTTTACTGAGTTATTCGTATTGTATTTTACCGCATAAATTAAGTCTAGGTAATTTAAATTTACCACATAATTGGCGCCCGAACAGGGACACCTCTCACACCCCACGCACCGGAGGTGCGTTGCAGACCCGGTCTCCTACCACAGCCGGACGGACAATTACGCGTACCTGCAGGATTTCCTGTATCTCCCTCAGGCCAACGGGGGCGACTGAGGCTGCGATCAACACCCAGACGAGGCGGTGAGGAGTGCGGAGAATCCCGACCAGAGCCTAGCTGAGAGAGCAAGATCCGAGGTATACAGAGGCCCACCAGATTCCGAAGTTCCGAAGTATCTAAGTCACGAGTCGAGTCCAGTCCAGTTTGGTCTAGTCCAGTCCAGACTTCCGAGGCCTTCCGTTCCGTGCTTCCCGGTGAGTACCGTTGCTGGGGACGCATCTAGACGTGCACATTAGTTTGTGCCGGTCAAGACGGGTCTGGGTACACAGACCTGGTCTGCACTGTTTTAGCAGTGTATCTGTACTGTTTTAGCAGTACATACAGTATATTTAGTATTATGCAGTTAACTAGTTTTATTCTAATTATTATTGTTCGTTCTAAATGTTTTGATATGTTTTAAATGTCGTGGTATGAGTGATTGTTTGATCTCCATTATTGTGTTTATTGTAATTATTGTGTTCAAAACCGAGTAAGAATTAAGTAGCAAGGTTCAAGATGCCGTTATTTTCAAAATTAAGACCGATAAGAACTAGAAAAGGGATACTCGAGGAAGCTGTTCCCATTCCACCTAGGGACACCCCAGGGTACTTTATGTACCATAAACATGGCCTAGATGCCGTATTATATCTTGATCTATGGGTGGACTACACCAAGGATTTAGCAGAGAGTCAGAGATGGCCCGCTGCTGGAACATGGGATGCAGATTGCATCATGAGAGTAGAAGAAGCACTATGGAAAAAGAAAGCCAGACAGTCACAGAAAGATGCCATTGAACTATGGCGTAAAGAATCGCATAGACGCACAGAGAAAGCGCTCAGAAAGGAAGAGAAAAGTAGGGAAGATTCAGAAAGAGCCCGAGAAAACATATTAATTGGCGAAGGTATCCGAGTAAAAACAGAACAAGTAGACAGACAACGAAACACTCTTATGAATGGTATGTATCCTCTTCTGGCCGAGGGTTTGCCTAAGGCCACCTTGGAGGTACCAAAGGATCTGCCACCTCCATTACTCCCGATTAAAGTACATCCCAAGACCGCAAAAGACATTTTCCTTTCTTCCTATTTAGACGATGCAGCCCCCGAATATACTAATGGTGCGCAGCCACGCACACCACCCGTTAACGACGCTCAACCCCAAAATCAGCTGCACCCACCTCCGCAGCAACAAAGTCCTACTCAAGTTCTAAACATTCCATCTGTTTCTACAGTCCTTCCTGCACCGACACTCTCTACCCTACACCCAACAAATCCTTTTGGACTTGGCACCTCAGGAGGTGCGACAGGAGGTTTTTCCACGCCACCGCCAACAACTAGATTGACTTATAGGGATTTAGCATACCAACGTACACCCCAAAGAGCTAATGACAATATATTGAATGAGCCTCTTACAGATTGTAGATATGATCCAGTGCCAGGAAAACACGACAGAATGTTGCTATCTTCAGTACGTTTACGACGAGCTGCAAACTATTTAATGACGTTACCAGGAATGGTTGAACATCTAGACAAAATATATCGCTTTGTCCAAACAGGGCAAGGTCCTGAAAGTATTAGCGAGGCCATGGAATACCAGAAAGTAGACATGCAAAAATTATTGTTACGCTTTTTCATAAACTGCTTGATCAGAAACAGAGATAGGCCTGAGGTAGATTCGGAGGAAATGCAAGTACTTACCAAATGGGGTCAGAATATAACAGACGGGAGACATGATAAACAGAAGTGTATAGAAGTCATGTGCCGAAGGATCAGAAAAGAAGTAGAACGAATACATGAAAGAAGAGTAGAAGCAGATAAAACTGAATCAGAGGAAGAGGAGGAGGAACAGTCAGAAATGAACACAGGACAATTAGAATTACCAGCTAGACAAACGATAGCTTATGTAGGAAAAGGAAGATCTTTTAATAAAACAATACGTCCGATACGTCCAGAATGTAATAGAATTTTTCAAACAGTTATCTCAAATCCTAGGACCCCTGAACACTTATTCCAGGCTACTGATAAATTACTTCGAGAACGAAGGGGGTACCATGTGCTCGATTCTATGGATGAACAAGAATTAGCCAGGTCAGCAGTACAATGGGCTGACAGCTCTGAAAAATACAGTGGTGAAGCGCTAGCACACACGTTTCTGAATCTCGCCCCAGACGAACAGCGTTTAGCTAGTATATACATGATACAACATCTCCTTATATTATATAAAGGCCAACACTCTGATCCTGGTCCCCTACCTGATATCTTGATAGAACTACTCATGAATAAATGGAGAGGTCTAGGTACCGATCTAATTAAAGTAATTCTAGAATACCGACATAGATATAGTGCCTTTTTGTGTCCAGAACATGATCCAGCTCCTTCCATGGAGAGAAAAACGTATTACATAGACAGACAGAATCCCTTACGCGAAGTACACCCAGTCAGAAATGATGACAATACGTTTAGACGCGTGTTTGTGTACACGCCCATAACTAAAATAGAACTATTGGAAATGAAAAAATTAGTGCCCAGCCATGACAAAGATCCAGCAGGTTTTCACCGTGAACTAAAGGACATGTTACTCATGGGTGACTATACCTATCCCGACATTATGAAAATATTGAAAGTATTATTGCCTGCCGGTATTTATGAGAAACTCAAAGAAAAAGAATGGGAAGTGGGAGACCAAAAGATTGATTGGACAGCATTAGAAACCGAAGAAAATAACAGAACTGCAGGCGTAAGGCTTGGGGACAAAACAAAAGCATTGCCAGGATTATTAGTACAAGTATTGCCACGTTTATTAACTACGAAAAAGGAAGATTGGGGAGCAATCTCAGCTTGTAAACAGAAACCCGATGAAGACACTAGTGATTTTTATTCCCGATTTGAAAAATGTTTTGGTATTAATAGCGGCCTGAAAGCAAATAGCGAGTCATATCCACATCTTTTTGTAACAAAACTAGTCGAGAATTCCCTACCACAGGTTAAAAACAGAGTATTGAAAGTTGAGAGCACTTGGCAAGCTAACACTCCTTCACAAATGTTACAAATATTACAGTATCACCAGAATAGAATTAGAGAAGAACAAGAACACGAACAAAGACGTATGAAAGACACGAAAATGAAAATGCTCGTCGCTCAGTCAGTTCCAGCTGACGGTCATAAAAAGGGTGCGATGCAGTCCAGTAATTCAGCGGTTCCCGTTAAAGGGACATGCAACTATTGTAAACAGCCAGGTCATTATATAAATGACTGTGCAGTACTGAAACATAATATCTCCACGGGTAAAACCAAGGAGAGACCACGTCCGCCTAGACAGGATCAGATCCAACAACAAGCACCTCAACATGCACAGCCTATGCCGGTTCCACAACAGACCGTAGTGGTTCCACAACAACAGCCACAGCCTATTGCTGCAACACAAAACACGACACAACAGATGTACCAGTATGCACAAAATGACTATCCAGAGTATCAGCGCTACACATGAAATAGCCTAGAGAGGGAAGTTGGCTTACCCCTTATTGAGGTTCCTGTAGATCAAGAGGGTCCTTATGTACAGAGTCAAGTATTAGGGAAAGACAGAAAGTTTCTACTTGATACAGGGGCAAGCAGAACAACTATAAGTCACGACGAAGTCCCAGGGGCACCCCTCTCAGGCTCACAAAATATTTCCCTTGGTTTCTCAGGAAAGCCTACTATTAACGAAGTATCGCAACCGCTTGCATTCACAGTCGGTCCATTAACACGGACTACAGATCTATTGCTTACAAAATCTTGCCCAGAAAACTTGTTAGGCATAAAAACGTTGAAAGCTCTAGGAGCTATAATATGTTGTTCTCCGGACGGAGTACGACTATTTTTGCGTGACTTTAAAGGTCACTACGTGTCAAGAGACATGGATCACCGGTTACAGAATCTACCTGCACATTTATGGGCACAAGGCCCCACTGATGTAGGTTGTATGCACATTACACCATATCGAGTCACACTCAAAACAGGAGTGGTATTACCACGAATGCGACAATACAAGTTACCGCCAGATGCTGTAGTGGCTTTACTGCAAATCATTGACGAGCTCATTGCACAAGGAGTGGTTGTAGAAACCGGCTCCAATGTATGTAATTCTCCGATCATTCCGATTCTTAAACGAACAGATCCAAAAGCACCCCCAGTATATCGATTAGTCATTGATCTGCGCGAATTGAACAAATGCATTTTACCACAATATCCCGTGGTCCCAGATATCTCTTCATTACTGACAGCTATTGATTCAGAGGCAACGTTCTTTACTGTAATTGACCTCAAGAACGCCTTCTTTAGCGTCCCAATTGATCCGGAAAGCTAATATTTGTTCGGATTTAGTTTAAATGGACGAAGTTTTAAATTCGCACGCGCACCTCAAGGATTTACAGAAAGTCCTAGCATCTACAGCCAAGCACTGAAAAGACAACTTGACAGTATCCACATGCCCGTTAACACTGCACTGCTTCAGTATGTCGATGATCTGCTGATCACCGCCCGAAGCGAACCCGAATGTGAAAAAGCCTCACTGACGGTTTTACATTTTCTGGCCGACAAGGGACACAAGGTGTCCCCTTCGAAGCTACAATTCTGTGCCCAGCAAGTTGTGTACCTAGGGCACTTGCTGTCCAAATGGGGGAGACAGCTCACACCTGACCGCATCCAGTTAATTGTAAACATGCCACCACCCAAGACACAAAAGGAGGTACGGGCCTTCATAGGCCTCACTTCGTACTGCAGGCAGTGGATTCCCCAATATGCATTTTTAGCAAAACCACTCATTCAGTTGACAACCCAGGAGGCAGCGACATCGACTGTCCTCCCTTGGACTCCAGAACATACACAAGCTTTTGAAGACTTAAAGAAAGCTTTATGCCAAGCACCTGTTTTAGCGACACCATGTTACAGTAAGCCTTTTACACTCTTTATTACAGAACGTGAAGGTACTGCTTTGTCAGTATTCACGCAGGAACAAGCAGGATCACACAAGCCATGTGCTTACTTTTCTAGCACATTAGATCCCGTAGCTCAAGCTCTTCCTGCGTGTCTGAAATCAGTTGCAGCAACAGCTCTAGCGATCAGACAAAGCGATTCCATAGTATTAGGACATCGATTGACAGTACAAGTACCACACGCAGTAGAGGTTCTCTTGAACCGGACACAGACACAACACTTGACTATAGCACGACTGACAGGTTACGAACTCACATTGTTTCAGCCACACATAGAAATCAGACGTTGTAGTACATTAAATCCTGCCACACTTTTGCCATTAAGTGGAACAGACCCACTGGCACATGATTGTATTGAAGTCATTACTATTACGACGAAACCCAGACAAGACTTGACAGACGTCCCATTACCAGACCCAGACCTGACACTTTATGTAGATGGTTCATGTATGAGAACAAGTACAGGAGAGTTAGTGGCCGCTTATGCAGTCACGACAGACACCGAAGTCATTGAAACAAATTGTATTGACACATTATCAGCTCAAGCAGCAGAACTTATTGCTCTAACACAAGCTTGTATTCAAGCCAAGAATAGAAAAGTTAACATATACACAGATTCACGTTATGCTTTCGGAGTTGTACACGACTTCGGAGTTCTTTGGCGAGAGAGAGGTTATTTGACTTCTCACGGTGCCAACATTCAACACGGTCCCCTCATTCAAGCTCTGTTAGATGCAATACATCTACCTACTTCAATATCTATCATGAAGTGTAAAGCCCATACAAAAGTCACCGATATCATTTCCCAGGGTAACGACCTAGCAGACCGAACAGCTAAGCAGACAGCTCAGAATCGGACTCATGCAACTGACTTGACAAAGACAATAGTTCCGACGCCGACACACTGCATGACAGTTAAGGATCCCGCCATTGATGTAATTGACATACAGACACATGCTACACCAGAGGAAATAAAGAAATGGACTGAATTAGGAGGGATCCAAACAGATCAGGGATGGATGACGAAGGGAAAATCTATATGGTTTCTCCCCGACTCAATGGTTCAAGTTATCATTAACACAATACATAGTCCAGCACATCTAGGAGAGAAAGCTATGTTAGACAGTATTCAACACATTTGGTTCAACAAACACTTACGAGCTGCAGCCAAACAGAAAGTCCGAACTTGTATGATTTGTTGTCAGTTCAATCCAGGTAAAGGCGTACCTGTAGAGCAGGGTGGATTTCAACCTCCCGATCACCCTTTTGAAGTCCTCCAGATGGATTATATCCAGATGGAACGATGTCGAGGATTCAAATATGTCCTCGTAGTTGTATGCGCTCTTTCCCGTTGGACAGAGGCGTATCCCATCTCAGATTACACTGCCCCGACTACTGCCAAACAATTAGTTCGTGAATTCTTCCCACGGTATGGTTTGCCCCGTATCGTGTACTCAGATAATGGCCAGCCGTTCTCATCCGAGCTAATGAAACACATTTCACTCTTGTTAGGCTATCAATGGAAATTCCACTGTGTCCGACATCCCGAGGCAGCAGGTCTCGTGGAACGTCATAATCAGACCCTGAAAATACGACTTTCTAAAATCTGTAGAGAGAAAGGTGTCGACTGGATAGTAGCCTTACCAGTTGCACTATTTTACATGAGAATGGTAGCACATTCTCGCACAGGGCTATCCCCGTACGAGGTGGTCTTCGGTAGGCCACCAAATATGTGGGGGACGCCTATACCTCGTGAGATAACTGATGTTGATTGTAATATGCTGACAGATTACCTTGCTTCCTTGATGTCTGCACTACAATCTTGCCGTTCACAGGTAGCTGCAGCCTTTCCCGACAACACCGAGGTAAAGCCCCATGAAGTGGTTCCTGGAGCTCTAGTTTTTATACGAAACTTCGACAGGAGGAGCCCGTTGGAGCCCCGCTGGCAACAACCAAAGCTGGTTCTTCTAACGACGAGGACAGCAGTGAAGGTCGAGGGTCGCAAGGGTTGGTTACACTCGAGTCATATCAAGAAATTTCATGGACTACCATCTGACCTGAACTCTCAGCCCTGCCCCCTTCCAGAGACTGATTCAAAACTCCCCCTGGTTGAAAAGACCGAATCACAAGAATACAAACTGAAACTAAGGTCTAGCAAGTCAGACAATTCGATTGTTTAAGTCCTCTCCAAGGTGAATCGGTTGAATTTAGTCTTTGACATGTATCCTCTAGACCGAATTAGAGAGAGAAATAGACAGAAACAGCTCAAGAAACATGCATACTGTAAATCACTTCATAGTCATTGTATAGTGACATTGTTGATTATGTTTTTTCTAAGTCTTTTTATTATTGCTGCAAGTATACTGTTGCACATGTACTATCCTATTTTCAAGCGTGCTTACAATGTTACAGCCGAACATTCTTTTAGTGAACTACCTCCACATGAGTTGTCCTATAGATTTGCGCTGCGCAACAACACATTCATTAGTATGTTACATCATTCCCATCAGACCAGCAATGCTACAAATTGTTGGATATGTGGCCGACTCCCTCCCTATCAGAAGTACAAAGGAGTTCTGCCTCTCTTTCCGTACCCGTTCACACACAATGGTTCCTGTGGAGCATGGTTTAGTTTGATTAACTCTTTAGATTCAAATACTGTAGTTTACCAGAGCAACTGGGTATGGGGAAACCTGAACTTAGTTTTGCTTAAAGCCTGTTATCCTAACAAGGAGGGACTTCCCAAAAGAACAGGAACTGACCTAGAAAATGAAGTATATGGATTAGGTAATTTTACACTTAACCTCATGATTCTAAATGTTGAATCTGAAGCTGCACTAGTCTTGCCTGCTATGTCAGTATTACCAGTCAAAGGTAATACTTGTGTAAGAAAGAATGGTTCAGTACACCTGGGTCATAGTAAATGTACTACTGTGATCGAATTCAGTGATAAAGGCAAGTCTACATTTAGAGCTTCCCGTCACTCCTACTTCATATGTGGTCACACCGCATATATACGCCTACCTCTAGATTGGGATGGTACCTGTTACATTGCATTCCTTCTGCCACCTGTTTTCCTAGCCCCTCCTGATTATCATAGAAATACCAATCTAGTACACCATAGACCCCAGAGAGATATCCCGATTGTTGACTACACCGAAACAGCATGGGAACAATATACAGACTTCAATAAAGGTCTCTTTCCTTACATAGGTGTTGTCTCAAACAGTAAACTGATACGTAGATTAACCAGAACCCTTGAAGCAGTAGTGAATGAAACTACCTCTGCCCTAGGCAACTTAACGGAGGAGCAGTCTGCGATGCGGATTGTTGTTCTCCAAAATCGTCTTGTCCTTGACGTCATTCTAGCCGATAGGGGCGGAGCTTGTAGGGTCATCGGATCAAGTTGTTGTGTTTTCATTCCAGAAAACGCGCCATCCGTATATAAAGCCATAACTCGTCTTCACAAGATTGCGAACCAGATACATCAGAATGCAGGCACCTGGACATGGTCCGGTTGGTTCTGGAGTGTGTTGTCAGCCTGGGGATGGAAAGTCCTATCCTTCCTAGGTATTGGCCTTCTCATAGTATTCAGTTGCTGCCTGTGTCTACAAAGTGGACCAGTGATTTGCGGCCTGTGTGCCACATCGTGTATTCCACGTTCAAGTTTTCATTCAAGATCCCGGAAGAAGAAAGAAGAGCATATGATGTTACATGAGCAGATTGATGGATTCCTGAAGATCGATATTTCATGAAGGGTCTGTAGGGGACAAGGAGGGAATGAGGAAATATGAATTTTTATGGTCAATTGTGTCCCCTATCTAGACCCCAACGGCTCCATGTACATGCTAAAAGTACATGTATGTTCCCTCCACTTCAAGCTATGAAGACGCAAATACAATTGTGTCCAACGTTAATATGTCCTCTTTCAGATCTGCCATGAATGGGTCAGATATTCCGTTCCTAAGTATGCCTTGCCACCGTCTTTATATGGTATGCTTTTTACGTTTTCCAGCTCTGGCAAGGTAGGCCCTGAATTCTGCCATCAAGCTTTTCCTGCTTCTGCCTCTGAATGCTCCAGCCTGGACCTGCATCTGTATCCATGAACTTTGTCATACTTCCTGCGCGGCTAACGGTGCCTAGCCCGGCCTGTTGCCTGCCAAAACTGTATTCAGCCTTCAAGTTATCTGCTCCGCTCCTCAAAGAAATGCGTTCCTGTCTAGTAGCTTAGGTAAACATCCCTCCAGCTGCAGAGCAAAGGGCCCGGCCTTACTGTCTCCGTGCAAATAATTCATGACTTTCGTTACCATGGTAGGCCCATGCCCCCTCGCATCTCATGTAGACACTTAGACGCTTGTACACGCACTAGCAGTCAGTATAGAATAGGCTTTGTCCGAGAAGACCTTTCCTTTTAGATAATATAGTTCCTTAAACACAAGATATTAGATATGATTTAGGACTAGGTTGTCCTGACACCCCAGACTTTTGTCTCCTCATGTAGGGCTAAATGTCAAGTTCCCTTCACCCTCTAGTTACACGTCAATCACACGTCATGCGGCTGCGCGCGCATCTCTGCCATGTATTTTTGCTGACTTTGCAGGATTCTTTTATGGATCCACCCACTTGTGTCATCATCATAATGACGTTTTTAGCATACGCCTCTATGCACGCCTATTGTAACGCCTTTTTTATTACGTATGTGTATTCTTATCAGCTGTTACGCCTCCTGCATCTGTCTTTACTGTAATGCATTACTATATATTTTATAACCTGTCAATAATGTATTGCTGATCCCTTCCTGAACCTTCGTGGTGACGGAACTCGATTGCCTGGTTCGAACCATCATCATCATTCCTTTGTAAGGAATAAATTCCCTATTATACCCTCGAATACCACGGATTCTGCCTCTTATTTTTACTGAGTTATTCGTATTGTATTTTACCGCATAAATTAAGTCTAGGTAATTTAAATTTACCACACACCGCCCCCAAGCCGACAGACCACGCACGCAACCTGGGCTTCATCCTGGACTCCTCCCTCTCGATGACCAGACAAGTCAACGCCGTCTCCTCTTCATGCTTTCAGACCCTCCGCATGCTCCGCAAGAGCTTCCGATGGATCCCGATCGAAACCAGGGAGACGGTCACCCAGGCCCTCGTCACCAGCCGGCTGGACTACGGAAACACCCTCTACGCCGGAACCACAGCCAAGCTACAGAAAAGACTACAACGCATCCAGAACGCCTCCGCCCGACTCATCCTGGACATCCATCGACGCAGCCACATCTCCAGCCACCTGAGGAACCTGCACTGGCTCCCCGTCAACAAGAGGATCACGTTCAGGCTCCTCACCCACGCACACAAGTCTCTCCACAACCTGGGCCCCAAGTACCTCAACGACCGCCTGACCTTCCACACGCCCACCCGCCAGCTACGGTCCGCTAGCCTCGCCCTCGCCACCGTACCACGCATCCGAAGAGCCACTGCCGGAGGCAGATCCTTCTCCTACCTGGCGGCCAAGACATGGAACTCCCTCCCCATCCACCTTCGGCTGACCCAGGACCACCTCGCCTTCAGGAGACAACTCAAGACCTGGCTGTTCGAGCAGTAGCATCCCCCTTCCCCCAAGCGCCTTGAGACCCTTCCGGGTGAGTAGCGCGCTATACAAGTATTATGATTGATTGATTGATTCTCCAGGCTCTAGGCCTTGTGTCTAGTTCTGTCGTGGTTCTTATACCACTTTATTGGTATATGGTTTGGTACGCCCCTAGGGCCCAAACGTGTATTTGTGCTTTTACTGTTGAATACAGACTTGTAACTTAAGTACTTTGAACTCTAGTCTCATAAAGAGACTAGTGCGCTGTGTTTTATCTTAAATACATATATTTTAAATATATACCTGATGTGGTTGTCCTTTCATTTGGTCATTCAAGTGGTTATAGACTGGTAAAACAAGCTGCTTTACATTCCTTCAAGACTTAGCCTGAAGGCTGCTCTCCATATCTACCACTAGGATAGCTTTCAATAAAGGTTGTCTTTAACCTATCACCATAAGGGGTTGTTTGGACTGATACAGGGTGCCCACTATAACTAGTGAACACAATATATATTAGGCCAACTTCTCACAGAATCGCAAATCTTTTATAACAGTTCTAGCGTCAGCTGAGCGCTGAGGCCACTTCCATAGGAACCTTGACTTACTGTTTGTGGGGCTGCATTCATCCAAAGGGACGTCGGCAGGTGGACAGTCTAATGCTGTCTAACAATGGTGTCTGATCTGGGCTGGCTAGTTTGTAGTCAGGTGTCTGGTGGCGTTCTGTAGTGCGATCTCTATTGCATGCTATGCAGTTATCGATAAAAATGTGGATTTGAGTATTCATCCCTGGCCACCAGTGTGTCTCTTTTAACTCTAATATAGTGTTAGAGATCCCTTGATGTATCAGACCCTTCCCCAGATGTGTTTCATAAATGAAGGATGTCCTACGTTCCGTGTTTGCAATTACTCTGTCCCCCACTCCAGGGATTCGAGCAAAGGGAACGCTGTTCGCATCAATTATATATGAGTATTTGAGTGGAAATTTATTAGGTAACGCTGCACTGCTGCCTTTGCTTGAAGCATTGACAGCCAGCATTATTTTACTGTCTATTTTTGTTTTTGAACGACTGATTGCAGCTACGGAAACAGTTTGCACAGTCCCCTTTGCGGCCTCTTCAGCCAATGAATTCCCTTCAACATGAACGCCATCACGTTGATGACTCAGCATGTGTATCACGTGAGTGTTTTGCAGTCCGTTTCGCAACTGAACTACTTGTTCCCAAAGCGTTTTATGCTTTATTGTGCCACCTTTTGCATCTTTGAAACTGTTTTGAAGCCAATTTTGCAAATATTCATTGTAAGATTGAACACAGTAAAAGGAATCACACACTATGAGTGTGGGGAATTCGCGATCCGTATTTTCAAGTGCCATCTTGAATGCTTGTAGTTCAGAACGCTGAGCTGTACAATCTCCTAGAGATTGCGTTTTTGTGACCATTGGTCTAAATTTGCCATCTTGCATGCGACCTTTAACGATCGCACATGCTGCACTGTAAGCTTGTTTACTCCCCGTAGCAGGTTGTGCAGATCTGTCAGTATAAGTTATAAATTTGTACTGTTCAAGAGGGAGAATTTCAGTAGGCAGAGGACATTCATGTTCGTATTGCAGGAATGCTTGTGTTTTCAAATAAGGATCAAACACATATTCAACATCAGTTGCAGCAAGAGAATTAACCCATTGTAGCCATCTCAGATGTAAAGTTTTTGCATTTGGAATGCTAGCTTTAGTAACTGCCTCCAAGTCTGGTACAAGAGTCACAACCATAATGCGTTTCCCCTGTGCTAGAGCTCTTTCTTTTGCTACAGCGGTTTGAACTGCTGTTGGAATCTTTTCTGTAGAAGTGAAGTGAATTTCATTTCTGCTTGTGTATACAAGTGTGATTTGTATACAATTGGTAATTTTTCACCTTCGTTAAAAGTTAAGTAGGTGAATCCGCATTGACCCGGAATGATTCGGATTACTAAGTTGTGTACGTTTACGCGTGTTTGCAAGTGCTTTGTTGCTAACATGTATGTTTGAAGTGAACGCAGAATTTGTGTGTTCTTGTGTCCAAGTTGTGGTTTTGAAATCAGGTTTGATTAAATCGTAGAGAGGTTTAACCCTCTCTCCGTAATTTAAAATGTAAGTTTTTCCAAAATTCAGGAAACCTAGATTCAAGTAAGTTTTTCAGCGTTTTTGGAGGTTGGAGTA
Source organism: Triturus cristatus (assembly GCF_964204655.1). NCBI lineage: Eukaryota > Metazoa > Chordata > Amphibia > Caudata > Salamandridae > Triturus > Triturus cristatus. Next base: position 35,166,936 of record NC_140593.1, on the reverse strand, counting down.
GCGCACGCTTTTCTAAAAAGTTGTCTGCAAGCTTTTGCCTTCACTTGAAATTTCATATCCTAGGAAAAGGACGTTGAGATGGGCAATTCTGGACTTTTTAAATTGAATTTGTAACCCTCAGAGGCGAAGCCCAATAAAATGATGTTCACTTTGTTCAAGTGCCTGTCCAGGTCATCGTCTGTCAGATATATATCATCGACATATGACAATGCCTCATCATCATAAATTTGTAGTAACTCTGTTACTCTTGCTGAGAGTAACCCCGGGCTGTTTTTGAACCCCTGAGGTAGTCGACAAAATTGACGCTGTGTCCCCATGATTGAGAAAGCGGTCAAATATCTACTTTTAGGTGCAATATTTTGACAAAAGAAACCATTTGAAATGTCGAATGTGGTTTTGTACTTTTTACGCACAATGTTATTCATTAATGCTGTACTGTGTGCATTTTGCACTGCAAATGTTTTGCAACAAGAGTTTAGGTGTCTGTAATCCAAAACTAGACGATATGTGTTGTCCGATTTGGAGACAAGAAACAAAGGTTTGTTCATTGATGAGGTGCATATTTCAATCACCCCCTGGTATTCAAATTGATCTAAAATCTCCCTGACCTGTTTTAGCTTCTTGCTTAATCGGATGCTGGCTTTGTGCAGTTGGTTGATTTTTTTTAACTGGATTTTGTGGTGAGGTGAGTCCTCATCCCATCCTACATGATTTTTATATATTGCTGGGGCCTGGGCCACTGCCCATTTCCTGGCATAGGTATATTTTAAGTGTACTGGAACATCGTTGGAGAAGGCTGGCATAATGATGTCTTCACCATGTGGGCACTCTCTGACCAAGTCTGGTGGCCAGTCTTGTTCTGTTAGAAGTATATCATAACCCCTCAAAAGTCGCTCCCAAAAGAGTTCTTTCACTTTTCGTGGTATGTCTCCCTCCATCCGAAGTGTTATTTCATATAACCTATGCGGAGAACAAACCCTGGTGTCTGCAGTTTCAATTTGAATGTCTTCATTCAAGTCCACTGTCTCCAGAAGCCCCTTTTTTTTTTTTTTTTTTTTTAAAGCTTTATTTAGATTTGCAAATTCAAACGATACACAAATGATAGCTGTGCGTTCACGAATGACAAAGTATGGAGGTACATCATAACATTTCCAGCTTCCTGACAATATGTGTAACTTATGGATGGTATCCGACATCAGAACCCCCTTGATCAATCCCCCATCAATACTTGTCTAAATTGAAACAGATGAAACTGACATCAACAATCCACACCCAGGGTTCATAGCCACCCCATCCCTCCACACTTACCCCGCTACCCTTGTGAAGTCCATGCCATCTACCCCCCCCACAACAAATGCCCCATGGAACATATCATCCCATTCATTCCTGACGTCCCCATTCTTCGATGCCCATATCGACTCGCTTACCCCACTCCCGTTGGAACTATACCGGAATGTGTGGGTGACGAGGGGGAACCGGGGAGGCCCGCAATGTATGTTTTGTAAGGGCCCCAGATGTCCCTAGGACGCGCCGCCGCGGGAAGGAGACTGGAGTAGAGTTCGCTATTCGTGCTGCAGAACGCCATGGCAGTGAGCCACGATTTGACCGTAGGAGCCCGTCTATCCCCCCAGCGCCTGGCGATTTCACGTTTGGCCAGAAGCAGACCCATAGCGGCCAACCTACGAACGTTCTTAGGGAAATTTGCTGTATAGCCCAACAACGCAACCTCTGGAGCGGGAACAAGTGTAAGTTCTAACATGTCTTCTAAGATCTTGTAAACTTGTGTCCAGAATGATTGCAGCCTAGGACAAGTCCAGGACAAGTGTGCGAAGTCTGCATGCGGTGCCGAGCACTTCCAGCAGAGGTGAGGTCTTGCAGGGTCAATGGAGTGGAGTCTGTCTGGGGTCATGTACCAACGTCGTAGGAATTTATAGTGAAGGAGTTTGTGACGACTGTTCAGTGACACCGTAGCAGTAACCTTACAGCAGGCCGTCCACTGCTCATCCGTAATAGGCCTACCCAAGTCCGTCTCCCATTCCGCCCGTGCCCGGTCATCCGTACAAGGGAGCAAAGCCGCACACGCCTTGTACAGCCTCGAGACTATGTGGGCCCCCGTATCCCTGTCAATAACGATGGTAAGGGGTTCGAAGGAAGCAGGCTCAAGGGGGAAACCCTCAATTACCGCCCTGGCAGCGCAATAGAGTCGGCGAAGAACGAACCTATCCATGAAGGTAGCCTCGCTGAAACGCGCCTCTTCCGACGCCGAGAATATGTGCCCTCCCGGGTATAAATCTCCCATCTTGGTGAGGTTAAATTTGCTTAACGTTCGCTGCACAAGCGCCTCATCTGTGCCCGGCAGTAGCCCCGGGTTGCGAATAGGGAGCGAAGAGGAATATAGGCGAGGGTGAGCTAAATAGCTCAAAAGTTTCTTCCAGGCCCAGCTAGTAGTGGACACTGTTTGGATATCCACTGGGCTTCTGGGGATACCCTTGGGCAGAACGGCAGCCAACTGGCCTGGGAGAACAAAGTCTGCCTCAGGGCGCAGAAACGGGATCCTAGCGTCCGGATGGTACCAGGCATAGGCATGTGCACACTGTGCGACCAGATAGTAGAGATACAGATCCGGTACGCCGAGGCCTCCCCTATCTAGTGGGAGTGTAAGAGTCTTCCAGCGAATCCGGGGGTGCTTCCCGCCCCAGACCAGTCGGATCAGGAGGGATCTCAAGGTGGAAAAGAAAGACCGAGTGAGGGGAACAGGGATATTGTTAAAAAGATACAAAAATTTGGGGAGCACTATCATTTTTATGATGGCTATTCTGGCCGACATGGAGAGCGGGAGGCGCAACCAACCCTCTACCTGCATCTCCAACCGCGCCACCGCGCGTCCATAATTGAGGCGGATGATTTCGTCTGTGCTCAAATGGATCTGAATGCCCAAGTAGCGTACTGAATCCGAGCACCACTCCAATGGGAACTCACATTGCCACGGGGAGGTGCCGCTAGTCAATGGGAATATGATGGATTTGTGCCAGTTTATGCCCAGTCCCGAGTGGCCACCAAAGCGTAGGATCTCCCGAATCAGGGGGGGCAAGATTGATATGTGGCTCCCTTACATACAGGATAGTGTCATCCGCGTAAAGGGAGGCAAGCAACGGGCCTGTTCTAAACTGAAGGCCCCTGTGGAGGTGTCGTTCCTGGAAATGCCGAATCAGGGGGTCCATGGCTAAAATGAACAAGAGCTGGGAAAGCGGACAGCCCTGTCGCGTGCCACGCGTTAGAGAGAAAGGTCGGGATAATGTACCGTTGACACGCAGGCGTGCCGTGGGGCGGCTATAGAGGAGACGAGTCGTGGCCAGAAAGTTCGCCGGCATGCCCATGCGTTCCATAACGGCAAGAAAGAATGGCCATTCTAAGGAATCAAACGCCTTCTCGGTGTCCAGTAGGATCGCAGCAGCAGGTGTGGCCAGGTTAATTCTGTGCAGAACAGTGAATAAAGTCTGCAAATTCAGCGACGTCGAGCGACGGGGATAAAGCCCGATTGCATGGGCGAGATAATGAATTCCATCAGCTGGGAAAGTCTGTTGGCTACTATTTTGGCTAGAATCTTATAGTCGGTGTTTAAGAGGGATAGGGGTCTATATGACCCACACATCGATGGGTCCTTGTTTGGCTTCGGGAGCAGGACTACGACCGCCTCTCGAAGAGTAGCCGGGAGCGAACCACGCTCCAACGCCTCCGCATAGACCTCTATGAGCTTAGGCGCCAACAGATCAGAGAAGGCCTTGTAGAAATCTCCGGAGAAGCCATCAAGACCCGGAGCAGAAGAGCTCCGGAGTACTTTAATCGCTCCCCGTACCTCCGCCACCGTTATGGGCTCCGCCATAAACTCCTGCATGCCCCGATCCAGAAACACGAGCGCAATTTCCGACAGGTAGGCGTCCCGAGCGGCCGTGGATTCACCCAATTTGGAGGTATATAACTCAGTATAATAGGCCAGGAATTTGTCCCGAATCTCAGCGGGCTGCGTGCGGAGCGTACCATCTACTCCCCGCACTTCGGTTACTAGGGACTTACTATACGGCGGTCTCAGAACCTGTGCGAGCGTGCGCCCCGGCCGATCCCCTTCCCGCCGAACCACCCGATATTTCCCCAGATATAGGATCTCCTTGTCCGCAGCCTCCCGAAAGTCCAACAGGAGGGTCAAGCGCCTGGCAGACACTTCGTCGGAGGGCGACCGTCGCGCCTCCACTTCAATCGCATCCAGTTGCGCCTCTAAGCGCGTGATTGTTGTGTGTAGCGGCCTCAGGACCCCAGCCTGTTAGCAATGCAAACCCCTCTGATATAGGCCTTGAACCCCTCCCACAGGACAGCCCATGAGTCTACCGAGCCAGTGTTTAGCGCAAAATAGTCTTCTATTGCTTCAGACACCTCATGGACAAAGAGATCATCCAGAAGGGCCCTCCGGGAAAACGCCACTGCCGCTCAAACCCCTCCGGGTGGGGAACTTCTAAACCCAGTACTACAGGAGAATGGTCAGAATAGGTTCTAGGGAGGGTCCCTGATGTGCGAAACCGGAGGGACAGGTCCGGAGATAGGAGCCAGTAGTCAATCCTGGTCCAGGTGTTGTGTTGCCCAGAGAAGTGTGTGTAGGCTGTAGTGTCTGGGTTGCGCCTGTGCCATACGTCAGTGAGAGAGAAACGGGTGCAAAGGTCTAAGAGCGCGCGTCTAGCCCTAGGTTTGGAGTCAGTGGCCCCGGAGGTGCTATCGAGCCCCACATTCAGTAGCAAGTTGAGGTCGCCTCCAAGCAGGATGGCAGCGGGTGCTAGGGAGGCCAACTGGGCAGCAAGCGCGTGGAAAAAATCCGGGGAATCCGTTTTAGGAGCATATACACATACCAGAGTGACCACGTGCCCCATCAGCACTCCTTTCACAATGCAATAACGCCCTTCCCTGTCCCCCAGGAATGTCTGGCAGTGAAACGGGAGCCTTTTATGAATTAGGACCGCAGTGCCTCTAGCATAGTTGCTGAAATTGGAAAAATAGCGGTGGGCGCCCCAGGAAGATGCAAAACTGGTATTCCCCGATGGGTGTAAGTGTGTCTCTTGGAGAAAGGCAATGTCGACCCTGTGTCGATTCAAGTAATGTAGTATTTGTTTGCATTTACGCTGATTATTGAGGCCACGGACATTCCAAGACATTAAGGAGAGATTGGCGGGAGTTACATTCAGACCTATCTGGGCCATCGATGCCAAACTGTTCGTAGCAGGAGCAGGAGCGATGCAGCGCCTCCGTGCACCAAAGATAAGAGCTCACACACAGCCAAGTCATGAAAATCAAACTTAAACATCCCCACCCCCCTCCCCCCACCCAGCCAAACCACGCAAACGTGAGGCAATCCCCAACCTGAAAGAAAAAAACATAGCTCTAAATAGTAATACCAAATGTATACCAAAAAAAGAAGACAGAGCATCATAACCCAGAAGTGCTCCCAACAGTTTCAACCAAAGGGGGGTGACGACGATCCGCAATCAACCCAGCGCTGTATAGCAAATATATACCAATCATTCAAAAAGTCCTCCAATAACAAGAGTCAATGTAAGCTAAGTTAGAGCCTGGGCGCCGTCTCAGCCGACACCTGAGGTCGCAAACAGGTCCTGGCTGTGCGCAGAGCCACTGCGAGGGGGGGAACGTCCATCCTCGTCACCCCCCGGCGGGCCCCGACGCGGCCTGTAGTTGCGACAGAATTCCTGCACCGCCGTGGGGGTATCAAAGAGCCGAGTACGGCCCTCGACGTCGACCCGTAGACGAGCCGGGTAGAGCATACCATATTTGAGGCCCAGATTTCGCAGCGTAGCCTTTGCACCTGTATATTTCCGCCTGGCCTCCTGGACCGTGGCCGTGAAATCGGGGTAGAAGGAAAGTCTCGAGCCCTGCCAAGTGATCTCACCCTTTTCCCTGGCTAGGCGTAGGGCAGTGTCACGGTCCCGAAAGTTCATGATACGGGCAATAAGCGGGCGCGGCGGGAGCCCCGGGTTAGGCTGCGGCCCCAAGGAGCTGTGGGCCCTCTCAACCACAAATCCCGGAGTGAAGGCTTCTCTCCCAAAAATGTCAGTAAGCAACTGCTCTACAAAAACGTCAAGCCGGCCCGTGGCCGTGGATTCCGGAACCCCGGTTATCCGCACATTGTTGCGCCGACTGCGCGATTCTAAATCTTCGTTCTTGATGGCCACTTCTTTCAAGATACGCTCAAGCTTGTCTACCCGCTTGGACTCTTGTACTGCTTTGTCCTCGAGAGTAGAGATCCGGGCCTCAGCTTCTCCCAGACACTGGTCATGAGCCTGGATCTTAGCCCCCATGTTCTCCAACGTCCTGTCCAGGGCATCGAAGCGGCCATCGAAGGCCCTGAAGCCAGCACGCATTTCCTGAAGCCAGTCCGGGGACGGGGCATCGGTCAGCGGGCCGCCGGACGTCCCCTCGGCCGGGCCCGACATGGCAGGGCGATCCCCCGCAGGCTGTTCAGGGAGTTTCTCAAATGGCAATGTTTTCTGTTTGGGGTCTTTGCGACCCATGCCACCAACTGTCCGAGGGCCACCAGCCCGCTGCCTGTAGAGTAAGGTCGGCTCAGCTATGCCGCAGCAGTAGTCCGGCAGGATTGTTCAGCCTGTTGTCAAGCCGCCCAGGTCCCCCAGGTGCCGCAGTGCCCACCGGATGCCGACGCCGACCCGGCTACACCGCGCCGTCGGTCCGGGACCTCACCAGGTGCAGCAGGCAGGGTCCAGAGTGGAATGGGGGGGGGACCATAGCGAAACAGGCCGCAGCCCAGCCCCAGCGGAGCCAGGTAGGGCGAGGGAGGACAACACGACCAGGCCGCAGTACACAGGTCGCGTCCAGAGCAGGCCCGAGGAGAGAGGCGGAGACAGCCCGAGCGCTAGACCAGAGCAGCGTCCAACCCGCCCCCCCACACCGCCAGCGGGCCACCCCGCAGCCTCCCCCCGGTCCCCCGACCGTGAGATCAGGGGCCCCAGGGAGGAGGACACGAGTAGGGACAAGTCAGGCGCGCCCGGCAAGATCCAGGCTCCCGGCTCCCCCCAGCCCGTAGCGGCGCAGGGAGGACCGCAGACACCCGTCAGCCCGCACCCCGGCGCTCAACGCCCCCCCCCCCACACCCCGTCCCGGGTACCTGATTCACCGGAGGCCTCTGGTCTCACACTCCCGTCTGTGCAGCCCGCAGTCGCCCGCCATCTTGGGACCTAGGGCGATGTGTCCTCAGCCGGTCACGAGCGCCCCAATCATCGCCGCGGCTCGCTCCGGGGTCTCAGGATCTTCAGCGGCGCTGCCAGGAGTGCCGCGCCCGTGGCAGGAGGGGAGGAAAAGGAGCTTTAGCGCCGGGCTGGCGGCGGAGCTTCTGCGCCGCGCGGCCATCTTAGCTCGCGGCTTGGCCACGCCCCCCTCCAGAAGCCCCTTCAGGTTCTGGCGAGCTACTGTAACTTCTGCTTTACTATCCAACATTGTCTGTGCCCATTCTCCGTTCTTGAGTTGTGTTATCAGAATCCTCTGCATGTCTTCTCTTCAGACCTGCTACCTTCTTTTTGGAGAATTGAGGTTTTGGTTTGTTTTTCTGAATGTGTTGATCGTCTTTGGACTTCACGCGTTCTTCTTTGTTTTCTGACCGTCCTCTTCTTTCGGATGTCTGTGATGATATCTGAAAGGTACGAGAGGAACGTGTATCAGTGTCTTTATCTATCAGGTTTTCTCAAATCATCCCTATTCCTGAGGTTATACCTCTGTCAGAGGGCTCCTTTTGAGGAGACCTACCTCGGGATTGAGAATCTTTTTCTTTTGAAAATTGTTTATTTTTCCCACTTCTTTTCAGAAGAGGTAGGATTGTTTTTAATAAAAGCCTTTTCAGGACTTTCAGACAATTGTGGTTTAACTGGTTTCCCTCCCAAACTGTCTCGGCCTAATTCTTCATAGGATTTTTCAATTATTCTGGCTAGTTCTTGTGGTTGTTCTGTTACATCAAATTCCCCTAATTTCTGGTGGATCGCCACTGATGCTGCTTCTCCTTTAATATTGGATAATATTATTGTTCAGACCTGGTCGAAATTTTTAAGTAACTTCATACCTAAATTCAGAGCAGGCTCTGCCCCGTATTCGTTTTGAATCTGTTTCAGGACATAAGGTATTACCGCCATAGACGGAACACCAGGTGTTTTAGTGTAGATGGCAGCAAAGACTGTGCCCCAAGTGGTGCAGCCTTCCAGATGTGGTGTGATCCCCTTTGGTAGACAGATTGTTAGAATTCTGTGTTTCTCATAAGGGCTAGTATTAGGAAATACTGCTTCGATTTGAGTAATTTTTTGAGCTATCCAGAATGGAATTTGTTCACGTTTTGTGGGCATTTTACCCATGACTGCGTGTAAAGTCTGTGGAGTGATTTTTAGTATATTCCCCTGGTGAGAGGTTTGTTGCGGAATAACTAATGGTTGTTGGACTGTCAAAGTCCGCATGATGTATTGAACTCAATTGTCTATACATTTTTATCAACTCTGAGCTGAGCAAGTAATTCTACATCTGTCATTTCTTCAATGTCAGGATGAGGTGTGTAGCCGGCTAAAATCCGCCATTTTGCTCCTGGTCTACCTAGTGGACGAAGCCTGGTAATGTGATTGTAATGTTTTAGGGCGCCTTTAAACCAGAGATCATGCTCCTGGTATGTGAGTGGAATTTCAATATCCTTGAAAGGAATATTTTCCTTGGGTGGTTCATCTGCTTTGAAGAAGTGAAATGTTTCAGTTACTGGATTTGATTCTGGGAATACTATCCATGAATAGAATACCTCTGTCTGGTGAGATTTATGTGCCTCCATCACAAAAACTGCTCTACCGCTTCTTGGTGTTAGGCCATGTTTTATAAGTTTTAGAGTGATAGCTCTCCCTAAATTTGGAGCGATGATTATCGCATTTTCATCGGTTTCATCAAAACCTGTATTATCAAAGAGTACCGCGACATTGTTGGGTACAGCTCCGTTGTCCATGCTGTTTTCGGATATTGTTTAATGAAAGTTGCAGAGCAAGTTTCAAGGGAACAAATAAGGTGCACAATATTTTGGAACACTGTATCCTTCAACGTTGAACAAACCAAACAGCTAATACATAGGATTTTTGTCCTACTCCGCTATGGCAGATATTATCCCTACCCACTCCAGACGTCTTATGGAGTATTAGGAGTATGGGTCTCTGAGTAAAGCACGACTGAGTTACTTCAGTATCTAGCATTAAATTACGGCCTTACCAAACTGTTGGGCGCCATGTAGTGTAGTTCCTATATCCCTGATAGGCTCTGCACATTGGAATAATATACACAATAGATTTGACATAGGACTGAGGTCAGTATGTCTCTATCGAGTACATTAAACTTAATTACTTGTGTGTGCCAGCTAACTCAGAGGTCACTAGAAACTTCTCAAATAAACAAGTAGGGATTAGTCTCTGACAACCGCATAAATATGACAACTGTGTTTCCCTTAGAGTCGGAACAATCTCAGAACCGTGGAAACAATAGATAACCGTTTCACTCAGTCAATCGTGCATGCTTCGTTTCTACAGAGTTGCACAGAAATAGGGAGACGGGCATTTCAATAAAAAGGGTTTATTGAACAGTCTTATTTCTCATGCAAGAGATATGAACTGCTACAATCGTAAGACAGGCTGCGAGGTACAATATGTACGAGGTTAGCAGTAAGACAAAATAATACTGCAATAGCATGGTTTGTAGCTATGACATATATTCATGAAAACACATACATAAATAACACAAGCTAAAATGTGATACTCATCTGATGCTTCTAAATAGTTCTACCCCAGTGTACCTAACCAAAGTGTAGTGCAAGGTTTGAAGTAGGTGCAGTTTCTAAAGTATAGCTGGCAATATTTTAGTTTCAGCCAAGAGTTGCCTAAAGTTTCTCTAAGTTCTAGTCAGCTCCATACCTTAGAATGAGAGAGGTTGGAATCTCTTTCCGGGACTCGATAATCTAACACCCTGTAAGGAGAGTCAGAAACACTGGAGTTGGATTCTCTGCGAGGAGAATGACAGAGTCTGTTCAGTGCATCAGGCTGGAACTCGATCTCCTTCAGAACTTGCCATGACGAGCCGCGTAGTCCAGTTGGCTCGAATCATCCGGGAACCGTGGTTTGCCAGGGCAAGTGCAGGCATATTTATACCTTGAAGGTGTTTAGGAATGCCTGCATTGACGTAAAAGTCGGGCATCGGAACGTCCTGAATGAACCCCTAAGAAATAGATGTTCAGGAATACTAAATGATTTCTTGGAGAAATCAATATCCCAGCAAGGGAAATTCCTAAAGGCTTAAGAGTCCGGTTTTCCAAGAACTCGTTGTGACGTGGATGGACGGATGTAGAAGACCATGCCTGTATTTGGTTAGCATGGATAATGCCTAAATAAGGGCAGGATTTGCTATGCCTAAATAAGGGCAATATGAATTGTATCTATACAAGGGCATAAATCGGTAAACCTATATACGGAATCTAAATCTACACACAACACCACCACAAACCGTGATTCTGCCACAATTTATCGATCAGCACCAATATTACACAACGGGTCGTGCCGGGCATAGTCCCTTCCAACACCCACATTTATTTGGTATTGACACTTACAAGAGGCCTTGGTTAAAGTTCCAGGATTTGTTTGTTGGTTTGAGTAAAGCAACACACAGCTGCCCAGTGGTATAAAAACAAAAATGAAAAGAAACCCTGCGTTTTACCTCTGTGACGTCCGGGTGCAATGAGCTATGGATGTGGGCTAACATTGCTGTACTGGAAATGTTAATTTAACATTGTTGCACCGCACAGGAAGGTTTAACACTGCACCACGGCACAGGCAGGTTTAACATTGCTGCACTGCAGATGTAGGTTTGGCATTGCTCCACTGCATAGGCAGGATTAACATTGCTCCACTGCACAGACACGTTTAACATTGCTGCACTGCAGATGTAGGTTTAACGTTGCTTCACTGCACAGGCAATTTTAACATTGCTTCACTGCACAGGCAGGTTTAACATTGCATCTGATAGAAACTACTAGCCGCAGATTCCTTAACATAGAATTATCCCCAGGCGGCAGACTGGACCCGGAAAATCTTTGCCACAGCACCTCTGCGCGCCGGGGGTGGCACCACGCAACCCCGCCCTGACGTTGTCCGCAGACGTGACGTCAGCAAGGTCACATAAGTCCCACCCCCGGGTGGGCTGACATCAGTTTCCTTCTTTTCCGCGTGCAACGCGGATCCGGATCATGTCCCTGCCTGTCTTCAGGCCTTTTTTTTTTTTCATGCTTCGCGTGATGGGACAGTGTGCAAATGCCTTCAGGCTTTAAGGCGTGAAAGTCTTGTGCACGTCAGATGTCGGTGACGGACCCTCATCTGATTTGCATGTGGTGCTTGGACGAGCACCATGATTCCACGGACTGCGACGCTTGCCAGCATCTGAAGCCTAAGTCCCGGCGGGAGCGCTGTATGAAACTCCTTTTGCCCCAGTTGTCCAGGTCGGTGTCAGCTCCGCGTCTGTCCCCTGCGGAAGGGTCCAAGACTCGCCGCTTTCGCTTCCGGCATCGCCCTTCACCGAGGCCCCTAGGGCGTTACTCGCCCATCGGTAAGTCCTAGAGCTTGTCCCCGAGGCCTGGTCCCCGGGGCGACTAGGTCCCAAATGGAGGCCTATGCTGTGGCTCTGCAGGCTCCCTTGGCCCCTCCTCCTCCTGGGACGCCCGCGGATCCCTTGCCACATGTGGGGCCTTCCGTGGTGTCGCCGGCAGCTCCGGCCCCAGCGGGTTCCGCTTCAGGTGTTGGAGGTGTGGTGTTGTCGGGGGTGCGGCCCTGCGGGGTTCCCCTCTTCGGCCCACAGCACCTCTGCCTGCTGCAAACCCGAGGGGGTCCCTGTGGTGTCGCAGGAGTTCGCCGGGACTCAGGGCTCGCCCCCTGGTTCCCCTTGGTCTTCTGGACAGGAGGCGGCCTTGCCTGGAACCGAGCCGGCGCAGATGGGTGTCGGCCCTGGCGGCGCCACGGGTGCTGGCTAGGGGCCGGGGCATGTCCCCGGGTCCTTCTCGTTTCTCCACGCAGGCGGCTGCTTCAACGGAGGTTGAGTTGACTCCTTTTCGGCACCATTCTTTCGCCGCACCGGAGCCGGCCCTGCCCATTCTCCTGGGCCGCAAGTGGTGGAGGAGGTCGTTTCGGCGTCCCCTCCGGTGCCGTTCGACATCACACCGACGACTGTGGTGGACTCCACGGAGTCAGGTCGCCGTTGGGTCGTCGACTTGTCTCCGGAGGCTCCTTCCTCCCCAGAGGTTCACCAAATTTTTGTCTCTTCTTCCCCGGAGATGGGCCGCCGTGTCATGGCTTTTTCACCCGGCATCTTCCAGGGAGGGCTCTTCGCTGTCCCCGCTGCCTCAGCCTTCACCAGAGGCGCCTCAGGTACCCCACTCGTCTGTCAATCTTCCACCGTTCCGGGGCTGGCCGTTTCTTCCTCCAGGTGGATTCGGGGATGGCGGGCTTAGTTTACAGCCATCGCTCACAGAGGAATTGCTTTCCCCCCTCGACACCCTACGGAGGCGTGTGTGGCCTTTGCCCGGGCCATTTCCACGGCTGCTGGCATTTTGCGCATGGGCGACTGTTATCCCATTCCCCATGGACCATTTGCTGGAGGTTCTCCATCAGGGCTCTGGTGGACGGGAGCTGCGTCTTCCCTTTGAGGCTTCACTCCATAATGCTCTTCTGGGAGCCTGGGGGCGTCCTGCCACGGGGATCCAATCACCCAAGCTCTCCTCCACCGCCACCGTCCTGCTCCACATGACCCAGTCTACCTTTCTTTCCACCCTTCAACCCAGGGCCCTCTTCTGCAGACAGCTTTTCCTTCCTTACCTTTGGTGTTGTTGCCTCTGTCTCGGGAGGCCCGATGGTTGGATTCATGGGGGCGGAACCTCTTCGCTTCCTCTAGTGCTGCTTTGTGAGCGCTCAACACGCTTTGTGTGTTGGCCAGGGCTACTTCCAGCCTGTGGGATTCTGTGGAGTCCCTTCTGTCTTCTGCCTCTCCGGCGGATATCTCCGCTAATCTGCGGCGCCATGTACTGGATGGCCGGGAGCTGGCCGCGTTTATTCTTCATTCGGCCCTGGACGTTTCTGATGCTCTTGGCTGTACAATGGCAAGCTCAGTGGCTCTCCGTCGCCATGCTTGGCTGAGGGATAACGTTTTCCCTGAGAATGTGAGGGAGTGTCTTGTTGACCTGCCCTTTGATGGGGTGCTTTTGTTTAACACCCATGCGCATGCTGCCATTCAGCGGCTCCTTGCAGAGCTCCGTCCTCTTCCTCCTCCTCACCCTCCATAAACTTGGCATGTCGTTCCTCTGCTGCTTTATGGGCGGTGTAGTTTGGTTGGACCATCTCTCTGTTCTGGTGGGTTGGCGTGCCTTCGGGTCCTTAAGTTAACCCCTTTGTGCTGTTGGCTGCTGGTACAGCCCCTTCGGCTTTTGTGGATCTTTTGTTGTGGTCCACCCATGTGTGTCCTCAGGTTGGGTGTTCTCTGTGTTTTTTGATTGTCTGATTGACAAGCAGTCTGTGGTTCTATATTTGCAGGTCCTTTATGTTCTGTCCTCTGCAGTGGGATTTTTCCCTAGGAGGTGTTCCCATGTTTTAGTGGGACGTAGCCTACCCTATGTGAGGTACTTGTAGCTATTCCATAGCTCTGTCCTGCGTTGGGGAGGTATGGTTGCCCCCTTTTTTTTGTGTTCCCTACCTTTCCTGGCATCACTGTATACCGCTGGTGCGGTCTCTTACATCTTGTCCGGGCGCAGCTTGCGCTGCTCCGGGTTCTGTATTCTCGTGTTCATTACATCGCTTGACAAATTGCCCTGCTGTCTATGGTGTCATGTTGTGGCTTTTCCACCTTCCAGTCCGGCGTTTCGGCCTGGTCCTCTGTTTGGTGTTCCAGGGGGGGCTGGGTTTCTCCTGGCATTTCCTGTGTTATGGTGGACGGCTTGGTCCGTCCTCCATGTCTTCCCCTTTTTCTCTTCTGGCTGGCTCCATTTCTCTTCGTGGGTCGGTGTGTGTCTATTGCACGGTCCTCCTTTGGAGCTTGCTCTGCATTTTCCTGGCTTCTGCCCTCAGCCTGTGCCTGGCTTGTTTTGGGTGTGCAGCTCCATGGTGCTGTCTTCTACCGGCTGTGCGCGCCCGCTTATGCTGGCCCACCGCCATGGCCCCTGTTGTGCTGCCTTGTTCTGCTGGGGCTTGTGCACCTGCGCCTTTCTTCCTATGCCTGCGTTCCTTGGCTGTGGAACCTTCCTGCCTTGCCTGCTTCCTTGCGGCTGATGCCTGTTCCGCTGTCCTCAGTCACTGTGTGTTTTCCTACGGCGGGCTCTGCCTCTGGTTCTGCCTCTTCTGCCTGGAGTTGGGGGTCGTTCTTTCCTTCTGGGTGCTCCTCTACGGCAGTCTGTCCCTACGAGGGTTGTGGCCGTTGTACCTTGCATGGGCTTGGGGTCTCTTGATCTTCCCTTTTCCTTGCTGGGGCCAGGTGTTTCTTCCTAGTGGGAGGTTCTCTCGCAGGCCCTCCTCCCCTTTCGGTATGGCTTGGGTAGAATCTGCGGCTAGTAGTCTCTATCAGATGTACAAGTTACTTACCTTCGGTAACGATGTATCTGGTAGAGACGATTCTAGCCGCAGATTCCTTCATGACCTGCCCTTCCTCCCCATTCTACGAGGACCTTTCAGCCTGGTCTTCTGCACTTGCCTCCCTTCAGGTGGCATTTGTCTTCTACGGGTGCTCTCTTTCTCTTCCTTCCTGGCGGGGTGCCTTGTTCTGTTTAATGGTTCCCCTCCTTCTTTTCCGGTGATTGGAAGGTCGGTCCATTGGACGGCCAGTTCGTGTGTACTTTCGCATCCCTGCACCCTGGTTCTTCCAGTGTGGGCCTACACATACTCTCCTATGCAGTCCTCTGGGTTGGGATTTCTTGGCTGTGCCTCCGCCCTTCGTTTTTACAGGGGATATGACTCCTTGGCGGTGTTGTCTTAAGATGCTTGTTGTTGCTCCTCTGCTCCGGTCTTTTTGTCCTTCACCTTTATAGGTTGTGGTTGCGGCTTTTCTGTCGTCTGCCACGTCATTTTAACATGTTTTTTTCTGCCTCCAGGGAGGTTGTTGCCTTTGCTTTGCAAGAGTTGCTTCTCAGATCGGTGCTCTTTCCCTTTCCTTTCCATGACTTTCAGTAACGCAGTGCTTGGCACTGTTTCTAATGGTGCTTCCTCACCATTCACTTCTTCCCTTTTTTTTCACTGATTTTTTTCGCACACTATTCCCATACTCAGTTTTATTTGTGATGGCTCCACGTTGTGGCGCGAAGAACTTCTGTGAAGAAAACTGACGTCAGCGCGCCGGGGTGGGACTTATGTGACCTTGCTGACGACGTCAGGGCGGGGTCGCGTGGTGCTACTCCCGGTGTGCAGAGGTGCTGTGGCAAAGATTTTCTGGGTCCAGTCTCACGCCTGGGGATAATTCTACGTTAAGGAATCTGCGGCTAGAATCATCTCTACCAGATACATTGTTACCGAAGGTAAGTAACTTGTACTTCACTGCACAGGTGTGTTTGCTGAGTGAGGAATGTCTTGACCTTAAAACCACCCAGAGTGCTCGATACAAGTACATGCTTATTGCTCATGAATAATGGGGATATCTTTGATTGTAACAGACTTCTGTATCTTAATCTTTGAAGGGCCTGGAATCCCAAGACCCTCACCTGTGGAAAAACAGCTGAAGATTGGTAGCCAAGCCCTGCGGAGGGAGCTGACAGCGGTGACCATGAGGAGACCATGGTCGTTGGTGGCTTCCATCCTGGACCTGAGATGTGCTTCTGCTTGTCTTCTAGTATTCGCTGCTTCACGACACTTCTAAATGAGTCGCTTTCTGGCCGGAAGTATCAAGCCGACCAAGATATGGAAGTAGGCGAGACAGTAGCCCGGATCACATGAAACTGTAGGAACGTTGGTCATGGGCTTTTCATCATTTGGTATCTTGGGAACTTTTGCCATTCACCGAGGGATCAGCATGTCTGAGTGGGAGTGGGTGGTATGTTGATTACGCCAGAAAACCTCTGCAATGAGTCCTGCATTGACCCACGGCTGTGAGCCCTTTTCTTCATGTCCTGGGGCTGTTACCAGTTATTGGATAGAAGCTTTGTTGAGTTCTCTTCTTTAATGCTGGTGCTCCTCAGCTTTCTGTATTATTGTTCTCTAGCACACTATAGTGTCTGCCGCAGTCCGTCAATGGGGCAGAAGTGCCAGACCCAATACTGCATATTGGGAAGTTTAGGGTTGCCCTAGCTAGACCACTCGGTTGGTTTGAGCCCAATAGGCTGAATTTTCTGGACAATATTTAAAATATCCAACTCATCACTAACTCAAAATGTATAGGGGTGATGCATGTTTTCCAAAATTAAGAGTTGGGTGGTGTCTGGACCTGTTCATAAAGGTCTGTCTCCATTGAACGTGGTGACCCCGGATACAGCCAGACAGGATCATATTCAGGGGAGAGCAGCTAAGGTGCAACACTGAGTTTCCATACAGGAGGACTACACCTCGATTTGAGCTGGCACCCAAAGTATGCCTCCAGGGGTGCCGACCTTAAAAACTGCACAGCGTGAAACTAGAGTGCAATGAGCAATGTTTTTGATTGATTTGGGTGGGGGGTAAATGGTACTGTGGATACCCTGTGTACCCACAGACTCCCTGACTAAGATTGGTGTGGACAGGGAGTTATTGTTGGGGGGCAACCCTGACTTTTTCATTCTAATTGTTTGGACGTTGGGGCAACAGCCACAGCCCGCTTCTCAGTGCTAGGGGTTTTACTAAAAGGAAATCCCTTGTCAGCTACAGACACATGAGGACTCCTAACTTTACCACTCCTAAACTGAGAAAAATCCTAATTTTAAGACTTTCGATATTCACAGAAGGCATTTAGGAGTCCTAAAGTTAGGACTCCTAACTTCTGTGAATACCAAAATGAGTAAGTGCCTTCTGTGAATACCAAAATGGTAGTAAGTTTAGGATTTTGTCTTAAGTTAGTTCTGTGAATCGGTCCCAGTGTCATGAAATGTTAGGCATTGAAGCGTTATCTTGGTGAGTCCTGATAGGCAAACAGCCTTTACAATGTTGACTAAACTACCATGCAGTGCCCTTATCATGCAATGCCTTTACCACGCATGTCTTTACAATGCACGGAAAGTATATTTGAGGTAAGTGCGTGCTTATATGTATATATGTGTATGTGTGTGTATATTATCTACTGGCGGTCGCCAGTAGATAGTTATAGTTAGGACCGTGTTTCCATAGGAAATCTCAAAATTCTATTTTGAATAACTTTGGCGCCGGTTGACGAATCTTCACGAAATTTTCAAAACTAATGAGGCGCTCTGCTCTGCTTCTACCCTGAAAGTCTCGGGGCGATTCGTCAAGCGGGGGCTGAGAAAAAAGGGGGTCCCAAATCACGTTTTCCCCATGCATTTTCCCATAGGACCTTTAGTCGAAGGTACAGCCCGAACGGCTGAACAGAATTAATTGAAATTTGGCAGAGAGGTAGTCCTCAGGTCAGGGATGTGCCTTTTGCATATGTGGAGTCAATCTGTTCAGTAGTTCCTGAGAAAATTGCAGTTAAAAGCACATACATATCTATAGCCGTGCACCGTGCGCGCACCGTAACGTGCACGAGCGTAATTCTGATTGGTTGTTACATGTCAGTCAACGTTCGAATCGGTCGAAATCAGGAAGCGTCGGCCGCCATTTTGTTTGTTTTCAGTGCGAGAGTGGAAAAGGAAGGTGGCGAACGGGAAAAGGGGGCAGGGTAGAGAGTTCCTGACCCCCTTGCCTTGGTCAGGGGGTCCCTGAAGGACCCCGAAGGCAGAAAAAAACATACATTTTTTTTTTTTAAATTGCGGGGGTGCGCGCACCGTGCGCACACGGTGAAAAACCATTAAAAAAAATAATTAATACGTAGTTTATTGAAAAATAAATATATAAAAGAAATTATAATACATACATAATTTAGCATTTCAAAAAACGTACAAATTCGCTGAAAAAAAATATAGGTTTCACACACGTTATAGTTGGGAATTAGCATTTAAAAAACCTTGCAAATTCACTTAAAATACCATAGGTTTCACACATGTTATAGTTGGGTGGATATTTCACTCGTAAAAAAACAATGAAATTCCCCCGTTATAGTTAGTTGAGATAACTATAAGTCGCGCGACCGCCACTCTATCACAAGGATGATGTCATGAGTGATGTCATGAGTGATGCCACTGACCATGTCATGAGTGATGTAATATGTGACGTCATGAGCAGAGGATTGCGGGTGCGCGAGTTATAGTTATCTCAACTAACTATAACGGGGGAATTTCATTGGTTTTTTACGAGTGAAATATCCACCTCACTATAACATGTGTGAAACCTATGGTTTTTTAAGTGAATTTGCAAGGTTTTTTAAATGCTAATTCCTAACTATAACGTGTGTGAAACCTATGGTTTTTTCAGTGAATATATAGCGCAGAGATACTAGCGCTATATAAACCTACAAATAAATAAATAAATAAAATATATATATATTCCAAAGACAGCTTCAAACGCCCTTCCACCGAAGGTAATAAAGCAGGAGAACAGCACACCAGGAGAATCTACAAAATTTTATTGTACACAGAAAGCAAGACGACGCGTTTCGGCGTTAAGACTTTTTCGAGTGAGTGCTATTGGGCAAATTCCCTTAGAAATAAGCACCAGTGTTTTTTCAAAACATGGAAAAACATGGAAAACATACTACACTGATAAACGGAGCTTTGTTATTGCAATCGCCAAATCAATTATGTCAATACATATATATGTAACAAATTCAAATTCATTTCTCCGATACCTGCTTGTGCCAAATCAAATAAATTACTTCATATAAGCGACACTGAATTGCACTTATTGAATTAAATAAACGATATGCATTTGTCTGTGCCTCAATATATTCAATGAAGTTATTTCGTTTTGACAAAAAATGCTCCGTTTGTATACATTTTTCATAGTTTGAAAGTAGATAAAGGTGTCTATGCTAGGGATAATCAACAATAATAGTTGAACATTCATAATTGTGTTTTCATAGAGGCTTGAGCAATTAGAATTAAGACGAGCAAGGGTACATTACCCATAATTCAGTAACTGTCTTGATAATAACTATTGCCGTATGTTGCGCTTTGAATTCAAAGGATTTGTTACTTATTGCGGTTTAATCAAAATTTATGAAATTATAATCCGTGTTGATGTAGCAATATCCGTATACATGGTATTTTACAAATGATTATTGCGGACAATTACCTATTGTCTGATTTAAAACGTAATTTCAAATGCAATTATGAATATTCAACTTTGTTGATTATCCCTAGCATAGACACCTTTATCTACTTTCAAACTATGAAAAATGTATACAAACTGAGCGTTTTTTGTCAAAACGAAATAACTTTATTGAATATATTGAGGCACAGACAAATGCATATCGTTTATTTAATTCAATAAGTGCAATTTAGTGTCGCTTATATGAAGTAATTTATTTGATTTGGCACAAGAAGGTATCGGAGAAATGAATTTGAATTTGTTACCTATATGTATTCACATAATTGATTTGGCGATTGTAATAACAAAGCTCCGTTTATCAGTGTAGTATGTTTTCCATGTTTTTCCAGGTTTTGAAAACACTGGTGCTTATTTTGAAGGGAATTTGCCCAATAGCACTCACTCGGAAAAGGCTTAACGCCGAAACGCGTCGTCTTGCTTTCTGTGTGCAATAACATTTTATACATTCTCCTGGTGTGCCGTTCTCCTGCTTTATTACCTTTGGTGGAAGGGCGTTTGAAGCTGTCTTTGGAAATTATTGCGGTTGCTGTAGCCGCGGAACCGCCACCAACATCGTGGGACTGGCGAACCGCTAAATATAGCAGCCTGGGACATATATATATATATATATATATATTACCTACTGGCGGTCGCCAGTAGGTAGTTATAGTTAGGACCACGTTTCCATAGGAAATCCGCAACATTCTATTTTGAATAACTTTGGCGCCGGTCGACAAATCCTCGCGAATTTTTCAAAATAGGTGGGGCGCTACGCTCCGCTCCTACCCTGAAAGTCTCGGGGGGATTCGTCAAGCGGGGGCTGAGATAAAAGGGGGGTCCCAAAACGCGTTTTTCCCATGCATTTTTCCATAGGACCTTTAGACACAGCTACAGCCCGAACGGCTGAACAGAATTACTAGAAATTTGGCAGAGAGGTAGTCCTCAGGTCAAGGAAGTGCCTTTTGTAGGTTTGGTGTAAATCTGTTCAGTAGATTCTGAGAAAATAGCCTTTAAATAAAGATATATATCTGAGCCAGCTTACGGTGCGCTTACGGTACGCTTACCGTACGCGTACGGTGGCGTGCGCGAGCGCAATTCTGATTGGCTCTTAGATCTTAGTAAACATTCGAATCGGCCGAAACCAGGAAGCGGCGGCCGCCATTTTCTCTCTCGCACTGAGAGTGTGGAATAAAATACAAAGCACAAAAACATGTAAAGGGGCTGTTTGGACAGCTCCAAAACACCTAGCCATGTTGAGGGAGTCCCCAAAGATCCCCCAAGGCCAAAAACGGACTTTTTATTTTTTCGCTAATTTTGACGATTACGCTTACCGTACGCGTACGGTAAAAAAATATAAAAAAAAAAAAATTATCCACACTCTCCCCACCCCGTGTGCAAATGGTGCCCGAAGGGCACCATTTGTGCATGGCTTATCCGAGGTGTGAAAAATTTAAATATTACCTTTCAAAACGAAGTGCATCATATGTCCTCCATGTGCGCACGGTGCGCGAAGCGCATCGTGCGTACATGGCCCATCTAGCGTAACGTGGGCACGCGGTGCACGTAGCGCACTGCGTGCCCACCGTGCGTGCACGGCACTAACTGCGTAAAGTGGGCGCGCTGTGCGCGAAGCGCACCGTGCGCGCACGGAACGAACTGCGTTAAGTGGGCGCGCACGCCACGAATGGCGTAAAGTAACTTAGCATTTAAAAAACCGTACAAATTCACTGAAAAAACCATAGGTTTTCGTCACGTTATAGTTAGGAATTAGCATTTAAAAAACCTTGCAAATTCACTGAAAAAACCATAGGTTTCACACATGTTATAGTTAGCGGAAATTTTACTGATAAAAAACCAATGAAATTCCCCCGTTATAGTTACTGTAGGCAACTATAACTCAGGCGACCGCAATCTTCTGCTGATGACATATGTGTCTTTATGAAAAAAAAATATTTGTAATATATGTATAGCTAAAAATTTATGGAAGAAGACATGGGCAAATAAGTGTCTAAATACAGTATTAGCATCAGCAGAGGATTGCGGTCGCGTGAGTTATAGTTGCCTGCACTAACTATAACGGGGGAATTTCATTGGTTTTTTATCAGTAAAATTTCCGCTAACTAGAACATGTGTGAAACCTATGGTTTTTTCAGTGAATATATATATATATACACACATACCTATATATACAGGTGTGTGTGTGTGTGTGTGTGTGTGTGTGTGTGTGTATATATATATATATATATATATATATATATATACACACACATACATATAGGCACTCCTTGCGGTCCCTGCCCCACGGCCTCCAACAATCTCTGCAATGTGGGCACAGGTAAACACGTAAAAAACTAACTAATCACAATGATGAGGGTTTACTACTCAGTGTGCACCAGTGAGTGTGTAAAATACAAACAATCTCAATTAATAAATTCTTCCACTCAACTTCTAGTGGCCCACCGTCAAAGCCACTAATGTATACAAGATAAACAAATAGTAGAAGGAGCGGAATAATAATAATACCAATTCAAGCAATTAAATATTGCAATCCAAAAGATGCAGTCCAAAACGATCTTCTTCCAGTTAGATTCTTTAATTTAATTTATTTTTTTGAGTATTTTCAAATGGATTACTCCAACAAATTGTCGTGATTAGTACATATCCACCAAGTTGATTGCAACAATCAGAGCCTTCATTCTTTCAAGAATTTCCATAAGCGATCTTTCTCCTATACATTCACAATTTGTGCATTTTCAATAAGTTGATTATAAACTCTAAACAACCATAGCCATATTTTAAGCAACCACAGCCAACGCGTTTCGTCCCTTTTGGGACATCATCAGCGCTGTAAAAATAGAAAAAGAAAATAATATCACTTAAACAGTACATTATAAATATCTTTATCTCATTGTCACGAAAACAAAAATATGTATATACCATTTTGGCTTTGAAAGTCCTACCTATTTAACAATCTTAGGCGCGAAAGATTTAACCCAAAAAACAAGATCCTATTGACAAAATTCACAGAACCATATATACTCACAATATCCATTAATAGTTCCAATGTTTATAAAGTTACCCCCAATAGTTCCAATGATTATAAAGTTACCCACAATCATTCGTGCCTTGAATATGTTAAAGTTCATTAGGCTGAATATGCCCAATAGCCTCTTCTAGGTCCCAATGCTGTGTGAATTATCATGAGACAGCCAAATGCAAAAAGATTTTAGCAAATTTTTCGTGACTAAAGATTATTCCCACATTATATATTATTATAGCAGAAAAAATCAACTCTTCTAGTTATGTGCTTACTAATTAAAAGAGCATCCCTTATTAAGTATCCTACCTACAATCATGTAGATAAATTGTAACATACCTCCTACTTGTTCCAAGCGTTACTTTTATAACCACCTAAACTATCGTCTGTGCATTATTTTCTTGCTTTTTCTTCTTATTCCTTTAAACCTTCACATAAAGAAACCCATGAAATGGCCACTTCCTCAGTCACAGTCTAAAAGTATAATGACAAAGGGCATCCTCATTACTATTAATTAAGAGACCCCGGATAACAATATACCAGTTTACGCTAGACTTTTCCGCTAGAGAACATACCTTGTTGCCTAGTCAATTTCTTTCCAATGATCATATCGTCACTCCAGCCGGTCCGATAAATCCGTTCTGGTGCACGTGTATCCGCCACTACGCTATTTAAAGCTGCTACGCACCAATCATAATTCACGCTAAGGAGTCAACCAATCAGCAAGCTCCCATTATTGTTTCCCTTCTGGTCCGCGTGGTTTAAAACCTATCAAAATGACTGACAAGTTCGTCCTTATTTCACATAGGAACCGCAAATATCTTAAAGCCGAATCTACCAATCCAAAGCGCCAGTCTTTATTTCTTCTAAAACCCCATCAGAGTCATGGAGATTAACACACAATCCAATGATAAGGCTTGTCCGATCAGCCAATCACAAGCACTTATGTATTACAAGCATGTTTCCTCCGTGGTCCGCTACTCTATTTCTAAGATTAAAAAGCTAGTAACATCGCGTTTTTCCTGAATACAGATAATTTCCCTTTTTCGTAAGTCACTGAGAAACAGGAAGCAATGAAATTGTTTAGTACACTATATCGTGTTAAATATTTCCGCCTGTTTGCTGTCTTTTAATCCATTCCCAAATCAACCAATCCAAAAGCACCGTTTATATTGGAACAAAGTCAAGATCTATTCAGTTAGCGCGTAATCTGGTTACGAAACTTCCCCGGGCGAGCAATCACTAGCAATGAAATGTTATGCACAAATTTCCTCTGTGGTCCGCTGTTCAATCACCCGAGTTGAAATTAAATCCTTCTTATCAAACGTTAATCAAAATAAAAAACTATAGAATTATTTCCTATCTTATTGTTGTTTTTTCTCAGTCTAGTTTAGAGACTATAAAGTCAGCCACCCATCACCATAAAGAAACATAATCTATTCTCATCTTCCAGTTCCATTATTAATAATCTACTATTTTTATTAAATCAATTTAACCTCGTATTAACCCTAATGAAGCAGTAATTACAGTTTTCTCCCACTTTTAAAAGTGCAAGGCCAAATTAATGTGCCCCGCCTTATTGTTACTAAATTCAGGCACTTTATCCTAGTGGTTATTACGTCCCATGATAATCTCATTACACATTGGAACCTCCTAATTAAAACATGTATGTCCACCTCAACCAAAATAACCTGTATTATCACTATCTTCAATTTTCTGGAATAGCCACAGCATAAAACCAATTGTATGGTCTAACCCTATTCAGTTTGAGTTTGAATGGCACTATGTTCTTGTGCTATCCAATCTGTGTTATTCCAAAAAGTAATGAAGCTCGCTATCACTATTGAGTCCCAGTTCCACAGATCTGCAGCGACTGATCCATTGTGCTTCTTCTTGTCTAATCTTCAGTTCCCAATTACCTCCTCTACATCCTGGGATAACTTTTTGTATACCATGAAACCTTACTCCACTTTCCCTCGGGTGAGCTTCCCTGATATGTTGATTAAGTGGGGATTTAATGTCATGATTCGCAATGGAACGTTTATGTTCCTGAATTCTTAACTTCAAACTACGTTTAGTGCTTCCTATGTAGATCTTTCCACATGCACAAATTATAACATAAATAACCCCCACACTATTACAATTAATAAATTCCCTGACACAATAACATTTGTTGGTATTATACCTGAACTCTTTGATTTTGTTGATGCCTAAGACACAAACATTACATAATCCGCAAACATAAAAACCATTAGGCGGAGGTGGCAACCAATTCAAACCACACTTTTTATAGGTTCTATATAATTTCTGGTAACCATTTCCCTTTATAGTAGGGCTTCGTTTGAAAACCACCCCAGGTATATCTCCAATCACATTAGTCAATCCCGGAACTCCTTTCAAAAGACTCCAATTCTTTCCCAGAGCCTTGAATATTTTGTTTTGTTGCGAACAATACGTAGTCACAAATGCAATTCTCTGCACTGATCGATTTTTTTTCTTTTTGTGACAGATTATTAGCTCTCTCTACCTTCATTATTCTGTCCTTAGCCTTATTTAAATTCCTCTTTAGATATCCCCTACACATTAAGCGTTTTTGGAGATTCTCCAATTCCTTAATAAAATCCCTTTCCGTACTACAATTTCTTCGAATCCTGATCATTTCTCCAAACGGGATTCCTCTGGTCACCGTTACTGGGTGAGCACTATCCGCTCGTAATATAGAGTTAGTAGCTGTACTTTTTCTAAACAGCCTGCTATTAATGGTTTCCCCATCAATAAACAATTCTACATCCAAGAAGGCTATTTTCTCAGTGCTATGATTCATTGTGAAAATGATATTGAAATTATTGCAATTGAGAAACTCCAAATACTCATCCAATTCTCCTCGATTACCCCTCCAAATCATTAAAACATCATCAATAAAGCGGACCCAAAATAGAATGTGATGCGTCCATTTAGATGCATTGCGGCTCCAGACATGCTCCGTCTCAAACCACCCCATAAAAAGGTTGGCATAAGAGGGAGCAAACCTGGAACCCATCGCAGTTCCCCTAATCTGGTGGAACCATTTATCCTCAAATAGGAAAAAATTGTTCCTCAAAATCAATTGACTCATTTCCACTAGCATTTTGGTGTGGTCTCTCAAACTAGCACTACGGCTTCCCTACATAAGAGATACCATGGATGTCCTTAATAAATTGCAGGACATCAAATGGGAACCAGATATGAGTCTAGCAACACTTGATGTGGTTGGACTATACACATGTATAGATCATGATAAAGGTGTTCAGGCTTTGAGTCATTTTTTGGGAAGCCGTAGTGCTAGTTTGAGAGACCACTCCAAAATGCTAGTGGAAATGAGTCAATTGATTTTGAGGAACAATTTTTTCCTATTTGAGAATTAATGGTTTCAACAGATTAGGGGAACTGCGATGGGTTCCAGGTTTGCTCCCTCTTATGTCAACCTTTTTATGGGATGGTTTGAGAGGGAGCATGTCTGGAGCCGCAATGCATCTTAATGGACGGATCACATTCTATTTTGGGTCCGCTTTATTGATGATGTTTTAATGATTTGGAGGGGTAGTCGAGGAGAATTGGATGAGTATTTGGAGTTTCTCAATTGCAATAATTTCAATATCATTTTCACAATGAATCATAGCACTGAGAAAATAGCCTTCTTGGATGTAGAATTGTTTATTGATGGGGAAACCATTAATAGCAGGCTGTTTAGAAAAAGTACAGCTACTAACTCTATATTACGAGCGGATAGTGCTCACCCAGTAACGGTGACCAGAGGAATCCCGTTTGGGGAAATGATCAGGATTCGAAGAAATTGTAGTACGGAAAGGGATTTTGTTAAGGAATTGGAGAATCTCCAAAAATGCCTAATGTGTAGGGGATATCTAAAGAGGATTTTAAATAAGGCGAAGGACAGAATAATGAAGGTAGAGAGAGCTAATACTCTGTCACAAAAAGAAAAAAACTGATCAGTGCAGAGAATTGCATTTGTGACTACGTATTGTTCACAACAAAACAAAATATTCAAGGCTCTGGGAAAGAATTGGAGTCTTTTGAAAGGAGTTCCGGGATTGACTAATGTGATTGGAGATAGACCTGGGGTGGTTTTCAAACGAAGCCCTACTATAAGGGAAATGGTTACCAGAAATTATATAGAACCTATAAAAAGTGTGGATTTGAATTGGTTGCCACCTCCGCCTAAGGGTTTCTATGTTTGCGGATTATGTAATGTTTGTGTCTTAGGCATCAACAAAATCAAAGAGTTCAGGTATAACACCAACAAATGTTATTGTGTCAGGGAATTTATTAATTGTAATAGTGTGGGGGTTATTTATGTTATAATTTGTGCATGTGGAAATATCTACATAGGAAGCACTAAACGTAGTTTGAAGTTAAGAATTCAGGAACATAAACGTTCCATTGCGAATCATGACATTAAATCCCCACTCTATCAACATATCAGGGAAGCACACCCGAGGGAAAGTGGAGTAAGGTTTCATGGTATACAAAAAAGTTATCCCAGGATGTAGAGGAGGTCATTGGGAACTGAAGATTAGACAAGAAGAAGCACGATGGATCAGTCGCTGCAGATCTGTGGAACTGGGACTCAATAGTGATAACGAGCTTCATTACTTTTTGGAATAACACAGATTGGATAGCACAATCGCATAGTGCCATTCAAACTCAAACTGAATAGGGTTAGACCATACAATTGGTTTTATACTGTGGCTATTCCATAAAATTGATGATAGGGATATAACAGGTTATTTTGGTTGAGGTGGACATACATGTTTTAATTAGGAGGTTCCAGTGTGTAATGAGATTATCATGGGACGTAATAACCACTAGGATAAAGAGCCTGAATTTAGTAACAATAAGGCGGGGCACATTAATTTGGCCTTGCACTTTTAAAAGTGGGAGAAAACTGTAATTACTGCTTCATTGGGGTTAATGCGAGGTTAAATTGATTTAATAAAAATAGTAGATTATTAATAATGGAACTGGAGGATGAGAATAGATTATGTTTCTTTATGGTGATGGGTGGCTGACTTTATAGTCTCTAAACTAGACTGAGAAAAAACAACAATAAAATAAGAAATAATTCTATAGTTTTTTATTTTGATTAACGTTTGACAAGAAGGATTTTATTTCCACTCGGGTGATTGAACAGCGGACCACAGAGGAAATTTGTGCATAACATTTAATTGCTAGTGATTGGTCGCCCGGGGAAGTTTCGTAACCAGATTACGCGCTAACTGAATAGACCTTGACTTTGTTCCAATATAAACGGTGCTTTTGGATTGGTTGATTTGGGAATGGACTAAAAGACAGCAAACAGGCGGAAATATGTAACACGATCTAGTGTACTAAACAATTTCATTGCTTCCTGTTTCTCAGTGACTTACGAAAAGGGAAATTATCTGTATTCAGGAAAATACGCGATGTTACTAGCTCTTTAATCTTAGAAATAGAGTAACGGACCATGGAGGAAACATGCTTGTAATACATAAGTGCTTGTGATTGGCTGACCGTACAAGCCTTATAATTGGATTGTGTGTTAATCTCCATGACTCTGATGGGGTTTTAGAAGAAATAAAGACCGGCGCTTTGGATTGGTAGTTTCGGCCTTAAGATATTTACGGTTCCTATGTGAAATAAGGATGAACTTGTCAGTCATTTTGGTTTTAAACCACGCGGACCAGAAGGGAAACAATATAGGGAGCATGTTGATTGGTTGACTCCTTAGCGTGAATTATGATTGGTGCATAGCAGCTTTAAATAGCATAGTGGCGGATACATGTGCACCAGAACAGATTTATCGGACCGGCTGGAGTGACGATGTGACCAATGGAAAGAAATTAAGCAGGCAACAAGGTATGTTCTCTAGCGGAAAAGTCTAGCGTCAATGGGTATATTGTTATCCGGGGTCTCTTAATTAATAGTAATGAGGATGCCCTTTGTCATTATACTTTTAGACTGTGACTGAGGAAGTGGCCATATCATGGGTTTCTTTATGTGAAGATTTAAAGGAATAAGAAGAAAAAGCAAGAAAATAATACACAGACGATAGTTTAGGTGGTTATAAAAATGACGCTTGGAACAAGTAGGAGGTATGTTACAATTTATCTACATGATTGTAGGTAGGATACTTAATAAGGGATGCTCTTTTAATTAGTAAGCACATAACTAGAAGAGTTGATGTTTGCTGCTATAATAATATATAATGTGGGAATAATCTTTAGTCACAAAAAATTTGCAAAAATCTTTTTGCATTTGGCTATCTCATGATAATTCACACAGCATTGGCACCTAGAAGAGGCTATTGGGCATATTCAGCCTAATGAACTGTAACATATTCAAGGCACGAATGATTGTGGGTAACTTTATAAACATTGGAACTATTAATGGATATTGTGAGTATATATGATTCTGTGAATTTTGTCAATAGGTTCTTGTTTTTTGGGTTAAATCTTTCTCACCTAAGATTGTTCAATAGGTAGGACTTTCAAAGCCAAAATGGTATATACATATTTTTGTTTTCGTGCCAATGAGATAAAGATATTTATAATGTACTGTTTAAGTGATATTACTTTCTTTTTCTATTTTTACAGCGCTGATGATGTCCCAAAAGGGACGAAACGCGTTGGCTGTGGTTGCTTAAAATATGGCTATGGTTGTTTAGAGTTTATAATCAATTTATTGAATATGCACAAATTGTGAATGTATAGGAGAAAGATCGCTTATGGAAATTCTTGAAAGAATGAAGGCTCTGATTGTTGCAATCAACTTGGTGGATATGTACTAATCACGACAATTTGTTGGAGTAATCCAATTGAAAATACTCAAAAAAATAAATTAAAGAATCTAACTGGAAGAAGATGGTTTTGGACTGCATCTTTTGGATTGCAATATTTAATTGCTTGAATTGCTATTATTATTCCGCTCCTTCTACTATGAGTTTATGTTGTAAACAGATTAAAAAGGTCAGCTCCCGCAGCAAGAGCTGGTTGTGGCTGCTGGGGCCTTCGGGGTCCCCTATTGCCCCCTACTTAAAATGGAGGTGTGGCAACAGGCACCCACTTAATAAAAAATATGCCGTCCCCCGCCTTCACACAGTGTTCTGGCAGGGGCCACAGTTTCCCTTGGGATTCCTACACAAACCCAACTAATATTAAAGATGTCAATGTCCAGGGTGGGCACCGGGACACCCACAACATCATTTATTTTGTTAAAATGTGGCAGGAACTTCTCATTTACTATTCACAGCTCCTTGAAGGAGCGCCCCATGAAGCCATGCCAAGGTTATTTATTTTTTTAGCTTGTTGATGTCCCTAGAAGGGGTAGGAGGACCACCAATCATTTGTGGGGGGGCTGCATGGAGAGCAGTAGCCCACAACAACATTCACATAAATACATTTGATTAAATATATTTTTAGTCTTTGACAAAGATGATATGTTTTTTTTATATATATTCCTATGCTTACCCCTTGATAAAGCTAATAGGCCCACTTTGTATATTTTGGTTTTGTGACTCTTTGATGAAGTCAGTAAGCCTGCCTGAGTGCGTCCATGACCTGCGGGACCAAACGCATGGTACGCATGCCAGAAGGCTGCGTGATGTGGGAGGTAGGGCATTTGTAGGGGGTTGGGAGCAGGGCCCGGCCGCAAGCCAGGCCGTGTGCTCAACCCCACATTGCTCATGATTGAAGGTCACGGGGGGTACTGCCCTTACAGGGGGTTGGATTCAGGCTTCGTGCCCAAACCCACACCGCACAATGCGAAATGAAGTGCACAGCCAGGACTTGTCTGCTTGAAGGGGTTGAATCTAGGGCCTGGCCGTGTACAGCATGTAGTAGGTAATAAAATAACTTAGTTAAAAAAAAATATATAGAAATTCACTGTGAAAAAACTAACTACAAAGGTTAAAGTTACATTATAGTTTAAAATTGTGATAGCATCCTACTTTACATTAAAAGAAACCCTAGAAGTTCACTGGAAAAACCAAAGAATTAAGCAAAGTTAGAGTTAGGTGAAAATTTCAGTGACAACATAATTATTTTACAAAAAAAAAAACTAACATTCACTAGTTATGATTACCTGGGGTAACTGTAACTCCCAACCTTTCCATGAACAGCTAATTACCCCACATATTACATCACTGATGATCTGTAACATCATTGAATGACATCACTGTGACATTTGAAATTATGTCATTGATGATAAAACTGTGCATAGAGTACAAGTTATAGTCACTAGAGAACTTTATCTGGTAAACTTCAGTATTACATTAAGTTTAAAACATTAGGTTGTCACTGACATTTTTATTGAATTATGTTATTTTAACCTCTGGTTTTTCAGTGAAGATATATATATATATATATTAGGGGTGGGCTGAACTCACAGAATTTGACTTTGTGGAATTCTGTGGTGTTCCACCATTGTGTGGAAATAGGCAGGTCACGCTGTGATTTGGTATCCAGGAGTTCATACCGAACTTTAGAATCAACACGAACGGCACCGCCATTGCTGCTGCTCAAGTAGATTTTCCACTCGTGCGGCAGCCTTCTGACTGTGAATGGTCGCTATTGCCTGCATTAGACAAATCTTACTGGATGTCTCCCTATCAACCAGAAACCGCATTAGGGGATGCCAAATCTCACCTGCGCTCGCCAGCTTACCATCCTAGAGCCGGCGCGAGAGCATTTGTTTTTTTTGCCATGAGGCAATTGGCAGAATTTGTCTGGAACTCCACGTTACTCTTGTAATTCCGGCTGCAGAACGGAATATTTTGCCCACCCCTAAAATATATATAGAAATATATAGTAAACTTACCTTAACTATACTTTCCTTGTGTGGTAAAGGCATGTATTTTATCGTTATACAGCCGGCTTGAAGTCAGCAAAAGAGATGTAGGTTGTGGCTGTCATGCGTGGCCATGAAGCACATTTGTGCTTCTTGCCTTGAGTTGTACCCGTGGGCACCAGTGCATATGGAGGACCAAAGGATGTAAAATGCACTATTCTAAATCCCGTCATGTAATATTTTGGAAAGTGCAGCTTTCCACAAAGTTTTGCAGTAGGTGTACATACTCTTGTAATTCCAGTGCTGGAATATTTTTGGTAAAGTTAAAAATTCACCAAATATTTCAAGAAAAAGTTGAAATGTAGTAATTTTGCCTGAGGGTGCTGCTCTGAGCATACCGGGCAGCAGGGGCTAATGTGCTGGATGTGATCTATTTGTCTTGAAGAAAGCTCAGGATGCAAATGTGCTGCGGGCTTAACATATGGGGCAAGACTGGAACTTCTAAGCGGGATCCAAAGAGGCAACTATGACTGAGCCTGGGTGGGGCGCGCCTCTGTGTGCCTGGGTATTTGTCGGCTTGAGCTGCGGTGAGCACCCCTTGGTTCCCTCCACATTGGAGGAGCAGAGCTGCCACAGTAGTCACATTGAGGATTGTAGATACTGAAGGTGCTGCCCTTGTTGTGGCTAACTAATGCATTTGTTCCCTCTAATACATTTTCGTAGAATGGTGAGAACAGGACTCCTCAAGTGTCCTAGGGGAGTGGAGTGGACACCAATGTTTTACACATATGCACATGTATTGCATCTTCTGCTTTAAGCTCCAGGCACTGTGTGGAGCAGCCATGAGATGGGGAGTTCTTGGGCTCATCCTATTGACTTCTGTAAGTGATATTCTAGCCTAGGGCTCTCCCTCTTTGGAGCATGTTTGGTTGCTAATATAGAATAACAGACAAATAGAGCTGTATTCCTGAAAATGTCAGGAGGAAGCATGCACACTTTAAATGATAAATGTAACTATCAACAAAGCTTGACTAGTCACTTCTTTTATTAGTGTTTAACCAGAAGCAGCCGCTCGCGGCCATTGCCAGGTGACACCAGCAAGCCGTAAAAGGTTAGCGCGGTGCTGGGGCAGGCAGATGCATATTCCTCCAGCGCATCGAATACTGTTCAGGGCTCCTTGGGACAGAGCACAATGAACACATGTATGCAGGTTCTCTCATCCACAGAGATACCGATTACAGGAATCTGCCATGTCTGCAGCCTGTCTTAATGCAGTACACATTCACCCTCCACTGCCGACTAGTCATGCAACATGCTGCACTCAGAACTCTGCCCAGCAGGGGCCTGATTCACAATGGTAAATTACACTTTTGAGCACCTTTACCACTCTTAGCTGTCCACAAAATCTGAGTGGAGGTGACTTCTAAAAACTAAAGAGTTTAAAGTCCAGCACCTCACATGGCCAACCAGTGGTACTGCAACACCCTCCCATCAAAAATAATGAAGGTAGGGAATTACAATTAAACCTCACAGGAAATATTACATTATTTAAAATAGTTGAACATATCAATTAATAAAAATGAATGTTAAAAATTTATAAATTATTTTCAAAATATTTTAATCTATTTTAAATTTTAAAATGACTGTAACAAATGTAATTAAACAAATTATTGTGCTACTTTTCAATAATATTATAGATCACTTTGAGCAATTATTAATGCATATCTTTCTTTAGGCAGGACTGTGTACCCTCCCTATTGTAAGGTCTATGAAAACATTTGAAAATGTATTTAACTCGAAAATAATTATTAAAAATATTTTAGACTATAATGTAAAATAATTTCATGTTGATGTTAAATTTGAAACAACATGAAAAAGTACAGCACTATTGACTTTCAAAGACATCATCAATTAATTAATAGAAACATATTATTTACAATTATTTTTATCCTGCAGTTTAAATTCAAAAAATAACTCCCACCTAATGAAAACAAAAAATATGCATTATTAGAACATTGGAATGTTGGGAGCTCCATTGAAAACAATGGAGCGCTCCGGGCTTATAATGGCTGGTAGAAGCCCGGAGCTC
The DNA here is from genome assembly GCF_964204655.1 of Triturus cristatus. NCBI lineage: Eukaryota > Metazoa > Chordata > Amphibia > Caudata > Salamandridae > Triturus > Triturus cristatus. The sequence goes on along the minus strand of NC_140593.1, from coordinate 35,133,572 downwards.
CAACATTCCAATGTGTCTTTGAACAAAGGCTTCAGGGAGCCTGAGGGCATTTGAATCCCCTCGCGCTCCCTGAAGGCTTTGTTTTGTTAGAACATTCTGCCCTCTAGTGGCAGAATGTTCTAATAGCCTTATAGCCCTTCGTAGCGGGGCTATACCGGCTTTTAAAGTCCCTCTGCTTTGTTAAAGTCCCTCGCCTTCGGCTCGGGCCTTTAACGCTGCAGCGGGCCTTTGATAGCCGGTATAGCCCGCTACGGCGGGCTATAAGGCTATATTAATGACTAAAGGGATGCAAAGAATTAAATGTTAATTGGATTAACATTTTTCTGGAGTTTAAGTTAAAAACAAATCCCAGTTAATAAAAAAACATCATACATTAATATTTATTAAAACTGATGTACAGAAGTAAAAAAGAAAAAACGCACATGCTTCAATTCAAATTATGGTAGTGAAATATTTTATAATCGAACAGTAAATATGCAGTTTTCAAATATTTTTTACAATGAATTATTTATAGTTTTTACTATTTTAATACATTTAATTTAATTTAACATTATATACTAGGATTTTTTTTTTGAATTCTCTACCTCCATTACTTTTAAATGGAATACTGTTGCAGTACCAGTGGTTGGCCATGTTTGCTGCTGGACTTGCTGTTGATTTTATTATTATTTTTTTTAGTAGTAAGTTACACGCTAATATTCCAAATAGCTAAAAATATAATTTACCTATGTCAATCAAGCCCTATAAAAATAGACTCCAGTTATGGTGGCTCTGTGGGCTTTCTGCCGCTCATTGGCTGCTTATCGTCCAGGCAAACCGCTCCTGCCCCAGAAGTGTAATCTGTTGCCACCAGGTGTAAGACTTCTTGTTTCCTGGTATGAGGGGACAGTCGTAACCTACAGCTATAGGTGAGGGTTCTTTTTTAGAGTACCCTGGCCAGAGACCAAGCTCTGATGTTAGTTATCACAAAAACATGAATCGACTGCAGTGGACTCAATCAGGATTTGTGGAGCTCAGCTGCTTTACCCATGAGGGTCTCAAGGCGCTGTGGGATCATGCTGCAGAACCATGCTGCCTGTTCCTATTGGTTGAACACACAGGTCTTCAGGTCCTTCCTCAAATGCTGGAGCGATGATGAGGCTCTGAGGTGCAAGGGGAGGGAGTTCCATGTCTTAGCCTTCAGGTGGGAGAAGGAGCCGCATCTGCTGTTTGCCCAGTGGATGCGCTGGGTAGCTGCTAGGGAGAGGGATCCATAATGGAGTTCAGGCGTGGGAGTGTGGTAATTCACTTGTTTGTCGAGGTATGTCGGTCCTTCGTTGTGTAGTGCCTTATAAGCATGGTTGAACAGCTTGAACTGGCATCTCTTTGAGACAGGCAGCCGATGGAGTTTCCTGAGGTGAGGGGTGATGTGCGTCTGTCTGGGGAAGTCGAGGATGAGTCTGGCTGCTGTGTTCGGGATGGTCTGGAGTTTCCTCAAGAGTTGGGTGGTGATTCCTATGTAGAGGGAGTTGCCGAAGTCGAGTCTGCTGGTGACGAGGGCTTGCATGACAGTTCATCTGGTGCTGGGTGGGAGCCATCTGAAGACCTTCCTGAGCGTTCAGAGGGTGAGGAAGCAAGCGGAGGAGACAGCACGGACTTAGCTTCTTCATGGATAACTGACTGTCGAGGAGAACTCACACGTTGCAGAGTCTCATAGTGAGGGAAAAAACACATTTCAACCAAGGAAAATGTCAAACACGAGCAAGGCTGTACACGATCCTTAGTCAAGCATAGTCTTTCAGCCCATTAATAAATTCTAGTAATAAATAAATGTATCTTTGGCTGGTTAACCCTCCGGACCACAAAAATATATAGCCCTCGTATGATGTATCAGAAATTACACTTTCCTCTTACTATGCAATATATTTTCTTGTTTTTAAGAGAGAACATTCTGCTTCTGTGGCCTTACATTACAGAGGGGTCTTTTTCACTTGGTTATCTGCTGTCTGTTCTTTCCTTGGTTGTGAAGCTTGAGGTTGTTTCTCCTGCTGGGGACTGGCTGCTGGATGGGGAGGTACAAAGAAACCCTGGTCAGATGCTGGTGGTCAGTTGGCGTACTCTCTGGGAGCTGCTGGGGGTCCCCCGATCTGCCACCCTTAAGCCTCTGCCCAATATTATCATGTCATGACTGTTAGTACCATACTCTCATTGCCTTGGGACAGAAGCCATCACTATTATCATTGGGCTCGTCATGGTTTCCACCTGCACCACTCTGCCGTTTTACTGTCTTACCAAAGCATTACACCAGTTCTGGAGTGGTATCCCTTTTTATTTCTCAAATGACTCTTCATGCTGGATCCATAGTCCAGCTCTACTTTTGTTTATTCCAAATCTCTTGCCTCATTTTGAATCAACTGTGTTGTGAGCAGCAGAAGGATCCACACATTTAACCATAAGATGCAACCAGGTGTTCTAAGCTGGCTACTTCATGTTTTCTGCCTGCTTTTCTTCTCTGTCCTTTTCCGAGCCCGCAACCCCCTGGCCCAACCCCACAAGATCTGAAGTGCACCGGTGTTGAAACTTATTCTTGCCCATTGACAAGAGTAATAAAGATTCCTTTGGGGAATTGCACCCAAGCCAGTCTCCCACAAATTGCTGAGGTCACATAATCCCTCCCGCCAGCCTCCCTCCCTAGAGGACAGCCGAACCCAACCCCACCAGTCGCGTCAGAGTTCTCTACTCCCCTCAGTTACTTAACGTTTCTGGACGCACATAACAGACTAGGTGTAAATTCTTGTACACTTTTTATGAGTCTGCTGATCTTGTAAAAGTTTGCTGATAGGGTTCACCCTATTGTTTTTCTCTCTGAGTTTGATCCATTAAACAGTACTTACCTCTATTATTTTCTGTCATAGCTCAGAGGCACGAGGCGGGGTGATAGGCAGATTAACATAGACCTTAGTACACACTGCTCACCTAAGTTGTCACAGCAATTCATGGCTCTGCTTCCTCTAGCCTCTCAACTTGTTTTGAAGCACAACCAAGTCGGTCTCTCTCAACCAATCTCCGCCCTTTTGTGCGACCCGATGTAGCGCCTGCTTCGCATCTCACTTCTGCAGTCCAGAAGAACGCTTAAAACCACACCAGTGCTTAATTTGTAAAAAAAAAAAAGAAATGTGCTCGGGCCCTTTAGGGAACTCTGCAACTTGCACTCCCCGCTGTCCCTGCCATCTCTGCCAAAGACCGTGCCAACACAACTAGTATGCATCACATTCCTACAAGTGCGATAATTCAGACTATTCCATGCCCCAAAACTGTAAGAATGGCTTGGGGGGAAGTTATGGGCCATTTCTAATGTATATCACATTAATACACAGTTATTGTTCTCTGTAAATAGGACAGACAGCGCCACCATGTGGCAGAATTTCATAAGCATCAGTGTTGACAATTGATTGTCAGTGCTGCGCACCAGAAACCACCTGGCTCAAATGAAGCACTGCTCCACACACACAACCCTTGTCAGCTCAGTCCATCTGTTATCTGCCCCGCTCAGGCTCCACCTGCCCACACCACCACCCCTTTGATAAGACTGAATTTCTGAACATCTCATTGATGAATGGTTAAAAAGTGACTTTTTTTAAACCTGCTCAAATATTTGCCATTATGTTTTGCCTATGTAACTTGTTGCTATGTATAATAATTTTTTTTTAACTTGAAGAATAAAATGCACCTTTAATGTTGTCACTTGTGTAAATCGTAACAGTGGCCTTCCATTCTACAAGGACCTGGTGTGCTGTTCATAACTGCACAGTTCACAAGACCTCAGTTGCCCCGGGATCCATCTGCTCTGGCAGGACCCGCCCCCCCCCCCCCCCCTCTTCCCCCTATCCAAATGAGCTCATTTCAGCTCTGCTCTTCTTCAGGAGTGTGCCAACTGACACACCATTGTGTGTAACACAAGAAATGTTTTGTATCGGTTGGGAGAGTTCGACAATTGCATATAACTGTAAAGCATATATCCAATGTGTATGTCATTTTGATTTCAATGTGTGTGTAATACAAGACTAGTGTTTTATACATACGGTGTGGAGTATTTTTATGGTGTATGTAGTGTGTTGCAAGGGTGGTGCTGTGCCAATACGTTTTACACTTTGTTCTTGAGGATAAGTCTGACTTCTCTCTGCCAAGCTACCTAAGGGAGAGCACAGGTTATCGGTCACATGTATTGTATTCAGTTTACCTAGGACGGTGGATTCTGTCCAGCAACGATGCATACCAGTCAGACAGGAACCGTTGGGTCTAACAGTGCTTCATTTGTGTCTTCCTGTCTGATGATATATTTTCAAATATTTGTCCAGTTTATTTACAGGCATTTTTGGTGTTTTAGAAAAAAACTGACATCCTACAGCTTTTCTTTTCAAACTCCTTGTACTGCAGCACAGTTGTCACATAGTTCACTCTACAAAATAAATCCTATCATTTTGCAGTCAGAAAAAGAAAAGTAAACACCAATCTACATTTTAAAAGAATAAGCTGCAATTTCTCAGATGGCAAAACCTGGCATCGGATCTCACTCTTTGAATGCACAGCAAATGGCACAAGTTAAAAACAAAAATTAAAGAAATTTTTATAACTAAGTCACCTTTTGAACTGCAGCATGGTTATTTTGAGGGTGCTACAGCACCCCCCCGGACCCTCACTTCTAATGCCTATGGTACCAGCTGTTCTCGATGTACAGTAGGAGTTTCCTCAGGAATTAAAACTGGCCAAAGCACATCCTGGACACTTTTCTCACCTGTGCCTCGAGCGTGTGCTTGGTGTCCAGGTATATACCAGACTACGCACATATGCAGCTGGGGAGGGGGGGTTACCTGAAGTCAACGGCCAGTAGACCCTCAGCCAGACATGAGATGCATTGGTTATAAGCTGCATCTCAGTTCTGGTTGCATTTACCTTTTTAAAAACAAATTGCCTCCTTCCAACAGTGTGTTAAAGTGAGGCATCTGGTCATAATCTTTGCATGATGTTTGAGGTGTGCTTTGTCACTCAGATTTAACAGTCCAAATGCAATTTTGGTATACTCTAGAAACAACCCCTAGATGAAGGAGAGTGACCGTGCAGAAGTTAGGAAGTGGGGACAGAAGTGGCCCCTGGGCACACCACGGTTCAGGATCGTGGGTGTCTGTTGAAAAGGCGGTAGCGAAATGCTGATTATTCCTATTATCGGGCTTTCCAGTTTCCCGCAACAGTAAGCGCCTAGACACCCTCCTTGGGGTTTATTTTTTGCTCTGTACATTTTTTCTTTCATTCGTTCACATCATCTGGTGATGGTCAGAGGGACAATAACTAATCCTTTGATAACTTGTCCACCCAGCCCTGCTTCAGTTGGGGATGTTGTCAGGATAGAATGATCTATGGGGTCAAAGGCCACTTAGCGGTATAAAAGGAGCAGATCCCTGATGCCTCAATTGTCAACAAGATGGCACTGATCCTCAAAAACCGAGCGGATCACCAGTTCTGTGCTGTGCCCTGGCTGGAATCCACAAGATCCTTTTCTTCAACAGTTCGATGGAGCAGTTTGAAGATCAGTTTTTCCAGTATCTTCCCAAGGAACGTGAAGTATCTTGCCTCGCGTGGGCAGTCCACACCGCGTGAGCCTGGGTTTGTCCTTGTAATGCTTCGTGAGGCTTTGCATGACACGGACTTGTGTTCGGACAGTTGTAATGTCAGGTGGAGAAGGCTTGAGAGCTGTCCCCGTGTTCTGGTCTGTGGGATGATGTACTCCATGTACCTTGAGATAGCTTCCCTATCTCCGATGCATTAGATTATTACATACAGAGTGCGGTGACGAGCAGGCTCAGCATTCCACACAGAACTTACAAAATGGCTGGAAGGAAAGTGTCTGGAAGCTACTGAGGTCTTGTGGTACAAGGGCTGGTTGTCTCAAAGGGGGTTCACAATAGCAGTCATCCTAGCAAGAGCTTTGATCCAAGGAATGACTGAAGAAGCTCAGCAGCTGTGGTTTCTAGGGTATGGAGAGGAGTTTCATCAGTTGGGTTGGACATGAGTCTGGAGAGAGCTCTTCTTATGAAGGCTCGCGACGGTCGCTTTAAGGTCCTTCATGCCAATCGGCTTAGGGGTTTTGGTTTATAGTCAGTGGTTTACCTTGAAAAGAGTGTCCGCTGTAGTATATTTTTTCTGCCGGGGTGTTCTCATATTGTTGACATTTGGCAAGATTGCCCCCCAGATTTTGGGGGTGTAGAACCGCGGATGAGATTGTGATCTTATACAGTTTGAAACCTGTCTTTGAAAGGTTTGCAGCTGCAGAAATCCTATAGGAAATATAACCGTCCTTGGCATTCATGGTTTTTAGATTAGTGGGTGGCGGCTGAAGTGCTGTACTTTTATTGACATCACAGTTTCTGCACCAATGTCTTTGTTCTCCGTACTTTTAGTTTAAGTGGACTTAATGTAACAGAGAACCAATGGTTTTGTTTAACTGCGAGCATTGGCAGGTCCTGAACTGGTGGTGAGCACTGACCCAAGGCAAAGAGGCGTACTACCATGAAGTTGTCTCGAGGGAGGAAGGCTCTATTGACTGGACTTTGTGTCTGAGTTGAACTAGTTAAAGGACAGAGCTACTGTGCCAAGGTGGCAATGCCTCAAGTGAGGGGATAAGTCTCCTTTTAATACAGGTGGACTGCTACCTACTTACAGGAAGGAAGACCTCCAAAGGTGCCCCATAGCAGTCTGTCAGGATGAGTGAATGTGCCCTTCTTACAAGCAATCATGTGGACCAGTAGGAGTCCAGCCGCATCGGTAGGCGTATTAATAAAGGGATGTAAGAACGGCTTAATTGTAAAAAAAAAACAACAAAAAAAACAGTAAGAGCCATGCCAAGTTTTCTTCATCTGCCTTTGTGGTTTTTGGATTGGCTTATTCCTTCTGTTCCGCAAAGAGGAGGAGGAGGAATGAATGACTGGTCCGGTCTCATATAATGGGTCCAGTGCCTTCATTGGTGCACTAGAGTGTGACGTCATTTATACACTAGACTGTCTTTTGTGTTTTCTTTTATAACTGGAACATGTTACTCTAGGGTGAAGTATGTCATTTGTAAAACATTTTTTTAGGTATGAAGAAGTAAAGAAGATTGTAATAATCTTCGACTCTGTCTTTAATTCAGTTTAAACCTTCTGTCACAAGGGTGTGAAAGATTTTAAATTGTGGGATGACAGAAGACATTTTTTTATGCTTTTGGGAGAGATTGGTCATAAACAACAGGGCTATACCCAATTCACCCTATGATACCTGGGTATAAGGGACAATATATATAACCAGGAGAAAGAAGGGTATCAAGGAAATAATACATCAAACATTCAAGAAGAGAGCACATTTAATTACCCCTTCACGAGTATCAAATATTCATTTTGAGTACATCTGACATCATTTTCAAAATATCACAACAACAGGCGCTTATTCAAAGAAAGACACAATGGCATAAATCACACAACATCAATTCTGTACATAACACACAAAATCTACTACACATAACAATTAACCTACATACAGATTCTTTAACATCAGTGTCCCCTTCTAAATTGCAGGCGAACCACTGGGAGGTAGTCGAACACAGGGGGAAACACAGGAAAAAGGGGGCAAAAGTGGCCCGAAATATTACAAGTGTCTCAATAACAGTCAATGAATCACTAGGACTCTGGTGACTCCTCCATCCAATGTCTGTCAGACTTTGGGAGAGATTGTCTCATCCTAGAATCGCAAAAAAAAAATCAAAACTTTTCCGGTGAAGTCTGAGCAAAGGAAGACCAATTGGCATTAAAAATGAGTTTTAGGAAGACTTGTTAGAAGATTCTGTCATAATTGCCAATTTCCCTTGTAAATGGAGTGGTTAATGACTGCCAAGAACTTGCAGAAGACAAGCAGCAACAATTGTGAAGTTTAAACGGCCTCTTTCCTAGAGCTCACACTCAGGTGTGCAGGTAGCGGGCATAACAATGGGCAAACGGTGCCCCAGGAGCCATTGCATGCTACCGATATCCCTTCACGATGGGGTACTTTTTAGATCTCACCTAAGACAGAAAATGCACAGGCAAGACTCATAAATAATAGAAAGAAAGCTTAACCCTGTCACTGCTAGGCCTTTTACCCCCTGTACTAAGCCTTTTTTGGCTATTTGGGGTAGTTCGCATTTAGGCCTCCTGTAACTTTTTTTCCACATAAGGTATCCATGCCAAATGTCTGTCCTTTTCTTACAACATCCTGGGGAATGTAACCCCTTCACTGTTAGGCCTTTCCTCCACCTGTTCTAAGCCTTTTTTTGGCTATTTGGGGTAGTTCGCCCTTAGTCCCCTGTGACGTTTTGACCACATAAGGTATTCATACCAAATTTGTGTCCATTTCTTATAACATAGGGATTCTAAAGGTACCCAGGGTTTGTGGATTCCCCTGGATGGAACCCAGAAATGTGCCAGAATTCAGAAAATTGTTTTTTTTTGGGGGGGTGGGGGAATTGGAAAAAAGGGCTACAGATGAAAACGTCTCCTTTTTTTTCCTGCAAATGGTATCAACAAAGGGGTTGTAGTGCTGAAATCACCAGCTTTTAGGGACAAGCAGACTTTTGTCAGAAAAGCAAAAATGTTGATACAGTTTTGGCATTTTTCTGGGACATTGCCTATTTTTGCTATTTTTTGAGCTTCAGTTAATGGTAAAAATGGGTATGAAAGCAATGATGGATCCTGAAAAGCTATACATTTCTGAAAAGTAGAAAAAATGTTAAATGCAGCAAGGGGTCATTTGTGTAGGTTATTCAAGGTTGTATAGAAACTAACAGATAAAAATAGAAAAAATTGAAAATGAGTTAAAAAAAAAAAACTGCCATTTTTGCCACCGTCTTTACCTTTAACTTCTACTAAGTATGACAGATGTTTGAAAACAATATATCATTACATCCGCTAGACCCTTATGGTTGTGGGGATATATAGGACTTGTAGGTCTACTAAGAACCCAAGGAACCCAGTGCCAATAACTGAGCCGCATCTTGTAATGGTTTTCTATTGTGTACCTGGTATATAGCAATTCATTTGGAAAAATATAAACAGGGAACAATCGGTTTGAAAGTCCCCTATGTATTTCTGAAATGGGAACTAAATATAGAGTTTAGAAATGGTGCTATTTGCACATCTCCGAAATTGTGGGTAGCCATACCAACATGTGAATTATAGGTCATTTTTCAAAGTAACTTCTTTTTGAGACATTGTCTTACATTTGGAAGGCAGAAATGCATTGAAAGTCAATAGGTAATAACAGTTGCTCCCCAATTTTGTGTTCCTGTAAGTCTCCCATTAAAAATGATACCTCACTTGTGTGGGTAGGTGTAGTGGCCACGACAGGAAAAGGCCCAAAACGCAACGTGGACACAGTGGAAACTGACCCTTTTTTTGCAAAGTGCCTAGCTGTTGATTTTGAAACATAGTTCTGCTGCCAACTAGGGAAACCTAGCAAACCTATACATTTTTGAAAACTAGATACTAGATACTCAGGGGAATCCAGGATGGGGTGACTTGTCTGGCTCTCACCAGGTTCTGTTACTCAGAATCCCTTGCAAGCCTGAAACTTTGTAAAAAAAACCCACATTTTCCTCACATTTCTATTGTGGAAAGTTCTGGAATCTGCGTGGATCCACAAAATTGCACCCATCACACATTACCCAAAGTCGTCCGAGAAAAATGGTACCTCACTTGTGTCGGTAGGCCTAGTGCCTGAATCAGGAAACGGCCTAAAACGCAACGTGGACACACCACATTTTCCCAGTGAAAAATGACCCTTTTTTTGCAAAGTGCCTAGGTGTAGATTTTAAACCCTGGCTCTGCTGGCACATAGGGAAACCGAGCAAACCTATATATTTTTTAAAACTAGACACCCAGGGGAATCCAGGATGGGGTGAATTGTCTGTCTTTCACCAGGTTCTGTTACCCAGGATCCCTTGCAAACCTCAAAATTTGTTATAAAACAATAGATTCTACCCACATTTCTGTGGTGGAAAGTTCTGGAATCTGCATAGATCCACAAATGTTCTACCACCCAGCCTTCCCCCAGGTCTCCCAATAAAAATGATACCTCACTTTTGTGGGTGCCCCAAGTACCCGCGATAGGCAAGGGCCCAAAAGGTATTGAGAAGACATCAAAATTACCTATCACAAAACAACCTAGTTTTCCAAGCGGTGTCACCTGGGTTTTTGGCCCCGGGCTCGGCGGCCATCTTGGGAAATCTACCCAACTCACACATTTCTGAAAACTAGACACCCGAGGGAGTCCATTGAGGTATGGCTTGCATGGACTCCCCAACGTTTTCCTACCCAGAATCCCCTTCAAACCTCAAATTTAGCTGACAAAATCACATATTTCTCAAATTTCTGTGTGGGAAAGTTCTGGAATCTCTGGATCCACAAATTTCCTAGCACCCAGCGTTCCCCCAGGTCTCCCGATAAAAATAGTACCTCACCCACTTGGGTTGGTCAAGTACACGCGACAGGCAAGGGCCCAAAACAGGTTGAGGAGACATCAAAATTACCTATCACAAAGCAACCTGGTTTTGCAAGGGGGTCCCCTGGGTTTTTGTCCCCCGGGCTCGGCGTCCACCTTGGGAAACTACCAAACCCACACATTTCTGAAAAGTAGACACACAGGGAAGTTCAGTGAGGTATGGCTTGCGTGCATCCCCCAATGTTTTCCTACCCAGAATCCCCTGCAAACCTCAAATTTAGATTAAAAAAACAAATTTTCTACATATTCTTATGTGGAATCACCGTGCCGGCAGAAATGTCTTACCCCACAGCGCTTTTAGTCTCCCGAGTAAATTGATACCTCACTTGTGTGGGTGTCAAATGCACAATTAGCTAAAAACGTATTTTTAAAAAAATATAGCACTTAGAATTCTCGGTGCTGTACCCTTAATCCCTAAGTTTTGGGCTCTTCCCAGTCACATGCCCTTGCCCTACCCAAACAAGTGAGGTATCATTTTACTCAGGAGACTGAGTGAAACACTGTGGGGTAGAAAAATGTGCCGGCACAGTGATTCCAGCCACATATATGTGGAAAATGTGTTTTTTCAGCTACATCTGAGGTTTGCAGAGGATTCTGGGTAGGAAACATTTGGTAGATCCCCGCAAGCCATACCTCGCTGGACTCCCCCAGGTGTCTAGTTTTCAGAAATGTGTGGGCTTGTTAGTTTCCAAAGATAGCTGCAGAGCCCGGGGCCAAAACCCAGGTGACCACCCCCCCCCCTTCCAAAACCATGTTGTTTTGTGATAGGTAATTTTGATGTCTCCTCAATACATTTTTGGCCCTTGCCTGTCGCGGGTACTTGACCCACCCACACGAGTGGGTTACCATTTTTATCAGGAGACCTGGGGGGACGCTCGGTGGTAGGGAATTTATGGATCCATGCAGATTCCAGAACTTTCCCACACAAAGTTGTGATAAATGTGATTTCTTTAGCTAAATGTGAGGTGTGCAGGGGATTCGGAGTAGGAAAACGTTGGGGGGCCCAGCAATCATTCAATCAATCAATTAGGGAATTGTAAGCACGTTACTCACCTGTGACGGTCTCAAGGCGCTGAGAGGGGGTTGGCAGATCTGTTTAGCTGAGGAGCCAGGCCTTGAGGGTCTTCCTGAAGGTGTTCAGGGAGGGGGCGTGTCTAATGTCTGCTGGTAGCTTGTTCCAGGTCTTGGCTGCCATGTGAGCGAAGGATCTTCTGCCTGCTCTGACTCTGTGGATGCACGGGGTTTCAGCCAGTGCGAGTTTGTAAGATCGGAGGTTTCTTTTGGGTATGTGGAAGTTGATTGTCATTTAGGTATTGGGGTCCGTTGTTGTGTGGGCATTTGTAGGCATGAGTGAGGATTTTGAAAGTGACTCTTTTCTCCACGGGGAGCCAGTGGAGACTTCTTAGGTGTTGGCGATGTGTTAGTGTTGGGAGATGCAGAGGACGAGTCTGGCGGCGGTGTTCTGTATTTACTGGAGTTTGCGGAGTAAGGACTTGTTGATGCCGGCGCAGAGTGCATTTCCATAGTCTAGTCTGCTGGTGATGTGTGTGAGTGACTGTCTTCCTTGACTCAGGAGGAATCCATTTGAAGGTCTTGCAGAGAATGCGGAGGGTGTTGGAGCAGCTGGAGGTGACGGCATTGACCTGTCGGTTTGTGGTGATTAATGAGTAGAGTACGATGCCGAGGTTCTTGGTCTGGTCTGAGGGAGTAGGTGTGCTTCCGAGGGCTGTCGGCCACCAGGTGCTGTCCCATGCAGAAGAGGTGGTACCGAGGACTTCTGTCTTCTCGGCGTTGAGCTTCAGGCAGCTGTTGGTCATCCAGACTGTGACGTCATTCATTCCTTTCTGGAAGTTGAGTTTGGCAGTGGTGGGGTCTTTGGTGAGGGAGAGGATGACCTGGGTGTCGTCAGCGTAGGATACGATGTTGAGGCCATGTTGGACGATGGCTGAGAAGGGGGCCATGTAGATGTCGAAGATGGTGGGGCTCAGTGAGGAACCTTGAGGGACTCCGCAAGTGATTTTCATGGGGTCGGAGAGGAAGGGTGGGAGTCTGATCCTTTATCTTCTTCCGGTGAGGAATGATCGGATCCAGTCCAGGGATGTTCCTTGTATGCCTGCGTCGTGTAGTCTGGCAACTAGTGTGCTGTGTGAGACGGTGTAGAAGGCCGCTGATAGGACGAGTAGGATGAGGGCTGCAGAGCTTGGTCCAGGAGGGTGCAGATGTCATCTGTGGCAGCGAGTAGGGCGGTCTCTGTGCTGTGTTTGCTTCGGAATCTGGATTGGGATGGGTCGAGGACGACATTCTTTTCAATGAATTGTGTCAGTTTCCTGTTGACTGTGTTCTCTGCAACTTTGGCTGTGAAGGGGAGGAGCGAGATGGGCGGATAGTTCTTGGGGCCGGTGGGGTTAACTGTGGGCTTCTTGAGCAGGGGTCTGACTTCTGCACGCTTCCAGTCATCTGGGAAGGTGCTTGTTTTGAAGGTGGTGTTGATGGTGCATTGTAGTTCAGCTGCGATGGCGGACGCTGCTCTGTGGTAGATGTGAGGAGGGCAGGGGTCGGTGGGTGCCCCTGAGTGGATGCTTTTCATGGTCAAAGCGGTGTCTTCGGCCGTGATCGGTGTCCAGTTAGAGATGGTGGGATGTCTGGTGTATCTGGGGGGCTGGAGGCTGCCTGTGGCACCTGGTGGAGGGTGGATGAAGTTGTCGTAAAGGTTTTTGAACCTGAGGTGGAAATAGGTTCCTAGCTTGTTGCAGAGGTTTTGGGATGGGGTGATGTCTGTGACTTTGCTACGTGGGTTGGTGAATTCTTGAATGACATTGAAAGTTCCTTGGAGTTGGTGGAGTTGGCCAGGATTTTGTTGTGGATGAAGTTCCTCTTGGTGGCTCTGATCTGCTTGTGGTAGTCCGTCATGGCGTCCTTGTTGGTGGTGAGGTTTTCGGTTGTCTTGGTGTTTCTCCAGTTTTTTTCCAGGCGTCTGCAGGTGTGTCTGGCTTCTTGGAGAGCGGTGGTGAACCAGGCAGCTTTCCTGGGGCGTTGTCTGTCGGGGTTGCGTAGCGGGGCAAGCTCGTATGTGCAGTTGGAGATCCAGGTGTGGAGTGTTCTGGCTGCGTCGTTTGTGTCGGGTACCGAGGTGTGGTTGTCTCGGGTGAGGGAGGAGTTAAGTTGCTCATCAGTAACCTTGCTCCAGTTCCTTTGTGGTGGGCGTGGGGCTGGTTTGTGTGCCTTGGGTTTGTTGATGGCAAAGTGTACGCAGTGGTGGTTGATCAATGGCTGTTGCGTTGTGTGGCTGAATTGGACGCTGTTTCCTGATGCGAAGATGGGGTAGAGGGTGTGTCCTGCTCTGTGGGTCGGTGTGTACACGAGTTGTTTAAGTCCGATGCTGGCGAGGTTTTCACGAAGGATAGTGGAGCTGGGGTTGTCGAGGTGGAAGTTCAGGTCTCCAGTGAGTATGTAGTTTAAGGCGATGGTGTAGGGTGCGATGAAGTCGGTGGTGATGGTGGCGAAGGGTGTTCGGGGGCCAGGGGTTCTGTAGATGAGGGTTCCTCGGAGTGTGGCTTTGGGGCTTGTCTGGATCTGGAAGTGCAGGTGTTCGGCAGAGGGGAAGGTTTCGCTTGAGGTGGTAAGGTGGAGGGTGCTCTTGTGGGCAATGGCGAGGCCCCCTCCTGGGTGGTTGGGGTGGTCTTTCCTCTCGATCTTGTATCCATCTGGGACGGCGGTGCTGATGTCGGGGGTGGAGGATGCGTTGGTCCAGGTCTCTGTGAAGAAGGCGATGTCGGGTGAGAGAGAGTCGAGTAGGTTCCAGATTTCCATGACGTGTTTGTGTACGGAGGGTACATTGAGGAGGATGGATTTTAGGGTGTCGCCGGTGCTGGCATCGTTGATGTTGGAGGCCGGGGTGGCGGTGAGGGTCTGGTGGCAGTGGAGGCAGAAGAACTGGCCGTGGGTCGTGTTTGGCGAGGCCTGTTGGCATTCTCTAAGTCTTCCAGGAAATTTGTGTGAGCCGGTGATCCTACAACTTTCCCACACAGAAATTTGAGAAACATTTGATTATATCAGGCAAATTTGAGTATTGCAGGGGATTCTGGGTAGGAAAACGTTGGGGGGTCCATGCAAGCCATACCTCGCTGGACTCCCCCGGGTGTCTTCTTTTAAGAAATGTGTGGTTTTGGTAATTTTGCAGCGTGAATATTTTTGGATTTACTATGCTGTGCATTATTCCGCCATCTTGTGGTTGGGTCCAGAATCGTAGTATTTTCTTTTTTTTTTCGTGGCCCAGGTGGGCGACGACGCACCACCATTTGGTGTCCTTTGTGACGTTGATCACCATCTTCAGATTCTTTTTTCCGCCGGTGGGTCTGGATCAGTGCCGAAAAGTCCCAGAGTTTTTGAAGAGGAATCAAGGAAAATCACAGAAACTTTCAGCTACACCGGACTACAGGTCAGGTAACCGGAGTGATGTGGAAGAAGGCTTAAGACCAAAACCTGGACGTTCGACGAAGAATGCGCTCGCAGGGGGCTCCCTGAGCATGGGGATGGATAAGACACTGTTCAAATTTTGCACCAATTGCCACCACAAGTATGCCCAGAAGGATCAACATCCAGTCTGCAACCTCTGCCTACCGCTCGATCACAGCAGCGGATACTGCAACGTGTGCTCGGCATTTACACCCAAGACCCTCAGAGTAAGAGAGAGGCAGAGAAGGGCGAACCACAGCATGCAGGGGAAGGAGCCACCACCATCGCTCCGAGACTTGGGCCTCTCCAGTGGAAAGGAGGCCATCATCCCCAAAGGCCTGGAGGACTGCACGGTCGTCGAGGACCAAAAGAAGATGTCGAAGGAGGTAAGGGAGTCAACCCCTAAACACTCAAGTTACACTCAAAAGGGGGAAGGTAAAGCCCCGAGCAGTAGAAGTGAAGCTAAGTAGTCGAAGGGATCTCTGCCGCCGAAACACTTGACGAAAGCAACAGCTACCAGGGACAGTCAACTGAGCGGATCCTTCGATAAGGACTCCCAATCGGAGAAAGCCCTTGAAAAACAAAGATCGTCGAAGGTTGCCCTTGAAAAGGACACCTCGGTGCAGAGGAAAGAAAAGCTGGCATCGTTGTCGACGGCCCTGAAGAGAAGCGCTCCAACCCTCCCCGCCGAACCTGCCGCCGAGATGAAGAGGAAGAAGATGAGGCTCGAGGCCTAAATGGCGAGCATCCTGCAGAGGAAAAAGGACTTCGACGAGAAGATGAGCCAATACAACATCCCGCTGAAACCGGCGCTCGAAGCCGAAAGGGATGACGAGGACGCGGAACTGCTGAAAAAGCCCAAACCAGTCGAGGAAATGGGAGACGAAGACTACTATTTCGAAGGAGAAGGCGACTAAGATCTGCAATCCTACTGGGACTCGACGTCCTCGGAGGCACAAGACATGGAATGGCAAGATCTTGATGCCGAATCACAGGAAGAAGGGGTAGACACTTACCCTTCGAGGCCCTCGCCGCCAAATGACATAGGGGTCTACAACATGGTCGTTCAGAAGTCTGCACAGACTTATGGAGTGAAAATGGAGCAGGAGAAGCCCAAGGTATGTTTCCTCCTGGAGACTCCACAGCCTCAACAGACTAGGGGCCAATTCCAGCCCATGCTCCCTAGTGCTGGATCAAGGAAGAGAGGCCTTTAAGGAGCCAGCAGTATGCAAAGCTGTGACCCCTATAACTGAGAAGTTCAAACATTCTTCAAATGACCCTGCATACATCCAAAGGTCAATGCCAGCCGACTCCAACATTGCAGCTACGGCTAGGAAGAGGGCTAATGTACCCACTAATGCCGGACCACCTCCAGACAAGGAAAGTAGGAGGATGGATCTCACAGGGAGGAAGGTGGAGAGAAATGCGGCAATACATTGGCGCATCGCAAACTCCAACGCCCTGATCAACAGGCACGCATACCAGCACTGGGGTGAAGTGGGGCAGCTCCTAAAGCATCTACTAAACCAGTACCAACAAAGAGCAGCTCACCTGGCAGAATAAGGGAAGAACATGGCGAACACGTGCCTAAAATAGTCATTGGATGCTGCAGAAACATTGAGCAGGCTAATGATGATAGGAGTAACCGAGAGAAGACACGCATGGCTCAGAATTTCGGGATTCAAGCCAGAGGTGGAAAGCAACATCCTAAATACACCTTTCAATGGGGAGCAAGTGTTCGGCACGCCGGTTGACGACAAGTTGACGCAGCTCAAGAAGGACAACGAAACAGTAAGGTCCATGGGAGCATTGCAGTTCAAGGGAATGAGAAGAGGCACACCCACGAGAAGGCCGGGTGGTAGAGGAGGGAACGTGGCTACCACATTGCATCAAACGTTCTAGCAAGGCTACCAAGGCAACAACCAAGGCCAGCAGCAGTAGGGACAGCAGCAGAACTGTCAGTACCAGCCCCGGGGACAGTCCTTTCAAGGGTGTGGAAACGGAAGAGGACAAACACGACGATGAGGCCAGCAGCCCTCAATCAAGTGAAGAAGAACTGTAGCCAAACGTTCAACGTCAAGCAGTACCTCGGAACACTCAACACCGGTAGGGGGAAGAATAAGAGACTTCATCCAGGAATATAGGAAGGTCACATCGGACAATTGGATACTAAACATCATACAATACGGATACTGTATAGAGTTGGAAAAATAGCCTCCAAACAGAAAACCAAGAAGGAAGGCACACTCAGCAAAGGAGCTCTCGCTCTTGCAGCTAGAGGCGCAAGAACTACTCAGCAAGAAGGCAATGGAGATGGTACCGCAAAACCAAAGTGGTTTAATCAACTTACTTCCTGGTGCCAAAGGTGGATGAAACACTAAGACCTATCCTAGATCTAAGGTTCCTGAACAAATTCATAAGAACTCAAAGGTTCAAGATAACTTCCCTACAAGAGGTAATACCACAAATACAGCAAGGGGACTTCATGGCTACTATAGATTTAAAGGACGCATACTTACACATCCCCATCAATCACAGACACAAGCGACTGCTAAGGTTTGTGATCAACCAAAGCCACTACCAGTTCACAGAACTGGCATTCGTCCTGAAAGTCGCAACAAGAGTGTTTACAAAATGCCTAGCAGCTGTCCCAGCACACCTACAAAGGCAAGGACTACACGTATACCTCAACCTCGACTACTGGCTCATAAAGGCAAGCTCATACAACCTCTGCAGAGAGCACATTCAGCAGGTCGTACAAACTCTAAGCCAACTGTGTTTCTCAATTCATTGGGAAAAAAATCGTCAACCGGAGCAGATCAAGATATTCTTTGGGGCCGAGATCAACACCATACAGGCCAAAGTGTTCCCCAGCAGGAAGAGAACATTGGCAATACTGAAGGAAACACGTCCTTACCGCAAGGGGCAAGTTCTGACAGTGAGGAAGGTGAGCAAGCTAATGGGGATGATGGTGTCATGCATCCACCTAGTCCCAAATATCCGACTACACATGAGACCATTCCAGGAATGGATCCAGCAGCAATGGTCACAAGCCATAGGGAGTTCGGAAGATCTTGTGGTTGTCACACACAATGCATCAGGAAATAGCGTGGTGGAACAAGGAAAACATATCACAGGGGAAGCCATTCACACAACCAACTCCAACAGTGACCGTCACAACGGACGCCTCCCAGCTGGGGTGCGTCGAACACATGAACAAACTCAAGGTGAGGGGTCTATGGTCAGAGTGAGATGCGGTCAGACACATCAACTACCTAGAGCTAAAAACTGTATTCCTAGCCTTAAAAGCCTTTCAGAAAGAGCTGTACGGAAACAGGGTGTTGGTCCAAACAGACAACACAACCACCATGTTCTACATCAACAAAAAAGGAGGAACACAATCAGTGGCACTATCAGGGCTAGCACAGGAAATATGGAGATGGGCCATCCCACTAAAAATAGACCTACTAGAAATAAATCTCCCGGGGAAGGACAATGTGGAAGCAGATTGACTCAGCAGGCAGACGTTGGCATCCCACGAGAAGTTGGCCTGATATATGCTGTCTGTTAGACCTGTCAGCCCTAGGGTGGTCTCCCCATTTATTTTTGATCGTGCCTCTTTTTTTCCACCCTCATTATTATGTTGGACTTAGGTCTCCGGGCGCCTTTTCATTGCCAATCAGGTTAAGGTGCAGGTGCTCCCTTCTCCCAAGATGGCTGCCACAGGCCCCTGCTACTGCGGAGTGGTCTTTACTAGTAGCACCCTAGCTGCCAGGAGCTGGCTGGAACCCCACAACAATGTTGCGACACCAGCCCGCCTTTTTTGTCCCATAGGTAGAATGGGGAAGCTCCTGGAATGTGCTGGAACCTTCTAGAAGGGAGGTGTGGTTTTTACTTTTGCCGCCTTGGATAGAGGTCACCTGACCTAGGGCTACTTAACAGAGGGAGGGAACTTTTTCTAGTTAGTTGGCCAGTGGGAGTAAAGCATACCTGGGGAAAATCCACGCAGGAGTTTTAGGCGGTAGGTCCTAGCCAGGGACTTATGCCTCTGAAAGTGACAGGACTTAGGTACTGCCTTTTAAGTGAGTGAGGGATCCTGTACAGCCCACTGCTCTAGCCCAGTGATAGGCGAACCCAGGGGCCATCTGCCAAGCTAGACTAGGAAGGAACTAGTCACCAACTCAATCCCTAACCCCAAGGAACAGAACCCCCCAAGGGCGCCAGTGACATCTGCGCCACAAAGACTGAATGCTGAAACTTCATGCCAGAACTGAATGCTGAAACTTCATGCCAGAACTGAATGCTGAAACTTCGTGCCAGAACTGAATGCTGAAACTTCAAGTTACGACTGATTGCTGGACTGTTGGGGATCAACCAGGTACTAGCGCTGTGACCCCTGCACTCCCTGACCTGGCCTGGTATCCCCTGCGTCAGTCCCATGTGGAGCGCTGAGCTCGTAGTCATCGCGCTTAATTTGTCAACCCCCCCCTGGTGCGGGGACCAGAAGCGCGCTCACCGCCGCGGCCCAGAGGCCAGAGGTTGCCCTTCAGCGAGTCGGGGCCTGCGGAGAAGCCCGGGGCCCTGTTGCTGCCGTCGCCGCCGCTGCCGGGGTCGTAAGAGGCTGCGGACCGTCCCCCGTTGCGAAGCGCATTACCTGTGGGGCCCGAGGCGGCGAAGAACGCCTGCCGCAGTGAAGACTCCTAGGACGCCAAGTTCAAGGTAACCCCCGGGGGCTGGGAGGTAGCGTGACCGTGCGGAGGCCTGGGACTCACCCCCCTGCTCCCCGGGAGACTTGGAAAGGACCCGGTGCACCCCCTGTCGATCGGGAGCGGCACCGCACTCGGAGACTCGGGATCCCCTCCGTGGGATTCCCTCCTTGCATCGGAGACTCGGATTCCCCTCCGAGGGATTGCCCCCCCTTCCTTGAGACTGCCGCGTATCAGGAGACCGCCTGCTTGAGGCCTGTTAAGTACTGGTAGCGCTGAGGGTTCACGAACTGCTCAGAAGGGTGCAAGGCCTGAGTATTACGAGTAGTGCTCTGTTCTTAGGCTCTGCTCAAAAGTGTTTGATGCTTGCTTATTACGAGTAGCACTGTGTTCTTAAGGTCTGCCCAGAAATGCTTAACGCCTGATTATTACGAGTAGTGCTATGTTCTTAGGCTCTGCTCAAAAGTGTTTGATGCTTGCTTATTACGAGTAGCACTGTGTTCTTAAGTTCTGCTCAGAAGCGCTTAACGCCTGATTAGTTCAAGTAGCGCTGCGACCTCCAGCTGAAGCGCTAGTGGTGTCATGAGGAGCGGTAAGCCCGCGAAGTGTGCCCTGAGTCGCTGCTAGTTCCCAGGAGTGGCGCTACGGTTCCCAGTCCTATTTCATCGCGCTGATCATTACCAGACGCTGCGCGAGGTGCCACGGTGGAGCGAACCGCTAGAGGTGGGAGGGGCGCAGCGGCGAGATTAACCGCTGTATTTACCGCTCCCCCCAGGTTCGCCAGGTATCACCATTGAAACTATGAATAAGGGCTCACAAATCTGATGCTAAGGTATACAGGCGGGGCCATTGCCTCTTAGTGAATCGCTGGTGAATATAATGCTGATGTATTCAGGTACTGCCTATGGCACCATCATGAAATGCTGGAGAATCAAATGATAATGTATTCAAGTAATGCCATTGCCATCTAATGAACTGCTTTTACATCTGACTGCTTAGATAAACTTGAGTCATTTGCATAAATCCTACTGTGTGGCGTTCCTTATTGTGTGGGTCTCCTGCCTCAGAGGATGTGTGTGTTGTATGGTCGCTTTCCACATAAGTCTTTGGGTGCCCAGCCGCTCGAGTCACGTTACCCCCTTAGGGCTTGGTGACCCCAGGTCTTACACGGTCCATTAGTTCTAGTGGGCACACTGTATCAGTCCAAACATCCCCTTATGGTGATAGGTTAAAGACAACCTTTATTGAAAGCTATCCTTTTGGTAGCTATGGAGAGCAGCCTTCAGGCTAAGTCTTGAAGGAATGTAAAGCAGCTTGTTTTACCATTCTATATTCTCTTGAATGACAAATGAAAGGACAACCACACCAGGTATATATTTAAAATATATGTATTTAAGATAAAACACACCCCTCTAGTCTCTTTATGAGGCTAGAGTTGGAAGTACAAGTCAGTATTCAACAGTAAAAGCACAAATACACGTTTGGGCCCTGGGGGCGTACCAAACCATACACCAATAAAGTGGAATATGAACCACGACTGAACTAGACACAAGGCCTAGAGCCTGTAGAAGTGCTTGGACCACAAGGAACCACCCAAGGTAGTGACACAGGGGACCGTGCAGTGTGAGAACACAGCCGCGAATCGCCATTAACTTCTATGGGGAAAGTCGCGTTTGGAAATTAAGTATTTAAGGACACTTAGAGGACAACTGCAAGCAAACCCTTTTGAACTTAGAGGTGTCTAGGGCCAACACCCACGGGAGCACCGGAGTACTCAAGTTACCTCACTCAGGGAAGCCGGGTGCATAGGTGTCAAATGGTGTCAGGTCGCGGCATCGTTTTCAATGGAAGCTGGCAAAGAAGTGCTGCTGCCGTGAAGAGGAGAAGTGTCTGAAGCGATCCAAGCCCGGATCGAGGATGGAAGGAACCTGAAAGAGGGGACAGAGTCTGGGTCACTTACCAGTGATCAGAGGCAGGATAGTCCAATGCCTACGGGTGCTTCAGGTGAGTTGAGGGGTGTCTTGACTCTTCAGCCACGAAGTCCAGGAGGCGTCGACGACAACCAGGAGCTGGATTTGAGCTGTACCACAAAGTCTGTCGAGTGCTGCTGTGTTGGCGACCAGAATGGACCCTACAAGCCTCGGCAATGGCAAGTCAAGTGGAAATAGAAGAAAGACGTCTGTGCAGACCAGCAAGGTCTGGGGGACTCACACAGTGAGGGTAAGTCAGGGCATGTTTGGAGCAACCAGAACAGCCCAATCAGAAAAGATGTTGCCTTCTTGGGGACCCACTAGCCAACGGGCTAGCGATCACGAAGGAGCCATTAGCAGTCGCACTGGAAACTGGCCCACGGGTCACTCGTTGAGTGGAGGCCAGAGATCTTTGGTGCAGGAGGTGCCCAAGGATGGGGCTACTCGGAGCCCAAAGCACAACTTCAAGGAGGACCAGGAAGATGATGGATCGACAAAAGATCACGGTGTCCAGGGGTCACGGTTCGACGTCACCCACGATAGCCACGCGCCTCAGCTTTGCTGTGGACTCAGGGTATCCTCGGGAAGTCTGGAAATCCATGGCTGGCGATGCAAAGACTTTGGCATCCGGCGGGAGCTTCAGGGTTGCAGACCAGACAGTTGCTTCTTTGATGCCTGCCAAGCAGGGGAGTCACTCTTTGACCCCAAGGGAGATTTTTTCAGTCTTCTAGTTGAAATAGAACGTTGAAGATCCAGGATATATGTTGCAAAGTTTCGTCCATGGTAATCTAAAGTCTCAAGGACTGGGTTCCCATACTTATACTAAGTTTGGGGGTTGGACATACTCTAGGGACCCACCTATGGGAGGATTTGGAAATAGGGGTGGTTACACCCATTTCCTTTGTCCAGTTTTGTTCCATAGCAGCAGCAGGTAGCCCCTGCAACTGGTTTGAACTGGACTGTGCACAGGGACACCGTGTGCCCCCAGTGCAGGACATCAAAGCACCAGAGAGTGCTCCCGCCCAGCCCCAATACACATCTGCCTGTCTGGGGACAGGAAACCTATTGTCCAGGCCTCCCCTGCCAGAGATTCGGTCAGCAGCAGGAGGCCAGACACGTGTCTGTGGCAGTGGCATCCATTTTGTGATGCCAGGGCTTTAGAAAGTCTTTACTGGGTAGACCAGTGTGAACATGTCTCTCCCTCTAGAAGGGTGGAATGCTACCCCCGCCGCCAGAACTGGTGGGGGGGGGGGGTAGTATTCCAAAGTGTTTGACACCAAACACGACATGTTTCCATGCAGCCAGTCCAAAGTTAGCATTTACCCCAAGGGTATAATGCACTTAAGAGTATATGGTCAGGCTGCACCACAAACAGCATCAGAGGAGGTACTCCGAACGCTGCAGAGGGGCTCTGCTCATGCAGGGGCACCCTCTCACATAAAAACCAAGCACTCTGCCTTCAGGATTGCTAAGGCCTGCCATAGGAGTGACTTATAGGTTTTATATGTGTGTGCAATGGTAGTGATATAGGTAGCCTATACCACAGTAAGGGGTGCAGCACCACCTTACCCAGGCTGCAGTAGCAGACCTGTGGTGTCATTTTGGAGTGCTTCCCAGGGGTGGCATAATACATGCTTCAGCCCCTGGTAGGCCACAGAGGTACCTATGCCCTAGGTACATAGTATACCATATACTAGGGGCTTATAAGGCACTCCAGAATCCAATTAGAGAGGTACCTAATGTACATGGAAACCCTTTTAGAGAGGAAGCAGCTAGGCTGGGGTCATGATTAGCAGGGCCACAGCCAGACTAAGGTCGAAAAACAGTGAAACACCAGCAAAAAGTGGGGGTACCCATGTGAAGCAGATCCTACTCTCCTACAGGAGCTCAACCAGCAGGGAAATGGAGAAGATTTTCCAGAAATGGGGCACTCCGCAAATAGACCTACTTGCAACACACCAGAATGCAAAATGCCAACACTTTGCATTCAGACAACCAGACCACCGGTCCCATGGGAATGCGCTATGGATAACTTGGTCAGACATTTGCATACGGTTTTCCCCCGATACCACTGATACACAGGGTACTCAGCAAATGCAGAATCAGCACCATGACACTAATACTGATAGTACCTCTGTGGTCCAGACAGTTCTGGTTCTCACAGATAGTGGAAATGGCACAAGATCCAGCACACAGGTTCTCAAGAAGAAGGCACCTGTTAACAATGCAGAACAGAAGGGTGCTTCACCCAGAACCAGACAGCCTCAGCCTAGCAGCATGGCTCCTGGAGACCTAGAATTTGAGTTTGAGTTTTAAAATACTTGTAAAGCGCTCGTACACCTGCGGTTTCTTGGCGCTACTGCTAACCAGATCCAGGGCTAAAAAACGGGGGAGACTGCTGGGGATTTAATCAAAGGATTTTGTGAACAAATGGGCTTTGAGATGTTTGCGTAATTGCGGGTACAGGGTGATGGATCGGAGATCCAGGGGAAGGGAGTTCCAAAGGATCGGGGCAAGGGTAGCAAATTTCTAACCTCCCCACTTCTTTGTCCGGTAGCGTGGGATAGTGAGGAGGGACTGGGAGGACGAGCGGAGTTTCCTAGTGGGTACATAGGGGGTGATCTCTGAGGAGATAAATGCTGGAGCCAGGTCCAGTCGGGCCAAGAAGGTGATGGAAGCGAGCTTGAATTGGATTCGGGCTCGCACAGGGAGCCAGTGCAGGGATTTCAAGAGGGGGGAGGAACGGTGAAATTTGGGAAGATTGAAAACCAGGCGGGCCGCCTGGTTTTGTATCTGCTGCAAACGCCGTAAACTATATGCAGGGAAACCTGCATATAGGGCGTTGCCGTAGTCCAGGCGGGACACCACCATGGCTAAGGTGATGAGTTTGAGAGCTGAGAGGGTGAAGAAACGGGACACCCTGCGTATAGTGCGCAGTGAAAGGAAAGAGGAAGATACCACAGAGCTAACCTGGGAGTGAAGAGTGAGTTGAGAGTTGAGTTTTATGCCGAGGGTTTTAACAGAGGTAGAGGGTTCCGGAGAGGGGCCAAGAGAAGGGGGCCAGAAGAGAGGGGACCAGGGGCTGGATGAACCACCCGTCAACACCAGCTCGGTCTTGTCGGGGTTGAGTTTAAGGTGATTGTGGTTCATCCAGTCCCGGATGTGGAGAATGACAGATTGAAAATTAAGGACAGAAGAGGGGGAAGAGGAGAGGTTAAAGACCAGCTGGAGGTCATCCGCATAATTAAATACGGCGACCTCCATTTGTTGAAGAGAAAAGATAAGAGGGGCAATATAGAGATTGAACAAGAGGGGGGAAAGGGAGTAGCCTTGGGGAACCCCGCACTGGACTTTTCGGACGTCCGCTGTAAAATCACCCAGGCGAACGGCCTGGGTGCGGTCGCTCAGGAAGGATGATAGCCAGACCAGGGCGGTCCCTCCGATCCCGGCCGCCCTGACACGGGAAAGCAAGATGGTATGATTCACCGTGTCAAAGGCGGCTGAGAGATCGAGGAGCACAAGGGCCTGGCGCCGGTTAGTATCCATACCCTCCCTGAGGTTGTCCAAGACCGAAATAACAACGGACTCCGTGGAGTGTGCGGGGCGGAAGCCGGCCTGGGGGGGAGCGAGAGCTCCATGAGTCTCTACAAAGGAGCTCAAAGCGCCGGTGACATGGCGCTCGAGCACCTTTGCCAGAAAAGGTAAGAGGGAGATGGGGCGGAAATTGGCAGGGACAGAGGGGTCTGCCCCAGGTTTTTTAGAATCGGCACAATAACCGCAGACTTCAAGGGGGAAGGAACCACACCTTTAGCCAGAGAACTGTTGAGGAGGTGAAGGGGAGGATCCGGGCAGGAACCAAAGATGTGACGGAGAATGTGAGCAGGACAGGGGTCGAGTGGAGAGCCAGATTTAACCAAAGGTACCAAGGAAGACAGGGCTTCCTTAGATATGGGGGGGAGGGCAGTGAGTTGTCCCTTGGGAGGGGGGCATTGGGGGTCAACAAAGGAGGGAGAAGGGGGCGGGATGTTAGCTTTAATAGTAGAAATTTTATGGATGAAGTAGTTGTTGAGGGAGTGGCAGAGTTCCTCGGAGGGGGCGGGCTTCAAAGTTGTTCTGTCAGAGAACGCCAGGTTATGGACAATCGTGAAAATCTCCTTAGGCTGGTTTTCTGCAGCAAGGATTTTGGAGGAGAAGTAGGCGGTTTTGGCCACCAAGATGTCTTTTTTGTACTGGGTAAGGATGTTGGTATACTCCAGTCTTAAAGTGGGGCAATAACTTCTCCTCCAAGCCCGCTCCGCGCGGCGTACAGTAAGTTTGGTGGCCTTAAGCTCTGCGTTGAACCACCGGTTGGCATCCTTGTCACGCTTGGAAGTAATACGTTTGAGCGGGGCAACAGAGTCACTGCCAGCGGAGAGCCACTGATCTATGGCCTCAACCTGGGAGAGGGTAGAGAGGCCCTGCAGGGAGGGGAGGGAAGTAATAAGAAGGGAGGAGAGGTCTTCCGGGTTGACACGGCCCCATGCTCGAACCCAGATGTTTTTAGGGCGAGGGGGTTTGGCTGGGGGGTGAATGGGTAGGGAAAAAGAGATAAGGTGGTGGTCGGACCAAGTGCAAGGCGAAATAGAGAGGGATTCCACGAGACAGTTTAGGGACCAGATCTGGTCAAGCGTGTGACCCTTGATGTGGGTGGGGGAGTGGACATGGGGGGTGAAGTTGAGGGATTGGAGGGTTTCAGAGAATTCCTTAGAGGACGAACATTCAGCTGGGTCGGAAGACCAGAAGTTGAAGTCGCCTAGGAGTAGGATAGAAGAGTTATTAACTGTAATGGTAGCCAGGACTTCCAAGAAGTCAGAAAGGAACTGTAAAGGGGATTGAGGAGGACGGTAGGTGAGAAAACAGGTCAGAGGGGGAGTAATGGAGGTAGTGCGAATAACCAAGTATTCGGTGGTCGCGATATCAGGCAGGGACAGAATTTGAAAGGGGAGATCGGTGCGTGCGATGACCGCCACGCCGCCTCCAGCTCTGCTGGGAGGGCGATCAGCCCGAAGGGCATAGTAGGAGGCCGGTAAGGTGGCTAATAGGGCGGGGAGGGAGTAGTCGCTGAACCAGGTCTCCGTTAGGAAAAGAAGATCAGGGGCTTGAAGATCCAACAGGACTGAGAGTTCGTGTGCATGGGCGATTGCTGACCGAGTGTTGAGATAGAACACCGTGAGGGATTTAGGGGTAGTGGGAGGGGTGATGCTACTGGACGAGAGAGAGGGGTCAACTGTGGGAAGGGGGATGTGAGAGGGAGCGGCAGGAGAAAGACCAAGAGAGAGGATGCGGGAACAGGTGGAGGTAGCGATGGGCCAGGGTCCCTGGAGCTTGTGTAGTTGGTCCGGGGTATAGGTGGTGAGCGGGGCAGAGTGACGCGCCCCTAGCCCCGGACAGTCGCGGACGGGCGCAGACGGGCTTGCCTTGGGCGCGCCTTCGGCGCGCAAACGGCGCTCCCGCTGCGCTCGTCCGCTGTGCTTCCTGTGCATGCACATTTGTATAACAGTAGGGGGCGTGGCCTGTAGGGGGCGTTGTCAGCGCGCACGCCTGTGCTGATGGCGGCCGCTCGAGAAATGCCAAGCGCGAGCAGAGACAAGATCGTCTGTGCGCTGCAGAAGATGTCAGGTAGTGGCGCTTTGCAAACACAGAGAGAGAGTAAGTGACACCACACAATGTTACAAGAATTAAAAGCAGTTGTGATTTTAAAAAGCAATTTCAGCAAGGTCCTCGTACCTCCAGCTCCCGGCTGTGAGACCGGCCTCACGGCGTTGCCCGCTCCATCATCCAGCCCACCTGCAACCACCCTCAAGACACGACATCTCCGACTCCGGCCGCCCCAGCCACCCCCGATCCGCGGGCCGGCCAGAGGCCTGACAGACTCAACACCCTACCACGCATGCCCAACCGAGGGAGCGGGAACCCTCGAGCCAGACTCAGAGGCGCCAGCCCAGTCACACCTCGGGTCGCCTTCCCCGGGAGGACTCAATCGGCCACCCGGCCCCTGGGGAGCAGGCGCCTCCCCCGCCGAGCGTCTGGGGTCCCTCCCAGACCCACCTGAAAAGACCAAAGAAGTGAGCGGCAGGAAATCCCGCCGAACCCCCTCCGTCACCCCAGTCCCCCCTCTGCGAGCACTCCGGACTTCAAAGGACCAGCGGAGTATAACAAGGGGTGCCGGAGAAACAAGGACAGAGAAGACCTGGAACCATCCGAGCCTGCAGACGCTGTCGCGGCTCCTGAATGCTGAAGTCACCTGGGCCTGCTGAGTGACTCGCGGCCTCTTGCTATTGAACCATCTGAGCCCTGCGGACGAGGTCGCGGCTCCCGAACACTGAACCACCTAGGCCTGCTGAGTGACTCGCGGCCCCCAGCTATTGAACCATCTGAGCCCTGCTGACGGAATCGCGGCTCCTGAACTCCGACCACCTGTGCCTGCTGAGAGACTCGCGGCGCTCCCCTTGAGGACGACTCGGTAAGAGATCGCCCAGAGACACGACACCCTCCAGCTCGAGGATTGTGAGCTTCCGCAGGGTATTTTGCAGAGACACTATCTTGAAAGACTGTCCCGCTACCCCCATTCCCCACGACTGATTTGTGGTACGTTGTATCACTGCTGTACTACTTGCATCTTGGATCATAAAGATCCCTTGAAATTATCGATAAAAGAACCTATCGTCCTACAAAGAATACGTGTGGAGTCACTCTGTTCGTACAGTATCTCAGGGTGTGCGCGCCTGGTTCGGCCTACTTGGGAGAGGTGGGTCAAAGGGGTGGGCAAGACGTGTATCGAACCCCCCTCCGGCGAACGCCTTTCCAACATTTGGTGGCAGACGACGGGATCCGAGCCGACACCGAAAGAGAGCGTGCAGTAAACGACTGACGCACTACCAAACAGAGATGGAAGGAGAAACCTCCCTGGGTGCCGCAGGTACCGAAATAAGCTCACCGTTCCGAGAGGATCAATTGGACTATTACACACATAGAGAATTGAAACAGTTTTGCAAAGACCTTGGCATCGCTACCACCGGACTAAGCACAAAGGAAGACTTCCAGAAAGTACTGAAAGCCTGGGTCGAGACGGGGGCGCCCCCGACCCAAACGGAAGGAGATTCTACCCATGAACCACCAAGCATCCCGGCGAGAAACAACGGGCCAGAGGGGAACCTGTCCCCCGAGGAACTAGCGGACCGAGAGAGAAGCCGCAACCACGAACTTGAACTGGCAAAACTAAAAATCGAGGGAAAAATGAAACTGGCGGAGAAGAAGTTGGCCGTCGAGCAGTTACGGCTACAAGGGGAACTCGAAGAGAAGAGACTCCAAAGGGAGCACGACGAAAAGAAACTCCAGCTAGAACATGAACGCGGCCTGAAAGAGATTGAGTGGTGGGCTAGAAACGAAAAGTCACAGCCACCCGGGAATCCACCGCCCGCTTCCACCGGGGAAACCAAAGTTCACATCCCCAAGGATGTGGTAAAGGAATATTACAAGAACGATGATATCCAGCAGTGGTTTAAGGCCTACGAAGTCGCCTTGACCTCTCACCGAGTCCCGCAGAAGGATTGGGGGGCTGGCCTATGGGGCCGGTTCTTAAGCGAAGGAAGAGACACTCTGCTAGATCTGCCCTCCACGGTCATGAACTCCTACAGCCACATGAAGGAAGCCCTCGTGGTACGGACTCACCCCCGAAATGTACCGACAACGGTTCCGAGATTGCAAGAAGATACCGGGCACCACGTGGGTAGAGTACGTGAACTTTTACAGCCGAGCCTTGGATGGGTGGATCAAGGGCAGCAAGGTCTCCACCTTCGAAGAACTGTTCGATCTGATTGCCTGGGAACACTTAGCAGCCAATTGCTTTATAGAACTGCGCCAGCATCTCCTGGACAGTAAACTTACCGACCCTCGGAAGCTGGCCGCGGAGGCTGATCGTTGGGTGAACACCCGGGCCACCCGAGGCCCCGTGGGGGACTACGGCCGCCACAGTCAAGGCCCCCCCCGCCAGAGGGGCGGAGGGAACCACGGCCGACCAAGAGACTTCCCCGGGGGGTCCTCAACCAGCCCCCCCAGCAGCCCACCAGTGGCGGGTTCGGCACAGTCCCCAGCAAGCACCGGAGCCCCGGGACGACCAGGTCCACGAGCTAGGATCACCTGCTTCCGCTGCCAACAACCCGGGCACTACGCCAATGACCCACAGTGTCCCCAGTATCAGCGAACCACAACGACCAGCCCCACGGCCCGGCAGATGGCCTCTGTGGCTCTGAGGGAAGAGATGGAAGACCCCGAGGAATGGGAACCGGCGGCCATGGCCCTGGTCTCCCTTGGTGATCGAGAAATGGTCCCCGGGACACCCTTGCCCGCCAACACAGAAAAATACCGACAGCGGGTGACCATCAACGGCCACCGAGTCGAGGGCCTTCGCGACACCGGGGCGAGTGTCACCGCGGTCCACCGCAGCCTAATTTCAGAAGACCAGATCCTAACCGGGGCCCTCTGCCCGGTCGTCTCCTCCGACAATTCGGAGAGCCTCTGCCAGATGGCGCTGGTGCCCTTCGAGTGGGGAGGGGTCTCCGGAGAGTTGAAGGTAGCGGTCCGGACCTCGCAGCCCGTAGACTGCCTCCTGGGCAACGACCTGGAGAGTTCCCCGTGGGGGCAAGTAGAACGAAGAGCCCACCTGGAGATGATGGGCCTACCAGAATGGGTCTGCGCCACCACGCGCTCCATGACCGCACGATTGCCTCTCTCCCAGGGCAGTGAAGCCCTCTTACCGAACACGATCTCCGAGAGCCGGGACCCCCTACCCGAAGCAGACAACCCTCCTTCCGAGGGAGAAGAAGACACTAACCCGGGGGAAGGACCGGAACCTTCCGCCCCAGAGGCCCTGACGGAGCTCGAAGGACTGCCCGAGATGGCCCAGTGGCGCTGTGAAGGGGGGCCCTCCCGCGAAGAGTTCTGCCAGGAACAAGCCACCTGCCCCTCCCTCGAGGGACTCAGACAACAAGCCGAAGCCCAGGCCGCCGGTGACCAAACCGGAACCCATTGGATTTATTGGGACAATGGCCTCCTATACAGCGAGCAGAAGTCCGCCGAGCTAGGCGCAGCACGGGTACTGGTGGTACCCCTGCGGTTCCGGAGCCTCCTCCTGGGCCTGGCCCACGACGTCCCCTTGGCAGGACACTTAGGCCAAGACAAGACATATCAGTGATTGGTTACCCACTTCTATTGGCCCAAGATGCGGGCGAATGTAGAAGTACACTGCAAATCCTGCCTCACGTGCCAGGGCAGTGGGAAGAGTGGCGGAAAACGCAAAGCTCCCTTACAACCGTTCCCCGTTGTGAGTACCCCATTCGAGCGGGTCGGCATCGACATCGTGGGACCCCTGGATCTGAAGACCGCCCAGGGCCACAGATTCATCCTTGTCCTGGTGGACCATGCCACCCGCTACCCCGAGGCCATCCCCCTCCGCACGGTGACGGCTCCCGTGGTGGGACGGGCTCTCATGGGGATCTTCTCCCGTGTCGGATTTCCCCGCGAGGTTGTGAGTGATCGCGGCACTAACTTT
This sequence comes from Triturus cristatus, assembly GCF_964204655.1. Taxonomy (NCBI): domain Eukaryota; kingdom Metazoa; phylum Chordata; class Amphibia; order Caudata; family Salamandridae; genus Triturus; species Triturus cristatus. The sequence goes on along the minus strand of NC_140593.1, from coordinate 35,102,313 downwards.
ATATCCCGCTACATGAAGTCCCTGTGGCAGCAGTGTGGAGTCACGTATAAGTTCACGACCCCCTACCACCCCCAGGGCAACGGCCTAGTGGAACGCTTCAACCGGACCCTGAAGGGAATGATCCTGGGCCTCAAAGAGCCCCTGCGCCGGAAATGGGACATCCTCCTCCCTTGCCGCCTGTTCGCATACCGAGAAGTCCCCCAAAAGTCTCTGGGGTTCAGCCCCTTCGAACTGCTGTACGGACATCCCGTCCGAGGGCCCCTGAGCCTGGTCAAAGAGGGCTGGGAGACAAGCCCCCGGGGACACCCCCTGATGTGTTCCGCTACATCCTGGCGCTCCGCAACCAGACGAGGAAGTTCAGAGAACTCACAGAGGCTAACCTCGAGGCCAGCCAAGAAGAAATGAAGCGCTGGTATGACCAGAACGCAACCGTGGTCGAGTTCCAGCCGGGCCAGCAGGTTTGGGTCATGGCTCCGGTGAAGCCCTGCGCCCTACAAGACAAATGGACTGGTCCCTTCAAGGTGGTCGAGCGGAAGAGCCAGGTCACGTATCTGGTCGACGTACAGTCCCCACGGAACCCCCTCCGGGTCCTCCACATGAACCGTCTCAAGCCCCACTTTGTAAGGACAGAATTAAGTTTGCTACTGGCCACCGATGATGGGGCGGAAGAAGACACCGAACCCCTGCCCGATCTCCTGTGCGCTAAAGAACTGGATGGTTCCGTGGAGGGAGTGAAACTGTCGACCACCCTCACTCCCCAGCAGTCCGACGACTGCCGCCAGCTGCTCAGACAATTCGCAGACCTCTTCTCTCTCATTCCAAGGGTTACCGACTGGTGTGTCCACGACGTGGACACCGGCGACAGCCCGCCTGTGAGACACCGAGCCTACCGGGTGCCTGACCGGGTCCGCACCTGCATCAAGACCGAGGTACAGAAGATGCTCACCCTGGGAGTAATCGAACCCTCCGACAGCCCCTGGGCCAGCCCGGTGGTTTATGTTTATGTTTATGTTTATGTTTGTTTATTTATATAGCGCATATATACCGGCAGGTCTCTTAGCGCTTGACAGAAGGAGATTGCATCAGAGGGTACAGACAATCCTTGTAGCGAGCACAGCTAAAGAGTATCTTCAAATAGCAGGGTTTTTAACAGCTTTCGGAACGGAAACAGACCCGTTTCTTTACGCAAAGAGTCAGGTAATTGGTTCCAGAGACGTGGCAGAACAACTGAAAAAGCTCGGCCACCCTTGGTGGCCAGATTACTCCGAGGGCAGGCTAGCTGGAAGGCCTCTGTAGAGCGAAGTACGCGCCCTGGCACGTATTTAGCTAGGCGATCCCGAATGTAGCCAGGGGCATGGCCATAAAGAGTTTTATGGGCGATGCACAGGCCCTTGAATTTTACCCGCTGTCTGACAGGTAGCCAATGTAGTTTATGCAGCAAAGGGGAGGCATGGGTCCTCCTCGGAAGGTTAAAAATCAGCCTGGCGGCGTCATTCTGCACAACCTGTAGGCGGTTCATCAATTTCAAAGGGAGTCCTAAATAGAGTGCATTACCATAATCGAGGCGCGATAACACAGTGGCTGAGACTATTGAATTTAAAGAGGAAACTGATAAGAGAGGGACCAGTTTCCTCAGTTGTCTCAGGACGCCGGTACAGGTGCCCACTACTGAGTGGACCTGATGACTCAAGGAAAGTTCCGAATCGATTTTAATTCCCAGACTTTTCACGAATGGTGACGGACATGGGGGAGGCCCAAGTTCTTTGGGCCAAAACAGGCCACTCCAGAAGTTGTTTTTAGCTGGAATGACAAGGACCTCTGTCTTGTCAGGGTTAATTTTCAGAGAATTAACAGTCATCCAGTTCGTGGTAAATCGTAGGATATTTTGAACAGTTTCTTGAGCTTGGGCCGAGTTGTCAATGCTCAGGATGAATTGAGTGTCATCTGCATAGTTGAACACTCGGCAGTCCAATTTGGATAGTGCAGTTACTAAGGGCTGCAGATATATATTGAAGAGCAGAGGGGACAAAGCCGAGCCCTGGGGCACGCCGCAGGGGATATCTCCCCTGATCGAGGTGTAGCTGCCGAGTTGAACCCTTTGTGACCGTCCCGACAAAAAGGACTGTAGCCAGCTATAGACAGCACCCCTGAAACCCAGATCCGCCAATCGAGTCAGTAGAATGGAATGGTTAACCGTGTCGAAGGCCGCAGAGAGATCTAAAAGTATCAGGGCGCTCGGGGCTTTGTTGTCAGCCTTTAGCCTGAGATCGTCGAGAACAGATAACATAACAAGCTCCGTGCTATGGTGGGCTCTGAAGCCAGCCTGGCGGGGATGGAGAAGCTCTGAGTTTTCGAGGAAGCTGGATAAAGTTTTCAGAACATGCTGCTCCATAACCTTAGCTAAAAAAGGAAGTTGCGAAATAGGCCGGTAATTTTTCAACTCAGCCTTATCTGCACCAGGCTTTTTCAGTAGGGGAATAACTCTAGCTTCTTTCAGATTAGATGATACCTGGCCTATGGCCAGGGAATTATTTAGAAGTGAGAGGATCTGACCATCCAAGGCTGGAAGGGCCATCTGGAAGATCTTCGGAGGACCGGGATCGGCCGGTGAACCAGATTTGGTCTTATTGATTAGAAAGGCCAAAGCTTCGGGGTCCAAAGGAGGGAAGTCTGTAAGGAAGTGAACTGGCGAGGGGGAGGACAACGCCAGTTCCTCGGAACTTAAAGCAACAGGGGATCTATTGATCTCACAGAGGATATCTGTCACTTTCTGCAGAAAGAAGGTCTGCAGGGTATTGACATTGAAAGGGATTGAGATTGAGTTGACATCACCTTTTTTACTAAGTTCCTTTAGGATCTTAAAGGTTTCCTTCTGTTTATTAGGGGCGTCTAAGATCCGAGCCTCATAGTATTCGGCTTTCCTCGAGATGATGGATTTCTTATATAAGGTCAGAGCTGCTTTATAGAGGGTCAGATCAGTGGAGTTGTAGGTTTTCCTCCACTGTCTCTCCACTTTCCTCAAACTCTGCCTTTTTACCCGCAGAACTTCATTGAACCAAGGAGCCCCCTTACGTTTGGGCTTAATTCTTTCCCGACGTTCTGGAGCTAGATGGTCAATAGCTGATTGGAGGGTATTGCTAATGGTCAGGCTGGCTGTGTCGATATTGGTATAACCTTCCTCTGGCCTGCAGGGAGGAGTTCTCCGGAGGGTATCAATGAGGTTTCCCGACTGGATCTTATGCCAACTTCGCACTCTCCTCCATTCCACGCGAGGTTGAGTGGGAGGGCTATCCAAGGGGACCCAGCAAGTGATTAGAAAATGGTCGGACCAGGCACATGGCAGGATGTTAGCAAGCCTAGCTTGCTGGCTAGATGACCAAACCAGATCAAGGGTGTGCCCCTTGATGTGGGTGGGGCGGGTCACCAATTGACAAAGTCCTAGATTTGACATTGTCAGATCAATTAGATTAGCTTGTGACTCTCGTGGGAAATTTTCCCAATGAAAGTTGAAATCACCTACGACCATGAGCTTTTGATACCGAGTGCTAAGGTCAGACAAGATTTCACCAAGGTGATCACAAAAGCCAGGTGCTGCATCCGGGGGGCGATAGACTGTCAGGAGAGTGAAACAAGAGGAATCGAGGGAGAACTTAATTCCTAAAATGTCGGAGTTATCGAAACTTTCGGATATTAACATGGTGGCTGAGAGATTCGATTTAAAAAAAGTAGCCACCCCTCCCCCTCTTCTGCCATCTTGCCTGTTGTGCCAGATAGCGTCGAAGTTTCCTGGAAGGGACGAGATGATGTCAGGGGCTGATGCGTCCCCCAACCAGGTTTCTGTCAGGGAAAGAATATCAATATCCCCCTCCTGCAGCAGAGTAAAGATCTCCAGATGGTGTTTTTGCAGGGATCTGGTATTTAGAACTGCCACAGACAGGCCTAACGGGTTCTCTGTTTTGGACGGGAGATGGATAGGGAGCCCATCTGGAGGTTCAGGAGCTGTCCCTGGGTTCCTTAGGAGATTTTCGGCTTTTAGTATTGAGCGGGTGAGGGGGTTCAAGGCGTACTTGCCAGTAGCAAAGGACAGCAGAGCATCCGCTGAATACAGGGGGTGTGGGCCAGGGTTTGTGGCCCCTGGTCCCGGCAGGGCGCGGACGGGCGCAGACGGGCTTGCCTTAGGCGCGCCTTCGGCGCGCCCGCGGCGCGCCCGCTGCGCGTTGGCTCCAGCGTCCTATTAAGGCAGTCCCCTTCCGCCCAACCACCCAATCAGCTCTGCTGTGCAGCAACTGAGACTCCCTCCAGCACTAGACCGCGTAGCTTAAAGCGGAAGTGCAAATCAAAGCGTGATAGTAGCGGCAGAGTGCCTACAGTGCAAATGCTGGCATAAAATGTTTAAAACAACAGTTAAAACAAGTAAAATGCAGCAATAGTTGGAAGATACAGAGCGCACACACAAGGACCACCTGAGAGTCTTAGCACACCTCTCAATCTGTCCGCTGCGCGTCGGCTCCAGCGTCCTATTAAGGCAGTCCCCTTCCGCCCAACCACCCAATCAGCTCTGCTGTGCAGCAACTGAGACTCCCTCCAGCACTAGACCGCGTAGCTTAAAGCGGAAGTGCAAATCAAAGCGTGATAGTAGCGGCAGAGTGCCTACAGTGCAAATGCTGGCATAAAATGTTTAAAACAACAGTTAAAACAAGTAAAATGCAGCAATAGTTGGAAGATACAGAGCGCACACACAAGGACCACCTGAGAGTCTTAGCACACCTCTCGTCTGGTTCTGGTCCCGAAGGCGGCTTCCCCAGGGGTCGCCCCCGAACTAAGATTCTGTGTGGACTATCGGGGACTCAATGCGGTCACCCGCGCAGACGCTCACCCTATTCCCCGAGCCGACGAGCTCATCGACCGCCTGGGGGCCGCCCGGTTCCTCAGCACTTTCGACCTGACCTGCGGATACTGGCAGATTGCTCTCACGAAAGGAGCGAAAGAGCGCTCTGCCTTCTCCACGCCAGATGGCCACTACCGCTTCAGGGTCATGCCGTTCGGGATGAAAAACGCCCCAGCCACGTTCCAGCGGTTGGTGAACAATGTCCTGGCCGGACTCGAGGAGTTCAGCGCAGCGTACCTTGACGACATCGCCGTATTCAGTTCTCAATGGCACGAGCATCTCCAGCACCTCCGACAAGTACTAATGGCCCTGCGCCAAGCAGGCCTAACAGTGAAAGCCAGCAAATGCCAGCTCGGGCAAGGCTCCGTGGTCTACCTGGGGCATCAGGTGGGCAGCGGCCAGGTCGCCCCTCTCCAGCCGAAGATCGACGCCATCAAGTCCTGGGAGCCCCCCACCACGCAGACAGAGGTTCGGGCCTTCCTGGGCCTTACGGGGTACTACCGGAGGTTCATTAAAAATTATGGTAGTATCGCAGGGCCCCTCACAGAGTTGACCTCCAAGCAGCTCCCGAAGAAGGTGCAGTGGACCACCCCGTGCCAGCAGGCGTTCGACGCCTTGAAAACCGCCATGTGCACCGCTCCCGTACTCAAGGCCCCCGACTACTCCCAAGAGTTTGTGGTCCAGACCGATGCATCCGAACATGGCATCGGGGCCGCGCTCTCGCAGTTCGACGACCAGGGCATTGATCAGCCCATCGCCTTCATCAGCCGAAGGCTGCTGCCGAGAGAGCAGCGTTGGAGTACTATAGAACGAGAGACCTTTGCCGTAGTCTGGGCCCTCAAGAAACTACGGCCCTGCTTGTTTGGAACCCATTTTCGGGTACAGACGGACCACCGGCCCTTGCAGTGGCTAATGCGGATGAGGGGGGAAAACCCCAAGCTACTACGATGGTCCATCTCTCCCCAAGGGATGGATTTCACTGTCGAACATCGCCCCGGGACGGATCATGCCAACGCCGACGGCCTGTCCCGGTTCTTCCGCTTCGGCGAGGAGAACCCCCCAGTGGATGGGTAGTTCTCCACGCCTTTCAGCTGGGGGGGACACGTGTGAGACCGGCCTCACAGCGTTGCCCTCTCCATCATCCAGCCCACCTGCAACCACCCTCAAGACACGACATCTCCGACTCCGGCCGCCCCAGCCACCCCCGATCCGCGGGCCGGCCAGAGGCCTGACAGACTCAACACCCTACCACGCATGCCCAACCGAGGGAGCGGGAACCCTCGAGCCAGACCCAGAGGCGCCAGCCCAGTCACACCTCGGGTCGCCTTCCCCGGGAGGACTCAATCGGCCATCCGGCCCCTGGGGAGCAGGCGCCTCCCCCGCCGAGCGTCTGGGGTCCCTCCCAGACCCACCTGAAAAGACCAAAGAAGTGAGCGGCAGGAAATCCCGCCGAACCCCCTCCGTCACCCCAGTCCCCCCTCTGCGAGCACTCCGGACTTCAAAGGACCAGCGGAGTATAACAAGGGGTGCCGGAGAAACAAGGACAGAGAAGACCTGGAACCATCCGAGCCTGCAGACGCTGTCGCGGCTCCTGAATGCTGAAGTCACCTGGGCCTGCTGAGTGACTCGCGGCCTCTTGCTATTGAACCATCTGAGCCCTGCGGACGAGGTCGCGGCTCCCGAACACTGAACCACCTAGGCCTGCTGAGTGACTCGCGGCCCCCAGCTATTGAACCATCTGAGCCCTGCTGACGGAATCGCGGCTCCTGAACTCCGACCACCTGTGCCTGCTGAGAGACTCGCGGCGCTCCCCTTGAGGACGACTCGGTAAGAGATCGCCCAGAGACACGACACCCTCCAGCTCGAGGATTGTGAGCTTCCGCAGGGTATTTTGCAGAGACACTATCTTGAAAGACTGTCCCGCTACCCCCATTCCCCACGACTGATTTGTGGTACGTTGTATCACTGCTGTACTACTTGCATCTTGGATCATAAAGATCCCTTGAAATTATCGATAAAAGAACCTATCGTCCTACAAAGAATACGTGTGGAGTCACTCTGTTGGTAGTGTATCTCAGGGTGTGCGCGCCTGGTTCGGCCTACTTGGGAGAGGTGGGTCAAAGGGGTGGGCAAGACGTGTATCGAACCCCCCTCCGGCGAACGCCTTTCCAACACCGGCTTTTCGCCTCAGGACTGGGAAAGCAATCTACCCAGCGCTAGCAATTCAGCGCTTAAGTAGGAAGGGTAAAAGGGGGCGTGGCCTGTAGAGGGCGTGGCCTGTAGGGGGCGTTGTCAGCGCGCACGCCTGTGCTGATGGCGGCCGCTCGAGAAATGCCAAGCGCGAGCAGAGACCAGATCGTCTGTGCGCTGCAGAAGATGTCAGGTAGTGGCGCTTTGCAAACACAGAGAGAGAGTAAGTGACACCACACAATGTTACAAGAATTAAAAGCAGTTGTGATTTTAAAAAGCAATTTCAGCAAGGTCCTCGTACCTCCAGCTCCCGGCTTTTCGCCTCAGGACTGGGAAAGCAATCTACCCAGCACTAGCAATTCAGAGCTTAAGTAGGAAGGGTAAAAGGGGGCGTGGCCTGTAGAGGGCGTGGCCTGTAGGGGGCGTTGTCAGCGCGCACGCCTGTGCTGATGGCGGCCGCTCGAAAACTACCAGCAAGTGCTACGGCAGTACTCAGGGAGGCAAGAGGCCTACCACAAGAAAGTGCTACATGGCAAAATGGAAAAGGTTCTCCCAATGGTGCATCAAGGAGAAACTGCATCGGAAGGTCACAAGGGAATCAACAGTACTAAACTTAAACTTAACGCGCAGGCTACAAAGCGGATTAAGCTACACATCCCTGAGGGTGCACTTGGCTGCGGTGGTGGCCTACACAAGAGGAGAAGCGGGGAAACGTTTCTTCACCTCTCAAGTGGGGAAGAGATTCTTGGAAGGGGCGAAGAGAATCGCACCCCCAAAGAGGATGCCAGCACCAGCATGGAACCTCAGCGTAGTGCTAACTCAATTGATGAAGGCACCCTTTGAACCTATTCACAAGGCTACACTGCACATGCTCACACTAAAGACGGACTTCTTAGTGACTATCACGTCACTACGAACATTAAGCGAGTTGCAAGAGCTGACACTCCAAGAGCCCTATTTTCAAATACACAAGGGCAGGATTGTAATGAGGACGGACCCACACTTTATGACAAAGGTGGTGTCCTGGTTCCATATTAACCAAACAATCCAAATACCAAGGTTTTTCCAAAAGCTGATCACAAGAACAGAAAGGGCTCTACACACTCTAGACTCCAGAAGGACTGTAATGCACTATATAGAGATGACAAAGGAGTGCAGGAAAACAAAACAGTTCTTTGTCTCCTTTGCCAGCCGTTTTTGGGGACGACCAGTCACCAAGAATACCATTGCACGATGGATTGCGCAGACAATTCAACTCTGCCACAAGCAGGCAGGACAACAGTTGCAAGGAGCAGTTCAAGCTCACTCAACAAGGAAGAAAGGAGCAACTGTTGTGTTTCTAGCAAACACACCTATCCAAGACATTTGCCAAGCGCAACATGGTCTTCAGTGCATACGTTCACTAAGCACTACTGTGTAGATATTCAAATGAACAAGGAAGCACAAGTGGTACAGAAGGTCTTACAACACATTTTCAGTAACCAATGCTCATCTTCCACCCAACCACCACAAACCTAGCAAACCGCTACTAAGTCTATGCAGAGCATAGTGGATCCAGAAAGATTCACGCTACAAAACGTATAGTTTCTTACCTGTCGGTGTAGTTTTGCAGCTTGAAGACTTTCTGGATTCAGTAGCGATCCCACCCTCCTCCGCCAGGAAGATGAGACATGAGAACAAGGGAGGCTAAATTTCATACATAGCTAAAGGGATCAAGCAAAGCAGATAACGCAAAACAAGAAAAAAGAATCTGAAGATGGCGACCAAATGTGGGTGCTTCCGCAGGAAGTGCGCCGACGTCACGAAGGACACCAAATGGTGGGACATCGCTGCCCACCTGGGCAACGAAAAAAAAAGAAAAAGAGAGAAAATACTACGATTCCGGACCCAACCACAAGATGGTGGAATAATGCACAGCATAGTGAATCCAGAAAGTCTTCAAGCTGCAAAACGACACCGACAGGTAAGAAACTATACGTTTCCCAAGATGGCCGCTTAACCCGGGGCCAAAAACCCAGGTTACCCTCCTTGCAAAACCAGGTTGTTTTGTGATAGGTAATTTTGATGTCCCCTCAATAAGTTTTGGGTCCTTGCCTGTCGCGGGTACTTGACCCACCCATGCTGTGAGGTACCATTTTTATCAGGAGATCTAGGGGAAAGCTGGGTGGTAGGAAATTGGTTGATCCATGCAGATTCCCAAACTTTCCCACACATAAATTTGAGAACATTTTTGTTTTTTTCAGCTAAATTTGAGGTTTGCAGGGAATTCTGGGTAGGAAAACCTTGGGGGGTCCAAGGAAGCCATACCTCACTAGACTCCCCCGGGTGTCTAGTTTTCAGAAATGTGTGGGTTTGGTAGGTTTCCCAAGATGGCCGCCGAGCCTGGGGCCAAAAAACTCATGGCAAAACCAAAACCAGGTTGTGTTTTTTGATAGGTAATTTTGATGTCTCCTCAATAAGTTTTGGGCCTTTGCCTGTTGTGGGTACTTGACCCTCCCACACAAGGGAGGTACGATTTTTTATCGGAAGACTTTGGGAAATGCAGGGTAGGTGGAATTTTGTGGATCCACGCAGATTCCAGAACTATCCACCACAGAAATGTGAGGAAAATGTTTTTTTTTAGGTTTGCAAGGGATTCTGGGTAACAGAGCTGGTGACAGCCAGACAAGTCACCCCCTACTGGATTTCCCTGTTGTCTAGTTTTCAAAAATGTGTATGTTCGCTAGGTTTCCCTTGGTGGCGGCAAAGCTAGGGTTCAAAATCTACAGCTAGGCACTTTGCAAAAAAAGGGTCCGTTTTCACTGTGAAAATGTGGAGTGTCCACATTGCATTTTGGGCCACTTCCTGTCGCTGGCACTAGGCCTACCCACACAAGTGAGGTACCATTTTTCTTGGAAGACTTTTGGGAATGCGTGGTGGGTGGAATATTGTGGATCCACACAGTTTCCTGAACTTTCCACCACAGAAATGTGAGGAAAATGTGTTTTTTTAAACTAAGTTTAAGGTTCGCAAGGGCACTCTGGGTAACAGAACCATGGTGAGAGGCACACAAGTCACCCCATCCTTGATTCCCCTTGGTGTCTAGTTTCAAAAATGTACAGGTTTGCTAGGTTTTCCTATGTGCCCGCTGCGCTAGGGCCTAAAATCCACCGGTAGGCACATTGCTAAAAACAAGGCTGTACCTAGTGGACTTTCTGCCGTCCTGGGGGGGAATCGGGGGGAGGGGGGTGGTTTGCCCCGCATGCCCCCAAGGGGGCAACAACTGTGGCTATTAGTTTGGGGGTGGGGGCATTGGTATGCCAATTCTGGGCAGCCCCCATGCATAAAAAAAGACAGCGTAATCTCTAGCACCTAGTGTGCTCTCTGATGCCCCCCTGGGGGCAGATCAGGGGCTACTGCCCCAATATGTCTCCAGGGGGGCAGAAAGACTATGGCATTTTTTAGGGGCATGGTGGGAGCTTTGGTATGCCCATTCTGGGCAGCCCACACCCCTAAATATAAATATATTCCCTGATGCCGATTGGTCTTTCTGCCCCCGTCTGTCTCCCAAGGGGGGGGCAGAAAGACTGTACCATTTTGTTTGGGTTGGGGCATTGGCATGCCCATTCTGGGCAGCCCCTACTCCTACGTATGTATAAAATAAAGAAAATCCCTGGGGCCTTGTGGGCTTTCTGCCCCCCCTAGGGGCTATTGCCCCCATCTACTTCCTGGGGGGGGTCAGAAAGTCTTGTGCCTTCTTTGGGGGGGTAGGGTGGGGGCATTGGCATGCCCATTCTTGGCAGCCCCCACCCCTGGCATATAAAAGCACATCCCTGGCACAAGCATACTTTCTGGCCCCCTGGGGGGCAGATTGGGGGATAATGCCCCCATATGCACCCCAGGGGGGGCAGAAAGGCTGCCTGGCATAAGTTTATAGGGGGGAGCAAAGGCCCTTGCCCAAGGGGCCGCTCCTGGTGGCTAGTGGGTAGATCCCCAAGCAGGGATCCACTATGGGAAGATTCCCCCCTTTTCAATGATACCTCTCCCATGTTTTTTGGTGCTCTGGGGCTGAGATAGCCCCACAAGCACCGAAACTGTGAAACTGAAACCAAGTATCAGTTTTGTTTTCATTGCAATAATGACAGCGTGCCATGCGCACGATCGTCATTGCAATGAAAACAGACATTATACTTTGGGATGTTGGGGAAGCTCTTCCCCACCTCCCAAAGCAAAAAATTAAATAGAAAATCCCTCTGCTGTTTACAGCAGAGGGATTTTTTTTAATGTGTGCTTATGACGGAATGGTTCCGTCATGAGCACACTGGCACTTATGCTCATGAAGGAACCATTCCGTCATGAGCATAGAAGGTGTTAAAGGTACATAGAGTTTGTTTATTCCCTTGAAGGGTAACGAGAGATTTGCAAAATACAGCTAAATTTAAGGGGAAAAGTTCTGCAGAAGAAAGTGTCTGTTTTTTCCCTGCAAATGGTATCAACAAAGGGTTTGTGGTGCTAAAATTGCCATCTGCCCAGCTTTCAGGAACAGGCCGACTTTTGTCAGAAAACCAACATTTTCATCACAGTTTTACATTTTACTGGGACATAGCCAATTTTTCCTATTCTTTGTGCTTTCAGCCTCCTTTAAGTTAGTGGTAGAAAGGGGTGTAAATCCAATAATTACTCCCACAATGCTATACATTACAGAAAAGTAGATACTATTCTAAATTCAGCATGAGGTCATTTGTGAAGATCCTTCAAGGTTTTCCTAGAGAAAGTAACCGTTGAAATACCAAAATATTGAAATTGAGTTAAAAAAGACAGCAGTTTGTGCCTATGTTTTCACCTGTAACTTCTTCTGGGTATGGCAGATTTTTTAAAGCCTTCTGGTTGTGGTGATATATAGGACTTGCAGGTTGGCCATGAACCTGAGGTACCCAGTTCCATCATATCTGAACTGCATCTTCCAATGGTTTTTCATTGTGTACCAAGTATATATTTGCTAAAATATAAAGAGTGTAAAACAGACTTCAAGAAAACCTACGAATTTCCGAAATTGGAACAACATATGGAGCTTAGAAGCAGCGGTTATTTGCACATCTCCGAATTTGTGGGTACGCGTATTAGCATGTGTATTAGAGGGCATTTTTCAAAATGAAGTCTTTTTTACATACTGTCTTACATTTGAAAGGCAGAAATGCATTGAAAGTCAATAGTTTAGAACACTTCTCCTACTGGTCTGTGTTCCCCTAAGTCTCCGAATAAAAATGGTACCTCACTTCTGTGGATAAACCTTGTGCTTGTGGCAGGAAACTGTCCAAAACACAACGTGTACACCTCACATTTTTTCTGTGAATCTGACCCTTTTTTCACAATCTGTCTTGCTGTGCATATTGGACCCTAGCACCTAGGGAAACCTAGCAAACCTGTACATTTTTTTAAACTAGACACCCAGAGAAACCCAGGATGGGGTGACTTGTGTGGCTCTCGCCAGGTTCTGTTACCCATAATCCCTTGTAAACCTCAAACTTTGTAAAAAAATATAAACAACACATTTTTCTCACATTTCCGTGATGAAAAGTTCTGCAATCTGCAGGGAGCCAAAAACGTCCACCCACACAGCATCCCCCTAAGTCTCTCAAATAAAATGGTTCTTCAATTGTGTGGGCAGGCCTAGTGCCCGTGGGAGGAAATGGCCCAAAACTTACTGTGGAGACTTCAAAATTATCGATCACAAAAAGATTTTGTTATACAAGGAAGTCAACCGCAACATTGGTCTGGGGCTTGATGGGAATCTAGGGAACCCTGACAAACCCAGACATTGCTGAAAACTAGACACATGCGGGAGACCAGGTAGGTGAAGCTTGCGTGGATCTCCCAATGTTTTCCCACCCAGAATCCCCTGCCAACCTCAAATTAAGGTTAAAAAATCAGGTTTTCCTCACATTTCTGTGTGGGAAAGATATGGGATCACCGTGCGACATGAATTTCCTACCACCCAGAGTTCCCCCAGTAAAAATGGTTCCTAACTTGTGTGGGTGGGCCAATTACCCAAGACAGGGAATGGCCCAAAACATATTGGGGAGATATCCAAATTATCTATCGCAAAATGACCTGGTTTTGCAAGGGGCTCACCTGGGTTTTTGGTCCCGGGATCAGCGGCCATTTAGGGATCCCTACCAAATCCAGACCTTTCTGAAAACTAGACACTAGGGGGAGTCTAGGGAGGTGTGGCTTACGTGTATCCCCCAACTTTTTATTACCCAGAAACCCCTAAAAACCTCATTTAGCTACAAAAATGACATTTTCCTTAAATTTCTGTCTGGAATCACCACGCCGGCACACATTTTCTACCACCCAGCATTCCCCTTGGTATTCTGAAAAAAATTATTCCTCTTCAAAAAAATTCCTTGGGCAGCTGGGGAAGCTCTTCCCCGCCTCCTGAGGCTTAAAAATAAAATCCCTCTGCTGTAGGCAGCAGAAGGATTTGGTGGTTGTGTGCAGAGGATGGAATGGTTCCGTCCTCTGCACACCAGCACTGTGGCACAGGACAGAACCATTCCATCCTGCACATGCATGTGATTAAAATGGACTCCTAGCCCACCCAATACTTACCATTACTCACCATAGACTTTCACAATTTCTTACTGTGATTGCTCATTCCGTGGAGCATGGACCAAGTACAGCTTTCTTAGTGTGTAAAGTGTCCTTCCTTGGCTGCGCTCTTCTGGAGGGACTTTTTATGACCTTACCTATGATGGTGTATGCACTCTCGCTTGCGAGGGGTATTCTTTACAATCAAGGGTTTGAAGCCGACTCATTGGCTACCATTCATTGGTTTCATTGTCACTCTCCTGTGCTGAATCCTAATTGGCCTGATCATGTCAGCCATCACTTCCTTTTTGTTCTATGGAACATGCCCCAAACACAGATTGATTCAACTTGGTGTCCTACTGCTGATGTGTGATTGAGGTAGGCGCTTCAGGACACTTCCTCTGTTTCCAGTTCTCGTTCTGCTTTCTCCATTCATTCTGTTTTCACACTCCTTTCTGTTTATCTATGCCTGCATCTTTTGGCTTACTCAAGCAACTAAAATGACATTATACATATGTTGGGTGAAGCCTTTATAATGTATAAATGCCACCTATAAATGCCACCCTAACAACACATTTGCAACTTCATGATGCTTACCACTGCCCACCGATTTTTGTTGCCTTTCAGTCATTCATCCCCTTTATGCCACATGCCTTTGTGTTGATTTCAAGTTTGGTTGCTTGTTTGTTACTTACATCCAAAACTGTACTACTCTATGCCACTCCACTCTATTCCACTTTATGCCTCTCTAATATATGCCACTCTAGACCACTCTGCTGTACGTCACTTCACTCTCTGCCACGTCACACCATGTCACTGTAATCCACTTCACACTATTGTTCTTCACTCTATGCCATTCCATGTGACTCTGCTCTATGCCACTCTGCTCTACGCCACTATACAGCACTCTTCTCTGTGCTCTGCTGTTCCACTCTGTGCTCCACCATCCTAATCTATGCCACGCCATTCGACTCTATACCACTGCACTCTGCTCTATACCACTCCACTCTATGCCACTCCAATCTTCTATGCTACTCCGCTCCCTTATACAATATCCCACTCCACTTTACGCCACTCTCCTCCCCTCCACTCCTTCTGATGCCACAATTGATCACTACACAGACTCTCCTCTATGCCACTAACTTGGCTAAAAGACATAGGTGAGACCTATTAGCTTTGCTAATGCTTGTTTTTATTTTCAAGGTTACAACTCCATAAAAGGACATCATTTTGCAGGCAATCTCTTCCTGCCCCTTGCATCCTGCCCACATTCCGTGGTGGGCTGCCCCTGTCCCTCCCTCAACAACCTACCATCAATGCTTGTCCCATCCACTGACCTTCCTCCAACCCGCAATGCTGCTTACCTCCCCTTCGTATAGTTGCTTCCCCCATCATAGCTTCAACCATAGCCCTCCTCTCTCGCTATAACCTTGCTTTTATCCGCCCTCACAACCTTGTTATTGCTTGGCCCTTACTCGTCGCCGTCCTCTGCCATTAACAAAATCACCATGGCTGCGACCTAGCCTTTTAATTCTCACCAATGTTGCACAGCGATCTGGCTGCTGTGCAACATCCCTGATAGTACACTTGCGCTTTTTCTTTACTTTCAGCGATAGTACACAATGGCAACGCTGCTGTTTAACATTTCCGAAAGAAAATACACTATATTTAAAATGTACATCCCGAGCTCTCATTGCAAGACACGGAAAGATATTTCAGAGTTCGCATTTTACAAATTAAAAATGAGCTCTCGTGTAATGTAATGATCCCAGGGGATGGGGTTGGAAATGCCTTTAAAGAGTCGTCTTTTTTCAAATCCAGTGTGTGACGCGCGGGCCTGGCTAGCAGAGCGAGCAGCGATGCTCTGCTTGGGATGGGTGACCCTCTCATGGTGGTCACCGTTTCTCCTTACTTATGGACTGTGTAGTCAAAATGAAGGTACTGGGTGGCATCATTGTAGTATGGCGTGACAGACACCTGCCGCTGTGACACATATGCACACATGCCCTGACCCCACGTAAGGGGTGAGTTCATGAAGAGGGGAGTGCACAGTATTTTGCACATCCGGTCTCATGCCTCTGGTTGTTTCTGTAGTGTCGCGGTCTAGTTGACCGGGCACTACGTCAGCACGCAAATGCGAATGGCGGCCATATTGGGCACAACTGCGCATGCGCGAAGGAGCACGAGATGCGCGAGAGAAAACCGAAGCGTTCGGAGGTGGCTGCCCGGCGCTCTTAGGTGTTAGTAGTGTTTTATGAATAAAGAAAGGTTGGAACTTACCTTGGCTGCTGTCCATCACTGTGGGGGAAGGCTATACGTTACAGTGGCGACGAGGCTGGGACGCAGAGGACCCTGAAGGACACCAGCAGAGAGGAAGCCCCCCAACAGCAGGAGAGCCAGAGGAGACGACGCCCTACAGGGGCAGGAACACCAAGGGGTCACAGAACAGACTCCAGGACACCGAGAGAGCGTGGCAGTGGCTGACGCAAGCCAGAGGGAGGCACGAGAATAAGCAGGAGTGCCAACCAAGTGCAAAGAAGCGTGGTAAGCGACCCCGGGGCGAGAGATAGAAGAGGCCCTGGCAGAATCAGGGAAGGACAGCGCAGAAGGGACTGAAGAGGCCCAGATTACCCAAAGAAGGGGAAAAGGGACGGAAGCACTAGGTAGTCCCAGGAAACAGGCGGAGACCAAGATGTGTGCACAGGCATCAGCGCTAACGACGCCGGTCCCGTTCCTACCAAGACCAGGGGAGCCTCAAATGAAATGGGAGGACTGGAGAGAATATTTCAAAAATTACCTCGAAGCACTGGAAGACGAGAATGAAGAAGCGTTTTCCAGCAGCCGGAGGAAAAGGATACTCTTGCATAATCTGGGACCAGAGGGCATATGGGTATTCCAAAACTTAACACCGGTCACCCGTCCAACAGCGGACGATGATGTGGTCAAACACGCCATTGAAGACTTAGACAACCACTATCGCCCTGCAGTCTGCACATCTATCGACCGCTACAATTTCCAGCAGAGGAAGCAAGAAGCGGGAGAAACGATAGACGACTACGTGGCGGCATTAAGGAAGCTGGCGATAACGTGTAAGTTCGGAGCTCTACACGACGACTTTATAAAGGACCAAATTGTGATGCACACAACAAGCAAAACAGTGCAGGATAAATTGTGGACAAGCGGAGATGCTACGTTAAAAGACGTGATAGCCATCGTGAAAAGAGCAGAACTGACCAAGCGCTGCGCAGACGCAGCGAAGAGAGACCAGGCCCCGAGACCAACGATAAACAAGGTGGAAGAATCCGACCAATATGGGAGAGGAAAACCGGCGCCATGAGAAAATAAGGGAACGTACAAGGGGAAAGGAAAGCCGGGACAAATGTGGAAACAGGACAAAGAAGGAACGTCGAAGTGCTACAGGTGTGGGAGCCCGAGCCATGCGGCGCACGACAAACCTTGTCCCGCCTTCAGAGCTAAGTGCGCGTTCTGCGGCCTGGTCGGCCACTACGAGAAGGTGTGTCGCAGGAAGTGGAAACAGCGCGTGGTGAAATATGTGGCACAAGACCCAGGAGAAGTACTAGGTATCGACGGCAGAAGAGCTCGCAAACCCCAGTGCGACATCCACATCGGAGGAGTGGAAATCACCATAGTAGCGGATTCAGGGTCCCCCTACACGATCGTCCAAAGGTCGGTGTGGGAAGCGAAATTTGAACCGACAGTAGGCCCACATCTGGAACCACCCGACATACGACCGGTCACCTACACAGGGGAACCTATCCCAATGGTGGGATTTAGAAGACTGCTCTTCCAGTTCAAAGAACGCAGCGCCCAGTGCAAATTGTACGTTGCAGAGAAGGGACCCTCGGTCCTAGGGTGGATGGACCAAGGGGAATTGGGCATACAACTGCATCCGGGAGGAGACACACAAGTGTTAGTGGCGTTGGAAGGAAAATGGTCCAAGGCAGCGGGACTGCGAAGCGCACACCCGAAAATATTTGGGGACAAGATAGGAAAATTTGAAAAATTTACTCACAAAATCGTGCTTAAGGAGAACGTCCAACCGGTCACACACAAAGTGAGGAACATACCGATCGCTGTGAGAGAGGCGGTGCAACAGGAGCTACACCGACTGGAAAAGGAAGGGATTATTGAACCCATTGATAGCGCGGAATGGTTGGCACCATTAGTGGTGGCCATGAAACCGTCAGGCAAGGTGCGCCTATGTGTGGACCTCAGAGAACTCAACAAGTGTATTGTGGTGGAGAATTTCCCGCTACCACGCATAGAGGAGATGCTGGCACGAACAAGAGGAGTGAAGTGGTTCTCCACCATCGATCTAAAGTCAGCATACCATCAGGTAGTCCTGCACCACACGAGCAAGAAACTGACGTCCTTCATAACTCCATTCGGGTGCTATCAGTTCTGCCGCATGCCCTTTGGGTTGGCATCGGCAGCGGCAGTCTTCCAAAAGCTAATGGCCCGACTGTTCAAGGACATAGAGGGAGTACAATACTTGCAAGACGATATCCTAGTGATGGGGAAGGAACAAGAAGACCACGACGAGAAGCTGGAGGTGGTGCTTAGGATCCTGGAGGATAAAGGACTAACAGCAGAATGTGAGAAGTACCATTTCGGCATGTCGTTGGTCACCTACCTAGGGCACGAAATCGGAGAGAGTGGAATAACACCAAAGAAGGGGAACGTGACAGCCATATGCGATGCTCCTCCACCCGCCACCAAGGAAGAAGTACGATCCTTCCTAGGGATGGCGGAGTACTACAGTAAGTTCGTCTAACACTTTGCCACGAAAACGCACCACCTGAGGCAGCTCATGAGGGAGAAAACAGCGTTCGCATGGACGGAAGACGCGCAAGAAGAGTTTGACACAGTCAAACGAGAAATAAGCCAGGCTATCCCGTTACAAGGGTACGATCCCCTAGGGAAATCGATATTGATGACAGACGCCAGTGAAAAGGGGTTGGGAGCAGTGCTCATGCAAGAGAGACAAGATGGCAAGAAGGAGACGATCAGCTTTGCATCTAGATCACTGACGAATTCAGAACAAAAGTTCAGCGTGATTGAGAAAGAGATGCT
Source organism: Triturus cristatus (assembly GCF_964204655.1). Classification (NCBI taxonomy): domain Eukaryota; kingdom Metazoa; phylum Chordata; class Amphibia; order Caudata; family Salamandridae; genus Triturus; species Triturus cristatus. The sequence continues at coordinate 35,083,571 of NC_140593.1, read as the reverse complement.
GGCCGCAGTATGGGCCATGGGGAAGTATCGCCAGTTCTTGTGGGGCACGCGATTCCTGCTGAAAACAGACCATAAACCCCTGGTGAAGGTATTAACATCCAGCGGCCATGCCGGCGCGACACCCCGAATAGCATAGATGACATTGAAACTCTTGGAATATCGCTATGATGTGGAATATATACCAGGCTCAAGGAACAAGATAGCAGATTATCTCAGCAGGGCGGCAGTGAAGTAAAGTGCCACCACGGGCACGGAAGAAGATGAGGAGATGGTAGCCTTGATGGAGGATCCGGAACGGGCAATAAGCAGGAGAGAATGGAAGGAAGCAGATGGAGATCTGGAAGAAGTCAAGAAATGCATAGTGCGAGGGTGGCCCGATAGAAGACACCAGAAGCCCCAAATTCGGCAATTTTATGAAGTCAGGGACGAGTTGTCGGTGGGAAATGCCGGGTGTTTGTATACCGAGGAAACCGCGTGGTACCACCAGCAAATATAATACCACATCTTCTGAAGATAATACATGAGGGGCACCTGGGAATCGTGAAAACGAAAGCACTAACCAAACAAACGTATTGGTGGCCAGGCATGGACCTACAGGTGGAGAGGCATGTCAGAGACTGTGTGCAGTGCCAAGGAGCTGAAACCCATGAGACCAGCTCTAGGGAGGTTCACAAACCCATGTAATCCCTGGGAAGAAGTGGCGGTGGACATCTTGGGGCCGGTACTTGACAACATGGGTATTCCGAAGTACATATGTGTGATAGTGGACAAATACTCAAAGTGGCCAGAGGTACACATTCAAGAAGAAATGGACACCGAGACAATCATTCGATTCCTTACAATGGTATTCCTCAGGGAAGGCATCCCCAGAGACATTATTAGCGACAACGGACCCCAATTTCCTTCGGACAAATGGAACCGATTCGCAGAAAGAAATGGCATTCGACTTAAACACACGTCGGTATATCACCCTGACAGCAATGGCCAAGTAGAAAGGTTCAATAGGGTGATAATGGGCTCTATACAGGCAGCCATCTCCGGGGGCAAGGACTGGGAAAAGGAGGTACTAAGCACACTATGGGCATACCGCATCACCCCCACTAGCACGGGGTACAGCCCGTTTCAAATTTTACGTGGCAGGCAACCCTTCACGAAAGACAATGTCGCGTGGCAGGAGAAGACAATCACAAGCAAGTGGTCACCTGCAGTGGTGCAACACAACCTGGAGAAGGCGCGGAAGATATATACTGACCATTACAACAGCAGAAAGAACGTGAAAGAGACAGCTTTGGAAAAAGGGGAGTGGGTCAGAGTAAAGCTGGCAGTTTTCAAGAGGAAGGGAGACAGCAAATACTCCCCACCCCTGAGAGTGGAAGAGGTGTATGACCGAGCGACACTACTCAGCGATGGGAATGTATGGTCCCAAGACCGCATGGCCAAGTGCAACAAAATCCTACAGTGGCCCCGAGAGGACAATGAAGGAGTGACAGCCCCAGAGGACATGAGGAACGAAGTGGGAACACCGAACGGAGAACAGGGAGAGAGTATGCAGGAAGATCATATCAACGAAGAGGATGAACGAGAAGGACCACATAGGGAAGAAAGGACCCGGGAAGAGGGAGGAAGAGAAGGGAAAGGTACCCTAGAAGGAAGAAGGGGAAGCCCTGTCGCAGAAGAGGGTCGAGAAGGACACGCTACCCCGGTAAGATACACCCGAGTTGGGAGAGCGGTGGTGAGACCAGCCAAACTTAAAGACTATGAACTGGAGTAACAGACTATGAATGGTAACCCCTTTCTCAGTTATGTAATTAGTTTTGTGTGGTGTAAAAAGGGGAGATATGTAGTGTCGCGGTCTAGTTGACCGGGCACTACGTCAGCACGCAAATGCGCGTGGCGGCCATATTGGGCACGAGTGTTCATGCGCAAAGGAGCACGAGACGCGCGAGAGAGAACCGAAGCGTTCAGAGGCGGCTGCCCGGCGCTCTTAGGTGTTAGTAGTGTTTTATGAATAAAGAAAGGTTGGAACTTACCTTGGCTGCTGTCCATCACTGTGGGGGAAGGCTATATATTACAGTTTCCGCGTGTTTGGTGCAATAGCGCACGGAAGCTCAGAGCTCCACAGTGGTGATGGGGCTGCGACCCTGCACCAACATCATGCCTTCCTGATCACCGTCCCTGCTAGCCTCTGTTTGCGCTAGGAGTCCAGTTCATGCCCCATGCTGTCCTCAGCCCTGACAAGTGCCTGCCTCAGAGCCAGCTCCCGCCGCCTCTGACTTCCTACCAGCAGTGATGGCCCTAGCCGTACACACTAGAGCTGGACCTGGCACTCCCCGCTCTAGTACTCGTGCCCCCCCTTAGCAGTTGTAGCAGTTGCGGTGTCCCAGGGCTTTTTAGATTAGTCCATCACCCAGTGACACCCCCGGAACACTGGTACTACTGTGGTCTGCCAGTGGGCGCGTCACTGCTCCTGGGTATGCAGATGAGCATTTTACAATACATCATTCATCACCTCAGTAATAGAAAACATATCTTAACACCCCCCTCCACCCTTAAGTCTTCCCAATAATAAAAGTCCCCAAACCATTCTTGCAAGATACAGTCCTAACTCTCCCCTTTCTTTCATCCACGGACCCTCACACATGCCTCAGCCATCACTGCCCGCACCTACACATGCCTCAGCCATCACTGCCCGCACCTACACATGCCTCAGCCATCACTGCTCGCACCGACACATGCCTCAGCCATCACTGCCACACCGACACATGCCTCAGCCATCACTGCCCGCACCGACACATGCCTCAGCCATCACTGCCCGCACCGACACATGTCTCAGCCATCACTGCCCGCACCTACACATGTCTCAGCCATCACTGCCCGCACTGACACATGCCTCAGCCATCACTGCCCGCACCTACACATGCCTCAGCCATCACTGCCCGCACCTACACATGCCTCAGCCATCACTGCCACACCTACACATGCCTCAGCCATCACTGCACGCACGTACACATGCCTCAGCCATCACTGCCCGCACCTACACATGCCTCAGCCATCACTGCCCGCAGCTACACATGCCTCAGCCATCACTGCTCGCACCTACACATGCCTCAGCCATCACTGCTCGCACCGACACATGCCTCAGCCATCACTGCGACACCGACACATGCCTCAGCCATCACTGCCCGCACCGACACATGCCTCAGCCATCACTGCCCGCACCGACACATGCCTCAGCCATCACTGCCCGCACCTACACCGGCCTCAGCCATCACTGCCCGCACCGACACATGCCTCAGCCATCACTGCCCGCACCGACACATGTCTCAGCCATCACTGCCCGCACCGACACATGCCTCAGCCATCACTGCTCGCACCTACACATGCCTCAGCCATCACTGCCCGCACCTACAGTGCTCTCAAGATCCTCAATTTCTGCCACCAGGAAAAATCCCTGAAAATATGTTTTTCCTGAACCCCCCCCCCCCCAAACAAATTATTTCATTTTTTTGATGAGCAAAAGACTTATACTCGATTTTTGGTGAAGAAATAGCTTGGATCTGTCGCTAAAACAGCGAGCTCCGGATACAACCGACGCTAGAAAATTATCAGACTGTCACCAAAACAGCATAAAATGTTGTTAACACCACTTTTGAATGGCCAAAGTTAAAGCAAATGTTTCCCTAATGTTGCGTAAATACAAATACATTGAAAATCTTCTTTCTTTATTATGTTCCAACCAGCTTATGCTGCATTACCCTATTGTCTTTGCGCCTAGCCCTTTCAATTGCAGTGCACCTGTCAGCACCACGCCAAACTCTCCCTGGGACGAACGGAGTCAATATTATCTCCGTCCCAATCCAGGATTTAATTACAGTTTCTATGTCTTTTTTCATTTATTTGATCAAACCCAAACCTGAGAAGGGAACCAAGTCTTTTTCACCAACATGCAAAAGCGAAACATCCGGACGCTTTCTAACGGAAACCACATCGAAAACCATGGCAACAGCTGTCCACATTTCATTCCTCCTCTTCCCCACCAATCAATCCTGATTTCATTGCTGCAAAATCCCAAATTTATTCCAAAAGGCCACTTGTCCGCTCGCTTTACTGCCCACTTAATGAAAGAGCGTCAATGATCCAAATAGACGAGAACGCGGTTGTCGTACCCGCTGCGCGACCTGAAAAAGAAATATAAAATTAACAAAAACATAGAGGCTCAGCAACCTCAATATTCCTAATGTGCCGCAAGCATCAACCTCATTTTTTAACATCAACTAAGGAAAAACCTCATCTCGCTGCCTCAACACAGCACCAATTCTAAGAGAATGATTACAAAACTAAAAGGATTTCCCCAAAGTGACGAAGAACGTTTCTCATAACTCCAGCGTCTGCGATGCTTTAAGCTTTGTATCATTTTGATGTTTGAACACAAGACCTGAAGTTGCTCCCCCTATTGCCCGGAAGTCTTGCCAAGCAATTACTGGGCATAGTATGCCCGGAAGTCTTGCCAAGCAATTACTGGGCATAGTATGCCATTCATTTTATTCAGGGTTACCTTCATTCCTTTCCTTGTTTAATCTGTTTTAGCGAATCTTAAAAACATCTGAATACTTTCCTCTGAAGCAGTCTTATTTTCAACTTTCAGCCGCTTGAATTACCCCTTCCTCATAACTCCGATATCCTAAATGCCCCAAAACATAACCAACAGGTGCATAAGCTAAATAGCACCTGTGCTAAAACAGAAAAGCATATAGAAGGAAGGTTCTTGAACATCTGATACAAAATCTTTATTGAAACAGGATCCCTGATAAACTGACCTCTTCTTTTCTTTGGGCCATCCTGGTAACATCCGCTGACCCATCTCACCAGCTGACGGCTCGTAGCCCCAGAAAATGCTTACAGAAAACTCAGGCCAGCTCATTTACCAGCGATTGCGGTAGCTGAAGTAAAACAAAGCACATTCTCTCCACACTGACATAAACCTTGCTCATTGTGGGACCTACGGGATGCACCCATCCCCAACAACTATTCCCAAGCTCTTCTCTTAGCTGACCTGGTACTAACGGCCAAGGATTTTTCAACGAAATCAATCCTTCTCAGTCCGGTACCTCCCAAACCTCTTGTGGCACCTGTGCTTTCTGCATCTCTGCTTTGGGCGCCAAACCACTTAATCTCCGCCACTGCAAACGAGATAATGTTATTATTTGCACCTGGGACATGTTTGGCTCTGAACACAATATTGTACATCAAGGATCTTAACATAAATCTCTGGAACCGCTTCCAGATGTTTATCCTTGGCTTTTTTCCATTAACCAAATCCACTAGTATTTTATTGTCAATGTTGAAGGTGACAGTTTTGAACCCCACGTTGACAGGGCCACCAACAGTGGGATAAATTCAAAAAAGGCAATGCTTGTCCTTTCACTACCCATTCTTTAGGACACTGCTCAGCGCACCATCTGCCTTCCCGGAATAACCCAAAGCCATTGGCGCCAGCTGCATCGGAAGAAATCTGCACCATCCCCACAAAATCCAAGTCGAAGGACCACATGGTGACTCCATTGAACACTTTCAAGAACATCAACCATACTTTAAAATCTGCCCTTATCGCTGCAGAAATTCTGATCCTGTGATGTGGTAAAGTGGTTCCAGACCTAGCAAAGCCTAGCTGTCTGCAGAACGCTCTTCCTGCCCTCACCACTCGACAAGCAAAACTCAAATGCCCCAAGACACCCTGAATTTGATTACATTTCAATTTAGGTCACAACTTTGCCTCTGCAGTAAATTAATCATTTCTTGAACTTTCCCAGTTGGCAATCTCGCTTCCATCTTGACTGGATCTATTTCTATTCGTAGAAAAACCAGACATGTGTTAGGCCCTTCAGTTTTCTCCAGTGCAAGTGGTACTCCAAGATCCTGTGCCAAACTTTCAAATTATTGTAATACTCTCACACAATCTTGGGTACCTGTTGAGTCTACGAGCACAGAATCATCCAAATAATGAATGATGGCTTCTAGCCTGCTCTGTAAACAAACACCAATGCAAACATTTACTCAAAGTTTCAAACCGCTTGCAAGAAATAGCGCAGCCCATCTGCAGTACATTGTCTACATACAACTGATTGTCAATTGCATACCGAACAAGGAAAAACTGGTAATAAACGAAATGCTGACTTTATATCACATTTTGCTAATTCAACTCCTATGCCCACGTTTCTGATCAATGACATGGCTACATCCACTGACGCAAACTGCACTGCAGTTTCATCTCTTGCTACAAAGTCATTCACTGTCGAGCCATGTGGCCATGGCAGATGATGAATCATGCAAAACTCTCCTACTGCTTTCTTAGGTAATACGCCTAGAGGTGAGCTCATTAGGTCTGGTAAAGGCCAGTAGTTAAAAGGACCTGCCGTCCTTCCTTCAGACACTTCTTTGTCCAAACTCTGTCTCACTATATGAGGAGGCTCTTTTGTTGACTCGAGATTGTCAGCAACCTGCGTGCCCTCGGACCTTGATAACCCAGTTGCAACCCTTCTTTAAACCCCCATTCCAATCTTTTTGCATCCTCCAAAAAACCCCGAATTCCATGTGGGCATTACGAATGATGTCAAGATATTTCAATATAGATACTGCCCAGCCAGAAAACTTTTAACAATAGGCGCTAGAAAATATCAAAAATGCTGCTGATGTCCAAGAATCAATTGTTGTAGGCACTTTAGGTCCGTCAGTCAAATGTCTTTATTGCGATCATTATGATGATAAAAGACACAACAATTATATACAATAATACATTTTTTGTATAAATTCATTATATCAATGATACATGCTATAAAATCACTAGCAATTAAAAGACATATCAGTAAGATATTTTAAATAAGTTACATTCCATTATAAAACTATTTGATAAAAACAATGGATTAAAACGGGGATAAAATGCTCAAAGCACGGCTCATAACTATTTGATATTTTCTTGCCCCCCTAGACCCGTGGATCCATAATCTAGAGTGCAAATTATGTGGCCAAAATTTCACAAGATATAAAAAAAGTAAAACTTAGGCCTAAAGTGCTAGCTTTAGGTCTTTTAGCTAGTTCCCAAGCTTCTTCCCTAGACCCCTCTTTGGATTGAATCTCTCTATGAAGTAGCTTAAACACGTCCACAAATTCACCCCTCCAAATTTTTTCTTAAGCTGCATTGCTCAGATGAACCCACAATGGCATTGATAACCCCACGTAAGGCAAATGTTTTAAATCATCCATTTTACTCTTTCCCGCTCTTCTTTAGATTGTTCATCTTTGTTCAATATGGGCTGAGATACCCCACCATTGACCCCTTTTTCATTGTCTTCATCTTTTGTGCTATTCCTTTGATCCTTATTACCTGTAGGCACTGGCTCTTCCCTAATAAAATCTGTTCTTACACTTTTATCCACTACACTAGGCCCCTCCCCCTGATCATTTCATGTTTTTTTGCAGTATTCATTACCATTTCCCCAGATACTCCACCATTGACTGTCACCTGTCCTCAAAGTCCTGGACTGTTCTGGAGATACCCGTTTTCTGTGGCTTCTTTGTTGTATTCTCTTCATGACCCCTCACCTGTTTAGTAAATTCGTTCTGGCATCCCCTTCCTGTAAAATATAACCTTTGGAACAATCATTATATTACCCCCCCCCCCCCCGACCCGCCCGCTCTGCCCTTTCATCTTTTTTTACTATCTTTACTTTCTTTCCAACTTGGTTTCTCCCCTTCTTCCAAATCATCATATACATCATAATCTAATTTTCATTTCCATTGATCATCCACGCTCACCGCACTGACTCCTAGACATTCACCATCACCCAGGGCCAACTTTAGTGCTGGTGGCGCCCTGTGCGACAATGGTGTTGGCGCCCCCCAATGACCACCTCCACCACGGATTCTCTCACTAGCACCCTTTAACAGTGACCAAGTCTCCATAACCACACTCTCTCAGATGCATTGAATGAGTTATATAGCGCCACTCATACCAGTGTAGGGTGTCCGAGCACTTTGCATCACACACACATTACACAGAGACAATCAATCATACATGTGTAAATCAGTGTATAGGAAATGTTACATAAGCCAAAGGACTCAAAGTGTAGGAGTCACATGTCATCCATACTGGTAGGCAGTATAGTTTAAGAGTGCTTGGTGTGGAGAAGCACAAACTCCGATTCGAAAAAGAAACCGCATAGTTGGGAGTTTTCTTTAATAATAAGAATCGATTTCTAGCCAAATTAATCCTTTTTGCAACATTAATCAATGTTCTAATAATGTATACTTTGCAGTGTGTATGCAGTTCTAGGATGAAAGTTAATAGCTCACTATTATTCTATATTAGGACTCTAAATTATAAATTGCAAGTAACAGAAGGATGTCTCTTTTGAAAGCAGTACCCACACCCCCATCAAAATACTTCCAACCAATTGATTTGGTGGTTTGCATGGATCTCTTCTTATCCCGCGATGTTGGGACGGTTGCACCAAACCTCTCACTCTCTTCAGGCCGGTCTGCCAGGGACGCTCTAGACCCAGTCGGCATTTCTTTACAGCATCTGATTTTTTTTCTTGCAGTATTCTCCCCCTGCTCTGAAGGCCGCCATAACCAACAGATGATGTGTTCCAATCTCCTCCCTGATTTGCTATATCCTGTTCTACAACGTCCTCTCTAGGTACCCATATCCATTTTCCAGTTTGTAAAAATATTTTGACCAAACCATATCCACCTCTTTTCTACCCATAGTAACCACTTCTCCAGGGTTGCCTATTGTTTTTTCTAAAACCTTCTTTTTTAATTTTTGTACTTCTTTCTCCTTTATTTTTGTGAAGTAACTGTTTCAACAGACTGGACTTAATTTATAATGTCATCCCTGTTTATTAAACATCTTATTGCAGGCAATGTTCTTTCACTGGAACTAGCCTGGTCTTCATGTAAAAGTTTTTTTACAGTGTATTTAAAAATGTGAACTTGCATTTTTTCCCCCCTCATTTGAAGCCACCGTTATACTGCCTTCCTCTCTCTGGTGGTAACCGGCTGCTAATTCTTGTCCTGAGGGTGGTGCAGATGCTGTGCAATGGATACCGCTCTCTCTCTCTCTCCTCAGTTGAGTCCTTTCGGGCCCGCCATTCACTAACAGGACATTTCTGCAAAGACAGGCGTTTACGCTCGGCCCCTCCCACTCCGCACAGCAGAAGCCGGTTCCTGAAGCGAAGAGGTAGGCGCAACCTCTGCTCCAGACACGCTTCATTGCTCCTTTCCCTCCTCTTGACAACGAGCATTAATTAATAGATTAGATTCTCGAGTAACCCTGGGCATAATTCACGTAGTAGCGCTACGTGTAGCTGCGAGAAGTGCACTTCGCACTATGCGAGATACGCGTAGCACTACGCGAGCTGCGTAGTGCGCTGTTCGCGATGATTGCACAGTGCCGGATGCTTGTCCACACTGTGCAATCATTGAAAATGGCATCTTGCACAGTGCGAGCTGTCGTTTTCTGCCGCTCGAGTTGATTTTTACTCGAGCAGCAGCTTTCTCAACGCGGACTGGTATTTTCTCATCGCAAGCGGTCGCGAGCATATGCGACCACTCGCAATGAGAAACCTGACCTCCCCGCATTGAGAATCTCGCCGGGAGGTTTATTTTTCACGCTCGCAATTGGCAACTTGATGTTGCTGATCGCGAACGAGGAAAAAGTCTCGCCGGGATATCATTTTGCTCGCTCGCGGTCGCCAACTTGATGTTGAGGACCGCGAGCAAGCAAAAAATGCCAACTACGCTACGCTACGTGATTTTGCACTGTGCTACGTGCAATTCGCGTAGCACGAAGTAGCACAAACTATGCAAACTTTGCTAGCGTAGCGTAGTTTTTCTTGAGGCGACAAACATGCAAAAACAGCCGCCGCATCCCCGCTGGCAACATGTCTCAGCCTTTCAAAGCCCACCCAGGCCTGAGATAAAACTCCGGTTTAATTAAGTCGTCCCTAACTGCCTCACATATTATTTTCAAAGCTTCTCTAACCGCAGCCGATTTTTCAGACATAGTTTAATTTAATTCAATTAACCAGGCTTAACTTAAGTCATCTAATTGTATTGACCCTACCTCACGAACACCACATTGTAATGACGCACCTAAACTTTCAAACTTCACGAACACCCAAGCCTGCGTTGATCAATAACAGCTACCCTCCTGGGCCCAGAAACTAGACACCCACCCAAAGCTGCCCAGGGGTGGACATCCAATAGATGCCACCCCTAGGAGCCCCCCATTCGGACCCAGATTGTGGACAGACTTCCCCACTGCCAGGTTTGCAGAGGTCGAGAAGAAGGATGCAGAGATCTTCCTGACCTCTTGTACACTATATCCGTAGAACACTACACAAGTTGCCTGCTCCACCTGCAAAGCCAAATTTAATCACACCACGTTCATTGACACAGGGGCGTTGACCAACATCACCAGCATGGCAAAATTCAACTCCCCTCCCCTGCAACTCCTGAGGCAGCTGATGAAAGGCTGTCCTTCCACCTGTGGATGCACCACACCCATCTTGTTTGAGGAACCTATGTAACCAGTGTTTTGTGGCCTGCGCTCCTGTTCAGAGAAGTTCTTTGTCACCTGCTCAGAATTTGAAACACTCCTTATTTGTGAGACTGTCAAGCACCTGCCCCTTGTCCATTTTATTACAAAAGATTGGGATCCTGTGAATCAGATTGACCTCGTTCTCTGAGAATTCCCTCACCTCTTCTCTGGCTTCAAAATATACAAGAAAACACAAAACGACAGCAGTCAGCCAGTAACCGCACCTCCCACAGTGTTCCATACATTAAGATTCAATGCACTCACCCCAGCGCCAGCCATTGAGTGATACTGCTGCCTGGCAGAGACATATAAAAGAAAACAATAAGGAAAGGCGTACCCAATAACAGAAAACTCCTGAGTCCTCAATCTATGGCAATCTTTATTTCTGTTGAAAGAAACTGAACTTCCTCAAGGCTGTAAACCTATATACCAAAATATAGTGTCAGGAACTTACACTACATAAAACAATATTTACCAAGGCATAATAAAAACAATACAAAAGTGTAAAATTCCATCATTTTACCCAAACCCATTAAAAACAAACAGTGACACAATAGGGAATCAAGGACAGGGCAACCCCACTACAAGGAGGGCCCCACATGATAACCCCCATGTGCCATTCAGTGTGTAGACTAGTCCACTCATGAGCATCACAACTGTAACACAACAAGAACATCAGATGTAAACCATACAAGAATGGAATAGCTCCAAAATCAATCCATCAATCAAACATTTATAAAGTGCTGCTTCTCGCCCGAGAGGGTATCCAGATGCTTTGCTATAGAGTAAGTCGAAAAGCCAGGTTTCTGAAATGGGTCAGCAAGGGTGAGGTGCGAAGAAGGATGGCAGCGAGGTGGGAGAAGAAGTTTCCTCTGGTGCAGCGGCATCAGAAGTGTGGTATATGTGATGAATGGATCAGAGGTTCCTGGAAGTTCAGGCAGTGGCTCATGGAGCCGGGTCCTTGGTCATGGAGGGCTTTGTAAGCGCGGGTCATGAGCTTGAATTGACATCTTTTCTGGATGGGGAGCCAGTGGAAGTCCTACAGGTGCTGGGTGATGTGGGTGCACTTTAGCAGGTTGAGGGTGAGTCTCCTCAAGATTTCGGTGGTGGTGCCTCCATGGAGTGTGTTGCCATAGTCCAGTGTGCTGGTAACGAGTGCCTGTGTCACGGTTTTACTGGTGTTGATGGGGAGCCACTTGAAGACTGGAAGCAGGCTGAGGAGACAGAACTGACCTGGTGTTTCATGGTGAGTTTGCGGTCCAGTATGATGTCTAGGTTGCTGGCCTGGTCTTTCGGAGTGGGGGTGGGTCGATGCTCCGATGGCCACCAGGAGCGTTCCAGAGGGAGGAGTGTCTGCTGAAGATCAGTACTTCAGTCTTGTCGTAGTTGAGCTTCAGGCACTTGTTCCTCATCCAGGCTGAGAGGTTCTTTATGCAGTTGTGGAAGTTGATCTTCATGGTCGTAGGGTCTGCTGAGAGCGAGAGGATGAGGTGTATGTCGTCGGCAAAATTGCATTTGTGTCCCATGAACAAGTCATACATGTAGCACCCAATAGGAGAGAGAGAAAAGCAAAGATGTTTTAAAAACGCAACTTGAATTGTTCACCGGATTTTGAAACCGGTTTCTCACCCCTCTGTATTTCCAAATCAATGACGTACCTCAATTCACGTATTGCCTGATTAAGTAATATCATGGCAACATCTGCATATCTCAGAATCATCACAGTTCTATCCTCCACTTATCAAAATGGGTGTTTAAATCCTCTAATTTTAGGGGAATATAATGTGCCCCAAAGTGACGCGTAAGAAGATTGGAAATATAATAGCAAATAGCACCTAGGCATATAAAACCAATCTGCCTACCTCAGTACCACCGCGCTCATTCGGTTATTAAATAAACTCAGTAGTGAACCAAAGGGCAACGCCATCTGTGCTGAATGATTATGCAAGAGGTAGTACCATCGTGCTCAAAAGGCTTCTCTGGCCTTGGCCACTTGAAAGGGCCTCCAAACTCCCTCCACATTGACCATACAATCCGCCCTGTTGCCTATGGGTCCGCAGAATTCTGTTTTACCTCCACTTGTGGTGGAGGCAGAACTTCAGAAATTGGAGAGCGCAGGAGTAATCAAGATGGTCTCTGGCCCGATCCCCTGTGGGTCTCCCATGGTAGCCACGAAGAGGCCCAAGCAGCCTGGGTGCATTCGAATCTCCATTGACATGCGCCTTCCCAAACAAGCCATAAAGAGAGCGATCGCTGCACATCTCCCACCATTGATAACCTGATTGCTAACATCAACGGCTCTGCGTGGTTCCCAAAGTTAGATCTTAATTCTGGGTACCACCAGCTAGAACTCCATGAAGACAGCATGTACATTATGACATTTCCACCCCTCGTAGGCCTCCGCTGCTCCAAAAGACTATTTTGGTAGATCATCAGCGAGGGAGGTGTTTCAAAATGCAATGCAGGAAGTTTTTACAGGCCTAGAGGATGTCCACAATGTCATCAATGACATTCTGAGCCATGTTCCCACTATCGACAGCCATCACCACTGCCAACAGGTTGCCTCGAGAAGGATTTCTGCAGCTGGCCTCATGCTCTATCGAACCAAATACGAATCTTTCAACAACCATGGAGTTCTTCGAAATACATCTTCTACTCCACCGGCATCAAAGTAGATCCATCGAAATACAGGGACATTGTAGAGGTGCTCATGCCTTCTTCCGCAGCAGAGGCCAGGAGCTTCCTTGGCACAGCGAAATACTGTGGAAAGTTCCTCCTCAACCTGGCAATTCTATCCGGTCGGCTGAGACACACCCTCATGAAAGCCTCCACTCCCTGGCCTGCAGGAGGAAATGCCTTTCAGGGCATCCAAAAGGCATTTCTTAGCAACACTGGGATGGCCAATTTTGATCCAGCAAAAGACTCTAAACTCATTGTTGATGCCAGCCCTGTCGGCCACAGTGCTGTACGGATGCAGCGTGCAGGGAATGGCAATTTGGCACCAGTGGCATTCGGCATCCGAGCCCTCATGGACACCAAGCAAAGCTACGTACACATCGAGGAGGAGGCCCTTGCTGTCAAGTGAGGGTGCTTCTATCTTTGTGGACACTTATTTTGAGTCATAACGGATCGCAAACCATTAGTACCCCTCTTCGTAGGCACCTCTCCTCATCCACTACCTCGCATTGAAAAGTGGGCCGTACAACTGCAGAAATATCAGATGAGAGTGAGGTACAAACCAGGCTGCAACAATCCAGGCACCCCTGCTCGCCAGCAGACAGTCTCCAGAGCCCCTCATCCAACGTGGGACTACATTCACTGGATTGCGAAATTAGGCTGCCCCAAGTCCATCGCTCTAGAAGACATTGTCAAAGTCACCGTCTCGGACCTCAGAACCAGAAGGCCTGGGAAGCAGTCGAATCAGGGAAATGGAAGGTCTTTCTTTGAGACCGCTTTGTTCGCCATAAGTTGGCAGGGTATGCTCAGACGTGAGTCCCTTGCTCACTTTGCCACTGGATTCAAGCAAGCCTGGCTGAAGACGGCTGAAATGCCAGAAACCGGTCCTAGGAAGCTTGTTTCCGGTCCAGGGAAGGCATGGCTTGGCAGTTCGGGCTGGACTGTTCCCATGAGGCACAGGGTCAGACTGATTTGCATGCATATGTCCATGTCTGAACTGGGGTGGCAGAGTGGGCTAAAGAACGGTGATGGATTAAACCCAGATCTGTTGACTGGGTGTGAGTGTTTGATTGGTTCTGATGCTCTGTCCATCACCACCCCCTTTTGTACCGAAGAGTCAAGACACCCATCAACTCACCTGAAGCACCCGACATCTGTGGGCATTGGTCCATCCTGCCCTCGGTCACTGGCTAGTGACCCAGACTCTGTCCCCTGGTTTCCTTGATGTTTGTGATCTGCTGCTTGCACATATCAAGAAATGAAGCATGTAAAAGTCACAATGCACCTCAAAGGCAAGACCCTGGTATTTTCTTCACCTGCAGAGTTTTACAGCCGGTCCTGCGAGCCCTGTGCTCTGGCCTGACTAATGGCTTGGAGCCTTGAGTTTTGCTGCTCCCTTTACAAGCCAGTGACCACCTACCGCTCCTCACAACCATCAACCTTAGTTTGGATAAACGAGAAAGACACAAGACTTTGGGCCACTCCCTTGACGCAGGAGACTACTAATTCAGAGAATAAAGTGGGGCCTGTCTGTGTGCAAAAAATACATCTATGGAAATCTACTTTAGGTCATTCACTTCAGGCCCAATGTGGTGAACATCTATTAGCCCGCTGGGAATCAATAATCCGGTCATCCACAAATTAATTACCAACTCATCAAGGCATGGGTGCCCAGACAAAAAACGTATAACAATAACCGATCCATTCTGATCAGTGCCCATGAAAATTCGCAAAATGACAAAAGCACGCCATAAGACCCATAACCATAACAGCAAAGCAGCTCTACTACAAACGCTGCGGGGTGCAAGAAAACAACACGAGCAGTTGGTACGGTCAGTAAAAAATGGGCAGAGGGAAAAGGAGTGGCAGTATGTGTACTCACTTATGAATGAATGCAATCAGGCAGACCTATGGAGGCATATCAAAAACAAAACACGCCAGGATACCAACAGAACCAATGTCATTGATGAATCCACCTGGGTTCTGCACGTAAAGAATTTGTATACAACTTAGCTCTCGAGCGCCCCCTTAGTCTCACCAGAAAACTTAAAGCCAACGGAAGATCGAAAAGAAAGCGACAAAAAGCCCATGATCAATATGATCAAAGAAGCCATACGTAAAATGAGAGCTTCGGGTGCACCGGGCCCAAACTGGCTTCCAGCCCAATTGTTCAAAGACGATCAAACATTGTGATCGGCAATTCTCTTCCCACTATTCGGCTCATGCCTTACCCTCTGTCAAATTCCTGACAGCCTGAGAGGGTCAATACTTCACCTGATTTTCAAAAAGGACGATAAACAAAATCCCGTCAACTATCGCCTGACGCCCTTTTGGACATAGAGGCCAAGACATATGCCTCAGTCATTCTAAAGGATCTGGAGGTATGGGCAACTACAAATACAATAATTCTGTTCTGTCCAACAGGATTCAGAGCCAACTCTTCCACACTGGATAATATAATTACCCTCTCATACCTCATCCACCAGGCGAACACTCAGAAAACACAAGCTCGTTATGCATGCTTCATAGACTACTCGTCGGCATTTGACCTGGTGGACAGGAACGTTCTATGGAGTGAACTCCAGGCCTGGGGCATTCCAAGCGACCTGCTCAAGGCGATCATTACACTCTATTCTTCAACTTGGGTGAGTAAAAAATGGGCAGAGGGAAAAGGAGTGGCAGTATGTGTACTCACTTATGAATGAATGCAATCAGGCAGACCTATGGAGGCATATCAAAAACAAAACACGCCAGGATACCAACAGAACCAATGTCATTGATGAATCCACCTGGGTTCTGCACGTAAAGAATTTGTATACAACTTAGCACTCGAGCGCCCCTTAGTCTCACCAGAAAACTTAAAGCCAACGGAAGATCGAAAAGAAAGCGACAAAAAGCCCATGATCAATATGATCAAAGAAGCCATACGTAAAATGAGAGCTTCGGGTGCACCGGGCCCAAACTGGCTTCCAGCCCAATTGTTCAAAGACGATCAAACATTGTGATCGGCAATTCTCTTCCCACTATTCGGCTCATGCCTTACCCTCTGTCAAATTCCTGACAGCCTGAGAGGGTCAATACTTCACCTGATTTTCAAAAAGGACGATAAACAAAATCCCGTCAACAATCGCCTGACGCCCTTTTGGACATAGAGGCCAAGACATATGCCTCAGTCATTCTAAAGGATCTGGAGGTATGGGCAACTACAAATACAATAATTCTGTTCTGTCCAACAGGATTCAGAGCCAACTCTTCCACACTGGATAATATAATTACCCTCTCATACCTCATCCACCAGGCGAACACTCAGAAAACACAAGCTCGTTATGCATGCTTCATAGACTACTCGTCGGCATTTGACCTGGTGGACAGGAACGTTCTATGGAGTGAACTCCAGGCCTGGGGCATTCCAAGCGACCTGCTCAAGGCGATCATTACACTCTATTCTTCAACTTGGGTGAGGGTCAAGTTGTCGGCCGCTGCTTTATCAAAAAAGATTAACACCAATCCAGGCATAAAACAATGATGTGTCCTAGCCCAATGCGCTTTAACCTATATACGGCAGATATGTCGGCATCACTGAATCACGCAAACTTAATCCCCCCCAACAGTAACAACCAAGATTACGATATTACAGTATGTTGATGACATAGTTCTTCTTGAAAACTCAAAAATAGGGATTCAGAGAGCCCTTAGCACCCTCCATACCTACGATATAACAAACAATATGGTAATTAATACTTCAAAAACAAAAGTGGTCTTGTTTGGAAGGACGCGTAAGCAAACCAATCGTGACTGGTCACTTTGTCCCTTAAAAATAACAGGAGCCAAATCATACAATTATTTGGTTGTCGGCAAAAGGGGGACCTAAAACGCATCTGAATCACCTCAAAGATAAGGCTGCTCTAATTATCACCAGATTGTGCCAATTGAATGCCGCCCTCTAAAGTCCTTCTTCAGTACCAATTCTAAAAGGACTCAGGGCAACATTACCATCCACCATCACTTATGGCAGTGAGGCTTTCCCAGGACTTTTCATCAAAGGCATGAAAAAATGACATCTAAAAGCCTACAAAAGAGTGTTGAGGCTGCCATATTACACCCGGGGATCGCTGGTGAGACTGGAGTTTGGCCTAGAGGCCCTAAACTCGACCACCATGAGATCTTTCATGAAATACTACCATAGATGCATTTCGGCCACACCCGGCACCTTGAAGTTTATCCTTCAAAACATATTCCATACCAAAAATAGCCCCTGGAGAACATATTTGATGGCCTCAGCAGATACCCTCCAAATTTACCTAAGTGTATTAAATTCTTCATCGATTCCTCACTCGGCGGTGAAAAACGTACTGAAGAAACAGACAAGATTCCTTTCGAAACTTGCTGATGTGGAAAATATCAAGACTGCCTCATTTTCACGAGCCCTGGTAGCCTCGTATGAGAAAGAACGTCAGGTCGGCTGAATCCACAGCTATACCTTAGTTGTTCAATTCGGAATGCGTGTGTCACTCAAATTTTGGTTGCAAGGATGATGACACTACAAATTAAAGACTTTGACCCAAACTGGTCGATCCTCTCCAATATAGTGAAGTGCAGGTTGTGTGGTTACAAACTTGAATCTTTCCCTCGCCTACTTTGCTGGTGCCCATCGCTACTCTATCCCAGGCGGACGTTATTAAAGCCACTCTTTCTAATTAATGGCCTGAGGACCTGTAGTGATGCCACAACCTGGACATGTACCACTACGGTCCCCTCGGATCTGGCCCGAACCGTCAAATACTTCAAGACGGTGCAGAATCAGCTTAAAACAGCCCACTTAAGTGCCGCGATGACCGCTGATGAATAAAATGCACATGGCATCTGGTTTCACCACATGATCTTTAATGCAATGACTGCTGACGGTAAAACACAATTTTATTCTTTTGATATCACAAGATCATGATAGACATATGGTACTGAAGTCTGATCAATCTCGATGCACTGTGCACTTTGACTTAATGGCACCTGATCCTCTATGACATGTCTGCTGACAGCAACATATGCTTTTTATATTGTTTCACCAGATGGTGATGGCCATATGGAACTCATGCTCTACTAATCTCACTGCACTGTGCACTTTTACTCAATCGCAGTCGATTTTAAACAATTGTATTAATAATAAGATAACCACAACTGTTTTTATTTCAATTTATTTGACTTTTTTTGCAAGTCCAATGTTGTAAATTGTTAAGGTTTTAATTAATCACAGAATGAATGTATTTCTCTTCTCTAATGGCTTGTAGCTTAAATAATAAAACTGGTTTGCCAAAAGTAGGCTCTTCTGCCCCTTCCAAATGTAAGCAATAAATTCAAGCCATTTATTCAGGACAAAACTAATTAACACAAGCTGTAGTTAACAGACCAGATGGCCTTGGTCTGCAGTTTGCTCTGCTGTAGAATAATCTTTGGTAAATGAACTCCCCGGAGGACCCAGTTGCCTTGGATCACACACACTAGTGTGCTCTTAGGCCAAGGAGTTGGCAGAGTTGTTGTGCAGTGCAGCTGCTGGATCTGCAGCACACTGTGACAGAGGTCATAGATCTCAATGACATATTCCTATATCAATGTACCTTATAAGTAGGGCTCCCGGTTTAATGGTATTCGTTTTATTAACATTTCCATCCGTATTTATCCATATTTATTTTGTGTTTTGTGTATAAATGAAGTTGTAAAACTGTACATTTCCATATTCGAATAGAAATGTGTTATTAGTCAATTAAAACCATAAGCACTTTAACTGCAGGGACTGATAGTCCATCAGGCCCTGTATTTATATCTGCCTCTGCTCTGCTTAAATGCACTTTGATTTCATAGATTAATTTATTTACGAGACTTTTTTAGCTATTTGCGTGGCAAGCTTGTGTTTTTAGATATTAGGGTCAAGATTAGCCCCTGTTTAGTTACTTTTATCCAATGTAGCTCAGTGCTTGGTGTCCCGATTACAGTACCCAGGATGCAAAGTTCAAGAAGGCAAAGGGCCTGCAGTGTGAGGATTGGTGGCTGCATTAGTTGTATGACAAATCGCAATTTTATCCCTTTTTGTAGGTATTTTTTTAAATTGTGTGATTTTGTTTATGGTTTCAATTGACTAATAAACAGATTTCTGTTCATTTCCATATTTATTTAACTGATAGGCAAACACTCATACTTGCTGTCTGTCATGATTTAGTTATTTAAGCTGCCAAATATGGAACAATACATCCGCTAAATATTAGGATTATACCACAAGTGTACGTTGATATATGCCATTGTTTAAAGAGATTTCATCCTGCTTTGTAATTTCCCATGCAGGCCCTTTGCTCAGATGTTGGGCTACAGTTCATGAAAGAGAGTCACTTTAAAGAAGCACAACTTTCTGTACTTATCCAGTTTTAAAAATAAATGCAGATAGAAAACACATTGCTTTCTCTCTGTATTTATATGTAAAAATTCGTAAAAGTAGAAAACAGGGAGCCTTACTTATAAGTTAAATAAGATGCAGGAGGGCACCTTATTTGCAAGCACTTATAGAACATCTTTCCGCTTCTTTGTGCCTTTTATAATAATCATAACTACTGCCAATTGTTTGCAAACATCGTATCTCCTGTAATGAAACCTGCGTTATTGTAAAGCACTCTAAACCATGCACGCGATGTCTGTGCTTTATAAACCTCCTTGCTTTCTCAGATTTGCTTTAAAATGCCCATTTGCTCACTCCTTTTTCAAAATGTTCCCGGGGGAAGATCACCCCCCCAGCCACCCCCCTCCGGAACCCTCCTTATGATGGCTGGGCTTGGCCCTGCCATTTTCAAATGACACCAGCCACCACTGGGTAAAACAAGTAAGAAACCCTAGAAATACCACCAAGGAAGCAGAGAGCAGCATGCAGGGAAGAGAAACTGAGCACCTTTAGCTTCCCTGAAGCGCATCAACTCAAGTCAGCAGAGGAAGATAACACGCAACTCATAACTACACTAGCAATAAAACCGACATAAGCAGAGTCCTGCACCAACCATCCCACTGACCTTGAACCCTGAATGTGCCCATAGTGTGGCAGCCATCCTGAGGGTATAGAATGTAATGAAACCAGTCTGTTTTGTACATTGTGTTGTACATATGCCCTGAGTGTCGTGTTTGCGCTACAAAAAGTAACACAAACCAGAGTCAAAGCACTAGTAAGTCTGGACCCCAGCTCTGTGGGTTGCTGTTGTGGTGCTTTGGGGGTTGATGTACCTTTCAATCATTTCAAAACATTGTGGGGGTGTCCATTTCCCATCAGAAGTTCTTGAAAAACGGACGCCTCGATTTCAATAGTGTGGCGGGTCTGACCCTCACTCACAAAGTGAAACAAGCATTGACAAACGTATCGCATCTGGCTCACAAACTGAATATATTCTTGCAGTACACAAAGCCTGCCGCTAGGTGGTGCCATTGAATTATAAATGTTATATTGAACACGTCACCTTATGTCACGGGCGAGCCATGGCGCTCTGCCCGTGCTCAGTGTTAAACATGTAATAATCAGAGAGGGGCGGGGCCCTTTAAGACTGATGGGTGGCATTAGCGCTGGTAACGACCCTAAGCTGTGTGCAACCCGAACATTACCAGGTCCCAGGAGGAATGTGTATGATGTGCAATGTCTACACGCGCCTCTGTGCACATATGGAGCAGTTACAGACGGTCCTGCGAGATTGGAATTACATTTCTGTTTGAAGAAACTCTTTTTGGGGGTGTTCCTCTGGAAACAGACTTACTCCTGCCAGTGTCGGGAGTAAATGTCCGACTGCTACTATTGGGAAGGACCCTAGAACACGTTTGGGAATACACACAACAAGGGCGCACGTTTGTGTGCGTCTCCGAAGTGGAAACCCATATCCTGTCCCTGGGAGAAGATTTACTCACATTCAAAGTGTGAGTAAATCTATTTCGACTGTAGAACAAATTCTTCAGAATAAAAGGTGCCAGTTGCCATCTGTGAATTGGATGTGCGCGTGCACATGGCTTTGTGAGCCTGCCTCTCTGCGCCATGACCTTTTATAACAAGCAATGGCAAACCCAATTGGTCTCGCCTATTCATGCTGTACTGGCTAGGTCAATGTTTTTTAGCTGCCCGGCTGCTGTGCAGCCTGGTTGAAAGTAATAAATAAATAAAAATAAAGCCCTATGGTGTGGCCAGGGTTGACCCCGTCATAGAACTGTAATCTGTTTTTAACTTTCAACCAAGCGACACTGCTGTTTCACTGCTGTACAACATGGCTAAAGGGTACAAACACTGCCACAGATCTTGCATATTTGCATAGGGGAACCTACTGCCTTTGCCACAGCTTGTTGTTCTTTACATGTCTGCTGATAAGAGTCTGTAATAGCCCTTCTGACCACCTTCCTCGGAGTTGAACTCATTATTCTATCGTTGCTAGCAGCAGTTTTTGAACATATCGTTTAAAACGTTCTCTGGACTGTAGGATTTATTTGCTTTTCGGGGCAGATTTATGTTGCCTGGCGCATCTCTGCAAATCAGCAGGGATGCGCCAGGCAACATGCGGCACGCAAGTTTACCCTTGCGCCACCCTTGATGCGGCGCATTTACAATGCGGCGCATCATGGTGCAGGAATAAACAGATGCGTGTTGCATCTCGGGCGTAAAGTTGGCGCAGTGCTGAAGTAGTGTTGCGTGCAGCACACAACTCCAGCACTCCTCCAACTTGCCCTATCTACAACGTGGTGCGTCAAGCCTTACGCCTGCTTCAAGCAGGCGCAGGGTTTTGACGCATCAGCGTCGGAAAAGTGACTCAGTGAAATCTTGTAGATTTCACTGAGTCACTTTTCAGGGGCGTTCCTGCGACGGAATGCCCCCCTCTGAGTTGAAACGCCCACATGAAACCTGACGCAGGTTTCATGTGGCGCAGGGATTTACACCGTGACGCATCTCCATAGATGCGTCACGATGTAAATAGGGCGCAATGTGGCGCAGGGTTTACGCCGCCGCTGCGTCACAAAAGTGACGCAACGGCGGCGTAAAAGTGGCGCAAGCCCAACATAAATCTGCCCCTTCGTTTTTAGGTCTCGCCTACGCAGCGCGCATGCGGTGCTTGGAAAAAGTCCTTTAGCCATCGATGCAGCTTTTGCCGTAAAAACGTGCACGTGTTCCATTGCCTTCAATGGCAACGCGTGCACGTCTGCAGATTTCCTTGCGGGAGCGAGCTTGACACCATATGTTTGTAATTAACTTACAAACACATGGTGCCCCTGGCTCGCTCCCGCAAGCGAAACGCTTTGTGTGCTCTTGCACTCGCCCACCCCTCCCACTTGTAGCGTGAGGTGCGCGCCTGTTTATCCAAGTGGTGTCGCAAGAGCCCTCTGCCCGATCTGGCTTCGTGTCTGTAGGGACTGGAAGCCCAACCTGGAGCCTCTGAGCTTGTGGGTCGTCATCATGCGTACAGGCTCCATCTAATGCCTAGAGGTGGCTGTGCATGGTCATTCTCTAGTAAGCCTGTGGGAATGCGCCTGGAAGCTGCAGTCCAGTGTTTTGGAGCATATTCATTGTTCTCTGGCCTTCCTGGCTTTTAAAATAAAAGGTTGCCTTAAGGCTCAGCAAAGAAAATCCGTAGTATACACTGTGCCAACTTTAGGGTGCAGAAACTCCTGTTAGTACCTGGGTGGGGGGGGGGGGAGTTTATGCCAGTGAAAGAACAGATTAACATGCTGCATGAGATGAGACCGTTTCATTTCTGTTGACGCCCAAGCTTTTTGTAGTTTTGCCCGTTTCACAGGTAGAGAGATTTTAAATATGTTTGAGTTTAGGAACATACAATCCGTGTCTTTGATACAGTTAAACTTGGTTGATTTTTATCCCTCACCTTCCCGTTCAGAGCAAGGGCCCTGGCATTGAACCATTTCTGAAGGTGATCCAAGGAGACTTGGGAAGCTCTATTATTTTATTTAGTTTGCACTTCTGGGTGAAATCCTGCGTGGTGCTGGTCTGGTTCAGTGGTAACTAGCTCAGCTGCTGTCACGGTGCAAGTTTATACTCCTACCCTGCTCTCCTTGCGTCAGCATAACGCCTCTGATTGACAGGGGGAAAGTGCAAGCAGCACCGCGGTACGAGTCAGTCTGGTGTGTGCCCGGCTAAGGCGCCATCTGATGGGTGCTAACAGGCACTCCCCCGGCACCCCTACCCCTGCCGCCCGTAGTGAGGAGCTGCAGAGATGGGGCGAAAAGGAGTGTGCTTGCCTTGTCCTACAATCTCTGGGAACCTGTACTGCCCACACAAATACCGAGGCCTCGGGGTCGAACCCCTTTGAACTCTCGCACACTGACCTGGTTACAGTCATGCTGGCCGAGTCCGGCCACACACCAGCCACTCTGGAACAGTTTCCCGTCGGGATTGATCTTTGACCTAGGCAGTAGTCCGTGTCCCTTCTGCACCGAAGTTCTAAGCTGGGGGCCGGGAGGGGGGGTAGGAGGTGTTGATAAATTGATTTATTTGTTACAGGTTCCCTGCGCCACACAGCAAGAGATGACAGGAAGTTTCACAGGTTCTCCACTATGCTCCACCCCCGTCCACCCCCAATCCGGGTCCATCGCCTGTTATTGGTATTTTCAGTTTATATACCGTCCATGTAACACTCACTAGTGGTAGCCCGCTGCGCTGTAGCCTTCTTAGTTTGCTTATGGCCTAGAGTGTGCACTCCTAATTGAAGAATGTTGGTCAGTGTCCCAAGTGGGAAGCGTTTGGTAGTGTGAGTGTGGCGCCTTGAGTGCATGGAGATGTGCCTATGCGTTCTAATATCGACGAGTACAGGGGGCCAGGTACAGCTTTCACATGTGCCTCTGGTTTGTATTTTAAACTAGATGCCATGTGATTTGAGAACCGACTGAGATGACGTCTTCCAGTAGCCATCCCCCTGCATTGCTTCCAGGATCGGATTGTACCATAGGGGAATGTGGCAGTGCCTGAAGGGTTGGTCTGAAAGTCCAGTGTTCCGGACTGCTTTTTGGCTGTTTGCTGGCCTACTTTTTAGGTCTCGCCTATGCATACGCAAAGCACATGCGCTGCTTAGGAGGACCTTTAGCCGTCGCTCCTCTCTTTTTGGAAGCACATACTCGTGCTTGTGGTGGCATACACCTTGCGGGAGCGCGCAGGGGTGCTCCACAAGCACGAGTATGTGCTTCCAAAATGAGCAGACTGCGCGTGCACGCACTATTGTGCTTCAAAACAGCTGCTGCAGGCGGCGGCGGCGGGTAATTAGCGCAATCAGTTTCACTTTGTTGTTTAATGTCCGTGAATTGGATATACTTAATATCCTCCTATGATACTTACAGTTCCTTGCTTTTTCTTGCTCTCAAGTGGGCTTTTGGTGACACGCTAGAGCTTCATAAAACTCCTAAACAAATTAATAAACATTAGCGATTTTAGAGACTCAATACTGGGGGGAAAAGAACGTTTTTTATACACTTGACTGTTAAATATAATCTGTTGTTGGAGGCAGCACAATCTTGTTTATTGTCAACACCGCCAGCAGTCCTTCCGCACTTGCACTTGTGTGGGCGCGTCGGGCGGGGGGGGGGAGATCTGGGCTCATAGATCTAACTCGGGTGGCAAGTGTTTTTAAACAGTCCACAAGCCATTACAGACAGAAGTACAGGGCTTGCACCGCTCACTGCCATTGCCACTGGCTGTGTTAGTCGTGTCTTCATACTCCTGCAACATATGGCGCTGCCATTAACGGATAGTGGTTGTGCAGTCTCACAGGTCTCTGAAGCTGTGCCTACAAGGGGTGTCGCGTTTTTTTTTTTTACTTTCACAAAATGTTATGGAAAGCTCTTCAAAGGCTGCACAGTTATGCACAAAAATTGTGTTTTAAAAAAAGAACAATTTGTTGCAACAGGTAAACTTGCAGAGAAAGATTCTCTATACATTTCGATTAGTGCAAAAACAATTGCGCAAAAGGTAAACTTGTAGAAAAAATGTCTGCATACAGTTCCATCTCGGCTGAGTTCGATTAGAGTGAAAATGATCTCTGAGTGTTTCAGAGGAGCTTTGCACAAGCAGAGACCAGATTGAACTGTGACACATCATAAGCTAAACCTAGCCAAATCTACCAGCGAAAAACAGAAACGTTTGCAGAATTCTTGAGTTAAAGTTGCCCAGTACACACAAGTCTGCTAACTCTGCTGGCTGTAGGACTGTTACCTAACCTACTGGTGGGAGCAGGCAGGGCCCGGGGTGCCATGGCAGCCGAGTTATGTATTTGAAACAGAGACACGATGCAGTTTCGAGCCAGTAAAACGTTTATTTGGGTGTGGGTCTTGTTTCACTGGGGCTTACCAATGCTTTTATAAGCAGGCTTTACTAAAGCGTGTGGGTCTCAGGAGGTCTTAGTCTGAGCGGTTATTTATTTGTGAAAGACAAAGTCTACCACATCTGCCTGCATGGTATGTGGTAATAATCAGTAAATGACTTTACAGTGTGTAGTGTGCGGTCCTGATGTGCTGCACTGCTCTGCTGTCGGTTGGATGCCCAGTGGCAGTAGTGATGCCGCTGCATATGACGCAGGCGTGCCACCACACACAGGGTACTTGCTGTGTGCCACAGTGTTAACTCCTCCAATCTGGAATCCATCATATTGCTCTGATTCCATTGCTGAGTGGGGGAAAGCCCTACACGCTCCCCCAAACTCGGCGAGCAGCCAAGCTTCAGTAGGTCCAGGTGTGAATACCTTTACAGACCCCTTCCACACCACACATGTGCCATCAAAATACGTTAGCAGTTGGTGTTACTCACATATATAAGTTTTAATCTCCAACCAAGCTGTGCAAAGTTGTTTAAGGTTCATCTTTAAGCAGATCTAACCTGTATCACTGTGCTGCTAATGTTTAGTGACTCCTAGCTCCTAAAGGGCTGGTGATTGCCATTTTGCCAAAAGAGAGAGGTTTTTCTGCTTGATGACAAAGTGAATAACACTACAGAGCGTATAATTTCTTCTCCCAAATCCTAGTCACAGTTGAGTGACCCAGTAATCGTTCGCCAGTGTGCTCTGTTATTTTATGGCCAGATCATCTAATGTTGTGCACAGTGAGTTGTGCGGTTTTATTAGAGCAGCCAGACGCTCCTTGAGTCTCATTAAGAGTCTAGGAGGGTCTGTTTAGAAATAAATACATATATTTTATATATATACCTGGTGTGATTGTCTTTCATTTAGGCACTCAATAGATTATAAACTGGTAAAACAAGCTGCTTTACATTCCTGTTTGGACTGGTGCAAGGTGCCCACTATAACTAGTGGACATCATATACCATGCCAACTTCTCACAGGAGGCACCCATAATGTGCTTATTGCAGAAATGCATTGTAAATTTGGTTTCTTGGGTGCAGTTGTTTTGTGATTCAGTGTCTGGAAGCCTCGGGGGCGGCATGTCCCGGTGATGCGCTGCTCTGCTCCCTGACAAGAAGCCTTGCAGGCACATCTGACTAAAGAATAAACTATAAAAAGTTTTATTTTGATCAATTCAAAATTAAATTAACAATCTGCAGCCCTGCAGCAAAAATCTTGCGTTCGTGATAAGCCCACTCTTAAAGGAGAAGAGCCTGCCAGGGCTATGCATCCATTCATATAGAATAAGGTGTGTGTGTGTGTGTGTGTGTGTGTGTGTGTGTGTGTGCGTGTGCGTGCGTGCGTGCGTGTGTGTGTGCGTGCGTGCGTGTGTGTGTGTGTGTGTGTGTGTGTGAGAGAGAGAGAGAGAGAGAGATGAAAGGTGAAACCAACATCCTCACAAAGTCACCTGGAGGGACTGGTAAAATGAAACCAGCTGATTCATGAAATCATAACAAGTGAGAGTGACGACAAACCCAACCAATGGTCAGTGGAGGGCGGGCTCTAATCCCTCCGCGCAGCGACAGCACGTGCGCTGTCTAAGGTAAGACCTAAAAAAGAGAGAAGTTTTCAAGAAGGATCGAGTAGAAGAGGAGGCAAAAGAGACACGGAGGAAGATGTGAAGACATGTAAACTATAGTGAAGGAGGGCATTACGGGCACAGTAACGCTCCGAAAGGAAACAAACTTCATGGTAATTGTAAAAACATTTTATATAGCTCTTATCACAACTGACTAGGTTTCAAAGCACTTATTTTGGAGAGTAACACGCTACTTAGGAACCCAAAATGGATTAGTGAAGAATTAGTGTAGGGAGTTATGAAATTAATTTGAGCAATGGACATGTGTGTTTGTTATTTGGATTGAAGAGGATAGTGTACGGATAGAAGAGGGAAGGTCTAGAAAGTGTTTTGTTTCAGCTCATAGCAGTTGGAGGAGGTTTGGGATGAGTAAAGGGCAGGTGGAGGGTGGAAGAGTCAGAAGGAAGGGTAGAGGATGGCTTGTTTGGGAGATCACTGTTGGGACTACTGGGAAAGCAGTCCAGGTGCGAACTATCGATGTAGTAGTGGCAATTGTAAGACTGAAGCAGCACAGACACTAATCATATATCAGGGTTAATTTCAGGGCAGCATCTTCAGGGGGTGTGTGCGGGAGAACACCCTGCCCAGTATTTATTGTCAGTCGGGTAACCTGTCCCAGGTGAGTGACTGGCAGCATGTGCACTTAGGCAGGGTGTGTGTCGAGGTGACTCTATCAGAGGGTCCTGCAGCTCTTGGGCCAACAGTCGGTCGTGTCCCTGCATCCTTGAGTACCCTTCTGCTTTCAAGTGGTGGGCACAGGGTCTGCCAGGTAGTGTCTAGTGATGAGGAGGGGTGCTGCTGGTCTGCTCCCCGAAGGTTAAGTGCCGGCGCTATTGTGAGCAAAGTTAAAGCCTGAAGGTTTGTGTGTGTGCATAGGAAGGTGTGTGTGAGCACAGGAGGATATGTGTGCAAGTGTGTGTGTCTGTATGCGAGAGTATGTGAGCACATTTGTAAAGAACACATGTGAGCCCAGGAGGGTGTGTGGGCATGTGTGTGGGTGAGTGCGTGTGAGCATAAGCAGGTATGTGAACAAGTGTGTGAGTGTATAGGAGGGTATGTGTGCTCATGTGTGTGTGGGGGTGCATGTAATTGTGTGTGCACCGGAGGTTATGTGTGCACATATGTGTGTGAATGCATGTGAGTGTGTGTGCACCAGTGGATATCAATGCATGTGTGTGTGAGCACATGTCACTGTGTGTGTACAGGAGGCTATGAATACATGTGTGTGTGAGTGTGCCTGAGTGTTTGTTTTCAGGATGGTATGTGCGTATGCATGTGTGTGAGTACATGTGAGTGTGTTTGCAGAGGAGGGTATTTGTGCACATATGTGTGTGATTCATGTGACTGTGCATGTACAGGAGGGTGTGAATGCATCTATGTGTGAGTGCATGTGTGTGTACAGGAGGATAACAATGCACGTGTGTGTGAGTGCGACTGAGAATATGTGCAACTGAGGATTCAATGCAATGTGAGTGTGCACATTATTCTGTATTGTATATTTACTCCTGAGTATGGAGATTATAGACTCTTGTGTTTTCTTGTGCCTGGTGTAAGGGAAAAACACTTGGGTCATATGTGAATTGTGAGTGTTTGCACGTGACTGCTTGATCATGTGAGTGTATGTAAACATATGTGCATAAGTGTGAGCATATGTGTGTGTGTGCACATGTTACTATGCACGCAATGAGTTTGTCATGTTTCCCAGAGTTAGGCCTGTTTGGAATCAGTGCCATTTTACATGTACATGGTCCATTCCTAAAAGTTGCCTTCTCTGTGCCACATTGACTTGACATGCATTTGCATTCACGACTCTTGGCCTAGCTTCTTGGAAACACTGACCTTGCTGACACGGAGCACTTCATGAGAACAGTATCACAATGTCTTGGCATTAGGTGCAAGGCCATCACGTGCGTGATACAAATGTGTCTAATAATACGTCCGTGTGGTGACACAGCTATCTGTGGAATACAAACAGTAGTCGCCTGATCACAATCTCGACCCAAGGCAAGGAGGCCCTTGTCCATATATAACCTTTTGTTTCCTAACATAACCAGAGGAGACACTTCTGCTGAGTTCGAGGGTCCCTGCTTGCTGAAGCTTTTGCCTAGCAGCTGACTGACATCTCCCTGAGAGGTGTCCAGCATGTGACCAGGTCGGGGTCCTACACTCTTACCCACCAGATAATGGGGTTAGATATTCCAGAAGGGGGCTGTGTAGTATAGGGATAGTTTGCGGAAGACATTGTGACGCGAAGGGTTAATTAGTTTGAACAGTGTAGATGAGAGGTAATACGTGAAGAGCGCATAAGGTTCACGCTGTCGCTTCTAAGCTTGTTTTCAGCATTCCATAGTCGAAGTTATCTGCGGCCGGCTTGTTATTTATAGTACACTAAGAAGCTACAACAAGCATTGGCAATGCAATAGGTCTCGCATTTACGAGAGTTTGAGCTATTAGCATTGTAAATGACAGTGCCTTTTATTTATGTTTTAAAAAAACCAAACCTAAATAAAAAGCATTGTCATTTACAATGCCAATAGCTCAAACTCGTATAAATGCGAGACCTATTGCATTGCAAATGCTTGTTTAAAAGAGTGTTTGTACAACATTCTCTACTGTAAATAAAAACAAGGCAGACGCCCACTGAGCCTCTGAGGCCTACAGACACTGCTCCCAGCGCGCTTCAGGCACGAGCTTGGCTGCAATAGGCTAGCACTGGGCTATATGAGCTTTCAATGCACACGACGCACACCTAATTGCAGTTGCGGTGCAGTGACTCTAAGAATATCTCGGCTTCTCAAAGGTCGTTCAAGATTAATGCGAGACCTATTGCATTGCAAATGTTTGTTTACTACGCACTGAAGAATAAGGGTGGGCGTAGTTCGCGAAGTAGCGCTTCGCGAAGCTACGCAAAGTGAAGTTCGCACTACGCGAACTACGCGTAGCACTTCGCGAACTGCGTAGTAACATGTTCGCACTGTGCAAGATGTTGTTTTCAATGATTGCACAGTGCGGACAAGCAACCGGCACTGTGCAATCATTGAAAATGGCATCTTGCACAGTGCGAGCTGTAGTTTTCTGCTGCTCGAGTAGATTTTTACTCGAGCTGCAGCTTTCTCAACGCGAACTGGTAGTTTGTCATCGCGAGCGGTCGCGAGCATACGCGACCCCTCGCAATGAGAAACCTGACCTCCTCGCGTTGGGAATCTCGCCGGGAGGTTTATTTTCCATGCTCGCGATCGCGAACAAGGAAAAAGTCTCGCCAGGATGTCATTTTGCTTGCTCGCGGTCGCCAACTTGACGTTGAGGACCGCGAGCAAGCAAAAAATGACCGCAGCACTACGCAACACTACGCTACGCGTGTTCGCACTGTGCTACGTGCAGTTCGCGTAGTGCGAAGTAGCGCGAACTTCGCAAACTACGCGAGCGTAGCGTAGTGCTTCGCCCAGGCCTACTGAAGAACAGCCCTCTTTAGTAACGGGGCAGGAGCGTGGCCCAGAATTACGACGACGGTTATCTATGCACTCCCGGAATAAAGTAGGTCCTAGTGAACTTTCAATTACAGCGGGCTAATCTGCCAATTTAGGGTTATGCCTTGTTTAGCAAAGCCCCCGAAATTATGCCCCGTTGTGTCAGTAGGTGCCGTAGCAGCAACATTTTAATGCATGTTTGAGTGAGTAGCGCCTTGGGATGGTGCTCGTGATTTTTTCCCCCTCGCATCAAAAATTAACTATGGCTCTAAAGGATTGATTTGGGGGCTCTTAGAAGGGGTGAAACAACAGCGAGGCCTCATCAACATGCAAATGGTCTTTTAAAGACCTGTGAAGTGCTCGGGTGCGGCTGTGTGTGCGCCCGGAAGCTCTCTCATCCCGGGCGCCACACACGACGTGGGGGGGGGTGGGACGGCTGAAGCCCTTTGAGTCCAATGGGTGTTGCACGCCTGCCTGTAATTACATGTAATTTTGTGTAAATTAGTAATTTTTCGAAATTTTGCATAATCATATAGAAGCCAATGATGATTATTTCACACACCCTTAAAACAAGGCCACATTTACTCACTTGAAAGTATGCACAGCAATTCCCCCGGTACAGTCGCGTTCTGCCTATTGGAATAAACAAGGAGAATAACTCCATTTGCCAAAGCAAAACAATCTCAGACTTCTCCCTTTCATAATACAATTAGTTGCTGGTATAATTGAAGATCCCTGACACGCTCTGCATCAAGCGGCTTAAAATGGTTTGCATATAAACAATGAGGGAGAAAGTCACGGGTCAGCAGGCCAGAGTGTGGGCGCCACAAGTGAAAGAGTAGATTCAAGACGCAGCACAAGGCGGCAGCGGAACAGACAAACTGTGATCTGCAGAGCGAAGAGGCCACGAGGGTGTATGTAAACAGAGATAAGGGAACACAAACAAGGAATGGTCAGGAATTCCAAAGAACATGAAGCAGAGAAAGTGAACTGAAAACAAAAGAGACATCAAGCTAATCCATTGGTAAATACAGTGGTGGGGTTGAAGTTACAGCAAACTGTATAGCAACGACACATTCATTCTGCACTGGTAGGGCGGTTATGTGTTTCAGTAAGTCAGTGTCAGATGAGCAGTGACACAATAGATAAAAGGCAAGACTTTCGAAAATGTATTTTATTGTTAAAAAAGGAAACAAAGTTTTAATCTTGCAAATATTGAAGAGGTGGTAACAACATACCTAAGCTACAGCAGACTTCTCATCAAAATGCTTCCAAGATGAATTAAAAATGAAATCTTGATGAGCGTTGTTGACTTAGAAACTTTATTGACACAGAGCCGTTCTCAGTAAACATCCACCGACCCTCTTTCTATGTTTAGAATAGAACGCCAGAACGTAACGCGTCACTCGCCACTTAACAGCCAGGCAAGATAGAGCATTGACAAACGCGGCCGCTTCGGGAGTGAGGAGTGCGTAACTTCAACATACCGGTAAGCTAGGCCATAAAGGGATTGTTTGCCATTCGAATGGGAGGGAACTTTTTGGGTGTAAGCACGCGAAGTTTTAACGATACATTGCAACGCACATCCACACAAGCGGCATGTTATTGCTTTCTATAGTCACCTTGTTTTTAAAAGAACTCGATGTAGTAACGGAGGCACGTAAAACACGCAGACCGAAGCAGTATGCGATTTGATTAAAGTAGGCACTTTGACAAAACACAGTGGTGCGGGCCGCAGTTGTAAAAGGCAGGGAGAGAGTGAGATTGAGAAAGGGAAAGATAGGGATCAAAGGAAACAAGGACGACACCTAGCTAGACAATAACAAGCAAGAAGGGGGTGGCAAATGGTGCACTTTGATGTCCTCAGTGGCCGCGCGGCTCACTGAGGACATCAAAGCGGCAGCCGTGAAAGTGATCAGGCAGTGCTTTTCAGGCTGCCAAATGGTGCGCGCGCTCGGCGCACATGCACTGTATTT
Source organism: Triturus cristatus (assembly GCF_964204655.1). Classification (NCBI taxonomy): domain Eukaryota; kingdom Metazoa; phylum Chordata; class Amphibia; order Caudata; family Salamandridae; genus Triturus; species Triturus cristatus. The sequence continues at coordinate 35,050,878 of NC_140593.1, read as the reverse complement.
GGAGGCCTGAAAAGCCACTGTTTGCACTTCCAAAACTCGCTTACTATAAGTCTCGCCAGAGCAGCGCTAAAGCGCTGTCTCAGGCGAGACCTAAAAAGCAGGAAGTGTGGGAGAGATGCAGGCGAAGGTTGTGCTAACCCTGAGAAAGAGAGTTCAGAAAAAGGCAATAAGATGTCCAAAGAGATGATTAGTGAGCGTGAGGGCAGCTAAAGGACATGTACTGATAACACAGCTAGAAATTGCGAGAAAGGAACAGAATCTGAAACAAGCCAAGCTTCAGAATATTTAAGCACAGAGGCACATGTGGGGGATTGAAGCTCGCAGATGGAGTTGTGCAAACTGCCATCGCCCACGTAGCTGCGAGCTGGCTGTGCTGTTCCTTGTAGTAATGCTCAAGAGAGAGAGACTCGAGAGAAAGGAGAGGGCTTCCCAGCACTGTGGATAAGTCGAGGTCTATCTTAAGCTCCCCCTAGGGATGAAGGGCCTTTATTTCACTGCTTTACTCTAATTGATTGAAGTGTCAGTGTCGCTTCTGTGATCAAATGTATTATGCTCCATTCTGACTCCCATGCTTGCGGGAGTTCATAACCAGCCAGTAAATGTTGTTTTGCAGATAAAGGACAACGGAATGCTCATTCAGTTGCTGCACAGTTGCCAATTAGGTATTCGATCCCGAGCAGCCGAGCTTTTTAGATGCTACTTTGGTGTACTCCATGCTTGTGCACACAGCCATAGTATATTCAGTGAATCTGATCTCTTGACTGTTATTTTCATTCATTATACCATGATGTGCGTAATTACCTTGTTTTTGTGCTCACACATATATTAACTTTACTGTTTCATTAAAGCTAATTTGTGCTCACGGTTGGTGTATTGCTCCCCATTGAGTGTCCTTATTGACTTATTATATCTGATTGTCTGGATTGGGTGTCAGCTGCCAGGCCACGGCAGGGGTTTCCTCTGCGTCCCTGCCTTGGGCTGAGAGTGTGATCAGGCCGCCACTGTTAGTATTCCACATGGACGTGATAATAACACCTTTTGTGTCATGAATGCAAATGTGTGTCAAAAGCTGGAGTAGCAAAGAGAAGGAAACTTTTAGAAAAGGACTGAGTACATGTAAAATGGCCCTGAATCCACCAGGCCTAATTCGAACACATGACCACTTGTTTCTTACCTAGCGCTTCTTAAAACATTGCTGACACTTCTAAGTGCTTTAAATAACAGATGTAACTGTTACCCACAAAAGGTGCTCATTTATTGACCTTCAGAAGGATAAACGGCGGAGTCATCCCTGTCGGGATTGATATTTGTGACCTCCTGACCTGATCACCACTTTATTGAAGCTGTCAACGTTCAGCGCATGGAACTGTCTCTCCACACTCGGGATTGTGAGTGTTTGTGTGCATCTGTGCATGCCTGTGTGTATTTGTACATATGTGTGCCTGTAAGTGTGCAAATGGGTGTGTGTGTGCGCAAGCGTGTGCGTCCATGTGAGTTTGCTTCTTAGTGTGCATTCAGCGTAGCCCCTCCCTCGTCATCGCTTCCTGGGGGACTAGAGTTCCCTCCGTCTCCCGAGCTTTCGAAGTCACTATGGGGAATAGCCCCAAGCTGTCCTGATACTTGTTTAGGCCCCCCTAAACCCATGGGCGCGTGTGTCCTCCTTGACTTGAAGGTGTCATGTGTTGAGCATTGTGGACGGGGAGTCGAACTCTTGAGGACCTTCCCTAGGAGTTTGGCCAGCACTGGCGGTGTCTGGGCTTGAACGTTTTTATGAAGCTTCGACCCAACTGTCCCTTCTTCTGTTGGGGGCTCATTGGCTTCTACTATTATTGGGGGAGCAGGTGGGAGGACATCCGCCCCTGCGTATGGTGGGGGAGCTGCGGATGCCTGCTCACTATCAGCTTTGTAGAGCTCTCGGTATCGGCTACTTCGAAGATGGCTCATACGTGTAATAGTGACTCTCTTGCAACCTGTATATTTAGATATATGTGTTTGCTCTGTGTTTTAGCATGTTCAATTATGTTTGTGCAAATGTTTCGTCCATAGGCCAGGAACATGTATGTGCATTTATGTGTAAGTGCCATTCTTGGCATAACCTATTCATTTTCTTTATATGTTCGGGGAACCAGTTTCCATTGGGAATCCATGACCACTTTGGTAATTTCGGACAAATACAATCCAATCATCTTGGAAATTTGCTTGTCAAATTGTAGGAGTAATTGTATGTGGTGCACACTTACAAATTACGTACCAAGAGCTCCGCGCTGGCACAATAATGCATCAACAATTCAACTGAACATTTCAATAAGCACAAGATAAAGATGAACATGTGGTATTGCAACAAAGGGCGAAGGTGTGATATGCCAAAATAGGATCTGCATAATCTCAGTTTCTGCACATAATACAGTTTGTAATTAATAATCCGCAACATATCATCACATACACAATATAAATCAATACCAGTTGACAGTAAAAATATCACTTAGTTAAAAAAAAATCTTAGCATGTGCCTAGCACATGTTATCCTCAAAATAGGAAAGGTTTGCGTGGTACACGTTGATGCGACAGCTGGATAGTCTGCCGATATCCACTCCTGGGCTAAGGTGGTAATCACAGATATGGTGAAGTAATAACTCGGAAATCACCGGACCCCATTGGCCACACACGTGTTACGCCCGGTTTCCTGAGTCCAAGTGTTCCCTAATGCCCGACTTCCACCCTGTGTCACACCCAGGGGTAAAACATGCACCCTGTGTCACACCCAGGGGTCAAACATACACCCCGTGTCACGCCCAGGGGTCAGACATACACCCCGTGTCACGCCCAGGGGTCAGACATACACCCCGTGTCACGCCCAGGGGTCAGACATACACCCCGTGTTACGCCCAGGGGTCAGACATACACCCCGTGTCACGCCCAGGGGTCAAACATACACCCCGTGTCACACCCAGGGGTCAAACATACACCCCGTGTCACGCCCAGGGGTCAAACATACACCCCGTGTCACGCCCAGGGGTCAGACATACACCCCGTGTCACGCCCAGGGGTCAACATACACCCCGTGTCACGCCCAGGGGTCCAAGCAACCAATACCTCTCACTCCTTTCAGATGCTGATGGTGTTAAGAAATCTATTTAGCAATGACAAATCTTTTTAGCTCAAAACTATGAGATTTAGGTGCAAACTCCGCTTAATCAGGATAGAAGGATCAAAAAAATATCAGGTACACAAGGGGAGTCACTGTTCCTTGCAGAGGATGAAAGAGGAAGAAACTTTTTTTGTGCTACTCTATCTGTGGGGACAGTGTGTCCTCATCATAATGCCCTCACACACCCCGAAGGATGTCATGCTTCATCATTTGGGCTTTGCTCCTCGTCGGGCCGGTGCTGCAATGCCCTACGGGTCCCCTGAAGGGTCTCTATATCGGAGATCTTTTGACGAGAAGCCGTTTGGGTGCGTGGGTGTAAGTGGCAGTGAAGTTTAAAGTGGTATGTTAAAAAATGACTGGAGGGAGAGTGGGTACTATTTATTAGGGTGATGCCTCTGTCATTGTTAAAACAAAGTGTGTAGTGATGCTTTATGGGATATTATGTCCCTCTGTAGCTAGGTATGTTGTAAATTGGCAGCGATTGGATTAGCATTAGCGGAATCCATCTTGTATTTAGAGGCTATCTTGTCCATTTTGCGGAATCCATTTTGTATTTCTGGCAGCCATTTTGTTTGCCATGTGCTCACCATGTGCTTTGTCCTCCCTCAGTGTTGACTGCTCTTGTAATCTGCCTAGAAACAAACTATATTTAGCATCTTCCACCTTTGCACATGCCCAGTGAGTTTTCAGCTGTCCTTGCAGCTGTTAGTAGTATGTAACTGTCAGGATGTGTTTACTAGCATTGGCAAACTGTTAACTCCTCCTACTTGTCGACTATGCATTTCTATATGACCTTATATGTACATAAAACCTTCTCCTGTACTTGTACCGCCCTCTTTTAAGCCCCTGCGTGGGTATAAAAGGACCATGCTCCTTCTGTTTGGTGTGCTACTTCATTCAATACCGAAGGGTGCTGTGTGAATGTAGTTCCACCTCATGAGGTTTATTAAACTTTGTATTTTCTATTCCAGTTTCTGTGCCAACTTCTTCCTATTGGTCTGAGGACTCTGTGCAGAGAAGGGCGAACCCCTTGCACTGGTAGGCCTAGCTGAGGTCCACTTCTACAGGTATATGTCCCTAATAGACATATATAACGGTCAACATGTTTCGTGCTGTATGTGGCCTCAGAAGGAGATCCAAAGCGCTTCTTCAGGACCAAAGGAAGGTCAATTTTAGTATCTGTGGCGGCCTGAACTAACCTGTGCCACCAAGTTTGTAGAAGGGGGTAGCGTTTCTAAAAAGAGTGAAAGTATAGTATGGTTAATATCTTGTCATGATAGTTTGTCCGGGTCATCCATTGGAGGGCCTGGTGTGCATTACCCTCAGCGTGAGTATTATCGCTATAGGTTGGCATAAGTACATGTATAATAACAGTGATGTGAATAATTAAAATGATTTTTCTCAGCATAGTGACAGACATACATAAATAGGTAAAAGATCAATGATTAGATTTTGCCAGTGTAGTTCTATATCCATACGTTTACTCTTTTGTTCCTACAGTACCCCTAGGTAAAGTACCCAGGTTGATATGACTCTATAAAAAGGCTCATTCATAAGGTAGGTATATGAACCATAGCTGTCTAGATAGATACTACCACAAAGTAGGCCCCACCAATGATGGCAAACCTCCAGACACTGTTGTCTTGTTTTTTACAAAAATATATCATGTTTCTCACCCCTTAATATTAGAGTCAGGACCTCATGAGATCAGTGAGGGCACTCGGGAACTGTGAAATGAGAGAAGGCAAAGAAAGTAGTGTTAAAAGGTTTCGTTGTATCCCGCTGTTGTTGTCAATAAAGTTTGTTGTTGAGAAAATAAACCGCATTGTTTTGGAGACTAAGAAAAACTTAATAGCTGTTATACAGAGTCCAGGGATGATCCCCGCATGCTGGAGGGATTTGCCCTGTACAGTTGGGGGGAGTTGACAGTGCACAGAGTTGTCACGTTCCGTTATGATTTAATGATTGTGGAGGTACAGTGCTCTGCGTAGACGTATGCGGCTTCATAGTGCCCCACTTATCAGGTCAAAAATTTTCTAAGTGGGTCAGTGAACTATGCATAAAACCAGACCTTACTCGCATTTTAGCAGGTTTGACACAAAAAAGACAGTACATGTATTAATGAGGCTTCGTTTTTAGGAAACAATTGTTTAAAGGCTAGGTGCTAATAAGGCCAGAGAGACGTTGCCTCACATACTGAAAGGGTTTTCCCTTTCTATTTTCCTCACGGTTCTCCCATAGTAGCGGTGCCGATCCACCTGTGTGCCTCTCCCTGTCTCCACTGGTAATGGGAAGGTTGTCCCCTATCCCTTATACAGTGGAGGTGTGTTGTCAATCAGTGAGCTAATTACATGTTAATGGGAGAGTGTGTTACATTATGTGTGGGTGCCATCTTGTAATGGGGTGTTTGAGTAGACATAGTTCTTGATACTTATTGCTACCAAGCTATTGTTTAACAGCGAGTGTCCAAAATGAATTCTTTATTTTTCTAAGTGTGATGGTTGGTGGTGCAGGTAATAAAAACATACTAGTAGATCTAAGCAGATAGGTTTATAGGGCACGGGCGCCATCTTTGAGTGGTGTAGTTGGTAGGTCGATTGTTTGACCATAGGCGCTATCTTTGAGTGGTATCGTGAAATGTTATTTTTCACTATATGTGAATAGTCAAGCCCCATTTTTAATATTCAACATACGTGGTTTTGTCCTCAAACGGAGTGTCTGAGGTGGCCTGTATTCTGAAAAAACAACATATGTGTGTTTTTCGTTTTGTGTTTCTCTATAGTATACACATCATTATGGTAACTTTATTTTCAGAATTGGGATGAGAAGAGGTTGATGCTGAGGTGGTCATTAGGCTACAGTACCTCAATCCACGGTATTTCGTCGTTTAGACCATGGGTATTTGTCCATAGGCTGTAGACCCATCTTTGTTCTTTTTGAAATAGTGTCCTTTTAGACCATCAAGGATTGGACTCTATGACAGTCCAAGTCATTTGATCTGGTGTATGTCCTGTTTTGATGTTGTGCCTGCTCATTTTGGACAGTCATAGTAATATTTCGAGTAAACATGCAAACCCTCCTGATTATGGGAGAAGACTCACTCTTTTGTAAGCTACACATAAAACAATGCTGCCTTTTGTCAGCGTAAACTTCCTCAACCCATAGTGCTTCACTAGAAAAAATAGTGATGTTTAGATTATTACAACGTCTCCTCAGGGGTAGTAAGCTCTACATAAATGCTATTTATTTGGTATAAATACTGGGAAAGATCAACACATCTGATGTTCTTACAGTGCATGCATATCTTGTAAACAGGGACTAAACACAGTGAAAAGCTGCCTCTCTTGTACGAGTGAAGTGCTGCATTTGCATCAGGTGTGAGACTCCTGACTGCTGCCAGTCAGGAGACTCCAGCAAAAGGAGGCCTGATCAACCCTCCGATTCGACCTATGATATGTGCCCAACTGGAGTGTGACATAAGAATGCCCTGTCCCTGCCTGCATGTTGTTGCAGATCGAAAGCAGACAAAAACTTGCAGGCGCTGCTTAATGTATCCTGGTGTGTACAAATTACACTGGGAGGAATTCAGCATATTTTTCAGTGGGGCCCGACTTCTTGGCAGGTTGGACGGCATCCACCCTTTGAAAATAGTGGGTGGGGGGGCGTGGCTTGCTGCCGTGCAAAATGGCCGCAGCCTAGAGGAGCTCCGGGACCACCGAGAGGTTCTCCCAGCCATCCGCACACTAATCCGCATGGAACATAACTTCAACACGCTTCAACGGTGATCGGAAGGTGTTCGGCCCCTGGTGAGCGAAATTCCCGGGAAAATCATGCCGCAGTGCGGCGCCGGCGACCTGGAACCATCTGAGGCCTGTGCGCGCCTCCACAGCAGCGACCTCGAGTGAGGGACAAGCCCGGAGAAGTGATCCCCGGACTGCGGCGGCAGTACCCTGTGCGGTGGGCCCCCCGCATCACACTCAAAGCGGACGATGTCGGGCTCCTTGTAAGCATAGTCCAGGGGCCAAATCGTGCTGCTGAGCGGCGACGGCGGCAAAACAGAACCACACAAGGCCTGGACACGCTTCTGCAGCGGCGGGCCCGAGTAGGGAAACAGCCTGAGAAAGTGACGCCCAGACCGCGACGGCCCCCCCTCCTCTCTCCCAAAGAGGGTGGGGGCAGAGTGGACCGAGCAATATAGAGGCCTTCCTGGGATCCTGCAGCCCGGGGGCCTCTGCCAAAGAGTGCACTGTGGACGGAGTCACGGCGCCAAATACCTCACGCCACATAGCACTGACTCTCCCAACATCACGTACGCCCGCATTTGGAGGTACCAGGGGGATCTAGCATAGGCTTTGGGCAGGACAGCCCTTCTAACAGACAGAGCAGGTCTCGGGGCGCAGGCAGACTTTCATTGGGCACTGCGCTGGGCCCATAAACGCACTGTAGGTGCCCCGGGGTGTCGCCAGCTCTTGGTGCCGGGCGCCATCTCACATTCCCGCCCAGCAATACAGCGGACTACAGGGAGGAACTCTAAGGCTGGGTGTCGCGACCCCTTAAGTACCCCTCCAGACGCTGCAGCGACACAGTATACCCATCCCATTTACTGGGACGGTGTCCCCGCCAAAGCAGGAAAACCGACAGGCCGAGCGCCGAGTCCACCCATGCAGCAGGCTCCATATCAAGAGTGGGCATTTTCTGCCACGCACAGCATCATAATGGGGAGTAAGGGCCAACGGGCGCCGCAACAGCTTAAACTCGACAAATTTGCCTACTCCAAGGACACTTCTGCGCTGCCAGGTAAAACAGCCACCAAGGACCAACCCCCCACACAGGACGGCCCGCATGAAGTAACACTGCAGGACATTATGGCCACACTTACTAATGTACAGAAAATGGTAGGGTCAATTTCAGAGGATGTCTCATGTCTACGCGCGGACTTCCACAAAATGGCCACGAGAGTGAAGGAAGTGGAGGAAGTAACGGCTTCCCTGGTCAAAGACACCACCACCTTGCAACAAAAGGTCAAACTAGAGGCAGAAAATAAGCTCATGGCGGAGAAGCTGGATGACCAGGAAGGGCGCTCCTGGCGCAACAACATCAGGATCACGGGTATTCCGGAGAGTGAAGGGGGACCAGCAATGGACCTGTACGTGGAAGAGCTTATCAAGACGAGACTTCAGCCGAGGGGACTATCTAGCTTCTTCTCTGTCGAAAGGGCGCATAGAGTACCAGGAGGTAAGCCGAAACTGGGGGCCCCCCCAAGACCGGTGCTGGCCCGCATCTTAAACTTCCGCGGCCGCAGCGCCATTCTGCAGACGGCACAGGTGGCCCCGCCATTGCGCATCATGAACTCAGTGGTTTCCTTTTTCCCGGATTATATGGCTGCAGTCACCAAAAGAAGGCGGAACTTCCTATAGGTGAAAAAGGAACTACGATGCAGAGAAATCACCTACTTTATGTTGTTTCCAGCGAGATTAAGGATTGTGGCAGATGGCGAAATCTGGTTCTTTGAGGCACCAGAGAAAGCTTAAGACTGGCTGGAGGGATGGCGACAAGTGGGACGTACAGATAGACCAGCGAGTCAACATCAACGGCGTCCACCGCGGGAGCACTCATCAAGCGAGAAGAAACACCACACAGGGGGAGGCTGGAAGGTGAGGTCAAGGATCCCACAGATCGAAATGATTACATAACAACCGAAGGACAAACTGGTGTATAACGGCTGGCTCTGGAGCACTGAGAGATGGACCAGCACGGTTGGACAGGGTTGGGTGGCACTGGACTAAATAGAGACTCTGCAGGGGTCGACACTGACACTGATATCTACGATACCATGATCTGATAGGTTGGGGACAATGGGGAGCTCCAAGGGACATCTCGGACTTCATCTCCCGCACACAAGTACTGTTTAAGGGGTTGAAGCACTCTGCAATGTTGGGGGGGCGGGTAGATGGGAATCAGTCTTGCAGGGAAGTAGGGAGGGGGAGGAAGGAGGGTTGTTGTTATAAGTTGTCGTTTACTATTTCAAAGGTAGTTTAAAAAGAATACTCACAGCTGAAGCACTTTGCCACTGGAAAGGGGCCTCACAAACCCACAAAGAACCAAATGTTCCTATGTCGATTGACCGCACACAGACTCTAGGATCCGGAATACACAGCCCCTTCCAGTCACAGCCCCAAGACCCGCACACACTGGGGGGCCCTCTAACGGTTATATCCTGGAATGTGAATGGCCTGGGTAACAAAATAAAGAGGGGAGGAGTGCTACAATATCTTAATAGACATGCCCCATCAGTAGTCCTAATACAGGAATCACATCTGGTCGGCACGGCGACCAAGGCGTTGGACAGATGGGGATTTCGTATGGCGGTCCATGCTTAGTTCACATCGGGCTCAAGAGGAGTTGGGATCCTCTTGAAGAAAAGCTGCCCCCTAATAGTGACTTGGACGGACGATCAAGGGCGTTTGGCTGCACTATCTTGTCAGTGGGAAGGGCGACGGTACAACCTAGTGACAGTTTATATTCCCCCGGTACTTCACGGCCTCGCCTTCCCTGCCCTAGGTAAATTTCTGTGGACACTCCCCCCCCCCCCCTCCGGGGAATTAATTATGGGAGGCGACTTTAGTGCCACAGTGGACGATGCTATTGACAGATACCCACACAGGGATCAGGGGGCTGCTTCTTCTCCCCTACGGGAATTCTTAGATGCAATTGGGCTGGTGGATGTGTGGTGCACGCGACACCCTGAAACACTACAGTACACCTTCCACTCAGGGGTACACAACAGCCTATCACGTATTGATTATATATTTACTTCCCCGGCCAGCGTAGAGGGAATAGGTGAAATTGAACACCTTCCAAGGGGTATCTCAGATCACTGACACATATGCATGACATATACGTCTCACCTTTTGGGAAGAAGACGCACATACCCACTACACCCGGGATACCTCAAAGATTCAAATCAAAAATTTTGAAAAACCTCCATAAGACCTCTAAACACTATTTCCAAGACAACATGCACTCGGTGGCCTCACCTGTCATTCTATGGAAAGCCTATAAAACAGTCCTCCGCGGGCAAGCCATCTCAGTGATTACTGCCCATAAACGGGAACAAAATCACCAGATTGGGGAGCTGGAGCGGGCAGTTAGCCTAGCTGAAAGCATACATGCGGTAGATCCTACCGACCATACGACCCACTCCCTTCCGTTTGCGCAACAAGCATACGGTGACTACACACGGGAACGCGCCAAGGGGAAGATCACAAAAACGCAACATACCATATATGAAGTTGGGGACAAAGCGGGTAGGCTGCTGGCCTGGTTGGAAAAAAAAGAACGGGTCAGTCGCTGTGTGACACAGATTCGTCTTCCCTCTGTAGAATTGCTGAGGGACCCTAATGACATAGTCACCGCATTCGCACAACACTTTGAAGCAGTATACTCCCCCATAGCAACGACCTCAGAAGAGGAAAGCCTAGCATACTTCAAAGACATACCTATGCCAAAACTGGCACCGCAAGATACCCAGGTGTTGGAGGTCGGCCTCACGTTGGAGGAAATCACTGCTGCCATTAAAGGGCTGCAGTCCGGGAAAGCCTTGGGTCCCAACGGAATCCCAATAGAACTCTATAAGAAAGAGTCTGACATGCTGGCGCCTCACTTATTGAACATGTTCAAGACTAGCCTAGAGGAAGGGATACTCTCTAGGGACCAACGGTTGGCCACTCTTATTGCAATCCCGAAGCCAGGCAAACCTCCACAGGACTGTTCCTCTTACCGCCCAATCTCACTCCTCAACGCAGAGGCGAAAATACTTGTCAAAGTGTTAGCCACCGGGCTACAACCTCATCTCACGACCTTAATACACCCCGACCAATCTGGCTTCATGCCAGGCAGAAACACAGCAATGAATCTGCGAAGACTTCATGGGGTGCTGGCTAGGTTACCAACTATACAAGAGGAGGCGGTCATCCTTTCTCTGGATGCAAGTATGGCCTTCGACCTGGTCGAATGGCCCTTTCTTTACGCAGTTCTGCAACACCTCGGCTTCGGGCCCAATTTTTGTGCCTGGACCCGGTTGCTATACACGAAACAATTGGCACAGGTGGTGGTCAACGGGCGACTGTCGGAGGAGTTCCCCTTGGGACGTGACACCAGGCAGGGGTGTCCCCTGTCCCCATTGTTGTTCGCTCTGGTACTGGAGCCACTGGCAGCATGGATCAGGTGGGACCCGGCAATACGAGGACTGCGATGGACGGAGGGATGGGAAGATAGAATATCCCTTTACGCAGACGATATCCTGCCTTACATGGCGAACCCCCGAAAGTCCATTATCTGCCTGCTGGACATCTGCGAATCATACGGCCGAGTTTCCGGCTACACGATTAACTGGGCAAAGTCGGTTTTGTACATACTCAAAGGTCCCCCCCGCGTCTCCCCGGGCATAGAAATATCTCTGGCAACGGAGGGATTTAGATATCTCGGTATATACATTACACCACACCCCACACAGTTCTACGATCATAATCTCCTGCCCCCACTGAAGACACTCCGCAGTGATGTGAGATGGTGGCACTCCCTCCCCTTGACACTACTTGGGAGAGCATCCCTGTTCAAGATGATGGCCCTGCCCAGATTCTTATACGCGCTACAGAACACCCCTTCGCATGTTCCAGACTCCTACTTCAAATCAATCGAAGCGGAAGTGGGATACCTCCTATGGGAGGGAAGGCCCCCACGGATAGCGCAGCAAAAGCTAATTCGGAGATGGTGTGACGGTGGTATAGAGCTTCCCAACATCAAGTTCTACTACTGGGCCTCCCAACTCATTGTGATTAATCAATGGCTCCACGACCCACAAGACGAACCCGCATTACGTATTGACAGGCACACTCTCGGTACAGATGGGATTATGGGAGCCCTATATGACAACAAACAGAAGCAGGGACTGATGGGTCCTACAGCACACACTATACATGTCTGGTCAGTGGCACAGCGGGCGCTAGGTTGGGAGGGAGTGATGACAAAACATACACCGCTCTGGGACACCCCCAGGTTGGGTACACTACGCACCAGTAAAGAATTTTCCCGGTGGGACCAAATAGGCATCTCCATGGTCGGGGACCTGTGGAAAAAAGGGGAAGTGGTGACGTTTGCCCAGCTGCAAGCAACATATCAAATGGCCGGGACTGAGTACTTCAGATATATACAAATAAAGCACGCACTCACAAAAGCTGTACCCCCAGGAACTGACCTCCCCGACGCCTCGCCACTAGCGGACTGACTATTGACAGACCACCTCACCAAAAAAGCGACCTCCCTAACATATCGTAAATCGATTAATAACCAAACAGACCCTACACAGACTCTCAGGGAGAAATGGCAAGCTGAGATAGGCGAAATGGACGAACAAGACTGGCAGGAAGCCGTCGCTTCCCCGCGAGAGGTAGCAATCCCATCAAGGCTAAAACTAGTGGAACTTAAAATATTGCACAGAACTTACTATACTCGGACCACACTTTCTAAGATAGGAAGGGCGGAGTCTCCGCTTTGCCTTAGAGGCTGTGGGGCCGAAGGTACATTTTACCACACGCTATGGGACTGTCCCCACATTGCTACCTATTGGAGGGTTGGTGGACATGAGATCTCCCTCGAGCCGAGGAAATGCCTACTCAATGTGTGGGAACCAACAGACCTGAACCACGCAGAACAAAACTGGGCGACCATGGGTATGGCATTAGCCAAACGGAACATTGCTCGACAGTGGGGGGCTCAGGCGGCCCCCTCTCACAAACAATGGTGCTGTGATCTAGACAGCGCCATGGTGGCAGAAAGAGCAGTCTTCGTTAATAGAGGCTGTCCTTGAAAATGTAAGAGGGTGTGGGGCAGATGGGACGGATTTCGTGGGAATATATGTGCTCCTCCACCAGAGGACTCCGATCCTGACCTGAGCGACTAAAAGGCGTTGGAAGAACATTGGGGGACAACCCACTACATCTTTACTGTGTAAGGGGCTGAGACAAATGGCAAAAATTATTTGTATATGTGTAGCGCTCTCTGTGGCAAGGGAACTGAAAACAATTGTACTGTCCGATAACATGACCTACTTAATTGTATTTGGCTGTGAACTACTGTTAACCTTAATAAAAATGTTTACAAAAAATAAAAAATAGTGGGTGGATGCCGTCCACCCTTCGTGTACCCCCAACTCGTGCCCTGCTGTACACACAGCTATTGAGGCAGCACTGTCTGCACTGTGTCCTAGGAGCACCCATGCGGGTGGCCCATGGGTACCAGGAGCTCACCCAAAGGACTAAAAGGACAGTGGGTGATATGTAGGGCATCACACAATGCAGGCTGCCTATCAATGACCGCACGGATAATGTGAAATGCGCCTTCGAGCGATGTAGTTTTACCGGTGTCAGGACCGCCTCAATGAGTGTTATTAGGGATAAAGGCGTATTGGAAGGGGATGTGTATTAATTCTCAGGTATTTATTTTAATACCTGAGCATTTGTTTTTTAGATTATGAATTTCAATATTTTTTAATTCTAGTATTATTCGATTTTAGATATATTAATAATCTGCAAAGCTAACATTTAGGAACGGGATGTAAGGGATATAAGGGTATTGGATGGGAAAGAGTATTGATACTCAGGATTTAATGTTCATAACCAAGTATTAATGTTTTAGTAATACAATTTATTTTATATATTAAAAGTAATTTAAAAAATACTTTTGAACTAGAAAAATAACCAATAGGGACGGTATGTAAGAGATATGGGGGTAATGGGTGGGGAAGCATATTAATACTCAGATACTAATGTTAGTACCTGACTAATAGTTCTAATCCTACAATATTACACATTTGATATTATATATAGTTAACCTAAAAGTAAGGAAGAATATATAACATGTTAATTTATTTAAAAATTAAATACCTTCTAAATCAATATTTTAAATTATAAAAACATTTTTAATTAAGTTATTGTAGAGCATAAAAAATGAAACTATGTTCTTTCAAGCAATTTATATTGGGTTTTATCAACGTTTGACATCAGAAGTGATAGCAGGGTAAGAACAATAATGGCTAGCATTCCTCAGATACATTATAATTTCAGTACTTGAAGCACAAACAACCAAGGTTCAGTACTTGCAAGGTCAATATGTAAGGGAAATAACAAGTACCCGCAGAATGTCGGTTGCAGTTTCAGCATCGTTTTGTAGGCCAAGAAAGAAAAGTAGTAGCCACAATGAGGGTAGATGTCAGAATCCTTCAGCTACTTGCTGCCACATAAGGCTTCATTATGGCTTCGTGTATCCTTTCGTGTCTTAGAAGAATGAGGGGTCCCCAATTAATGATAACAAGTAAAGCCTCCACCAACTGGGCATGGAAGGCTGAGGATGAGTTGCAGAACCAGGAAGAAGGAACCGGGGGGTGAGGGGTCACGAATGGTAGTGGTATAATGATGTAAATCAAAATTATGGGGTTTGCGTCACAGAGAGCAGAGTTGCTAACACGAGGGGCCGGGTTGCTGTTGGCCTGAATTAGGGTCCTCTAGATTTGGGATGATGAGGGAGGGCGGTCTTTTTCAAACAGTTCTTTGAACTGCATGGGCATGGTGTCCCAGGCTGAGGCTACAGTGTGCCAGCCTATTTGTCGAGCTTCTTACCAGTGCAGCACAGAGCTTTCTGTCTCTCCCCATCTGAATAGTGCTTTATGCGATTGTAGGGAGAGCAGGGGGTACTGGGCTCTGCAGTGCATGGTTAGGAGATGATTGGGCAACAGAGGGGCTAGATTGGCAAAGTGCAACTGTGCTTTATGGTTTTTCTATCTGGGGAAAATACCCAGGGTGGTAGCCTCCCGTGAAGTTAATGTGGTGAGTTCTGTGACCGTGGCAAATGAAGTATGTACAGCACACCAGAAGCTTGCTACGCTGGGACAGGACCAAAGCAGATGCTGGAGGCCGGCGACCTAGGTGAGACATGTGGCACAGGTAAGATTGGCAGCGGGGAGCATACAATTTATTTGAGAGAGTGAAATATATGCCCTACGAAGGATCATACTCTGGATGTTTTTCAAACAAGCCTTGCTCAAAACAATCCTTGGGGACTCTTGGACTCTGGACCACTCGGTGTTGTGAAGAGATCTTGCTAAATTCTCTTTCCAGGAAGCATATTAAAAAACGACTGGAAGCCCTACATTTAGCCCAAAATAGTACTGGTTCAGGAACTGTACCCCAGGAAGGTAACTGCCTAGCATGTACTACTCTAGCACCCGACCAATTTGCACTATTAGTAGCTACCCTTGAGGCTAAATTTGAAACTAAGTTAGCTGAGCATACTCAATCTCTAATGCTCCAATTAAATAATGCTAACGTGGAAGTGAAGAGGCTTGGTGATCTTGTAGCATGTCTTTTGGCTGGTAGTGGGAATTCTAAGCCTCCTGTTGTTTGCACTGATGATGTTCTTGATGATGCTCCTGATGGTACTTTAGGTAATCCTTCTCTGCGACCTTCCCAGCCTCTTGTTTTGTCGCAAACTGTCCCCTCTAACCCCTTTTTATCCAGTGATTCAGTTAAACATTCCTCCGCGGGACAAGGAGGTCCATCTTCCTCTAGATATGGAACAAATACCAGTTCCGCTAATCTTCCCCCAGAGTGTGCGCCATATGTGATTGTTCTAACAAATGTGCCCACCCTTGAAATTCAGCAAGAACAGTCCCGTGAGGAAACACATGAGTCACTAAAAAATAAAACTATGTCCTGGCTTAACAGAAAATGCGGTTTTCCTATAGTTTATGCAGATCACATTTTATCTACTAGAAGGACGAAGTGGGTTGGCCCATCCCGGAAAAGCTGTAGAGGGGACTGTATTATAGTCAATTTTAGATATCCTCAACTCGTTAACACAGTCCTGATACGTGCAGCTTCTTTGGTTTGTGACACTAATAGTGTGACGGCACGTCCGTTGGGCTATTTTTATATGTATCAAAGTAGATCCCCGAACCATGAGAGACCTAGACCATTTATATCCAGGGAATCTCGGTTGCCTGTAGTTCCTCATGGGTTTAATCCGGATATTTTTCATGGGTACGAACCCAACGTTACTACCTTCAATAGATTTGGGCCTGGAGACCTGTGATTGACGTAAGGACTCTGAAACCCAGGGGAGTGCCAGTTTGGTTTCCCTGGATCCCGGAGATATTACTGAAGTCATAATGAACCATGAAAGTGTTAAAGCCAATCCTGAAAATATTAAATCTGATAACGGGGAAACAGTAAAAATGTTGAGCTGGAACATTGCGGGCTTACGGTCCAAAAAGAGTGATAGCGGTTGGCTTAATATTCTAAAACAATATGATATTATAGCCCTACAAGAGACTTGGGACAAGAACTGTGATTTTTGGATGGATGGTTTTATTTCCTATTTTTTGCCGGCTCAGAGCTCTAGAGCCGGAAGAGATAGTGGAGGTCTCATGTACCTTATTTCAGTAAATATTATGGGTAGCGTTAAGAAGGTTGCATGTACCTCCCATAACAGCCTTATACTGGAGGTCAGTTTGCCAAATAATACAAAGTTTGTACTAATTAATTGTTATAATTCCCAGCAAGAGGAGTCCCCTAATGAGCATATTATCTGGCTGACAAAGTTTTTAGAATCCTATAAAGTCAATCAAACCACTTTTTCTTATTATATTTTGATGGGTGATTTTAATGTTCATTTATGTAATCTTAATTGTCATTTCCGAGATAATGATGGTCCACAATTCACAATCCCTCAACACTTTGAACACAGCTCAAAGGGGGAAGCCTTGGAGTCCCTTCTGTCCAACAATGATCTGTATGAAGTAGGGTTCCAGGATAAGAATACTCGTGTCCCCACCTATGCTGCTAGGGACAGTGAATCTATAATTGATTACATATTTTTATCTGCAGGGCTTTTAAGACATGTGTTCTTTTATAACGCCCAACGGTCTTGTTTTAGCGATCATAACCCGGTGGTCTTGTTTTTGGCTAATGTTTTCCCTCTTATGAATAAACGTGGCTTGACGCCTATGGTGGCTCCTGTGAACGTTAAAGATCATGGGAGGAGACTAAAATGGAGTAAGGTAATTCCCGAAGACTTTTTTAATTTAATTACTACAAAGGCTGGCCCACACTTAAATATATGTACCGATCCGTCCTCCTATGATAGGGATGTAATATTGGCCTTTGAAACTATTTGTTCTCAAGTGGCTAAAGAACTTACCACGAAAGGCAAAACTGCTAAAAATAAACCTGCCTGTGGTTGGTTTAATCATAGTTGTACTTTAGCCCTAAACCAACTCAGAAAAGCCCTTAATGTTAAACCGAGAGACACAGGATTAGTGACACAGTTAAGGAAAGAGTATTCACAAGTAATATTAGCACGGAAGAGGGAAATTAAACAAGAAGCATGGGTAGCTTTAACGGATAATGCCACCCTGAAAGACAGTTCTAAATTCTGGGAAATTATTAATTCCCCGTTGCTATCCGGATCCCTGAACTCAGTGTTAGAAGTGAATATCTCTGAGGCGGATTGGTTAGGCCATTTTGAAAAAATATATGGGAGTAAACTTGAGATGGAAGCTTTTGTAATTCCAACCACTAGCTCTCCCCTCCCCCCTATTATTTTCACTATTGAAGAGGTCGAGAAAGCTATCGAGGGGACGGCCGGGCGTAAGGCACCAGGCCCTGATGGGGTGCCCTCGGATATGTACAAGGCTAACTCTAAATACTGGGGTAAAGTTTTGTTAAATGTTTTTAACTCAGCGGCTACAGCAATCCCCCCGAAGTCTTGGTCCCAATCGATTATAATCCCTGTGTTTAAGAAGGGCCAAAGAGGTGACCCTAGTTGTTATAGGCCCATATCCCTGCTAGATTCCTCGTTTAAAATCCTCGGAAAGGTTATTCTGGCTAGGATAAGTAATTGGGCATCTCAGAAAGGTATAATCTCTAATGCACAGTATGGATTTAGACCAGGGAGGGGTACAGAGGACCAATGCCTCAATTTACATTTAATTATTGCAAAGTATACCAAAGCCTCAGGGGGTTCGATTTTTTTAGGTTTTATGCATTTGTCCACGGCTTTTGACCTGGTAAACAGGTCTAAGCTTTGGTCAAAACTCCTGGAACTTGGCTTGGATAGGCCCCTAGTGTACTTTTTGGCTGAATTACACAAAGACCTGAAAGCATCAATAAGGATGTCGCAAGAGGGGAAATGCACTGCCAGTTTTAAATCTGGTAGAGGGGTGCGTCAGGGCTGTATTCTTGCCCCTATGTTATTTACGTTGTACATTAATTCCCTCGAAGATAGCTTGTTGCTTGCTTCTCCAGATATCCCTCGGATTGATGGTATTCCCATACCCGTACTTCTTTATGCGGATGATACGGTTTTGTTGGCCCGGACCCCGCTTGGTCTCCAAAGATTACTGAATACCTTTGGGACTTTTATGAAATCCTTGGACCTTGTGGTCAATAACGGTAAATCTCACGTTATGGCATTGGGGAAGGGAAAAAACCATTTTAACTTATGTTACTGCAACGGAGCTGTTATCTCCAGAGTGAAAGTTTTCACCTATTTGGGGGTCGTTTTTGACGATAAGGGTACCTGGGTATCCCAAGTATCCACCAAGGTGAAAGCGGTACGTAGCTCCTCGGCTGCTATATTGGGTTTTGCAAAAAGGTTGGGAGGGAAACCCTGTGAGGCTATTTTAAAAATATACCATGCAAAAACTGTCTCAATAGCTAGGTACGGGGCTGCTATATGGGGGTATACCAACTCGGAACCCATTCAAACAGAAGAAAATACATTTTTTCGTGCTCTCCTTGGCCTTCCTCAATCCACTGCGACACATTCGGTCCATCTTGAATTGGGGTCTGGATATATTTCAGACACTATAAAAATAGCCCCACTCCTGTTATGGATCAGAACCTGGTTGAATCCGGACCTTACATTGAACCATAAGATTTTGAAAGATTGCTGTAAACTAGATAATTGCAAGGGTATTCAGTGGCTGTCATATATCAAATCAATTACAAAGGAGTTAGGACGCCCTGAGCTTTTTACTAACCCCGAAGGTCTATGCAAAGCAGACATAATGTGGGTTAAGACATATTTTATTAAGCACTGCGAGGTTGAGCGTGAATTCCATGATTATGGTAAACCTTCAGTAAGGGCTCACCTCTTGCTTAATTCATCCATGGCTATGCACCCATATTTGTCAACTGTTTCAAATTCTTATCATAAATGGCTCTTGACAAAATTCCGTTTCAATCAGATCCATTTAGTATTAAGTGTCCCACAGGGTTGGTGTAGGCCGGAAGATGGGGTCCCCTGCTGTTGTGATGATTTCTCTGCCCAAGACACGATGCACTTTATGTTTTTTTGTCCACTGTACCTTGATGTTAGGAAAAGGTTTATCCTGCCTATTATGAGAAAGAATGCTTTTGTCCAAGTTAAACCTGCTTTGATGTTTTTACAACTAATGGAATCACCTTCAACCATGTTTTATGTAGCTAGCTTTTTAGTAGCATCTATCAGACTAAGGAGGGATAGATTGGCTGCATTAGAGGAAATTAATTAGTCTTATTAACTGTACCAACGGGATAATTTATTTATTTCACACCTTTTTAATCATGTATAAAATGAAATGTTCTTAATTATTGGTGAATGTACTGTACACTTTTATGATTTTAATTAATCGAATAAAGTGGTTTTTGAACTTGACTCTTTCCAGAGGCATCGAAGGTGAAACAAGAGGGGGCCCTTGTGGTCCTAAAAGCTTTGCATAGCTATGTAATGAAGTGTTGACATCCCCCATGAGGCAGAGAGTATATATACTGCATGCTCTTAATTAAAATATTTATTAAAACTATTTTTAAAAAGCTGAGAAAAATTTCAAAAATAGAAACAAACATATCTCATTTTACAAAACAATATAACATATTTCTCGAATAGCATATTACATATTTTTTTAATGTTTAAAACATTTTCCCATGGTTTCCCTTTGACTTAAAAAATTGTCCCTTTTTACTTTTTATTTTCCCGCTTGCATCAACAGTTTTGCTCCTGTTTCTACAGCCAGTGGAGTGTCATGATCTAGATAGGATGCAAGAAAGAGCTGCATTCAGGTTAGAAAAAATGACTTTACTTTTTTAAATATATTGGTGGCATTGTAAGGAGATATAAGGGAAGTAAATAGATGGTTTAGATTAAAAAATGTATGTGCTTGATGTTTAACCACATTTATACCATGATTCAGGTTGTGTTTGTATGCACCCACTGGGCCAGTAGCTTTTTTTTCAAACTGGGTTTAAAAAAGTTGAATAAAAAAATAATAAATACATTTTTTTTAATGTATTTGGAATAAAACCAAAATATTACTTTTTTTCGTCATGGTTTTTTGTACTATTGTCTTGGCTTTGCTGGAAAAGCTTGGGATTGATGGATGGATTACAGATGGATTTTTATATGGAGACTTGTTTGTGGATGTGGATGTTTTTTGCACTACTTTAACAACTAGAATTTCTTTAGGGACATTGAGTTTTGGATTTTTTTTCTGCTTTTCTGTGGAGTGTCAAAAAAATTGAACATGTTTTTAAAAAGAAATGATTGAAGGCCGCTTTGTGGATTTGGATTAAGGTGTTAAATAATTAGATTGCTTAAGGCTCTTGGTGACAGGTTTTATGAAACATCACTGAGAGTCAAAGAAACAAGACAACTACAGGTAAGATACAACATTATCGTTTAAAATTGTAAAAACAAAATTTGAAAATGCCAATTGAATCAGAGATTGATGATAAATAAGGTGAGGAATTGTAGAGGGTATTAGTAAATGTTAATAGTGTAAAATGTATTCCATATTGACTAGGTAGTCTGAAGTTGCAATCAAAGGAAATTGATGGAGTTTTTGACAAAAGTCTCTCAGACATTTCATTGTTTTTTTGTATATACGAAGGTTCTGACTACCTGACAATGATCGTGCCATTCTCATCTCCTGGAAACTTTATTCGTTCTTCAAAATTTCAAGGAAATGATATAGACTGCGGTGAGATTTACCTATAGAACTGTTGATTTATGCCACCCCTCTAGGGCATTGTTTGTCTTTGCACCTCCCTCGAAGCGGGTCGAGTAACAGTTCCACCATTTAATTGGGATTCTTGGGTTTCTTCTGTGACCTGACCTGCTGAGATGGTCAATCCAAGTAAAAGACAAGTTTTCCTCATTTTGTGAAAAATATTTCTATTGTATAATTGATATGTAGAATTCATCCACACACTCAGGAGTTACAAAGTGAAAAGCTGTTAGTTTTTTATGCACTTTACTGTTCGAGCTATGATCCTCAGCTAAGGATGCGGTTTGATTTTTTCATAAATGTGCCTTGCAAAAAGTAAAAATAAAATCCTAGAATTCGTGAGTTAGAGTAAATTTTTGAAATAGTGTTAATCATCTGCAATTCAAAATCAATTATAATTTTTCTATGACATTTATTAATAATTTTGTGTTTTATTACTGTTAAAAGTTCATTATATGTTGAAGATTGCTTGTCAGGGAGTAAGAAGTACATTAATGGGACAGTTGTATTGTTAATGTTGGCATAAATATTGTACATTTGGGTGAATGGATGGGGGCTCACTAGAAAGTTCTGTCCGTCGTCCAAATTTCAGTATTCGCCAGGGTTACCAAGTTATGGATTCTCGTTGTCATGCAGTGGGAAAGGTCCATTAGAAAAAGTAACTGTAAATTTAGGTGGGATGTTAATATCAGAGTAGAATTGAGGTGTTATTCGTTGGGGATTACTCACCTGCTTTTGTCTCTGAATCATTCGCCTTGAATTGGGTGCTGTGGGCGCACTACTAGCAACATGCATGGGGATGTTTTGAGCTACCTCCCTCAAATCTGAGCCACAGGGTTCGCTGGCAGTGGCCACGGATGTCTTGATGTGTTGAATGGATTCCCCAACTTCAATCTCCATTTCAGCAGGGGCGTAACACAGGCCCCTGCAACCCCTGCAGTGCGGGGGGCCCCCGAGCTGCAGGGGGGCCCCCTCAGCACCGTACTCATGCCAGAGTGCTCCGGATTAAATCCGGAGCGGGGGCCCCTTTGTGTACCTTGCAGGGGGGCCCCTTCAACTTTCGTTACGCCACTGCATGGCAGGGGCGGAGTGGTTGTGTTCAGTGGTTCTTTCCACAGTCTCACCAAAAGTAACTGCTCTGCCTTTGCAGTGGGATGAAACATACTCAAAACACCTCCAATGACTTCTATGCTCATTTAATCTCTCCTAACGATAAATCTAGCTACTATATCAGTGAGGGAGCAGTGTCCCACTGCTTCACAGCCCCCACGCTCACAGAGGGAGCAGCATCTCACTGCTCCATAGCCCCCACGCACACTGAGGTAACAGAGTCTCACTGCCGCACAGCCCCCATGCTCACTGAGGGAGCAGAGTCTCACTGCTCCAAAGCCTCCATGCTCACTGAAGAAGCAGAGTCTCACTGCTCCACAGCACCCGTGCAGGCCTCACTGCTCCACAGCCCCCACTCTCACTGAGGGAGGAGTCTCACTACTCCACAGCCCACACGCTCACTGAGGGAGCAGCATCTCACTGCTCCACAGCCCCCACACTCACTGAGGAAGCAGAGTCTCACTGCTCCACAGCCTCCGCGCAGCTCTCATTGCTCCACAGCCGCTACCCTCAGTGAGGGAGCAGAGTCTCACTGCTCCAGAGCCCCCGTGATCACTGAGGGAACAGCATCTCACTGATCCATGGCCCCCATGTTCACTGATGGAGCTGCAACTCACTGCTCCATAGCCCCCATGCTCTCTGAGGGAGCAGAGTCTCACTGTTCCAAAGCCCCCGTGTTCACTGAGGGAGCAGCATCTCACTGATCCATGGCCCCCACGTTCACTGATGGAGCAGCATCTCACTGCTCCATAGCCCCCGCGCTCACTGAGGGAGCAGAGTCTCACTGCCGCACAGCCCCCATACTCACTGAGGGAGCAGAGTATCACTGCTCCACAGCCCCTGCACTCACTGAGGGAGCAGCATCTCACTGCTCCACTGCCCCTGTGCTCACTGAGGGAGCAGAGTCTCACTGCTCTACAGCCCCCATGCAGTTGTCACTGCTCCATGGCCCCACACTCACTGAGGGAGCAGCGTCTCACTGCTCCACAGCCCCGCGCTCACTGAGGGAGCGGAGTCTCACTGCTCCACAGCCCCCGTGCACTTCTCACTGCTCAACAGCACTCACGCTCAGTGAGAGAGTAGTCTCACTACTCCACAGCCCCTGCGCTCACTGAGGGAGCAGCATCTCACTGCTCCACAGCCCCCACGCTCACTGAGGGAACAGAGTCTCACTGCTCCACAGCCTCCGCGCAGTTCTCACTGCTCCACAGCCCCTACCTTCAGTGAAGGAGCAGAGTCTCACTGCTCCATAGCCCCCGTGCTCACTGAGGGAGCAGAGTCTCACTGTTCCATAGACCCCATGCTCACTGAGGGAGCAGCATCTCACTGATCCATGGCCCCCGCGTTCACTTATGGAGCAGCATCTTACTTCTCCATAGCCCCCGCGCTCACTGAGGGAGCAGAGTCTCACTGCTGCACAGCCCCCATGCTCACTGAGGGAGCAGAGTATCACTGCTCCACAGCCCCCGTGCACACTGAGGGAGCAGAGTCTCACTGCTCCACAGCCTCTGCGCTCACTGAGGGAGCAGCATCTCACTGATCCATGGCCCCCGTGCTCACTGAGGGAGCAGAGTCTCACTGCTCCATAGCCCCTGCGCTCACTGAGGGAGCAGCATCTCACTGCCGCACAGCCCCCATGCTCACTGAGGGAGCAGAGTCTCACTGCTCCAAAGCCTCCATGCTCACTGAGGGAGCAGCGTCTTACTGCTCCACAGCCCCTGTGGAGTCCTCACTGCTCCTCAGCCCCCACGCTCACTGAGGGAGCAGCATTTCACTGCTCCACTGCCCCTGTGCTCACTGAGGGAGCAGAGTCTCACTGCTCTACAGCCCCCATGCAGTTGTCACTGCTCCATGGCCCCACACTCACAGAGGGAGCAGTGTCTCACTGCTCCACAGCCCCGCACTCACTGAGGGAGTGGAGTCTCACTGCTCCACTGACCCCGTGCACCTCTCACTGCTCCACAGCACTCACGCTCAGTGAGAGAGCAGTCTCACTACTCCACAGCCCCTGCGCTCACTGAGGGAGCAGCATCTCACTGCTCCACAGCCCCCACGCTCACTGAGGGAACAGAGTCTCACTGCTCCACAGCATCCGCACAGCTCTCACTGCTCCACAGCCCCTACCTTCAGTGAGGGAGCAGAGTCTCACTGCTCCACAGCCCCCGTGCTCACTGAGGGAGCAGCATTTCACTGATCCATGGCCCCCGCATTCACTGATGGAGCAGCATCTCACTGCTCCATAGCCCCCATGCTCACTGAGGGAGCAGAGTCTCACTGTTCCATAGCCCCCGTGCTCACTGAGGGAGCTGCATCTCACTGATCCATGGCCCCCGCGTTCACTGATGGAGCAGCATCTCACTGCTCCATAGCCCCCGCGCTCACTGAGGGAGCAGAGTTTCACTGCTCCACAGCCCCCGTGCACACTGAGGGAGCAGCGTCTCACTGCTCCACAGCCCCCACGTTCACTGATGGAGCAGCATCTCATTGCTCCATAGCCCCCGTGCTCACTGAGGGAGCAAAGTCTCACTGCTGCACAGCCCCCATGCTCACTGAGAGAGCAGAGTTTCACTGCTCCACAGCCCCCGTGCACACTGAGGGAGCAGCGTCTCACTGCTCCACAGCCCCCGCGTTCACTGATGGAGCAGCATCTCATTGCTCCATAGCCCCCGTGCTCACTGAGGGAGCAAAGTCTCACTGCCGCACAGCCGCCATGCTCACTGAGGGAGCAGAGACTCACTGCTCACAGCCCCCGTGCAGCCCTCACTGCTCCACATCCCCCACTCTCACTGAGGGAGGAGTCTCACTGCTCCACAGCCCACACGCTCACTGAGGGAGCAGCATCTCACTGCTCCACAGCCTCCACGCTCACTGAGGGAGCAGAGTCTCACTGCTGCACAGCCTCCGTGCAGCTCTCACTGCTTCACAGCCCCTACCCTCAGTGAGGGAGCAGAGTCTCACTGCTCCACAGCCCCCGTGCTCACTAAGGGAACAGCATCTCACTAATCCATGGCCCCCGCGTTCACTGATGGAGCTGCATCTCACTGCTCCATAGTCCCCGTGCTCACTGAGGGAGCAGAGTCTCACTGTTCCATAGCCCCCGTGCTCACTGAAGGAGCAGCATCTCACTGATCTATGCCCCCGTGTTCACTGATGGAGCAGCATCTCATTGCTCCATAGCCCCCGCACTCACTGAGGGAGCAGAGTCTTACTGCTCCATAGCCCCTGCGCTCACTGAGGGAGCAGCGTCTCACTTTCGCACAGCCCCCATGCTCACTGAGGGAGCAGCGTCTCACTGCTCCACAGTCCCCGTGCACACTGAGGGAGCAGCGTCTCACTGCTCCACAGCCCCTGCACTCACTGAGGGAGCAGAGTCTCACTGCTCCATAGCCCCTGCGCTCACTGAGGGAGCAGCGTCTCACTGCCGCACAGCCCCCATGCTCACTGAGGGAGCAGAGTCTCACTGCTCCAAAGCCTCCATGCTCACTGAGGGAGCAGAGTCTCACTGCTCCACAGCCGCTGTGGAGTCCTAACTGCTCCACAGCCCCCACGCTCACTGAGGGAGCAGAGTCTCACTGCTCCACAGCCCCTGCACTCACTGAGGGAGCAGCATCTCACTGCTCCACTGCCCCTGTGCTCACTGAGGGAGCAGAGTCTCACTGCTCTACAGCCCCCATGCAGTTGTCACTGCTCCATGGCACCACACTTACTGAGGGAGCAGCGTCTCACAGCTCCACAGCCCCCGCACTCACTGAGGGAGCGGAGTCTCACTGCTCCACAGCCCCCATGCAACTCTCACTGCTCCACAGCACTCACGTTCAGTGAGAGAGCAGTGTCACTACTCCAATGCCCCTGCGCTCACTGAGGGAGCAGCATCTCACTGCTCCACAGCCCCCACGCTCACTGAAGAAACAGAGTCTCACTGCTCCACAGCATCCGCGCAGCTCTCACTGCTCCACAGCCCCTACCTTCAGTGAGGGAGCAGAGTCTCGCTGCTCCATAGCCCCCGTGCTCACTGAGGGAGCAGAGTCTCACTGTTCCATAGCCCCCGTGCTCACTGAGGGAGCAGCATCTCACTGATCCATGGCCCCCGCATTCACTGATGGAGCAGCATCTCACTGCTCCATAGCCCCCGCTCTCACTGAGGGAGCAGAGTCTCACTGCCGCACAGACCCCATGCTCACTGAGAGTGCAGAGTATCAATGCTCCACAGCCCCCATGCACACTGAGGGAGCAGCATCTCACTGCTCCACAGCCCCCGCGTTTACTGACGGAGCAGCATCTCACTGCTCCATAGCCCCCGTGCTCACTGAGGGAGCAGAGTCTCACTGCCGCACAGCCCCCATGCTCACTGTGTGGTAAATTTAAATTACCTAGACTTAATTTATGCGGTAAAATTCAATAAGAATAACTCAGTAAAAATAAGAGGCAGAATCCGTGGTATTTGAGGTTATAAAAGGGAATTTATTCCTTACAAAGGAATTGGTTCGAACCAGGCAATCGGGTTCCGTCACCACGAAGGTTCAGGAAGGGATCGGCAATACTTTATGGACAGGTTGTCATATTTATAATAAATGCATTACAGTGAAGACATATGCAGAAGGCGTAACAGCTGATAGGAAAGATAAGAATACACATACGTAATAAAAAGGCGTTACAGTAGGCGTGCATAAAGGCGTATACTAGAAACGTCATTAAGAGGATGTCACAAGTGGGTGGATCCATAAGAGAATCCTGCAATGTCAGCAGAAATACATGGCAGAGATGCGCGCGCAGCCGCATGACGTGTGATTGACGTGTAACTGGAGTGTGAAGGGGACTTGACATTTAGCCCTACATGAGGAGACAGAAGTCTGGGATGTCAGAACAACCTAATCCCAAATCGTATCTAATATCTTGTGTTTAAGGAACTATATTATCTGGAAGGAAAGGTCTCTCAGGCAGAGGCTATCCTATACTAACTACTAGTGCGTGTATAAGCGTCTATGTGTCTACATGTGATGCGAGGGGCATGGGCCTACCATGGCAACAGAAGTCATGAATTACTTGCTCGGAGACAGTAAGGCCGGGCCCTTTGCTCTGTAGCTGGAAGGATGTTTACCTAAACTGCTAGACAGGAATGCATTTCTCGAGGAGCGGAGCAGATAACTTGAAGGCTGAATTCAATTTTGGCAGGCAACAGGCCGGGCCAGGCACCGTTAGCCGCGCAGGAAGTAAGACAAAGGTCATGGATACAGATACAGGTCCAGGCTGGAGCATTCAGAGGCAGAAGCAGGAAAAGCTCGATGGCAGAATTCAGGGCCTACCTTGCCAGAGCTGGAAAACGTGAAAAGTATACCATATAAAGACGGTGGCAAGGCATACTTAGGAACGGAATATCTGACCCATTCATGGCAGATCTGAAAGAGGACATGTTAATGTTGGACGCATATGTATTTGCGTCTTCATAGCTTGAAGTGGAGGGAACATACATGTACTTGTAGCATATACATGGAGCCGTTGGGGTCTAAGATAGGGGACACAATTGACCATAAAATTCATATTTCCTCAACTGAGGGAGCAGAGTCTCACTGCTCCAAAGCCTCCATGCTCACTGAGGGAGCAGAGTCAGACTGTTCCACAGCCCCTGTGGAGTCCTCACTGCTCCTCAGCCCCCACGCTCACTGAGGGAGCAAAGTCTCACTGCTCCACAACCCCTGCACTCACTGAGGGAGCAGCATCTCACTGCTCCACTGCCCCTGTACTCACTGAGGGAGCAGAGTCTCACTGCTCTACAGCCCCCATGCAGCTGTCACTGCTCCATGGCCCCACACTCACGGAGGGAGCAGCGTCTCACTGCTCCACAGCCCCCGCACTCACTGAGAGAGCAGAGTCTCACTGCTCCACAGCCCCCGTGCACCTCTCACTGCTCCACAGGACTCACGCCCAGTGAGAGAGCAGTCTCACTGCTCCACAGCCCCTGCGCTCACTACATGAGCAGAGTCTCATTGCCTAACAGCCCCTACACTCACTGAGGTAGCAAAGGTTCACAGTTAAACAGCCCCAGCGCCTTCTGAGGGAGCGGAGTCTCACTGCTCTCTGGACGGTCTTTGCTGCACATGTTGGAATGTGTAACCTGCTCCTGGAGGTAGCTTCTTTGCAGGGTGAGAGCTTTAGGCAAGATTTTAGTGTGTTGCTTAGAGAGGACGGGGCTTGCGTAATATCAAAAATGAATATAGCAGCAGTGCAAGCAAACCAAGAAAAGGGAGAGTCAAACTCTGCCGGCCGAGAGGACGGGGGCGAAACCCTCTGAACTCCAATGAGGTCATGTAATTGCTTTAAATGGGTTATTTTCAATGGTTGCCATGGTAACTAAAACAGCCCCAGGATCTCTTTCCTTTCTCACTGCCAAAGTATGTAGATCGAGGTCAGCTTGCTCAAAATCCCACCCTCCCCCTTCAGGCTAGAGACCCTTCGACACCCTCTCCCCCTTCCACTGAGGGACAGAAAAGACACAAGTCTTTGCAATGCAATAGGTCTCGCATTTATGCAAGATTGAGCTATTGACATTGCAAATGTCAATGCCTTTTTTTAGTTTTAATTTTTAAAACATAAATAAAAGGCATTGTCATTTGCAATGCCAATAGCTTTACCTCGCATAAATGTGAGACCTATTGCATTGCAAATGCTTGTTCTATGTGTCTATGCAGCATACATAGACAGAGGAAAAAGCCTCTTGTGATTGTTTTTGTGCAGGGAGGTTTCCCTTCCTGCACAAAAATAATCATCCTCGCAACGCAGGCACCCTTGCACCATGGTGCAAAGGTGCCTGCGTTGGTGCACTGCAGCCCATTGTGCGCAAGTGCCGTGGAAAAGACAGGTATGCACCGTATGTTATAGAAATGGCGCATTTCTGCCCTTTTCTTTTGCCGTAGGGCAGTGCAGCAGGAACATCTGTAGAGCTGCCCCACGGCAAAAACCCATAAATGAGGCCCATTTTTTTAACACAAAACCCTATCTACTAAAAAAAAGTAGACATTGTTATGCATCAAAAATAGCAATATTTTGAAATTGGTGTTATTGAACAGAATGCTTTTATTTCTTTAAACATTTCTGACACTGCATGTGTGCTGCACGGCACTACACACATACACAATAAGAACAGTTTAATAGTCAGTGTAATCATGAACTTTGTAAAAATAAAAAGACTAAATTTGACATAAGGTGCATAGGTGTGTGCATTTTGGTGCCAGCCTGATTGTGCAACAGTGCTAGGGAGAGAGCCAAAGAGCACCGTAACTCTGCAGATATGGTGCTGTCCTGCTCTCTCATGCAGCGCAGTGCAGCATTGGTGGTTGCTGCACTACATGACATTTTTGTAAATATGCCCTGAATATTCTTGTACAAAGCTGGGATGCACTGCAAGTACCTCTGTGGAGGGGTCCCAAGGCAGGGTTCAATTTGATGTAAGTTGGAGCCGCTGTCTTGCCTGACCAGGTACAGAATGTGCTTCAAACTTCAACTAAAACCTTCACATTCGCTGTGGAGACTGCCTCCTTGTTTCCCAATCCCATCTGCCCTCTGTCTCCTCTTCAGATCCCTCGCTCTGTCTGCAGTGAGAGCTGTCCTCCTGGATACAGGAAAGTCCCTCGGAAGGAGCAGCCAAGAGACAAGTCTCTGCCATTATAACATAAAGTCTTATCACATGGGCCCTCTCTCTGTCCCTCCTCAGATCCCTCACTCTGTCTGCATTGAGAGCTGTCCTCTTGGATACATGAGAGTCTCTAGGAAGCAGCAGTCAAGAGACAAGTCTCTATCAATATAACATAAAGTCTTATCACATGGGTCCTCTCTCTGTCCCTCCCCAGATCGCTCACTCTGTCTGCAGTGAGAGCTGTCCTCCTGGATACAGGAGAGTCTCTAGGAAGGAGCAGCCAAGAGACAAGTCTCTGCCATTATAACATAAAGTCTTATCACATGGACCCTCTCTCTGTCCCTCCTCAGATCCCTCGCTCTGTCTGCAGTGAGAGCTGTCCTCCTGAATACAATAATGTCCCTCAGAAGGACAGTCAAGAGCAAGTCTCTGTTATTATAACATAACATGTTATATGGGCCCTCTCTCTTTCTTCCTCAGATCCCTCACTCTGTCTGCATTGAGAGCTGTCCTCTTGGATACAGGAGAGTCTCTAGGCAGGAGCAGCCAAGATACAAGTCTCTGTCATTATAACATAAAGTCTTATCACATGGGCCCTCTCTCTGTCCCTCCTCAGATCCCTCGCTCTGTCTGCAGTGAGAGCTGTCCTCCTGGATACAGGAAAGTCCCTCGGAAGGAGCAGCCAAGATGTCTCTGCTATTATAACATAAAGTCTTATCACATGGGCCCTCTCTCTGTCTCTCCTCGGATCCCTCACTCTGTCTGCAGTGAGAGCTGTCCTCTTGGATACAGGAGAGTCTCTAGGAAGCAGCAGTCAAGAGACAAGTCTCTATCAATATAACATAAAGTCTTATCACATGGGCCCTCTCTGTCTCTCCTCAGATCCCTCACTCTGTCTGCAGTGAGAGCTGTCCTCCTGGATACAGGAAAGTCCCTCGGAAGGAGCAGCCAAGATGTCTCTGCTATTATAACATAAAGTCTTATCACATGGGCCCTCTCTCTGTCTCTACTCAAATCCCTTGCTCTGGCTGCAGTGAGAGTTGTGCTCTTGGATACAGGAGAGTCCCTCAGAAGGACAGCCAAGAGACAAGTCTCTGCCATTATAACATAAAGTCTTATCACATGGGCCCTCTCTCTGTCCCTCCTCAGATCCCTCACTCTGTCTGCAGTGAGAGCTGTCCTCCTGGATACAGGAAAGTCCCTCGGAAGGAGCAGCCAAGATGTCTCTGCTATTACAGACTCTCTCCTGAGGCGGAAGCCGGGAGATTTTAGCTCACTAGCACGTTGTGTTTTTAAAAAGTATATTTGACTGTCACCTGCATTTCGTTGAAGCGCTCGTTCGCTGGTTACACCTGACCGCCCAGCAGATCTATTGCTGTAGCGGAAAGGGTTGCCACAGCAACGCCGCCCTCGGTCACAGGACACGCCCAGCGGCGCTCACCACGCCCACAAGCCTGGCCTTAAATTGACTCGCGCTGAGTACTAGCGCTGTCTTACAGACTCTCTCCTGAGGCGGAAGCCGGGAGATTTTAGCTCACTAGCACGTTGTGTTTTTAAAAAGTATATTTGACTGTCACCTGCATTTCGTTGAAGCGCTCGCTCGCTGGTTACACCTGACCGCCCAGCAGATCTATTGCTGTAGCAGAGAGGGTTGCCACAGCAACGCCGCCCTCGGTCACAGGACACGCCCAGCGGCGCTCACCACGCCCACAAGCCTGGCCTTAAATTGACTCGCGCTGAGTACTAGCGCTGTCTTACAGACTCTCTCCTGAGGCGGAAGCCGGGAGATTTTAGCTCACTAGCACGTTGTGTTTTTAAAAAGTATATTTGACTGTCACCTGCATTTCGTTGAAGCGCTCGCTCGCTGGTTACACCTGACCGCCCAGCAGATCTATTGCTGTAGCGGAGAGGGTTGCCACAGCAACGCCGCCCTCGGTCACAGGACACGCCCAGCGGCGCTCACCACGCCCACAAGCCTGGCCTTAAATTGACTCGCGCTGAGTACTAGCGCTGTCTTACAGACTCTCTCCTGAGGCGGAAGCCGGGAGATTTTAGCTCACTAGCACGTTGTGTTTTTAAAAAGTATATTTGACTGTCACCTGCATTTCGTTGAAGCGCTCGCTCGCTGGTTACACCTGACCGCCCAGCAGATCTATTGCTGTAGCGGAGAGGGTTGCCACAGCAACGCCGCCCTCGGTCACAGGACACGCCCAGCGGCACTCACCACGCCCACAAGCCTGGCCTTAAATTGACTCGCGCTGAGTACTAGCGCTGTCTTACAGACTCTCTCCTGAGGCGGAAGCCGGGAGATTTTAGCTCACTAGCACGTTGTGTTTTTAAAAAGTATATTTGACTGTCACCTGCATTTCGTTGAAGCGCTCGCTCGCTGGTTACACCTGACCGCCCAGCAGATCTATTGCTGTAGCGGAGAGGGTTGCCACAGCAACGCCGCCCTCGGTCACAGGACACGCCCAGCGGCGCTCACCACGCCCTCTACGTTTATCCGATTCAACACTATTTACATGCATTGGAACCGGAAGCGCAGCGGACGAGCGCAGCGGGCGCGACGATAGCGCGCCGAAGGCGCGCATAAGGCAAGCTCGTCTGCGCTCGTCCGCACCGAGGCCGGGCCTAGGGCCACCCCCCCTGCTCTGCTTGGTCCGCCGCCCATCGCCAATTCTCCTTTGCTATCCTACTCCTCTGCCGAACTCCTGAGATATAAACCATACGCCGAGAAAGCCCACCCCATACCCCTCCTTAACTACAACTCTTGCATTGGACCGCTTAAATGTCCCACTTGCACGGAAACGCTGTCCACAGACACCACTATTTCTCCACCCACAGTGTCTGCAGCCCTAATAAACGTCCGTTCCTTACCTAAACACAAAATTGAAATCGCTGAGTTCATTGACTCCCATGATCTGGATATACTATTTATTACCGAGACATGGGGAGACGAATGCTCTGGACCTGACTTCAGAGACGCCACGCCTAACAACTATTGTGTAAGCAAGCTAGATAGACCCTTAAGAAAAGGCGGAGGAATAGCAATTATACACAAAGAACACCTAAGACTAACAACATCAGAAATAACTCTTCCTGAATGCGAGGCTTTCCTTTTCGCCATATGCATCTCCAGTAAAACTACTTTTAGAGGTTTGCTAATCTACCGCCCCCCAGGATCTAGATCAAAATTTCTCTCAAACTTAGACAAAATCATTGAGATGTCTATTGGATCCCAACACTTCACCGTTTTAGGTGACTTCAATTTTCACCTTGAATCCTATGAAGACCCGGATACAGGAACGCTACTCGGTGACTTGGAGACAGTAGGCCTCACGCAAACTGTCAAATCACCAACCCACTTAGCAGGGCACACCCTAGACGGCTTACTTACCAACAATAAAGACATCACAATCACTAAGGTCATCCCTTTAATATGGACAGACCACTCTGCAGTATGCTTTTCATTTCCCAGTAATCCTTGTCTACCCTCCCAGACAATTTCTGGATCAACAAAATTCAGAGACTGGAAGAACATTAATCTAAACCAGCTCACCCAGATCATACATGATAGCCCTCCGCTAAACACTCAGGACCCTGTAGCTGCTTCAGCTATCTACCTGGAGAATCTGAACGCAGCCTGCAACAAACTAGCCCCTACAAAAACCTCTCATAGGAACAGAAAGCTGATTTCCGCCCCCTGGTTCTCGGAACCCCTTAGACTACAGCGCCAATATTGCAGAAATCTAGAAAGGCAATGGCGCCGACACTATAATAACGCGGACAAGATTAGCTATAAACACGCCCTCTCTAATTACAAAAAACTGATTACATCCGAGAAAACCGCCTACTACACTAACCAAATAAATCATGCCAAAAACTCATCAGGAAAACTGTTTCAGGTGGTAACATATCTGTCCAATCCTCTGATACCCTCCTCTGAGGGATCTCAGGCCCTTTCAGATACACTGGCCACATTTTTCGAGGATAAGGTCAGAGCCATCTTCTCCACTTTTTCGCCTGATCCTTCCGTATCCCATACCGAGCACTCCACTGCCAATAATACACCACAATTTTCAGCCTTCGAAAACACCACGAAAGAAATTGTTCAACCCCTGATCGTCCGAACTAAATCCAGATCACCACTCGATCCATGCCCTCCTGCCGTCCTTAACCTCGTCGCAGAAGCCGTTGCCCCGTCACTCACTACCATCTGCAACGCAATGTTCACATCCGGCACCTACCCTTCTGTATGGAAAGAAGCCATTATTAAACCACTACTCAAAAAACCCAGCTTAGATCCTTCTCTTCCAGCCAGCTACAGGCCTATTGCATGCCTCCCTTTTCCGGCCAAAATCTTTGAAAAGATCATGAACCAGCAATTGTCAACGTACATCCATAACAACAACTTACTGGATGATACTCAGTTCGGGTTCCGTCAGGGACACGGCACGGAGACAGCTCTCCTGAAAGCCGCGGACGAAATACGATCCACTATGGACAATGGAGGAGCTGCAATCCTCATACTTCTAGATCTGTCCGCAGCCTTCGACACGGTCGATCATACCATACTGATCGACCGTGTCACGGCTATAGGAATAAGGGACAAGGCTAAGGAGCTTCTCGCCTCATTCCTGTCAAACCGCCTACAAACGGTGAAGTTGGGACAATTCACCTCCCAGACTTTCTCCATGCCTTGCGGTGTACCACAAGGATCCTCGCTGAGCCCGACACTATTTAATATATATGTGTCTGACTTAGCGAGGGTCATCAAATCCTATGGAATTTCTCTCACCACATACGCAGACGACACACAACTGGTGTTGTCCGTATTCGATGATGGCCATACAGTAGCTTCAAACTTCCAATCTGGCATGAAAGCAATAAGCTCCTGGATGTCATCAAACTGCCTTAAGCTGAATTCAGATAAAACAGAAGTGATGACATTCGGGAGACTACAACCAAGCTGGTCTCCACAATGGTGGCCCCAACGAATGGGACAACCTCCAGAACCAGTAGTCAAGGTACGAAATCTGGGGGTTGTCTTTGACAACAAATTGTCCTTCCAGCAGCATGCAAATTCAGTGGTTTCATCCTCCTTCTACACCTTAAAAAAGATAAAAAAACTCATTCCGTACTTACCATCTTCGGCAGGCAAAACTTTAGTCAGCACGTTAGTCTTTTCTAAAACGGACTATTGTAATGCCTTGCTTCTAAATGCACAACAAAAGGTCCTCAACAAATTACAGACTGTACAGAATGCAGCAGCCAGGATCCTGCTACCCATTCCCAAATTTGCATCTGTCTCCCCTTACATCCAACAGCTATATTGGCTGCCGGTGAGGAGCCGCATCAAATTTAAAGCCTTGTGCATAGCCTACAAAGCGATCCACAATCATGGCCCTCTATTCCTAAAACAAGCCTTTCACCCGCCCGAACAGCGAAGAACACTGCGTTCATCCTCAGCCCATCTGCTAACAGTCCCCCGTACAAGAAAGGCTAACTGGGGAGACAAATGCTTCACCGTTGTCACAGCTAGACTGTGGAACACTCTCCCTCTTCACATCAAATGTGCACCGACTTTGCTCAATTTCAGAAAAAAATTGAAAACATGGTTGTTCCAAGCCTAAACCCCCCTTCCCCTACAGAGAGTTCTGTGACAACAGCGCCGAGACACCCTCGGGTAATTGCGCGCTCTAAAAATCGCCATCAATAAATAAATAAATAAATAAATTATAACATAAAGTCTTATCACATGGGCCCTCTCTCTGTCTCTCCTCGGATCCCTCACTCTGTCTGCAGTGAGAGCTGTCCTCTTGGATACAGGAGAGTCTCTAGGAAGCAGCAGTCAAGAGACAAGTCTCTATCAATATAACATAAAGTCTTATCACATGGGCCCTCTCTCTGTCCCTCCTCAGATCCCTCACTCTGTCTGCAGTGAGAGCTGTCCTCCTGGATACAGGAAAGTCCCTCGGAAGGAGCAGCCAAGATGCAAGTCTCTGTCATTATAACATAAAGTCTTATCACATGGGCCCTCTCTCTGTCCCTCCTCAGATCCCTCACTCTGTCTGCAGTGAGAGCTGTCCTCTTGGATACAGGAGAGTCTCTAGGCAGGAGCAGCCAAGATACAAGTCTCTGTCATTATAACATAAAGTCTTATCACATGGGCCCTCTCTCTGTCCCTCCTCAGATCCCTCACTCTGTCTGCAGTGAGAGCTGTCCTCTTGGATACAGGAGAGTCTCTAGGCAGGAGCAGCCAAGATACAAGTCTCTGTCATTATAACATAAAGTCTTATCACATGGGCCCTCTCTCTGTCCCTCCTCAGATCCCTCACTCTGTCTGCAGTGAGAGCTGTCCTCTTGGATACAGGAGAGTCTCTAGGCAGGAGCAGCCAAGATACAAGTCTCTGTCATTATAACATAAAGTCTTATCACATGGGCCCTCTCTCTGTCCCTCCTCAGATCCCTCACTCTGTCTGCAGTGAGAGCTGTCCTCTTGGATACAGGAGACTCTCTAGGAAGGAGCAGCCAAGAGACAAGTCTCTGCCATTATAACATAAAGTCTTATCACATGGGCCCTCTCTGTCTCTCCTCAGATCCCTCACTCTGTCTGCACTGAGAGCTGTCCTCCTGGATACAGGAAGGTTCCTCGGAAGGATAAGCCCATCTGCTGCTACTACTGCACTCTGCCCTGAAGGAGAAATGACCAACACAAGTGTTAAATATTAAAATGAAATGCATATCACAAAAAATAGAAAAGTCAGGAAAACATAGGCATACATGCAGTGCACAATTGCAGATGTCTCTGAAATGAGAGAATTCTGAGTCTTTTTTTAAATGATAGTTCATGCTGGGGTCCTATGTGATGGTTTGGCCAATCCTGTAGTTTCACTTTCACCTGCACCCAGGATTCAGAAAGACTTTTTAGTATCATAATTATAGCATATTCCTGAAAGTTCAGGAGAGAGTCACACCTAAGTCAGGAGTATGACCCACTCACACTGATGGGAAAGATGAACCAGGTCCTTATTTTATTGATCACAGCCATCGCGGTAAGATGTTTCAAGAAAGATAAAACATTTTCCCTGACCTGAAACTTCTGTGAATCTTCCTGCCAGAGGAAAGATCACTTTAGCAGGATGCATGCTGGATTAGAACCTCATGCTGGGTGCTGATGTCGGACTTTTCTTCTCCTGGACTGTGGTACGTCAGGTTCACTCCTATTTACAGTTGTATTTCCCGACTGCTCCGGATTATGTATCCTGCTTGTATCGCACAGTGAGGCAAGGAGCCCAACCCAACCATGTGTCTGTCACCAGATGCAACTGGATGCTCAATGACCTGCTCTTGATTCAAGAGCTTTGGGCAGGACATGAATGTGAGGGTGATTGAACCCTCACAGGTTTACCATTGCAACATTCATTCAATCGAGTGGTTCACCGTGTTTGTGATACATCGAAGGTCCATCCCACCACAGAGAAAATGAGCACCTAGTCCCATGCTCTACATAAAATTCATCCAGATGATCTGATCTGGGCACTGAAAACAAACACTCCGCCCCTATCTGGCTCACTTGAATCGATGCTGTGTGCCTGGATGACTGGATTTGAGGTGATATTAATGAGCTAGCCCTGATGTCCGCTCGCCTTTCACGCAGGACTAAACCAACAGCCCCCTGATTTCATAAAGACCTTAGATAAGGTAAAAAATAATGTAAACATCTTGAAAGGAAATGGAGGCAAGACTACAGCTTAGGGGACAAAATTGCTTGCAAACGTGCACTGAAGCACTGTTATTATTTAGAGGTGCATTTAGCCGAAAAACGTTTTCTTTGAGACCAGAATTGCTGAATCTGGAAATAAATCCAAAGAGATCTCCAAATTGTAAAAACCTTGAGCCTTGTAGTCATCTGTAGAGATTTCCAACCTTCAGCATAATGAAGTGACTCGCTGGAATTGTTTTTCATAACAGAATTTCCACCATCCAAGTAGATTTACTCGTGGATGAGCAATCAGCAGGAATATATCCTGGAACAGTAAATGTCTCCACGCCTATAGCGGGGATGCCAACCCCACTAATTTTCATCGTATTTCTCTAGAGGACTCCTTGACCGCAATCAAGAGTCTGAAGTCAGGGTCCCTTCCCTCCCGACCCACGCCCTCCCTTGATACTGGTTAAAGTAGCCCAGGCCATTAACCCAATTGTAAATAGAGTGTTGAAAACTTCTTTGCTTCCATGTATGATTCCTGCTCATTGGAAAAGAGCACACATTTTACCATTACTTGAAAACTCCACAGTGAATCCCCAAATACCTTTAAATTATAGACATATCTCCCTTCTCCCTGCTTCCTCAAAAGTGCTGGAAATTGTTTTATGAGGGGAACAATCTCCCACACCCTAGCCAGTCGGACCTTAGGCCCCACTTCAGCATTAAAACAACTCTGCTAGAAGTCGATGAATATGTAAGGGGAGCCCTAGATCATATTGATCATGTCGGACTTATGAGCGGGTTTCGATTCTGTCCCCCATCGACGGCTCCTTGACCGCCTCCAAGCAATTGGGATTAAGGATATTGTCCTGAATTGGCTCACCTCCTTTTTGGACAAAAGTAAGCCACGAGGTTTGGACACTTCCTTATTCTTCCAAAGTGCGTGAACTGATGGTTGGAGTACCTCAGGACTCGGAACTAAGCCCTGCCTTGTTCAATGTTTACCCTACATCATTAGCAGCTTTAGCAGAGTCTCTAAGAGCAAAGGTAATATCATATGCTGATGGTACCCAGCTTCTCTTTTCTCGTGAGAAGGGAGATCAGTTTGCTGGAGAAGCTATTGAAAACTGCCTCTCAAAGGTGTTTCGGTGGTTGGCCATTAATCAGCTAAAATGTAACCCAGAAAAGACAGAGATTATTGTCTTTGCTTCATCTTCTCCAGACTTATGAAGATCCATTTTGCAGAAGGATGCTCCCCTCCCTGGCCCTCAACAAGTTTCCGTAAAAATCTTTAGCATTAAATGTGATAGCGCTCTCTCCTTTCAACCTCAGATCCAGGCTCTGACAGGTTTTTTCCTTGGGTTGCTACGGATGCTGAACAAAAGTTTGACCCTATTTTCAGAGGGTTCCTAGAGAAGATTACCTTCTGGGCAGACTTCAGATGATGCAGATCTCTGCAGCCCGGATACTTCTTAATCTTCCCCTGAGAACAGATATGTTCTCTCATCTGAATGCTTTTCTTTGGCTTTCCATAAAAAAAGGATTCTGTTTAAATCTATGGTCTTGGTACATAAAGCTTTGCATGGCTCAAGTGTCAGATATCTGAAAGAGAGGATTAATGACTACGTCCCTTCTAGAACTTTACATTCCTCTTCTGAATGTTTGGCTAGAGTCCCCAACATTTATCAGCTCAGAACAGGCAGCAGATCCTTCTCTTATCTTGGACCAGTTACATGCAATAAACTCCCTTCAGAGCTACGTACTACAGTTGACCTCCCTATTTTTTTAAAATCAATTAAAGATATGGATCTTTCAACAATCCTCGTACGTCATTCACTGCTGGTGCTGTTTTGCCTGTTTTAGTGCCAGGACACTCTTTGAGTAGCGGTGAGCAGTATAAATCTCTTTAACAAAAGATAACATAATATAAACATGACATTTTTGTTTCGTCCACTGAATATTAAGGTGAACAGAATTTTTCTTGACATCTTATGGAGTACCACATTCTTGAGAAGTCAAATGCTCTTCTATATATTTCATGCCGTGTTTTTCTATTTCTAATATGATGGTTCTGTTGCCC
This sequence comes from Triturus cristatus, assembly GCF_964204655.1. NCBI lineage: Eukaryota > Metazoa > Chordata > Amphibia > Caudata > Salamandridae > Triturus > Triturus cristatus. Next base: position 35,011,099 of record NC_140593.1, on the reverse strand, counting down.
CCAATACCTATCTTACATACGCACAGGCTTTTTGCTGAGGCCCCTAGTACAATTGGCATAATTTCACTGAGAACGAGACTCCAGGTGGATGTCCGTCTCCCCTGATTACAGATGTCTCTGGATCTGGAATTATTGGGTCCACGAGTTCCAGACCCAATAAGACCAGGTCCAGAGACAATAGAACTGTCTTCACTGCAGGAGGTGCTTGGGCTCCCGGCAGCAGCACCGCCTCGCCCCCACTGGACCCATGTAACAGTATGTAAGGTGGCGAGGGGCAGAACATTTTTCAACACAAAGTTCTGAATCAGCTTTTGTGATCATCTAAAATAATTTCTACCAACTCACTTCAACAAATTGTAGTTTGTGGATTCATCTCTCAAACAGAGATGGACAGCAGTGTGATGTCAGTGTACATTATCTCTTTGCATTTAAGTGACAACATCATCCTCTCTGGTTGACTATCAGCCCTAATTCTCAAGTCATCAAACATTGGTGAAAATGGCCACTTCTATTTGGTGTTGCTCTTTAGTTTGCAGCATGCACAAATATATCAATCATACTCATAAATCCCAAATTGAATACAGATTTTATTCATTAATTTAAGTATTATATAGCACAAATATGACCCGTCCGGGTAACAGAGCACTGTACAGATAGCAAAAAAGGTTATACACTGGAAAACAGGCAACAAACAAAAATAGAGTTAGCAGTATGATGTACAAATAGCAAATAGGTTGCAACAGCAAAAGCAAAAAAAAACTGGCAAAAAAACCCCAAAATATATACAATAAAAAGAATAAACGACTTAGAATACTCAGGATACTGAAATGTATATAGGAATGATAGTCTGACTTAGTGAAATCAGGACTGATGCTGAAGGTATCTATTCAGCAGCAGCCTTTTTAATTCTTTTTTGAAGGAGGTAGTTGAAGGATTAAATCCAGTTTCAAGTGCAATAGTGTTCCAAATTCCAGGGGAAAAACCAGAAAAGGAGTGATTATAAGTTTTCTTTTTGTTGAACTTCTGTGGCTTCAACAATAGAGAGTTAGAGATTCTTAGGGAGCGACTCCCACCTGATAGTTCACGTAGGGGTTGCACAACTGAGCATAATTTGAAATGAACTTCGAGTAGTATTCTGTCATGCCCAAAAATGATCTCAACAGGTCTTTATTTTTGGGTACAACGACTTCATCAATAGCTTGAGTGAGCGAAAACTAAGGCTTGATTCCTGAAGCAGAAATAGTGTGCCCTAAGTAGTCAAGGGATTCAAACATGAATTTACATTTATCGGTACCTAAAGTAACTCCATATTCTTTGAACTTATTAAGAACTTTCCAGAGAGTAGATATGTGCTCACACTTATTTTTTGAAAAACTTAAAACATCGTCCTGATAGGCTTGGACTGACTCAATACCCTTTAACATGTGGTCCATAAATCTCTGAAATACACTTGCCGCTGAGGCTAAGCCAAAAGGCAGTCTAAGATATTTATATGCACCAAAAGGTGTAACGAATGTGGTTAGGTCAGTGGACAATCTGGATAATGGTATCTGATGATATGCTGACCTTAAGTCCAGAATGGTAAAACAGGTCGCACCAGCTATGTTGGATAACAAATCCTGAATTTTCGGTAAAGGATGACAATCCACTATAATATTCTTGTTAAGTGTGCGCAAGTCAGCACACAGACGAATTCAATTGTCCTTTTTTCTTAATTGGACTAACCCATTCTGAAGATTCTGTAGGTTGAATAATACCTTAATTGACCAGTTTATCTAGTAATATTTTAAGGTAATTTCTAACACTTAATGGAACTGGTCTAGCTTTATGAGAAATTGGTATAGCATTTTCTTTTAGCTTGATGACGTGCTCTACTTTTTTAACTTTACCTATGTTTTGGGGTGAACACCTCAGGGAATTCTGTAACTATGGTTTCAGGAATAATTGTAAGATCAAGCAAATTATTAGAATTATTACCGTGAATAGAAGAGATAGAGATTTCATCATTAATTTGAATAGGATTTTCAGAGCCAGGAACTAATTTCAAACCCATCCTAGCTAGATCCTGCCATCCAATAATATTCTTTCCTTTAGGAGCCACATACACTTTGGTAAAAATATTGCGATGAAATACCCAAGCATATTAATTATATGACCACCATATGCTTTTGGAATACTGTCTAATGCTAGTAACGGTTTCTTGAAAGGCCAACACTCTTCCAAAAGAGTGTCCGAAATAATAGTGACTGGTGCTCCAGAGTCAGCCTTCATATCAACCTTGACATTTCCAATAATAACTTCGCATAATGGTTCCTTAACTTTCTGTATAGGCAGAGTCAAATCTTGAGAGTCAATAGAAAGCGGGGAACAACCTTTACAACGCAACTTTTACAACGCACTACCATTACAACGAAACTGTTACAACGCAAATGCATTGACAACGCATGCCATTACAACGCAAGTCTTTACATCGACTTGCACTAGATGGCGTGCTAACATTAAAAATAGTGTAGTTTACTATCCAAACACCTTCCCTACTGTTACGTGGACTGGAGTTAGAATAGTAAATTACACTTTTTTAATGTTAGCACGCCATCTAGTGCAAGTCGATGTAAAGACTTGCGTTGTAAAGACTTGCGTTGTCACTGCATTTGCGTTGTAAAAATTTCGTTGTAACAGCATGCGTTGTAAAAGCATGCGTTGTAACATCATACATCCATAGAAAGCATAAGTCTTTCAAGGTTATCATCAAGTGACTGAATAGATTCAACATTAACATTTCTAGAACTCTCAGCAGTGTCAAGACTACTGACTCTGACCATGTTCTTGCTTCTGCGTACCGTATAGAAATGACCCATTTTTCCACATTTAGTACATTTCTTACCTCGTGCCATACAAATAGGACTATCACCTAAAAGTGATTTCGACCCACACCTAAAACAAAATGAGTTAGTTTTGATCTGCTCTTGTGGAAAAGATTTTGCAAATTGTGGCCTGTAAGAAATATTGTTAATGTGAGGATCATTTTGAATCATGTTAACAGGTGAAACATCGTCATTACTTAAACACTTCGACGTTATAATAGATCTCTCAATTCCTTTTGCAATGTCAATAACCTCAGCTAAAGAAGGATCCCTGCAGCTGAGTAAACGCTCCTGAATCTTTTTGTGAAAACAGCTGTAAACAAACTGATCTCTTATGTAAGAATCTAGTTCAGCCCCAAAGTTACAATTCGCAGCTAAGTTTCTTAAAACTGATATATAATCTTCAATAGATTCATCTGAATTCTGGTTTCTTTTCATGAAGTTAAATCTCTCAAGCATCACACTTGGTTGTTCTAAAAACGTTTTGTTCAACCTGTTAACAGCATCAGTGTAAACGTTCCATCCATCTCCTTCACCTGGTGGTGGGATGGTAACAGGTAAATTATCAAAAGTTTCACGCCCAGCACTGCCCAGAAAGCTGTAAAGAATCGCTAGTTGGTGTTTGGGTGAATAATCCTCAGCATCTATAGCCACCAGATAACTTTCAAATGATTTGAACCAAAGTTTCCAGGCCTCTCTTGGTTTGCCTTGTTCTGGTAAGAACTGATCCAGCTGACACATTTGTTGAGAGGCCATCGCAGTTATACAGTAAAATTTTGATGACCAAAGCTGATTTTAATGGTGGTTTCATCAAAAGACAGTCTTAGATTATATTTTTGCTGATTTTGATTGTGGATTTATCAAAAGACAATCTTAGTTTATATTTTTAAATCTTTAAAGAATAGTTACACGCATGTGGGGTGTGTATAAACTTACATTCAGTCTTCCATACGCAGTTCCTGGTTTGCTTCGTGAATATTGCTCCGTTAAATATGTAAATTCACCACACACGCATGTAGCCAATCAGTGCGCGTTTACTAGAAAACAATTTCAATGTCGTTAATTGAAATCTGTAAACACGCGCGTATGGCCAATCACAGTGCGCGTAAAGGACAAGGGAAGTTGTAGAGAGGTTCAGCCAATGGCCCTCTAGTTCCGAAATGTTGTTACCTTTGCGCCAATTACAAACTCACCCAGCGTGAGGTACGTCAGCAATGAGGCAGATCTTTCGCTAATCCTGAAACCCTCCTCATCGAGTGTGAAAAGGCTTCAGCGGGGATTTTCTTAGCGATACAGGAAAATGAAATGCATCATAAACGGTGACTTGACCGAATAAGGTAGGTAATTCCTTCGTATTGATGAGAATAGGAGGCACACATTTTTCTTGTAGTGTGAAGCATAAAGCAGAAATAAATCGTCGGCAAATGAAATGTAGATAATGGTTTCCAAAAATAATGAAGTAATCCAAAGCACGCGGGAAAACCTTGAAGTTGAAGATTTATTAAGTTGAATCGTTTCACACCACAGGAGTGTGTCCTTCCTCTCCGACGCATGAACGGTAACTGTCTTTCATGACTGTTCATGGTACAGGGAGGTGGTTGGACGCACGGGAATGCTCATTCGAGTAATGCTTCTTTTAAAAGATAATCAAACAGCATGCGCGCATAACATGAACCTCGCGCATGCAAGTACAAGAACGTTACAATAGTATGCAAGCACATAAAGAGAACATGGTCTCGTGAATACAATGTCAAGCATAGTCACGTGAATACATTGTACAGTCAAAGAAACAACAGATACTACAGAAATGCAATCAGAGAAAATTATACAACATATTACACTCCCACTGAATATTTTTTTCAAATGCTTGTTTGGCCTTGGAGGTTTCTGTGGGCCACGCCCTCCTCCCCCCAAGATGCCTAGATTGTCAGCGTGTTTCTACCCTGCCCCCTTTTTTTAATTGCTTTTTCTTCTGACTCGGTTCTAGTAAGTCACAAGATGGCTGCCAGCACTTCCTGGTTTGAAGGGTTTGAGGAAATATGAATTTTTATGATCGATTGTGTCCCCTATCTTAGACCCCAACGGCTCCATGTACATGCTACAAGTACATGTATGTTCCCTCCACTTCAAGCTATGAAGACGCAAATACAATTGTGTCCAACGTCCACATGTCCTCTTTCAGATCCGCCATGAATGGGTCGAATATTCCGTTCCTAAGTATGCCTTGCCACCGTCTTTATATGGTATACTTTTCACGTTCTTCAGCTCTGGCAAGGTAGGCCCTGAATTCTGCCATCGAGCTTTTCCTGCCTTCTGCCTCTGAATGCTCCAGCCTGGACCTGCATCTGTATCCATGACCTTTGTCTTACTTCCTGCGCGGCTAACGGTGCCAGGCCCGGCCTGTTGCCTGCCAAAACTGTATTCAGCCTTCAAGTTATCTGCTCCGCTCCTCGAGAAATGCATTCCTGTCTAGTAGTTTAGGTAAACATTCTTCCCGCTACAGAGCAAAGGGCCCGGCCTTACTATCTCCGTGCAAGTAATTCATGGCTACTGTTGCCATGGTAGGCCCATGCCCCCTCGCATCTCATGTAGACACATAGACGCTTATACACGCACTAGAAGTTAGTATAGGATAGCCTCTGCCTGAGAGACCTTTCCTTCCAGATAATACAGTTCCTTAAACACAAGATATTAGATACGATTTGGGATTAGGTTGTTCTGACATCCCAGACTTCTGTCTCCTCATGTAGGGCTAAATGTCAAGTCCCCTTCACCCTCCAGTTACACGTCAATCACACGTCATGCTACTGTGCGCGCATCTCTGCCATATATTTCTGCTGACTTTGCAGGATTCGCTTATGGATCCACCCACCTGTGTCATCATCATAATGACGTTTCTAGTACACGCCCTTATGCACGCCTATTGTAACGCCTTTATTCATTACGTATGTGTATTCTTATCTCTCTTCTCAGCTGTCACGCCTTCTGCATATGTCTTCACTGTAATGCATTTACTATATATATGATAACCTGTCAATAAAGTATCGCTCTATCCCTTCCCGAACCTTAGTGGTGACGGAACCCGATTGCCTGGTTCGAACCAATTCCTTTGTAAGGAATAAACCCATTTTAAAACCTCAAATACCACGGATTCTGCCTCTTATTTTTACTGAGTTATTCTTATTGAATTTTACCGCATAAATTAAGTACAGGTAATTAAAATTTACCACATAATTGGCGCCCGAACAGGGACACCTCTCACACCCCACGCGCCGGAGGTGCGTTGCAGACCCGGTCTCCTGCCACAGCCGGACGGACAATTACGCGTACCCGCAGGATTTCCTGTATCTCCCTCAGGCCAACGGGGGTGACTGAGGCTGCGATCAACACCCAGACGAGGCGGTGAGGAGTGCGGAGGATCCCGACCAGAGCCTAGCTGAGAGAGCAAGATCCGAGGTATACTGAGGCCCGCCAGATTCCGAAGTTCCGAAGTAACTAAGTCACGAGTCGAGTCCAGTCCAGTTTGGTCTAGTCCAGTCCAGACTTCCGAGGCCTTCTGTTCCGTTCCGTGCTTCCCGGTGAGTACCGTTGCTGGGGACGCATCTAGACGTGCGCATTGGTTTGTGCCGGTCAAGACGGGTTTGGGTACACAGACCTGGTCTGCACTGTTTCAGCAGTGTATCTGTACTGTTTAGCAGTACATCTGGTATTATGCAGTTAGCTAGTTTTATTCTAATTATCATTGTTCGTTTTAAAATGTTTTAATAAGTTTTAAATGTCGTGGTATGAGTGATTGTTTGATCTTCATTACTGTGTTTATTGTATTAATTGTGTTCAAGTCCAACTAAGAATCAAGTAGCAAGGTTTAAGATGCCGTTATTCTCGAAATTAAGACAGATAAAAACTAGAAAAGGGATACTCGAAGAAGCCGTTCCCATTCCACCTAGGGACTCTCCAGGGTACTTTATGTACCATAAACATGGCCTAGATGCCATACTATATCTCGAATTATGGGTAGACTACACCAAGGATTTAGCAGAGAATCAGAGATGGCCCGTTGCGGGGACATGGGATGCAGATTGCATCATGAGAGTAGAAGAAGCATTATGGAAAAAGAAAGCCAGACAGTCACAGAAAGATGCCATTGAATTATGGCGTAAAGAATCGCATAGACGCACAGAGAAAGCGCTCAGAAAAGAAGAGAAAAGTAGGGAGGATTCAGACAAAGCCCGAGAAAACGTATTGGTTGAGGAAGGTATCCGAGTAAAAGCAGAACAAGTAGACAGACAACGAAACACTCTTATGAATGGTATGTATCCTCTTCTGGCCGAGGGTTTACCTAAGGCCACCCTGGAAGTACCAAAAGATCTGCCACCTCCATTGCTTCCGACTAAATTGCACCCCAAGACCGCAAAGGACATTTTCCTTTCTTCCTATTTAGACGATGTAGCCCCCGAATATGTTAATACTCCGCCGCCACGCACACCACCTGCTAATGACGCTCGACCCCGAGATAATCTGCCCCCACTTCTGCAGCAACATACTCCTCCTTCCGTTCAAAATCTTCCGCCTGTTCCTTCACTTCTTCCTGCACCTATTCTTCCTATCTTACACCCAACGAATCCTTTTGGACCTAGCACCTCAGGAGGTGCGACAGGAAGTTTTCATACGCCGCCATCAGTGCGTCGATTGACTTATAGGGATTTAGCACACCAACGTACACCTCAAACAGCGAATTATGACATATTTAAGGAGCCTCTTACAGATTGTAGATATGATCCAGTACCAGGTAAAGACGACAGAATGATGCTATCATCAGTACGTCTACGACGAGTTGCGAACTATTTAATGATGCTACCAGGAATGATTGAACACCTAGACAAAATATACCACTTTGTCCAAACAGGGCAAGGTCCTGAAAGTATTGGCGAGGCCATGGCATACCAGAAAGTGGACACGCAAAAACTGTTGTTACGCTTCTTTATAAACTGCCTGATAAGACACAGAGATAGGCCAGGTGTAGATGCGGAAGAAATGAGAGCACTTAACAAATGGGGCCAGAATATAGCAGACGGAAAACATGATAAACAGAATAGTATAGAAAGTATGTACCGAAGGATCAGAAAAACAGTAGAACAAATATGTGAAAGAGAACAGCCTGAAAGAGAAACAGATGCAGATAAAACAGAGTCCTCCGGGGAGGAGGAACAGCTAGAAAAGACAACAGGACAATTACAATTACCAGCTAGAGAAACGATAGCTTACGTAGGTAAGGGAAGATCCTTCAATATTCAATACGTCCGATACGTCCAGAAAGTAAGAGAATTTTTCAAACAGCTATGTCAAATCCGAAGACCCCTGAACACTTATTTCAGGCTACTGATAGAATACTTCAAGAACGAATGGGGTACCATGTATTCGATTCTATGGATGAACAAGAATTAGCCAGGTCAGCAGTACAATGGGCTGACAGTTCTGATAAATATAGTGATGACGCGCTAGTACATACGTTTTTGAATCTTTCACCAGATGAACAGCGTTTAGCTGGTATATACATGATACAACACCTCCTTATATTATATAAAGGCCAACACTCCGATCCTGGTCCCCTACCTGATATACTGATAGAACTACTCATGAATAAATGGAGAGGTCTAGGTACCGATCTAATTAAAGTAATTCTAAAATATCGACACAGATATAGTGCCTTTCTGTGTCCAGAGCATGATCCAGCTCCCTCCATGGAAAGAAAGACGTATTACTTAGACAGACAGAATCCCTTACGCGAAGTGCATCCAGTTAGAAATGATGATAATACTTTTAGACGCGTGTTTGTGTACACGCCTATAACTAAAATAGAACTATTGGAAATGAAAAAATTAGTGCCCAGCCATGACAGAGATCCAGCAGGTTTCCACCGTGAAATAAAAGACATGTTACTCATGGGTGATTATACCTATCCTGACATTATGAAAATATTGAAAGTATTATTGCCTGCCGGTATTTACGAGAAACTCAAAGAAAAAGAGTGGGAGGTGGGAGAACAAAAGATTGATTGGACAGCATTAGAAAACGAAGAAAATGCCCGAACTGCAGGCCTAGGGCTTGGAGACAAAACTAAAGCGTTACCAGGATTATTAGTACAAGTATTGCCACGTTTATTAACTACGAAAAAGGAAGACTGGGGAGCAATCTCAGCTTGCAAACAGAAACCCGATGAAGATACTAGTGATTTCTATTCGCGATTTGAAAAATGTTTTGGTATTAATAGCGGCCTGAAAGCAAGTAGCGATTCATATCCACATCTTTTTGTAACAAAATTAGTTGAGAATTCCTTGCCCCAGGTTAAGAACAGAGTATTGAAAGTAGAGAGCTCTTGGCAAGCTAATACCCCGTCACAAATGTTACAAATGTTACAGTACCACCAGAATAGAATTAGAGCAGAACAAGAACACAAACAAAGACGTATGAAAGACACAAAAATGAAAATGCTCGTCGCCCAGTCAGTTCCAGCTGACAGTCATAAAAAGGGTGCGACACAGTCCAGTAATTCAGCGGTTCCTGTTAAAGGGACATGCAACTACTGTAAACAGCCAGGTCATTATATAAACGATTGTGCAGTTCTGAAACATAATATCTCTACGGGTAAAACCAAGGAGAGACCACGTCCACCTAGACAGGATCAGATCCAACAACAAGTTCCCCAGAATGTACAGCTTATGCAAGCTGCACAACAGACCGTAGCGGTACCACAGTCACAGCCTATTGCCGCAACACAGAACACGACACAACAGATGTACCAGTATGCACAAAATGACTATCCCGATTATCAGCGATACACATGAAATAGCCTAGAGAGGGAAGTTGCTTACCCCTTATTGAGGTTCCCGTAGATCAAGAGGGTCCTTATGTACATAGTCAAGTATTAGGGAAAGACAGAAAGTTTTTAATTGATACAGGGGCAAGCAGAACAACTATAAGTCACGACGAGGTTCCAGGGGCACCCCTCTCAGGCTCACAGAATATTTCCCTTGGATTTTCAGGAAAGCCTATTGTTAACGAAGTAACGCAACCTCTTCCTCTTGCAGTCGGTCCATTGACACGGACTACAGATCTATTGCTTACAAAATCATGCCCAGAAAACTTGTTAGGTATAAAGACACTGAAAGCTCTAGGAGCTGTAATATGTTGTTCCCCGGAGGGGGTACAACTATTTTTGCGTGACTTTAAAGGTCACTATGTATTTAGAGACATGGATCACCAGTTCCAGAATGTCCCTGCACATTTATGGGCACAAGGCCCCACTGATGTAGGTTGTAAGCACATTACACCATATCGAGTCACACTCAAAGCAGGAGTGGTATTACCACGAATTCGACAATACAAGTTACCTCCAGATGCTGTAGTGGCTTTGCTGCAAATCATTGACGAGCTCATTGCACAAGGAGTGGTTGTGGAAACTGACTCCAATGTGTGTAATTCTCCTATAATTCCGGTTCTAAAACGAACTGATCCAAATGCACCTCCAGTTTATCGATTAATTATTGATCTGCGCGAATTGAATAAATGCATAGTACCACAATATCCCGTGGTTCCAGATATCTCTTCATTATTGACAGCTATTGATTCAGAGGCAACGTTCTTTACTGTAATTGACCTCGAGAACGCTTTCTTTAGCGTCCCAATCGATCCGGAAAGCCAATATTTGTTCGGATTTTGTTTAAATGGACGAAGCTTCAAATTTGCACGCGCACCTCAGGGATTCACAGAAAGCCCCAGCATCTATAGCCAAGCACTGAAAAGACAACTTGACAGTATCCACATGCCTGTTAACACTGCACTGCTTCAGTATGTCGATGATCTGCTGATCACCGCCCGAAGCGAACCCGAATGTGAAAAAGCATCACTGACGGTTTTACATTTTCTGGCCGACAAGGGGCACAAGGTGTCCCCTTCGAAGCTGCAATTCTGTGTTCAGCAAGTTGTGTACCTTGGGCACTTGCTGTCCAAGGGGGGGAGACAGCTCACACCTGACCGCATCCAGTTAATTGTAAACATGCCACCACCCAAGACACAAAAGGAGGTGCGGGCCTTCATAGGTCTCACTTCGTACTGTAGACAATGGATTCCCCAATATGCATTTCTAGTAAAGCCACTCATTCAGTTGACAACCCAGGAGGCAGCGACTTCGACTGTCCTCCCTTGGACTCAGGCACATACACAAGCTTTTGAAGACTTAAAGAAAGCCTTATGTCAAGCACCTGTTTTAGCGACACCATGTTACAGTAAGCCTTTTACACTCTTCGTTACAGAACGCGAAGGTACTGCCTTGTCAGTACTCACTCAGGAACAAGCAGGTTCACACAAGCCGTGTGCTTACTTTTCGAGCACATTAGATCCAGTAGCTCAGGGTCTGCCTACATGCCTGAAATCAGTCGCAGCGACAGCTTTAGCGATCAGACAAAGCGATTCCATAGTATTAGGACATCAATTGACAGTGCAAGTTCTCTTTTAAACCGAACTCAGACTCAGCACTTGACTATAGCACGACTGACAGGTTAGGAATTAACATTGTTTCAGCCACACATAGAAATCAGACGCTGTAGTACATTAAATCCTGCCACACTTTTGCCATTAAGTGGAACAGACCCATTGGCACATGATTGTATTGAAGTCATTACTATTACGACGAAACCCAGACAAGACTTGACAAACATTCCATTACCAGATCCAGACCTGACACTTTATGTGGATGGTTCATGCATGAGAACAAGTACAGGAGAATTAGTGGCCGCTTACGCAGTCACGACAGACACCGAAGTTATTGAAACGAATTGTATTGACACATTGTCAGCTCAAGCAGCAGAGCTCATCGCTCTGACACAAGCCTGTATTCAATCCAAAAATAAAAGAGTCAACATATACACAGATTCACGTTATGCATTCGGAGTTGTACACGACTTCGGAGTCCTTTGGCGAGAGAGAGGTTACTTGACTTCTCACGGTGCCAACATTCAACACGGTCCCCTCATTCAAGCTCTATTAGATGCAATACATCTGCCTACTTCGATATCTATCATGAAGTGCAAGGCCCATACAAAAGTCACCGATATCATTTCCCAGGGTAACGACCTAGCAGACCGAACAGCTAAGCAAACAGCACAGAATCGAACTCATGCAACTGACTTGACAAAGACAATAGTTCCGACACCGACACACTGCATGACAGTTAGGGATCCCGCCCTTGATGTAATTGACATACAGACACATGCTACACCAGAGGAAATCAAGAAATGGACTGAACTAGGAGGGATCCAAACAGATCAGGGATGGATGACGAAGGGAAAATCTACATGGTTTCTCCCCGACTCCATGGTTCAAGTTATCATTAACACAATACATAGTCCAGCGCATTTAGGAGAGAAAGCTATGTTAGACAGTATTCAAAACATTTGGTTTAATAAACACTTACGAGCTGCAGCCAAACAGAAAGTGCGTACTTGCATGATTTGTTGTCTGTTCAACCCAGGTAAAGGCGTTCCTGTAGAGCAAGGTGGATTTCAACCTCCTAATCACCCTTTTGAAGTCCTCCAGATGGATTATATCCAGATGGAACGATGTCGAGGATTCAAATACGTCCTCGTAGTTGTATGCGCACTTTCTCGTTGGACCGAAGCATATCCAGTCTCTGATTACACTGCCCCGACCACTGCCAAGCATCTAGTTCGTGAATTCTTCCCACGGTATGGTTTGCCCCGTATCGTGTACTCAGATAATGGCCAACCGTTCTCATCCGAGCTGATGAAACACATTTCACTCCTGTTAGGCTATCAATGGAAATTCCACTGTGGCCGGCATCCCGAGGCAGCAGGTCTCGTGGAACGTCACAACCAGACTCTGAAAATTCGACTTTCTAAAATCTGTAGAGAGAAAGGCGTCGACTGGATAGTAGCCTTACCAGTTGCACTATTTTACATGAGAATGATAGCACATTCTCGAACAGGGCTATCCCCGTACGAGGTGGTCTTTGGTAGGCCACCAAATATGTGGGGGACGCCTATACCTCGTAAAATCACTGATGTTGATTGTAATATGCTGACAGATTACCTTGCTTCCTTGATGTCTGCACTACAATCTTGCCGTTCACAGGTAGCTGCAGCCTTTCCCGACAACACCGAGGTGAAGCCCCATGAAGTGGTTCCCGGAGATTTTGTTTTCATAAGAAATTTCGACAGGAGGAGCCCGCTGGAGCCTCGCTGGCAAACGCCGAAATTAGTACTCCTGACCACGAGGACAGCAGTAAAGATCAAGGGTCGCAAGGGTTGGCTACACTCGAGCCATATCAAGAAATTTCATGGACTGCCTTCTGATTTGAACTCTCAGCCCTACCCTTCTCCACAGACTGATTCAAAACTCCCCCTGGTCGAGAACACTGCTGCCCAAGAATACAAACTGAAACTAAGGTCTAGCAAGTCAGACAATTTGATTGTTTAAGTCCTCTCCTAGGTGAATCGGTTAAATTAGTCTCTGACATGTTTCCTCTAGACCGAAATCGAGAGAGAGATAGACAGAAACAGCTCAAGAAACGTGCATATTGTAAATCACTTCATAGTCACTGTATCGTGACATTGTTGATTATGTTTTTTCTAAATCTTCTGATTATTGCTGCAAGTATACTGTTGCACATATACTATCCTATTTTCAAGCGTGCACATTCTGCTTACAATGTTACTGCCGAACATTCTTTTAGCGAATTACCTCCACATGAGTTGCCCTACAGACTTGCGCTGCGCAACAACACATTCATTAGTATGTTACATCACTCCCATCAGGCCAGCAACGCTACTAATTGTTGGATATGTGGCCGACTCCCTCCCTATCAGAAATACAAGGGAGTTCTGCCCCTCTTTCCGTATCCATTCACGCACAATGGTTCCTGTGGTGCATGGTTTAGTTTGATTAATTCTTTAGATTCAAATACCGTAGTTTACCAGAGCAACTGGGTATGGGGAAACCTGAACTTAGTTTTGCTTAAAGCCTGCTACCCTAACAAGGAGGGACTTCCCAAAAGGACAGGAACTGATCTAGAAAATGAAGTATATGGATTAGGTAACTTTACACTTAACCTCATGATTCTAAATGTCGAATCTGAAACTGCACCAGTCTTGCCTGCTATGTCCGTATTACCAGTCAAAGGTGAATTATGTGTAAGAAAGAATGGTTCAGTACACCTGGGTCATAGTAAATGTACTACTGTGATCGAATTCAGTGATAAAGGCAAGTCTACATTTAGAGCTTCCCGTCATTCCTACTTCATTTGTGGTCATACCGCATATATACGTTTACCTCTAGATTGGGATGGTACCTGTTACATTGCATTCCTTCTGCCACCTGTTTTTCTAGCCCCTCCTGATTATCATAGAAACACCCATCTAGTACACAATAGACCCCAGAGAGATCTCCCGATTGTCGACTACACTGAAACAGCATGGGAACAATATACAGACTTCAATAAAGGTCTCTTTCCCTACATAGGTGTTGTCTCTAATAGTAAACTGATACGTAGATTAACCAGAACCCTTGAAGCAGTAGTGAATGAAACTACCTCTGCCCTAGGCAACTTAACAGAGGAGCAGTCTGCGATGCGGATTGTTGTTCTCCAAAATCGTCTTGTCCTTGACGTCATCCTGGCCGATAGGGGCGGAGCCTGTAGAGTCATCGGATCAAGTTGTTGTGTTTTCATTCCAGAAAACGCGCCATCCGTATACAAAGCCATAACCCGTCTTCACAATATTGCAAGCCAGATACATCAGAATCCAGGCACCTGGACATGGTCCGGTTGGTTCTGGAGCGTGTTGTCAGCCTGGGGATGGAAAGTCCTATCCTTCCTAGGTATTGGCCTTCTCATAGTATTCAGTTGCTGCCTGTGTCTACAATGTGGACCAGCGATTTGCGGCCTGTGTGCCACATCATGTATTCCACGTTCAAGTTCTCATTCAAAATCCCGGAAGAAGAAAGAAGAGCAAATGATGTTACATGAACAGATTGATGGATTCCTGAGGATCGATATCTCATGAAGGGTCCGTAGGGGACAAGGAGGGAATGAGGAAATATGAATTTTTATGATCGATTGTGTCCCCTATCTTAGACCCCAACGGCTCCATGTACATGCTACAAGTACATGTATGTTCCCTCCACTTCAAGCTATGAAGACGCAAATACAATTGTGTCCAACGTCCACATGTCCTCTTTCAGATCCGCCATGAATGGGTCGAATATTCCGTTCCTAAGTATGCCTTGCCACCGTCTTTATATGGTATACTTTTCACGTTCTTCAGCTCTGGCAAGGTAGGCCCTGAATTCTGCCATCGAGCTTTTCCTGCCTTCTGCCTCTGAATGCTCCAGCCTGGACCTGCATCTGTATCCATGACCTTTGTCTTACTTCCTGCGCGGCTAACGGTGCCAGGCCCGGCCTGTTGCCTGCCAAAACTGTATTCAGCCTTCAAGTTATCTGCTCCGCTCCTCGAGAAATGCATTCCTGTCTAGTAGTTTAGGTAAACATTCTTCCCGCTACAGAGCAAAGGGCCCGGCCTTACTATCTCCGTGCAAGTAATTCATGGCTACTGTTGCCATGGTAGGCCCATGCCCCCTCGCATCTCATGTAGACACATAGACGCTTATACACGCACTAGAAGTTAGTATAGGATAGCCTCTGCCTGAGAGACCTTTCCTTCCAGATAATACAGTTCCTTAAACACAAGATATTAGATACGATTTGGGATTAGGTTGTTCTGACATCCCAGACTTCTGTCTCCTCATGTAGGGCTAAATGTCAAGTCCCCTTCACCCTCCAGTTACACGTCAATCACACGTCATGCTACTGTGCGCGCATCTCTGCCATATATTTCTGCTGACTTTGCAGGATTCGCTTATGGATCCACCCACCTGTGTCATCATCATAATGACGTTTCTAGTACACGCCCTTATGCACGCCTATTGTAACGCCTTTATTCATTACGTATGTGTATTCTTATCTCTCATGTATACAAAGGCTGTTGAGAAAAGTGACTTCTCATGCCCAAAGGGTAGAGAGGATATAGGTCAGAGTAACACCTCCCAGTATAAATAGTTTCACAAATAATTTTACTCCGACTAACCATACAATGGTCATTAATGTTACGTCTAGATGGAATGTTATGATGAACAGGGGAACTTATAACTTCACCACTAGGTGAGCAAGGAAGCAATTCCTTTTGATTAAGGTACCCTCACACACCCTAGTGGTGTCATGCTTCATCATCGGGTCACCCCGACGCCTAAAAGTCGGGGTGGGCTCGACCACAGTGTTGGGAGCGCTTTTAAGAAGTTGCAGACCAGGGAGGCTATAAGATAAAAAACCTCAGGCAGATCCCCAGTTTCCCTTTATTCTTGGGTCTGTCTGGGTTGATTAAAAATAATAAGAGTAGGGGTATATATAGGAGTATTATGGTCCTATGACCCTAGTGCCAACATGTTTCAGTCCACAGCGGCCATAAAGGTCCAGGACTTTCTTCAGGGCAAATGAGGCCACCCTGGGATTCAGATGGGGGAATACCCTATTCTGTTTTTTTAGACAAGGGTAGAGTAGCTACTCCTTGTGTAGAAGACTGATTAATTAATCTGTCCTGCGTTGTACATCCATCTGTAAAAGAAAACACAAAGAAACACATATCCAACTTATACAAATCGGTTTGCATCAAGGAGTTTCCAAAATGGCGTGTTTCAAAATCGTGTTTGGAATTCAGAGCCACACCTATATGTGCCAGGTGGTCATAGAGGCATAATAGTGTGCAGCTATATCCACATGTGTGTCACTCAGAAACTTGTATCTGTGTACAGTTAATCGGCGTGTCAGATATATCGTGCGGTGGCGATTATGCTCGCATTCTATCTGGAACCAGTCGCCAAAAAAGTGGATGCTATCAATGAAAGGAAACTCTCGTCAAATCTTCCCACACGTACATCATTCATACCGTATCTGTGATTCAACACAGCATTAAAAACATGCGTGACTGTTAACACCTATGAGTAATTGTGAAGGTGTCTCTCATTCCTGCATACTCGCTTACCCGGACTTCGAATGGTAGTTGTTTCTCAGGGGATGGAAGGGCTAATGGAGTAGCTCTGTAGTCAAACCCTGACGTGAAACCGAGGGAAAATATGGAGTGGTTGAGAATGATCAGGTTCAGGGCATTCAAGACCAAACATATTAACAGGTGATTACTTCTCAGGAGGGGGACCAAATGCTACGCTGATAGTTCTAATGTGACAGACTTACTTCGTCAAGAGTCCTGCTCTGCTTCACCACCTACTTGGACCCGATCCCCGGCGTTTCGCGCCGTGTTGTGGTGATCGGGAAGTTTATACTTCCTTATTGTTAAAAGGGATGTGTGGATAGGTCAGTGCAAGCATGTGACGTGTGACGTCTCCCGCTCGCGATAGGACAGCCGTAACCTGTGACCCATGGTGTCGGCCAATAGGACAGAGCGTAACCAGTGGCAACGCCGAAGTAAACGGATATAGATTTAGATTTTGATCCGTGTATACATATTAGCGATCTTATTGCAAAACCTGAACCTGATCATTCTCAACCACTCCATATTTTCCCTGGGTTTCACGTCAGGGTTTGACTACAGAGCTACTCCATTAGCCCTTCCATCCCCTGAGAAACAACTACCATTCGAAGTCCGGGTAAGCGAGTATGCAGGAATGAGAGACACCTTCACAATTACTCATAGGTGTTAACAGTCACGCATGTTTTTAATGCTGTGTTGAATCACAGATACGGTATGAATGATGTACGTGTGGGAAGATTTGACGAGAGTTTCCTTTCATTGATAGCATCCACTTTTTTGGCGACTGGTTCCAGATAGAATGCGAGCATAATCGCCACCGCACGATATATCTGACACGCCGATTAACTGTACACAGATACAAGTTTCTGAGTGACACACATGTGGATATAGCTGCACACTATTATGCCTCTATGACCACCTGGCACATATAGGTGTGGCTCTGAATTCCAAACACGATTTTGAAACACGCCATTTTGGAAACTCCTTGATGCAAACCGATTTGTATAAGTTGGATATGTGTTTCTTTGTGTTTTCTTTTACAGATGGATGTACAACGCAGGACAGATTAATTAATCAGTCTTCTACACAAGGAGTAGCTACTCTACCCTTGTCTAAAAAAACAGAATAGGGTATTCCCCCATCTGAATCCCAGGGTGGCCTCATTTGCCCTGAAGAAAGTCCTGGACCTTTATGGCCGCTGTGGACTGAAACATGTTGGCACTAGGGTCATAGGACCATAATACTCCTATATATACCCCTACTCTTATTATTTTTAATCAACCCAGACAGACCCAAGAATAAAGGGAAACTGGGGATCTGCCTGAGGTTTTTTATCTTATAGCCTCCCTGGTCTGCAACTTCTTAAAAGCGCTCCCAACACTGTGGTCGAGCCCACCCCGACTTTTAGGCGTCGGGGTGACCCGATGATGAAGCATGACACCACTAGGGTGTGTGAGGGTACCTTAATCAAAAGGAATTGCTTCCTTGCTCACCTAGTGGTGAAGTTATAAGTTCCCCTGTTCATCATAACATTCCATCTAGACGTAACATTAATGACCATTGTATGGTTAGTTGGAGTAAAATTATTTGTGAAACTATTTATACTGGGAGGTGTTACTCTGACCTATATCCTCTCTACCCTTTGGGCATGAGAAGTCACTTTTCTCAACAGCCTTTGTATACATAAGTTTAGCGCAGCGTACAGCTGTAGGGTTCATACACAGAAAATTTCTGCAAAAGGAATCACTTCAGTGGATTTTTACTCTCTCTCTCTCCCACTAGATACACTCGTTCACCGGTTTTTAATCACCCTATATACTATATCCATAAGATGGCCGAATTATTCGGTATTGGATATTCTGATGAAGAGGCCTCCGCAATTTTAGCGGGTCCATCACTTCTATCAGATACCAATATTAATCAGACACTTACCCAAGCCCAAAATTGGGATGAACTAAAGGAGTTGAAACGCTGTCAGATGAAAATACTATTGCACGGGGCAATAATGACAGAATACCTCCGCGGAAATGTGGCACCCACAGGTTTATTGGTGACAAATGCCCCAAGAATTTTCCTCGATGACCCACAATTCAAAAAAGAATGGTCGCTTATCGCTTGGAGATGCTCGCGTGATTGGCTCATTTTGATAATCAATACAGCCAAACGATTGTCAGAGGCCCTACTGATAAAAATAAAGATCAGTGAGGACTCATTATTGACAGAGATTAAACTTACTCTGTACAAAAAGAAACTTGAAGAGGTGAACAAGGAAGTAAATGAACATAAAGAGTACCTGATGCAAAACAAGATCAATAAACTGCAGAAAGATCTGAAGAAATTCAGCCATGAGAAGGTTTATCCTTATATTAAAGATGACTACAAAAGCCAGGTCCCATCTGATTCAGGTTCGGCACGAAGCGAACAGACAGGATCATCTGACTCAGAATATGATGACTGGTCAAGTGACGGATCAAATAAGAGCTGGCGTGGAAGGGCAAGGAGACCACGTAGGGGGAACTACAATCAAAGATACGGACATCAACAGATGTTCCCTTGGCCAGCCCCTTTTGGACCAGTCCAATACCATGGCCCCCCTCAATTCCCAACAGGACCCTACTACCAGCCGGACTTTAACCAACATTTTTTAGGTCAGGGCGGAAGAAGAGGGAGACGAGGAAGAAGGGGGAAACGAATCCAGTGGGAAGAAGAGCGGAGCTCAGTGAACACCAGGAGCAACACCAGGGAACAACAGCCGAGCACAAGCAACACGAGGGATTAATTGTAAACCTTACAGATGTCATTCTTACCACAGACGAACAAACAATTTTGGACAAAGGTTTGGGATTCGTCCCTACAACCTACCTGGACAAATTCCGCCTTCGATGCGAATTAGGCGAATTTTTCAGAAAAATACGATTGAAAACTTTTTTTCAGGACAAAGAGAGACCCACAGAAGATAATACCTACACGGGGTTGAGACTAAAATCTTCTTTTCTCCCCCCAACCAACATGATGCCTCCAGAAGTATTATCCTTCGAAGAAGCTGTCAGCAAGGAAGTTGAACTTCTCCAACCCAAGAGAAACGGGTTCAATAATTTAAGCAAGAAAGAGCGTGCGGCTCTAACCACCCTACAATCCAGAACGGATATAATCATCAAACCAGCGGATAAAGGGGGAGCGACCGTGATACAAAGTACCAACGCCTACAGAACAGCATGTCTAAATCTATTGGCAGACACAAAATACTATAAAAAAATCAACAGGGATCCCACACAACGGATAAAAACAACTATCATGACATTAACAACAGATGCCCTGACCAAAGAATGGATCACGAAGAAAGAATATGAATTTCTGAATCAAGAGAACCCCAGAATTCCTCTGTTCTACACCATCCCTAAAATACACAAAGGCAAGATTCCTCCCCCTGGGAGACCAATTGTCTCAGGGATCGGTTCTATTCTGGAACCACTGTCAAAATATACTGACTGGTTCTTACGCCCCCTGGTAAAGAAGATCAAATCCTATGTTCAAGACACTAAACATCTTTTTAATCTCCTGACACAAGTAGAATACAATCCTGTAGATAATTTTCTGGTATGTTTGGATGTAGAGGCTTTATATACAAACATACCCCAGGCGGAAAGTATCAGAGTAATCCATGAGATCCTTAGACAAGAGGATTGGGTATGGGCAGCTCCTATTGAGTGGGTGATCACCCTTATACACTTGACATTAACAGAAAACTTTTTTACCTTTGAAGACCAATTATACCTACAAGTACATGGTACTTCAATGGGGAGTACATTCGCCCCAAGTCTGGCATGCCTGTATGTCAGTCACTTTGAAGACCTATATATATGGACTCAAAATCCTTTTAGCATGAATATCTGCAAGTGGTACAGGTATATCGATGATGTCCTGATGATCTGGAGAGGTGATCTGACTAGTCTTGAGAGTTTTAAAACATGGATCAATTCACTGAACCCACACCTTCACTTCACCATGAATGTGAATAAAGAAAGCATTTCATTTTTGGATGTCACTCTCACAGCTAAAGATGGCACTCTTGAAAGCTCGTTGTATACAAAACCTACGGACAGGAACAGTCTATTAAGATTTGATAGTGCCCACCCGCGATCCTTAAGAGAGAATTTGCCAGTAGGCCAATTCTTAAGGATCCGAAGGAACTGTTCCAACATACAAACCTACAAAAAAGAGGCTGCTATTCTTAGTAACAAACTTCAACAGAAGATGTACCCTAATAAGATCATACAAAGAGCAAATAAAAGAGCGCGCAATACACCAAGGGAGGCTCTGTTAGAAACATACACAAAAGAGCAACCAGACCAACTCATATGTGTGACCACATATAATTCCTCATCAAATGACCTGAAAAAAATAATTAACAAAAAATGGTCAATTTTGACATCTAACACGTTATCATTTGAGAAACCCATGTTCTCATTTAGAAAAAATTCTAATTTGAGGAATGCCCTGGTACATACTAACTCCTTTACTCCTAAAAAAACTGATCAACAGACTTTGTGGGGTCTAACACCTGTTGTTGGACACTACCCGTGTGGGTCATGTGTGGCCTGCCCCTTTACAGAGCACACCAAAACATTGGACTTGGGCTTAAATTCTCCATGGGAACAGAGGTCACATACAAATTGTAACTCGGAATCTGTGATCTATCTGATAAAATGCCCCTGTGGATTGATATATATTGGCATGACCAGTCGTAAGATCAAAGTTCGCATAAGCGAACATAGAAGCACAATACGTAGATCAGTCACAGCAACTAGGCTCACTGCCCATTACCAGGAGAAACAACATAAAGACACAGAGTTGAAGTGGACAGTACTAGAAAAGGTCACTACTATGGGGAACAACCTGCAGCAAAAACTCTTAGAGCATGAACAACGATGGGTCTACCGGTTGAAGACCCATGAGAAAGGGCTCAATGATTGCATACCTTGGAACCAACTGAACAAATAGATACAGTACATCCCTCATTCCCTCTGATATGGGTGACCAACTAACTTATGAGATTTCTCTATTTGTCATTATCCTCCACTTGTGGATTTTGGTCTCCACGAAAACCTTTAGCTTCGTGTAAATTAAAAAACTACTACACTTCGTTTAAGGTCCACCATCAACCCATGGTGCAATGCCCATATCTACATAATATACCCATGTGATGTCTCTTGCGATATTTCTGTCACTCAGTGTAACAATATCCTTAAAACACTTAGGAACACTGAATACGTGATGAATCAAGATTAAGGAATAGCGCTGTCTACGCATTTTATAGGGTGTTAGTTTTATCACAACGAGTGGATAGATGAACTACATCCCCCATCAGCCACTACATTGGGTACTAAGTTCACCCTCGATATTCCACGGACCAAGTACACACACTATGTAACCCTGGGTCCATTAGTAACTGTACATCAATCGAGAATATGAGCCCCCAACTATGAATACCACATTACTGTGGGCTTTTGCAATAAGATCGCTAATATGTATACACGGATCAAAATCTAAATCTATATCCGTTTACTTCGGCGTTGCCACTGGTTACGCTCTGTCCTATTGGCCGACACCATGGGTCACAGGTTACGGCTGTCCTATCGCGAGCGGGAGACGTCACACGTCACATGCTTGCACTGACCTATCCACACGTCCCTTTTAACAATACGGAAGTATAAACTTCCCGATCACCACAACACGGCGCGAAACGCCGGGGATCGGGTCCAAGTAGGTGGTGAAGCGGAGCAGGACTCTTGACGAAGTAAGTCTGTCACATTAGAACTATCAGCGTAGCATTTGGTCCCCCTCCTGAGAAGTAATCACCTGTTAATATGTTTGGTCTTGAATGCCCTGAACCTGATCATTCTCAACCACTCCATATTTTCCCTGGGTTTCACGTCAGGGTTTGACTACAGAGCTACTCCATTAGCCCTTCCATCCCCTGAGAAACAACTACCATTCGAAGTCCGGGTAAGCGAGTATGCAGGAATGAGAGACACCTTCACAATTACTCATAGGTGTTAACAGTCACGCATGTTTTTAATGCTGTGTTGAATCACAGATACGGTATGAATGATGTACGTGTGGGAAGATTTGACGAGAGATTCCTTTCATTGATAGCATCCACTTTTTTGGCGACTGGTTCCAGATAGAATGCGAGCATAATCGCCACCGCACGATATATCTGACACGCCGATTAACTGTACACAGATACAAGTTTCTGAGTGACACACATGTGGATATAGCTGCACACTATTATGCCTCTATGACCACCTGGCACATATAGGTGTGGCTCTGAATTCCAAACACGATTTTGAAACACGCCATTTTGGAAACTCCTTGATGCAAACCGATTTGTATAAGTTGGATATGTGTTTCTTTGTGTTTTCTTTTACAGATGGATGTACAACGCAGGACAGATTAATTAATCAGTCTTCTACACAAGGAGTAGCTACTCTACCCTTGTCTAAAAAAACAGAATAGGGTATTCCCCCATCTGAATCCCAGGGTGGCCTCATTTGCCCTGAAGAAAGTCCTGGACCTTTATGGCCGCTGTGGACTGAAACATGTTGGCACTAGGGTCATAGGACCATAATACTCCTATATATACCCCTACTCTTATTATTTTTAATCAACCCAGACAGACCCAAGAATAAAGGGAAACTGGGGATCTGCCTGAGGTTTTTTTATCTTATAGCCTCCCTGGTCTGCAACTTCTTAAAAGCGCTCCCAACACTGTGGTCGAGCCCACCCCGACTTTTAGGCGTCGGGGTGACCCGATGATGAAGCATGACACCACTAGGGTGTGTGAGGGTACCTTAATCAAAAGGAATTGCTTCCTTGCTCACCTAGTGGTGAAGTTATAAGTTCCCCTGTTCATCATAACATTCCATCTAGACGTAACATTATTCTTATCTCTCTTCTCAGCTGTCACGCCTTCTGCATATGTGTTCACTGTAATGCATTTACTATATATATGATAACCTGTCAATAAAGTATCGCTCTATCCCTTCCCGAACCTTAGTGGTGACGGAACCCGATTGCCTGGTTCGAACCAATTCCTTTGTAAGGAATAAACCCATTTTAAAACCTCAAATACCACGGATTCTGCCTCTTATTTTTACTGAGTTATTCTTATTGAATTTTACCGCATAAATTAAGTACAGGTAATTAAAATTTACCACAGGTTGGCAGCCAATCAAATCTCAGTACAGGATCGGAAGGGGTCGCAGATCCACAGCGTCCCTATATATACAATTGGGATTTTTTAAATTTATTTCTCAGCAACTACTGATTAGATTTACACCAAATCGCAAAAAGGCACTTCCTTGAACCAACATCTACTTTCCAGCCAAATTTGCTGTAATTCCATTCAGCAGTTTGGGCTGTAGCTGTGTCTAAACGTCCTATGGGAATTAACACGGGAAAACACACTTTTAGGCACCCCCTATTCTCGGCCCCACAAAACATTTGAAATAGCAGCAGAAGTGAGCATTGTATTTGTTTTGAAACGTTTGTGAAATTTCATCGAATGGCGCGAAAGTTATTGTCAAAACAATATACTGTTTTCCTGTGGAAACTAGGTCCTACTATATCTACCTACCTATATATGCAAAAGAAAGTTTGCCCTCAGATGAAGGTGCACTCCCAAACAGATTCCAGTTATTTATTCTGGAATGCAGCAAAGCCAGCAACATACAGATAATTCTTATTTTCAGAGGCCTAACTCGTTTCAGACTTCCCCAGTCCTTGCTCACAGGCCAACTGCATGACAATTCAGGAGATTATTGCAGACACCTTCTCGCCAAGTTCTACCCTGAAGTGGGCCTCTTGAGTGTCACAACAAGTGGTTGTCGGTATAAGTAGTCCTGTGTGACTTTATATTTTGTAACATTAGGAACAACAGGTGCAGGAGATTTCCAGCAAACCTGGTAATGTTACTTTAAATGTGCCCACTGGAGGGTGATGAACTGTGTTTTAATTTCATGTTTGGCTTCAGCAAACCCACTTGGGATAAAATGAAATGTGCGGGATTACTTATACTGACACGCTCTTGTTGTCTCCGCCTCCTTCAAATGACTTGCATACACAAATTATAGATAATCTGCTTTCACTCACCATGAGCTGTTACACTAATAGCACACACTGTGCCTGTGTGCGCCTTGGTGCACCTTCATATTGGTGCGCAGGGTGCAAACAGGAACAGTGCACTCTATTACTGATATCTCACTGCTCCCAGGGCAGGTACCGTCCACCTCTTGTCCTGGGGGCAGGGATTTGTGCTATACCGGGCAATAGGAGCAGCCTGTCACCTTTCACAGTGGAAGCGGCACCTGCCTGAACTTCTAAGGGGGGCAGAGATGCCCACCTTCAAAAGTAATTTTGGGATTAACGGCCTGATTTAGATCTTGCTGGACGGATACAATGCTTTTGTATCCGATACCCTAATACTCCTAGCGCCCCATGAAGGATTTCACCCCAACACACCATATGTCAATGCTATTTTTGATACAGAATGCCATTTGCCACATGTTAGTTCATTAGCTTTTCACCTTCTCATGCACAGACTAAGGGCCTGGTTTTGAGTTTAGCGGGCAGGTTCCTCAGTCACAAACAAGATAGATATTCACCCGCCTTATTACATGTGACATAAGGAATATCAAGGATAAAGTACCTCCTGCTGTCCACTATAAGGATATTGCAGGTCACCTTGGAGTTACATAATCATACAGAGGAACGGGGCTGAAGGCCCAGTTACTTTAGAAAGTTATGGAACTCTGAGTGACTTGAAATATCCTTATTGTGTACAGCAGGGAGTAATGTATCCCATATACTACTTGATCACCCCATCACCTTTCCCACAAACCACTTCAAATCTTGGTGCACAGCTATTTCATATATAAGAGTGAGCATGTTTGAAAACATGATGAATACAAATAAAACCTCTAGCCCCAAAATTAAACTCATCAAAACCTGGTAGATGTTTTTTGCAAACAGATATTAACAAGCATTTGCAATGCAATAGGTCTCGCATTATAAAAGTGTGAGCAGCTGGCATTGCTAATAATAATTCCACACTAGCTATTGGCTTTGTAAATTATAACTGAATGCCATTATGTGTTTGTTTTATAAAATAGATTAAAAAAGGCATTGTCATGAACAATGCCAATAGCTTAAAATTTTGCAAATGCGAGACCTATTGCATTGCAAATGCAATAGGTCTCGCAGTTACGAGAGTTTAAGCTCTTGGTATTGTAATTAACAAATCCTTTCTATTTATGTTTTCAAAAAGTAATCTAAATTAAAATGCATTGTTATGTGCAATGCCAATAGCTCAAACTCGTGTCAATGCAAGACCTAGTGCATTGCAAAAGCCTGTTTTTAAATGCGAGACCTATTGCAGTGTAAATGCTTGTTTCAGTACTGCGTGCTTTTTAAAAGTTGTAGTCAATACGCAAAATGGAATCCATGTTATCAGCGTTTCCAGTGCTCCTTTATGTTTACTGTCCTAAACGAATCACAATGTTTAAAGCAGATTGCTAAATAGGATCTCCAGCCCCGAGGACAATGTCTCACTTCATGCTGGACAGTGTGTACCCTTTTTTCATGCAGTGCGAAGACGGGGTTAACTAATGCAGAGACTGAGGTCTGTTATCCTCCGAGGATCAAAGCATTCCTTGCAACACTGCGCTGTGGCACGGTTTTGCCATGTGTACAGCACACACTTTGCAACAGCAAGATGGTTTGAAAGTTGGTGGTGACTTTATACATTTTTCTGAGTGTTCATCGGGCTTGTTGACTGTGTATTTATGCTGTCAGTCCAGAAATTGTTTGTGGTTGTGTGTGTGTGTGTGTGTGTAGTTGTGTCTGTGTGTGTTGTTGTGTGTGTGTGTGTGTGTTGTTTGTGTGTGTGTGTGTGTGTTGTGTGTGTGTGTGAGTGTGTGTGTGTGTGTGGTTGAGTGTGTGTGTGTGTGGTTGAGTGTGTGTGTGGGTTTGTGTGTGTTTGTAGGTGTGTGGTTGTATGTGTGTGGTTGTATGTGCGGTTGTGTGTGTGTGGTTTTGTTTGTGTGTGTGTGTGTTTGAGTGTGTGTGTGGTTGAGTGTGTGTGTGGTTGAGTGTGTGTGTGGTTGAGTGTGTGTGTGGTTGAGTGTGTGTGTGGTTGAGTGTGTGTGTGGTTGAGTGTGTGTGTGGTTGAGTGTGTGTGGTTGAGTGTGTGTGGTTGAGTGTGTGTGGTTGAGTGTGTGTGGTTGAGTGTGTGTGGTTGAGTGTGTGTGGTCGAGTGTGTATGGTTGAGAGTGTGTATGGTTGAGAGTGTGTATGGTTGAGTGTGTGTGTGGGTGTCGTTGTGTGTTTGGTTATGTGTGTGTGTTTGGTTATGTGTGTGGTTGAGTGTGTGTGTGGTTGTGTGTGTGTTTGTGTGTGGTTTTGTGTTTTGTTTGTGTGTGTGGTCGAGTGTGTGTGTGTGGGTTTGTGTGTGGTTGTATGTGTGTGGTTTTGTGTCTCTCTGTGTGGTTGTGAGTGCGTGTGTGTGTGTGCAGTTGAGTGAAGTTTGCATCAGGTTGGAAACTGATGCCTGCCAAAGCATTAAGCATGCAGGATGGCTCTGCCTGCAGTCTCTGCGTCTTTTGACACGCCTCTATGTTCCTTGGACAGTTTACCCAAATGTTCTTGTAACTAAATATTTTTTTATTGTAAATGGCAGACTCCGTGAGAGATATATCCAGACAGAGGCTTCATAAAGAAGCAATGGGGTTTGGGGGGTGGGGGGTGGTTGTGGAGGAAGGGAGGCAGCGGTGAAAATTAGCAAAGGTCAGCTTGCCGATTGCCTTGGCACTTATTTATGGCTGTGTATATGTCACTGGTCACGGCTAAAGTTTCTTAGCAGGGCCTGCATGTTGGCCTTGCTTCAATGCGATCTCTTATCAGCACAGGGGTCCGTCAGCTGTGGCCAGTGTGCCCTGCAGCACTCACGTCTTTCACCCCTGTCAAGAGCCTCTTTCCAGTTACCCTGCAGAACCTGGGTACATTCATGCGTGTCCACTCACCCCATGACATACCCCTCCTGGCAAATAATAAATAATATTTGAGACACGTCCCCTAGATAAAATATTTTAGCGTATTTCCATTGAATAACTCGTGCTGATACAGATAGATGTGGATACCCTTTTGGCTGACCTAGAGGAGGGGTGCTGTTTTACAGGATGTTTTATATAACTGCAGCTGGCAGGAGAGAAGGGAGGGGGAGTCAATCCGAGGAACAGGCTCGTGTGTTCTCCGTCTCACCCCTGGCAAGAGCCTCTTTCCAGTTACCCGGCAGAACATGGGTACATTCTTGCGTGTCCACTTCCCCCTATGACATACCCCTCCTGGCATATAATAAACAATCTTTGAGACACGTCCCCTAGATAAAATATTCTAACGTATTTCCATTGATTAACTCCTGCTGATACATAGAGATGTAGACACCCTTTTGGCTGACCTAGAGGAGATGTGATGTTTTACAGGATGTTTTCTATAACTGCAGCTGGCATGATGACAGGGTTAAGAGGTGTAGAGAAAGAGGGTTTAAGAGAGGGAAAGAGAAAAAGCTGGAGAGAGAGGTTTAGAGCTAGAGGTACAGAGAGGAATAGAGTGAGTATAGAGAGCGATGGGTAGAGAGACAGGTATACTGTGAGCAGAGAAAGAGGGTTTAAGTGAGGGATAGAGAGAAAGCTTGAGACTAGAAATACGTGGTGTCAAGTAGTGTGGAAATATGCAGAGTGAAATTTTGTTGTGTGGGGTGAAATTATGTGGCATTAAAGTATGTCGAGTGGTTTGGAACTGTGTGGCATGGAGCTGAATTGTGAGTTGTGGAATTGTTTTGCGTGGTGTGGCATAGACTGCAATTGTATGGAAATGAATTATGTTCCCTGGATTTAAAATATGTGGCATGGTGTTGAATTAAGGGATGTGGTGTGGAATTAGTTGGCATGGCGTGGAGTAGGATTATATGGTGTGGCATTGAATTGTGTGGCATGGAATTGTGTTGAGAGGAATGGAAGTATGTGTCATGGAATGGAGTGTAAATATGTGGGCTTGAATGATATTATGTGGTGGATTTTAATTATGTCCCGCTAAGTGGAATTATGTAATTGAGTGGATTCATTAATAGTGGAGTGGAATTATGCGGCATGGAATTACGTTCCATGGAGTCTAATTATGTGTTGTGGCATGGAATTAATTGGTGTGGATTTGTTTGGTGTGTCCTCCAATTGTGGGGTGTTGAGGGAAATTGTGAGACATGGAATTGTGTGGCGTGGTATGCAATTGTGTTACATGGAGTGCAATTCTGCGGAGAGGAAGTATGGGTGTGGAGTTGAATTATGTGATGTGATGTGGAATTATGGGGTGTGGTATGCAATTATGTGGCATGCAATTCTGTGCCATGGAATGGAATTATGTGGTGTGGATTTATGAGAAGTGGAGAGCACTCTATTTTGCATGTAATTCTGTGTAGTGGAATTTGTTTGCATTCACTGAGATAGACATGTTACTGTCTGGCGTGAACTACAAGTATGTGACGTGGTGTGCAATTGTGCGGAGAGGAATTAAGTGCCGTGAAGTGGATTTATGTGACATGGTGTGAAATCAAGTGGTGTGGCATAGAATTAGGTGGCAAGGAGTGGAATTATGCTCTGTGGAGTAGAATTATGAGATGTGACATGGAATGGTGTGGCATGGAATTGTCTGGTGTGGAATTGTGTGGTGTGAAATTAGTTTGGTTTGGGGATCTTAAATTTAGGTGGTAGAGTGTGGTCCAATGTGAAATTACGTGGTATGGAGTGGAATTCTGTCTCATGGAGTGGAATTATGTTGCATGATGTGGAGTCGTGATGTTGCATGGAGTGAAATTGTGTGGGCTGGAGTTGAATTGTGTGGCATGGAATTGTGGGGTGTTGACTAGTGGAATTATGTGGTGTAGAGTAGAATTAGGTGGCATGAAAGTATGTGGAGAAGAGTTGTGTTGCATGGTATTGAGCGGCATTGAGAGGATTTGAATTGTGCGACATGGAGTGGAATTATGTGGCTTGGATTGGAAATATGAGGGTGGAGTGCCCTTCGGTGGCATGGAGTTGAATAGTGTGGTGCCGAATTGTGTTGCATGGAGTGAAATTGTGTTTCCTGGAGTGGAATTGTGCACCGTGGAATTGTGTGTCGTGAAATGCAATTGTGTGATGTGGAGTGCAATAGGGTGACATGGAGTGTCACTGAGTGGAGTGGAAACCATATAGCCTGGAGTGGAATTATGTGACATGGTAATGAATTGTGTGGTGTTGAGTGGAATTACGTGCCGTGGAATTACGTGGTATGGAACCGAAATCATGTCGATTTGAATTGTGTGGCATGGCATTACATGCCATGGATTGGCTTTAAGTGGTGCTGTTTTCTTTGGCATGGAATTGTGTGGTGTGAAATTGTATGGCGTGCAATTGTGTGCCATGGAGTGTAATTTTGAGACATGGAATTGTGATGAGTGCCACAGAGTGACATGGAGTGCAATTGTGTGTAGTGGGATTAACTGATGTGGAGTGGAATTATGTGACGTGGTGTGGAATTATGTGGTTTGGACTGAAAGTGTGTGGCATATAGTATAATAATGTGGCATGGCTGTACGTGACGTGCAATTGTGTCGCATGGCAAGGAATTGAGTTGAGGGGAAATATGTTGATCTGAATCATGTGGCACGAAAGGGAAGATGCATTAAGTGACACAGAGTGGAATTATGTTGTAGGGAGTGAAATTATGTGGCATAGTATGTGTCATGATGTGGATTTATATGTTGTGCACTGAAGTGGAATTCTGTGTTATGGAGTAGAATTATGTGGCATTGAATTGTGTGAGTGGAAATTTGTGGCCTGAGCGTTATTCTTAGATGTGGAATTGTGTTGCATGGAAATTATGTTGCATGGGGTGAAATGATGTGGTATGGAGTGGATTGAAAAGAGGTGGAGTGGAATTATGTGACTTGGAGGGGTAATATATGGCATTAAATTATGTGGTGTGGAGTTGAACTACGTAGCGTGGAACTTGGTTGCGTGGGATTCTGTGATGTGGAGTCGAATTGTGAGACATGGAATTGTGCAGCAGGGAGAGCAATTGTGTGGCATGAAGGGCAGATGTGTAACTTGGAGTGCAATTGTGTGATGTGGAATGCCATTGTGTGGAGTGGAGTCACGTAGGGAGGAGTGGAATTATGTTACACACATGGCATGTGACTCGTGTTGGTTTGTACAGATTTCTATCTGATTTTCGGTTTGTACAGATTTCTATCTGATTTTCGTAGTGTTTAGCATTATTGGGGCCCCATAGGTCATTTAAGTGCCTGCTGCTTGTTTCCTCTGACAGACGGTCACTTGAGAGCAATGTATCGGAGTTCAGAGTTGATCAACAGGACCCGATGTGTTCTCGGGCTCAGAGGGGAAATAAAAATTAAGGAGGATGTCTCTATCTCCCTTCAGGCCCAGGGAGGAGGGAGATGCGAGCAGAGCATCAAAGGGCTGGGTGAGAAGGGAGGGGGGAATGCAAAGGTCAAAGCGCGAAAGTGAAAGTAATTGAGCAGAGCATCCAAGGACTGGGTGAGAAGGGAGGGGGGAATGCAATTAGCAGAGGAGCAGCTGTGCACGTGCATGTGTTCTCGTGCACTCAAGGTTTAGGCCAGCCAAAAGTGTGGGTAGCACTTTGAGAAACCCACATATAAAATGTCTCTTCGAGCCTTTGGCTCGCGAGACCTAAAAACAGTTCAATGCAAGTCAGTTTAAAAAAATATATAAATGCTGCTGTAGCTCAAAATGTGTTTATGTAGATAGATTCTAACTTTTCTCTAACTATCCAAGGAGTGCAAAAAATAAACATGTTCTCTCTCCTCATCGTTGTGAACTAAACAAATAAGGCTTAGGAGTAGCAACCTTTTATTTTTCCTTGCTTTAAACAGCTGCTCCCTGTCCCGACTTGTCTTTGACCTCAGCTGTGGCAACAGGCAGTGTTCCATCAGTTCTCGACTGTAATAATGTAATATTGGTTCTGAGGTCTTTAATTTATAATCGGCGACTGATGCCGCCACAAATTGTTGATTATTAAGAAATTACAGACTGCTGCTTATATAGGGATTACAGAATTCCAAGTATTATAAAGAGGCTAGAGACTGGCGTTTACACAGGGATTAGAGAATCCCATGTATTATAAAGAGGTTAGAGACAGGCGTTTGTACAGGTATTATGAATCCCATGTATTATAAAGAGGTTGGAGACAGTTATTTATACAGCTATTACCGAATCCCATGTATTATAAAGAGGTTAGAGACAGGCGTTTACACAGGGGTTAGAGAATCCCATGTATTATAAAGAGGTTACAGACAGGCGTTTACAGACAGATCAGAGAATCCCATGTATTATAAAGAGGTTAGAGACAGGCGTTTATACAGGTATTACCGAATCCCATGTATTATGAAGAGGTTAGAGACAGGCGTTTATACAGGTATTACCGAATCCCATGTATTATAAAGAGGTTACAGACAGGTGTTTACACAGGGATTAGAGAATCCCATGTATTATAAAGAGGTTACAGACAGGCGTTTACACAGGGATTAGAGAATCCCATGTATTATAAAGAGGTTACAGACAGGTGTTTACAGACAGATCAGAGAATCCCATGTATTATAAAGAGGTTAGAGACAGGCGTTTACACAGGGATTAGAGAATCCCATGTATTATAAAGAGGTTACAGACAGGCGTTTACACAGGGATTATAGAATCCCATGTATTATAAAGAGGTTACAGACAGGCGTTTACACACAGATCAGAGTATCCCATGTATTTTAAAGAGGTGATAGACTGGCGTTTATACAGGTATTACCGAATCCCATGTATTATGAAGAGGTTAGAGACAGGCGTTTATACAGGTACTATGAATCCCATGTATTATAAAGAGGTTGGAGACAGTTATTTATACAGTTATTACCGAATCCATGCATTATAAAGAGGTTAGAGACAGGCGTTTTAACAGGGATTAGAGAATCCCATGTATTATAAAGATGTTACAGACAGGCGTTTACACACAGATCAGAGAATCCCATGTATTATAAAGAGGTTAGAGACAGGTGTTTACACAGGGATTAGAGAATCCCATGTATTATAAAGAGGTTACAGACAGGCGTTTACACACAGATCAGAGAATCCCATGTATTATAAAGAGGTTAGAGACAGGCGTTTACACAGGGATTAGAAAATCCCATGTATTATAAAGAGGTTACAGACAGGCATTTACACACAGATCAGAGAATCCCATGTATTATAAAGAGGTTAGAGACAGGCGTTTACACAGGGATTAGAGAATCCCATGTATTATAAAGAGGTTACAGCCAGGCGTTTACAAAGGGATTAGAGAATCCCATATAAAGAGGTTTACAGACAGGCGTTTACACACAGATCAGAGAATCCCATGTATTATAAAGAGGTGAGAGACTGGCGTTTATACAGGTATTACCGAATCCCATGTATTATGAGGAGGTTAGAGACAGGCGTTTATACAGGTATTACCGAATCCCATGTATTATAAAGAGGTGAGAGACTGGCGTTTATACAGGTATTACCGAATCACATGTATTATAAAGAGTTGAGAGACTGGTGTTTATACAGGTATTACCGAATCCCATGTATTATGAAGAGGTTAGAGACAGGTGTTTATACAGGTATTACCGAATCGCATGTATTATAAAGAGGTTACAGACAGGTGTTTACACAGGGATTAGAGAATCCCATATAAAGAGGTTACACACAGGCGTTTACACACAGATCAGAGAATCCCATGTATTATAAAGAGGTGAGAGACTGGCGTTTATACAGGTATTACCAAATCCCATGTATTATGAAGAGGTTATAGACAGGCGTTTATACATGTATTACCAAATCCCATGTATTATAAAGCGGTTACAGACAGGTGTTTACACAGGGATTAGAGAATCCCATATAAAGAGGTTACAGACAGGCGTTTACACACAGATCAGAGAATCCCATGTATTATAAAGAGGTGAGAGACTGGTGTTTATACAGGTATTACCGAATCCCATGTATTATATAGAGGTGAGAGACTGGCGTTTATACAGGTATTTCCTAATCCCATGTATTATAAAGAGGTTACAGACAGGTGTTTACACAGGGATTAGAGAATCCCTTATAAAGAGGTTAGAGACTGGCGTTTATGCAGGTATTACCGAATCCCATGTATTATAAAGAGGTTACAGACAGGTGTTTACACAGGGATTAGAGAATCCCATGTATTATAAAGAGGTTACTGACAGGCGTTTACACACAGATCAGAGAATCCCATGTATTATAAAGAGGTTACAGACAGGCGTTTATACAGGTATTACCGAATCCCATGTATTATAAAGAAGTTGGAGACAGTTATTTATACAGGTATTACCGAATCCCATGCATTCTAAAGAGGTTAGAGACAGGCGTTTAAACAGCGATTAGAGAATCCAATGTATTATAAAGAGGTTACAGACAGGCGTTTACACACAGATCAGAGAATCCCATGTATTATAAAGAGGTTAGAGACAGGTGTTTACACAGGGATTAGAGAATCCCATGTATTATAAAGAGGTTACAGACAGGCGTTTACACACAGATCAGAGAATCCCATGTATTATAAAGAGGTTACAGACAGGCGTTTATACAGGTATTACCGAATCCCATGTATTATAAAGAAGTTGGAGACAGGCATTTACACAGGCATTAGAGAGTCCCATTTATTATAAAGAGGTAGAGACAGGCGTTTACACAGTGAGTAAAGTATACCGTGTATTATAAAGGAATTGGAAAGTGAAGTTTAAACAGGGATTAGAGAATCCCAAATATTATAAAGAAACTAGAGACAGGCATTTATACAGGTATTACCGAATCCCATGTATTATAAACAGGTCAGAGACAGGTGTTTACACAGGGATTAGAGAATCTCATATAAAGAGGTTACAGACAGGCGTTTACACACAGATCAGAGAATCCCATGTATTATAAAGAGGTGAGAGACTGGCGATTATACAGGTATTACCGAATCCCATGTATTATGAGGAGGTTAGAGACAGGCGTTTATGCAGGTATTACCGAATCCCATGTATTAGAAAGAGTTGAGAGACTGGCGTTTATACAGGTATTACCGAATTACATGTATTATAAAGAGGTTACAGACAGGTGTGTACACAGGGATTAGAGAATCCCATATAAAGAGGTTACAGACAGGCGTTTACACACAGATCAGAGAATCCCATGTATTATAAAGAGGTGAGGGACTGGCATTTATACATGTAGTACCGAATCCCATGTATTATGAAGAGGTTAGAGACAGGCGTTTATACAGGTATTACTGAATCCCATGTATTATATAGAGGTGAGAGACTGGCGTTTATACAGGTATTACCGAATCCCATGTATTATAAAGAGGTTACAGACAGGTGTTTACACAGGGATTAGAGAATCCCTTATAAAGAGGTTACAGACAGGCGTTTACACACATATCAGAGAATCCCATGTCTTATAAAGATGTGAGAGACTGGCGTTTATACAGGTATTACCGAATCCCATGTATTATGAAGAGGTTAGAGACAGGCATTTACACAGGCATTAGAGAGTCCCATTTATTATAAAGAGGTGGAGACAGGCGTTTACACAGTGATTAAAGTATACCGTGTATTATAAAGGAATTGGAAAGTGAAGTTTAAACAGGGATTAGAGAATCCCATATATTATAAAGAAACTAGAGACAGGCATTTATACAGGTATTACCGAATCCCATGTATTATAAACAGGTTAGAGACAGGCGTTTACACAGGGATTAGGGAATCCCATTTATTATATAGAGGTTAGAGACAGGAGCTTATACAGGCATTACAGAATCCCATGTATTAAAAAGGAATTAGAGACTGGCTTTATACAGGGATTACACAGAGCCATGTATAGTAAATGAATTAAAGACTGGTGTTATGCAAGGATTACAGAGTGAGTGTTATAATGGTTTGTTTCTTTCATACTATTTCTTCTGGACAGGGTTCTTCCACCTGCTGTAATGTGTAGTCTCCAGTAGAGGGCAGTCTTGCAACACGAAATCTAAAGCATACCGTGGCCAATTACTCTAGTTGAAATGGTTGGTGCAAATGTGTGTAATGTGCTCAGGTGCATTATGAGTGCAGTGTTACATATTCAGGGCCTTTTTTACAAGCCCATTGTGCCACTTTTTCTTATGCACTGGTGGCGCAATGGGCTTGACCATATTTAAAAGGCCACGTAAAGTCACTCTGTGTGACTTTTCTTGGCCTCGTAAATATAGGCCCCTTTCACGCATTACTCTGTGTGAAAGGGGCATTCCATGGGTGTTGCTGTGGGTGATCCCATTCAACATCCATGGAACCCGACACATTCTCAGATTTACAACGTTTTGTAAAGCTGGGACTACGTCAGAATCCTACGCCTCCCCAAGGGATGTGTAGGAGGGTACAACAAGGAGAAATACTTTCATTTCTCTTTGATTTATTCCTCTTTCTATGCGTGCAGAAAGAGGAAAATGCCATTAATGATTGTTTTTGTTCAGGAAGATGTCCCTTCCTGCACAAAAACACTCATCCCTGCAACGCAGCCACCCTTGCTCCATGATGCAAAGGTTTTCTGCACTGGCGCATGGCAGCCAATGTTCACCAGCCCCAGTGGAAAGCACACGGATGTGTCATTGATGTTAATATGACGCATCAATGTGCTTTGTAAATGACGCAGCTCAGCCCAGCAAAATGGCTTGTAAATGAGGCCCTTCCTGGTAAATTAACGTCACAGGGCTCTTCACAGAAATCTGTTCTCTGACTGCTTTCCGTGTGTCGCTTTGAAACAAAGGAGGTGATTTAATGCCCTTTGGACCATCCTTCAGCACAACAAGACCAGAGGTTTTGACCTTTACCGGAAGTGAATATCTTTACCATTCAAGTGCACCCACTGAGGTTACAATCTGGAGTTAACCAATGATGACCTGGACGAGGGAACACTACATCATTTGTGCGGCGTTTAGCCGGTGTTATTTTTAGCAGGTGTTTTTTTAGCGGGTTTTATTTTTAGTTGTTTTTATTTTTAGCATTAGTTTTTTTAGCGGGTGTTATTTTTAGCATTAGTTTTTTTAGCGGGTGTTATTTTTCTCACAGTGTTTAGTACTTTATTCAAGATATAGAATATTGAATTCCAGAACTTCCTGCTACTAGCCTTCTGATGTTCAAAGACCACATGAAATCCTTGGTGCTTGTTGCAGGGCCACAAGTGCATGACAGAAGGTGAGGTGCCCCCTCAACTCCAAGTGCCTGTTACACGTCTAAACTTTGAGCCTTAATGACAAAAAGTGAAGACTCGACTGCCTGTAGGTGAACTCAGTGTAAGAGATGTGCTCAGAATGGCTCGGGGTGTGCCCTCCTTGTGGCTGCCCATTTGTATTACAGTACTAATGAATAATACTTTGTTATTCACTATTAATGTAATTAAAAAATGGAAAACAATTAACTGGTACAGGACCTTTGTTGGCATCGGAGGTAAGTAAAAAAAATGCTTTGAAATATAACTTAAGTACGTGCCATGCTTATCGTTGACAGTATGTTCATGTGAGAGCGAACATGCATGTGTGTGGTTGTGTGTGTCAATGTGTAAGCAGATGTGCGGGAGCGAAAGTCAACGACAGGCGGGAGTTTGCACATTTGCATGTTTTTTTTCTGTAATTACGTGACATTTCAGCAAACTTACTTTGAATTACATGTAATTACTTGTAATACAAGAGCCATTTAGTGCTGTATTTTAGAATGGAATGTATCACATTATACGCTAAAAAGAAAGACAAAAAAATATTTGGCACTGCAAACATAAGCCGGTTATGTTCTGTTGTTCCAATCCTTTGCAGTACATTTTACAGCAGATGGTGCATGTAATTATGCAAAGCGGTGTCAGGAAGGGTAACAAAAAAGTTCAGTTATTACACAAATTAGGCAGGCATATTGAAATTTTGCCCAGGTCTATTAGTGAATGGGAATAAGACAGAGTGAGTGTCTGTACGTGTTGTGAGTCTGAGAAAGTGAGAATGAGTGAGTTTGCGTAAGAGTGACTGCAAGTGAGGGACATTATTAGTGTGAGTGAGAATGAATCAGAGAGTGACAGTGATTCATTATAACAGAGTGAGAATGAGTGACTGTAAATAAGTATGTTAGTGAGTGAGTGAGCGTACAAGTGAATGTGAGAGTGAGTGATTGTGAATTAGTCAGAGTGAGTGAAAATGAATGAGAGAGAGTGAGGATGAGAGAGTGACTGCATGAATGAGAGAGTATGTGTGAGTCAGAATAAGGATGAGTGAGTGTGTGAAAATCAGAAAGAGTCAGAGCAAGTGACTGAATGAGAATGAATGAGTGTGAGTGAGAATGGCTGATCAAGAGTGAGTGAGAATGCATGTGAGTGAGTGAATATAAGAGAGTATAAGTGACAATGCAGTGTTGAACCTGTGAGTCTGCCATTTGCCCTGACGTACCATTGGTAATTCTCATCTTTCAGAGACACTCATCGCACAAATCTGACACAAGCAAACTGAAAGTACCTCTTGGCATGACAGGCACCTTTGACAATAGTGGCACTGACATTTTAAAGGTAGCACTTACCATCCTGGGACAATCATGGCAACACTTCTGATGCTAGAAGGCTGGAGGAAACACTTGCCATCGATTGTATGTGGAAGAATGCTGCTGCTTGCACAATGGAAGCAATGCTTGGCGTAAGAGAGGACAACCGTGGCCCCTGGGAGCCATGACAAGATGCTGGAATTGAAATAGTCATGGACAATTCAGGGCAATTGTCTGTCACTGGCATTATTTGCCATTTTTTAGCACAGAAGGCACCAAAGACATTTGCTGGGGTACCACTGACAAAATGCTGATCCTTGCAAAGTGGAGGTAATATATGATATATGGGGCACCCGTAACACATTTTAAAAACAAGCATTTGTGATGCAATAGGTCTCGTATTTACATGTGTTTGAGCTATTGGCATTGTAAATGACAATGCCTTTTATTTATGTTTTTGGTTTTAAAACAAATAAACATTGTACATGCAAGAATATGTGGAACATATGAGAGTAATATGTATACACATATCAATAGATATGCATATGCTAATGTGCTATTTATTACTGTTGTTGAGTGCAGGGAGGAACCTCGACTCTTGGATGGGTCAGGTTGCCCGTCGCCTTCCTCAATATTGGTAATTAATAGTATATTGCACTTTGCACACTTGCATATATGGTGTATGCTATGGCATTTGTTCACGTGTGTTTGTTTAACAAAAGCTATTTGAACAGAGCAAGGACTCAAGGATTGGTGTGCACAGTTAGTGAAAACCACTTTCACGAGGCCTCATGACTATTAAGAGAGCTGTTTCCCTGTGCCCAGTAATTGTAACATCCAATCTGTTAGGACGTACGAACAAGTTACTTAGCTACAACTACAGTTCCCGGGCATTGGTATCTGTAACAGATTCACATACTTACATTATACCCTGACAATAATTCAAGTATGGAAATCTGTGAAAGATTCAATGCTGGAGAAACTGACCTTTCCTCATGTTAGTTTGGCTTTATTGTGGTAATAAACTGTCATTTGACTGCAGTAATACATGTGTGCATGACAATTATCTGGCCACATTTGACTTCCATGGCATAAACCCACAAGTATGCCATGCACTTGGTATTTTGAACAAGTTTATTCATAAACAGATTCACATATTTATTACAACGCAGCAAGGGTGATATTACCACAGCAGAGTATTACTCATTTTGGAAAATGTTTTATTAATGGCTCGGAGATTCTACGCCACACTCCCCTTACAGCAAAAAACAGCCGAAGCCATCTTCATAAGGCTGGAAGATAAGCCTCTTCCCCCTGAATTCGAGAGGATTCAAGATTTTAGATGAATGGAAGGTTCGGATAGCATGTCAGCGGAAGTGAAAGGGAAGCACTCTTTTGCCTGAAATCACATGACTAACTACTAAACCTTTTCCTATAACTAGATCTTTGGCTGGTGCCTCATTCAACATCCCAACTTCTATATTCCACCTCCTCGCATATGTGCCCTTGTGTGACCTTCCTGCCATATTGGTTGTGGAGAAACCTTGCCCAGTTCAAGTGATAAAGAATATAGTGACTGTACACTGAGGCAGGTTGCATATACAGCTCTATCTATCTGAGATGACACTTAAGATGTTTAGAATTACTTACACTCTGTGTCATTGTCATTTAGTACCAACCACGAACGACCGGATTACGGCCACGATTAATTATCAGCAGCTGAGAGTAATTCAGGCAACTAGCCCATCACTTTCTTCTTTTCCTTTAATATGAAAGCCTCAGTTTCATTGCATAAAACATTCTAGGAAAAGGAAAACTCAAAGAACCTCCCACCTACTTCGATCTTGAGGCCGGAAAACATGGAACTGCTTTTCCCTCTTCTCCACATGACCATGAGTCGTTGCTTTGGTTTTATTTGCAATTCTGTGGTGCTTTTCTCCCGGCTTACACTGTGCATGTACCACACCCTACACTGTGTATGTACCACACCCTACACTGTGTATGTACCACACCCTACACTGTGCATGTACCACACCCTACACTGTGTATGTACCACACCCTACACTGTGCATGTACCACACCCTACACTGTGCATGTACCATACCCTACACTGTGTATGTACCACACCCTATACTGTGCATGTACCACACCCTACACTGTGTATGTACCACACCCTACACTGTGCATGTACCACACCCTACACTGTGTATGTACCACACCCTATACTGTGCATGTACCACACCCTACACTGTGTATGTACCACACCCTACACTGTGTATGTACCACACCCTACACTGTGCATGTACCACACCCTACACTGTGTATGTACCACACCCTACACTGTGTATGTACCACACCCTACACTGTGCATGTACCACACCCTACACTGTGTATGTACCACACCCTACACTGTGTATGTACCACACCCTACACTGTGCATGTACCACACCCTACACTGTGTATGTACCACACCCTACACTGTGTATGTACCACACCCTACACTGTGCATGTACCACACCCTACACTGTGTATGTACCACACCCTACACTGTGTATGTACCACACCCTACACTGTGCATGTACCACACCCTACACTGTGCATGTACCACACCCTACACTGTGTATGTACCACACCCTACACTGTGCATGTACCACACCCTACACTGTGTATGTACCACACCCTACACTGTGTATGTACCACACCCTACACTGTGCATGTACCACACCCTACACTGTGTATGTACCACACCCTACACTGTGTATGTACCACACCCTACACTGTGTATGTACCACACCCTACACTGTGAATGTACCACACCCTACACTGTGTATGTACCACACCCTACACTGTGTATGTACCACACCCTACACTGTGCATGTACCACACCCTACACTGTGCATGTACCACACCCTACACTGTGCATGTACCACACCCTACACTTTGTATGTACCACACCCTACACTGTGCATGTACCACACCCTACACTGTGCATGTACCACACCCTACACTGTGCATGTACCACACCCTACACTGTGCATGTACCACACCCTACACTGTGCATGTACCACACCCTACACTGTGTATGTACCACACCCTACACTGTGTATGTACCACACCCTACACTGTGCATGTACCACACCCTACACTGTGTATGTACCACACCCTACACTGTGCATGTACCACACCCTACACTGTGTATGTACCACACCCTACACTGTGCATGTACCACACCCTACACTGTGTATGTACCACACCCTACACTGTGTATGTACCACACCCTACACTGTGTATGTACCACACCCTACACTGTGTATGTACCACACCCTACACTGTGTATGTACCACACCCTACACTGTGTATGTACCACACCCTACACTGTGTATGTACCACACCCTACACTGTGTATGTACCACACCCTACACTGTGTATGTACCACACCCTACACTGTGTATGTACCACACCCTACACTGTGTATGTACCACACCCTACACTGTGCATGTACCACACCCTACACTGTGTATGTACCACAACCTACACTGTGCATGTACCACACCCTACACTGTGTATGTACCACACCCTACACTGTGCATGTACCACACCCTACACTGTGCATGTACCACACCCTACACTGTGTATGTACCACACCCTACACTGTGTATGTACCACACCCTACACTGTGTATGTACCACACCCTACACTGTGCATGTACCACACCCTACACTGTGTATGTACCACACCCTACACTGTGTATGTACCACACCCTACACTGTGTATGTACCACACCCTACACTGTGTATGTACCACACCCTACACTGTGCATGTACCACACCCTACACTGTGTATGTACCACACCCTACACTGTGCATGTACCACACCCTACACTGTGCATGTACCACACCCTACACTGTGAATGTACCACACCCTACACTGTGCATGTACCACACCCTACACTGTGCATGTACCACACCCTACACTGTGCATGTACCACACCCTACACTGTGCATGTACCACACCCTACACTGTGCATGTACCACACCCTACACTGTGCATGTACCACACCCTACACTGTGCATGTACCACACCCTACACTGT
Source organism: Triturus cristatus (assembly GCF_964204655.1). Taxonomy (NCBI): domain Eukaryota; kingdom Metazoa; phylum Chordata; class Amphibia; order Caudata; family Salamandridae; genus Triturus; species Triturus cristatus. The sequence continues at coordinate 34,968,329 of NC_140593.1, read as the reverse complement.
GTATGTACCACACCCTACACTGTGTATGTACCACACCCTACACTGTGCATGTACCACACCCTACACTGTGTATGTACCACACCCTACACTGTGTATGTACCACACCCTACACTGTGCATGTACCACACCCTACACTGTGCATGTACCACACCCTACACTGTGCATGTACCACACCCTACACTGTGCATGTACCACACCCTACACTGTGAATGTACCACACCCTACACTGTGTATGTACCACACCCTACACTGTGTATGTACCACACCCTACACTGTGCATGTACCACACCCTACACTGTGCATGTACCACACCCTACACTGTGCATGTACCACACCCTACACTGTGTATGTACCACACCCTACACTGTGCATGTACCACACCCTACACTGTGCATGTACCACACCCTACACTGTGCATGTACCACACCCTACACTGTGTATGTACCACACCCTACACTGTGCATGTACCACACCCTACACTGTGTATGTACCACACCCTACACTGTGTATGTACCATTGTTTGATCGCTTCTCCTTTTCACAAGAAGATAACCTTGCTGGTATTAAAGATATAATGTAAGCTATTGAAGGTTAATATGAATGCTTTGAATACCACAATCTTTGAAACAACACTTTTTTTTTTCTAAAACATAATGTTATGCCACCTTGTAGTTTTGCCAGAAAGATGGCTTATGAACATTTAGCCTCAGACCTGAAATATGTTGAATCTGAAATTTTAAAAATGCTTCGTATAACACAGGAGACAAAATCATGCTAAAGTACAGAAAAAGACTACACATCAGTCCACATGCTACATTATTAAAAAAAACACAAGCATAAGAAATCGGATTACATTTTCACACTTCATCGCCAGTAAGGTGCATTAGGCAGCTCGGATATTCCTAACTTACGATGACATTGGGAAGATTACATTTATGCTGTGCACAGCTATTAAAATGCATCCCGCTCCTCAGACAATGATAACCAGCCAGGGTCCGGGCGTGGATCATCATCTCCGTCATCGGCGAGCCATTCTTGTTTTGAAGGCTGATCAATTTCATGTCACCATTCTGAAGGGTTAATGCGACAAACCGAAGTGCACGCTTGTGAACATGTATGCAGAGGGCATTCATAAAAGCATGTTGAATCCTTAAATCAAGAATGGAGGTGATTTATCTCGGAGGTCTTGTTCAGGACAGAGTGCTGACAGCGTCCCGGAGGCCAAGCAACTGATGAGAGCGGGGTCATGGCTGTGGTGGATCTGAAAGCAGTGTTGTGTTCTACTCTGTTCACTTCATTTCAGATTGGATCAAAACACTGAACTGCTTTCCAGGCTCTGCATTTTGGTGCTTTTACTGTTATTTTCAGTCACTCAATCAAAATAATTTTTGTAATTTTGCCCAGCAACCGTGTTAAACCTGCCATACAGAACCTGGGGAGGTCAGTACAAACAACAGTGATCCTCAAATAATTAGAATAATGGTTAGATAAATATAGTTCAGAATCGATACTATATTCTGGAAGTCCAGCCGGACAACCAATTTAATTTTTGTAATATAACATTTTTCACATGTAAAGGAACAACGTACTTGTGGGACACAGTCCTGTATCCGATTAGAACAATAACATTACAAAACAAACAAAGGCATTTCAGGCAAGACAAAAAAGAGCTTTTTGCAATATCCAATGTTGTAAGCTTTTAGGAAAACAGCTGATGCATTTTTTAGACACAATGGATTAACGTGCATGCTATTTTAAAAGGGTCGACGACGTTTCGATCCTGTTAGAGGAATATCAGGATCATCATCAGGACATTAATGCATACATGCCTGATTATAAACGAAATTGCCTGTGGGGAAACAGCCAGAGGAGATATAGAGGGGAAAAAATGAGGAAAAAATGGAAAAGAAAATTTAGGGCGGTACACTCATGGTGTTGTAAACAAGATTAAGTAGCTCAAGGGATGCAAGTGTAATACCGAAAGGGCATGCGGGTGTTTAGGCATGCGTTATGGTCGAGATTGAAGTGCTAACGGAAAAATAGCAAGTGCAGTTAGGTCCTGGGAGTGGTAAATGATAAGAGATAAGCGATCACGATGGCTTGCTGAAAGGTGAAGAATACGCGCGTGATGTGAGGACTAGCGTTGACAATACACGGAGAGTTGCCGGGGCGAGGTGCTTGATGAGGAGCTATAAGGAGAGGCTAGGTGAGCGGGACGCATCGAGCCGTGAAAGCGGAACTATTGTGAACGGTGGTAGCGCTGTGGTACTAAGTGGTGGGATGAACAGCGGAGTGTATGTGGATGGAGAATAGGTGAATCCAGTATAATTACAGTGAGCGATAATCTCACCTGGGGTTACGATTGCTAGGGTCGTCTAATGGCGGCGGCAATGAAGGTGAACAGGTACAGTTGTTTAGACCGTCTACAATGGTGATCAGGTACAGTTGGGGGTTCACTAGGGAGGAGAACATAACGTGTTAGGGAGTAGATGGTGACTGTGAGGGTGAATAACAACGGAAGGGAAATTAAGTTAATTACCTAGTGTGAACTTGGAGGGCGAATACACAGTCCGGCCGGAGCCGCGGGCAATTTAGTTCACCAGGTGAATTCAGGGAACAACTGGAACGGAGAAATAGGCGCGTTAAGTGAATGGTAAGGTGCGCTGATCAAGGTGGGCTCGGGCGGAGCAATATTTACCTCGGAATAGTAATGAATAATCCAATTTAAATTGTCCAGACGATGCTTCGAACAGTGTAGGCCGCGTGACAATGCACTGGGGATAAAACAAGCACGGTGTGAGCATGGAGTTGGTGCGAGAACGCGGAACAGGAAGGGAGAGGTAGTGAGTTGCGCTTACCGGGATACAGCCAGGTCCTTAGGTTGCGGTGAACCGAGTGACGGCGTAAGGCATGTTGAGCGTGGCTAAATACTGGGGGGTGAGTTGGGAACTAGAGCGGGTGAGAGCGGCGCCATCTTAGATGAGAAAAACATGGAAATGGAAGATGGACTAGGAGCGTGTTAGAAAGGGTAGATGGACCGGGAGGGTCGGCCGGGGTCAGGAGGAGAGGTCTCCGGGGAGAGCCGTCTCCAGCGATCGTACAGACAAGTAACTTCCCCCTCACAGACAGATACCACACACGGATAAGGTTCAGTGTTCTTTATAAGCACTTCTTAAGGTACGGTTGAATGGTACAAGGAGCTCTGGACTCAGGGGTCCCCTCGATTCAAGTCTCTCAAAGCAGGGTAAGGGGTAGCGGGACAGTCTGTCTACCAGTCAGGTAGTTCGGATGAGATGATGACTAGCTCACAATCCTCGAGCTTGGTGGCTTAGTTGGTACGGGCCGCGGCAGCGCCGGCAGGTCCCGGTTGAGATGGTCGGTACACGGTCCGCGGCAGCGCCAGCAGGTCCCGGAAAGATGGTCGATGTACGGTCCGCGGCAGCGCCAGCAGGTCCCGGTGAGGATGGTCGTTACAACGGGCCGCGGCAGCGCCAGCAGGTCCCGACGAGGATGGTCGTTACAACGGGCCGCGGCAGCGCCAGCAGGTCCCGACGAGGATGGTCGTTACAACGGGCCGCGGCAGCGCCAGCAGGTCCCGACGAGGATGGATGTTGCAGAAGGCCGCGGCAGCGCCAGCAGGCAGGACGATGGTTCACAAGAGCGGGCTATGGCAGCGCCAGTAGTCCGTCAAGGCTGAGTTCTCTCGGTGTCTCTCGACTCCAGGATACAACTGCCTTCCTGCTCCGGAGTTGCCCCAGTTATAGGGCAGGCGCCCTTTGATGTCCGGACCCTCGCACTTGGAGGTCGGAGGGCCCGGGATGAAGGTGTCCAGACACCCAGCAGGGGGTGGAGCCAGCGCCTGGGGGAGCTGGAGGCGATCGGCACCTGGCGGGGGAAGAGCTCTTGACACTTCGTCCTCCCATTGACCTGCCAAGTGGTCCGCTCACCTCCTGGGTGGATGGTGGTGCCGGGATGTCGGGGCCGGCCAGGCCCGGGGTTAGGGTCGGGGCGAGGCCACGCGGCCTCGTGGTGCAGGGCCCAAGATGGCGGCTTGAACCGGCCGGGGGAGCCGGTGGGGCTGGGCCCCGTGATGAGTAGAGGTCCGAGGGCAGAAGATCCGTCGGGAGACGGGGTACAGGTGCTTTTCGTGGGTTATGCCTGGTGGGCCGGAGCTCGGGCCCTGTCGTGCGGGGAGGGAGCAAGCCCTTCGTGTGGCCTGTCCAACATGCGTCCCCCCCAGCTGAAGGCGGGGAGAGTCACCCATCTCCTTGGGGACTCTCTTCGTCGAGGCGGAAAAAGCGGGACAGGCCATCCGCGTTGGCGTGGTCTTGGCCTGGTCGGTGCTCCACAGTGAAGTCCATTCCCTGCAGGGAAATGGACCAGCGCAAGAGTTTTGGGTTCTCCCCCCGCATCTGCATCAGCCACTGCAGGGGTCGAGGGTCGGTTTGTACCCGGAAGTGGGTACCGAAGAGATAGGGCCGGAGCTTTTTGAGGGCCCACACCACTGCGAAGGCCTCCCTCTCGATGGTGCTCCAGCGCTGTTCTCGGGCCAGGAGACGGCGACTGATGAAGGCCACCGGCTGGTCATGACCTTCGGGGTTTAACTGAGAAAGGACGGCTCCGATGCCGTGGTCGGAGGCGTCGGTCTGTACCACGAATTCCCGACTGTAATCGGGGGCCTGGAGCACAGGGGCGGTGCACAGGGCGGCCTTCAGCTTCTCGAAGGCCGCTTGACAATCGGGGGTCCAGTTAATCCGCTTCGGTTGGTTCTTGGACGTGAGACCCGTGAGGGGCCCCACGATGCTGCCGTAGTCCTTCACGAACCGCCGGTAGTAGCCGGTGAGCCCCAAGAAGGCTCGGACCTCGGTCTGGGTGACGGGGGGCTGCCAGGACTGGATGGCAGCAATCTTAAGTTGTAGCGGGGCCACCAGCCCGCTTCCCACTTGGTGCCCAAGGTAGGTCACAGACCCTTGGCCAATTTGACACTTGCCGGCCTTAATTGTGAGGCCGGCCCGCTGGAGGGCCTGTAGGACCTCTTGGATGTGACGGAGGTGGTCGGGCCAGTGGCGGCTGTATACAGCGATATCGTCCAGGTAGGCAGCGCTGAACTCTTCGAGCCCCGCCAAGACCTGGTTCACGAGGCGTTGAAACGTGGCGGGGGCATTCTTCATGCCGAAGGGCATGACCTTGAATTGGTAGTGGCCATCGGGGGTAGAGAAGGCTGACCGTTCCTGAGCCCTGGGTGTGAGGCCGATCTGCCAGTAGCCCGCTGTTAGGTCGAAGATACTGAGGTAGCGGGCGGCCCCCAGCCGGTCGATCAGCTCGTCTGCTCGGGGAATCGGATGAGCGTCGGTCCGGGTGACAGCGTTCAAGCCCCGGTAGTCGACGCAGAATCTCAGTTCAGGTGCGGTGCCGGGGGCAGCGGCTTTGGGAACCAATACAACCGGACTGGCCCAGGGACTGTCCGAGGGCTCGATGACCCCGATTGTGAGCATCTTGGCCACTTCCTCCTGTATGCAGGCCCGTTCCCGATCTGGCACGCGGTAGGCCCGGTGTCGGACAGGGGGACTGTCCCCGGTGTCCACGTCGTGCAAACACCAAGGGGTGACCCCGGGGGTGAGGGAGAACAGGGTAGCGAACTGCAGCAGGAGGTTCCGGCAGCCCTGGCATTGCTCTGAAGTGAGGGCGTCAGAGAGCCGGACCCCGTCCATGGAGCCGTCATTCTCCTGAGTTTTCAGAAGATCCGGGAGGGGTTCGGAGTCTTCCTCTGCCCCACTGTCCGTAGCCATCAGGAGGCTGAGTTCTGAGCGCACAAAGTGTGGTTTGAGTCGGTTGGTGTGGAGGACCCGGAGGGGGTTCCGGGAGGTCCCCAGGTCGATGAGGTAAGTGACGGGGCTTTTGCGCTCGACCACTTTGAAGGGCCCCGTCCACTTATCTTGCAAGGCACACGGTTCGGTGGGGGACATCACCCATACTTGTTGTCCAGGCTCGAACTCAACGGAGGAGGCATTGTGATCATACCACCTCTTCATGTCCTCCTGGCTGGCCTCGAGGTTCGCCTTGGCCATCTGTCTGAAGCGCCGGGTCTGATTGCGTAGGGCCAGGATGTATTTGAAGACGTCTGGAGGGGTCTTTAGGGGGGCCATCTCCCAACCTTCTTTTACTAGGCTGAGGGGCCCTCGCACAGGGTGCCCGTACAGGAGTTCGAAAGGGCTAAAACCGAGGGACTTCTGGGGAACTTCTCGGTAAGCGAAGTGGAGGCACGGGAGTAGTACATCCCACTGGCGACGGAGGGGCTCTTCCAATCCCCCAATCATCCCCTTGAGAGTGCGGTTAAACCGCTCCACTAGTCCGTTCCCTTGGGGGTGATAGGGGGTCGTGAATCTGTAGGTGACCCCGCATTGTTGCCAGAGGGACTTCATGTATTTGGATATAAAGTTCGTGCCTCGGTCGCTGACGACTTCTCGGGGGAAGCCTACCCGGGAGAAGATCCCCATTAGGGCCCCGCCAACCACCGGAGCTGTCACGGTCCGTAGGGGCACCGCCTCGGGGTAGCGGGTGGCATGGTCCACCAGTACTAAGATGAACCTGTGTCCTTGTGCCGTGCGGGGGTCCAGAGGCCCCACAATGTCTATCCCCACCCTCTCGAACGGGGTGGTGACCACAGGGAACGGTTGCAGAGGGGCTTTCAGCTTCCGACCACTCTTCCCGCTGGCTTGGCATGTGGGGCAAGATCAGCAGTGGTTCAGGACGTCGTTCCTCACTTTCGCCAAGAAAAAGTGGGTCACTAGGCGGCTGTACGTTTTGTCCTGGCCCAGGTGTCCAGCCAGGGGGACATCGTGTGCCAGGTTGAGCAGAAAGTCTCTGAAGCGGAGAGGTACCACCAGTACTCGACCGGCCCCCAGCTCGGCGATTCTTTGCTCGCTGTATAGCAGGTCGTTATCCCAGTAGACCCAGTGAGTTCCGGTGGAGTCTCCTGCGTTCTGGGCGCTGGCTTGTTGGCGGAGTCCCTCGAGGGAGGGACAGGTCTTTTGTTCCTGGCGGAACTGTTCTTGGGTGGGCCCCCCTTCTTGACGCCACTGAGCCAGGTCAGGAAGGTCCTTAGATTGCGCGTCCCCTTCGGTCGTCGGGTCTGGGAGGCTGGCCTTGTCGTTGTCTTCTACTGGGGCGACCGGGGGCGGAGGTGCCGGCCATTCCGGTTCTTCTGATCGAGGGACGGCACGGGCGGCCATGGACCGGGTGGTTATGCAGGCCAATTTCGGGAGGCCCAGCATCCCCAGGTGCTCCCTTCTCTCAACGGTGGCCCACGGGGAACTCTCGAGGTCATTCCCCAGGAGGCAGTCCACGGGGGCATCGTCCCGGACCGTCACCTTCAACAGGCCGGAGACCCCTCCCCATTCGAATGGGACGCAGGCCATTTGACACATACTTTCAGAGTTGTCTGCCGAGCGGACGGGGCAGAGAATGTTCGGCAGGATCTGTTCGGGCTTCACCAGGTGACAGCGGACGGCCGTCACACTGGCGCCTGTGTCACGCAAGGCCTCGGCTCGCTGTCCATTAATGGTCACCCACTGACCGTATTTCCTGGTGTTAGCGGGTAGGGGAGCCCGCGGGACCATGTCTCTTCCCTCTAAGCACGCCAGGACCATGGCGGCCGGCTCCCACTCTTGCTGGGCCGGCTCATACTCTTCTGGTTCCTCCGATGATCGCTCTTCCCCCAGGGCGGCGGCAGCTACCTGGCGGGGCTTGGGTGCTTGGTTCTGCGGGCACCTCGGGTCATTGGCGTAGTGGCCGACTCGCTGGCATCGGTGGCACGTGACGTTGGCTCGGGCCCCAGGACGCCACGGGGGGTTGCCCCGGCCGGCCGGAGGCGGGGTGCTGGCCACGGGTGTTGTTGGCAAGGCGTCTCTCCCTCGCCCCTGGCCCCCTCCTCCTCCCCGAGGACGGTGCTGGCCTGGGTTGCTTCTGTTCTGTTCGTGTGGCCCCCTCCGGCCCACTCGGGTGCTTTCCCATCGGTCAGCTTTGGCGGCGAGCTGCCGGGGGTCAGTCAGCTTACTGTCGAGGAGGTGCTGCCTGAGCTCGACGAAACAGTTGTTCGACAGGTGCTCCCATACCATAAGGTTAAAGAGTTGTTCGTAAGTGGTGACATGGCTCCCCTTTATCCAACCCTCGAAGGCACGGCTGAAATAGTTCACGTATTCTACCCAAGTTGTACCTGGAATCCGGGTGCAATCTCTGAACCTCTGGCGGTACATCTCGGGTGTGAGGCCGTAGCGGGTGAGGAGGGCAGCCTTCATGTGGTCGTAGGACGACATTTGGTGATCTGGGAGCTGCAGTAGGGCATCGCGACCCTCGTTGATAAACCTCCCCCAAAGTCCGGCTCCCCAATCACTCCGGTCGATCCGGTGGGAGGTCATGGCGATCTCGTAGGCTTTAAACCACTGTTGTATGTCGTCTTCTCGGACATACTCGTGGACAACATCCTTGGGGATGTGGACTTTTTTCTCGATTGGCCCCGGGGTGTGTGGTCGCTCAGGCACCCCCAGTTCTTTATTTTGTTTCCGAAGTTCTATCTCCGCTAGTTGGCGCTCGTGCTCGAGCGTTATTTTTTTCTCCTCCAGCTCTCTCTGTCTCTGCTTCTCTTCTCGTTCATCTCGGAGCCGCATATGCTCGAGGTTGAGTTTCTGTTCAGCTAACTTGAGTTCCCCATCCATCTTGAGTCGTGCCATTTCCAACTCGTGCAATCTGGTTCTTTCTCTTTCTCGGATCTCCTCCTGCGAGGGGCCCGTTCCCCGCTCCTCGGGAGCCGTGGCGTTCCCCTCTGGTGTGATGCTGCTTTGGTCGGAGGGTCCGGCGACCCCAGTTTCTGTCCACGACTCTAGGGCGTGCTTTAGATCATCCTTGGTACTCAGGCCGGTGGTAGCAATGCCAAGTTCTATGCAGAATTGTCTCAGTTCGCGGTGGTTGTATTCTTCTAATTTATCCATTTGGAAATTCTCGGTGGAGCTGCTATCTTTGGCTGACATCGTGTTTTTGTCGTGGGGTGAGCTACTCTCTGTACGATTACGCGTTGATTCGGATCGCGCCGCTGGCCACCAATGTTAGAAAGGGTAGATGGACCGGGAGGGTTGGCCGGGGTCAGGAGGAGAGGTCTCCGGGGAGAGCCGTCTCCAGCGATCGTACAGACAAGTAACTTCCCCCTCACAGACAGATACCACACACGGATAAGGTTCAGTGTTCTTTATAAGCACTTCTTAAGGTACGGTTGAATGGTACAAGGAGGTCTGGACTCAGGGGTCCCCTCGATTCAAGTCTCTCAAAGCAGGGTAAGGGGTAGCGGGACAGTCTGTCTACCAGTCAGGTAGTTCGGATGAGATGATGACTAGCTCACAATCCTCGAGCTTGGTGGCTTAGTTGGTACGGGCCGCGGCAGCGCCGGCAGGTCCCGGTTGAGATGGTCGGTACACGGTCCACGGCAGTGCCAGCAGGTCCCGGAAAGATGGTCGATGTACGGTCCGCGGCAGCGCCAGCAGGTCCCGGTGAGGATGGTCGTTACAACGGGCCGCGGCAGCGCCAGCAGGTCCCGACGAGGATGGTCGTTACAACGGGCCGCGGCAGCGCCAGCAGGTCCCGACGAGGATGGTCGTTACAACGGGCCGCGGCAGCGCCAGCAGGTCCCGACGAGGATGGATGTTGCAGAAGGCCGCGGCAGCGCCAGCAGGCAGGACGATGGTTCACAAGAGCGGGCTATGGCAGCGCCAGTAGTCCGTCAAGGCTGAGTTCTCTCGGTGTCTCTCGACTCCAGGATACAACTGCCTTCCTGCTCCGGAGTTGCCCCAGTTATAGGGCAGGCGCCCTTTGATGTCCGGACCCTCGCACTTGGAGGTCGGAGGGCCCGGGATGAAGGTGTCCAGACACCCAGCAGGGGGTGGAGCCAGCGCCTGGGGGAGCTGGAGGCGATCGGCACCTGGCGGGGGAAGAGCTCTTGACACTTCGTCCTCCCATTGACCTGCCAAGTGGTCCGCTCACCTCCTGGGTGGATGGTGGTGCCGGGATGTCGGGGCCGGCCAGGCCCGGGGTTAGGGTCGGGGCGAGGCCACGCGGCCTCGTGGTGCAGGGCCCAAGATGGCGGCTTGAACCGGCCGGGGGAGCCGGTGGGGCTGGGCCCCGTGATGAGTAGAGGTCCGAGGGCAGAAGATCCGTCGGGAGACGGGGTACAGGTGCTTTTCGTGGGTTATGCCTGGTGGGCCGGAGCTCGGGCCCTGTCGTGCGGGGAGGGAGCAAGCCCTTCGTGTGGCCTGTCCAACAGAGCGATACAAGAAAGGGGACAGACCACGCAGATCTAGAAAGACAATACTAAATTGTGTTACAATTGAACACGTAGTGATGTGTGGAGCAATGCGAATTAATTTAGTACCATTTACACATAGGCAATAAAAAGTGACACATCCATTATGAACCGAAATGAAGTATGGGAAGGATTAGCATTAAGCGAAATAATAGATGATGGAAAAAACAGTGAGACAAGAATGCGATGGATTAGCATTAAGCGAAATAATAGATGATAGAAAAAATGAGACAACGATAGGACAGTAAGTGAAGGATTTGGCAACTAAATACAGTATTTATAAGAAATTATTGCACTTGCAATTAAGTACGTATTAGTACAAAGTTTTAAGTTGTGCAATAAATATTGTAAGGAGAGAAGGCAAAAAACACAAGGTGGTACAAAGCGGTAAGATGATAGGCACCACTAACAAGCAACAACCACTCACATAAACAACGGGTCAATAGTGAATAAAACTTGGCGTTAATTTGAAAGTTCTAGGTGTCAGATGAGGTAAGTTCAATCCTCGCTGCGGTTCAGGCCTTGCTTGATGCTGTCAGTGCGAATGATCATTCTGAGTTCTTCTTTATTCAGGATTTTAGCGATATCTCCACCTCTTGGCGGCTGTTTGATGCATTTGAGCACTGTCCATTGAATGTCATCATCTTTGTGCCCCATTTCAATGAAATGTTCAACAAGGGGGGCATTGGGAGTTTTACAACGTACTCTGCTTCTGTGTTGGCCAATCCGCAGTTTCACCCTCTCTGTGGTCTGGCCGATGTAGATCTTGTTGCATGGGCAAGAGATTAAATAAATAACATTGCTCGTATTATAGTTAGAGAAGGATTTTAGAGCGATAGAGACATTGTTGAATACAAAGTTTTTACATTCCATGGTAGTGCTGCAAACATTGCAGTTGCCGCATTTGGCATGTCCAATAAGAGGGTCTAGCCCCCAGTGTGCGTCAAGAGTTGTCATGGGTGGGGGGGAGGTAAAGCGGCTCTTACTAAATGGTCCTTTAGATTCTGATTCTTTCGGAAGGCAAAACTAGGTCTCTCTATTGAAAGAATGCCTGCATTGACCACAGGCCAATGTTGCAGAATGGATTTGCGAATTTGATTCGATGCAGGGGAAAAGGTGGTGACGCAGACTAGGCGGCTAGAGTTTGTTTTGGCTTTGGGTGACAGTAGAACCTCCCTTGGGCAATACCAAGCACGTTTTTGTGCATTTCGTACCAATCTTTTGGGATAGCCTCGGGCTCTGAGTTTGTTGGTGAGAGTGAGGGCCTCAGAGAAGTAGTCATCCTTGGAGAAGCAATTCCGTCTAATACGGAGAAATTGTGAATACGGTAGGGAGTCTCTGAGAGCTCGGGGGTGATGACTTTCATATCTGAGTAATGTGTTTCTCTCTGTACTTTTTCTGTATAGTTTGGTGAGTAATGCACCATTGGAATGGTATATGGTTAAGTCAAGAAATGAGATATGTGATCTATCACAGGTGTTGGTGAAGTTAAGGCCAGAACAATTATTATTGAGCCAGTGATTGAATTGGGAAAGTGTGGCCTCATTTTGATTCCATATAAGGAAAATATCGTCGATGTACCGACGCCACATAGTAATACCTGACACAAATGGGTTGGTGGTATTAAGGATAGTAGTTGTTTCTAGATGATCCATGTAGAGGATCGCTAGATTAGGAGCAAAAACTGCGCCCATCGACGTACCTTTAACTTGCTGATAGTATTCATTCTCAAAAGTGAAAAAATTGTGGGTCAGGCAAAGTTCAAGTAACTGAATGATGAAGAGTGTGGGGACTGGGTGGGGGCGCGGTCTTGAGTCCAAGATCCCTTGGATCACGAGAAGTGCTGGGATTTGTGAAATATTAGTCTAGAGTGATTCTACATCCATGGTGCAAAACCTGGGGCCAGATGTACGACCGCAAGACTTAGCAACTCGCAATTTACACCAAATTGCAACTCGCAAATTGCGAGTCTCTAAATTCAATGTACAAATACAACCATTCCCCAAATAGCGATTCGCAACTGACTTGCAATACTAAATAGCGATGATGCTAATTGGGACATGCTAAATGCTGTCAGATAGCGCACGCAGTTGAAAGCAGGCATTTTGCATGGCCAAATAGCGAGTGTGAACAGAAATTATTAAAAAAACACTTCCTGGTAGAGCAGAAGGACCCCAAACCAGGATGTGGTGTCCCTGGAGAATCCTGAACAAAATTAAAAGCACATGGCATGGTGCAGCAGCTCATTAGAACACTGATAGCCAAAGAGAGAACAGCACATCAAGATGGCCAGCCAAACAAGTGAGAAAGAAGGCAAAAAGAGGCTGCGCAAACTAAAGTTTTTTGAAAAGGAACTGGACAATATCATTAAAGAGTGCTGCAAATCCCAGCACTAAAAAACTCTGCGAGCAGAGTGACTTACCAGACTCCACTTCTGGTGGAACTCCACGGAGTGCTGCATAGTTTATCTGGCACTTTGCAGAGGCAATGGAGGGCATAAAAGCAATTATACCGCATAGATGAATAATGGGCTATGTGGAGATCAGAAGTTTCTCAGGCAGATAATAGTGCAATATCCTTTTGAAACAATAAGCCTTTTAGTCTGCGTAAAGTTTACTGGAGAAACAGTGACCTTTGGCCACAAAAGAACTTCCCAGGTTGAATGTGTGGGAGGATATAGGATATTCATACAACAGGTCACAACTTTGGTCTTGTGACTACATAGGGGACACCCAATTTTATGCACATCAACTCTGATCATTTAAAATGAAGTACCTTTCATTAGAAAACAACACAAATTCTGACTTTATCAATGGTGCGGGAACACCCTTCAAATAACATGCAAGGTTAGCCATGGACGCATTACAAACTCCATGGACTGCTATCTCTTTAGAGATTAAGGAGTGACCTAAAGAGGTTCCAAACTCATGTAGACAAAAAACCCTCTTTGTTCTCATGTATACATCTGTATTCAAGTTTTGTGTAAAAAACGTGCATCTACAGCTTCATATCTGCCTACTTGAAAATGTCTGAGACATGATGTGAAAAGAAACCCTGAAATGAAAAGAGAAATGAAATGTGCTTGAGCCAGATGGCAGATGGTGTTCCAGAGACAGTAAAAGTACATTTTCCTAAACCCTCAATATTAAGCATAGTGTAGGTTGTTTCTTTTCTAGCCATTATTTTTAGGAGTGGTAGAAAGATGTATTTGCGGAACTGATGGAATTTTGCCCACTTAGCTTTATGCTTTGGACCTGGAGTTCCAGCCAAAATGTCACCAACCGCTGCATGGTCAGAGTCTTTTCTCCCATGAAACTCACCAACTGTAACTTGAAGAGCAACAATTGGCGTCCCCTATTGCAATTTTGGGTACTAGGAGGGCACCTGGTGAGATTTTCTCACGGCGAACAGTGGCAGACATTTGCGACCATTAGCAGTGAAAAAGATGGCACCCGAGTAGAAAATCCACTCAAGCAGCAGCAAAATGAACTCAAGGAGCAGCGCTCTCCGGCATGCAAATCAAAATCAGCGCAAGCCACGCGACTTGCCAATTTCCACCCATTCAAGGCGTCCGTGGAGTATTCCTGTAAGTTCACAAAATTCTGTGGAGTGAAACTACGCCATTTCACCCACCTCTGATGATTTTCTGCACACTTGTCAAACTATAAGGCAAAGCAATTCAGCTTCATTCAAATAATTCCATGACACTTAATTCGATTTTAAAATGTGCAACATCCAACTCAATTGTAAAATAGACCTCAACTAACTCTGGACACGTTAAACATAGACATGTCATTTTTGTGTGACATTTAACGCAGATGAAACAATATTATTTAATGAATAATTACGAGTTGACAATATAGTCATGCCATTGTCGATAACAGCTAAAGCTCTTTCCAAATTTTCCTTATGAATTTTTCTTAATTGGTTAGCAGCTTCTTGTTGAGAAACTTTCCAAATTTCATTATAAATGGCATATATAAAGGGGCCGATTCCGATCCTGTAAAAAGGCTGTACGAATTGTTGTACGGAGCGTTTTCTCCATACGACTCGTACCCGGTAAACTCATCTTACAACCTAGGAAGTACGATTCGTACAGAAAGCCTTTTTCTGTACGAATCGTACAAAAGACAATACGGCTTAAAAAAAACAACGATTCTGATCCGGAACTGCTTGTACGCAATGTCCGGACGTATTTAAGCATCGGTTTCCAGCCCAGCAAGTACGATTCATCACTACGTACGTCTCTTTGATTACGGGAGCGAAAAACAGCCAGGAAAGCAGAATCCTACAAACGGAGCCCCGGTACGCGATGTACACGCCATGAACCCCGTCGTACGTGTCATCCCGGTCCTCTTGGCCTACGACCTGGTGCACCGCACCCAACACACACGCCGCAGAAGGTGAGAACAACAACCAGGGGCCAGGGTGGGGGTGAGGGGCAGGAAACATACTCCATACTCAAACCCAAACCCATAATATGGAGGCCATACATTACCACCAGGGTCTGGTCACTTGGGGGGGGCATGTCCAGCAACCACTGCGTACCACAACAACAGAAGTTGACGTGTACGGTGCGTACCACACGTACCCCTATGGCACCATTAGAACAGTGATACGGACCGTACACACGCAATGAATGCGTGGGTACGGTGTGTACCACACGTACCCCTACAGCACAGTACAACAGTGATATGGACCGTGCACATGCAATGAATGCGTGGGTACGGTGTGTACCACACGTACCCCTATGGGACATTAGAACAGTGATATGGACCGTACACACGCAATGAATGCTTGGGTATAGTGCGTACCACACGTACCCCTACGGCACCATTAGAACAGTGATACGGACCGTACACACACAATGAATGCGTGGGTACGGTGCGTACCACATGTACCCCTACGGCACCATAGAACAGTGATATGGACCGTACACATGCAATAAATGTGTGGGTACGGTGCGTACCACACGTGCCCCTACGGCACCATTCGAACAGTGATACGGACGGTACACATGCAATGAATGCGTGGGTACAGTGCGTACCACACGTACCCCTACGGCACCATAGAACAGTGATACGGACCGCACACACGCAATGAATGCGTGGGTACGGTGTGTACCACACATACCCCTACGGCACCATAGAACAGTGATACGGACCGTACACACGCAATGAATGCGTGGGTACGGTGCGTACCACACGTACCCCTACGGCACCATAGAACAGTGAAACAGACCGTACACACGCAATGAATGCGTGCGTACGGTGCGTACCACACGTACCCCTACGGCACCATTAGAACAGTGATACGGACCGTACACACGCAATGCATGCGTGGGTACGGTGCGTGTCACACGTACCCCAGTATGGCAGCAGTACATTTGGGATACGAGGCGTACACACGCCAGGAATGTGGGCTTAGAGGACTGGCCCAGCATGTTACCTTCATATTGGTGTTTGTGTAGGTCCAGGCCAGCAGTGTACAGCTCCAAGGGGGTGCGTGGGTGGGTGCATATGACTCCCAGCAGTGGACAGACACATGAGGGGTGGGTGCATATGACGCCCAACAGTGTCCAGACATATGAGGGGTGGGTGTAGAGGGCTCACAGCAGTGTCCAGACATATGAGGGGTGGGTGCATATGACTCCCAGCAGTGGCCTGACATATGAGGGGTGGGTGCATATGACTCCCAGCAGTGTCCAGACATATGAGGGGTGGGTGCATATGACTCCCAGCAGTGTCCAGACATATGAGGGGTGGGTGCATATGACTCCCAGCAGTGGCCTGAAATATGAGGGGTGGGTGCAGAGGACTCATAGCAGTGTCCAAACATATGAGGGGTGGGTGCATATTACTCCCAGCAGTGGCCTGCAATATGAGGGGTGGGTGCAGAGGACTCACAGCAGTGTCCAGACATATGAGGGGTGGGTGCATATGACTCCCAGCAGTGGCCTGCAGTATGAGGGGTGGGTGCAGAGGACTCCCAGCAGTGTCCAGACATATGAGGGGTGGGTGCAGAGGACTCACAGCAGTGTCCAGACTTATGAGGGGTGGGTGCATACGACTCCCAGCAGTGGCCTGCAATATGAGGGGTGGGTGCAGAGGACTCCCAGCAGTGTCCAGACATTTGAGGGGTGGGTGTATATGACTCCCAGCAGTGGCCTGCAAAATGAGGGGTGGGTGCAGAGGACTCACAACAGTGTCCAGACATATGAGCGGTGGGTGCATATGACTCCCAGCAGTGGCCTGCAATATGAGGGGTGGGTGCAGAGGACTCCCAGCAGTGTCCAGACATATGAGGGGTGGGTGCAGAGGACTCACAGCAGTGTCCAGACATATGAGGGGTGGGTGCATATGATTCCCAGCAGTGGCCTGACATATGAGGGGTGGGTGCAGAGGACTCACAGCAGTGTCCAGACATATGACGGGTGGGTGCATATGACTCCCAGCAGTGGCCTGCAATATGAGGGGTGGGTGCAGAGGACTCCCAGCAGTGTCCAGACATATGATGGGTGGGTGCAAATGACTCCCAGCAGTGTCCAGACATATGAGGGGTGGGTGTATATGACTCCCAGCAGTGGCCTGCAATATGAGGGGTGGGTGCATATGACTCCCAGCAGCGTCCAGACATATGAGGGGTGGGTGCAGAGGACTCCCAGCAGTGGACAGATATATGAGGGGTGGGTTCAGAGGACTCCCAGCAGTGGCCTGCAATACGAGGGATGGGTGCAGAGGACTCCCAGCAGTGGACAATGATATGGGGGGGTGTACATCAGTATCAGATGACCACATCTACATGGTGGTATGGACACATCCCTAAATTTGGACTATGATGATAGTGCTATTACAACACATCACTGACAGCAGTGTCCCACTCCCAGGAGGATGGATGTATTTCACACACTGCATGACACACCACATGTGGGTGTGAGGACATATAACACATGCATACCGACCCATGGCGGATGCAGCACAATACACACCCTGATTTCATGCCAACAGACTGTATAGTCATGTAACTGCATACAAAACTAAGATAGCCAAAGGGAACACACTCTGTCACGCACATCCCAGGAGTGATAGGAATGTTCAGGTGCTGGTCCAGCCACCAAGATGTTGTCTCTCATGGAAGGAATAGGGTTCAATTCCACTAGATACAATGCCCACAATTGTGAGTCAGGTGCCCAAATACCCTGCATAACAAGTATCATTTGTGTGGTAGGCCGTAATTACACACATGCATAGTGCTGAACAGGGACAATTTGTCCCTGACGGCATTCCTACATACCCAAAATACAAGTACAGTGACTAGCAAGGATGGCACAGACGATTCAGCAGGAGACATCGGTGAGCAGGCATGGCCATTGTTGAAGGGATCCGTCACCAACAAAGGAAATGTTGACACAGGTCAGCACAACAATTGTGCAACTGTTTGCAGGGAAGATGCAGGTGCCACAGAGGAAGGAACACTCCTTGGGACAATGTCTCCAAACAAAATGAACACACTCTACCAATGATTCTTTGCAGAGACATAGTGATGGCAAACAGATACCATGGTCCACCTCATGACCATCATACAAAAAAATGTCTCAGAACCCTAACACATTACTAGAACACCAACTCCAGGAGCCTCATCACATCACCTACATCAAGTACCTGAAATGCAATAGTGTTGAAAGTAAAAGAAAAGGCTTTATTCAGCCTGCACAAAGTAACCTCAAGGTTTGTCGACCGGGGGGGCATCATCAGTGGCAGTACCAGGCACCGCATGGACAGGAGGGGGATGGGTAGGTGTGGTGGGTGCAGGGGTGGACGTCTCCACCACAGGGGGTGGGGTAGTGCCAAAGGTGGAGGTGAGCGCGGCACTGCACACTGCTGCTAGGACGTCCATCCTAACCCCTTCACCTGAAGATCCCCCAGGGCCAACGGAGGGTGTGGTGGGTGAGGGATGGGCTGCAGCGCTCTTGGGGGAGGGGGTGGACATGGTGGGGGGCTCAACTCCTGCGCCCGGGGACTTCCTCGCCCGCTTGTTGGGTGGTGGCTCAGTGGGGGCTAGGTCCAGCTCACCCATATAAATCTCCTTGGGTGAGTGTTTGGCAGGGGAGCTAAGGAGAGTGGTTTTGGAGGAACAGGGTTGTGAGGACTGCAGACTGTGGCTGTGGCTGCGTGTATGTCGTTTGCCCCTAGACCCTGTGGGTGTGCCCACATCCCCCTGAGTGTGCGTGCCAGGATGTGTGCGCTGTGCCTTACTTGGGGGTGTGCTGGATGTGTTTGGTGGGGTGCGTGCCATTGACTGTCTGGGTGTGCGTTGGGCAGGCATGGGAGAGTGCAGTGTGGATGGGTCCGGGGTAGGGGGGGACGGAGCGCTGCAGGACAGTAACTGCTGCCGTCAGTGAAGAGTCCATGGACCGCAGAATCCTGCGTTGGTCAGACATTGTTGCTGACATGCCCTCCATGAACGACACCACCTGTGTGAGCAGTTTAGTGTGGTCATGGAGGACATTCAGCACTGATGCCTGCCTAACCTGCAAGTGCCGCAGGATGTCCACAGACTCTTCACTGAGGGCAGCAGGGGTGACAGGGGCAGGGGGTATGGTGCCTGGGCCGAAGGAGACATGGTGGATCTCTGCACGGGCAGGAGGGACGGGAGCAACTGGGAGGGTGGAGAATGTAATGGAGGAGGCGGGGACAGATGTGGCGATGTTGCTAGTTGGTGTTCCAGCCTCTATCTCCTCAAGGAGGTCAGCGTCGGACCCGTCGGCGTCGTAGCTGCTCTCGCCTCCAGACAGGTCCTCTGACTCACTCCCCTCGCCCTCCGTGCCACTGGCTCCTGCTGACTCCACAGCACTGGTGGCACTGTCGCTGGGTCCCTCCTCCAGGTCCATGCAGGTGTCTCCCTCAGTTGCGGATGATGATGCTGTAGGCAAGGAGAAGAAACCGAAATGCATCAGTCACCTGTATACATCTGAGACATGAGCACAAAAACAATTGGTCACAGTGCATATCCGGCAATGCATCATGAGTAACAGCTAGATTACTCCGCACTTATGTAAGCCCTGTACTGCCCAGTTGGTAGACCCACTATGCCACTTGGACACCAGGAAAAAAAGAACACACCAGGCCACAACTTGAATGAGAAATACACTGAGAAGCTAGTGTCTGTGAAGCGGTGAGCACAACAATACAATGAAGTCATGCCACCTCTTGTTTACCCTGAAAGAAACAGTAGTGGTGCACCCAAGGTAAACTAACACACCTCAATACTCAAGGTGTCACACACTCAGAGACCTGTAAGTACTTTGGAACACAAAACGAAAAAATGTTTTTACCTTGGGACTCACAATACTTTACACAATCAACATGTTTTGAATGTGGCAATTCGCCATCTCGTGAAAAGAACACTCATGTGCCTGCATGAAATATGTTGCACAAGGCAGTGCACACAAAAGTACATTTACACTGTCATTGAAGAAGCTGGCACCTTTTCTAAGAAGCCACAGTTAGAAATAAATGGTGTTGCAGAAAGTACATATACATGGGCCTACGGAGGTCTTGATGTCTTGAGACTCGTTAGTTTGTATCACCAACAACAAAGGAGTCTCACAAAATCAAGACCACTGTGGGAACATGTATATAGAGAATCTGCAACACCATTTAATTCTACCAGTGGCTCCTTTGGTTTTTGCTTTGTTCGCCATAAGTTGGCAGGGTATGCTCAGACGTGAGTCCCTTGCTCACTTTGCCACTGGATTCAAGCAAGCCTGGCTGAAGACGGCTGGAATGCCAGAAACCGGTCCTAGGAAGCTTGTTTCCGGTCCAGCGAAGACATGGCTAGGCAGTTCGGGCTGGACTGTTCCCATGAGGCACAGGGTCAGACTGATTTGCATATGGCCATGTCTGAACTGGGGTGGCAGAGTGGGCTAAAGAACGGTGATGGATTAAACCCAGATCAGTTGACTGGGGGTGAGTGCTTGCAATGTTCAACACTCCGTCCATCATTTCCTTTGGTTTTTGCTTTGTTCGCCATAAGTTGGCAGGGTATGCTCAGACGTGAGTCCCTTGCTCACTTTGCCACTGGATTCAAGCAAGCCTGGCTGAAGACGGCTGGAATGCCAGAAACCGGTCCTAGGAAGCTTTGTTCCGGTCCAGGGAAGACATGGCTAGGCAGTTCGGGCTGGACTGTTCCCATGAGGCACAGGGTCAGACTGATTTGCATATGGCCATGTCTGAACTGGGGTGGCAGAGTGGGCTAAAGAACGGTGATGGATTAAACCCAGATCAGTTGACTGGGGGTGAGTGCTTGCAATGTTCAACACTCCGTCCATCATTTCCTTTGGTTTTTGCTTTGTTCGCCATAAGTTGGCAGGGTATGCTCAGACGTGAGTCCCTTGCTCACTTTGCCACTGGATTCAAGCAAGCCTGGCTGAAGACGGCTGGAATGCCAGAAACCGGTCCTAGGAAGCTTGTTTCCGGTCCAGGGAAGACATGGCTAGGCAGTTCGGGCTGGACTGTTCCCATGAGGCACAGGGTCAGACTGATTTGCATATGGCCATGTCTGAACTGGGGTGGCAGAGTGGGCTAAAGAACGGTGATGGATTAAACCCAGATCATTTGACTGGGGGTGAGTGCTTGCAATGTTCAACACTCCGTCCATCATTTCCTTTGGTTTTTGCTTTGTTCGCAATAAGTTGGCAGGGTATGCTCAGACGTGAGTCCCTTGCTCACTTTGCCACTGGATTCAAGCAAGCCTGGCTGAAGACGGCTGGAATGCCAGAAACCGGTCCTAGGAAGCTTGTTTCCGGTCCAGGGAAGACATGGCTAGGCAGTTCGGGCTGGACTGTTCCCATGAGGCACAGGGTCAGACTGATTTGCATATGGCCATGTCTGAACTGGGGTGGCAGAGTGGGCTAAAGAACGGTGATGGATTAAACCCAGATCAGTTGACTGGGGGTGAGTGCTTGCAATGTTCAACACTCCGTCCATCATTTCCTTTGGTTTTTGCTTTGTTCGCCATAAGTTGGCAGGGTATGCTCAGACGTGAGTCCCTTGCTCACTTTGCCACTGGATTCAAGCAAGCCTGGCTGAAGACGGCTGGAATGCCAGAAACCGGTCCTAGGAAGCTTGTTTCCGGTCCAGGGAAGACATGGCTAGGCAGTTCGGGCTGGACTGTTCCCATGAGGCACAGGGTCAGACTGATTTGCATATGGCCATGTCTGAACTGGGGTGGCAGAGTGGGCTAAAGAACGGTGATGGATTAAACCCAGATCAGTTGACTGGGGGTGAGTGCTTGCAATGTTCAACACTCCGTCCATCATTTCCTTTGGTTTTTTCTTTGAAAAAGTGCCAGCGTGTTCCATGAAAGTGGAAATGTTGTTTGGTGTGCACTTCCTTGGGAGACTTTTTTCATGCAGGCACATCAGTGTTCTTAACACAAATCATCAAATTTCCACATTTAAAACATGAAGAACTGTTGACAAGTGCTGTGAGTGCCAAGGTACAATTTTTTTGGTAAACAACCTTTACAACGCAACTTTTACAACGCACTACACTTACAACGCTATTTTTACAACGCAACATCCACTACAACGCATTCCATTACATCGCATGACACTACAACGCATTTTTAGAAACTACCTTTACAACGCATTCCATTACATCGCATACTACCTTTACAACGCATACCATTACAACGCATAATATTACATTAAAACCCCTACACTATCCAACACTTACCCTACTGTTGCACCCCCTGGAGTTAGAATAGTAATTTTTACCCCCATACTATCCAACACTTACCCTACTGTTGCACCCCCTGGAGTTAGAATAGTAATTTTTACCCCTATACTATCCAACACTTACCCTACTGTTGCACCCCCTGGAGTTAGAATAGTAATTTTTACCCCTATACTATCCAACACTTACCCTACTGTTGCACCCCCTGGAGTTAGAATAGTAATTTTTACCCCTATACTATCCAACACTTACCCTACTGTTGCACCCCCTGGAGTTAGAATAGTAATTTTTACCCCTATACTATCCAACACTTACCCTACTGTTGCACCCCCTGGAGTAAGAATAGTAATTTTTACCCCTATACTATCCAACACTTACCCTACTGTTGCACCCCCTGGAGTAAGAATAGTAATTTTTACCCCTATACTATCCAATACTTACCTTAAATGCAATGTAATATTATGCGTTGTAATGGTATGCGTTGTAAAGGTAGTATGCGATGTAATGGAATGCGTTGTAAAGGTAGTTTTTAAAAATGCGTTGTAGTGTCATGCGATGTAATGGAATGCGTTGTAAAAGTGTGCGTTGTAACGACATACATCCAATTTTTTTAGAGTAACAACTTGAATTATGTCAGTTGTCACATGGCCTTCCGTCACATGATTACACAGCTGGCTACACATATGACCTACTGCCTGTCATCTGGAGTGGCACATATGTCCACACCCAGGACAATGCATAAGCTAATGGGCCTGCAATTGGGTCGTAAAAAAGCCTAGCTGTACTGTGGGGACACCCGCATGGCAAGCCAGAATGTACACACAGATGTCAACACACAAAGTCCAAACTGCGTTGCTTCTGAACCACACACAGGTGCCAAAAATGTATGAGCAGGATTCATGTTTGTAAAAATTGACACAGGCTGCAAAGCACAAACATTAAGCACTGGCCAGCATCACAGGGGCACTGCACAGTGATTTTTGTACAGCCAATTCTCACACACAAGTCAGACCTGGCAATGAAAAATCAGGGTTGCGCATGTATGCCTCTCCCGCACACCCCCCATACCTGAGTCTATGTGATTGATACAGATCAAGAAGTGACTCCTCTTATTCAGGGTTACAATAACTCTGCAGGAAAAATTGCTTCATTTACAAAACATCACCTCGTGGGGTTGGCAACACATATTTGTGACAAACAACCATCAACAGATTGTTGTGAATAGCCACACAGTCACTGCCCAGTGTGAGTATGCACAAGCAAAATGGTGTATCCCTGTCCAGTGGACACATGTAGCACACATTTTAAAAATACAAACTAGGCCAGGGAACAATGCCACAGAGGCAGACCTATGCTGAACCCACAGAGAATGTGCACAGTGTTGGATGACACACATGATTAGGAGGCCAGGGTGTCTCAGGGGACTGTAGTGGGCACACTGCTCCGTGGTCCTGGAATGAGCTGACTGTACCATGTTCAACCGTCATGGCACTATGCATAACTCCCACTCATGCACATCATGTCTGAGGCCACAACATTGGTCATGCATGCTGCAAGGGTGTTCAGTTGAAACCTCACACTCCTATGTTGAGAATCATCATCAGTGACAACAAATATGAACCCCCAACATAGTGAACAGGTCATGGCACAGGCAAGGTACCAACACAAGTCACAGACCACCCTCCCACATGATACAGAAAGCAATGTGCACTTAGATTTACTGGCACCCTAGATGACCATGTGCAAATGTGATTACACACAGACCAGGGGACACATGTCAAGGAGGGGAAGGGATGAAAAAGAGCACCAGGTGACATTGGGGAACAAAAAATGCACTGCACATATAAACTCTGGGAGTGTATTCAGGTTACAGATCACTTCCAAAAGCTGGCGACACATAACACGACAAAAAGCCATGTACCTATCCCCTCCTTGCTGCAGTCTCTCCTGTAACTGCCTATCGAGGTCAGGGAAAACCACCGCCAGGACACGTCTCATGTGGGGGGTTAGGCGTCGGCGGCCACCGTGGGGGCGAGGACTGTCGAGCCCCAGCTGGATCCGGGCGATCCGCCGGGTCCAGCACTGGATGTCCTGCCACCTCTTGCGGACCTGTGGCAGCCGCCGACTACGCTCCCCCTCAGATCTCACGGCCCTGACAATGTTGTTCCAGATCACCCCCTTCTCGTAGGCATTTACCTGTCAGGATGACAAAGTGACACAACATCAATACACCTGCTCCATGTCTCAGAGACACACATTTGAACATCTTTGAAATGTTGAACAGGGCATAGGATGCAGACAGGAATTACATCATACACAATAAGAAATTGGCCTGTGTGCAAGCCCCAATGCACTACATGGCATTGAAAGTCAACAGGTTGGCATGAGGGGTGCAACACACTCACTGATCATGCCATACACTGTGCAGCACATGCAACAGCAGGCTGATGGCCAGCACGTGCCAAGCAGTCACATGTCGCACTCCACTGACGCACCCTTAGCATACTAGTCAGACACACCCAAGCACAGATCACTCGCCTGTCATTGACAACTGCGGTTTCAACCCTCACTCTGCACATGTGCCACGTGCCAGTGGGGTGTCACAGGAGTCATGCTAGCTCTGCAAGTCAGACACACAGCACGGGTTACTTGTCACATCAGATGGGTTGATCTGTTGCCTCCTCCATGCAGCTGTGGTGCAACACTTCACATAGACACTCACCCACATGTAAAGGAACATTCACACATATCAATGTCCATGAGGTCATACACATCATTTGGACACTCTCACCACAGGTCCACTCAACTCATACACATCTGTGGGTACAGTCACCTGTCACACCGTGGGGACCACTGAATCACCTCAGGACAATATTAAAAAAGAGTCACCAAGGACTTGCCAGGCTGAATGTGTCATGCACTATGCACTGAAAGTCACAGTAAGCACAATGCAAGTGAGGAGTGCACACAGGAACTACATCATCCTCTGCATGAGAGACATCAGCATGTCCCCCCCCCCGAGACCCACTCTAAACAACATTGCATGTCTGTACCACCTGGACACAATATTGACAGTCACACAACAGGTGCCTAGGCAAAGGTAGTGGACTCAGCACTCACCTGCTCCCCTGGTCTTCCATACAGCTTGGTGTACTGTGGGAGGAGGCAGTCCAGCTAGGCCACATTCTCCTCCTGGGCGAATGGCTGGGCCCTCTCCACAGTACGTCACATGGTCCAGAGGAAGCAGAGACAGCAGCAGTGTGGTCGACTGGAAAGTTGTGCAGGCAAGTGCCCTCTCATGGGTGCTGGCTGCCTTATATTTTTCTTGCTGAGGGGCATTCATTTTGAGGAGTACATAGTGATTGG
This sequence comes from Triturus cristatus, assembly GCF_964204655.1. Taxonomy (NCBI): domain Eukaryota; kingdom Metazoa; phylum Chordata; class Amphibia; order Caudata; family Salamandridae; genus Triturus; species Triturus cristatus. Next base: position 34,942,878 of record NC_140593.1, on the reverse strand, counting down.
TCAGACTCATTAGCATCGTACGTTTACTCCAATCCCTTTAAACATACAACAACCACTTTGCAACATTGTACTTTGTGGCCAACTGACTGTTCCAGGACACCTGATCGACACTTTTCAACTGAAAACTCTGTCTCCATGACAACCAGCATGCATTTAGGGCCTAATACTTGTCCCTTGTGTGTCCCCTATGTAATTTTGAAATCCACACAGAGGTACGGTGCGTTTCACACATTCCCCTATGGCACCAGTTGTACAGTGCGTTTGACACGTACGTGTACGCACTAGAAGTACACGTATGTGTACACACTAGTAGTACACATACGTGTCAAACGCACTGTACTACTAGTGCATACCCGTACATGTACTACTAGTGCGTACCCGTACGTGTACTACTAGTGTGTACACATACGTGTACTACTAGTGTGTACACGTAAGTGTACACACTAGTAGTACACGTACGGGTACACACTAGTAGTACACGTACACACTAGTAGTACACGTATGGGTATGCACTAGTAGTACAGTGCGTTTGACCCGTACTTGTACTACTAGTGCGTACCCGTACGTGTACTACTAGTGCGTACATGTACGTGTACTACTAGTGTGTACACGTACGTGTACTCACTAGTATTACACGTATGGGTATGCACTAGTAGTACACGTACGGGTAAGCACTAGTGGTACACGTATGGGTACGCACTAGTAGTGTAGTGCGTTCGACCCATACGTGTACTACTAGTGTGTACCTGTACGTGTACTACTAGTGCGTACATGTATGTGTACTACTAGTATGTACACGTACGTGTACACACTAGTAGTACACATACGTGTACACACTAGGGGCCCGATTCACAGAACTAACTTAAGACAAAATCCTAAACTTACTACTTTTGGTATTCACAGAAGTTAGGATTTTGTCTTAATTTGTCTTAAGACAAACTTAAGACAGACTTAAGACAGTCTTAAGACAGACTTAAGTTAGGATTTTGTCTTAAGCTTGTCTTAAATCTGTCTTAAGTCTTTCTTAAGTCTATCTTAAGTTTGTCTTAAGTCTGTCTTAAGACTGTCTTAAGTCTGTCTTAAGTCAGTCTTAAGATTGTCTTAAAACAAACTTAAGACAAAATGCTAACTTCTGTGAATACCAAAAATCGGCCCCTAGTAGTACACGTACGCGTATTACTAGTGCGTACACGTATGTGTACTACTAGTGTGTACACATACGTGTACACACTAGTAGTACACGTACGTGTACGCAATAGTAGTACACATACGTGTCAAACACACTGTACTACTAGTGCGTACCCGTACATGTACTACTAGTGCGTACCCGTACGTGTACTACTAGTGCATACCCGTACGTGTACTACTAGTGTCTACACGTACATGTGCACACTAGTAGTTCGCGTACGTGTACGCACTAGTAGTACACGTACGTGTCAAATGCACTGTACTACTAGTGCGTACCCATACGTGTACTACTAGTGCGTATCCGTACGTGTACTACTAGTCTGTACACGTATGTGTACACACTAGTAGTACACGTATGTGTACGCACTAGTAGTACACGTATGTGTACGCACTAGTAGTACACGTACATGTCAAACGCACTGTACTACTAGTGCGTACCCGTACGTGTACTACTAGTGCGTACCTGTACGTGTACTACTGGTGTGTACACGTACGCGTACTACTAGTGTGTACACGTACATGTACGCACTAGTAGTACATATACGGGTACACACTAGTAGTAAACGTACATGTACACACTAGTAGTAAACGTACAGGTACGCACTAGTAGTACACGTACGGGTATGCATTTCACATGCTTACAATGGTAATACAGGCGTACACATGCCAGGAATGGAGGGCTACGAGCCGCACAAGGATGTCCATCAAGTACTTGTCATTGCATACATTCATGTGCAGGCCCTAGGTGTGGCAGCCAGTGATATTGCACAGGTCATCTCATCTAGTTGCACAATTGATGTGTGATGACCTTTGGACACATGTCATGTCTGATGGGGCACTATGTGGCACACATCACCTTGACACTTGCCACATGTGTGTCTGTAGTCCTACTGTGTCATGCACAGCAGCAGTGGGATGGCACAGTCACCAACACCCGCACCTGTCTCCTGATGCCAGGGACAGGGACACTCTATCAACTGACATGTCACGATCAGCGTGCCCCTTTGTGACTATTTCAGGTGTGTGTCATGTGTTCCCATTAGTTTGATGTCAGTGTCCCATCAACTGCATCTGCTGTTGGTGCATCCAACATGGGTCTGGGTGGAGATGGGCATGGAACACATCTACGCACACCATGCCACATGTGGATTCCCACGGCTGTAGGGTCTGTGTGCAACGGACATCATATTTTCCCAGTCATACATGTGTGCGTTGTCTCAATGGCTGTGTCTTTGTGTTGTCACGTGTACACCTTCATCGCACTGTGTTTGATATATACATTTGACATTCCATGTGACCTGTGCGTGTGCCTTGCAGTCAGCTGTCTGGATGAGGTGACATCCTTTCAATGCAGCTATGTGGTTGTGTGTCACTCAAGTGATATCTGTGGCTCTTCACTCAGACTGGCCCCCAGCTCATTTCAGGGCATGTCATGTAGACTTGACAATCAACAGGCCTATCTGGCTTTTTGTAGGAGTGCCAGAAAACTGGCATATGTGTCCTGTATGTATTGCACACACCCTACTCCATAGTTACCTGATATGTATTAGCAGTGTAGCATGTGCTATGTTCATTGACATTGATTTTGGCAGACTCTCAATCTTATTCTTACAAACAATCTCTTGCAGGGCACAGCCTGTCCCAAGAACAATGCCAGACTTGGGTGCCATGAGGGAACGTGCCTGCATCCGCCGTTACAGATTCACTCGCCAGTTGATTGTGGACTTGACAGACAAGCTGGCATCACACCTCCAACCACGACACAGGTATCCTACTACGCTGACCCCCAAGATGAAGGTGATGTCAGCCCTACATTTTTTTGCCACAGGTACGTTTCAATTGACCATAGCTGATGTGGGTGGGATGTCACAGACAATGTTCAGCTGTGTCCTGCGTGATGTTTTAGCAGCCATGTTGGAGCACCTTGATGAATTCATCAAATTTCCTACTCCTGAGGAGTTGACAGATGTCAAGGGTGATTTCTATGCCCTGGGAGGGATGCCCCATGTAATTGGGTCCATTGATGGTACACATGTGGCTTTGGTACCACCACAGGCACAGGAACAAGCCTATTGCAATAGAAAACATTACCACTCGATAAATGCCCTTGTGGTGTGTCTTGCTAACATGCTGATTTCCCATATCTGTGCACGTTTTCCAGGCTCAGCACAAGATGTCTACATCATGAGGCATAGCAGGGTGCCACAAATGATGCTGCAGCTGCACAACGAATGAGCATGTCTTGTTGGTGGGTATACTCTGTTTGTCCTGTGTGTTGCGGTATCTTTGGCTCTTACGGCATCTTCTGACCCACTTATTTACATGATGTTTCCATGTACGGGACTCTGGCTATCCCAACATGCCATGGATGCTGACACCTCTCTGCAACCCAAGAACAGCTGTAGATTACCGGTACAACAATGCACACAGGCAGACCAGGCAAGTGATTGAGAGGACGTTTAGACTCCTGAAGAGCCGATTCCGGTGCCTGGACAAGACAGGCGGGTCCCTCCCTTATGCTCCAGAGAAGGTGTGCCAAATCTTCCTCGTGTGCTGCATGCTGCACAACATGGCAGTTGAGAAGGCAGTGCCACTCATCCTGGATCCGAATGAGCAGGAACATCCACCCGTTGAGGATCAAGGGCTTGCTCACGAGGCTAGTGAGGAGGAGGAGGAGGATGATGATATCCGGAGTCAGCTCATACACAACTTCTTCTCATAATGGTGAGTCACTGGGTATGAGTGTGCAAGCTTGTAGCATTGAGTGGCATGTGTTGCAATTAGGGGTGGGCGGAATTACCGGAAGTGCCTTTCGCCAAATATCGCGAAACGGCACAAAATCTCCGCGATCTCGCGATATTTCGCGAGATCGCGGAGATTAGTGCTTCCGGTTGGGTGCCCTCGAGTCAGCTGTCCGTCATAGTGGGGGAAAGGGCGGGAAGACGATGCCCACCACTGGTGTGTGTGGCGGGGCTTCCATGCAGTTCACATGCCACTTGTTTAAAGGGCCAGAGACCGATCAGAGCAGCAGACGAGGAGACAGAACCTCCTGGTGTCAGGAACTACACAGGGATTGCGCTCGAGAAAGTCGTGGATGCACAGAGCTCAATTGAGGATCACAGCTAATTTTTGACGGGAGAGATAAGATAACTGGACTCGGAGTACTTTCTACTGGCTAATCAGTAAGTGCTACCTCGTTGGGTAAATGTATAGTGCTTTTCCTACACTACAGCTGCGTAAAGGGCCAGAAGAGTTGTCCACAGTGACCATGCGTGTCTTTAATGTTGCCACGGCGCCGACGGGCCCCGGGGTTCCGTGAGTCAGCTGTCCATCATAGTGGGGGAAAGGGCGGGAAGACGATGCCCACCGCTGGTGTGTGTGGCAGGGCTTCCATGCTGTTCACATGCCGCTTGTTTATAAAGGGCCAGAGACCGATCAGAGCAGCAGACGAGGAGACAGAACCTCCTGGCGTCAGGAGCTACACGGGGGTTGAGCTCGAGAAAGTCGTGGATGCACAGAGCTCCATCGAGGATCACAGCTAATTTTTGACGGTAGATGTGGGGAGAAAAGCACACCTGCCCAGCCTCGACCTAGCTTCTCCTGAATGTTTTGTGCTGATTAATGCGTTACTGAATTTGAGCTCCAACTCGGGCACCTGCTTTATTTATATCTGTAAGTGCTTCCTGTTGAGGTTTAATTTTTGTGACAGGAGCATCGTGCCATAATGAATCCTGTCCTGCACCTGCATATGTCCGTTCCAGTCGCGGATCGGAGAATTTCGACATTTTCTCGTTCCGCGCGGAACGCAAAAATGTCAAAATGTCGCAATTTCCGCTAGCGGAACGGAAATTCTCGCCCACCCCTAGTTGCAATGTGTGTGTCCAGCTGACTGAATGCAAAGTGATTTGATGTGTGTTCTGATGTGTCACTCGAGTGATGATGTCATACCATACAGTTTTGCGGAGAGACTTTCTTTGAAATTTACATGTGTCCAACATTGTACATGTTTTGTAAATGTCCATGTGTGCGGAGAGAATTGTTTTCGGTGACTTCTTGTGTGTCTGTCATTCCCAGGTTTTTGCACCTGTTGTCTGCTCTTGTCATCGTTGTCCTCCTGCTATTCCTCATGAGGATTGCAACGTGTGCTGAATCAGCGTTCCATGCACGGACATGTGGAAATGTCAGTTTGGGTAAGGATTGCAGCAAGGCTTTTTGGTGTTGGTACGGGTTGAGAATGTGTGGGCCTGCTTCTGTGCATGTTGTGGTAACATGCATACATGTCTTCTCACCATGGAGCATATAACATGTAGCATCACTCCCATGACATGATAGTCACCCTTCTTGACAGTCATCTGTAGTGGAGTGTGGCGTCTGATGAAGGCATCAATGTGTGTAAACCTTGCCTCTGAAACATTGCGGATGCTACAGGTGGACATAGTGTGGGACATCACAACAACAGGCTCTATGGGGAATTGCAGCCTCTCCGTGTGCAGCATGATCTGTTTGGCTCATCCCCCTAACTTGTGTGCCAGTTCATTGGTATTTACATAATCCGTGTTGGGAAGGGAGGGTCCAGTGTATGTCCCACATGTTCTGTCAACTGACCTGTGAGTCTGTTCATATGGATGCATTTCCCTTTGTGTGTGTATGTGGAATAAAGGTGTTCAGCACAATCCAAAGTGCCTCATCTCTGTCACTGCAGATCTCTTGCCACTTTGCATGTGTCATCTATGGCATAATTGTCAAAGATTGAGCATATATGTGTATGTGTACTTCGGCAACATGCATGCAGTTCTTCATGGCTAATAATATCTATTGTGCATGAAGTACCTGGTTGTGTATGTATTTGTGCAGCTTGCTCCCCACAACAGGACGTGAACGCCTGCTGATGGTGTGTCTCCTGTGCGCAGCTCCGCATTTTGTTGCCTGATCATGTGGCCGTCATTTTTGGACATTTGCCCGGAGTGACCCATGAGTAACCTGACACTCCTTCCTTCACATACACCTGTTGCACTGTGCCTTTCTGACCTCCTTGTCTTTGTGGGCTACTTTTTGCCTAATTTCTCACCCCTTCCACCTGCTGCTGCCTCACCTGCGGCACCGCCCCACCGAGTGCCCTGATTCTGCAACCCACCCACCTCCAAAATGCTCAGCCCTTCCCCCTCCACCCATTCTAAATGCAGCCAGCAGCTTTTCTGTGCCACTGTTGCGCCAACGCCGTGCCAAAGGCAGGACCGTCTGCACCTGCAACGTGCACAGTGCACAACCCTCTGGTCTTTGCATGACCCACGTCACACAACAGGCTCATGCTGCAGCCAAACTCCAAGCAATGTCCTCCAGACAATCATCCTATCTATCAGGCAACCCCTAAGCGCACACACGACACCTTCGCATGCTGAATGTGTAACTCCAACTGCCTACACAGCGCTGCCCAGCTTAACAGACCCTGTCAGAACAACCAGGTCATGCGCCTCCTACTCCACACCCGCTCCGTCCACCAGCACGCCATTGGACTCTGTTACCTCCTCAACACAACAGCCCCACACATCACCTTTATGACAGTAACCTGGACAAAAGCATCCTCAGCACACTACTTCTTCATTTCCATCTCAGACAGATCCAAGATCACCCGCAGGGATGGCAGCAACAATCCCGGAGGATGAATCACAATTTATTCACAAGTACTCCTTCAGAGTCACAAATCCGGTTTGCAGCAACTCCCTGGCAACCCTCAGAGTAACACTCATCTACAGATCTCCATGCCTACATCCACAATTCCGCTAAGCCATCAACACGTTCATCTGCACGCATGCCCTCACCTCCACAGGCTACATGTGGCTGGGGGCCAGTAACTTCTTGCTGGAGGAGAACCACACCACCATCCATCATTGGTCCATCAACATTTGAATCCACATCTCTGACAAGCAACACACTGTCCCACACCCCGCTACCGACACCCCAAAGATGCTTGATGTAAGTCACCACAGACAAGCTGTGTGGAACACTCGAAACAACACCACCGCCACACCCTGCAACCTCACGCACTGGATCAGCAACTGATCCAACAATCTTGCCACATTGACGGACTTTCCTGTGAAGCACAACAACAGTTAAGGCACCTGGGACAAGGCTGACCTACTGGACTCCTACATACCTAGCCGGACTCTTGTGCAAACCTTGCAACACAAAGAGCCATCATTTACCTAACAGCCCTGGAAAACACCACACACAGCCATCGCCAACACCTAGACACACGACATCAAGGAGCTCATCAGCATTGTGAGTGAACAGACAGCAGATCTCCATCCAAGACACCCCACCCTTGCAAGGCAGATCACATCCCTTGCAACTTTGTACCACTGCAAGCTGATAGCCATACACGACAGCCTTGGCACACAGAGGCAGACAGCACTATTATCAGCAGGACAAACCCCCCTCAGGTTCCGGACTCCCGTCAGCAGCAAGTACACAACCTGGGTCATGTGCACCATCCACTCTGGCTCTCCATCAGGCCCCTTCCCACACAACATCTCAACCACATCATTCCCCATCCTGGAAGCCCACGTCCAGCGCGTCATGAATGTCTCCTTTGAGTTTGCCACATTCCATGGGTGCTGGAGGCATGCAGAGACCCAGGCCCTTCTTAAACAACGGACGGCAGTACCGCAGGATCTCCTGGCACATCACTCTGCTTCCCTACCCAGCAAATGTCATCACGAAGACACTCAACAAGCAAATGACAAATTTCCTCCACGCAAACTGCTCCAGGCAACCGGCACCAGACCATCTTCCACAGTAATCACACCACTGCAACCGTCATCATTGCCACCACCAATGACAACTTTGACCTGCTCAACAATGGTGAGCCCACCCCCCTTGACCTCACAACGGCATTCTACATCATGTGCTACCACACTGTCAGCTAACACATCTCCAACACTGGTATCCAGAGGAGGGCCCAGGATTAAATCAGAAAGTAGATCAACAGCAAGGCACAGGGAGTCTGCCTCCACCCTGCAGCATGTAGTACACTAGGCTCATCTGGCCCATGCCCCAGGGCTCTTCTTTCAGCGTGACGATCTTCAATGTCTCCATGACCCCCCTCTCCACCATCACATGCGCACACAACCTCATCATCATCTCGTATGCCATTGACACCCAGCTGCTCCTCAAACTCACCAAAGACCCAGCCATTGCCAGATCCAAACTTCAAGAAGGCATGAGATCCGTTGACGAATGGCTGAACATCAACCACCTGAGGCTGGACTTGGACAGGACTGAGGTCATCATCTGAGGATTGTCCCCTTATGGCTGGGTCAACACCTTGTGTCCCACTGGACTGGGCACTGCACCAGCACCCAGTGGCCAAGCACGCAAGCTGGTGTTCATCATGGACCCATCGCTCACAATTACCATGCAACTCACCACCATCTGTACCTCATGCTGCAACACCCTCCACATGCTGCAAATGATCCACAGATAGATCCACTCCAAGGCAAGACAGACCGTCCCCCAGGTCCACGACACCATCCGGCTCAACTACAGCACCAGCCTCTACATAGAACAATAGCAAAACTGCAGGAGAACTTGTCCACATCCAGGGTGCATCCGCACACCTCATCTTCAACATCCCCCGCCCCAGCCACATCAACGTCCACCTGAGATAGATACATTGGCTCACTGTCTGCTGCTGGATCACCTTCAGACTCCTCAACCACACTCAGGAGGCAGTCCACAACCCCAGACCCAAAACCGACCTTGGACGTCTGTCATCCAACACCCAGTTGGCCCAACTCAATGCAGCCCACCCTGGGCACATCAACATGACCCATGACCTCTACACATGCATGCTACTCTTCCAAATTGGTCTGTCTGAGCAGTATTGCAAGCCCCCCCTAAGCAGCTTGAGGCCATCACTGGTGACTATTGGGCTCCATGTCTGTATTTAGTGATACATTGTGAGTCATGTGTGTCCTCGACCGGACTCAGACCCAAGTGTATGGATGGCTGGAGTTAGTTCCACACTCAGGCATACTTTGACATATCCCCACACGTATGTTGTGGACTCATGCTAAATGAGTGCAACATAAAAGTTCAAGTATTCATTTTTTAATTAAAGCTTTGGGGCGTGATTTGTGCACAGAAAAAGGTGCAATGCAGGGACCATAGAATCCAAAGTTCACAGGGGGAGATGGGATCCTTGCCATTTGAAGTCATCAGAGTCCAGACCACAGTGTTTGGCATCATTGGTCAGACTGTGACCAGCAGGTCCATGTGGCAGATGATGTCAGTCAATGAGGTGATGCTGTCGCACATGAAGGCCAGGTGCCAGGCCAGGTGACCTGGGAGATGTGGATGGGCCACTGCCTCTCATGGTCTTTTCCGTGGATGACCCACCTTCCTCACGGGACCCTCAGATGCAGGCCTTGACGATGCTTGGGACGTTCCGTCAGATGAATCCTCCTCCTCCTCCCTCCCTGTGGCTGGTGGTGGTCTGTGCCTGGTGGCACAGGGAGGGTTGCCCATGTTGTCGGCGATCCGACGGAGTGAATGGCTTATGTTCCTTTGCACCGCCAGAAGCTCAACAAGTCTTGCCTCCATCCGTCCTTGGTGTTCTTGTTGACTGGCTTGTTGCTCGGCCTGCTGGTTCTTGATCTCTGTGAGGGTCATCACTACCTGGCTGAACTCCCTCGTGTCACGCCGGTATGCATCCATGATGTTGTGTATGTGGGACATACAGGTCCCTTCAGCTGGCTGGTCAGGTTCTCGCCTCCGCCTGCCTCCACTCCCACCACCCCTGCCCACATGAGCCTGGCCTGCCGTTGTGGGCACATGGGTTCTACGGGACCCCTGAGGAATGGCAGTGGCAGTGTTGTCTGCCTCCTCCTGGGTGCCCGCCGCACCTTGTCCCTCCTGGTCAGACTGGCTCAGTTGTTCACTGCGGCAGGGCTCCTCGGTGTATCCTGAGATGTGGCAGGAATGGGGGTGGTGGTTGGCACGGATGTTCCTGAACCAGGTGCGGTAGGGGCTTGGACACCAGAGGGTCCAGGTCCGTTGGGGTCATCCGCGGAGTGTTGAGAGGCGTCGCTGAAGGTGGGATCAGGTTCCTCCCGAGCCTGGGACTGTGATTCTTCCCCCCCATTGCTGGGGGGAGATTCATCACGTTGCCCTGTGTGTGAGAGACAGACAATGTTAATGCTGTTTCATGCAACATGCATGTTTCATACACATTTGAGTTGGCACTGTTCCTCCAGGTAGTTGTATGTGCGTAGCATTCTCCTCAATGTTCACTTGTGTATGGGTATGTTGCGGGGGACAGATTGATATGTTCTCCTGAGTCTTTGACATGTCGATTTTTGCCTTGAATGCTTCTTCGGCTATGTATTGGTCTTGTTGTGTTACATGTCCATTGTGACAGTGGGTAAATCCATTGCCTGTCCCGGGGGTGTCTAGGGGGTGTGTGTGACAGGGCCTGCTGGTGTGTGTAGTGTGATTTGGCCCTGGGGCTTCCAGGTGATGTAGCTGTCCCCCCATGGAGCATGCTGCCATGACAGTGAGTGTGAGTTCCTGTCCTAGATATCTGACCTTGCTGTCTTGGTGTTTGTGTTTGCACTGGTCACAGGAGGGCCTTGTGCTGCCTACACCCGGGCCGAGTGTGAGCTATCTTGTCAGTACTTTCCCAATCCCTGTGCATTGCGCATGGCGCATGGGCATGTACCTGGGCCATATGGGATGAGGGCAATTGTGTCTGATTTGGAGTTCAACAATGCGTTTGGTGCCACCCACCCTCCCAGCATACCGGACATCCATTCTTGCGTTTGTGCTTCGTGTAGCATGGGACATAGCATGGCCTTGCTTTCTCAATGGGGCATACACATGTTAGTGGCATTAGCGTTGTTTTTGACTATGGTTCTGGCGGGTGAGGGCTTGGGGGTAGTTGCGTGCATTTGGTGTAGTTGGGGTGTGGATGCCATTACCCCCATGTTACATAAGTTACTGTTGAGAAGGAGGGATGCTGTAAACATTGCTGGACATAATTTACATACATTATAGGTAGTATGTTATGAAGAACAAGGGAACCCAAATAGTTGCTTAAATATACTCAAAATTCAGCAAGAAACACATGAAGTGGACACAAGCCTGTATCCAAATTAGTGACGTACAACATGAAACAAAAAGGCTCAGGCAGAGTAAATTGTTTGTATGAGACACATGTTGGTAGGAAAAACAAATTATAGTGGAGACACCATCACACATAATAAGTAGTAAATAAAGAGGTGCATATGGTGTACAACAAGTCAACGGCGTTTTGATCCTTACAAAAGATTTAGGATCATCATCAGGACATTAACAATGGTATGCCTGTATATATTTTGCCTCTAATAAATAAAACCATAGGAGGGAAGAAAGGATGAAAAAAGAAAAAGAGACATGTGAAAGTTAGCTCGGGTGAAAAACAATTTGAAACCAACTTGGATGCTGGTGAGGGCAGTGTATGTCAGACCAACGTAAGAGGATTGCACGTGAGTACAATGATATCGGAGAAGCGAGCAGAACGTATAAAATTGTGAAACAAGAGTAAAAGAATTACGCAATAACAAGCAATATTTGCTAAAAGTCATAGTCATTCACGTGTGGTGATAAAACGCGCCATGTGTTAGAGAGCTTGGTGCGTTGGGAAAAACCGGCAAAACTAGCGAAGTGCCAGTAAAACGACGGTGTTGAAAGCAAAATGGGCATGGGATTGTGCAAGAGAAACAAGCAATAATTTGAAAAGTGGCAAATGCATGCACTGGTGACGCGCTTGTGAAAACAGTGCCAGTGGGTAGAGTGCTTGAGCGCTGCTAGCGAAAGATAGTTAAAGTAATACCTAGATTTAGGTCGGAGTGACTTGGAGGAGGTTTGTTTTAGGCGAAGACTGAGTAGAAGTCCAGGCCAAGTACAAGGAGAGTAAAGGATGCAGACAGCAGAGGTCTGTGCAGTTGGATGCTGGGTCAGAGTCGACCCACATGAAAAATGACAAGTGATGTGGATCTAAGAGAAGATCGTAGAGATTGGCGGGGTGCTGAAGGAGGAATGGAGCTTACCTAATTAAGGCTGTAAAAGCTTAAAGGAGGCATTTGAAATGTTTGAGCCGTGGAGCGGTCTCAAAATCAGAGTGGCCTAAATGAAGGAGAGTGGGCAATTAAGAATGGTGAGATCAAGGTGGGTGGGACTGTACCAATTGCAGGTGCCACGAGGCTTACCTATTGCAGTGGGCTGCTGTATATCAGGGACGGCAAGCCAGTAACCTGTGAGCATCCTCAAGTGTTGTGACTGACTATATCAGGGGTCTGGCCTTCTTGCTTTAAACCACTTGGAAGAGTTTAAAAAAATGCAAATTACAGCCATTGGTATCAACTAGCCAGAAACTGAAGACTTGTATTTTCCATTCTGTAGATTTTCATTAAGCTAATCTTCCATGAAATTAATGTACTGTTGCCAATTAGCAAACCATGCTTTAGTGGAAATTGTAGGTGTATTTCAGGTTTTAAGAATTAGCCAAACCAAGACATATCTGTTGTACTGTTTTGTTTCAAATGATTATTTTGTGAGTTATCAGAGAACCTCTACATAAAGCATGAGTTTCCTGGACCTTCCAGGGTTATGCACCCCAAACAGATTTAGGTTCAATATTGTCCTTCCAATACTCATAACCCTTCAGGGGTAGCTCTTCCGTTTCCTTTGTGAACCCAATCGTACAAGTCATGCCGTTGCTGCTGCAACTTGATCACCAGAATCGAATGTGAGCATTCTGCATTACTTGTGTACATTGAATTGTCACTTAACATTTGCTCTGGGCCAATGTGTTGACTTAACTGTCCTATTATTTTTTTTTTATTTACTTGTGAAATGCATATGTTTTTAATCTAGTTCTGTCAGAAATGAGATGGAACACAGCTGTATCATCACCTAATTTTAAATAAAAACAAAAGTATTTTTATTCATTCCCAAAATTATTGCATGCACAACATTTTCAACGCCCATCACAATTGGAAGCAATGACAATGTTTGAACTTTACAATGGGACATGTCAGGGAAATGTTGTATTTCCAGATATGTATATGAGTCAGTATATGCACCTCACTATTACATCAGTTCCATTACATTAACTCACTGGATTATACAAAATTAATCAATGCTGGACAAACTTTGTGGAAGTTAAACTCAAAAAATCAATCATGTAATATATCTCTTGTGTACAATATTTTGGCAACGTAACATATATGACCGTGACTGATGTTTGGAAAATAAATTTTTTCCTTGCTTTTTTCCTGGCTTTTGTTGCCCTTAACTTGTCTCCTTTATATAGTCCAGGGGTAACCTCCTAAGGAAGGGGCATTTATTGGCCACATAAAGGCACCTCAAGGCTTTTTCTAGGGAGTGGTGGGATTAGGTGTTGCAGAGGTCAATGCAAAGTAGTTTAAGAATTGGGAAGGAGGAGTAAGGATAGGAGGGGTGGGAGTGGATTGGCAGGTTGAGCTGGAGTGGGTGATGTGGTTGTCTCCGTATGTTTGGCAGTTGCATGTGGGTCTGGTATTTGTTGTGAATGTTTAGTTGTGTGTTTTTGTGCTGGTATGTAATATTTAGGTGAGTGTGTTTTTTTGGTTCTGCTTGGTGTTGTCATGTGTGAAGGTGTGCTTTTGTGTCAGTGTGTTGGTTTAGATGATTGTTTTATGGTGGTGGTTGATGTGGTTGTGGTATACGTAGGTATATTGTCGATAGTGTGTGTTTCATTTTTGTTACTATGAGTGTTTTCTGCAGTAAAATGTTGTTTTGAGGTCGAATGGCAAAAAATCATGTGGTATGCATGTGGACACATGTAGCCAGAGTTCATCTGGTAGGTGCTGCTAGAATCCATTCCATAGCAACAGGCACATTATTGAACACCTCCAGGGACAGATTCCCTCCATTAGGAATCCGCAGCTTGAACAACGCCAGCACAGCTGTGAAATCCTAACATGGTCGGCGGGAACCTGCCAGCCTGGAGGTGACAGATTAATGTTAGCCAGCATAGGAATTCACAGAGCAGTCGGCCGTGTACCTCTCATGCAATGGAAAACACTCTGTCACTGCGAACGGAGGTTCAGCCCCAATACATCTAAATATGACGGCAGTAATCCACCAGCTTGACTCAGTACTTGAAACCTCTACCATGGAGGGATGACAGAAGTCCCATCAAGATTTAAATCAGGCCCTGTCTTCATTTTGAATAAAATCCCGCACAACCAGGTTGATACAATGCACTAGTTACAGGACCCTGAAATAGCCGCTATCTGACATGGCCTTGACTAGATTACTGCCATTGTCTGTGGCAACAAATCCAGTCCTGAGACTTCTGGGTCCCAGCCATTCAAACACTTTACTGATAAAAGTATCCAAGATATTTGCAGCTGTATGGGATTTCTCCATGGCGAACATGGTTACTGTTGCATGTCATCGAATGCCCTTAAAAGATCCAGTGTGCACTGATATACATATAATTGGTTGCTTGACAACTGGTCCACATATCTGTCATCAGATGGACAGTGTGAACATCACTTTGCTCCATAGGATGTGCAACCAATTGTAGCACATCATGATGGAGTGCTGTAACAGCAACTCTGGCAAAACTAAGGTCCCACTTGGAACCTTCCATTTGAGGCAGATGGCTGCCACAAATTTTTAAAATCCCACTCTTTCCACAAAAAAGAGAGGAGATGCAGCATTAACATTTCTGCGACTTTCCCACTGCACAAATGTGTGGTTGGGTGGTTGAGGACGTATGGACCCTCCTGTCTAAACTATCCCATAATAGTGGCCTGGATTTTCTTCTTTTCTGGGGCCACTGATGGAGACGACTTCAGAGAAGTAGGAGATGGTAGACTCAATGTCCGTCTTGGGGTATATAGTGTTGGTGTCTCTATCTGACTCTGAGTCTTGTGCCATTTTGAGGTCACTGAGGCGGGTGCGATGCTGTCGCACTGCTGTGGACAGGGCTGATTTGTGTAAAATTGTCACCCTCTTCTTCCTCATGACATCCCACAAATATTTTAAGGTGCTCCTCCCACTGGATTTTGTGATGATTGTTCATACGGCTAGTTTGGCCTCCAGTACTATTGTATGTAGCAGGCTTACCTTGACGAACACTCACTTGGCAAATGGAGCATGTTGCAATGTACTCCTGTTTGCTAAGTGAACACAAAGTCACAAACTGTGGTGGAGCACATTCTTAGTGTGCCAGTGCCAATCCCTAAAGAAGAACTAGAGGTAGGTGGGGGTGTCATCAACTGCCTCTCTGCTGTGCATGCTTCTACTAAGGTAGGCATTGGTGCAGGTCTCAGCAGGTCCTATAGAATTATGGGAGCTGGTGGTTGTACCTGTGCCACATCCCTTGGAGCAGGATTAATGGGAGGGGTAATGTTGAATTCCTATGTGTCAGCTTCCATGACAATGACTGTCTTGTCATCAACCTCCTCCTCATCCCCTTCCATAATTCTAGGGCTTGTAGGAACTTTCCTTTTCCCTTGCCTCTCCTGGTGTCTCTCAGACTCTGCCACGTCCATGTCCAGATCATTATCATCATCAGAAGGGGTGCTTGGAGAAGATGGTCATGTAGCCTTCCTTTTTCTTGCTGGACAACTGGAGCCAATGATTCTAGAAGAGGAGGTTCTTGCTTGGCAGGATGCTCAATCTCCTGTTCTGCTCCAATTTCAGGAAGATCTACTATTGCTGGATGCTGCTGCTGCCCACTTTGTTCTGTTTCCTGAAATGATAAGGGTACTACTTTGCGAAAGGGATAAATCCAATTCAATGTCACTGTTCATTGGCATTTCCATAGATTCCTTAGAGGACTATGCAGCAGGCAGACATCTCCTATAAAACTGTGTGGTTGCCACACCAGTGGTTGCATGCTTCTTCTTCCCACTTCTTTGGCATTACCCTTCTTTGGGGCCATCTTAAAGCTGCCAGCTGGTAGTGGCAATGACTGCACAGGTAGAAGAGGATGGAGGACTGACGTCACGTGTTGTGTGGCCACATGTTTTAGACAGGCCTTCTGTTTGGCAGTACTGTGGGTGATGTTTCTTCTCTTGTGCACCTAAAAGCATACATGAAAGAAAAACATTTAGTGAAGCATGGCATTGTTGCAGTTTGAATTAGTACACATAAAGACAATATCATTTAGTGTGGTTGGTTACTTAGATAATAATTAACAATAATATATTCAACCATTTTAAAGTGAAACCACACAACCATAACATATATTTTCATTCTCAATCAGGTTAAAAGAGAACATACAGATATAGCTCTTTGCTTTATGTGCATCTATTGTAAAGGAGACACCCGTGGCAGTCAAAGAGGTACATGGGTAAATGAAATAATCCTTAAACAATGAAGGCTAGTGTGCGAATAGCAAGCAATGTGGTCTGGCGAAAAGAAATAATCATTAAAAAATGAATGATGCTAATGTCTGTGTAGTACACCTACCCTACGGCAGGTAGATGGTCTGGGGGAAATAGAATAATACCTAAAAATATGAATTCTGTGGGCCCGATTCACAGAACTAACTTAAGACAAAATCCTAAACTTACTACCATTTTGGTATTCACAGAAGGCACTTACTCATTTTGGTATTCACAGAAGGCACTTACTCATTTCGGTATTCACAGAAGTTAGGAGTCCTAACTTTAGGACTCCTAAATGCCTTCCGTGACTACCGAAAGTCTTAAAATTAGGATTTTTCTCAGTTTAGTAGTAGTATAGTTAGGACTCCTAACTTTAGGACTCCTAAATGCCTTCTGTGAATACCGAAAGTCTTAAAATTAGGACTTTTCTTAATTTAGTAGTCCTAAGTTTAGACTTAGGACTACTAAATTGAGAAAAATCCTAATTTTAAGAATTTCGGTATTCACAGAAGGAATTTAGGAGTCCTAAAGTTAGGAGTCCTAACTATACTACTACTAAACTGAGAAAAATCCTAATTTTAAGACTTTCGGTAGTCACGGAAGGCATTTAGGAGTCCTAAAGTTAGGAGTCCTAAAATTAGGACTACTAAATTGAGAAAAATCCTAATTTTAAGAATTTCGGTATTCACAGAAGGCATTTAGGAGTCCTAAAGTTAGGAGTCCTAACTATACTACTACTAAACTGCGAAAAATCCTAATTTTAAGACTTTCGGTATTCACAGAAGGCATTTAGGAATCCTAAAGTTAGGACTCCTAACTTCTGTGAATACCGAAATGAGTAAGTGCCTTCTGTGAATACCAAAATGAGTAAGTGCCTTCTGTGAATACCAAAATGGTAGGAAGTTTAGGATTTTGTCTTAAGTTAGTTCTGTGAATCGGGCCCTATGGCTATAAGCCTATGGCAGCCAACGGGTGGCTGGATCATGAAGCAAAATGCAACAACAACAAAATCAGTGAAAAAATTACAATAATTGAAATTAAATTAAAAAACTTAAAATTAAAAAAAATAAATAAAAATTAAAATACAAAGAATGAAAAATGAATTAGTAATGTTTGTACTAAGGGAGTGAGAGAAACCTATTGGGAAGCAACAAGGTGCAGGTGAAAAATGTTAAAAACTGCATATAATATAAAGCAATGTTCATCATAATCAAATTCATAACATACATATACTACAATGAAACTCAAGCATACTATTAAACTTATAACACATGCATGCCTATGTCAAAAATACACTGGCTACCTGCAAAAAATGGCTGCTGGCCACATGGTCAAACTGCAACAGTGAGCACAGATGCAAGGAGAACAAAGAACACATGAAGCTTATTGCGAAAGCACAACTGGCTGAGTATACAAAATGGCATCCGGCCACATGTTCAAACCAGCAACAGCAAGTTAAGAGGCATGGAGATCAAAGAACACATACAGGCTTATCAAAAGCGCACTGGCTGATTACACAAATTGGCCACCAGCCACACTGTCAAACAACAACAGTGAGCAAGGAGGCATTGAGAACAAAGAATATATATGTAAGTCTATGATAAAAGCACACTGGCTGGCTGCACATTGTCAAACTAAAGTGACCAATGAGGCATGGAGAACAAAGAACACCTATGGAAAAAGCACACTGGATGGCTAAACAAAATGGCTGCTGGCCACATGGTCAAACAACAACAGTGAGCAAAGGGGCATGGAGAGCAAAGAATATATGTAAGCCTATGACAAAAGCAAAAGGACTGGCTGCACAAAATTGCCTCAGGCCACATCGTCAAACAACATCAGTGACCAATGAGTGTCACGTCGCCCATTGGGACATTGTAGTCTTCACTAACTTAGCATGAGCACATTGCAGCCTGCCTGCTGCATTGCACATGTTACTACATGTATTTATTTTTTGCAATACTTTATTTGGTTGCTTTCACTTGAGAACTCATCGCTGTGTTTGGTCTCTGCAAGTTCCTGTGATTTTGACTGAACATTATGTGCAAGGTCGATCAACAATGCCCCTTGTTATTTTTTTCCTGCTAGACCGTAGCTTTTAGACAAAACATACTGATGCAGCTGTTGTTTGGGCAACGTACTTTGATTTTTTAGTAGGATGCACAAATAGGTAGCACATGCATGGAGAGGGACTTTCCAGAGATAAGAGCGAGACAGCACCTTTGTTGTAGAGCTACCATCTATACGCTAAGGCATAGGGTCTGATGACAAAGCCCAGAGATCTTCTAACATATAATAATATTGCTCCGTGGCAAGGTGAGGGGGGTTAGGCTCTATTGTCTTTCCATGATGACATCTCCGTTCATGATTTATGGACTAGCTGCTTTGCTGACTATATTTGTGCAATGCATTTTCCTGCTTGTTGTGGCATGTATACTGCATGTTATGGCACGTTAGTTAAAATAAATATTTTAACTATTTCATGTCTCTGTCAGATTTTATTTTGGACAAGTACAAGAGTGCGAGCGAAAGGTTGGGTCTTGTTACCATGATTCCTGAGAGCTCTGACAGTGTTGTGTTCTGGGATGTATAATCATTTGTTTCTCTGTGAGTGAGTAGGAGAGCAGAGCACGTGAGACACTATAGCTAGTTGGTCCTGGGCACCTGGGTACTAAGGTGGTAGAAAGACCCAGTCCCTATACACCAACGTCCTATAATCCTGTGCATAGTTCTGTCTTTGTGTAGAATCCCTGCAACATGAGGCATGGAGAGCAATGAACACGTGCAAGCCTGTGGAAAAAGAGTCTACAGCAAAAGCACACTGGCTAGCTACACAAAATGGCCACCAGCCACATGGTCAAACATCAACAGCAAGTAAAAAGGCATGGAGAACATAAAACCCATGGAAGCATATGGCAAAAGCACCAGTTCATAAGCGGGCTCCACCCCAATAAACCAGAGGCTTTTATTATATATATAACAAACAGAAATCAGGGAGGTTGACAGCAGCCAGACCTATAGAATATCACCATTGACACAGAATGGGCCACATGGCCAACAAAAGCAGGCTAAGGGCATATCAGAAGCAGAAGTTGAAGATCCTGGGTCTGACCCAGCTGAATTTCCATCCACAAAACCGAGCCCAGGAAAAACCTGAATGCACCTTTTGCTGCAGGGAAGTCAGTCTGCTTCCTCACCACCACAACAAGGGTCAGTTAGTTGGACTAATGCATGGCATCAACAGCCACAGACAGGGACACAAGTCCAACTAGGACCAGTACCACAACCGCAGGAGGGAAGAGTAACTGCTTGAAGAAGCAATGCCTTTGCACTGATGTAGAACCCAAATGTGGAGTAGTGTAACACCCCCAATGCAAGCATCCATTTTGCATACATCTTATCATTTGCTGTACTAAAACTCAAGACACCTGGCACCACTTGGGAGGTTCACGTTGCATGCCACATGCAGGGCTTGAGGGTACACCGTAATCTTGGGGCATGTTGCAATCGCGGATCATCATTCAGTCCAGTACACCTTCTTTATCCATCCCTGTGCATGTGCAGGTCAAAAACACCAACCACACCGATGGACCCCCATGCACACACTAGGTAACTAGAGGGCTGGCAACGCCGACAGAGCACCAGTTGAAAATTAAAAAGCACCCACATGTTCACATTAATCACCCTACAAAACACACTTACAAATGTATACTTAGTCAGGCACAGAGAGGAGGGAGGTCCAGCAACCGATAAAATTAAGTACGTTCATAAAAATAACCCATTTATTTTCCAAACTAGGTATCCCAAAAGGGCCACCTTCCCGTGCCTTACAAAAATCATTGAAAATGTAAGACTTTCTAAGAAATAATTGGTGACATGAAAGGATGTAATGTTTTTTCTTTTATAACAACCATGCCTAGCTCTTGTCCAACAGGTCTGCAGTTGAGCCACTAAGTGCACCACCTCTACAGTGGACCATCACTTTCTCAACGGCTGCACCCGTACCCCAACAGGATCAAGAGCCACAAACTGCTCCAAAAACTTTAAGCACCAATACTCCCAACAGGATCAAAATCTACAAACTGCTCCAAGAACTTTCTACCACAATACTCCCAGAAGGGATCCCGAACTATGAACTGCTCAAAAGAATTTTTCGGAACTGTTCACCACCAAGAAATTCCCATCAATCGAAGACCAAGGACACCTCCACTGGAATTATCTAAAGACCTACAAGTTATATGTTTGTATACATGTATACACCCTCTATGTACTAGGGGTGTTACTACATCCATTAATTTCCAAAGAGAGGCTTAGTCTAATGGAGTCTATTCAGAAAATGTCATCACTGCTGTGCAGGGACCCCTCCCACGTCACCTATAATTAGATTACACCCAACACTAGCATTCCACATGTATTACACAGCACCCTTTTACACAACATGGTAATGTTACATCTGTTCTCTGATACCACATGCAGTAGGCACAGATAGGCTTTACTTATCCCAAGAGGTAACCCTGGAAAAAGAAAAAAGCATTCTCACTGAGCCTAGCGATATCCAAACTGAGCCAGACAGGATGCACAGAAAGGGAGGTATAAGGGAAAATACTGTTTGGCTGGACATTTTCCAGAGAAAAGATTCTTGGAGGTCGCTAACCCAACCCCCAGTCTACTCCCATTTCCATCTGTGGTCCCAGGGTGGCCCTTTGCATATCTAGGGTTGTCTTTGTTAACAGCAAGTGGACTCCGGCCATAGAGCTTCAGTGCAACGCCATCCACCTCAATGATCTCAAGGGAAATGTGTCTGATAGGGGAGGGTTGAAAAACAGCATAGATACCCTGTGTCAGGACACTGAGATAGATTGGTACACCTTCATAGAAGGAGAGGGACAACCCATAACTGAACGGAAACTCACACTGTTCTGCTTATGTTTCAGAGGCAAAGGAACAATTCCACTGGGTACGATCAAAAACTGTAGGGAAAGGCAGCAAAAAACAATTGGATTCAGAAAAAAGACTTATACACATATATGCACATCACCAGTTTTTAGTTGAAATTTCTGGAAAACATACTAATTTATGCATGGACATTTGAATTAATCACAGAAGTGCTCAGGATTGTAAGGAATTAGAAATAGGATGGTGCTCTGGGAAGGTGTGCATGAAAGAAGATATGAATTGGAGGGTTCTTGATCCTTTTATTAATTGTATTTCTTCATCTACAAGCCTGTCAAATGTATAGGTATGGCCTTATATCCATCATATAGAGGGCACAGTTGAGTCATTACTTTTGTCAACATGCTGATAGTAAATGTTCAAAAAATCACTTCTGTGGCCGATGGGTTTTTTGGTTACTTATTGGTGATGTCTATCCACATTGTAGGTTAGAGCCATTCGAAATGGTTCCATTTGTGGTCTTTATGTGATAATTCAATTATCTTATCCAGCATCTGTGTCTCATTTCACCTTGGCCACAGAAATGATTTGTGTTGGGCAGTCTTGGATGATTTTGTTCTCCAGGTGGATCGTTAACACCTGATGATATGGAGCCTAGTGGCCTGTTTCAACTCGTATTTTTCTGCATTTGTTGTCAAACTTGGTTGACGCATACATCCAGGTCGCAATATTCTCATCACCCACTTCTCTAGTCCTGATGAAGGCCCATGTTTGAGGCATTCAGTGGACCCCTCCATTGTGTCGGGTCGAAACGTCAACGCCTCTTA
Source organism: Triturus cristatus (assembly GCF_964204655.1). Taxonomy (NCBI): domain Eukaryota; kingdom Metazoa; phylum Chordata; class Amphibia; order Caudata; family Salamandridae; genus Triturus; species Triturus cristatus. The sequence goes on along the minus strand of NC_140593.1, from coordinate 34,920,545 downwards.
GAACTAAGGCTGGATGACAGTTTACTATCCGCATGTGACAAAGTAAACCATCTGCCACAATCTAAATCAGGCCCTTAGTCTGGAATAGTCCAAGCTAAAGCTGCTAAAGAAGTATTGTAAGTCCAATGTTACAGGGAACAGGGTGACTATCGAAGGGAAACTTCACCCTTGGATAACCAAACAGCTAATCTCAGTAAGGAAGTCACTTAACAGAGTATACCCTAAACTAAAAAATAATACCATGAATACAATGCAGCAGGAGAAATTAAGAACTATGTATCAGAATTCTAAGTGTGCAGTGCAGAGACCCAAAAAACATGGCCCAGGTCCAGCATCCACACAAGTAAAAAAAAAACAAAGCCTTTTGGGAAATCATAAATTATATCAATAAATCATTATCATGCAACTTTAATGTCACCGAGGAGTTATGGGATCAGTACCTGAGGAACCACAACCCGATCAGTGAATTATTACATGATAACAATAAAGTACTTGATTTAAATTTATACAGCACAACAAAAAAAGCACAGGACTCACATTGTCAGCTCACAATGAGTTTAAAGAATAAGCATGTAATCAAACAAACATGTTGCCAGCATTGGCTGATGTTGACACTGGGACCACAAAGCCAACTGAACAAAATGTAAGAACCGTTGAAGATATATTTAGGGGGAGCAAGGACGACGAGGCTCCGGACCCCAATGGTTTGCCCACTGCACTCTTTAAATCCAGCATAGAATACTGGGGTAAAAAGGCTTCATCTTTTATATAGCTCAGTGCTGGTAAACCAGTTGACACCTGAGTCATGGCATGGACCAATAACGCATCCAATTTATTAGGGCGGAGGGATGCGCAATCTTGATCTTAATCTTATATCTTGAGGCCAAATACTTTGCAAGTCTAGTTTTTCAGGACCTAGCAGTGTGGACCAATTACCTTATTCTATGGAATCAATCTGGTTTCCACACATGGCAGTTGACGTTGTCAATTCTAACTGCCCTCACTATTTATATGAGATCCACTCTTACCACCAAAGCCACATTTTTCAATTGATTTTGTGGACTTAAAGCCGCGTTTCATAGGTACCATGTGACTTATTATGACAGTATTTAGTGCAATCTGGAATCCCAACCAATATTCAAAAAGCAGTTCAACTTTTTTAAATTGAACCTGGCTCCGGGTGAAGTTGGGAGATGGTACCAAACCTTCACAGAAGATACAGACATCAAAGGATTTGAAGCAGGGTGTGTTATTACCCCAGTGTTGTTCAACATATATATTACAGACCTACCACATGCTCTAAACACCTCAAAAGCTCACCCCAAAAAACCTCGACGCACACCCTGCTCGCGGATGACTTGCTACTAACGAGTCTAACCCCAGGAGGCTTACAGCACCTTTTAAACATCCTTTTCTCTTACACACAGCAGAATAAATTAGAAGTGAACGTCTCAGCAGTTGTGTGAGCGTGCAGATCAAGATGGCTGCCTCCCGCTGAGCTGCAGTGTAGTGTGCCTGTTATCGACGATTTGCTGAATAATAAGGCTTGCTTTACCATTTAAAAAAAATGATGAGGTTTCTTTTGGTAAGCACTCTCTGGCTATTACCTTATTGTGCCTTTTCCTGATGGTTGGGAGGAACAACATGAGGTGAGCTGCCCTACGGTGTCGTGAGAGCTGGTGCTGCTGAATCTTCCTGTCAGGAGGGTGGAGCGACTTCCAGGAAAGGGCACAGCTGTGGCATGGCCACTACCACAGCTGGTTGTAGCTACTGCACAGCCCTTATTTAGGATATTAATGAGCCTAAATGATCTACTTTACAAGAGGAATTGCAAGCTGTGCGTTCCACCACAGATAACAGCTGAAATTAAAAATCTGCAAAAAGATATGGCCGGTCTTTCCCTGACAATTTCTGACAATGCTATTAATGCTATTAAAATTCAGGTTGACCATCTTCTACCTATTGAAGCTAAAATAGTACCAATTAATAAACTATTACTGGAGTTAGAAAACCACAATCGGCAATATAATCATGAAAATGTTATACTTACCAGAGGATGTAGTAGGTAATGACTGCAGGTTATATTTAGTTAACTTATTTCCTGGTCTTTTACATATAAGATTTCCTGAAAAATGATACATTGATAAGGCACATAGAATTCCTTCTCATCGTAATTCAAGACAAGATAAGCCATGTCAAATAATTTTCAAAGTTTTGCGTCATCACCATTTAGTTTTGATACGAAAGGCTGCCAGAGACATTCCTTCTTTTATGGTCAGTGGGAATAACATTTTTATTCATCAAGATTCTTCTAAGGAAACTGTCAACATTCACAAGGAATTCACTGATCTTCATCCCAGACTGAGAAATGCTGGTTATAAATATGGTTTATTTGATCCGTCCACTATGCAAATATGGAAAGATGGGTCTTCTAAGTCTTTTCAGCAACCAGATGATCTTTGTCGCTTTTTGGATCAAGAGTCACAGTCCTCCATGGAAACAAATGAGATGGATACCTGATCTCAATGACATTTGAATTTCTGTTTTGCTAGCCTTTTGATTAGAGCATTTTATAAGGGCATGTAAAGTAAGTTTATTCTTGGCATGCATGTGTGCAATTCAAGAGGACTATTTATGTTACCATATTGTCTAATGTTTATTTTTTGTGTCAGCCTGAGTCCTTTTCTTCTCTTTATTGGATTTAGAGCTACATTTATTTTTTCAGTCTATCTGACTCGTCAATCCTTTTATCTATCTTTGTTCTTTTTTCATAATGTCTAGCGTGAACGGAATTAAAATTGTTTCATTTAATGTTAAAGGTTTACAGCACCCTGTTAAATTCACTAAGGTTTTAGATATTTAGCTAGGCATAAAGCAGATATATTTTTACTTCAAGATACTCATGTAGATGATACAGTTTTATCTTACGTGAATAAAAAAAGGCTGGGTTCTATTATTTCGTCTCTGGCTCTCAATAGGGAAAATGGAGTTGTGATTCTTTTTGTAAAAAAATACCATGTTCAGATTTTGCATAAGTGTTCTGATTCTGATGGTCATTTCATTATAGTCAATAATAAAATTCACAATAAGGTTTTACACCTAATTAATATATATGGGCCTACAAATGATGATCCTGATCTTTGGTCCAGATTTACCTCAGAAGTTCTAAAATTGGTTAATGATCCTCTGATTATTGGAGGGGATTTTAATCATATTTCTAAACCATTAGTGGATAGAATCTCCTAAACCAATATTTCATGATATAGTGCATATTTATAATTTTTTTAAAGGCTGTTGTTTACCTAAAATTTCACAAGCAGATGGAACTAAATTGGATCTTCCTATTACTTTAGATGAAATAATTTCAGCAATTACATTTCTGAAGTTAAACAAATCTCCTGGTCCAAGTGGTATTCCTGCAGACTTTTATAAGAATTTTTTACCACAGCTTTCATCGCATCTGCTTTCTTTGTTTTGCTATTCTAGTAATACTGGGTCTACTTCGGGGTCGTTCTCTGATGCGCTAATTATAGTCTCGAAACCAGATAGAGACCCTTCTCTGGTTACAAATTATTGCCCTATTTCTTTAATTTATCAAGATTGTAAACTCTATGCTAAAAAGATTGCGACTAGATTAGCTATTGTACTTCCTCATATTACACATGTGGACCAGTGTGGCTTTATGAAAAATAGACATTCAATAAAAAATACAAAATTATTATTTGATGCAAACGATGCCGGATCATTATTGCCGTTTCCAGCCGGAGTTCTAGCATTAGATGTGGAAAAGATTTTTGATAAAATTCATTGGCAATACTTTTTTGCACCTTGGTACATTGCTTGTTCATATGATTTCAGCTCTCTACTCTAGTCCGTCTGCCAAACTTGTTATTAATGGTCGACTCTCCCATACATTTTTCCTCTTTAGGAAAACTAGGAAAGGTTGGCCATTATCTCCCTTAATTTTTCTTCTTGCAAATGAACCTCTATTAACTGCCATTTGAAATTGTATAGAAAAAAATGGTCCTCCTTGTGTTTATATTTGTGGGGAAGATTGGATGCAATGAAAATGATTTTGGCTCCTAAACTTTTTTATCTTTTTTCAATGAAACCTATTCAACTCCCTCTTAAATGTTATAGTAACATTGACAAAAAACATTCTAAATTAATTTGGAATAACAAATCTCCTTGGTTAAGTTATAAAAAACTGAAATTTTCTAAAAACAATAGTGGGTTTGGTGAACCAGATTTACTTGTGTATCATAAAGCTTTTATTTTAAAACAAAGTATTTTATAGTTACAGCATTTAGAACCTAATAATTCACCTTCATGGCTTTGTATTGAACAAAATTTAGTGTCACCATTTCCTTTACCAGCTTTACATACAATTTCAAATTCTTCTGCTTAAAGAAATCAGTAATATTGAAATCTACTAAATTGATTTGACATGATGTAGATTATATTTTCCAGTGTTCTATTTCACATACATTGAATTTAAAGTTGTGGCATAATCCGTCATTAAAATTAGCTAACCGCACACATTTTGGGATTACATGGAAAGAGCTGGTATTTACTATAATAATGCCTTTTTAGGTTTTGATGAATTTTAATGAATTACAATGAAGATTTCATTTGCAACGTCAGATATTGCTATATATGAACTGCTCTGCATCTCTATTCTTGATTCATTGCTGAATGACTTTCCTTCAATAGTTTCTTCTGATTTAGAAGTCTATCTCCAAACAATTGCATCTTCAACCCACGTGGTGTCATTGTTATATAAACAAATTAGTAATACTGATGGGGTAATATCAATTTTTAATCTGTTTTTTGGAATAAAGAATTAGATTTGTCTTTATCTTTGGGTATATGAAGGAAGATTTGGTTGAATTTTGTCTTGGAATGGTTACCTGTAACTTCATTTCAAATTAATTCCTTTATACTTTTTAATTGTCTAATGACCCCCTTAAAATTATATAATGCAAAACTTTAAAATTCTTCCACTGTTTAAAACTGTTCTTTAAAAATAGGTTTGTTAAGACATATGTTATATGATTGTCATATTGCTAAGAAGTTCTGTGATGAAGTTTGGCAGATAATTACTCATATATTGCATGCTACAGATAATTTATCATATACAATAGTTATTTGTAAATTCTCTTCTTTCTCCACTAAAATGTCTCTGTTGAACAACAAACTTTTTGATTTCTTAATTCCCACAGCTTTAAAGTCAATTACTACTAATTGGAAACATACCTTATTAATATCAGTTCATAGGTGGTGGGCTTGGATAATTTTTACTAGAAGAGGTGCTAATTTGACATTATCTGGTACCATTCATAATACTCTGAATTATTAAAATGTTTGGAAACCAATTGATGATTATTTGAATTTGAATCTTTAGTAAGTGTTAGAATAGTATAACATTCTATGGTTAGGCTTAACTCTTAACTTAGCAGCTCTATAAAGCGGTAGATATAGAATTATGATGTTGTCCTTTTAATTTCTTTTACAGTGATGTGATATTTGTGTTATAGGTACTTTTTAAAAATATTCTTGATGCTTATTGATAAATTGTAATGTTTATCTACTTACATATTGTTTTATTGGATTAACGTTTGTAGTTCTTTTTGGTATGTTTGCTGTTATCAAAAACTGAATTAAAATTATTTTGAACACAGAAGGGACCCTCTCTAAAACTAAAGTAGTAAATTTCACGAAGAAATGTCGACCTCCAGGGGCTTGGTCCATAGGCGAATCTCGCTTTGATTTGATTCTGGAGGGTTCTCCATCCCACACAGGGAGAGCATGGGGCTAAAGTCTGCCTCTTTAACGTCAGGATTTCGGCAGCTGGCAAAACCTTGCATGATCCCATCCTTGGTCCTCCGCATAAGGTGATGGTAGCCAAACTTCTGTCCACCTTAGCATATGGCTTCAAACTTGTGGGAGGAAAAATATTTTTTTTTTAGATCTAGTAACAGTTAAGACCTGCTGATCAGTTGGTATATTGCCTAACAACACCTCACAAGCCCAGTTGTGCCTTGAATGTGGCCTCACAAGCATTACTAGTCTATTAAGCAAAGCCTTCTTGAAAATCTGTCACTCCTTCCACCAGGCTGATAACAACACTGTGACATCTCGAGTCTTGACAGGAAATGTATTCAGGCAACTCAAAAGAGGGGCTATATGTCTATTTGAATTTGAATCTTTAGTAAGTGTTAGAATAGTATAACATTCTATGGTTAGGCTTAACTCTTAACTTAGCAGCTCTATAAAGCAGTAGATATAGAATTATGATGTTGTCCTTTTAATTTCTTTTACAGTGATGTGATATTTGTGTTATAGGTACTTTTTAAAAATATTCTTGATGCTTATTGATAAATTGTAATGTTTATCTACTTACATATTGTTTTATTGGATTAACGTTTGTAGTTCTTTTTGGTATGTTTGCTGTTATCAAAAACTGAATTAAAATTATTTTGAACACAGAAGGGACCCTCTCTAAAACTAAAGTAGTAAATTTCACGAAGAAATGTCGACCTCCAGGGGCTTGGTCCATAGGCGAATCTCGCTTTGATTTGATTCTGGAGGGTTCTCCATCCCACACAGGGAGAGCATGGGGCTAAAGTCTGCCTCTTTAACGTCAGGATTTCGGCAGCTGGCAAAACCTTGCATGATCCCATCCTTGGTCCTCCGCATAAGGTGATGGTAGCCAAACTTCTGTCCACCTTAGCATATGGCTTCAAACTTGTGGGAGGAAAAATATTATTATTTTTAGATCTAGTAACAGTTAAGACCTGCTGATCAGTTGGTATATTGCCTAACAACACCTCACAAGCCCAGTTGTGCCTTGAATGTGGCCTCACAAGCATTACTAGTCTATTAAGCAAAGCCTTCTTGAAAATCTGTCACTCCTTCCACCAGGCTGATAACAACACTGTGACATCTCGAGTCTTGACAGGAAATGTATTCAGGCAACTCAAAAGAGGGGCTATATGTCTATCTAAACGATGTAATAGAATCTCTCCAAGGAAAAATCATATGGAACTTGAACATCTTGTCTAAATAATTTAAGAGAAATATCAATTCTAACAACAATGCATTTTCCTTCTAGGATACAAAAGCACTCTGGCCATGTAGCGGCACACCTGACAAGTTATTAACTTCTACAAAGTTTTAAAACCTCAGTCTTACTACAGCCAAGCAAACCCTTTCCATTTAAAGTTGTCATTTATGTGGCTACATTTTGGTGACCAGTCCTCCCGGGATCAGATCCCTGTCTGGTCCAGGACAAAATAAAGGGACAAATGCAGGCTGTGGGGGGGAGTTCAGAGCTGATTGTTCACCTGTTAACTATTTGCCCGGCGTTACCTGCCTAAAGGAAAAAAATCTCTTAAGAGGTTCTTTTAACCAAGTCAGAGTTAGAACTTGCAGACAGGCACTCATAAAGGCCCTCAACCCTGAAAATACTGCTTTGAACATAAGGGTTGTGAAGTTTGCACATTTGTCTATGGTGACGGCGAAGGGCCAGTTGGTGAGTGCAAAACAATTACAGGTAAAAGTGACATAGGAAATTAAGCAGCTACCCCATTGGAAAGACTTTCCTTACTGATCTCATATGAAAAATTGTTGTTCTGAAAGCATTTATCTTTTTTAGCATGGAAATATCTTATTGTGATGTTTATAAAATACATTTTGGTGTAATGGTTTTAAATCACTATGCACTTTATCGATTACTCCAAATCTGAGTAGATAGGGTTCCTTTGCAAAGAACAATTACACTTGTTTGTGATCCATTCAGTGCCAGAAGGAGAGGGGGAGGGATAGAGAGGGAAAGAGAAAAGGAGCGAGATGGGGATAAAGGGAGAGATAGGGAGAGGGAGAGAGAAAAAGAGATAGAGATATGGAGAGAAAAAAGAGAGAGAGAGAGAGAGAGAGAGAGAGAGATGGAGAGAGGAAGAAATGAGAGATGGAAAGAGAGAATGAAAAGAGGGATGAGAGAGGGAATGAAAAGAGGGATGAGAGAGAGAATGAAAAGAGGGATGAGCGAGAGAATGAAAAGAGGGATGAGCGAGAGAATGAAAAGAGGGATGAGCGAGAGAATGAAAAGAGGGATGGAGAGAGAGAAAGAAAAGAGGGATGAGAGAGAGAAAGAAAAGAGGGATGGAGAGAGGGAAAGAGAGAGTGCTACTCTCTTTTTTGAGTGGCTCTCGACATGAGCAGTGCCACTGTTTCAATTCCCGCTGGTGGTAGCCAGGTGGGGAGTCTGCTGGTCCACCCATTGTAAGTCCGTTTTCATTACAAACCCAGTGGGGAGTCACTGCAGGATATATCGCTTACAGCGCTTGGTCGAGTGTGGCATGTGAACAGCATCATGCAGCACTTGCCAGGTTGCTCTTCGGATAGACCATGGTTCATGGTTACTGAGCCGCAGTACAGTTAGCAGGTGACACTGAAGCGCAAGAATACACAATAGCTGGACAATAGTTGTCACACTCTGCAGCCGCGATGAGTTGACTTGTCACTAGTTTTGATGTTCAACCCGATGTCATCAGGAAAGAGCGGAGGAGGCAGTGATTTCAATGTCCTCCTGGGTCTACAGTATCATCAAGCGGTAACTGTGCTTCACTAAGGCTGGCCAACTCAGCACCTCACTAAGGGGGTAATTACGATGGCAGAAGGACCGCTACTGCCGGGCTCCAGTGACGGTCCTTCCGCCATCGCACACGATTTTCCCACCGCCCAATTAGGATGATGGTGGGTAGCGCGGCTGATGCAAAGTCCGTCCGCCACTTCACCGTCAAAGGCAATCGGTCTGATTGCCTGGTGGATGGTGCAGGGTGCCTAAAATGATGTGTGTTTAAACCGGCCTTTCCATGGTGTCGGTGCCAGCATGGAAAGGCTGGCGGGGATTGGGTTTGGGGGCCCATTGCAGGCCCCCTCTGTGTGGAGGGAGGGTGGTTGTGCACTGCCCCCGCCGCATTTCCCTACACAAATTGGCAGGCATCACATGGTGCCTGCCACGCAGTGCAGGGAAGTGCACTACATGGCATTTTCGCATTGCGAGCGATGCTGCAGCCAGCAGCACCATCTGCAATGGTCAGGGCCCAGGATGCGCCCCCATAATCGCAGGCACATCGTAATTCACTTAGCAGGACCGCCTCCATACCGGTGGTCGGTCTCCAGCATGCAACGATGGCGGGCGAACTGATGTCCGCCCGCCATCGTAATGAGCCCCTAAGACAGGCTTAGATGAAAGAGCTTTTATTGGGTTTATGAAGCACCACAGATGGTACATCCCCTTGGACAGCTGTGTCGCATGCTTTTGTAACATAATTGAACCTCAACTTCCAGATACAACCCATGCCATCCTCCTGCAACACTATGCAGTTATGGTAGTCTCTAATGGATCTCATGTTCAAGAAAGTGTTGACACCATCTTATCAGATAATCTAAGATACAGCCCCTGTGCAGGATCGGAGATGGTGTTAATCTAAAGAACTTATGAGTCAATGTCCCCAACAGATACCAGTGTTGCAGCAAATAAATCAGCATTGTTGATTGACAAGCCTTTGAACCCATGAAGATTTATCCAATAATAAAGTGCGATACAGAAGCCACAATTAATAGTTAGTCAAAATGCACGGTAAATCAATACAGGCAATTAGCATGAGGCTGAGTCAAATGCAGCAAAGAGAAGGACATGAAGTCAAATCTCAGAGTAAACTACTCTACGTCATAATCAGGAGACAGACTAACGTGAGTCCGCTCTCTAAAGTCATAGCAAACCAGACACAGACCACATCCAAAATCACTATTTGTGGAATAAATTTCACAATGAAAATCACACTGTCAGCTTAAGGTGACAAATAGAACACAAAATGTAAGGCTGTATCATTTAACACCATCCCAACACCAACCCCTAATTGAATATTCCCTAATGCAACCAGTAGTAGTAGTAGCAGTTCATTAGCATAGTTAATTAAAACCATTGCAATTCATCCTTTAAAAAAAAAAAAGAATATTCTCTAATGCAACCAGATGTCTCAGTACAAATCAAGTTCCACTTACACACTTACAATCTCAAACCGTAAAGGGCACTGCAGGAGTACAGACAGTAGGAGCCTTGAAATGTAGTAAATTCTTCCTCCGGCATCCCTCAAGAATAACATGTCAACGCATGATGCACATTTTGTCACATGCGACGAGAGAAGAAATGAAAACACAAATCATGGCTGCTTTAGAATTCAAGATGGAGTTTAGGCCTAGTTTGCACCTAGTTCTGACAAGCACAGGAAAATACAGTTTTGCAAAGTGCAGTGTTTTTCTTTTAGTGCAAAAATAGAATGTTAGACACACATTTAAAATCATCGCTCTCAACAGTAAAGCTTTGATCACTAGAACAACAAGCTGATAAAATATTCACTAACGATCACATCTTTGAGTCAGTAAAACTTTGCTGTGTTCAACACAAAGCTATTTGTGTGTAAATTAAGAACTGTGACAATACACCAGTACAACATGACACCTATTTGATCATTATACGTTGCGCTCTAGTGGATTTTCTACCACAAAACTGAGTGCAGAATATTGGCCTGCAAAAATATCAAGCTGTATTGTCAAGGTAAGTACAATGGTAAGTCAAGATATCAGTGCTGCGCTGCACTGTGCAATGGAGAAAGGGCATGAATGTGCCATACTTAACAATATATGGTGCATTCTTGTCATTTCCCTGTGTTGGCACACAATGCTCTGGCTAGCATGCGCTGGCACACCATGCTCTGGCTAGCTCCAATGCAGGCGCCCTTGCCCCATGGTGCAAGGGTGCCTGTGTGTTGAGAGGTTTTTTGTGCAGGAAGGGACTCTTCCTGCACAAAATCATTCTCCTGAGGCATTTTCCTCTTTGTATGTGTGCTGTAGAGTACAGCACACATTAAAGATGAAGCAACAGTCAATCAATCAATCAATCAAGGACACTTATAAAGCGCGCTACCTACCCGTAGGGTCTCAAGGCGCTGGGGGGGGGGGGGGGGGGTGCCGCTACTGCTCGAACAGCCAGGTCTTCAGCTTCTTCCTGAAGGAGAGGTAGTCTTGGGTCAGGCGCAGGTTGGTCGGGAGGGAGTTCCAGGTCTTGGCGGCCAGGTAGGAGAAGGACCTTCCTCCTGTAGTCGCTCTTCGGATGCGGGAGATGGCGGCGAGGGCGTGGGTGGCTGATCGGAGGTGGCGTTTGGGAGCGTAGAAGTTGACTCGGCTGTTGAGGTAGCTCGGGCCTTGGTCGTGTAGGGCTTTGTGTGCGTGGGTGAGGAGGCGGAAGGTGATTCTTTTGTTGACGGGGAGCCAGTGAAGGTCTCTCAGATGTCCGGAGATGTGGCTGGTTCGTGGGATGTCGAGGATGAGTCTGGCTGAGGCGTTCTGGATCCGCTGGAGTCTTTTCTGGAGCTTGGCGGTGGTACCGGCGTAGAGGGCGTTGCTGTAGTCCAGTCGGCTGGTGACGAGGGCCTGGGTGACAGTCTTCCTGGTCTCGGTGGGGATCCACCAGAAGATCTTCCGTAGCATGCGTAGGATGTTGAAGCACGCCGAGGAGACGTTGTTGACTTGCCTGGTCATGGAGAGGGAGGAGTCCAGGATGAAGCCCAGGTTGCGTGCATGGTCTGTCGGTTTGGGTGCGGTGCCCAGGGTGGGAGGCCACCAGGAGTCGTCCCAGGTGGAGGGTGAGGAGCCCAGGATGAGGACCTCCGTCTTGTCCGAGTTCAGTTTCAAGCGGCTGGTCGTCATCCACTCGGCTACCTCTTTCATCCCTTCGTGCAGGTTGGCTCTGGCGGCGGCGGGGTTGTTGGTCAGGGAGAGGATCAGCTGGGTGTCGTCGGCGTAGGAGATTATGCTGAGGTTGTGTTTGCGTACGATGGCCGCGAGGGGGCTCATGTAGACGTTGAAGAGGGTGGGGCTCAGAGATGATCCTTGAGGGAAGCCGCAGATGACTTCGGAGGCCTCTGACTTGTACGGTGGTAGGCGGACTCTCTGTGTTCTTCCGTCGAGGAAGGAGATGATCCATTCCAGCGCCTTGTCCTGGATTCCGATGTTGCTGAGGCGCCGTACTAGGGTGCGGTGGCAGACCGTGTCGAATGCCGCGGAGAGGTCTAGGAGGATGAGGGCCGCTGTTTCTCCATTGTCCATCAGGGCTCGGATGTCATCAGTGGCGGCGATGAGGGCTGTCTCGGTGCTGTGATTGGCTCGGAAGCCGGACTGTGAGGGGTCGAGGGATCCGTTCGTCTCGAGGAAGGCGGCCATCTGCTTGTTGACTGTCTTCTCGATGACTTTGGCTGGAAACGGGAGGAGCGAGATGGGGCGGTAGTTCTTGAGGTCGGTGGGGTCCGCTGTTGGTTTCTTGAGTAGAGCGCTGAGTTCGGCGTGTTTCCAGCTCTCAGGGAAGATGGTGGTGTCGAAGGATGTGTTGATGATGTCTCGCAAGTGGGGTGCGATGACAGCGTCGGCCTTGTTGAAGACGTGGTGAGGGCAGGGGTCGGTCGGTGATCCGGAGTGGATGGAGTTCATCGTGCGGATGGTGTCTTCGGTGCTGATCGGGGTCCAGGCGTGGAGGGTGGTGGTGGGGGGTGATTGTTCGGTCATGGTGTGCGTTGGTTGGTTGTTGAAGCTGTTGCGTATGTCCGCGATCTTGTTGTGGAAGTATGAAGCAAGGGAGTTGCAGAGGTCTTGCGATGGGGTGATGTCGTTGTTTCCTGCGCTGGGGTTGGAAAGCTCTTTCACGATGTTGAAGAGTTCCTTGCAGTTGTGTGCGTTGTTGTCCAGCCGGTCCTTGAATGCTGTTTTCTTGGCGGCGCAGATCAGCTGGTAGTGTTTCCGGGTGGCAAGTTTGAAGGAGGTCCTGTTGTCCGGTGTCGGTTCCCTTCTCCAGACTTTCTCGAGGGCTCGGCAGTTCTTCTTGGAGCTCTTGAGTTCGTCGGTGAACCATGGGGCCTTCTTGCTGCCGGGTCTGCTAGGCGGGGTCCTCAGTGGGGCGAGTTCGTCTGCGCAGTTGCTGATCCATTTCGTGAGGTTGTCGGCGGCCTGGCTGGGGTTCGCTGAGCTGGCAGGAGGGTGCTGGCTCAGGGAGGTGGCGAGCTGGTCTGCTGTGATCTTGTTCCAGCTTCTGCGGGCGGCCTGTTGCTGGTGTTGGTGGGTCGTCGTTCTCTTGAAGGTGAAGTGGACGCAGCTGTGGTCCGTCCATTGAAGCTCTGTGGCGTGGCTGAAGTCGATGTCTGTGCTGGAAGAGAAGACTGCGTCGAGTGTGTGTCCGGCGAGGTGGGTGGGGGTGGACACCAGTTGGTTGAGTCCAAGGTTGGCGAGGTTGTCGAGCAGGGTGCTGGTGTTGCGGTCGTTGTTGTTCTCCAGATGGAAGTTGAGGTCTCCCAGGAAGATGTAGTCAGCGGAGGGGAGGGCATGCGGGCTGACGAAGTCGGCGATGTCCTCGCTGAATTGTGTGCGTGGTCCAGGGGGTCGGTAGATCAGGGTGCCTCTGAGGGTGGTCTTCGGGTTGGTGTGGATCTGGAAATGCAGGTGTTCGGCGCTGGTCAGGGTGTTGTCGGTGCTGGTCGTGAGACGGATGGTGTTCCTGTGGATGATGGCGATGCCTCCTCCCATCTGGTTGGCGTTTCGGTCCCTCCGGACGATCTTGTAGCCCTCTGGGATAGCGATGGCGATGTCGGGAGCTGAAGAGGCGTTCATCCAGGTCTCCGTGAGGAAGGCAACGTTGGGGGCTGTGGCGTCTAGAAGGTTCCAGAGTTCGATGGCGTGTCTGTGGACGGAGCGGGTGTTGAGCAGGATGCACTTGAGGTGGGTGCTGCTGGTGTTCGACTTGGCGGGTGCTTGTGCGAGGCTGGTCCGGATGCAGGAGAACTTGCAGGCGTGGCAGCTGAAAGGTCCGTGGGTACTTCGTGGAGTGGCTTGATGACATTCTGGGAGTCGGCCGGTGTTGAGTGCGGTGAGGGTGGCGGCGGAGTACGTCAGGCGGGTCGGTCGGGGTCCTCGTCGTGGGCCAGGGGTCCTGGCACTGGGCGCGGTCCAGGCGCGGACGGGCGCAGACGGGCTTACCTTTGGCGCGCCTTCGGCGCGCCCGCTGCGCGTGGCCGCTGCGCGTTCGCACGGTCGCCATTTAAGGCGAAGTGCGCGGGTGGGCGGAGCAGCTGGGAGGCGGGAGCGGGGAGGGTACAGAATAGAAAAAGGGGCGGGGAAAAGCGGCGGTGGTGGGAAGGGAGAGCGGAGGGCGGCGAGGTAGGCGGACAACAAGGAAGGAAAACCAAAACAAAGGCACAACGAAATAATAAAAACAGGCACAAATTACAGTGAAAACAGTGAAAACAAGGCAAAAACAACTACAGCGGAGGCAGCCGGCAGCCGGCAACGAGGCAGGCAGCGAGGCAGAGGGCAGGCAGGGGGCACACGCAGCAGCTGGTGGCCGTGTGGCGCGGGGGTGTCCCACAAGGGAGATATACAGATATTTCTTCTTGTTACGCCTCACCTGGGAAGCCATAGCAGTTCTGATGTATTCCCAGGTCTACTAGTGTTGGTAAATCTGGGAATGCTTCAGATTCCATGTGTGGATGCTTGGGAACAACCACACATCCACCCATGGAACCCCTTCCCAGGGCAGAGTAATGCAATGCATCAATTTGAGTTGCGTCACTTTGGATTTATCATGCCACTCCCGGCCACGTAAGGTGGCCTTGCATGGCTTGATGACTCCTCGCTATGGTTTGTGTGGCCCTTGCACCCACTTGAGTGGCACTAGGGTGATTTAAATCCCCTTCATAGTTTTACCTCAACACCAATGTGCCTTGATGACATATATGTCATCATGATACTTAATGGGCTGATTAGGATGGCGGGGACGCTGCCAACAACAGGCTATCGGCGGTAGTCTCCACCCCATCTTATGCCGCTTTTCCACCCACCATATTTTGATGGCGGGCAGGGTGCAGGTGGGCAGAATCCCAGCTGCCATGCATCCGACGGGCTCCTTGAGCCCACCAGTCGGTGGAGGGCCTCCCAATCCCTAAAATGTTGGAGTTGCCTACCAGGCACCGCCGTAGGGATTAGGATGGTCCCTCCCCACCAGCCTTTCCATGGCAGTTCACCCGCCATGAATCGGCTGGATGGGATGTACATTGTGGGCATGTAGCGGGCCGCCCTACACCCCAGGCACTTTTCTTTGGGTATGGGGTCCACCTATGTAGGTGCCCCCCAATAGATCCCTGTACCAAGTGACTGGCACTGCATGGTGCCTGCTATGTAGTTCAGGGTTGGGTTGCACATGAGTCCGTCCGCCTTCCTAATCAGACCCATAGAGGTGAAGTTAAGAATAGTAAATCTAAATACACACTTATATATGCCCACCTTGACAATATAGTGCTATCCAATATTCTGCACTTGATATTGTTGCAGAACGATAATTTGTCACTCTTTTTTGTGAGATACAACTATCCCAGTCCTGTAAGTCTCAGGAGGTCCCTTGTCTCCCCATTAGATATTCCTTGGTGTTGAGCTCAGGCCTAAGGAGGATGATGTAGATTTTGGGGATGAAGATACAGCCCAGCAGTCCAGAACTGGAAGTCAGGATGGCGAAGATCTCCACAGCCACCATGTACCTGCCCTTGGTGCTCAGGTATGCTGGTATGAAGGAGACCCAGACGCTGCAGAACACCAGCATGCTGAAGGTGATAAACTGGGCCTCATTAAAAGTAGCCGGTAACTTTCTTGCTATGGAGGCAACAACAAAACTCAGAAGAGCCAAGAATCCCATATAAGCAACCACAGCAAAGAAAGCAGCAACAGAGCCCTCGTTGCACTGTAAGATCATCTTCCCAGTTTCTGATCTGGTGTCAACGTCTGGGAATGGGGCAGAGTGGAGGAGCCACACAGTACAGATCACCACCTCCCCCAGTGAGCAGAAGAG
The DNA here is from genome assembly GCF_964204655.1 of Triturus cristatus. Classification (NCBI taxonomy): domain Eukaryota; kingdom Metazoa; phylum Chordata; class Amphibia; order Caudata; family Salamandridae; genus Triturus; species Triturus cristatus. The sequence continues at coordinate 34,904,596 of NC_140593.1, read as the reverse complement.
CACCAAAAAGCTGGAAACTCGTGGGTCCACATACTTTCTGAGCTTGCTGCCCGGCTTTGTGGCGTTGAAGGCAATGATCACTGTGATAGTTTTAGCTAAAACTGAAGAAACAGCTATAGTGAAAATGATCCCAAAGGCTGTTTGCCGGAGGAGACAGGAAGTCTTTGAAGGACGTCCAATGAACAGAAGACAGCAGAGGAAGGACAGCAGGAGGGAGAAGAGGAGGATGTAGCTAAGATCCCTGTTATTGGCTTTAACCAGAGGTGTGTTCCTGTATTTAATAAAGACTCCCAGCACTCCAGCAGTGAGGAGGGAGAAGAAACTTGTAATGAAGGTTAAGGCAACTCCCAGTTGATCCCCAAAAGCCAGGAACTCTATCCCCCGTGGAATGCAGGCATCTCTCTTCTGATTGGACCACTGGTCTTCTGGGCATACAAGGCAGTTTGCCATATCTGCAGGAAAAGAAAATTGTTCAGTATTACAGTAGATGCTTTCAAGTAGGGAGAGATGAGTGGAATGTGACACAGTAGAGTCATTCTGTGTACCTGTGTGTGGGTGTACTGTCTGTGGAATACGCAGACTGGGCCTTGCAAGTCATTAGTTAAAAAAGCATATTGACCCAGCATCTCCATTGAGCTGTCCAGAAGGACAGACATAGGAACAGCTGGAAGCTTGCAGGAGTCACCCCACAGCGCTTGAGTATCTTATAAAATCCCTCACAAACCTAGGAGTAGTACCAACATATTTTTGAAGTGATTGACTGTAGGGTGTGGATATACTCATCCTATCCACATACATGTATGTATTAGTCTGCAATGGGTCATGCACATAGGCAAGAGGAAGATGCCCCTTTTCACAGAGGCATGTCCTCAGCCAATAAAAGAATATCTTTAGAGAAGGGGTCATCTAGTAGCACCTGTAATGTCTTGCCCCTACTTGGAAAAAGACTCCTTATTGTATTTACCCTGGTGCTGCTGGGTTGGAAATGCAGCCCCTTATGCTACATTATGTGAATTTCTCAATGTTTGAATCTAATCTCCTGATCTTACATAATCCTCATTCACATCAAGACCCCTCCTCTGCAGTGTGGACACGATCTTGAAATTTCTCCTCTCTCTGTTCTTGCGTCCCAACACCTCTATGCACAGCTCTTTTGTTCTCCAATTAAGGTTTCCTCTGTCAGATTTTGAACTATAAATAGATAAATATCATACTGTAAACAACAAAACAATATTTAGACTGTGAGGAAATGTACACATGCAATCCATAGATTTTTTGCAAGAATGTTTTCTTCTCAAACACAAGTGGACTTTCTAAACCTTAGCAGGATTGTAATTTGACTGACTTGTCTTATTTTCATTTATCTTCTGTTGCTGTCAGACCTCTTGCACTGGTCCTAAATCAGGGGTACGTCTTCGGCGAATGTTACAGAGAGGTGGGAATCTTGCTCAGCTGGGCTGCTTTGACCTCAGATTCGGGAGTCCACTACTCTCATTTAGACCCTGATTGCAGGTGTAGGTCTAAATTCCGATCCTGGAGTGATGAGTTGTGGGATAATTATCACACCCTCAAAGTTTCCTCTGATACATTCTTACATAAACAATCAATAATGCCATTTTGTTCTTTCTATGTGTGCTGCAGGGTGCAAAAGCTAAGGAGAAATAAAAGTATTTCTCCTCGTTGCGCCATTTTAATGCCAGCTGCTGCATGGTGCCGCCTCCATGTAAATCTGGGGCACCATAAGAAAAAGATGGGTGTTGCGGTGAAACACCCACAGCAACACCCATTGCACACCCCTTTCATGCAGATACCTGCATAAAAGGGTACCATATTTACAACGCCAACGCTTAACGCCACTTTATAAATCTGATGCAGGGCAATGCACCACCAGAACATTCGTAAAAGTGACATTCCAGTGGCCAATCCCCTTGTAAATATTCCCCATGGTTGCTTGAAGAAATCTAATTTGAATCAAGTCCTATTATGTACTTTCCATAATAAAGAGTGCTGCTTTTTTAGAGAAAACTAATCTTATTCTAGTTGAATTAGAACAGATTTTTGAATGCCATAGTGCAGAAGATCGTGGATTGACACATGTTGTGTGCTGCCTGTCCCTTTGCCACACAGGTGAGATACTCTGTTCTGACTGGCGCACCTGAGTGTTTTTCTTCAGAAGGGGGTGCTTGAGGCATTATCTGAATTTATTCTTCTAATGGTGATGTGGGTTACTGAAGTAGCATGGAACAAGTCGCATGTGTAAACTAAAGAGGAAGTCTATCTTTAAACCTGACATCAAAGGTTAGACCACAATTCTACATTCAGACCTTAAGTCTAAGTTTACATCTGAATTCTAACTTAAGCCCTTAAGTCTGAGGCACATATTTACAATATTTTGGCATAGGGCGGCGCCACAAGCCTTCCAGCTGTGCTTCTCTACATCGAAAGAAAAGGAAGGGAATGCACTGTATCTACAACATGTAGCTCATTCCTGTCCTTTCTGTTAGCGCTGGCACACACACTGCCGCCGAGCGCCAATGCATGCACCCTTTCACAAAGGTGCAAGGATGCCTGTGTTGTTGGTATGATTATTTTTGAGCAGGAAGGGACATCATAGGGGACATTTTTCTCATTCTATGTATGCGTTGGTATGCAGCACACATGAAAAGAGGGAAAAATGAGGAATTAACACATTTCTCCTCGTTACGTCTGTTTGGGAAGGCATTAGCTTTGACACTGACCCAGATTTACGCTATGTTGTAAATCTGAGGCAGTGTCAAAACCCATGGGTGTTGCGTGGGAACACCCACAACAACACCCATGGAACTTCCCTTTCAGGCAAAGTAAGGCATTGCCTTAATGCATATTGACATGGCCATGAAAAGCCACACAGGGTGGCTTTGCTTGAGCTTGTAGCTATAGGCCGGCACACTGCGCATCAATAGTATCACAAAAGTGACGCTCAGTAAAAGTGCCACAGGGGCATTGTAAATATGCCCCTAAGTTTAGATCTAAAGTCTATCTTTAGACCTGAAGTTTAATGCAGCCGGGCCACATATGCGAAGAGGTCTTTGATTGCCATTCAATTTGTTCCATAAATGACTTTCCAGTTACATAGCTGCACCTTAGAAGCTCTCATCTTTGATCTGTAAATTGAATACCTGGGCTCTGAGTGTGCACAGTTGCGCTGAGCAGCTGAAAGTGAGATCTGTCCCTGAGTGTGCACAGTACCATACTGTGCTGCAGATACTGAGATATGTGCTCTGAGCGTACAATGTACTGTACTGTTCTATGCTTGAGTGTCTGCAGGAGTGTAGAGTACTGCAGAAACTGAGATCTGTGGCCTGAGTGAGTAAGATATTTAACCGTACTGAAGAAATCGAGGTATGAGCCCTGTGCAAGGTACTGTACCGCACTGCAGAAAATTAGGTTTGTGCCCTGAGTGTGTGTGGTAAAAAAGTGGTATCATCCTGAATATCCTGGGGCAAAGAATTTGTGTAGGTCGTACTCTCCCTACTTCTGCCTTCTTCAAGCATGATGCTCCCATTTAAATAAAGAGAAGGGCACTCAAGGGGTCTAATTCATAAACTGCACATTGTAGTACATAACATAGTACTACTGTAGTACTCCTTCTTTCCTGTTTATTGCAGGTCAAAAACCTATGGTTCAAAATCTCCACCACTGAGGTGCCAATTACGATCCGGTAAAAAAATTCCCCGTACGACTCGTATCCGGTCTTTTTACCGTACGAATCATCCAAGTGCCATACAAACTGCCAATTACGATTCGCATGGTAAAAAGTCCATACGAACCGCATTGGGAATTATTCCCCACACGTCCTCGGGTCGGAAAATGTGTCCGACACGTCCTCAGACGATTTACCGTACAAATGTGAAAAGTGAAGTCCCACCGAGGAATCACGATCCATCCCGTGCGTCCGATGTTACAACCGTATGGAAAAAACACCGTCCGCACCGAACTCCCATAGCAACCATGGAGACATGTGCCCGCATACGCGCCCAACACTCCCCCCAGCCCCCGTACGTCCGAGACGTACCCCCCGTGTATGTACACCCCCACCCGTGTATGTACACCCCTGTACGTTCGAGTCGTACCCCCACCCGTGTACGTGTCGTACCACCGTGTATGTACACCCCTGTACGTTCGAGTCGTACCCCCACCCCTGTACGTGTCGTACCACCGTGCATGTACACCCCTGTACGTTCGAGTCGTACCCCCACCCCTGTACGTGTCGTAACACCGTGTATGTACACCCCTGTACGTTCGAGTCATACCCCCACCCCTGTACGTGTCGTACCACCGTGCATGTACACCCCTGTACGTTCGAGTCGTACCCCCACCCGTGTACGTGTCGTACCACCATGTATGTACACCCCTGTACGTTCGAGTCGTACCCCCACCCCTGTACGTGTTGTACCACCATGTATGTACACCCCTGTACGTTTGAGTCGTACCCCCACCCCTGTACGTGTCCTACCCCCGTGTATGTACACCCCTGTACGTTCGAGTCGTACCCCCACCCGTGTACGTGTCGTACCACCGTGTATGTACACCCCTGTACGTTCGAGTCGTACCCCCACCCGTGTACGTGTCGTACCACCGTGTATGTACACCCCTGTACGTTCGAGTCGTACCCCCACCCCTGTACGTGTCGTACCACCGTGTATGTACACCCCTGTACGTTCGAGTCGTACCCCCACCCCTGTACGTGTCGTACCACCGTGTATGTACACCCCTGTACGTTCGAGTCGTACCCCCACCCGTGTACGTGTCGTACCACCGTGTATGTACACCCCTGTACGTTTGAGTCGTACCTCCACCCCTGTACGTGTCGTACCACCGTGCATGTACACCCCTGTACGTTCGAGTCATACCCCCACCCGTGTATGTGTCGTACCACCGTGTATGTACACCCCTGTATGTTCGAGTCGTACCCCCACCCCTGTACGTGTCGTACCACCGTGTATGTACACCCCTGTACGTTCGAGTCCTACCCCCACCCCTGTATGTGTCCTACCCCCGTGTATGTACACCCCTGTACGTTCGAGTCGTACCCCCACCCGTGTACGTGTCGTACCACCGTGTATGTACACCCCTGTACGTTCGAGTCGTACCCCCACCCGTGTACGTGTCGTACCACCATGTATGTACACCCCTGTACGTTCGAGTCGTACCCCCCCGTGTATGTACACCCGTGTACGTCAGAGTCACACCCCCACCACAACCTCCTAAGTACGGAGCGCACCCCAGGCCCCAACATCACAACGGCATGTACGAGTCGTACCAAGCCACACACAAGGACAGCACTGTACAACCAAATGGCCCATGTACACACCGTACACACGCTAAAAATGCACGTACACAACCAGGACAAACCAAAACAACACAAGAATACACCATTCGAATGGCACAAAGCCACTAAACATGTCCGACAACCACTAAAACAACACATTCACTGACCTGCAACTGCCAAAAACAAACAGAGGCCCAAAACACCACCACTCCTTATAACACACCCACCCAAACTTCAAACACAGCCACACCCACCAATGGACCAATAAAAAGGGCCCAGACACACAAACCATGAGCCTTTGCAACAGACTCACTGCTGCCAGACCCCACAGACAACCTACAGCACCATACTACAAGCTTCACCACACCTTACACTTGCACACCTTCACACAACCACCTTCACAAACACCCCCTCATCACATTCACACACACACCTGCACAACCACAACCACACACCCACAACCATCCACACACACCCCCCCATCCACACCCACACCCCTCACCATGCCCACCAACAAGAATCCAAAGTTCAGTAACCGAGAGTTGGAGGTCCTTGTCGATGAAATCCTCAGAGTAGAGCCACACCTCTTTGGAACATTGGTCAGACAGACCAGCATGGCAGAAAAAACATCCATGTGGCAGACCATCGTCGATGCTGTGAATGCTGTTGCGGACACCAGAAGGAACAAGTAGGAATGCCAAGCCAGGTGGTACGATCTGCGGAGGAGGGTCCGAGCCAAGATGCTGGATGAACACAACCAGGCCAACGTCACTGGAGGAGGGCCGTCCCGCAGACCCGTACACTACCAGCCCTGGGAAGTGAGGGTGATGGCCATACTGCCGGTGGAGGCAGTCGAAGGATTAGGAGGACTCCGAGACCCGGGTGAGTACACAAACAACGCACCTCACATGGGGGGAACGTCATCCACAACCAAACCCACAAACAGGCACGCAACCACCCCAAGCTATCGCATGACTCAACCACACTCCATGAACACGCACATGCCACTGGCGCCACCATGCCGCATGCACCCAGCTGCACAATGTCAAGTCACAGTCCACTGAAGACACCAACACATGACACGATAAGCCGGATGACGGGAGGGTGGGCCCCAAAAATCACATAGTGCAACTCAGAAGCAGACAACAATGCCCTCTGCCCATATGGCCTAGGTCACAGCCAGACTAACACTGTGTCCCCACACAGGAAAGACTCGCCAGCAAATGGCGGACGCCTTGCATTAACAAATGGGGGTGAAGGCACTTGTTGCATATGACAGCAGCTAATGAACAGCCAACACTGTGAAAGAGTGGCAGCACACACCACCAAAGCAGCAGCGCAGACACACACACTACACCCAATGGGTGCCTGGAGATCAGAAACCAACTCACAGGAACAAGCCAAGGGCCATTCAAAGATCTGCTAACAGTGTGTGCCCAGGAAGCTGGCCTTAGGTGACAGAGGGTGACACACAGAGGGAGGGACAGGGGGACACAGAGGGAGGGAGACACAGGGAGACGGACAGAGGGAGAAGGCTGACACACAGAGGGAGGGAGAGGGGGACAGAGAGTGAGGGAGAGGGGGACAGAGAGGGAGGGAGACACAGGGAGAGCAAATCAGCCTTGTGGTGTGTGGGAATGTCTGCTCGTCAGCAGGTGGACTGCGTGCATGTAGCCAAGGGTGGCCAGTGCCAGAACCCCTCCTCTTCTCCATGGCAAAACACAGGGCCATGTCACAACCTGTGCACGAGCACAACGACAGCTACCTGCATTATATAAGTGTGTGGATCCAATCCATGTGCACATGTACAGTGCTACACGGAAGGCCCCAATGCATGGCTCGCCACACCTGCCCACTCCACTGCTGACTGCAGTCACACTAGACGCAGCAAGTAAGACTGTGCCACACATAGGTAAAGTCGCCAAAGCTGTGCCCAAGGGACATACCCATGCACAAGTGCACCGTGAGTGGAATGCAAGACATATCCAAATTCCCAGAGCAAATGTGCCAACTTTGAAACTAATGAAACATGGATGTTGCATGGAACTAAATTAACATTGTCTCTCTCACACACAGGTCAACATGGTGGATCACCCCCCAACACTGGGGGGGAAGACTCACAGGACCCGGCTCGGCGGGATGAAGAAGCCACCGGCAGCGACGAATCTCACCACTCTGTGGACCAACCCGACCCCGACCAACCTGGCCCCTCTGGTGTCCAACGACCTGCAGCACCTGCGTCAGGTACAACGGGGCCAACCACCACCCCCACTCCTGCCACATCCCAGGAGACACCCAGGATCCCTGCCCCACCACCACAAAGCAGCCAGGCTGGCCAGGAGGGACACGGTGTCCCGGGCACCCAGGAGGAGGCAGGCGATAACGCCAATGCCACCCCTCAGGGGTCCCGGAGACCCGATGTGCCCACAAGGGCAGGCCAGGTGCAAGTGGGCAGGGGTGGTGGGAGTGGAGGACGGCGGAGGCACCAGCCTGACCAGTTGGCTGGGGAACCGGTATATTCCCATGTCCGAAACATCCTGGACACATACCGGCAGGACACCACGGGCATGGCCCAGGTTGTGTCCACCCTCAATGAGATGAAGGGGATCCTCGATGAGATCAAGACCCAGCAGGCCCAGCAACATGCGGAGCAACATGCCTGTCTACTGCAACACCAACGGAGGATGGAGGACAGACAGGCTGAGCTCGTGACGGTGTTCACGGGAATTCACACTACACTCCGTCGCATGGCCGACAACATGGGCAACCCTCCCTGTGCCAGAAGGCATAGAACATCACCACCCACAGGGAGGGATCAGGAGGAGGAGGACACAGAGTATTAGGCAAGACAGACATGGAGCACCATACACACCCGTGATGGGCCCAACCAGCTGAGGGGGTGGCCGCACAACCGTGCTGACAGACACATTGAGTACAGCAACAGTAATGCGCAGAGGTCAGGGATCCAGTCCAGTGTCCTGGGGGGCACCCAGGTATGTGTAGACAGGTGGCAGAACCATGTCCTGCAAGCTTGAGTCCGGTGGATGCAGAGAATGGGGGCCTGGCCAACGTTGGATGCATGGGGATGGCACATGTCACAATACCCACACAGTCATGGACATCATGCACAATACACAGTCTCATCCCACACACACAGCTTGCATCTTGCTACTCAACACATAGACACATAGCCACTATCAGGGAAAACCATGCCAGACATGCTGGATGCCCCGTGGCAACACACCAGCATTGACTGAGAAGAGGCACCTTGGAGGCATAGGGACACCTTTATTAGTCATGTCTTCGGGATTGCAGAGGCAACTTGAAGTACACATGAACACTTCATGTGGAGTAACATGTGGGTCCAACACTGGCACCCCCCTTCTGCAGCACAAATGCGTGATAGCCATGGAACTGGCACACAATTGTCGGCTAACAGCTGAACACCCACAGCTGCTCACGGAGAGACTGCCATACACCATTGATCCGCTGATGTAGAAGTCCCACACCATGTCAAGCCAATGCAAACCGTATGTGTCTGAGGGCAGTGTTACACACATTGATGCCATCATCACAATCCACTATCCCATCACTGATGACTGTCAACAAGTCAGACCATCTATTCAGGTGTACACAGCTGCATGTCGTGTCCCATGGTGATGCTACATGGCTGCAGAGGAACCAAACATCGACAGGGGCAGTGTGCATACATCGTGAACAACTGCCACACCCAATACACCCCTGATGCATCCCTTACCCTAAGGAGACTTCCAAACTTGTCTGTGCGTGTAACGCTGAGTCAGCACACAATGACGTGTCCATGAGGAATAGCAGTGCCACAACAATGCAAGCAGCAGACGGCATGCGCAAGTACCTGGGGAAGAGAGACACACAAGAAGTCAGCCACAAAAAGCACAGACACTTGCATGTGCATGTACTCGACACATGTATGGATGACAACATGCTAGGTCACAATTATGACTGGGGAAATACAACCATCACTGCCACCATCACTCCAGTGACACACCCACACACACCTCCGACTCATATGCCATACATGCAGGTGGAGACACACATCACGACACATGCCACACGTGGAGCAATGTGTGCACACTCAGACACTGGTACTCATCACAAAGCAGAGAAGTCGCGTATGAGCCGAGTCCGGATGTCCTCTTGCGGCTCCACATCCTCCACATCACTGGCCCCATTGCCAAGCCCTTCATCCTCCACGGGTGGATGGTCCTGGTCATCTTCATCCAGGATGAGTGGCACAGCTTTCTCAACTGCCATGTTGTGCAGCATGCAGCAGACCATGAAGATTTTGCAGACCTTCGCAGGGGCATATGGGAGCGCGCCGCCGGTCTTGTGTAGGCACCTGAATCGGCTCTTCAGCAGGCCAAACGTCCTCTCTATCACTCGCCTTGTCCGACCATGGGCGGTGTTGTAGCGGAGCTGGGCCGGCGTGATGGGGTTGCGGAGAGGTGTGATCAGCCATGGCATGTTGGGATAGCTAGCGTCCCCTACATGGGAAGCACATGGACATCGTTAGAACTGGAGTAGCGGTCGTGCCGGTAGGCTACGCAAAATACAGGACAGACAGAGTGTACCCACCAACAACACATGCTCGTTCGTTGCGCAGCTGCGTCATCATTTCAGGCACCCTGCTACGCCTCATGATGTAGGCATCGTGTGCTGATCCTGGAAAACGAGCACAGACATGTGAAATCACCATGTTGGACAGACACACCACAAGGGCATTGATGGAGTGGTAGTGCTTCCGATTGCGGTACGCCACCTCCTGTGCGTGTGGTGGTACCTAAGCAACATGTGTCCCATCTATGGACCCAATGACATGGGGCATCCCTCCCAGGGCATAGAATCCACGCTTGACCCCAGCCAACATTTCAGGGGTTGGGAACTTGATGAAGTCATCCAGGTGAATCAACATGGCCTCTAAGAAATCATGCAGCACACGGCAGAACATGCTCTGGGACATGCCACCAACATGTGCTATGGTATTTTGAAAGGTACCCGTGGCTAGAAAATGTAGGGCTGCCATTACCTTCAGCTTGGGTGTAAGTGCCGTAGGATACCTGTGCAGCGGTTGCAAGTGTGGTGCCAGTCTCACCGTCAACTCCAGAATCAACCGTCGGGGGAAGCGGTAGCACCGGATACGATCATTCTCCCGCATGGCAGCCAAGTCCGGAATTGCTCGGGAAAGAGGCGGCGCTCTGCAGTAATTTGGAAGTGACAAGGATGAGTGAGTGCACCACAACAACAAATAATTTGTACTGAGCACATGTTAATCTGTCTATACACATGTGCTACATACGGAGTCGGGTATGTGCCACATGCCCTGGACACGTATGGCTGCCAGGTGACACTCCTACCAAGAAGAGATAAGCAGCGCACTCCTGATTCTCTAATTTAACCAAAGGTATATTCTGGATGATATAGGTGCTGCAGCGCAATGCCCGCTGTCAATCGGGCATAAAAAAGCAAGATCAGAAAATACAATCAACTAATGATTGACGCTGCGCACTGTGCTACGTGTAACAATGTTACAAACAATTAATCACATTAACAAAATTTCAAAAATACCAAGCACTGATATTCATTTGAACATATATTTTCAGCATATATGTAACAACAGTTTCAAATCATAGCTTCATGAGTGTATCAACACATTTACAAGAGAAACAATTGACATCTAACATAGGCAGTGCAATATATAGATATACCACATAATATTTCAAGAAATCACAAACAGATGCTTTAGATGAGCCCAATGCATTTCGGGACTTTGCTGTCCCTTCGTCAGGGGCGTTCTGTAAAGAAAATGCATATATTATATAGTCGAACAAACAAGTCGTTATTATATTTACTCAAAAAGAACACATGGTGGCAACTCGTATAGTTAACATGGTACATGCGACTAGACCATAAATCACACATGCAGTAAATAATTCTCCGTTTGGTTAAAAGTAAAGATTATATAAAGGAGGAATGAAGTCACCCAATAGTGTAAAGACCAAAACACTGAATGTGACTCTGAAGCGAGGTATAAATGAAAAAGAAATCCGTACCAAGTAAAAGAAAGAAAACACCATGCATGAGATAAATCTGAAGGAGATGGGGTTGTGCGGTCTCACCTCAAATATTATGTGTGTACTTCCATGATAGGAGCGAATGATAAAGACAAGCTAACTGTTGCTAAAAACCAAAGAGAAACAACTCAATGAGAGCAGGTGCTTGTATTAAAATAACACGTTTAAACCGTGTTGAAGAAAGCACAACTTACCAACTACACAAGCAGGCGCGATCAGCGGAAAGATAACTAGAACAAATGGAAGGGCACAACGTGATCAGAAAAGATAACAAATATGCCGTGCCGCTAATTAACTCACAGCGAAGCAAAAAATAATACTCACTATGCAAGTATTGAGACACCCGGATACTTGTTAACAACGCGTGGTTCAAACCTCAATTGGACTGTGTATTCAATCAGTCACTCGAAGAAGGTATGTGACATCGAGTGAAAATATTGCGTCTCCGGAAACAAGCACTACAAAATAATAGTCGTGTGTGATTACGAACTTATCCTAACAATGACGCTTAATAACTCAAGAGACTATACTAAAAACGCAGCTGAATTCGGTGGAAACTACTTACATGGGAAACACAACGAAAGAAGCAGGTCCGGTTCTCACGGATAGCGTCCTGTTATCGCAACATCATTTTGACTAATGAAAAGCGCGCTCAATTTAAACCAGCCGAGATGACAACTTGGAAATGAAACTGATGGCAATTGAAAGAGGACTTACATATAGCGCCATGATTAAAAGGGTAAAGCGACCAATCTAAAACAGCGACAGGGCTAAGAATAAAGATCAAGAAATATTAACCAAAACGATGTTTGTAACCACTTGCGCAAAGCAGACCAGAAAAAATACTCAATAATCAAGAAAACCAAAGACGCCAGCACGTATTCAATTTATACAATGTATCAGCTGAGCGGTAAAACTGCTCTCCAGAACTGTGTTCACGAGGCTAATGCTAGTTGAATGAAAAGTATTAAAAAACGGTGAATGGGTGATTACTAACATCTGGGGTGCTAATCTGTGTGGTAGATAAATGAATGAAGTTATATCCGGAAAAAAATACAAGGTGAAACAATGGGAGATGAGATGAACCAGACAAACAAATAAATGTAGAATTATAGAAATAATGGAAAAATAATGAAAGAATTATAATAAAATTGTCAGGATTGTCAGGTTGTCAGCAGCACACGGTATTACAGATAACGCCACTAACCTTATTTCCAGAGCTCCAGCAGGGACGATGAATCGTTCCCTGACTCCCTTGAACAGCGCCCCCAACAGAGGAATAGAAAACCCTCCTGCGAGAGACGCTATCTGGGGGATGCAGGGAAGGGGAAACTTAAGGAAGGGGTGCAATCCTATGCTTGTTTCTGGCTGAGCCGAAATGGCGACGGTCCTTGACACCGCAAGGATTCCTGAATAGCCTTTGTTCGTCGAGCGGGGACAGTGATGTCGTCTCACTCAGTCCCGGGTCAAGACAAACTGCACAGGAAGGGAAAACAGAACAAATGAAATCGTGGAGATAAAGAACCCACACAAGGGTATGTAGAACGGATTACAATGGCAGCCGGATAGAAACCACTTCATGCCAAACTCCTCATAAAACAAACTTCGGTCCAAAGTCTTGCTGCTAGTATGCGCGTGAATACTAAATAATTCTATCTGGCCCTTTCTAACTCTAGGAAATGAAATAACAGTCTCGAAATATGCACTCTATCACAGCGCACACGGGGAAATACGAACAGGACTTCTCGTTCCTCCTGCACTCAATGTTTGTACACGGAAGGCACGTAAAGCCACAGAACGCTGCAAACACGGGGAAGGAACTCGGAGAAGCAGGGGAAAATGTTACGGAGCAATTCTCCGCGGTACCTGACTCCGGTTTTCGAAGGGTCGCTCACTCTTCCTGTGAGGAGACGGGACTCGGATACTTCTTCCTCGAGGTTCTCTAAGGAGACGGGACACGGCCCGACACTGGACTATATGCGGCAATGCTTCTAGCTGAATTCCGACGGGGAGCACCATCCGCCATTACAATCCTGATATGCTTCTTGTTGTCAAGCACCTTACCCTCCTGGCGGCGGAGCTTATGTATTGCAGGCGTGGAGATGCGCCCCATGGCCTGCTGGGAATCGTAGTCTTTGGGGCACAAACTATGAAAGTGGCGAAAACCTGGCATGGGTGTGTAACGAAGCCTTGTGTTATGGGTGATCGCTACAGTACCCCTTCTCAAGGACCGACGACTCGGCGGTCGGCCCGGTTTGCCCGGATAAGCCTCATGAAAGCGCTTAAGCAATTCGGGGCAATGCAAATTATCTTCCGGTTCCCAAGTCCTATCCTCCACCCCATAGCCTTTCCAGTTCACCAGGTAGTGTATTCGCCCACGTACCAAACGGGAATCTAGGACCTCCTCGACCTCGTATTCCTCCTGCCCATCGATTTCGACGGGTACTGGCTTCCGGGGTAACCTCATACCGGGTAAGCAGGGTTGAAGAAGGGACACATGGAAAACCGGATGGATTTTCCATGAGTGAGGTAGAGACAATCGCATGGCTACAGGGTTGATACATTCCTCAATACCATACGGCCCTATGTATTTGGGTTTGAGTTTATTTATACCCCTTAAGTGTAAGTTCTTTGTTGAAAGCCAAACCTTGTCCCCCACTTGGTACTCGGGTTCCTTGGACCTTTTCTTATCGGCTTGGGTTTTTTGGGCCTCCTGAGCACTGGCTAGGTTCTGTTTGGCTTCTAGCAAGATCGCTCGGAGATGTGCATGGTGTTCGTGTATGCTGGGTACCGGGGACTGAGCTGGCCATTCAAAAGGGAGCATATTGGGGTGATGACCATAAACACAAAAAAAAGGAGAACAACCCAATGTGGAATGTGTTGCGTTATTGTAGGCGAACTCTGCCAACCATAACAACGTGGGCCAATGTAAGGTGTTTTGCATGGTAAAACAGCGGAGATATTGCTCTAATGTCTGGTTTAGGCGTTCTGTTTTGCCATCAGTTTGGGGATGGTAACTAGAGGACAGTCGTGCTTCCATATTCAATATCTTGCAGAGGGATTTCCAAGAGCGAGAGGTAAACTGTGTTCCCCTATCAGTTATAAGCACATTTGGAAGTCCGTGTGCTCTGACCACCTGTTGGAGAAATATCAACGCCAGTTCAGATGACGTGGGTAACCCCTTGAGGGCGATGAAATGACCCATCTTGGTAAGATGATCGACTACCACCAGGATTACTGTTTTCCCTTCACTGGGGGGCATTTCAACAATGAAGTCCATGGAGAGGGTGTGCCAGGGAGACGGGGGAATCAACAATGGACGGAGTAATCCCGTTGGTTTGTTGTGGGTAGCTTTTCCCTGTACACACACCACACAATTTTTGACATAGTCTTTGACATCCTGGCGTAACCCCTTCCACCAAAAGGAGCGTTCCACACAGGCAATGGTTTTGTAGATCCCTTGATGCCCTCCCAGTACTGAATCATGCGCCCATTCCAATACTTGCCGTTGTTGTGTCTTGTGAGGGATGTATAAAGCATGGTAGTGATAGACCAATTCATCCCTTTCCGATCTGTGTTCCGGTTCCTCCTGGATCCAAGCAGGGATGTCTACATCCGTCAAGGAGATTTTCACGTCCTCAAGGAAATCCGGGGAAGTTAGCAGTGCCAGGGATCGTTGAGGATTTTCGACTTCGGTGAGTATGAGCGGTTGTAGCATCGGGTCGTGAGCCATTGTGTCTTCTGATTCCCCGATACGGGAGAGCGCATCCGCCTTTCCGTTCTGAGGTCCCGGTCGGTATTTGATCACAAAATCATAGTCCGAAAAGAACAGGGTCCACCTCAGTTGACGAGGGGTCAAGGCCTTTGCTGTTTTTAAAAACAATAAATTCCTGTGATCAGTGTAAATCTCAATGGTGTGAAGGGCACCCAGTAGATAATGTCTCCATTCTTCACATGCTCTTTTGATCGCTAGCAGTTCTTTGTCGGAGATGGTGTAATTGATCTCACTGGGAGAGAGCTTTTTGGAGTAGAATGCCACTGGGTGAAGTTGGCCGCTCTCGGGGTGTCGCTGGGAGAGTACACCTCCTAAGGCATATTGGGACGCGTCTGTTTCCAGAATAAAAGGAAGTTGTGGATCCGGATGGCGCAAGACGGGGGCCTGCGTGAATTTGCTCTTCAGTATTTGAAATGAGTGTGCTGCCTCTTTCCCCCAAACAAACGGAACCTTCTTTCTTAGGAGGCTGGAGATGGGTTGAATCACTGCAGAGAAATCCTTTATGAATCGCCGATAAAAATTAGCGAAACCGAGAAAACTCTGCACTGCTTTTACGTTCTGAGGGGTTTGCCATTGGGTGATCGCTTCCACCTTTCTCGGATCCATGCGAAACCCCTGAGGGGAAATGATATAACCTAAAAATGCCACTTCCGTAACGTGAAAGAGACATTTCTCCAGTTTGGCATACAAGGAATGTTGCTGAAGTCTCTCCAACACCTTTTTCACTTGAGTGATGTGTTCCGTGAGGGTAGAGGAGTAGATTAAAATGTCATCGATGTAGACAACGCAAAACGTGTCTAAATACCCTCGCAACACCTCGTCCATAAAAAACTGAAAAGCCGCGGGGGCGTTGCAGAGCCCAAAGGGCATCACCTGATACTCATAGAGCCCAAACTTGGTTCTGAAGGCCGTCTTCCACTCATCCCCCTTCTGAATCCTCACGAGGTGATAGGCTCCTCTGAGGTCGAGCTTCGTGAAATATCGTGCCCCCTTTAATTGATCCAGAAGCACCGGGATTAAGGGCAGGGGGTAGCGATTCTTAATAGTCACCCTGTTGAGTGCACGGTAGTCAATGCACGTTCGCAACTCCTCGCAATCCTTCTTCGGTATAAAAAAAAGTGGAGAGGATGCGGGAGACGAGGAATGCCTGATGAACCCAGAGGCCAGATTATCTTCTAGATAGGTCTTCAAATACTGCGTTTCGGGTTCCGTTAAAGCGTACACTCGGCTGCAAGGAATGGCCGCTCCTGGTATCAGATCGATACGACAATCATAGGGTCGATGGGGTGGCAACCGTGTTGCTTGTTGTTTGTTGAACAGAGCATGGTACACCCGATACTCGTCTGGGAGAATCGTAGAACAACAGTATTTCTCTGGAGTGCAGGCGGTGGCAAGGTATGTCGCTGGTGTACTCTCGTAGTCTGTAGGACAAACGTCAACTGGTTTGCAATTTTCTTGGCAGTACATTGATGACATGGCGATCGTTCGAGCGGTCCAACTGATTACAGGATCATGCAAGGTCAGCCAAGGCATTCCTAAAATCAACCCGAACTGTGGTGCGTCTATCAAATCAAAGTGAATGTCTTCATAGTGGTCCGCACCTATGGCCATGCGAAGGATCGGGGTACGGAATCGTACCATACCTGAAGAAAGCGGCGTTCCGTCCACAGATTTTACCAGTTCTGGGAAGTCCTTCTTTACACATGGGATTCCTATTCTGAGTGCGTATTCCTGGTCGATGTAATTACCTGTGGCTCCTGAGTCCAGCAAAGCGTCCACTTGAACTTCGTCTGAGGCGGAAATCCATAAAGCCACGGCTATATGGAGGTGTGCCACGGCGGATTGTTGTGTGTTAGCTAACACCGACGAGATCATGTTAGGTGACCTGCTCAAGCCAGAGACCTCATCCTGACTTGGGCTCCTCAGTTTTCCGTCGGCTCTTCTCGTCGGGAAGCAGATAGCCCACGCGGACTAGTGTTTCTGCTGTCTCCTGGGGTTCGGGCTCGGCATTCCCTTATGAAGTGGCCCCCTTTACCGCAATAAAGGCATAGTTTTAATCTCCTCCGTTTGTCTCTCTCTTCCTGGGATAGAGGGCCTCGAATTCCTCCCAACTGCATTGGCTCGGGTCCCTCCAGGGCTTTGGACTGGTCGTCCAGAACTGCTCTCGAACGTAGATAAGGTGCTCTTGTTTCGCTCTTGGTCTTGTCCCCTTTGCGTTCCAGCAAGCGATGATCCAACTGCACTGTCAGGTCGATGAGCTCTTCGCAGGTTGGAGGCAGTTGGACTACCTGAGCGAGGACGTCCTTCAGTTCCCCTCTCAACCCCTGGTAAAACAGAGTGATTCTTTTTTCCGGGGGCCATTCCGTTTCGACCACCAATCGATTAAATGATGTGATGTAGGAGAGGAGATCTTGAGATCCTTGCCGTAAGGTGAGTAGTTCGCGGTCCAAGGTCATCATATGATTCTTCCGATCAAACAGTTTCCTTAATTCTTGGCAAAAGCCTTGGAAGTCATGGAGGATCGGATCGTTTCTTTCCATATGAGGAATAGTCCAACTGGCGGCGTTTCCGCCCATGTACGACATCATAAAGGCCGTCTTCGATTCCTCGTCCTGGAACACGGCGGGTTTACAGAGGAAATGAAGTCGACATTGATTCAAGAAGGTGTCGAACTTCTTCGGATCCCCATAAAACCTTTCTGGGGGTGCCAAGGGGATACTAGTGTTTTGCACTATGTGTACTGTAGGCACCGTATCCGACGTGGAGGGTGGATGCAGATTTGGGGTAAAAAACCCCCCTCCTGAACTGCCAGGGTGGGAGTGTGTATAGACGATACAGGAGGGGGCAGAGTAGCGGGTCGGATGTATGAACCCTCCCCCGGGCCTCTACGTGAAATACCCGCTACTTCCCTTCTTAACGAGCTTACTTCTTTATGCAAATCGTAATTCTCTGCTCTGGAGGTCTGTACCTCTACTCTGGAGGTTTGCACCTCCTGCTGCAGAGCCGTCAGACTCTCCAACAAGGAAGCCAATACCGTATTGGTATCCATCGTCCGGGCTGTGCGTCTTTTCGTGGGCTTGACAAACTGTCAGGATTGTCAGGTTGTCAGCAGCACACGGTATTACAGATAACGCCACTAACCTTATTTCCAGAGCTCCAGCAGGGACGATGAATCGTTCCCTGACTCCCTTGAACAGCGCCCCCAACAGAGGAATAGAAAACCCTCCTGCGAGAGACGCTATCTGGGGGATGCAGGGAAGGGGAAACTTAAGGAAGGGGTGCAATCCTATGCTTGTTTCTGGCTGAGCCGAAATGGCGACGGTCCTTGACACCGCAAGGATTCCTGAATAGCCTTTGTTCGTCGAGCGGGGACAGTGATGTCGTCTCACTCAGTCCCGGGTCAAGACAAACTGCACAGGAAGGGAAAACAGAACAAATGAAATCGTGGAGATAAAGAACCCACACAAGTGTATGTAGAACGGATTACAATGGCAGCCGGATAGAAACCACTTCATGCCAAACTCCTCATAAAACAAACTTCGGTCCAAAGTCTTGCTGCTAGTATGCGCGTGAATACTAAATAATTCTATCTGGCCCTTTCTAACTCTAGGAAATGAAATAACAGTCTCGAAATATGCACTCTATCACAGCGCACACGGGGAAATACGAACAGGACTTCTCGTTCCTCCTGCACTCAATGTTTGTACACGGAAGGCACGTAAAGCCACAGAACGCTGCAAACACGGGGAAGGAACTCGGAGAAGCAGGGGAAAATGTTACGGAGCAATTCTCCGCGGTACCTGACTCCGGTTTTCGAAGGGTCGCTCACTCTTCCTGTGAGGAGACGGGACTCGGATACTTCTTCCTCGAGGTTCTCTAAGGAGACGGGACACGGCCCGACACTGGACTATATGCGGCAATGCTTCTAGCTGAATTCCGACGGGGAGCACCATCCGCCATTACAATCCTGATATGCTTCTTGTTGTCAAGCACCTTACCCTCCTGGCGGCGGAGCTTATGTATTGCAGGCGTGGAGATGCGCCCCATGGCCTGCTGGGAATCGTAGTCTTTGGGGCACAAACTATGAAAGTGGCGAAAACCTGGCATGGGTGTGTAACGAAGCCTTGTGTTATGGGTGATCGCTACAAAAATAGACAAATAAAATAACTTAAAATAGGTATAACGAATAGTGAAAGGTGTTTAAATAATCCATAGGCCTCAGAAAAGATGAAAGGAGAAATGGAATACAAATGTACAAATAAACTTATTTGTGGTAAAATGTCAACATAGAATAGATAGTGATCACTATGGTACATAAGGTTCTGCGCATGGCCATGACAGTGTTTTATAAAAAACATGAAAGATCTAAACGGTCATTAAGCCCATACGGGGCCAAGGTCTGTAGTTTCTGAATCCAGAAGAGCTCTCTACGTAAAAGTAAATTGGTGGTGTCTACACCTGGTTTGACATCAATAGACTCTATGATCTGGAAACGGAGTTGAGAAATTGAATGTTTTGCTTCTAGCCAATGCATGGCTAGGCTCGAAGTACTGTTCTTGTTCCTGATTCTGGATTTATGCTCAGTGATCCGTGTTTTTATTTTTCGTTCAGTTTTGCCTGCGTAGGCCTTGCCACAGGGGCATTTTATACAGTAGATGACATGGGTAGTATTGCAATCGCTGTTGTGTTGCAAACTTATATTTAAGCCAGACGTAGGATGAGTTAGGATATTCCCAGTGATAACATTGCTACAATGGATGCATGAGTGACATTTGCGAGTACCATAATAGACAATAGATTTGTCGGTGGTTTTGGAAAATTTCAATAGATTCCGTAAGTTTTTGCCTCTTTTGTATGCAAACAAGGGTTTCTCCAAAAAAAGTTGTTGAAAATCCTGTTCTTGTTGTAGTAACTCCCACCGTGTCAAAATGATTTTCTTGATTTTGGGTGAGGATGTGGAGAAGTTGCTAACAAATACCAATCTTGTAGAGGAAGTCTTTGGTTTCTGTTGCAGTAGATCTATTCTTGGAATGGACATCGCTCGTGTGAGACATGTTTGAAGTACTTCTTTTGGATAACCCCTTGATGATAATTTGTCAACGGTGGTTTGAAGTTGAAGGGTACTATTGTCGGAGTCAGAACAAATTCGGCGAATTCTAGTGAATTGTGATAATGGCAAATTGTTGATTAGATGACGTGGGTGAAAACTTGTGAAGGTCAGTAAACTGTTCCGATCGGTAGGTTTGTGGAAAACTGTGGTATGGAATTGATTCGTGGATGTTTTGGTAACTTGTACATCCAGGTAATGAATAGACTCCTTATGAATGGTGTGGGTCAACTGGATATGAGTATGATTCCTGTTAAGTGTCTCTATCATAGAAGTGAAAGACTGTATCGAATCACCCCAAATGAGGAAAATGTCATCTATGAAACGGCAATAGAGACGTATTTTAGACCACCATTCTGTGTTAGAAATGATATTCTCCAGTTCGTATTGAGCCATATAGATATTCGCATAGGCAGGTGCTCCTGAAAAGCCCATTGAAGTGCCATTCAGTTGGGCATAGAATTTGTCTCGATATTGGAAATAGCTGTTATGTAAACAGAACTTTAAGAGCTTCAAGATCAAAACCTTCTCAATATGGACGTCTTCCATCTGAAATAATGCCCATTCAACCGCATCAAGGCCAGCTGCGTGGGGGATGGAGGTGTAGAGAGCTGTGACGTCTATAGTACATAGATAGATGGAATCCTGAGGTCCAATAGTGGTTTGTTGGAGCAACTGTAAAAAGTGAGTGGTGTCCTTTAAATAAGATTGCCAAGATTGTACAAACTTCTGTAGGTAGAAGTCCAGAAATTTGCCAATGGGGTCAAAGATAGATTTGCATCCTGAGACAATTGGGCGAAATGGGGGGTCTTGAGGATCCTTATGTATTTTAGGGATCATGTACAAATGAGGGCGTTGTGGGTTGGTTGATGATAGAAAAAGACGTGTGTTGTTGTCAATCCAAGTTTGTTCAAGAGCCTCATTAAGAATGGAATTAAGTAGCTCCAACAGCAATGTTGTGGGATCGCTTGCCAATGGCAAATAGGTGTTGGTGTCCGAGATGTGTGCCAATACTTTGGAATGGTAATATTCTGTGTCCATCAACACTATGGCTCCTCCTTTATCTGCCGGTTGTATTGTAATCGAAGGATTTTGTGATAATTTGGACAGAATTAGACGCTCATGTTTTGACATGTTGTTATGATGTTTAGGTTTGTAGTTGAGTTTTTCCAGATCTTTATTGACCAATGTCTCAAAACTATCCAAAGTTTTGTGAGATGCTGGTGGCATAAAGGTGCTCTTAGGTTTGAATGGATGATAAGTAGAAATCTCATCTTGTGTGGTGTCAGGTTCAACTTCATTGAAGAAATGTCTTAGGCGAATAACACGCATAAATCTGTAGAATTCCCCTTGAGTTTGCAAGTGATTGGTATGTGTCGTAGGAACAAACGAAAGACCACGTCCCAAAAGAGATTTTTCTTGGTGAGAAAGATTGTATGATGATATATTAATCACTAATTCACCGTTTTGCCACTTCGTAACGCTTTGCCGCTGCTTTCCTTTCCCTCTCCTGGTTTTTCTTGGGAGGTTGGTTTGGACATATCTTTTGTTGGAGGTGGACGTCCCTGATCCGTTGCCTGTGATAAAAAAGACGATGTGGATGCTGTTGAGGCGGTAGAGTTCGTGACAGTTGGTGTATGATCCCCTGGGGTAGGAGAACCAGACAGTCGGACTGAATGTGTTGAAGGCGCCGGTGTGCGGCTGGTGGTCGTGTCTTTTTCAGACGCTAGACTTTCATCTGAGGTTGTGGGTGTCTTCTTAGTGTCAAATCTCTTACGAGTGTATATCTCCGCCCACGTATAAACCTCATTAAGTTTATAATCGATGGTATCGCGTCTATACTTTCGTAATTTTCCTTCTTGTAATTCCCTCTCATATCCATCTAATTTCTGGTTGAGGATCTCCAAATGTAACCTCCATGAATCCGCTTCCATGCGAAACTCAAGTTCTGTTTTCAAGGAAGTAATTTCTTCTTCGAGATCTTTAATGGTTTTTGACAATTCTTCAATGATTAAAAGAATAAGATCTAGTGAACACTTATTAAGGATTCGCTGTGAGTTAATTAGCGGCACGGCATATTTGTTATCTTTTCTGATCACGTTGTGCCCTTCCATTTGTTCTAGTTATCTTTCCGCTGATCGCGCCTGCTTGTGTAGTTGGTAAGTTGTGCTTTCTTCAACACAGTTTAAACGTGTTATTTTAATACAAGCACCTGCTCTCATTGAGTTGTTTCTCTTTGGTTTTTAGCAACAGTTAGCTTGTCTTTATCGTTCGCTCCTATCATGGAAGTACACACATAATATTTGAGGTGAGACCGCACAACCCCATCTCCTTCAGATTTATCTCATGCATGGTGTTTTCTTTCTTTTACTTGGTACGGATTTCTTTCTCATTTATACCTCGCTTCAGAGTCACATTCATTGTTTTGGTCTTTACACTATTGGGTGACTTCATTCCTCCTTTATATAATCTTTACTTTTAACCAAACAGAAAATTATTTACTGCATGTGTGATTTATGGTCTAGTCGCATGTACCATGTTAACTATACGAGTTGCCACCATGTGTTCTTTTTGAGTAAATATAATAACGACTTGTTTGTTCGACTATATAATATATGCATTTTCTTTACAGAACGCCCCTGACGAAGGGACAGCAAAGTCCCAAAATGCATTGGGCTCATCTAAAGCATCTGTTTGTGATTTCTTGAAATATTATGTGGTATATCTATATATTGCACTGCCTATGGTAGATGTCAATTGTTTCTCTTGTAAATGTGTTGATACACTCATGAAGCTATGATTTGAAACTGTTGTTACATATATGCTGAAAATATATGTTCAAACGAATATCAGTGCTTGGTATTTTTGAAATTTTGTTAATGTGATTAATTGTTTGTAACATTGTTACACGTAGCACAGTGCGCAGCGTCAATCATTAGTTGATTGTATTTTCTGAACTCCTACCAAGAGCCAGCTACACACGGAGATTGAGAACCTCCACATGTCATGCCATGGGATTAGCTGTGTCCCAGTGCAAGTGAACAGCCAGACGCAAGACAGGAGTGACATACACCCACACATCAGCAGAAGTAGGATGCCGATTGCAGAGACTGGTAGCGGAACACTAGAGCCACAGGTCACATGACATTACACTAGGACAGCCCACACACCTTGCCATGAAGGTGCACATGTCATGACTCACCACACATTCATTAAGAGGATGCAGACATGTCCTTGTTACGCTACTCCGTGTCACATGCATACATACGCACCTCACATCCGATACCACATGTGGCATGGTGTGCGGAACAGTGTGCAATGTCAATTTACACACAGACACATGTTGGTTGCTGCAACAGCTGCAGCTTTTGAGGGTGCTCCAACATCAACCTAATGGGAAGCCCCCACACATACATGACATAGTCACATCGTGCACCGTGGGTAGTGACAAGTCAGGTGTGGTAACCACTGTACCGGGCATCAGGGGACACTTCCGTGTGTTGGTGTCCGTGCCATGCCAGTGTCGGTCATCCCAAGTGTGCAGTACGACATGCAAACATGTCCAAGGAGTCAAGGGCATGCCTGGCACACATTGCACCGTCACACATCACATCTGCACACATCTCATCATACATCTGGTGCCTTCTCGACTCAGGAGTAATGTTCCACATCACAGCCTGTCACACCTGTGGCCCACACATGTAGTAATGCACAGACAATGCCTTGATGTCCATCCATGGACAAGTATGTCCGCCCTATTCCTTCCTGTGTGCTGCCTGTCACCACTGTGATGTGTGAAAACCGCCGTACTGCTGCTAAGAGGGCCTGTGTACGTTCCCATATCACTATGGGAGTGCTGCCGTATGTGTACCCATCGTGATGGTGAGCGTACAGGCATGTGTACGGTCCGTACCACTACGAGTACGCATACGCACGAACACCCATAGTGGTAGGGCAGTACACGCGCCTGTACGCTCCCTATCACTATGGGTGTCCTCGCGTATGCGTACACGTAGTGGTACGGGCCGTACACGCGCATGTACGTTCCCTATCACTATGGGTGTTCTCGCGTATGCGTACACGTAGTGGTACGGGCCGTACACGCGCCTGTATGCTCCCTATCACTATGGGTGTCCTCGCGTATGCGTACACGTAGTGGTACAGGCCGTACACGCACATGTACACTCCCTATCACTATGGGTGTCCTCGCGTATGCGTACACGTAGTGGTACGGGCCGTACACGCGCCTGTACGCTCCCTATCACTATGGGTGTCCTCGCGTATGCGTACACGTAGTGGTACGGGCCGTACACGCGCATGTATGCTCCCTATCACTATGGGTGTCCTCGCGTATGCGTACACGTAGTGGTACGGGCCGTACACGCGCATGTACGCTCCCTATCACTACGTGTATGCATACGCGAGGACACCCATAGTGATAGGGAGCGTACAGGCGCGTGTACGGCCCGTACCACTATGTGTACGCATACGCGAGGACAACAATAGTGATAGGGAGCATACAGGCGCGTGTACGACCGTACCACTACGTGTACGCATACGCGAGGACACCCATAGTGATAGTGAACGTAGGCACGCGTGTACGGGCCGTTGCTATGCATTTGGGGTGCCCTAGGGCCCCGGAACGCACCGTACCTGTGTGTGAAGCTCCAAATTACATAGGGGACACATGAGGGACAAGTATTAAGGCCTACATGCATGCTGGTTGTCATGGAGACCAAGTTCAAATTTTGAATTTGTTCAGGAAGGTGCACAGCAGAAGTCAGTTGGAATGAATCTACTTTGTTGCTATGTGTTTGTGGGGCTGACATCATGCAGGAGAAAAAAACAGATTGAGAACCCACAGACTGCTAGGTTTGAAGGGATTGGAGGAAACATAGGATGCAAATGTAAGTGACCAATCACTCTGTACTCCTGTGCATGAGATGGGCCAGCAAGGCAGATATAAGGCAGCCAGGACCCATGAGGGAGCACTTGCCTGCACATCTCTGTATTCCACGACCCAGCTGCTGCTACTGATTCCCTGAAACCATGTCAAGGGCTGTGGAGAGGTCACAGCCATTCACCCTGGAGGAGAACATGGCTTTGGTGGATGTGATCCTCCCATGGTACCCCATGCTGTATGGGCGACCAGGTTATCAGGTGAGTGCAGTGTCCACTGGCACAGACTGTGTCCCTTTTTTGTGACTGTGACTTCTGCCATTGTGTCCAGGTGTGACACACATGCTATGTACTGTAGGGGGGGTCCCAGGGGGGGGAATGCCTGATGTCTCCCAGCAGTGCCCAGAGACAGGAGGGGTGGGTGCAGAGTCCTCCCAGCAGTGCCCTGAGACAGGAGGGGTGGGTGCAGAGTCCTCCCAGCAGTGCCCTGAGACAGGAGGGGTGGGTGCAGAGTCCTCCCAGCAGTGCCCTGAGACAGGAGGGGTGGGTGCAGAGTCCTCCCAGCAGTGCCCTGAGACAGGAGGGGTGGGTGTGATGCACAGTGTGAGCCAGGATCATTGATTGTGCAGTTGCCCTCATTCCACCTGTGCCCCTTCAATGGCACTTACTGCTTTTGGCCTTCCCCCAGAGGATCATGTCCCTATGACAAAGGTGCAATGCGTTGGATGCATACTATGCCTTGTTGTAAACAGCAAATGTGTTCTAATCTGTGTCCCTGTGACATGTGCCAGGTGTATTGATGTAGTGTCACTCTTTTATCCTCACAGGTAGACGCCTCTGCCAAGGAGAAGATATGACTGGACGCCGTCAGCGCCGTGAGGAGTGCGGATGGTCGGAAGCGGCGCCTGTCCCAGGTGAGGAAACGCTGGCAGGATATCCGGTGCTGGACGCGGAGGATCGCACGGGTCCTGCTGGGGGACTCACCTGAGAGCCATAAGAACTGCGGGCGCCGCCGTCTCTCCCACATCCAGAAACGTGTGCTGGCGGTGGTCTTTCCAGACTTGGACAGGCGCCTACAGGAGATGCAGCAGCCGGAAGGGGGTAGGTACATGTGTGTTTGTTGTGTTTCACCAGCATTTGTGAGTGCACTGTTCCATGGATACACTTCCAGGGTTTATGGTGCTGTGCAGATCCTGTTAGTCAGAGTATTGCAGTGCTCTCCTGCCTCCCTTCCCCTCCTTGCAATGTGTTCCCTGGTCTGTGTGTAGTCACTCCATCACAAGGTTATGTAGCCTGACACCTTCTCCAAGTGTACACTGCCTGCAGCATCATGTGTGGGGGTGGTGTGTAACATGTTTTGTGACCTTGCCTGTGCCCTGTCCAGTTCTGGACTTGTGGGTTCCATGTCAGTTGGCACTAATGCTGATTCCAGACATGGGAGTTGATCTCTCGAGTGCGAGGCCTTCCAGCAGGCATGTCCCATGTGGTGGCCTGTGACATGATGTGCATGAGTGTGCGTTACGCATAGTGCAGGGATGTTAGCGTGTGTTGCAGTCATTCCCATTCAGGAGCATGGAGTTTTGTGGCCACTACTGTCCCCAGGGGCATCTTTTCCTAGGTATCATGTGTGTAATCCGAGAATGTCGACAATCTCTGTGTCTACAGCATAGGTTGTGCTCTGTGCCATTGTCCCCTGGCACCATGTATATTGACGTGAGATGTATTACAAGTGTCCACTGTCCAGCCTGACCTGATTTTCCAAGTACATACTCACGGTGGCCATTGCCTGTGTGTCTTGTTGCAATCATCTGATGATGCCCATTTGTACATGATTATTTGGACAGGCGCACCTTGGGTATTTTGTGTGCAATATTGATTTTTTGCATCCCATGTGTATTTCACCCAGACTAAGAGATGTAAGTGCTTCCTGTGTCTCCACAGATTTGTCTCATGTAGGGGGTGGGTGGTGAGGGCATGGCCTACATGTCAAGACCTGTAATCTCCTTGCTAGGACTGGCCAGTGTGTGATGCTTGTCTGGGCATACACTCAAGGTGCAGTGTGCCAGTCAGGGTGGGCATGTTATCATGATGACCTATGCTGCATGTGCCTCTAGTTCCTGGATGTGGTCCCTGCTCATCCCTATTGCCTGCCACGCTGTGTGTTGCAGATGCAGTGCTGGATTGTCCCCAGGGCCTTGCTCCTCAGTCAAAATTCCATGTCATCTCATTTGCTATTGTGTCATGCTCTCCATAGATTTTTCCATGGCATGGTGGGTCACACAACTGTGTCTTGCAGGGCCTACATATGTACCTTGTTTTGTAGTTGTAACTCTTCCTTTGTTTCAGGCTATGCACTGTAACCTAAGTAGATTGGACTAATGTGACATATGTATACAGGTGTATGATTAATTTCTGTCTCTTCACCCTGCCCACAGCATCGTCGGGGGACACGGAGGGAGACATGGACACAGACGGCGCGGAGGGACCGAGCACCAGTGCCAGCGGTGACATCGTGCCTGGCACATCGAGTGGGACTGAGGCGGAGGAGAGTGAACCCGGGGACCTGTCGACTGGCACAACAGAGTATGAAGCTGACGGGTCCGAGGATGATCTCTCCGAGTGGGCGGTGGCTGCACCACCATCTGACAGCAGCCCTACATCTGGCACCGCCCCCTCCATTGGCATCAGCCGCCTCCCACATGCTCGTGTCCCTTCCCAACGTGCCCGGTCACCACATGTCTCCTTCCTGCCAGGCACCGCACCCCCTGCCCCTGTCTCCACTGCTGCCGCCAATGCCGAGTCTGTGGACATACAGCGGCAGTTGCAGATTGGTCAGACTGCGATCCTTAATGTCCTCCATGGCCACAGCCAGGTCCTCAACAACATGGAGGCATACTTGGAGGGCATTCATTCATCGCAGGCTGACCAACGCAACTTGCTGAGGTCCATAGACTCCACACTGACTGCAGCAGTGGGTCTCCTGCAGCGCTACGTCCCATCCCCTACCCCTGCCCCTTCCACACTTCCCACTCCCATGCCTGTCCCACATACACCCAGACGTAAGCATGCACCCACCACAACAGACACAGGCACCACACCAGCAGGGAAGGTCCGCCGCACACCTCCTGACACGCACACACAGTGTGAAGTAGGCACACCCACTGGGTCGGGGGGCAAACGTGTGACACGCAGCCAGAGTGGGAGTCCGCATTCCACCCAATCCACTCCCTCCAAATCGCCTCCCCTCAGCTCTCCTGGCCACATCTCCCCCAAAGACTCCTTCATGGCCGCTCTGTCCCTGAGCCCCACAGTGACACCACCCTGCAAGCGGTCAAGGAAGTCCACGGTCAGGGTGCTTGAGTCCCCCACCCTGTCCACACCCTCCCCCAGTGGCGCTGCGACCCATCCCTCTGACCCACCCCCCTCCTTGGGGCCTGTGGTTCCTTCGGGTGCAGGGGAGTCCCTGGAGGATCTTGCCGAGATGTGCAGCGCGCTCCTAGAATCCAGCTTTGGCCCTGCCCCACCCCCTGTGGTGGAGTCCTCCATCCCTGCACCCACATCGCCTACCCTTCGCCCTCCTGTCCCTGCGGTGCCTGTTCCTTCCCCCCCACATGATGCCCTCACCCCTGTGGAAGACAACGGCTTGTAACTGTGCAGGCAAGCTAGGGGACACGCATCCCACTGTGTCCCCCATCCAGCTGTGACTCCTGGACTGCCCTATTGGCTTTGTAAATATAGAACTTACTACATTCCAGTTTTTGGATAATGCTGAATAAAGCTATTTAATTTTTTGCCCTTGAAACACTACTGCTTTGCTGGTATTGCTGTTGGTGGGGCTGCTACATGGTTGTGGGTGGTGTTCATGTGTTGGGTGTGTGGGAAATGTAGTAGTGTGCTGGTCATAGGGGGGACCCTGGGATCTGTGTGCCATCACACGGTGTTAGCTAGCTTTCTCCATTCATGTAAGCAGTTGCTGCATGGTGCAATTGTCCCAAGGTGTATTCCTTCCTCTGTGTACCCTGACTTCTTCCCTTCAGGGTGTCCCCTGACTTTAGCGCAGAGCTGTGTGTACATTAGCTGGGTGTGTGACGGAGTCCTTCAACTTTGCACATGCATGCTGAGCCATTCTCCACCTGCATCATTCGTGGCATCCTTGGTAGTCATTGTACTTGTGTATGTGGACTATTGACATGACTTCATGTGGACATGTTTTCTTTTTGGCCCTATGCATGCGTATACTCCCAGCCTCGCACACATGTGGTACATGTACTGCAGGGTCTTTGTGCACCTGACTGACATTTGTGGGCATGGTATCTGTGGCTACTCCACCCTTTGCGTTCCATCGGCACTGCTGGGAGTGTTAGGCACCCACCCCTCCTGTCTATGGGCACTGCTGGGAGGACTCTGCACCCACCCCTCTCATGTCTGGGCACTGCTGGGAGGACTCTGCACCCACCCCTCCTGTCTCTGGGCACTGCTGGGAGGACTCTGCACCCACCCCTCTCATGTCTGGGCACTGCTGGGAGTGTTAGGCACCCACCCCTCCTGTCTCTGGGCACTGCTGGGAGTGTTAGGCACCCACCCCTCCTGTGTCTGGGCACTGCTGGGAGGACTCTGCACCCACCCCTCTCATGTCTGGGCACTGCTGGGAGGACTCTGCACCCACCCCTCCTGTCTCTGGGCACTGCTGGGAGGACTCTGCACCCACCCCTCTCATGTCTGGGCACTGCTGGGAGTGTTAGGCACCCACCCCTCCTGTCTCTGGGCACTGCTGGGAGTGTTAGGCACCCACCCCTCCTGTGTCTGGGCACTGTTGGGAGGACTCTGCACCCACCCCTCCTGTCTCTGGGCACTGCGGGGAGGACTCTGCACCCACCCCTCTCATGTCTGGGCTCTGCTGGGAGTGTTAGGCACCCGCCCCTCCTGTCTATGGGCACTGCTGGGAGGACTCTGCACCCACCCCTCTCATGTCTGGGCACTGCTGGGAGGACTCTGCACCCACCCCTCCTGTCTCTGGGCACTGCTGGGAGGACTCTGCACCCACCCCTCTCATGTCTGGGCACTGCTGGGAGTGTTAGGCACCCACCCCTCCTGTCTCTGGGCACTGCTGGGAGTGTTAGGCACCCACCCCTCCTGTGTCTGGGCACTGCTGGGAGGACTCTGCACCCACCCCTCTCATGTCTGGGCACTGCTGGGAGTGTTAGGCACCCACCCCTCCTGTCTCTGGGCACTGCTGGGAGTGTTAGGCACCCACCCCTCCTGTGTCTGGGCACTGCTGGGAGGACTCTGCACCCACCCCTCTCATGTCTGGGCACTGCTGGGAGGACTCTGCACCCACCCCTCCTGTCTCTGGGCACTGCTGGGAGGACTCTGCACCCACCCCTCTCATGTCTGGGAACTGCTGGGAGTGTTAGGCACCCACCCCTCCTGTCTCTGGGCACTGCTGGGAGTGTTAGGCACCCACCCCTCCTGTGTCTGGGCACTGCTGGGAGGACTCTGCACCCACCCCTCATGTCTCTGGGCACTGCTGGGAGGACTCTGCACTCACCCCTCTCATGTCTGGGCACTGCTGGGAGGACTCTGCACCCACCCCTCCTGTCTCTGGGCACTGCTGGGAGGACCCTGCACCCACCCCTCTCATGTCTGGGCACTGCTGGGAGTGTTAGGCACCCACCCCTCCTGTCTCTGGGCACTGCTGGGAGTGTTAGGCACCCACCCCTCCTGTGTCTGGGCACTGCTGGGAGGACTCTGCACCCACCCCTCTCATGTCTGGGCACTGCTGGGAGGACTCTGCACCCACCCCTCCTGTCTCTGGGCACTGCTGGGAGGACTCTGCACCCACCCCTCTCATGTCTGGGCACTGCTGGGAGTGTTAGGCACCCACCCCTCCTGTCTCTGGGCACTGCTGGGAGTGTTAGGCACCCACCCCTCCTGTGTCTGGGCACTGCTGGGAGGACTGTGCACCCACCCCTCTCGTGTCTGGGCACTGCTGGGAGGACTCTGCACCCACCCCTCCTGTCTCTGGGCACTGCTGGGAGGACTCTGCACCCACCCCTCTCATGTCTGGGCACTGCTGGGAGTGTTAGGCACCCACCCCTCCTGTCTCTGGGCACTGCTGGGAGTGTTAGGCACCCACCCCTCCTGTGTCTGGGCACTGCTGGGAGGACTGTGCACCCACCCCTCTCGTGTCTGGGCACTGCTGGGAGGACTCTGCACCCACCCCTCCTGTCTCTGGGCACTGCTGGGAGTGTTAGGCAGCCACCCCTCCTGTGTCTGGGCACTGCTGGGAGGACTCTGCACCCACCCCTCCTGTCTCTGGGCACTGCTGGGAGGACTCTGCACCCACCCCTCTCATGTCTGGGCACTGCTGGGAGTGTTAGGCACCCACCCCTCCTGTGTCTGGGCACTGCTGGGAGGACTCTGCACCCACCCCTCTCATGTCTGGGCACTGCTGGGAGGACTCTGCACCCACCCCTCCTGTCTCTGGGCACTGCTGGGAGGACTCTGAACCCACCCCTCTCATGTCTGGGCACTGCTGGGAGTGTTAGGCACCCACCCCTCCTGTCTCTGGGAACTGCTGGGAGTGTTAGACACCCACCCCTCCTGTGTCTGGGCACTGCTGGGAGGAATCTGCTCCCACCCCTCTCATGTCTGGGCACTGCTGGGAGGACTCTGCACCCACCCCTCCTGTCTCTGGGCACTGCTGGGAGGACTCTGCACCCACCCCTCTCATGTCTGGGCACTGCTGGGAGTGTTAGGCACCCACCCCTCCTGTCTCTGGGCACTGCTGGGAGGACTCTGCACCCACCTCTCCTATTTCACAATATGTACGCTCATCACATACATGGATGTGGGTACGCTCCATGCATTCGAGGTGGGGGTACATGTCGTACTTACACTGTTGGGGTGGGGGTTACGCTCCATGCATTCGAGGTGGGGGTACGTGTCGTACTTACACTGTTGGGGTGGGGGGTACGCTCCATGCATACTCGGGTGGGGGTACATGTCATACTTGCACTGTTGGGGTGGGGGGTACGCTCCTTGCATACGCGGGTGGGGGTACGTGTTGTACTTACACTGTTGGGGTGGGGGTTACGCTCCATGCATTCGAGGTGGGGGTACGTGTCGTACTTGCTCTGTTGGCATGGGGGGTACGCTCCATGCATTCGAGGTGGGGGTACGTGTCGTACTTGCTCTGTTGGCATGGGGGGTACGCTCCATGCATTCGAGGTGGGGGTACGTGTCGTACTTGCTCTGTTGGCATGGGGGGTACGCTCCATGCATTCTAGGTGGGGGTACGTGTCGTACTTACACTGTTGGGGTGGGGGGTACGCTCCTTGCATACGCGGGTGGGGGTACATGTCGTACTTACACTGCTGGGGTGGGGGGTACGCTCCTTGCATACACGGGTGGGGGTACGTGTCGTACTTACACTGTTGGGGTGGGGGTTACGCTCCATGCATTCGAGGTGGGGGTACGTGTCGTACTTGCTCTGTTGGCATGGGGGGTACGCTCCATGCATTCGAGGTGGGGGTATGTGTCGTACTTGCTCTGTTGGCATGGGGGGTACGCTCCATGCATTCGAGGTGGGGGTACGTGTCGTACTTACACTGTTGGGGTGGGGGGTACGCTCCATGCATACGCGGGTGGGGGTACATATCGTACATATCCGTCCCCTCGCTATGTGATGCTTGTGCGGCCCGTCCCCAGGCCTTTGCCACGTGGGTACGGGCCGTCCCGCCATTGTTGGGGTGACGTAGGTGTGGGCGTGGTACGACTCGTACCCACGCTCTTAAGGCGTGGGTATGGGACGTACCTGTCTGGTTGTGTTGCCGGTTCGCGTCATCAAGAACTTCTGTTGTGGCGGTCGCTGGCTTAGCTGGACACGCCCCCACCCCCTCCTAGTGACCAGGGCCTGAGGGTCAGGTATGTCCAGGGCATGTGTGCTGTGTGACTATGGTGGTGGTTTTGTGGCCTGACCCTGGTCCTGCCCCCCCCTCTTTCCCCCCTCCCTTTGTTGTTCTGACCTTCTGCGGCGTCTGCGTCGTAACCTGTAGAGGAGGTCGACTGCTATGAGGGCCGGGATGACACGTAGGTTCGGGTCCATGTCTGTCCGTCGCGTACGGGTACTCCTTGTTCGCGTTGTCCTGTCTGTCCGTCGCGTACTGGTACTCCTTGTTCGCGTCGTCCTGATTTCCCGGCAGTTTTTGGCTGCCGGAAAATATTCACCGTGCGGGATGACGTCGGTGCGAATCGTAATTCCTGGTTCGTGAATGGCAGGCTGCGTGCGTCCCGACGTCATGTCGGCGCTTTCCCGGATTGCTTTTGTATGTTTATTTTCGTCGGTCGGGGTTTTGTACGATTCGTACGGAAATGGTGTCTCCGTGCGAATCGTAATTCAATGTTGGTATATTTTGACGACCGGGTACGCGTCGGACGGAGAATATGCTCCGTCCGACGGTTCGTACCCGGTTTTTACAGGATCGTGATCGGCACCTAACTGTTGTATATTTTACATACATGTGTTTCCTACTAAGGGCCCAATTATGATGCAGGCTGAAACGACTCCAAGCATTGGTTGGAGCCCTTCAGATCGCATCATAATCGGCTGGTTGGCCTCCTTTCCGACCGACCCATTTTGATGGGGTCGGTCGGAAGGGAATTCAAATCGGATTTCCGAATGGCCTCCGATAGACTCGGAGAGCCCGTTTGCCATTCGGAAGCCTTCGGTAATCCCTCGGCCGGCTCTTTACGGACGAGGGTTTACGATGGCTGATTACCACAGCCTTTCTGTGCCGGCCTTTTGGACACAGAAAGGCTTTGGGAATCTGTCTTTGGGGGGCCCCAGCAGGGCCACCATGGGTGCACGGCCACCGAATGGCAGCTTAGGGGCAGTTATGGGGCCCCCCTGTTGATCCCTGCACCCGGTGGCAGGCACTTTGTGGTGCCTGCCACGGGGTGCAGTTATGAACTGCACCTCTGCTATTTGCAATGAAAGCATGCATTCCATTCGGAATGCATGCTCCCATTGTAAAGAATAGCATTGAGACCGACCCTACTTGTGGAACAAGAACCGAAGACAGGAGGTCATTCGGTTCCAGTTCCCAACCGATGTAGGATAGACTCCAACCTGTCCGACATCGGAATTGGGCCCTTAGTAATTAATGTAAAAGGGAATCTGGGAGTGGTGCAAAAATAGGGAATAGCTGAAGGTAAATGGAAGTAGTTTAGGGAGTAGCGAGGAGGGGTACAGGATGAGGTAAGGAGTAGTTTATTAATGAACATGCTAATACCAGCAACCACCCACAAATAAATAAGACCATTGTTATTCACAAATTACATGTCTATGGTTACTACTGCCCTAAAGGTGACAAAACAGTAGCAAATGGGGGCATTGCTAAGATGGCAGTCAAAAAGGAGGCATTTTGAGGAGCTCTGTTCATGGCCTGGCCCATCATCCCGGATATACAAGCTCCCCTCTACAATGTGCCCTCAGAGTGGCTGGCATCTGTAAGCACAGTGGAGGGGGCCGCTGAAACAAGCAAAAGCAGGATCCAACATAGCCAGGAGAGATGCCAAGGCAAAAGGGGGTGACCAATGTACAAAGTGTGGGGGCCCGGCTGGCTGCCTGTGCCAATTAGAGAATCCTGATTGGTCTAGCGGAACAGTGGATGCTGGGGGGACCCTGAGATTTGGGGCTTTGACTGAACGTACAGTACAATGACATCCAGGTGGCTTGAGGGCCTGTGGGGCCCTGGATTTGATGCAGACAACAGGAGGAATAGTTGGTGCCAGCTGGAGCCCAGTAGACTCTGGGAAGTCAGGGAAGGTCCCCCACTGTAGTGTGACCAGCTGAAGAATGACCCCAAGAGAGGTTGACAAGAAACGATGACCATAAAGAGGCACCTCTGAGCACTGTGACGAGGCCCGCTCAGGTGGTGTCTACATGGGGGTACTGAGGGACCTGCTGGGAGTGCAGAGCAGCCCCCCTGCAACATAAGTATCCCTCTTGGCTGTGAGCAGAAGGTGAGATGCAAAAGAGTAAGCCTGGGCAAAGCACTACGCTACGCTCGCGTAGTTTGCGAAGTTTGCCCAACTTCGCACTACGCGACCTGCACGTAGCACAGTGCGAACACGCATAGCGTACTGTTGCGTAGTGCTGCGGTCATTTTTTGCTTGCTCGCGGTCCTCAACGTCAAGTTGGCGACCGCGAGCAAGCAAAATGACATCCCGGAGAGACTTTTTCCTTGTTCGCGTTCAGCAACATCAAGTTGGCGATCGCGAGCATGGAAAATAAACCTCCCGGCGAGATTCCCAACGCGAGGAGGTCAGGTTTCTCATTGCGAGGGGTCGCGTATGCTCGCGACCAGTTCGCGTTGAGAAAGCTGCAGCTCGAGTAAAAATCTACTCGAGCAGCAGAAGACTACAGCTCGCACTGTGCAAGATGCCATTTTCAATGATTGCACAGTGCCGGTTGCTTGTCCGCACTGTGCAATCATTGAAAACAATATCTTGCACAGTGCGAACATGTTACTACGCAGTTCGCGAAGTGCTACGCGTAGCTCGCGTAGTGCGAACTGCACTTTGCGTAGCTTCGCGAAGTGCTACTTCGCGAACTACGCCCACCCTTACAAATGAGGGGAGACACTGGGTATCATGAGAGCTGGAGATGAGGCTGACGCAGTGACGGGTTGTGGAGCTAAGAGGTAGGTGAAGGGTGCTCGTGCCTGTGGGAGGGGATGTGAGTTGACTCCTGCTGGGGCGTGCACTGTAAACATTGCAGCTACATGTTTAGCCCCAATGGGGGTCAAGAAGGTAGGCTCTGGTGGGGGCAGAAGACCCACACTTCCCATGTGCAAAGTGGCCCTAAAAACGGAGTCTGACCAGACATCAGACCACACACTGCAACCCACCCTGAATGATGGAGGACCAAGGGGTGCCCCCGAGACCTAGGGAGGATGTCCCCCAAAGCCAAGGAATATGGGTCCCATGTCAGACCCTCCAAGACTCCCATATAGCAGGGATGGATGTAGTCCACCTGAGAATG
This sequence comes from Triturus cristatus, assembly GCF_964204655.1. Taxonomy (NCBI): domain Eukaryota; kingdom Metazoa; phylum Chordata; class Amphibia; order Caudata; family Salamandridae; genus Triturus; species Triturus cristatus. The sequence continues at coordinate 34,868,347 of NC_140593.1, read as the reverse complement.
GACTAAAGAATCACACAGTCAGTATCCAGTAATTAAGGACAAAAAACTAGCCCCAGAAAACAAGAAAAATGCATTAGCCTTGGATCTTGGTCTCCTGAGGACAGACAACAGTAAACTGGTGGAGAAAGTGGGTGGAACAGAGCAAATCTGGGGAGATCTGGGGTCCCGGGTAAAGGGCAGCAATGTGGAATTCCAATCCCTTCTACAAACAGTTGCCTAACTTTAGGAAAATGTTGAAGACGCAGAAGGGTGTTCAAGATGGACCAATGGGAGAATAGTGGAAGTCCCAGAGTTCAAGGAGGGGCCAATCATGTCTCTGTTTCTGGAGGACTGGCTCCCCAGGGAGGTTCTCAAAGGCAAAGCATCTAAAATGCTGATGATTAAAGAAGCACAAACCACCTCAACCGATAGTGGCATTGCCGCGCAACTTCCAGGACAGGGACCATATCTTGCAGGTGGCACGGGCACACAGACCCTGGCAAATGGATGATGCCAAAGTGAAAAGTTATCCCAACTATGCCAATGCCATCCAAAAACAAAGAAATAATTTCTGTGGGGTAAAGCAACACCTCCACACAACCTTGAATACAACTTTTCCATGTGACCGGAGATGCCTGGGAGTGGGGTTGCTACTCCCTCCTGGATTGAGGCAAACAATCTACTAATGAAAAGTGGAGGAGGCAGAAACAGAGGCAGAGAAGACTGGGGGGCAGTGTTGGCTCCAATAAGATCCCAGGCAAAGGGCGAAACGAGTCAAGGTGGTTGCAGACATCCAGAGCTGCAGATTTTGGGTGTCAAGCAACAATAAGGAGGCCTTGATGAAGAACTCAGAAGAAAATGAAAGCTACTAGGGGGGCTCAAGGGAATGCTGAGGAGAAACTGACAGGCCAGTAGTCACTCCAATGACAGTGTACACAATAATTTGAAGTTAGCGATGGCTCATACAGGCCGATGGGAGACTGTTGAGTGGCCTACGACTTATTCCAGCTGCTGGGCTGGGTAGACAAGAAGGGTGACTACAGCAAGGGTGACAAGAAGGGTGACTACAGCTTGCCCGGCACCTCTATAGTTCTGGAGTTAGATTCCTGAGATCAGACTTGTAATTCAAAAATGCAATGCTGTTATTGTTGTTGGGGGGGCTACAGATACCTAGGGCATTGGGGGCGCGGGACATTTTGAAACCACAGTGTGAGGCGTTTGGGTGGGGGCCATTCAGGGGATGGTTAGAGGCACACTGAGATACCTACAAAATGGAAGAATATGGGGTCAAGTGAGACACTCTTGACAATTGTCACATATCGCCTAACACACCAGAGTCTTCCGCTTAAGGTGTTATCCTGTAACATAAGTTGGCTGGGATGTGAATGGAAGTGGGGGTAATGTGGAATTACTTGAGACAACTGAATCCAAATATTCTTCTCCAAGAGATGCATCTCACAGGAAACGCTAGTAGTATACTACACCATGGCAAGACACCCCACTAGTACATGATAGATACTCAGCAAGATCAAGAGGGGTAGACATTCTAGTTCACTGATCCCTACCCCTCAGGGTAACACACACATGGATAGACAAGTTGGGATGCCAAGCAACAGTGAGTGGTCAGTGGAATGGGCTCGCCCTCACACTGGCCACTTGGTTCTTCCAGCAGGTTTACAAACAATGGGCCTAGACAAAATGTGAGTGTAACTAGTGGAAGTGTCGTACTCGGTCCCGCTGATGAGATGACCTAAATTTAATACATCATGGGGAAAGAGAAAGAATGACAAAAATCAGGCGATCTACCAAGACCAAGTCACGACCCACTCCTAGAGATTTTCCTGAAGACCATGGGATTGGTATACCTGGCTGAGAGAAACTTCCAGAAACCCACCAAAACACCTATAACTCCAATTAGACACCTTCTACTACTCCCTTGCCATAAAACACCAAGTAGGATGATTTGGACACCCAGAGATACATTCACAGGGCATATCTAACCATTCACCATTGACAGTACTTCTGCAGACAGGCATGAAGAAATCAAGGGGGGAGATGGAAATTGGACCCCTGGGACCTAGCAGTCTGGTAAAATAAGAAACTCATGATGGAGACTAGCCCCCAATACTTCCAGGAGAACTTGGGGACAGCAGCCTAGTAGTTCACCCTGTGAGAGACATACAAGACAGTTTCGAGATAAATCCTGTTTGCACACATTATGGGCAAACACAAAGGGGCCGATTCAGATCCAAGTCGGAAGGGCACTGAACGCGATCCGGCCGGAAAACTATGAGCCGTACGCGTGTTTTCCACCCGACTCGTACAGCTGTACGAGCGAGCAAGTACGATGCGAGGTACGTGAAATTCACCGACCGAGTCGTTTCAGGGTCCGAACCACTCCGTACGTCTCGGCTGTAAGCTAACCGTGGCGTACAATGGATGCGATTTACGACCGAGTCAGTACGATGCACGCGTCGGACAGCCGGTGCAAGCCGGAGTGTCTGGCTCGCAAAACGTCTGGGATGTTGCCTTTGGGGGTCCACGTCAGACCCCCTGTCACATGCAGCCCTACGACTCGGACACAGGGGGAGATCCAAAGGTCTCCCCAACACAGGCATGTATGGTGCGGATGGCACCGATGCGTACCCACTGTAGGGGGTGCCCTTGTGCGAGACTTACCCATTCATTCAATGGGAGCCCATGTACGCCTTGTACGACCGGCTCCCATTGACTTCTATCGGAGTCCGACCGATCCGAGTCCGGCAGCATACGGCCACATCGCACTCGCTCGGTCAAACTCCAGCTGCAGGACTCCAGCTCAGTCAGAAAACACTCTGGATCCGGCTCGGTCAGAGATCTTTCCAACCAAGATCGGAATAGGCCCCAAAGAGAGAGATAAAGAGGTGACGGCACATGAGACTCAGTGGGAGGGTCATGAAGGGTCAGATAGAGACAGGGAGTAATGAATCGAGGCACCCACTCTATCAAGAGGCAGTAAAAATTTACAGGGCAAAGCAAGGCAAACTGTATGAGATGGAAAGCTGACATTTGGCGTTTTCTGGGTCCATGGCAGAGATCCTGGGATTACGTAGCAGAAGCCTTTGTAGCAAATTTGGAGGCACTTTACCCGGCTAGAGGGAACTGACCAAAGGGCCCTTGCTGACTTTGTGGGAGAGGTGCTGGCGTCTAAGTTAAGGGTAGATTTGAGTGAATCCCTGGATGCAGACATCTCCGGTGAAGAGTTAGCTGAGAAGAGCAGCCAAATAAAAATCAGAAAGACTCTGGGGCCAAACAGATTTCCCCCAGAATTGTTTAAGTGTGCAAAAACGCATCTAATAGGCCGACTCCAATCGATGTAGATCAAAGCCCGGGGGAGGGGACTTTGCTTAGGGATGTCCATAGAGCAGCACACTCATACACAAACAGTCAGGGCTTATGCCTTATAGGGGCACCAGACACAATCTCCACAGATTGTTGGGCTGCCTGGTGCATTGCAATCATATTGCTGAGGTGACGCTCCTCTTCTCTTTGGATACCAGGAAGGCTTTTGATTCTGTCTAATGATAATCCTTCAAAAAATAGGACTCAATGGAAGGGCTTGTCATGGGTGAGGTTACTATAAAAAGACCCATTGTCCAGGGTGAAACTAAAGGGAGCCTTTTCCAGAGAGTTGGGCAGAGGCACCAGACAGGGATTTCTACTCTCCCTCCCTCCCTGGTGTTTGTGATGGCGATCAAACCCCTGTCATGTTGGTTGTGAACAGATGTGCTAACACACAGGTTAGAGAGGGACACTGATTGGGAGGATTTCATATCCCTATATTCATTTAATAGCCTGCTTTATATCTCTGACCAAGAGCGGTCGGTTCAGCGGGTTTTAGAAATCCTTGTGGTGTTTGTCTCATTTTCATATCTCTTCATTCACTGTAATAAATCAATAGCATTTATGTTGTTTGGGAAGCTAATGGAAGCAGACTGGTGGAAATCACTAGCAAGGCAGCCCTGGGGTTCAAACATATTTATAGCATGAGATTGCATTGTATTCCAGGTGGAGAACGTGGGGAAAATTCAAGTAAAGCAGCAGCTGACCATTGGAGGAAGCTCCCCCTCTGCCTCAAGGGTAGAGGAGCTCTTTACAAGACTAAATATACATTTATGAGTTCCTGTATGTCCTGCAGAACACTCTGTTCCCTGTGCCCAAGGGCTTTTTTCAGATCAGCAAATGTAGTCACGAGCGGTCGGTTCTGAGGTGGCAGGTCCCCAAGGATAGGTTGTATGACAGAGGCATGTATTTCTAAACCAGGCGTGCCTCTGCTATGAGGCCCCAACAACAAATGCATCTAAACAACTAATTTATTTACCACGCATGCCTTTACCGAACAAGCCTTTACCTAGCAATTTTGTGGTAAAGGCATGACTGGTAAAGGGATGTGTGGTAAATATCACACTCTAACCCCCTTGCCCTAAGCCCTAAGAAGTACATAACCCCAAGCCCTAAACACTACCTGACCCTGAGCCCTAAACACTACCCTGCCTGAGCCCTAAACACTACCCTGGCCCCTAAGTCCTAAACACTACCCAGATACCCTCCTGAGCCCTAACCAAAACCCAAACCCTGAGCCCTAAACACTACCTGATCCCCGAGACCTAAACACTGCCCTGACTCCCCCTGAGTTCTAACAACTACCCTGACCCCCTGAAACTAAGCTCCACCCCAACCCCAAGCCTTGAACACTACCCAGAACCCCCCTGAGCCCAAAAATCTACCCAGACCGCCTGAACCCTAAAAAATACCCACAACCCTTAAAAACTACCACCAGCCCCAAAATCCCAGCCCCACTTACCTCACTGCATCCTGTCCCAACCTTACCTGCTCCTGGGCCCATCCATCCCAGCATCTAGACCGCGCACTGCTTTAATGACGCATATGCGTTGTTAAAGCATATGCGTGGATAAGGCATGTACGGTTGAGCTTGCGGGGAAACATCATGCGTGGCTCAGCCCGCATTGTTAAGGCTGTTTCCCCAAAAATAGCATAGGCATCCCTTACGAGGAAAGTGTTAGATGGGGGCATAGCTCTCCTGTTGCAGGGATTTTGCCCAGGTACGGAACTGTGCTTGGGGCCATAGAAAATCAGTATGTAGGGACTGTGTCCCCATATTGCCTCAGTGCCTATGAGCCTGAGTCTGACTAGATATAGTGCCTCACTTGCCCTCCTAAGCTTACCAGAGAAACAAGCGAATTGGCACTCCAGAACTCAGCACCCTCTCAGGGATAGCAGTAACAGGACACACCTTTTCACTAACCCTGGGCGTAGTTCGTGAAGTAGCACTACGCGAAGCTACACAAAGTGCACTTCGCACTACGCGAGCTTCGCGTAGCACTTCGCGAACTGCGTAGTAACATGTTCGCACTGTGCAAGATGTTGTTTTCAATGATGGCACAGTGCGGACAAGCAACCGGCACTGTGCAATCATTGAAAACGGCATCTTGCGAGCTGTAGTTTTCTGCTGCTCGAGTAGATTTCTACTCAAGCAGCAGCTTTCTCAACGCGGACTGGTAGTTTCTCATCGCACGCGGTCGCGAGCATACGCGACCACTCGTAATGAGAAACATGACCTCCTCGCGTTGAGAATCTCGCCGGGAGGTTTATTTTCCACGCTCACGATCGCCAACTTGATGTTGCTGATCGCGAACGAGGAAAAAGTCTCGCCGGGATGTCATTTTGCTTGCTCGCGGTCGCCAACTTGACGTTGAGGACCGCGAGCAAGCAAAAAATTACCGCTGCACTACGCAACACTACGCTACGCGTGTTTGCACTGTGCTATGTGCAATTCGCGTAGTGCGAAGTAGCGCAAACTACGCGAGCGTAGCGTAGTGCTTTGCCAAGGCTTACTTTTCACATTCTCACATTTGTCCACTACAAGTTAAACAAGAGACACATAGGAAGTTTAGAATATTTATTTAAACTATTCTGCTCTGAAATGCAGTTCTCGTGCCACAATTATAACACAAATGTATACTAAAAATACTGCTAGCATGGTCAACAAACCATATACTATGAAATGCCCTGTCATGTTATATAACAGAGTAGCCTAAACCCCCTCCCCTTCTACAGCAGATAAATGATTATAAATCAAAGATCTCTGGGATTAGTGGCAGACCCCGTACCTTAGCATACACAGATGAACGGTCTGGTTCACTGACAGAATATTGAGGAAAGAAATATTGAGGAAAAAAATTGAAGACAAAATATAGAATACAAAATTATCGACTGCCTATACTTAAAAAAGTACAATAATATTTAAAAAATATATAATTTACAATAATATAGTTGTATTAAATATCGATTCTTAAATATATATTTAACATATTAAAATATTCATATATTAAATACTAACATTAATTTATAAAAATTAAACATCTTTAAATGTATATTTGAATAACTATAACAATTAAACTTACTATTTAAAATGTAAACATAAACATAGCAAACTAACATTTTAAATAATAATATAATTAAAGAAAATGTAAATAATATATTATGAAAAATATATTTAAACTTATTTAAATATACAAAAAACGTAAAATATTTACTAAGCAAACTAATTTAATTTAAAATAAAAATTAAACAACACATGTTTATTACAAATAATTATAACTAATTTGCAAACAGAAAATAGTGAAAAATTTAAATATTTATATTATAATAAACCAAACACATAATTAAATAAGTTACATTATAAAATACATTTTTACAAATGAAAAATATATATATATATATTTCCCAATATCCCACTACATTAAAAAAATATATATATTTATGCTAAATAAATATAAAAATAAGTACTCCCACTTAACACAACACAAAAATAAAACAATTCTTTACATCACACAGAAATAGGATTTACTACTCTAACTATAATAAATATAAAATTAATTAAAATATAACATTTGAATACTACAATTTACTATTCCAAATACAATTAACACAATAATAAATATTATAATTTACAAACAAAGAATTATATTCCTGCTCCAGTGAGTTCATCAGTAGGGAAACATTTTTTAAATAATTTCACAACAAACATAATTATTTATTGATTAAACAATTATCAATTATCAATTAATTATTATTAATCATATTATTAATTATCCAAAAATGAATCACTTGTCACCTTTTACCCCTAGAAACCGCACAGCCCACGCCTACAAAAATTGCAAAATCAAAATAATCAATTATCAATTCATTAATCAATGTTAATAAACAACCTATTATTAAACAATTAAAAATAAATTACTTCCCACCCTTTACCCCTATATTTCTACACCCCACACCTAAAATATTAATTACACAATTAACATAATTAATTATCAATTAATAATGAAAATTAATTAACAAATAAATAAAACAATTTATTCCCACCCTTTACCTCTATAATCCCACAATCAGCACCTAAAAAACACAATTAAAATAATTAATGATCAATTAATTAAATAATATTAATTTACAACTAATTATTAATTTATTAAAAATAAATTACTATGCACCCTTTACCCCTATAAATGCCACAACCTGCAAAAACAAAAAAATAATAACACGATTAAGAGACTTAAATATCAATTAAGTAACTAACATTAATTAAAAAAACATTAATTCATTATCATTTAATTACCTCCCATTCTATACCCCTATAAACCCACAACCCGCTACAGAACAAAAAAATACAAAATATAATTAAATTAAATTTCATAGCTAATAAAAATTTAACTGATATAGTAAGAAAATAAAACAATGATTAACCAAATAATTATGTCACATAAATTTAAAATATCTACTCTAAAACATAACTATTTAAAAACAATAATTTTAACGACTATATTTATGGCTATGATATTAATGACTTCTATATTTTAAAAATTGATATTACTTACCTTCAAATCGATATTCTTGCACTTGATATTTCCATTCCATGATATTTTTCACTCGATATTATGGTGAGTCGAAATTTGTTCCTCGATATTCTATCACATCTATTCAACATCTCAATTGCTGCAATGCTCTTGTCTCAGAACTCTTGCCCCATGTGTGTTTTTGGACTCCAGTGCTCATCTATTGACTAGACATGCTTACTCACAAACAACATTGGCATTCTCATGCAATGTCTAGGTGTTAGTGCCTGACCTGAAAGATTAACAAGGGAAATTGTTGTTTGCCTGTGTAAGTGGTGTTCAGACTAAGAGGCCTATTAGGATGGTGGTCGTAAAACCACCCCGACCGCCATGGAAGCAGAAAACAACCACCCCCCCGGCACCGTGGAAAAACCGGTGGCCAAATTAGGATCATCCGCCAAACAACAACGACCGTGGCGGAACAGGGCAAAGAAAAACCACCCATAGCGGGTAATGATTGCCAAAATCCGTCTGTGGCAGTCCGATACGAGGTGGAAAAACACCAACCCGCTGCAAGCATAGAGGAGACACCGCACAGGAAATTAGGATATCCAGACAGTCCCACGGTACGTACTGCTGTTTCTAACCGCCTCAGTCGCACACTGGAATGAATGGGAGAGCCAGCGGAGGAGCTGCAGCACAGCCACTGCTGTGAACGATCCGTGAAAATTATGGCGGATGAAGCAAAAAACCCACAATAAGTCTAAAAAGTGCACACAGCAAACTAGCCATGCCCCCCAAATACACAAATTACACCCCAATGACACAACCACATGGCAAAAAGAAAAATAAATTTCCCAGGACAACACACATACCACACCTGACAGCAATACTCCATTTGGACACACCCACATAGCTGAGTATAAAACCAGCCCCTTCCCTGACCACAATCCTTTGCAATACTCCAGCAGGGAAGGGACACACACACCAGCTTAAAGGAGAGGCAAATAACACAACATCACTAGCCACACCACACACAGCACCACCACCACTTCCATACCTGCCCCACTAACCCCCTGCACATCACACACCATACACATCACAACCACACCCACCACTCACACCCCTGCACCCACAACCACTTTGCAGACCACACAACATGGTAACACATAAAATGCCCAAATTTACTGAGAGTGAGTTGACAGTCATGGCAAATGAGATAGTCAAAGTGGAACCACAACTGTTTGGTAGCCTGGTCCAGCAGAAACCATTAGTCACAAGGACACAAATGTGGCCAAGGATAGTCCAAAGGGTCAGTGCAGTAGGGACCACCCCAAGATCCAAAAAGGAGATCATGAAGCGGTGGCATGATCTGAAGAGGGTTGTCAAAGAGAGGAGAAGCAAGAACCGTGAGCTGGCTCAGAGGACTGGCGGTAGCCCTCCCATTCCACCAAAACCATTCACATCATGGGAGGGGAAGGTGCTTGCCATACTGCATCCAGAGAGTCTCACAGGAGTAGCCGAGGGAGTGGAGGCTGGTAAGTACAAACAAATGACTACCACCGCACTGATATGTACTGCCTTGTACAACTACAAAGCTGCACCACCTAGGACAAATTCCATCCATCTGCACCATACACTCACAAAAACATGTTTCACAGATCCAACAATCACCCACTCACATTCCCCCCAAACGTAGCTACCAACATTACCATGTGGGCATATGTACAGGCAGACAGCATTACAACTCCCACCAGGCCCCCTTGTACCACAGCATCAGCAAGATGGAGTCCTCCCCTCACCCCACCCAGAAGCAAGTGTCAGCCAGTACATTACCCTCATCAAACTTACAGGTAGGTAGCCAAATTCACAATGAGGGTGTTTGTGGGTGGGAGGCCTGTACCACTACTCTCACCATGCACCCTCTTCCACACCTGAGCTGGATGGAGCACTCTCCACCCAGAAGCAGTTTGAAGCCATTGCAGTACACCAAACAAACTTACAGGTAGGTAGCCATCTTCCCTGGGAGGGTGTCTGGGGTTAGGAGGCCTGCACTACCACTCCCACCATGCCCCCTGTCCCACACCTCAGCAGGATGGAGCCCTCCCTCCACCCAGAAGCAGTTGGAAACGATTGCAGTACACCAAACAAACTTGCAGGTAGGTAGACATATTATTCTGTCGTGTGACCCCACTGAGCAGGATGTAGGCCTCCACCAGGTACACACAGATGTGTCACACAACAAAGCCAAATGTGAGCACATTATAGGTAAGTAGCCAGTATGTGCACCCACACATTCGCCACAAAAGAAATGGTGCCATATGACAAAACCAGATCTCTCATTGCACAAATATGCTCACCTACCCCATTGCCACTCACAGTGTGCACACAGGTAAGCTAAGGAAACTGTGACAGCTACCAAAGTGTGACACACCAATGGACATGTAGAAGAAGTCTGGGCACCTATTGACATGTGCATCACCATGGGGCAAGTGCAACAAGAACCATTCAAAAAATACGAAAGCGTGTGTGGTGGTACAAATCAAGATATGCACATGACAGGACAAAGGTATGCAGTAGATGACAATGGCCAGTCCACGTGACGCCTGCCAGGTCAGAAAAATCAACAAAGAGTCCTCAATGAAAAACATGTTGTGCCAGTCCCTAGATGGCAACAGGTCCCTGTAATCATTAATTATGCACGGGTCGCATGGTATGCCTTGACACCTCACACCATGGACAAGTAATGCATGTACCACTGCATCTTGTCAGGAATCACAGTAGTGCACATAGTAAACAATGTGATGATCAGTCAATTGTGCAGTGAACAAAAAGTGAATGATACACAGCTAACACAAAGCTTGTGGGGTGCACTGCAATGACCATTTCCCATCTGATCCACAGGTGACCAAGAACTCACTGCAGAGGACTACACCAGCAACCTGCAAAGTCAGTCTCCCCCCGGTACATGGTCTCTCGGATGTTGACTCCCAGGATTCTCTGGATGATGAGCTCGAAGCCGGCCCATCTGGTGTGCCCAGGACCCTATCATCCCCCCACCACATCTGCGGTAATAACAACTTCACTGCAGACCCCTGCTGTTATGGACTGTGTGGCCACTGCCACCACCACCTCCACCACCACCACCACCAGTGCTGCCTGCAACACCCTCCCTGTCCCAGAGGATGACTACCGCACACCACTGACAGAAGTGGGCAGGGAGAGGATGTGGGTGCTTACAGTGGTGAGGCAACAGGTCCATGGCAGCAGGGTAGGTGGGAGGGGAAGGGTCACCCACAGACACCAGGAGGCTGGGACCCAATCCCTGGAACACATCACCAGAGTCCTTGGCACATACGAACAGGCCCAGGGACGAACGGGCCAGTCGGGCAAACTTTTGCACAAGGTCTTCCTGCTGATGAAGTCCATTGACACCAGCATGAGACAAATTGTGGACCTCTTGGGCCAGCAAGTGGTGGTACTGAGGGACAAGCCTGCACCACAACCAACACCTCCACCTCACTCTGGTGGGCCGCAGGATGACAGTTCACCATCCTACCCTGCGCCCACAGAGAGGGGTGAGTCCTCAGACCCCACTGGCCCTGCAGCAGGCCCCCCCTGCCAAACGACAAAGGGGCCGTCCTAAGAAGATCCTGGGAGTATCTGGAGGCAAAGCACCTGCCAGATGCCAGTCACGGAGCCAGCCATGATGGCAACCATCTTCACCACTGCATTGACTTTTTGGACTGTCCTTCCCCACACTGCCTTGTGAATGGCATCTGTCTTTTGGACTGGGTCACCACATCAATGTGGTGACTACTCGATTATCTCATTTACCATAACTGTCAACTCACTGCTCCACCACCACCTCAATGGAAATGTACACCCCCTTACTTGTCACCATTGCAAATAAAATATCCTTATACACATGTTGTTGTGTCAATCGATCAAACATTTGTCTGCTCCATCTTTATTGCAGGATGTACAGTCTTCAACATGATCACAATGTACCAGGAGTATAGGCTGTATGTAGGTAAGGAGAAGTTGAAGGCACCTAGGGAAACACAACAGAACAACATTCACTGGTTTGGGTGTGGCATCACAGACATCACACAAAACCTACTATCAGGAAAACCCAACATGCACACGTCACAATGGGCAACAAGTGTCAACATACACGTCCTGTAGATGTTCCCAAATTACCTGTCCCAGAAACATTGCCATCCAATGCTGAGTGTACAACTGGCTGCTGTTACAATTCTCACATACCCCTTCACGAGAACAGCAGTATCAACAGACAATGGATATGTTGTACATTGTCATCCACCTTCAAGTGAAGTAGCGGATGATGAGCTGTTCACTCAGGTCAACACCTTCCTCCTCTCCACTGTCCTCATCACTGGACACGGGTTGGTCTGCAGGCTGGGGCCTTGGATCCTCACCATCATCCAGGAGCAGGGGAATCTCCTTGCAAATGGCTAGGTTATGGAGCATGTAGCATGCCACTACAATCTGACACACCTTCCTGGGTGAGTATGCCACTGCACCTCCGATCTTGTCCAGGCAGCGGAAACGTGACTTGAGCAGACCAAATGTACGCTCCACCACACGACGTGTCCTCCCATGTGCCTCATTGTAGCGGCCTTCAGCTGGGGTCCTGGGATTCCGCAGTGGGCTCAGCAACCAGGGGCGGTTGGAATATGCAGTCACCTAGGTATGACAAACACAAATATACATTTCAGTGTCGCTGAGGCAGATGGCAGCAGGTCACACACCCAGCACGCCATACAACTAGGCATACTCACCCACAATCCATGCACGCTCAGGAAGCAGATTAGCCATCAGCTGGGCCACAATGTTGTTCCGCAGGATGTAGGAGTCATGGGCCGAGCCTGGGAATTTGCCACACACGTGGGAGAAGATCATATCTGCCAGGCACACCACTTGCACATTTATGAAGTGGTAAAGTTTGCGATTCTTGCAAATGTACTCACTTTTCTGTGGTGGCACAAGCCCAACATGGGTGCAATCAATGGCACCAACAACATTGGGGATGTGTCCAAGGGGATAAAAGTCTCCCTTCACAGCTGGCAATTCAGCACCCCTGGGGAAATGGATGTATCTGTCCTTGTATATCATCATGGTGGACAGTACATCACACAGAACCATAATGAACATCGGTTGTGACATCCCACCAGCGCTGGCCACTGTCTCGTGGAACGATCCAGTGGCAAAAAAATGGAGGGCCGCCATCCCCTTATAAGTAGGGATGAAAGCTGTTGGATATGTCCGGTGAGGGTGGGACTCCAACAGATCACAAAGGGTTTTTAGGGTGGCTCTATCCAGATGGCATTTCTGGATGATCGCCACATCCTCCATGTCCTCCAGCACCGTCAAGTGACAAATCAGATTTGGCCTCCTCCTATTTGAGATGAAAGTGGACACATGTCAATGCAATACATCATGAGATGGGCACAACATCTCAGGGTCTGGATGACACAAAGACAACAAAGACTGTTATCAATATTGAGTAACAGACAAGCTTACATGTAGGGACACCTTCAGCTACACAAAGGGCACACCTGTCAACTTACACAAAACAAAAACCTCAAACACCACCTTGGTCAATGTGAATGCACATAGGGATATGGTCACATTTCACATGGGCACACCTGGGAGTATAGCATCCAGCATATGTGTAACAAATCAACCCCACTGTCTCCTACCTAGATGCTGTACCTATCACACCTTCATGCGTCATTTCAACTTGGCACACATCCGCCACACAATGACCACAGTCAGCGCAGGAATGACAAATGTGCCCATGAGCAGACATGAGAGGCCATGCACAATAGATCATCTTTCATTGAGGCGAGCATTGCTGTGATTGTCACTGCACCTCAACACATTGACATGTATACACTGTAGAGTCCAGAACGACACTGTCCTGCCTACATGACCATCAAATTCATAAGTAACTTGTGAGTGAGTACAGGCCAATCTACGAAATCACACACACAAACATGGCATGTGTAGTCACCAGTGGAGTAAATGGAACATTGGCATCGTGTGCAAAATGATGTGCCATTGACCATGTGGGTACTGTGCACTGTTGATGTTTGCCAGATGGCCATTGCCATTGTATGGAACTCATATCGTGGTAGCTACTGCCTGGCCCCGGCAGTGTGTCAAGCAACAAGAAGGGGAGGGGGGCAAAACGGGCTTTTGGCAAGGTCCAGCTAAGTGTGCCCAACGTATGAAAACAACAAGTGACAAAGCTGTTCCTAAGAGGGTTGGGGGAATGGGTACCATGTATGAAGATATCTGTTATGGATATTGGAGCCCTCACACAGCCATCGGGATATTGTGAATCACATACCCCTCAGGATGTAATGTAACATCATCGGGCTGCTCCTACGTCGAGTCGGCTGGTGCAATACCCGACGGGCTCTTGTTTGGAGAGCACTCTTATGGAGATCTTCTATATCCACGATAGCCGATTGTTCAACTGTACCGAGTGTGGGGCTTGGTGAAAGTGTAGATGAATGTTAAAAAGGGGAGAGAGTACTATCTGAACAATTTTATTACGATGTCTCCTCGCCTGATTAAAAAATATGAGGTAAAGTAATAGTAGCTCAGGTCTATGTTCTGGGTTAACTATACTGCCTCGTCTTGGTCAACATGTTTCTCACTGTTGTAGAGTTGTACTCAAGTGATTCGTCAGGACCATGAAATTCTATCTACAAGTCTATCCAGGAGAATCAAGTGATAGACAACTGGCGTTAATATAAAACTGGTATTATTACCTGCTCCTCGGTCTACCTGTATGGAAGGTTGGAGACCAAAAAAGTGTTAATTACGCTCATTCATAAGACAGTTATCATACATGGTGCTGGTGGAACGTGCATTTGCATTCGAAGTGCACATTCTGTGTAGGGAGGGGGGGGGGAATGTTAAAAAACACACAAAACCACGTGAAGTGATCACTCTAGAGAGATTTACATCAGAACTAGTTGGACTTACCCTATCTACTCCATAGAATAAACCTCAGCAGTTCCTGGTAGGCTTGCGCAAGGAGTTCCTTGCGTTCTGTGATGGTGTATAGGAGCAGTATTAAATGAGAGAGGTTAGGTAAATGCAACACTCCAGGGTCATTAACACCCCTTCTCTTGAATGTTTGTTGATTCATAGCCAAATGGGAAACAGTAAAAATAAGTATATATACATAAAGAGTTCTAGGGTCACTGAAAATCCTTCACCTAGATCCCTATCAATCACATGTTCTAATACGGGGCTGTAATCTAGTAAAAACTGAACTGAACAAGCACGTTACACGAGCATGTCTTTACTATACCACGGGACAGTGGAAGCTCATCTCTATATCGTGCCGGGAGTGTTACTTTATTAGTTCCCGTATGTGTGTGTCCGTCTCAAGCCATAATGGACTAATGCCTAAGCGCGAGTTGGCCATGTAGTATGTGGAGTATTGAACCGGAGCTACTATTACTTTACCTCATATTTTTTAATCAGGCGAGGAGACATCGTAATAAAATTGTTCAGATAGTACTCTCTCCCCTTTTTAACATTCATCTACACTTTCACCAAGCCCCACACTCGGTACAGTTGAACAATCGGCTATCGTGGATATAGAAGATCTCCATAAGAGTGCTCTCCAAACAAGAGCCCGTCGGGTATTGCACCAGCCGACTCGACGTAGGAGCAGCCCGATGATGTTACATTACATCCTGAGGGGTATGTGATTCACAATATCCCGATGGCTGTGTGAGGGCTCCAATATCCATAACAGATATCTTCATACATGGTACCCATTCCCCCAACCCTCTTAGGAACAGCTTTGTCACTTGTTGTTTTCCCGGCAGTGTGTCACCAGCACCCCCATTCACACAAGTGCGGTAGTGATAGGCATGGAGACATGGTGAAATGGAGGTTGGCATGCTCCACCACCTGAATCGCGGTGCCTCATGTCAATGTATGGCACCCATATCGCGGTAGCTACCGGCTGGCCCTGGCGGTGTGTCAGCAGCACCCCCATACACACAATTGCGGTTGTGATAAGCATGGAGACATTGGGGAAATGGTGGTTGGCATGCTTTGCCACCTGAAACGCGGTGCCTTGTGCCAATGTATGGCACCCATATCGCGGTAGCTACTGCCTGGCCCCGGCGGTATCACCAGCACCCCCATTCACACAAGTGCGGTAGTGATAGGCATGGAGACATGGGGAAATGGTGGTTGGCATGCTCTGCCGCCTGAATCGTGGTGCCTCGTGTCAATGTATGGCACCCATATCGCGGTAGCTACCGCCTGGCCCCGGCAGTGTGTCACCAGCACCCCCATTCAAACAAGTGCGGTAGTGATAGGAATGGAGACATGATGAAATGGCGGTTGGCATGCTCTGCCACCTGAATCGCGGTGCCTCGTGTCAATGTATGGCATCCATATCGCAGTAGCTACCACCTGGCCCTGGCGGTGTGTCACCAGCACCTCCATACACACAAGTGCAGTAGTGATGGGCATGGAGACATGGAGAAATGGCAGTTGGCATGCTCTGCTGCCTGAATCGCGGCAGATACCGCCTCTCCCCGGTGGTTTATCACCAGCACCCCCCTACACACAAGTGCGGTAGTGATAGGCATGGAGACATGGGGAAATGGCGGTTGGCATGCACCGCCACCTGAATCGCAGTGCCTCGTGTCAATGTATGGCACGCATATTGCGGTAGCTCCCGCCTGGCCCTGGCGGTGTGTCACCAGAACCCCCATTCACACAAGTACGGTAGTGATAGGCATGGAGACATGGGGAAATGGTGGTTGGCATGCACTGCCGCCTGAATAGCGGCGCCTCGTGTCAATGTATGGCACCCATATCACGGTAGCTACCACCTGGCACAGGCTGTGTGTCACCAGCACCCCCTTTTCACACAAGTGCAGTAGTGATAGTCATGGAGACATGGGGAAATGGCGGTTGACATGCTCCACCGCCAAAATTGCGGTAGCGCACACCTGGCCCCTGCGGTGTGTCACCGCCATGGAGCTTGCCCTAGAGCCAATGGAAACCTTGATAGTGGTGGCATGATGCAATTTTGAAGATCGCTGAAGGCATGCTCCGCCAACTGCGGAGGTGGTCATTGGATGCATTTGAAAGATGCACCATTGCGCCAGCACACACCATGCCCCTGCGGTGTGTCACCGCCATGGAGCTTGTCCTACAGCCAATGGGAACCCTGGTAGTGGTGGCATGATGCAATTTTGAAGATCGCGGTAGGCGTGCTCCGCCACCGCGGAGGCAGTCATTGGATGCATTTGAAATATGCACCATCGAGCTAGCACACACCGGGACCCTGCGGTGTGTCACCGCCATGGATCTTGCCCTAGACCCAATGGGAACCTTGATAGCGGTGGCATGATGCAATTTTGAAGATCGCTGTAAGCATGCTCCACCACCGCGGAGGCGGTCATTGGATGCATTTGAAAGATGCACCATTGCACCAGCACACACCATGCCCCTGCGGTGTGTCACCACCATGGAGCTTGTCCTAGAGCCAATGGGAACCTTGGTAGTGGTGGCATGATGCAATTTTGAAGATCGCGGTGGGCGTGCTCCGCCACCGCAGAGGCGGTCATTGGATGCATTTGAAAGAGGCAGACCTGGACCACCATTTGCTGCAGCTTGGCACCTTTGAAATGACCCCAGGGGGCTATATATGTGTGGGAGTGAGCCTCACATTTCCACTGCTCCAGAGCCTGCTGCCATTGTCCCCTCACCTGCAGCTGCCTCCAGGGACTGCTGCCTGAGACCCCTCACCTGCTGCTGCCTCTAGGGACTGCTGCCTGAGACCCCCTCACCTGCTGCCTGCTGCTGCCTCCAGGGACTGCTGCCCAAGACCCCTCACCTGCTGCTGCCTCCAGGGGCTGCTGCCTGAGACCCCTGACCTGCTGCCTGCTGCTGCCTCCAGGGACTGCTGCCTGAGACCCCTCACCTGCTGCTGCCTCCAGGGACTGCTGCCTGAGACCCTCACCTGCTGCCTGCTGCTGCCTCCAGGGACTGCTGCCTGAGACTCCTCAACTGCTGCTGCCTCCAGGGACGGTTGCCTGAGACCCCTCACCACCCAATTCCTCTGCTGTTGTCTCATGTCCACAGTGATGGCAAGGACAGAGAAGATCTGTGCCAGTACCTTCACGAGCGAGGAGCTGGAGGTCCTGGTGGACGAGGTGCTCGTACAGTACCCAAGGCTATATGGTGCCCCAAAAGTCCTCAACAGTGGGGGTGTAGGTCAGGGGGGCACACATATAGTTGGACTGCTGCAGTATGTGCCTGGGAGTGTGGGGATGTGTCATGCACTGCCTGACATGCTGTCTCCAGGGGGAAGGTGTGTGTACCCAATGCCACAGATTTGCCTATGTCGTGTTGTCAGCCATACAGTGACACAGAAGTTTGTTCATGCAGGAGTCAGGACAGTGATTGCTTGGCTGAATGGCTGTGTGTGGCCCTGTAGTTTATCTCAGTGTGTGCCCAGCTGTCCAGCACAGTCCCCGCCCACAAAGACAAGGACACATCACTTCACTTACAGAGTATTACATCAGTCTTTTCACATTGCCCTCCAGCTATGGGCCAACTCAGCACTATGGATTGCACATGACTGGCCCTGTGTAGAGGATTTTGGATTTGTGAGATCATGACTGTTAGAATGGGGAACCTCTGGTTGGCACAGGTAGGTACTTGTGACAAGCAGCGGTCCCTTCTTCTATTCAGGGCGAGGGAATTACCCCTTCAGAACAACCCCTGCTCACCCTATAGGTAGTGTGGCGCGAGCAGTCAGGGCTAAACTTCAGGGCGCTAGTCAGTTAAGCATTTATGATCACACACAGTAAACCACAATGATCCCCCACAAACGGACACCAGGCGTAAGTTGTATCAAAAATACGGATGCTTTATATAAAAGATTCTTTGTTACGCAGGCATGTACAAGACCATCAATAACGGTTACGAAATGGAAGCCACAAGATGATAATTAGGCACTGTTCTTGTCTTTGGTAACTTATTCGATCACGAGCGCTTCACAGGGCTCGGTTGAGTCGGTCCAGTCACGATGATGCGCAGGGCACCCAGGGTACAGTGATACGGGGAAATCAGAACGTTGCGGACCCCGAGTCCGATAGAGAGTTCACTGTACCTGGGAACGTGCGATGTGCTTGGACGAGTCTTCAGGAGAGATGCAGGTTCTGCACCTCGTGGGTCTTCCGGATCAAGAATTCAGCGGGCGGCTTTCGGTAGACAGGTGCGGCCCAGGGCCTCCGACACGGACTGTGCGGGAGGTCACTGCGGAGGGCGGCACGGTCAGACTCAGGCTGGGAGGTGAAGCGGGGCGGCCGGATACGTTACGACGTACGGGCGGCCGTCCGAGGCTGGATTTCACTTCCCCACTAGAAATCCGGCGGGAGGGCGAAAGGGCACCAAGCGCGCTCCAGTAGCAGGCAGGTGACAGGGAAGCGGGACGGCCAGACTCGTGGGTCCAGAGCGACTCAGGTAGAGCGGGGCTCGCGGCGAGTGGAGGCGGCCAGGCTTCTGGGTGTCACGGCCCTAGGAGGGATGCGAAGGTGCGCAGGGCACTCCGGCGGGAGAAAGCACACGGCTCGAATTCTCAGACGAGCGGAGACACGGTGAACCCACTGGTCCTGGGGTTCAGTTCAGGGGGCAAGCTCTTCTTCCAAGCCCTTGGAGATAGTTGAAGAACAAAGTGCAAAAGTCTCTTTCAGTCTTTTTCCTCTCCTTCCTTAGCAAGGCACCTACTGCAGGCCAGTCCCTCAGGTCAGGGAAAGTTACTCCTCCTTCAGCTTCTTCCAGGTCCTTCTAGTCGGGCAGAGTTCCTTCGTGGTTCAATCTGGATCTGATTTCTTAGGAGCCAGGCTCCTACTTTTATACAGGGATTCTTTTGTTCTTTAGCGCCAGGGGGCCTGGGCCTGGCTCAGTCCAGTTTTGGAGCACTCTGTGGTGGTGACTCGGCTTGTTCCTTTCAGCAGCAGGGCAGAGACATCAGCCGCTCCACAGGGGGCGGCGCCGGCTTTGTGGTGGCAGAGCACAGGTCTATTCAAGAGTCAGGGTGCACTCCTCCCACCCATCCTGGTGTAATCTCTCTACCCACCACCTGGCAGCCAACCTGTCTCCTGGAATCCCCCAGCCCTGCTCCTGTACTGTTGCTAGGCAGAACACACACACACAGCAGAGGCGGACTGAGATGGTTAGGCACGCAAAGGCTAACTTTCTAAAAGTAGCATTTGCAAACCCAGGATATTAAAATAACCTTTACTGAAAGATGTACTTTATTATCCCGAGTTCAGGCATACTAAACATGACCTTCTACCATGCTCTCTGAGTCCACTGGGGTCACAGCGTGTAGCGATCCCAGCAGCCCATTCTGGCCTTTGGAGAGCAGGTAGCCTTCAATAGTGAAAAACGAAAATGGCTGTAATTCACTATTAAGACATGCCACACACATCAGGGCATGTCCTACCTTATACCTACAATGCACCCTGCGCTCAGGCCTACCAGAGGGGTGACTAACATGTAGTTAAGGGAAGGTTTAGGGACTGGTAAGTGGGGACACTTGCTCAGTCAGCGCGACGGTACCAGACCGCGCGCAGGTTCTGCAGTGGCAGACCCTAGACACATTTTACCCCGCTGCTTCGGTGGGTGGCACAACCCGTGCTGCAAGCCCACTCGCAGCATTTGGATATACAAGCCCTTGGCACCCCTGGTGCACTCTACTAGGGGCTGATAGTAAACCAAATAAACCAAACGTGGAAGTCAATTCACATAATACATTTTACCATAGGGAGCACTTGCACTGTGGCACTGGATGGCAGTGGCACAGTGCCCTGAGCAGCTAACACCAACACAAAAACACATTGAGGCACAGACAAAAATGGAAGGGTGACCCACGCCAATGGTGCCAGGTCTAACACGTGTCCCCTCCAGCTGAAAAGTGGGGAGAACTACCCTACCCCAGGGAGTTCTGCATCACTAAGGCGGAAAAACCTGGACAGACCGTCAGCATTGGCGTGATCTGTGCCAGGGCGATGCTCCACCGTAAAGTCCATACCCTGTAGGGAGATGGACCACCTCAACAGTTTTGGGTTCTCACCCCTCATTTGCATCAACCATCTGAGGGGCCTGTGGTCGGTCTGAACCCGGAAGTGAGACCCAAACAAGTAGGGTCTTAGCTTCTTCAGCGCCCAGACCACAGCAAATGCTTCTCGTTCTATCGCACTCCACCTTTGTTCCCGGGGAAGTAGCCTCCTGCTAATAAAGGCTACGGGTTGGTCAAAGCCCTCCTCAGTGATCTGTGAGAGAACAGCCCCTACACCATGCTCTGATGCATCCGTTTGCACCAGGAACTCTTTGGAGAAGTCAGGAGCCAAGAGCACGGGCGCCGTGCACATGGCAGTTTTCAGGGTGTCGAAGGCTTTCTGACAGGTGTCAGTCCATATCACTTTTCTGGGCTGCTTCTTCGAAGTCAGCTCTGTCAAGGGGGCAACGATGCTGCCATACCCCTTGACAAACCTCCTGTAGTACCCGGTGAGTCCTAAGAAGGCCCTCACCTCCGTCTGGGTCTTTGGGGGCTCCCAAGCCAGGATGGTTTCAACTTTGGGTTGGAGGGGCGCCACCTGGCCGCTCCCCACTTGGTGTCCCAAGTACACCACTGAACCCTGCCCGATCTGACACTTGCTTGCCTTGATCGTGAGGCCTGCCTTGCGCAGCGCCATCAACACTTCCCAGAGATGTTGCAGGTGTCCTTCCCATGTGCCGCTGAACACTGCGATGTCATCCAGGTAGGCGGCGCTGAACTCGGCCAGCCCAGCCAACACCTGGTTGACCAACCTCTGGAAGGTGGCAGGGGCATTCTTCATCCCAAAGGGCATCACCCGGAACTGGTAATGCCCATCTGGCGTAGAGAATGCGGACCTCTCTTTGGCCCCATCAGTCAAGGCGATCTGCCAGTACCCAGACGTTAAGTCAAACGTGCTGAGGTACCGTGCAGCCCCTAACCGATCGATGAGCTCATCAGCTCTGGGGATGGGGTGCGCGTCAGTCTTCGTGACTGAGTTGAGTCCTCGGTAGTCCACACAGAACCGGAGTTCGGGCGTGGCACCCGGCGCTGCAGCCTTTGGGACCAAGACCACTGGGCTGGCCCAAGGACTGCTGGAGGACTCAACCACCCCTAGAGCAAGCATCTTCGAGACCTCCTCTTTGATGCAGGCCCTGACCCTGTCAGTTACCCGGTAGGCCTTGTGCTTCACAGGTAAGCTGTCTCCCGTATCCACATCATGGACGCACCAATTTGTGATACCGGGAACCAGGGAGAACAGGTCGGGAAACTGCCCCAGCAGCTGGCGGCAGTCCCCCTGTTGCTCAGGGGTCAGGGTGGGTGAGAGGTTAACTCCATCCACTGACCCGTCTCGCTCCGAGGCTACCAAGAGGTCAGGAAGAGGCTCGGACTCCTCTTCCATCCCATCATCGGTGGCCAAGAGCATGCCCACTTCGGACCTCTCCAAGTGGGGCTTCAGTCGATTGACATGTAGGACCCTTAAGGGGTTCCTAGGAGACCGCAAGTCCACCAAGTAGGTGACAGAACTCTTGCGCTCCACAATCTCAAAGGGTCCTGTCCACTTGTCCTGGAGTGCACAAGGCTCCACAGGGGCCAGGACCCACACTTTTTGGCCAGGTTGAAGCTCAACCAGAGTGGCATTCTGGTCGTACCACCGCTTCATTTCCTCCTGGCTGGCTTCCAGGTTTGCCTCAGCAAGTTGCCTGAAACGCCTAGTCTGGTTCCGGAAAGCCAGCATGTAACTGTATACATTCTGGGGAGGTTTCCTGGGAGATTGCTCCCAGCCTTCCTTGACCAGACTAAGAGGTCCTCGTACTGGGTGGCCATACAAAAGCTCAAAGGGACTGAACCCTAGAGACTTTTGTGGCACCTCGCGGTACGCAAAGAGAAGGCATGGTAAGAGGACGTCCCACTTACGCCTCATGGGTTCCTCGAGACCCATAATCATGCCCTTCAGGGTTCGGTTGAAGCGCTCAACCAACCCGTTTCCTTGGGGATGGTAAGGTGTGGTGAACTTGTAGGTTACACCACACTCTTGCCAAAGGGACTTCATATATTTCGATATGAAGTTGGTCCCCCTGTCAGACACCACCTCTAGAGGGAATCCTACTCGTGAGAAAATTCCCATCAGTGCCCGTCCCACCACGGGGGCCGTCACTGTCCTCAGAGGGATGGCTTCAGGGTACCGGGTGGCATGGTCCACCAAGACCAGGATAAACCTGTTGCCCATGGCTGTCTTGGGGTCCAGTGGCCCCACAATGTCAATCCCCACTCGCTGGAATGGGGTACTGACCACAGGGAAAGGTTGGAGTGGAGCTCTCAGCTTCCTTCCACTCTTGCCACTGGCCTGGCAAGTCTGGCATGTCCTGCAGTGAGTGTCAGAACTCCTGCGCATTTGGGGCCAATAAAAGTGGGTGACAAGCCTTTCAAAGGTCTTGTCCTGCCCCAAATGTCCGGCTAACGGTACGTCGTGAGCCAGCCCCAGTAGGAAGGCTCTGAACTTCTGGGGTACCACCAGCGCACGGGCTGACCCAGGTTCAGCAACCTTAGGCTCGGAGTATAGGAGGTCGTTCTCCCAGTAGATCAAGTGAGTTCCGGACTGATCACCATTGGCCTGGGCTGCAGCCTGCTGCCGCATACCCTCTAGAGAGGGGCACTCTTTCTGCTCCCTGCAGAATTTCTCCCTGGTGGGGCCTCCTTCTTGCTGCCAATGGGTCAGCTCAGGCAGGTCCCCCAGTTCGGCTATCTGTTCCCCGGTAGGCTCCAGGGCATCCCCCTCAAGGTCTGCTTCCTCCTGGGCCGTGGGAACGTCAGGAGCCGGATTCCCGTGCCTCCCTTGCCCTCTCTCTAAGGCCGGTTCCTGGGCCTCTCCCTCAGGCTCCAGGGTTCCTTCAACACCCCTACCGGCTGCCATCGACCGGGTGGTCACACACGCCCAATCAGGCAAGCCCACCATCCGCAGGTGAGTCGTCTTCTCCACCTTTTCCCAAGGGGAGCTCTCCAAATCGTTACCTAGGAGACAATCAACAGGCATGGCCTCTCTCACAGCCACTTGCAGAGTACCAGAGACCCCCCCCCACTCAAAGGGAACCTGAGCCATTGGACACTGACTCTCTGTGTTGTCAGCGTTGACAACACGGCAGAATGCGTGCGGGACAACCTGCTCTTGAGACACCAGGTGTTGCTTGACAGCAGTCACACTGGCTCCAGTATCTCTAAGAGCCCCCACCCTCTTGCCATTTATGGTCACCCACTGCCCATACTTTTGAGTATTGGGGGGCAGCTGGGCCTCAGCGACCATCTCACGGTCTCCTAATGAGACTAGGGTCATCTGTACGGGATCCCCCGCCCCTTGGACGTCTATCTCCCTCCCCAAGGCTACACTATTCACCTGCTTGGGGGGTGGAGCACCAGAGGGTGCTGGTTTACCATACAGGGGGCACTTGGGATCCACGGAAATGTGCCCCAGGTTGTTACACTTGTAACATCTGAGGGGCCCTCTTTGAACAGGGTTACCTGTCGGGGCCCCGGTCTGCTTCGGGGGTGGGGGTGGCTGGGAACCTTTCCCTTGGTTCCCTTGGGAATGACGTTGGGGCCCTTGGTAGAACTCCCTCTGTTTACCCTTGTCCCCCCCACTCTTCTGCTGGGGACCCTGAACACCCTTGGCGGGGCCTCCCACGGGACCCTTGTGGACCCTGGTGCTGATCCAGCGGTCCGCCTCCTCAGCAAGCTTCCTCGGGTTGGACAGCTTGCTATCGATCAGGTGTTGGCGTAGCTCAGGAAAACAATTATCCGACAAGTGCTCCCATGCGATTAAATCAAACAGCCCTTGGTAATCATCCACCTTGCTACCCTTCACCCAACCATCCAGCGCTCTGCAAAAAAAGGTCACATATTCTACATAAGTGGTACCAGGTTTCTTGGTGCAATCCCTAAATCTCTGTCTGTACAATTCAGGAGTCAACCCATACCTTGTCATAAGAGCCTCCTTCATGTGTGGATAGGATGTGTGGACATCAGAGGGGAGGTCTAGCAGTGTGTCCCGCCCCTCACTCAGGAACCTTCCCCACAACCCCGCTCCCCAATCCTTCTCAGGGACCCGGTGGGAGGACATGGCTACTTCATAGGCCCTAAACCACTGCCCAATATCATCCTGCTTATAATATTCTTTGACTACATCTTTAGGAATGTGCACCCTTGACTCGGTTGAATTGCTGCCACCAGAGGGTGAGTTGTCTAAACTCCTGGCCTTGAGATCCAACTCCCTCATTTTTACCTCATGCTCCATGGCCAGTTTCTGCCTTTCTCTCTCCATTTGCAGTTTTGCCATCTCCACCTCGTGTGCTCGGGCGGCACTCCTGTCGGCCAACTCCTCTGGCGACAGGCCTCTGCTAGGCTCAAACACACCTTCGGGGGGTATCACCTCCCGGGCATTCTCTGGGAACTTTGATTCGTGCCAGGCTCTCAGTGCTGTCACGTACTGATCCTTGTTGCTTAGTCCACTTTGCTTGATTCTGTACTTGGAGAGATATCCCTTCAGGACATCATTTGTGCACTTCCTCAGTGCCTCGGGCTCCCAATCGATGTCATCTACTCCAGAGAATACAGAGGGCGCTCCGCCTCCGTTGACTGAGCTAGGCATGGTTTCTTAAGGTGGAGATTTTTCTTTAGCAACAACTGTCACTCAATCTGTGGCTGCGTTATAGGTCTGCTCTACGTGGTGATCAATAATTCACTGTATGTAAATCATAAATGCAAATTCGAAATCCCACCGCTGCCACCAATGTTAGAATGGGGAACCTCTGGTTGGCACAGGTAGGTACTTGTGACAAGCAGCGGTCCCTTCTTCTATTCAGGGCGAGGGAATTACCCCTTCAGAACAACCCCTGCTCACCCTATAGGTAGTGTGGCGCGAGCAGTCAGGGCTAAACTTCAGGGCGCTAGTCAGTTAAGCATTTATGATCACACACAGTAAACCACAATGATCCCCCACAAACGGACACCAGGCGTAAGTTGTATCAAAAATACGGATGCTTTATATAAAAGATTCTTTGTTACGCAGGCATGTACAAGACCATCAATAACGGTTACGAAATGGAAGCCACAAGATGATAATTAGGCACTGTTCTTGTCTTTGGTAACTTATTCGATCACGAGCGCTTCACAGGGCTCGGTTGAGTCGGTCCAGTCACGATGATGCGCAGGGCACCCAGGGTACAGTGATACGGGGAAATCAGAACGTTGCGGACCCCGAGTCCGATAGAGAGTTCACTGTACCTGGGAACGTGCGATGTGCTTGGACGAGTCTTCAGGAGAGATGCAGGTTCTGCACCTCGTGGGTCTTCCGGATCAAGAATTCAGCGGGCGGCTTTCGGTAGACAGGTGCGGCCCAGGGCCTCCGACACGGACTGTGCGGGAGGTCACTGCGGAGGGCGGCACGGTCAGACTCAGGCTGGGAGGTGAAGCGGGGCGGCCGGATACGTTACGACGTACGGGCGGCCGTCCGAGGCTGGATTTCACTTCCCCACTAGAAATCCGGCGGGAGGGCGAAAGGGCACCAAGCGCGCTCCAGTAGCAGGCAGGTGACAGGGAAGCGGGACGGCCAGACTCGTGGGTCCAGAGCGACTCAGGTAGAGCGGGGCTCGCGGCGAGTGGAGGCGGCCAGGCTTCTGGGTGTCACGGCCCTAGGAGGGATGCGAAGGTGCGCAGGGCACTCCGGCGGGAGAAAGCACACGGCTCGAATTCTCAGACGAGCGGAGACACGGTGAACCCACTGGTCCTGGGGTTCAGTTCAGGGGGCAAGCTCTTCTTCCAAGCCCTTGGAGATAGTTGAAGAACAAAGTGCAAAAGTCTCTTTCAGTCTTTTTCCTCTCCTTCCTTAGCAAGGCACCTACTGCAGGCCAGTCCCTCAGGTCAGGGAAAGTTACTCCTCCTTCAGCTTCTTCCAGGTCCTTCTAGTCGGGCAGAGTTCCTTCGTGGTTCAATCTGGATCTGATTTCTTAGGAGCCAGGCTCCTACTTTTATACAGGGATTCTTTTGTTCTTTAGCGCCAGGGGGCCTGGGCCTGGCTCAGTCCAGTTTTGGAGCACTCTGTGGTGGTGACTCGGCTTGTTCCTTTCAGCAGCAGGGCAGAGACATCAGCCGCTCCACAGGGGGCGGCGCCGGCTTTGTGGTGGCAGAGCACAGGTCTATTCAAGAGTCAGGGTGCACTCCTCCCACCCATCCTGGTGTAATCTCTCTACCCACCACCTGGCAGCCAACCTGTCTCCTGGAATCCCCCAGCCCTGCTCCTGTACTGTTGCTAGGCAGAACACACACACACAGCAGAGGCGGACTGAGATGGTTAGGCACGCAAAGGCTAACTTTCTAAAAGTAGCATTTGCAAACCCAGGATATTAAAATAACCTTTACTGAAAGATGTACTTTATTATCCCGAGTTCAGGCATACTAAACATGACCTTCTACCATGCTCTCTGAGTCCACTGGGGTCACAGCGTGTAGCGATCCCAGCAGCCCATTCTGGCCTTTGGAGAGCAGGTAGCCTTCAATAGTGAAAAACGAAAATGGCTGTAATTCACTATTAAGACATGCCACACACATCAGGGCATGTCCTACCTTATACCTACAATGCACCCTGCGCTCAGGCCTACCAGAGGGGTGACTAACATGTAGTTAAGGGAAGGTTTAGGGACTGGTAAGTGGGGACACTTGCTCAGTCAGCGCGACGGTACCAGACCGCGCGCAGGTTCTGCAGTGGCAGACCCTAGACACATTTTACCCCGCTGCTTCGGTGGGTGGCACAACCCGTGCTGCAAGCCCACTCGCAGCATTTGGATATACAAGCCCTTGGCACCCCTGGTGCACTCTACTAGGGGCTGATAGTAAACCAAATAAACCAAACGTGGAAGTCAATTCACATAATACATTTTACCATAGGGAGCACTTGCACTGTGGCACTGGATGGCAGTGGCACAGTGCCCTGAGCAGCTAACACCAACACAAAAACACATTGAGGCACAGACAAAAATGGAAGGGTGACCCACGCCAATGGTGCCAGGTCTAACAATGACCCTCAATGTGACATCCATGACACAGTCATCTATTCACAGGGCAGGGACATTGAGGGCTGCGCAGTCTTGGACACAGTGAGTCTACCCCCAAACACAGGTTGATTTGTGATGTATGTGTTGCTCAAGCCAACAATGGACTGGAGATGTGGGCAGGCTACATAGATGTTTCAGTGCAGGCATCCTGCATGTGTGTGAGATGTGCAGGGACTGTGTTCCCCCTCACACCTGCATGCTTTTACATCAGCTTTTCCCATGCAGATGTACCATGTGAGATGTACTCTAGTCTCTGGTAGCCATATCGTTGGATATGTGATGAGTTTGTATCTTGCTGCTATACTGATAGATGTCGGTACATGGCACTGTGTCACTGATAATTTCCCCCTCTTGTCTCCCATGCCTGCAGCTCATGGTACCCCAGCGTAAGGCCGTGTGGAGGGCCACTGCAGCAAAGGTGTGAGCTCAGGGGGTCTCAAACCGATGGCGCACCCACTGCCACAAGAGATGGGACGACATCAGCCGGCTGGCAAAAAACGTGGCGGAGATGACCTAGGTGTGCTCAGAGCTAGTTAGGTGTGTGGTTGAACAGAGCCACAAGCAGGGTGTTGTGCTGTGTGGTCATCACATGGCTCACTCATGCCTGAATTTCCAGTTTCCACGCACTGCTTGAGTCTATATAGTGAGTTGGCACAATGTGATTGCACAGGGTGGTGTGCAACATGTAGATTTGGTCATCAAAGCACCACATCATCTGATGCCAGCGGGGATGCATCCATGTTGGCAGGCACAGGGAACAGGGACTCTGCATCATCTTCCACCACACTGCGGCCAGTGTCCACCCTCCCAGCCACTTCCTCTGGTGCTGCCCGTGTCCACCTCAGTAAGAGGGGAAGAGTGTCCTTCACCCCTTGAACCGCTGCCCCTGCCCCTGTCCCCCCTGCTGCCATCAGTGCTGAGTCTGTGGGCCTTTTGTGCCAGCTGTGTGTAGGCCAAACAGCTCTCCTCAATGCCTTCATTGGCCACGACAAAAAATTGGCCCAGGTGGTTGCTTTCATGGAGGGCATACATTTTGATGTGGATTCACTGCACCGGACTGTCCAGGCTTTGTCCTCAACAGTGACGTCTGCCCTTCAACAGGCACATACTCGCAGTCCAGCTCCGGTCCCTTTGTCCGCCCCCCTGGCACTGACCATGTCTGACAATAGTGACCACAATCCACATATATCAAAGTCACAATATGGCACACGAAGCACACAGAAGCAGCAACCCAAGCAGTCGTGGGCGCAGACACCACCCCTACAGAAGACCAAAGCCACCCCAGAGCGCAGAGAGAAAAGCCTGTCAGGCGACACCAGGGTATAAAAAGCAAATCAGCAGACCTCAGGCACACATGCTTTAGAGGCATCCCCATCCAAGGACTCTCCTGACCCTAAAGCATCTCGTAAAGAGAAGCATAAAGTGTCTGTGCCCACCAAGGAGGTGGTGCATGCAAAGGGTACACCTAGGAAGGGCTCCAAGGCAGATTCACCCACCACCTCGACTCTCATTCCAAGCCCAGTGAAGCAGGGGAAGGAGATCACTGTAGGGGTGACACCTAGTAAACAGGGGAAGGGGGGGCAGAGGCAAAGCCAGGCAAAGCGTTCTGCTGGGTCCAGCACCTCACTAGAGGGGGTGCCAGCGTCTGCACATGATGCAGCTTTGGTGGTGAGTGTTCCTGTTGTGTCCACACCACTTCCCATTGATCCATAGTCAGTCAAGCCAATTAGGATCCCCAAGAAGTGGAAAGGCACCCCACCACAATCTCCCAGCCACACAGTGGCTCCACCTCCACGTGCCACCACACCACCTGGTCCAAGGAGCCCTCCGGCTTGCCAAGATACTGATAGCTCTACCTCAGCTGTTCCACTCTCTCCCCAGTCAAGTGCCCCGACAGTCCCCGAGACACAGCCAGCTCCCAGTCTGAGTGTTAGTCACCCTCACACACCTGTCTCTCACACACATAGGCCTGTACTGCACATTGTTACCCACTGACTGTGTTGCTGACCATGGAAAGGTACAGTCACACACATTCCCTGTGCAGCTTCTCATGGACATACTCTGCACTCTGCCATGGCTACTAGCCTTGTTGTTTTGCCCTTGCCTGTGCAGCTTCTCATGGACATGCTCTCCATTTTGTGCCTTGCTCTTCTCTTCTCATGGTGCCTATCTGTGCAATATGTGAATAAAGACAGTTGCTCCAGTTGTCTATTTTATCAGTGTCCTTATTGAATAAAGTTATTTTGCTGTGTGTATATGGTTTACTGTGCCACATGGTCCATGTGCCACTTCAACATAGTCAATGTTTGGGCTCACTTACTCTCTTTTTTTCAGGGGTCTTCAGTTCTTCCTGACCCAGATACTTGTGGGGGCAATGGTGTCAATATACAATGGTTAGCAGTTGTCATTTACTTAATTTGTTCATGTTGGCTATATTTTACACATGTCAGGTTGGGGGGCACTGGCAGCACAGTGTGGGTTTCTGCACACAGTATTGTAAGCAGGCTGGCCACGGTCATCATGTATGTGTGTTATTCCTTTATGTGTGCCCAGTGGTGTATGTGTGTGGTCATCTTGTGATGTCCAGTCATCCTAATCCCATGGCTAACTTTCCATTTGTGCTCGTGGATGGTCAGGTAGTGTGCAGTGTGAAGGGGGTGAGTTTGTCGGGAGTGTTGATGTATGCATGCCCCTGCATTGTCAACTACACACATGTGTCACCCAGGAGTTGTATGCCTGTTGTTTTGATTGTTCAGCCCTGTGGATGTGGTTGTATGCACTTGTGTGAGTTGTATGTTGTGCACTGTGCAGTGTGTTGGTGTGTCCTTGCAGTTCTGTATGCCTCCTACTTGTTGTTTTTGTCACTTGTGATTATGCAGAGTGTGTGACTGGCAAGTTAGTATTGTGTTTTGTTGCACATCCATGTGTCTTGTTGCTGTTTGTGGAGACTGAGCAGACCTGCTGTTCCACACTGCCATTGTGGTTGTGTTTTCTCATGCATTGCTGTCACATGGTGCCTTCTTGCCTCCAGTGTGGCATGTTGTGTGTATTGTCATACCATCCCCTATCTGTGCTTCAGATGCCTACCCATTGTGGGTCTGCAATCCCTCTCTTTGTGTATGGTACACTCCTGCCATGTGCCCTACTGACATGCAGTACACTTCACTTTGGTATCAGCTATCCCCTTGGTTTACATGTTTGTGTGCCTCCCCATCACTTAATTTGTGACACTGTGCTTTGTGGTGCAGTCGCTTGGTCAGGGTCAATGTGTCACTCAGGGCATTTCACCAATGGGTTGTATGTGATGTTCTGGTGCTGTATGTCAGACATGGTTACTCCCATGCAGTTCAAATGTGTGTGCTGCACAGTCCTCTGGTAAAGTTGTTTCCACCTTTGTGTCCCAGACTTGTGCATCTGTTGGTGTTATGTTGGATGTTTGTGTGTTGGCTGTGTTCTTGCTTCACTTCCTGGGTGTGCTGTTGTCTTTGTGCTGTGTTGTATGGTGTTGTGTGGGTTGCTGTTCTGTCACTGATGTCTGTGTGTGGCTGGTATGCTTGGTGTGCATACACTGCTTGTTGTGCATGCAGTGCTGTGTGTGTATGTTGCCTTGTCATTGCCTGGTGTGCATCCCGTGATGTCTTGCTGTGTTTGCTATGTGATTGTTGTGCCTGTGCATCTGTTGTTTGTTTCATGTGGCTGTGTTGGTCTGTGATGGTGCACTTCTTGTGTGTGTTGTGGTATGTTGTCTGTGCATTGTTCCTGAATGATGAGGTTGTGCACTCATGCTGTGTCTGTGCTCCCATTGCCTTTCCACATTCTAGCTGCACAGGGCATGTCTGTTCTTGTTGTGGTTCTGTGTGTGTTCCTGTTGGGTTATGTGTTTGTCTGTTGTTTTTGTGAAGACATTTTTGTGGCATCCCTGTGTGTGTGTGATGTTTGTGGCTACCCTCAGGGTGTGTGATTGTTTGTGTGTGTATTGACTGGCAAGTATTGCCAGCCTGCTGTGTGTTTGTCACTGGTGTTGTGTGCTGCTGGTGTGAGGGGGGATAAGTGTGTAGATTCCTACTGGTGTTTTTCAGTCATGGAGTGTGTCAATGGGCCCTGTGAAGTAGTTGTATAGATGTGTGGCTGTTCACAGTTTGACTTCAGGGCCTTCCTTTCATCCCTGTGCCTATTCATGGTTTGCCTTGCTGTCTCCCTGTGTTGTTGCACTATGATGTATGTGGTTTGACCTCACTCACTGTACCAGCCATGTGTGCTTAGATGGTCTGAGGATGTTGTTCTCTGTTTCTTGTCTTGCATGTGATGTACACTTGCTTGTTGTGTGTCTCCATGGCCTTCCATTTGTGTGCAGCCCACATTGGTTTCCTTATTTGTTGTGCTCCATTGCTGTTGGCATGTGGGGTGTGTATGTGTCTGTGTGTCAGTCTGTGGTATGTATGTGTGACTATGTAGACTGTGTGTCCATTTGGATGTTAATTCCTGGTATGTGTTCATTTGGTGCTTGTCCTGATTTTTTTTTCCTGAGTGTGGTGTTGTGGTGGTGTGTATGTTTCCCTGGCCCTGTGCTACTGTGCTGTGTGTTGTGTGTTCCTGTGCAGCCACTCCTGCAGTGTCTGCCTCCATGATTGTTTGTTGCGTGGTGCATGGGGTGCACAGGAGGGGCACATGGCATGTGCTTTCATGCGGTGTGCTAGTGTGTGGTGGAAGGGGGTGCGGTCCTGTGGTCTTTGTGCCCTGCCCATGCCTGGCACTGGCTCTGCCTTCTGCATTGTGAGCATGTATTACCTGGTGCTCACCGCTGCGGTGATGTGACCGGAACATTGCTGCATGGTGGCGGTAGCTGTGTGTCCAGGATGCAGAGGGGTGACTTGGTGGCAGGTGGGTGATGTGTGGGTGCCATTGTCGATGTGTCCCTGTCCCCACCAGGGTGTCTGATGTGGATTTGGACCCTGTGTCTGCCCATGTTTTGTGTGTTGTGTTTGTGTTAATGCGTACCTGTGGTGGCGTCCGTGGCGGTTCATTAGTTCCTGGTGATGTAGCAGGTACAGCACCGCAAAGACGTGTAGAGCTGGATCCATGGCAGTCGTGAACGGGTGGTGTGGACCGGGACTCTGGTTTCGCGCTCCACTGTCGAGCTTCTGCCATCTCTGGTTGGGCAGTATCTCTGCTGCCGTGCGTGTGCTTGTTTGGGACATCCTCATTTGTGGAGCGGGGCAGACGTCATTCCGCACGAGTCTCCATTGGCTCCCACCGCCGCGGTGGCGGGTGCACTTTGATGGCTGTGCGCATCGCACCGCGGCGGTTGGGAAATGGGCTATGTTCGGCCATACTAATATGGTGGATGTGAGGACGCTGCTCGCGGGTGGAAAAAAGCATTTTTCTGCACCACCAGCACCGCCCGACATCATAATGGACCACTAAATCTCAAGCAAAGCAAAGAACACAAACGCAAGGGTGTTATTATATTAACATGTGCAAAAGAAAATGAGGCCCACTACGTGCAGAGTTGGGCTGACCTAAGGAAAATTACAATGGGCCATGCAGGAAACACACAAAACTCCCTGAACCCCACTTATGCTACTGGGTGACCCAACTTCAGATAATCAATGACTGGGTTTATGTGTCTCAAAATGAGCCATTGGTGATGGCAGGCAGGAGAGCAATAGAGCCAGAAATGTATGTTTGGTGTATGTACGACAACAAGGAACTATCTCTGCTGCTGGTGCCTACACACATGGTGGTAGAGACATAGAAAAAAGCCACCAACGTCCTGGGTGGTAGGGGTAAAGTGACAATG
Source organism: Triturus cristatus (assembly GCF_964204655.1). Classification (NCBI taxonomy): domain Eukaryota; kingdom Metazoa; phylum Chordata; class Amphibia; order Caudata; family Salamandridae; genus Triturus; species Triturus cristatus. The sequence continues at coordinate 34,834,447 of NC_140593.1, read as the reverse complement.
GATAACAACCTATGGGCCTCCGATCACTTAGGGGGCTATGGGCGATGAATGGCCATGCCAAATGGGAACTGATTTGAATATCTTAGGTGAGGGACATAGTGAGGGGGCAGGAGATGATTCCATACCAGGAAAGTCAAGACCAATATGAACTCTCCAGATGGGCAATACCTCAGACGCCAACAATTAAGGGCCTCTTTACGATGTTGGTCGGAAAGTTTCCGAACGGCATTCTAATTTTCTCTAGCTGGAGTCGGAACCCATGTTTCCGACAGACTTGAAAACATTTCCAACTGATCGATTACGACTTGGTTCCGACCGGCATTCGCAGAAACCAAGTTGGTCCGAGTTGAATCGTATAGGTCTATGGACTGCGTTTCTGACAGACTTATTACGATGTCGGATTTGGACAGCCTTTCTGACTCAGTTTGTCTTACAATGGAACTGCTGTCAGATACTGACTTTGGGGGTCTGTAGCAGGCCCCCCTTCACCCAGAGGCCTCAGGTTGGGGCCCATGGGGGTACCAATGGGTTCCCTCTTTAGAACCATGGGGTGCCCGCCACAGGGTGCAAGGTTTTCCGCACCACCCCTTTCTTCAATGGGAGCCTGTGTTGTCTGTCCAAACACAGGCTACCATTGAAGTCAATGGGAGTCAGACCAAACAGTGTTTGGAACCATCGTAATTGATCGCTCGGACTCCGTGAAACCGAGTCGCTCAGAATCGATTCCGACAAGGGGTCAGTCCGAATGCTTTCTAACTGACATTGTAATGAGGCCCTAAGTTACCTCCTTCGCCCACATGTGGAGGCCCTGATAGAGGCCCCAGGTGAATCTCCCTTGTGGTACAGAGTGTTAGGCCCACCCCTTACCTGCCATGCGGTGTCTCAACTATACTCCACCCAACTACAAAATAGCACCCCCCACTGGATAGCCTCAGGGAGAAGTGGGAGGGGGTCCTCGGTAAAATGGAGGATGATGACTGAGGGAGCAACCTGCAGATACCCTCGAGAAGGGAAAACAGTGTTTACAATGCTGCCATTTCATTGCAGTGCTTTTATAACGTGGTTGTTACAACATCCGTGTTATTAGTACGTGATACCTTTACATCACAAGTGATTAGATTGACTTGGTGTAGGGGCACTCTAAACTAAGGAATACTACAATTTACTATTCCAACACCTTCCCTACTGTTGCACACGCTGGAGTTGGAATAGTAAATCATACTATTCCTAAGTCCAGCGTGCCCCCTACCGCAAGCCGATCTAATGACTTGCAATGTAAAGGTATTGCGTTCTAACAACGCGGTCATTGTAACGACCACGTTGTAATGCAACGCGATGTAATAGCATGTGTGGTAACATGCTAGATTCGACTGTTCTGAATGGTGAAGATTTAATCATACAGCTGTAATAGAGGCTGTTGACAGAGAGACACCATAGTCCACATCTTGTGGGACTTTCCATTCCTCTTGCAATACTGGGGGGGGAATTTATAGGTGGCTCTCAGAGTCTTAAACTGTACGATCAAACGGACCCCCCAGTTGGTAGCCCTGGGCATATGGAGCAACAAGTCTTTAGACAGATAAGCCCTGCTCTTTTGCTGTACCGCTCTTATGGTAGCCAAGCAGGATATCATTTGCATGTTGGGGAGTAGTGAGCAGGGGTGGGCGGAACTCAGAGAGTTTTTATGTAATGATGCAGAGTTCTGTGGGCATTCAGAATTTGGCATGCCATGCTGCTTATGCTGATTTGTAGCGCTGGGAGCTTGTTCCACATTGTAAATTCAGTGTGAATGGCACAACACGGTGCACCAGAGCGTGCTTCTTCTTTCTGCAGCTCAAGTTGATTTTCTACTTGAATGATGATGATGATGATGATTATGATGATGATGCTTCATTTGTAGAGCGCCTGGCTACCCCAAAAGGCGTGTCCCCGTGCTAGAAGCACATCTGCCAGAAGAAAGCTAAAGACTATTGAGCTACTGTTTGTCCAGCCAGGTTTTCAACTGCGAAAGGTTGGTTCACATTTCTCAACACGTAGCCAGAGAGGGAGAGTATTCCATTTTTTGTCTGCCAGGTAGCCGATGGATCGTCAGCCCATCCTAGATTTCCTTGTCCTGGGGATCTTAAGTAAGTGTGCTCCCATTGAGCGTAGCTGGTGACTGGGATTGTAAGTGGTGATAAAGTCATGTAGGTAGCTGGGGCCTTTCCCCTGTAGGCTTTTGTGGCAAAAGAACAAGGCCTTAAAAGAACTCTTTTCTCGATCGGCAGCCAGTGAAGGGAGTCCAGGGCTATTGTCATTGAAGAGCGGCTAGGAAGATTGGGGACAAGGCGTGCCTCTGCCTTTTGAATGCGTTGGAGGCATGTCATGCATTCTTTTGGTGCACCCAGATATAGAACGTTTCCATAATCTAGCTGTGAGGTCACCAGAGTGTGGACTATGGTTTTCCTGGCTGACACCGGCAGGAAGTCAAGGGTTTTCTTTAACATCTTCAAGGTGCGGAAACATCTCCCTGCCACCTTTCTGGTTTGAGACTCAAAAGAGAGTTTGGGATCAAGCCACACTCCTAGGTTTTTAACCTCGGTTTTAGGCTCAGGGATAGGGCCCAGTGTTTGCGGCCACCAGATTGTACTCCAGATTGATGAATACAGGCCCCAGCTAGGCCCGCAAGACACAAGGGTTCGCTCTCCTGTAACGGAATCTATAAGGAAGTTGGCACGGAAACTGCAAAGTACAAAAACAGCGTTTATTAACCCTTAAGGGTGGTCCTACAATCCACACAACACTCTTCAGTATTGCATGGAGTAGCACACAGAACATTCGTACACAGTCCCCTTTTATACACAACAGAGGGGCTCATAAGTGGGTGGATACAACATGAGGCCGAAGAACATTACCATTTATGGTCATTCTCGATACTGAATCAATACATGGGCGGAGCCAACACACTCCTTGAGCCCGTGAAAACACATGGTCAAGCAAGGCTAATTATAACAGATGTGGTCAAGTCTGGGCATGCGCCGGACGGACAAGAGAGAGCTATTTATAAACTGTTACTAGGCAGATTACAAGAGCAACTAACACAGAGGTCGGACTTGCCTCGCGGCGAACACGTGGCAGCATGAAATACAAAATGGAGTCCGGACTTCGGTCAACATAGCGAAGAAAACATGATCTAAAGGGAAAGCATTAATGTCTTTAGTAAATGCTTAATCACATTCTGTTTCAATTTACAACAGACGACCCTTTCAGCATTTACTGAAGACATCCGGTTTCCAAGAATAATCATCATATATGTCAATTATCATCATTCCTTTAACCTCTTTAGCTAAACCCTTCTGGTGAGCAACATCGGCAATAGTTTTCTTATCTGGAATGCAGAATGAAATGCATACAGAACAGCACAATGGTCCACATTGAACACACATACAGAAAAAGAACAGAATTGCTATAATAATACAGAGACCAGTTAAGACCTTCCATCCCCAGGCAGTAACCAACGCCCAAAACCATCCAGAAAAGGACCAAGTGCCGTTTTCTGTGTGGATTTCAGCTGCTATTTTATGCAGCTTGTTAATGGCGTTATAAACGGATGGCGTATGATCAGGGATGAACACACAGCAGCTACTTCCAATAATTTTACAGGCTCCACCTCGATCAGCTAGCATTACATCTAATACCATACGATTCTGTAATGCAACAATCCTAGTTATTTGTAACTCTTCCGTAAGATTCCCAAGAGCAGCAGCAGTCTGATTTGTCACAGCTTCTACCACTCTTGTTAATCTTCGGATCTTCCTACTATTCAAGGCGGCTCCAACAAAGAAAAACAGATCTAAGTTAAAATCAATATACTGTTGCAAGCTGGTATCGGTTTGATCCACATCATCAATTGATAGAGTACGTTTATACCTATTTACAGTCACATTATTCAACAATTTCAAATCCTTATGATATGACGCGGGTGCTAGGAATACAGGAGGTAATAGGAATGAAACATAGCATACCCCAGACCACCCAGCCGGCAAACGGTAATAACCTTTATTTCCACATACAAAGTAAGTATTATGGGACGCTAGGAAGGTACTGTTGTTCAACCCGTCAATATTCAGTACAGTTATGCAATCACTGACACCAACAGGGATAAAACCCACACTCTGGACACACAGGTCCGCTTGAGCTTGTGCCACTTGGATCACGAATTTGTCCTTCCCCACAGTGTCTCTGGTGTTCGTGAAGATATAGGGAATGGATTCATTGTCCGGTCGGTACTCTTCCCATTCCCAAATTGTCCCATTCGCTTGTGGATACCCATTCTTGTCTTGATGGCATTCTCTATTAAGCCTGAAAAGCAATCGTCCCACTGTCGGTTTCCGAGTGGCAAAAAGTAAAGTGTACCATGCTCTACAAGAGCCATTATGAGAGAAAGGAAGTGGTATGAATGGCGTACCTCCTTTCTTCTGATGGGCCGGCATCATCCCACATATCCAACAGTTCATAGCATTCGTAGCAACGTGGGTATGATGCAGCATCTGGATGAAAGTGTTGTTCAAGTAAGATTGTCGATGCTTCAACTCTTGATACGGTAATGTATAAAAGTAGTGCTCCTCAGGCACCGGAGTTGTCAACACAAGTGTTTTCCGAGCAGGAGTTACCTCCTCCACAAACCATGTGGTTATCCCAACAACAGCTACTGTTAGCATGAACCCCAACGCACAAAGGATTTTCTTCTTCTCCATGTCAAAAGAAACAATACCCTGGTATCTTCCTGAAACTAAAAAGTCTGTCAGAACTCTTCCCCTTGGGCAGTGGTTGATTTCTTCACCAGCGGGCCAAGACGGGTGTCGCTACACTAATGCAGGGCTGATCCCCCCCCTTGCCTCATCGGCTCTCCGTTTCACTAACCCAAGGGCCGTTCTGACAGTATGTCCCGGTACTGGAAACCTTACTTCCTTGGTCGAAGATGATATCGCCTTCCTCCAGAAGTCGTGTGGTCCGGAAAGAGCTCCTCAGTGTCATTCGGCTTCGCAGCACGGCCTGTCTCTGCTGCTAGGATTTCTCGTTGATCGGTCAGCACGGCAGACTCCACCAATCCGGGCGGTACCTTTCGACAGTGCAAGGAATGGATCCAATTCTTTCGGTTCGAGACTCGCACAGCCGTCCTCGTTGCAAGGAGGACTTGCTCAGGTCCTACCCATCTCGGCTCCAAACTGTTCGTTCTGTCGAAGACTTTCACCATAACATGATCTCCAGGCCGGAGACCATGTCCTTCGCCGGTAGACCGATCAGGGAGCGCCTCTCGGACCTGTTGATGAATAGAAACCAAGTTATCCGTTAACTGTGCCAGATAATCACTCATCATTACACAAGGTACATCATACACAGCCTTAGGCCTTGGCGGACCCCAAATGTTCATTGGGCGTCCGAATACTATTTCATATGGCGTAAGGCCGGTTCGAGAGTGTTGCACTGACCTAATTGACAATAACGCCAGTGGCAGGGCGTCTGGCCAAGTCAAAGACGTTGAAGCTTGGATTTTGGTGATCTTAAGCTTCAGTGTACCATTATACTTCTCGACTAGTCCGGCAGACTGGGGGTGAAACACGGCATGAAACTTCTGAGTGATGCCTAGGCCCTTCAAGACATACTTTATAACATCCGCTACAAAGTGAGGGCCATTATCACTCCACAGAAGTCTACAGACGCCGTATCGAGGGAAAAACTCTTTCAGCAGTAGCTTCGCCGTGGTCATTGCAGTATTGTCTTTCGTAGGGTACGCCTCAACCCATTTGCTGAAAGCGCAAACCACTACTAGAACATACTTCAAATTGTTACAGCGCTCAAGCTGGATGTAATCCATCTGCAGAACCTCAAAGGGTGCAGTGGGTGTCGCAAATCCTCCTGCTGGAGTTCGAGTGCCTTTCCCTGGATTATACTTCAGACAGATCATACAGGTCTGCACCACCCTCTTTGCCGTGCTAGCAATCTCTGGATGCTCCCAGACTTGGGTAAGCAATTTCACAATTGCGGAAGCTCCAACATGTGCTAGCCCATGTGCCATCTGAACCATAGGTTGTACAAAGGCCGTGGGTAATTTCCATCTATCCATCTGCTTATTTCTCCAACAACCCTCATCATCCAGTTCTCCTTCGCTAGCCCATTGTTCCCGCTCTTTGTCAAAAGCGATCCTTTGTATTTCTCGCACTTCCTCCTTCGCATCATGCCATCTCTCCACCTGTGACTTCACTACATACATGGCAGTAGTACCGGGCTGCATCGCAGTCTCCCGTGCTACTCGATCTGCTAACGCATTCCCTTCTCCAACTTTATCAACCACTTTCCTATGGGCGCTACACTTAACGATAGCAATTTTCTTTGGGTATGTCAATGCAGTTAAAAGATTATGAACTAACTCTCCATGCATTATCTGTACTCCATGTGACGTTAAAAACCCTCTCTCCTTCCAGAGTAGGCCGAAGTCATGCGCTACTCCGAAGGCATAGCGGCTATCTGTATAAACATTCACACATAATCCTGTACTGAGCTCACATGCTCGTGTTAATGCTATCAGTTCCGCTGCTTGAGCTGATTTCTGTGGTATGCGTGCTGTCTCCACTATCGTGTGTAATGTGGTAATTGCATACGCTGCTGAAGTCGTACCATCTGGTAGCTTCAGGCATGATCCGTCTACCCACAACTCTCCATCTACATCTGAAAAGGGCGTATCCTGGAGATCAATACGACCCTTTGTTTGTTCCTCAGTCACGAGAATACAATCATGCGCTTTCTGCGCCTCAGGCTGGGTCTCGGGGTATGGCAACAATGTGGCCGGGTTTAATGTCACGCACCTTTTCAACGTAATATGAGGAGCCAAAAGCGTCAGCTCATATCCCGTTAAACGGGCACTGGTCAAATGCTGCGTCTTTGTTTGATTAAGCAGGGCATCCACAGCATGGGGAACTAACACCAACAATTTATGGGACAACACAATTCCTTCACTTTGGCGTATTGACACAGCTGTCGCCGCTACCGAGCGAAAACACCCTGGTAATGCTCGGGCGACAGGATCAAGCACAGCCGAAAAGTATGCACAAGGGCGCTGCTTGTCGCCGTGCATCTGCACTAAAACTGACAATGCACATCCATCTTTCTCATGCACATACAACGAAAAGGGTTTTGCATAATCAGGGGTCCCTAACACTGGTGCTGAACAAAGGGCCTGTCGCAGTTGCTGAAAAGCAGCATCACACTCATCTGACCAAGGGATTGGGATAGGCGTATCCTTTGTCAAAAGGGCTAACAATGGCTTAGCTATGTGCGAAAACCCCAATATCCACTGTCTACAAAAAGAAACAAGGCCCAAAAATGCACGCACATCCTTCTGCGTGGATGGTCTCGGTGTGTCCAAAATTACTTGGATACGATCTGGTGTGAGTGCACGTCCCTCCTTAGACAAAAGGTGACCTAAATAAGTCACCTTTGGTCTACAGAATTGCAATTTCTTCCTAGATACTTTATGATTGTGGGATGCTAAAAAGGAAAGTAGGGATACCGTGCTGTTCTCACACAACTCCAGGGTGTCAGCCGCCAACAAGATGTCATCGACATATTGAATGAGGGCGACCCCCTCGAGTAAAACAAAGGAATCCAACTGTCGTTTCAAAGCCTGACTGTAAATACTAGGGCTTTCTGTGTAGCCTTGGGGACTTCTACAAAAACGATAAGATCTATTGTTTAATGTGAACCCAAAAAGAAATCGGCTATCAGGGTGAATGGGAATAGAAAAGAAGGCATTCTTCAAATCAATCACTGAAAACATGGTCGCCGTAGGCGGGACCAAGGTAAGCAACGTCGTGATATCGGAAACCACCGGGTACTGAGGTATCACGATCTTGTTTACCTCCCTCAAATCAATTATGAATCGATAGACCTTTGCATCCGTGTCCTTTTTCAAAATAGGGAGAATCGGACTGTTACAGATATTATAGGGAACTTCTTCCACTACCCCTACTGCGATCAAGTCTTGCACAATCTGTATGAGAGCCTCCTCGCCCTCCTGGGAAATACGATACTGCGGGAGGCGTGGTAACACCGCCCCCTCCTGGACGCTAATGTGGACCGGAGGAATCACCATTTGTCCCACATCTGTGTCCGAAGTTGCCCATAAAGCTCGGGGGAGGGTAGCCAACAACGCATCCTCTGATATCGTACACATCCGCCCAGACCGGGGGTAGTTGTCATTTAAGATCACCCTCACACCCTCAGGGGAGCAGCGGATTGTAGCCCTAAAGTACTTTAACATATCAAGGCCCATAATGTTATCCGGTGTATACGGAGCAAGCAGAAACGGACAGGGCGCAGAAAAAGAATCAACCTTAAATGTAAGGGGCTGTGAAAGAGGGCTTCGGGAGAGTGTACCGTCAAACCCTACCGATGTAACCACTGAGCCGGATGGGGGAGCCCCCGGAACCAAGTACCTAGACAATGCACTACGGGTCGCTCCTGTATCTACTAGGAACTGATCAGTAGAACCTAAAACTTCAGCCGATACATAAGGACCCGTCTGATCGACCGGCACCTCAACTGATTCAGACCCCCATCCAACGCATTCCTATGCATGCTGTGAATCGTGATATCCCGATCGATCGATGTCCGACACATGATACTGGTGCTGGTGATCGAAAACATTTGAGCTATCTCGGTGCTGCCCAGCAGTATCGAAACGGGCATTATCATTAGAATTCCCTCTAAAGTTCGAGGAACCCCCTCTACCTCTCGGGCCACCCGGAGTATGCCCCTGACGTGAAGCACGCAACACTGGGCAATCCCTGGCCCAATGGCCCAATTGCTTGCAATACGCACACTGGTTCCTATTCAAATCAGATCGGCCCGGAGGGGGACCATAAGATCCGCCCCTTCCTCTATTATTACCCCGTCGGGGCGGGCCATATACTTGTGCTAACATCACCTTAGTCTTGAGGTCTTTCGATTTCTTCTCTTCCTGGCCCTTCGCCTCGTGCTCCTGACGCTCATAATACTGAGCGATAGTCAGAAGGGCCGTCGGCGTCGCGGAGGACCAGGAACTCTCGCTCGCTTTCAACCGGGCCGCAACTGCCGGTAGCAGATTAGCCACATATTTGTCCGCGAAAAGGTGGCGGCCCGTGTCGTCAGTAAGCGACTGGCCACTAAAATCATGAAACGTTTCCTCAAAGCGCGTAAAGAAGTCCGCAACTGACTCGTCAACTTTCTGTTTACATGCAGCTAACATATTCCAGTCAATCTTTTTAGGGGGGATAATCGTCTTCAACTTAGCCACAATAGCCGCAGGGAGATCTAAAATATTCTGGGGTGGTTTCTGTGCGGGCTTCCGTTCCCTATCCTCATCCTCAAGGTCAGACCACCGGGCCTTGAAGGCAACCGCATCATCTACCTTTCGGACAGAGCGCTGTGGAAATATGGATTTTTCTGATCAGTTATGTCCCCTATCTTGGACCCCAACGGTTTCATGTATGAATCACAAGTACATGTATGTTCCCTCCAGTTCCAGTTATGAAGACGCAAACACATGTGCGTCCACCGTCAACATGTCCTCTGTCAGATCCGCCATGAATAGGCCGGATATTCCATTCCTAAGTATGAAAGGCCACCGGCTTTATATGGTTCACTTATGCCATTTTACAGTCCAGGCAAGTAGGCCCTGATTCTGTCATCAAACTCTTCTTGCCTTCTGCCTCTGAAAGCTCCAGTCTGAGCCTGCATCTGTGACCATGAACTTTGTCTCATTCTCTGCGCGGCTCACGAAGCCTGACATCAGCCTATTCTCTGCCAAAAACTGTATTTCACCTTCGAAATTATCTGCTCCGTTCCCTGCCCAATGCATTCCTGTCTAGTAGTTTAAGTAAACATTCTTCCAGCTACCGAGCAAAGGGCCCGGCTTCTCTGTCTTTATGCAAGTAATTCATAGCCCTGTTACCATGGAATATTCCTACCCCCTCGCATTTAGTGTAGGCACTTAGACGCTTGTACACGCACTAGTCAGTATAGTCAGTATAGAATAAGGTTCTATCCTAAGAGACCTTTCTTTTTGGATAACACAGTTCTTTAAACATAGGATGTTAGATATGATTTGGGATTAGGTTGACATAACCCCAGACTTTTGTCTCCACATGTAGAGCTAAATGTCAAGTCCCTTTCTCCCTCTAGCCCCACGTCAGTCACACGTCATGCGACTGCGCACGCATCTCTGCCAAATATTTCTGCTGACATTGCAGGATTCTCCAGGTATCCACCCACACATGACAAATTACCCATTATCATCAAGTGGACGCCCACATGGACGCCCACCTTCACGCCTACTTACACGCCCACATGCTCTTATCTCATTCTCTCTTGCTCTTTTGCTTACGTACAATTGAGAAATGTATATATACTGTACTCTGTGAATAATGTTTTGAGAATATTGAGAATACTTTTGAGCCCCTTTCCAGATCCAATTTTGGTGATGGAAATATTCTCCCTTTGACTCGAGTTAATGGAATAAATCCCTTTATGAACCTGATACCACAGACTCAGCCTCTTGCTTTATGCATGATCTTATTTATATTTTAAAAGTCTGACAGCGTAATATTTTATTTACCACAGAATGGCGCCCGAACAGTTTAATCTCTTTCCCCACACGCCGGAGATGAAGGTCCAGTTTTGCCCCCTTCCACAGCCGTGATGGACTTCAAGCGCGCATGTCGCGGGTCTTCCCGCCAACTCCCTCAGGCCAACGAAGGGGACAGACTGCGACCAGGCATCCATACGAGGCGGTGAGGAACGCAGATTGTCCTACCCAGAGCCCACCTGCGAGAGAGCTGTGTCCGAGGTATACAGAGGCCCACCAGATTCCGAAGTCCCGAAGTATCCAGGTCACGAGTCGAGTCCAGTCCAGTCCAGTCCAGTCCAGTCCGGTCCAGTCCAGTCCAGTTCAGTTCCGAGGCCTTCCGTTTCCGAGCTACCCGGTGAGTACCATTACCGGAGAGGCGTTCTGACGTGCACATAGGTTGTGCCGGTCAAGACGGGTTTGGGTACACAAATCCGGTCTGCACTGTTTCAGCAGTGTATCTGTACTGTTTAGCAGTATATCTAGTATATCAAGTATATAAATTCAGAATAATTCAGTTAATGCCGAGTATTATGTTTAAGTGATTAAGTTTTCCTTAGATCGTCATCATCAGCGTTGCTCAGTTAAATGTTAAATGTTAAATGTTTTAAATACGTCCTGCATATTGTGGTGTGAATGAATGTTCATTATCGTGTTTATTGTATTAAGTTTGTTCAAGATCAAGTATCAGATCAGTTCTCAATATGCCGCTCTTTTCGAAATTAAGACAGATCACAACTAGAAAAGGGGTACTCGAAGAAGCTGTTCCCATTCCACCTAGGGACACTCCAGGGTACTTTATGTATCATAAGCATGGCCTAGATGCCGTATTATTTATTGATTTATGGGTGAACTACACCAAGGATTTACCAGAAAGTCAGAGGTGGCCCGCAGTTGGGACATGGGATGCAGATTGCATCATGAGAGTAGAAGAAGAATTATGGAAAAAGATAGCCGGACAGTAACAGAAAGACGTCATTGATTTATGGCGAAAAGAATCGTATAGACATAGGGAAAAAGCACGTAGACAGGAAGAGAAGAGTAAGGAGAATTCAAATAAAGTTCGAGAAAATATGTTAGTTGAGGAAGGTATCCGAGTAAAAGCAGAACAAGTAGATGGACAACGAAACACTCTTATGAAAGAGTAATTTTTGAAAAGTTTAGCTTGAAAAAAAAAAAAAAAAAAAAAAAAGAATTGTGGGTATTTCGAATTTGCAAATTGTTCAAGAATACAGGTTTGTGTTCTTGATGGTCCAGTGAGCCAATGTGCTGGGTCAAGTCGGTAAGATTATGACCCCCTGAGTGCAAATTGTATATAAAAATAATTTTTCAATTGGGCGAATTATTGCAGTTTTTCTGGAATTGAGTAGTCTTTTTGTCTTTGACAGCTTCAGAGTGAGGAGAAGGTGGGGGCTGTGTAGAGCAGTATGTGATACAGAAATCGGAGACAGATTCTGACCTTGTAGCCAGTGTAGGTGGGGGCCGGTGAGAGGAGCAGAACAGAGGCACTGCTTAGACAGCTTCTCTGACATCGCATCTGTGTAATGCCTGCAGCCGGAACAACGAAAAAAAGTTGGCTGGCAGCCCAGGCTCAGGCCGCGCTGAGGGGCTATTTTTAACTTCTCTGATAAGACAGGGCAGCTGAGAAATGTAAGTCGAGAAAGATTCCCTTGTTCTATTCTGTGCAAAACAAGTGCCCCGAGGAAATGTCTATGGAGAAGATTTGTTTTATTTTTTAGCAAATGCTATATTGCTTCTGGCCAGAAAGTAAAATGTTGCTCTTGCTTGGAATTTTAAGGGCTATGTGCCTATATAAAAACGATTTTCAAATTCAGACATTTTTGAATTGTGGCCACAAGCTGCCACCAGTTGCATTGGATAAATGTTCCAGTGGTTAAAAGTCTGTGAGGAGAGATGAGAGGTGCGTCTTCGTCTGGGACATTAGGGTACATTGTGTTGACGAAGATGCATAGCTCATTTTTATAAAAGAAAACAAACAGGTTCGTGTGTTCTTCGTTTTTGATTATTATTGCTGATTCTGTTTTTATAAAAGAAAACAAACAGGTTCGTGTGTTCTTCGTTTTTGATTATTATTGCTGATTCTGTGTGTCAGACTTGACACGGTGATTTCAGATGGGGGTGTATAGGGCAGGTAAATGAATTATTGATTATAAGCCTGACAAATTAAGCAGGCCAGAATGTTCGCCTCTGAGCTGTAGGTACTGTAATTGCGCATCGCTGCTCATTTATATATGTTAGTGCAACTGTTTATGCTTTCTGTGCTTGGTATACTGATGGCTTGGCATATGTATTTTATATATGTTTTGTTTTTGTGTTGTATTGACCAGTCTGTTTAGCGTTTAATACCAAGTTCTCCTGTGCAAGTACAGAGATAGTCGTGACGACGGCGATCTTTGCACAGTGCTTGGCTGGAACTTGTTCACAATTACTAAATTTCACAGACGTGATATTACCTTTATCATGCTGTCAAAATAGCAGACAACACGTTATCAGTGTATGTCTAATTAGTGTTGGTGATGAATGAAATAAATGGAAAAATTATGCAAGACTAAAATATTTTTCACATGACTGCCTTTCTCTTATAGACAGGCAGCCTCGGTCATATGTTTCCAGATTGGACATTAAGGAACAATTATGATCTGTGCACTCGCATCTTAACTCTTGAAAGGCCTGTTTTAAATAAGGACTGCCACCACAGAGTGACAAATGAGGCTCGGTATTTAGGGTAATGAGAAAATATCTGGCAGGATTTCCTTTTTAAAGTTTGCTTTAGTAAGCTCATTCTTGTAAGTGGTGGCCCCAAAAGTTGACTCGTTTTTAAATTAGGCTCTTTATTGTATAGGTGGAAATTATTGCAAAATGACTGATTTCTTTAGCAGGTAAATTATTAATTATCAACATTAACAACTGTTCTTAAGCTTGGTTTTCCGAATATTTAGGTAATTTAGCATTCCTATTAGGGCCTACTAGCATTAATATTGACTTCAGGTTGGTGTAGGTTCATGTTTCATGTTTCAAATACGCTGTGTATCTCCTATAATTTTGCTTACGCCCAGTAGCTACACACAGGGATTAATAGTGTTGACAAGACACAGGGTTTGATAGTGTTTGACAACAGTGAAATCTGTTTCAGATTTCCTCCTGTCAAAAAGGGGGGGAAGGAGGAGAATATTGGCTTTCTGCTGGCCCCTGAGGAGGTTCGCTTCCCGCTAGCCCCTTAAGAAATTAAGCCCCTTAGAAATTAGCCCCCTTAGAAATTAAGCCAAGGAAATAGGTATGGTGTTTTCCCCTTTTTCTCATGTTTTATTGTGATCTTTCAGGGGAATTAGTCCAAGCCCCTAATACAGCTTCTACTAAAGTCCTCCCTTGGACACAAGAACACACTGTGGCATTTGAAGGATTAAAGAGAGCTTTATGTCAAGCACCAGTTTTAGCAAACCCTGATTACAACAAATCGTTTATGTTTTTGTGACAGAGCGGGATGGAACAGCACTATCTGTCCTGACACAAGATCATGCAGGAAAACACGAGCTCTGTGCTTATTTTTCTAGTACATTAGACCCAGTAGCACAGGCTTTGCCTGCGTGCCTAAAATCAGTTGCAGCAACGGCCTTAGCCATAAGACAAAGTGACTTGATAGTGCTGGGCCACCCTCTGACAGTACAAGTACCACACGCAGTAGAGGTTCTCTTGAACCGGACACAAACACAACACCTGACTGTAGCTAGACTGACAGGCTATGAGCCAACGTTATTTCAACCACACATAGAGATCAGACGATGCAACATACTGAATCCTGCTACCCTTTTGCCCTCCAGTACAGAAAGCGTTTCACCACACGACTGTGTTGAAGTAATACATACCGTGACTAAACCAAGACAAGACTTGACAGACGTTGCACTCCCAGACCCCGACCTAACACTATAAGTTGACGGCTCATGCATGAGGACAGGGGCGGGAGAATTAGTGGCAGCATATGCAGTGACTACTGATACTGTAATAATAGAGACTAAAAGAATAGACATATTGTCAGCACAAGCAGCAGAGCTCATCGCCCTGACACAAGCGTGCATAAGAGCTAAGCACCTGAGAGTAAACATTTACACCGATTCTCTGGCGAGAAAGAAGTTTCTTGACCTCTCATGGGGTCAAGATACAGCATGGCCCCCATATTCAAGCCCTACTGGAAGCAATACATTTACCAACAGCCATAGCTATCCTAAAATGTAAAGCACATACTAGAGCCACAGATACCATTTTCCCAAGGCAATGATCTGGCAGACCGAACAGCTAAACAGACAGCTCAGACCCCACTAGACATGACAAAGTTACAGGTTCAATAAGTGTCCAAAGCCATGACAGTTAGGGATCCTTCCAAGGATGTACAAGACATACAGACACATGCTACTGTAGACGAATTAAAGAAATGATCGGAACAAGGAGGGGTACTGACTGATCAGGGTTGGATGACAATGGGCACTCCAATGCCTAAAAGATTACTGATGCTGACAGATTACCTGGCTTCCTTGATGTCTGCACTACTCTCTTGTTGTTCGCAGGTTGCTGCCGCCTTCCCTGACAACACCCAGGTCAAAGAATACTCCATCGCTCCTGGATGGAAGGCGCCAAAGTCAGTGCTCTGGACCACGGGGACGGCCGTTAAAGTCAAAGTGCACCTTCACCACTCTTTTACAAAGGAAAAAGACTTTAAACTTGGATTTTGGATTTTGAACACCATTTTCTAGAGGAGACTCCCCAGAAGTTTCCACAAAGCTAAACTTTGATCTAAGCAGTCAGAACCCATTTGATCAATTAAGTCCACTAGGTGGTGAAGCGGTTGAACATGTATTCTGGCTTGCATAAGATCTTGGACAATAATATTGATAAAAAAAGAGCAAGATGTGCATCACGATAATATGTATCAGCTTAATACTACATGCTATTTTTCCTCCTATTGCCTCACTCTTATACTCCTCCACTAATGATACCATAAAGCACACATTTAGTGATCTGCCATCCTATGAGCTATCATATTGACTTGCCTTACGCAACAATACCTTTATTCAGATGCTGCACCATTCACATCAGACTAGCAATGCTACAGACTGCTGGGTCTGTGGCCGACTCCCCCCCTATCAGAACTATAAGGGAGTTTTGCCCCTCTTTCTCTATCCGTTCACACACAATGGCTCCTGTGGAGCATGGTTTAGTTTGATTAATTCCCTAGATTCGAATTCCGCAGTTTATCAAGACAACTGGGTATGGGGAAACCTGAACTTAGTTTTGCTTAAAGTCTGCTACCCTAACAAGGAGGGACTTCCCAAAAGAACAGGACCTGATCTAGAACATGAAGTATATGGATTAGGTAATTTTACACTTAACCTCATGATCCTGAACGTTGAATCTGAAGCTACACCAATCTTGCCCGCCATGTCCGTATTCCCAGTAAAAGGGGAATTATGTATAAGAAAGAATGGCTCCATACACATGGGCCATAGTAAATGCACCACTGTAATAAAATTCAGTGATCAAGGCAAGTCTACATTTAGAGCTTCTCGTCATTCCTACTTTATATGTGGCCAGACCGCATATATACGCCTACCTCTAGATTGGGATGGTACCTGTTACATAGCATTCCTCCTACCACCTGTTTTCCTAGCTCCTCCTGATTATCATAGAAATACTCATTTAGTACACAATAGACAGCAGAGAGATCTCCCAATTGTCGATTACACTGAAACAGCATGGGAAAAATACACAGATTTCAATAAAGGTTTCTTTCCCTATATAGGTACAGTTACCAATAGTAAGCTGATACGTAGATTAACCAGAACCCTTGAAGCAGTAGTGAACGAAACTATTTCCGCCTTAGGCAATTTAACAGAAGAGCAGTCTGCTATGCGGATTGTTGTGCTTCAAAATAGTCTTGTCCTTGACGTTATCCTGGCCGATAGGGGCGGAGCTTGTAGGGTCATCGGATCAAGCTATTGCATTTTTCATACCAGAAAATTCGCCATCTGTATATAAAGCCATAACTCGCCTTCATAAGATTGTAAGCCAGATACACCAGAATCCAGGCACCTGGACTTGGTCCGGTTGGTTTTGGAGTGTATTATCTACCTTTGGATGGAGGGTCCTATCCTTCCTAGGTATTGGCCTTCTCATACTATTCAGTTGCTGCTTATGCCTGCAATGTGGACCAGCGATTTGTGGTCTGTGTGCCACATCGTGTATTCCACCACCAAGATTTCATTCGTCACGGAAGAAGAAAGAAGAACAAATGATGTTATATGAACAGATCAATGGATTGATGAAGATTGATATCTCTTAACGGGCAAGTAGGGGACAAGGAGGGAATGTGGAAATATGGATTTTTCTGATCAGTTATGTCCCCTATCTTGGACCCCAACGGTTTCATGTATGAATCACAAGTACATGTATGTTCCCTCCAGTTCCAGTTATGAAGACGCAAACACATGTGCGTCCACCGTCAACATGTCCTCTGTCAGATCCGCCATGAATAGGCCGGATATTCCATTCCTAAGTATGAAAGGCCACCGGCTTTATATGGTTCACTTATGCCATTTTACAGTCCAGGCAAGTAGGCCCTGATTCTGTCATCAAACTCTTCTTGCCTTCTGCCTCTGAAAGCTCCAGTCTGAGCCTGCATCTGTGACCATGAACTTTGTCTCATTCTCTGCGCGGCTCACGAAGCCTGACATCAGCCTATTCTCTGCCAAAAACTGTATTTCACCTTCGAAATTATCTGCTCCGTTCCCTGCCTAATGCATTCCTGTCTAGTAGTTTAAGTAAACATTCTTCCAGCTACCGAGCAAAGGCCCGGCTTCTCTGTCTTTATGCAAGTAATTCATAGCCCTGTTACCATGGAATATTCCTACCCCCTCGCATTTAGTGTAGGCACTTAGACGCTTGTACACGCACTAGTCAGTATAGTCAGTATAGAATAAGGTTCTATCCTAAGAGACCTTTCTTTTTGGATAACACAGTTCTTTAAACATAGGATGTTAGATATGATTTGGGATTAGGTTGACATAACCCCAGACTTTTGTCTCCACATGTAGAGCTAAATGTCAAGTCCCTTTCTCCCTCTAGCCCCACGTCAGTCACACGTCATGCGACTGCGCACGCATCTCTGCCAAATATTTCTGCTGACATTGCAGGATTCTCCAGGTATCCACCCACACATGACAAATTACCCATTATCATCAAGTGGATGCCCACATGGACGCCCACCTTCACGCCTACTTACACGCCCACATGCTCTTATCTCATTCTCTCTTGCTCTTTTGCTTACGTACAATTGAGAAATGTATATATACTGTACTCTGTGAATAATGTTTTGAGAATATTGAGAATACTTTTGAGCCCCTTTCCAGATCCAATTTTGGTGATGGAAATATTCTCCCTTTGACTCGAGTTAATGGAATAAATCCCTTTATGAACCTGATACCACAGACTCAGCCTCTTGCTTTATGCATGATCTTATTTATATTTTAAAAGTCTGACAGCGTAATATTTTATTTACCACAGCGCCACGTATCCGGCGGCAGGATAAGGCCAAAGAACAGGTCTATATCCGCTAAGGTCATAATGCAAGAATTCAAGGCCCCCTCGACTTCTTCATAGAAGGCCGCTGGATTCTTGCGGGGGTCAGGCAACGCATTCTTTAATGCCATAACATCGGCCCTATGCCATGGAGTGTAAACCCAATTATACACAAAATATCCCCTTGCATCGGCGGAGTTAATGTCCGAGCTAGTCCCCGCTCCTTTAGGAGGAACATACAAAGGCGCCGCCTCTCGCATTGGTTTAGCATGCACTATGTCATCCTTATCTGACTGGGAGGCGGATGGGTGGCCCCCTGCTGCAGACGAATCCGACTGCTTCTCCTCCTCCGTTTGTTGACGTGCTTTCTCTCTAAGGGCCAGCACCTCGTCCCGCAAAGCGAACAGCCGCCGAGCTGCCTCAGGAGCCTTAGGGGGAGAAAAAACACCATTACGTAATGCTCCGGCATCCGAAGACACTTCGTCAGGCTCAAGGACACTGGAATATTTTCGGAAAGCAGCAATTACTTCATCCGCGAAATGAGACAGAAAATACACCCTCTCTCTATCTTGCCACGACCCCCAAGTATGGAACAACTCCTCCTTAGATATCTTGCCCTTAAGCGCACAGAGGGAAAGTTTCCGAAGCTCAGCCATATGCTCGGCCGATAACATGGACCGTGTGTCTACCTTACCCGAAGCCGGGCCAGAATCTTGCGGCCGCGGAGCGGATGCGCCAACATAAGGGGGCGGAGAGCGATCTAGTAAATAAAAATCATCATCAGAATTATTAAGGACAGGATAAAGTGGCTGACGAACAACATATTGACCCGAGACCTGTAGCCTACGCTCTTTCTCTTGTCTGTCCGTTTGCTCTTTGTCCTCCCGGCGCTTCGCTTCCTGTGCTCGCACATGATCATTCTTTCGTTGCTCTTTATCAAACAGCGCTTTCTCACGTTTCTCTCACTCACGCACTTCCTTCACCCATAATCGCACACACTCAAACATATCCTGACGAGCACGTCGCTTACACATACACTGTTCCACATACTCAATCTTACGTATATCAAACGATCCATACAAAGGCCATCGCAACTCAGGATCCTTCCTCGTGTATTTCCTCCATAGCGTGCTGTACATTATGGAAGAAAGACCATGCTTCACATACATATCCCTATTAGGAGTCCCCTCTGGGGGAGCTGGAGCAGATTCCTCGAGGTTCAACCGGTTACCCAAACAGCAGCACCACTTACGGAGTGCGCTAAAAGCAGGCATGCTAGGAATAATGCAAAATATGCAATATTATAAGGAAAAAATGGCACTTAATCGTTGCGCCGTTCAAAGTTTACACAGCTCCGGAGAAATCTCTCCACATTACCTGCCTATATGTGTTGCAACGCATATATTTTCACAAAGACAAATTCAAAATATGACTAGTCATCATCAATCAAAACTCAAATAGCCAACCCAGGCTTCAAAAACTCGGAGCAAGTACCGTACAACGGTTCTTACCAATCAAGAGTCCAGGTTCCAACTGCCAAGCTCCACAATCGCCCAAACGGCTCTCACGGCAGGACCGACAGAAGAGGTCTCAGTCGATGACCGGCGCCACCCAGACGGTCAGCTCGGAAGGGAAGGAAGAAAAACCTCGGGATGCCAGGGCTAAGACACCGCTGGCAGTGATCACGTCCCCGGCCAAACTCCTCACCTTCGTCGCGACCAGTCCTTCGAGCATCCGAGTCGCCGATGAGCCCCACGTGACGGGCGCCAATTGATGAATACAGGCCCCAGCTAGGCCCGCAAGACACAAGGGTTCGCTCTCCTGTAACGGAATCTATAAGGAAGTTGGCACGGAAACTGCAAAGTACAAAAACAGCGTTTATTAACCCTTAAGGGTGGTCCTACAATCCACACAACACTCTTCAGTATTGCATGGAGTAGCACACAGAACATTTGTACACAGTCCCCTTTTATACACAACAGAGGGGCTCATAAGTGGGTGGATACAACATGAGGCCGAAGAACATTACCATTTATGGTCATTCTCGATACTGAATCAATACATGGGCGGAGCCAACACACTCCTTGAGCCCGTGAAAACACATGGTCAAGCAAGGCTAATTATAACAGATGTGGTCAAGTCTGGGCATGCGCCAGACGGACAAGAGAGAGCTATTTATAAACTGTTACTAGGCAGATTACAAGAGCAACTAACACAGAGGTCGGACTTGCCTCGTGGCGAACACGTGGCAGCATGAAATACAAAATGGAGTCCGGACTTCGGTCAACATAGCGAAGAAAACATGATCTAAAGGGAAAGCATTAATGTCTTTAGTAAATGCTTAATCACATTCTGTTTCAATTTACAACAAGATGGAGGGGGATTTTCCAACAATCATGACCTCTGTCTAACTTCTATTCAATTTAAGACACTTGTTGGACATCCACGTAGTGCAGCCCCGTCCAGACCACACTCCCTTAGACGTTGAATGAGAAGTTTGTGGGAAACCGTGTCAAAGGCGGCACTTAGGTCCAGTAGGACCAAGGCCACCGACTGACCGGCAGCCGCCCGTCTTCGCAAGGTTTCTATTGCAAAGAGAAGAGCGGATTCTGTCGAGAACGATGCTGTAAATCCTGAGTGCGTTGGATGTAAAAGGTTGTGTGTGTTGATGTGTTGCACTAGTAGTTTGTTCACAACCTTTTCAGCGAGTCTGGAAATGTAAGGGAGTAGGGAGATGGGGCGTAGGTTGTCCAGTAGCTCAGGGTTTGCAGAGGGCTTTTTCTTTAGAGGTATGACAATAGCGTGCTTCCATGCCGTTGGCACCTCTCCACATTTAACCCCTTGTGTGCTCATGACGAGCTGGGCTCGTCATGGCACACAGTCGCCGTGTGCTCATGACGAGCCCAGCTCGTCATGACACCCACCCACGGGGGAAGCGTTGACGCTCCCCCTGTGGGTGGTCAATTGGCGGGTTTGTTATGGGGAAGGCAGGGGAAGACCTTCCCCTGCCTCCCCCTGCCCCCCCTCTGCGTCATCAATGACATCAGTGCGCAAGGCGCGCTGACGTCATTGAGGGTTCCCTTTGTTTACCGACGTGCAGGAAGCCTTTGCTTCCTGTGCGTCGATAAACAAAGAGGTAAGTTATGGGGCTGGGGAGGGGGGGATTAAAATGAAAGAGGCATCGGGGAAAGGAAAGGGCTTTCCTTTCCCTCGATGCCTCTTTTGTGCATTCCTGCTGCACGATTGTGTGATCGTGCAGCAGGAATGCCCACTAGCGCCAGGGATTTTTTGTTTTTTTTAAAGGGCCATGACTTTCCTGATTGGGGGGTGCAGACATTTTTTTTTAATAAAATCGGACTACTGGCCATTTTACAGCAATGTAGTGGGGAGTGGCCCCTTGGGCATGGGTCATTCCCCTTTGGGGGCTTATGATTTTGGCAGTCTGCCCCCATGGTGGTGCAGATTATGCCATTTTTAGGTCGAGCATTCGAGACCTCTTGTATATACTTTAGTATATACTTATATGTTTACATGGTTTGTGGGCTTTGGAGATCAGCCCTAGGTCATATCTGCTTCCGCTTGGGGACTTTTTTTTCTGACCAACTGACTCTATTTAACTTTCTTGATAGAAAACAACCAGCAGAGGTCAGTTAAATACCAGAATCACTTCAGCATTCTCTAGTTTTCAGTCCATAAAAATTGTCTTCCACGAGCACCCATAGAAAATAATATTTTTTTTTAATTTTGTATTTTCAGTGATATGACCACCGAACGCCCAGATTTTATATTAAAAACAGAGCTTTGGACTAATACCATTTCCCGCTGAAAGGCAATATTTCTCCCCGTGTGTTCCAATATTTGGTGTGTCACGCTGTTTGGTGCTTGCTTTCCCTCCATGTCAAAGAACAGCAGATGTTTCAGGGCGCAGGCTAATGTGCTGCATAGCTAAGTACATATAAGGTCCCAAAGGCGAGACCGATTGCATTGCAAATGCTTGTTTAATGTAGGTCCCACTAGGCCACCAGGGAGTTATTTGTGGAGAGTGACTCCTTCGGCAAGGGTCACTCTCCTTTGGGGTCAATCTTCGTGGCTGTGTGTGCCCTGCAGGGGGCCAGATGGCCATGTTTTTTTTTTTAATTGGGCCCACTAGACCACCAGGGATATTTTTGTGTGGCGTGGCCCCTTGGGCAAGAGTTGCTCCCATTTTGTGAGTATTAATTTGGCCGTTTCTGCCACCCTGAGGGGCAGATCGGCTGATTTGTTTATTTGTAGGGCCACTAGGCCACCCAGGGTTTTTTTTATGTTGTTGAGCGGCCCCTTGGACAAGGGTCGCTCCCTTTTATGGGAGGATGATCGTGGTCATTTCTGCCCGCTTTGGGTGGCAGAATAGCAGTATGTTTTTAGGCCCATCTGTCCTCAAGGGGGGCAGAAGCCACTATCCACCTGTGTTTGTTTGTTTTTTTAATTTTAGTGTTTGGGAGTGCCCTCAAGGGAAAGGGTTGCTCAACTTTTATGGGGGTGAATATTTTATTTATACTTTTAGGCTCACCTACCCCTTAGCTTGACTGGTGGATTGTGTGTGGACTGGTGCATTATTTGCATATGTGATTGTAATGTTGTTTTCTCCTTTTTATTCTAGTGTAAAGCTTTTGATTCCTGTTCGCAATTTCGACAGTGGTGTTCTGCAGTTTTGCGTAGTTGCATTTTTTTGGTAAGAAAAACATTTTTGTTGTATATTCTCCAAATTAGTATTTGTGTCATATATGAATGATTTTTTTTGTAAGTGGTGTCATAATGGCAGCTTATTTAGCTAGTGTTTTGTACATGGAATTCTTTGCGATGTGTTTTACATTGTCTTATCTGTAATTTTCTTTTCTCTTTCTTTTTTAGTGGGATATTGTTGATCCATGCTGTGTCTGAGCAGAGTAGGTGGTGGTGAATTTATCTGCTTCTGGCAAGTGAATGGTATTGTTTTGGAGTATATAGGTATTTCTGATAAAGGTGCATTTTGTTTAATACTTATTTTACAAAGTGTTTGTTGTTGTTGACTTGTTTGAAAAGTTACTTTTATTAGTAAGCAGTATAGCTAGCCGTAGAATGACTGCTCAGCAGGTGGTTGGTATGCTTCTTGAATCTTCCTCTGAGCAGGATTATGAGACTGACAGTGCGTCTGAGGGAGAGGAGGGAGGGGAAGATTCAGGCAGTGAGTTTTCTCTCCACATGGAATCATCGGATGATGAAGGTACTATCAGTGCAGATGAAGCTACTCTCAGTGCAGATGAAGTGCCTGTTTTAGAGGAGGATACTGCTGTGCCGATGGTGCAAGAGGCATCTGGATCACAGGCTGAGGCTGCTAGGCTTCCTACTGGAAGTGCTGGACTCTGGGTTGATCCAAACATGGTGCAGCCGGTGTTGCCTGCCTTTAGTGGTGTTGCAGGGTGTAGAGTGGATTGTGAACATTCTTTACCTATACAGTTTTTTCAGTTGTTTATGGATGATGTATTTTGGGGTGAAATTGTTGAGCAGACTAATTTGTATGCTGAACAGTTTTTGAGGGACACCAGTGACAAACTTAGGCCCCACTCTACAGCTACGGTGTGAAATCCGACAAATTTGGAAGAAATGAAGAAGTTTTTCGGTTTGACTTTATTGATGGGTTTGATAAGGAAGCCGTCCATGGCTTCATATTGGTCTACCAGTCCGTTGATGGCAACGGCCATATTTCCTGCAGTTATGACTTGTGATCGGTATTTGCTTTTGCTACGGATGCTGCATTTTGTTGATAATTCTTTGGTGTTGCCACGAGATCACCCTGACTGTGACCGCCCTTTTAAGATTCGGCCTGTGTTTGATCACTTTGTAGATCGATTTTCAGAGATCTATACTCCAGGGAAAGAAATATCTATTGATGAGTCTTTGGTCTTGTTCAAGGGCCGTTTTTTTTTTAGGCAGTACATCCCTAGCAAGAGGGCACGCTATGGAATTAAGCTGTATATGTTGTCTGAGAGTAGGCAGGATATGTTTTTAATTTCCGTGTGTACACTGGTAGGGATTCCACTGTTGACCCCCCTGGTTGTCCGTCCACTTTTGGAGTTTTTTAGAAAATTGTGTGGGATCTTTCTAGAGGACTGTTTAACAAAGGCCACCATTTGTACCTTGATAACTTCTACACTGCTGTGCAATTGTTTAAGGAATTGTTCAAAGTGGACACTTTTGCTTGTGTCACAATCCGCTCTAACCATAAAGGTTATCCAAAACAGCTTGTTTGCCGAAAACTTCAGAGGGGACAGTGCAGTTCCTTGCGTAGTGATGAACTACTAGCTGTTAAATTTGTGGACAGGAGGGTTGTGTACATGCTGACTACCATCCATGATGAGAGTACTTCACCTGTGGCTGTTTGGGGTCAGATTTCTGAAGTGCGCAAACCTGTGTGCATTTTAGACTACAATAAGCACATGGGTGGTGTTGATAGAGTAGATCAGAGGTTGGAACCTTACACTGCTATTCGTAAGGCTTACGTTTGGTATAAGAAGTTGGCCATTCATCTCTTTAATTTAGCAACTTTCAATGCTTTTGTTGTGTTCAAGGAGTGTTCTCCTGCATCAAAGTTGACTTTTGTTCAGTTTCAGCAATCTGTGATAGGCAGCCTTGTTGTTGTGAAACAGGCAAGTGTTCCTAGAGTTGGAGTCGTGGAGGATGTGGCTCGATTGAAAGATCGCCACTTTCCTAATTTCATTCCTCCCACATCCTCAAAAGACTTTCCCACTAGGAGATGTAGAGTCTGTTGGCGAAGAGGTACGCAGAAGGAGAGTCGTATGTACTGCCCCGAGTGTCCTTCTAACCATGGGCTGTGTGTCCCTGCTTGTTTTAGAGCGAACCCCACGCAAAATAATTTTTGGGATTATACATGAGTGGTAAAGTGAACTGCCTGGTCTGTATTGCTTAAAAAATGTGATTCTGTTTCAAGGTTGGTATTAGTGCAATGTATTTATTTTCAGATTTTGTGTTGGTAGATTTGTATCTATTTTCAATTTCTTTGTGTTTTTTTTTGTCTAAAAAAAATCCTAAATGTGATGGTGGTGTGTGTAGGCTGGCGCTTGGCTGATGGTGTGCGTGGACTGGCGCTTGGCTGGCGGTGTGCGTGGACTGGCGCTTGACTGGCGGTGTGTGTGGACTGGTGCTTGGCTGGCGGTGTGCATGGACTGGTGCTTGGCTGGTGGTGTGCGTGAACTGGCGGTTGGCTGGCGGTGCACATGGATTGGCAATTGGCTGGTGGTGTGCGTGGATTGGTGATTGGCTGACAGTGTGCGTGACTGGTGTTGGACTAGCGGTGTGCGTGGACTGGCGCTCGGCTAGCGGTGTGTGTGGACTGGCGCTCGGGCTGGCGGTGTGTGAGTAGTGACTTGATGCTGGTCACTACATACACTGCTAGCTGAGTGCCACTCCACACAATCCATCAGCTTGTGTGGTTGCTGTGTCAGGAATTTGGGCGTGTGAAAGTGATGGGCCCTTGAATGCGCTGTCTTCTGGTGTGAGTTTTGTATTGTGATGTGCCCGCGGTGACGGAGTGAATGGTTTTGTATGTGTCACACATATGAAAGGTGTATGAATGGCCTGTAAAGAGGTTGGTGCCTTGTCGTGGCTTTACAGCTCACGAGCTGTGAGTCAAGGGTTCAGTTTCTCGCCCTTTCAATTATTAACAGTGCATTTCATTTTTGTGAAATCACTTGCTTATACAATGGTATATACTGAACCATCACTCACCCTCGTGCCAAATCCAACCAGTATGTGTGTGTGCTTGAGAATTAGATGGCTGTGCAGTAATATTTGTCTTTCTGAAGCAGGGTGTACCTTGTCCCTTTTTGTGAATGTTGTAATGTGTTGTTTTTGTGCCTGGTGGTGTGAATGGTCTTGTGTGTATCTAGTATGAAAGGTGTGTGAATGGCCTGTAAAGTGGTTGGTGCCTTGCCGTGGCTTTACAGCTCACGAGCTGCGAGTCACTGGTTCAGTTTTTTGTCCATTTAATTATTGACAGTGCATTTCATTTTTGTGAAATCTCTTGTTAATGAAATTTAATATACTGAACTATCACTCGCCATCGTGCCAAATCCAACCAGTATGTGTGTGTGTTTGAGGAATAGATGGCTATGCAGGAATCTTTGTCTTTTTATTTTCTCTGCCAAGGTGTACATTCCATGTAAGAATAACCCACCAACTGTAGATATTGTCGTAAACACATGGGAGTTCACGGTGATGTCTCTCTTGTGAATTCCAAAAATGTATTTTATCCACAATGTCCTGCAAACCTCAAAATGTCTGTCACATTTTCCTTGCAATATTGTGCCGAAATTCTCACGCTGTAGAAACAAACAACTAATTATGTCAAAACGATTTGGTTTTACAAGGGGGTCAACTGTGTTTTTGGCCCCGTGCTTGGTGGCCATCTAGGGAAACCTACCAAACCCACACATTTTTGAAAAGTAGACACCGGGGGCTTCCAGGGAGGTAAGGTTTGCGTGGATCCCCCAATGTTTCCGTACCCAGAATCCCCTGCAAACCTCAATTTTAGCTGAAAAAAATCACTTTTTTCACACATTTTTTTGTGGGAAAGTTGTGGCATCACCGGGCTCACTCAAATTTCCCACCACCCAGCGTTCCCCCTGGTCTCCCTGTAAAAATGGTGCCTCACTTGTGTGGGAGACCCAAGTTGCCGCAAAAGGCAAGGGCTCAGAACGTAGTGAGGCAACATCAAAATTGCCTATCTCTAAACCACCAGGTTTTGCAAGGGGGTTTACTTGAGTTTTTGGCCCCGTGCTCGGTGGCCATCTAGGGAAACCTACCAAACCCACACATTTCTGAAAACTAGACACTACATTTTGGGCCCTTGCCTGTCGCGGGTACTTGGGCCTTCCCCACAAGTGAGGGACCATTTTTACCGGGAGACCCGGGGGAACGCTGGATGGTAAGAAATTTGAGTGAGCCCGGTGATGCCACAACTTTCCCACACAAAAATGTGTGAAAAAAGTGATTTTGTCAGATAAAATTGAGGTTTGCAGGGGTTTCTGGGTAAGGAAACATTGGGGGATCCACATAAGCCATACCCCCCAGGAAGCCCCCGGGTATCTAGCTTTCAGAAATGTATACGTTTGCTAGGGTTCCCAAGGTGCCCACAGAGCTAGGGTTCAAAAACTAGAGCTCGGAACTTTGCCAAAAAACGGTAATTTTTCACTGCGACATTGAGGTGTGACCACGTTGCGTTTTGCGCCGTTTCTTGTCGCGGGCACTAGGCTGACCCGCACAAGTGAGGTACCGTTTTTCTCATAAGACTTTTGGGAATGCGGGGTGTGTGGAAATTTGTGGATCCACACAGATTCCGGAACTTTCCACTACAGAAATGTGGGGAAAATGTGTTTTTTTTGACAATTGTTTAGGTTTGCAAGGGATTCTGGGTAACAGACCCTGGTGGGAGGCAGTCAAGTCACCCCATCCTGGATTCCCCTGGGTGTCTAGTTTTCAAAAATGTATAGGTTTGCTAGGTTTCAAAAGGTTCCCGCAGAGCTAGGGTTAAACAACTACAGCTAGGCACTTTGCCAAAAAAGGGTCATTTTTCACTGCGAAATTGAGGTGTGACCGCGTTGCATTTTGCGCCGTTTCCTGTCGCGGGCACTAGGCCGACCTGCACAAGTGAGTTACCATTTTTCTCGTAAGACTTTGGGGAACGTGGGGTAGGTGGAAATTTGTGGATAAACGCAGATTCCAGAACTTTCCACCACAGAAATGTGGGGTAAATGTGATTTTTTGGACATTTTTTAGGTTTGCAAGGGATTCTGGGTAACAGACCCTGGTGGGAGGCAGTCAAGTCACCCCATCCTAAATTCCCCTGGGTGCCTAGTTTTAAAAAATGTACAGGTTTGCTAGGTTTCCCAAGGTGCCCACAGAGCTAGGGTTCAAAAACTACAGCTAGGCACTTTGCCAAAAAAGGGTTATTTTTTCACTGCGAAATTGAGGTGTGACCACGTTGCGTTTGTGCCGTTTCCTGTCGCAGGCACTAGGCCGACCCGCACAAGTGAAGTACCATTTATCTCGTTAGACTTTGAGGAACGCAGGTGGGTGGAAATTTGTGGATCCACGCAGATTCCAGAACTTTCCACCACAGAAATGTGGGTAAAATGTGTTTTTTTGGACAATTTTTTAGGTTTGCAAGGGATTTTGGGTAACAGAACCTGGTGGGAGGCAGTCAAGTCACCCCATCCTGGATTCCCCTGGGTGTCTAGTTTTACAAAATGTATAGGTTTGCAACATTTCACTAGGTGCTGGCAAAGCTAGTGTTCAAAAACTACAGCTAGACACTTCGCAAAAAAAGGGTAAATTTTCATTGTGAAAATGTGTTGTGTTCACCATGGGTTTTGAGCCATTTCCTTATGTGAGCACTATGCCTACCCACACAAGTGAGGTACCATTTTTATTGGGAGACTTGGGGTAATTCAGATTTGTAAAGCAACTGTTATTACCTATTGATTTTTGATGCATTTATGCCTTCCAAATGAAAGACTTTGAAAAATGACCGATAATTCTCATGCTAGTATGAGTATTCCCAATTTCGAAAATGTGCAAATATGTACTGTTTCTAAACTCCTTAATTCGTTCCTATTTCAGAAATACATAGGTGTCTTTCATATCAATTTTTCCATGTATACATTTTCCCACAATAATTGCTATATACCCGAAACATAATAAAAAACCATTGCAAATTGCTGCTCAGTTTTTGACTCTGGGATCGTCGGGTTCTTGGTGAACCTACAAGTCCTATATATCCCCACAACTAGGAAGGTCCACCAGATGTAACGGTATATTGCTTTCAAAGAGCTGTCATAATTAGAAGAAGTTACAGGTAAAAATGTTGACACAAAAGGCTGTTTTTTTCAGCTAATTTTCATTTTTTCCTATATTTAACTGTTAGTTTCTATAAAGAAACCTTGATGGAATTACACAAATGACCCCTTGCTGAATTGTCTACTTTTCAAAAATGTATAGCTTTGGAGGATCCATTATTGCTTTCAGTCCCATTTCTACCATTAGCTAGAAGGAGGTTCAAAGCAAAAAAATAGCAAAAAAAAGGCTATGTCCCAGATAAATGCCAAAACTGTGTAAAAAATGTTGGTTTTCTGACAAAAGTCTGTCATTCCTTAAAAGCTGTGAAAATGGTGATTTCAGCCCCATAAACCCTTTTTTGATACCATTTGCAGAGAAAAACCCAGACGCTTTCATTTGCATTCCGTTTTTCCCATTTTTATTTGAAAGGCCGTTTCCTTGAGCGCCAGTATCGGGGGGTGAAAAACTCGAGTAAGAACGGCGCGCTTGTCTCAGTAGCTTCCTCATTAGTTTCATTAAGGTCCTTGCGGGTTCCTCAGGGAAGGTGTTATATGTAGTGAATATTTTTTGGTGGAAGTAGTCTGCAATAACGTTGCATCTCTCAACAGAGCTGTGAGGTGTCGTGAGTCTTCTCTCCAGGGATGAGAGCTCTTGAAGCGTGGCGTATAATTCCATGGAGGAGTTTTTTGCCATGTCAATTCTCTCTCTGTAGTACATGGAGCACCTCTTTTTGAGGAGGGAATGGTATTTGTTCTGAGCTGTTTTGTAAGCTTCTTTCACTTCTTTGGAGAAATCAATTCTCCATTTCCGTTCTAGGTGCTTGCAACCCTGTTTGGTGGTTCTAAGCTCCTCGTTAAACCAGGGTGCTGATTTAGACCCTCTCTTAGGAGTCTTAGTGGTCCATAGGGCTGCATCATCGAGCGCCCCTGTTATCCATTTGTTAATTGCAGTATTTGCCGAATCGGCGTCATTATGCAATAGCGGTGGTGTTTTCTGAAGTGCTTTGGAGAAACTCTCGTGGTTAAACTTGAACCAGTTTCTGCATGGGCAAGTGGGTTCAGCGTTTTCCATAGGGCGTTGTTTAGGTAAAGGTATACAGAACTCAATGAGGTGATAATCGGACCATGGGACAGGGACATGTTGTTTTACTACAAGCTCCATGTGGTTCGAGAAAATAGGGTCAAGCAGGTGGCCTGCGTGGTGTGTTGGCTCCGCAGATTTGAGTTCGAGCTGTATACTGGTAAGTTCCTTGCATAAGGTTTGTGCCTCGGTTTTGAGGTGGTCATCAATGTGGAGATTGAGATCACCAAGAACTATGAGATTATTGTATTTCAGCACCAACTGGGTTACCAGATTCATAAGATTATTTATGAAATCATTTGGTGGTTCTGGTGGGCGATAGATTAGGAGACCATTCGTTATGGTCCCTTTGGCTCTGCTTAACCCTTTCCATGCGCCCGTCGGGGAACGGCCGTCGCGAGCACTACCTCCATAGTGCTGCACACATCCGTTGGCCGAGCGTTTCCGGCAGCGCAATCAAACACCCGCACTGCGGAATCTGCCGCGGTCAACGTGTTAAGCTAAAGAGGGCTGCCTCCGCGTTGCCTAGTAGAGCTTTATCGAGCGTGCACTTGATGGATGGATGGAAAATTATAGCTATTACGCCTCCGCGTTTTAGGGTGCGTTCTTGTCTGAGCATGCAATAGTTGTTAGGTAGCGCCTCAAGTATGTCAGGGGCAGAGTCTTGGTTGAGCCAGGTTTCTGTGAGAAACAGGGCCTCAGGCTGGTGGTCTGTGAGATAGTCATAGATTTCTGTCTTATGTTTAGCGAGTGATCTACAGTTAATGAGGGTGAGCTTCATGTGGGCTTGTTGAGGGATGGCACTTTTCTCAGTGTGAACCTGTTGCTACTGCCTCTGTTGACAAAATTTCACTAGGTGATGCAAATTCCCTCACCCTCTTGAAAACCTAAAGTTGAGGAGCTGCGGTTGAGAAAAACCTCCACCACACTGCAGTTGACAGAGTTTTGTCTGAACTCCACGTTCCATGTGGAATGTGCTGTGAGAAAAACTCTGAAAATTCTCCAGCCTTGCAGAATTTATCACCCACCCTAGTAGTGAGGTCCTGAAGAAGAGAAGTTGCAAGACCAACATGGATTGGTGTATGAGCTACAAAAAAATTGTGTACAAAGCACAGGGATGTCCTACGAAATTCAACAAAGTGTGGGGAGTTTGGAGACAAGTCATGGATGAAATGCTCTGATGAGGAAGGTGGTCAGGTATGCAGGGCGAGTCTGGGCTGCATCTAAATTGCATTTATAATACTATGTACTGTTACTCTCTGAGGTATCTGTTTCTTTTTACCATTGGGACCTTTACGACTGACTTGGAGATATTAGGGAGTGATACTGCATCAAGTGATGTGATAAAGCCTCAAGTTCATGTTGCCTTTGATGTGGTAGGGTATCTGCTTTCCACCCAGTTGTATAAAAATAAAAAAAGATACTTTCAAAAGTACAAAAAACATAAAAACAGTAGCAAACGAACTCCAGCCAAGCCTTGTAATAAGTTTAGCTCCACACAAGGCCTCTCACATTTGTGCAAAATACTCCCATAGAAAATAATGGGAGCAGAGACGCAATAAAACACCCAGTAGAAAAAGAATTTTAAAATAATTAATTTGGGGCCGATTCCGATCCGGTAAAAAAAATCCCCGTACGACTCGTATCCGTATAATTTTACATACGAATCGTACAAGTCCCGTACAAACGGGCAAGTACGATTTGTACGTGAAAATTACATACGAATGCCCTCGGGAAAAGTCTACGACACGTCCCCGGACGTGGGAAAAGTCTACGAGACGTCTCCGGACAGTTTTATGTACGAATCGTAAAGCTGAAGTCCGAGCGCACAAGTACGATGCGTACCACCCTTCCGAATTCACATTTGTATGTAAAATGTCCCGTACGGAGCGAACTGTGTACCACCCCTAGCCAGGGTACACCTGGACGAGGGGTACGAGTCGTACGGCTGCCCCCAGCCTCCCACCCCTCCCGCGTACGTCCGCAGCACATACCCCCAGCCCCCGTATGTACGTGCCGTACCCCCAGCCCCCCGTATGTACGTGCCGTACCCCCAGCCCCCCGTATGTATGCGATGTACCCCCAGCACATACCCCCAGCCCCCCGTATGTACACCTGAGCAAGGGGTACGAGTCGTACGGCCGCCCCCAGCCTCCCACCCCTCCCGTGTACGTCCGCAGCACATACCCCCAGCCCCCCGTATGTACGCGCCGTACCCCCAGCCCCCCGTATGTACGCGCCATACCCCCAGCCCCCCGTATGTACGCGAAGTACCCCCAGCTGGGGGTACGTCATGTACATACGGGGGGCTGGGGGTACGTCGCGTACATACGGGGGGCTGGGGGTACGGCATGTACATACGGGGGGCTGGGGGTATGTGCTGGGGGTACATCACGTACATACGGGGGCTGGGGGTACGGCACATACATACGGGGGGCTGGGGGTATGGCGCGTACATACGGGGGGCTGGGGGTATGTGCTGGGGGTACGTCGTGTACATACGGGGGGCTGGGGTACGGCGCGTACACACGGGGGGCTGGGGGTACGGCGCGTACATACAGGGGGCTGGGGGTACGTCGCATACATACGGGGCTGGGGGTACGGCGCATACATACGGGGGCTGGGGGTACGGCACGTACCGGGCCCCCTTTTCCACATGCATCGCAGCTTACTTAGCTTTCCGGCACTTTTTGGGTCCCGTAAAAATATTGCCGTCCGGAGTGCTGTCGGTACGAATTGTACTTGCTGGTACGTAAAAAGAAGCCTGACTCCGTGCGAATGTCGCGTATGTGCTGTCCCGGATCAGACTTGTATGTATTTTTTTTGTCGCACAGTGTTTTTTACGATTCGTACGGAAATGGTATATCTGTACGAATCGCACTTGTTTGTTTGTACGGTGGAGTTCCCGGGTACGAGTCGTACGGAGAAAACGCTCCGTCCGACGATTCGTACCCGGGTTTTACAGGATCGGAATCAACATGTTTACATTTAAATTATGTTCATATGTGTGTATGTGTCTTAAAAATTATACACAATTAATAATTAAATTTTTAATTAATTTAACAAATAACAGTTAATTTTTTTAAAAAATATTCAACATTTAAAAATAAAAACATTAATTAAACTGTATTTGTGATTAATTTTACTAAGGTGCCGATTAAGATCCGTTAAAAATATTCCCCGTACGATTCGTTTCCGTATTTTTTTACGTACGAGTCGTACAAGTCCCGTACAAACGGACAAGTACGATTCGTATGTGAAAAATACATACAAATCGTATCGGGAAAATTCCCCGACACGTCCTCGTATCGGGAAAAGTCCCCGACACGTCCCCGTACATTTTTACATACAATTCATAAAAATTAAGTCCAAGCGCGCAAGTACGATCCGTCCCGTCCTTACGAATATACAACCGCATGTAAAATGGCCCGTACGGAGCGAACGCTGAACCACACATGTACACCGCTAAACTTGTGCCCGCGTACGAGTCGCACAGCTCCCCCCCGCATATGTCAGCACAATACCCCCGTATGTCCGCACCGTACACCCATGTCCCCACTGTACCCCAGCCCCCTACGTTGACGCGCCGTACCCCACCTCCGTACCACAGCCCCGTACCTGTACGCACCGTACCCCAACACCGTACACCAGCCCCGTGCCTGTATGCCCCGTACCCCAACACTGTACCCCAGGCCCGTGCCTGTACACACCATACCCCAGGACCGTACACCATGCCCATGCCTGTACGCACCGTACCCCTGGCCCATACACCATGCCCGTGCCTGTACGCACCGGACCCCAACACCATTCCCCAGCCCCGTGTCTGTACGCAACGTACCCCAACACCGTACCCCAGCCCCGTGCCTGTACGCACTGTACCCCCTGCCCGTACACCATGGCCGTGCCTGTACGCACCGAACCCCAGACCCGTACACCATGCCCGTACACACCGTACCCCAACACCGTACCCCAGCACCGTGCCTGTACGCACCGTACCCCATGCCCGTATACCATGGCCGTGCCTGTCCGCACCTTACCCCAGGCCCGTACACCATGCCTGTGCCCTTATGCACCGTACCCCAACACCGTACGCCAGCCTCGTGCCTCTACGCAATGTACCCCAACACCGTACACCAGCCCCGTGCCTCTACGCACCCTACCCCAGGCTTGTACACCAGCACCCTCACCCAGCATCGCGTATGTACGATTTGTACAACACCATTGCATATGTGACCACTGTACAACAACATAGCGTATGTACGTACCTTACATACGCGAAAACGACTCGTACTGAACCAGGATACTGTCAAACAGCACAAGGAGGGTCAATTAGACATGCACAACACCACAAAACACGTCCACAGGATAAAATACATCGAAAACACTGACCTGGCACATCCAAACAGGCAAACAGAGGCCAAAGCCACAACCACCTCTTATAACACACCCACCAAAAGTTCAAACCCAGCCACACCCACAAATGGACCAATAAAAAGGGCCCACACACACAAACCATGAGCCTTTGCAACAGACCCACTGCTGCCAGACCCCACAGACAAACAACTGCACCTTTCACACACCTTAACCACACCTCAAACTCACACACCTTCACACAACCACCTTCACAAACACCCCCTCTTTACATTCACACCCACACCATCACATCCACACCCACACACCCACAACCATCCACACCCACACCCCACACCATGCCTACAGACAAGAATCCAAAGTTCACAAGGGAGGAGCTGGACATCCTTGTCAACAAAGTCATCAGAGTCGAGCCACAGCTCTTTGGAACATTGGTCAGACAGACCAGCATAGCTGAGAAATCAGCCATGTGGCAGAGGATCGTCAATCGGGTCAATGCTGTTGCGCCCATCAGAAGGACCAGGCATGAATGCCAAGCCAGGTGGTACGATCTGCGCAGGGCAGTCAAGCGCAAGATGAAAGAACAATATGCCCAGAGTAACATCACTGGAGGTGGGCTGCCCCGCAGACCGGTACATTACTATCCCTGGGAGGAGAAGGTGATGGCCACGCTTCCGCCGGTGGGAGTACACGGACTTCAAGGAGTCGCAGAGCCTGGTGAGTACACAAACAACTCACGTAACATGGAGGGAACGGCATCCACACCCTAACCACAGCTAATGCATGCAACTACCCCAAAGCCCTCACCGGACACAACCACACTCAAAAACAACGCACATGCCACTAACGGGTCCATGCCCCATTCACCAAGCAAGGCCATGCCAAGTCATAGGCTAAATGAAACACAAACCCAAGACTGGATGTCCGCGATGCTGGGAGGGTGGGGCTCACCAAACACATTGTGCAACTCTGAAGCAGCCAGCAATGCCCTCAGCCCATATGGCCTAGGGACATACCCATGCACCATGCTCAATGTACAGGGACTGGCCAAGTACTAACAAGGTAGCTGACACTTGGCCCCGCTGTAGACAGCACAAGGCCCTCCTGTGACCACTGTACACTCAGACACCAACTCCACATGCCACAAACCGAGCACAGGAACTCACACTCACTGTCATGCCAGCATGCACCATGAGGGGACAGATACAGCACCTCGGAGACCCAATGACAAATCACACTACACCCAACAGCATGCCCGGTCACACCCCCCCCACCCCTTACACAAGCACCCAACCCTGCCGCAGCCAACGGATTCAGCCACTCCCACAATGGACATGTGGCACAACCAGACCAATCCATAGCCAAATTAGCATCCAAGCAGTCATTAGACAGGCCAAAGACTCAGGAGAACATATCAATCTGTCCACCGCAACATACCCATCCACAAGTGTACTTTGAGAGGAATGCTAGCCATATCCAACTACCTAGAGGAACTGTGGCAACTTGAATATGTATGAAACATGGATGTTGCATGAAACACCATTAACATTGTCTCTCTCTCACACACAGGGCAACGTCATGGATCTCCCCCCAACACTAGGGGGGAACAATCACAGTCCCAGGCTCGGCGTGAAGATGATCCCACCGGCAGCGACGACCCTCACCACTCCGTGGATGACCCCGACCAACCTGGCCCCTCTGGTGCCCAAGCCCCTGCAGCACCTGTTTCAGGTACATCTTTGCCAACCACCACCCCCATTCCCGCCACATTCCAGGAAACACCCAGGAGCCCTGCTCGCACTGAACAACAGAGCCTGTCTGACCAGGAGGGACAAGGTTCTCCGGGCACCCAGGAGGAGGCAGACAACCCTGCAAATGCCATCCCTCAGGGGTCCCGTAGACCTGATGTGCCCACAACGGCAGGCCCGGCTCGTGTGGGCAGGGGTGGTGGGAGTGGAGGCAGGCGGAGGCGAGAACCTGACCAGCCAGCTGAGGGAACCGGTATGTTGCACATATGCCACATCCTGGACACATACCGGCGTGACACCAGGGGCATCAGCCAGGTAGTGGAGACCCTCAACGAGATGAAGAACCTGCAGGCCGAGCAACATGCCAGTCAACAACAACACCAAGGACGGATGGAGGCAAGACTGGCTGAGCTCCTGGCGGTGCAAACGGACATGAGCTGGTCACTCCGTCGGATCGCCGACAACATGGGCAACCCTCCCTGTGCCACCAGGCGAAGACCACCACCAGCCACAGGGAGGGGGGAGGAGGATTCGTCCGACGGAGCATCACAAGCATCGTCAAGGCCTGCATCTGAGGGTCCCCCCAGGAAGGTGGGTCGTCCACGGAAAAGACCGTGAGAGTCAGCGGACCATCCACATCTCCCAGGTCACCTGGCCTGGCACCTGGCCCTCTGGCGCAACAGCAGCACCTCATTAAATGAAATTCTCTGCCACATGAACTTGCTGGTCACAGTCTGACCAATGATGACCAACACTGTGGTCTGGACTCTGATGACTTCCAATGCAAAGGATCCCATCTCCCCCTGTGAACTTTGGATTCTAGGCACCCGGCGAGCACCTCATTTTATCCAACAAAATACTTACCCCACCGCAAATAAATTCTTATTTAAGTCATGAGATGTTGCAGTGAGTTTGCATTAGTCTACAACATCTGTGTGTGTAAATGTCAAACTATGCCTGAGTGTTGAAATAACTCCACCCATCCATACCCTGGGATCTGAGTCTGGCACAGGACACACATGGGTCACAATGTATCATTCCATAAAGACATGGAGCACAATATTCACCCGTGATGGGCTCAACCTGCTGAGGGGGGGCTTGCAATACTGTGCGGACAGACCTCTGTGGAAGAGTATCATGAAGGCGCAGAGATCATGGCTCATGTAAAGTTTCATGGGGAGGGAGTCCCAGGTATGTTTGGCCAGGTGGGAGAACTATGTCCTGCATGCTGGAGTTCGGTGGATGTGAAGAATGGTGGCCAGAGCAAGGTTGGATGCATGGAGATGGCCCAATGGGGTCTTGGATGGCAGTGGTACAAGGTTGGTTTGGGGTCGGGGTCGTGGCCTGCCTCCTGAGTGTGGGTGTGGAGTCTGAAGGTCATCCTGCAGCAGACAGTGATGGCAATTTTTCTCGTAAGACTTTGGGGAACGCGGGGTAGGTGGAAATTTGTGGATAAACGCAGATTCCAGAACTTTCCACCACAGAAATGTGGGGAAAATGTGTTTTTTTGGACATTTTTTAGGTTTGCAAGGGATTCTGGGTAACAGACCCTGGTGGGAGGCAGTCAAGTCACCCCATCCTGAATTCCCCTGGGTGCCTAGTTTTCAAAAATGTACAGGTTTGCTAGGTTTCCCAAGGTGCCCACAGAGCTAGGGTTCAAAAACTACAGCTAGGCACTTTGCCAAAAAAGGGTTATTTTTTCACTGCGCAATTGAGGTGTGACCACGTTGCGTTTTGCGCCGTTTCCTGTCGCGGGCACTAGGCCGACCCGCACAAGTGAGGTACCATTTATCTCGTTAGACTTTGAGGAATGCGAGGTGGGTGGAAATTTGTGGATCCACACAGATTCCAGAACTTTCCACCACAGAAAAGTGGGTAAAATGTGATTTTTTGGACAATTTTTTAGGTTTGCAAGGGATTTTGGGTAACAGAACCTGGTGGGAGGCAGTCAAGTCACCCCATCCTGGATTCCCCTAGGTGTCTAGTTTTCAAAAATGTATAGGTTTGCAACATTTCACTAGGTGCTGGAAAAGCTAGTGTTCAAAAACTACAGCTAGACACTTCGCAAAAAAAGGGTAAATTTTCATTGTGAAAATGTGTTGTGTTCACCATGGGTTTTGAGCCATTTCCTTATGTGAGCACTATGCCTACCCACACAAGTGAGGTACCATTTTTATTGGGAGACTTGGGGTAATTCAGATTTGTAAAGCAACTGTTATTACCTATTGATTTTTGATGAATTTCTGCCTTCCAAATGAAAGACTTTGTGTAAAAAATAAGTCATTTTGAAAAATGACCGATAATTCTCATGCTAGTATGAGTATTCCCAATTTCGAAAATGTGCAAATATGTACTGTTTCTAAACTCCTTAATTTGTTCCTATTTCAGAAATACATAGGTGTCTTTCATTTCGATTTTTCCATGTATACATTTTCCCACAATAATTGCTATATACCCGAAACATAATAAAAAACCATTGCAAATTGCTGCTCAGTTTTTGACTCTGGGATCGTCGGGTTCTTGGTGAACCTACAAGTTCTATATATTCCCACAACCAGGAAGGTCCACCAGATGTAACGGTATATTGCTTTCAAAGAGCTGTCATAATTAGAAGAAGTTACAGGTAAAAACGTTGACACAAAAGGCTGTTTTTTTCAACTAGTTTTCATTTTTTCCTATATTTAACTGTTAGTTTCTATAAAGAAACCTTGATGGAATTACACAAATGACCCCTTGCTGAATTGTCTACTTTTCAAAAATGTATAGCTTTGGAGGATCCATTATTGCTTTCAGACCCATTTCTACCATTAGCTAGACGGAGGTTGAAAGCACAAAAAATAGCAAAAAAAGGCTATGTCCCAGAAAAATGCCAAAACTGTGTAAAAAATGTTGGTTTTCTGACAAAAGTCTGTCATTCCCTAAAAGCTGTGAAAATGGTGATTTCAGCCCCATAAACCCTTTTTTGATACCATTTGCAGAGAAAAACCCAGACGCTTTCATTTGCTTTCCGTTTTTCCCATTTTTATTTGAAAGGCCGTTTCCTTGAGCGCCAGTATCGGGGGGTGAAAAACTCGAGACAGAATGGCGCGCTTGTCTCAGTAGCTTCCTCATTAGTTTCATTAAGGTCCTTGCGGGCTTCCTCAGGGAAGGTGTTATATGTAGTGAATATTTTTTGGTGGAAGTAGTCTGCAATAACGTTGCATCTCTCAACAGAGCTGTGAGGTGTTGTGAGTCTTCTCTCCAGGGATGAGAGCTCTTGAAGCGTGGCGTATATTTCCATGGAGGAGTTTTTTGCCATGTCAATTCTCTCTCTGTAGAACATGGAGCGCCTCTTTTTGAGGAGGGAATGGTATTTGTTCTGAGCTGTTTTGTAAGCTTCTTTCACTTCTTTGGAGAAGCCAATTCTCCATTTCCGTTCTAGGTGCTTGCAACCCTGTTTGGTGGTTCTAAGCTCCTCGTTAAACCAGGGTGCTGATTTAGACCCTCTCTTAGGAGTCTTAGTGGTCCATAGGGCTGCATCATCGAGCGCCTCTGTTATCCATTTGTTAATTGCAGTATTTGTCGAATTAGCTTCATTATGCAATAGCGGTGGTGTTTTCTGAAATGCTTTGGAGAAGCTCTCGTGGTTAAACTTGGACCAGTTTCTGCATGGGCGAGTGGGTTCAGCGTTTTCCATAGGGCGTTGTTTAGTAAAGGTATACAGAATTCAATGAGGTGATAATCGGACTATGGGACAGGGACAGGTTGTTTTACCACAAGCTCCATGTGGTTCGAGAAAATAGGGTCAAGCAGGTAGCCTGCGTGGTGTGTTGGCTCCGCAGATTTGAGTTCGAGCTGTATACTGGTAAGTTCCTTGCATAAGGTTTGTGCCTCGGTTTTGAGGTGGTCATCAATGTGGAGATTGAGATCACCTAGAACTATGAGATTATTGTATTTCAGCACCAACTGGGTTACCAGATCCATAAGATTATTTATGAAATCATTGGGTGGTTCTGGTGGGCAATAGATTAGGAGACAATTCGTTATGGTCCCTTTGGCTCTGCTTAACACTTTCCATGCGCCCGTCGGGCAACGGCCGTCGCGAGCACTACCTCCGTAGTGCTGCGCCTGTCCGTTGGCCGAGTGTCCCCGCCCGCGCAATCAAACACCCGCACCGCGGAATCCGCCGCGGTCAACGGGTTAAGCTAAAAAGGCCTGCCTCCGCGTTGCCTAGTAGAGCTTTATCGAGCGTGCACTAGATGGATGGAAAATTATAGCTACTACGCCTCCGCATTTTAGGGTGCGGTCTTGTCTGAGCATGCAATAGTTGTTAGGTAGCGCCTTAAGTATGTCAGGGGCAGAGTCTTGGTTGAGCCAGGTTTCTGTGAGAAACAGGGCCTCAGGCTGGTGGTCTGTGAGATAGTCATAGATTTCTGTCTTATGTTTAGCGAGTGATCTACAGTTAATGAGGGTGAGCTTCATGTGGGCTTGTTGAGGGATGGCACTTTTCTCAGTGTGAACCTGTTGCTACTGCCTCTGTTGACAAAATTTCACTAGGTGATGCAAATTCCCTCACCCTCTTGAAAACCTAAAGTTGAGGAGCTGCGGTTGAGAAAAACCTCCACCACACTGCAGTTGACAGAGTTTTGTCTGAACTCCACGTTCCCTGCGGAATGTGCTGTGAGAAAAACTCTGAAAATTATCCAGCCTTGCAGAATTTATCACCCACCCTAGTAGTGAGGTCCTGAAGAAGAGAAGTTGCAAGACCAACGTGGATTGGTGTATGAGCTACAAAAAAATTGTGTACAAAGCACAGGAATGTCCTAAGAAATTCAACAAAGTGTGGGGAGTTTTGAGACAAGTCATGGATGACATGCTCTGATGAGGAAGGTGCTCAGGTACGCAGGGCGTGTCTGGGCTGCATCTAAATTGCATTTATAATACTATGTACTGTTACTCTCTGAGGTATCTGTTTCTTTTTACCATTGGGCCCTTTACGACTAACTTGGAGATATTAGAGAGTGATACTGCATCAAGTGATGTGATAAAGCCTCAAGTTCATGTTGCCTTTGTTGTGGTAGGGTATCTGCTTTCCACCCAGTTGTATAAAAATAAAAAAAGATACTTTCAAAAGTACAAAAAACATAAACAACAGTAGCAAACGAACTCCAGCCAAGCCTTGTAATAAGTTTAGCTCCACACAAGGCCTCTCACATTTGTGCAAAACACTCCCATAGAAAATAAAGGGAGCAGAGACGCAATAAAACACCCAGTAGAAAAAGAATTTTAAAATAATTACTTAGAGGTCGATTCCGATCCGGTAAAAACATCCCCGTACGACTCGTATCCGTATAATTTTACGTACGAATCGTACAAGTCCCGTACAAACGGGCAAGTACGATTCGTACGTGAAAATTACATACGAATGTCCTCGGGAAAAGTCTACGACACGTCCCCGGATGCGGGAAAAGTCTACGAGACGTCCCCGGACAGTTTTACGTACGAATCGTAAAACTGCAGTCCGAGCGCACAAGTACGATCTGTACCACCCTTCCGAATACACATTCATATGTAAAATGTCCCGTACGGAGCGAACTGTGTACCACCCCTAGCCAGGGTACACCTGGGCGAGGGGTACGAGTTGTACGGCCGCCCCCAGCCTCCCACCCCTCCTGCATACGTCCGCAGCACATACCCCCAGCCCCTCGTATGTACGCGCCGTACACCCAGCCCCCGTATTTACGTGCCGTACCACCAGTCCCCCAGCCCCGTGCCTCTATGCAACGTACCCCAACACCGTACACCAGCCCCGTGCCTGTACGCACCCTACCCCAGGCTCGTACACCAGCACCCTCATCCAGCATTGCATATGTGACCACTGTACAACAACATAGCGTATGTACGTACCTTACATACGCGAAAATAACTCGTACTGAACTAGGATACTGTCAAACAGCACAAGGAGGGTCAATTAGACACGCACAACACCACAAAACACATCCACAGGATAAAATACATCGAAAACACTGACCTGGCACATCCAAATAGGCAAACAGAGGCCAAAGCCACAACCACCTCTTATAACACACCCACCAAAAGTTCAAACCAATAAAAAGGGCCCACACACACAAACCATGAGCCTTTGCAACAGACCCACTGCTGCCAGACCCCACAGACAAACAACTGCACCTTACTCACACCTTAACCACACCTCAAACTTACACACCTTCACACAACCACCTTCACAAACACCCCCTCTTCACATTCACACCCACACCGTCACATCCACACCCACACACCCACAACCATCCACACCCACACCCCACACCATGCCCACAGACAAGAATCCAAAGTACACAAGGGAGGAGCTAGACATCCTTGTCAACGAAGTCATCAGAGTCGAGCCACAGCTCTTTGGAACATTGATCAGACAGACCAGCATAGCTGAGAAATCAGCCATGTGGCAGAGGATCGTCAATCGGGTCAATGCTGTTGCGCCCATCAGAAGGACCAGGCATGAATGCCAAGCCAGGTGGTACGATCTGCGCAGGGCAGTCAAGCGCAAGTTGAACGAACAATATGCCCAGAGTAACATCACTGGAGGTGGGCTGCCCTGCAGACCAGTACATTACTATCCCTGGGAGGAGAAGGTGATGGCCACGCTTCCGTCGGTGGGAGTACACGGACTTCAAGGAGTCGCAGAGCCTGGTGAGTACACAAACAACTCACGTAACATGGGGGAACGGCATCCACACCCCAACCACAGGTAATGCACGCAACTACCCCAAAGCCCTCACCGGACACAACCACACTCAAAAACCACGCACATGCCACTAACGGGTCCATGCCCCATTCACCAAGCAAGGCCATGCCAAGTCACAGGCTACATGAAACACAAACCCAAGACTGGATGTCCGCAATGCTGGTAGGGTGGGGCTCACCAAACACATTGTGCAACTCTGAAGTAGCCAGAAATGCCCTCAGCCCATATGGCTTAGGGACATACCCATACACCATGCTCAATGTACAGCGACTGGCCAAGTACTAACAAGGTAGCTGACACTTGGCCCCACTGTAGACAGCACAAGGCCCTCCTGTGACCACTGTACACTCAGACACCAACTCCACATGCCACAAACCGAGCACAGGAACTCACACTCACTGTCATGCCAGCATGCACCATGAGGGGACAGACACAGCACCTGGGAGACCCAATGACAAATCACACTACACCCAACAGCATGCCCGGTCACACCCCCCCCCGCCCCTTACATAAGCACCCACCCCCGCCACAGCCAACAGATTCAGCCACTCCCACAATGGACATGTGACACAACCAGACCAATCCATAGCCAAATTAGCATCCTAGCAGTCATTAGACAGGCCAAAGACTCAGGAGAACATATCAATCTGTCCCCCGCAACATACCCATCCACAAGTGTACTTTGAGAGGAATGCTAGCCATATCCAACTACCTAGAGGAACTGTGGTAACTTGAATATGTATGAAACATGGATGTTGCATGAAACACCATTAACATTATCTCTCTCTCAAACACTCGGC
This sequence comes from Triturus cristatus, assembly GCF_964204655.1. NCBI lineage: Eukaryota > Metazoa > Chordata > Amphibia > Caudata > Salamandridae > Triturus > Triturus cristatus. The sequence continues at coordinate 34,790,605 of NC_140593.1, read as the reverse complement.
GTGAACATGATCCCACCGGCAGCGACGACCCTCACCCCTCCGTGGATGACCCCGACCAACCTGGCCCCTCTGGTGCCCAAGCCCCTGCAGCACATGTTTCAGGTACATCTGTGCCAACTACCACCCCCATTTCCGCCACATCCCAGGAAACACCCAGGAGCCCTGCTTGCACTGAACAACAGAGCCTGTCTTACCAGGAGGGACAAGGTTCTCCGGGCACCCAGGAGGAGGCAGACAACCCTGCAAATGCCATCCCTCAGGGGTCCCGTAGACCCGATGTGCCCACAACGGCAGGCCCGGCTCGTGTGGGCAGGGGTGGTGGGAGTGGAGGCAGGCGGAGGCGAGAACCTGACCAGCCAGCTGAGGGAACCAGTATGTTGCACATATGCCACATCCTGGACACATACCGGCGTGACACCAGGGGCATCAGCCAGGTAGTGGAGACCCTCCACGAGATGAAGACCCTGCAGGCCGAGCAACATGCCAGTCAACAACAACACCAAGGACGGATGGAGGCAAGACTGGCTGAGCTCCTGGCGGTGCAAACGGACATGAGCCGTTCACTCCGTCGGATCGCCGACAACATGGGCAACCCTCCCTGTGCCACCAGGCGAAGACCACCACCAGCCACAGGGAGGGGGGAGGAGGATTCTTCCGACGGGGCATCACATGCATCATAAAGGCCTGCATCTGATGGTCCCCCCAGGAAGGTGGGTCGTCCACGGAAAAGACCGTGAGAGTCAGCGGACCATCCACATCTCCCAGGTCACCTGGCCTGGCACCTGGCTCTCTGGCGCAACAGCAGCACCTCATTCAATGACATTCTCTGCCACATGGACTTGCTGGTCACAGTCTGACCAATGATGACCAACACTGTGGTCTGGACTCTGATGACTTCCAATGCAAAGGATCCTATCTCCCCCTGTGAACTTTGGATTCTAGGCACCCGGCGAGCACCTCATTTTATCCAAAAAAATACTTACCCCACCACAAATAAATTCTTATTTAAGTCATGAGATGTTGCAGTGAGTTTGCATTAGTCCACAACATCTGTGTGTGTAAATGTCAAGCTATGCCTGAGTGTTGAAATAACTCCACCCATCCATACCCTGGGATCTGAGTCTGGCACAGGACACACATGGGTCACAATGTATCATTCCACACAGACATGGAGCACAATACTCACCTGTGATGGGCTCAACCTGCTGAGGGGGGGCTTGCAATACTGTGCGGACAGACCTATGTGGAAGAGTATCATGAAGGCGCAGCGATCATGGCTCATGTGGAGTTTCATGGGGAGGGAGTCCCAGGTATGTTTGGCCAGGTGGGCGAACTATGTCCTGCATGCTGGAGTTCGGTGGATGTGAAGAATGGTGGCCAGGGCAAGGTTGGATGCAGGGAGATGGCCCAATGGGGTCTTGGATGGCAGTGGTACAAGGTTGGTTTGGGGTCAGGGTTCATGGCCTGCCTCCTGAGTGTGGGTGTGGAGTCTGAAGGTCATCCTGCAGCAGACAGTGATCCATTGCAGCTATCTCTGCTGGACGGTGATATGGCTGGGGCAATGGATGTAGAAGCTGAGCTGTGCAGATACACCCTATATGTGGACAAGTATCCTTGGAGTCTTAATGTACTCGCTCCGTAGAGGGCAGGGCAGTATTTGACACGGATGTCGTCGTGGACATGGGGGATGGTCTGTCTTGCCTTGGAGTGGATCGATCTGGGGATCATGTGCATAATGCAGAGGGTGTTGCAGCCTGAGGTACAGATGCTGGTGATTAGCATGGCAAATGTGAGCAACCAATACATGATGCACACCAGCTTGTGTGTGTGGCCACTGGGTGCTTGTGCAGGGCTCTTGCGGGTGGAACACAAGCATGTGAACCAGCTGAAAGGTGACAATCCTCAGATGCTGACCTCAGTCCAGTACATGTCCAGCATCAGGTGGCTGATGTCCAGCCATCCGCCAATGGATCTCATGCATCATTGAATATGGCAAGGTCTGTGTCTTTGGTGAGTGTGAGGAGCACCTGGCTGTCAATGGCACACGAGATGATGATGAGGTGCTGTGCGCATGTGATGGTGTAGAGGGGGATCCTGGACACATTGTAGATTGACACGCTGAGAGATGATACATCTGCCATGTGCCAGACAACGACACCATACTACATGCAGAGGCCTTGAGTACCACTCCCATGGGCTTGCTGGGGTACAGAGCCGGTGGGGAGTAAGAGGGACATGATCTGGTTGGTGTGACAGGGCCTGGAAGGCGTGGCAGCGCTGTGTAGGCAGTTGGAGTTGCACACCCATCATGCAAAGGTGTTGTGTGTGCGCTTAGTGGATGCCTGAGTGCAGGCAGTAGATTTGTCAGATGGACATTGCTTGGTGGGTGGCTGCAACATCAGACTGTAGTGTGATGTGGGACATGCAAGAACATGAGGGTCATACAATGTACACGTTGCATGTGCAGATGGTACAGCCGTTGGGACCGTGTGGCCGCAACTGTGTCACTGACAAGCTGATGACACTCAAATTAATGGGTGGAGGGAGGAAGGGAGGAGCATCTTAGAGGCGTGTGTGTTGCCAAATCTGGAAATTTTGTGTGCCCTTGCTGCAGGGCCTGCTGCAGCAGGCGGCATGTCCTTTAAACCATGCCACAAGTTGCACACAAATACAAGGATGTCAGAAAGGACAACTGCAACAGGTGTATGGAAAGGAAGGAGTGTCCGGTCCACCATGGCACACACAGAGACAATGGATGCACAATCAACAAATATGACTGACAGCGGATCAAGAAACTGAAGGCCGAGCTGCGCACAGGAAACACACCCTCAGCAGGTGTTGAGGGCCCGTTGTGTGGACAGAGATGCCAAAATACATACTCAGCCATGGACTTCATGCACAATAGAGAATCAAATCCATGAAGAACAGCATGCATGTTGCTAATCTACACATAGACTCATATGCTAAATCTCTGACAACTATGCGAGAGATGCCGCATGCACAGTGGCAAGAGACCTGCATCGACAGAGACGAGGCACCTTGGATGGTGAGGAACACCTTTATTACTAAGGCTCACACCTAGGCAAATGCATCAATATGAACTGACGCACAGGTCATGTGGATTAACATGTGGGACCTACACTGCCCCCCCCCCCTTTGCACCACAGATGCTGTAAATCCATTGAACTGCCACTCAAGTGATGGGGGTCAGCCAAACACACCCTTCTGCACACGGAGAGGCCGCTATTCCCCATTGAGCCTCTAATGGGGATGTCCCACACTATGTCAACCCGTAGCATCCCGTATGTTTCAGAGTGAAGTTTCACACACATTGATGCCTTCATCACATTCCAAAAGCCCATTACAGATGACTGTCACCAAGTGTGACTATCAATTCATGTGAGTCATGCCCCATGTCATGTGCCCCATGGTGAGTCGACATGTATGCATAGTAACAAAACATGCACAGGAGCAGTGCACACACATTCAAAACAACTACCACACCCAAAATGCTGTGCCGAAATTCTTACCCAAAGGAGACTTTTCACCATGTCCGTGCATGTAACGCTGATTCTGCACACGTTGCAATACTCATGAGGAATCGCAGGAGCCCAACGATACCACGAGCAGACAGCATGCGCAAATACCTGGGGATGACAGACACACAAGAAGTCAGCTAAAAGATGGTCATCCGCACGCATAGTCAGTTACTCTACATGTATAAGGTTGTCCCCATGCTAGTTGAAAACTGAGTGTCTCTGCGAAAAGTTGTGGAATTACATCATCACTCGAGTGACACATCAGAACACACCTCTAAGTCACTTAGCATACATGCAGCTGGACACACACATTGCAACACATGCCACACGAGGCCCCAAGCGTTCACACTCAGACCCAGGGACTCACCATCATGAGAAGAAGTTGCGTATGAGCTGACTCCGGATGCCCTCCTCCTCCTCCTCCTCCTCCTCCTCCTCCTCCTCCTCATCACTTGCCTCGTGACCAAGCCCTTCATCCTCCACGAGTGGATGTTCCTGCTCATCCGGATCCAGGACGAGTGGCACAGCTTTCTCCACTGCCATGTTGTGCAGCATGCAGCACACAAGGAATATTTTGCAGACCTTCACCAGTGCATATGGGAGGGATCCGCCTGTCTTGTGGAGGCACCGGAATCGGCTCTTCAGGAGGCCAAACGTCCTCTCAATCACTCGCCTGGTCTGGCCATGGGCGTTGTTGTAACGTTGATCTGCACCTGTTCTGGGGTTGCGGAGGTGCGTCATCAGCCATGGCATGTTGGGATAGCCAGAGTCCCTTACATCGAAACATCATGTACAGTAGTGGGTCAGGAGAAGCTGTTAGATACAAAGATACCGCTAAGTACAGGACAAACAGAGTATACCCACCAACAAGACATGCTCGGTCATTGCGCAGCTGCAGCATCATTTTGGACACCCTGCTATGCCTCATGATGTAGGCATCGCGTGCTGACCCTGGAAAACGTGCACAGACATGGGAAATCAGCATGTTAGCAAGACACACCAGAAGGGCATTAATAGAGTGATAATGTTTGCGGTTTCTATAGGCTACCTCCTGTGCCTGTGGTGGTACTGTTGAAGATTGCATTAATCTCTTAGCATGAGCTGAAAGCCATTTTGTACTTGGCAGCCATTTTAGTTAGCTATGTGCTGGCCAGTTGCTGTTTCCCTCTCCCAGAGTCTTGCACATGCTCAGATGGGCCTAGCTAGTAGAATGCACCTGTTCCTAATATAGAACTGTCAGGTGTTCTAGCAGATGTCAGCAACTTATTACTCCTCCTACTTGTTGACTGAGCAGTTTCTGTATGACCATCTATGTGCATTACTCTTCTCATCTGTACTTGTACTGCCTTCGTTTCAGCCCCTGTGTGGGTATATAAGGCCCATGTTCTCTGTACTCCTTAGAAAATGTCTCAAACAGTGATTTGAGAATACTGTATGACGCATTTTTTCCCTCTTCAGAGGTTAAATAAAAAGATGTCTTTAAAATTACAGCTTCTGTGCCACTCTCTTCATTGTTGGTTTAAAAGGACCAGGTGTATTCTACAATTGGTGCCCTCTGTGAGGCTCATCAGAGAAGTGGCTATCCAAGGGAGTGATCCTGATGGGAGACAGGAATCTACTGAGGAGGACAGAACAGGATTCTAGTAAAAAGGTACCCTAAAACTAGGATTCTGTCTCAGCAGCCCAGTATATTTCTGGCCTTCTTGATTTGACTCCTCCAACTGCTGACCACTCCTGACTGAACATTTTTGGCATGAGTATTCTAAAAATGACCGTATGGTCACTCAGAACTTGGCACTGAGGTTGGAGATTTTTGCGCTTCGTAAGGTCGTCTGTTGCGATGCTTTTTGGATTTGTATGGAAATTGGCCAATATTTGGAATTTGGAAATATGTAAACTGCAGTTTATGTAGGCAGGTAATGAGAAACGTTTGTAAACTTGAACATCACACTTTGAGTTAAGTGCTACTTTGTGTATAATATTGTATATGCTGCAATATTTTTGACATGCCTGTTCTTAGCACACATTGTAGAATGTGTTGCTTTCTTGAAGGTACCCTTTAGAACTTGTATAGAATTAGCCGGCTCCTCTAGAGTGGATACCTAACTAGGTTTAGGTATAGAAACGTATTTCTTCCTTAGTGACTAGTACCCCGAGGAACTAAATATGTACGTAGAAAGAATCCTGGTCTGTGCACTTAGTAACATTCATAAGTGGTGATATGCAGAGGGTTTTTTCCTGGTGTTCTGCCAGCCAAATCTAGTGAATATGACATAGAACTAGTATTTACAAATGGTTTGGTTTAAGTACAGTCTGTGGGCTGTCTTTTGTTTCTGTCTTAAGTGTTGATCTTTGGGTTAAATGTGTGTTTAAATGTCTGTGGTTTGTCATTAGTGGTACTTGTGTGAGTAAGTAGTGATTGCGCTCTTGGTGCAAGAATGGCTAGCCTTAAATGCCCAGTATTATGTGTATGACACCGTTTTGAAAATGTCTGGAATGAGCTCAATGTTTTTTTTTGTCATCATTCTATTATGCAAAATATCATTAAAAATAAAATATATTTTAAAATAATCCAGCAATGAATTATATAATATATGCTAAATAGCTGCACGCTATCATTAAATTGACAGAGTAAGACACTATACATGTGTTCAAATTGCCACAATGTTAAAGATAAAATCAGAATCCACATTGAATAGGAATAAAAAAGCTTCAAAAAACAAAATTGTGTGTTTTGCAATAGATAAAATTAAGATACAAAATGTCACAGCATTTATCCTTCTGTATTAGGTATTAAAAGGCATTCACATTATCTGAGGGAGTTTGTTGTTGCTGAACTAAATACACATTACAGAACGACAGATTTGTGCTGGCTCGAAAGGCTGACTTGAAATGCGTGTGAATTTGACGCCTTCACGTGTCAAGCAGCTGTGTAAGCACGTGGGTATTTCTGACTCCAGGCCACACAAAGAAAACAGCTGAAGTCGACTACCCCTTAAGTCAGTGCAAACACGGTGTAAAATCCTGCATTTCAGACTGCTGTTTTAAAAGTTAGAAATATAGTTTCATTATTTTTGATAAACAGAGGACAGATTGACAGTAGGGATTTTTTTTCTTAATGCCTTTTTAAATAAGGATAAGAGTGGTTTTTGATGTTAAATAATAATGACTGTCCTTTAAAAGTGGCGCAGACTTTCAAATTAGGTTTCTGTGCTTAGGGCTATGAATGAATGTGTTTAAATATGATAGGCAAGGGATGCAGCTTGCTTTTCATATGTGGACTCATCAAAATTATTAGATTTATAAAAAATAAAAAAAATTTATTATATAAAAATGTTATTTAAAATAGGTGCTTTAAATTCGTTTTTTAATGTTTATAATGCCTAATAATGATGCTGTGACCTCCTAGCATCCACATTGAATTTAAGCCATGCTATACTGATAGGGGGTCACTTTCATGTGAAATGTCACTTTACCCAGGCGTACAAAACGTATTTTTATAATGGTATACATTATACATTTCTGATGCCACATCTCTGGGATATGTAGAGGACATTCTGGGGATGACTATTATGCAAAAACATTGTAGGATATTCATTTTTAAGTGCCCCAAACATCAAAGTCGAAACTGAGTAAAATTCCCTATTTAAATGAGGTTATTCCAATCAGAGCAGCTTTTAAACTGCCTTAGGCTCCAGTAAATGCACATGAATAGCTGACATCTATACTGGTAGACAAGCACTCAGCACACTGCTTACAAATATAAATATGTACAAAAAACTGGCAGAAGTTATTAAGCTTACCTCTGAATTGCTGGTAGACAGGAATGGAGTGGGTTGCTGTTGCGCTCTCAGTCTCCAGGGTCACTTTGAATTGGTAAAACTGCATGAAAACCTTGCACACCAGATGGAACAGCTGCGAATAGGTTAAAGGTCGAAGTTCTACATTTAGAAGCCTAGCAGGGCTCAGCGCAACATTTGCTTTGACATTTCGACATTTGAAAGACGAAATGGCAGGGCAGGGACAGAAAGAGGTTTTGCTTCCTTTTTTTGCCAAAAGCAAGTTTTTTTCACTCATATGAACAGATTGAATAATAATGGTATATGTGAGCTCTTATTAAGACAATGGCTCTGCCATATATATAGTACTAATGCTTTTAGGGCTGCATTAAGGAAGCAATGGGAAATAGTTGAATTCATGTGCCCTCGTGTTACATTTGTACATTTGTTAAAGGAATATGTTCTTTAGCTAGCTCAATGTGCTATTTAGCTCCTCAGAGTTTGTTTATGCCCAGTTGCTACAAATTGGGGTTGATAGTGTTGACATAATGAAACCTGTTACAGGTTTCCTACTGTCAAAAATGGGGGGAGGAGGCTAGCTCCTCTACAAATTAAGGGTAGGCAAATTTATGTTTTCTCTCTCTTTTTCTCAATTTCTTTTGAGCCTGTCTAAACTGTCTGTGAAATAGCCATGAGACATTTAATTGGCTATTCAGTAATACTGTCTTAAACATTATTAGCATTAATAACATGAATAAATAAATTTTCTATGTTACTGCCCATCCTGTCTGATGAAATTATGAAAGGATGAGTAGTCTAGATTGCTGTTTCCTTATTTCATCTTTAAGGGGAACTAGCTGTGGGTAGTTTTTGTTCTAAAATTCTCAGGTGATAACACCACTATTGTTTGTTATTCTCATGCTACATACAGTTTTGAAAGGGCATTGCTAGTTTTTATTAGCTAGTCTGTGTAAATAAACTGACAGTCCTTACTAAAGCTGATGTTGCATAGTTTGGATTGTGAAAAATAGAATGCAGGGAAGATGCCCATGTGATCGTTAGCAAACATTTTTGAGGAAAATATTGTTTTATAGGAGTCTGTTTGTCACAAGATGTTCTGCTGGAGAAAATGTACCCATTATGTTGAAGTTTTTTGTTCTTTATGTAACAGGGATCCCTGCTAAATTAGCAGTTTTAGATTTTCCTGTTGCTCCTATAACATGAGAGCATGGTCCTAAGCATACAATGTAGGTGCTTTTATTAAGAGAAATCATTTTAGAAGTGTCTGCAGTCCTGTACAAGTAATGCAAAGTCTATGAGAAAAAGTGTAGAACATTTCCTTTTTTCTTGAGGGTCTTTAGATGATTAAGATAGGAATATACAAATGTAAGAATTTGGAGTATGTCTGTATTGTTTTTCTATTTTCCTCAGAATTTAGTAAATGAACACAGACTTCCTTGGCTGCTTGGGATTGGGTGACGTATTACTCTTGTCAGTTCACCAAAGAGTTCCTTTTATACTTGCCAATAGGTCGAGGCTGTTGTTTTTTTTTACTCTCACATAGATGAAGGTGGTTCTTGGGTGCCTTGCTAATATATGGGGCGTCCCTAGACTAGGAAGTATTCTGAGACTAACCTCTTTGTTGATAGGTTATTTCTGTGCCTTGTCTAAAGACCTTTTGTTCTGTCCACCAATAGATATTTGCTGCCTTACAACCATTGCCAGAGGGGCGCGGACATCAGATCCAGCTTGAGGAGTCAGCACCAGTCCAGCTTGAAGTCAAAGTGAAGGTAACCAGCACAGGCATTGCTGGCAACCAGGACCTCAGTGAAGGTAGAAGTCTGGAAGCACTGGGATGTGAAGTGTGTACCCCTGCCACTGTCTTGGGCGAAAGACGGGGTCACAAATCAGAAAGGAGAAATCGTGGATCAAGTTTTTGATGCCCGGCCGAGAGTCACAGACCGACCAGGAAGGCGAGAAAGTTTTTGCTTGAGGTAACCCCCTTTGAAACAAGGGTTGCTTCAGAGATCCTAGCATCAGGCCTCTGAATCCTGGTCCCAAAGTGGCTGTAAAGTCTTCACCTGTGTTGGTCAAGAGATACCTGGGCACACTGAATGCAATCTTTGGCCCCAACAAAAGAGCAGTATGCCAGCAGAGCAATACAGGAGTTAGGGAAGGACTTGAGTTCAGGGTACAGGTGCTGTGTCTCTGGTGCCTGTTAGATTAAAGTGAAGAACACTGGTGCACTGCCTGAGATACTGGACAGGATCGCTGAGAGCATTTGCCCAGGTGGGTGATTGCCCTATCCTGAAAGAAGAAACTTTTCCCTTGAAACTGGGCCGTGATTCCTGAGTTGCGAGTTGTGCAGCTCCACCGTGGGTACAACAAGAGCCTGCCTGTGAGGCTCAAACGGACACAGGGAGAAGACTCCCCTCTGGTTGGTTGTACAGCGGCTTTAATTTCCCAAGGACTTCTTTTTCTTTTTTGTTGAAAATGTACCCCATTGGTCGTCCCATTTTTGAGGAGGAGCAGCCCTTTACAGCTCTTCGTCCTAATTCTCATGGTCCTGTTTGTATTAGGAATAATGTTTATTCTGCGAGAGAAAAGTTCATCTGAGCAGTTGACAAATGTTACTTTACCATTTCCTTGATAATAATTGATACTTTAACCCTCATAAAGGAAACATTTGAAAAATCTAGTGAGAATGTTTTTATTAGATATGTGCTGTTGGCTATTTTGAAGTTGAAATTGATGGTCACTGAAATGCATAGGAACCTTGAAAATGTTTTTACTGGATGGTTCTAGGATTTGCTTAGGACTAGAAAGCTAATAGTTCTGTTTCTGATAATAGTAATTACTCTCTCCTGCTATCTGTATGACCCAATGCTCTGTTCCCTTTGTACTCCTGCTTATACCTTATACATACCCGCTTAACAATATTTAGAATGAGAAATGCCCACCTAGCAATGAATTAGGATATTGATAAATTTATGAAAAAAATCTAATGTGCATATTTTCTGTTTTCCTACTGGATTATGGGAAATGTCTTTAGCTCATGCTAAAAGGACCATCTGTTGAAGATTGCATTAATCTCTTAGCATGAGCTGAAAGCCATTTTGTACTTGGCATTTTAGTTAGCTATGTGCTGGCCATTTACTGTTTCCCTCTCCCAGAGTCTTGCACATGCTCAGATGGGCCTAGCTAGTAGAATGCACCTGTTCCTAATATAGAACTGTCAGGCTGTTCTAACAGATGTCAGCAACTTATTACTCCTCCTACTTGTTGACTGTGCAGTTTCTGTATGACCATCTATGTGCATAACTCTTCTCATGTGTACTTGTGCCCCCTTCGTTTCAGCCCCTGTGTGGGTATATAAGGCCCCTGTTCTCTGTACTCCGTAGAAAATGTCTCATACAGTGATTTGAGAATACTGTATGACGCATTTTTTCCCTCTTCAGAGGTTAAATAAAAAGATGTCTTTTATATTACAGCTTCTGTGCCAATCTCTTCATTGTTGGTTTAAAAGGACCAGGTGTATCAGTGAAGCCCCTGAGAAGGTGTTGATCGCTGCAGTACCAAAGCCACATGTGTCCCATCAATAGACCCAATTACATGGGGCATCCCTCCCAGGGCATAGAACTCACCCTTGACACCCGTCAACTGCTCACGAGTTGGAAAATGTATGAATTCATCCAGGTGAACCAACATGGCTTCTAAAACATCATGCAGGACATGGCTGAACATGGTCTGGGACATGCCACCAACATCAGCTATGGTGAATTGGAACGTACCGGTGGCAAAAAAATGTAGGGCTGCCATCACCTTCATCTTGGGGATCAGCGCAGTAGGATACCTGTGTAGCGGTTGGAGGTGTGGCGCCAGCTTTGCGGTCAAGTTCTCAATCAACTGTTGCGAGAAGCGGTAGCGGCGTATGCAGTCATGTTCCCTCAGGACAGCCAAGTCTGGCATTGGTCGGGGGAGAGGCGGTGCCCTGCAGATATATGGAAGGGATAACGAAGAGTGAGTACATTACTACACCAATGTCAATGAACTGAGCACATGTTCAACAGCTAATACACATATGCCACATACAGAGTCTGGTCTGTGCAATACATCCTGGACACGTATGCCAGCCAGGTGATACTCCTACCAAGAGCCAGCCACAAACGTGGATTCTCAACGTCCACATGCCATGAAACTAGCTGTGGGCCAGTGTAAGTGAACAGCCAGCCACAGTACAGGAGTGACATACATCAACATATGTGCATTGGAAGGATTTTATCTCATACAGACAGCTGGCGGCAAGCTAGACGCACAGGTCACATGTCCTCAAAAAGTACAGACCACACACCTTTCCATGAAGGGGTACATGTCAAAAATGATCACACATACATTGAGACTACGCAGATATGTCCTCAGCTCGCAAGTCCATGTTCTATGCGTGCAGACACACGTTACGTGTGATTCCACATGTGGCCTGGTGTGCGTAATTGTGTGCCATGGCCATCTACACACAGACACATGTTGGATGCAGCAACAGCAGATGCAGTTGACGGAACACCAACAGCAAGCTCATGGGAACACATGACACACACATGACATACTCACATCGGGGCACGCTGATAGTCAGATGTCAGGTGTCATTATCCGTGAATCTGGCATCAGGGGACAGTTGCGGGTGTTGGTGACTGTGCCATACCAGTGATGCAGTGCTTGACAAGTTTGTACTACATGCACACATGTAAAAGGTGTGAAGGGGAAGTGTGCCACATAGTGCCCCATCACACATGACATGTGTACACAGGTCATCACACATCTATTGGGTTGACACATGAGGAGAGATGTGCCACATCACTGCTTGACACACCTAGGCCCTAAACATGAAGGACTGCACTGACAATGACTTGATGTCCAGCCTTGTGCGAGTATGACACCTCCATTGCTTTCCTGTGCGCCTCCTATCACCAGTGTAAGCTCTGAAACGCACCGTACACACGCTCTGAGGGCGTGTGTACGGTCGTATCACTTTATTTGGGTTGGGTAGGAGTACGTGTGTGTGTACGGACCAAACACACGTACGTGTACGAGCAGTTTGTACACGTACGTGTACTACCATAGTACATGTACGTGAACACACTGGTCCTATCCCTATGGTAGTGTAGCCGTAGGCGTACGCCATAGTGATATGGGCCGTACATGCGTGTGTAGGGGTCGTATCCCTATGGTAGTGTAGCCGTAGGCGTACGCCATAGTGATACGGGTTGTTCACGCGTGTGTAGGGGTCGTATCCCTATGGTAGTGTAGCCGTAGTTGTACGCCATAGTGATACGGGCCATACACGCGTGTGTAGGGGTCGTATCCCTATGGTAGTGTAGCCGTAGTTGTACGCCATAGTGATACGGGCCATACACGCGTGTGTAGGGGTCGTATCCCTATGGTAGTGTAGCCGTAGGCGTACGCCATAGTGATATGGGCTGTATACACGTGTGTAGGGGTCGTATCCCTATGGTAGTGTAGCCGTAGGTGTACGCCATAGTGGTACGGGCTGCTCACGAGTGTGTGAGGGTCGTATCCCTGGTAGTGTAGCCGTAGTTGTATGCCATAGTGATACGCCAATACCGTCGTATCATCTGCCTTCTACACCCTCAAAAAAATCAAGAAACTCCTTCCTTACCTACCACAGTCAGCCGGCAAAACACTCATCAGCACTTTAGTGTTTTCAAGAACGGATTATTGCAACTCTCTGTTTCTAAATGCTCAGGAAGGAGTTCTCAACAAACTCCAAACCGTGCAAAACGCGGCGGCCAGAACCTTGCTTTCTATTTCCAAATTCACATCTGTCTCCCATCACATCAAAGAGCTCCATTGGCTCCCAATCAGGAGCCGAATAAAATTTAAGGCTCTTTGTATAGCCTATAAGACCCTTAATAACTCAGGGCCTAAGTTCCTAAAAGAAGCTCTTCGCCCATTGGAGTAACGCAGGATCCTTCGATCCTCCACAGCCTTCATGCTGTATGTCCCTCGGACAAAAAAGGCCACTTGGGGAGACAGGTGCTTCACTACAGCCACTGCTAAATTGTGGAACACCCTCCCACTCCATATCAAAACTGCTCCTACGCTCCTTAGATTCCAAAAAAGCCTCAAGACATGGCTTTTCTCTTCTTCTTAACCCCCCCGTCATATTGTAGGGAGTTCTGTGATCACCAGCGCCGAGACACCTGTATGGGTATTTGCGCGCTTTAAAAATAGCAAAAATAAAATAAATAAATAAAATAAAATAAATAAAATACGGGCCGTACACGCGTGTGTAGGGGTCGTATCACTATGGCGGACGCCTACGGCTACACTACCATAGGGATACGACCCCTACACACGTGTGTACAGCCCGTATCACTATGGCATACAACTACGGCTACACTACCATAGGGATACGACCCCTACACACGCGTGTACGGCCCGTATCACTATGGCGTACGCCTATGGCTACACTACCATAGGGATACGACCCCTACACACGCGTGTACGGCCCGTATCACTGGAGTAGTGTTGCCCTAGGGGTACGTGTGAAACGCACCGTACCTGTGTGTGGATTTGAAAATTACAAAGGGGACACATACGGGACAAGTATTAGGGCCTAAATGCATGCTGGTTGTCATGGATACCCAGTTCCAAGTTCAAATTTTTCCATCATGTTGCCTGGAAAAAGCAGTTGGCCACATTATACATTGTTGCAAAGTGGTTGTTGACTTGACATGATGCTGAAAATTTTAAAAAATGCTAATGCTGTCACTGGTGTATTTTCAAAGGGATTGGAGGAAACGTAGGATGCAAATGAGTCTGACCAATCACTCTGTACTCCTGTACATGAAATAGGCCAGCAAGGCAGATATAAGTCAGCCAGAACCCATGAGAGGGCACTTGCCTGCACAACCTTTGATTCGACACCACTGCTGCTGTCTTGGCTTCCTCTGGCACCATGTCGTGGACTGTGGAGAGGGCCCAGCCTTTTACCCAGGAGGAGAATCAGGCGTTGCTGGACGTCATCCTCCCACAGTACCCCAGCCTGTATGGTCGACCAGGGGAGCAGGTGAGTGTTGACTCCACTAGCTTAGACTGTGCCACTTCTTTTTGTGACTGCCACTTCTGGCATTGTGCCCAAGTGTGACAGACATGCAATGTAGTCTAGCGTGGATCCCAGGGGGGGGGGGGGGTGAATGGCTTATGTCTGTCATGCAGAGCATGATGTGGTTAATGTCTGCACTCCTCACTTGCATTGTGCTTACTGTGACATTCACTGCATGGTGCATGGCACATTCAGCATGGCTAATCCTCTTGCCCATTCTAGTTCTATAGTCCTGAGGTGAATCTCTGTTCCCCCCAGTGTGACAGGTGACTGTATCCCCAGATGTGTGTGAGTTGAGTGGAGCTGTGGTGAGAGTGTCCATATGATGTGTACGCCCCCTGGACATTGATGTGTGTGAATGTTCCTTGTCATGTGGGTGAGTGTCTATGTGGAGTGTTGCACCACAGCTGCATGGAGGGGGCAATTGCTCTACCCATTTGATGTGTGAAGGAAGCCGTGCTGTGTGTCTAACTTGGTGGGCTAGCCCCACACCTGTGACACCCCCCAGGCAAGTGGCACATGTGCAGAGTGAGGTTTTTAGCCCCTGTTGCCACTGGCAGGTGAATGATCTCTGCCTGTGTGTGTCTGTGTACTCTGATGAGGCCTGGGGCATGTGACTGCTTGGAGGTGCTGGCCATCAGCCTTGTGTTGCTTGTGATGTACAGTGTGTGCCATGATCAGGGCGTGTGTCGCACCCCTCATGCCACCTGTGTACTTTCAATGCCATGTAGTGCATTGGGGCTTACACAGAGGCGAATGTCCCTATTACAAAGGTGCTATTAGTTGGCAGCATCCGATGCCCTGTTCAACAAATCAAAGATGTTCTAATGTTTGTCTCTGTGACATGGAGCAGGTGTAGTGATCTATTCTCACTTTGTCATCCTCTCAGGTAACCGCCTACGAGAAGGGCAAGATATGGAAGCGGGCCGTCAGGGCCGTGATCAAAATGGAGGGTCGCAGTCGGCACCTGGCCCAGGTGAGGAAACGCTGGCAGGACATCCGGTGCTGGACCAGGAGGATCGCCCGGGTCCTGCTGGGGGACTCACCTCCACGCAAACACGGCGGGCGTCGGCACCTGACCCACCAAATGAAGCGTGTCCTGGCGGTGGTCATCCCTGACTTGGATAGGCGGTTACAGGAGAAAAAGCAGCAGGAAGGGGGTAGGTACATGTGTGTTTGTTGTGTGTCACCAGCTTTTAAAAGTGCTCAGTCGCATGGATGCACTGCGAGGGTTCATATGTGCATTGCATATCCTGTTCCCCAAAGTAAACCGCTGCTGTTCTTCCTCCCTTCCCCTCCTTGCATGTGCTCCCCGGTCTGTGTGTACTCACTTTTGCACATGGTCATCTAGGCTGCAAGGTCATTAAGGTGCACTATGCTTTCTGCATCATGTGTGGGGGTGGTCTGTGACATCTGTTGGTACCTTGCCTGTGCCCTGTCCTGTCCACTCATTTGGGGGTCCATAATTGATGGCACTGGCCTGAGGGTCCACATAGGAGTGTGAGGTTTAAAATACACACACTTGCAGCATGCATGGCCAATGTAGTGGCATCAGACATGGTGTGCATGAGTGGGAGATATGTATAGGGCCGGGACGGTAGCTCCTGTTACAGTCAGATCATTCCAAGACCATGGAGCAGTGTGCCCACTACTGTCCCCTGAGACACCTTATCCTAGGAATCATTTGTAGCGTCACACACTGTGGCCAGTCTCTGTATGTTCAGCGTAGTTTTGCCTCTGTGGCATTGTTCCCTGCCCTATTTTGTAGTTACGTAAAGTGTGCAACATGTGTCCACTGTACAGGGTGACCCCATTAGGCTTGTGCATAATCACACTGGGCAGTGCCTGTGTGTCTATGTACAACTATCAGTTGATGGTTGTTTGACACAAATATGTGTGGTCAGCCTCACGAGGTGATGTTGAGTCCATTTAGAAGGTCTTGATTCCCCTTTTAGTAAACACAGATTCAAAGGTGTACCTACTGGCTCTGTCTCATTCACATTGTCTCATGTATGGGGGGTTTGTGCATGAACAGCCTACATGTCCAAACCTTATGTCTCCTTGCCAGGTCTGACCAGTGTGTGATGATTGTCTGGACAGGCACTCAACGTGCAGTGACCCAGGCATGTTGTGCAGGGTGTCATGTTTGTGCTTTGCAGCATGTGTCAAAAGTCAAAAGACATGTTTCCTGCTCATCCATCATTGGCACCGGTGTGTGCTCCAGATGCTATGTAGTTTTGTCTGTGTGTGCTGACATCTGTGTGGACATTCTTCGTTCCCATCAGGGTGTCTCCTCAGTGCAGGTTCTCCTTATTCCAACACTATTTCAGGGCCATTGGCTAATGCATTGTCTTGTGTCTGGACATGTGTGCCAATCCACATGACAGGTAGTGTGTCAGATGTGTTGCCAACTGTGTCATCATGGTACGGATGGCCATGTGACAGATGGCATGTTTTAAGTTGTTATTCATGAAGTCTTGTACCTTGGCTCTCACTACACTTGTCAACATGTCCCAATAGTTTATATGCTTCCCTTTGATATTTCTGAATGACAAATATGTGCCTGCATGACAGATGTCTCCCAAGGAAGTGCACAAGAGACCACCTTTACACTTTGGGGAAATACGCTGGCACATTTCAAACAAAGGCACTGTTCTGACAATAATTTGTTTTTGTATTATACATATCCATGTTCCCACACTGTGTTAGCATTTGGGTTGGTCCTTGGTTTTTGCTGATGCCAACTTATCAGTGTCAAGTCATCCGGCCCACCGTGGTGCCATGTATATGTACTTCCTGATTCCACATTTCTTCCTAACAATGGCTTCTTGGCATTAGGCTGGCAGCTCATTCAATGACTGTGTAAATGTAGTTATGTGTGCACCTCCTTGTGTGACTTCTGATATTCATTCACATGTGTGTTCTGTTCCACAAGTGGAACGTTCACACATTCAAAACATGTCAATTGGGTAAAGGTTTGTGATTCACAATGGTTCATAAAGTGTTTAATTTGTTTCTCTAAAGTACTCACAGGTCTCTGAGTGTGGGGACCCCTTCAGCATTGGCGTCTGTTATTTGGCATTGGGTGCAATAATGCTGTTTCGTTCACAGCGACCAAGAGGTGGCATGCCTTCATAGTCTGGCTGTGCTCCACTGTTCACAGACAGTGGCTTCTCTGTATAATTGGATCTCAAGTGTTTTGCTCTTGTGTCCTGATTTTCATTATTTGAGGTGGCATGGTGGGTGAAACTACTGGGGAGTGCAGGGCTTACATATGAGCGGAGTATTCTAGATGTTACTCATGATGCATTTCCTGATATGCACTGTGACCTATTTAGTTTGTACTCATGTGTCAGATGTACCCAGGTGACTGATTTTTTCCTGTCTCTTCACCTTGCCCACAGCATCATCGGGGGACACCGAGGGAGACACCTGAACTGATGTGGAGGAGGGATCCAGCACCAGTGCCACCACTCCTGGCGAGTCGTCAGCATCAAGTGGCACGGAGGGCGAGGGGAGTGCAGCGGAGGACCTGGGTAGTACCAACATCGACTACGACGCAGACGGGTCTGAGGCTGAACTCCCTGAGGGGGCGGAGGCTGATCCAACAGCTGGCATCAGCACTACAACTGTCACCGCCCCCTCCATTCCCATCACCGCCCTCCCAGTAGCTCCGGTCCCTTCTGTCCGTGCTAGGCAACACTTTGTCTCCTTCGTGCCAGGCACCGCACCCCCTGCCCCTGTCCCCCCTGCTGCCCTCACTTGCGAGTCTGTGGACATTCAGCGGCAGTTGAAGGTTGGGCAGACATCGATCCTGACTGTCCTCCATGGCCACACCAGACTGCTGACAAAGATGGTGTCGTACATGGAGGGCATGTCATCAGCAATGTCTGACCAACAGATGTTGCTGAGGTCCATGGACTCGTCACTGATGGCAGCAGTGAGTCTCCTGCATCGCTTCGTCCCCCCACCTACCCCTGCACCATCCACACTTCCCACTCCCATGCCTGTCCCAAGCACACACACACAATCCACGGCAGGCACCACACCAGACACAGACAGCACACCAACAGGGAAGGGAAAGTGCACACCTCCTGTCACGCCCACTCAGGCGGAAGTAGGCACACCCACTGGGTCTAGGGCACACAGGCAGACACGCAGCCACATTCGGACTCCGCATGCCTCACCACCCAGTCCCTCCCATTGCACTCCCCTCAGCTCCCCTGCCCCACAATCGGAGAAGGAGAGCGTCATGGCTGGGCTGGGCCTCAGCCCCACTGGCTCACCAGCGTGCAAACGGGCAAGGCACTCCACGGGGAGGGGAGTTGATTCCCCGCCTTTCCCCCCCTCCCCCAGTGGCACTGCACCCCATCCCTCCAACCCCCCCACCTCCTTGGCGCCTGTGGTTTATTCGGGTGCAGGGGAGACGCTGGGCGACCTGGCAGTAGTGTGCAGCGCCGTGCTGGAATCCACCTTTGGTGCTGCCCCACCCCCTGTGGTGGAGTTGTCCGTCCCTGCACCCACAACACCTACCCTTCCTCCTCCTGTCCCTGCGGTGCCTGGTCCTTCCCCACAGGATGCCCCCACCCCAGTGGATGAACCAGAGATTTCAAATGTGCAGGCAAGCTACGGGAGACACGTTGCGATGTGTCCCCCCAGGACTTACGATCTGGACTGGCCTAAGGCCTTTGTAAATATTAGCCTTTGCAACTTTTTATTTACCGCTGAATAAAGCATTTTGATTTTTCTTTGAACACAATTGCTTTTCAGGTATTGATGTTGGTGCTGATGCTCCATGAGTTGTGGTGGTGATCATGGGTTAGGTGTCTGGGAAATGTTTGAGTCTGGTGCTCATGGGGTGGAGGCTGGTTTCTGCGTGCCATCACAAGGTCTCTGCAATTATTCTTTGGTCGTGTATGCTCTTAGTGTTTGGAGACATTGTCCCAAGGAGTGTCCCTTCCTCTGGGGCACCTGACATCTTCCCTGCAGGGAGTTGCACAATTGTTGAGCTGACCTGTGTCTACATTTCCTTTGTGGCTGACGGATCCCTTCAACTATGTCTATGCCTGCTCAGCAATGTCTCCGGCTGCATCGTCTGTGCCATCCTTGCTAGTCACTGTACCTGTGTCTGGAGTATGTTGCCATGCCTCCATGTGGAAATGGTCCCTTTTCC
The DNA here is from genome assembly GCF_964204655.1 of Triturus cristatus. Taxonomy (NCBI): domain Eukaryota; kingdom Metazoa; phylum Chordata; class Amphibia; order Caudata; family Salamandridae; genus Triturus; species Triturus cristatus. The sequence continues at coordinate 34,770,991 of NC_140593.1, read as the reverse complement.
GCACTATGCATGTGTGTACTCCCATATGGTACTTGTTCTGCAGGGTATTTGGTCACCTGACTGACAAATGAGGGCATTGTATCTGTGGGAAGTCCACCCTATTCCTTCCATGGGAGACAACAACTTGGTGGCTGTGCCTGCACCTGTACATTCCTATCTGTCCTGGAATGTGCGTGACAGTGTGTGTTCCCTTTGGCTCTCTTGGTTTAGTAGGCTTTCACATAACTATACAGTCTTGTGACATGATCTCAGTGTGTGTATTGTGCTGCATCCGCCAGGGGTGGGTATTCATGTGTCATTTGCCATCACACCCACATGTGGTGTGTCATGCAGTGGGGGGAAGACATCCATCCTCATGGGTGTGGGACACTGCTGTCAGTGATGTGTTGATTTGGCACTCTCAACATAGTCGCACATTGGGGATGCGTTCATGAACCCATGGAGTTGTGGTCATCTGAGGATGATGCACCCAACCCTCATATGTCTGGGCACTGCTGGGAGTGATAGGTACCCACCCCTCATATGTCTGTCCACTGCTGGGAGTGATAGGCACCCACCCCTCATAGGTCTGGCACTGCTGGGAGTGATAGGCACCCACCCCTCATATGTCTGGGCACTGCTGGGAGTGATAGGCACCCACCCCTCATATATCTGGGCACTGCTGGGAGTGATATGCACCCACCCCCATGTATCTGTCCACTGCTGGGAGTGATAGGCACCCACCCCTCATATGTCTGGGCACTGCTGGGAGTGATAGGCACCCACCCCTCATATATCTGGGCACTGCTGGGAGTGATATGCACCCACCCGTCATATGTCTGGGCACTGCTGAGAGTGATAGGCACACACCCCTCATATGTCTGGGCACTGCTGGGAGTGATAGGCACCCACCCCTCATATGTCTGGGCACTGCTGGGAGTGATAGGCACCCACTCCCATATCTCTGTCCACTGCTGGGAGTGATAGGCACCCACCCCTCATATGTCTGGGCACTGCTGAGAGTGATAGGCACCCACCCCTCATATGTCTGTCCACTGCTGGGAGTGATAGGCACCCACCCCTCATATGTCTGGGCACTGCTGGGAGTGATATGCACCCACCCCTCATATGTCTGGGCACTTCTGGGAGTGATGGGCACCCACCCCTCATAGGGTGTACGAGCCGTACCCACGCTGTGGGGGCATGTGTACGGTCCGTAACACGCATACCCATCCATCACCACTACAGTGGTGGTACGGGCCGTACCCACGCTCCGGGGTGTGGGTACGGTGCGTACCCCTACATCACCACTACAATGGTGGTACGGGCTGTACCCACGCTCTGGGGGCGTGGGTACGGCACGTACCCCTACATCACCACTACAATGGTGGTACGGGCCGTACCCACGCTCTGGGGGCGTGGGTACGGCGCGTACCACCATTGAAGTGTACCACCTTTGAGGTGTTGATGTTGGGGTACGCGCCGTACCCACGCCCCCAGAGCGTGGGTACGGCCCGTACCACCATTGTAGTGGTGATATAGGGGTACGCGCCGTACCCACGCCCCCAGAGCGTGTGTACAGCCCGTACCATCATTGTAGTGGTGATGTAGGGGTATGCGCCGTACCCACGCCCCCAGAACGTGGGTACGGCCCGTACCACCATTGTAGTGGTAATGTAGGGGTATGCGCCGTACCCACTCTCTGGGTGCATGGGTACGGCGCGTACCCCTACATCACCACTACAATGGTGGTACGGGCCATACCCACGCTCTGGGGGCGTGGGTACGGTCCGTACCACCATCATCGTGGTGACGGGTACCTGTCCACGTCCACTTCCGTTGTGACGGTAAGTGGGAATTTGTGGACACGCCCCCCCGAAGTGACCAGAGCCTGGAGGTCATGTATGTACAGGTCATTGTGACATTTTTACTTGGGTGAGGGTTACGTTTCCTGCCCCTCGCCCCCCCTTTGCCCCTGGGTGTTGTGCTGACCTTCTGTGGCGTCTGCGTGGGTTTCTGTGCACCAGGTCATAGGCTATGAGGGCCGGGATGACACGTAGGATGGGGTCCATGGCTGTCCGTCGCGTACCGGTGCTCCTTCTTTGTGTCGTCCTCGATTTCCCGGCAGTTTTTGGCTGCCTTAAAAAAAGATCCGTGCGGAGTGACGTAGGCGCAAATCGTACTTGCTAGTTCGTAAAACGCTGCCTGACTCCGTCCGGAAGTCACGTCCGCGATGTCCCGGATCGGAATTGTGGGTATTTTTCCCACGCTCGTAATTTTTTACGATTCGTACAGAAATGGTATTTCTGTACGAATCGTACTTGCTTGTTTGTAAGGTGGTTTTCCCGGGTACGAGTCGTATGGAGAAAACGCTCCGTACGACGATTCGTACCCTGGTTTTACAGGATCGGAATCGACACCTAAATAGTAACTGAAAATAAAATTGCTAGGTTGTTTCTTTTCTTTAATGTTTGTTAAAAATTAATATTTATTAATATTACATTTGGAAATGGTGAATAACCTAATGTAGTAAATTCACAAATGAGAAAATCCACATGTTCAAGTTAACTCTTACACATTGTAGCAAATTTCTCGTTTTGGCTTTTCACCATTTCCGAGTGTATGTTAACTATATAGGGCCTTATTGCGATGTCGGTAAGTCTTCCTTCCGCCCGACTTGGTCCTGGGACCGACCAACACCCGGTCAGTGGTCCCACCCCCCTAATTAGTGTGCGACTGAACACTGTTCAGTCACATTCCTCCATTTCACTATAGGTGCATGCATTATGGCTGTAAACCGGCTCTAATGCATGCTCTCATGGGTAAATGAGGGTTGTGGTTCATCCCTGCTCCCCGTGGCAGGCACCATTGTTGATCCCTGTATGGGGTGCAGGGATCAACAAGGCCCTCAACCAGAGGCTGCACACCCATGGGGGCCCAGTTGTGGGCCCCCAAAACACTTTCTGACATGGTTTCCATGTCGGAGAGGCCGGCATGGAAACCATGCTGAAAACTGTGCATCATTATCTCAAGGGTGGAAAGGCCCACTTTTGAGATTCCTGGTGGGATTCAGACTAGCCGTCGAAAGCCAGCCAGAATGAGCAGCTGGATTACTTCCTGTCCACCTAGAACCAAAACCGAGCTTTCCATTACATAGATTTATTTTTATAGATTTAATTTTAAAAAATCCTACCTAAAGTGACATATTTATATTTATTTATTATGTAGTAAAATATTACCAAAAATTCTATACAAAATTAATAGAAATATATTCATTTTTTAAACACCTAAAGTTACATGTATTATTACATTTAAATACATGTTAAACTATTTTATATTAATACAAAATACATTTTGCACCTTTGATATAGTTTTTTCTGTAATATCACAAAAACTACTGAAGAAATTGACACCAAGGGGCATATTAGCAACGAGGCGATATAAAATGATCGCCGCTTTTGCATCCGTTTTCGGGCGAAAAGCGGCGATAATTTTATCGCCTAATTAGCAAGGTCACGCTATCACGTGAAACCTTGCATTAGCGCCCATATTCTTAATGCCCAGCTTTGCATCTCTAATGAGATGCAAAGTGGGCGTTCCTGAACTGACATGACTGGAGAAATGTCGATAAGCGACATTTCTCCTATCATCAAGCCCCACGCTATGAAGCATAGCGGCAAGAAAAGTAGCGATAACCCCTGTTATCGCTACTTTCCTTACGCCTGCTTCAGGAATGACTTAGCCATGATATCCTATGGAAGGTGGATATCATGGCTAAGTATGTGAGGCCCTATCATCAAGCTAACACCAAACTTCGTGAGATTATCGCTGGGTTTCCAGCGATAATCTCACGTTTGGCAGTTAACGCTAGGATTTTTATCGCTTTTGAGATAAGCGTTGCTAATAGCACGCTATCTCAGTGATAAAAATCCACGTTAGCCAGCGATAATTATCCTAGCGCTAAGTGCGCTTAGCGATAATTATCGCCGGTTGTTGCTGATATGCCCCCAAATAACAACAAGCATTTGCAATGCAATAGGTCTCGCATTTACGCGAGTTTGAGCTATTGACATTGCAAATGACAGTGCCTTTTATTTTTGTTTTCGTTTTTAAAACATAAATAAAAGGCATTGTAATTTGCAATTTCAATAGCTCAAACTCGCATAAATGCGAGACCTATTGCATTGCAAATGCTTTTTTTTTTTTTGCATGTTTATATAGAGCGAACTCGACCAGAAGGTATTGGAGCGCTTTACATGAGCACCGTATTAACATTAATAGCTACCAACCACCCACCTCGAGCGTAGTAAAAACCAACCGCCTTCAATCATTGGCTGAAGGTTCGTGGGAAGTAATTTCCGTGTTGTCCAATGCGTGCCTCAGATTTCTACCTCCTGCTTATGATTCTTTCTCTAATTGGACTACAGTTTGACAATTACTTCCCAGACCTCATCCACTCAGAATATTTGTTTGGGGTTAGCAGGGCGGGGAATCCATGCGTCAGTGGGAGCGAACCAAACATTTGCCCGGTCGCGAGGAGGAGGATGTGGCGCGAGGAGGGGAAATGGCTGCCGAAAAGAAGCCGGAAGGTAAAGGAGGGGAACACTGGAATGTTTACGGGTTAGTAGAGCGGTGCTGCTGTATGCGAAGTGTCTGTGGGCGGAGGCCTGAAGGGGCTTGTCTGCCTCGGGCACCCTGGGGATGGAGACTGGATATTCACACCCCCTCAGGATTCCCTAACGCGTGGGAAAGAGTGAGGCCCCCATGGCTGTGAGGAGAGCGATGTCTTGAGGGCTGGTTTGTGGGTTCTGTTGTGTGCTTGCGTTTGTTCATGGGCTCTACATCTGGGTGGTGAACTACCAGCGTGGGATCCAGGGGACACTGCGCGATACCGGGCTTAGTCTGAGGGCGTAGGTTTTGTAATTGTGTAGAGGATGTGTTGTAAGAGATGATAGGAAAAGTGAAGGTCTTTTGTGGTGTTAGTGCGTGGAAGTGAAGGGCTGCGAGGTGTGATTGTATTTTGTGCAATTAAACGGTGTGCTGGAAGAAGTTACAGGCTGCTGGGTAGTTGGGTGCGTAGTGAGGCAGGAGTGTTCTATAAGTTTGTTAGAAGCTCGTAGGTATCGATGGTGAGCGGTTTGGGGTGTGCTTGGGCGTTACTGAAGTGGGATTGAAGTCTGGTTTAGTAAGGATGTGTGGTTGAGAAGCCAAAGGGACCTTTGGGGGTTTGCATGGACCATACATTGCATTTCGCTATTGGATGGGCAGGTCTTGCTAGCAGGGCAGGTGCTGAATGTGGGTGACGTGACAAGACGTCAGCCTCTGCAGCTTTTACGGGTTGGTCGCGTGATGCTACATGTAACTTGCTTTTCTCGAGTCGCAAGGGGCATCAGTCGATGTCTTTGATGGAACTTACATATGGTCTTTATTGCAAGGTTCATGAGCCACATCTATGCGTCTTATGTTATGTGACACAAGTATAAACCATACAATATATGTGCAATGAGGTGTGCAAGAGGCATGTACCATTGCAAATGTCCCCCGTTGTCAGTGCGTGCGGTTACAAAGCCAAAGCGTTTACCTTTGTGTGTCTATGTCTTATATTAATGTATTTTTTAGGAATAGTATTCCGCAAGTCTGAACAAGTATACTACAAAAATCACTATCGAATATATCTTGAGATGTGAGTACAAGAGGCTTATTATGCCTGAATGAAATAGAAGACCAGTTGTCCAGTCGATCGGTTGTAGTGTACTTTCTCAGCAACAACAATCCTTAAGACACCTATAGTTTGTAGTATTCAACTGCGCGTCACTGCTTGAAACTCGGCGAGCACTACTAAAAAGCGACGCCATAGCTCGGTGCGCAATTTGAAGGTGTCAGATAAAAGTCAGGCGCTGCTGTCTCTCAGATAAACACCAGAGGGGTGCTATTGCACTGCACTCGCTGCAGAGCGCCACGCCAGAGAGGCGGAGTGAAGCGGCCTGTCAAGAGCTGATTCATGAATGGCGGAACCAAAGTCTGTCTTCCTAAGCACATGAGGGGAGACGGAAGGCTAGACTAGTGAAGAGTTGTTGGGTCAATAAATAATTCTAGATCAGATCCTAGAATTAGAGGGCAGCCTCTTACACTGAGCATCATTTTTTGAAAACATGGAATTTCCTTCGATTTAGCGAGACTTCTTCATGGGGTCAGTAGGCGGCACGAGCGGCTCACTTCTGGGGTGATTTACGTCGGTTGTGTGAGTGCAGGAGGCTTACCTGCACAGGGCCCGCAATGACTTTCAAGTGAACGCTAGAACAGTTAGCGCTTAAATACCCAGCCACGCTGCAAATAGAGACGGGCTGACCAGCCTGACAAACATTCCCGACCTACAAAAGAGAGTTTGAAATGCTCGACTAAGCCCCACCCGTAGAACGGATTGAAAAGGGGAGAATAATCATTATTTACTAAAACTGAAAATCAAAGAAGAGGAGCAAGGGCAAGAAAAAACAAATTGAGCGCGCGCCTCACGCCGAAAGTCGATGTCTTTGATGGAAATTACATGTGGTCTTTATTGCAAGGTTCATGAGCCACACTATGCGTCTTATGTTATGTGACACAAGTATAAACCATACAATATACGTGCAATGAGGTGTGCAAGAGGCATGTACCATTGCAAATGTCCCTCGTTGTCAGTGCGTGCGGTTACAAAGCCAAAGCGTTTACCTTTGTGTGTCTATGTCTTATATTAATGTATTTTTTTAGGAAGAGTATTCAGCAAGTCTGAACAAGTATACTACAAAAAGCACTATCGAATTTATCTTGAGATGTGAGTACAAGAGACTTATTATGCCTGAATGAAATAGAAGACCAGTTGTCCAGTCGATCGGTTGTGGTGTACTTTCTTAGCAACAACAATCCTTAAGACACCTATAGTTTGTAGTATGCAACTGCGCGTCACTGCTTGAAACTCGGCGAGCACTACTAAAAAGCGATGCCATAGCTCGGTGCGCAATTTGAAGGTGTCAGATAAAAGTCAGGCGCTGCTGTCTCTCAGATAAACACCAGAGGGGTGCTATTGCACTGCACTCGCTGCAGAGCGCCACGCCAAAGAGGCGGAGTGAAGCGGCCTGTCAAGAGCTGATTCATGAATGGCAGAACCAAAGTCTGTCTTCCTAAGCACATGAGGGGAGACGGAAGGCTAGACTAGTGAAGAGTTGTTGGGTCAATAAATAATTCTAGATCAGATCCTAGAATTAGAGGGCAGCCTCTTACACTGAGCATCATTTTTTGAAAACATGGAATTTCCTTCGATTTAGCGAGACTTCTTCATGGGGTCAGTAGGCGGCACGAGCGGCTCACTTCTGGGGTGATTTACATCGGTTGTGTGAGTGCAGGAGGCTTACCTGCACAGGGCCCGCAATGACTTTCAAGTGAACGCTAGAACAGTTAGCGCTTAAATACCCAGCCACGCTGCAAATAGAGACGGGCTGACCAGCCTGACAAACATTCCCGACCTACAAAAGAGATTTTGAAATGCTCGACTAAGCCCCACCCGTAGAACGGATTGAAAAGGGGAGAATAATCATTATTTACTAAAACTAAAAATCAAAGAAGAGGAGCAAGGGCAAGAAAAAACAAATTGAGCGCGCGCCTCACGACGAAAGTAAAAAATATTCTGATAGACATTCTCACGAAACACTGTAAAAAAAACGGCAAAGACCTTAAGAAACATAAGACATAAAAGCGCCGAGACACGGCAAAAGTGAAAGCAGGGGTGCGTGCTGCATTTGAAGTAGTTAAAGTGATCGGAGACGCGATCAAGGGAGCAGAAAGGAAACTGATTAGAAGGGAGGGGGTAGTGTGAAAACAGCGGGGAGAGAAGGGAGGGTGTAATAAAAAACAAAGGAGCCAAAGCTATAGAAAAGGGAGGGGGCAGTGGGAGCAGCTGTGCACGTGCATGTGATCGTGCACTCAAGGTTTAGGCCAGCCAAAACTGTGGGTAGCACTTTGAAAATCCCACATACAAAATGTCTCTTCGAGCCTTTGGCTCAGCGAGACCTAAAAAGGACTTTTTCTGCAGAAAGTTTCCATGGGAAAAGTGATTTTTGACCTGTCTAGATCTCTGGCGCAGGTTGAAAAAGCTTCACAAAATGTTCCCCCAAAAATGATCCCCTTGGTTATATTGTACATGGAAATTTATGGGGTGATCTGTCAAGCAGGGGCAAAGAAAAAAGGTGGCAAAAAAAGTGTGTTTCCCGTGATAATTCCAATAGGGATATCGAACACGACTACAGCCCAAGCCGCTGGACGGAATTACACCGAATTTGCCAGAAAGGTAGCTCTAGGTCCAGAAAGAGCCCTTTTTGTTATTTGGTGTAAATCCATTCAGTAGTCTTTGAGATATTGATGTAAAAACAAATTTGTATATCTAGAGGCACAAATCCTTCTGGCCTATTTTGCAATGAGTCGCAAATTCACGTACCAACAGGAATGCTGTGATTGGCTGTCCGCAACCTGTATAGAAAGTTCCGGCCACCATGTTATGTAACAGGACACGGTCCCTGGAAGCTGAAATTAAACAATGAGAGTGATAGAAGGGGTCAGGGTACAAGTACCCTGACCCAATAGGTGGTATACAGGGTGTTTGTGGGACCACTTATGTGTACAACACATGGGAAAATGGTTTGTAGTGTGAAATTACATATATAATTATAAAAATTAAAAATACATGAATTTATTTTAACAGTATTTGCTGTATAGTGTTCTTTTACGCCCCTGCCTCTATTTTTTCTATAGGAGTGTTGCAGTGCCAGTAGTTGGCTGTGCGTGGTGCTGGGTTTACTCTAGGTCTGTGAATAGCAATGGCCTTACTCTTTTGTGGGTTAATGCTTGTCCCTCCCTAAACCCAGCCTTGAGCCTCTCTTTACTCCTCCTTAACCCTCTCCAGTCCCCTCTCAGTTTGTAGTAAGTATTCCCCATTTTCCAGTAATTGCTCCCTGCCCCTAATCCACATTTACAACAAAAACATAGATGTATGTTTATGGAGATCCCCTCTAACGAGATAGAGGTCTCGGTATTTCAATAATGGGAGAGAGACCGAGACGTAGGCCTCTGCATGTAGGTTGGTGAATAGTGCTTTGTATTATGTGAGCAGCACTATTGTTTGGGATACAAAATGCAGCTTGTGAATTGGCCTAAATTTACCTGAGTATCAACATCTTTGCCTGAACTTTGATATTTTCCTAAGCCCCTCCTTGGCCCCTTCTGTCTCTCTTAGTTTATCTCTCCTGTTTGTTTGATACTATAGGTGTTTGCTTCTCCCCCTCTAATTCAAAACTCTGTATTTTTTTAACTTCACCTCTGTCTCCTGCTCACTTGTATAGATGATCTAATGGCGAGTATACTGGCATAGGTGGTTTTGCATGAGAGACAGAAGAGATAAAACATAAATGAAGAGAAAGGCAGACAATGTAGAGAGTAGGAGAGCACAAAATACAGAGACAGAGTAGCAGAATGTAAGAGAAACAGGGAGAATTGGGAGAAGAAAGGGAAGACAACATTGGATAGAGGAAACTAAAGAGCCAAATGGAGACAAAGCAGTGTAGGAAGAGAGAGAGTAAAAGGAATTAAAACATGGAGATGGATGGATACAGACAGAGAGAACTAGGGGAAAGAGAAAGAGAGTAGGAAGGACAGAGTATAAAGGAGTAGAGAGACAGAGAGAGATTGGCCGACAAACTGACAAAGACACACATAAAAAAGATGAGTTGCAAGGAGGGGACAGAAGGAAGAAGAGAGACCACACTGCACAGAGCAATCATAAAGGTACAGAGAGTGCTCTGTGCTGACAGGGGAAGAGGGTCTAGTGAGTGATCCATGATCCTGAAAACTGAAAGAAAGGAAGAGAAGGCCTTTCACTGAGGGGTAGAGAGAGGGCCGTCACCATCATTACTGTCGCCCAGTGCAACAATTGTTGCTTGGCCCCACCATAACTTCTTCTTCATTCCCTCTCTGCCACCTGCCAATGGTGCCCCCATCTCTCCTTAGCTCCCACCTGACATGTATTTATTTGATAGCGCTAATCATCCCAAAGAAGACTGTCCTAGTGCTTTACATCACATACAGAGAGCCTTAAAAGTGTGTAAATCTATGAATAGGCAATGTTACTTAGGACAATAATGACTAAAAGATGTAGGAGTCACGTGTCATCCTCAATGGTAGTGTTGGAATGTAGTTTATCAGTAGGTGTAGGTGGGTCCCTACCACTAGTAATAAGGCCACAATCACAATATAATGTCCAGTCAAGGTCTGAAAAGATAATCCCCTTGATCAACACTTGTAAGCTGGCTATGAGCATGGAGGCCTAACTTAGGAGACAGGAGTGTACAGTATTTAAAAACACCAATATGTTAAATAAGTAAGCGACAACACACAATAAAAATCCAACACCAATTTATAAAAAATAGGAAATACTTTTATGATTAAAATGACACCAAAAAAAGAAAAATACAATGTAGGAAACCAGAGACATTGATCTTTAAAGAATAAACACTTTCTAATGCCTAAAAGCTAAAAGCACCATTTTGGGAGTTCCGGTTGTGCTTAACCGGGACAAAGTCAAAGTTTCAGGCCAACCCTGATCGCCTGTATACACTTAGCGGTAGTGCCCTGGCAAGTTTTTACCTTCTGACTACCTTACTTTTTTAGAGCTTTTTCTCTCGACATCGAGCAAGGAACCTTGTCAGGCCGGGTTTGGAGTTAATGACAGATTTTTGGCTCAGCGCGATCTATAGGTTATCTCCTGGAAGTCTTGTCAAACACAAAAAGCTCCTGAGCTTCGGTGGGGCAATTGTGAATCTCAGGCCGGGTCGTAATTTGACGTCTCCGGCTTGACTACCGTCAATGGGTTGGTCACCTTTATGGAGATTTTTGCCAAAAATTCTCTAATCTTCTCCAAACTTCTGGATCTTCTTCCAGATTGACTATTTGGGTTCTGAAGGGTAAAAACACAAATCCAAGGTTACAGAACCTCTGAGTTGCTCCTTGGGAAGTTGTTACTATGTTTCCCACAATGCACCTGGCCAAATCCTTTAAAGTCCAGCTGAAGGTAGTCAACTGGTTTCTTCTTGCTGGAGATGATGCAAGTGGAGCTCCTTTAACATGTTGTGGTCTTGGGTGATAAGCTGGGGGCACCCCTGATCAATGGGTGGCAGGGTGCCACCCTCAGGTATGACCACTTCCTCCAAAGTGTGGCATATTCTTGTCCCAGAAACACTATTCCTTTGAAATCCAAAATGGAGAAATTATCCACTGGAGGTTAAGATCTGGCTAAGCCATCCCACTGGCATGGCTAAGTTTCCTTGACACTTCCCTTCAAGTCCCTCTGCTAATTCAATTAATGGGGCTCCTGCCTAGCTCAGAGTACAGAAAGTGGGTCTGAGCTTGTGCCCTGTCCTAACTGTCATTTTCTCGTTGAAGACCAGTGTAGCTACTCCATGCCCACCCTGCCTTTTGCTCTGCAGCTTGCAGATCTCCTCCTACCAGATGCCCTATGTCTCGATTTAGGCTACTTCACCCTTCATCAGAGGAGCTTGGCTCAGCCTGTCAAAGGCTGGTCAATCAGGAGAGACTGCTGGAAGGCTGGCTTTTTATTACATCGGAAAACATAGTTCTATAACTTATTTTCTGTGATCGTTATAATAAATCTAATGTGGCAAGGTGTTGGATTTATTCTAGCAATCATTTTAATATTTTGAAGTACATTTTTAACTTGCTTCTATCAATAGCAGTTGGAGCCCATGGGCTACAATGGGAAGACATGAAATTAGCAGTTTTTTACTCACCTGGGCACATAAAACATCCCTTATATAATGTTCCTGCTTATAGTTGTCAGGCACCCTACCCCTGGGGCACCTACGGGTGACATTTGGGGTAACATATGTAAAAGTAAGCCAGTTTGAGACTTTAGAAATACCTTTAATTCCAAAGTCGAATTTGCATATAATTTACTTTTAAAGGCAGCCCATAAAGCAGAGCTGCCTTGAAAATGACAGCAGACAGCACAGCAACGCAGACTCACGTGCATCAGCTCTGCTGGGCCTCTAAACCTACATGCCCTACCATATACTAGGGGCTTTCAGGTTGGTTTTCATATTAATTGTATTTTCACCTAATTACCATGTACATTTTACACAGACTACTGGCCCTGGGTCTGGTTCGCATGGCCCAGGGCACAATCAGAGTGAGTTACCACCAGTGTCAATCAAACAATGGGGGAGATTGGGGTAAAAAGGATGACTTTCTCACAGGTAGGCATTACATTTTATAGTAATTTCCATGGAGAAACGAAGGGGCCCAAATATATGATGCTGTTGCTCTCTCCTCCAGTGTTTGCATACCTTAGGCTGCCTTGCACCAATGCAAACACACTTGCACCAATGTGCAAAGGAGTTCAGGTGATGCCAAACTTAGGTTTTATACTGGAAGGGTCCCCTTCCAGCACAAAATTCTATATTTGACAAAGTGTGACCCTTTACCGCTTTGTATGTGTGTTGCACTATGCAGCACGTATGTAAAGTTTGAAAGGTTCTGAGAAAATAAATCCTTTTTTAAACTTTACATCTGCCTCATGGATGCGTAATTTATTTATGTCAATTCTTTCATAGCGACGTTAGTCGATAGAAATCAAAATCTATGGGTGAGTGCATGGGAAAGTTCATGTGGTACCCACAGTTTGCCTCCTTTCCTAACTAATGCAGGGTGCTTCTTTGTGTTACATAGGGTTACTGTCCAGTGCAAATTAGTATTTGTGCTGGAAAGTAAGCCCCAAAACAATAGTTTGCATCAGGTTCACAAGTTTGTGATGAAATCCAGGCACAAAGTCATGTTAAGTCTGCCCATAAATGTAACGCATGATTGAGTCAAGCTAATAAAATTGCATTGCTCCCCACAGGATGCCTTTTAAGCAATGGTGGAATAACAAAGGATTGAGACGAAGAAAACAATTAGGTTCTAAACCTCTGCCTTTCAATTAGCATGTAAGTCGTTGAGGCCAGTTCATAGCTCAATGTGTTATATGGAAAGGATTGTCACTTTTGAACTCCAATTATCAGAACGATCTATGTGATAAAAACAATAATCCAATACACTATCCACATAAAATAATAATCTGTGATCTGCATGTTACATGTTGTGCTTTGCAGCAGGAACATTAACTCTCTATGCTACTATTTCATGGGTCAAAACTTTGAAAGACAAATCTTAGATCACTCCGAGTGCATTAACAGTTATCATGCTGTTGTAAATACCCCCTGAAAATGCTGCTCTAACTAGGCATGGGCTAAAATTTTGTTCCGTTCGTGGAAATTGCGATAATTTGACATTTACGCGTTCCGCGGAAAGCGCGAAAATGTCAAAATTTCCGCATTCCGCAGCTTGGCGATAATTTGTTTCTTGCTCGCGCTGTAAAATAATACATTCTCGCGCGCGCGTGATCGCCTTACCTGAATCCCTGCGTTCGCCGACAAGTTTTCTTGATCCGGTCGCGTTCTCCATGAGATGTTGTATTGTTTTTAACCATTTGCGCTGTCTCGCGACAGTTCGCGTCCGCAGTGACATCATGCGTCGCGCGATCACGTCTTTCTTCTCGCGATCATGCACCGCGAGACAACTGAAAACAAGATGGCCACGCCCGCGAGCAACCACATGGGTAAGTTGGCGAGCTGCAACCATGCAGAAAATACCGCGAACATGCGGGAAAAAAACTTCCGCATCTTCACGATATTTCCGCGTGTTTGTGATAATTTTGAACATTTTCGCGATAATTTGCGAAAGTGGATTTCGCAAATTCCGCCCACCCCTAGCTCTAACAAATATCTCTGCAGGATGCTCTTATCTCAGTTCAGCCTGCCATGCAGAGGGCACCTCCTTGACATTGGCACCTAGTGTGACTGTTCCAGTCGCAGCACCTCCAAGCAAACACTGGTTTGGGAAAATGTAGGGGGTGTGGGAATAAAAGAAAGAGACATGTGGTTTAATTGATGACCATGGACTAATTCTAGCTTTGGCAGATCCTGAAATTATATTATCATTCTGTTCTAACAACTTTATTTCCATGTGACTGACATGGTGAACATATGTAAAGTAAATATTTCAAATGAGGGGGGTTATTTGCCAAAGTAACTTACACTGATGAGCAAGTTACACATCTTCTCATTTGGGTCTTTGAAAAGGATCATTGGTTGGCACACAGTGCTTTCTCACCTACCGCTCTTGTTGGTAATCTCTCCTTCTGTGCAGAGGGTGCAGTCATAGCAGCAGACAGGTTTCCCTTTTACAGGGACTTTCCTGTATCCAGGAGGACAACTCTCACTGCACACTGAGGAAGGGACCTGGAGAGCAAGAGATGGAGTTGTGTGAGACATCAACAGGGAAGAAACAAAGGGCACATGTGGAATTATCACACATCTTGAGGACTGAGAAAGAATTGGTATTGTTTGTCATGTGAGAGATCAGAGAAGGAAGAAATAAGGGGCTGATGTCATAGGTTCAGTGAGAGGTATTCAGGGAGTGAAAGATGCAAGAGCATTTAACTGCATCAGTGTGAGGGATCCAGGGATTAAGAGATGCAGAGAAGATGTGATGACATCAGTGTGAGGGATCCTAGGGAGAAAGAGATGTGGGCACATGTGATAGCATCAGTTTGAAGAGTCCAGGCAATGAGAAATGTAGGGCACATACGATAACAACAGTGTTAGTGAACCAGGGAGGTAGAGCTGTGGGGCACATGTGATAGCATCAGTGTGAAGGATCCAGGGAGGAGGAGATGCAGGGCAGATGTGATAGCATCAGTGTGAGGGATCCATGGAGGAGGAGATGCAGGGCAGATGTGATAGCATCAGTGTGAGGGATCCAGGGAGGAGGAGATGCAGGGCAGATGTGATAGCATCAGTTTTAAGACTCCATGGAGGAGGAGATGCAGGGCAGATGTGATAGCATCAGTGTGAGGGATCCAGGGAGGAGGAGATGCAGGGCAGATGTGATAGCATCAGTGTGAGGGATCCAGGGAAGAGGAGATGCAGGGCAGATGTGATAGCATCAGTGTGAGGGATCCAGGGAGGAGGAGATGCAGGGCAGATGTGATAGCATCAGTGTGAGGGATCCAGGGAGGAGGAGATGCAGGGCAGATGTGATAGCATCAGTGTGAGGGATCCATGGAGGAGGAGATGCAGGGCAGATGTGATAGCATCAGTGTGAGGGATCCAGGGAGGAGGAGATGCAGGGCAGATGTGATAGCATCAGTGTGAGGGATCCATGGAGGAGGAGATGCAGGGCAGATGTGATAGCATCAGTTTTAAGACTCCATGGAGGAGGAGATGCAGGGCAGATGTGATCCTGTAGCCCCTAGTAATAATCACGATGCTACCTCAACTGATGGCCAGGGTACGGTTGGTTCATCCTCTCATATTTTACATAATAATATCCATCCTATTGTACTTCAAACAGCAAGGCAATACGCACTACCAATCAGACATGCAGCTAATAATTCTATTAGTCTTTTGTCATCTTCTCGAGGGAATGCAGGGGGGGTCAGCCATTTGCCCCCACAAACCCATCTTCCCACAATCAATCTACCTCCGGAAGCTGCTCCCTATGTATTAATACTGGCAGGCTTGCCCGAATTGAAGCATGGCAATAAAGAATCTCACCTGGAACTACGCAACAAGAGTTTGTTCTGGTTTGCTAAAAACAAACAATTCCCATACAGCAAGGTTGATGATATTCTGATGGTGAGGCGGGTTGCTTGGGTGGGTCCTACACACAAGTCTCTTCCTGGGGATTGTATGATTATAAATGTCAGATCCCCAGCAATCATTCGAAGTATACTAATGCAACATCCAACAATAAGGGATTCTTCTCTGAAAATGTGTGCTCTCACTCTTGATTTCTTTTATCCCTGCCCCTGGAGGACGGGTGCCCCCCTCCCTCTATCTAATCCTGAAGGTCGCGTTCCGCACATACAGCCTTTACCTGTTAATCTGCAACACCACACTACTCTTTTTAACTTGTATTGTATTGTATTGTATATGCTCTTATATAGCGCACAATCACCCTACGGGTATCCCGGCGCTTGACAAAACAATTGATGAAATTAAGCTGAGAGGAATAGGCAGCGACGTAGGCAATCAGGCAGCTGGAAAGAGCCAGGTCTTAAGACTCTTTCTGAATTCCATTAAGGAGTCTAGCTGCCTGATCCTCGAAGGAAGCTCGTTCCATATCCGAGCACCAGCCACGCTAAATGCCCTCCCCCCCAGCCTGACACGTTTAAATCTGGGTTGTGACAGCAGGTTAGCGTTGGAGGAACGCAGCTGTCTCGGGGGGAGATAGCGTGAGAATCTCTCCTGCAGGGGAATTGGACCCATCCCATGTGCTGCTTTATAAATCAGGCAGAGAGATTTAAAAAGGATCCTTTCTTTGACTGGCAGCCAGTGGAGCTCGCGCAGCGCCTGAGTGGAAGAGGCGTCGCGTCTACGATTTAGCGCCAACTTTGCTGCAGCCGACTGTACTCTCTGCAATCCCAGCAGAATATACTGGGGGGCGCCCAGATAAAGAGAGTTACAGTAATCCATTCTGCTGAGTACTGTGCTCCTTACAATCAGTGCGCGCATATCCCCTGGCAAGAATGGAAGAATCCTACGAAGTACCCGTATTAGTCCGAAGCACACACTGGCAGTCTTGTTCGCCTGCGAGTTCAATTGCAGATCGTTATCGAACAAGACGCCTAGATTACGAATGGTGTTTGATGGAACCAGTGGAGCCTCATCTGGAGCAAGCCTAAACTCCGACTGCAGATGATGGATCTGGTTTCGTGGTGAGTAAAACAACACCTCGGTCTTATCACCGTTAAACTGCAGGGAGTTACTTCGCAGCCAGTCTGTTGTCAGGCTCATGCAGTTTTGAAATTGCTCCAGAGATACCTCCTGTTTTCCCTCCATCGAAAATACCAATTGTGTGTCGTCTGCGTAGTTTACCAGCTCAACCCCAAACGCTTTGATAATTGCAAACAGTGGTTGCAGGTAAATATTAAAGAGAATGGGGCTGATGCTGGAACCCTGTGGTACTCCATAGGCCACGTGGGATTTTTCAGAGGTAAACGACCCCAGTGTCACCACCTGCTGCCTCCCTGTCAAATAAGAGCGGAGCCACTGCAGTGCTCGGCCCTTTACACCCAGATCCCTCAGTCTTGCCAGCAGGATAGTGTGACTCACTGTGTCGAATGCGGCTGACATATCCAGGAGCACTAAAACCGCAGTGCTCCCGGCGTCAGCCCGCATTCGTATGTTGTCCAGCATTGTGACCAGGGCCGACTCCGTCCCATGACCAGGGCGAAAACCAAACTAGTCCCTATCCAGTAGCTGATACTCTTCCAGAAATTCTGAAAGAGATCTACTCACGACCCTTTCCAAGATCTTAATTGGGAAGGGAAGGAGGGAGATGGGCCGAAAGTTAGCCGGGTTAGTTGGGTCTAAAGAGGGCTTCTTAATAAGAGGGGCCACCACAGCCTGCTTCCAGCTTTCTGGAACCAATCCTGTTTCCAATGATTGGTTGCAGATCTGGCGCAACCAGGGAAATGTGAGATGACCATATGTTTTCCACACTTTCTGGGGAAGAGGGTCGAGGGGTGAACCGGAGGAGATGCCACTGATCAGGGAGTCGAAAATAGAGGCCGACATAGCAGGAAAGGAAGCCAAGGAGTGTTGGTGGTCCATGGTCCCCTCAGATGTCTTGTTACCCGGGTTCTGGGTTGTCGCCTCGTTGTCCTTAAAGCGGACGACAATCTTGGCCACTTTGTCTTTAAAATAAGTGGCAATCTCGTCGCACAGATTTTGTGGATACTTACCTGTATCAAATCGATATGCTCCACTGGAGGACGTGGATTGACTTATCAGGCCAGTCGATTTGTTCCCAGACAGCCACTATCTAGGTACATTGGCTAATGACGGGGACTCTATTACTATTTCTCCAAATTCAGACATATGTAGGCCTGGTGCTCCCGGGGGTCACCCTTATCTTCTATCTTCCTCTGTTGTAGGCTCCCAATTGGTGAAGGATATTATCAAACCAGAGAACGACAAGGCCAGTACTCCTCCTCCCCCCGTACCTGTGGAGCTAAGATCTTCAAATACCAATGACCTTGAGCCATCGGTAATTGCTAACAACCTCTCCTTTTTGTCATGGAATGTAGCGGGGCTCCACAACAAGATGGATTTACCAGACTGGGGTTCCTTCATCGATCAGTTTGATGTTTGTTTGCTCCAGGAGACTTGGCTCAGGGAGCATTTTTCCAGGTTCGGTTTTCTATCTGTTAACAACCTGGCTTCAACCGCCGAGAGGGGTAGACCTTTTGGGGCATGTCTATCCTAATCGGTTCTCACTTAGGCTGTACTGTGTCTCAGGTTGATATTTTTTCTCCTGACATACAGTGCGTTAGACTCTCGTTTCCCTCCAAAATTACTCTGACCCTTATTAATGTATATTCTCGGCCTACTCATTCCGGCAAAGAATCCCCATTATTGGATACCTTAGACAAATTTATTTCAACAGTACAGGGCGAGACTATTTTGATTATTGCTGGAGACTTTAACTGCCAGTATGAACCGAACCCTTGCCGGGCTTTGCAGAGTCTATTACCTCTAAGGAGGACTCACTCTGGTCTATTCCTGACCTCCAAGTTCCACCGATTAAGTCCTGGTCACCTCTTGCCCTTCAGTTGAAATCTATTACTCTGGCACACTCCTTGAGAGCTTGTAATGGCCGCTCCCTATCAGACTTGGAGGGTAGACCAACTTTTTATCGCCCTGGCCAGTCCTCTCGTATTGATTATGTTCTGGTAGAGACTGGGACTTGGCCTCGGGTAATAGACTTCAAGGTCCTTCCCCGCCACGACAGTGACCATGATGCCCTTGTTCTTGATCTAAGTTTCCCCGTGATGGGCTTAATTACAGAGGAAAGAGCTATTACCCATGGTACCCCTCTTCTTTCAAATGACAGAAGAAGGCTTAAATGGCCAACGGTGAAAAGATCTCCCGATAAAATGACTATTTTATATCAAGCTGTCTACCAGGCACTTTCAGAATTAATTGCCTACTCAGATCAGTGCTATGATTTGTACACTCAACAGATGTACTATATCCACTCGGGCTTAGTGTCCGCCCTTGCTGATACACTAAATCCTCCATTGGCCAAACCAGGAAAGCCCAAGCAACTACTTACTTGGTTTGATCATAACTGTAAGACTGCAAAGGGGGCACTTTTGGTTGCTATCAAATCTATGAACAGATCACTGATAAGGCAAAAGAGATTGCACTACAAGTCAGTGTTAAACGAGGCTAAACAGAATTGGGACAACAGTAAATGTGATGCTACAAAATATGCACTTGGGACCCGGGACATGAGGGAATTCTGGTTAATAATCAGAAATGGAAGTGGGGTAGGCCGTAAAGCAGACAACCCTAATATTGCCCCAGAGAAATGGATTGAGCATTACCAACTCTTGTATTCCTCTCCAATTGTCTCCAACCCTACTCCCAATTTTTCCTCTCATTCTCTGTTCCATAACGTTGAGACTATATCAGTACGCTCTTTACCTAGTCCCACTCACACACTTACCGAAGCCTCCTACTTTAGAGTCACTCTACTAGAGGTTGAATCTGCTATAAAAAGGCTTCCTGCTGGCAAGGCGCCTGGGCTTGACAACATCCCTGGTGACCTCTATAAGGACCAAGTGGCGATTTGGGTTCCATACCTTTGCCATCTATTTAACGCTATAATCATGGGAGCCAAACTTCCGGACACCTGGGTGGGAGCTGAGATCATTCCAGTTTTTAAAAAGGGTTCTCCTTTACTCCCGGCCAATTACCGTCCGATCAGCCTGATCGATGTAAGCCAGACACTCTTCTCACGTATAATACTCGATCGGCTACAGACCTGGATGTATGACCATTCCATTCTTAGTTGTTATCAGGCAGGTTTTAGGGATAAGATATCTATGGTAGACCAGCTACTTAGACTTCTACTTCTATATTGGAAAACCGTTAGAGTAGAGGGTGGCAGCCTCTACTTAATTTTTGTAGATCTCAAATCTGCCTTTGACCTGGTACCTCGTCATATTCTATGGGCAGTGATGGAGGATATGGGGGTCCCCGTTAATCAACTCAACATCATTAGGCGACTTCACTTGGACAACTTTGCTCTAGTTAGGAGCTGCAAATGGGGTGCTCTAACATCTAGATTCCCAGTTTCGAGAGGAGTAAGACAGGGCTGTGATTTGGCCCCTACTCTGTTCTGTCTCTTTGTGAATGCACTCATTACCCACCTTAAAGAGGTTAAAGACATTAATGCCCCAAAATTACTTAATGATCAGGTGGTTGCACTAATGTTTACAGATGATACCCTCCTGCTATCCAAATCGCCTATGGGTATCCAACGTGCCCTGGACAGTTTGCCAACTTTTGTCACATAAGGGGATTGGAGATTATACACAAAAAACTAAATTCATGGTCTGCAATCCACCTAAGACCAGATGTTCCAATCCCTCTCTGAATTGTATACTACTGGACAGGTTCACTGTGTTTGAATATCTGGGCATCACCTTGACTGACAGAATGGAATGGGGCCCACAACTGGCCAAAGCCAAATTAAGACTGGCACAAACCACAGGTGGTATATTAAGGCTCCACAGTGAGTCCTCCACTAAGCCAGTCACTCCTATCGTGGAAATATATAGTTGCCAAGCACATGGTGCTATTTTGTACGGAGCTGAACTGTGGGGTCACTCCTCGATTCCTGATATCTACAGGACGGAAAACGCATTTTTTGGATCACTGTTGGCTCTACCTCCTAGCACCCCTCTTATCCCCCTCAGAATGGACTTGGGCATTAGATCTATTGAAGAACTTGTCTCCTTACGACCTTTATTGTATTGGCGAAGACTCTGGGTAACCCCCGAACTGTTGCATTTTAGACTCGAAACCCAAGCGCTGTTGTCACTTGTGGGAACCCACAAATTGCCCTGGTTTGCTTTTATAAAGAATGCATGTGTGAAACTGGGCATCCCAGGTTTTTGGTCGAATCCAGCCTCATTTTGCGCCGAGATGTCTTGTGCCGACTTGGTCAACCTACATCGTAGGCATAGCATCTCGACTATTCTCAGTAATCCTGGGCTGGGTTCACCCACACTTGACTATCTTAATCAAAAAGCTGTTTACAGAGTAGAGCCATTTCTTGACGAGATAGTGCCGCTCTCTGCGAGAAAACTGTATCTACAGTTTAGATACGCTACACTCCCATTAAGGGCTTTCTCTTGTAAATGGTCGAATGACAAATCCATGGAATGTCCGGCCATGTATTTTTCTTCTGTAAAGGGTACAAACTAATACGACACTGCTGGCTTGTTCCATCTTGTAGAAATCTTGGGGTCACCAACTACAAACAGGCACTCAGTATATTACAAACTAACACCTCCATGCCCATAGTTTTTTCGGTCTCACGTTTCATCAATGCCATGTGGCGTAGGAGGAAAGCCTTTTTATAAATTCATGAGATCCCTCTCCCTCGTTTGTTACAATTCAAATTTTAAATTCTGCTTTTATCTTTTTGTATTTGTCATTGACTTGTCTGAAATTTTGTATCTTTGATGGTCTTCGACCGAAATAAAGATTATTTGACTTGGATAATATTAGTCTGTGGATTTCAGAGAGGAGGAGATGCAGGACAACTGTGATTGTAACAGTATGAGGGTTTAAGGGAGGAAGAGATGCAAAACAGACGTGATTGCTCAATTCAATTCAATTCAATTTGTCTTTATTTCGATTAAATTCATCATAAAAGACAATACAATAAAAAGATTCCATAAATATACAAAGGGTATAAAATCATTACGATGATAAAAACAGGATAAAAACTAGATAAAAACACAGCAAATAATTACCATTAAATCCTATTTCTAATAATCCAAACCCATCCTAGGAATTTGGCCTCAGCAATTACAATGGGTTCACTGGTGTCATATCTTAAAACTCTTAAGGCCACAAGCCCCACCCTGATGCCCATATTGCGGCAAATGGGTTTGAGCCATCTCGCCCGGGGTGCTGCATAGGCCGGGCATTCAAAAAATATATGACCAACCGATTCCCTGCAATCAATGCACCAACGACAGAATTCGGTCATCTCCCCCTTCCAGTTTTTGGTAAACAGTCTGGTGGGTAGGGAGCCAACCCTAAGCTGATGGTAAAGTTTCCTGTCACTGGGCCTACTAATAGTATCCCAGTAATCTTCTAGTAGTGGGTCAATTTTACATTCAAGAAACTTACCAGTCAGAGACGTAGCCAGGGTTTGGTTGGACTGTTTCTGGTGTAACTGGGACCAATATAAACTTTTAAATAATTTTTTGGGAGGAAAGGGGTTGTCTGCAGGGTCAGACCACAGGTTTCCCAGGCCCATAGATTCTAGAAGCAATCTGACTTGCTTGAACCATGCTATATTTCCAGAACCCAGGATAGAACGAACATCCAGGAAGGCCTTAGCATAAGCGGCTAATTCCGGAGTAGTCCACAGTCTTCTCCATAGGGCCAGTGGTTTGAACCGGGCGAAATCATCAATTGGGTGACAACCAAGGTCCAATATTAAAGGTTTAACGGGGCTTGAACTGGGGAGACCCGTAAGGTTCTTCAAAAATTTGTTTTGCACCTTGACCAAAGAGGATAGGTCCGCTAAACCCCAGAGTTCCGCGCCATAAAGGATCGCCGAGGTAATCCTGGAGTTATAAATCTTTATTGCTGGACCTATCCTTTTGGTCTGTGACAATCTCTGTTCTTTCACCAAACACCCTGAAAGCTGAGCAAACATGAGAGATAGAATGTCAATTTGTGGCTTCCAACTCAGTTTGCTTTCTAGGACGATCCCCAAGTAGGTCATAACGTTTGTATGTTCTAGCTTTTCATTGTTCATCGTAACATGACCTGCCACACGTCTTCCTTTATTAAAAACCATATACTTGGTTTTAGAGACATTTACTTGCAGATCATGGTCGAGACAGAAGGTGTCAAACTTGTTCAAGGCCGCCTGTAACCCCATCTGTGTCTGAGACAGTAAAAGGGTGTTGTAGGTGAACATGAGCAACGGGAGCTTGTTACCACCCAGGGAAGGGGCGTCGGTAGAGATGGATGAAAAGTACTGCACAACCCTATTTATAAATAGCAAAAAAAGAGTTGGCGCTAGGACGCACCATTGCCTGACACCCCGTGATACTTTAAATCTGTCTGTGACCTGTCCTTGGTTCCCCCATCGGACTTGGGCAAAGTTATCTTCATGCATCCTAATCACAATATTCAAGAGATCAGCAGGCATCCCTAGCCCATCTAGGACCCCCCATAGTTTAGTCCTAGGAACAAGATCAAATGCTGATCTAAGGTCGACAAAGGCGGCATATAATGTGCCGCCACCTAAATAGACCATTTTCCAAACGATCAGTTGGAACATGAGGACCTGATCGATAGTGCTGATATGGGATCTAAACCCAGACTGTAGGGGCGATAGAATGTCCTCTTGCTCAATCCATGACTGAATTCTTGCCAGAATCATCCTGGCAATGATTTTTGGATCAAGTCAATTAGACTAATCTGGCGATAATTCCCTGGGCTCGAGCGATCACCCTTCTTATAGATGGGCAATATCTCGGCACCTCTCCATGATTCGGGAAAAGCCACCCCCTTTGCTATGGCGGTAGCCAGGAAGGCGTTATAGGGTACCCAGTTACTCTGATCAAACTTGAAAAGATCTGCCGGGACACAATCAATACCCGGGGCCTTTCCACTGGGTATCTTTCTTAAAGCCGTCTCAACTTCTCTACAATCAAACGAAAAGTTTTGGGTAGTAGACATATCCCGAGAGATTAGAGGGATTGACTCAACATTCAAATCAGTACCAGAGAACTGGTACTCAAAATGTTCCACCCATATCTCAGGAAGAACATGATTAGAAGGTACCAGCGAGTTTGGGGACTTACCCCACTTCACAATATGCCAGAACTTGGTCAAATTTTTAAGTTTACTGGCAACTAAAAGGTCTTGCCAATGGCCATTGTCCCATTCTTGTTTGGCCATGGTTTTGGCCTTATGGTAATTGCACCTAGCTGTTCTAATGTTGGCCATATTTTTAGATTTTATAGCGGATTTCAATTTGCCATAGGTCTCTCGGCACAATTTGTTGTACCAGTGATTGCGCTTTGGTTGAGTTTGTTTCTTGGGTTTACTGGGTTTGGAGAAATAGGTTTTTAGGCCCAGGAATAGAGTTTCATGAATTTGAGTGGTCTCCCTATTAACAGCTTCTTGAGATGGAACATCCACTTCCATCGTAAGTGAATCCCGGCAGTGTTCAAAGGCTCAAAACAACAGTTCAAATCCCCCGCAATTATTACATTAATGCCAGGGTTGATAGTTTCCAGAAAGCCATCTAGCTGTAAAAAGGTATTAGTGCCGCGCCCTCCTGGTTGACCTCTATTATAAACATTAATAATCATAATGTCAGGACTATCATGGAGGTGCAGCAGTAATTTTAAGAGATCGGGGCTGTCTACAACCAGTTCAGATGGTCGGCATTTAAGGGTTTGCTTAATCCAGATACTAAGACCACCCGAGGGTCTGCCCTTTGACCCTCTGGTGGCTGCTTTATAAAAGTTGATAACGCCAAGTGAATAAACCGGGTCCACTGCCCACGTTTCCTGGAAAACTAGGACATCATATTTGTCCACCCATGTAGACGACTCATCTATTAAGGTTTTACTCCTTAGGCCAGCTATATTCCAAGAGACCAAGGAGAAAGAATAATGATCACTATCAACATCAGGCATTTGATCCTAGGACAAAACCTGAGGGGCAGTATGATTTTCGGTCTCGCCGGGAACTGAACACTCTAGCTCGCCGAAGCAACGTTCCAAGCACATATGATTAACCTTGTCTAGTCTAGCCTCACTAACGTAAGGAACTACCACTGGATCAACGGGCAAAGGGCAGGGATAATTTCTACACTATGAACTCTCTGAGGAATCGAGGTCTAACGGGGGAAAATGTGAATCACTACGGGGCACAGGGGATGGAAAAGTTGTGGTATTTAACCGCTCGCCACCTGTTCCTATGGAACCCCCCAACGAACGACCACAGGATACTTTCCCCGTCTTGGTAATACTACAATGCCCATTTTTATTTGTACAAGCAAAACCTATATTGTTGTAAGCCAGTCAATGCAACCCTTCCATGCTGCTCAGTGGTCCGAAATGATTATACAAAGGGAGATTGAAGTCCAGTCTAGGTGGACCTTGTTGGCCTTTATAAACCCTTTCCCACCTAACTGGCTGGGCATGATGTATGCCACTGGGGGTGATAGAATAGAAATACCACAAGTCAAGACTAAGTATTCCTCTGGAACTCTGAGTATTAGGGTGGCAACATATGTGCCTCACTACTCTGGGGTCCTTAAAATTGATAATAATACAATCACCCTCCACATCCTTGGGTTTAGTGCCTAACCAGCTCACCCTTCGTACAAACAGGATTTCAGCGCGCAGGTTGGGAGGGAGAGGCCTGTTGCCATTGAGCCAGTGTATGACCTTATTCTTAAGCTCTCTATGGGACTCTGACTTGTCATGTGGGATCCCTGGGACGCCTGCCAGGATTACCGTATATGGTGATGACTCGGGGGGTAAATTGATACATGGGAATTTGGAGAGCGAGCCAACACTCTGGGGGGCAGTAATCCCTCTTGTACTGGGGTCGGAGTTAGAGTCAATTATTGCCAACTTATTCCTACCAACTCTGATTTGATTGGGGGCATCTTCCCTAACGGGATCCAAAGCAGATGTATTTGCAGGCACTATGGATGCAGAAAGTGTAGGACAATTAAGGGATTTACTAGACAGTGTAGAGTGATTGGTGCCATTCGAATCAATCTTTTCTTGTGTGACATTATCAAGAGGTGGTGTAATCTAGGGTTTTTTCCAAGATGGCCGTATTGGCAAGCACAATGTTTTCCAGTTTCCCTAAATTAGTACTGAGTTGCTTAACTCTCTCTAGTATTGGTAACAAAAGAGATTTTAACAGTTGTTCAAGAGTATCCAAAAAGCCATTAGGGGATAGGTTAACACAGAACTGGCAGGGTAAAGTCTTGGTAAACATAGGGCTGGGTTTAACTGGGGGTGTGTTACAGTGAACTGGGGGGTGGGTTAACTTAGGAGGAATGTAGGGTTTAGACACTTTAGCTCATCTGCCCTTGTTAGTCCTACCAACACGTTTTCTTTTTCCAACTTTAGACTGGATCGTACTCCCCTTTTCCATGATGACATCCGGTGGTATTTCCACAGGGGCACTGGAGGAATGGTACTAAGTTCCACAAAGGGAGGTCTGTTCTCTAGGATGGATATACTATCAGGGGTAGAAACCAGGATGCTGAGGTTGGTTATATCCGGCCCCACGATCTCGGTACTTAGTGCTAGGTCGAAATCGGTACGAGTTGGCAAGCACTCAGGGGAAGCAACAGACATTATTTTACCCAAAGATGATCTCTTTGCCGTTAGGTCCAGAGACAATCTTTTTTCAGTAAGGATAATTTCGTGTTCGAGAACACGAACTGCTCTGGAAATAAAGTGATCTAGAGTCCCAGAAACTGTACCCCCTGCGCTATCCTGTGCGATCTTTCTCCCAGACCTTAAAGAAGATGCCATTATTCAACGCGGCGTGTATATAATGTGAAATAGCTGCAACCACGTCAATATCAACAACGAATGTGCATTAGTCGCTCAATATATGGCAAGGAATATCACATACACATGTGGGAGACAAAGTATCGTAACAAAGCACCACGAGCTTGGTAACAGTTTCGTAGTGCAATATCAGGGGCAATGATAATGTCTTACGTCCAAGATTTCCAACCAGGATCGCCGAATGAAGGGGGGTGGCCCAGCCCGGCCTCTTCTGGCCCCTGACGGCCACAGACGGCCCGCCCTTTGCCCGGGCTTTGCCCGGCGCCACCCGCGCGCGATCCCGTGACGCGGGGGCTCTCCTCTGGTTAAATGCGCCTCCGGGCGCGGAAGAGGCGTGTGCGGCTTCCTGCCGCAAAGAATGGTGGGAAATGTAGTCCTCCCCTCACTGCAGCCGCGCCGAGATGCAGGGACGGCAGCGGCGGCAGGGGAGATAGACGGCAGGAGAATAGACCAGCAAAGTGTGGCAAGGTATGGCGACCTGCAACTTATTGGCACAACAAACGGAGCCCCCGCTCCACCAGGGCTCTCCTCTGGTTAAATGCGCCTCCGGGTGCAGAAGAGGCGTGTGCGGCTTCCTGTCACAAAGGATGGTGGGAAATGTAGCCCTCCCCTCACTGCGGCCGCGCCGAGATGCAGGGACGGCAGCGGCGGCAGGGGAGATAGGCGGCAGGAGAATAGACGAGCAAAGTGTGACAAGGTATGGCAACCTGCAACTTATTGGCACAACAAACGGAGCCCCCGCTCCACCGGCGCTCTCCTCTGCTTAAATGTGCCTCCGGGCGCGGAAGAGGCGTGTGCGGCTTCCTGCCGCAAAGGATGGTGGGAAATGTAGTCCTCCCCTCACTGCGGCCGCGCCGAGATGCAGGGACGGCAGCGGCGGCAGGGGAGATAGGCGGCAGGAGAATAGACGAGCAAAGTGTGACAAGGTATGGCGACCTGCAACTTATTGGCAAAACAAACGGAGCCCCCGCTCCACCGGCGCTCTCCTCTGCTTAAATGTGCCTCCGGGCGCGGAAGAGGCGTGTGCGGCTTCCTGCCGCAAAGGATGGTGGGAAATGTAGTCCTCCCCTCACTGCGGCCGCGCCGAGATGCAGGGACGGCAGCGGCGGCAGGGGAGATAGGCGGCAGGAGAATAAACCAGCAAAGTGTGGCAAGGTATGGCGACCTACAACTTATTGGCACAACAAATGGAGCCCCCCATTGCATCAGTGTCAGGGATCCAGGGAGTGAGAGATGTGTGGTACATGTCATAATAATATCAGTGTGAGGGATCCAGGGAGTGAGAGATGCAGGGCAGATGTGATACTATCAGTGTGAGGGTCCAAAGAGATTGCGATGTGAGGAAGATGTGATAACTCAGTGTGAGGAATCCGATGGGAAGAGAGGCAGAGCAGATGTGATAATGTTAGTGTGGGAGATCCAGAAATAAATATAGCATACGCCAGAAATTCACTTTTGAGCTTGACTGTAAAACCTAGAAGTATCCAGGCCTCGAAAGTAGTACAATTGCAGGACTATGAGGGCTGTCCGCCTGTGTGGGGCAGCGTTACAGCAGCATACAAAGCAGCAGGAAAGAAGATTGGGAAAAGTTGATCCTGAGACAATTTGTGGAGGGCCAGGCATACTAACTGGGGAAAGTATAAATCTGCTATGTCCAACTGTGACCTGCCCTCTAGTGGGTCAGCACCCAAATATTAGTGGAGAGAATCTTCCAAATGATCGTACTGGGGCCTTTCATTCATCCCTCACTGATTATTTTAAATCATCAAAGAAGATCAAGGATAGTAAAATTGTCCCCGGGATTCAAACAAAATGAACAGAGGTACAACACCAATAGAACTAAGCTGTGTAAAATCAGTTCTAACAACACCTATTTTCCAACAACATTTTGGGGGAGTCTCCACAAAAAAATATACAGGTGTTGGAACACGCCTACAAAAGCCATCTAAAGTAAGCAACGCAGCCTCTACTCAGGTACCGGGCTATCACCCTTTGGTCGTAAAAGCCCAGGTTTATGCTCCCTGTACCTCAGCTGTAACATTTAAGTCTAGAAATATCGACAGTAGGACCAGGAATTGGACAATGGCTGTAGGAGAGTAGGGTCTGCTATCCTATGGTCACCCCAAATTTTTGCTTTTTGCTTCACTGGTTTTTGACATATTGAGGCTGTGGGCCTGCCAATCAGACCCCCAGCCTGCTGTTCTCTCTACTAAATTAAAACTATGCACCCTAGGTGCATAACCAATTAAAAGTGGATCACCCTGTCAGCCCCTGTACCAGTGTACACTAGGTACCCAGGGCATTGGTGTACCCAAGGCCTGCCAAGGGCCGCAGCATGTATTATGCCACCCCAGGCTTGGCCTAACAATTTGACACAACTGGCTGATCACTCAGCTGGGGTAAGTTGGTGTAATCACCTCTTACTTAGGTGTAGTATACCTATACCTAACCTTAAATGGGACACCTGGTAACCTATAAGTCACTCCTATGGCAGGCCTTAACAATCCTGAAGGCAGAGTGCTTGGTTCCATGTGAGATGGTGCTCTGGCATGAGCTGAGCCTGTCTGCAGTGGTCGGAACAGCTTCCTTCTACTGTTTCCAGATATCGTCATACCATATACTCTTTAGTGCATTATGAACCTCGCGGTTAAATGCTATCTTTGGTTTGGCTTTATCAAAACATGTCGAGTAAGGTGTCATACGAATTGGAATACTAACCCCTCGCCAATTCTGGCGACGGGGTTAGCATTCCACCCTTCTAGAGGGACACGACATGTACAGTACCTGAAACCCGGGTAAAATCAGACATAGCCTCAGCTCCACAAAATGGATGCTGCCACCACAGACACAAGTCTGCCCTCCTGCTGCTGGGAGTCCTTCCAGCTTGGGAGGTGTGGACAAAGGGTTTCCTGCCAGGGGAGGTGCATGCACCACCCCAGACAGGATTTTGTGTATTGGTCAGGTAGGGCTTGAAAGAAACCAGACATGCCTGTGGCTCACAAGGAGCCTCGGTGCATATGCCAGTTCAAACCGGTCCTGGGGCACACCAGTCCCGGGCCTGGGGCGAGCTGGACAAAGGATTGGGGGTGTAACCACCCCCCTTCCTGGTCCCACCCATAGGGAGGGACCTAGCAGGTAGTCCGGCCCCTAGAATCCGCTTAAAGGTAGGAGCTGTGTCCTAAGACTTCAGACATCCTGGAATCAACTTAAAACTAAGAAGAAGACGGGAACTTCGACGCTCTGCTGCACAGAGGACTGAAGCCAATCTCCCCTGTGGTCAGGGAGTGACCACCTTGCTAACGCAAGCACCATCCAGCGAATCAACGTCTGCTTTGCCGCCGCCTCCCGCCGGAGCCCGAGCCCAGAGACTGACAAGACCTGGACCTCCAGACCTCTCACCGCCCGATCCACAGTCCCTGAAAAGAGGAGACCCGTGGAGGCACCGAGACACGTGGAGCCAGCCATCTTGGAACGACTACGACAAGCTGACAAGTGCAACAACCGAGGCTCCCTCCAAGTTGTGCTTTGGGTCCTGAGAAGCCCAACCCTCGAGCAGCATCTGCACCAAAGGTGAGCCCTCCAGCATCGCCACGATCTGCGTGGGGCCCTTCTGCATTTTGCCACTTGACGCGCCTAACCGGTTGCTGGCCCGCTGGCGAGTGGCCATCTTGGCAATGAAATCTACAACAAACACCGCTGGTCTGGTTGCTCCAGACTGGCCCTTGCTCCCCTCCAAAGGAGCAGTTCCTCTGACCTTGCTGGTCAGAACCATCAGCTTAAACTCCTTGCCCACAACAATTGCTTTTGCCAAGGCTTGTTTGCTTCGATCAAGTCGCCGACACCGCCGACAGCGAGAGCCGGCGTCGGACAGCTCGTGACTCGACTCCTGGACGTCGTCGACCTTCAGGGACCACGTGGCTGCAGAGTCAAGCTACACCTTCCTTCCTGTTTGCACCCGACATCGCCTGGTACCCACCTGGTGCCACGCTGGTCACTGGCTAGTGACTGTGAACACTGTCCCCTCTGCTTACAGGTCTTCAACATCTCCAATCCACTCTTGGATCCACTGCATCTCTTCCCGACCGACCGCCTGCAGCACTTTTGTCTACAGGCCCCACGGAACCGATAGAAGAAACCCGACGCACTTCGAGGCCTATGCACCCGCTTCCTGTGGGTGAGGTAAAGCTGGCACTCCTGTGCCCAAGTGTAGTATTACATCTCTAGTGCTTGTGTTCCAAATCTTAAGTTCCTAGGTCATCCGGAAGATTCCTTTTGCAGTAACTTTGTACTTTTTACGCACCCATTGAAACCTATGGGAGCACGCGTGTGACTATTTGCTCTGCACACGCCACCCGTGGACCTCCTGGTCACTAACTGACGTTAGCTCCTTGTAGGCCCAGTGATTCTAGAGGCCCTAGGCCTTTTCCCTTTTCTGTTCGTGGTACTTATACCACCATTTTAGTATATGGTTTGAGTGGCCACCAGGGCCTATCCATATAAAGTGCAACTTCTGTGTATTCTGTGATAATCTTGTTTGACGATTTGTGCTTCTGTGCTCATAAAGAGACTAGGGGTTACTTTGAGAAATAAATACATATATATTTTGAATATATATCTGTGTGGTGTCCTTTCATTGGTATAAAAGGGGGTTGCTATTGGTAAAACAGCTTGCTTAACACGCTTCACGAGTTTAGCCTCAAAGACTGCTTAGCCTACGCTACCACTAGGGCAGCTAGTCCAAAAAGGTTGACTTACAACCACACCATAAGGGTTGCTTGGCATGGTACAAGGTGGTCACTAGAACTAGTGAACAGCATATACCAGGCCAACTTCTCACATTGGTGAGCAGCGGTTGGATTTGAGCTTGCTGTGTTTTACCATTGTAATCTCTTGGTTACCAATTGAAAGATCACATAGGTACCTGTAGGTACATATAAAACAAGATTAAATATACTTAAGTTCTACTGAACTTAGTTGTTGTAGAGCAAAGGGAGTAGCACACCCTGACTACAACTACTAGATAGGTTTAGTAGGTAAACCCAAGTGTAGGTAGATTGCAACACATCCACCCACACTTAAGAGCAATGGCTGGGGCAGAGGGGTCCACTGTACCCATCTCTGTTGAGAGTGACCCCCCGAGGGCACCATCCATCTTTGCTACCCTTAATCAGAATGAGCTCAGGCAGTTGTCAACTCTTAGAGGCCTTAAACAGCCCAAGAACCCTACCCCTGCTGTGCTCAGAGCACTCTTGCAAGATGATGAGAATCAAAGAGAGCTCAAGAGAGCTTCCCAGTTAGCCCCCTTAGGGACAGGAACAGGAGGCCCCCCTTCTGAAGATGCCACTGAGGTACCCCTTTCCAATAGCCATCCCTTAGATGAAAACCATACTACAGAGGAGGAAAGTGAGGGGGATACAGACAGTGGTGAGGAAGAAGGGAGAACTAGCCCAGTGCCAAGTGTTATACTTGGCCCAGCTAAACCAAGGCTATTGGGGACTGACAGTGGGTTCACCCCACTGGATCTCCCCAGTGGACTTAACACAGGGCTTGGAAGGCAAAGGAATCGCTCAGGTGACTCCAATGCTTCCCATGGCTCTAGAGGCTCTCAAGGTCACTCCAGGAGAAGGATGACCACCCCTCAGAGGAGGGAACATGAGGCCAAGATGCAAGAAGCCCAGCTGAGGATCAGGAAGCAGGAGCTAGAAGTAGCCCTGATGGAAGAGAAACTGAGCAAGGCTAGACAGCATAAAGAGAGTGGGTCTATACCCACTGGTGGCAGCATTGTCCCTAAGGACAAAGATAGGGTTTTCGATAATAGAAACCTGTCTAAGGTTGTGCCCCCCTACAAAAGTGGGGATGACATCCACAAGTGGATAACTGCTCTTGAGAGAGCCTGCAAAGTACAGCAGGTTCCTGAAGACCAGTGGGCAGCAATCCTCTGGCTCTCCTTTGAGGGAAGAGGCAGAGACAGACTCCTCACTGTTAGAGAAGAGGATGTCAGAAACTACAGAGTCCTGAAGAGTGTTCTAGTTGATGGGTTAGGCTTAACCACTGAGCAGTACAGGTTAATGTTCAGAGACACCCAAAAGACACAGACTCAGGACTGGTCTGAATACATTGAATGTGCCACTAAGGCTTTGGAGGGTTGGTTGCTGGAAAGTAAGGTATCTGATTTTATAGGATTGTATAATTTGATGATGAGAGAACAGATTTTAAATAACTGTCAAAACCAGCAACTGCATCAACACTTGGTTGACTCTGATCTGACCTCTCCCCAAGAATTGGGAAAGAAGGCAGACAAATGGGTCAGAACCAGGGTTAAGCAAAAGAACCAGAACCAGGGCCAAGGGGGTGATCAGAAGAAAACAGACCAAAAGGGTGGAGATCAGAAATCTAAAGACCAGAAGTCTTCAACAGGGCCCCAAACTACTGCTAAGGAGGGTGGGTCCCAACAACAGTCCAAAAAGAAGAAAGAAGGTCAAAAGAAACCCTGGTGCAATCATTGCAAAAATACAACTCACTGGACTAGTGATTGCAAAAAGGGTGGAGCCCCCAACACTGTTGCCCCTAAGGCACCTGCTCCCAGTACTACTGTTAGCAGTGTTGGTCCCCAGACAAAGGGTGTAGTGGGAATCACTATGGGAACTGAAGGAGATTCTGACTTAGACAGAACCCTGACACAGGCAGTCTTGATCTGTGATGGGGACATTGATTTGTCCCTGACTGTGAGCCCCAGTAACCTGGGCAAGTACAGACAGACTCCTTTAATTAATGACAAAGTGGCTCAAGCCTACAGGGACACATGTGCCAGTGTCACTATGGTGACACCAGGCTTTGTGGACCCTGGACAGTACATACCAGGTGAGAACTACCTGGTGACCAATGCCAGCAATGCCACTACTTCACATAGTGTGGGAGTTGTTAACTTCTCATGGGGAGGGGTAACTGGCCTCAAAAGGGTTGTGGTTAGTGCAGACCTCCCAGTAGAATGTTTGTTGGGCAATGACCTAGAGAGTTCTCTATGGTCAGAAGTGGAGTACAGGACTCATGCAGAGATGTTAGGTATATCATCACATGTCCTTGCTGTGACCAGGTCACAGGCCAAAAAGTGCCTCACTGAAACACAGGTCTTGGATCCTGGAACAATGGACCAAGCACCTACCAAGAAGAAGAACAGGAGGGTCAAGGCTGTGCCGTCCCCCCTGCCTCAGAGTGATGATCAGCCTTCCCAGGAAGCTGATCTAGAGGACCCTGAAGGAACTGTCCCTGAAGAGCTTGAACCTGACCAGGTTGAGTTTCTGGGGACAGGGGGACCTTCAAGGGCTGACTTGAGGCAGGCTCAGTTATCCTGTCCCTCTCTTGAACCCCTCAGACAGCTGGCTGCTGCTGAGGCTGCTGGGAATGCTCAAGGTACCCATAAAGTGTATTGGGATGAAGGGCTCCTTTATTCAGAGGCTAGAGACCCCAAGCCTGGTGCAACCAGGAGGTTGGTTATACCTCTGCAATTTAGGGGCTTCCTTCTTACCTTGGCCCATGATATTCCTTTAGCAGGACACCTAGGCCAGAACAAGACCTGGGACAGACTTGTCCCTCACTTTCACTGGCCTCATATGAATGAAGATACAAAGGAGTTTTGTCGCTCCTGTGTTACCTGCCAAGCCAGTGGCAAATCAGGTGGCACAACAAGGGCCCCCCTGATACCACTACCTGTGGTGGGGGTTCCCTTTGAAAGAGTGGGAATAGACATAGTGGGTCCCATGGATCCTCCCACTGCATCTGGGCACAGATTTATACTGGTGGTAGGGGATCATGCCACCAGGTATCCAGAGGCAATTCCCCTTAGGACCACTACAGCTCCTGTTGTGGCCAGGGCCCTGCTGGGAGTATTCTCCAGAGTGGGGTTTCCTAAGGAGGTAGTATCTGACAGAGGTACCAACTTTATGTCAGGATACTTAACAGCTATGTGGAAGGAATGTGGTGTCAACTACAAGTTCACCACCCCTTATCACCCACAATGCAATGGGCTTGTTGAGAGATTCAACAAGACCCTAAAGGGTATGATCAAAGGATTACCTGAAAAGCTCAGGCGAAGATGGGACATCCTTCTACCCTGCCTTCTGTTTGCTTACAGAGAGGTCCCACAAAAAGGAGTTGGCTACAGCCCCTTTGAATTGTTGTTTGGGCACCCTGTGAGAGGCCCACTGTGTTTGGTGAAGGAAGGCTGGGAGTTACCTCTCAAAAAGCCTAAGCTAGACATAGTGGACTATGTACTTGGTCTCCGCTCCAGGATGGCTGAGTATATGGAGAAGGCATCCAAAAACCTTGAGGCAAGCCAGGCCTTACAGAAAGCTTGGCATGACCAAAAGGCTGTCTTGGTTGAGTTTCAGCCAGGACAGAAGGTATGGGTGTTGGAGCCAGTGGCCCCAGCAGCACTCCAAGACAAATGGTCTGGACCCCATACAATCCTGGAAAAGAAGGGAGAGGTCACCTACTTGGTCGACCTAGGAACTCCCAGGAGTCCCCACAGGGTACTCCATGTTAACAGGCTTAAAGCATATGTTGACAGGGCAGACATGGGCTTGCTCATGGCTACAGATGAGGGACAGGAGGAAGAGAGTGACCCTCTCCCAGACCTGTTGTCTCAGATCCCTGAAGATGGCTCAGTTGAAGGAGTGACCCTTGGAGGCAACCTCACTGCCCATCAGCAGACTGAATGTAGACAGGTTCTACAATCATTTTCACATATGTTTTCCTTGATACCTAGTCAAACTGACTGGTGTACCCATGTGGTGGACACTGGTGACAGTCTGCCTGTAAAGAACAAACTTTACAGACAACCTGACCACGTCAGGGACTGTATAAAGGCTGAGGTACATAAAATGCTGGAATTAGGTGTCATTGAACCCTCAGAGAGCCCCTGGGCTAGCCCAGTGGTTCTGGTCCCCAAACCTCACACCAAAGATGGCAAGAGAGAGATGAGGTTCTGTGTGGATTACAGAGGACTCAATGCTGTCACCAGGACAGATGCACACCCTATTCCAAGGGCAGATGAGCTCATAGACAAACTAGCTTCTGCAAAGTTTTTGAGCACATTTGACTTAACAGCTGGCTATTGGCAAATCAGATTAGCTGAGGAGTCTAAGGCCAAAACAGCATTCTCAACCCCAGGTGGGCACTACCAGTTTGTGGTGATGCCCTTTGGTCTGAAGAATGCACCTGCCACCTTCCAAAGGCTGGTGAACCAAGTCCTTACTGGGTTGGATGACTTTTGCGCAGCATATCTTGATGACATTGCTGTCTTTAGCTCCACCTGGGAGGATCACCTGATCCACCTGAAGAAGGCTCTTGAGGCTCTGCAAAGGGCAGGCCTCACTATCAAGGCTACAAAGTGCCAGATAGGGCAGAGTAAGGTTGTATATTTGGGCCACCTTGTAGGTGGAGGCCAAGTTCAACCACTGGAGAGTAAGATACAATCCATCAAGGACTGGTCCCCTCCAACCACCCAGACTCAAGTTCGAGCTTTCTTGGGCTTGACTGGGTACTACAGGAAGTTTGTTAAGAACTATGGGTCCATTGTGACTCCTCTTAATGATCTGACATCCAAGAAGATGCCCAAAAAGGTTCAGTGGACAGTAAGCTGTCAAAAGGCATTTGATGACCTGAAGGAGGCCATGTGCTCTGCACCTATCCTGAAAAGTCCTGACTACTCCAAAGAGTTTATTGTCCAAACAGATGCTTCTGAGTTGGGTGTGGGAGCTGTGCTGTCACAACTTAATGTAGATGGTCAAGACCAACCCATTGCTTTTATTAGCAGAAGGTTGACCCCCAGAGAGAAGAATTGGTCAGCTATTGAGAGGGAGGCCTTTGCTGTGGTGTGGGCCCTGAAGAAGCTGAGGCCATACTTGTTTGGCACTCACTTCAAGATTCAGACCGACCATAAGCCCCTCTTGTGGCTAAATCAGATGAAGGGTGAAAACCCCAAACTGCTTAGGTGGTCCATTTCCCTACAGGGGATGGACTTTACAGTGGAGCACCGGCCAGGTACTGACCATGGGAATGCAGATGGTCTCTCCAGGTACTTCCACTTAGGACATGAAGACGAGACTGGTCAAGGCTAGTTTAATGTCCCAGCGTTTGGGGGGGGGTTGTGTAGGAGAGTAGGGTCTGCTATCCTATGGTCACCCCAAATTTTTGCTTTTTGCTTCACTGGTTTTTGACATATTGAGGCTGTGGGCCTGCCAATCAGACCCCCACCCTGCTGTTCTCTCTACTAAATTAAAACTATGCACCCTAGGTGCATAACCAATTGGAAGTGGATCACCCTGTCAGCCCCTGTACCAGTGTACACTAGGTACCCAGGGCATTGGTGTACCCAAGGCCTGCCAAGGGCTGCAGCATGTATTATGCCACCCCAGGCTTGGCCTAACAATTTGACACAACTGGCTGATCACTCAGCTGGGGTAAGTTGGTGTAATCACCTCTTACTTAGGTGTAGTATACCTATACCTAACCTTAAATGGGACACCTGGTAACCTATAAGTCACTCCTATGGCAGGCCTTAACAATCCTGAAGGCAGAGTGCTTGGTTCCATGTGAGATGGTGCTCTGGCATGAGCTGAGCCTGTCTGCAGTGGTCGGAACAGCTTCCTTCTACTGTTTCCAGATATCGTCATACCATATACTCTTAAGTGCATTATGAACCTCGCGGTTAAATGCTATCTTTGGTTTGGCTTTATCAAAACATGTCGAGTAAGGTGTCATACGAATTGGAATACTAACCCCTCGCCAATTCTGGCGACGGGGTTAGCATTCTACCCTTCTAGAGGGACACGACATGTACAGTACCTGAAACCCGGGTAAAATCAGACATAGCCTCAGCTCCACAAAATGGATGCTGCCACCACAGACACAAGTCTGCCCTCCTGCTGCTGGGAGTCCTTCCAGCTTGGGAGGTGTGGACAAAGGGTTTCCTGCCAGGGGAGGTGCATGCACCACCCCAGACAGGATTTTGTGTATTGGTCAGGTAGGGCTTGAAAGAAACCAGACATGCCTGTGGCTCACAAGGAGCCTCGGTGCATATGCCAGTTCAAACCGGTCCTGGGGCACACCAGTCCCGGGCCTGGGGCGAGCTGGACAAAGGATTGGGGGTGTAACCACCCCCCTTCCTGGTCCCACCCATAGGGAGGGACCTAGCAGGTAGTCCGGCCCCTAGAATCCGCTTAAAGGTAGGGGCTGTGTCCTAAGACTTCAGACATCCTGGAATCAACTTAAAACTAAGAAGAAGACGGGAACTTCGACGCTCTGCTGCACAGAGGACTGAAGCCAATCTCGACTGTGGTCAGGGAGTGACCACCTTGCTAACGCAAGCACCATCCAGCGAATCAACGTCTGCTTTGCCGCCGCCTCCCGCCGGAGCCCGAGCCCAGAGACTGACAAGACCTGGACCTCCAGACCTCTCACCGCCCGATCCACAGTCCCTGAAAAGAGGAGACCCGTGGAGGCACCGAGACACGTGGAGCCAGCCATCTTGGAACGACTATGACAAGCTGACAAGTGCAACAACCGAGGCTCCCTCCAAGTTGTGCTTTGGGTCCTGAGAAGCCCAACCCTCGAGCAGCATCTGCACCAAAGGTGAGCCCTCCAGCATCTCCACGATCTGCGTGGGGCCCTTCTGCATTTTGCCACTCGACGCGCCTAACCGGTTGCTGGCCCGCTGGCGAGTGGCCATCTTGGCGACGAAATCTACGACAAACACCGCTGGTCTGGTTGCTCCATACTGGCCCTTGCTCCCCTCCAAAGGAGCAGTTCCTCTGACCTTGCTGGTCAGAACCATCAGCTTAAACTCCTTGCCCACAACAATTGCTTTTGCCAAGGCTTGTTTGCTTCGATCAAGTCGCCGACACCGCCGACAGCGAGAGCCGGCGTGGGACAGCTCGTGACTTGACTCCTGGACGTCGTCGACCTTCAGGGACCACGTGGCTGCAGAGTCAAGCTACACCTTCCTTCCTGTTTGCACCCGACATCGCCTGGTACCCACCTGGTGCCACGCTGGTCACTGGCTAGTGACTGTGAACACTGTCCCCTCTGCTTACAGGTCTTCAACATCTCCAATCCACTCTTGGATCCACTGCATCTCTTCCCGACCGACCGCCTGCAGCACTTTTGTCTACAGGCCCCACGGAACCGATAGAAGAAACCCGACGCACTTCGAGGCCTATGCACCCGCTTCCTGTGGGTGAGGTAAAGCTGGCACTCCTGTGCCCAAGTGTAGTATTACATCTCTAGTGCTTGTGTTCCAAATCTTAAGTTCCTAGGTCATCCGGAAGATTCCTTTTGCAGTAACTTTGTACTTTTTACGCACCCTTTGAAACCTATGGGAGCACGCGTGTGACTATTTGCTCTGCACACGCCACCTGTGGACCTCCTGGTCACTAACTGACGTTAGCTCCTTGTAGGCCCAGCGATTCTAGAGGCCCTAGGCCTTTTCCCTTTTCTGTTCGTGGTACTTATACCACCATTTTAGTATATGGTTTGAGTGGCCACCAGGGCCTATCCATATAAAGTGCAACTTCTGTGTATTCTGTGATAATCTTGTTTGACGATTTGTGCTCCTGTGCTCATAAAGAGACTAGGGGTTACTTTGAGAAATAAATACATATATATTTTGAATATATATCTGTGTGGTGTCCTTTCATTGGTATAAAAGGGGGTTGCTATTGGTAAAACAGCTTGCTTAACACACTTCACGAGTTTAGCCTCAAAGACTGCTTAGCCTACGCTACCACTAGGGCAGCTAGTCCAAAAAGGTTGACTTACAACCACACCATAAGGGTTGCTTGGCATGGTACAAGGTGGTCACTAGAACTAGTGAACAGCATATACCAGGCCAACTTCTCACAATGGCAACCACTAATAATAGCAACAGATCAGTGAAAAGGTCAGCAAATGTTGATAATGAGGGAGCATTCTCAGATAGAGCGTAATTGGACTTAAGTCTGGTGATTAATACTACATCAGGCACTGAGACAACCACAGGTGATGATGTATTCCTGCCTTCCCTTACATTGTCACCAGGCAAATAAGTCTAATCCGATCATAATAGGGACCTAAACTGTCAAATTACACGACCGGAAGTGTCCTCAAGGCTGAAAAGTGGAATTAAAATAGATCCCTTCAGTCCGACACCTTCAACGGGAAGAACAAACCTTGACTTCAAACCTGCTCTGATCCCTGAGGTAATAGACCTTGAATGTGCTCATATGCCATACAAACCAGAGAACGCCGACTCTATGAATAACCCTTTAAATTCTGCTGATTTATCATTATTAGCTAAATATGACGAAACAAGGTACAAAGTTCCTCATATACAGAGAAGAGATCAGGGAGGAAGTGAAAGTGGGGAATTAACCATCCACTAGCTACCCGGAGGTAACCAAGGGAAGACCGGGGGAATTCCCTTGGTGGAACTAGAGCTCTCACACACCCAGCAAGCTAGTTGTCATGCTTCATCATATGAGCAATGCCCCTCGTCAAGTCGGCGCTGCAATCCTTGATGGTCTCCCGAAACCGGGGCTCTTTATCGGGGATCTTTTGTTCCTGCCGGTTGGTGCATGGGGGTGAGGGGCCTAGTGTGGGTAGATGTAGCAAGGAGTGAGATAAAAAGGGTCAGTTAGTCCTAGTCGATATTTTATTCAGAAGGTAAACTACCCTATTAAAAATTGGTGTAGAGTGGCTGTGTACTAGAGATAATGTATCTAGACATGTAGCTCTACTCTAGGGGATTAACATGTTTCATGCCTTGTGTGTCAGAAGGATCTGGGCAATTCTTCAGGATCAGAAACACTATCTACACTATGTGGTGGTGTGAACTCTACATACCACGTCTTTAGGTCCGTGACCTGTGGAGAAAATGTAGGATAATTAAAAAACTTCTCTTCTTACTGTCGACAAAGTGTAGTACTGATGTGACAAAATAAATTCAATGGTGTGATAACTATCAAAACCACCGTGCCAGAAGTAGCTCAAATGGGAACTCTATATGGTGAAGTTCCTCACAGGGCCGTGTGTGAAAATAGAAATGGGGGGGGGTAAAAAACAGCTGACTAGCTGGCATTAATACATGTAAAGCGCAAAGCCGGACTCACCTAGTAACGTTACTAGAAATGCTAGCAACAGTTCTGGCGGAAACTAAAAGGACACCAATGTCTTTTTCAAGCATTCCTGCTGCACGATCGCGCATGGAGCGCGATCGTGCAGCAGGAATGCTTTTTTTTAAAGGGCCTTTTGTGTTGGGGAGCGGCCCCTTGGGGGAAACATTTTATGGATGTGTCAGCTCCCATTGGGAGAGGCAGATCTATAAAAAAAAATTTAAACAAAAGACATTATGTGACCACTAGGCACAAGGGAATTACGTTTTTGGGGAACGGCCCCTTAGGCAAGGGAATCATTTATTGTGGCCATTTCTGCCCCCCTTGTTGGCAGATCGGCCTTGTTATTCTAGGCCCATCTGTCCCCAAGGGGGGCAGAAGCCATTAGACACCAGGGATTGTTTGTGTTGTTGTGAGTGGCACCTTGGGCAAGGGTCGCTCCCCTTGGGGGATCATTTATTTTGGCTGTTTCTACCCCCCTGTGGGGGCAGATCGGCCTTATGATTTTAGGCCCACCTACCACCTCTGCTTGGCTGGTGGATAGTGTGTGGACTAGTGCATTATTTGCATTTGTGATTGTGTAATGTGTTTTTTCTCCTTTTTATTCTAGTGCAAAGCTTTTGATTCTTGTTAGCGGTTTCGGCAGGGGTTGATCTGCAGTTTTGAGTAGTTGCATTTTTTTGGGTAAGAAAAATATTTTCGTTGTGTTTACTCAAATTGAATGATTTTTTTGTAAGTGGTGTCATAATAGCAGCATATTTAGTTAGTGTTTTGTGCATGAAATTCTTTATGATGTGTTTTGCGTTGTTTTCAGGAAAAAAACAAAAGGTGCACTCATTGTGAAGTCAATACACACGGATAATAATCTGTTCAAAGGGTACTTATTTTTATTCAAATTGATCTGCCGGTTATTATGCTGCTCCTGGAGATAACGTTGGACGGTGCAGCATTTACTGGATCTTCTATAGTCTCTTGATTACATTATATACCTGAGGTATTAGACTCTTCAATACATATTGTTACTGAGGCCAATTTTGCCGTTTAAGGTTCAAATCTACTTTAACTACTTGCTACTTCTACAGATCAGCTACACACAGATGATAAAGTTCCCTCTGGCAAAAAGTCGGGAACGAAACGCGTTGGCTGTGTGCCAGTTTTGAAAGATCAATTTGAATAAAAAGATGTACCCTTTGAACAGATTAACATCCATGTGTATTGACTTTACAAAGAGTGCACCTTCCATTCTTTTCCTGAAAACTTTGTGATTTCTGACACCTCCGGACGGCGGGTGTGGGGAGTGATTGCACCATTTTTTCAAATTTATTATACATGTGGTCTGGGTGTGCTTGACCTTGGTCTGCCATTTTTCCTTTTTCTATTAGCGTGTTTTCTGGTGTCTTATGTGTAATTTTCTTTTTTTTTTCTTTTTTAGTGAGATACTGTTGGTCCTTAATGTGTCTGTGCAGAGTAGGTGGTGGTGAGTCTAGCTGCTTCTGGCAAGTGAGTGTTATAGTTTTGGAGTATATAGGTCTTTGTGATAAAGCTACATTTTGTTTATTTCTTTTTTACAAAGGGTTTGTTGTTGTTGACTTGTTTGACAAATTACCTTTATTAGTGAGCATTATGGCTAGCCGTAGAATTACTGCTCAGCAGGTGGTTGGCATGCTTCTTGAATCTTCCTCTGAGCAGGATAATGAGACTGACAGTGCGTCTGAGGGAGAGGATGGAGGGGAAGATTCAGGCAGTGAGTTTTCTCTCCCCATGGAATCATCGGATGATGAAGTTACTCTCAGTGCAGATGAAGCTACTCTCAGTGCGGATGTATTGCCTGTTTTAGAGGAGGACACTGATGTGCCGATGGTGCAAGAGGCATCTGGATTGCAGCCTGGGGCTTTAAGGCTTCCAATTGGAAGTGCTGGACTCTGGGTTGATCCAAACATGATGGAGCCAGTGTTGCCTGCCTTTAGTGGTGATGCAGGGTGTAGAGTGGATTGTGAAACATTTTTACCTATACAGTTTTTTCAGTTGTTCATGGATGATGTATTTTTGGGTGAGATTGTTGAGCAGACTAATTTGTATGCTGAACAGTTTTTGAGGGACAACAGTGCCGGACTGAGACCCGCTCTAGAGATACCTGGTGGTCTCCCACAAATCTGGATGAGATGAAGAAGTTTTTGGGTTTGACTTCTTTGATGGGCTTGATGAGGAAGCCATCCCTGGCTTCATATTGGTCTACCAGTCCCTTGATGGCAACGGCCATATTTCCTGCAATCGGTATTTACTTTGGCTTCGGATGCTGCATTTTGTTGATGATGCTTTGGCGTTGCCACAAGATAACCCTGACTGTGACCGTCTTTTGAACAGTGTTTGGTCCGGTTTTTAGTCAGTACATTCCTTGCAAGAGGGCACGTTTTGGAATTAAGATGTATATGTTGTCTGAGAGTAGGACAGGATATGTCTATAATTTCAAGGTGTACACTGGTAGGGATTCAACTATTTACCCCCCTGGTTGTCTGTCCACTTTTGGAGTTTCAGATAAAATTATGTGGGATCTTGCTAGAGGACTATTTAATAGAGGCCACTATTTGTACCTTGATAACTTCTACACTGGTGTGCAATTGTTTAAGGAATTGTTCAAAGTGGACACTTTTGCTTGTGGCATAATACGCTCTAACCTTAAAGGTTACCCAAAAGAGATTGTTTGCAAAAAGCTTCAGAGGGGACAGTGCAGTGCCTTGCATAGTGAGGAACTGCTAACTGTGAAATTTGTGGACAGGAGGGATGTGTACATACTGACTACCATTCATGATGAGAGTACTTCACCTGTGACAGTTTGTGGTCAGGTTGCGGAAGTGCACAAACCTGTGTGCATTGTAGACTACAATAGGCAGATGGGTGGTGTTGATAGAGTAGATCAGAGGTTGGAACCGTATGCTGCTGTTCGTAAGACTTACATTTCGTATAAGAAGTTGGCCATCCATCTCTTCAATTTAGCAACCTCCAATGCTTTTGTTGTGTACAAGGAGTGTTCTCCTGCATCACAGATGACTTTTGTTCAGTTTCAGGAGTCTGTGATAGGAAGCCTTGTTGTTGTGTAACAGGCAAGTGTTCCTAGAGTTGGAGTGGTGGAGGATATGCCTAGATTGAAAGATCGCCAAATTCCTGATTTAATTCCTCCCACGCCCAAAAAAACCAATCCCTGTAAGAGATGTAGAGTCTGCTTAAGAAGAGGTGTGCGCAAGGAGAGTCGTATGCACTGTGCCGATTGTCCTTCTAAACCTGGGCTGTGTGTGCCCTCATGTTTCAGATTGTATCACGCTCAAAAGAGTTTTTGGGAGCAACCGTGAGTCTAATAGTGTACTGCCTGGTCTGTATGGTTTTATATAGTTGTTCAGTTTCACGTTAGGCATTAGAATGATGTCTTTAGTTACTGCTGTTGTTTTTGTAGTTATATTTTTGTATCTAGTTGCAAATGGTTTGTGTTTTCTTTTTTTTTTTTAAATGTATGACTGGCACTTGGCTGGCGGTGTGCGTGCACTGGCGCTTGGCTGGCGGTGAGTGGACTGGCGCTTGGCTGGAAATGAGTGGACTGGCGCTTGGCTGGAAATGAGTGGATTGGCACTTAGCTGGCAGT
Source organism: Triturus cristatus (assembly GCF_964204655.1). Taxonomy (NCBI): domain Eukaryota; kingdom Metazoa; phylum Chordata; class Amphibia; order Caudata; family Salamandridae; genus Triturus; species Triturus cristatus. The sequence continues at coordinate 34,726,434 of NC_140593.1, read as the reverse complement.
GTGCGTAGACTGACGCTTGGCTGGTGGTGTGTGTGGACTGGTGCTTGGCTGGCGGTGAGTGGACTGGCGCTTGGCTGGCAGTGTGCATGGATTGGCGCTTGGCTGGTGGTGTGTGTGGCTTGGTGCTTGGTTGGCGGTGTGCATGGACTGGCGCTTGGCTCGCGGTGTGTGAGTAGTGACTTGCTGCTGATGACTACACCCACTGCTAGTGAAACGCCACTCAACGCAATCCATGAGCTGGTGTGGTTGCTGGGTCAGGAATGTGGGCCAGTTAAAGTGATGGGGCCTTGACTGGCGCTGTCTGCTGATGTGAGTGTTGTAATGTTGTGGACCCGTGGCTGGCGGTGTGAATGGTTTTGTATGTGTCACACGTATGAAAGGTGTATGAATGGCCTGTAAAGAGGTTGGTACCTTGTTGTGGCTTTACAGCTCACGAGCTGTGAGTCAATGGTTCAGTTTCTCGTCCTTTCAATTATTAACAGTGCATTTATTTTTTGTGAAATCTCTGGTTAATACAATTGTACACACTGAACCATCACTCACCCTTGTGCCAAATCCAACCAGTATGTATGTGTGCTTGAGGAATAGGTGGTTGTGCAGAAATATTTGTCTTTTCTATCTTCCTCAAGCAGGGTGTATCTTGTCCCTTTTTGTGAATGTTGTAATGTGTTGGTTTTGTTCCTGGTGGTGTGAATGGTCTTCTGTGTATCACGTATGAAAGGTGTGTGAATGATCTGTAAAGCGGTTGGGGCCTTGACGTGGCTTTACAGCTCACGAGCTGCGAGTCACTGGCTCAGCTTTCTGTCCTTTTAATTATTGACAGTGCATTTCCTTTTTGTGAAATCTCTGGTTAATAAAATTTTATATACTGAACCATCACTCGCGCCAAATCCAACCAGTATGTGTGTGTGCTTGAGGATTAGATAGCTGTGCAGTAATCTTTGCTTTTTTGTCTCTCTGCCAAGGTGTACATTTCATCTAAGAAAAACCTACCAACTGTAGATATTGTTGTAAACTAAACACCCATGGGAGTGCATGGTGATGTCTTTCTTGTGGATCCCAACAAGTTATCTTATGCACAAAGTCCTGAAAACCTCAAAATGTTACTGTCACATTTTCCTTGCATTATAGTGCCAACATGTTTACCCTGCAGAAAGAAACAACAAATTTCCCACCCCCAGCATTTCTCCAAGTATCCCAATTGAAATGGAACCTCACTTGTATGGGTGGGCCAAGTACCCGTGGCAGGGAAGGACCCAAAACCTATTGAGGAGACATCAAAATTACCTATCACAAACCAACCTGGTTTTGCAAAGGGGGCGTCCCATGAGTTTCTGAAATTCAGACACCCTGGGGAGTCCAGCAAGGTATGGCTTGCATGGGCCCCCCAAAATTTCCCTACCAAGAATCCCCGGCAAACCTCAAATTTAGCTGGAAAAATCACTTTTTTCTCAAATTTCTGTTTGGGAAAATTCTGGAATCTGTGTGGATCCACAATCTTCCTCCCACCCAACGTTTCTCCCAGTGTCCCGATAACAATGGTACCTCACTTGTGTGGGTAGGAATAGTGACTGCAACAGAAATGGCCCAAATCGTACTGTGGAGACTTTAAAATTACCTATAACAAATCTAACTGGTTTTGGGGGGGCACCTGGGGTTTAGGCCACGGGCTTGGCGGCCATTTTGGAAACTACCAAATCCAAACATTTCTGAAAACTAGATACCCGGGGGAGTCTAATGAGGTATGGCTTGCGTAGATCCCCCAACGTTTACCTACCCATAATGCCCTGCAAACCTCAAATTTAGCTGAAAAAACACAATTTCCACATATTTTTGTGAGGAATCCCTGTGCTGGCAGAAATGTCCTACCCCACAGCGTTCACCTTAGTGCCCCAAGTAAAATGATAACTCACTTGTGTGGGTGTCCAATGCAGAATTTGCTAAAAACGTATTTTTAAAATAAATGTAGCACTTAGAATTCTCGGTGCTATATTCTTAATCCCTATAGAATTTCAACAGTGCTTATATGGTAGTAATGTAAAAGTGAACGCACATCAACAATATTTTTATAACCAGATTGGGTAGACAATAGTATTTTCAATTTAGTAATTCTCAAAGAGCAAAATCAACCATTTTTTTTGGTGCCACTACACGGACCCTGCACTGCATTCACCGTGATGAACAGTGTTATATACAGATATCCCGGCACTCAGAAGTAGCAACTATTAATCCTATTGGTATGTAACCAAAACAGAAACCATTGGATGTTATCACAGTATCACTGGCAACCAAACAGATATGGATTCATACAAAATGCGTACAATTTTTTTTTTTTAATTTATAAAAGCATTGTATGAAAAACATCACAATTCTGAAACAAGACCACGAAAAAAACAATGTTCCCTAAGTGAGTATAACTTTCAGAGACGGTTCATAATAAGATAATTATAGTTTCAAGGTCTTGATCCAAATGAGCAACAGCCGACACGTGTTTCGTCACGTCGTGTGACTTCTTCAGGGCTGTGGAGATATTAGCATGATCTTATTCACACTGAGCACATATATACAAAAAGTATATCCCAATTTGTTGCGAAATATTTTCCTCAAGTCAGAAAAAAGGTAAAAAGAAAAAAAGGGAAAAATAGGACCAGGAAAAGAAGGTACCGTAGAAAGATATACAGAAAGGAAAAAACGAAAAAAAGGAAAAAAGGGAGGAAAGAGTTTTTTTCCCCCATTTTTATTTTCCAAACAAAAGTAACCTCGAAATGTGAGAATATAAAAAAATGCGAGAAAGACCCATTACCACACCGTGCGCCAAGTTAATATCAGCCAAATGTGATGGCCAAGCATGATCATGCTCCCCTAATCATAATCGTATCACTAACCTCTTTCGAATGTTTTAAGGTTCCTATGTTATTTTGACAATTGATTTCCGATATTTTCTTCAATAGTAGGCAAGTGTTTCCAAAAGGTCTATAAGGAAAAGATATATATAGACTGTGTCTTATTATCAAAATTCCATAATATTACTGATTCAGACATCAGAGTGTTTATTTATTGATAGTAGAAAATACCAGCACTTATTACCAGGTTTCTATGGACGTCGTCCACCTATTTATTACAGTTCAGTTTATGAGGGAACTGTCAGCACAGCTAGTTCGCGAAATGTATCTCGAAAGAATGTTCTGGTAAGACAAAAAAGGATGGAAGAGAAGTAGCCATTAGAATAGCTCATCCCATCATTCCCATAAATGATGGTCATTATTTTCATTAGGATACTATACATACGTTATATCGTAAGTTGTGAAGTGTTCTCACCGCACGATCGGCCCAAAAAGATCTACGGTATATTGCATTCTATCCCATTGTTCGGTCTTCATTCCATATTTCATATGATTGTTTCTAAGTAATAAACGATGATTCCACAAAGGAATTATCTATCACATATTCTATTAGAGCGGATTATTAGTAGTCATATCTATTATGACAATTACTATTCTTCTTTGAAAATTTAAAGCTATACTTACTCATTTAATCTTTAGTATCACCATCACAGTAATCAAAATCTCAGCAGGCTATGATAGGCCCTGTATGTGTACAACATATTTAAAAAACATATTTCATTCTTTCGAATTATTGAGAAACATAAGATTGTAATGTTTTGTATACAATAAAGTCCATTGTTGGTTATTATTAGGAAATCCAAATGGAATATAATGCCATTATTCAGCCGGTCAGTGCCACTATCAGAAGGCATTAGTGTCCCAGAATGTTTTCTACTGTCAATAGAGATAATAACAACTAACCTTAGCAAAGATTATATATTAGTTGCAGTTACCGTTCGTGAGAGTCGGTACCTAGTCACTAGTCCCGATATTTGTTGTAACTACCTATACTCGAAATTGACGCGTGTTGTATATTCAAATAGTTATGTCGGCAAAACCTAATTGCGACTTTTCGTTTGAATATCCTCCATTTCTTATGGGGACACTACATACTTGATCAATAAGCCAATTTACGTTTTACACAATATTAAAAACACCTATCCACATACGAGACTAGCAGACCGAACATTTCGCTTACCTCATAGTATTATGTAAAGTGTCAAAAGCGTGGGCCCAGCGAGATACGTCCGGCGAGAGACCATGTTCGAGTTGGCGGTCTCGTTTTTTAGACCGATCGAGAAACTGACGAGACCGTAAGTAAATACGTATGTCAGAAAATAGTCACCTTATCAGTTTCTATCACCCCATATTCAAAGCTAGTGTTACTAGACCGCTGAAGACGGCGGCCATATTAGAAGAGTGTTATCATGTGTTTATACATGGAAGTCAACCAAGTAAAACTGGATTATCAATTTTTGAGATTCGTTCTCTATATATTTTAAATGATATTCATGTTCCGTTCTGATATTAAGTAAGAGAACAGCATTGAAAAGAGTATGTGTCATGTGGAGTATTTTTATGAAAATGCTAAATGCGTACAGGACATGTCTAGAAAGTTGTTTACTCCTGCATCTAGAAAGCCATTCCCTCCACCTATGTCATTATTTTAGAAATTAGAAAAAGAGTCAGAAAGAGAAAGCATATCTAAAGTGTGTGAATCCGAAAAGAAGGAAAAAAAATTGGTGACATTTGTTATCCATCATTTTTCATTACATCTGTAATTTTTTCATTGGAATACATTTGTTGTGACCACATGGTGTCATTACTGATTTTCACAAAACAAATACGTTTATTGTGATCGCAATCATATCTAAAAGCAACCTCAGAGATTTGCTTTGAACATTGAATTCTTTATGTCCCCCACAAGGACACATAGTTGGTACCTATAGAATCTTCATTATCACTGGGCCCCTCATTTCTATTGTACAACAGATAGACCAATAATTCATTGGGCTAAAAACACATGCAATTCTTTATCAAAATTGAGCCCCATTTCTACCGCTTGCAATTTAATAATCCACTGTGTCTCTGTCCTTCTCAGTGTCAGTATTCTGTCGCCACCTCTTGGCCCACTTGCAGTGTGTGAAATCCCATGGAATCTGATTTTTTCTATTTCCTCCATTGTGTGTTTCTGATTAAAGTGTACCGCACATGGATAGCTACAATTGTTGTTTCGCACTGCCCTGACATGTTCTTGTATCCTTTCCCTTAGGGGTCGTATGGTACTTCCCGCATAAATTAGTCCGCAACAACAGATCATACAATATACCACATAGTTGGTATTACAATTTATGAATTATTTGATGGCATATCTTATTGCTGTGTTGTATTGAAATTCAATAGTTTTATTTGCTGCGAACTGGCAGATGTTGCAGTTGGTACATTTAAAAAAAACAGCTGGTTTAGGTGGTAACCAAGTGGCTGGCTTCTTTTTGGGAGGCAAATAGCTTGGACAGAGAAGTTCTCTCAAAGTAGTACCCCTTCTGTGTACTACAGTGGGATTATTGGCAATGTGTTTTTCTACTGATTTGTCTAATCTAAAAATATGCCAATGTTTCCGAAAAATGTGTATTGAAATCAGTCACCAATGCGATCTTACGTTCCCTCTTCTTATTTTTGTCATTCTTTCCTGTTTTTAATAGGTATGAACTAGACTTTTTCTGTATTATATTTTTGGCACAATCTAATATTGCCTTCGAGTATGCTCTGTCTTGGAGTCTTGACTCCAATTTTTGCAATTCAGTTAAGAACACTGAGTCTTCACTACAGTTCCTTTTGAGTCTAGTCATTTCCCCCATAGGGATTGAGTTTAATTGGGACTTAGGATGACCGCTACTAGCATGCAGCACTGAATTGCAAGCTGTGGGCTTTCTGAACAGTCTTGAGACGATTTTGTTGTCTTTTGTATATAGAATTACATCTAAAAATTATATTTCCCGTTTGCTAATCTTGTGGATGAATCTGAGGCTGTAAGTGTTATCATTTAGATGTGTCAGCAAATCTAGGAGGCATTGGTCGCCACCTGACCAGAGAATAAAGATGTCGTCAATGTAGCGACCCCAATAGACTATGTGTTCTGTGAGTTGAGTATTCGACATTTTCCACAAGTGTTGTTGTTCAAAATGACCCATGTAAAGGTTAGCATAGGACGGAGAAAATTTCGAACCCATGGCTACTCCTATCATTTGTTTGTACCAAATGTCCTGATGTAAAAAAACATTGTTTTCCAGAGTAAGGTGTGTTGGATCTAATAACATCTGTGTATGTTCAAAAAAAGTTGCATCTCTGTATGATAGACATTCTGCTAGAGCTTGTAAGCCATTATCCAGGGGTATACAAGTATAAAGAGAGCAGACGTCCATTGTAACAAATGAGAGATCATTGGTCCACTCTATATCCTCTAATTTACTCAGGAGGTCCCCCGTATCCCTTATGTAGGAGGGGAGATTATGTACTAGGGGTTGAAGGAACACATCTATGTATTCCGAGATGTGTTCAGCCGGGGAACCGATGCCAGATATTATTGGTCGACCCTGGGGAAACATACTCTGTTTATGTATCTTTGGTAATATATACAAACAGGGCGACCTAGGCGTGGGACTGTAGAGATACCTATATTCATTTTCTGAGATCAAACCCAGTTCCCGCCATCCTGTAAGTTTGGTACATATCAGAGATGTAATGTCCTTAAGGGGATTACCCTTTATGCTTATATAGGACTGGTCTCCAGTTAGTTGTCTCCCAATTTCTTTAATATAGTCTACATCTCGCATAATGACTTTATTTCCCCCTTGCCAGCTTCCTTAAAAATTACATCTGAGTGTGCCGCTAGATTTTTAAAGCTTTCTTATCAGTCATCCAGGAGGGCAACTTTTGGCTTCTCTGGACTTAGAAGATGCCTATTTTCACGTTCCGGTTCATCCTGCCAGTCAGCGATTCCTGATGTTTGCAGTTCAAGGGATGCATTTCCAATTTCATGTTTTGCCGTTCTGCCTCTCAACTGCTCCCAGAGCTTTTACCAAGGTATTGGCTCCTGCTGTGGTGGTTTTGCAGCATTGGGGTTTCTCTGTGTTTCCCTATATTGATGATTGTTTGATCTCTACATCCTCCTTTCCTAAAGCTCTTCTTGCAGTGGAGGCTACGTTGACCTTGTTCCAGCATCTGGGGTTCAAGTTGAATCTGGCCAAGTCTCATCTGGATCCTGTTCAGAAACTTCAGTTCATCGGGGGTCTGTTCGACACCTCTCTGGGAGTGGTGTTTTTCCCTCCTGTTCGGATTCTTTCCTTGCAGACTCTGTTGTGGGATCTGTTGAGTCGTCCTTCTGCCCCAGCTCGTGTTTGGTTGCAGGTCCAGGGGTTGATGGCTGCCACCACTGCTGTGGTTCCCTGGGCTCGTCTACATCGCAAGCCCTTGGTGACTCATCTGTGGGCTCGGTGGGACTCCTCCTGGGTGCATTACGAGACTCTGGTTCCTCTCGCTCCTTTTCTGGTTCAGGACTTGGACTGGTGGCTTTGCACTCCCAATCTGGAGAAGGGGGTGTGGTTTTGTCTTCCTCCTCCCCTTTTGTTGACCACGAATGCCAGTCTTTGGCATTGTGGGCCACATTGGGGTCCTTAGAGGCCAAAGGTCAGTGGTCTCAGAGGGACAGCGCCCATTCATCGAACTGGCGGAATTTGGCGGCTATCTGGGAGGCAGTGCAGTTCTTTCATTTTCATCTCCCCGGGACAAATCTGTTGGTTCGTGCCGACAATCAGGTGGCTCGTTGTTACTTGAACCGTCAGGGGGAGACCAAGTGTGCATTTCTGAATCTGTTGGCCTCAATGATTTGTGCTTGGGCGGAGTCTCACCTGTTGGCCTGGAGGGCGGTATACATTCTGAGACAGTTGAATTTTCATGCGGATGGTTTGAGCCGCAACCTTCCATCCTCTGTTCTGTGCAATCTCTCTCTTCCTCTGTTCCAGTTCTTTGTCTTTGTTTCGGGTTCTCCCTGGATCAATCTCTTTGCCTCTCCTCACAACGCTCTTCTCCCCCGGTTTTGTTCCGAGGTGATCTGTCCTCAGGCCTGGACGATGGATGCTCTTTCGATTCCCTGGCCTTCTGTATGCCTTCCCTCCTTTTCCCCTCCTCCAGAGGGTGCTGCAGAAGATTTGGGGGAGAGGGTGTCTGTCCTGTTGATTGCTCCCCGCTGGCCTCACCGCCTTTGGTTTCCTCTCCTGGTGCGGCTGGCGGGGGGGGTCAGTTTGTCCGACTTCCTTTGGTTGCGGCTCCTCTTCAGTTTCCGCTCCTCTCTCTGCCTTGTCTTTGTTGTTTGCAGTTGACAGCCTGGCTCTTGAGCAGTTGACGTTGGAGTCTTTAGGCTGTTCTTCTGGTTTGGCTCGTGACATCCAGTTGTCGTGTCGGCCTTCGACCCTTAATGCTATGCTCCTCATCGGGGCTCTTTTGTCTCTTGCTGTTCTTCCCATGGGGTGGATCCTGTGCTGGTTGATCCTGCGTCTGTGTTGGATTTTCTCTCGGATGATTTTTTGAAGGGCCTTTCCACTTTGTCGGCTCAGATGGCGGCGGTTCATGCTTGCCGGAGTCCTGGGTCCTCCTTGGAGGTTGTTGCCCCTTTGGCGAGTTGGCTTATTCGGAGCTGTAAGCTTCGTCGGCCGGTTTTTCCTGTGATCGTGCCTTCTTGGGATTTGCCTACTGTTTTGCGGGGTCTGCAGTTTCCCTCTTTTGAGCCCTTGTTGGATGCGACTTGTTGTGATTGAGAGCTAAGGTGGCGTTTTTGTTGGCCATCACCTCCGCTTGTCGGTTGGGGACAATGGGTTTCTTTCCCTTATTTACAGTTCCTGCAGGCTTGGGTTTTTTTAGGCTTAATCCGGCTTTTCCGTCTAAGGTTTCTTCCCGGTTCCATTTGCAACAGGAGGTGATCCTTCCTGATTTGCCAACGGAGGGGGATTCCCATGTTACCTCTTCTTTGGATGCTCGCAGGGCTCTAGTTTTCATGAAGAAGTCACGATGGAGGAAGAGGGCAGCCCGGGGACACCGTAGATAAAGTAAGGAGTTTTCATAGTCATTAAAGAGTTTTTTTACACTTACACATACTTGTTAATAGAGCGGGTGGGAGGCAAACTCCGCTCCGCAATGAGTGTGCGGAGTTTTGCCTACTCCACCTAATTCGTGGAGCGCAGAGCAGGCAAAACTCCGCCCACTCTGTGGGCGAAGCGGAGTTCTTCGCCCACGGTTAGTCTTGATACAGTCTCCTGACTGACTGTCTTGCTTGAACGGGCTGTGTATTGGTACAGTCTTTTGGGCTGTTTTGGTTTGCGGAGCCTTTTTTTTAAAGATACAGTGTCTTTACTAACAGTCTGCCAGACCAACCGGTAATTTGGTTTCTTTTTCATCGCAAAAGGTCTGGGACTAGAGCCTGTCTTCTTGAACTTGGTACAGTCTCTGGACTGCAGTGGGCGGTTTGCAGACTGTTTTGTTTTGGTTCTTGAACATTTGTTCTCTTTTTATTTTCCTTTTATTATTTTTGTTGATGTTGTATTTGTTCGTTGGGAACGGTGTATGTGTCTTATATTAAAATGCCTTGTCTAAGTAAGCTTGGATGTTTTGGATGTTGATGTTGTTCTACTGATGCTCGATTGGAAGAGAGCCAGCCTGCTCCTCCGGAGGGTTCTCCAAATTTTGACGTATATGTCAAACACGGTATTGACCCTATTATGTTTAGCAATTTGTGGCATAAATATACGAGGGACCATGCTGAGTTACAGTGGCCACTTACTTGCTCCTTTGATGAACAGAGATTGAATTTCTTGTAGGATAAATTGTTTCGCCAAAAAGAGCAGTCAGTCGATGTTTGATTCTCTAAGAGAGTGGCAGAAAGAAGCAAAGCAGCGCAGTATGAGTGCAGAGAAAGAGGCCCTGAAGAGACACACGCAAACTATAATACAGAAAGCAGTGGCCTATAAGAGGGAAAGGGTAGAGAAAGGTATAGAATGTGCAGATAGAAAGCTCCAATTACAGACTGATAAATGTTATGTTGCTAGAGAGGAAGGTGATGATTTTGTAGAAGAGCTATTGGATTCTCGCCCCCCACCTCCTTATGCCCCTGAACGGATATACCTGATAGTCCCGACTTCCCACTCTTTCAAGTGTGTCTGTTTCTGGCACCACTGCTTTGCCCCGGCCCCATTCGCTTCTCCTCCACCCATGCCAGTCACAGGGGCGGGAGCCTGTTAGCTCTCCTGTCCTGTCTATTAGTTCCGGTTCAACTGCTAAGCCCCCTTTCACCCGTACAACCCTGTCTCCCTACATGATGGTACCTGTCTCTGCATCAGCTCTTTCCCCCTTGGGTGTATACCCCCAAATACTGTCAAACGTTGAGACGCCAGTGCGAGGGATGCATGAAGAGAATTGGGCAGCAGAGCGAGACCGCATGGAGAAAGTGTTGGTGCGTTTTGCTGTGGGTGATGAAGAAAAGCAAATGGTGGCAAATCAAGCAGCTCAGTGGGCTCAGAACACGATCTATAGTGTGGGAGATGTGTGGAGTGTGATAAGAGATTATAAACCCTTTGTACAGCAGCATGCTCTTAAGCACATGTCGGCCACGCTAATAGGACTGTGGGAACAGTGTTTTCAGTGTGCTGCACCGCAGATCATCTATGGCATACGGGACAGGGTATATGCTACAGGTATGGCTCCTAATTCGTTTTTTGCCAATGTAACAACACTGGTGGGGTACCATGGCAGACTGCTCCAAAAGCCTCCGACAATAGGGGCTACAGCACCCTATGTGGGAGATCCATCGCATTTACCATCCTGAAATACCAGAAATGCGTGACTCCATGGACACTGTAATTAGACCACAGGTTGATGCTCGGTTCCAGGAGCAGTGGATCTATGTTCCTTGGAAGAGGAGTGAGGACCTATCCCTAAAGAGTCAGCTGCCAGCCCCCTGGAAAAATCCCACTGCATATTATAAGGAATTGACGGAGGCAGCCTCCTCCACAGTAATGACTTAGCTGATATTGAATTGGTCTTTGATCTACTGGTAGCGGTGGACATATGGAGGCAGGTACATATACAGGATCATGCATTGGAGTTCGGTGGTACATGGGATGAGATCAAGGCGTGGAATAAGGAGCGTAAGCACGGCAATAAGCCGAAAGCAGAGCTCCTAGCTTTACCGGGTCGTATTATTACTTACATGCACTCCCTTATCCTGCCTAAAAGAGTGGCTTGGGATAAGTTGACTCCATGTCGTCAGAAGAAGGATGAAAGATTTTTGGATTTCTTTACTAGATTTGAATGGGTGTTTCTAGATTTTAGTGATCAGGACCTGTCACAGGAGGGTGGTGTTCGTTTGTTAATAGATTTGTCACTAATTTGCTTCCAGAGATTGCAACCAGGTTGTAGGCTTCGGAAAGTACCAGGACAACATCATCCCCGTCCATGATTTTGAGTATGGCACAGTACTACGAGCATAGAGAGAATGAGGACAAAGTGAAGGTGAAGAAAAAGTCAACGGATTTGAAGACGAGAGTGTTGATGCAGCAGGTTGCAAGTGGGAGAGGCAGAGGTTCGCGTTTGGCTCAGCGGTTACCCAGATCTAATAGAGGTGGTGCTTCAAGTGCGCTCCTTGGGCTCAACCAATGTGCATATTGTAAGCATGAGGGACATTGGCGGAATGAGTGTCCGGAGTCGTTGCAGAGAGGAGAGGTTGAGGGATTAGAGGATGTGGAAGAGGAGGAGGAGGCTGAAGGGGAACGCAGTCAGAGGACACATCATACAATAGGCAAAGCGGGAACTATTTTGACGACCCTCGGAGCCGACGGTACTCCCATGATGACTATGACATGGACAAGGTGAATGGGTTGTCTCACAGCTAGGACAGCCAGGGACAGGGTAATGGACCAGTTCCGGTGCCTCTAGATCAGCGCCGACCCTACGTCACTGCTGATTTACATGGCACCACAAAAAAAATTCCAGTTATGTTACTTTTGTTACTGACATTTTTAAAGCGCTCTGTTACCCAGAGGTGTCCTGGCGCTATGCGCTACCTACCAAAAGAGGAAGCTATGACAATTGGCTGGGAGGATCATTTAGGTAAATAGCCAAGTTTTTAATCCCTTCCTGAAGGAAAAAAGCTCTGTTGAGTTCCTGAGATGGAGAGGAAGGCTGTTTCATGCCTTAATGGCGCAGTAGCAAAAACTCCTACCACCCCAGCTGGTTTTATTATAGCGGGGGAGAATAGCGAGTTTAGTTTACAGGGAGCTCAAGGCTCTCCCCGGAACATACCACTGAATTGAGTGTTTCAGGAAATTGGGGCCCCTTGCCATTAAGGGCTTTGAAGACTAAACACATGTCCTTAAACTGAATCCGTAATGCCACAGGTAGACAGTGAAGAGTTCTGAGTCCCGCCCTTACTGAAAAAAACCTGGGTGTACAAGTGAGCATGCTGGCTGCCGCATTCTGTACGATCTGGAGTCTAGACAGATGTTTTTTCTGGATGTTAATGTAGAGACTGTTGCAATAATCCAACCATGACAGAATGAGCGCAGTGACTGCAGTTTTCAGGCAGTCTTCTGGGAGGACGAATTTGATTTTACTGAGAATTTTAAGCATAAAAAAGCAGGATGAAACAACCCTGCTAACCTGATCATCAAGAGAAAGTTTCGAGTCAATAGGCACTCCGAGATTTTTTGCCTTTTCCACCGGAACAGGAGGCCCACCCATTGTAGTCGGCCACCAGTCCGGTGTCCAAAGGTTGGCAGTGTTCCCGAATAATAAAACCTCGGTTCTTTTCTGCATTAAGTTTGAGGCAGTTTGATGCCATCCAGGCTGCGATCGCCTGCATGCAGTTATGACATTTTGAGGCAGTCTCAGCCTCTGACCCTTTTTGGATTGACAACACAATTTGTGTGTCATCGGCGTGAGGAAATATGAATTTTTATGATCAATTGTGTCCCCTATCTAGACCCCAACGGCTCCATGTACATGCTACAAGTACATGTATGTTCCCTCCACTTCAAGCTATGAAGACGCAAATACAATTGTGTCCAACGTTAATATGTCCTCTTTCAGATCTGCCATGAATGGGTCAGATATTCCGTTCCTAAGTATGCCTTGCCACCGTCTTTATATGGTATACTTTTCACGTTTTCCAGCTCTGGCAAGGTAGGCCCTGAATTCTGCCATCGAGCTTTTTCTGCTTCTGCCTCTGAATGCTCCAGCCTGGACCTGCATCTGTATCAATGACCTTTGTCTTACTTCCTGCGCGGCTAACGGTGCCCAACCCGGCCTGTTGCCTGCCAAAACTGTATTCAGCCTTCAAGTTATCTGCTCCGCTCTTCAATAAATGCATTCCTGTCTAGTAGCTTAGGTAAACATCCCTCCAGCTGCAGAGCAAAGGGCCCGGCCTTACTGTCTCCGTGCAAGTAATTCATGACTTTCGTTACCATGGTAGGCCCATGCCCCCTCACATCTCATGTAGACACTTAGACGCTTGTACACGCACTAGCAGTCAGTATAGAATAGGATCTGTCCGAGTAGACCTTTCCTTCCAGATAATATAGTTCCTTAAACACAAGATATTAGATATGATTTAGGACTAGGTTGTCCTGACACCCCAGACTTCTGTCTTCTCATGTAGGGCTAAATGTCAAGTTCCCTTCACCCTCTAGTTACACGTCAATCACACGTCATGCGGCTGCGCGCGCATCTCTGCCATGTATTTTTGCTGACTTTGCAGGATTCTCTTATGGATCCCCCCACTTGTGTCATCATCATAATGACGTTTTCTAGTATACGCCTTTATGCACGCCTATTGTAACGCCTTTTTCATTACGTATGTGTATTCTTATCAGCTGTTACGCCTCCTGCATCTGTCTTTACTGTAATGCATTTTCTTATAAATATGATAACCTGTCAATAATGTATTGCTGATCCCTTCCTGAACCTTCGTGGTGACGGAACTCGATTGCCTGGTTCGAACCATCATTCCTTTGTAAGGAATAAATTCCCTTTTATAACCTCAAATACCACGGATTCTGCCTCTTATTTTTACTGAGTTATTCTTATTGAATTTTACCGCATAAATTAAGTCTAGGTAATTTAAATTTACCACATAATTGGCGCCCAGATACCTCCAGATACCAGAAAGTAGACATGCAAAAATTATTGTTACGTTTTTTCATAAACTGCTTGATCAGAAACAGAGATAGGCCTGAGGTAGATTCGGAGGAAATGCAAGTACTTACCAAATGGGGTCAGAATATAACAGACGGGAGACATGATAAACAGAAGTGTATAGAAGTCATGTGCCGAAGGATCAGAAAAGAAGTAGAACGAATACATGAAAGAAGATTAGAAGCAGATAAAACAGAATCAGAGGAAGAGGAGGAGGAACAGTCAGAAATGAACACAGGACAATTAGAATTACCAGCTAGACCAACGATAGCTTATGTAGGAAAAGGAAGATCTTTTAATAAAACAATACGTCCGATACATCCAGAATGTAACAGAATTTTTCAAACAGTTATCTCAAATCCAAGGACCCCTGAACACTTATTCCAGGCTACTGATAAATTACTTCGAGAACGAAGGGGGTACCATGTGCTCGATTCTATGGATAAACAAGAATTAGCCAGGTCAGCAGTACAATGGGCTGACAGCTCTGAAAAATACAGTGATGATGCGCTAGCACACACGTTTCTGAATCTCGCCCCAGATGAACAGCGTTTAGCTAGTATATACATGATACAATATCTCCTTATATTATATAAAGGCCAACACTCCGATCCTGGTCCCCTACCTGATATATTGATAGAACTACTCATGAATAAATGGAGAGGTCTAGGTACCGATCTAATTAAAGTAATTCTAGAATACCGACATAGATATAGTGCCTTTTTGTGTCCAGAACATGATCCAGCTCCTCCCACGGAGAGAAAAACGTATTACATAGACAGACAGAATCCCTTGCGCGAAGTGCACCCAGTCAGAAATGATGACAATACATTTAGACGCGTGTTTGTGTACACGCCCATAACTAAAATAGAACTATTGGAAATGAAGAAATTAGTGCCCAGCCATGACAAAGATCCAGCAGGTTTTCACCGTGAACTAAAGGACATGTTACTCATGGGTGACTATACCTATCCTGACATTATGAAAATATTGAAAGTATTATTGCCTGCCGGTATTTACGAGAAACTCAAAGAAAAAGAATGGGAAGTGGGAGACCAAAAGATTGATTGGACAGTATTAGAAAACGAAGAAAATGCCCGAAGTGCAGGCGTAGGGCTTGGGGACAAAACTAAAGCATTACCAGGATTATTAGTACAAGTATTGCCACGTTTATTAACTACGAAAAAGGAAGACTGGGGAGCAATCTCAGCTTGTAAACAGAAACCCGAGGAAGACACTAGTGATTTTTATTCCCGATTTGAAAAATGTTTTGGTATTAATAGCGGCCTGAAAGCAAGTAGTGATTCATATCCACATCTTTTTGTAACAAAACTAGTCGAGAATTCCCTGCCACAGGTCAAAAAACAGAGTATTGAAAGTTGAGCTCACTTGGCAAGCTAACACTCCTTCACAAATGTTACAAATGTTACAGTATCACCAGAATAGAATTAGAGAAGAACAAGAACACGAACAAAGACGTATGAAAGACACAAAAATGAAAATGCTCGTCGCTCAGTCAGTTCCAGCTGACGGTCATAAAAAGGGTGCGACACAGTCCAGTAATTCAGCGGTTCCCGTTAAAGGGACATGCAACTATTGTAAACAGCCAGGTCATTATATAAACGATTGTGCAGTTCTGAAACATAATATCTCTACGGGTAAAACCAAGGAGAGACCACGTCCGCCTAGACAGGATCAGATTCAACAACAAGCACCCCAACATGTACAGCCTATGCCGGTTCCACAACAGACCGTAGTGGTACCACAGCCACAGCCTATTGCCGCAACACAAAACACGACGCAACAGATGTACCAATATGCACAAAATGACTATCCAGAGTATCAGCGATACACATGAAACAGCCTAGAGAGGGAAGTTGGCTTACCCCTTATTGAGGTTCCTGTAGATCAAGAGGGTCCTTATGTAAAGAGTCAAGTATTAGGGAAAGACAGAAAGTTTCTACTTGATACAGGGGCAAGCAGAACAACTATAAGTCACGACGAAGTCCCAGGGGCACCCCTCTCAGGCTCCCAAAATATTTCCCATGGTTTCTCAGGAAAGCCTACTATTAACGAAGTATCGCAACCGCTTGCATTTACAGTTGGTCCATTGACACGGACTACAGATCTATTGCTTACAAAATCATGCCCAGAAAACTTGTTAGGTATAAAAACATTGAAAGCTCTAGGAGCTATAATATGTTGTTCTCCGGACGGAGTACGACTATTTTTGCGTGACTTTAAAGGTCACTACGTGACAAGAGACATGGATCACCGGTTACAGAATCTACCTGCACATTTATGGGCACAAGGCCCCACTGATGTAGGTTGTATGAACATTACACCATATCGAGTCACACTCAAAGCAGGAGTGGTATTACCACGAATGCGACAATACAAGTTACCTCCAGATGCTGTAGTGGCTTTACTGCAAATCATTGACGAGCTCATTGCACAAGGAGTGGTTGTAGAAACCGACTCCAATGTATGTAATTCTCCGATCATTCCGATTCTTAAACGAACTGATCCAAAAGCACCCCCAGTATATCGATTAGTTATTGATCTGCGCGAATTGAATAAATGCATTGTACCACAATATCCCGTGGTCCCAGATATCTCTTCATTACTGACAGCCATTGATTCAGAAGCAACGTTCTTTACTGTAATTGACCTCAAGAACGCCTTCTTTAGCGTCCCTATCGATCCGGAAAGCCAATATTTGTTCGGATTTAGTTTAAATGGACGAAGTTTTAAATTCGCACGCGCACCTCAAGGATTTACAGAAAGTCCTAGCATCTACAGCCAAGCACTGAAAAGACAACTTGACAGTATCCACATGCCAGTTAACACTGCACTGCTTCAGTATGTCGATGATCTGCTGATCACCGCCCGAAGCGAACCCGAATGTGAAAAAGCATCACTGACGGTTTTACATTTTCTGGCCGACAAGGGGCACAAGGTGTCCCCTTCGAAGCTGCAATTCTGTGCCCAGCAAGTTGTGTACCTAGGGCACTTGCTGTCCAAGGGGGGGAGACAGCTCACATCTGACCGCATCCAGTTAATTGTAAACATGCCACCACCCAAGACACAAAAGGAGGTACGGGCCTTTATAGGCCTCACTTCGTACTGTAGGCAGTGGATTCCCCAATATGCATTTCTAGCAAAACCACTCATTCAGTTGACAACCCAGGAGGCAGCGACAACGACTGTCCTCCCTTGGACTTCAGAACATACACAAGCTTTTGAAGACTTAAAGAAAGCTTTATGCCAAGCACCTGTTTTAGCGACACCATGTTACAGTAAGCCTTTTACACTCTTTGTTACAGAACGTGAAGGTACTGCCTTGTCAGTACTCACTCAGGAACAAGCAGGATCACACAAGCCATGTGCTTACTTTTCTAGCACATTGGATCCCGTAGCTCAAGCTCTTCCTGCGTGTCTGAAATCAGTTGCAGCGACAGCTCTAGCGATCAGACAAAGCGATTCCATAGTATTAGGACATCAATTGACAGTACAAGTACCACACGCAGTAGAGGTTCTCTTGAATCGGACACAAACACAACACTTGACTATAGCACGACTAACAGGTTACGAACTAACATTGTTTCAACCACACATAGAAATCAGACGTTGTAGTACATTAAATCCTGCCACACTTTTGCCATTAAGTGGAACAGACCCACTGGCACATGATTGCATCGAAGTCATTACCATTACGACAAAACCCAGACAAGACTTGACAGACGTCCCATTACCAGACCCAGACCTGACATTTTATGTAGATGGTTCATGTATGAGAACAAGTACAGGAGAGTTAGTGGCCGCCTATGCAGTCACGACAGACACCGAAGTCATAGAAACAAATTGTATTGACACATTATCAGCTCAAGCAGCAGAGCTTATTGCTCTGACACAAGCCTGTATTCAAGCCAAGAATAGAAAAGTTAACATATACACAGATTCACGTTATGCATTCGGAGTTGTACACGACTTCGGAGTCCTTTGGCGAGAGAGAGGTTATTTGACTTCTCACGGTGCCAACATTCAACACGGTCCCCTCATTCAAGCTCTATTAGATGCAATACATCTGCCTATTTCAATATCTATCATGAAGTGTAAAGCCCATACAAAAGTCACCGATATTATTTCCCAGGGTAACGACCTAGCAGACCGAACAGCTAAGCTAACAGCACAGAATAGGAATCACGCACCTGACCTGACAAAGACAATAGTTCCGACGTCGACACACTGCATGACAGTTAGGGATCCCGCCCTTGATGTAATTGACATACAGACACATGCTACAGCAGAGGAAATAAAGAAATGGACTGAATTAGGAGGGATCCAAACAGATCAGGGATGGATGACGAAGGGAAAATATATATGGTTTCTCCCCGACTCAATGGTTCAAGTTATCATTAACACAATACATAGTCCAGCACATCTAGGAGAAAAAGCTATGTTAGACAGTATTCATCACATTTGGTTCAACAAACACTTACGAGCTGCAGCCAAACAGAAAGTCCGAACTTGTATGATATGTTGTCAGTTCAATCCAGGTAAAGGCGTACCTGTAGAGCAGGGTGGATTCCAACCTCCCGATCACCCTTTTGAAGTCCTCCAGATGGATTATATCCAGATGGAACGATGTCGAGGATTCAAATACGTTCTCGTAGTTGTATGCGCTCTTTCCCGTTGGACAGAGGCATATCCCGTCTCAGATTACACTGCCCCGACTACTGCCAAACAATTAGTTCGTGAATTCTTCCCACGGTATGGTTTGCCCCGTATCGTGTACTCAGATAATGGCCAACCGTTCTCATCCGAGCTAATGAAACACATTTCACTCTTGTTAGGCTATCAATGGAAATTCCACTGTGTCCGACATCCCGAGGCAGCAGGTCTCGTGGAACGTCATAATCAGACCCTGAAAATACGACTTTCTAAAATCTGTAGAGAGAAAGGTGTCGACTGGATAGTAGCCTTACCAGTTGCACTATTTTACATGAGAATGGTAGCACATTCTCGCACAGGGCTATCCCCGTACGAGGTGGTCTTCGGTAGGCCACCAAATATGTGGGGGATGCCTATACCTCGTAAAATCACTGATGTTGATTGTAATATGCTGACAGATTACCTTGCTTCCTTGATGTCTGCACTACAATCTTGCCGTTCACAGGTAGCTGCAGCCTTTCCCAACAACACCGAGGTAAAGCCCCATGAAGTGGTTCCTGGAGACCTGGTTTTCGTACGAAACTTCGACAGGAGGAGCCCGTTGGAGCCTCGCTGGCAACAACCAAAGCTGGTTCTTCTAACGACGAGGACAGCAGTGAAGGTCGAGGGTCGCAAGGGTTGGTTACACTCGAGTCATATCAAGAAATTTCATGGACTACCATCCAATCTGAACTCTCAGCCCTGCCCCCTTCCAGAGACTGATTCAAAACTTCCCCTGGTTGAAAAGACCGAATCTCAAGACTATAAACTGAAACTAAGGTCTAGCAAGTCAGACAATTCGATTGTTTAAGTCCTCTCCAAGGTGAATCGGTTGAATTAAGTCTTTGACATGTATCCTCCAGACCGAATTAGAGAGAGAAATAGACAGAAACAGCTCAAGAAACATGCATACTGTAAATCACTTCATAGTCACTGTATAGTGACATTGTTGATTATGTTTTTTCTAAGTCTTTTTATTATTGCTGCAAGTATACTGTTGCACACGTACTATCCTATTTTCAAGCGTGCTTATTCTGCTTACAATGTTACTGCCGAACATTCTTTTAGTGAACTACCTCCACATGAATTGTCCTATAGATTTGCGCTGCGCAACAACACATTCATTAGTATGTTACATCATTTCCATCAGACCAGCAATGTTACAAATTGTTGGATATGTGGCCGACTTCCTCCCTATCATAAATACAAAGGAGTTCTGCCTCTCTTTCCGTACCCGTTCACACACAATGGTTCCTGTGGAGCATGGTTTAGTTTGATTAACTCTTTAGATTCAAACACTGTAGTTTACCAGAGCAACTGGGTAAGGGGAAACCTGAACTTAGTTTTGCTTAAAGCATGTTATCCTAACAAGGAGGGACTTCCCAAAAGAACAGGAACTGACCTAGAAAATGAAGTATATGGATTAGGTAATTTTACACTTAACCTCATGATTCTGAATGTTGAATCTGAAGCTGTACTAGTCTTGCCTGCCATGTCAGTATTACCAGTCAAAGGTGAATTCTGTGTAAGAAAAAATGGTTCAGTACACCTGGGTCATAGTAAATGTACTACTGTGATCGAATTCAGTGATAAAGGCAAGTCTACATTTAGAGCTTCCCGTCATTCCTACTTCATATGTGGTCATACCGCATATATACGCCTACCCCTAGATTGGGATGGTACCTGTTACATTGCATTCCTTCTGCCACCTGTTTTCCTAGCCCCTCCTGATTATCATAGAAATACCAATCTAGTACACCATAGACCCCAGAGAGATATCCCGATTGTTGACTACACTGAAACAGCATGGGAACAATATACAGACTTCAATAAAGGTCTCTTTCCTTACATAGGTGTGGTCTCAAATAGTAAACTGATACGTAGATTAACCAGAACCCTTTAAGCAGTAGTGAATGAAACTACTTCCGCCCTAGGCAACTTAACAGAGGAGCAGTCTGCAATGCGGATTGTTGTTCTCCAAAATCGTCTTGTCCTTGACGTCATCCTAGCCGATAGGGGCGGAGCCTGTAGAGTCATCGGATCAAGTTGCTGTGTTTTCATCCCAGAAAACGCGCCATCCGTATATAAAGCCATAACTCGTCTTCACAAGATTGCAAACCAGATACATCAGAATCCAGGCACCTGGACATGGTCCGGTTGGTTCTGGAGCGTGTTGTCAGCCTGGGGATGGAAAGTCCTATCCTTCCTAGGTATTGGCCTTCTAATAGTATTCAGTTGTTGCCTGTGTCTACAATGTGGACCAGCGATTTGCGGCCTGTGTGCCACATCATGTATTCCACGTTCAAGTTTTCATTCAAAATCCCAGAAGAAGAAAGAAGAGCAAATGATGTTATATGAACAGATTGATGGATTCCTGAAGATCGATATTTCATGAAGGGTCCGTAGGGGACAAGGAGGGAATGAGGAAATATGAATTTTTATGATCAATTGTGTCCCCTATCTAGACCCCAACGGCTCCATGTACATGCTTCAAGTACATGTATGTTCCCTCCACTTCAAGCTATGAAGACGCAAATACAATTGTGTCCAACGTTAATATGTCCTCTTTCAGATCTGCCATGAATGGGTCAGATATTCCGTTCCTAAGTATGCCTTGCCACCGTCTTTATATGGTATACTTTTCACGTTTTCCAGCTCTGGCAAGGTAGGCCCTGAATTCTGCCATCGAGCTTTTTCTGCTTCTGCCTCTGAATGCTCCAGCCTGGACCTGCATCTGTATCAATGACCTTTGTCTTACTTCCTGCGCGGCTAACGGTGCCCAACCCGGCCTGTTGCCTGCCAAAACTGTATTCAGCCTTCAAGTTATCTGCTCCGCTCTTCAAGAAATGCATTCCTGTCTAGTAGCTTAGGTAAACATCCCTCCAGCTGCAGAGCAAAGGGCCCGGCCTTACTGTCTCCGTGCAAGTAATTCATGACTTTCGTTACCATGGTAGGCCCATGCCCCCTCACATCTCATGTAGACACTTAGACGCTTGTACACGCACTAGCAGTCAGTATAGAATAGGATCTGTCCGAGTAGACCTTTCCTTCCAGATAATATAGTTCCTTAAACACAAGATATTAGATATGATTTAGGACTAGGTTGTCCTGACACCCCAGACTTCTGTCTCCTCATGTAGGGCTAAATGTCAAGTTCCCTTCACCCTCTAGTTACACGTCAATCACACGTCATGCGGCTGCGCGCGCATCTCTGCCATGTATTTTTGCTGACTTTGCAGGATTCTCTTATGGATCCCCCCACTTGTGTCATCATCATAATGACGTTTTCTAGTATACGCCTTTATGCACGCCTATTGTAACACCTTTTTCATTACGTATGTGTATTCTTATCAGCTGTTACGCCTCCTGCATCTGTCTTTACTGTAATGCATTTTCTTATAAATATGATAACCTGTCAATAATGTATTGCTGATCCCTTCCTGAACCTTCGTGGTGACGGAACTCGATTGCCTGGTTCGAACCATCATTCCTTTGTAAGGAATAAATTCCCTTTTATAACCTCAAATACCACGGATTCTGCCTCTTATTTTTACTGAGTTATTCTTATTGAATTTTACCGCATAAATTAAGTCTAGGTAATTTAAATTTACCACAGGCGTAAGAGGTCAACTGGAATCCAAAAGATTTAATCAAGGTTGCCAGCGGAGCGACATATATATTAAATAATGTCGGGCTGAGCGAAGACCCCTGTGGGATTCCACATGGGAGAGAGAAAGGCATAGAACTGTCTCTACCGAGGTCCACAGCTTGTATTCTATTAGCTAGGAACGATTTCAGGAGGTCCTAAGCCTTGCCTTGGACCCCGACCACTGATAGACGGTCCATCAAGATTTCGGGATGGACCGTATCAAATGCGGCCGAGAGATCCAGCATGATAAGTATGGCAGCGCCGCCCTGATCTAGAGCCTCCCTAATCTTGTCCGTGGATTTTATTAATGCCAATTCAGTGCTATGTTCAGCACGAAATCCAAACTGCGTGGTGTCTAAAAGTGAGTTGGTCTGAAGGAACAACCTAAGTTGACCATTCATAGCCCTTTCAATCATCTTACCCGGGGTTGGGAGATGAAAGATGGGTCTATAATTGCGCGGGTCTTTTGGGTCTAAGTTAGGTTTTTTGAGCAAAGGGAGAATGGAGGCTATTTTCCAGGAAGCCGGGAAATGACCGGTGTTAAAAATGGAGAAAATCAATGGGGTAAGTTGATAAAGGGGCTATGAATAGCTGTGTTTCCCGTTCACTGGTCCCGGGGGCAACTCTGTCTGCAAATATGTTTAGGTGGATGTTTCAGGTATGCCGGTTGTTAGCCCCATTTCCAAACCTCTTGCCTTGACTGTTGGTCCCTTCGCGGTTGATTCACCATTTTTATTGATGTCCAATTGTGAGGAGTATTTGCTGGGACTGGATTTGTTAAAAAGGTTACATGTGACAATATTTTGTTCTCCTGATGGTGTATACATGGCTATTGGATCACAGGTGGCCCGTGCAAAGCATGCTTTGCAAAAGATGTTCCCCTCCCTGCAGAGTTCAAAGATGTGCCAACCACATTGTGGGCTACAGGGAACACAGATGCGGGGTTGCTTCAGAACCCACTGGTCTCCATTCAGATAAAGGATAATGCCAAATTGCCACACATTCCCAAGTACAAGATCTCGCAGGCAGGAGAAATGTCCATATTACAAATAATTCAGGATTTGCTTAAGTCTGGTGTGGTTGAGGAGACAGTAGCGAATGTGTGCATTAGCCCTATTCTTCCTATTCTTAAAAAGACACCCTTGGACTCGACCTGAGAGAGTTAAATAAGATTGTGGTTCCCCAGTACCCTGTGGTCCCAGACATTATCACAATCCTGACAATGATTCCCCCATCTGCACAACTCTTTTCTGTCATGGACTTAAAGAATGCTTTCTTCAGCATACCCATCCATATGGATAGCAGATATCTGTTTGGGTTTGCAATAGCCGGTCAGAGCTTTTGATTCTGCTGTGCTCCACAAGTCTATACATAAAGTCCTAGTATTTAGAGTCAAGCTTTGAAAGCTCAAATAGATTCTTTGGAGCTTCCCCCTCGTAATGTGCTGTTGCAGTACGTTGACGACCTCCTTGTGGCTTCGGACACTGAGGATGGTTGCAAAGAAGCCACAGTTAAATTATTGTTGCATTTGGCTCATCATGGACACAAAGAGTCACTTTTGAAATTTCAATATTGTTGACAGGAGGTCACCTACTTAGGTCACCTACTGTTGAAGCGTCACAGACTAACACCTGAACGCATAGCTGCTATTACTAATATGCCTGTCCATAAGACCCAACGCGAGGTACGCGCGTTCATTGGGATAACTTTGTATTGTCGGCATTGGATCCCTATCTATTCCCTACTAACAAAACCCCTTCTTTACCTGACCACCAAAGGTGTGCATGAACCCCTGCCTTGGACATCTTCATGCCATGAAGCTTTCGAGCAATTAAAGGTTGCGCTTTGCTCTGCTCCTGTACTTGGTACTCCCGATTATCAGAAGCCTTTTGTGCTCTGCATGCATGAGGCGGACAATTGCGCGCTTTCTGTTCTAACACAGGGTTTCGGTGGTAAGCAGAGACTCTGCTCCTACTTCTCTGCCATGCTCGATAACGTTGCCAGACTCTCCTGAGCTGTCTGAGAGCTGCTGCGTCAGTTTCTATCAGACAATCGGCAGGGCTCGTCCTTGATACTGATCTCACAGTAATGGTACCTCACGCTGTGGATATGCTTTTGAACAAGACAAAGACACAGCACCTTACTAGTGCACGTCTGACTGGATATGAGCTGACCTTGTTTGCTCCGCACATTATCATCGTAAGATGTGCCACTCTGAACCGAGCCATGTAACTACCCCTCCCTTCAGAAGAAAAGGGCAATGATGTCCATAATTGACCTGACTGATGTTGCTTTATCTGACACCCAAGGGGAATTATATGTTGATGGCTACCAGATTGCACCACCACTCCAGCCTATGCAATCACAATGTAACACACTGTAATTGAGGCATCCCGTATCCCACATCAATCGGCCCAAGCTGCAGAGTTGGTTGCCCTTCTGAGGGCTTGTGAGTTGAGTGAGGGACTGGCTGTTAATATCTACACCAACAGCCAGTACGCATTTGGGGTGGCCCATAATTTGGGCACCTCTGGGCGGAGAGAGGGTTCTTAACTTCACACGGAATGCGAATACAGAACATCCCATTTATACACCGATTGCTGTCCACATTCACACTTACTGATTAGTTAGCAATAGTAAAATGTAGCGCTCATAAAGCCTTCACAGATTATGTGGGGAGGGGAAATGCATTCGCAGACCAGACAGCTAAGGAGACAGCTCGATCAAAGATGAACAAGATGTTTGTTGCAGGTCCCTCTAGGTGGGTCCCAGACAAGGGAATGCTCGGGGACACATTGGAAAATATCAGGGAAATCCAGGGTGAGGCGACTCTAGATGAATTGGCAATGTGGGAGGAGAGAACGGGTTATTTGGACGAGGATGGGTGTTGGACTGACTTGTCTGGGAAACAGCTATGGTTACTGCCTAATTCCTACGTGCTCCCTGTTGTTACCATAGCTCATGGCCCAGCGCATATCTGTGCCAAAGTAATATGCAAGCTACTAGACCCAGTATGGCAGAATGATAATATCGCTAAGGCAGCCGCACACCTACTGAAGCATTGTATCATTTGTTTAAATCATAATCCTGGAAAAGCCACTCCTACACCCACTGGTAACTTTGTACCGCCTTTCATAAATTTCAAGGTTTACCAGATGGATTTCATCAAAATGGAATCAGTGAATAACTTGAAGTATGTGCTGGCAGTGATTTGCGCATTCAGTAAATGGATTGAGGCTTACCCCACTAACGAGAATACAGCTATGGCGACGGCGAAGGCACTTTTAAAAGAGTTTTTCCCGCGCTATGGATTGCCACGCGTGATTTGGAGTGACAAAGGAAGTCACTTCCATTCAAAGGTCATTGAATTGGTGTGCAACGGCTTGCATATTAAGCAGAACTTTTATGCAGCGAACCACCCTCAGTCAACAGGCCTGGTTGAAAATTACAATGGTACTCTCAAACTGAAACTACTAAAGATTCAAGAAAGCACTGGTTTGCGATTGCCAGGCCTTACTATCTACCAGAGTGACTGTGCATTCTAGGACAGGGTTGTCCCACTATGAAGTGGTCTTTGGACGCCCTGCTAATGTCTGGGGCGTCCCAAGACCAACGTGCTTTTCTGAGATAGAGTACCCCCTGTTTGTAGACTATTTGTATGAATTGTCTAAAGATCTTCGTTCTCTTCACCAACAGATAAATGCCGCATTGCAGCCAGTACCAGAGGGGCCCGGGCACCGAATACAGCCCGGAGATTATGTAATAATTAAACAATTTCATTGAAAAAGCTGTTTGGAGCTGAGGTGGAAGGGGACTGTCATCGTTCTTCTCATCACTTGTACAGCTGTAAATTTAGACGTCAGAAAACACTGGATACATGAATCTCATGTGAAGTGAGTGCCCCTCCCGCTCCCGTATAACCGTTGGGTCAACGACGACATCGCTGATCAGGAATGTGAGAAGGTGCCATGCTTCATTCCCTTCTCTGATGCCCGATTGAGGTGGGCGCGGACAGACAAAGAGAATGACGCAGCCCTATCTGAGGTGATTCCCCAGAGATAAGGGCAGCCTCGGATAACTCTGTTTCCAATATACCCGACTCTGAGTCTTGATGCTCACCTGATCCTGAGATTCTGCCCTTTTTGTTGATGAAGCAGTGACTGAAGTAACAAAATATAATCTGAGGCCCTGAAAGAAGGACGGTGCACCAGCCGAACAGTCTAGGAGTTAGGGAAGGACTTGAGCTTAGGGCGCAGGTGCTGTGCCTAAGGTACCTGTATTAGACTAGAGTGAACAACACTGGTGCACTGCCCTGGATGCTGGACAGGATAGTTGAGGGCACTTGCCCATGAGGGAGGGTGCCCTATCCTGAAAGAAGAGGATTTGTTTTTTCAGCAAGGGCTGCGATTGCGCAGCTCCCCTGTAGTAGTGCTTCATAGCACCGTCATTGATGAACAATAGGAGCCTACCGGCTAGGCTCTAAATGGAAGCTGGGTGACATTTGCCCCCCTGGTACTGTTGTTGCAATAGTGGCCCTAGCCGGTGAATATTTATTTTCCCTTATGACACATATAAGTTGCCCATGAAGTTTTCTAAATGTATCCCTTTGGTCGTCCTATCACTGATGAGGAGCAGCCATTTGCGGCTCCGTGTCCCACTTCAGATGGGCCTGTTTGGTTCTCTTAGTCCACTAAGAGTAAAATAGTGTTTGTTGTAATAATTTTGCTTTCTCTGCTATTTGTATTTGGGGTGCTGTTCTTCTTAGAAGAGAAATATCCTGTGCATGCTTGGATAAAAACCACGCAAACTCCTCCTGAGCATATTTTTGGTACCTTATCACCTCACAAAGAGGAACACCGGAAGTCCTATAAGGATAATGTTTTTATTCAGACGTTGCACCAAACGCTTGCTGTTTATAATTCAAAGACATTTTGGGTGTGTGGGTTGCTACCTTCTGTCACGCATCAAAGTGAGAGCTTGCTGCCTATGCCCTTATCCTATGTTAATAGTTGTGAGGGGTGGTTCAACTTACTTAGTTTGATCCGCTCATTCTCCCAAGTTGACTCCTTGGACAAAAAAAACACTGGTTACCGTTCTTTGACAATGAATGTGTATTTCAATCATAGGTCCCCACCTGGTGTTTCCCCAGGAGATGGATGGTTTGATCGAGTGTTCTTAAATTCTTGCCTCATAGCCGCAGATCAAGGTAAAAAGGCAAACAGAACACAGATGGATAGAGGTAGGTTTTCGCAATTCAATGCATCAGAATATTACCAATCCTTCCAAACACGCAATGTCATCAAAGATAAGCCCATACCCCTGGCAGTGGTAGGTGTACTGGCTTCTTTTTGTGTTCAAGCGACATAGAGGTGGGGGGGCAGTAAATGCACCACTTCCATATTGAGGATGCCCAAATGTCCACCCTTGATTCCACCACCTAATGTTTATTTTGTTTGTGGTGCTCGTGGTTATGTATGGCTCCCTGAGGGATGGTTTGGAAGGTGCTACCTTTCCTAACTCCTTCCCCCAGTCTATATAGCCCCTCCCTACTATCACAAGACTCATCGCCTACAGCGTAGTAGTGTCCTAGCCCCGATTTAAGAGAGTAGACAATACAGACAATATTAATCAGACAGATACCTCTTTACAGCAATTCAATGACATAATGAAAGGAATTCTGCCATTCTGGGATCCCAAGTTCAATAGCCGTAATATTTGTCGCCTTGCCAGGGAGTCATTATTACTACTGCAGGTATACTGACCAATATAACAGTCGAACTTCATGCTACGAGACTTGTTGCTCTTCAAAATCAGATGGCTATAGATTTCATTCCGGCTGATAGGGGTGGAGCCTTTCGTGTCATTGGCAGCAGTTGCTGCGTATACATTCCTGATAGCGCCCCTACAGTATACTCTGCAATACAGAAATTACACCGACTTGCTTCAGAAATTCACCAAGATAACGGTTCATGGTCCCTCTCAGGGTGGCTCTGGGGTCTAATGACATCATGGGGTTGGAAGATACTAATTGTACTACTAGCTATCGCAGGTGTCATCTTTACATGTTGCTTATGTATTAAGTGCCTTCCAGCATGTTGCACTTACTGCGTGACCAAGCTCAACCCTACTCCTAGGTTCTCAGGGTGTGGTAATAAAGTCTCTACTATGATGATGCAGGGTGTCTAGGATCCGATGCTTATAGATGAGGGCATCTTTGAGTATTAGTTTTATTTTCATATTAAGTGTGTTTCTTTCTTTTCCAATGTTAAATGATTGTCACATGAGTACCTATGCATTTGCCCCCCATAGACTTGTAAAGACCCTACCGGATAGCCAAATAAAGCATTTAGCCACATCTGCTAAAAACAGAGTCTGTTAGGCTTGACATTCCCATCCCTGCAACACACTAGTTTCATGCTATATTAGGTTAGTAGTGTGTGGCTAAATAGACGCAATTTGTATTCACTTTATGCATCCCACTGAGTTATCCCCGTAATGTGCAGGCTTCAGTTAACTCCATTTTCCATTTCGTAATCCCTATTAGGCTTCTTAGACTGTGCCCAAGTTGGGCCTCACTGCTCATATTGCTTGCCTCAGCAAAACTTCATTTTGTTATTATTTTCAATTCTGCTCAAGGCTGTTTTTCTGACTTACTAATGAATGGGCCATTTTGCCCTCGCACACTTATCCAAATGTGTAGTTTCTACTCCCACGTTAGGAGATGCTGAGACCCAGCACCGTGGCATTGAAGCCCCGATAACATGTACCCATCTGGCGGGTGTTAGCTCATCCTACTGAGCCTCTTTGTTCATGTTCGGCCCAGGCCCGTAGTTTTCCATTGTGGGTGTGGTTGGGGAGTTCACAGGAGGAATGATTATCCACTGTAGACTGTTGGGGGGCCAGTCCCTCAAAAGACATCCTAGGGTGCAGGTCATGATGGACTCCTCTGCAGAGTATTGCTAATAAAGATGTAAGTTTGTATTCTCTACTGTCTGACTGACTCTTCATTCTTGGGAATGCATAGCAGGTGGTAGTAAGTATCCCGGGTGTCCCCTAAGGGCCACTTCCTTTAAGATCCCGCCCAGCTTGACCCCTGTGCGGGACGTGACCGGGCTTGACAGAGGGGGCGTGGTGCCATGCTGGACACGGGGCATGGAGAGGTAATCTGTGCCTTTGGATGGCCTGCTCACCGCTGCTCGCTCCCAAGAGCAAAACGCAGTGGGAGTGAACTTTAAAAAAGAAGGTGGTACATGTACTTGCCTTTAGCCATTTGCATGCTTTCATTATTGAAAGACACACGCAAAATCCAATCCTATGTGTGGGAGGAGTCAGATGCACACGGAGTAGTTTAAAGTACTTACAAGAAGCCTCGCAGAGCAGCGGATGCGCGCTGGCTCATGCTCGACTTAAAAAATAAATCATACGTGAGGGAGTGGAGAGGCCATCACACGCTGTACAGTGTGATGGCCAAACAAGACAATCTCTTAGTGAAATTGCCAGAGAGGGAGCTAAGCCCACAAAGGAGGGACATTTAAGGAAATGCACCAATAACAAGCCAGCATTTGTAAATGACCCAGATAACATCTAATGGCAATTGGTGGTTGTGCCAAACCCCTCAGAAGAGATATAACAGGTCATCAAAGCTTGACCTAATAATACATGAACGTACAGTAATGATGAGAGTGCATGAACGCAAGGAAAGTGACATTATTAGGCTAAGATTCATTTAATAGGCTGCTGCACTCGACCAGGATAGTATGTCATAAGAGAGGTTTCAGAAAAAGTACAGATTTTAAACCTCAGTGCACTTCCTCGGACGTTGCTTTCCACAGCAGTAAATAAACAGTAGGATACCTCGGCCCTCCAGAGCAGTGTAGATTCGGTGGAGTTTGGGGGAGGGCAGGCGAGGCACAGCTGGCATCAGATTGGCAGGGCTGTACTAAAAAAGGAGCACTGTTATCAGGAGGAGCGGGATTTGCGATGGGGAGTGCCAGTCTCCAGGGCAGAGGCTGGCTCTCGTCAACGGGAACTGACTGCTGCTCTCGCTGGTCTTGTTTCACACACAGTTCTATTGCCGAGTGTTGACGGGCGGACAAATTAAGCACAACGCTGGGCCCAGAACCACTGCACCTCTGCATTAAAGACAAGAGATCACCCAGGGAATTTTAATTATTTTACACTCCTATCTGTGGCACACCCTAGGTGCTCAGGGACCATGATGGCGCTCCACAGGTTCTTGTTCAAGGGTCTATGAAAGTGTTTCAAGATCATCACCTGTAACTGCTTCCGGGACAGTTGAAAACATGTCAGTGTGGGTAGTCCAGAGATCTGGAGAAAATAATGCTCTCTAATACTGAAGCTCCTCCTAATGTAGGCACAGACCATTCGTGTAAGGCTACGGGATCGATGGCACCCATGTGCCTCCACCCCCAGCTTTAGATAATTTAAAGCTCCAGAGCAGTTCCAGGGTCCTCTCTTGTTTACAATGTGCAGCCTAAATGTAAGGTTCTTATCACGTGTCGCTTTTAAGCACTCCACACCTAGTTATGTAGAACTATCTAGACAGGGTTCCCACAAGTCCTAGGCCTCAGAGAGAACACAACCACCTCGGTGCTGGCATGGGAACCAGCTGCTGGCAGCCTCGGCAAGGCAGATGCAGCATTTCAACCATGCTGAGGGCAGGAGCCCGACTGTGCTGGTAACAGTATGTGTTATCTAGGCAGATGCAGCATTTCAACCAGGCTGAGGGCAGGAGCCCGACCGTGCTGGTAACAGTATGTGTTATCTAGGCATGCAGCATTTCAACCAGGCTGGGGGCAGGAGCCCGACTGCTGGTAACAGTATGTGTTATCTAGGCAGATGCAGCATTTCAACCAGGCTGAGAGCAGGAGCCCGACCGTGCTGGTAACAGTATGTGTTATCTAGGCAGATGCAGCATTTCAACCAGGCTGAGGGCAGGAGCCCGACCGTGCTGGTAACAGTATGTGTTATCTAGGCAGATGCAGCATTTCAACCAGGCTGGGGGCAGGAGCCCGACTGCTGGTAACAGTATGTGTTATCTAGGCAGATGCAGCATTTCAAACAGGCTGAGGGCAGGAGCCCGACTGTGCTGGTAACAGTATGTGTTATCTAGGCGCCCAAAGATCGTTCAGCGTCTCATATGAAGTTATTATTATGTATTTGAATTTTATGCAGCATGAGCTCGACCCGAAGATATCAGAGCACTTTACATGAGCACCAGTTGCGTTACAGAGGGACACATTCATTTCTAGGCACAGGGAGTTACATAATTTGCCAAGAATCACAGGATGTTGAGTATCCCTGCCAAGACTCAAACCCGGTCCCCAGCTGCAATGTCGACTGCTCTATCCGTTAGGCCACATCCTCATTGTTGTTAATATCACCCATATCAATTGCACTAAAAGCAGTAGTACTAATAATACCAACATTGCTGACAATAATAAAAAAGAATGTTATTGTTATCAATAGTGTGAGTGTAGTAGTATTATGATATGCACACTGTGAGTGTAATAATATCATGATATGCATACTTGTCTAATGTTTGAGCGTTTTCTCGGTCTGTGACCAGTTACTAGAGAGAAAATCCAGATATTTGCGGTTCATGTGTTTCTTTGCCCCTGTTCTCCCAGGCGAGACCTCTTCTGCTGACAATGTAGAGTGGGAGCGGGTGTGACATCATACCCCGCGCTGTGTTTACATGTGCAGATACTGTTTCTGTATTTGTAAAAGCTAATTTATGTCAAATAAGTGTATATATGCAAAATAGATTGATAAATCGTGCGCACTAACAGCTGCACACCAGAATAGCTATTGATTGAGAGGTGAGCTCAGCCCCCGCTTGAAGAAAGCGGTATAAATTCCCTTGACTTACCACACATTTGTGCACGATCGTATTGTTGTTACACATTTTTTGTGTACACCATTATTCAATGCACTGTTTTGTTCTATTTTGTTTACACTCTTCTGTTGCCTAGGCTTTTGCTGGCGCAAACTGATGTCTAGCATGGGTACGCGAGACTCAATTACATTTCAAGTGATTCAATTTGCATCAGTATAATGTTGGTGGTTTCAGGGGTAATTGATGTGCACCAAGGAAGCTCTTTACACCAGGTATGTTGCCGACTTATTTATTTATTATATATTCTCGGGAGCGCCGGAGCAGTGCTCTGATACATTCGGAATCCGGGCGCCAAATCAGCCTAAAATGGCCGCCGCCGGACTTCCGCCTACATCACACGCCGTGCGCGTGGACGACTAGACCGCTACACCACATCTCTCCCCTTTTACAACAACCCAAAGAAAATATACAGTCTTACTTGCTGTCCATAACAAACTCTCCAAACCTCCTGGGCAGATTGACTCTTCTGCCACACCGTGAACGACCACTGAGACCTCCAGTGCTCGGACTGGAATCAGTCTGTCCCTGCTTGGGTGCTTCCCCACCGTCCATGCGTCCTGCCTCCCTTCTACTTTCCAGATCTGTTCCCTCTTGAGTGCTGAACGCCTGTTCTCTCATCTCCTCTCTCTCCCCTTGCGATGTTCTCGGTGGTGGACTGCTCTCCTCCTCCTTGGGACTCTCCGGGTTACCTCCTCTCCTCGGTGAGGTGTTAGCTTTCTCCTCTATGGTGTTACTCAAACCTGCTGAGTTACATCTTGCCATGCGATCTTGAGACCATATTTTCCCGTCGCAGAGGAGCGCTGACCAGGAATATGGTCCCATCACTTGAAGCGGGGGTGTGAATTTACTATCTCCTTTCTTCTTCTGTGTTGGCAGCTTGATTCTCACCCATTCGCCCTTCTCTAATGTGACCTCTTTGGTGTTATGTTTGGCGTCGTAGTGCTCTGTGTACACTGCCTGAGCTCTCTCTAAGTTCTTGAGCACCACTGCAGGAGACCAGTGGCTTTGCACCGTGAGACATTTCCATGCAACATTGTCCTTCGTGAAAGGTTCTCTTCCTCTCAGTATTCTGAATGGACTGTATCCTGTGGTAGTAGGTGTTATCCGATAAGCCCACATCAATCTTTTCAGTTCCTTCTCCCAGTTCATGCCTTGGCTGATCGCCGCCTGGACAGAATCCATGATCTCCCGGTTAAATCTCTCCGCTAATCCATTTCCTGCCGGGTGATATATTGGTGTATGTTTCAAAGCAATGCCATTCCTTTCCATGAAGGCTTCCCATTTAGATGATGAAAATTGCGGGCCATTGTCATTCAAAATTCCTTTGGGGATCCCTTCTCTTATAAAGATGTCTGTTAAGAAGGCCAGTATTGTTTCCGTTTCTGTGTTTTCAGCCACGTCGATCTCCAGCCACTTGGAGTACCGATCTATGACCACCGTGATGTATTTCTGAGTGCCTTGTGTGTCTTGTATGGGTCCCAGGATGTCTATTGAAATCTCTTCCCATGGGTTTTCCGGACACTCGTATTTTCCTAGGGGCGGGCGTAATAATTTCTGTGTCTTGTCCGCATTGCAGCACTGCTCGCACGCCCTCACATACCTCTCTATCATCACGTCCATCCCGGGCCACCAGTAGTCTTCTTTTGCTCTCCATTTTGTTTTTACAATCCCCAAGTGTCCTTCGTGTGTGATGGATGCTATGTGATTTCTCAGGGAGTAAGGAGGGATGACTTTGGTACCCCGTAACAAGAACCAGGGTTTGTCCCCTATGGACAGCTCTTCTCGGATTTCCCAGTATTGTTTCAATTCTTCCTCCAACAATCTCTTGTCCGGCCATCCGTTCATCACATATGCTTTTACTGCCCTTAGTTTCATGTCATTGTCGTATTCGCTTTCCCATTCCTGGGCGCTTATAGCTTTTTCTGGGTCCCCTGTGAGGGCAACTGCGTACTCCTCCCATCCTCCTTCTTCTTGGTCCGCCGCACATTCTTTGTATGCAGCCCTACTCAAGAAGTCCGCTACCTTGTTCTTGTGTCCTGGTAGGTACTCCACGTCATACACGTAGTTTAATAGCCTCAGTGTCATTTTGGCAATCCGTGGGGTAGCATGTTCATGCCCACTTGATGTAAGGACTTTCACCAAGGGTTTGTGGTCTGTACGCAGAAGGAACTTTCCTCCCCACAGGAACTGCCGGAATCTCTCCCTTGCCCACACTGCTGCTAGCATCTCCTTCTCAATGACACTAAATTTTTGTTCGTTGGGGGCCAATGCTCTGGAGGCGAAGCTGATCGTGGTGATTACTCCATCCGTGGATTGTTGCGTGAGCACTGCCCCTAATCCTCGATCGCTAGCATCCGTGGTTAGTATGGTCTGCGCTTCCGGGTTGAACCCATGTATAGGCACTGCTTCACTGATGTTGCGTTTCATATGCTCGAACTCCTGTTGTTCCCTTTCCATCCACTGGAATATAGATTTGTCTTTCAGTAGAAATCGCATGTTATGGGTCTTGGATGCAAAGTGTGGCACGAATTTACTATAAAACTCTGCAATCCCCAAGAAAGTCCTAATGTCTTCTCTGTTCTAGGGTGTAGGGGCGTCTCTGATCGCTGTGACATTGGATGCTTTCGGTTCAATACCATGTTGACTTATCTCGTGCCCCAAATATGTGACTTTGTCCACTCCAAACTTGCATTTGTCCCATTGGGCGGTGAGTCCATTTTGCATCAATATGGTGAGTACCTCCCTTAACTTCATGTTGTGGTCTGCTCTGGATGTTCCCATGACCAATATGTCACCTTGGAAATATTGGATGCCTTCTTTCTTGTGGAACAACCAGTGCATCAGTTTTTGAAATACTGCGGCCGCAGAGGCCAATCCGAAGGGCATTCTTAAGAATTTGTAGCAGCCGAATGGGGTGATAAATGATGTCAGGTGGTTGCATGATCGATGCAGGGCAATCTGGTGGTAAGCTGATGTCAGGTCGATGGTGGAGAACCATTTTGCTCACTTGGTTTTGGCTAGCATTTCGTTGATCCTGGGAAGTGGGAACTTGTCCACCACGATGTTTTTATTAAGTTCTCTTAGGTCGACACACAACCTCACCTTCCCATTTGGTTTCTGCGCTACTACCAAGGGCGCCAGCCATTCTGCATTGTCGATTGCCTCTATCACTCCATTATCTTCCAGACTCTGCAACTCCTCCTGTACCGCAGTTCTGGTCCGGAAAGGGATGTTACGTGCATTGTGGGACACCGGTTGTGCCCCCTCTCTCAGCTGGATTCTATGCGTGAACTTTGCCATGCGTCCTATGGAGTCTCTGAAGACTTCCGTGAGCTCTTCCTTCCATCGCTGTGCAGCATATTCGGGTCCCTCTTCCGTCATCAGGACTTGCGTGTGTCCTCCTGGGTTTAACTTCATCCCCAGGGCTCCTTGATCCTTCCAGCCTAGTACCAAAGGTCCCTTTTCGGCCACATATAATTACCCTTCACACGCTCTGCCTTTGAACTCGAATGACAACGGGCAAAATCCCACCATTGGGATAGGCTCTCCAGTGAAAATCACTGGGTGGATGTCTGTGGGTCTTAGCTGGTAGCTCGTTCCTGTTACGAACTCCTTCTCCCATATTTTTCTCTGGATAATCGTGTAGGGTGATTCCGAATCGGCCACCATGGTCACCTGTACCCCTCTGATCGTCATCTCACATTTTGGCTTCTTGTCGATGGTACCTTCTATGCCTAGGACCTGCTCTTCCACTATTAGGATTCCATCTTCATCTTCCTCATCCTCTTCTTCATTCTCCTTGTGCCAATCTTGTGCCACATACTTCTCTTCGCTTCTAGGGGGCTTCCTCCTGCACACTTTCTCGTAGTGTCCTAAAAGTCCGCAGTACGAGCATTTGGCACTGAATGCGGGGCATCCCTTGTCGTTGGCGGCATGGGTGCTGCTGCCGCATCTGTAGCAGGTATCCCTACTCCAATTCCGTTGTCCTTGTGGTCTTGGGGTTCTAGTATTGTACTTTTTGTAGTTCCTTGCTCCTTGTTGTCCTGATGGTTGTTTACTTTCACTCGTCTTCCTGTCCGCTACCTTGCACACCGCTTGCCCCTGACTGCTCTCGTGCTTGGCTGCTTCCGCGCACCTCTTGGTCAATTCCGCCTTTTTTACTAATGCCACTACTTCTTTCAAAGATGCATCACCATTGATCCACAGTTTCTCTTGTATGGAGGAATTCACTGTGTGCATGATGATTTGGTCCCTTATCAATTCTTCCTGTAAAGTTCCAAATTTACACGTTATGGCTAATTTTTGTAGAGCCGCCACATATTCATCAACCGATTCCCCCTTTTCTTGCTTCCTGTGGTAGAAGTTGTACCTATCTATCGCTCTGCCGACTACCGGGCGATAGTGGGCGTCAAGGTCTTCTAAAGTGTGCTGGAACACGTCTACGTCCGTTGCTAATCTTTCCTTTTTCACCAGATTTTGGTATACTCTTTGTCCCGCCGGGCCCAAATGATGGAGGAGAATTTTCTTCTGCTAGGCACTCGAGAACTCTGCTTCTCCCTCCTCTTCCAGCGCGGAGAGGTAATTCAGGAAGTACTGTTTCCAGTCCTCCCACGGCATTTCAGGTTCTCCCCCTTTTGCCAAGAACGGCACCGGGTTCGTCAACGAGAAAGTCTGAGCACACATATTCTCCCCGGTAGCGGCGCGTTTCCTTGTATTGGCCGGGCTTTCTGGGAGTTCTGCACCCTGGGCGTCCCTTAGACGCTTTTCGTCCTCCTGGCTGGAATCCCCACTCTCCGCGTGGCTGTTGCTTGTCTGCGCCAGGGTCAGGACGCCCCTACTGGGGTTGACTGTCCGGTGGACCTTATTCTCCCGTGGGCTGCGTGGAAATTTTGGCCGGGGACCTCTGAATGCAGGGAGGCTGGCTACTGGCGAAGTGGACTTAGATCCCTGAGCCTGAGCAAGTGTGGCTTGGCGCTGGCGCCGTGGCGCACTTACCGCTGCTCTGCCACGCTTCCGGTGACTTGTTCCTTGGATGGCAATCTTGGTTTTGTGAGCTCCCACGTGGGTTCCGAGTGGGGTGCTGGGCGGCACTTCACCACCTTGTCGCCATTATAATGTTGGTGGTTTCAGGGGTAAGTGATGTGCACCAAGGAAGCTCCTTACACCAGGTATGTTGCCGAATTATTTATTTGTTATATATTCTCGGGAGTGCCAGAGCGGTGCTCTGATACATTCGGAATCCGGGTGCAAAATCAGCCTAAAATGGCCACCGCCGGACTTCCGCCTACGTCACACGCCGTGCGCGTGGACGACTAGACCGCTACACCACAAGCAGAAAGTACACATTTTACTTTTCTGTGCTGTTCTGCTCTAAATGCTCTGTTTCCGCCACATTAGGAGCCATAACTGTGTAAAGCTTTTGGAGGCGGCAAGCAGAAGTGAAAGTGGAACCTTGTATCTATGAGCCTTGCAAACCGGCAGCTGGTGCAATAAAACCTTACCGCGGCGGCGGGAGGGCCTGCCTCAATGTAACCTCCATTGTTCCACTTGCCTGAAACATGGACGCACTTTAGAGTAAAGCAGAAGGCATGTAACACATTTGTGTTTCCAAAATAAACAACCGAACAAGAAAGTTCTGCTCGCTGCTTGAACCGCGTTATGTGAGCACTGCAATAAATTCACTTATTTCACAGTGTTTGGCACACGCAAGTGTGGTTTTTCACATCATTGCGTGCAAACATTGAGTCAGCCGCCACTGGACCACGGTAAGAAGGGGTGCAGCACTTTGTTAACCAATGCGCTGGGAACTTACTTTTGCTTTTCCTTAAAACAACGAAGGAAGAAATTTAGGGGTGGAAAAGTGAAGGGATGAGAAGGGCAGGAATGATGCCAGGGAGGGCGGGGAACTAATGGAGCAGGAGGTGAAAACAAGGGTGCGGGGGCATTGAAGGTAAGCAAAGCAAGTCATGCTTGCAGCAAGAGAAACTCAGTGAAGAAAATATTGCCTACAAGACTAAATAACACGTACCGTGTAACAAACCAAGTGAAGGGGCCAGTAGTCATGAGCGGATACAAATGAAGAAAAGGCGGTACCAAGGAGGGACTAACAAACCGATTACTTAATCAGAAGCCTGCATTTACGAAGGACAAACACAGAAGCCAATGACAAATATGGGCCGAGAGTGGGCAGGGCTTCTCTTCCATACTCTACTACAGCAGATCCCCAGGGCAGAGCATGCGCGCTGACTCAGGTTCGACCTAAAAAAGAAAGAGTAAGTCAGCACCTGGAGATTATATTTAGCAGAGATTTTAAACACTTTTAAGTCCCCACCATTTGAGCATCTCGATGGAAATAAAATTGTTTTAAAACAAACTTTAAATCAATCTACTAAAATGTTATCATTTTTATTTGACCTGGAGGCGATTGCACATAAAAAGTATGCCTGGTCGATTATTTACTCGTATAATAAGATTGAGTCCAACACCACCTAACCACTCATTTTAAACCAGTTGTGATGGATAGACTTCTCATGTTAAGATTTGGTCGCTATCCAACAAACACTGTAGACTATGTGGCTATGTCAATGAAACATTACTGCATATTGTATATATATGCCCTAGATTGAGGCAAGAGAGGCATATGCTGTTAAAATCAGCTTTTAAGGACATAGGAGTGAGAACATGCCACCAAGAAATGATAGCATGCCTTTTAGGGCATAACATTAACCTAACAGTGCATTTTGTCAAGTTCATCCTAATAGTTGAGAAGAAAATGATCCAGGATGATGCGTCGTCTGTACTATAGGAGCAGGTAGGTTGTTTTAATCGGACTCAGTTCAATACTAAGAATCGGCACGAATGTGCCTTGTAGATTAAGTTACTAATTAGTATTTCATATGTTGCTATGTGTTTGCACTGTATATAGCTTGTTCGAACGGACAGCGCAGCAACGCTTTCATTACCGGGCAGCTTTGATTGTTGGTATGGCAGGTATTATCTTATATAGAGACATTGTCACTAATAATTAATTTGAATTGATATAATTAAGATATGAACAGAATACTATTTTTATGAAGTTCCATGAGATTTCAATGGTCCGGTATGGCATGGTATGGTAATATCTGTAATGTATCTGTTGCAAATGTTTGATGTCTCTGTTTTAAGAACTCTGCTGTTTTTGATCTCCATGATTGTAATGATTTTTAATAATTAAGCAATATATATTTAATACACATAAATAGCCTGGTTAATGTTGGTGCTTCCCTTTGAGCAGGTAGGGCTAGGTGATCCTAACTTGGATTCGTGCTACGCTTGCCCACTACTGGCTCTTTTCAATCGAGTACATGGCACATGCAATGCATGACCATGATCATGCAGCACCATACTTCCTTCATATGGCACTATCTTTGACCTCTAGACCCACCCTAGTGTGAATAGGCACCATGACATGCACAGTGTGGGCCTGGAATTACCTTTCAGCAAGCCCAACTAAGAACCCTTTTTGCTCTCTTGGTTCTACTCATTGGTCACCGCTCCTTACCAAACATGAGCAACGCTAGCACCCGCTCTAGGTTGCATTCTCTGCAGCTAACTTCCATAGGAGATATATATCCAGAAGGCATCTTTGGCACACCACAGCAGGCCATTCCGGGCACCGATGTGACCTTGCTAGACATATTTACATGCAACCAGCTCACGGCGGCAATTAGGTTGATGCACGATTCTTTCCCCAAGACTCCCCCACATTTCAAGTGCTTTATACAAAGATGTAGATTACCGAACTCAATCTCATGTCCTCTCCTCTAACTATCACCTGTGTCTGGGTGCATTTTAATTTCCTGCACCACCTATACTGAACTTCTGTAAGACTGCATTAGATGGGCCTGATTGATAAGGCAAGTCGTGTGCATTGTCCCGTGCCCAGTGCTCGTTTCCTTCATCTTGCATGGGTTTGGTCTGGCATGTAGAGATTCTGGCAGGTGGTTTCTGATGCTATTGTGGCAATCACGGGATTTGCTTTGGACCACTCGCCGAGGGCTGCATTATCAAGCTATGTATAGGATGTCCCTTTGGATATGTGCAAACTAACGCCTATGCTCCTGTTTCTTGTGAAGCAACAAGTTCCGAAGCACAGGGAAGGGCAGCCAGTGCCGCTGGAGGTGACATGGCTTCAAGACGCTGCCTAATGTCAGGAACAGCTATCGGCTTATTGGAACTTGATGCCTGCAAAATCTACAACTAAAGATATCTGGTACCCTCTGGAGATATACCTGTGCACGCGCATAGAGAATCGAGGTGATGCAACTGTTACCAACCCAGAAGAGGGCGCTTTGTTGGAAATATCCCCTCTGGAGCCTTTGGCCACTCTCAGCTGCTGGTCTTGGGTGCAAATGATGCCTGCAAAAGTGACCCTGAGGCAACAACTAGAGACTGCTAGGGACTTTTATTAGTCATTATACACGGAGGGCCCGATTCACAGAACTAACTTAAGACAAAATCCTAAACTTACTACTTTTGGTATTCACAGAAGTTAGGATTTTGTCTTAAGTTTGTCTTAAGACAAACTTAAGACAGACTTAAGACAGACTTAAGACAGACTTAAGACAAACTTAAGACAGACTTAAGACAGACTTAAGACAAACTTAAGACAAACTTAAGACAGACAGGAAGGAAGGCTTTTGGATGTTAGCATTGGATGTTTCATCACTGTACACAAGCATACTACATGGTGACGGCATGGCAGCAGTAGTATACTATCTATCTAAACGGGAGGAACAGTTTAAGGATCACACTGCTATGTTGTTGGAAATGCTCAAAATATGTTTGAATAACAATGTGTTTATGTATAACAACTTGTTATACCGTCAGCTATAGGGAGTCGCTATGGGGGCCAGTTTCTCCCCAAGCTACGCATGTTTGCACATGGGAGCTTGGGAGGAACTGGTCCTCAAAACAGAATTTAGCGAGGTGATGAAAACAAATATTATTGCTTGGTATCGTTTTATAGACGACTTGTTTTTAGTGTGGCAGGGGGATAGGGATTCGGCTGAAGAATTTGTCAGAGCCATAAACATCAACAGACTTAACCTCAAATTTACAGTCAGCATGAGTCAAACGAGTGTCACCTTTTTAGACACGGAAGTGTATATTGCAAATGGTGCGATTGAAACCAGATTATTCAGAAAAGAAACGGCCGGCAACGCTATCTTGCATGCGGCCAGTGCCCACCCACACAATTTGATTGCCAGCATACCATTTGGGGAGATGCTGCGCCTACGCAGCGTATGCAGCAATGAGGTAGAATTAGGAGAAGCCCAGGCATCTAGCAAGAACAGATTCTTACAGCGTGGTTATTCAGAAGCAATGATCGATAAAGCAATAATCAAATCTCGATTAAGGATGAGACAGGACTTATTGGACAAGTATGATCAAACCATCACCAGTAATCTGGTCTCTGATGGAATCTCTGAACCACGAAATGAGTTCAGAATTATAACGGGTTACAACAAACAACATCGAGATTTATACCGTATCTTTAATCGTAATTGGCCTACTCTTAAAAGTGATCCCATCTTAGGCCCAACACTTCCACGCAGGGCTACCCTCACTTTTAGTCAAGCTCCCTCAATGAGGGACTGCCTCATTAACACGAATCCCGAAACCATAGAAAAGACCACTTGGTTGCAAACCAATGGTGGATTTTTCAGATGTAAAGTATGCAAAGCTTGCACACATGGGGTTAACACCAAAATCTACAAAGATGGGTTCAGTGACAGAAAGCACAAAATAGAAAAGGTGTTAACATGCAAAACAGAATTTGCTATTTATGTGCTCCAATGCCCTTTTGCACTCAGATATGTGGGCAGCACCGAGTTAGAGGTGCATAAACGCATCCTGCAACACCTAAGGGCAATTTCGAACCAGGACAATACTTACCCGGTGGCTCGCCATTTCAAGGAGGTACATCATAGCAATAACAAGGTATTATCATTCTATGTTATTGATGCTGTACCAGCGAGCAGGCGTGGAGGGAACAGGGAAGCAATGCTTCGCAGATTAGAAACCAAATATATACTCCGCCTTGATTCTAAATCCCGGGGGGGGCTCAATGTCACAGAGGATCTGCATACTATCTTAGGTTAGGATTGAATACTTGTTTGTATATTGTAATATTGAGTTGAATATCAGATGGTCACTGCAATTATTTGGTCTTTTCAATGATTTTACAAGGGTTTTTATCACTTTGAGGTCGATATTTTAATCATCTTATGTATTATTTATTATTTAATAGTGAGTAATTAGCATTAATATCTAGCTTTATGGTTGTGAATTCCTATGATTTATACATGAATCTATATATCGAGAGGTAACTCAGGAAAACGTGATACAATCTGAACCAAGGCACTGATGCACTTTAACATCATTTGCACTTTATCTAGTTGGACCTCAATATCGATGCCTCATTTATGCACTCCATGAGCCATAAGGGATTACAAGAAAGTACATATTAAAAATATGAAATACCTACTACGGCTGGCAATAAACCACTGAGGGCTCATAAGATTAATTTTCGGGCATGACTGGGCTCAGTCTGCCCACTACATGCGTTTGTTAATTAAGAACTGCTGCTATCCTGTTTTTAAAGTTTTATTATCATATTTAGTGGTGTTACACTATTCACGCGCATTGAACTTTATTACACTCCCCTTTGTTTGCACAGTGGCAGGGACCTGCAGCAGAAAAATTATACTGTTTGAATGGGACGGAATACCCAGGGATTTATCCCGTTATTTCTAGGCCTGGGCGAAGCACTACGCTACGCTCGCGTAGTTTGCGAAGTTCGCGCTACTTCGCACTACGCGAACTGCACGTAGCACAGTGCGAACACGCGTAGCGTAGTGTTGCGTAGTGCTGCGGTCATTTTTTGCTTGCTCGCGGTCCTCAACGTCAAGTTGGCGACCGCGAGCAAGCAAAATGACATCCTGGCGAGACTTTTTCCTTGTTCGCGATCGCGAGCATGGAAAATAAACCTCCCGGCGAGATTCCCAACGCGAGAAGGTCAGGTTTCTCATTGCGAGGGGTCGCGTATGCTCGCGACCGCTCGCGATGAGAAACTACCAGTTCGCGTTGAGAAAGCTGCAGCTCGAGTAAAAATCTACTCGAGCAGCAGAAAACTACAGCTCGCACTGTGCAAGATGCCATTTTCAATGATTGCACAGTGCCGGTTGCTTGTCCGCACTGTGCAATCATTGAAAACAACATCTTGCACAGTGCGAACATGTTACTTCGCAGTTCGCGAAGTGCTACGCGTAGCTCGCGTAGTGCGAACTTCACTTTGCGTAGCTCCGCGAAGTGCTACTTCGCGAACTACGCCCACCCTTAGTTATTTCTAAATTGAGCAATCTGTAGTACATAGTGTGCTTAGATGCAAAACGCAAATGCTGTACCCAATATTGATCGCAATGTACAGATAAGAGGCAAAGCCTGTAACATATGAAAAGGCTATGTTTGCACTTTTGTGTTATAGATTCAGCTATACACATGTACCTACATATGGAATATCTAGATATTTATTTAGTATCAGATAAATACGAAACCCGAACATTTGATATTTTATTCATGGTTCAGAGCAAGTACTACACAAGATGGCTGTGAACACTTTGTATTAGTAGGGTTTGTAGGATTAATATGCCCATTAAAATGTGGGTGTATCGATAAATGTCATTCTAATTTCTTTTAAGCCTCTTTGGTTACATTGTATAATGATAACAGTGCATGCTAAAGCAACTTGATCAATTACGGTACAAGGTTTTAACACTGAGACCTGCTATATACATCGAGTAATATTATAGATACTGATACCTCTCCTTCTCCATCGAGTAAATGTAAAGGCATTATATATGGACATTTTTAGGCATGTACAGTCTTTTTACTATGTCTATGCTAACTTGCCAGTATCACGTGCTGAGTGTATTTCTCTTACAAAAGGGTGTGTTCACAGTATTCACGTTGTCATGTGAACAATGCTCAGGCGGAGCCGAAACGTTATGGCGACTAGCACGCAAGATTTTTAAATAAACATGCACTGAAATTGAGGTCCGTGTCTGTACTGTTTGGGGCAGGTGCCAGAAGTGGGCAGGCTCGACGGAGAAACGGAAGCTGTGGAAATATATATAGATGTATATTCACTGAAAAAACCATAGGTTTCACACATGTTATAGTTAGCGGAAATTTTACTGATAAAAAACCAGTGAAATTCCCCCGTTATAGTTAGTGCAGGCAACTATAACTCA
This sequence comes from Triturus cristatus, assembly GCF_964204655.1. Taxonomy (NCBI): domain Eukaryota; kingdom Metazoa; phylum Chordata; class Amphibia; order Caudata; family Salamandridae; genus Triturus; species Triturus cristatus. The sequence goes on along the minus strand of NC_140593.1, from coordinate 34,681,737 downwards.
CGCGACCGCAATCCTCTGCTGATGCTAATACTGTATTTAGACACTTCTTTGCCCATGTCTTCTTCCATACATTTTTAGCTATACATATATTACAAACATTTTTTTTTCATAAAGACACATATGTCATCAGCAGAAGATTGCGGTCGCGTGAGTTATAGTTGCCTGCACTAACTATAACGGGGGAATTTCACTGGTTTTTTATCAGTAAAATTTCCGCTAACTATAACATGTGTGAAACCTATGGTTTTTTCAGTGAATTTGCAAGGATTTTTAAATGCTAATTCCTAACTATAATGTGTGTGAAACCTATGGTTTTTTCAGTGAATTTGTACGGTTTTTTAAATGCTGAGTTACTTTACGCCATTCGTGGCGTGCGCGCCCACTTAACGCAGTTCGTTCTGTGCGCGCACGGTGCGCTTCGTGCACCGTGCGCGCACGGTAAGCACGCGGTGCGCTTCGCGCACCGCGCACCCACTTTACGCAGTTAGTGCCGTGCACGCACGGTGGGCACGCGGTGCGCTACGCGCACCGCGTGCCCACTTTACGCTAGATGGGCCATGTACGCACGATGCGCTTCGCGCACCGTGCACACATGGAGGACATATGATGCACTTCGTTTTGAAAGGTAATATTTTAATTTTTCGTAATTTTTATAAGCCATGCACAAATGGTGCCCTTCGGGCACCATTTGCACACGGGGTGGAGAGAGTGTGGATAATTTTTTCTTTTATTATTTTTGTTTAAAATATTTTAGTTTACCACAACTCTTATAAGCCATGCACAATTGGTGGCCGGCGGTCACCAATTGCACACGGGGTGGGGAGAGTGTGGATAGTTTTTTTTTTTTTATAATTTTTTACCGTACGCGTACGGTAAGCGTAATCGGCGAAATTAGCGAATAAATAAAAATTGCATTTTTGGCCTTGGGGGGTCTTTGGGGACTCCCTCAACATGGCTATGTGTGTGGGAGCTGTCTAAACAGCCCCTTTACATGTTTTTTGGCTTTATTTTACAACCTAACTCTCAGTGCGAGAGAGAAAATGGCGGCCGCCGCTTCCTGGTTTCGGCCGATTCGAATGTTTACTAAGATCTAAGAGCCAATCAGAATCGCGCTCGCGCACGCCACCGTACGCGTACGGTAAGCGTACCGTAAGCGCACCGTAAGCTGGCTCAGATATATATATTGATTTAAAGGCTATTTTCTCAGAATCTACTGAACAGATTTACACCAAACCTACAAAAGGCACTTCCTTGACCTGAGGACTATCTCTCTGCCAAATTTCTAGTAATTCTGTTCAGCCGTTCGGGCTGTAGCCCTGTCTAAAGGTCCTATGGAAAAATGCATGGGAAAAACGAGTTTTGGACCCCCTTTTATCTCAGCCCCCGCTTGACGAATCCCCCCGAGACTTTCAGGGTAGGAGCGGAGCGTAGCGCCCCACCTATTTTGAAAAATTCGCGAGGATTCGTCGACCGGCGCCAAAGTTATTCAAAATAGAATGTTGAGGATTTCCTATGGAAACGTGGTCCTAACTATAACTACCTACTGGCGACCGCCAGTAGGTAATATATAAATATATATATATATATATATTTTTTTTTTTCGAACCACATCCTCAGAAAATCCGGCGTGGTGGATGGAGCAAGAACCACAGCAACTCCTATGGGAATGGAAACAAGGGGTCAAAAAAACAGAAGATGAACTGTCAAAATGTGGTAAATTTGTCAAACCATCCGTTGAATTGTATTGAATATGATGTGCTACAATATGGTTTATCTTTCTGCCCTACAGCCCCATTCTCGTACTCTAAAGAAAGGGTCGATTTGTACCATTTCACCAGGAAATTACGCCTGCACAAATGGCACAAATTAAAGGTTAAAAACACTCAACCTTTCAACTATCCGAATAAGATCAGTCCCGTGAAGGACACCATCAATGAAGTTAATACATTAATTGCTTTGAAAGAACTTGAACGCGAGGATATTGGTGACCCAATCACAGCCCATTCATTGGGTTTCAAGACAGATCTCAGTTGTCCTAATGATTTTGCACCAAAATCCAATTTTAATCCCACTATGCCTCCTAGTGGTATTGACATTTTTGAAACTCTTGTTATCACTGATTTAAAATCTTTAGCCAAAAAGAGGAAATGGCAAAATGACAATCTGAACAAATCACAGAGATCAGCTATCAAATCCCTACAAGCAGACAAAAACATAGTGATCCGACAATCGGATAAAGGGGGTAACGTTGTTATCCTCAACACACATGATTATCTGCAGGAAGGGTTACGTCAGTTGGGCGACAAAGAATGTTATGAGGTTGTAGAAAGAAATGACATTGATGAATCCAATACTCAGTACCATAACATGTTAAAGACTTGGCACACACAAGGAATTTTAGAATGGAATGAATATTCCTTCTTATTAAATCGTACACCTAAAGTGGCCTTATTATATCTATTGCCCAAACTGCACAAAAATATGGTTAATCCTCCAGGGAGACCTATTGTTTCATCTATAGGCTCCCTGTTGGAAAGAACTTCCAAATACATTGATTACTTTCTACGTGTGTATGTAGAAGGTTTACCCTCCTATCTAAAAGACAGTAGGGACTTTCTAAATAAAATCAAGAAAGTGAAGTGGCAAAAGGATTATCTGCTGATTACCTTAGATGTTTGCAGCCTCTATACGAGCATCAAGCACATTGATGGAATACAGGCTTGCAAACATTTTTGACCTCACGTTCCATTTCATTCTTGCAACACACAGACATGCTGTTACAGATGATCAGATTCTGTTTAGAGAACAACTTTTTTGTCTTCAATGACGTCTTTTACAGACAAACACAGGGAACTGCTATGGGCACCTGCTTTGCTCCCAGTTATGCCAACCTCTTTATGGGACATTGGGAGCAACAGGTGCCCGAGAGACACAATCTCTATCGCAACCATGTAAAAACATGGTTGCGTTACATAGATGATTTGTTTATCATCTGGGAAGGCAGTGAAGAACTTGCCCATGACTTCATCGATGTTCTTAATAACAACGAGGTCAATTTGAAATTTGAAGGTACCGTCAGTAGGTCCTGTATAGAGTTCTTGGACTTACAGATTGAGGTTGTGGAGGATTCATTAACGTCTAAACTGTATCGCAAAAAAACATCAGGAAACACGCTGCTACATGCAGAAAGTGGACACCCTAGGTCCCTTATCAATAGCATTCCTTTTGGAGAGTTCCTCCGGGCTCGGAGGAACTGTAGTTCAGATTCAGATTATGAACAAGAATGCAAAATTATGCATGAAAGATTTTTGGATAGGGGATACAAAATAAATGTGATCAGAGAAGCGTGCAAAAAAGCCACTAATTTCACACATGATGAATTATTGGTTCCCAAGGACAAGCCAGATGATGACAAGGAGGAAGTCATTAGATACATAACAACTTACAATTCAGGTTCCTCTGATGTAAAAAGATGTCTTAAAAGACATTGGGGCATCCTCAAAACTGAAGCAACGTTGGGTGAAGTTGTGAAAGATGTGCCCAATGTAACATACAGGAAGGCCAGTTCTCTGCACAATAAATTATGCAAGAATGAAGTGAATAATGTCAAACTATCTACTATAGATGTTCAGGGTTTTTATACTTGCATGACATGCAAAGCTTGTAAATTCAGTTCCAACGTCAAGAAAGTCCATTATTCGATCAGGGACGAGGATAGATACATTGAAAAACACCTCACTTGTCTATCTGATTATTGCGTGTATGTGTTGAGCTGCCCCTGTGTAAAAAGATACGTGGGCAGTACTATGTTTGCTGCCAAGAAACGAATCTTGGAACACATGAGGGCTATTCAGAATAAGGATAAACTCTCCCCCATAGCACGACATTATGAGGAATTCCACAAAAGTAATCGTAATTTGTTGAAATTCTTTGTAATAGATCGGATTCCTGCAACCTCTAGAGGGGGAGACCGAATTCGCAAATTACGACAACTTGAATCGCATTATATTTTGGAACTGAATACTAAGATCCCATGGGGTTTAAACTCTGAAGAAGAACTTTCTTGGTTCCTGGGGGAATAATTTCCTCTTGATCTGGTTATTCGAAATGGTCTAGCATGTGAAGTTTGTCTCAGGATATTTCTGCAATGTATCCATGTTTTTAACAGTGAATGATATATCTTTAATATTTTCTTTTTTCTTATTTAATGATATATATATAACCCAATCACATTTGTTTACCTTTTCAGATGGTGCTGACAAGTGAAAGCTAGCTGATTCTCAGAATGAGTAATAATCTATGTTCATAGTTTGGACAATTGGTCGTTGAGATGAGTACACTCAACTCAATCGTATATTTTGCAATCTTTGAAATAAACAATATAATGTCCGCATGATTAATTCATACCCACTTGGGATTAATTATGGTTTAAAGATTATGACAACAACAATGTCTCTATTGGAATTGTGTTCATTAGATATGGTATTACCCACTGGGGTTTTATAATGTGAATTTACGTCTCTATGAAATATGCGCACAGGAAATGAGTGAACACCCACTTGGGTTTTATTATGCGATTTCATAGCACTAATATATTCAGATTGGTTGTTTTACAAAGATCACCCATTCGGGTCATACAACAAGATAATACAATATATTATCGACCACAGTATTTTTGAACAGTGTTTAACACGGTGGCGCTTTCCGTTACAATTTGGGTAATACTATTGTAGAGATACGATAATCCCTTTAAATTGTTGGATTTATTATATTTGTCATCTGGATATATATGTGGATACAGACATCTCGCCTAGATCATTGTCTCTTGCATGCGGACCTTGGTCAATAAAGTTTTGTTATATATTCGGAAAGAAGTGCCAGTTTGTCTGAGAATCAACAGAGCGCAAATAGATTTTGACGCTGGATTAGGGCTGTGAGTAACACATATTATGATGGTGACATTACATGTTAAATGGAATGTTTTTTTAGCACCACGAGAAATTTGCTGAAATTGTGTTTATATTTTATAAATCAAATTTTCAAATCAGTCAATGAATGTAATTGAATATGCAAAGACATAATATTTATTAATTAATGTGTGTTATCTCGGAACTTACTGTTCGTTTATACATGATCTGTATAATTGCACCACTCTAAGATGGCTGACAAATTGGGAGCAATATGTTTGGACTTACATTAACTTGTCCTGTTTCCATTTCCTTAGGTCACGTTCCGTTATAGTTTAAATATTTGTTTGTTAGCGAGTGACAAATTACCCGTGATCAAGGCGGTCACGCCGAAACGCGTTGGGTATGTAGCTCGTTTTTGCCGAATAAATTATTTTCAAGCCCACGACAGTGTTTGGACTCTCTTTGGGATGGAGTGCATCTAATGCCTTGACGCATTGTGGATTGTTATATATATATATATATATATATATTACCTACTGGCGGTCGCCAGTAGGTAGTTATAGTTAGGACCCTCTTACCATAGGAAATCCGCAACATTCTATTTTAAATAACCTTGGCGCCGGTCGACGAATCCTTGCGAAATTTTCAAAATAGGTGGGGCGCTGAGCTCCGCTCCTACCCTGAAAGTCTCGGGGGGATTCGTCAAGCGGGGGCTGAGATAAAAGGGGGGTCCCAAAACGCGTTTTTCCCATGCATTTTTCCATAGGACCTTTAGACAGAGCTACAGCCCGAACGGCTGAACAGAATTAAATGAAATTTGGCAGAGAGGTAGTCCTCAGGTCAAGGAAGTGCCTTTTGTAGGTTTGGTGTAAATCTGTTCAGTAGATTCTGAGAAAATAGCCTTTAAATCAATATATATATCTGAGCCAGCTTACGGTGCGCTTACGGTGCGCGAGCGCGATTCTGATTGGCTCTTAGATCTTAGTAAACATTCAAATCGTTCGAAACCAGGAAGCGGCGGCCCTAATTTTCTCTCTCGCACTCTGAGTGGAGCAGCAAAAATGAAGCCAAAAAATGTCTAAAGGGGCAGTATATTGAGATCATAACCACCCAGCAATGATATAGGTGTCCCCATAAAACCCACCAAGGCCAAAAAAAAAAATTATTTATTTTTCGAAAAATCGCCGATTACGCTTACCGTACGCCTACGGTAAAATTTTTTATAAAAAATAAATTATCCACACTCTCCCCACCCCGTTAGCAAACGGTGCCCGAAGGGCACCCTTAGTGCATGGCATGTAACGCCTTGTGAAATCAATAAAGAATACATTTCACAACGATGCGCATAATATGTCCCCCATGTGGGCACGGTGCGCGAAGCGCATCGTGCGTACAGGGCCCATCCCGCATAACGTGGGCACGCGGTGTGCGTGACATATGTGTCTTTATGAAAAAAAAATATTTGTAATATATGTATAGCTAAAATTTTATGGAAGAAGACATGGGCAAATAAGTGTCTAAATACAGTATTAGCATCAGCAGAGGATTGCGGTCGCGTGAGTTATAGTTGCCTGCACTAACTATAACGGGGGAATTTCATTGGTTTTTAACGAGTGAAATGTACAGCTAACTATAACTTGTGTGAAACCTATGGTTTTTTCAGTGATATATATATATGTAAAACTACTCTGCTCCTTTTTGTTTCCTACTAAAAGGACACGGACCTCGATCGTTGATGGCTCTGCCCCCCTGTGGTGTGTCTGGAGCCAGGACTCACACTGACAATGGAGGTTGTTGTGCACCTGCAAAGTGCCCCCCAGAACAGAGTGGACTGGGTTCAGAGCCCTGGGCCAGAAGAGAACAAAGAGATTTACTGCATCAAAAGAGGGTCCCAGACCCCAGACTTTTAGATCACCTCTGGGAACCAAGAGAAACCTTTGCCAAGAAAAAGAGCTGTAGAAGCTGAGGAGGAATACTGCCCCTGTGCTGTTTGCTGTCTGGGGTTGGCCTGCAGTGGCTAGTTGCTGCCAAGGAAAGGAGAAAGGACTCTGCTGTGTCCCCTGCTTGAGGAAGATCTCCAAGGGCTTGAACCTGAGCTTGACTCCTGTTCTGAAGTCTCAGGGACACAAAGACTTCACCACCAGTTCTCCTGAAGTTCCTTGCTGGGATATCACTCCTGCTAAGAGGTGCCTGCTATTGTTTTGAACCTCTGCAGGCTGTTTGCCTCTGGAAGCGTGCTAAAGTAACACAACTTTAAGAAGCATGACGCATCCGCACCTGTTTCCCATGCATCGCCGAAGAAATTGTCGCAGCGCCTTCCCGCGGCTCGAGAAATCCCTGCACTGTTCATCAAGTGCACAAATCTCCAAAGTCAGAGATCACAGCACCGATTCTGACGCAAGGCCTGCTGTGCGGCTGCAAGAACCCACGCATCATCACAGATCATTGCATCACATTGAGGCGCCAGTCTGTCATATCATTGGGGATGCAGGAAGAAACTGACGCATCACCTCCCCACGCAGTAAAAAAACAATGCATCACCTCCTCTCCAGTAAGAAACTGACGCATCACCTCCCCTGGGCAGCAATAAGGAACCGGCGAATCACATCCCCCGGAGCAATGAACTGACGCATCACCTTCACTGAGTGGAAGGAACAAACGCATCACCTTCCCTGTGACCCTTTTTGTTTGTGTGAGTGACACATTCAAGGTACTTTTCGTAAAAAGTGTTGCATCTGCAACTTGGTTTGAACTGAAATATTTCTACCATTTGAAAGTCATATTTTTAATACTGTATTGTGGATTTTTGACGTTTTGGTCTTGTTGATTTAGATAAAGATTACTCATTTTTCTAAACTGTTGTGGTGTCCATTTGTAGTGTTTTCACTGTATTACGGTATGTGTTCACATATGCTTTACACACTGCCTCTGAGATAACCTTGTCTGCTTGTGCCAAGCTACCAATGAGGTGCGCAGGGGTTATTTTAGAAGTGTATCCCCCTTACCGTGACTAGAAGCAAGGGTCCCTACTTGGACAAATGTACCTACCTCTGCCAACTAGAGATGCCCATTTCTAACATTGGTAGTTAGCGGTGAATATGCGGTGAATATGGTGTAATTTGGTTGTTGGAACTCTGGTTAATTGTTGCACCTGTTGGGCCTTATCAAAATGGAAGTCAACTTTTGGCACGTGCACATCTACAAGATGAGGGAACTAAATGTATTTTGGAAGGAGAGGGGGCTACCTGTGAAGATGCGATCCACAAGGCAGGATCTTGAGGCAGCCCTTCATAGCTATGAGGTGCTACGCTGGGAAGCAACACTAGCAGATGACTCTGAGGAGGAATCTGAGGGGGAGGATCCCCAGCCAGAATACCAAGAGGGCAGTGGCCCTGAGGAGGAAACATTTTGGGAAAAATTGGCTTGTGAAGTGAGGAATCTGATTCATGCTTGTGACCAGAGGCTGAGGCAGCTGGACTGGGAGTGCAAGGAGACAGATCAATCAATCAATCAATCAATCAGGGTTTTATAAAGCACGTTACTTACCCATGAGGGTCTCAAGGTGCGGAGGGGGCAGCTCCGATTCAGTCGAATACTTTAGCCAGGTCTTGAGGCCCCTCCTGAAGGCATGCAGGGTGGGGAAACATCTGACATTGACTGGGAGCTCGTTCCAGGTTTTAGCTGTGACGTAGGAGAAGGCTCTTCCGCCTGCTCCGGTTCTGCAGATGTTGGGCATCTCTGCAAGGGAGAGGTCGGCGGAGCGGAGGTTTCTCTTGGGTACATGGAAGGAGACTCTCTCGTTAAGGTATTTGGGTCCGATGTTGTGGAGTAATTTGTAGGCGTGCGTGAGCAGTTTGAAGGTTACTCTCCTCTCGATGGGGAGCCAGTGGAGGTCTCGTAAGTGTTGGGTCATGTGTTTGTGCCCTGGGTTTCCGAGGACGAGTCTGACTGCGGTGTTCTGGATGGTTTGGAGCCTACATAGGAGAGTTCTGTTTATTACGGGGTAGAAGGTGTTGCCGAAGTCAAGTCTGCTTGTTGTGAGAGCGCGGGTGACGATTTTTCTGTATTCGGGGGGTATCCATTTGAAGGTCTTGCGGAGGATCCTAAGGCAGTTGAAGCTCTGCCCAGTCTAAGGGTACAGACCCTAGGCTGGGATCCGAGTTGCAGGATAGAACCCCTGAACTGGTGGGTGAATTGTGCAGGACACCTCCCACAGGTGCCCTGTCAATTCAGCAAGGGGGTTCCGCTCCAGGGGTCTGGACAAAGGTACCTATCTCTGCCAACTAGAGACCCCCATTTCTAACAGATTCCAACCTATGGGCCTCAAACTGGTGGTCACAAGAAGTCGGTATTGCTCCAACCACAAAGATGATTGTTAAACATCTTAGAGTGTTCCTGGGCCAATCCCTGTCTATGGAAGCTCAGGTCTGCAAAACTGTAGGACTTTGTTTTTAAATGTTACGTTTGAGAAGAAGTGCCATCCCGCTTCTTCCTTTGTCCAAGCCTTAGTGGTGAGTCACTTGGATTATGGCGATGCTTTACTCGCTTCTATCAATGAGTCCTAGTTGACAAAACTACAGGTGGTGCAAAACACAGCAGCCCTCTTATCTGCAAAGCTCCTGCAAGGTCCTCATCTGCTTCTCTTTTACAGTCTTTACATTGATTGCCAGTTCGTAAGAAGATTGTCTTTAAGATCTGTTGTATGACTCGCAAAGCCCTAATAGGGAAGGGCCCACAATGCTTAACCTCGAGGCACACTCTGTAAAGTCCTAAAAAGGCACTTTGCTCTCATGGAAAAAGGCTGCTTGTAATCCCTTGGATTAAAAAGTCTCGCTTAGAGGGCAGAGCTTTTTCCTCGCTACTCGAATGCTCTCCCTTTTCATTTATGTTTCTGTACGGATCATCTCAAATGTAGTAAGTCACTTAAAACTAAACTGTTTAACGAATAGTTTTTGTGGTGACAGCGGTATGGTGTCAGGACAGGAGGCTCCTTGTGCCAAGATAACCCTCTGGGGGTGATTTGTGTGCAATATAAATTATTGTAACATAATATGTGGAATTTCATAAGAACACCATCAGGTCCAGGACATTCCCTTCAAGGCTGTGTTTGATAGTAGAAACAACCTTGTCTAGACTGACTTCTGTCTCTGAAATGATTTTATCAGTACATTGAATTGTTTTATTGGGCGTCCAGAGCAGTATTTGTTAAATGTGTCATCCAAGAATGTGGACAAGCATGAGTGTTAAGAGAAGAGAGCCTTCTAGTTAAAAATGTAAACTGAACCGAAATGAGCACATGCCAGAATTTGGATCATTTTTCTACATCACAAGCCTGATTTTCTCCTACCCCAACATAAAATATATTGTTCTATGATTGTCTGCCTTTTCTTCCTTGTCCAAATGAATTGGTCCCAGTGTCTGTACATGAGCCAGCCAAGTCAAACTGTATATGTAACCGGAACAGCTTCCAAAGACAGAGAAAATTGATGCAACTGTCTAGCATAGTACCTGTAGGTGGCTGTGCCTTGCTGCGAAAGAAAGCCATCAACAAGCAATTCTCAACCCACCTCGCGCATCACCATCTGCTAGACAATGCCCAATCAGGACTCAGTAAGAACCACAACAACGAAACACCACTCATGGCAGCCACCAATGACATCCAGACCATCCTGGACTGAGGAAACACAGCAGTCCTAATACTCCTTGACCTCTCCATGGCTTTGGGCACTGTCTCCCACAACACGCTCATCAGAAGACTCCATAACATTGTCATCCACGGATCCACGCTTACCTGAATCTGCTCCTTCCTCACAAGAACAACACAAAGGGTCAGACTGAATCTTTCACATCAGAAAACAAGCACCTGATCTGCAGAGTCCCTCAAGGATTGTCCCTCAGCCCTACCCAATTCAACATCTGCATGACACCGCTCACCAATATCATGCAATCACAAGACATCACCGTCATCTCCTGTGCCGATGACACCCAACTCATCCTCTCCCTGATGGGCAACACAACTGCCACTAGAACCAACTTCACCAAATGCATGACCATGGTAGCAGAATGGATGCAAACCATCTGTCCGAAGCTCAACTCTGACAAGACGGAGGTTCTGATCTTTAGAACCAGGACCTTTTCATGGGGCTACAACTTTTGCCCATTGGAGCTAGGACCAACATCTACCAACCATGCAAAAATCCTGGGGGTCTTCCTAGAGGACAAAGTGATGGCACAAGTCAATGCAGAGAGTGTCTCCTGCTTCCACATCCTACATATACTATGAAAGACTTCAAGGTGATGACCAAGAACACCAGAAGAACAGTTATGCAAGAACACTTTGCTAGCTGGCTTTACTAGCTGTCTAGACTACGACAACACACTATACGTCAGAATCTCCAAATAATTTATTCCCAGATTTCAGATCATCAGGCTCCTCTGACAAAAGAACATCTAATTCCAAATTCTCATGCACACATACATTTTAAACAATACTGGACCAACTTACTTCAAAAGTCACATACACTTCCACTAGCCTGCCAAACAACTCTGCTTTACTTCACTCTTACTTGCACGCACCCCACATATCCGTAAAAGCAGAGCAGAAGGCCTCTCATTCTCTTACATCCCACAAAAACATGGACCAACCTCCCTCATCACATCAGAGCCTCCTCCTCACTTCTTGAGTTCCGCAAGAGGATAAGACTTGGCTCTTTGAATTCCTTCCTTGATTTCCTTAGGTAGTTGTAATCACAGTTCTCTTCACATACACTCAACCCTAGATTTACAGACCTCCACTTACCTATACGGCTTAAACAGAAGATTTCTTCCAAGTAGCTCTCTAGTCAGGCCCGTGTGTAATTGCAGTCCTGGCCCCACCAGGAGCAAAGCCCCATGATGAATCATGATACCCATCTGGGTGTTTACGGGCTCAGACTTCCATGTAGGAAGACCCTCTCCTCAATTGAATCATTTCCCCATACACTTTATATTTGACATTGTTTCTTCCTATATGAACACATACCCCCTATTATGTATTATTTATTCCTTGAATAACACCACAGGGACTACATGCCTACATGACTGCTCAAGCGGCTCAGTACCCTCATGGGTGATTAGTGCACCATACAAATGAACATAACATGACATAGCAGAACGTAGCATAACAAAACCTTATCATAACATATCATAACATGCATCTCTATTCCAAAGTGCAGTATTGATTGTTCGTATTTGGTTTCACCGCACAGCTAGCCACCCTGTTTTATTTGGACAAAACTGCTGCCTGGCATCCAACCCAGATGCTGAGCTCAACTTTGTGTTTTAGTAAGGATGTGCTGACTGGTCTTTGAGGCATAAAGCCACATTGTCTCAGTCCACTCAGATCTTGTGAGAAGTCAACCAGACTACTGCACCTCAGTATTTAATCTGTAAGACTTCTACCCTGATGTGCCAGCGAGCAGTCCCATCAACACCTACTATTTGAGAGAATACAGTCACATAGGGCATAGGATCGTTGCTGGACCTTATCCTCATGCCCTCGGAGAGGAATCACCACTTTACATTACCTAAACGCAAACTTCTTAAGAAACAGGAAGAGTATAATTCTTATGCACTCTCAATTTCAAACCCCCCAAATCTCCAACTGCAAGAATTTTTTGTTTCCAAAACATTTGAGGATCTGGTTCCTTGGGTGAATCTCTGCAAAAGAACTGAGCAGATCCACCCTGGTCCGGACTCTCCCTACACCCATCAAATTGTTGGATCTTTGGTATAAAACAAAAGCTTGACAGCTAAAGATATAGCCCAGGAATTGTTTCTCAAATATCAGCTGAGCATTAAAAATCATAGTTGAAGCTTAAAATTAAGTAATTAAGTTTATTTGGATGCAGTCACAAATGGCTCATTGAAAGAGTAATTTGCAAGGACTAGAAGTTGGCACATATACAACCATTTTTAGCTGTTGCAAATGGAGATTCAGCCCATTTGCCACCGCTAAAATGGCTGTTGCCATGTACAAACCCTATTTTGCAAGTCAGTAACATATTTCTGACTTGGAAAATAGGGTTTGCTAGTTGCTATTAGGAAGGAGCGTGCCAAGGGTGTCCCTTCTTCACAGCTGGTCACAGGGGTATGTACACTTGTTTTGCAACTGCAAAATATTTGCAATTTACTGCCTACTTCGAGTAGGTGGTTAGCCAGTTGCAATTAGTAAGGGGACCCCTTCCCCCTCGTGAATGGTAGCAAAAGAAAATTTAAGAGCAGGCACTTTAAAGTGTTTTTCTACAGGAAATCGCTATTTACCACCAACTTGAAGTTGGTGGTAGTTAGTGATTCCTTAAGGCTAAAGTGCACTTACTTTTGTGCTACTTACATTGCATTTAAGGAATCGCAAGAACAAAATAAGGATTCCTTATTTTGCTAGTAGGTTTAAACTCACCTACATTGCTCGCAGCCAAATAGCGATAGCAAACGCTGGAATTCTGCTAATTTCATCTTTACCGATCGCTATTTGGCCACCTACATCTGGCCCTTAGTGTATTAATTTGTTAACAGCAACCATTGTAAGTGGTTAGTAAACTTAATTATATTAGCAACGTCATCAGCATGTGATCATTCCTGCACACATGGCAACTGGCATTTAGACTGTGATGGAAAATGTGTTTACCCATGAGGTCAGCAAAGGCTACACTCTCTGCTCCTCTGCTAGAGTGCTGCCACTTGCATTTAGAGACCCCCGCATTCCTGGTGGGGACGTCTAAGACTTCAGGGCATCCACTGCATTGGTGTTTGCTTTAAAGGCATAAGAACTTGCAAGATGCAAACTTTTGTGTTTTAAATTATAGTTCATAAGCTACAGTTTTTTCACGAAGAACAATGAAGTAAATGGTCCTGCAATTTGAGGAATTTTGTCCTTGAGTGTGGGCATCATTTGACAATTTCCCTGCCATGGGTCGCCAAGCGTGACATGGTAGCCCAGGTCAGGGAAACATTGTGACCTTCATTCTGCCCAATACAGCACAGGTATTTGCTACTGTAAGCTGGCGGTCAAGTGGAAGACAAGCCATCAGGTTAAAGGTTGCTGCCACTTGAGAATATTTAGGCTCTACCGGTAGAAAACTCACATTGTTTGACCTCTTTCAATGAGCCTTATTTACCATAGTTTGACACACTGCAGCACATCAAGCCTTCCTGCTGCGCTGCCGTGCGTCAAAAGAAAAGGGTATGAATGCGCAATATCTACAAGATTCCTGTCCTTCTCCCCTGCACTGGTGCACAATGGGATGACGTGCATCAACGCAGGCACCCTCATAGATACTGATTCCTGTCCTTCTCCCCTGCACTGGTGCACAATGGGATGACGTGCATCAACGCAAGCACCCTCATAGATACTGATACCTGTCCTTCTCCCCTGCACTGGTGCACAATGGGATGACGTGCATCAACGCAGGCACCCTCATAGATACTGATACCTGTCCTTCTCCCCTGCAATGGTGACAATGGGATGAAGTGCATCAACGCGGGCACCCTCATAGATACTGACACCTGTCCTTCTCCCCTGCACTGGTGTCCAATGGGATGACGTGCATCAACGCAGGCACCCTCATAGATACTGATTCCTGTCCTTCTCCCCTGCACTGGTGCGCAATGGGATGACATGCATCAACGCAGGCACCCTCATAGATACTGATTCCTGTCCTTCTCCCCTGCACTGGTGCACAATGTGATAACATGCATCAACGCAGGCACCCTCATAGATACTGATACCTGTCCTTCTCCCCTGCACTGGTGCACAATGGGATGACATGCATCGACACAGGCACCCTCATAGATACTGATACCTGTCCTTCTCCCCTGCACTGGTGCACAATGGGATGACATGCATCAACGCAGGCACCCTCATAGATACTGATACCTGTCCTTCTCACCTGCACTGGTGCACAATGGGATGACATGCATCAACGCAGGCACCCTCATAGATACTGATACCTCTCCTTCTCCCCTGCACTGATGTGCAATGGGATGACATGCATCAACGCAGGCACCCTCATAGATACTGATACCTGTCCTTCTCCCCTGCACAGGTGCACAATGGGATGACATGCATCAGCACAGGCACCCTCATAGATACTGACACCTGTCCTTCTCCCCTGCACTGATGCGCAATGGGATGACATGCACCAATGCAGGCACCCTCATAGATACTGATACCTGTCCTTCTCCCCTGCACTGGTGCACAATGGGATGACGTGCATCAACGCAGGCACCCTCATAGATACTGATACCTGTCCTTCTCACCTGCACTGGTGCACAATGGGATGACATGCATCAACGCAGGCACCCTCATAGATACTGATTCCTGTCCTTCTCCCCTGCATAGGTGCACAATGGGATGACATGCATCAATGCAGGCACCCTCATAGATACTGATACCTGTCCTTCTCCCCTGTACTGGTGCACAATGGGATGACGTGCATCAACGCAGGCACCCTCATAGATACTGATACCTGTCCTTCTCTCCAACACAGGTGCACAACGGGATGACATGCATCAACGCAGGCACCCTCAGAGATATTGATACCTGTCCTTCTCCCCTGCACTGGTGCACAATGGGATGACGTGCATCAACGCAGGCACCCTCATAGATACTGATACCTGTCCTTCTCTCCTGCACAGGTGCACAATGGGATGACATGCATCAACGCAGGCACCCTCATAGATACTGATACCTGTCCTTCTCCCCTGCACTGGTGCGCAGTGGGATGACGTGCATCAATGCAGGCACCCTCATAGATACTGATACCTCTCCTTCTCCCCTGCACTGATGCGCAATGGGATGACATGCATCAACGCAGGCACCCTCATAGATACTGATACCTGTCCTTCTCCCCTGCACAGGTGCACAATGGGATGACATGCATCAGCACAGGCACCCTCATAGATACTGACACCTGTCCTTCTCCCCTGCACTGATGCGCAATGGGATGACATGCACCAATGCAGGCACCCTCATAGATAATGATACCTGTCCTTCTCCCCTGCACTGGTGCACAATGGTATGACATGCATCAACGCAGGCACCCTCATAGATACTGATTCCTGTCCTTCTCCCCTGCACAGGTGCACAATGGGATGAAATGCATCAATGCAGGCACCCTCATAGATACTGATGCCTGTCCTTCTCCCCTGCACTGGTGCACAATGGGATGATGTGCATCAACGCAGGCACCCTCATAGATACTGATACCTGTCCTTCTCTCCAACACAGGTGCACAACGGGATGACATGCATCAACGCAGGCACCCTCAGAGATATTGATACCTGTCCTTCTCCCCTGTACTGGTGCACAATGGGATGACGTGCATCAACGCAGGCACCCTCATAGATACTGATACCTGTCCTTCTCCCTGCACTGGTGCACAGTGGGATGACGTGCATCAATGCAGGCACCCTCATAGATACTGACACCTGTCCTTCTCCACTGCACTGATGCGCAATGGGATGACATGCATCAACGCAGGCACCCTCATAGATAATGATACCTGTCCTTCTCCCCTGCACTGGTGCACAATGGGATGACATGCATCAACGCAGGCACCCTCATAGATACTGATTCCTGTCCTTCTCCCCTGCACTGGTGCACAATGGGATGACATGCATCAATGCAGGCACCCTCATAGATACTGATTCCTGTCCTTCTCCCCTGCACTGGTGCACAATGCGATGACGTGCATCA
The DNA here is from genome assembly GCF_964204655.1 of Triturus cristatus. Taxonomy (NCBI): domain Eukaryota; kingdom Metazoa; phylum Chordata; class Amphibia; order Caudata; family Salamandridae; genus Triturus; species Triturus cristatus. The sequence goes on along the minus strand of NC_140593.1, from coordinate 34,665,093 downwards.
ACGCAGGCACCCTCATAGATACTGATAACTGTCCTTCTCCCCTGCCCAGGTGCACAATGGGATGACATGCATCAACGCAGGCACCCTCATAGATATTGAAACCTGTGCTTCTCCCCTGCACTGTGCACAATGGGATGACGTACATCAACGTAGGCACCCTCATAGATATTGCTACCTGTCCTTCTCCCCTGCACTGGTGCACAATGGGATGACGTGCATCAGCGCAGGCACCCTCATAGATACTGATACCTGTCCTTCTCCCCTGCACTGGTGCACAATGGGATGACATGCATCAATGCAGGCACCCACATATATACTGATACCTGTTCTTCTCCCCTGCACTGGTGCACAATAGGATGACATGCATCATCGCAGGCACCTTCATAACTACTGATTCCTGTCCTTCTCCTCTGCACTGGTGCACAATGGGATGACATGCATCAATGCAGGCACCCTCATAGATACTGATACCTGTCTATCTCCCCTGCACTGGTGCACAATGGGATGACGTGCATCAACGCAGGCACCCTCATAGATACTGATACCTGTCCTTCTCCCATGCACTGGTGCACAATGGGATGACGTGCATCAACACAGGCACCCTCATAGATACTGATACCTGTCCTTCTCCCCTGCACTGGTGCACAATGGGATGACGTGCATCAACGCAGGCACCCTCATAGATACTGATTCCTGTCCTTCTCCCCTGCACTGGTACACAATGGGATGACATGCATCAACGCAGGCACCCTCATATATACTGATACCTGTCCTACTCCCCTGCACTGGTGCACAATGGGATGACATGCAGCAACGCAGGCACCCTCATTGATACTGATACCTGTCCTTCTCCCATGCACTGGTGCACGATGGGATGACGTGCATCAGCGCAGGCACCCTCATAGATACTGATACCTGTCCTTCTCCCCTGCACTGGTGCACAATGGAATGACGTGCATCAATGCAGGCACCCTCATAGATACTGATACCTGTCCTTCTCCCCTGCACTGGTGCACGATGGGATGACGTGCATCAGCGCAGGCACCCTCATAGATACTGATACCTGTCCTTCTCCCCTGCACTGGTGCACAATGGAATGACGTGCATCAATGCAGGCACCCTCATAGATATTGAAACCTGTGCTTCTCCCCTGCACTGTGCACAATGGGATGACGTGCATCAACGCAGGCACCCTCATAGATATTGTTACCTGTCCTTCTCCCCTGCACTGGTGCACAATGGGATGACGTGCATCAGCGCAGGCACCCTCATAGATACTGATACCTGTCCTTCTCCCCTGCACTGGTGCACAATGGGATGACATGCATCAATGCAGGCACCCACATATATACTGATACCTGTCCTTCTCCCCTGCACTGGTGCACAATGGGATGACATGCATCAACGCAGGTACCCTCATAACTACTGATTCCTGTCCTTCTCCCCTGCACTGCTGCACAATGGGATGACATGCATCAATGCAGGCACCCTCATAGATACTGATACCTGTCCATCTCCCCTGCACTGGTGCACAATGGGATGACGTGCATCAACGCAGGCGCCCTCATAGATACTGATTCCTGTCCTTCTCCCCTGCACTGGTGCACAATGGGATGACATGCATCAATGCAGGCACCCACATATATACTGATACCTGTCCTTCTCCCCTGCACTGGTGCACAATGGGATGACGTAAATCAACTCAGGCACCCTCATAGATACTGATACCTGTCCTTCTCCCCTGCACTGGTGCACAATGGGATGATGTGCATCAACACAGGCACCCTCATAGATACTGATACCTGTCCTTCTCCCCTGCACTGGTGCACAATGGGATGACATGCATCAACGCAGGCACCCTCATAGATACTGATTCCTGTCCTTCTCCCCTGCACTGGTGCACAATGGGATGACGTGCATCAACGCAAGCACCCTCATAGATACTGATACCTGTCCTTCTCCCCTGCACTGGTGCACAATGGGATGACGTGCATCAACGCAGGCACCCTCATAGATACTGATACCTGTCCTTCTCCCCTGCAATGATGACAATGGGATGAAGTGCATCAACGCGGGTACCCTCATAGATACTGACACCTGTCCTTCTCCCCTGCACTAGTGTCCAATGGGATGACGTGCATCAACGCAGGCACCCTCATAGATACTGATTCCTGTCCTTCTCCCCTGCACTGGTGCACAATGGGATGACATGCATCAACGCAGGCACCTTCATAGATACTGATACCTGTCCTTCTCCCCTGCACTGGTGCACAATGGGATGACATGCATCGACGCAGGCACCCTCATAGATACTGATACCTGTCCTTCTCCCCTGCACTGGTGCACAATGGGATGACGTGCATCAACGCAGGCACCCTCATAGATACTGATACCTGTCCTTCTCACCTGTACTGGTGCACAATGGGATGACTTGCATCAACGCAGGCACCCTCATAGATACTGATTCCTGTCCTTCTCCCCTGCACAGGTGCACAATGGGATGACATGCATCAATGCAGGCACCCTCATAGATACTGATACCTGTCCTTCTCCCCTGTACTGCTGCAGAATGGGATGACGTGCATCAACGCAGGCACCCTCATAGATACTGATACCTGTCCTTCTCTCCAACACAGGTGCACAACGGGATGACATGCATCAACGCAGGCACCCTCAGAGATATTGATACCTGTCCTTCTCCCCTGCACTGGTGCACAATGGGATGACGTGCATCAACGCAGGCACCCTCATAGATACTGATACCTGTCCTTCTCTCCTGCACAGGTGCACAATGGGATGACATGCATCAACGCAGGCACCCTCATAGATACTGATACCTGTCCTTCTCCCCTGCACTGGTGCGCAATGGGATGACGTGCATCAATGCAGGCACCCTCATAGATACTGATACCTCTCCTTCTCCCCTGCACTGATGCGCAATGGGATGACATGCATCAACGCAGGCACCCTCATAGATACTGATACCTGTCCTTCTCCCCTGCACAGGTGCACAATGGGATGACATGCATCAGCACAGGCACCCTCATAGATACTGACACCTGTCCTTCTCCCCTGCACTGATGCGCAATGGGATGACATGCACCAATGCAGGCACCCTCATAGATAATGATACCTGTCCTTCTCCCCTGCACTGGTGCACCATGGTATGACATGCATCAACGCAGGCACCCTCATAGATACTGATTCCTGTCCTTCTCCCCTGCACAGGTGCACAATGGGATGACGTGCATCAACGCAGGCACCCTCATAGATAATGATACCTGTCCTTCTCCCCTGCACTGGTGCACAATGGGATGACATGCATCAACGCAGGCACCCTCATAGATACTGATTCCTGTCCTTCTCCCCTGCACTGGTGCACTATGGGATGACGTGCATCAACGCAGGCACCCTCATAGATACTGATACCTGTCCTTCTCCCCTGCAATGGTGACAATGGGATGAAGTGCATCAACGCGGGCACCCTCATAGATACTGATTCCTGTCCTTCTCCCCTGCACTGGTGCACAATGGGATGACATGCATCAATGCAGGCACCCTCATAGATACTGATTCCTGTCCTTCTCCCCTGCACTGGTGCACAATGCAATGACGTGCATCAACGCAGGCACCCTCATAGATACTGATAACTGTCCTTCTCCCCTGCCCAGGTGCACAATGGTATGACATGCATCAACGCAGGCACCCTCATAGATATTGAAACCTGTGCTTCTCCCCTGCACTGTGCACAATGGGATGACGTACATCAACGCAGGCACCCTCATAGATATTGTTACCTGTCCTTCTCCCCTGCACTGGTGCACAATGGGATGACGTGCATCAGCGCAGGCACCCTCATAGATACTGATACCTGTCCTTCTCCCCTGCACTGGTGCACAATGGGATGACATGCATCAATGCAGGCACCCACATATATACTGATACCTGTCCTTCTCCCCTGCACTGGTGCACAATGGGATGACATGCATCAACGCAGGCACCTTCATAACTACTGATTCCTGTCCTTCTCCCCTGCACTGGTGCACAATGAGATGACATGCATCAATGCAGGCACCCTCATAGATACTGATACCTGTCTATCTCCCCTGCACTGGTGCACAATGGGATGACGTGCATCAACGCAGGCACCCTCATAGCTACTGATACCTGTCCTTCTCCCATGCACTGGTGCACAATGGGATGACGTGCATCAACACAGGCACCCTCATAGATACTGATACCTGTCCTTCTCCCCTGCACTGGTGCACAATGGGATGACGTGCATCAACGCAGGCACCCTCATAGATACTGATTACTGTCCTTCTCCCCTGCACTGGTGCACAATGGAATGACATGCATCAACGCAGGCACCCCCATATATACTGATACCTGTCCTACTCCCCTGCACTGGTGCACAATGGGATGACATGCAGCAACGCAGGCACCCTCATATATACTGATACCTGTCCTTCTCCCCTGCACTGGTGCACAATGGGATGACATGCATCAACGTAGGCACCCTCATAGATATTGATACCTGTACTTCTCCCCTGCACTGGTGCACAATGGGATGACATGCATCAACGCAGGCACCCTCATTGATACTGATTCCTGTCCTTCTCCCCTGCACTGGTGCACAATGGGATGGCATGCATCAACGCAGGCACCCTCATAGATATTGATACCTGTCCTTCTCCTCTGCACTGGTGCACAATGGGATGACGTGCATCAACGCAGGCACCCTCATAGATACTGATACCTGTCCTTCTCCCCTGCACTGGTGCACAATGGGAAGACATGCATCAACGCAGGCACCCTCATAGATACTGATACCTGTCCTTCTCCCCTGCACTGGTGCACAATGGGATGATGTGCATCAGCGCAGGCACCCTCATAGATACTGATACCTGTCCTTCTCCCCTGCACTGGTGCACGACGGGATGACATGCATCAATGCAGGCACCCTCATATATACTGATACCTGTCCTTCTGCCCTGCACTGGTGCACAATGGGATGACATGCATCAACGCAGGCACCCTCATAGATACTGATACATATCCTTCTCCCCTGCACTGGTGCACAATGGGATGACATGCATCAACGCAGGCACCCTCATAGATACTGATACCTGTCCTTCTCCCCTGCACTGGTGCACAATGGGATGACATGCATCAATGCAGGCACCCTCATAGATACTGATTCCTGTCCTTCTCCCCTGCACTGGTGCACAATGCGATGACGTGCATCAACGCAGGCACCCTCATAGATACTGATAACTGTCCTTCTCCCCTGCCCAGGTGCACAATGGGATGACATGCATCAACGCAGGCACCCTCATAGATATTGAAACCTGTGATTCTCCCCTGCACTGTGCACAATGGGATGACGTACATCAACGCAGGCACCCTCATAGATATTGTTACCTGTCCTTCTCCCCTGCACTGGTGCACAATGGGATGACGTGCATCAGCGCAGGCACCCTCATAGATACTGATACCTGTCCTTCTCCCCTGAACTGGTGCACAATGGGATGACATGCATCAATGCAGGCACCCACATATATACTGATACCTGTCCTTCTCCCCTGCACTGGTGCACAATGGGATGACATGCATCAACGCAGGCACCTTCATAACTACTGATTCCTGTCCTTCTCCCCTGCACTGGTGCACAATGGGATGACATGCATCAATGCAGGCACCCTCATAGATACTGATACCTGTCTATCTCCCCTGCACTGGTGCACAATGGGATGACGTGCATCAACGCAGGCACCCTCATAGATACTGATACCTGTCCTTCTCCCATGCACTGGTGCACAATGGGATGACGTGCATCAACACAGGCACCCTCATAGATACTGATACCTGTCCTTCTCCCCTGCACTGGTGCACAATGGAATGACATGCATCAACGCAGGCACCCTCATATATACTGATACCTGTCCTACTCCCCTGCACTGGTGCACAATGGGATGACATGCAGTAACGCAGGCACCCTCATATATACTGATACCTGTCCTTCTCCCCTGCACTGGTGCACAATGGGATGACATGCATCAACGTAGGCACCCTCATAGATATTGATACCTGTACTTCTCCCCTGCACTGGTGCACAATGGGATGACATGCATCAACGCAGGCACCCTCATTGATACTGATTCCTGTCCTTCTCCCCTGCACTGGTGCACAATGGGATGGCATGCATCAACGCAGGCACCCTCATAGATATTGATACCTGTCCTTCTCCTCTGCACTGGTGCACAATGGGATGACGTGCATCAACGCAGGCACCCTCATAGATACTGATACCTGTCCTTCTCCCCTGCACTGGTGCACAATGGGAAGACATGCATCAACGCAGGCACCCTCATAGATACTGATACCTGTCCTTCTCCCCTGCACTGGTGCACAATGGGATGATGTGCATCAGCGCAGGCACCCTCATAGATACTGATACCTGTCCTTCTCCCCTGCACTGGTGCACGACGGGATGACATGCATCAATGCAGGCACCCTCATATATACTGATACCTGTCCTTCTGCCCTGCACTGGTGCACAATGGGATGACATGCATCAACGCAGGCACCCTCATAGATACTGATACATGTCCTTCTCCCCTGCACTGGTGCACAATGGGATGACATGCATCAACGCAGGCACCCTCATAGATACTGATACCTGTCCTTCTCCCCTGCACTGGTGCACAATGGGATGACATGCATCAACGCAGGCACCCTCATAGATACTGATTCATGTCCTTCTCCCTGGCACTGCTGCACAATGGGATGACATGCATCAACGCAGGCACCCTCATAGATACTGATACCTGTCCTTCTCCCCTGCACTGGTGCACAATGGGATAACATGCATCAACGCAGGCACCCTCATAGATACTGATACCTGTCCTTCTCCCCTGCACTGGTGCACAATGGGATGACAAGCATCAACGCAGGCACCCTCATTGATACTGATACCTGTCCTTCTCCCCTGCACTGGTGCACAATGGGATGACATGCATCAACGCAGGCACCCTCATAGATACTGATACCTGTCCTTCTTCCCCGCACTGGTGCACAATGGGATGACGTGCATCAACGCAGGCACCCTGATAGATACTGATACCTGCCTTCTTCCCTCCACTGGTGCACAATGGGGTGACGTGCATCAATGCAGGCACCCTCATAGATACTGATTCCTGTCCTTCTCCCCTGCACTGGTGCACAATGGAATGACGTGCATCAACGCAGGCACCCTCATAGATACTGATAACTGTCCTTCTCACCTGCCCAGGTGCACAATGGGATGACATGCATCAATGCAGGCACCCTCATAGATACTGATACCTGTCCTTCTCCCCTGCACTGGTGCACGATGGGATGACGTGCATCAGTGCAGGCACCCTCATAGATACTGATACCTGTCCTTCTCCCCTGCACTGGTGCACAATGGGACGACATGCATCTACGCAGGCACCCTCATAGATACTGATACCTGTCCTTCTCCCCTGCACTGGTGCACAATGGGATGACATGCATCAACGCAGGCACCCTCATTGATACTGATACCTGTCCTTCTCCCCTGCACTGGTGCACGATGGGATGACGTGCATCAGCGCAGGCACCCTCATAGATACTGATACCTGTCCTTCTCCCCTGCACTGGTGCACAATGGAATGACGTGCATCAATGCAGGTACCCTCATAGATACTGATACCTGTCCTTCTCCCCTGCACTGGTGCACGATGGGATGACGTGCATCAGCGCAGGCACCCTCATTGATACTGATACCTGTCCTTCTCCCCTGCACTGGAGCACAATGGAATGACGTGCATCAATGCAGGCACCCTCATAGATATTGAAACCTGTGCTTCTCCCCTGCACTGTGCACAATGGGATGACGTGCATCAACGCAGGCACCCTCATAGATATTGTTACCTGTCCTTCTCCCCTGCACTGGTGCACAATGGGATGACGTGCATCAGCGCAGGCACCCTCATAGATACTGATACCTGTCCTTCTCCCCTGCACTGGTGCACAATGGGATGACATGCATCAATGCAGGCACCCACATAAATACTGATACCTGTCCTTCTCCCCTGCACTGGTGCACAATGGGATGACATGCATCAACGCAGGTACCCTCATAACTACTGATTCCTGTCCTTCTCCCCTGCACTGGTGCACAATGGGATGACATGCATCAATGCAGGCACCCTCATAGATACTGATACCTGTCCATCTCCCCTGTACTGGTGCACAATGGGATGACGTGCATCAATGCAGGCACCCTCATAGATACTGATTCCTGTCCTTCTCCCCTGCACTGGTGCACAATGGGATGACATGCATCAATGCAGGCACCCACATATATACTGATACCTGTCCTTCTCCCCTGCACTGGTGCACAATGGGATGACGTACATCAACTCAGGCACCCTCATAGATACTGATACCTGTCCTTCTCCCCTGCACTGGTGCACAATGGGATGATGTGCATCAACACAGGCACCCTCATAGATACTGATACCTGTCCTTCTCCCCTGCACTGGTGCACAATGGGATGACATGCATCAACGCAGGCACCATCATAGATACTGATTCCTGTCCTTCTCCCCTGCACTGGTGCACAATGGGATGACATGCATCAACGCAGGCACCCTCATATATACTGCTACCTGTCCTACTCCCCTGCACTGGTGCACAATGGGATGACATGCAGCAACGCAGGCACCCTCATATATACTCATACCTGTCCTTCTCCCCTGGTGCACAATGGGATGACATGCATCAACGTAGGCACCCTCATAGATATTGATACCTGTACTTCTCCCCTGCACTGGTGCACAATAGGATGACGTGCATCAATGCAGGCACCCTCATAGAGATTGATGCCTGTCCTTCTCCCCTGCACTAGTGCACCATGGGATGACATGCATCAACGCAGGCACCCTCATAGATACTGACACCTGTCCTTCTCCCCTGCACTGGTGCACAATGGGATGACATGAATCAACGCAGGCACCCTCATAGATACTGATACCTGTCCTTCTCCCCTGCACTGGTGCACAATGGGATGACATGCATCAACGCAGGCACCCTCATAGATACTGATACCTGTCCTTCTCCCCTGCACTGGTGCACAATGGGATGACATGCATCAACGCAGGCACCCTGATAGATACTGATACCTGCCTTCTCCCCTCCACTGGTGCACAATGGGGTGACGTGCATTAACGCAGGCACCCTCATAGATAATGTTACCTGTCCTTCTCCCCTGCACTGGTGCACAATGGGATGATGTGCATCAGCGCAGGCACCCTCATAGATACTGATACCTGTCCTTCTCCCCTGCACCGGTGCACAATGGGATGACATGCATCAATGCAGGCACCCACATATATACTGATACCTATCCTTCTCCCCTGCACTGGTGCACAATGGGATGACATGCATCAACTCAGGCACCCGGATAGATACTGATACATGTCCTTCTCCCCTGCACTGGTGCACAATGGGATGACATGCATCAATGCAGGCACCCTCATAGATACTGATACCTGTCCATCTCCCCTGCACTGGTGCACAATGGGATGACGTGCATCAACGCAGGCACCCTCATAGATATTGATACCTGTCCTTCTCCCCTGCACTGGTGCAAAATGGGATGACGTGCATCAACACAGGCACCCTCATAGATACTGATACCTGTCCTTCTCCCCTGCACTGGTGCACAATGGGATGACGTGCATCAATGCAGGCACCCTCATAGATACTGATTCCTGTCCTTCTCCCCTGCACTGGTGCACAATGGGATGACATGCTTCAACGCAGGCACCCTCATATATACTGATACCTGTCCTACTCCCCTGCACTGGTGCACAATGGGATGACATGCAGCAACGCAGGCACCCTCATATATACTGATACCTGTCCTTCTCCCCTGCACTGGTGCACAATGGGATGACATGCATCAACGTAGGCACCCTCATAGATATTGATACCTGTCCTTCTCCCCTGCACTGGTGCACAATGGGATAACATGCATCAACGCAGGCACCCTCATAGATACTGAAACCTGTCCTTCGCCCCTGCACTGGTGCACAATGGGATGACATGCATCAACGCAGGGACCCTCATAGATACTGATACCTGTCCTACTCCCCTGCACTGTTGCACAATGGGATGACATGCATCAACGCAGGCACCCTCATAGATACTGATACCTGCCCTACTCCCCTGCACTGGTGCACAATGGGATGACATGCATCAACGCAGGCACCCTCACAGATACTGCACATTCCTACCCTTTTATTTCGATGCACAGCAGTGCAGCAGGAAGGCTTGCTGTGCTGTAGTGCATCAAAATATTAAATAACAAAAATTAGGAGAAATAAATGAATTTCTACTCCTTACACCACATTAAGTCCTCCTTTTGAAAGGCACATTTTTAATGCTGCCTCAGATGTACAGATACTTGTAAATCTGGGGCAGTGTCAAAAAGCCATGGGTGTTGCTGGGAACGCACACAGCAACACCCATTGCACGCCGAAAACTGTGTTGCAGAGGGCCAGATTCGCAAGGCACTGGTAAGCCATGCAAAATGGCTAAGCTCAGTCTTCTAAATATGGGCTTGCATAGAGCGCCACCGGAGCATAAAAAAAGTGACATTCCAGTGGCACTAATGGCTTGTAAATATGTCCCTGAGAGGTTTGTGGGGCAACTGAACCGTGATAGATTATGGTTCACCTGCTGATACAAACTCAAAATGAGGCAACAATTACTTCTCTGTTGATTATTCTCATTCTTGCACATCCATGTGATTCTCACCTTTTTTTCCAAGTTTGTTCCCAATTCAGACAGGAGCCATTACCTGTTTAAAGTCGGGGTGCCAATGAATGGCTCTGTCATCAATGATGAGCTGTTCCTCCCCAGAAGGGCTTTTATGGAAGCTTCCCACTTTGATTCTTGTAGAGTTACCGAGACCATGGTAAAACCAGTTAAAAATGTCAAAGCGCGTGGGCGGGTCCCCGAGATCATCGAAGTAGATTTCATCACCAGAGGAAGTATTAAAGTGAAGATCCCTCATGTAATGATGTAACTGGAAGAAGACAGAGAAACAGAAAGTGGACACAGCAAATAAATAACCACACATTGCAATAATACCTACAGTAGAATGAATAGGGTCCTGACTGAGCTGCTACTTTCATTGTTGCACGGGCGGTTGTGATTAAAGCCTTTTTGGTGGGTCACAGGTCATAAAGGTTCCAAATCAATGCACCACATGGTAACTTAATTGTCCAGTTTAGTTATGTAGACAGAGCATGCAGGGAAAGAGCTGCTGCACTAGGTTTGAGGCAACGAATGTGCTATTGATACAAGATGGACATAAGTGGTAGAGACCACACCATGCCTGCTGAAGAGCGTTGGATGCTGGCACTGGGCAGACAGGTCAGATTCAAGTGATAGGTGTTGCAGGAGTTGGTCATGATGGCAGGCCATGAAGGCAATAACTGGAGCTATTCAGTGGACAGTGCCAGGATACGTGTGTCAGGGCTTGGTCATAAAGTGCCAATGGCTGTGGCCATGCTCTACTTATTGAAGAGGAAGGCATGGCAGAGCATGGTTACAAAGAGCCAAGGGCTGTGGTCATGCACTATGTGTTGAAGAGGAAGGTGTGGCAGAGCATGGTGACAAAGAGCCAATGGCTGTGGCCATGCTCTACTTATTGAAGAGGAAGGCATGCCAGAGCATGGTGACAAAGAGCCAAGGGCTGTGGTCATGCACTATGTGTTGAAGAGGAAGGTGTGGCAGGGTATGGTTGAATCTGTTCTCATCATGCAGAAGTAATCACAGAGATACTGAGTGCAGCGCCTGATCACAGAGTGATGTTTGGAAAAATATCTGGGTAGATCTGCCCAGTGATAGTTCAACAATGAGTTCTTTAATAGTGTATAGATTTTATTAATGTAGTGGTTTTGTGGGGAAAAACCAAGGCCCAGATGTACAAAGAAGGTGTACAAAGCATTTATTCATTGGAAATGGCCAGAGAGACCACAAAAATGCTTTTTTAAATGTACAAAAGCACAAATTGAGATTCAGTAATATGTTACCAAATTGCAACTTGTGTTAGTGATTCGGTATTTGGAAGGGGCATGTTTAGGACATCACTTTCAAATACTGAATCAATATCTTATGTATTTCTGTTTTGCAAATGAATTCTGGTCACAATATTTTAATACTTCCACAAAGAGAAATGGGTCCACAAGGAGAACCTTCTCCTTTGAGAATGTAAACAAAATATTTTTTAAGAGCAAGCAGTGGTTCCACGGACCACTGTCTACTGTTTCCTTTTTTCATATTACATGCATCCATTTGTCCTTTAAGGAAGATGGGTTGCATTAGAAGAAAAATAAAGACAGTTTTTTTAAAAAGGAATCACAGAAATGGTGGTCTGCTGAACTCAACAGGCCACCATCCCTGTGATGGTGTTGGTTCCTAACGGGTCACAAATTTCCACCTTTCTTACTGAAAATTCATGAGGTAAGTCAATTTGCGACTCACTCTGATAGCAACATTAGGAATACCAATTTCCTAATTGCAAGGACTGCACCATCTTCAGTAAAATGGAATGAAGAGGGTGGGGAATGAAACGAATTCAATCCGTGTCCAGCGCTGTAGGTCGGATTTAAAGCACACGGAACAGCATCACGGACCCTACTAAGGAGGAGTATCAATGCTTTTAATATGTAAGCAGAAGCGGAACACACTAAGTGATACAATTGAAAGGCTCTTAGCGGAATACAATTCCCAGCATGCATCACAAGCATTCACGAACTGTGCAGCCCACTACGGGTTAAGAACCAATCAAAGGCGTGCAAAATAAATTGAATAAAAGAGCAAATCCGCTTTCACTTCCAAGCGGCAGCCTATGAGTAAGGGGCGGAAGGCCCTGAAACACGTGAGGCAAGGCACCAACACTTACCTCGATGCTGAGACGAGTGATATCCTTGAAAGCCGGATGGTTGATCTGCAGCTGTGTGCGTCCTGGAAGCTGTAGGGCAATTTGTGGAAATACATATATATATATGTATATAGGAAGACGTCCTCTGTGTATAAACTGCCTCCTCCTGAACGGAAGTCGCTTCGTTACGGGAGGACCCCACAGAAGCGGGTCCTGTTAAATTGCAGTAAATCCTTCTCGATCCTTGGAAGGAAAAACGAAGCCGTGTGTGGTCCTTCAATCTTTATTCAGCCACTTCTGCCAAACGCGTTTCGAGTGCCACGCACTCTTGTTCACTGACAAATGAAATCAAAGCGAGCGGCCATTTTTACATTGCTAACCACATGATTAAATTAAACTACAAACAAAGTGCATTGAAAGACAGACTTGTAGTTCTTTGGTCAACTGACCAAAGAACTACAAGTCTGTCTTTACCTACTGACGGTCGACAGTAGGTAGTTATAGTTAGGACCTTGTTTTTATTCAAAAAGCATTTTTTCTTTTCCCAATAACTTTGGCACAGGTTGACGAATCTTCACGAAATTTTTAAAACTTGTGTGGCGCTCCGGTCAGCTCCTATCTTGAAAGTTTTGGGGTGATTCGGCAAGCAGGGGCTGAGAAAAAAGGGGGTTCTGAAAACGTGTTTTCTCCGTAATAATTTCCATAGGAAACTTTAGACACCGCTACAGCCCGAACTGCTGAAAGGAATTACACCAAATTTGGCAAAAAGGGTAGCCCCTGTTTCAGAAAGAACTCTTTTTGTTAAATTGTGTAAATCCGTTCAGTAGTTCCTGAGAAATTAAAAAAAAAGAGGTTGAAAAATGCATTTCCCATAGGAAACTTTATAAACAGCTATAGCTGGAACTACTGAACGGAATTACACCAAATTTGGCAAAAAGGTAGTGCTTGCTTCAGAAAGCATCCTTTGTTTTAAATGGTGTAAATCCGTTCAGAAGTTGCTGAGAAAAGCAAAAATAAATGTTTTGATATTTAGAGGCACGGAGGATCCGCGCACCCTCACGATTCACAAGCTTAATGCTAATTGACTGTCAACACACCAAACCAGGAAGTGTTGGCAGCCATCTTGTGCCTCGGTAACCGAGGCACAAGAAAACAGGGAAACAAAAGCGAAAAACAAGAAAAGGGGGCAGGGTAGAAACACCCTGACCCCCTAGACCTGCTCAGGGTGTCCCACAAGGACCCCCAGGGCCAAAAGATGAATAAAAAAAATAAAAAAAGTCGGCGAGATTTGCGCACCTAGCGCAAATTTCAGCCGAAAATAAAAAACGAATGAAGCGCGGGCTCCCGCGCTTCGTTTTAAAGAAGCCCCCAGGTAGGCCAGGTCCCAGGGCACTGCCAATTCAGGGATCTGTGGCACAGCCGAGGCGGCAGAGGCGGTGATCACTTGAATTTACCAATGTTGTGTGAGATCAAGGGAACTGTGGTGAATGGCTTCACTGTTCAGGTGCTGCTGCCCATTAGCAGATGTTAACTGCCCTTGGACACATTATGTGCCTTCAGATCAGGCTCCATGCAAGGCAGGCACTTAACAGTCATTAATGGCACCTGCAAAGGGAAGCGCCCACTTGTCAGTGTGAGTCTTCAGATTTACATCGTTGTAGTGATGGAGTCCTTGGAACACTATTTGGGGGATCTTTCATTCACCGTAGGAGTCAGCTTTCCACCTGGATTTTTGCTCTTAAAAGAGGCTTCCTCGCGGTATGAGGGCCCATATTCCCAAGGCTGGATGGTACTGCAGTGACATTGCATCCATGTCTGCCAGCCTGCACAGATGGTGGCTCCCCTGCTCCAGGGAGGTGGCGGGCGCTCAGGCGCTGGGGGCGAGTGTGATGGTCGGGTGATGTGTGCCTCCCTGCCTTATTAGCAGGCAATGATGATGAGGTGAGGCCATTAGGGTGCAAATGAGGGCCTGCACGGCTGGAAGCAGGGGGCTGGTTTTCACAAAAGGGGCTGTGCTTTCACATTCAAATGAGCTCACCAAACCCCATCCTATGGACTCCACAAACCATACTTTCATGTTTACAAGACCCTGGTGGCGTCAAATGACTGCTCAGCGTATCCTCGCATTTTCCATTCGAGTGATGCCGAACGGATCTCTGAATATACACACAATATCTGTGTGTGCAATGTAAACACATTTTAACAGTCGAGGATGTGTTTTTTCCCAAGTGCTACTGAGCTGGTCCCCGTGTTTGAATGTCTGCCTCTTTCACACACCAGCGTCTCTCCTGGCACGGTAACCCCTTTGTCTGCCTCTTTCACACACCAGTGTCTGTCCTGGCACGCTAACCCCTTTGTCTGCCTCTTTCACACACCAGTGTCTCTCCTGGCACGGTAACCCCTTTGTCTGCCTCCTTCACACACCAGTGTCTCTCCTGGTACGGTAACCCCTGCATCTGCCTCTTTCACACATCAGAGTCTCTCCTGGCACGGTAACCCCTTTGTTTGCGTCTTTCACACACCAGTGTCTCTCCTGGCACGGTAACCCCTTTGTCTGCCTCTTTCACACACCAGTGTCTCTCCTGGCACGGTAACCCCTCTATCTGTCTCTTTCACACACCAGTGTCTCTCCTGGCACGGTAACCCCTTTGTCTTCCTCTTTCACACACCAGTGTCTCTCCAGGCATGTTAACCCCTTCATGTGCCTCTTTGACACACCAGTGTCTCTCCAGGCACGGTAACCCCTTTGTGTGCCTCTTTCACACACCAGTGTCTCTCCTGGCACAGTAACCCCTTCGTCTGCCTCTTTCACACACCAGTGTCTCTCCTGCCACGGTAACCCCTTTGTCTGTCTCTTTCACACACCAGTGTCTCTCCTGGCACAGTAACCCCTTTGTCTGCCTCTTTCACACACCAGCGTCTCTCCTAGCACGGTAACCCCTTTCGTCTGCCTCTTTCACAGAGCAGCGTCTCTCTTTGCACGGTAATCCCTTTGTCTGCCTCTTTCACACACCAGCGTCTCTCCTAGCACAGTAACCCCTTCGTCTGCCTCTTACACACAGCAGCGTCTCTCTTTGCACGGTAACCCCTTCACCTGCCTCTTTCACACAGCAGCGTCTCTCCTAGCACGGTAACCCCTTTGTCTGCCTCTTTCACACAGCAGCGTCTCTCTTTGCACGGTAACCCCTTTGTCTGCCTCTTTCACACACCAGTGTCTCTCCTGGCACGGTAACCCCTTTGTCTGTCTCTTTCACACACCAGTGTCTCTCCTGGCACAGTAACCCCTTTGTCTGCCTCTTTCACACACCAGCGTCTCTCCTAGCACGGTAACCCCTTTCGTCTGCCTCTTTCACAGAGCAGCGTCTCTCTTTGCACGGTAACCCCTTCGTCTGCCTCTTTCACACACCAGCATCTCTCCTGGCAGGGTGACCCCTTTGTCTGCCTCTTTCACACAGCAGCATCTCTCTTTGCACGGTAACCCCTTCATCTGCCTCTTTCACACACCAGCGTCTCTCCAGGCACAGTAACCCCTTCTTCTTCATCTTTACACACCAGTGTCTCTCCTGGCACGGTAACCCCTTCGTCTGCCTCTTTCACACAACAGTGTCTCTCCTGGCACGGTGACCCCTTTGTCTGCCTCTTTCACACAGCAGCATGTCTCTTTGCACGGTAACCCCTTCGTCTGCCTCTTTCACACACCAGTGTCTTTCCTGGCACGGCAACCCATTTGTCTGCCTCTTTCACACACCAGCGTCTCTCCTGGCACAGTAACCCCTTCGTCTTCCTCTTTCACAACACCAGTGTCTCTCCTGGCATGGTAACCCCTTCGTCTGCCTCTTTGACACACCAGCGTCTCTCTTTGCACGGTAACCCCTTTGTCTGCCTCTTTCACACATCAGTGTCTCTCCTGGCACGGTAACCCCTTCGTCTGCCTCTTTCACACACCAGCGTTTCTCCTGGCACGGTAACCCCTTTCGTCTGCCTCTTTCACACACCAGTGTCTCTCCTGGCACAGTTACCCTTTCGTCTGCCTCTTTCACACACCAGTGTCTCTCCTGGCACAGTAACCCCTTGTCTGCCTCTTTCACGCACCAGCGTCTCTCCTGGAACGGTAACCCCTTTGTCTGCCTCTTTCACACACCAGCACCTCTCCTGGCACGGTAACCCCTTCGTCTGCCTCTTTCACACACCATCGTCTCTCCTGGCACGGTAACCCATTTGTCTGCCTCTTTCACACACCAGCGTCTCTCCTGGCACGGTAACCCATTTGTCTGCCTCTTTCACACATCAGTGTCTCTCCTGGCACGGTAACCCCTTCGTCTGCCTCTTTCACACACCAGCGTTTCTCCTGGCACGGTAACCCCTTTCGTCTGCCTCTTTCACACACCAGTGTCTCTCCTGGCAGAGTTACCCTTTCGTCTGCCTCTTTCACACACCAGTGTCTCTCCTGGCACAGTAACCCCTTTGTCTGCCTCTTTCAAGCACCAGCGTCTCTCCTGGCACGGTAACCCCTTTGTCTGCCTCTTTCACACACCAGCGTCTCCTGGCACGGTAACCCCTTTGTCTGCCTCTTTCACACACCAGCGTCTCTCCTGGCACGGTAACCCATTTGTCTGCCTCTTTCACACATCAGTGTCTCTCCTGGCACGGTAACCCATTTGTCTGCCTCTTTCACGCATCAGTGTCTCTCCTGGCACGGTAACCCATTTGTCTGCCTCTTTCACACATCAGTGTCTCTCCTGGCACGGTGACCCCTTTGTCTGCCTCTTTCACACATCAGTGTCTCTCCTGGCACGGTAACCCCTTTGTTAGACTGTTTTCAAGACAGCCACGTTGCACCTACCAATGGCCCAAACCAGACAGAAGCGAAAGGGAGGGTGAGGCAGCAGACTCAAAAGCTCAACACATTATGGCCACTCTGAGCGAAGCAGAAAGGCAAGGGAGCTAGGGATGTGTAAATCGAAAAACGGAGGAGGGGGCGATGGGGGTACTGAATATTTTCTGTCACGAGGCAGCGGCTAAAGCCAGGCTCTAATTCAATTAAACTCCAATGTATTTGCTCAGGCCTAAACAACAGGCTGGAAAAAAAACGTAAGCTTTGCTCAACTGTTCTGAGGTCACCCCTGTATAAATCTGCCATCTGTGCCCACATGCGCCATCTCGCAGCAAACACTGAGGGCCCAGCAGGCAGAGAAGCCATAAACGCAGCAGGCACACAAAAACTCCCCAGGCTGTCCCAGGTCGATGAAGCAGCCGAAGGGCAGGGGGCAGGACCCTGTGCTCACTGCCCAGGTGATATAGCCCGGTGTGTCCTCTCAGCCTCGATAATTTCCCAGAATAATTAGAGTTAATATGGGTTAATTAATATGCAAATCTCTCAGCAGAGGTTCTGCAGCAGGACCTGTGTGAGAAAACAGCCTTTGCTTTCTCCCACGTCATTTTGGCTGTCAGTTATTGGGTATAAATTCCTGTAACTAACCGAATACACACAAAACTTTTGGAATCTACAATTGTTACAGTTCTGGTTTTCCACAAGCTGCTACTTCCCTTCAATAAAGGTGAACAATTTCTTTTAGAAAATAAAGGCCTTTCTGTTCCATTTTTGGATGTAAAAAGAATAAATGAATCAAGTGAATGGCTTATTTTTTTTCTATGCATAATTAGGTCTGTATTTTATGAACATTCCAATGAGCACTTGGGCAAATGTACTTAAAAAAAGATGCCGCCAACCACCTGCAAAATCACATCGCATTGTTCGACTCAAAGTGGTATTCTGGCCTACTAGAACTTTGCCATGCTGAGTGTATCCAGCCTTTTACTTTACAAGCATGCTTCAAACGCAAGACGCTCCCCAAACTTTTATTAGGAAATCATTGGTGTCCAACAAAGGCAATTGGTTCATGAAACACGTGACATGCAAAGCGTGCACTGATGTTATGACTTGCACAAGTGCTGCTCAAACAAACGCAGTCATCCTGCTCCAGCAGTAGCTCTGTCACTGGCATGTCTGCAGCTGGAAATGTACTCAAGGTTGGCGATGGGCAAACAAGTAAATGTAACAAGGAAGTTGCCGGTAAAAGGGCCAAGGCTGAACACCAACAGCCTTATCAGCAGGCCTGCTCCGAGGCTGTCAGTCTCTTCTCCTGAATGATTTCTGCCCACCTCCAGCTCACTGACAGAGCCGCCATGGCCTGCTCGCCCCTCCCCGTCACTCCCTGGTACTGGAGTTTGCTGACACTGACAGAGACGCCATGGCCTGCTCTCCCCTCCCCGCCACTCCCTGGTACTGGAGTTTGCTGACACTGACAGAGACGCCATGGCCTGCTCACCCCTCCCCATCACTCCCTGGTACTTGAGTTTGCTGACACTGACAGAGACGCCATGGGCTGCTCGCCCCTCCCCGTCACTCCCTGGTACTGGAGTTTGCTGACACTGACAGAGACGCCATGGCCTGCTTGCCCCTCCCCGTCCCTCCCTGGTACTGGAGTTTGCTGACCTGACAGAGACGCCATGGCCTGCTCGCCCTCCCCGTCACTCCCTGGTACTGGAGTTTGCTGACACTGACAGAGACGCCATGGCCTGCTCGCCCTCCCCGTCACTCCCTGGTACTGGAGTTTGCTGACTCTGACAGAGACGCCATGGCCTGCTCGCCCCTCCCCGTCACTCCCTGGTACTGGAGTTTGCTGACACTGACAGAGACGCCATGGCCTGATAACCCCTCCCCATCACTCCCTGGTAATGGAGTTTGCTGACACTGACAGAGATGCCATGGCCTGCTCGCCCCTCCCCGTCACTCCCTGGTACTGGAGTTTGCTGACACTGACAGAGACGCCGTGGCCTGCTCTCCCCTCCCCGCCACTCCCTGGTACTGGAGTTTGCTGACACTGACAGAGACGCCATGGCCTGCTCACCCCTCCCCATCACTCCCTGATACTTAAGTTCGCTGACACTGACAGAGACGCCATGGTCTGCTCTCCCCTCCCCGTCACTCCCTGGTACTGGAGTTTGCTGACACTGACAGAGACGCCATGGGCTGCTCTCCCCTCCCCGTCACTCTCTGGTACTGGAGTTTGCTGACACTGACAGAGACGCCAGGGCCTGCTCGCCCCTCCCCGTCACTCCCTGGTACTGGAGTTTACTGACCTGACAGAGACACCAGGGCCTGCTCGCCCCTCCCCGTCACTCCCTGGTACTGGAGTTTGCTGACACTGACAGAGACGCCATGGCCTGCTTGCCCCTTCCCGTCACTCCCTGGTAATGGAGTTTGCTGACACTGACAGAGACGCCATGGCCTGCTCGCCCCTCCCCGTCACTCCCTGGTACTGGAGTTTGCTGACACTGACAGAGACGCCATGGCCTGCTCGCCCCTCCCCATCACTTCCCGGTACTGGAGTTTACTGACACTGACAGAGATGACATGGCCTGCTCGCCCCTCCCCATCACTCCCTGCTACTGGAATTTGCTGAAACTGACAGAGACGCCATGGCCTGCTCTCCCCTCCCCGTCACTCCCTGGTACTGGAGTTTGCTGACACTGACAGAGACGCCATGGCCTGCTCTCCCCTCCCCGCCACTCCTTGGTACTGGAGTTTGCTGACACTGACGCCATGGCCTGCTCGCCCCTCCCCATCACTCCCTGGTACTGGAGTTTGCTGACACTGACAGAGACGCCATGGCCTACTCTCCCCTCCTCATCACTCCCTGGTACTGGAGTTTGCTAACACTGACAGAGATGCCATGGCCTGCTCTCCCCTCCCCGTCACTCCCTGGTACTGGCATTTGGTGACACTGACAGAGACGCCCTTGCCTGCTCGCCCCTCCCCGTCACTCCCTGGTACTGGACTTTCCTGACACTGACAGAGACGCCATGGCCTGCTCTCCTCTCCCCATCACTCCCTGGTACTGGAGTTTGCTGACACTGACCTGACAGAGACGCCATGGCCTGCTCTCCCCTCCCCGTCACTCCCTGGTACTGGAGTTTGCTGACACTGACAGGGACGCCATGGCCTGCTCGCCCCTCCCCGTCACTCCCTGGTACTGGAGTTTGCTGAGACTGACAGAGACGCCATGGTCTGCTCGCCCCTCCCCGTTGCTCCCTGGTACTGGAGTTTGCTGACCCTGACAGAGACGTCATGACCTGCTCGTGCTGGAGCAGGTATAATATTTTAATTTTGAAATACCTTCTCCATTTTCGTATGTTTATATTAAAACGACTAGTGAATAATTGTAATAATTAATAGTTTGATGTGAAAGTGGAGCAGATCGGAGCTTCCGAATCCCCTCTACTTCCACGGACGGAGCGGTTTCACAGTCACACACGCACACACACATCACACGCTGGTGGGGCCCATTACACCAACATTCAACCCAAACCACCCTATCCGTTACTTCAAGAGGAGAAACACTTTCCTTATCTCTAACCACAATCTGCATGTACTTTGAGGTCAATGCGACCAGCTAGTTGCTATGGATCTGGTGAAAACATTTCTATACAATATGCAAATAAATTCAATAAACATGACAAGAAATAACCACCCGAGACAGAGATTCAAACAAATTGTTCATTTATCTAAAATTGTATGAAAAGTCAATTAAAAATTCAATTCTCTCATATTTACCTATTCTGCCTAAATGTCAGATCCTAAGTCAGAAAACGGTCCTCTGTAGAAGAATTAGAGTTTTCTGTCGTCATGTAGAGTCATCGTCCTCTCCGTCAGCATAGGGACCTCGGATCATCAGCTCGGGAAGAAGTGGCACTAGACCTCTCTAGTCTGCTAATATTTATACTAAAATTTGCATTCTATAAAGTTACAATACTTTATACAGAACAGAAGAATGGCGGAAATAATGTCATCTTGGTACTTTTTCGATATTATGCGAGATTTTCTCACGCATAGATTGTCCCAAATAATGAATAGAAAATTGAATGTTCATGTCTAATTCGATACATCCACGGATGTTTTGTTGTAACAACTGCATCTTCCAGGGGCACTTGGCGATTGGCGATTGTCCCAGACTTGTCATCATGCTTATGGCTTTTCAGTTCATCGGAGGTGCAAGGTCACAGGCAGCGCGAAGTCTTTTTGTACGACTTTCATTTACTCGAATGCAGGCTGCGGATGGTAGCCATCTTGTAGTAGGCCACATTGGTCAACTTAAGTAAAAATAAACATAAAACAGAATTACTGCACGGAAATGATTATACAGTGTTATTCCCCTGCTAATACCCTTATGTGTGTGTGTTTATCTAGCCATTTGCGACATCAAAGTCATTAATGCATATTAATTATAAGCGCAAAACACAATAACATTATATAAGCAACATCAATTTCTGTCAGTTTGCTCACCAACTTAGTTCACTTATTATTTAAGCCATGCAATAGCATTCCCACGAGTGCTTCTCTTATTAGTAAGGTTGATTGATTGAACTTAACAAACTTTTAGTAGTTAATTGTTAATCAGTAGTACTTTTAATTATAACATGCGAAAAATGAAGCAGGTCTTCGATTTCGAAGGAAAAACCCTGCTCCATCAATCCCCCCTTTGGTGATATATAATCACCACAAAAATCAAAACCACAAAAATCAATTTAGATACCCTTTTAGAAGAATTTGAAATATCTTCTTGTTCGTTTATCACACCCTTGTTTCTAGCTCATCCTCTTTCTTTGTTTCAATATACATGCTTTCTCTTAGCTCCTCTAATTCTATTTCTTGTGGATCTCTTTCTGGTTTCTTCTGTCTCTTTTTAACATTTTCTTTTGTGATTTTATTTTTATTTCTTCTATATCTACAACACATACACCCTAATCTAAGGATCAACAATGCAACGATTACACAGGTTAATGGAAATAATATCTTACCAAAAATAGTACTACCTATTTTAGCTACAAAATTCTTAATAGCAATCATTTTATTAGCCATTTTAGTCCAGATACTTTCAGCTTCCAGTGGTACTAATTCTTCATGTAAATCAGTAATATTTTTGATATAGACTTTTAGATCTTTACTTTCGTCAGGAATGTAAGTGCAACAATGTTGAACTTTCAGCATTCCACAGACTCCACCCTCTTTTGCCAAAAGAATGTCAAGGGCAAGTCGATTTTGCATCGCCATAGCGCGTAAAGCAACCATTTCAGTATTTACCAAAAGAAAGCCTCCAGCGGTGCTTGTTGACAAGCGATCTACCACTGTTGACAGCTTCCGAATGCCAAATGCATTTAAAGAAATTCCCACTGCTGGAATTAAAGCTCCAAAAATATCTCCTACAATTTCTGTCCATGTTTCTCTTCTATAGCGTGTTAAAGTATTAGTTTGTTCAGCATTGTCTACTCTATCCATGTGAAAAATCTTTGGGAAGACCAGGCCAACATAACATGTACCAAACCAATGGTCAGGCAAACGGTAATAAGCCTTGTTCCCACAAATATAATACACTCCCGGGAAAACTGGATCTTCTCCTCCTCTAAATCCCCATCCGGTTGCAATAAAGTATGTATCATGGCACTCACTAGTCCCTATGAAATAATAATCATACTGGGATCTCTTCCTGGTAATGCACAGTTTGCCTTTCTGTGGGGCATCTATAGCCATAGTTGGACTGGCTCCATTTTTCAACTCCTTTTCTTTCTCAATATCCCACATAGTGTCACTCATTTTATGCCCTTCTGCTTTCTTGTGCATATTCAACCTTCTTTTCTCAACCATGTCTAAAAAATTCTTCTCTTCTCCCTTCAAACTGCAAGTTAAATTATTTCTAAAAGCATATTCTATGGTTAATTCTTTGGTTTCTAAACAAATCTCACCTAAAGTGTTAGCTTCCTTTGCAGGATTCAGTGCTTTATTCATAGGCAGCTGTCCAAGAATATTATCTACATTTGACATATTATAATCTAATCTCCCTAACTGATAAAATATACTAATCAGCACAATACAGGAAATTCCATACGTAGCCGGAAGATGATGATAAGTCACTCCTTCCGAAACAGAGGCAGGTAATTGCATGCAGACA
This sequence comes from Triturus cristatus, assembly GCF_964204655.1. Classification (NCBI taxonomy): domain Eukaryota; kingdom Metazoa; phylum Chordata; class Amphibia; order Caudata; family Salamandridae; genus Triturus; species Triturus cristatus. The sequence goes on along the minus strand of NC_140593.1, from coordinate 34,641,120 downwards.
TAGCAATCCCTTACTTCCATTGTCTTTACATACTCATATAACAATTTAGAAAAAACATTACTAGAAAAATCGTTAATTGACCTATCTTTATGTATATGTACATTACTAGTTATAGTTGGAACTACCTTTAATGGACTTTTCCCTATATTAGTCATGTTCTCAGTATGTCCTTCTAAAGTGTCTATAGTGACTCTAAATGAAATCAGTAGAGCAAGCACGCTCCAAGGCAGCATTAATAAACCTGTACAGCAACAGCACATCTTGCACCATCTTTTCAGAAAGATACATCTACTTTTGATTATTCTCAGTGTTAGCCATTCTAGAAATTTGACCGTGTCTTTTGACTTGGCCTCTTCTACTCCACTATCAAACTTTTAGGGCAGCAAGTATCCAACAGATTATTACAATCTACTAGTTTTAATTGTACTACTTTTCTTTCTTCTCCAGACTTCTCTCGGATTTATTAAATTTGGATTTTCATCACTTTTCACTGTTTCCTCATCATCATCAAACTGTATCAAGTCCTGAACATCCGTCTCTTCTCCAATATCGGACAAGATAACTCTCAGGATTCCCACAGCTTCTTCTTCAGCAACCTCCTTCAGTAAAGCCTCCTCTGGACTTCCTTGGCTATCTGCCTCTTCTCCTTGTTCAGGCAGTGCCACATACATCCATTCCGGTGACTTGTACCTCTGGTTTGGTTTGCTTACTCTTTTAGCTCTCTCAGGTACCTTTGTTTCTCCTTCTTTAGTTGGATTTTGACTTGACACTTCGTTCACTTGTTCAGCTTTTGAAGAGTTAATTCGTGTCAGTCTATACATCAGTCTCTTTATCTTATTCGGCCAAAGATCTCCTTTAGCATTTCTCTTTTGCTTTCCCTCTTTATTGTTTCTTTCTCCAAGCCAAGTTCTCTTTCTCAGAACTCGTCCTCCGTGTATCTCATTGTCACTTTCATCAGACTCTGTTTCAGTTGCTTCTGGTTCGTTAACAGCTTTCTTTACTCCAACAACTTCCTTTTCTCCAACAGTCTTTTTTCCCACCACTTGAGATTTCACTACATCTGTCCCTCCTCGGGTCTCCGACACGCAATCTTCTTGCTGTCTACTTGTCCCTTCACCTAGCTTGTTGTTGATGTTCCCTACACCTCCTCGGGGGTTTTCCACAATCTGTCCCTCTCTGTCTTTGTCTGTCCCTTTTCCTTCAATATTTATCTCAGGTGGAACTTGTCCAATTTCCCCATGGGATTCAGGTATCTTTTCTGTTGGAATGTTCTTTTCTTTTCTTTCTTTCTTTTTGTGTTGGTCACTGTCAATTGGAACCTCAGGCAATTCTTCTGAATCTGAACTTGCTTCTGCAGCTTGTACTGTTCTTTTCAGAACCTCTTCTGGTGGGATGAAAATTTCCCTTGACTCACTTTCCCCACTTTCAGGATTCTTTCTCCTTCTTACTGTTTCACTGTCTGCATCATCACTGGAATCTGACTCTTCAAAGTATTCTTTTCCAGTACCATCTCTTGGATTTGGAACTCTCAGTGTGTGGCTTGCATGTATCCAATTTTTCACACCAGCACACTTCACAGCAGTTGTTGTGGTCAGGATGACTTGTCTTGGCCTTCCCCACCTTGGAACCAGGCAATTCCTTCTTCTGTGGACTTTTATCCTTACCCAGTCCCCTGGGCTCAGATCATGGGCTGGTTTCTTTTCAAGTGTGGTGGCGTCTTCTCCAACCTGGTGAAACACAGAATGAACTGCGTCAGCCAGGCCTTTGCAGTAATCCAAAATCATGTCATCAGTTATAGACATCAGCTTGTTCACTGGTACATAAGCATGCCTCATAGCACGTCCCATGATAAATTCATGTGGACTCAAACCTGTCGTTCTGTCTGGAGTAGACCTAATGGTCATCAGGACTAGAGGCAAGACATCGGGCCATTTCATTCCTGTGGCTAAGCACATTTTGCCAATTCTGTTTTTGATGGTGCCATTCATTTGCTCAACTACACCAGAAGCCTCTGTTCGGTAAGCACAATGCAGCTTCTGCTGTACACTCAATGCTTCACAAATTAGACCCATGATTTCATTATAAAAATGTCCTCCTCTGTCTGATTCAATGGTTACTGGGAACCCGTACCTTGGGATGAACTCTCTTAACAGTAATTTAGCCACTGTTATCCCATCATTTCTTCTTGTTGGGTACGCCTCCACCCACCTGGAGAACAAACAGACCACCACCAGGACATATCTCAATCTGTTGACTGGGGGCATTTCAATGAAGTCTATCTGCATTCTTGTGAAGGGTCCTCTCTCCCTGCCTATTGTTCCTAGGCTCACCACTGTTTTCTTTCCAGGATTGAATTGCTGGCATATCAGACATCTCTGGCAGAGACTTTCTGCTATCAGTCTAAACTTTGGACTGTACCAGGTTTGCTTAAAGGCTCTTGTCATAGCATCCCTTCCCAGGTGTCCCTGGCCATGATACATCCTTGCCATTGTTGATAGCATGCTATTTGGCATGATTGGTCTTCCATCCCTATAGACCCACACATGATCCTTCTCTCTAGGTGCACAACCTGCTTTCACCCAATCTCTCATTTCTTCATCTCCTGCCTCATCCTGCAGCTGTTTTACTTCCTCCCATGTTCCCACTTCATTAGTAAACATTAAGGAACAAGAAGACATTTCCCGTTCTTTACTCCTGTTAATTGAGTGATTGTTTCTTGCACAGTATTGTGCTATGCCATTGGCAAACTTGTTCCCCACAGTTACAAAATCTTCACCATGACCATGAGCAGCACATTTTACAACTGCTAGTTCTTTAGGCAGCTGTATCGCCTCAAGCTGTTTTCCAACCACCTCAGCATTCTTTATGGGAGTTCCACTTGAGGTCAGGAAACCTCTTTGTAGCCATAGCTGGCCAAAATCATGGACAACTCCGAAGCCATACTGGCTGTCAGTCATCACAGTCACTCTCACACTTCTCCCAATCTTGCATGCTTTTGTCAGTGCCACTAATTCGGCCACCTGAGCGGATTTAACTCCTTTCAAAGGTGATGCTTCCACAACTTCCGAGACTTTACACACAGCATATGCAGCACTCAGCACTCCTTCATCATTTCTCAGACAAGATCCATCCACAAACAACACATGATCACTTTCAGGCAGTGGCAGATCCCTTATGTCTGGCCTCGGCTTAGTACAGTAATCAAGCACATCCAGGCAGTCATGATCAACGTCATTTCCCACTCCCACACATTCAGCATCAGGCAACAGTGTCGCTGGATTCACATTCACACATCTCTCCAGACTTACATTGGTTGCACCAAGAATGACTTTCTCATATTTAGTCAGCCGACTATGAGACATGAACTTTGTCCGGCTCCTTGTTAAAAGGATAGCCACATCATGAGGTATGAATACCCGTACAGGGTATCCCATTATGATTCCCTCACTTTGTTCCAGACTTTTGCAGGTTGCAGCTACTGCTTTCAGGCAACCTGGCAAACCCACAGCTACTCGGTCAAGAGTTGCTGAGAAGTAGGCAATTGGCCTCCTCAGACGTCCATGTTTCTGGATTAACACTGAAAGTGCACATCCATTTCTCTCACTGCAGTACAGCTCAAATTCTTTTTCATAATCAGGCATTCCTAGGGCAGGAGCTTCACATAGTCTGTCTTTTAACTCTCTGAATGCAGCCATTTCCTCTGGGTTTAGTTCTAATGGATCTTTCACCTCACTTTTGGTCAGTTTAATCAATGGTTTGGCAATCAGGGAAAAGTTACTTATCCACTGACGACAGTAACCCACCATTACCAGAAACATCCTCACCTCTCTTTGTGTCATTGGGGCTCTCATTCCTCTAATGATTTTGATCCTGTCAATGGTCACTTTTCTCAGGCCTTTCTCAATATTGTGTCCCAGATACTGGACTTCTTTCTTGCAGAATTGCAATTTGGCTGGAGATACTTTTAATCCTCCATCTGCCAAGTGATTCAGTAATGCAATGGTGTCTACTTCACAAGCTTCACGTGTTTTTGATGCCACAAGTAGGTCATCAATATACTGGACCAAGACCGAATTTTCAGGCATTGTCAGACTTTCCAGAGATTTCTTTAGCAACTGATTAAATATTGAAAGGCTCTCTGTATACCCCTGTGGAATTCGGCACCATGCCAAAATCCGCTCTCCAAATCTAAAAGAAAATATTGGCTGACTGTCATGATGTAATGGAATTGAAAAGAACGCATGACATAAATCAATTACAGTATATCATTCTGCATCATGGGGAATCTGATACAAAATCACTGATGGATTTGGCACAATTGGACACCATGACACAACAATCTTGTTAATTTTTCTCAAATCCTGTACTATTCTGAACTTTCCATTAGGTTTCTTCAGTCCCATTATTGGTGAATTACATGGGCTGCTCAATATTTCTCTTAACACCCCTTGCTGGATCATTCTTTCAATTATAGGTGTTATTCTTTCAATTATTTCAGGTGTCAATCTGTATTGCGGTATGTTTGGGTAACCCACTCCCTCTTTTACAGTAATCTTTACTGGATCTACATTTCTCATCAACCCCACATCTTCTCCAGTAAAATCCCAAACTGCTGCTTTCACTGTCTGTTTCAACTCTGGGGGTAATGTATCTGGATTAAATATTGCATACGTTCCCAAAGCCTCACATTCTCTGTTATCCATGGTCATTCTGTATAGAACATCCTCCTCAGGTGTCTCAAATGTTATTCCATCTGGAGTACAGAATATTGTGCAATTCATCTTGCACAGCAGATCCCTGCCTAGCAGGTTCACAGGACTGGTGTCACACACCACAAATCGGTGCATGTCTGAAAATCTCCCTATTTTTACTCTTACTGGTTCGGTAAGTAGCGTTTTGATCTGTGTGTTGGACACACCAACTACTTGGATTGCTTCGTCCGAGAGAGGAAGATTCTTTATATCAGCTGACCTGACAGTTGATCTTGTGGCCCCTGTGTCAACTAGAAAAGTGACACTTTCACCATTAATTTTCACATCTACAAAAGGCCCTGCCTGGTCTATTTCTAGAGTTGCGCCAAGTACGCACTCCTCCTCCTCTCTTCGGCATCATCAGAAATCTCCCTCTGAGTCACTCCCCTCATTTTTCAGCCAGTACTGAGAAACTGCGCTTGCGCGTTTTGGTTTGATTACCTGTTCTTCATCGTAGAATCCTGATTCTTGGCTGTACTTCTGGGATCCTTTTCTCTGCGGCAAGGGTGGTTTTGGCACCTGATTCTGCTGCTTATCAGCCTTCTGCTGTTGCCGATGCTGACCACACCCCTCACTCTGCACCTGTGGATTCAATGATGGATTTTCATCATTATTAGACGGTGGGTTCTTACACTCGGATTTCCAGTGTCCCAATTATCCACAGTTGTGGCATGGGAACTTTTTCTTGGCTTCTTCGATATTCCCCTTTCCTTTTCCCGAACCAAACCTAGGTTTATTTCCTGGGTTATTTGCCTGTTCAACCAACTGAGCTTTCTGTCTTTCAGTAACTTTCACCTGTGCCCACATTGCCTTTTCTTTTAGCTTCCTCTGTTTTGCCTCAATCTCATCACTGAAGTATTTTGCATGTCTCAGAATTTCATCGATCTTCTTACTCTGCCAGTCAATGGTGTGCTGACGTATCATTTCACTGATGTCAGGTCGCAACCCATACACAAATCTATACCCAAAGTGACTCAGATCTTTGTCCCCCAGGTGTTCATCTCCACTGAACTGCTTAAAAGCTAGTATCAGTCTCTCATAGTAAGCATGGACTGATTCTTTCAATTCCTGGTGTGTTCGATCTATTTTAACCCAGTCTGTCTCCTTGGGGGGTACCTTATTTTTCAAAAAGGCCATAACCTGCTCGTACTTTTTCATGACCTCCGGGTCTGGAGCTCCTGTTTTTGGATCTCTCGGGTATTCCTTAGTGGGCCAGTCTATGACTATTTTACATTCTGCCCACAGGTCTGCTGGTACAATTATATCGAACAGACTATTCAGGTCAATCCACAGTACTTTTGACAGCTTTACAAATCTGTCGACCTGTCTGTACCACTCGACGGGCTTTTCCCTTAGTCGAGGGAAATCATTTGTAAATGATAAAATATCCTGTCTGGTCCATGGGACATGTACATACCCTCCTTCTGGAATCTCTCTCATGGGGTAAGCTGTCACTACCTTTTCTTTTTCTTTCAGGGGGAATGCTGAGTAAGTTCTATCTGTCCCATCATCTCGCTTTCGGTACCATCTGTCTTTCCATTTCTCTACATCTCCCCATTTCTTCAGCAGAGCAATCATTTCCTTAATCTGTCCTGTTCGGCCTACATGGTTTAGATTCTCAATATCCTTATCTGTAAAATCCACTCGGTAAGGCTTTTGTAAAGCTTTTACCTTATCTATGTCAATTCCCATCTCACTGGCTATTCCTTTCAATCTGTCATGTATGTTCTTTGCTCTCCATGTGACACTTTTACAAAGAAAGAGGATCTCTCCTTCCTGATAATTTTTCAGCGTTTTTGTAGGGAGTGTTCCTACAATCATTTCTTCCATTTCCATACGTAGCCTAGCTACATCTATTCCCTGTGATTCTCTTTCTTTCTTCTGCAAAGTCTTCAGCCAATCATTCAAATCTTCAGCAGTTATCACAGATTTTTCTGCACCCGCTGGTTCTGCCACTCTTTGTGGTTCTAAAATTGATCCTCTGTTCCCTTCCACATATCCAGAATTCAAACTTGTGTTAGTCTGCACACTCAATTCTCCTCCACATATGGTATGTCTCCACTGATTCTCTTCTGTTCTCCACTGTTTTTCTCCCGCTCTCATGTCTACCTGTTCTGGAGGAACAATCAATCTATTGCTCACGTATGGAACTGTCAACCCATTTTCACCCGTCCTCTGCTTGTCAAAAATCGGCATGACTGGACCTATGGTCACAGGTACTGTAACTGCCTCAAAATTTTTAGTCAGTTCCCTGATCTTCTCTGTCAGTTCAAGGGTAGTTCTTGCTAGTTCTCCGGTCTTTTCATCCTCAATTTCATTCTCTCTCTCTATCTCTCTTTCTCTCTCTCTCTCTCCCTCTCTCTATCTCTCTCTCTCTCTCGCTCTCTCTCTTTCTCTCTCTCTCTCTCTCTCTCTCTCTCTCTCTCTCTCTCTCTCTCTCTCTCTTCTCTCTCTCTCTCTCTCTCTCTCTCTCTCTCTCTTTCTCTTCCTCTTTCTCTCTCTCTCTCTCTATCTTTCTCTCTTTCTCTTTCTGCCAGAGAACAACTGCTTTCCAACTCAGGAGCCGTGGCCTCTGTTTTTATAATCCGCAGGGTGTTTCTCATTGGGGTATCTGCTGTTCCTGCCTCTGGTTCTCATCTATACGGGGGTGGTCGTTTATAGAGCATGTCGTCTAAGACATCATCATCAGACTCATTTGCCCCGTATCTCCTGGTCTCTACATTATGTTCTTTCTCTGTACACTTTCTCCCTCCTGACTCTTCTGCAGTTCTTATGGGATATAATCCATCGGTCATACTGGCATCACGCCATTGTCTCATTCGGTCATGATGGGTTTCGCGATCATATTTCCGCCCAAACATGGACCTGTAAGTTCCTCCACCTCTCTGCTTTTCTCGTTCATGCATTTCGTCTTCCCATTCAGTCAATGCCTCAAATTGCGTCAGCCTAGGCCGAGGCTCTAGATTCATCATCTGCTCCTCAGTATGGCCAGATTAAATGAACCATGTTCCGGGAACTCTAACACTCCATCGTCCTTTGTATACTTCACCCAGTTATCTATCCAAATACAGGTATGATACCCATACTTTGCAACCATGAAGGATGCCGGGGTTCTTATCGGGGGCAATAACTGTCCTTCCCTTGTCACTATGTCTTTATCCTTGTCAAACCAATTCTTCATTTTACTAATCAAGGATTTTTTCTTCTTTTCCTCAGCGTGGTAATACATCTTTCTTATTTTTCCCTAGCTGTTTACTCTTTCTACAGCTGTACGATCTCTTGTCCTATCGCAGCGCGTCTCACACCAACGCACCAATCCTGGAGCGCCTACGTCACTGACTCAGTCCGCGAATCCTAGCGCGACTCACCCCAACGCACCAATCCTGGAGCGTCTACGTCACCCTGTATTTCTCCCAATCCTAGCGCGGCGTACACTAGCACACCAATCTCTGCGCTTCCACTGTTCCAACCCCCTGTCCAATCACAGCGCGGTCTCCATCACGTCAACAGTCGCTGCAGTCGCTTCTGCTCCTGTCTCCTGTGTCTCGTCAACCCCTCCTTTACAAGAGTACTCGGTTGACTTTGTTTCAACTTCTACGAGTCTATTAGTTACAACATACAAACATCTCCATTGTCTGCTTCGCTAGCTACAGAACAGAAAAAGACCTTTCCCACGAGAATTCTGTCTTTCCCGAGAGCAGCGCTTACCTCTGCCCTACTACAGAATCGTTACTTCCGTTGATAAAGTAGCACATCCCTCTATTCTACCCTTCTAACAAGCACCAATTAACTGTTTTCTCCGGAATGTTCCTAAGAGTTTTACAATTAACCAGAATGCCTCCATTCACGCACTTTCATACCAGAAAATGTAGTACATTCACACAGAATTCTGTTTTTCCCGAGAACAGCGAACAGTCTGTCCTACTACAGAATTATATCACACGTTAACAAAGCAGCGCTTACCTCTGCTCTGTCCTTCTAACAAGCTTCAGAAAATACCTATTACCTTTCTAGTGATAAGTGATAACGGAATACCACACGGATCCCTGAGACATAAGACCAGAACTTCACAGATACCCGTCGCTATCATATACATTTCTCTCACACAGAAATACGTTTTCTAATGGCAACACACGGCGATGCTACCTCATCGAATCCAGACAATGCGACACGTAACTTCAATTGTCACACGTTTTCCCCTGCCTGCATACAGGGCCAACAATCCCGCCTTTTTCCGAGAGCAACACTCCCTGTGCTCTACTACGGAACTGTTAACGACTCCCTACGTCCCAGAAGCCGTGTACAATACATATAACTCAACACAACTTCAACATATAGTGTTAGTACAAATATCAATCAATAATCATCAAGCCTATATACATGCAATTTCGCCAGATCAAGACAATAGCTAACCATTGCTCTGCTACCAAGAAACTGGAGCAGATCGGAGCTTCCGAATCCCCTCTACTTCCACGGACGGAGCGGTTTCACAGTCACACACGCACACACACATCACACGCTGGTGGGGCCCATTACTCCAACATTCAACCCAAACCACGCTATCCGTTACTTCAAGAGGAGAAACAATTTCCTTATCTCTAACCAATCTGCATGTACTTTGAGGTCAATGTGACCAGCTAGTTGCTATGGATCTGGTGAAAACATTTCTATACAATATGCAAATAAATTCAATAAACATGACAAGAAATAACCACCCGAGACAGAGATTCAAACAAATTGTTCATTTATCTAAAATTGTATGAAAAGCCAATTAAAAATGCGAATTTCAATTCTCTCATATTTACCTATTCTGTCTAAATGTCAGATCCTAAGTCAGAAAACGGTCCTCTGTAGAAGAATTAGAGTTTTCTGTCGTCATGTAGAGTCATCGTCCTCTCCATCAGCATAGGGACCTCGGATCATCAGCTCGGGAAGAAGTGGCACTAGACCTCTCTAGTCTGCTAATATTTATACTAAAATTTGCATTCTATAAAGTTACAATTCTTTATTCAGAACAGAAGAATGGCGGAAATAATGTCATCTTGGTACTTTTTCGATATTATGCGAGATTTTCTCACGCATAGATTGTCCCAAATAATGAATAGAAAATTGAATGTTCATGTCTAATTCGATACATCCACGGATGTTTCGTTGTAACAACTGCATCTTCCAGGGGCACGTGGCGATTGTCCCAGACTTGTCATCATGCTTATGGCTTTTCAGTTCATCGGAGGTGCAAGGTCACAGGCAGCGCGAAGTCTTTTTGTACGACTTTCATTTACTCGAATGCAGGCTGCGGATGGTAGCCATCTTGTAGTAGGCCACATTGGTCAACTTAAGTAAAAATAAACATAAAACAGAATTACTGCACGGAAATGATTATACAGTGTTATTCCCCTGCTAATACCCTTATGTGTGTGTGTTTATCTAGCCATTTGCGACATCAAAGTCATTAATGCATATTAATTATAAGCGCAAAACACAATAACATTATATAAGCAACATCAATTTCTGTCAGTTTGCTCACCAACTTAGTTCACTTATTATTTAAGCCATGCAATAGCATTCCCACGTGTGATTCTCTTATTAGTAAGGTTGATTAATTGAACTTAACAAACTTTTAGTAGTTAATTGTTAATCAGTAGTACTTTTAATTATAACATGCGAAAAATGAAACAGGTCTTCGATTTCGAAGGAAAAACCCTGCTCCATCAAAAGAACTAATCAACCTTATTAACAGGAAGAATACACGTGGAAATGCATTTTGCATGGCTAAAATAATAAGTGAACTAAGTTTGTATGCATATTAATATGATAAACGTTGCTTTTGTGTTGTTATTGTGATTTGCGCTTAAATAAACCAGCATCAACGGCTTTGGATGTTGCATATGGCTAGATAAATGCACGCACATAAGGGTATTAGCAAGGGGATAACACTGTTTTAATCATTTCCATGTATTAATTACGATTTTTGTGTTTCTTTGCTTAAGTTGACTATTTTGGCCTACCATAAGATGGCCGCCGACTGAAGCCTTACTAAAGTACATTACATCACCATTTGAACAATGGAGAAAGGCGCCTGCACTGACTTCGACTGTGTCCCCTGTGTGACCTGTCAGACCATGCCCATGAAGACTACCTTGGGCGAGGTGCCAATGCCCCTGAACGTGAAGAAAATGTTACAAATTTATGAACTGCTGAACCCGACCTGTTCCCAACAAATGAAACATTTTATACGTGGGAAAACTCATCCACTGTTGCCGGACACTCCGAGATGTAATTTTTAATAAGCCAATCATATTCATGTGAAACGGAAAATGTAACATTTTATATGTAAATTTTAGTATAAATATTTGTAGACTAGAGAGGTGAAAGTAACTGACGGAGAGCTGATGATCAGAGATCCTGATGTTATGCTGACGGAGAGGACGGTGACTCTACATGATAGAACAAAACTTTGACGACTTAACTGAGGACCAATTCTGACTTAGAAAACGACTTTAGCCAGAATAGGTAAATATGACAAAAGATGATATTGCATTATAAAGATTTAACTTGCATTTGATTTAGATAAAAGAAAATCATTATTTGAATTAATGTGTCGGGTGATTATTTCATTTAAATGTTTATTGAATAATTTTAGAGTGTTAAGGCATCATTAAACTAAATAACAACTAAATGATTTGATCGACCTATTGATGGAGGAATTGTTAAGGTGATTCAGGGAAAGTGGTTCTTCCATAAAGAAGGCAGTTTGGTTCGGAACTAATGTCCCTTTGTAGGTACGGATAGTTGATAGAATGAATGTTGATGTTATGGGCCCCACCAGCGTATGATGTGTGTGTGACTGAGAAATCATTCTGTCCGTGGTAATAGAGGGAAATTGAGGAACCCGAACTGCACCAGTTTTCTGGTAGCTAGAGATGGTTTTTATTGTTTTGGTTTGATGATTTTGCGTGTATATAGCTTATTGATTATTGATTGGTATTGATATGTGTACTAACACTATATGTTGAAGTCGTATTGAGTTCTATGTAGTGTGTACGGCTTCTGGGACGTAGGAAGTCAGTGACAGTTCCGTAGTAGGGCAGAGGCAAGCGCTGCTCTCGGGAAAAGCAGAATTGTTGGCCCTGTATGCATACAGGGGAAACGTGTAACAATTGAAGTTGCGCGTCGCATTGTCTGGGTTCGATTCGGTAGCATCGCCGTGTGTTGCCATTAGAGACATATTTTCGGTGTGAGAGAAGGTTACCTGTGAAGTTCTGGTCTTAGGTACCAGGGACCCTGTTGGCATTCCGATAACGCTTATCACTAGAAAGGTAATAGGTACTCTCTGAGCTTGTTAGAAGGACAGGGCAGAGGTAAGCACTGCTTTGTTAACGTATGTCATAATTCTGTAGTAGGACAGACTGTTCGCTGTTCTCGGGAAAGACAGGATTCTGTGTGGATGTGCTACATTTTTCTTGTGTGAAAGTGCGTGAATGAAAAAGGCATTCCGGTTAATTGCAAAACTCTGGTTTTATTTCTCAGGAGCATTACGTTTCCAACTATGTGTCTTAATTCTGGAGAAACAGTTAATTGATGCTTGATAGAAGGGTGAAGTAGAGGGATGTGCTACTTTATCAACGGAAGTAACGATTCCGTAGTGGGGCAGAGGTAAGCGCTGCTCTCGGGAAAGACGGAATTCTCGTGAGAAAGGTCTATTGCTATTCTTTGGTTAGCGAAGTGGACAATGGAGATGTTTATATGTTGTAACTAACAGAATTGTAGAAATTGAAACAAAGTCTACTGAGTAGTTTTGTAAAGGAGGGGAAGACAAGAGACAGGAGACAGGAGCAGGAGCTGCTGCAGCGACTGCTGACGTCAGAAAGACCGCGCTGGGATTGGACAGTGGGTCAGAACAGCAGAAGCGCTCTGATTGGAGCGTTTGTGTGTGTGCCGGGCAAGGATTGGAAGAAGTACAGGGTGACGTAGACGCTCCAGGATTGGTGCGTTGGTGTGAGTCGCGCTGGGATTTGAGGATTGTCACTGTTACAGAGAAAGTACAGAGTGACGTAGACGCTCTGGATTGGTGCGTTAGTGTGAGTCGCGATGCTATTGGATAAGAGATCGTACAGATGTAAAGAGGACATGGGATTCACGGAAGACAGGAAAATGTATTATCACGCTGTAGAAAAGAAGAAGATGTTTTTGTTTAGTAAAATAAAGGGATGGTTTGTGAAAGACAAAGAGATTGTGACAAGAGAAGGACAGTTACTTCCTCCTACAAAAACCCCCGCAAACTTCATGGTTGCGAAATATGGGTATCATACTTGCATTTGGTTGGACAATTGGGTGAAGTATACAAGGGAAGACGGAGTTTTAGCTTTCCCAGAACATGGCTCATTTAATCTGGCCATATTAAGAAATCTGCGGGAGCGGATGATGAGTCTAGAGCCCCGACCTAGACCGACACAATTGGAGGCGCTGACTGAGTGGGAAGATGAGATGCATGAGCGAGAAAAGCAGAGAAGCGGTGGTAGATATAGATATATGTTTGGATGACAGTATGATCGTGAAACTCATACTGATCGAATGAGAAGGTGGCGAGACGCAAGCATGACTGAAGGACTGTTTACTGTAAGAACTGCAGGGAAGACTGAAGGGAGGAAATGCGTAGAAAAAAGAAATAACGTAGAATCTAGAAGGTACGGAGCAAACGAATCCGAAGATGACGTCCTAGATGACATGTTTTACAAAAGTCCACCCCCGTACAGACAGGAACCAGAGACAGGAATCCAAGGTACTCCCATGAGAGATACCCTGCGAATCATTAAAACAGAAGTCATGACACCAGAGGTGAAAAGAAGTAATTCCCTTAGGGAAAGAGAAAAAAAAATGGAAAACACCAAAACCTAGAAGCAGTCACGGTTCCTGTAACAATAGGTCCCGTTATGCCCATTTTTGAGAAGCAGAAAGAAAGCGAACATGGTCTAACAGTTCCGTATGTGAGCAGTAGACAGGCTGAACAGCCCCTAATGAGAGCAAGAGGGAACCCGTGGAGACATACAATGAGTGAAGGTGAACTGAATGTATCAACTAACCCGTTCTTGAGTCCCGATTGCATAGAAAGGAACAGAATGACAGGAGGATCAATATTAGAACCCCAAAGAGTGACAGAACATGGGAGTGTAGAACAATCCACAGGAATAACTACAGATGAATTGAGTGAATGGCTGAAAGGTTTGCAGGGAAAGGAGAGAGAATCCCAAACCATTGATGTGGCCAAATTACGCATGGTACTGGAAGAATTAATAGTAGGGACGATCCCCACAGAAAAGCTGAAAAATTACCAGGATGAGGAGCTGTTGTTTCTGTGCAAGAGTGTCACTTGGAGAGCAAAGAACCTACATGACAGGCTTGAAGAAATAGCAAGTGAGATGGGGATTGACATGGACAGGGTAAAAGCTTTACAAAAGCCTTACCGAGTGGATTTCACTGAAAAAGACATTGAGAACATGAACACTACAGGCCGAATAGGACAGATTAAGGACATAATCAATTTGTTGAGAAAATGGGGAGATGTGGATAAATGGAAAATTAGGTGGTATAAGAAGCGAGATGATGCATCAGACAGAACTTTTCCAGCATTTCCTGTGAGAGAAAAAGAGAAGGTAGTGACAGAATTTCCCATGAGAGAGATTCCAGGAGGGGGATATGTGCATGTCCCATGGACCAGACAGGATATTTTGTCATTTACAAATGACTTCCCTCGATTGAGAGAAAAGCCCGTCGAGTGGTACAGACAAGTAGACAGATTTGTGAAGCTGTCAAAAGTACTGTGGATTGACCTGAATAGCCTATTTGATATAATAGTGCCAGCAGACTTATGGGCAGAATGCAAGATAGTCATAGATTGGCCAGCAAAAGAATACCCGAGAGACCACAAAACAGGAGCACCAGACCCCGAGGTAATGAAGAAATACGAGCAGGTTATGGTATTCTTGAAAAACAAGGTACCTCCCAAAGAAACAGACTGGGTAAAAATAGACCGGACACATCAGGAAGTGAAAGAATCAGTCCATGCCTATTATGTAAGACTAATACTAGCTTTCAAGCAGTTTAGTGGAGATGAAAATCTGGGTGAAAAGGACCTGAGTCATTTTGTATATAGATTTGTATATGGTTTGCGTCCTGAAATCAGTGAGAAGATAAATCAGCATACAGTTGACTGGCAGAGCAAGAAAATCGATGAAATTCTGAGACATGCTAAATACTTTAGTGATGAGATTGAGGCAAAGCAACGAAAGCTGAAGGAAAAGGCAATGTGGGCACAAGTGAAAGTTGCAGAAAGACAGGAAGCACAGTTAGTCGAACAAGCAAATAACCCAGGAAATAAACCGAGATTTGGCCCAGGAAAGGGAAAAGGTAATATAGAAGAAGCTAAAAAGAAGTTTCCATGCCACAATTGCGGTAGGACAGGGCATTGGAAATCCGAGTGTAAGTTTCCTCCGAGTGCTAATAATGAAAATCCATCATTGAATCCACAGGTGCAGAGTGAGGTGGGTGGCCAACAGCAGCAACAGCAGAAGGCTGTTAATCCACAGAATCAGGTGCCAAAACCGCCTTTACCACAGAGCAAGAACGCCCAGAGATATAGTCACGACTCGGGATTCTACAATGAAGAACAGGTAAACAAACGGCAACGCGCGAGCGCTGTGTCACAATATTGGCTGCGAAATTATGAGAGTGATTCAGAGGAGGATTTCTGATGGTGCCGAAGGGAGGAAAAAGAGTGCGTGCTTGGCGCAACTCTAGAAATAGATGGGAAGGTTAATGATGAAAGCATTACTTTTCTAGTCGACACTGGAGCTACACGATCAACTGTCAGGTCAGCTGATGTAAAGAATCTTCCTCTCTCGGATGAAACAATCCAAGTAGTTGGTGTGTCTAACACACAGATCAGAACGTACCTTACAGAACCGGTAAAGGTCAGAATAGGGAAATTTTCAGACATGCATCGATTTGTGGTGTGTGACACCAGTCCTGTGAATTTGCTACAAAGGGATTTGTTGTGCAAGATGAATTGCACTATATTCTGTACTCCAGATGGAATAGCTTTTGAGACACCAGATGAGGATGTCCTGTATAAAATGACCATAGCTAACAGAGAGAATGATGTTGCTGAAACATATGCCATATTCAATCCTGATGAATTGCCACCAGAATTAAAAAAAGACAGTGAAGGCAGGAGTCTGGGATTTCACTGGAGAAGAGGTAGGCCTGATGAGAAATGTAGACCCAGTGAAGATCTCTGTAAAAGAAGGAGCAGTTTATCCAAACATTCCACAATACAGACTGACACCCGAAATAATTGAAGGAGTAACACTCTTGATTGACAAAATGATCCAGCAAGGAGTTTTGAGGGAAATATTGAGCAGTCCATGTAATTCACCTACAATGGGACTGAAGAAGCCTAAAGGAAAGTTCAGAATAGTGCCGGATTTGAGAAAGATAAACAAAATTGTTGTGTCATGCTGCCTCATTGTACCAAATCCATCAGTGATTTTGTATCAGATTCCCCATGATGCAGAATGGTATACAGTAATTGATTTGTGCCATGCTTTCTTTTCAATCCCGTTGCTTCACGACAGTCAACCGAATATTGCATTTCGGTTTGGAGAGCGTATCTTGGCATGGTGCCGAATCCCACAGGGGTACACAGAGAGCCCCTCAATATTTAATCAGTTGTTGAAGAAATCTCTGGAAAGTCTAGCAATGCCTGAAAATTCAGGCTTGGTCCAGTACATCGATGACGTACTTGTGGCATCAAAAACACGTGAAGCTTGTGAAACAGACACAATTGCTTTGCTGAATCACTTGGCAGATGGAGGACTAAAAGTATCTCCAGCAAAATTGCAATTCTGCAAGAAAGAAGTCCAATACCTAGGACACAATATTGAGAAAGGGCTGAGAAAAGTGACCATAGACAGAATCAGAATCATCAGAGGAATGAGAGCCCCGTTGACACAAAGAGAAGTGAGAATGTTCCTAGGAATGGTTGAGTATTGTCGTCAGTGGATAAGTAATTTTCCCCTGATTGCCAAACCATTGATAAAATTGACAAAAAGTGAGGTAAAAGACCCCCTTGAATTAAACAAAGAAGAATTAGCAGCATTCAAACAATTGAAGGACAGGCTTTGTGAAGCACCTGCCCTAGGTATGCCAGACTATGAGAAGGAGTTCGAATTGTACTGCAGTGAGAGAAACGGATGTGCACTTTCAGTGTTAATTCAAAAACATGCAAGATTGAGGAGACCAGTTGCGTATTTCTCATCAATGCTTGACCCAGTAGCTGTGGGTTTGCCAGGATGTCTGAAAGCAGTAGCTGCTACATGTCGAAGTCTGGAGCAAAGTGAGGGAATTGTGATGGGATATCCTGTACGGGTATTCGTACCTCATGATGTGGCAATCCTTTTAACAAGGAGCCGAACACACTTCATGTCACATAGTCGGCTGACTAAGTATGAGAAAGTCATTCTAGGTGCATCAAATGTGAGTCTTGAGAGATGTGTGAATGTGAATCCAGCCACTCTATTGCCAGATGCTGAAAGAGTGGAGGTAAGAGATGATGTTGATCATGATTGCCTGGATGTGATTGACTTTTGCACAAAACCCAGACCAGACATAAGAGATTTGCCATTGCCAGAAAGTGATTATGTGATGTTTGTGGATGGATCTTGTTTGAGAACAGGTGAAGGATTGTTGAGTGCCGCATATGCAATATGCACAGTTTCAGTAGTTCTGGAAGCATCACCCTTGAAAGGAGTTAAATCCGCTCAAGTAGCAGAACTAGTGGCATTGACAAAGGCATGCACAATTGGGAGGAATGTGAGAGTGACTCTGATGACTGATAGCCAGTATGGCTTTGCAGTTGTCCACGACTTTGGCCAGCTATGGCTACAGAGAGGTTTCCTGACCTCAAGTGGAACTCCAATAAAGAATGCAGAAGGGGTTGGAAAATTGCTTGAAGCAATACAGTTGCCTAAAGAACTGGCTGTTGTAAAATGTGCTGCTCATGGTCAAGGTAGTGATTACATCACTACAGGGAATAGATTTGCCAATGACATGGCCCAGCATTGTGCACGAAATCAGTATTCAATCAATCGGGCAAAGGAAAAGGAAATGTCTTCTTGCTCCTTAATGTTTACTAACGTTGTGGGAACATGGGAAGAAGTGAGGCAGTTGCAGGATGAAGCAGGAGATGAAGAAATGAAGCAGTGGGTAAAAGCAGGTTGTGCACCAAGGGAGAAAGACCATGTGTGGGTCTATAGGGATAGAAGACCAGTAATGCCTGATAGCATGATATCAACAATGGCACGGATGTATCATGGCCAGGGACACCTAGGGAGAGATGTCATGATAAGGGCCTTTAAGCAAACCTGGTACTATGCAAAGTTCAGGTTGATAGCAGAGAGTCTCTGTCAAAGATGCCTGATATGTCAGCAATACAATCCTGGAAGAAAAACAGTAGTGAGCCTAGGCACAATAGGCCGAGAGGGAGGACCCTTCACCAGAATGCAGATAGATTTCATTGAAATGCCCCCTTGCAACAGGTTGAGGTATGTTTTGGTGATAGTCTGTCTGTTCTCCAGGTGGGTGGAAGCATTCCAGACAAGAAAAAATGATGGAGTAACAGTGGCTAAGCTGTTGTTAAGAGAATTCATCCCAAGGTTCGGGTTCCCAGTGACCATTGAATCAGACAGAGGAGGAACCTTTTATAATGAAATCATGAAATTGATCTGTGAAGCATTGAGTGTACAACAGAAACTGCATTGTGCCTACCAACCAGAGGCTTCTGGTGTGGTTGAACAAATGAATGGTACCATCAAAAACAGAATTGGGAAATGAAATGGCCTGATGTCTTGCCTCTAGTCTTGATGACGATTAGGTCTACTCCAGACAGAACCACAGGTTTGAGTCCCCATGAAATTATTATGGGACGCGCCATGAGACACGTGTTTGTAGCAGTCAACAAATTGATGACTATAACTGATGACATGGTTTTGGATTACTGTAAAGGCCTGGCTGACGCAGTCCATTCTGTGTTTCACCAGGTTGGAGCAGATGCCACCACACTTGAAAGGGAACCAGCCCATGATTTGAGCCCAGGGGACTGGGTGAGATTAAAGGTCCACAGAAGAAGAAATTGCTTGGTTCCAAGGTGGGGAAGGCCAAGGCAAGTTGACCTGACCACAACAACTGCTGTGAAGTGCGCTAGACTGAAAAATTGGATACATGCAAGTCACACCTTGAGAGTTCCAAATCCAGGTGACAGCATTGGCAAAGTGTATTTTGATGATTCAGAATCAAGTGGTGATTCAGATAACGAGATTTCAAAGACAAAAGAAAATCCTGAAAGGGGGGAGAAAGGGCCAAGATCAGCTCTAATTCCACAAGGAGAAATCCTGAGGAGAACACTGCAGATTACAGAGACAAGTTCAGATTCTGGAAAAAAGCCAGAAATACCAACTACCAGTAACAAACACAGAAAGAAGGAAAGAAAAGAAAAGAACACTCCAACAGAGGTGACATTTACACCAGATGAGAAAGTGGGAGAAGTTCCACCTGAAATAATCCTTGAAGGGTAAGAAGGGACAGAAATAGAGAGAGAGGGACAGATTTCTGTGGAAAACCCCCGAGGAGGTGTAGGGACAACCAACACTGAGTTAGGTGAAGGGACAAGTAGACAGCAGGAAGATTGCGTGCCAGAGACCCGAGGAGGGACAGAAGTAGGGCAAACACAAGAGGTGGAAAAGGAAGCTGTTGGAGAGGAAGAAGCAACTGAGACAGAATCTTAAGAAAGTGAGAACGAGATACATGAAGGTCGAGTTCTGAGAAAGAGAAGTTGGATCGAAGAGAAAAACAGCAAAGAAGGCAAAACAAAAAGAAATGCTAAAGGAGACCTTTGGCCGAATAAGATAAAAAGACTGAGATATCGAGTGACACGAGTTAATCCATCAAAAGCTGAACAAGTGAACGAAGTGTCAAATCAGAACAAAGCAAAAGAAGGAGAAACAGAGATATCTGAAGAAAACAAAAGAACAAGAAAACCAAACCAGAAGTATAAGTCACCAGAATGGACGTATGTGGCACTGCCTGAACCAGGAGAAGAGGCAAACAGTGAAGGAAATCCAGAGGAGGCTTTACTGAAATTGGTTGAAGAAGAAGAAACAGAGGGAATCCTGAGAGTTATCTTGTCCGATATTGGAGAAGAAGCGGATATTCAGGAACTTCTGTATTTGGATGACGAGAAATAAGTGAAAAATGATGAGATGCCAAACTGAGTAATTCCAAAGAAGGCATTTGTGAAAGAAAATAAAGAGACTAAAACTAGAAATTAAAGAACTGAAATAACCTGTTAGGTGCTTAGTGCCTTAAGGTGAAAAACCCAGTTGTGGAGTAGAAGAGGCTAAGTCAAAAGACATGGTCATTTTAACAAGATGGCTAACATAGAGGATAACAAGAATAGATGTATCTTCATGAAAAGATGGTGCAAGATGTGTTGTTGGTGTACAGGACTATTAATGCTTCTTTGGAGTGTACTTGCTCTACTGATCTCTTTCAAAGTAACAATAGATACATTAGGAGGGCATACTGAGAATATGACTAACATAGGGAAGAGTTCCCAAAAGGTAGTTCCGACTAAAACCAGCAATGTACATATACACAAGGATAGGTCTATAACTGATTTTTCTAGCAATGTGTTTTCAAAATTATTGTGTGAATACGTAAAAACAATGGACGTAAGGGATTGGTTCGTTTGTATGCAATTACCTGCCTCTGTTTCAGAAGGAGTGACGTATCATCACCTTCCAGCTACGTATGGAATTTCGTGTAGTGTGTTAATAAGTATATTTTATCAAGTAGGGAAATTAGATTATAACTTGTCAGACATAGATAACATTCTTGGGCAATTGCCTATGAATAATGAATTGAATCCTGCTAAAGAAGCTAACGTTTTAGGTGAAATTTTTATAGAAACCAAAGAATTAAAATTAGAATACATTTTTAGAAACAATTTAACTTGCAGTTTGTAGAAAGAAGAGAAAACATTTCTAGACATGTTTGAGGAAAGGAGATTAAAAATGCACAGAAAAGCAGAAGGAAATAAAATGAGTAAAACTGTGTGGGACATTGATAACGAAAAGGAGCTGAAAAATGGAGCCAGTCCAACAATGGCTATAGAAACACCACAGAAGGGTAAATTATGTATTATGAGGAAGAGATCCCAATATGATTATTATTTCATAGGGACTAGTGAGTGCCATGATACATACGTTATTGCAACCGGATGGGGATTTAGAGGTGGAAATGATCCAGTCTTTCCTGGATTGTACTACATTTGTGGGAACAAGGCTTATTATAGGTTGCCAGACCATTGATATGGCACATGTTATATTGGCCTGGTCTTCCCAAAAATCTTTCACATGGATAGAGTAGAAAACACTGGACAAAATAACCTACTAATGCGCAGTAGAAGAGAAACTTGGGAAGAAATTGTAGGTGATATTTTTGGAGCCTTGATACCAGCAGTGGGAATATCTTTGAATGCAAATAACATTCGGAAACTGTCAACAGTAGTGGATCACTTGTCAACAAGCACCGCTGGAGGATTTCTATTGGTAAACACTGAAATGGTTGCCATGCGTGCTATGGTAATGCAAAATCGACTTGCCCTTGATATCTTATTGGCAAAAGAGGGTGGAGTCTGTGGAATGCTGAGAGTTCAACATTGTTGCACTTACATTCCTGACGAAAGCAAAGATCTAAAAGTTTACATCAAAAACATTACAGAATTGCATGATGAAATAGTACCACTGGAAGCTGAAGGTATCTGGACTAAAGTTAGTAATAAAATAGCTGCTATTAAGAATTTCATAGCTAAAGTAGGTAGCACCATTATTGGTAAAATACTATTTCCATTAACATGTGTGATTTTCGTATTATTAATTCTTAGACTAGGATGCATGTGTTGTAGATATAGAAGAAATAAAAAGAAAATTAGACGAGAAAATATAAAAAAGAAAGAAAAAAAACAAGAAAGAGACTTGCAAGAAATAGAATTGGAAGAATGGAGGGAGAGTATGTATATAGAAGCAAAAAGAGAAGATGAAGAGGAGACAAAATTATAAAATTTGAGCAAGAAAACATTTGAATTTCCGTAAAAGGGGAAAAATATAAATTTTTGGGTTTTGATTTTTGTGGTGATAAAATCACCAAAGGGGGGATTGCTGGAGCAGGTATAATATTTTAATTTTGAAATACCTACTCCATTTCCGTATGTTTATATTAAAACGACTAGTCAATAATTGTAATAATTAATAGTTTGATGTGAAAGAACTAATCAACCTTATTAACAGGAAGAATGCATGTGGGAATGCATTTTGCATGGCTAAAATAATAAGTGAACTAAGTTTATATGCATATTAATATGATAAACGTTGCTTTTGTGATGTTATTGTGATTTGCGCTTAAATAAACCAGTATTTACGGCTTTGGATGTTGCATAGCAAGGGAATAACACTGTTTTAATCATTTCCATGTATTAATTACCAACTTAGTTCACTTATTATTTAAGCCATGCAATAGCATTCCCACGTGTGATTCTCTTATTAGTAAGGTTGATTAATTGAACTTAACAAACTTTTAGTAGTTAATTGTTAATCAGTAGTACTTTTAATTATAACATGCGAAAAATGAAACAGGTCTTCGATTTCGAAGGAAAAACCCTGCTCCATCAAAAGAACTAATCAACCTTATTAACAGGAAGAATACACGTGGGAATGCTTTTTGCATGGCTAAAATAATAAGTGAACTAAGTTTGTATGCATATTAATATGATAAACGTTGCTTTTGTGATGTTATTGTGATTTGCGCTTAAATAAACCAGCATCAACGGCTTTGGATGTTGCATATGGCTAGATAAATGCACGCACATAAGGGTATTAGCAAGGGAATAACACTGTTTTAATCATTTCCATGTATTAATTACGATTTTTGTGTTTCTTTGCTTAAGTTGACTATTTTGGCCTACCATAAGATGGCCGCCGACTGAAGCCTTACTAAAGTACATTACATCACCATTTGAACAATGGAGAAAGGCGCCTGCACTGACTTCGACCGTGTCCCCTGTGTGACCTGTCAGACCATGCCCATGAAGACTACCTTGGGCGAGGTGCCAATGCCCCTGAACGTGAAGAAAATGTTACAAATTTATGAACTGTTCCCAACAAATGAAACATTTTATACGTGGGAAAACTCATCCACTGTTGCCGGACACTCCGAGATGTAATTTTAATAAGCCAATCATATTCATGTGAAACGGAAAATGTAACATTTTATATGTAAATTTTAGTATAAATATTGGTAGACTAGAGAGGTGAAAGTAACTGACGGAGAGCTGATGATCAGAGATCCTGATGTTATGCTGACGGAGAAGACGGTGACTCTGCATGATAGAACAAAACTTTGACGACTTAACTGAGGACCAGTTCTGACTTAGAAAATGACATTTAGCCAGAATAGGTAAATATGACAAAAGATGATATTGCATTATTAAGATTTAACTTGCATTTGATTTAGATAAAAGAAAATCATTATTTGAATTAATGTGTCGGGTGATTATTTCATTGAAATGTTTATTGAATAATTTTAGAGTGTTAAGGCGTCATTAAACGAAATAACAACTAAATGATTCGATCGACCTGTTGATGGAGGAATTGTTAGGGTGATTCAGGGAAAGTGGTTCTTCCATCAAGAATGCAGTTTCGTTCGGAACTAATGTCCCTTTGTAGGTACGGATAGTTGATAGAATGAATGTTGGTGTTATGGGCCCCACCAGCGTATGATGTGTGTGTGTGTGTGTGACTGAGAAATCATTCTGTCCGTGGTAACAGAGGGAAATTGAGGAACCCGAACTGCACCACTCGCCCCTCCCCGTCACTCCCTGGTACTGGAGTTTGCTGACACTGACAGAGACGCCATGGCCTGCTCTCCCCTCCCCGTCACTCCCTGGTACTGGAGTTTGCTGACACTGACAGAGACGCCATGGCCTGCTCACCCCTCCCCATCACTCCCTAGTACTGGAGTTTGCTGACACTGACAGAGATGCCATGGCCTGCTCTCCCCTTCCCGTCACTCCCTGGTACTGGAGTTTGCTGACACTGACAGAGACGCCATGGCCTGCTCTGCCCTCCACGTCACTCCCTGGTACTGCAGTTTGCTGACACTGACAGAGACGCCATGGCCTGCTCTCCCCTCCCCGTCACTCACTGGTACTGGAGTTTGCTGACATTGACAGAGACACCATGGCCTGCTCTCCCCTCCCTGTCACTCCCTGGTACTGGAGTTTGCTGACACTGACAGAGACGCCATGGCCTGCTCTCCCCTCCCCGTCACTCCCTGGTACTGGAGTTTGCTGACACTGACAGAGACGCCATGGCCTGCTCTCCCCTCCCCGTCACTCCCTGGTACTGGAGTTTGCTGACACTGACAGAGACGCCATGGCCTGCTCTCCCCTCCCCGTCACTCTTTGGTACTGGAGTTTGCTGACACTGACAGAGACGCCATGGCCTGCTCTGCCCTCCACGTCACTCCCTGGTACTGCAGTTTGCTGACACTGACAGAGATGCCATGGCCTGCTCTCCCCTCCCCGTCACTCACTGGTACTGGAGTTTGCTGACACTGACAGAGACACCATGGCCTGCTCTCCCCTTCCCGTCACTCCCTGGTACTGGAGTTTGCTGACACTGACAGAGACGCCATGGTCTGCTCGCCCCTCCCCGTCACTCACTGGTACTGGAGTTTACTGACCTGACAGAGACACCAGGGCCTGCTCTCCCCTTCCCGTCACTCCCTGGTACTGGAGTTTGCTGACACTGACAGAGACGCCATGGCCTGCTCACCCCTCCCCATCACTCCCTGGTACTGGAGTTTGCTGACACTGACAGAGATGCCATGGCCTGCTCTCCCCTTCCCGTCACTCCCTGGTACTGGAGTTTGCTGACCTGACAGAGACACCATGGCCTGCTCTCCCCTCCCTGTCACTCCCTGGTACTGGAGTTTGCTGACACTGACAGAGACGCCATGGCCTGCTCTCCCCTCCCCGTCACTCCCTGGTACTGGAGTTTGCTGACACTGACAGAGACGCCATGGCCTGCTCTCCCCTCCCCGTCACTCCCTGGTACTGGAGTTTGCTGACACTGACAGAGACGCCATGGCCTGCTCTCCCCTCCCCGTCACTCTTTGGTACTGGAGTTTGCTGACACTGACAGAGACGCCATGGCCTGCTCTGCCCTCCACGTCACTCCCTGGTACTGCAGTTTGCTGACACTGACAGAGACGCCATGGCCTGCTCTCCCCTCCCCGTCACTCACTGGTACTGGAGTTTGCTGACACTGACAGAGACACCATGGCCTGCTCTCCCCTTCCCGTCACTCCCTGGTACTGGAGTTTGCTGACACTGACAGAGACGCCATGGTCTGCTCGCCCCTCCCCGTCACTCACTGGTACTGGAGTTTACTGACCTGATAGAGACACCAGGGCCTGCTCTCCCCTTCCCGTCACTCCCTGGTACTGGAGTTTGCTGACCTGACAGAGACACCATGGCCTGCTCTCCCCTCCCTGTCACTCCCTGGTACTGGAGTTTGCTGACACTGACAGAGACGCCATGGCCTGCTCTCCCCTCCCCGTCACTCCCTGGTACTGGAGTTTGCTGACACTGACAGAGACGCCATGGCCTGCTCTCCCCTCCCCGTCACTCCCTGGTACTGGAGTTTGCTGACACTAACAGAGACGCCATGGCCTGCTCTCCCCTCCCCGTCACTCTTTGGTACTGGAGTTTGCTGACACTGACAGAGACGCCATGGCCTGCTCTGCCCTCCACGTCACTCCCTGGTACTGCAGTTTGCTGACACTGACAGAGACGCCATGGCCTGCTCTCCCCTCCCCGTCACTCACTGGTACTGGAGTTTGCTGACACTGACAGAGACACCATGGCCTGCTCTCCCCTTCCCGTCACTCCCTGGTACTGGAGTTTGCTGACACTGACAGAGACGCCATGGTCTGCTCGCCCCTCCCCGTCACTCACTGGTACTGGAGTTTACTGACCTGACAGAGACACCAGGGCCTGCTCGCCCCTCCCCAACACTCCCTGGTACTGGAGTTTGCTGACACTGACAGAGACGCCATGGCCTGTTCTCCCCTCCCCGTCACTCCCTGATACTTCAGCCCCCCGTTGTGTGTGAAAGCCCATGCTGACACAGCTTCCCGGGCAGGCGACCGTCTTATTGCAGCCGCACCGAGTACTTCACAGGTCTTTAATAGAACATTTGCATGTTAACGAGGCTTTGTTGTTCCCCCCTTCTTATATCCCCTGCATCTCCACTCTGTATATTGCTGGAAGAGTCAGCCCCCCCAAAATTTTTAGTAGCCCCCCCAAAGAATTTGGCTCTAGTTGCACCTCTGTTGACATGTGACTGTCTTTGGACAACTTGAAATCACAGGATCACTGAGCCCCAACAGCATTCTTGTGTGAGGTACTGCATGTCATAGTACTGGGCACCAGCACTCTTGTGTGTTATGGAGCATGTCACAGAGCCCCATCAGCACTCATGTGTGGTACTGTATGTTGTGTGCGGTACTCTATGTCATAGTACTGAACACTGAGGCTCCCACAGAGCCCCATCAGCACTCGTGTCTGGTACTGCATGTTGTGTGCGGTACTCCACGTCATAGTACTGAACACTGAGGCTCCCACAGAGCCCCATCAGCACTCGTGTCTGGTACTGCATGTTGTGTGCGGTACTCCACATCATAGTACTGAACACTGAGGCTCCCACAGAGCCCCATCAGCACTCCTGTGTGGTACTGCATGTTGTGTGCGGTACTACACATCATAGTATTGAACATTGAGGCTCCCACAGAGCCCCATCAGCACTCCTGTGTGGTACTGCATGTTGTGTGCGGTACTACACATCATAGTATTGAACATTGAGGCTCCCACAGAGCCCTATCAGCACTCGTGTGTGGTACTGCATGTTGTGTGCGGTACTACACATCATAGTATTGAACATTGAGGCTCCCACAGAGCCCCATCAGCACTCCTGTGTGGTACTGCATGTTGTGTGCGGTACTACACATCATAGTATTGAACATTGAGGCTCCCACAGAGCCCTATCAGCACTCGTGTGTGGTACTGCATTTTGTGTGCGGTACTCCATGTCATAGTACTGAACACTGAGGCCCCCCTCTCAAAACGACTCTATACCTCATAGTGAACTTCACTCATAAGCACCCTTTCTCAATGAAGGCAAAGGAGTTAGCAAGAGTGCTTGAGAGTCAGAAACGTCTGCGACAGAAGTGCACTGAGGGAAGTTAACTTTCCAAGTACATTGTTCACAAATGAGCTACAGAGGCCCATGGTGAGATGGTCGCTAGCAAATACAGCAACACATTTTTGGATTTAATATAATTCTTAAATAGGATATCATCGACCTATCAACAAAGAGTGGGGGGGCGATTCAAGATTGCCTCTCCCACAAATGCATCCATGGAAAACACTGAGATACCCCCCATCGCAAAAGAAAAAAACATATGCCCGGTCTTCCACTTCACTCTATAAGTCAAATCCTATCTCATATATCTGGAACTAGTTGTGAGTCTAAATGGAGGCACTGATTCGTAGTCCAGGTTATGAACACCTATGTCTCTATAGGTTCATCCTGCACTGAGCTATAGTCATCACCATTGGAATTATGCTGCAGGAGAGGGCCAATTTATGTGGCAGGGATAAGTAAATTGTGTATCAAGAAAAGGCAAATTATGCAGCAGAATACTGCACTTTTTTTATATAGTATTTAATTAATTCGTTATTTTTAAACTTGATAACACTCTCTGGGCATTGGTTGCACCTCATCAGTATCAGTTTAATGCCCAAATATAGCAATAAGCAACAGAGAGGTGACCAGTGCCATTATGCTAAGAGCCTTCCATAGTATGGCAACACTGTAAAAAATGTTTTTACTTTTGAACCGTTTGAGCTAGAAACATTTAAAAAAAAAAAAAAATCTGCACATTATGCAGCAGATAATAGATTATGTTGCGAATGCAGCAAATATGTAAGTATGCAAAAATCGCTGGAGCCGCACAATGGCATAATTCCAGTGTCCCTGGCTACATTAGGACAGCCTGAAAGAGATGCAACACCGACTCTCTGGGTTAACCTTTCCCTGACTACCCCTTTGTGTGCATATTCCCCGCAGGGCTGATTATTTGACTGTCCACGCCACATGTGAGCAGTGGGTTGCTGGTAGTTGTAAAGTGCCCTAGAGCGTCCCGTGGGGAGAAGAACACAAAGTATTTTCAAATAAAGGAGTCTTTTTGCTGCATTTGAATCTGCATGTGACATATGGTACCACAATACTTTGGGCATAATTTATGAGGCCCCTTGCGCCTCCGGAATGTCCGTGGCGCAGAAGCCTGCTTGATATTTATGTGGCAGCACTAGGCCATTTTTTTCGGCTTAATGCAGCCTGATAAATATCAGTCCCTTTGACGCAGTGTTCTGTGTTAAAGGGGTGTGCAATGGGTGTTGCTCGGTGCGTTCCAGCAACAGCCATGGCCTTTTGACACTGCCCCAGATTTATGAGAAATCGTAAATCTGAGGCAGTGCCAAAACCTTACGCCTCCCCAGGGGAGGCGTAAGGGAGGCGCAACGGGGAGAAATATCTTTATTTCTCCTTGTTTTCCTTTTTTCTATGTGTGTTGCATTCTGCAACAAACGTAGAAAGAGGAAAAGCCTCTTGTGAATATTTTTGTACAGAGAGGTTTCCCTTCCTGTACAAAAATAATCATCCCCGCCAGGCAGGCACCCTTGCACCATGGTGCAAAGGTGCCTCCGTTGGCGCTCGGCAGCCCACTGTGCGCCGGCACAGGGGAAAAGGACAGGAATGCGCCGTATCTTATAGATACGGCGCATTTATGCCCTTTTCTTTTGCTGTAGGGAAGGGCAGCAGGAAGACCTGGTGCACTTCCTTACGGCAAAACCTCATAAATGAGGCCCTTTGTTATCATAAAGTGCTGCAATAAATCAGACTAGCATCTTTAAAATATGCGTGCATCATATTTTCTTTGGCTGGCAGTGTAGTGCCGCGCTCATTGTCACAGATGGGCATTGAGAAGTACTTTAAGACTTGCCAAAACCTGGTCTCTTAAGACGCATAGCTCCCCTTCAACAACACTGAAGACAGTATGCCAGTGGACTGCACTTGGCCACACGTTCTATGCATGGCTGTGTTGCATGTGCAACACTCAAACTGAAACCTCGGTGTTTGCTACAACCCGCCTTTGAAATAACGCTATGTGTATTTATTTCTGCAGTTTATTATCGCACAAAGTCAGCCCAAGGGCATTGGAGCACTTTACATGAGCACTAGTAACATAACATTACACATGGTCAGATATACTTTTTCGCTTTGCCTATAATCGCAGAACAGGACCTGATGCCGGGACTCGAGCCTGGTTCCCCAGTTCCAAAGTCAGCAGTTCTGGCAGTACCATTACATCCTCTCTCCAATCTTGTAATCTTTACAGGTCCGTGTGAAACACTTAAAGGACCTGCTTTTGCCAAGAGGCACCTTAAGAAAGGTGTAGATTCGAAATGAGGTGTTCAGTTTATCAACTTTTAATCCACCATTTGTATCAGTCAGTTGTCTCAGAAAAGGTACAGCACACTGAGAAAAACACGTTTGGTGCACGTTGTTAGACGTAAACTGCCTGTCGACTCTGCCTTTGAAAGCTTCCTCGGGTACATAGTTCTTTTGATAGAGCCTGCCAGCTCAGACACTTTTTTCTTTCAAAGAATTTTAACATACACACCTCTAGAAACCACAAGAGAATTAAGAGTCAGTCAGCTTCATAACAATGTGACAACCTCACCCTCAAGCTACTTCATCACAAACATCTGTACACAGCACAAGCCTGTGATTGGTGTCAGAACTGCATTACACAGTAAGGGCAGAGGTGCATACTCTTTGTGTAAAGCCCCCCTGCCCCTATTTCAACTATATGTGGCTCATCCTCAATTTTTATCCAGATTCAATCAGAAGAAAGGCACCTGGCTGAGACATCTATTGGTTATTGCGTCAATGCTCATGGGTGCCTTTAAATATTTTATGAAGTCTGATTACTTTAACAGTTAACACCCCACCAATGGTGTGAGTATATGATATCACCCCCTCTCTCCTCACTATTTCACTGGCACGTTCTAAATTGGGGAATTAAGTCCCCTTGAATACTGAGGGTTCCTTGGGGCCAACTAGCCCACCAAGTACCTCCAGTAAGCACCACACAGCTGGATTGTAGAAAGGTGGTCCGAGGCTACGCCCCTTTGTTACACCACTCTCCAAACATGCCTCTTGGCGCACTGTGGTGGGGTGATAAGGTCCTCTTGTGTCTGAGGAACTCAGGACACAAGTGGACTTAATCCTCTGAGGAGTAGTGCACCATAAGCCGCGTTTGTAGCGTGGTTGAAAAAGGGGCATGGCCTCAGAACACCTCTCTGCAATGCAGCTCTGTGGCACTTACTGGAGGTATCTGGTGGGCTTGTTGGCCCCCAGGGACCCTTTGGATTCAAGGGGACTTAATCCCCCAACTTAAAACGTGCCTGGTGACGCGTTTGACAGAGTGGTGCAGGGAGGAGGTGGGCCTCATATAACAAATTTGCAATCCTGCCGTGTGGGACTTACTGGAGGTAATAAAAGGGGTAGTTGGCCCCAAGGTTGACGTTGGGGGCTAACACCTCCAGTAAATCCCACACAGTGTGATTGCTAAAAGGTGTTTCTAGGCCACACTCACCTTTCTCCACCACTCTAAAAAGGCGACTGCTATATTATAGTTAGAAATTAGCATTTAAAAAAACGTTGAAATTCACTGAAAAAACGATAGGTTTCAGGGACGTTATAGGTAGAAATTAGCATTTAAAAAACCTTTGAAATTCACTGAAAAAAACATAGATTTCGAGCACTTATAGTTGTTAATTAGCATGTATAAAAACTTTGAAATTCACTGAAAAAACCATAGGTTTCAGGGACATTATAGTTAGTTGGACATTTCACTCGTTAAAAACCACAGAAATTCAGCCGTTATAGTTGGTTCAGCTAACTATAACTCGTGCCCCGGCAATGCACTGCTGATGACGTCACATATTACTTCATGACATGGTCAGTGACATTACTGATGACATCACTGATGACATCTCAAATGACATCACTGATGACATCACTGATGACATCATCCACGTGAAAATCTGATGCACCTCCCCACACCCTACTATAACCTTTGATACACCCACTCTAAAATTCAGACTACCATTTTTGAAACTATAGACACACCAGTACCAATTACTACATATGCACTCACTGATTCCTAGGTCTACATACACATACACTCATTCAGCCATACAGTCACTGATACAAGCAGTCACTCATCAATACAACACTATCATATGCACTCATACACCTATACAGACACACACTCACTGCCACTCATCCAGAGTTACTCACACACCTAGTCAGTCATGCCAAGAATCAATCACACTTCCATTTACTCACATATACAGTTAAAGACACACCACCACACTTATTCATACAGATACTGACGCATGCTTACTCTCTTATACAATCACTGATACAAGTACACACTCATCCATACAGCCAATCTCACAATCACTCACTCTCACATATAGTTATTTATATACACCATCACTCAAATATACTGCCTTTTACATATATAGTTACTGGCACATGTACCACTGAGACATCCATTCACTCACCAACACACCCTTACACACACTCACCCACCCATACAGCTGTTTCCACATGCACTCTTGAACCCATACAGCAAGTGAATCAACCACTCACACTTAATCTCCCAACTTAAAACAACCACAGGGCGTGTTTACACAGTGGGGAAGGGAGGGGACGGGGCCTGAGGTGACATGTGCAAACAAGCCCTATAGAGCATTTTAAGTTGGGGAAATAACTCCCCTTCAATCCTGAGGGACCCTGGGGCTAACTAGCCCACCAGGTGCTTCCAGTAAGTGCCACTGCACTGCGTTTGCAGAGAGGTAGTCAAGGCTGTTCCACTTTTTACACCTCTCTGCAACGCAGGTCTGTGGCGCTTACTGGAGGTACATAGTGGGCTAGTTGGACTCTAGGGACCCTCAGGATTCAAGGGGACTTAATCTCCCAACGTAACACGGCAACAGAGCGTGTTTACACAGTGGTGAAGGGAGGTGACGGGGCCTGAGGTGACATGTGCAAATACGCCCTGTGGCACGTTTTCAGATGGTTAAATAATTTGCCTTTAATCCTGAGGGCCCCTGGGGTCCAACTAGTCCACCAGGAGTTTCCAGTAAGCGCCACTGAGCTGTGTTGCAGAGAGGTGGCCCAGGCAGTGCCACTTTTTTCACCTCTCTGCAACGCAGCTCTGTGGTGCTTACTGGAGGTACCTAGTAGGCTACTTAGACCCTAGGGACACTCAGGATTCAAGGGGACTTAATCTCCCACATTAAAACGGACACATGGGGCATTTACACAGTGGTGAAGGGAGGGGATGGGGCCTGAGGTGACAGGTGAAAACATGCCCTGTGGCGCATTTTAAGTTGGGGAAATAATTCCCTGTCAATCCTGAGAGCCCCAGGGGGGCAACTAGCCCACCAGGTGCTTCCAGTAAGCGCCCCTGAACTGTGTTTCAGAGAGGTGGCCCAGGCCGTGCCCCTTTTTACACCTCTCTGCAACGCAGCTCTGTGGCGCATACTGGAGGTACCTAGTGGGCTACGTGGACCCTAGGGACACTCAGGATTCAAGGGGACTTAAACTCCCAAATTAAAATGAACACAGGGCACATTTACACAGTGGTGAAGGGAGGGGGTGGGACCTGAGGTGACGTGTGCAAACAAGCCCTGTGGCGGATTTTAAGTTGGGGAAATAATTCCCCTTCAATCCTGAGGGACCCTGGGGGCCAAATAGTCCACCAGGTGCTTCCGGTAAGCACCACAGCACTGCGTTGCAGAGAGGTGGTCCAGGCCGTGCCACTTTTTACACCTCTCTGCAATGCAGCTCTGTGATGCTAATTGGAGATACCTGGTGGGCTAGTTGGACCCAAGGGACATTCAGGATTCAAGGGGACTTTATCTCCCAAATTAAAACGGCTACAGGGCGTGTTTGCACACTTCAGCTCAGCCCTCCTCCCTTTACCAGTGTGCAAATGCGCCCTGTGGTGCCTTTTAAGAGGTAGTTTTAATCCCCCTGCCCTATTATGTACTAGGGGCTTACAGAGGAGGTCATTCTAATCACAGGGGTACCCCAACGCATAGTGTTCCCTATGGTATGTAGGTGTTTTAACTGTATTCTAAGTGTCTTTTAGCATAGCACTGCCTCTAGGACTGGTTAGTCAGAGTCAGCTACCACCAGTACCCATCTGAAAAAATTGTAAAAACTGCACCAAACCCCAAACAATTATAAATTCACCCAGGCACTCTCCTTGCAGTACTCTAATCATTCAGTCAGTACCCAAGTACTCATCCAGTGACCCAGGCCTTAGCACATGGAATGCTTCAAACCCATATTCACTATCCATGCATTCCTCTAACCACATACACACTTGTCTTTCACACCTGCAATTCCCTAATCAGTAATCATACACTTCCAGCAAACACCCTGTCACTCCCCGTGCACTCCTCTACTGATCTATTCAGCACCATGTACTAATCCATTTACTGCGCCAAATCCTAAGCACTTATAAATTCACCCTGGCACTCTCCTTGCAGGACTCTAATCATTCAGTAGTTACCCAAGTACTCATGTAGTGAGCCAGGCCTTAGCACATGGACTGCTTCAAACCCCTATCCACTATGCATGCAGTCCTCTAACCACCTACACAATTGTCTTTCAGACAGTCAATTCCCCAGTTAGTATCCATACACTTCCAGCAAACCTTCAGTCACTTCCCTTGGATTCCTCTAGTGACCCATTCAGCACCATGTACTAATCCATTCACTGCGCCAAAACCCAAACACTTATAAATTCAGCCAGGCACTCTGCTTGCAGTACTCTAATCATTCAGTCAGTACCCAACTACTCATCCAATGACCCAGGCATTAGCACATGGACTGCGTCAAACCCCTATCCACTATGTATGCAGTCCTCTCACCACTTACACACTTGTCTTTCACACCTTGAATTCCCCAGTCAGTATCCATATACTTACAGCAAACACCCTGTCACTCCCCTTGCACTCCTCTAGTGACCCATGCAGCACCATGTACTAATCTATTCAGTGTGCCAAAACCCAAACACTTCTAAATTCACCCAGGCAATCTCCTTGTAGTACTATAATCATTCAGTCAGTACACAAGTAGTCATCCAGTGATCGTGGCCTTAGAACGTGGACTGCTTCAAACCCCTATTCACTATGCATGCAGTCATCTAACCACCTACACACTTGTCTTTCACACCTTCAATTCCCCTGCCAGTATCCATACACTCCAGCAAACACCCTATCACTTCCCTTGTACTCCTCCAGTGACCCATTCAGCACCATGTACTAATCCATTCTCTGCGCCAAAACACAACCACTTATAAAATCACCCAGACACTCTCCTTGCAGTACTCTAATCATTCAGTCAGTACCCAAGTACTCATGCAGTGAGCCCGGCCTTAGCAGATGGACACCTTCAAACGCCTCTCCACTATGCATGCAGTCCTCTAACCATCTACATACTTGTCTTTCACACCTTCGATTACCCAGTCAGTATCCATATACTTCCCCAAACACCCTGTCACTCCACTTGCACTCCTCTAGTGACCCATGCAGCACCATGTATTAATCTATTCAGTGTGCCAAAACCCAAACACTTATAAATTCACCCAGGCAATCTCCTTGCAGTACTTTAATCATTCAGTCAGTACCCAAGTAGTCATCCAAAGATCGTGGCCTTAGACCATGGACTGCTTCAAACCCCTATTCACTATGCATGCAGTCATATAACCACCTACATACTTGTCTTTCACACCTTTAATTCCCCAGTCAGTATCCATACACTTCCAGCAAACACCCTGTCACTCCCCTTGCACTTCTAGGTTACCCACTCAGCACCATGTACTAATCTATTCAGTGCGCCAAAACCCAAACACTTATAAATTCACCCATGCACTCTACTTGCAGTACTCCAATCATTCAGTCAGTCCCCATATATATATATATATATATATATATATATATATATACAGTCATACAAAACCATAGAAATTCCCCGTTATAGTTAGTTCAGCTAACTATAACTCGCACCCCCGCAATGCACTGCTGATGACATCACATATTACATCATTCATGGCATGGTCAGTGACATCACTGATGACATCTCAAATGACATCGCTGATGACAACACTGATGACATCACCCAGTGAATGTGTTTTTCTGTAAAGTTTAAATATGTATTATATATATAGCAAGATGTATTGAAGAATGAGCATGTGTATAAGTGTCTGGATGGTGGATTTAGTAAGTGTGTGAGTTATTTCATGTGTCTTACTGAATGAATTGGTTAGTGACTAAACTGTTTGAATGTCTGTATCAGTCTATCTGCTTTTGTATAAGCTACTGCATGTGTTGGTCAGTAACTACATAAGTGTCTATATGGGTTATTGATTGGTTGCCAAAGTATTTCTATGGGTGCCTGAGTGTGTGTGTGGCTGTGTGGGAAGTGTGTCACTCTGTACATACATGTTTGAGTGGTTGATTCACTGGGTGTATGGGTTCACGAGTGCATGTTGAAACAGCTGTATACATGGGTGAGTGTGTATGGCTGTGTTGGTGAGTGAATGGATGTCTCAATTGTACATCTCTAAGAAACTCCATAAAAGGCAGTGTATGTTAAAGATGAAGTACATAAATGACTATACATAAGAGTCAGTCATTGTGAGAGTGGCTGTATGGATGTGTGTGTGTTTGTATCAGTGATTGTAGAAGAGAGTAAGTATGCATTTGTTTCTGTTTGAATAAGTGATGTGGTGTGTGTATAACTGTATAGGTCAGTAAATGGAAGTGTGATTGATTCTTTGCATGACTGACTAGGTGTGTGAGTAACTCTGGATGAGTGGTGGTGTGTGAATGTTTGTGTAGGCGTAGGAGTGCTTATGATAGTGTTGTATTGATGAGTGGCTACATTTAAGAATGATTGTATGGGTGAATGAGTGGATGTGAGTGTAGACCTAGGAATCAGTGAGTGCATATGTAGTAACTGGTATTGATGTGTCAGTGGTTTCGAGAATGATAGTCTGTATTTTACAGTGGGTATATCAAATGTTATATTAGAGTATGAGGAGATGCATCGTATTATCACATGGATGATGTCATCAGTGATGTCATCAGTG
This sequence comes from Triturus cristatus, assembly GCF_964204655.1. Taxonomy (NCBI): domain Eukaryota; kingdom Metazoa; phylum Chordata; class Amphibia; order Caudata; family Salamandridae; genus Triturus; species Triturus cristatus. The sequence goes on along the minus strand of NC_140593.1, from coordinate 34,604,894 downwards.
ATGTCACTGACCATGTCATGAATGATGTACTATGTGACATCATCAGCAGTGCATTGCGGGCACGCGAGTTATAGTTAGCTCAAATAACTATAGCAGGCAAATTTCTCTGGTTTTATATGAGTCAAATGTTCAACTGACTATAACGTCCCTGAAACCTATGGTCTTTGTCAGTGAATTTCTAAGGTTTTTTAAATTCTAATTCCTAACTATAACGTCTGTAGAACCTATGGTTTTTTCTGTGAATTTTGAAGGTTTTTTAAATGCTAATTTCTAAGTATAACATCTCTGAAACCTATGGTTTTTTCAATGAATTTTAAAGGTTTTTTGAATATCGAACTACTATTGTATATTTGTCATTAATAGTATTTTTTCTAACTTTTCAACTACATAAGATAAACTACAAAAGTACTATGTAAAGTTTTACATTTCACAAATTAGAATGAGTTTTTAAATAATACAAAACAATCTAACATTCAGATGACAATTGTTCTCCCTTTTTTTGCTGTCATCAGCTACTACTTAACTTCACTATTCACAGTGATGCCAGTGTAGTTTCATCATAAACAGCAGGGGGAAAAAACAATGAACTACATTGTTAAAAAAACCAAAACCCTAATTCTCTCAAATATAATACAAAATCAACACATATAACACATCCAATAGTACTTCAAATGTTCAAAGCTTACCTTTACTTCGTAGATTGTCTGCAAATTTACCCAATACACTAGATAATGTATAAAATTTCACTTTGAAAGCATCCAGTATGAATTCCTTCAAGATCTTACATAGTTTCTCTGCATATTTTCCCAATACGCCAAATAATATATCAACATTTTCGCTTTGAAAGCATTTAGTATGAATTCCTTAAAGATTTTACATAGTTTCTCTGCACAATTTTCCCAATACACCAGATAATGTATCAAAAATGTTGATTTGAAAGCATCCAGTATGAATTCCTTAATGATCTTACGTAGTTTCTCTGCACATTTTCCGAATACACCAGATAATGTATCAAAAATTTCGCTTTGAAAGCATCCAGTATGAATTTCTTAACGATCTTACGTAGTTTCTCTGCACATTTTCCCAATACACCAGATAATGTATCAAAAATTTCACTTTGAAAGCATCCAGAATGAATTCCTTAAAGATCTATACACCTTCCCATTAAAGCCGAATAGTGTATCTAAAATCTGTGTTTCAGAAAAATTAAGTATGAGTTGGGTAATTCATAAGGCAATCTCGGTTTCATTTCCAAGTGTGTATCGTTGCAGTGACTCCAACCATTATTACACTTTAAATAAACTGTAGAATGTCCACTTGTGGTAGTACTTCCAGCATGGAAAACAATAGCAACTGTTGCAAAAGTTCTCCCAGAAACAGATACTTGATTAGCAACAACATTTTTAATTTTGGTTTCCACTTTTCTTCCATTTGTTCGACTGCGTTGCAGCATTATAATCAAACATTTTCCATATCTTTGTAGGCATAATGCAGATAGCTTTCTTGATTTACAACGAGAACACATCATCTCATGATCAGCTTATTTTACTAATTTGGAAAATGGTACAGAGTTGCAGTCAGGTATTGTTAAATATAGAAATCGTTCTCTGTCAACTATAGTCCTTGAAGTTAATGAACACTGTTCACATTTATGTTCCCATTTGTAACTGAGTCCAAATAAACTCTCAATCTGAATTGCTTCATCTTCTAGTACTCCAAGCATAACCATCAGAAATTCTTGTGCATCACGCTGTACATTAGCACTGAACGTTAAAGATCCAGTACATGTATCCAACAGTTGGCGAATACCAGAAACAGAATGAATCTTACTTCTATCATTTCTTAATTCTTAAAATAAAGTGTAGAGTGCAGAACATAAAGTTTTTTCCTGACTTTCCATAATTTCACCACAAACATCTTCAAGATAAAATATAACATTTAGAATGACATTACCATAGCACTTGACACCAGAAGCTTTTTCTAATTGGTATCCAACAACATCATCACTTGTTTGTATTTTCTGCTTCTTTACTTCTTTTCTTTTCTGTTGATTTTCTTTCTGCTTTTCAACCATAGTTAACTTTTCAATATATCTGCATTTTGAACACACAACACGTTTCTCATAAATACGATATTCACCTAAATGGGAGGCATGATGCCTTCTCAAATGATTATATTCTCTTACACAATTAACATCAGCACTAACCTTGTTCTCATCAAAATCAATTAAATACAAACCAGACAACGTTCTAACTCGAGATAATGCAACATATACCATTCCTTCTTTAAACACAGTTTTTCCAACATTTACCAACGCATTATCTACACTTAAACCTTGTGATTTGTGAATAGTTATTGCATATGCTAAACAGAAGAGAAACTGTTTTCTACGAACATACTAGTCTTTTACAAGCCAAAAACGTGCGGCAGAACGTGCAATCTGTCTTACTTCTGCAATCTAAGATTACACTTCAAAATTACCCAACAGTTTAAACATACATCTACATTTTTTTCTAAGCCAGCAGTTTTTGATACAGACTTTTCCAAAGAATCCAATTTAGTCTGTAGTTTTTCTGAAAGAACAAGTGTTATTCCTTGATGCTCTATGTTATCAATAGCTTCAATGTGAACTATCTCTTGATTTTCCAATTTCATAAGCTCTCTATTAACTGTATAACACTCTTCCACTGTAGTCATTAAGCAAACTATAGACTTTTTTCTTTCATTTTCTTGTGCATTACTTCTGCTGGTGTGTTTTCATTTGTAAACAAGTTTTTAGTAGACGACTTTGAAAAGCTTGTTTACCATGACCATTTACTTATCGCATATTCTGAGTGAGGTTCTTTATATTCAAAATGTAACCACAGATTCACATTTCCAATGCTTCCCAAAGATTTCTTAGTGTCTTCATGTAGAAGAGTTTTAAACACTGGTTCTCCTTTTACAGAGGTTAATTGTAGAAGATCTCCAAATACAATTAAAAGTTTTCCCCCAAAGAGAACATCGTAATCTGTTTTTAATACCTGTTGCATTCTTAAGTGTACAAAAGCAAGCATTAAGTTTGAGACCATGCTCACCACATCAATATTTAAAAGTTTCATTTTCTTCAGAACTCTTGACACTTCATAAGAAGCTTCTCCAGACAACTTCTAATATTCTAATTTATTATCATGCTCCACTGGTAACATCAATAATCTATGCAAAGTAACTCCTTTAACATTGTGTGCAGCTAATCCAGTTGGAGCTGATACCACACAACATAAACGTGAACCAGTGTTTTTTTTAAGATAACTGGTCAAAACTTTAATTAAAAAACTTTTACCTGTATCAGCTTGACCATATATTTCTTTCTGTTCAACATTTACTTGTTCTTCTAACTTTTCCAATGTTATATTCTCCTTGCGTGCTTGTTGCATTGCAATTTCGACTTCATGCATAGCAATCGCTGCTTTTTTTTCCAGCATTGGTTTTCCAAGAGGATCTCGACTACATGGACCACTACTTTGACTATCTAGAGAACTTGTATGAGCTATTTCAGCTATAATAGTCTTTTCCTGTACAACTTCACCATTCAACATTTTTAAATATGTAGGGAAAATTGGACATCAAATGCTATATTTACAAGCATTAAAAGAATCTTTGTAGCAGTCAAACTCTCCAAATAATTCACTTTCGCTACGCCATGGTTTAAACTAGGCCTGGGCTAAAATTCCGTTCCGCTCGCGGAAATTGCGATAATTTGACATTTTCGCATTCCGCAGAGAGCGCGAATATGTCAAAATATCCGCAATCCGCATTTTACCGGAAATTTTTTGCTTGCTCGCGCTGTAAAATAATACATTCTCTCGTGCGCACGATCGCCTTACCTGAATCCCCGCGTTCGCCGACAAGTTTTCCCGATCCGGTCACGTTCTCCAAGAGATGTTGGATTGTTGGTAGCCATTTGCGCTGTCTAGCGACAGTTCGTGCCCGCAGTAATGTCATTCGTCGCGTGATCACGTCTTTCTTCTCGCGATCATGCATCGCGAGACAAGTGAAAACAAGATGGCCGCGCCCATGAGCAACCGCATGGGTAAGTTGGCGAGCCGCGACCATGCAGAAAATACCGCGAACGGGCGGGAAAAAAAATTCCGCATCTTCGCGATATTTACGCGTGTTTGCGGAGATTTTTACCATTTTTGTGATAATTTGCGAAAGTGAATTTCGCAAATTCCGCCCATCCCTAGTTTAAACAGCTGCAGAAGTGCTAAATAGTAACATTCTCACTTATCTGGAGTTTCACAAAAAAGTTTCTTGTGGTTTATAAGATTACCCTTTGCATGTTTTACTAAACAACCGTGACATCCAACTACTGCAAACTTTCCTTCTTTTAATTTCTCGTTAACATTTCTTTTGAAGCTGTAATGTTGAAGTACTTTGTACAGACATAGCTGTTCCAGATGTTGACTCCTTTTCGGATAGTATGTGTCAAACATATTAATTTTAAGAATGTCTGTACTATCTGGCTCATTTGCTGCTAATTGTTCAATTTCTTCCAAAGATTTCAACACTCTATTTCATTTGCAGGCAAGACCTAAACTTACCCAAATGATTCCTCGTCCTTTGAATATAAACTTAAAGAACACAAGTGGTCTGAACATTCATACGATCCAATTTCTCGATGGGAACGCATTTTCAAACTAAAACGGTACAATTGTTTGCTAAGACTATTCTGTTGTGCAATTTCTTCCCACATTTGTTTCATCTCTGTTTTTTCAGATTTTGTTATGTACGATGTAACATAGCGTGCAACAGCAATTGAGTTACCCGCAGCGTACTGGATGTCCATGTCCACATTCCACATTTTTAAAATGACTGGATTGTAGTCATTGATATAGTTTGACACTTCTGTTCTTTTTAAGTTGCAGGTATTCTTTGGAGATTTCCGAGTTATTGTGTGCCTCACAGAAGAAAAAAAAGAATGTACTCTTCCTTTACAAATGACTGGACGGGGAAAACCAAATCGACATTTGGTGTAAAATTTTCCTTTAGACTTGTATTTTCTTCTGCAATACTTTCCACAATGGTGACTTTGGAAATGTAAAACTTGCTGTCTCAAGCTTCTATCTCCTCCTTCTCTTGGAATCTCAAATGTCACATACTGTTCGATGAAAGACAATACTGTTTCATCAGAATCATTTCCAAATTTAGGTGCATCCTTGATCCATACCCAGTCCCCATTGCCGACTGACTTGGATTCCCCATCGAGGCTGCGAGACTCGGACGAGCTCGCACCCTAACGCGGACAGCCATTGTAGCTGCCGTTTGATTATCGGAACCAGACGCGCCTCTTCATTCTTCCCTTGAAATACACGTGTCTACAATTTCTGACTACGCTCTTGAAATACAACGGACAGCACATTCAGCTGCCGCCTATATACTACATCCAGACGCGCTCCTGTATTCTCGAATTTCAAGCGTGTCACCCCTTCCGAATGATACCACACCACGCCTGACTAATATAGCTGCATCGGATTCCGTTCCTTCATGCAAAAGGAATCACCCCTTTGAAGTTGCGCAAATTAAGAACCGCGAACCCCCTTCCCTTAGGCGTTATAATCTAACAAGGCATTCTTTTGACAAATTCTTTAGTCCTGATGATGATCCCGTTATACTAGGAGCTAGGGATCGAAACGTCACGTCGACTTGCTATAATAGTTCCACATTATATCGATTGCGTAAATGTACCGTGGATACTATTGGCAAGAGCTTACTTGAAGTTGATTAATGTATTGTAAGCCCCCATGATCGCTCCAAAGTTTGTTTGCCTGTTATTAATTTGTAATTGCCTCCTTTTTCTTGACCTTCCTTCCCTCCTTCTGTTGAAAACCAGTCTTGACTATTCTAACTTACATTCTTTTGAAAATTAAGATTAAATGCTCCTCGGTCCGGCTGGACACAGGAGGAACTCACATAGGTCTCATTGAAGTCTATGTAGAATTGTTTTTTCCTAACTAAATTAAGCTAGGGACTTTTGTTAACCAAAATATCCTTGATCCATACTAGCATATGTATATGAGGTGCACCTCTTGTTTGATACTCCTTTCTCCAAAAGAAATCGGTAACTTCTCCAAGAGGTGGATTCTTTTTATTACAGAGAAAAGACATCATAGCTTGAAACCTAGGATTAAAATATCTGCACACATTTACAGGATCCAACGAATACAGTTCACCAGGAGTCTTTATTTCAACATTTTTTATATTAGAATTTGTTTCTCTTAAAAACTCAAGCAAATCTTCCCATGCATCCTCTGCACAGCTAAGTGTGACAAACTATGTTGGTATTAGGCCTGGGCAAAAATTTCGTTCCGTTCGCGGAAATTGCGATATTTTGACATTTTTGCGTTCCGCGGAGAGCGCGAAGATGTCAAAAATTCCGGTTTCCGCAGCTTGGCGATAATTTGTTTCTTGCTCGCGCTGTAAAATGATACATTCTCGCGCGCGCGCGATCGCCTTACCTGATTCCCTGCGTTCGCCGACAAGTTTTCTTGATCCGGTCGCGTTCTCCATGAGATGTTGTATTGTTTTTAGCCATTTGCGCTGTCTCGCGACAGTTCGCGCCCGCAGTGACGTCATGCGTCGCGCGATCACGTCTTTCTTCTCGCGATCATGCACCGCGAGAACAACTCAAAACAAGATGGCCGCGCCCGCAAGCAGCCACATGGGTAAGTTGGCGACCCGCAACCATGCAGAAAATCGCGCGAACATGCCGGAAAAAACCTTCCGCATCTTCGCGATATTTCTGCTTGTTTGCGATAATTTTAAACATTCTCGCGATAATTTGCGAAGGTTAATTCCGCAAATTCCGCCCACCCCTAGTTGGTATACCTAAGTTGCGTAACATACACTTGAGTTCTCCATGACGACAATACCAATACTCATTTGTTCCGCGTTGATATGCCATAAAATTGATTAACTGTGCTTCTAAATTTTCATCTGTTTCTTGAACTTTCTCCACCAATTCTTTTGCAGAAAGAAGTGATTCATGAACTCCAGTTTTAAGTATATGATTCACAGCATACGAGAGAGAAGACAGATCACTTTCAAACAAAAGGTGAAATATGTATGGAATGCACTTTCGAAATCTAGGATCTTCAGAATATAATCTTGTTGACCGATATTCTGAAGCTGGAATCCGTACAGGTCGGTCATCATATCGCCCACATTCTCCAGTAGGAAACAACTGTGGAAAACAGCAAGCTTCCAAGCTTTTCTTTCATACACGCATTAGAGTTCCCTGTGCTTTTTTCATTTGAAATTACTCAATGCTACTTCCCATCATTTCTTTTGAATGCAAAGGACATATTGTATAATGTTCATAAATCTCTTCAGTCCTTGACTTGTCCGCTTTCTCTATTTGACCATTTAAAATTTCAAAATCATCTTCTAAATGTATTACCTGTTCATCTACATTTATATTTTTGTAATACATATTGTTCTCTATAAGATATAAGGTAGCCTTTTCAACTTTATTAACATCCACAAATTCTTGCCATATTTTCCGACTCTTTGTGGGTACACCATTTACTAAAATAACTACCCGACTCATCTTCCTCTTTCTCTCCAGCAATAGTTTCAATGTTATTCTTAAAATCCAACAGTAAGTACACTACTCTTCCTTTCAGCCCTCTTTGCAAGTCTGTTGGTGGCAGTTTACCTGTTTTAGGCTCCATCTGAAATATTGTTTGAAAAGGATGAACAGATTGAATTAGAACCGACTCGTATGTATTCAATTTGGCCAGGTCCTGCGGAATAGCTACTAACTCCAACTTATTATGCACTGCTCTAGCAGGCATTTTGTTCTCTTCTAATTTGTTGTAACGATATTTCCATATACATTGATCAGTACCTAACTCAAATGGACCTTCAACAAACAAGTAAGTTGCAAATTCTTCCCACTTACCATTGCTCTCCTTTTCACTTTTCAAATACAAATCAACATTCCTACTTTGACTTTTATAACGAGTACGTCAACAACAAACACAAACATAGTTTGGTATTTCAGAGCACACTACATTAAACTTTCCAATTTCTTCTTCAAACTGATCAGTGCTAATCACTTTCTCATCTCCTCCAACATCTGTAATTGTCAAACGTTCACTTTCTATGAACTGCTCTTCTGAACCAAAATATTGCATTTCAATATCATCACATTTTTTTGAACATCTGATAAAGAACCATATAAAAGACTTCCATTCAGTTCACTTAAACTAAATGCAGGACTTTTTACATAGTACAGTTTCTTTACAAAGTTCTGCATTTCTGAATGGTGTACTGATAACATCCTCAAATGATGAAAAACACTTTTACAAACTTCTCTGGAAAGACAAGCCAGAGAATGCCCATTCTTCTCAGTATATTTTCTTACATTACATGGATCTAGTCCTTGTAACAACTTAATCTTCTGTTTTATGCTTTTCTGAGTATATTCTCGAAGCAAATGTCGCATTATATTAATGGAGTCCTGTTGAATACTACAAATGCTATTACAACTCCACTTATACACAGGAGCTCGTGGACATTTCCCTTGCACTTCCTCAGCTATTAACTCTTCTGCACTTTTACCAACCATTTCCTCCTTTGGAAGAGGAACACCATCCTGAACTTCGCAGCAACTACCTCCAGTATCAACTGCAAATGATAAACTATTTTCCTGGAAGTAACTTTCCTCATTAAATAAAGGCTCAGTACTAGAAGTATGTCTCCAATGTCCACTAAAGATGTTACAAAAGTTTGTTCTGTTCACAAGTCTTTTTTTCTACTTTTGTCTTTCAATACTTTCACTATTTTATCCAATACTTTCTTTCTCTTTAAATGAACAACTTATGTTTCAAATTCAAAGCAGTATCAACTATACTTTCAATATGCTGCTTCTCTTTGAATTGGAACATTCTTCTTTTATATTTGCATCATGTTTTCAATAAATTGTGAATCACTCTAGTTCGAAAAACTCTCTGATGAATTTCTTGAAATTGTTTTTGTCCCCGAGTACCAGATACTATTTCTTTATCATCTTTCCTTTTCCTCGTATTTGAAATTGAAATCTGCTTCACCTTACTTGAAAAATTCTTCTTTTTGCTTTGTGTGAGGTTTTTCTCATTAAATGTTTGTAATATTTTTTTCAAAAATTGTCTTTTGCTTTTACTCAAACAAACACTTTCTCTACTACTCACATTTTTTTCTACTTCAAGATCTTTCCTTTTCGTCAAATATATATTTTTCTTCTCTTTCCTTTTTTTTCACTTCTTGTAGGCATTTCCAAATTTCAATCCAAACGAAATATTTTTCTGAAAAAAAAGATAGATTCAATTATTTTTCACATTTTTTCACTATGTTAAAATAATAACATACAATTGCAAAACTTCCACTAACAACTTCCAGACCCAGGGCTTAAACGTGATGGAGCACAACAGATGAGCACTAGGATGACAAGTAGTGCCATAGAACATACTGCAAGTATTTATTTAATTATTTACATACTCCTTTACAATATATGTATAACTGTACTACCTCATACTTTTCACCTCTCCGCCACACCCCACCACCCCACACCACTTTCTCTGCAACCCACAGCACATAACTTTATAAATAATATTTTTTTTTAATTTTAATCTATGTACTTAGAATGATATTATCAACCAAACATAACAATGCACCCAGGGATTTAACTGGAGGGGGTGTCTGTGGGGATGTGACCACAAGCACTTTATTTTTGGGAGCCTTGAAACAGATCTTTATAGGGCTCTATTTTCTGACCTTACAAACGTAATCTGTTATTTTTTTCTTTATTGCACTGCAGTGACACTGTGAGAGCATGCACATTGCTCACTACTTAGAAGTGCAGACATCATGCCAAGTGACTCGCATTGTAGGAGAAGGGAAATCCTTTAAAGAGAGCCATTTTCTCTCAGTATTTCCCTTCTCTTTTTGCAACACACCAGCAACATCATCGTGGGGTGATCAGCAGACAGACCACCAGGTGCGCAAAGCCCATTGCCCCGCACTCTCTGACACAGCTTTCCGGGTGCACACACAGAGCTGCACCCCAGTACTTCACCGGTCTTCAAAACATCAATTTTTTGTAAAGGAGACTCTGTTCTTTTTCACCCCTTTTTACAACCCCTACATGCCCACACTGCCTATTGCTGAAAGAATTAGGCTCCCCAGAAATTTCACTCTGGTTGCGCCTCTGCAAACGACCACAACAAGGCAACTCTAACACGAAACTGCTCTCACCTTACACACGGTCTTGTTTTAGTGCTACGAAAACATACACTTTGCCTGCCTCACTAAGTTCTCACACCCCCTCTTTAATATGAACATAAAAGCTTTCCAATTACTTTTATATTCCTATACTGTACTTCACATGGAAATATAGAACTCAAGGTTCTCACCACCCCAAATTAGCACTCTGGTATACTTTCTCAAATATAAGAAGTACAGGTATTCAGTATCTGTCAGTCATGGCCACTTGAAAACAGTGTACCTATAAACAACTCAACAAAACGTTATGTTTCTAAATTAACGTATTACACTTAAAAACTCCTTTACATTTCTTTCGCTAGATGTACCTTTGTTTAAAACACAACCAGAGAAGGGTGTTGAAGTGTGCTCCACAAAGAGTAACTCAAAGCTTTGTTATTCTTTATTAAAAAATCTGCCTGTTAATGCTTTTTGCAAGCCTTTTCAGTGCCTTAAGAGGGTAGCTGGATGAATATAATACATCGTATTTAAGATCGGGGCGAATGATGCACGGAAATAACAATGTATAGATAAATAAAGGGCGAGTGAATGCATGGCCAGATGCATCAATGGATAGATACATAGATCAATGTATCAATGTATGGATGGATGAAAGGATGAATGAATGCAAAGACCAGTACTTACGATAGATGGGTGGGCTGATAAATGCTTAGGATTGATTCTGGGACAGATATATCTATACATATTTAGGCATATCGCTGCATGAATGCACAGTGCTTACAATAGGCGAGTGTGCTCATAGATGCTTAAGATAAGCGGATGAACAGATTTATGTATATGTAGGAATATATCCATCAATTAAAAGATGGTTGAATGGCGCAGTGTTAGGATGCACGGATACTGCGCTTTTAATTGGCCGGGTCTGGGGACCGACACTTATGTTCAGGCAGCCTCCAAGCGACCCTCTATCAGGCTCTATTTTCGGGCCTCTCTTTGCTCACTACTGAGAACTGGAGACATCACGCTAGGTTACCCATGTTGTAGAAGAAAGGGAAATACTTTAAACAATGTTTTCTTCCAAACCTCCGATAATTGGAGAGGATTTTCTAAAGCACACAATGATACTTATCTTGATTTAGACCACGCCCCAACTTGCATAGCCCACACCCCTTTAAGAGCTTTGCCCCCCTTTTAGAGTACCCCCACTTTTTTCTCCCACTTAGAACCCTAACTACACCATAGTAACAAACAAACAGTGTAACCTTCCAATAAAATCCACAATGGCACCAAGTTTCATAATATTCCATCAACGTTATCAGCCTTCTACCAAGTACAAAAGTGTCTATTAGCACGAAGATGTCTTATCCACAGAAATGTTGTGTAATTTCTGTACCTGTCTGCTGGAACACTCATCACCAAAAAGTATTAAAACATGGGAATTTGCCAGAAAAACATATACCATACCATAAAGCGATTCATAAATTGGCACACTGCCACTGCACCACCCTCTTCCCCATCCTTCCTTAACTTTAGAAAATTAAAGAAAGAGCCACACCAAACCTAGTAAACACACCATACCATTACAAGAACTTAATTTCAACAACCGTCTACCGGAACGCTCATGAGCAAAGCGTATTAATACATACACATTTGCGGGTAAAACATGTACCATGCCATAGGGCACTTTATAAGTGCTCCCAGTGGTACTACATCACCTTCAGTAGCTCGACATCTGCATGTTGCTAAATTCTGTGTTTTAATCAGAAATATACCCACCTCCCCCACATCCACCCCCGCCCTTCCTTGACCATACGAAATCAAGCAGAAACCCCGACCATTCCTAGTGGCGCCACTATACCCATACACAGGCTTAATTTTAACAGGTGTGTGCCGGATGACTTATCAACAAAAAGTATTCAAACATGCAAATTTGCGGGAAAAACATAGCATGGTTAATAAATAGGCCCACTCATTACCTTTACTAACTAAACATGCCCACGTTACAAATGTCCGTCTTATAATCAGCAACAAATGCAAATTCCCGAGCCCCACCCATACCCATGCTTAACCTTACGAAATCAAACAATGAGCCCCTGCACTCCCGTTACCGCCACTATAGCCATAGATAGACTTAATGTCAACAGGTGTCTGCCAGAACGCTCATCAGCAAAACATATTAAAACCTGCAATTTTGCAACTCAAACATACACCATACCATAAGACGGTTTATAAATAGTCACAGTAGCACTACACCTCAACACCCGCCCTTGCTTAACTTTACACAATAAAAGAAAGAGCCCCAGCAAACGTATAAGAGCCACTATAGTCAAACAGTGGCTCATTTCAACAGATGTCTCCTGAAACGCTCATCAGCAAAACGTATTAAAACATGCAAATTTGCAACTAAAACATTTCCCATGCCATAGGGCGCTTTATAAGTGCTCCCAGTGGTACTAGATCCCCTTTAGTAGCTTGACATCTGCACGTTACTATATTCTATGTTTCAATCAGCAACATAACCACCTCCCCCACACCCACCTCTGCCCTTGCTTAACCGTACAAAATCAAACAGAAACTCCCACCATTCCCAGTAGCGCCACTATACCCATATACAACGTTAATTTTAACAGGTGTCTGCTGGAACACTTATCAGCAGAAAGTATTCAACATGCAAATTGGCGGGTAAAACATAAACCATCCCATAGCACGGTTTATAAATTGGCCCAGTCGAACTACACCACCATTACTAGCTAGAATTCTATATGTTACTAAAGTCGTTTAAACACTCTGTAGAGTGTATAGCAGGGCATGGGGAGGGTAAACAAAGTTCTAATTCCAAAACTTTTGATATACAGTCCCTTTACAGTATCTATATTAAAGATATTAAATGGAATGAATAAATTGATGAGTGTCTCAAAAGGGATAGTGATGCTCACCATCAGTGAAACACAAACCACTTCAACACCTACATATATCCGCCACAGCGACACAGCCTGACAAATAGTATCACTTATAATCACATGTAGTTCTCTAATGTCAACAAAGTCATACAGAAAATATACCGCACATTTACATTTTTTATCTCTCACAGATTTATAAAACATCTCTTCTAAAGAAGCACTCCCCAACTACTTCTATTCCATAAGAACAGACAATAATTAATACGTTTACTACCATATATTTTAGTATATCTACCTTTTTATTATTCACTAGTCAGAAACTACAAAAACTATTCACTATACCCAAATGCAAACCAGAAACGATATTCATATTTATCTCAACGTATGATCACATGATTTAAACTATGCCTACACATAAAAGGAACATATCAGTTTTCCTATCTCCATCTCCTCTCCATGTACTCTCCAAACACTGTACACGGCCCCACTGTACAACAACCTGCCCTGACTTACATTCAAACCTACCTCTCAGTGTCAAAAATAATACCACAACCTGCCCACCTAACATTTCTGTATTTCGTTTTATCGCTTTTAAATTAATAACACATATGTCTCCTACCACCACCCCCTCCCCCCTATTTCCCAAAAAAGTATCAGTTGCAAACGTGTGACATTTTCTTTATCTCCCCAAATACATTACAAACTCAAATTAACGCTGTACCTCATTTTTAAAACAATACAGTCCTATAAAGACACTTCTTCTCTGTGAAAAATTCCTAAACATATATAAAATACTTATATAACAAAAGCTCAAATGTTATGCATATTTCATAACCAATATCAAACAACACACTTTACTAACACTATATTACTTTGAAATAAAAAATACTTTCAAAATTAAAAACATCACCTCAAATACTTAATCAATACTATGAAACACATAACACACCTTGTTCATTTCTAACTCACCTTTGTAGTTGTTATCCAGATTTCAAATGACACATGCATACAATTCTCTCTTTCTCACATAGTACATGTAAAGCTCCGACTTCATCATGAATTAAACCAGGAATGGCACCATTTTTCTGTCACTCCACACATAAATACATGTAAAGAACAAATCAGACTACTTCATTCCTTCAACGACATTCCAAAACATACCTCCATTGGTTAATTTTGAATTTTCCTTCCGAAAAGCTACTTATAATTCTGTGCCACATACGGGTCACAAGTTCAACCTATTTTATCACCAAACTTTCTGGAACCTTCTACGACACCTGCAGATTAAAAGTTCATAATTTTTTTTTTTAACTTAATGGTATACTTTTGCAACATTTTATCTAACATTCAACGGTCTGTGCATGTTAAAAGTTCACAATAGGGGTCAGTAGTTCATCAGCTTTATTCCCAACTCCAGCAGCACCTCACCTTACGACCCCAGCGCCATCAGACCCATAGGAGTCAGTGCTTTCAACTTTCCAAATACCAAATTCATTTCATACACATGAATTTACCTTCACACTCCCTATATGGGTGTCTATATAGGTTATTAGTTGGTTTTTTTGAGTATCAGTCTGAGTGTCTGCATGGTTCGGTGGGGGGTATTACGTAGTGCATAGGTGCATAAATGAGTGACTCACTGTTTGTATGTGTTGAAGACAGCATGTTTGCAGGACTGTATGGGTGGATGAGTGTGTGTAAGGGTGTGTTCGTGAGTGAATGACTGTCTCAATAGTGTCTTTATGAGTAACTACATATGTTTTAAACTAGTATATGTGACTATTGGTGTATATAAGTGAGTATATGTGAGAGTGAGAGATTGAAAGAGTTCCTGTATGAATAAGTATGTGTTTCTATAAGTGATTGTTTAAAAGACTAAGTATGTGTACGTTTCCGTAGAAGTAAGTGTGGTGGTGTGTGTATAACTGTATATGCAAGTACATGTATGTTTGATTCTTTATTAGCATGAGTGACTATGTGTGTGAGTAACTCTATGGATGAGTGGCATTGTGTAACAGGATGTATAGGTGTATGAGTACATATGATGAGTGAGTACATGTATGAGTGACTGTATAGGACTGTTGGTGAATGAGTGGATGTGTATGTGGATCTTAGAATTACTGAAGAGGTTGTTGTAACTGGTATTGGTATGTCCATTGTTTTGAAAATTTTAGTCTCTATTTTTGAATGTGTGTATCAAAGGTTATATTAGGGTGAGAGGAGGTCTGCCACTCTATCACAAGGATGATGTCATCAGTGATGTCATCAGTGATGTCATTTGAGATGTCATCAGTGATGTCATGAGTGATGTCACTGACCATGTCATGAGTGATGTAATATGTGACGTCATCAGCAGTGCATTGCGGGCGCGCGAGTTATAGTTAGCTGAACTAACTATAACGGGGGAATTTCAATGGTTTTGTACAAGTGAAAAGTCCAGCTAACTATAACACCCCTGAAACCTATGGTTTTTTCAGTGAATTTCTGAGGTTTTTTAAATGCTAATTCCTAACTATAACGTGCCTGAAACCTATGGTTTTTTCTGTGAATTTCAAAGGTTTTTTAAATGCTAATTTCTAACTATGCCTACAGAGATAGGACATGGGAAGAAAGAAGAAAAAATGCACAGAAAGAAAAAAAAGAAGTGCAGAAAGAAGCAACAGAAGTCCTCAAAGACGAAGAAAAGTGCAGGAAGAAGGATAACGTGCAGAAAGAACAAAAAGAAGAGCAGAAAGAAGCCTTGTTTCAAAATCATCCTGTACCTTCAACTTTTTCAGACGGATACTGGTGGTAACTGAGTCTGACTAACCAGTCCTAGAGCCAGTGCTATGTTAAAAGACACTTAGAATACAGTGAAAACACCTACATACACTAGGGAACATTATGCGTTGGGGTCCCCCTGTGATTAGCATGACCTCCTCTGTAAGCCCCTAGTATATAATAGGGCAGGGGGATTAAAACTACCTCTTAAAACAGGCCACAGCGCGTTTTTGCACACGTTAACTCAGGCCCCGTCCCCTCCCTTCACCACTGTGTAAACACGCCCTGTGTCCGTTTTTAGTTGGGAGATTAAGTTCATTTGAATCCTGAGGGTCCCTAGGGTCCAACTAGCCCACTAGGTACCTCCAGTAAGTGCCACAGAGCTGCGTTGCAGAGAGGTGTAAAAAGTGGCACGGCTTGGACCACCTCTCTGCAATGCAGCTCAGTGGCGCTTACTGGAAGCACTTGGTGGGCTAGTTAGCCCCCAGGGGCCCTCAGTATTGAAGGGAAATTATATCCCCAATTTAAAACGTGCCATAGTGTGTGCTTGCACACGTCACCTCAGGCCCCGTCCCCTCCCTTCACCACTGTGTAAACGCGCCCTGTGGCTGTTCTAAGTTGAGAGATTAAGTCCCCTTGAATCCTAAGGGTCCCTAGGGTCAAACTAGACCACTAGGTACCTCCAGTAAGCGCCACAGAGCTGCGTTGCAGAGAGGTGTAAAAAGGGGCTTGGCCTCAGAACACCTGTCTGCAGCACAGCTCCCTGGCGCATACTGGAGATGCCTATTGGGCTAGTTGGCCCTCAGGGACCCTCAGTATTGAAGAGGAATTAATTCCCCAACTTACAACTCGCCAGGGGGCGCGTTTGCAGAGTGCTGCAAGGAGGGGGCGTGGCCTCCGGCACGATGCCAGTCTTTTATTTATTTTAATTTTTTAAGAAGGGGGGCTGTGTGGTTCCCTAATTATATTTTTTTGACCCCAGTCCCCAGGGCCGGCCACTGTTTTTTATTATTTTTAAAAAATATATATTTATAGACACACCTAGGACATGCTGGACAAACCGTATGTACATATCACCATGACGATTCGCGTGATATTCATTAAAAGGCGACTATGCATAAAATGAATCCACGTGGAATGTATTTACACCACTAGTGAAGCTCTGACATGTCTGATGCCCTACCGTGCCTAATCCCGGTAGACACCCTTGTCGTTTATTTATACAAACATGGGTAGCTATTGACGGGCACATTTAATACACATGCACACCAACCCATTCAAAGGGGATTCGACAAAAATTCAACCAAAACTATGCAAGAAACCCCCCTCACGGTTAATAAACCACACATCCACTGCCGGATGTGTAATACTTTTTATTTTACTCTCTGGAAAGGGGACGAACATCACTTGAGAGTCACAGCGCGCTCCTGGCAGAGCCCAATGCTGTGTTACACCCACCACTGCCTGCTGAGTGCCACACACCTCTGTGTTGTATTCCACTAGCTAGTGCATATGCTATGACACTCTCTAGCCCATGTGCACTGTAACACCCCGTGAATATGTCATGCCACACTTGTCTTCGCACGGGTTATATTGCCCCATCTAACGTGCCTTCCTCGATCCTATGTTATAACGCACAGTGCTATGCCATACATATTACAATCTGGGATCCATATCTTTGTCACAGTGCATATGCAACGTTACACTCCCCGGCACATATTTTATATTACAACTTTAGAGACTAGTTAGGTTACACAACACTGCCCTGTGCATATTACACTCCAAGGCGCATATCGCATAGCACGCTCTAGTGCCTGTGCTATCTCGCGCTCTCCAATGAATCTGTCATTGCGCACAATGTATTGCATATTATATTTCATGCCCGGTTCATCTTATATCACACTTTTTCGTGCATAGTTTAAACCATACACTATATCTAGTTTTCATTTTCAATCGTGCTCTCAGGACTATGTTCTATATAACACTGTGTTCACCTACCCTTTTCACGGGCATTACATTTTGCGATAGGGGGTGGAGGGTCAGGGGGTGTTTCTGCCAAGTGAGCCCGGAGTCACAGTCACAAACGTTCTCTTCTTCCTGAATAAAAGTGAGATTATGCTGCATACATGGTCATATTTTAAGTAGTTCGCACAGACACACGTTTTAAAAACAATAAAGTTCCTAATACCCGCCTTCTCTGAACAGTTAGCTTGCTGCCCCATCCCCCTCCTCCCTATCCTCTGTTGTGTGAATCCATGGACTAGCCTCCTCCCTCCTGCCATGCATGGTCTGATGTGCTGCCACTGTCCTCAATTTAGTATGATGTACCAGTCCACTCCTCCTGCCCTCCATTGCCCAAATCTATGCCCCATCATTGACCTCCTGCTTAAACTCTGTGCTTAGCTTGCTGCCCCTATTCTCCTTCCCCCTGCCCTCCGATGTCTTTGTGCATGCCCCTGCTCTATCTGTGTTCTGTTGAGCTGCCACTCCCCTCCCACCTGCCTAGCATTGTCAGATGACTGTAACCTGTCCCTGCCACCTCCACCCTGCCTGTCCACATGCCATGCCCCTGTCCTCTTCCTCCTGTCCTACATGGTCCATTGTACTGCCACACCCTTCTGCCCTCCCTGGTCTGTTGTGCTGCAACTGCTCCTCCTGCCTGCCCCGTGCGGTCTGTTGTGAGGCCCTTTCCCCTGAACTTTCTTGTCTGTGCACAGGTCCTGACCCTCCCTTCTATCCTCCATCGTCCTTTGTGCATGCCCCTGCACCCTCCTTCTTGCCCATCATAGCCATTGTGCTGTCGCTAACCCTCCCACTTGCCATGCATGGTCTTCTGTGCTGCCATGGCCCCTCCCACCTTCCCTGTGTGGTCAGTTAGCTGCCCCTGACCCCCTCCCACCTTCCCTCCATGGTCTGTGTGTATGCCATCACAGTCTCACTGTTGCTCTTCATGGTGTGTCTTGCTTCTAGTGCCCATCCTGCCTGACCTCCATGGCTATCTTGCTGCTCCTGCCTTGCCCCTTTGCCCCCAGCCCTCTGTTTACATGTGCAGACGCCTACTCCCTCCCTCCTGGCTTGTCTGTTCCATTGTAATGCCCCTGATCCGTCCCTCCTGCCCTTTATGGTCTGTTATGCTGCAGCTTTCTCTCCTGTCTGTCCATTATGGTCAGCTAGCTACCATTGCCTCTTGCCCCTCTGTTCTCTGTTGTCCATGTGCATGGTCCCGTCCCCTCCCTCTTGCTTTCTATGGATTGTTGTGCTGCACTCCCGTCCCGCATGCCCTGTGTGGTGTATTGTGCTGCTGCAAACCCTGATGCCTGCCCTGCAGGGTCAGTTTGGTGCACCTCTCCATGTCCCTCCTGTCCTCTGTTATCCAAGTCCATGTCCCTACCCCATTTCCTTCCATGATCCAATGTACCATACTTGCGAACATTTTGAACTTGGTAAGAGGGAGATTTTGAAAAAAAACTGGGGTATTGATTTTCCCCTTTGAGTTACATTGAAAAAGAGGAGATTGTAGACAGGAGACAGATCAAATAAAGCCCATTTGAGCTTAAAAACATTGGACGTTTCCTGGCTGAATCGGGTCTGTTGGCATGTATGGTTGTACTACCATTTCCTCTTCCTTCTGCCCACAATGGTCTATTACATTGCCACAGCCTCTCTTGCAAGTCCTGTATTGTTGGTTTGTTGCCCCTGCCCCCCTTTCCACTACCCTCTACAGTCTGTTGTGCTGCCACGGCCCTTCCTGCCTGCTCAGTATGGTTAAATTGTTGCCTTTGCACCCTCCTACCTGCCTTCAATTTTCAGAGTCCGTGCCCCTGGCCTCTGCCTCTCAACAGTATCCTACTGAACAACTAGATTGCTAACATTCTATATTTATTACAAAAGTGTGGAACGCCTGACGTCATGTTGATGTAATCAAAACTGTAATACCTAGAGCATTTCCTTTAGAAATTACATATATGAGAGGGTCTTATTGGCATCAAAATTATGGTTAGTGCTCTAAAAAACGAAAATAAGGACATATTTTCTGAGTTTTAAAATAGCGACAAAGCACTTTTAAATTATTTGTTATCCTTATGCTTTTTTATCCAGTTGACCGCTTGATTAAATGTTGCACTTAGGGGAGAGGATGTGGTGTTACTTCCAGAACTGCAGACTTTGCAACTGGGGAACCAGGTTGGAGTTTCTGCTTCAGCTCGAAATTCTGTCATTCAGGTCAAATCACTTAGTCTCCCCATGTCTACAACCAAAATGAATTTGTTCTTGTGTGATGTAACCAATGCTCATGTAAAGCACTCCAATACCTGACAAGTCTGCACTATATAACACTGCAAAAACACAAAATAATAAGTGTTTTGCACACTTCTGTCATTGGGCTATATCTGGGCTACATCTGGGTGATTTTGGGCTACATTTGGGCTCTTTTGTCTCCGGTGGCCATCTTGGGAGATTTATTTGTTATGAAGTTTCCTAATTCCCTCATGTACTGCAGACTCCTCAGTAGGAAATGCTTTCAGTTTTTTACTTTGATTCCATCAAGAAGGTATTCAGATATGTCATACATTTGCCATAAATTCTGAATGTTAGCACTCTAGTTGCTCATTAGATCACTGTAGTAAAACTACTGTTCACCAGGGAAGTCTGCTCCTGGTATTAAAAGTGCATGTTTCAGTCTGCATGTCAGAATATTTTAATGAAATAGAAGAGGATTTGAGAAGTCACTCAAAATGTGCCCTCATTTTCTTTCTTCAGCATTAATCATAATTTCTATGGCAAAATGAACCCCCTCATTGTGTTCCTTTTTAAATTAAATGTTTTAAGTGTTACCAGTTTATTCCAATCAAGATGGCTTCAGGTGTGCCATACTTTTGTCATAATGAAGACAGTAAGCGCTCTAGTTGTTTTTAAGAACACTCTGGGACATTCTGTCATTGGGCTATACTTGGGCTACATCTGGGTGATATTTGGGCTACATTTGGGCTCTTTTGTCTCTGGTGGCCATCTTGGGAGACTTATTTGTTATGAAGTTTCCTAATTTCCTCATTTACTGCAGTCTCCTCAGTAGGAAATACTTTCAGTTTTTTACTTTGTTTCCATCAAGAAGGCATTCAGATGTGTCACACATTTGCCATAAATTCAGAATGTTAGCACTCTTTTTGCTCATTAGATCACTGTAGTAAAGCTACTGCTCACCAGGGAAAACTGCTGCTGGTATTGAAGGTGCATGTTTCAGTCTGCATGTCATAATTTTTTAATGAAATAGAAGAGGATTTGAGAAGTCACTCAAAATGTGCCCTAATTTTTTTTTCTGCAGCACTAATCATACTTTTTATGGAAAAATGAACCCCCTCATTTTGTTCCTTTTTAAATTAAATGTTTTAAGAGTTACCACTTTAATCCAAGCAAGATGGCTTCAGGTGTGCCATACGTTTATCATAAGTAGGACTGTTAGCGCTCTAGTTCTTTGGAACACTCTGGGAAGCTGCAGTAGAACACAAAGGAATCAACTGACAGTCTCTGCCCTTGTTGGATGTACATGTTTTACTGAGAATGTCAGACTTCATTCTCACATGACTGAGAAAGATAATGTGAATTTACAGAAAATAAGCTCTCAGTTTAGCTTATAGATCACCTTTATTTTAAAGTGATTTAAGGTTGCACTTACGAAATTTAATGTCGAATTGTCGAAGTATTTTGTTTATGTCTATGAACCTTGCGAAGGTATTTCTATGTTTCATAGGCATGCAGGAAGTAACTTGACAAAGGCGAAACGCCGAAACGCGTCGTCCTTTAAACTGCTAGTGCACAATAAAGTTTTGTGCCGTTTCCTGGTGTGCCGTCTCCTTATTGTGGAAATTTTCACCTGAAATAAGAATTTTTGGAGCATATATATATATATATTACCTACTGGCGGTCGCCAGTAGGTAGTTATAGTTAGGACCCTGTTTCCATAGGAAATCCGCAACATTCTATTTGGAATAACTTTGGCGCCGGTCACGGAATCGTCGCGAAATTTTCAAAATAGGTGGGGCGCTACGCTCTGCTCCTACCCTGAAAGTCTCGGGGGGATTCGTCAAGCAGGGGCCGAGAAAAAAGGGGGGTCCCAAAACGTGTTTTCCCCATGCATTTTTCCATAGGACCTTTAGACACAGCTACAGCCCGAACGGCTGAACAGAATTACTTGAAATTTGGCAGAGAGGTAGCCATAAGGTCAAGGAAGTGCCTTTTGCAGGTCTGGTGTAAATCTGTTCAGTATTTCCTGAGAAAATAGCATTTAAAAGCATATATATATGTGGGCGGAGCCTAACCACACATCCCATCCTGAGATCTGATTGGCTGTCAGCACTTCATCCAAGAAGTGTTGGCAGCCATCTTGGGACCAATATACATGATAGCACCTCATTAAAAAGCATTGCAGTTAATAGAAGGTTTTAAGACTTTAGTTACATTATACATCATTTGTTGATGGTACCATACTCATTTTAGGAATTGTGGTATGTTCTAAGGTGATTTCACCATGTGAAAAAGCCTTCTGCTGGGATATCATGATTGAGAGAAAAATATTTTCTCATGCTTTTACCACAGAGGTTTGGAAGGTGATCTATAGGCTAAACTGAGAGCTTATTTTCTGTAAATTCACATTATCTTTCTCAGTCATGTGAGAATGAAGTCTGACATTCTCAGTAAAACATGTACATCCAACAAGGGCAGAGACTGTCAGTTGATTCCTTTGTGTTCTACTGCAGCTTCCCAGAGTGTTCCAAAGAACTACTAGAGCGCTAACAGTCCTACTTATGATAAACGTATGGCACACCTGAAGCCATCTTGCTTGGATTACAGTGGTAACTCTTAAAACATTTAATTTAAAAAGGAACAAAATGAGGGGGTTCATTTTTCCATAAAAAGTATGATTAGTGCTGCAGAAAGAAAAATTAGGTCACATTTTGAGTGACTTCTCAAATCCTCTTCTATTTCATTAAAAAATTCTGACATGCAGACTGAAACATGCACTTTCAATACCAGCAGCAGTTTTTCCTGGTGAGCAGTAGCTTTACTACAGTGATCTAATGAGCAAAAAGAGTGCTAACATTCTGAATTTATGGCAAATGTGTGACACATCTGAATGCCTTCTTGATGGAATCAAAGTAAAAAACTGAAAGTATTTCCTACTGAGGAGACTGCAGTAAATGAGGAAATTAGGAAACTTCATAACAAATAAGTCTCCCAAGATGGCCACCAGAGACAAAAGAGCCCAAATGTAGCCCAAATATCACCCAGATGTAGCCCAAGTATAGCCCAATGACAGAATGTCCCAGAATGTTCTTAAAAACAACTAGAGAGCTTACTGTCTTCATTATGACAAAAGTATGGCACACCTGAAGCTATCTTGATTGGAATAAACTGGTAACACTAAAAACATTTAATTTAAAAAGGAACACAATGAGGAGGTTCATTTTGCCATAGAAATTATGATTAATGCTGAAGAAAGAAAATGAGGGCACATTTTGAGTGACTTCTCAAATCCTCTTCTATTTCATTAAAAAATTCTGACATGCAGACTGAAACATGCACTTTTAATACCAGGAGCAGACTTCCATGGTGCAGTAGTTTTACTACAGTGATCTAATGAGCAACTAGAGTGCTAACATTCAGAATTTATGGCAAATGTGTGACATATCTGAATACCTTCATGATGGAATCAAAGTAAAAAACTGAAAGCATTTCCTACTGAGGAGACTGCAGTACATGAGGAAATTAGGAAACTTCATAACAAATAAATCTCCCAAGATGGCCACCGGAGACAAAAGAGCCCAAATGTAGCCCAAAATCACCCAGATGTAGCCCAAATATAGCCCAATGACAGAAGTGTGCAAAACACTTATTATTTTGTGTTTTTGCAGTGTTATATAGTGCAGACTTGTCAGGTATTGGAGTGCTTTACATGAGCATTGGTTACATCACACAAGAACAAATTCATTTTGGTTGTAGACCTGGGGAGACTAAGTGATTTGACCAGAATCACAGAATGTCGAGCTGAAGCAGAAACTTCAACCTGGTTCCCCAGTTGCAAAGTCTGCAGTTCTGGAAGTAACACCACATCCTCTCCCCTAAGTGCAACATTTAATCAAGTGGTCAACTGGATAAAAAAACATAAAGATAACAAATAATTTAAAAGTGCTTTGTCGCTATTTGAAAACTCAGAAAATATGTTCTTATTTTAGTCTTTTAGAGCACTAACCATAATTTTGATGCCAATAAGACCCTCTCATATATGTAATTTCTAAAGGAAATGCTCTAGGTATTACAGTTTTGATTACATCAAGATGATGTCAGGCGTTCCACACTTTTGTAATAAATATAGAATGTTAGCAATCTAGTTGTTCATTAGGATACTGTTGAGAGGCAGAGGCCAGGGGCACGGACTCTGAAAATTGAAGGCAGGTAGGAGGGTGCAAAGGCAACAATTTAACCACACTGAGCAGGCAGGAAGGGGCGTGGAAGCACAACAGACTATGGAGGGCAGTGGAAAGGGGGGCAGGGGCAACAAACCAACAATACAGGACTTGCAAGAGAGGCTGTTGGAGGGAAGATCTATTACGGGTCAAGGAAGCTAGGGGCGGTCCCCAGATCCCCGGGAGCCAACACAGAACTGAGCAGGAGAGTGAGTCAGGGACAAAAGGGGCACCTTAATTTGAGCCGGGGTGCCTAGGAACGCTTGCTCCAAAAATGAAGAAAACAGACATATGAGACATGGAATTGGAGGCAGAATACAATGGCAGTTTAATGAGAAGATGCAACTTCAAAGAAACCGCAGAATAGAGACATAAAGTACAAAATACAGAATCCAGATAATCATACAGCTGTCATAATATTGTCTGTATCTCAATTAATGTACTGACAGAGAGAGAGAGAAAACACATCTATAAATGCATCATGAGAAACAAGTTACACCAAGGAAAATGTTACCTAGGAACACTCACGTTTACTCTTAGAGCAAGCATTCCTGCAATTACAATACAAAATCTTTTAAATGCAAAAGTAAAGAGAACAATGGTTAAACATAACATGACATTTCATATAGGTAAAATAGAATAAGATACTTCAAGCAAAGCAGAGCAAGACATTTTAAGCAAAGGAAGACAAGAGCTCCCAGCTCTTGGGGAAAACCAGCACTGCCTGTTAACCTACATACAGACGGCGAGGTAGTCCGTCGATATCTGTGGGTGCTCCCTTTTTATATCATTTTGTGGGCTCCTTTGCACGCTACATCTACCTACGTATGCTACCCAAAAGCTTCGTCTGCAGATTTTACCAGACATTTCGTCATTTACCCACTTAATGCTGACAATGGACTGGGTGAAAAGGTCAGTCTCTCAGGCCAATCGCTTATCGTAAGTTCCATAGAGCAAGCAGAAAATAATGGGTATTGTACGGGAATTCAATATATTCATGTATAAAATCTCCTCAGTTCTCCTAACTTGACGCTCTGCGGTTGCCACTTCCTTAAAAGCGGGAAACCTGCCCAGGAAGCAAGTACCAGTCCAGGATGCAGCCTACTGTATGTCGACAGCTTCAGGGGGATGTTGAACTTTGATACCGAGCACGGAGCACTCGGGTAAAGTGGGGGCTACTAGTTTGGATCAGAAGGCCTCGCAGACCTGCCTTCAGACTGCTATACACTAAAATTGCAGAGCTATGGTCAATTTAACAAAGAGGCCTACATATTGAACAGAAGGGCCTACACAGGGGTTTTATGCTGGCTGAGTGGTAAGGATGTCTCAGGATAATTATATAGCAACACAGGACCCGCTGGTCAATTTAATACGGCCTACAAATGCAGCTGGCAGGGCAAGGACAAGGGTCTCATACTTCAGGTGTGGACAGAACGGGCCAGGGGCCCCCTATGATACAAAATCTACCCTCCTTCAAGGCTGTGGCAATGTAATAGACCATTGTGGGCAGAAGGAAGAGGCAATGGTACTACAACCAAACATGCCAACAGACCCGATTCAGCCAGGAAACGTCCAATGTTTTTAAGCTCAAATGGGCTTTATTTGATCTGTCTCCTGTCTACAATATCCTCTTTTTCAATGTAACTCAAAGGGGAAAATCAATACCCCAGTTGTTTTTCAAAATCTCCCTCTTACCAAGTTCAAAATGTTCGCAAGTATGGTACATTGGATCATGGAAGGAAATGGGATAGGGACATGGACTTGGATAACAGAGGACAGGAGGGACATGAAGAGGTGCACCAAACTGACCCTGCAGGGCAGGCATCAGGGTTTGCAGCAGCACAATACACCACACAGGGCATGCAGGACGGGAGTGCAGCACAACAATCCATAGAAAGCAAGAGGGAGGGGACAGGACCATGCACATGGACAACAGAGAACAGAGGGGCAAGAGGCAATGGTAGCTAGCAGACCATAATGGACAGACAGGAGAGAAAGCTGCAGCATAACAGACCATAAAGGGCAGGAGGGACGGATCAGGGGCATTACGATGGAACAGACAAGCCAGGAGGGAGGGAGTAGGGCTGGGGGCAAGGGGGCAGGGCAGGAGCAGCAAGATAGCCATGGAGGTCAGGCAGGATGGGTACTAGAAGCAAGACACACCATGAAGAGCAACAGTGAGACTGTGATGGCATACACACAGACCATGGAGGGAAGGTGGGAGGGGGTCAGGGGCAGCTAACTGACCACACAGGGAAGGTGGGAGGGGCCATGGCAGCACAGAAGACCATGCATGGCAAGTGGGAGAGTTAGTGGCAGCACAATGGCTATGATGGGCAAGAAGGAGGGTGGAGGGGCATGCACAAAGGACGATGGAGGATAGAAGGGAGGGTCAGGACCTGTGCACAGACAAGAAAGTTCAGGGGAAGGGACCTCACAACAGACCACACGGGGCTGGCAGGAGGAGCAGTTGCAGCACAACAGACCAGGGAGGGCAGAAGGGTGTGGCAGTACAATGGACCATGTAGGGCAGGAGGAAGAGGATAGGGGCATGGCATGTGGACAGGCAGGGTGGAGGTGGCAGGGACAGGTTACAGTCATCTGACAATGCTAGGCAGGTGGGAGGGGAGTGGCAGCTCAACAGAACACTCAGAGTAGATAGGAGTGGCAAGTCCATGGGACATGGTGGGCAAAAAGGATGGAGCAGGGGCATGCACAAAGACATCGGAGGGCAGGGGGAAGGAGAATAGGGGCAGCAAGCTAAGCACAGAGTTTAAGCAGGAGGTCAATGATGGGGCATAGAATTGGGCAATGGAGGGCAGGAGGAGTGGACTGGTACATCATACTAAATTGAGGGCAGTGGCAGCACATCAGACCATGCATGGCAGGAGGGAGGAGGCTAGTCCATGGATTCACACAACAGAGGATAGGGAGGAAGGGGATGGGGCAGCAAGCTAACTGTTCAGAGAAGGCGGATATTAGGAACTTTATTGTTTTTAAAACATTGTGTCTGTGCGAACTACTTAAAATATGAACAAGTATGCAGCATAATCTCACTTTTATTCAGGAAGAAGAGGACGTTTGTGACTGTGACTCCGGGCTCACTTGGCAGAACCACCCCCTGACCCTCCACCCCCTATCGCAAAATGTAATGCCCGTGAAAAGGGTAGGTGAACACAGTGTTATATAGAACATAGTCCTGAGAGCACGATTGAAAATGAAAACTAGATATAGTGTATGGTATAAACTATGCACCAAAAAGTGTGATATAAGATGAACCGGGCGTGAAATATAATATGCAATACATTGTGCGCAATGACAGATTCATTGGAGAGCGCGAGATAGCACAGGCACTAGCGCGTGCTATGCGATATGCGCCTTGGAGTGTAATATGCACAGGGCAGTGTTGTGTAACCTAACTAGTCTCTAAAGTTGTAATATAAAATATGTGCTGGGGAGTGTAACGTTGCATATGCACTGTGACAAAGATATGGATCCCAGATTGTAATATGTATGGCATAGCACTGTGCGTTATAACATAGGCATCGAGAAAGGCACGTTAGATGGGGCAATATAACCCGTGCGAAGACAAGTGTGGCATGACATATTCACGGGGTGGTGTTACAGTGCACATGGGCTAGAGAGTGTCATAGCATATGCACTAGCTAGTGGAATACAACACAGAGGTGTGTGGCACTCGGCAGGCAATGGTGGGTGTAACACAGCATTGGGCTCTGTCAGGAGCACGCTGTGACTCTCAAGTGATGTTCGTCCCCTTTCCAGAGAGTAAAATAAAAAGTATTACACATCCGGCAGTGGATGTGTGTTTTATTAACCGTGAGGGGGGTTTCTTGCATAGTTTTGGTCGAATTTTTTCGAATCCCCTTTGAATGGCTTGGTGTGCATGTGTATTAAATGTGCCCGTCAATAGCTACCCATGTTTGTATAAATAAACGACAAGGGTGTCTACCAGGATTAGGCACGGTAGGGCATCAGACATGTCAGAGCTTCACTAGTGGTGTAAATACATTCCACGTGGATTCATTGCATGCATAGTCGCCTTTTAATGAATATCACGCAAATCGTCATGGTGATAGGTACGTACGGTTTGTCCAGCATGTCCTAGGTGTGTCTATAAATATATATTTTTTAAAAATAATAAAAAACAGTGGGCGGCCCTGGGGATTGGGGTCAAAAAAATATAATTAGGAGACTGGCCCTGGGGGATGGGGTCATCAGGGCCAATAAATTAGAATAAGAAGGGGAACCAAACAGCCCCCCTTCTTAAAAAACTAAAATAAATAAAAGACTGGCATCGTGCCGGAGGCCATGCCCCCTCCGTGCAGCACTCTGCAAACGCGCCCCCAACAGGCATCTCCAGTATGCGCCAGGGAGCTGCGCTGCAGCCAGGTGTTCTGAGGCCAAGCCCCTTTTTACACCTCTCTGCAACGCAGCTCTGTGGCGCTTACTGGAGGTACCTAGTGGTCTAGTTTGACCCTAGGGACCCTTAGGATTCAAGGGGACTTAATCTCTCAACTTAGAACAGCCACAGGGCGCGTTTACACAGTGGTGAAGGGAGGGGACGGGGCCTGAGGTGACGTGTGCAAACACGCACTATGGCACGTTTTAAATTGGGGATATAATTTCCCTTCAATACTGAGGGCCCCTGGGGGCTAACTAGCCCACCAAGTGCTTCCAGTAAGCGCCACTGAGCTGCATTGCAGAGAGGTGGTCCAGGCCGTGCCACTTTTTACACCTCTCTGCAACGCAGCTCTGTGGCACTTACTGGAGGTACCTAGTGGGCTAGTTGGACCCTAGGGACCCTCAGGATTCAAATGAACTTAATCTCCCAACTAAAAATGGACACAGGGCGTGTTTACACAGTGGTGAAGGGAGGGGACGGGGCCTGAGTTAACGTGTGCAAGAACGCCCTGTGGCCTGTTTTAAGAGGTAGTTTTAATCCCCATGCCCTATTATATACTAGGGGCTTACAGAGGAGGTCATGCTAATCACAGGGGGACCCCAACGCATAATGTTCCCTAGTGTATGTAGGTATTTTCACTGTATTCTAAGTGTCTTTTAACATAGCACTGGCTCTAGGACTGGTTAGTCAGACTCAGTTACCACCAGTATCCGTCTGAAAAAGTTGAGGGTACAGGATGATTTTGCAACAAGGCTTCTTTCTGCTCTTCTTTTTGTTCTTTCTGCACGTTATCCTTCTTCCTGCACTTATCTTCGTATTTGAGGACTTCTGTTGCTTCTTTCTGCACTTCTTTTGTTTCTTTCTGTGCATTTTTTCTTCTTTCTTCACATGTCCTATCTCTGTAGGCATAGTTAGAAATTAGCATTTAAAAAACCTTTGAAATTCACAGAAAAAACCATAGGTTTCAGGCACGTTATAGTTAGGAATTAGCATTTAAGAAACCTCAGAAATTCACTGAAAAAACCATAGGTTTCAGGGGTGTTATAGTTAGCTGGACTTTTCACTTGTACAAAACCATTGAAATTCCCCCGTTATAGTTAGTTCAGCTAACTATAACTCGCGCACCCGCAATGCACTGCTGATGACGTCACATATTACATCACTCATGACATGGTCAGTGACATCACTCATGACATCACTGATGACATCTCAAATGACATCACTGATGACATCACTGATGACATCATCCAGTGAATGTGTGTTTTTCTGAAAATTGAATATGTTTTATATATGTATATCTCAAGGTCGATGGAAGAATAAATGGGTATATAAGTGTCTAAATGGATGATTTGTTTTTGAAAAATTGATTGTGTAACTGACTGATTAAGTGTATCATAGTGAATACATGGCTTAGTGAGTAATGTTTAAATATGTAAATATCTGTATCAGTCTCTCACTTTGTGTATAAGTGGCTGCATGGGTTGGTGAGTAGCTACATGGGTGTCTATATAGGTTATTAGTTGGTTTTTTGAGTATCAGTCTGAGTGTCTGCATGGTTCGGTGGGGGGTATTACGTAGTGCATAGGTGCATGAATGAGTGACTCACTGTTTGTATGTGTTGAACACAGCATGTGTGCAGGACTGTATGGGTGGATGAGTGTGTGTATGGGTGTGTTAGTGAGTGAATGACTGTCTCAATAGTGTCTTTATGAGTAACTACATATGTTTTAAACTAGTATATGTGACTATTGGTGTATATATGTGAGTATATGTGAGAGTGAGAGATTGAAAGAGTTCCTGTATGAATAAGTATGTGTTTCTATAAGTGATTGTTTAAAAGACTAAGTATGTGTAAGTTTCCGTAGAAGTAAGTATGGTGGTGTGTGTATAACTGTATATGCAAGTAAATGGATGTTTGATTCTTTATTAGCATGAGTGACTATGTGTGTGAGTAACTCTATGGATGAGTGGCATTGTGTAACAGGATGTATAGGTGTATGAGTACATATGATGAGTGAGTACATGTATGAGTGACTGTATAGGACTGTTGGTGAATGAGTGGATGTGTATGTGGATCTTAGAATTACTGAAGAGGTTGTTGTAACTGGTATTGGTATGTCCATTGTTTTGAAAATTTTAGTCTCTATTTTTGAATGTGTGTATCAAAGGTTATATTAGGGTGAGAGGAGGTCTGCCACTCTATCACAAGGATAATGTCATCAGTGATGTCATCAGTGATGTCATTTGAGATGTCATCAGTGATGTCATGAGTGATGTCACTGACCATGTCATGAGTGATGTAATATGTGACGTCATCAGCAGTGCATTGCGGGCGCGCGAGTTATAGTTAGCTGAACTAACTATAACGGGGGAATTTCAATGGTTTTGTACAAGTGAAAAGTCCAGCTAACTATAACACCCCTGAAACCTATGGTTTTTTCAGTGAATATATATATATATATATATATATATATTCACTGAAAAAGCCATAGGTTTCACACACGTTATAGTTAGGAATTAGCATTTAAAAAACCTTGCAAATTCACTTAAAAAACCATAGGTTTCACACATGTTATAGTTAGCAGGACATTTCACTCCTAAAAAACCAATGAAATTCCCCCGTTATAGTTAGTAAAGGGAACTATAACTCACGCGACAGCAATCCAGTGCTGATGACGTCAGATATAACATCACTGTATTTTGACGCTGTTTTACCCATTTATTCTTCCATTAACCTTTAGCGATACATATTTTATAAATATTTATTTTACAGAAAGACACATATGTCATCAGTGATGTAATATCTGACGTCATCAGCAATGGATTGCGGTCGCGTGAGTTATAGTTCCCTTTACTAACTATAACGGGGGAATTTCATTGGTTTTTTAGGAGTGAAATGTCCTACTAACTATAACATGTGTGAAACCTATGGTTTTTTAAGTGAATTTGCAAGGTTTTTTAAATGCTAATTCCTGGCGATAACGTGTGTGAAACCTATGGTTTTTTCAGTGAATTTGTAAGTTTTTTAAAATGCTAAGTTATGTATTTATTTTTTAATTTATTTTCAAGGTTTTTTTTCACTTTAAAATAAATTGTTGTATTTCACTGAAATATTTCATGTAAAAAACATCTAAATAAAGCAAATTAACTTGCAGTTGCAAAAAAGAGGATTCAGGTGCACATCATTTACTGAATACTCGGACCTTGCTGACAAATACCAAGAGGGAACAATAAAGTTTGAAGTAGACAAAAAAGATCGGCAAGATGAGAATTGCAAATTTCATAGTGAAAATA
Organism: Triturus cristatus; assembly: GCF_964204655.1. Classification (NCBI taxonomy): domain Eukaryota; kingdom Metazoa; phylum Chordata; class Amphibia; order Caudata; family Salamandridae; genus Triturus; species Triturus cristatus. The sequence goes on along the minus strand of NC_140593.1, from coordinate 34,572,816 downwards.
TGCCGTGTATGTCATGAATGCTGCATTTGTTGTAATCAGAACTGCATGATATATCTCTGCATATGGATATTTATCCTCGTTGGTGCTAATAAACCTCATGGATACCAGAGTGTCGTGTTCGTTCATGATAAGAATGAACTCAATGTGTCACAATCAGGGCTAAAATAGCCAAACCCTTCTAAGTGGTTATTACCACTCTGACTGGAAATACGAGCGACATTGCGAGGTTTAAACATCACCAAAATTAACATTCATATGAATAATAATTATAGAGACATCATAAACTCCATTTAAAGTAATATCAGTGATAGCAATTTACCAATTCTGTTACGGCTAAAATCGCCAAATAATTACACAGCATTATGTACATTCGTGGACTTTGAATAAATTCAAATTCATTAAGGCTAAAATAGCCTACATTGGATATGCAACAAAGAATCAGTATGTTGATTTAGAATTAATAACTCAAATTAATCACTGACTGCAATCATCTGCCTGGATATATCTAATAAGATAATTCATAAATTGTCCCTCAAGAAATATAATACAAACGGCAAAAGCAGGTAGTATCCTTTATCAAATGCTAGGTTTTGATGGGAGTGAGGGGAAAGTGCTATACGTGAAGGAATGGAAATTGAAATTAATTCAGTGAGAGAAGAAGGGTATAGGGGGAATAACTGGGATGATAAACGGAAGCACCTATGATTCCAATGGGTGTTTACGCTATTACGGTAAATCCTGCCATAATATCCCAATTGGGAATAATATTTCATCCAGTATGGGCCTATGTCCCTATCTTATTAAAAGTGATTTTGAGAAAATAGATATCATAAATCATTAAAATCCTAACTAAGGTTAGGAATGAACACATTCGCACTACAGAGAAATTTCCAGAGAACTATATGCCTATTTGAGTTGCAAGTTCCTCCCCACTGTTGAGTCCTTTAGGTGTCTTGCTGTCCAGATCTACAATAAGTCTGGACTCGAGCACTCTTAAACGTTTCTCTCTGTCCCCTCCTCGTATATGCCTGGGAACTCTTTCAACCCCAAAGAACCTTAAGCTACTGCTGTCGCCATGATGAACCTCAGAATAATGACGTGCTACCGGATAATTATGGTCGCGGTGAGTTTGTTTATTGAATTATAAACATTATTATGCAATTGACAACGATCAATTCTTATGTACCTTAGAAACCCCTGAAGAAGGGATTCATTCCCGAAATGCATTGGGTGATTTTAATAAAGCGTGACATGTGGAAACAGTCTCTCCTGCGTTTTTTGATCAGCAAGGAAAAGCGAATGGGTATAATGGATTGAAGAAATTGAAAGAGAAAAAAGGATTATTATTATTGGACAAAACAGTGGAAGAAAAATAGAGATGATTATGGATTTAATTCATTGGATTCATTCTAATAGGCTGTGCAGCTTAATTGGGAATCACAAAGAGGTTCCCTCGTGTTCTCAACAATTTGCAGCGCAAGTGGGCAGAGCGCGGAGTGAGCGAGCACGCCGACATAGTCGAAACAGTGGAGTACATTACAACATAATTTAATACTTTAAAGGAACTGAGTAAAACGGTGTGCATCTCATCACCATGTCTGTGTTTTTGAATGAACTTTCTGCCCCAACTGTTGAGATTGCACCCAGGAAGTAACTACGCGTGGAAATAGCATATCAGATTGCGTCTGAGTTGTGTTTCCCTGCCATGCAATACTGTGTTTACAACGAAATTGTTCTGAAAATTGTTTTTTAACACAACCGTGACCACTGAGCAGTGAGCACTTGTGAACGTTATGTAAATGCAAATGTGTAATAGTTCGCAGTAAATTCTGTTTTTATCTTGACATTTTGAGGGCTTGTATATTTTCTTGCTTAGAATACCTACATTAGGAAGTTCCGTAAATGTGGATTACAGATTTCACACAGGGGCATTTTGGGTTAAGTAGTCCATCACGCAAGCAGTATTCGAGTGATTCGTATAGAAATTCTCATAATCCAGTGCGCAGTTTAGATTTTGCTTGAAGACACGTGACATTCCAGCTGATGGCAGTCAGTGTCATTAACGTGAGCGTTATCCATTATGTAGTCAGTTTCAGTCCTTATTATCGAGGGGAAAGGGAACAGCGTGTGGGCGCCTCAGAGAGAGGCTCCGTAACTAAATGAAAAAGGAGATGCAGCCAAGCTCAGTGATTCAAAGTTCTTAATAGCACGTGTCACGGTAAGTGCGCAGCGGAGGATTTCTTGTTTAGTTTATAAATAGGCTTCAAGGAGGCATAGAAAGTGAGAGATCAGTTCAGCAGCATGTGTTACGGTCAGTGCGCGGTGGAGGATTACTATTACTGAGAGTACAATCAGGTTCTAGGGAGTTATAGAAAGCGAGGGAAAAGTTTTTCATTATTGTTAATTTGACATCAGATATGTGAAGTGATTGACTTAGTGTGAACAGTGTCGGAATTAATATACGAGCCACAGAAATAATGATTTGGTAATATTCGTGAAATAAGGTCGCGGTGAGTTTGTTTATTGAATTATAAACATTATTATGCAATTGACAACGATCAATTCTTTTGTACCTTAGAAACCCCTGAAGAAGGGATTCATTCCCGAAATGCATTGGGTGATTTTAATAAAAGCGTGACATGTGGAAACAGTCTCTCCTGCGTTTTTTGATCAGCAAGGAAAAGCGAATGGGTATAATGGATTGAAGAAATTGAAAGAGAAAAAACGATTATTATTATTGGACAAAACAGTGGAAGAAAAATAGAGATGATTATGGATTTAATTCATTAGATTCATTCTAATAGGCTGTGCAGCTTAATTGGGAATCGCAAAGAGAATCCCTCGTGTTCTCAACAATTTGCAGCGCAAGTGGGCAGAGCGCGGAGTGAGTGAGCACGCCGACATAGTCGAAACAGTGGAGTACATTACAACATGATTTAATACTTTAAAGGAACTGAGAACAACGGTGTGCATCTCATCACCATGTCTGTGTTTTCACCTGACATGGTAACCATCATGTCAGTAATGTGGGCCAGCAGCGGCAAACAGGATTGAGGACGAATCCACTTGCAGGGTCCATACAGGACAAGATTTGTGTGCTATCCGGACCATATTTCCCACAATGCACAGTCTCATTCGAGCTTCCCATTGGTGGGAGTGCAATATGAAAATGGCGAAGTAGGTTCAGCGTTTGCACACACCGTCCCCGTTAAAGCCTCTGAAGAGAAGCATATGGAGCTTCGAAACGCGTCAGGCAATTCCACTACGGAGCGGCTTCTACAAGCGGATCCTCGTCCATGCCTATCATAAACAAAGCTGCTGATCGAGTGCTGCTCACCTGGTGGACAACCTTTGGTGCAGAACATAACACGCTGCCGTTCTGCCTCGGAGCTTGCACCACCCCGCAACGTTACGGGGGCCACCTGACATGGTAACCATCATGTCAGTAATGTGGGCCAGCAGTGGCAAACAGGATTGAGGACGAGTCCACTTGCAGGGTCCATACAGGACAAGATTTGTGTGCTATCCGGACCATATTTCCCACAATGCACAGTCTCATTCGAGCTTCCCATTGGTGGGAGTGCAATATGAAAATGGCGAAGTAGGTTCAGCGTTTGCACACACCGTCTCCGTTAAAGCCTCTGAAGAGAAGCATATGGAGCTTCGAAACGCGCCAGGCAATTCCACTACGGAGCGGCTTCTACAAGCGGATCCTCGTCCATGCCTATCATAAACAAAGCTGCTGATCGAGTGCTGCTCACCTGGTGGACAACCTTTGGTGCAGAACATAACACGCTGCTGTTCTGCCTCGGAGCTGGCACTACCCCGCAACGTTACGGGGGCCACCTGACATGGTAACCATCATGTCAGTAATGTGGGCCAGCAGTGGCAAACAGGATTGAGGACGAGTCCACTTGCAGGGTCCATACAGGACAAGATTTGTGTGCTATCCGGACCATATTTCCAACAATGCACAGTCTCATTCGAGCTTCCCATTGGTGGGAGTGCAATATGAATATGGCGAAGTAGGTTCAGCGTTTGCACACACCGTCTCCGTTAAAGCCTCTGAAGAGAAGCATATGGAGCTTTGAAACGCGTCAGGCAATTCTACTACGGAGCGGCTTCTACAAGCGGATCCTCATCCATGCCTATCATAAACAAAGCTGCTGATCGAGATCTGCTCACCTGGTGGACAACCTTTGGAGCAGAATATAACACGCTGCCGTTCTGCCTCGGAGCTTGCACCACCCCGCAACGTTACGGGGGCTACCTGACATGGTAACCATCATGTCAGTAATGTGGGCCAGCAGCGGCAAACAGGATTGAGGACGAGTCCACTTGCAGGGTCCATACAGGACAAGATTTGTGTGCTATCCGGACCATATTTCCCACAATGCACAGTCTCATTCGAGCTTCCCATTGGTGGGAGTGCAATATGAAAATGGCGAAGTAGGTTCAGCGTTTGCACACACCGTCTCCGTTAAAGCCTCTGAAGAGAAGCATATGGAGCTTCGAAACGCGTCAGGCAATTCCACTATGGAGCAGCTTCTACAAGCGGATCCTCGTCCATGCCTATCATAAACAAAGCTGCTGATCGAGTGCTGCTCACCTGGTGGACAACCTTTGGAGCAGAATATATATATATATATATATATATATATATATATATATATATATATATATATATATGTTTACACAAGGGCTCTATTATACCGAGGGCACTGACCCTGCAGGGCGGGCTCAGTGTACAGGAACAGAGAATCCTGCTGATTGCGGGATGCTATGAAGAACAAGTAGAGCCCAACGCCGACTGAAATACAGCTGACTTTATTCGTCAATGCATGGCAGACAGGGAAAACACTGATTCCTCCTTACGCGTTTCGGCATTTTGCCTTGGTCACAGGTGAGTGTCCTTTTATTTCCAAGTGGTCACATGGCCCAAAGTGCTCGACTTCAGGCCCCAGGATGCACTAAAATAAATCTTCCAGCAAGTGGCATGGCGCAATGTTTCATCTTGTTTCAATCGCATAATTCCAAAACAAAATGTCACTGAGAGTAAATGCCATAATTTCAAAGTGCAAACTGTGAAAAAAAAAAAATTGCGAAGTGCATATAGTTCTGTTTACCACGCTCTTGTAATTGCTGGAATGCAGAGTTGCAAGAGAGAGGATTACCTCTCTCATCTCCTTTTCTAACTGACTTTTCTTCCCCCAAATTGCATTGGAAATCCAATGGCTGGTTCGTCAGAAGAGCGGGTCATGCCCCCTTCCATTAAATGTTTACACAAGGGCTAAATTTTACTGAGTGCACTGACCCTGCAGGGTGGGCTCAGTGAACAGGAATGGAGAATCCTGCTGATGTAGGGATGCTACGAAGAACAAGTAGAGCCCATCTCCGACTGAAATACAGCGGACTTTATTCGTCAATGCATGGCAGACAGGGAAAACACTCATCCTCCTTAAGCATTTCAGAATTTTGCCTTGGTCACAGGTGAGTGTCCTTTATATTCCAAGTGGTCACATGGCCTATAGTGCTCGACTACAGGCCCCAGGTTCCACTACAATAAATCTTTCAACAAGTGGCATGGCGCAATGTTTCATCTTGCTTCAATACCGTAATTCAAACACCAAATGTCACTGAGAGTAAATGCCATATTTTCAAAGTGCAAACTGTGAAAAATAAAAATAAAAATTGCGAAGTGCATATAGTTCTGTTTACCATGCTCTTGTAATTGCTGGACTGCAGAGTTGCAAGAGAGAGGATTACCTCTCTCATCTCCTTTTCTAACTGACTTGTTTTCCCCCAAATCGCATTGGAAATCCAGTGGCTGGTTCGTCAGAAGAGCGGGTCATGCCCCCTTCCATTAAATGTTTACACAAGGGCTCCATTTTACCATGGGCCCGACCCTGCAGGGTGGGCTCAGTGAACAGGAATGGAGAATCCTGCTGATGTAGGGATGCTACGAAGAACAAGTAGAGTCCACACCGACTGAAATACAGCTGACTTTATTCTTTAATGCGTGGCAGACAGGGAAAACACTCATTCCTCCTTATGCGTTTCAGCATTTTAACTTGGTCACAGGTGAGTGTCCTTTATTTTCCAATTGGTCACATGGCCCATAGTGCTCGACTACAGGCCCCAGGATGCACTACAATGAATCGTTCAGCAAGTGGCATGGTGCAATATTTCATCTTGCTTCAATACCGTAATTCAAACACCAAAAATCACTGAGAGTAAATGCCATATTTTCAAAGTGCAAACTGTGAAAAATAAAAATAAAAATTGCGAAGTGCATATAGTTCTGTTTACCATGCTCTTGGAATTGCTGGAATGCAGAGTTGCCAGAGAGGGAATTACCTCTCTCATTTCCCTTTCTCATTGACTTTTTTTCCCCAAATCGCCTCGGAAATCATATATATCTATATCACTGAAAAAACCATAGGTTTCAGACAAGTTATAGTTAGAAATTACCATTTAAAAAACCTTTAAAATTCCTTTAAAAAACCATAGGTTTCAGGAACCTTATTGTTAGTTGGACATTTCACTCGTACAAAACCATAGAAATTCCGGCATTATAGTTAGTTCAGCTAAGTATAACTCGTGCCCCTGCAATGCACTGCTGATGACGTTACATATTACATCATTCATGACATGGTCAGTGACATCACTGATGACATCACTGATGACATCTCAAATGACATCACTGATGACACCATCCTTTGACTGTGGGTTTCTGTAAAGTTTAAATATGTTTTATATATATATATATATATTGGCCAAGGTGTATTGAAGAATGAGTTGGTGTATAAGTGTCTGTATGGAGGATTTAGTAGGTGCGTGACTGACTGTATAAGTGAGTGATTAAATGTGTCTTACTGAATGCATGGGTTAGTGACTAAACTTTGTGAATGTCTGTATCAGTCTGTCTATTGCTGTGTAAGCTGCTGCATTGGTTGGTGAGTAGCTACATGAGTGTCTATATGGGTTATTGATTGGTTGCCTGAGTATTTGTATGGGTGCTCTTTGTGTGTGTGGGTGGGTGGGAGGCGTGTGACTCTGTGCATAGAGTTTTGAGTGCTTCATTCACTGGGTGTATGGGTTCAAGAGTGTATGTGGAAACAGCTGTATGGGTGGGTGAGTGTGTGTATGGGTGTGTTGGTAAGTGAATCGATATCTCAGTGCTACATGTCCAAGTAACTACATATGTAAAACGCAGTGCATGTGAGAGTTGGAGTATCTAAATGACTATGCATGAGAGTCAATGATTGTGAGAGTGGCTGTATGGATGAGTGTGTACTTGTATCAGTGATTGCATAAGAGAGTAAGTATATGTTAGTATTTGTATAAATAAGTGAGGCTGTGTTTATATAACATTATAGGTGAGTAAACAGAAGTGTGATTGATTCTTTGCATGACTGACTAAATGTGTGAGTAACTCTGGATGAGTGGCAGTGTGTGAGTGTTTGTATAGGTGTGTGAGTACCTATAATAGTGTTGTATAGATGAGTCACTGCATGTATGTGTGACTGTATGGGTGAATGAGTGGATGTGTGTGTAGATCTAGGAATCAGTGAGTGTGTACGTAGTAACTGGTATTGGTATCTCTATTGTTTCGAAAATGGTAGTTTGTATTTTAGAGCAGGTGTATCAAAGGTTTTATTAAGGTGTGAGGAAGTGCATCAGATTTTCACGTGGATGATGTCATCAGTGATGTCATTTGAGATGTCATTAGTGATGTCATCAGTGATGTCACTGACCATGTCATGAATGATGTAATATGTGACGTCATCAGCAGTGCATTACGGGGGCGAGTTATAGTTAGCTCAACTAACTATAACAATGGAATTTCGATGGTTTTGTACAAGTGAAATGTCCAACTGACTATAACGTCCCTGAAACCTATGTTTTTTTTCAGTGAATTTCAAAGGTTTTTTAAATGCTAATTTGTAACTATAACGTCCCTGAAACCTATGGTTTTTTCAGTGAATTTCAAAGGATTTTTAAATGCTAATTTCTTATTATAATGTTCATTAAACCTATGGTTTTTTCAGTGATTTGAAATTATCATTCCATTCTCAACGTAGTGAAAACAGCCAATATCCACAGTTTTCCAGCAATAGCTTACGCAACACAAATTGCCACAAATGAGAGCAACAACTAACAGTAATAATATGCAGAGTAGGCGTTACAATGCAAAAATAACACAAAAACTCCACTTCCCAATATTTTCAACAAGCAGCCAAATCTGGGGTGCGATCCAAAAACAGGCAATAAGCCGCGTTAGCAGTAGGAATCTAACATTTGCCTTTTACTGGTGTAAACCAGCATGACAACCTACTGTGTGAAAGGGAGCCCAGCCCAGAATCACATCTGAAGACCAACAAACGTCATAAAGTTACTGATCATGCAGCTCCGACACCCACGAAATCCACAACACCCACTGCCATCAGCCTCAGGATGTCCCCACCGGACCACCCCCCTCCCTACTACCAAAGAGGCAGTGCAGAACAGGACAGTGGACCTTCCAAAAATGACATGGTCCCTCAGCCACACAAAACTTGAATGTTGGCAGATTTGGCAACCAAGTATGTGTGAAGGACACAAGTCACCCATCAATAATAATGCACACAATCCAGTGTAGCGGTGATCTGCTGGACAGACCTCACTATGCAGAGCACAAACCTCTCCATGTGTACATATACTGCTGATGCTTGTAGTGTTCTGGAAAATAGATGCAACCATGTTATCTAAGGCAGTGGGGAAGATCTCGGTCATGTAGCTGTGTTGTCCCCCCCTGGAAGTGGAAGCGGAGTGGGCTGGTCCAACGTACGCCACTCCAGCATAGAAGTATGAATAAATAGGCTGGGGCTCTAGGTGTGGTTCACTTATAGGAAGGCCAAAGTGTCTGCCAGAGCGGCAACCCTCATCCTGCCACGTGGCTGCTGCCATGACAGTGGGCCTCCTCGACAAAGACCCCCTGCGAACCCAGCGGCACAGCACCGCAGAGTTATGTCTGTCCAGACTACTGCCTTCGATCTACACTGTGGACAGCAGGGCAAACAATTCAGATGGAGTGGCGATTGCAGAAGATGCGATCCAGTAGGCAAGAGACACTGCTCTCAGTGCGGCCCCCCCGGACCATGCATCATCGCAGACTGTGCACACGCTGAGCGCCAAAGGTACCACTAACTCAGTGCACCAGAAGTCAATGCCACGTGGCCTTATTAAGGCAGAATTCATTAGACAAAAAACAGTGCTCCCAGTGCGGCCCGCCTGGACCACGCATCATCGCAGGGTGTGTACACGCTGAGTGCTTCAGGTGCCACTAACTCACTGCACCATAAGTCATCACCACGTGGACTTAATAAGGCAGAATTCAGTATGCAAAAAACATTGCTCCCAGTGTGGCCTGCCTGGACCACGCATAATCGCAGGGTGCGCACTCCCTTAGTGCTTCAGGTGCCACTAACTCACCTGACCATAAGTCATCACCACGTGTCCTTATTTAGGCAGAATTTATTAGACAAAAGACATTGCTCCCAGTTCTGCCCGCCCAGACCACACATCATTCCAGGGTGCGCACACGCTGAGTGCTTCAGGTGCCACTAACTCACTGCACCATAAGTCATCGCCACATAAACTTATTAAGACATAATTCAGTAGGCAAAAGAAATTGCTCTAAGTACAGCCCACCCGGACCACGCATCATCGCAGGGTGCGCACACGCTGGTTGCTTCAGGTGCCACTAACTCAGCACACCACTTATCATTGTTGGCTGCACACACGCTGAATTGCCAATAGCTATGCAGCTCACCCAACGCCACTTGGCTGTGGGCCCTGGCTGACTGCAGCCTTCTTCCTACACTGCGGTCATCAGGGCTCACAATTAAAATTGAGTGTTCATTCATTAATTACAGAGTGCAGTAGGCAACTAAGTATCACGTTCCTCAAATCTAAACAATGTCCTTTTAGTATCCTTGCTTCAAGAACTTGTTTTATATCAGTTATAGCTTTACTACAATGGCCAAATTCATCTTGCAAGTCCAAACGAACAATGAATGGACAGCAGGGCTCACAATTCAGATCGAGTCGCTATTGCAGATGACGCAGTCTAGTAGGCAAGAGACATTGCATCATCGCTGGCTGTGCACAAGCTGAGCGCCACACCTACCACTAAGTCTATACAGCTCAACTCAATGCCACATGGCTGTGGGCCCTTCCTGACCACTGCCTTTGGCCTACACCGCAGTCAGCAGGGATCACAATTCAGATTGAGTGGCGATTACAGATGACGCAGTCCAGTAGGCAAGAGACATTGCATCATTGCTGGCTGTGCATTCGCTGAGCGCCACACCTACCACTAACTCTATGCAGCTCAAGTCAACGCCACGTGGCTGTGGGCCCTTCCTGACCACTGACTCCAGCCTACACTTTGCTCAGCAGGGCTCACAATTCAAATTCAGTATTCAGTCTTCATTCATTAATTTCAGAGTCCCGTATGCAACTAACTATAATGTCCCTGAAACCTACATATTTCGACAGTGTATTCCATAATTGTTTCATCTTTTGTTCCATACATCTACACTGCGGACAGCAGAGCTCACAATTAGAATTCAGTTTTAATTTATTTATTGCAGAGAGAATTGTACTCTATGTCCTCAAATGTTGTCAATAGGAAGTGACTAAAAGCATTTCACGATGTCTGTGCTGACTACTGCCTTGGATCTACACTGTGGATAGCAGGGTTCACAATTCACATCAAGTCGCAATTGCAGATGAGAGGCACAAGATGGCTGCTAACACTTCCTGGTTTTAAGCAGTCAATCAGAGGACACTTCGTGTTTTGAAGTGTTTTGAAGTGTTAGCAGCCAATCAGAGGCAAGCTAGTCCTCGGGAGTTAGGCACCGTCCAGATATATATATATATTTTTTTCCTTTAATATCTCAAAAACTACTGAACGGATTTACACCATTTCAACAAAAGCGCGCTTTATGGACCAATACCTTTTTGCCTGCCAAATTTGGTGTAATTCCGTTCAGCAGTTTGACCTGTAGCCTTGTCTAAAGTTTCCTATGGAAAATGCATTGATAAAACATGTTTTGAGATTCCCCTTTTTTCTCAGCCCCCCCATGATCAATCACCGCAAAACTTTCAAGATAGGAGCTGACCATAAATGAGAAACTTTTTGGAAAATTTCGTAAAGATTCGTCAAACGACCCCAAAGTTATAAGCACATGGAGGGATTTACACCATTTAAAAAAAAGGTCGCTTTCTGATCCAAGCACTACCTTTTTTCCAAATTTGGGGTAATTCTGTTCAGTAGTTTCGGCTGTAGCCTTGCACAAAGTTTCCTAAGGGAAATTGATTTTTTGACTATTATTTTTTGAATTTCTCAAAAACAACTGAACGGATTTACACCATTTAAAAAAAGATCGCTTTCTGAACCAAGCTCTAACGTTTTGCCAAATTTGGGGTAATTCCGTTCAGCAGTTCGACTGTAGCAAAATTTCCCATGGAAATAACATGGGGAAAACGCGTTTTGGGACCCCCCATTTTTCTCAGCCCCTGCTTGGTGAATCACCCACAAACTTTCAGGAAAGCAGCTGAATTTGAATTGGATAGACTTTTATTTTTTTTAGAATTTCGCAAAGATTCGTCAAACTACGCCAAAGTAATTAGCAAATCAAAAGATGCTTTTTCTATGGAAACAAGGTTGTAACTATAACCACCTACTGGCGACTGCCAGCAAGTTTATATATATATATATATATATATATATATATATATATATATATATATATATATATATGTATATTATCTACTGGCGGTCGCCAGTAGATAGTTATAGTTAGGACCGTGTTTCCATAGGAAATTCGCAACATTCTATTTTGAATAACTTTGGCGCTCGGTTGACGAATCCTCGCAAAAGTTTCAAAATAGGTGGGGCGCTCCGCTCCGCTCCTTCCCTGAAAGACTCGGGGGGATTTGTCAAGAAGGGGCTGAGAAAAAGGGGGGTCCCAAAACGCGTTTTCCCCATGCATTTTTCCATAGGACCTTTAGTCCAAGCTACAGCCCGAACGGCTGAACAGAATTAATTGAAATTTGGCAGAGAGGTAGTCCTCAGGTCAGGGATGTGCCTTTTGCAGGTTTGGTGTAAATCTGTTAAGTATTTCCTGAGAAAATAGCATTTAAAAGCAAATATATATATATAGGCGCACACCGTGCGTGCGCGGTGCGAGCACCCTGCCGTGCGCGAGCGCGCTTCTGATTGGTTGTTAGATCTTAGTAAACATTCGAATCAGTCGAAACCAGGAAGTGTTGGCCGCCATTTTGTCTCTCGCAGTCTGAGGGGGAGTAAAACAAAGGTGGAGAACGTGAAAAGGGGGCAGGGTGGACAGTTCCTGACCCCCTAGCCTTTGTCAGGGGGTCCCAGAAGGACCCCCAAGGGCCAAAATTTGTTTTATTTTTTTGACGAAAAATCGCGGAGTGCGCGCAGCGTGCACGCACGCTAGAAACGGAAAAATTCTGCGAACTGCGTAACGTGGGCGCGCGCACGGTGCACAAAGCGCACTGTGCGCGCACGGTCAAAAACCTGAAAAATAAATAAATACATAACTTAGCATTTAAAAAAACGTACAAATTCACTGAAAAAACCATAGGTTTCACACACGTTATAGTTAGGAATTAGCATTTAAAAAACCTTGCAAATTCACTTAAAAAAACCATAGGTTTCACACATGTTATAGTTAGCTGGACCTTTCACTTGTGAAAAACCATTGAAATTCCCCCGTTATAGCTAGTGCAGGCAACTATAACTCACGCGACCACGAATCCTCTGCTGATGACGTCAGATATTACATCACTGATGACATATGTGTCTTTCTGAAAAAAAAATATTTGTAATATATGTATAGCTAAAAATTAATGGAAGAAGACATGGGTAAATAAGTGTCTAAATACAGTGATGTAATATCTGACATCACTGACAAAGGCTGCAAAGCCGAAATGCGTCGGTTGACAGACTGGCTCTGCTCTTGTAATAAAAGCAAAAGAAACTAAGGATTGATGTGGGCGACTAAACTTTGTGGTAAAAAAAATAAAAAATACAAAAAAAAATATATATATATATATATTACCTACTGGCGGTCGCCAGTAGGTAGATATAGTTAGGACCCTGTTTCCATAGGAAATCCGCAACATTCTATTTGGAATAACTTTGGCGCCGGTCGCCGAATCCTCGCGAAATTTTCAAAATAGGTGGGGCGCTACGCTCCGCTCCTACCCTGAAAGTCTCGGGGGGATTCGTCAAGCAGGGGCCGAGAAAAAAGGGGGGTCCCAAAACGCGTTTTCCCCATGCATTTTTCCATAGGACCTTTAGACACAGCTACAGCCCGAACGGCTGAACAGAATTACTTGAAATTTGGCAGAGAGGTAGCCATAAGGTCAAGGAAGTGCCTTTTGCAGGTCTGGTGTAAATCTGTTCAGTATTTCCTGAGAAAATAGCATTTAAAAGCATATATATATGTGGGCGGAGCCTAACCACACATCTCATCCTGAGATCTGATTGGCTGTCAGCACTTCATCCAAGAAGTGTTGGCAGCCATCTTGGGACCAATATACATGATAGCACCTCATTAAAAAGCATTGCAGTTAATAGAAGGTTTTAAGACTTTAGTTACATTATAAATCATTTGTTGATGGTACCATACTCATTTTAGGAATTGTGGTATGTTCTAAGGTGATTTCACCATGTGAAAAAGCCTTCTGCTGGGATATCATGATTGAGAGAAAAATATTTTCTCATGCTTTTACCACAGAGGTTTGGAAGGTGATCTATAGGCTAAACTGAGAGCTTATTTTCTGTAAATTCACATTATCTTTCTCAGTCATGTGAGAATGAAGTCTGACATTCTCAGTAAAACATGTACATCCAACAAGGGCAGAGACTGTCAGTTGATTCCTTTGTGTTCTACTGCAGCTTCCCAGAGTGTTCCAAAGAACTACTAGAGCGCTAACAGTCCTACTTATGATAAACGTATGGCACACCTTAAGCCATCTTGCTTGGATTAAAGTGGTAACTCTTAAAACATTTAATTTAAAAAGGAACAAAATGAGGGGGTTCATTTTTCCATAAAAAGTATGATTAGTGCTGCAGAAAGAAAAATTAGGGCACATTTTGAGTGACTTCTCAAATCCTCTTCTATTTCATTAAAAAATTCTGACATGCAGACTGAAACATGCACTTTCAATACCAGCAGCAGTTTTCCCTGGTGAGCAGTAGCTTTACTACAGTGATCTAATGAGCAAAAAGAGTGCTAACATTCTGAATTTATGGCAAATGTGTGACACATCTGAATGCCTTCTTGATGGAATCAAAGTAAAAAACTGAAAGTATTTCCTACTGAGGAGACTGCAGTAAATGAGGAAATTAGGAAACTTCATAACAAATAAGTCTCCCAAGATGGCCACCAGAGACAAAAGAGCCCAAATGTAGCCCAAATATCACCCAGATGTAGCCCAAGTATAGCCCAATGACAGAATGTCCCAGAATGTTCTTAAAAACAACTAGAGCGCTTACTGTCTTCATTATGACAAAAGTAAGGCACACCTGAAGCCATCTTGATTGGAATAAACTGGTAACACTTAAAACATTTAATTTAAAAAGGAACACAATGAGGAGGTTCATTTTGCCATAGAAATTATGATTAATGCTGAAGAAAGAAAATGAGGGCACATTTTGAGTGACTTCTCAAATCCTCTTCTATTTCATTAAAAAATTCTGACATGCAGACTGAAACATGCACTTTTAATACCAGGAGCAGACTTCCATGGTGCAGTAGTTTTACTACAGTGATCTAATGAGCAACTAGAGTGCTAACATTCAGAATTTATGGCAAATGTGTGACATATCTGAATACCTTCATGATGGAATCAAAGTAAAAAACTGAAAGCATTTCCTACTGAGGAGACTGCAGTACATGAGGAAATTAGGAAACTTCATAACAAATAAATCTCCCAAGATGGCCACCGGAGACAAAAGAGCCCAAATGTAGCCCAAAATCACCCAGATGTAGCCCAAATATAGCCCAATGACAGAAGTGTGCAAAACACTTATTATTTTGTGTTTTTGCAGTGTTATATAGTGCAGACTTGTCAGGTATTGGAGTGCTTTACATGAGCATTGGTTACATCACACAAGAACAAATTCATTTTGGTTGTAGACATGGGGAGACTAAGTGATTTGACCAGAATCACAGAATGTCGAGCTGAAGCAGAAACTTCAACCTGGTTCCCCAGTTGCAAAGTCTGCAGTTCTGGAAGTAACACTACATCCTCTCCCCTAAGTGCAACATTTAATCAAGTGGTCAACTGGATAAAAAAACATAAAGATAACAAATAATTTAAAAGTGCTTTGTCGCTATTTGAAAACTCAGAAAATATGTCCTTATTTTAGTCTTTTAGAGCACTAACCATAATTTTGATGCCAATAAGACCCTCTCATATATGTAATTTCTAAAGGAAATGCTCTAGGTATTACAGTTTTGATTACATCAAGATGATGTCAGGCGTTCCACACTTTTGTAATAAATATAGAATGTTAGCAATCTAGTTGTTCATTAGGATACTGTTGAGAGGCAGAGGCCAGGGGCACGGACTCTGAAAATTGAAGGCAGGTAGGAGGGTGCAAAGGCAACAATTTAACCACACTGAGCAGGCAGGAAGGGCCGTGGAAGCACAACAGACTATGGAGGGCAGTGGAAAGGGGGGCAGGGGCAACAAACCAACAATACAGGACTTGCAAGAGAGGCTGTTGGAGGGAAGATCTATTACGGGTCAAGGAAGCTAGGGGCGGTCCCCAGATCCCCGGGAGCCACCACAGAACTGAGCAGGAGAGTGAGTCAGGGACAAAAGGGGCACCTTAATTTGAGCCGGGGTGCCTAGGAACGCTTGCTCCAAAAATGAAGAAAACAGACATATGAGACATGGAATTGGAGGCAGAATACAATGGCAGTTTAATGAGAAGATACAACTTCAAAGAAACCGCAGAATAGAGACATAAAGTACAAAATACAGAATCCAGATAATCATACAGCTGTCATAATATTCTCTGTATCTCAATTAATGTACTGACAGAGAGAGAGAGAAAACACATCTATAAATGCATCATGAGAAACAAGTTACACCAAGGAAAATGTTACCTAGGAACACTCACGTTTACTCTTAGAGCAAGCATTCCTGCAATTACAATACAAAATCTTTTAAATGCAAAAGTAAAGAGAACAATGGTTAAACATAACATGACATTTCATATAGGTAAAATAGAATAAGATACTTCAAGCAAAGCAGAGCAAGACATTTTAAGCAAAGGAAGACAAGAGCTCCCAGCTCTTGGGGAAAACCTGCACTGCCTGTTAACCTACATACAGACGGCGAGGTAGTCCGTCGATATCTGTGGGTGCTCCCTTTTTATATCATTTTGTGGGCTCCTTTGCACGCTACATCTACCTACGTATGCTACCCAAAAGCTTCGTCTGCAGATTTTACCAGACATTTCGTCATTTACCCACTTAATGCTGACAATGGACTGGGTGAAAAGGTCAGTCTCTCAGGCCAATCGCTTATCGTAAGTTCCATAGAGCAAGCAGAAAATAATGGGTATTGTACGGGAATTCAATATATTCATGTATAAAATCTCCTCAGTTCTCCTAACCTGACGCTCTGCGGTTGCCACTTCCTTAAAAGCGGGAAACCTGCCCAGGAAGCAAGTACCAGTCCAGGATGCAGCCTACTGTATGTCGACAGCTTCAGGGGGATGTTGAACTTTGATACCGAGCACGGAGCACTCGGGTAGGGTGGGGGCTACTAGTTTGGATCAGAAGGCCTCGCAGACCTGCCTTCAGACTGCTATACACTAAAATTGCAGAGCTATGGTCAATTTAACAAAGAGGCCTACATATTGAACAGAAGGGCCTACACAGGGGTTTTATGCTGGCTGAGTGGTAAGGATGTCTCAGGATAATTATATAGCAACACAGGACCCGCTGGTCAATTTAATACGGCCTACAAATGCAGCTGGCAGGGCAAGGACAAGGGTCTCATACTTCAGGTGTGGACAGAACGGGCCAGGGGCCCCCTGTGATACAAAATCTACCCTCCTTCAAGGCTGTGGCAATGTAATAGACCATTGTGGGCAGAAGGAAGAGGCAATGGTAGTACAACCATACATGCCAACAGACCCGATTCAGCCAGGAAACGTCCAATGTTTTTAAGCTCAAATGGGCTTTATTTGATCTGTCTCCTGTCTACAATATCCTCTTTTTCAATGTAACTCAAAGGGGAAAATCAATACCCCAGTTTTTTTTCAAAATCTCCCTCTTACCAAGTTCAAAATGTTCGCAAGTATGGTACATTGGATCATGGAAGGAAATGGGATAGGGACATGGACTTGGATAACAGAGGACAGGAGGGACATGGAGAGGTGCACCAAACTGACCCTGCAGGGCAGGCATCAGGGTTTGCAGCAGCACAATACACCACACAGGGCATGCAGGACGGGAGTGCAGCACAACAATCCATAGAAAGCAAGAGGGAGGGGACAGGACCATGCACATGGACAACAGAGAACAGAGGGGCAAGAGGCAATGGTAGCTAGCTGACCATAATGGACAGACAGGAGAGAAAGCTGCAGTATAACAGACCATAAAGGGCAGGAGGGACGGATCAGGGGCATTACAATGGAACAGACAAGCCAGGAGGGAGGGAGTAGGGCTGGGGGCAAGGGGGCAGGGCAGGAGCAGCAAGATAGCCATGGAGGTCAGGCAGGATGGGCACTAGAAGCAAGACACACCATGAAGAGCAACAGTGAGACTGTGATGGCATACACACAGACCATGGAGGGAAGGTGGGAGGGGGTCAGGGGCAGCTAACTGACCACACAGGGAAGGTGGGAGGGGCCATGGCAGCACAGAAGACCATGCATGGCAAGTGGGAGGGTTAGTGGCAGCACAATGGCTATGATGGGCAAGAAGGAGGGTGGAGGGGCATGCACAAAGGACGATGGAGGATAGAAGGAAGGGTCAGGACCTGTGCACAGACAAGAAAGTTCAGGGGAAGGGACCTCACAACAGACCACACGGGGCAGGCAGGAGGAGCAGTTGCAGCACAACAGACCAGGGAGGGCAGAAGGGTGTGGCAGTACAATGGACCATGTAGGACAGGAGGAAGAGGATAGGGGCATGGCATGTGGACAGGCAGGGTGGAGGTGGCAGGGACAGGTTACAGTCATCTGACAATGCTAGGCAGGTGGGAGGGGAGTGGCAGCTCAACAGAACACTCAGAGTAGATAGGAGTGGCAGGTCCATGGGACATGGTGGGCAAAAAGGATGGAGCAGGGGCATGCACAAAGACATCGGAGGGCAGGGGGAAGGAGAATAGGGGCAGCAAGCTAAGCACAGAGTTTAAGCAGGAGGTCAATGATGGGGCATAGAATTGGGCAATGGAGGGCAGGAGGAGTGGACTGGTACATCATACTAAATTGAGGGCAGTGGCAGCACATCAGACCATGCATGGCAGGAGGGAGGAGGCTAGTCCATGGATTCACACAACAGAGGATAGGGAGGAAGGGGATGGGGCAGCAAGCTAACTGTTCAGAGAAGGCGGGTATTAGGAACTTTATTGTTTTTAAAACATTGTGTCTGTGCGAACTACTTAAAATATGAACAAGTATGCAGCATAATCTCACTTTTATTCAGGAAGAAGAGGACGTTTGTGACTGTGACTCCGGGCTCACTTGGCAGAAACACCCCCTGACCCTCCACCCCCTATCGCAAAATGTAATGCCCGTGAAAAGGGTAGGTGAACACAGTGTTATATAGAACATAGTCCTGAGAGCACGATTGAAAATGAAAACTAGATATAGTGTATGGTATAAACTATGCACCAAAAAGTGTGATATAAGATGAACCGGGCGTGAAATATAATATGCAATACATTGTGCGCAATGACAGATTCATGGGAGAGCGCGAGATAGCACAGGCACTAGCGCGTGCTATGCGATATGCGCCTTGGAGTGTAATATGCACAGGGCAGTGTTGTGTAACCTAACTAGTCTCTAAAGTTGTAATATAAAATATGTGCTGGGGAGTGTAACGTTGCATATGCACTGTGACAAAGATATGGATCCCAGATTGTAATATGTATGGCATAGCACTGTGCGTTATAACATAGGCATCGAGAAAGGCACGTTAGATGGGGCAATATAACCCGTGCGAAGACAAGTGTGGCATGACATATTCACGGGGTGGTGTTACAGTGCAAATGGGCTAGAGAGTGTCATAGCATATGCACTAGCTAGTGGAATACAACACAGAGGTGTGTTGCACTCGGCAGGCAATGGTGGGTGTAACACAGCATTGGGCTCTGCCAGGAGCACGCTGTGACTCTCAAGTGATGTTCGTCCCCTTTCCAGAGAGTAAAATAAAAAGTATTACACATCCGGCAGTGGATGTGTGTTTTATTAACCGTGAGGGGGGTTTCTTGCATAGTTTTGGTCGAATTTTTGTCGAATCCCCTTTGAATGGCTTGGTGTGCATGTGTATTAAATGTGCCCGTCAATAGCTACCCATGTTTGTATAAATAAACGACAAGGGTGTCTACCAGGATTAGGCACGGTAGGGCATCAGACATGTCAGAGCTTCACTAGTGGTGTAAATACATTCCACGTGGATTCATTGCATGCATAGTCGCCTTTTAATGAATATCACGCAAATCATCATGGTGATAGGTACGTACGGTTTGTCCAGCATGTCCTAGGTGTGTCTATAAATATATATTTTTTTAAAATAATAAAAAACAGTGGCCGGCCCTGGGGATTGGGGTCAAAAAAATATAATTAGGAGACTGGCCCTGGGGGATGGGGTCATCAGGGCCAATAAATTAGAATAAGAAGGGGAACCAAACAGCCCCCCTTCTTAAAAAACTAAAATAAATAAAAGACTGGCATCGTGCCGGAGGCCATGCCCCCTCCGTGCAGCACTCTGCAAACGCGCCCCCAACAGGCATCTCCAGTATGCGCCAGGGAGCTGCGCTGCAGCCAGGTGTTCTGAGGCCAAGCCCCTTTTTACACCTCTCTGCAACGCAGCTCTGTGGCGCTTACTGGAGGTACCTAGTGGTCTAGTTTGACCCTAGGGACCCTTAGGATTCAGGGGGACTTAATCTCTCAACTTAGAACAGCCACAGGGCGCGTTTACACAGTGGTGAAGGGAGGGGACGGGGCCTGAGGTGACGTGTGCAAACACGCACTATGGCACGTTTTAAATTGGGGATATAATTTCCCTTCAATACTGAGGGCCCCTGGGGGCTAACTAGCCCACCAAGTGCTTCCAGTAAGCGCCACTGAGCTGCATTGCAGAGAGGTGGTCCAGGCCGTGCCACTTTTTACACCTCTCTGCAACGCAGCTCTGTGGCACTTACTGGAGGTACCTAGTGGGCTAGTTGGACCCTAGGGACCCTCAGGATTCAAATGAACTTAATCTCCCAACTAAAAATGGACACAGGGCGTGTTTACACAGTGGTGAAGGGAGGGGACGAGGCCTGAGTTAACGTGTGCAAAAACGCCCTGTGGCCTGTTTTAAGAGGTAGTTTTAATCCCCATGCCCTATTATACACTAGGGGCTTACAGAGGAGGTCATGCTAATCACAGGGGGACCCCAACGCATAATGTTCCCTAGTGTATGTAGGTGTTTTCACTGTATTCTAAGTGTCTTTTAACATAGCACTGGCTCTAGGACTGGTTAGTCAGACTCAGTTACCACCAGTATCCGTCTGAAAAAGTTGAGGGTACAGGATGATTTTGCAACAAGGCTTCTTTCTGCTCTTCTTTTTGTTCTTTCTGCACGTTATCCTTCTTCCTGCACTTATCTTCGTATTTGAGGACTTCTGTTGCTTCTTTCTGCACTTCTTTTGTTTCTTTCTGTGCATTTTTTCTTCTTTCTTCACATGTCCTATCTCTGTAGGCATAGTTAGAAATTAGCATTTAAAAAACCTTTGAAATTCACAGAAAAAACCATAGGTTTCAGGCACGTTATAGTTAGGAATTAGCATTTAAAAAACCTCAGAAATTCACTGAAAAAACCATAGGTTTCAGGGGTGTTATAGTTAGCTGGACTTTTCACTTGTACAAAACCATTGAAATTCCCCCGTTATAGTTAGTTCAGCTAACTATAACTCGCGCGCCCGCAATGCACTGCTGATGACGTCACATATTACATCACTCATGACATGGTCAGTGACATCACTCATGACATCACTGATGACATCTCAAATGACATCACTGATGACATCACTGATGACATCATCCTTGTGATAGAGTGGCAGACCTCCTCTTCCCCTAATATAACCTTTGATACACACATTCAAAAATAGAAATTAAAATTTTAAAAACAATGGACATACCAATACCAGTTACAACAACCTATACAGTAATTCTAAGATCCACATACACATCCACTCATTCACCAACAGTCCTATACAGTCACTCATACATGTACTCACTCATCATATGTACTCATACACCTATACATCCTGTTACACAATGCCACTCATCCATAGAGGTACTCACACACATAGTCACTCATGCTAATAAAGAATCAAACATACATTTACTTGCATATACAGTTATACACACACCACCACACTTACTTCTACGGAAACTTACACATACTTAGTCTTTTAAACAATCACTTATAGAAACACATACTTATTCATATAGGAACTCTTTCAATCTCTCACTGTCACATATACTCGCTTATATACACCAATAGTCACATATACTAGTTTAAAACATATGTAGTTACTCATAAAGACACTATTGAGACAGTCATTCACTCACTAACACACCCATACACTCACTCATCCACCCATAGAGTCCTGCACACATGCTGTCTTCAACACATACAAAGAGTGAGTCATTCATTCATGCACCTATGCACTACGTAATACCCCCACCGAACCATGCAGACACTCAGACTGATACTCATAAAACCAACTAATAACCTATATAAACACCCATGTAGCTACTCACCAATCCATGCAGCCACTTATACACAAAGTGAGAGACTGATACAGATATTTACATATTTAAACATTACTCACTAAGCCATGTATTCACTATGAAACACTTAATCAGTCAGTTACACAATCAATTTTTCAAAAACAAATCATCCATTTAGACACTTATATACCCATTTATTCTTCCATCGACCTTGAGATATACATATATAAAACATATTTAATTTTCAGAAACACACACATTCACTGGATGATGTCATCAGTGATGTCATCAGTGATGTCATTTGAGATGTCATCAGTGATGTCATGAGTGATGTCACTGACCATGTCATGAGTGATGTAATATGTGACATCATCAGCAGTGCATTGCGGGCGCGCGAGTTATAGTTAGCTGAACTAACTATAACGGGGTAATTTCAATGGTTTTGTACAAGTGAAAAGTCCAGCTAACTATAACACCCCTGAAACCTATGGTTTTTTCAGTGAATATATATATATATATATATATATATATATATATTCACTGAAAAAACCATAGGTTTCACACATGTTATAGTTAGGAATTAGCATTTAAAAAACCTTGCAAATTCAGTGAAAAAACCATAGGTTTCACACACGTTATAGTTAGCTGGACATTTCACTCGTAAAAAACCAATGAAATTTCCCCGTTATAGTTAGTTAAGCTAACTATAACTCGCGCGCCCGCAATGCACTGATGATGACGTCACATATTACATCACTCATGACATGGTCAGTGACATCACTCATGACATCACTGATGACATCTCAAATGACATCACTCATGACATCACTGCTGACATCATCCAGTGAATGTGTGTTTTTCTGAAAATTACATATGTTTTATATATGTATATCTCAAGGTCGATGGAAGAATAAATGAGTATATAAGTGTCTAAATGGATGATTTGTTTTTGAAAAATTGAATGTATTACTGACTGATTTAGTGTATCTTATTGAATACATGGCTAAGTGAGTCATGTTTAAATGTGTAAATACCTGTATCAGTCTCTCACTTTGTGTATAAGTGGCTGCATTGGTTGGTGACTAGCTACATGAGTGTCTATATAGGTTATTAGTTGGTTTTTTGAGTATCAGTGTCTATATGGTTCGGTGGGGGGTATTACGTAGTGCATAGGTGCATGAATGAGTGACTCACAGTTTGTATGTGTTGAAGACAGCATATGTGCAGGACTGTATGGGTGGAAGAGTGTGTGTATGGGTGTGTTAGTGAGTGAATGGCTGTCTCAATAGTGTCTTTATGAGTAACTACATATGTTTTAAACTAGTATATGTGACTATTGGTGTATATAAGTGAGTATATGTGAGAGTGAGAGATTGAAAGAGTTCCTGTATGAATAAGTATGTGTTTCTATAAGTGATTGTTTAAAAGACTAAGTATGTGTAAGTTTCTGTAGAAGTAAGTGTGGTGGTGTGTGTATAACTGTATATGCAAGTAAATGTATGTTTCTTTCTTTCTTTTCATGAGTGACTATGTGTGTCAGTAACTCTGTGGATGAGTGGCATTGTGTAACAGGATGTATTGGTGTATGAGTACATATGATGTGTGAGTACACGAATGAGTGACTGTACAGGACTGTTGGTAAATGAGTGGATGTTTATGTGGTTCTTAGAATTATTGAAGAGGTTGTTGTAATTGGTATTGGTATGTCCATTTTTTTGAAAATTTCAGTCTCTATTTTTGAATGTGTGTATCAAAGGTTATATTAGGGTGAGAGGAGATCTGCCACTCCATCACATGGATGATGTCATCAGTGATGTCATCAGTGATGTCATTTGAGATGTCATCAGTGATGTCATGAGTGATGTCACTGACCATGTCATGAGTGATGTAATATGTGACGTCATCAGCAGTGCATTGCGGGCGCGCGAGTTATAGTTAGCTTAACTAACTATAACGGGGAAATTTCATTGTTTTTTTACGAGTGAAATGTCCAGCTAACTATAACGTGTGTGAAACCTATGGTTTTTTCACTGAATATATATATATATATATATATATATATATATATATATTCACTGAAAAAACCATAGGTTTAACACACGTTATAGTTAGGAATTAGCATTT
Organism: Triturus cristatus; assembly: GCF_964204655.1. Lineage (NCBI taxonomy): Eukaryota > Metazoa > Chordata > Amphibia > Caudata > Salamandridae > Triturus > Triturus cristatus. The sequence continues at coordinate 34,548,641 of NC_140593.1, read as the reverse complement.
AAAAAACCTTGCAAATTCACTTAAAAAACCATAGGTTTCACACATGTTATAGTTAGCTGGGCATTTCACTCGTGAAAAACCATTGAAATTCCCCCGGTATCGTTAGTGCAGGCAACTATAACTCACGCGACCGCAATCCTCTGCTGATGCTAATACTGTATTTAGACACTTATTTACCCATGTCTTCTTCCATTAATTTTTAGCTATACATATATTACAAATACTTTTTTTTTCATAAAGACACATATGTCATCAGTGATGTAATATCTGACATAATCAGCAGACAATGACTGCACTGTTTTTCCACTACTGTTGATCACTAGACTTCATGACCTGGTGCACCCCTGTTTCAGTGACTACAATCTTGGATCTGAAGCACAGAGGTGTCAAGCAACGGCTCGGGTTGGGTTGGTTGTGCAGGAATACTAAGAATTGGTATGAGTGGGTGGTGCGGATACAGGGGCCCTACATTGCTTTTGTAGACATGCATCCAACACATGTGAGGTAGTTTAATAGGGCTGGCTGTGAGGCTTCTCCGACTCTCGCAGTTGTTAGTTGGAAGGTACCAGAGACCAACAGGTGCAGCACAGCCAGAAGCTTTGTCTGTGTAAGGATGCTGATTGTCTGCTGTGTTGGTACCATCAGCCTGCGGGCAATGTGGCAGTGTGCACCAACTTGAGAATGGGGCGATAATTCTTTTGCCACTTTTTCTGCGCTATAGGGCAAATAACTCATCGATAAGTCACCACTCTTGGGTTATAGGGTGACTCTAAAACAAGCCATTGTGTTTATTAGGACTTTGTTGTAGCTACATGCGAATCACAAGAAAAAAGATAAAAAAACAAGAAAAGTGAACAGGGTACAACCACCCTGACCCCCTAGGCCTGCTCAGGGAATCCCACAAAAAGCCCCAGGGCCAAAAAATGATCCCTATTTTTTTTAAAAAGCGGCTGGGTGCACGAATCCAGAGGAAAAAATAAAAAAAAACTATGGGGCGTATTCTCAAGGACTTATTGCTGAGTTGTCAGACAAAAATGGCAAAAGAATTAGCATCCCATTCTCAACCTGGTGAAAACTACCAATATCGCCAGTTTACCAGCGATAACTTCCGCAAAAAACATTGCCACGAATGCGAGCGACAACTAACGCTAATGATATGCAGAGTAGGCGTTCTCGTGCAAAAAAACACCACTTCCCAAAATTTTCTATGACCAGCCAAATCTGCGATGCGATCAAAAAACAGGTGATGAGCCGTGTTATCAGTAAGAATGTCACTTCTGCCTTTTACTGGTGTAAACCAGGACGACTACCTACAGTATGAAAGGGAGCCAAGTCCAGAGCCACATCTGAAGACCAACACATGTCATGGAGCTACTGATCATGCAGCTCCGATACCCAAGAAGGCCACAACACCCACAGCCACCCCTCTAGGACCTCCCCCCGATCCCCTCCTACTACCACGAAGGCAGCACAAAATATGACAGCCGACCTTCCCAAAATGTTATGGCCCCTCAGCCACACAATAGCTGAATGTTGGGAGAGGTGGGAACCAAGTATGTGTGAAGGAGGCAAGTAGCCCATCAGTAACAATCCACACAATGCCACGTGTAGCAGTGATGTGCTGGACAGACCTCACTATGCAGAGCACAGACCTCTCCATGTGTACATATACTGCTGGTGCTTGTAGTGTTGTGGACAGTGGATGCAACCATGTTACCTCAGGCTGTGTGGAAGATCTTGGTCATGTAGCTGTGTAGTCCCCCCCTGTAAGTGGAAGTGGAAGCAGAGTGGGCTGGTCCAACATTCGCCACTCCAGCGTAGGAGTGTGAATGAATAGGCCGGGGCTCTGGGCGTGGTTCACTTCTGGGAAGGCCAGCGCATCTGCCAGAGCGCCGACCTTCAATCTGCCACGAGGCCGCCGCCGTGACCGCCAGCCTCCTTGACACAGCCCCCCTGTGAACCGCAGAGTTATGTCTGTACAGACTACTGCCTTCGATGTACACTGCGGACAGCAGGGCTCACAATTCAGATCGAGTGGTGATTGCAGATGACGCAGTCCAGTGGGCAACAGACATTGCTACCATTGCGGCCTGCCCGGACCACGCATGATTGCTGGCTGCGCACACGCGGAATGCTTCTGGTGTCAGTAACTGTGCAGCTCAAGTTTCTGACTCCCAACTGACTTTAAAAGAGACCATTTGATTGGTTCATAAGGTTTCCCATTCTAACAGTTAAAGGACCCCACCCTGTTGTGGTTCTGCAGACAGTCTATACATTTTTGGGGTGTTTTTTGGACAGATTTAGAAATGGCTTCTTCCAATCCTCAGCAAGAACATACTTCTGATGACAAATAGAAGAACCAACTTCCAAAAACAGACCAGAATCCATCGTGTGGACATTTTTCACCATCCCAGATGATGAAAAGAGAGTCAATGCAAGGAAGGTCAGTTGAGTTGAAGTCTCTGTCCACGGATTTTGTCTAGAGGTAGTGACAAAAAATACTCTTGTGGCATGTTGAGCATGTACACGCACCTCCAGAAAATCCACCCCAAACAATTTGCATGGGAGCAGATGCGATGTGCACAACAAAATATGCAATAAGGTGACCAGGGAGCTGGTACCAGGACTTCAGGAGCATCAAGTACATCTCGAGGGCCGGACATACGCTGTTGGCCCTTGCTGACCGCTGCCTCCTGCCTACACTGCGGTCAGCAGGGCTGACAATTCTGATGGAGTCACGATTGCAGAAGACGCAGTCCAGTAAAAATAGACATTGCTCCCTGTGCGGCACTCCTGGACCATGCATCATCACTGGCTGCGCACACGCTGAGTGCTTCAGGTGCCACTAACTCTGTGCAGCTCAAGTCAACACCACGTGGCTGTGGGCCCTTGCTGACAGCTGCCTCTGGCCTAAACTGTGGTCAGCAGGGCTCACAATTCAGATCGAGTTGCGATTGCTCATGGAGCATTGCAGTAAGCAAAAGACATTGCTCCCAGTGCGGCCCGCTTGGACCATGAATCATCGCTGCCTGCACACACACTGAGTTCTTCAGGTTCCACTAACTCAGTGCACCACAAGTCACTGCCATGTGGCCTTTTTGAGGCAGAATTCATTAGGCAAAAGTACACCCATTTCAGGCTATTATTCATATGGAGCCTAAAACAGGTAAGTTGCCTCCTTCAGATATAAAAAGAGGCTTAAAAGGAAGAGTTGTGTATTTACCTTTAGATTTGAAAAAGAAAACTTGAAACTATCACTGTAGAGAAAAAGGAAGCTTGAACCTGTAGTTATTCTAGTTAATGGTGTTCCTACGAAGAGTCAAAATATATGGCAAGAATTTGCAGATGTCAGCAAAGTGTAAAAGGCTATGTTATATCTAACAAAAAACGAAAAAACGGTTGCATCTTCAGAGCAGCTTCGTGATAATGGTATATTGTTGATACTGAGTCACGATTCTGCAGAGGACATCACCAAATCATTATGTTTCTCAAGTCTGCAGTGTGCGTCGTCATCCTGTTTCACGAGTCTGCAGTGGATGTATGCATGTCATCCTTTGTAATGGACCTGTAGTGAACATCGGTGCATCTAAAACTGTACAGTAAGTCACACTGACAGTCACACAACCCCAAGGGGGCATCTTTAATGCTTTACAATAGAATCTTGCTTCAGCAGTTTTAGGCAAATGTAACAAGTCTGTATATACAGGACTGTAACTGCTAAAACATATCACACTGCCCTCAGCATCTCATGCCCAGCTTCCTACAATGTCCAGGTCTGGCCAGTTCTTTATTGTGGAACACATGTGAGAGCTGCCCACAGCACTTTTGGATTGGAGAAGAGCTCCACTCCTTCATGCGATTATTCAGTGACTTAACTGAGTGCAACAAACTGTCATCTTCCTGAGCAAAGATCCTCTGCTACCTGTTGATGTGGTTGCATGAACACATGATACAGATACTGGAATGAGTGGGGTGGGATGCGCAGTGGAGTGCTTGCATTGGATGTGAAGATCTGTGGGTAATTCTGTTTATGTTTACCTTTATATCATAGTGTACTCCACATCCTCAACACTCACCTTTTATTACATCAAGGACAATGCCTACTTGGTAACCACAGACAAGGGTGTCCATTGATCTTGTTTCTTTAATATGTTGTCCCATTCCCTTCATTGTGACACAGGCCATCAGAAATGCAGTCCACATAACAGTGAAGGGCGTGGTAGAATAATTACAAACATCGCTCCTGCTGGGTTCAGGATAGCTCAGGTTAGTGCATCTGACACAATCTCTGGTGGATCGTAGCACAACCGGGGCCATGACACCATTAGACTACAGATTAAGAAGTGTAAAGAAGAAATAAAGACAACAGGGGGCAGATTTACAAGCCCCTTGCGTCACTTTTGCACAGTTGTTGCGTCACTTTTGTGACGCAGCGGCTGCGTAAAAGTTGCGGCCCATTTACAACGTGGCGCATCTAGGGAGATGCGTCACGTTGTGAAGCCCTGCGCCACATTAAACCTGCATCAGGTTTAATGTATGCAGGGTGGGCGTTCTGTCGCAGGAAGCCCCGTAAAAGTGACGCAGTGAGTCACTATTACATCCATGCTGCGTCAAAACCCTGCGTCTGCATGGGCGGCCCTGAGCATTGCTGGAGTTGCGTCGTGCTTGCGACACGACTCCAGCAATGCGTGACTTTTCCATCAACAGATGCGTCAGAATTTCTGATGCATCTGTCAATCCTTGCGCCATGGTGCGCTGTATTGTAAATATGGCGCATCCACGGTGACGCAAGGATTTGGCAAGTTGGCGCAGGGAAAGTGACGCATCTCTATAGATGCGTCACTTTCTTGTAAATCTGCCCCCAGGTGTTTTCCATCTATGCACACAGGAAAGGGCAATGTCTTGAATTATGTAAAAGCCTTAGAAGAGCGAGGGCAGGATTGCCAACCTTGAGTGCCAGCCTGGTTTCAAATCATATGGCAGCACCAACACTGCTCCTTTACACATTGAGCCAATGCCCTATTAACATAAGTTGAAGATGACCTTTCCTTCTGATATTGTTAGACTTCTTAGCTGCCTTTGACACCCTGAAATGTAGAATGGGATTCAGCAGCAACATCCGTCATTGGTTCTCCTCCTATCTTTCCACCCAACACAGGGTTGTTCACCTCCATTTCTTAAAAGATCCCAATCACACATGGTGTACCCAGTCTTCCATGCAGGCCAATGTTATCTTCAAATGTTACGTGGAACAGCTTAGCACTGTTCTCAGAGATAACATCAAGATTCCTAGTATGCTGATGAAATATAACTTGAACATCTCCTCTTCTTTAGACATCCAAAGTCTCAACCACTGCAGGCACAGTATAAGTTGATTTGATCCCACTGAAGGGTTCATTTCTAGACATATTGTGGGTAACAAATCAAGTGAGCAAAGTGAGTCAGTGAGAAGAAAGTGAGTGAGTGATCAGATGATTGAGAATATGAGAGTGAGTGAATCAGTGTGGAAGGGTAGAAGGTAGTAAAATGAGTAGCCTGGTGAGTGAGCTAACAAGTCGATGAGTATATTTGTGAACTAGCGGTGCCATTTAAATTTTGGAGAAGCAAATAAACAGCCATAAGTTGCCAGTTCACCCATCTGCCAAATGTACTGTTTTGGTACCATATATAGGGGTGAGCGAACATCTGAGTTTCTACTAGTGAAGCTTCTTCTGGCTCCTCTAGACTTTTCATGTATGTGCTTGAACCCTTCATTAGGTTGAGTCTATAAGCATTAGATTTCCTTTCCTCTGGTCTCCACGGGAAGCATGATGGTCCCAGGTAGGAAATCCATCAACTACCCCCAAAGTGCAGGAAGAAATCTCACTCTGTATTGGAGTCGTTGATTGTTTGTTTTACTCAAACTCCCACTTTTGGGTTGTTTATCTAATATAGACTGCCATGCTGAGCAGGATCCGAAACAAGATAGCACCTGTTTAATAATTCACTGAGCCTACAAAGAAGCTGCTGATGGGCTCCCTCTACTGTAGGCTTAGAGATACCAGCCAGGTAGGTGGGCAGGATTGACAAATCAGGCAGATGGTACTCCACCAGGGATGTGGAGGCAACATCTCAGCTAACCTCAAGCTCCCTTTAGCTGTCCACTGCAGTGAATAGATGAGTGAGTTTGGCTATTACTATATAATCTATAGCACACGTTTAAATGGGAATTCCACCTGCGACATCACAGAAAGATAAGAGCTTAGGAAGCACTTACAAAGCAGATCGATGCTTTGTAGCTCATGTCATTCTCACATCAATATTGGGTTCTCAGATGTCAACATGCAAGGATCCATGCTTCGGAAAAAGTTTTTTCTCCTGTGCCTATTTAAAAAGCTCATTGACCAAACCTCCGAACTGTATAAATGAAGTACCTAGAATGCCTGAACCTTCAGGACCAAGATTACGAGAAAGAAGCTTTGAAAGCCAATCACTGGCAGAAAAAAATATCTATTTTTGAAAATAATACATTTTATTATTCTATCTACTAGAACTAAGGCCTGGGATACCTGCCAAGGTCAGCATCTTACTCCTTCTTTAAACAAATCTACAGCTCACAACTTCACATTTCATCCAGCAATGCGTGCAGAAGCATATTAGGAGTCAATAGCCTCAATCAATCAATCAATCAATCAATCAATCAATCAATCAATCAGAGGGTCTTGTAAAGTGTGTCTTGTTACTCTGGGGGGGCTCCAGGCACTGTGGTTCTGTGAGCCTTGGTTGGAGTGTGGTGGCATTTGAAGAGACAGCTCTTGAGCTTTTTCCTGAAGTCCTCCAAAGTTGAGGAGGCGTGCAGGTGGAGTGGGAGGTTGTGTGGGGACTTTGTGGTGAGATAAGAGAAGGAGTAGCAACTGCAGCATCTCCAACAGATGTGGGGTATGTGGGCCAAGGAGAGAGAGGAAGATCAGAGCTCTATGGTCAGCTTGTGGAATGTCTGGCTGTTATTGATGTATGAGGGTCTGGACTTGAGGTGGGCTCTGCAGATGTGTTTGAGGCGTTTAAAGAGGCATCTTTTCTGGATGGGCAGCCTGTGGAGGGCGCTGAGGTGGGGGTGATGCTGGTCTTTCTTGGGAGAGCAAGGACAAGTCTTGCTGCCAAGTTCTGGCCTGTCTGGAGGTGGTTTAGGAGCTGTTTGGTGGTTCCAGCGTAGAGTGCATTGCTGTAGTCGAGTCGGCTGGTGATGAGGGCCTTGATTACCGTCTTCCTGGTTGAGACAGGTACACATCAGAGGGCATGGAAACAAGCGGAGGGGACGGTGTTGGGTGATGTGTTGCCTCATGGTTAGCTGGGTGTCTAGGATGATTCCGATGTTGGATGAGTGGTTGGAGGGGGTGGGTGTAGGGCATAGTGTGGTGGACTGCCAAGTGTAACTCCATGGGATGGCTTGTTCCTGAAGATGACAACCTAAGTCTTGTCTGAGTTGAGCTTTCACCAATGCCCTTCTCCTGTTCCAAAGAAGACTCTAAATTATCAACATTATTAAAAAAGTATAAACAATATAAACTATATAGATGAATAGAATGTTATAGGCGTGTTCTTAGCAACCAACCTTGCATTGTGCTAAATGTAGGGGGCAGAACTGTATCAAATGTACAAAGATTGGTGCTGTTCCTCTCTTCCCATGTGGTACCACAATTTAGGATTCCTTGTGCCAATATACACGCTCTTGCACTAGTGAGGGTGTGAGCTTAATGTTAAGCATAGTGTTTATTGGGAGGAGACTCTTCCTGTAAAAAACACTGTGCTTTTGCCAAGTTGAACACTTTTTGAAGTTTCTATTTGTCCAGTTTATCACACATGCAAAGTTCAAAGAGATCTGAGAACAGAAAAGTTTCCCTAAACGTTATTCCTTCTTCGAGCAGGCATACATTTTGGGTTAAAAGTTTTGTTTATCTTTCTGAAAAAATTGTGATTTGCATCAAAATCCATGGATTGGTGGGCTGCCTCATTCGAACAAAGTAGCACAAAGTAGCTCAAAGCACTTGCATTCATTAGTTTACAACTATTATAAAACACAAATGCAGGTTTGTACTGTACAGTAATCCCAAATCAAGCCTTTGGACTGTCTTTAAATTATAAACCTATCTTTAATAGTTGGGACAGGGGCTCAGAAGTGACTTCATACTGACAAACAACACTGTACAAAATGCCTAATTTGGAAAATGTGTTTATATCTTCAGGAATGACATTAAATGTGCACTATGTGTGTCATATTATATTTGATTGACATATATATTTAGAATTAGAAAGTGACTCTCCTACCTGCCATGGTTGGAAGTCCTTCTCTAAACTTTCACTCTCTGAGGGATGTCCTGAGTGGGCTGTGGATGAGATCATGTTGTGTAAGGCATGAGCAGCTGCGTAGACCGCAGTGTAAACACTGTAAGTGATGTAGAAATTATAAGCATCGTACAAAAGGGGGTTCACATCTCTCATTGTCTCCTTCCCTGTACAATGAGGGTAGTAGGATTCATAGGCAAAAGTCCTATCCAGTAAATAAGGAGAACAATGGAATTCTACCGCCCAAAGCGACACAAACATGGAAAAGTCTGAGAAATTTAGAGGGTTCACACTGTACAAGAAATCTGTCAGTCCAGGAATCTGTCCCTTAGGAATGGAAAATTCCAGTGCGCCACTGAAAATATTCATTCCAGAGTAATTTATAAAATCTTTCAGATGTGATGTGACTGCAGAAGTGATCCAAACTATAGTAGGCAGACCTTGCAAGTGGTCTAGGAGGCCTGAATACATGTAAGCTCTTGAACAGTGAACTATCACCACATTGACAGAAGAAACATTGATTGTTTTAGAAATCTGATCCTGCTCAATGTCCCAGGACTTGCCGACTCTTTGTAGGAAGGCCACACAGCCTCCACTCCTGGTGATCTCTCTCTCCAGCTCCTCACCAGCCCTCCTGCCGCTCTCATCATCTGAAATAAGGATCCCAACCCAGGTCCAGCCAAAGTGCTGGAGCAGCTGGGCGATGGCGCCTGCCTCGTGTATCTCATTGGGGACAGTGCGATAAAAGGATGGGAAGCGATGTCTGTCACTGAAGATTGGATCCATGGCACCATAGCTGACCTGAGGAAGACATAATATTAGCTATTAGACATATTGCACCAACCTCCACGAATACACATCACTGGCCGATTGTTCATGGCTTGTGGATCTGGATCTCATTCGGGACAGTGCGGTAAAAGGATGAGAACTGATTTCTGTCATTGAAGACTGGATCCATGGCACCATAGCTGACCTCACAAAGATATGGACATGAGCTATTGGAGACTTTACAAAGCTATGGGTGTGTCAAGATGTTTTTCACAGAAGTGTTGTAGTTTGCGTAACTGTAACACATCCGTTCAGTTCCAAAGTGCTTTCTCATTCCAGTAAATCTGCTACCTCTTCACAGTGAAATAGATCAAATATGTTCATACCCTTTGCTTTAATCTATATGGACTCAACCTATGAGTTTCTACCTCCCCTTCAGAAGCACTCCCACTAGATGGCATCTTGGTAGGAGTTCTAGTTTATTTTGCACACTGCACGTCCCATCCTATTTAATGGGAGATGGGCCGTGGACACCCTGCAGAAACTAATCCACATCATGTTTCCTTTTAACATTTTTGTTTGATTGTGATGTATGCTCTTTTTACTTGTTTTAATGAAACAGCCTTAAAATTCCCTGCTAAGTGAATTGCTGGAATTCTTACGCTTTGCACTAAAAATCTGCACTTGGAAATTACGAGCCAGAACAAGTCCACTTTCATTTAGAAATCAATTCCTGTTTAGAATAACCAGCTGCTGATAGACTGTTGCGCTGTTGCTTGATCGCGCTTTTTCACATTTGACTGAAGCGAGGCCTTTGAAACAGGGCAACCTATTTTACCCCCAGCCAGAAACACTCCCACTAGATACCATCTTGGTAGGTATAGTTTATTTTGCACACTGCATATCCACCCTATGAATTGGGAGATTATCTGGGGACACATGTAAAGGGCACCCTGTGGGCGTGCCATAAAGGCAAGTCTGTCCTCACGTGTTGGCACATCAACCACACACAGTTTCAGCCCCTATGCTGGTTTTCCCTCACAACACAGAGCTCTCCATAACCTTAGAACTCAGGTAAAGTGGAGGAGTTACACAAGAACTTCTTTCTCAGTTACAATGCCACGATCCAGGAGGGCAAACCCCCAATGAGATAATTTCCACAGAAACTACAATATAAATAGCGCCAATATGTATAAAGGGAAGGGAGTCTTCCATTGTGGACTCACTAAGTCTAAATCCATCCATAAAGACACCATAGAAGTTAAATTCCTACTTACGGACACAGGAACAGATATTCAAATCATTTTTATGGAAACATGGGCCTCATCGGACATAAATCCAGAATTTGGGAAGGCTTGCCCCAAGGGATATTGGATACAGATACCCAGTAGGGAAGTTTAGGAGGTGTGATAGTGGCAATTTTCAGGCATACTATAAAGGTAATTTATTTCCAGAGCTTTGTGGGTTTGCTTGATGATCTGCACATCTATTGATGAAACTAAGTCTAAATAATGCAATTCAACAGCCTTTGTTTGAGGTGCTCATATGATGTTACTATACCCACCCACCAGGGTATATCTTTCCCAGGAGCACACACCTGGAACAAAATTGAACCACAAAACACCAGACCACACCCGATCATTATATCTCTAATCCAACACAGAAGTCAAAGGAGAATAGAGAATAATAAGAAAAAAAATTCCCACACAAAAAATTCAGTTATGTCAATGATCAAATGTCCATTCAATTGAGAGTCAGGCACAATCTTGAATCAGGTCTTTCTGTTAATTTTTATTTCCACTTTTCAAAATAAGCAGAACAACAGTAGCCAATGCACGTTTCACCCCTGGGCTTTATCAAGGCTCCAATTCAAAAGTAGTCAGGTCCGATTCTTCTTGAACCTGTTGTGTATATATTGGCCTCCGCAATAAGAAGTTTATCTGCTTGCAAACTGCTTGATCCTTTTCCGTGTGTATCCCCACAGATACAAGGACCACTTCAATCTTTTTGTCGCTAATAAAATCAATCGGACCTTGATAAGTCCATTTTGAGTCTTCTCGCATGTGTGTAGATTTGTGACCGGCAGCTAAGCTTAGCTTAGATAAACAAAAACCTCACCGCAAGCTACAGGGCATCCAGAACGCCGCTGCAAGACTGGTCCTCAACCTGCCAATACACTGCCACATCTCCCAGCACCTGCGCACACTCCACTGGCTCCCCATCAAAGCTAGAGTCACCTTCAAGATGCTAACCCATGCTCACAAGGCCCTCCACAACCCCAGACCAGCTTACCTGAATACCCGACTCAAATTCCACACTCCCCAAAGGACCCTATGACCAGCCCAGCTCTCCTATGCCGTGTTCCTCAGCACCAAAAAGACCAGATTGGTAGGTTGCTCATTCTCCTTCCGTGCGGCCAGAACCTGAAACGAACTTCCGCTCCACCTCAGACAGATAACATCGCTCCCCATCTTTGCAAGAAACTTCAAAACCTGGCTCTTCGACAGACCCCCACCTTGATGGACTGGAACCTGTGAACTCCCCACACCCCCCAGCACCTTGAGACCCTTACGGGTGAGTAGCCGTGCTTAACAAACACCTGATTTAATTAGATTTTATGGAAACAATAGGGCTTAATAAACACATACAGGGCCCTACACATAGGACTGGTCATACTCTGCATTTGGTGTTTGCTAATAACAATATCATATCCAAACCAGAAGTAACACCATTAGTTTCGATGTCATTCTGTTAAAATACTTGTTTGATCTGCCACCCTTGGCATGGGTTCCCTTAACTTTTTTGCTATTTGACCTCCTGTTTTGCTGACTTCATTTTTGCTGGCTTTAGGATTCTGGGCACTTTACCACTGTTGACCAGTGCTAAATTGCTTGTGCTGTTTTCCTAAAACAAGTGAACATTGGCTTATCCACAATTGGCAAATCTACTTTTAAGTCCCTTGTAAAGTGCACTGCATTTGCCCTGGGTCTGAAAATTAAATGCTACTAGTGAGCCTGCAGCACCAATAGTACCAATCACTTCAGTAGTCCTTTAAGCATGTGTAAGCCCTGTTGTTGCAGAGCCAGGGATGCAGTTTAAACTGCCATGTTGACCTGGCAAGATAATCCACATTCCAGGCCTAAACCTTCTTTTTTGATACATATAAGTCACCCCTAAGGTTGGCCTAAACAGCCACATGGGCAGGGTGTAGTGTATTTAAAAAGTAAGATATATATACTTTTAAGTTTTATATGTCCTGGTAGTGAAAAATGATGACATTTTTTAAAAATTTCTGCAAGGCCTATCTTTTCCTCAGGTTACCATTGCGATTAGCGATTACCTCATTACATCTTATAAGTGTAGTTTCCAATTTGGACAAGATAGATATTTTGCGTCTGGTGTCTTTGGACTGACAATTTAATATCACAACTTAGGGTAAAGTTGGAATATAAATTGTTAGTCTGAAAGTGCTACTTTTAGAAGGTTGCCATTTTCATACTTTAACCATTCTGTGCCACTGCCTGTCTCTAAATACATGTCTGGGTGGGTGACAACTGGGCTTTGTACATTCCGTCTAGACAATCACACACAAAGGGAGCTGAGGTGTGTCATTCATATTCGTTTGGCCCTTCACCAGGTAGATGGATCTTTCTGAGCTAGACGGGAGGGAGGAGCGGACACTTGCATCTGAATAGTCCACACACAAATAATGGCATGCCCCACTATAGTGAGTCTGAAGCCAGAGCAAGAAGGGCAGGGACCTTGTGCATTTCAAATTCTTCTTTTCTTCTGTGCCTGCCCTCCTGCTTGCTGGCAGTTCTGTGCCTGCCCTGCTACCTGCTGGATATTTATGCAAGTATCCATGTGCCAGCTGCTTTGCGCCTGTCAGAACAGAAGAATTTGCCTTTATCGCATCTCTGTTTCAAGAACTCCACAATGCTGAAAGCATAGCTTGACAACAAGTCATTACCTTCATGGCCAGGGGTTTGACACCGATGCATCCCCAAACTGTGCAACTCAGAACTGACACATCTCCTACAATCCTTTGGATTGATACCAATACATTGCTTCTGACCACTCCTCACAGCTGCTCCTTGACATTGACGCTTTCTCCGTGAATGTAGTGTTTGCAAGGGCTCTGATTGACTCCTGTATCTGACTTGCGCTCCATTGCGGTCTGCTTGACTTTTCAGTTTTGACCTGGATCACTGCGACCAGATAGCCCCAGTTGGCGCTTAATGGCTCTAAGTACTATAATTAAAGATTTTTTTAAAAAATTCATAAGTTTGGTTCCACTTATTGGATTTTTGTTGTTTTGGTCTTGTTTTGTTCATCAAAATAAGCTCTATGTTTCTAAAACTGTTGTGGATTTTTTTTCATGGGCCTTACACTGTTTTACTGTTTGAAATGTTGCACAAATACTTTACACATTGCCTCTTAAGTTAAGCTTGAATGTTCTGTGCCAAGCTATCAGGGGGTGTACACAGGTTAATTTAGGGTGTGTATCTGACTTACTCTGTCTAGGATTGTGTTACCTGCTTGGACAGGTTGCATACTTCTACCCACCAGAAATTCAATTTATTACATTGATGTTCAGCGGTGAGGATGGGACTCCTTTTTTTGCAGTATCTTACAGTAATTTACTACGCACTACCATCCATATATAAGACCAATTTGAATCAATAGTCTCTGATCCTCATTGGTATTTTTTCCCTACTCTTTCAGATTTTTAATTTTTCAAATCTCACTGATTGGCATTTTTTCCCTAAAATAATGTCTCCAACTCAAGTTCCTGTGTCGCCACCTGCAACCATGGAGTGTTAGATGGCCCAGTTGGAAAGTTAGACTGCCCCCCAGCTCAAAACCTTCTGCAAGTGGTTTAGGGTTTCCATGAGGGGCTTCTCCAAGAGGTGGAGCTATAAAAGTCAATGAGGGCATGTTTAGAGGGCCCAGGATTTCTCTGTGACCCCAGAGGAAGAGGATGCGGTTACAGAGGATTATGACATAGAGCTGGATTCACTGGTGAAGGGAAACATCCAGTACAAAGCAGTTATTACAACAACTTACCTTTACAATGAAACTGTTACAACACAACTGCCTTTACATCGCATGCCATTACAATGCATGCCATTACAACGCATGTCACTACAAAGCATGCCATTACAATGCATACCATTACAACATATACCATTACAACGCATTATAAGGTAAGTAATGGAGATTTTAGTATTAGGATGGTATTGATTTCGAGGTGCATGGGTATAGTTATTTTTACCATCACACTATCCAACACTTTCCCTACTGTTGCACTCACTGGAGTGGGAATAGTATTTTTTACCCCTACACTATCCCACACTTACCCTACTTTTGCACTCACTGGAGTGGGAATAGTAATTTTGACCCCTACACTATCCAACACGTACCCTACTGTTGCATAAAAGTATTATGCATTGTAATGGTATGTGTTGCAATGGTATGCATTGTAATGGAATGAGTTGTAATGGTAGTTTTAAAAAATGTGTTGTAATGGCATGCTTTGTAAAATCATGTAATGTAATAGTAGTTGTGATGTAAAGAGTGTGTTGCAAATGCATGCGTTGTAATTGCATGTGTTATAACATCATATATTCACTGGCGAATCTGGATCTGCCTGTGGGGCAGGGAGTCAATGGAGTGGAGGTTCTCACAGAGCAGGGGGTAGTGTATATATTAAAGGCCTGACCCCAGAGGAGCTGGAAGACAGGTTGAGGAGAAAATTTCAGATTGGAGTAAGCAAAGCTCAATTTAGAGGAAACGCAAATGCAATTGGCTATGGAGGAGGAAGAGAAAATGAAAAAGTTGGCAATGGAGCAGCAAAAAGTGGCCATGGAGGAGAAGCTTATAATGGAGTGATTGGCTCATGAGAGGAGCATAAAGGAACTGGACTTCAAAGCTAAGCAAGTAAAGTCCAGTTGTGGCTCCAGTACTGCAGTGTCTACTTAGAGAAGGGTCCACATTCCCAAGGATGTTGTTTCTGATTTTGTGGTGGGAGGCATCATAGATAGATGATTTGAGGGCTATGAGATTATTCTGCAGATGCAAAAGGCCCCTGGGAATAATTGGGGAGCTAGAGTCTGGAGGCACTTTCCTACTCAGGGGAGGGTCACCCTCCAGGCCCTAGAAGTGTGAGAGGATGAGTTTTCCCATCATGAAGGAGACCCTAATCAAGAAGTTTGTCCTGGCCTCAGAAAAAGTACAGACAGAAATTAAGGGATAGTTAGAACCGTTCACAACAGACCTAGGAGGATTGTGTGGATGCCTTTTTCAAGGCACTGGATAGTTGGGTGAAAGACAGTGATGTGAAGGTTAAACAGGGGTTGTACAATTTGAATGCCCAAGAGCATCTGTTCAGTCATTGTTTCCCAGATTTGTGCGAACACCTTGTGGATGGTAAGCTCACTGATTCGACAGAGCTTGCTAAGGAGGCATAGTTATGGGTGAGAAACAGGGTCCATAAGAAGGTATCTGAGGGGATCACTGCAAGGGGGGCAGGGTCCTCACCAGAAGGAGGGGAGGACAAATACAAAAACAAGGAGTTCTCTAAATGGCGAAAACTAGTTATGTTTGTCAGGGTTCTCATTCCCTTACGTAAAAGAAGAAGTGCTTCCCCAACAGTAAGTCTGAAGGAAGGAACCCTTGAAGTGCTTTGAGTGTCAGCAGGAAGGGTAGTTCAAGGAAAATGTCAAGTGTCCCAAGTGGGCAAGCCCCCAATGGTGGGCAGTCACTGGAGTTGATTAGTGTATCGCTTATGAAAGTATAATGAATATGTCTCTTTACAACACATGCAAATACATTGCATGCCTTTACAACGCAGTCGTTACAATGACTGCGTTGTTACCACACGTACCATTACATTGCGAGTCATTACAATGACTTGCTGTAGGGGGTGAGCTGGGTTTAGGATTAGTATTATTTACTGTTCCTACTTCAGTTTGGGCAACAGCAGGGAAGGTGTTGGGTTGTAAATCCAACACCAGCGCGCTCCCTACAGCAAGTCGTTTGAACAACTTGCAATATAATGTACGCGTGGTAACAACTTGGTCGTTGTAACAACCGTGTTGTAAAGGTAGCACGTTGTGGAGACAGCGTTGTAAGCACTGTTTCCTAGTATAGTCAGTGGGTCACCACTAATGGGCAGAGGGTGGATGCTCTGTGAGACACAGAAGCCAGCATGACAACCGTCAGGTGTCATCTGGTGTCTTCAGAGCAGGTGGTTCCTAATTTGTTCAAGTGATTTCAGCTGACAACCGTGAGAGCCACCATCCAGGGGCTCTAGTTCCCTTTGAATAGGGGGCTCTCAGGTCTGCTTAAGATAGCTATCAGTCTGTCCAGACCTGTGGATTGTCTGCTGGGTAATGACACAAGGAAATGATGGACAGAGAGTTGAGACAGTTTAGCCACTCACCCTCTGTCACAGATCTGGGTTGAATCCATCATCGTTCTTTGGATCACTTTGCTGCCCCAGTTGAGACCCAGTCATATGCAAATCAGTCTTGACCCTGTTCCTCATGGGAACAGTACAGCCCAAATTGCCAAGCCAGGTCTTCCCTGGACTGGAAGCAAGAATCCTGGGACCGGGCTTAAGATAACACCCCTCACCAGCCAGGCTAGCTTGAATCCAGTGGCAAAGTGAGCAAGGGACCCATGATGGGCATACCCTGCCAAATTAGGGCAAACAAAAGAAAACACAAGGAGATGATGGACGTAGCACTAAAACTTTTTAGACACTCACCCCCAGTCATAGATCTGGGTAGAATCCATCACCGTTCTTTAGGTCACTTCGCCACCCCAGTTTAGACTCAGCCATATGCAAATCAGTCTTGACCCTGTTCCTCATGGGAACAGTCCAGCCTGAACTGCCAAGCCAGGTGATCCCTGGACTAGAAACTAGCATTGTGGGACCAATTTTGTAAGACCCCTCATCAGCCAGGCTAGCTTGAATCCAGTGGCAAAGTGGGCAAGGGACCCACGTCTGGGCATACCCTGACAACTTAGAATGGACAAAGAAAACACAAATTATGGATAGAGCACTGAACCTTTTCAGACACTCACCCCAGTCACAGATCTAGGTTGATTCCATATTCATACTTCACCTGAAGCATAATGCCTGGAAGGAGGTCTAGCTTAGGTTCCATGTTGAGCTGAATGAGTGGGTGTGTCTGACCACACAGTCCATGGCAGCCTAAGAGGGTGGTCAAAAGGACCGGAAGCCTGGAATAACTGACCAGGCACCTGCCAAAAAGTAGGAGATGAAGGGGCACAGGAACCCCACTGCTGAAATTTCCATGGCTCAGGTGGAGGCTGAACCTGAGGGGGAAGCCACAGTACCTACAAGGGAGGAAGTGGCAGAACTGGGGAACCTGTTTGAGATGAACAATTGGCAGCAGGAAGGGGGTCCCACCAGGGAAGAGTTTTGCAGGGCGCAAATGAAATTCCCTTCTCCTCAGGGTCTGTGGTAGCAGGCTAAGACCCAGGCAGCTGGTGACACCTCTGGCAAGCACTAGGCCTGGGCAGAGTTAATTGAGTTCCGCTACGCGGAACTTCACGAAGTGACATAAAACTCTAAGGAGTTCTGCAAGTGACGGAGTGCAGTGTGAATTGCTGTTCACACTGATTTTCCTGACACTTGAGTAGTAATTCAACCTGAGTGGCAGCTCGTCAATTTACTGTTGGCGAGTGGGGAAAAAACTCTACTGCACTACATGGAGCGGAGATTTCTGCACACCTTGAGCTCCACGGAGCGCTGAGTGCGGAAAACTCTGCAAACTCCGCAAACTGAGTGGAGTTCACCACCCAGGCCTTGCAAGCACGCGATTTACTGGGAGAGTGGTCTCCTGTAAAGTGAGCCTAAAGTTTGTGATCCTGGTGCAACATGTGCGTTGGTAGCCTTCTAGTATTACAGGACTTTGCTACTGAGTCTGGCTCATGATGTGACACTGTCAGGTCATTTGGGGCAAGACAAGACCTTTGACAGTCTTATCACCCACTTAAATTGGCCTCAAATGAGGAAGGCCTCAGATATATACTGATGGTTCTGTCCTACCTGCCAGGCAAGTGGCAAGGCCCCGACAACATTGTCATGTTTTTAGCATCCCCTTTGACAGGGTGCGAATCGACATCAGTGTGCTTCTGGACCCAAAGACAGTCATGGACAACAAATTCATTCTGATCTTGGTGGAGCATGTCACCTGGGTAAACAGACATAATATCGAATCAAAAATATCGAATGGACAGAATATCTAGTTTTTAATATAGAATGGACAGAATATCGAACTGCCAAAATATAGTGGTGAAGAATATCAAAAATCAGGTAAGAAATATTGATTTAAATAATATAGAAGTAAGTAATATCGACAGTCATAATATAGTTGTTAAAAATATCAATTTTTTTTATAGTGTTTTAAGTGTTAGTATATGTGTTAAAAGTATGTATACATTTTGGAATGTATGTTTGAATATTTTTAAAGTAATGAATTTTATGTTATTTAATTTTTGTGTAATTTAATTCCATAGCGGGTTGTGGGTTTATAGGGGATTAGGGTGGGAAGTAATTTAATTATAGTACATTAAATAATAATTTTTAGGAATTATTAATTATTTTTAATTTAATTTTACTTTTTACTTCTGTAGCGGGTTCTGAGTTTATAGGGGAATAGGGTGGGAAGTAATTTAACTGTTATTAGGTAATTAATAATTGGTATTGAAAATGAATTGGTTGTTGATTAATTATTAAATTGGTAAATAATTTGTATTACTTGGTAATTAATTAGTATTAATTGTTTAATTGATAATTATGATAATTGTATCAATTAATTTATTATTTGTAGCGGGTTGTGGGTTTATAGGGGAATATGGTGGGGATTAATTTAATTGTAAATAATGAATTATTGAAATAATTTTTGTATATTGCTAATTAATTTATTCTTAATTAAGTATTAATTGGTATTGATGTTATTTATTAATTTTTGGTATTGAAAATTAATTGGTTGTTAATTAATTATTAATAGGTTATTAATAAAAAAAATGTATTTATAATACATTAATTATTAAATATTGTGTGATTGGTAATTAATTTAAATATTTTTATTTGGTATTATTAATTTATTTATTTTTAATAAAATATTAAATTATTATTTTCCCTACTATTGCACTCTTTGGAGTGGGAATAGTAATTTTTACCCCTACGCTATTCAACGCTTTCCCTACTATTGCACTCACTGGAGTGGGAATAATAAGTTTTACACCTACGGTATCCAACGCTTACCCTAGAGTTGCACTCACTGGAGTGGGAATAGTAAATTTTACCCTCCCGCTATCCAACGCTTTCCCTACTGTTGCACTCTCTGGAGTGGGAATAGTAATTTTTACCCCTAAGCTATCAACGCTTTCCCTACTGTTGCACTCTTTGGAGTGGGAATAGTAATTTTTACCCCTACGCTATCCAACGCTTTCCCTACTGTTGCACTCTTTGGAGTGGGAATAGTAATTTTTACCCTCCTGCTATCCAACGCTTTCTCTACTTTTGCACTCTCTTGAGTGGGAATAGTAATTTTTACCCCTACGCTATCCAACGTTTACCCTACAGTTGCACTCACTGGAGTGGGAATAGTAATTTTTACCCCTACGCTATCCAACGCTTTCCCTGCTGTTGCACTCTTTGGAGTGGGAAAAGTAATTTTTACCCCTACGCTATCCAACGCTTTCCCTACTGTTGCACTCTCTGGAGTGGGAATAGTAATTTTTACCCCTACGCTATCCAACGCTTTCCCTACTGTTGCACTCTTTGGAGTGGGAATATTAATTGTTACCCCTACGCTATCCAATGCTTTCCCTACTGTTGCAGTCTCTGGAGTGGGAATAGTATTTTTTACCCCTACGCTATCCAACGCTTTCCCTACTGTTGCACTCTCTGGAGTGGGAATAGTAATTTTTACCCTTACGCTATCCAACGCTTTCCCTACTGTTGCACTATTTGTAGTGGGAATAGTAATTTTTATCCCTACGCTTTCCAACTCTTTCCCTACTGTTGCACTCTTTGGAGTGGGAATAGTAAATTTTACCCTCCCGCTATCCAACGCTTACCCTACTGTTGCACTCTCTGGAGTGGGAACAGTAATTTTTACCCCTACGCTATCCAACGCTTACCCTACAGTTGCACTCACTGGAGTGGGAATAGTAATTTTTACCTCTACGCTATCCAACACTTTCCCTACTGTTGCACTCTTTGGAGTGAGAATAGTAATTTTTACCCCTATGCTATCCAACGCTTTCCCTACTGTTGCACTCTCTGGAGTGGGAATAGTAATTTTTACCCCTGCGCTATCCAACGCTTTCCCTACTGTTGCACTCTTTGGAGTGGGAATAATCATTTTTACCCCTACGCCATCTGACGTTTTCCCTACTGTTGCACTCACTGGAGAGAGAATAGTACATTTTGCCCTCCCGCTATCCAATGCTTTCCCTAGTGTTGAACTCTCTGAAGTGGGAATAGTAATTTCTACCCCTACGCTATCCAACGCTTTCCCTACTATTGCACTTACTGGAGTGGTAATAGTAAATTTTACCCGCCCGCTATCCTAAGCAAAACATATTGCATTTTTTTAATTAATATTACGTAAATATATTTGTATTATTTTTTTTTTTACTTACATAAATTATTTATTAATTTTAAAGTAATTTAAGTATTGTGAAGTATGTTTCAGTTAATTATATATGTTTTTTTCATTAATTTTACATTAATTTTAAGACATTTAAAATAATTCGATATTGTGACTAACTATATATTTTGGATTCTATATTTTTGTACTTACCTGTTTGGAGATAGGGCATCGATATTTTGGCATTCTATATTTTTCCTTCGATATTTTGGCAATTCGATATTATTGTACTCGATATTTTGTCAGTGATCCGCCACCTGGTACCTGGAAGCTATTCCCCTAAAGATGGTGACTGCATCTGTCATGGCCGGGCCACTATTGGGGATCTTTACCCCTGTGGGTTTCCCCAAGGAGGTGGTATCTGTTTGGGGGTACCAACTTCATGTTGTACTACATGAAGGTAATGTGGAAGGAATGTTGTGTGACCTAAAAGTTTCCCACTCCTTACCACCCTCAAACCAAAGGGTTGGTTGAGATGTTCAACCAAACCCTGAAAGGAATGATTATGGGTCTATTAGACACCATGAGGCATAAGTGGGTGTTGAAGCAGGAGGAGGAGACGGTGTTGACATGCTTCGCCTTGGAGAGGGTAGAGTCAAGGATGACCCCTAGGTTGCGTGCATGGTCGGTGGGTGTTGGTGGTGTTACTAGTGCAGTCGGCCACCAGGAGTCATCCCAGGCTGAGGGGGTGGATCCGAAGATGAGGACCTCCGTCTTGTCGGAGTTCAGCTTCAGTTGGCTGTTCCTCATCCAGTTGGTGACGGCCTTCATTCCTTTGTGGAGGTTGGTTTTGGCAGTGTGGGGGTCCTTGGTGAGGGAGAGGATCAGCTGGGTGTTGTCGGTGCAGGAGATGATGTTGTGGTCGTGTCATTGTGCGATATGGGCGAGTGGTGCCATGTAGACATTGAACAACGTTGGGCTGAGCCTTGGGGTACACCGCAGATGATCTCGGTGGCTTCGGAGCAGAAGGGGGGAGGCTGACGCTCTGTGTTCGGCAGGAGAGGAAGGAGGAGGTCCAGTCCAGGGCCTTCTCTTGGATTCCGGCATCGTAGAGGCGTGTTCGTAGTGTGCGTGGCAGACCGTGTCGAAGGCGGCACACAGGTCCAGGAGGATGAGGGCTGCAGTTTCTCCGTTGTCCAGCAGGGTCCTGATGTCATCGGTGGCGGCGATGAGGGCAGTTTCGGTGCTGTGGTTGCTGTGGAACCTGGACTGGGACGGGTCCAGGATGTTATTCTCCTCGAGGAAGCTGGTCAGTTGTTTGTTGATGGACTTTTTGGTGATCTTAGCTGGGAATGGGAGCAGGGAGATGGGTCGGAAGTTCCCGAGGTGCTTGGGGTCCGCCTTGGGATTCTTGAGTAAGGCGTTGATCTCTGCGTGCTTCCAGCTCTCCGGGAAGGTCGCTGTCTCGAAGGAGATGTTGATTGTTTTCCGGAGATGGGGTGCGATGGTGCTGCTGGCTTTGTTGAAGATGTGGTGCAGGCAGGGGTCTTCCGGGGATCCGGAGTGGATGGTGTTCATGATCTTGATGGTGTCGTCGTCATTGATGTTGGTCCATGCGGTCAGGCGGTTGGTGTGGGTGGTGGTCGTGGGAGCGGGGTCTCAGTGGTGACGGCATTGAAGCTGTCGTGGATGTCTGCAAACTTGCGATGGTAGAAGGTGGCTAGTGAGTCGCACAGGTCTTGTGAAGGTGGGATGTCGTTGGTGTTGGAGCTGGAGTTGGAGAGTTCCTTCACGATGTTGACGAGCTCTTTGCTGTGTGCATTGTTGTCTAGGCGGTCTTTGAAGGAATTTTTTTGGCGGATCTGATGAGGTGCGGGTGGCGTTCTTGTGGGCTGTGACAACAAAACATATTATGGAGTTGTAAGTTATTTGATTATGGCGTAATCCATTTTTTAATTTTTTTTTTATTGATTTATTTAAAGTTTTGTATAGCGCAAACATGACCCAACGGGTATCAGAGCGCTTCACATGAGGGTTGAGGATGACACAGGTTGATAGATGCGGGAGAACAATTAAGACAAATGAGGCAATATACATCGGGGCAACAATGACAAGAGGGCGGGCGACAATGGGCCGTGACAGAGGCCAGGTAGCAGTTACGACAAAATACATTCAGAAACAACAATGACACATTGGAGGGCGATTTATGTCCTTATGAGAGGCCAGTTGGTATCAAAGTCAGCTAAAAACAGGCAGGGCGACAGGAGAGTAGCTTCTAGAGAAGCATCTTGTTTCAACAGGTAGGGCATTCCAGATTCTCGGGGCAATGCCAAAGAAAGTGCGTTTGTAGGTTTTCAGTTTTTTGAATTTCTTTTGTTTAAGGAGCATCGTGCTGGTACTCCTTGAGGTCCGGGCACTACCAGATAGTTCAAGTTTATTTTTCAGGTAGAGAGGGGTATTGAAGTGTAGTGCTCAATGGGTCATACATGCAATATTTAGCTGGATCCTTGCCTCAAATAGGAGCCAGTTGAGCGATTTCAGGTCCAGCCTGATGTGGTTGGATTTCTTGGAACCAGTGACAAGTCTGGTCGCAGCATTCAGAGATGCTCTTAGTGGGGCTAAATTGATTTTCGGGAGACCACATAGAGTAGCACTGCCGTATTCGAGTCTAGGGATGACTAGTGCTTGCAAAGTCGATTTGAAGTCATCTTGTGGGAGGTAAGGTTTGAGTTTTCTAAGGATACTCAGTTGGAAGTTCACTCCTTTGGTCGATGCTCTAATGTGGTCTTGCATGTTTAGATTCTTATCGAGTACAACCCCCAACGATTTAGTGGAGACAATGATGTGTGGTGTGCAGTTGAGAGCGGTGAGGTTTGTTAGGAAATTCACCACAGTGCGGGTTTGCTTAGCGGGTGAAATGAGGAGTAATTCAGTTTTGAGGGCGTTCAGTTTGAGGTGATTGGAGGTAAGCCAGTTTAGGGTTTTATGCAGGGTGCCATTGAGAGACTGGATATATTCTGGTGATGATAATTTCATGTAAAGTTGGGTATCATCTGCATATATGTGGTACTGGATGTTGGTGGCTTTGAGGATAGCAGTAGGCCTGGGCCAAATTTCCGTTCCGTTCGCGGAAATTGCGATAATTTGGCATTTTCGCATTCCGCGGAGAGTGTCAAAATTTCTGCATTCCGCAGCTTTGCGATAATTTGTTTCTTGCTCGCGCTGTAAAATAATACTTTCACGCGTGCGCGCGATCGCCTTACCTGAATCCCCGCGTTCGCCGACAAGTTTTTCCGATCCGGTCGCGTTCTCCATGAGATGTTGTATTGTTTTTAGCCATTTGCGAACTGTCTCGCGACAGTTCGCGTCCGCAGTGACGTCATGCGTCGCGCGATCACTTCTTTCTTCTCGCGATCATGCAACGCGAGACAACTGAAAACAAGATGGCCGCGCCCGCGCGCAACCACAGGGGTAAGTTGGCGACCCGCAACGATGCAGAAAATATCGCGAACAGGCGGGGAAAAAATTTTCCGCATCTTCGCGATATTTCCGCATGTTTGCGGAGATTTGGAACATTTTCGCGATAATTTGCGAAAGTGAATTTCGCAAATTCTGCCCACCCCTAGATAGCAGTCAGTGGTTCCATGAAAATGTTGAAGAGCGTGGTGGCGAGTGAGGATCCTTGTGGGACACCAAGTGTGCAGGGACTGGAGTTGGAGAGAGTCTGATTGGATTTGACTCTTTGTGTTCTGTTGTTGAGAAAGGAGGCAAACCATTTGAGGAGAGTGCCTGAGAGTCCCATCCTACATTCCAGTAGGTTAAGTAGGTTGTCATGTTGGACCGTGTAAAATGCAGATGAGAGATCGAGTAGTATTAGAAGGCAGGCTTCATTCTGGTCAAGCATAGAAAGGGCATCCTCAACTATATGAGTGATGGCTGTCTCAGTGCTGTGGCCAATCAAACAATCAATTAAAAAATTTGTAGAGCGCACTACTCACACATGAGGGTCTCAAGGTGCTAAGGGGGCTAGGGGGAGCAGCTACTGGTCGAACACCTAGGTCTTGAGAAGTCTCCTGAAGGTCAGCAGGTCCTGGGTCTGACGCAGGTGGGTGGGGAGGGTGTTCCATGTCTTTGTGGCGAGGTGGGAGAATGATCTGCCACCGGTGGTCGCTCGACAGTTGCGTGGGACGGTAGCAAGGGAGAGGTCGTCGGAGCGAAGCTGGCGGTTTGGGGTATAGAAGGACAGTCGTTCATTGAGGTATGCTGGTCTGGCATTATGGAGTGCTTTGTGGGTGTGGGCGAGGAGCTTGAAGGTGATCTTCTTGTTGACCGGGAGCCAGTGCAGATCTCTCAGGTGGGTGGTGATGTGGCTATGGCGGGGGAGTCCAAGGATAAGACGTGTGGAAATCAATCAATAAATCAGAAATTTGTAGAGCGCACTACTCGTCCGTGAGGGGCTCAAGGCGCTAGGGGGGAGGGTTGCTGCTACTGCTCGAATAGCCAGGTCTTGAGTAACCTTCTGAAGGTCAGTAGGTACTGGGTCTGCCATAGGAGGATGGGGAGGATATTCCATGTCTTGGCGGTGAGGTGGGAGAACAATCTGTTCCGGAGGTCGCTCTTCGGATGCGGGGGACGGTAGCGAGTGTGAGGTCGGCTGGGCGGGCTGGAGGTTCGGGGTGTAGAAGCTGAGTCGTCTGGTCAGGTATGCTGGTCCGGTATTGTGGAGTGCCTTGTGTGCGTGGGGGAGGAGCTTGAAGGTGATCCTCTTGTTGACGGGGAGCCAGTGCAGTTCTCTCAGGTAGTGTGTGATGTGGCTGTGTCGAGAGATGTCGAGGATCAGGCGGGCGGAGGCGTTCTGTATGCATTGCAGCCGTTTCAGGAGTTTGGCCGGGGCTCCTGTGTAGAGGGCGTTTCCGTAGTCCAGCCTACTGCTGACGAGGGCCTGGGTGACCATTCTTCTTGTTTCGGTGGGGATCCACCTGTAGATCTTGCTGAGCATGCGGAGGGTGTTGAAGCAGGAGGACAAGATGGCATTGACTTGCTCGGCCATGGAGAGCGTTGAGTCGAGGATGAACCCCAGGTTGCGTGCGTGGTCGGTGGGGGTCGGTGCTGCTCCCAGGGCGGTCGGCCACCAGGAGTCATCCCAGGCTAAGGGGGTGGAGCCGAAGATGAGGACATCAGTCTTGTCCGAGTTCAGTTTCAGATGGCTGTTCTTCATCCATTCGGTGACGGCTTTCATTCCTTCCTGTAGGTTGGTTTTGGTGGTGAGGGGGTCCTTGGTGAGGGAGAGGATCAGCTGTGTGTCGTTGGCATAGGAGATGATGTTGAGGTCGTGCAGTCTGGTGATGTGGGCGAGTGGGGCCATATAGAGTTGAAACAATATCGGGCTGAGGGATTATCCTTGGGGCATGCCGCAGATGATTTCAAAGGCTTCGGAACTGAAAGTGGGGAGGCCGACTCTCTGGGTTCTGCCGGAGAGGAAGGAGGTGGTCCATTCCAGAGCCTTGTCTTGGATTCCTGCATTGTGGAGGCGTGTGCATAGGGTGTGGTGGCAGACAGTGTTGAAGGCGACTGATAGGAGGATGAGGGTCGCAGTTTCGCCATTGTCCAGCAGGGCCCTGATGTCATCGGTGGTGGCGATGAGCGCAGTTTCGGTGCTGTGGTTGCTGCGGAACCCAAATTGGGACGGGTCCATGATTTTGTTCTCCTCGAGGTATCGGGTCAGCTGTTTGTTGACGGTTTTCTCAATGACCTTTGCCGGGAACGGGAGCAGGGAAATGGGCCGGAAGTTCTTGAGGTCCCTCAGATCCGCCTTGGGTTTCTTGAGCAAGGCGTTGATCTTAGTGTGCCTCCAACTCTCCAGGAAGGTTGTGTCTCGAAGGAGATGTTGATGGCCTTGTGGAGATTGGGTGCAATGGTGGAGCTCGCTTTGTTGAAGATGTGGTGTGGGCAAGGGTCTGACGGAGCGCCGGAGTGGAATGTGTTCATGATTTCGTCGTCGTTAATGTTGGTCCAGGTGAGCAGTGGGTCGATGCCGGTGGTGGCCGTGGGGTCTGAGTTGCTGGTGGCTGCCGGAGCGGTCGGGTTGTCGAAGCTGTTGTGGATGTCTGCGATCTTGCAGTGGAAGAAGGTTGCAAGGGAGTTGCACAGGTCTTTCGATGGTGGGATATCGTTGGTGTTGGAGCTGGGGTTGGAGAGTTCCTTCACGATGTTGAAGAGCTCTTTACTGTTGTGTCCATTGTTGTCGAGGCAGTCTTTGAAGGAGGTCCTTTTGACGGATCTGGTGAGGTTGGCGAATGGCGTTCTTGTGGGCTGTGTGGTTCTCCGGTGTCTGTTCGCATTGCCATTTTGTTAGAATTGGGGATCTCAGGGCTGACGCAGGTAGGAACTTGTTGAAGCCGGCCTCGTGGCATGGTCCTGTCCCCCCTCGCCAAGCCGCACGAGGTCCCCTGCACCTCGGGGCTCCTCCATTTTGGATTGCACGTGACTCTGCGCACCAGCCTACGTGACCCCGCTCAGCCCGGGCTCGGCCACAGCCCAGCCCCGACATCGAGGCACCAAGAACTGACCAGGGGGTACCACGTGAACACTTCTCCACTCCCGGCGGAGGGCAGTATCGATGGGACCCCCAACCGTCCTCCCACACCTAGGTGCGATCGCCCTCCAGGTCTCTTGGGCCTGGCGCCTCTCCTGCTGGGCGTCTGGCCGCTCCCAACCCGGCCTCTTCGCACCCCCGGTCATCAGGGTCCGGACATCAAAGGGCTCCAGAACTATATCTGGGGCGACCCCGCAACAAGACGGCAGTTGTATCCTGGAGTCAAGAGCCCTGCTGATCGGATCGCGGCTGACCCTGCGGAGAAAGACTCACCCTGAAACTACGCTCTGAGCCCTGCTGACGCCGTCGCGGCTCCACCGTGCTTTAAGACCTTCATGAACCTTTGGGGCCCTGCTGATGCTGTCGCGGCCCGACCTTGTTGAACTTGCCATCAGAGCCCTGCTGACCTTGTCGCGGCTCGACCGAAGCGGACCTGCCATCGGAGCCCTGCTGACTGTGTCGCGGCTCGACCCAAGTGGAACTATCACCCTAGCCCTGCAGACGCCGTCGCGGCTCTCCTCGTCCGAGCTACTTTGAGACCAGCTCCTGCCGCTCCACTCCCCGGAGCCACCTTCGGCCTGACAAGGTCTGGCGCAGAGCTTCCCCGTACCAGGCTGGTACTGAGACTGTCCCGCTACCCTATCCCCACAGAGACATTGAGACTCTTGCTGGATCTTCCGATCCCCCTTATAAATATTTTGAGTGTGCTACTATTGATAAAGAACCTAACTAAGCAACTACTACGGAGTCCTGTGTGGTGGTGTTACTGAGACTAGTACGATCTTAGGAGAAGGACCTCTCCTCGGAGGCTTCTCAGCGGCGCTCGGCTATAACTTTGCGGTAGGAAGGCGCCCCGGAGTGGTCCCCCTGACTCCCCGGTGGTCCTCCCTCCAACAGAACTTGTGTCAAGCAGGGATCCTCTCCTCTAGTCAGGGTAAGGGGTTACACTCCTAACACAACCCCTGCTCACCCTCTAGGTAGCTTGACGTGAGCAGGCAAGGCTTATCTCAGGGCACAATGGTTAAGCATTTGTGACCACATACAGTAATTCAATGGCAACCCCACAAATGGACTCCACACTGGGTTTATCAAAAATAGTTATTTTATATAATCAAACTTAGCACAAGACCCAATAACGATAAAAAGGCCCACAATACTTATTGGCATTAAGCAGTTCTTTATTCAAGTGTATTTAACAGTTCTGTGCGGTTCGTTCTTCTTCGTACGGTTCGTACGGGGATGAAAGATGCTTAAGAGCGGGGCTCACAAGCGTTTCAGATGCTCTGGTGCGAAGCATACACCCTGCGGTGCTTAAGAACAGGGCTCACAAACATTGCAGATGCTCTGGTGTGGAGCGTACACCTTACGGTGCGAAGCGGACACAGTACCTTTGTCTTGGAGAGTTCATCACGGACGATGCGATGACAACAAGCGCGTTGTACATTGCGATGTCCTCCTTTTACGGTGCGGGCTACGGCTCGTAGGGGGCCTCAGTCACGTTGTTCGAGGGGACGGTGCGTAGATACGGTGCTCTTGATGTTCGTTGCGGTGTACGAGCCGTACTTTGAGATTGGCGCCTTTTCTTTCAGCATGGTACGAAGCAGGCAGTACTCTACGATGGTGAGCGACGTACATACCACTCTACGTGCTGCAGCCTGCCCACAACAGGGGTAGGGGGGCACGCCTGAGCAGTGTGATTCGAAGAGGTGGAACAAAAGTGCGGCATGAAGTCCTTCCTTCACGGTGCGAGCTACAGCTCGTAGGGGGGCCTTAGTCGCGTTGTTTGGGCCGGACAGCTGGGCAGAGGCTTTCCAGTGTGCATGCCGATCTAGGTGGCACACGCTTTCCTCAGCTTCGGTTTTGCAGTGAGAACGGCGGTTCTCGGTGGCGATTCTCAAGGGGGGTGAAGTCCACTGGTCCTGGGACTTCGTTCAGGGGGCAAGCTCAGTCATAAGCCCTTGGAGATCACAGAAGCACAAGTTGAAATAAAGTTTCTTTAGCAATCTTTCTCCTCTCCTTCAGCAGCAAGGCAACCACTGCAGGCCATTCCCCCAGGTCAGGGACAGTACTCCCCCTACAGCTTTCCCTAGTTCGGGCCGGTTTCTGAACACTTTGTTGATATGATGCAATTCTCTGCTTTCAGTGTGCAGAGCAGAGACATCAGATGCTCCACAGGAGGTGGAGCCAGCATTGTGGTGGCAGAGCACAGCCCTATTCAGAGTCCAGGGGCACTCCTCCCACCCATCCTGGTGTAATCTTCCTATTCATCACCGGGCTGCCCAGACTGTCCCTTGGAATTCCCCAGCCCTGTCACTCACACAAACCAGACAGCAGATACACATCAGCACAGAGGCGGGCTGAAATGGTTAGGCAAGTAAATGCCAACTTCTAAAAGTGGCATTTGCAAACACAGAACATTAAAATAAACTTTGCTAAAATATGTATTTTATTATTCTGAGTTCAGGCATACTAAACTCAATTTTCTACCATGTTCCCTGGGTCTGTTGGGATCATAGGATGTAACAATCTTAACAGCCCATTCTGGCCTATGAGAACAGGTAGCCTCATAATAATGAAAAACGAAAATGGCTGAAATTCACTATTAGTACATGCCACACACATCAGGGCTTGTTCTACCTTATGCTTACAACGCACCCTGCCCTTGGGCCTACCATAGGGGTGACTCACATGAAGTAAAAGAAGGTTTAGGGACTGGCAAGTGGGTGCACTTGCCCAGTCAGCATGACAGTACCAGACTGCACGCAGGTTCTGCAATGGCAGACCTAGACACATTTTACCAGGCCGCGTCTGTGGGTGGCACAACCAGTGCTGCAAGCCCACCAGCAGCATTTGTATTTACAAGCCCTTGCACTCCTGGTGCACTTTACAGGGGTCTGACAGTAAACCAAATAAGCCAATCATGGAATCCAACCAACATATACATTGTATATAGGGAGCACTTGCACTGTGGCACTGGTTGGCAGTGCCACAGTGCTCTGAGCAGCTAACACCAGCAAAACACATGAGGCACAGCAACAAAAAGTGGAAGGGAGACTCACGCCAAGGTGCCAGGTCTAACACATTTCTTCTCTAATTTTCGGCAGGTTTGCTTGGAGTTCTAGAGGTCCGCGGTGAACCAGCTAGCATTCTTGTTGGTGCATCTGTTGGAGGGTTTCTTGATCGGGGTGAGAGTGTTGGCGCAGTTGTCGATCCAAAATCTGAGGTTGCTGTCGGCAGTGTCGGGGTCGGTGGGGTCTGTGGGTGGGCTTTGGGCAAGGGCTGTGTTTAGCTGGTCTTTGGTGATTTTGATCCAGCTGTGGCGGGGGATCTGTTGGGTGCGGTGGTGCGTGGTGGGTTTCCAGAAGGTGAACTGGATGCAGTGGTGGTCGGTCGGTGGTATGGCTGAAGGAGATGTGGGAGCTTGCAGAGAAGATGGGGTTGAGCATGTGGCCAGTGGAGTGGGTGGGCATTGTAACGAGCTGTCTGAGTCCGAGGTTGTCGATCAGGGTGGTGGAGTTGGTGTCATTGTTGTTCTCGAGGTGGAAGTTCAGGTCTCCGAGGAGGATGTAGTCCATGGAGGTGAGGGCATGAGTGCTGATGAAGTCGGCGATGGAATCACTGAACTGAGGTCAGGGTCCGGGGGGTCTGTAGATCAGTGTGGATCTGGAAGTGCAGGTGTTCGGCAGTGCTGAGGGTGTCGTCGGAGTTGGTCGAGACCTTGAGGGTGTTCTTGTGGATGATGGCGATTCCACCTGCTACTCCATTGATGCGGTCTCTGCGGGTGATCTTGTAGCTGTCCGGGGTGGCTATGGTGATGTCGCTTGCCGAGGAGCCGTTCGTCCAGGTCTCTGTCAGGAAGGCGACGTCCGGGGAGGATGTGTCGAGCAGGTCCCAGAGTTCGACGGTGTGTTTGCGTGACGAGCGGGTGTTCGGTAGTATGCATCTGAGGTGTGCGCTCATCCGGTGTTGAGTGCGTGGAGGGTGCTGGTGTCGTAGCGGCGTTGGGCATCGTGGAGTTCACAGGGACCAGGGGGACTGGCGCTGGGTGTGGTCCAGGCACGGACGGGCACAGACGGGCTTGCCTTAGGCGCGCCTTTGGAACGCCAGCAGCGCGGCCATGCATTGGCCGCCATATAAGGGAAGGTGGGAAGGAGGAGCAGTTGGGAGGAGGAAACGGGGCAGTGAATGGGCAAGCAGGGGGGCGGGGCCACAGGGGACACAGTGGCAGGAACAGTCGGAGAGCGGAGGAGGTGGGAGACAATGGGGCACAGAGACAAGGGCAGCAGTGGGCACAGAAGCGAAGAGTTCACAACAGTGGGGCACAGAAAATAAGCAAGGCAACAAAGGGGAACAAAAACGAAAAAATAACAACAGTGAGGTACAGAAAATAAACAAGGCAACAAAGGGGCACAAAAACAAAAGAAAAAATAAATAGTCACAACAGTGGGGCACAGAAAATAAGCTGGGCAACAACGGGACACAGGGGGCACGGGGAGGCAGAGAGACACAGCTGAGGCAGGGGCCTCAAACTTACAGTGGCAGCGAGCACAGGGCAGGGACAGGTGGTGCTGTGCAGTGTGGGGGAGCGACCTGCCTGAAAACAGGGTCAAGGGTTGCCTGCCTTTTTTATGCATTGGAGTCTCTTCAGGAGGGTAGCCGTGGTTCCTGTGTAGAGGGCGTTGCCGTAGTCCAGCCTGCTGCTGACAAGAGCTTGTGTGACCGTTCTTCTGGTTTCGGTGGGGATCCATCTGTAGACGTTAGGGAGCATGCGGAGGGTGCTGAAGCAGAAGGCAGAAACTGCATTGACTTGCTGGGTCATGGAGAGCGTTTGGTCCAGGATGATCCTCAGCTTGCGTGCGTGCGTGGTTGGTGGGTGTCGGTGCAGCTCCCCGCATGGTCGGCCACCAGGAGTCGTCCCACACAGAGGGGTTTTAGCCGAGGATGAGGTTCTCCGTCATGTCTGAGATCAGTTTTAGCTGGCTAGTCTTCATCCAATCTGCGACGGCCTTCATTCCCTCATGGAGGTTGGATTTGGCCGGCTCCTGGGTGAGGGAGAGGATCAGCTGGGTGTCGTCGCCGTACAATACGATGTTGAGGTGGTGTGCTCGGACGATGTTGGTGAGCGGTGCCATGCAGATGTTGAAAAGGGTCAGACTGGGGGATGATCCTTGTGGTATGCCGCAAGTGATCGTGGTGGCTTTGGATCAGAAAGGGGTAAGGCGGACTCTCTGTATTCTGCCGGTGAGGAAGGAGGTGATCCAGTCCAGGGCTTTGTCTCAGATTCCTGTGTCCTGGAGGCGTGTGTGCAGGGTGTGGTGGCAGATGGTGTCGAAATTGGCCAAGAGGTCCAGGAGAATTAGGACCGCGGTTTCGATGTTGTCCAGGATGGTTCTGATGTTGTCAGTGGCAGCGATGAGGGCGGTTTCGGTGCTGTGATTGCTGTGGAAGCTGGATTGGGAGAGGTCCAGGACATTGTTCTCCTCCAGGAAGTGTGTCAGTTGTCTGTTGGCCGTCTTCTCACAGACTTTCGCCGGGAACGGTAGCAGGGAGATGGGTTGGAAGTTCTTGAGGTCGTTTGAGTCTGCCTTGGGTTTCTTGAGAAGGGCGTTTATCTCGCGTGTTTCCAGCTCTCCGGAAGCCCGATTGGAATTGGTCAAGGAGTAGGAATTGGTCAATGTGATTGCGCAGTTGTTCTTGTACACATTTCTCGAGGAGTTTTGCCAGGGTAGGGATGTTTGTGTTTGGTCGATATTTATTAAGGTCTTCAGGGTCAGCTGTGTTTTTTTTAGAATAGGGAAAACTAGGCTGGCCTTCAGGCAGTCCAGGATCTCCCCTAGGAGAAGCAAAGCATTGATAATCTTGGACCGGAGCGGGACTAATGTTCTTATCATTTCTTTAAAGAAGTAGGGGGGAGGGGGTCATTGAAGTGATTTTAAGGTTTTCAGGGTCGATTTAATGCTGATGATGGTAGTGTCATTGAGGGGCGTAAATTGGCTCCAAGAGGCGTTGTTTTTGGGGGAGAGACAGTTCTGTGTAATGGGGGGGCGGGTAGGGAGTAGTTAGGAGAGGGTGGGAGTTTGGAGAAAGCCGAGTTGAGGTCAGCATCGATTTTATTCGCTTTATCGAGGAAGAAGTCAGCAACGGCATCGCAGTTCAGCTGAGGACCGTAGATGTGAGGTGATTGGCCGGAGGTGTTATTAGATTGTGACTTAATCAGCTCAAAAAGTCTTTTCGGGCGATTTTTGGCTTGTCAAGTTGGGTTTTGAAAAAGGTTGCTTTTGCCTTCTAATGAGTTCATTGTATCTGCTCCTTTTTTGTCTAAGAGTTTTTAGTAGATCCGTGGAAGGAGCTGATCTCCAAGCACGTTCTGCTAATCTAAGGCTGCATTTGTCCATCTTTTGGCTGTCATTAAACCAAGGTTTGGAGTCTTTGATGGATTTGCTTTTTAGTTGAAGGGGGGCAGTTGCATTCAGGGCAGACAACATTGTGTTATTATAGTGCTCAGTGAGATCGTGAATGTTGTCCATGTTGCCAGGGGGCAGAAGGGAGATATGGCAGTGAGATATGAGCTCATTAATATTGGTATTATGGAGCGGTCTTTTCCACTGTTGTTGTTTTAGTGGTTAAGATCTTGTGGAGTTCCAACTTTCAAAGATACGGAAGGTGATATAGTGATGGTCTGACCAGTCACAGGGGAGAATAGAGTCGAGTTGAATGGAGTTGGGATTGGCAATGATAAGCTCTAGGGTTGAGCCAAGTTTGTGCATGGGACTGTCGCAGAATTGGGTCAGGGAGAGGTCAGTTAGGAAGTTTTTGAGTGTGTTAACTGCCTGATCATGCAGATTATTCCAGCAGAGGTTGAAGTCTCCAAGGAAGATCTGGGGGGAGTGTCGACCCAGGGTGGAGGAGATGGATTCCATAGTTTTTTCAATGAACTGGAGGTTGTCTCTCAGGGGGTAGTAGAAGATGTGGAGGCTACATATGCATCTGTGCTTGCTAGTTATATTGATGCATCAATCAATCAATCAATCAATAATTTGTAAAGTGCACTATATACCTGGGAGGGTCTCAAGGTGCGGGGGACGCTACTGATCAAACAGCCAGGTCTTGAGCATCCTCCTGAAGGTCAGCAGGTCTTGGGTCTGTCGTAGGCTCAGTGGGAGGGTGTTCCATGTCTTGGCGGTGAGCTGGGAGAAGGATCTCCCGCCAGTGGTTGATTTTCAGATGCGCGGGACAATGGCTAGTGTGAGAAGTTGGCCTGGTATATGCTGTTCACTAGTTCTAGTGACCACCTTGTACCATGCCAAGCAACCCTTATGGTGTGGTTGTAAGTCAACCTTTTTGGACTAGCTGCCCTAGTGGTAGCGTAGGCTAAGCAGTCTTTGAGGCTAAACTCGTGAAGCGTGTTAAGCAAGCTGTTTTACCAATAGTAACCCCCTTTTATACCAATGAAAGGACACCACACAGATATATATTCAAAATATATATGTATTTATTTCTCAAAGTAACCCCTAGTCTCTTTATGAGCACAGGAGCACAAATCGTCAAACAAGATTATCACAGAATACACAGAAGTTGCACTTTATATGGATAGGCCCTGGTGGCCACTCGAACCATATACTAAAATAGTGGTATAAGTACCACGAACAGAAAAGGGAAAAGGCCTAGGGCCTCTAGAATCGCTGGGCCTACAAGGAGCTAACGTCAGTTAGTGACCAGGAGGTCCACGGGTGGCGTGTGCAGAGCAAATAGTCACACGCGTGCTCCCATAGGTTTCAATGGGTGCGTAAAAAGTACAAAGTTACTGCAAAAGGAATCTTCCGGATGACCTAGGAACTTAAGATTTGGAACACAGGCACTAGAGATGTAATACTACACTTGGGCACAGGAGTGCCAGCTTTACCTCACCCACAGGAAGCGGGTGCATAGGCCTCGAAGTGCGCCGGGTTTCTTCTATCGGTTCCGTGGGGCCTGTAGACAAAAGTGCTGCAGGCGGTCGGTCGGGAAGAGATGCAGTGGATCCAAGAGTGGATCGGAGATGTTGAAGACCTGTAAGCAGAGGGGACAGTGTTCACAGTCACTAGCCAGTGACCAGCGTGGCACCAGGTGGGTACCAGGCGATGTCGGGTGCAAACAGGAAGGAAGGTGTAGCTTGACTCTGCAGCCACGTGGTCCCTGAAGGTCGACGACGTCCAGGAGTCGAGTCACGAGCTGTCCCACGCCGGCTCTCGCTGTCGGCGGTGTCGGCGACTTGATCGAAGCAAACAAGCCTTGGCAAAAGCAATTGTTGTGGGCAAGGAGTTTAAGCTGATGGTTCTGACCAGCAAGGTCAGAGGAACTGCTCCTTTGGAGGGGAGCAAGGGCCAGTCTGGAGCAACCAGACCAGCGGTGTTTGTCGTAGATTTCGTCGCCAAGATGGCCACTAGCCAGCGGGCCAGCAACCGGTTAGGCGCGTCGAGTGGCAAAATGCAGAAGGGCCCCACGCAGATCGTGGAGATGCTGGAGGGCTCACCTTTGGTGCAGATGCTGCTCGAGGGTTGGGCTTCTCAGGACCCAAAGCACAACTTGGAGGGAGCCTCGGTTGTTGCACTGGTCAGCTTGTCGTAGTCGTTTCAAGATGGCTGGCTCCACGTGTCTCGGTGCCTCCACGGGTCTCCTCTTTGCAGGGACTGTGGATCGGGCGGTGAGAGGTCTGGAGGTCCAGGTCTTGTCAGTCTCTGGGCTTGGGCTCCGGCGGGAGGCGGCGGCAAAGCAGACGTTGATTCGCTGGATGGTGCTTGCGTTAGCAAGGTGGTCACTCCCTGACCACAGGGGAGATTGGCTTCAGTCCTCTGTGCAGCAGA
Source organism: Triturus cristatus (assembly GCF_964204655.1). NCBI lineage: Eukaryota > Metazoa > Chordata > Amphibia > Caudata > Salamandridae > Triturus > Triturus cristatus. The sequence continues at coordinate 34,512,477 of NC_140593.1, read as the reverse complement.
GCGTCGAAGTTCCCGTCTTCTTCTTAGTTTTAAGTTGATTCCAGGATGTCTGAAGTCTTAGGACACAGCTCCTACCTTTAAGCGGATTCTAGGGGCCGGACTACCTGCTAGGTCCCTCCCTATGGGTGGGACCAGGAAGGGGGGTGGTTACACCCCCAATCCTTTGTCCAGCTCGCCCCAGGCCCGGGACTGGTGTGCCCCAGGACCGGTTTGAACAGGCATATGCACCGAGGCTCCTTGTGATCCACAGGCATGTCTGGTTTCTTTCAAGCCCTACCTGACCAATACACAAAATCCTGTCTGGGGTGGTGCACGCACCTCCCCTGGCAGGAAACCCTTTGTCCACACCTCCCAAGCTGGAAGGACTCCCAGCAGCAGGAGGGCAGACTTGTGTCTGTGGTGGCAGCATCCATTTTGTGGAGCTGAGGCTATGTCTGATTTTACCCAGGTTTCAGGTACTGTACATGTCGTGTCCCTCTAGAAGGGTGGAATGCTAACCCCGTCGCCAGAATTGGCGAGGGGTTAGTATTCCAATTCGTATGACACCTTACTCGACATGTTTTGATAAAGCCAAACCAAAGATAGCATTTAACCGCGAGGTTCATAATGCACTTTAAGAGTATATGGTATGACGATATCTGGAAACAGTAGAAGGAAGTTGTTCCGACCACTGCAGACAGGCTCAGCTCATGCCAGAGCACCATCTCACATGGAACCAAGCACTCTGCCTTCAGGATTGTTAAGGCCTGCCATAGGAGTGACTTATAGGTTACCAGGTGTCCCATTTAAGGTTAGGTATAGGTATACTACACCTAAGTAAGAGGTGATTACACCAACTTACCCCAGCTGAGTGATCAGCCAGTTGTGTCAAATTGTTAGGCCAAGCCTGGGGTGGCATAATACATGCTGCAGCCCTTGGCAGGCCTTGGGTACACCAATGCCCTGGGTACCTAGTGTACACTGGTACAGGGGCTGACAGGGTGATCCACGTCCAATTGGTTATGCACCTAGGGTGCATAGTTTTAATTTAGTAGAGAGAACAGCAGGCTGGGGGTCTGATTGGCAGGCCCACAGCCTCAATATGTCAAAAACCAGTGAAGCAAAAAGCAAAAATTTGGGGTGACCATAGGATAGCAGACCCTACTCTCCTACACAACCCCCCCCCCCCAAACGCTGGGACATTAAACTAGCCTTGACCAGTCTCGTCTTCATGTCCTAAGTGGAAGTACCTGGAGAGACCATCTGCATTCCCATGGTCAGTACCTGGCCGGTGCTCCACTGTAAAGTCCATCCCCTGTAGGGAAATGGACCACCTAAGCAGTTTGGGGTTTTCACCCTTCATCTGATTTAGCCACAAGAGGGGCTTATGGTCGGTCTGAATCTTGAAGTGAGTGCCAAACAAGTATGGCCTCAGCTTCTTCAGGGCCCACACCACAGCAAAGGCCTCCCTCTCAATAGCTGACCAATTCTTCTCTCTGGGGGTCAACCTTCTGCTAATAAAAGCAATGGGTTGGTCTTGACCATCTACATTAAGTTGTGACAGCACAGCTCCCACACCCAACTCAGAAGCATCTGTTTGGACAATAAACTCTTTGGAGTAGTCAGGACTTTTCAGGATAGGTGCAGAGCACATGGCCTCCTTCAGGTCATCAAATGCCTTTTGACAGCTTACTGTCCACTGAACCTTTTTGGGCATCTTCTTGGATGTCAGATCATTAAGAGGAGTCACAATGGACCCATAGTTCTTAACAAACTCCCTGTAGTACCCAGTCAAGCCCAAGAAAGCTCGAACTTGAGTCTGGGTGGTTGGAGGGGACCAGTCCTTGATGGATTGTATCTTACTCTCCAGTGGTTGAACTTGGCCTCCACCTACAAGGTGGCCCAAATATACAACCTTACTCTGCCCTATCTGGCACTTTGTAGCCTTGATAGTGAGGCCTGCCCTTTGCAGAGCCTCAAGAGCCTTCTTCAGGTGGATCAGGTGATCCTCCCAGGTGGAGCTAAAGACAGCAATGTCATCAAGATATGCTGCGCAAAAGTCATCCAACCCAGTAAGGACTTGGTTCACCAGCCTTTGGAAGGTGGCAGGTGCATTCTTCAGACCAAAGGGCATCACCACAAACTGGTAGTGCCCACCTGGGGTTGAGAATGCTGTTTTGGCCTTAGACTCCTCAGCTAATCTGATTTGCCAATAGCCAGCTGTTAAGTCAAATGTGCTCAAAAACTTTGCAGAAGCTAGTTTGTCTATGAGCTCATCTGCCCTTGGAATAGGGTGTGCATCTGTCCTGGTGACAGCATTGAGTCCTCTGTAATCCACACAGAACCTCATCTCTCTCTTGCCATCTTTGGTGTGAGGTTTGGGGACCAGAACCACTGGGCTAGCCCAGGGGCTCTCTGAGGGTTCAATGACACCTAATTCCAGCATTTTATGTACCTCAGCCTTTATACAGTCCCTGACGTGGTCAGGTTGTCTGTAAAGTTTGTTCTTTACAGGCAGACTGTCACCAGTGTCCACCACATGGGTACACCAGTCAGTTTGACTAGGTATCAAGGAAAACATATGTGAAAATGATTGTAGAACCTGTCTACATTCAGTCTGCTGATGGGCAGTGAGGTTGCCTCCAAGGGTCACTCCTTCAACTGAGCCATCTTCAGGGTTCTGAGACAACAGGTCTGGGAGAGGGTCACTCTCTTCCTCCTGTCCCTCATCTGTAGCCATGAGCAAGCCCATGTCTGCCCTGTCAACATATGCTTTAAGCCTGTTAACATGGAGTACCCTGTGGGGACTCCTGGGAGTTCCTAGGTCGACCAAGTAGGTGACCTCTCCCTTCTTTTCCAGGATTGTATGGGGTCCAGACCATTTGTCTTGGAGTGCTGCTGGGGCCACTGGCTCCAACACCCATACCTTCTGTCCTGGCTGAAACTCAACCAAGACAGCCTTTTGGTCATGCCAAGCTTTCTGTAAGGCCTGGCTTGCCTCAAGGTTTTTGGATGCCTTCTCCATATACTCAGCCATCCTGGAGCGGAGACCAAGTACATAGTCCACTATGTCTAGCTTAGGCTTTTTGAGAGGTAACTCCCAGCCTTCCTTCACCAAACACAGTGGGCCTCTCACAGGGTGCCCAAACAACAATTCAAAGGGGCTGTAGCCAACTCCTTTTTGTGGGACCTCTCTGTAAGCAAACAGAAGGCAGGGTAGAAGGATGTCCCATCTTCGCCTGAGCTTTTCAGGTAATCCTTTGATCATACCCTTTAGGGTCTTGTTGAATCTCTCAACAAGCCCATTGCATTGTGGGTGATAAGGGGTGGTGAACTTGTAGTTGACACCACATTCCTTCCACATAGCTGTTAAGTATCCTGACATAAAGTTGGTACCTCTGTCAGATACTACCTCCTTAGGAAACCCCACTCTGGAGAATACTCCCAGCAGGGCCCTGGCCACAACAGGAGCTGTAGTGGTCCTAAGGGGAATTGCCTCTGGATACCTGGTGGCATGATCCACTACCACCAGTATAAATCTGTGCCCAGATGCAGTGGGAGGATCCATGGGACCCACTATGTCTATTCCCACTCTTTCAAAGGGAACCCCCACCACAGGTAGTGGTATCAGGGGGGCCTTTGTTGTGCCACCTGATTTGCCACTGGCTTGGCAGGTAACACAGGAGCGACAAAACTCCTTTGTATCTTCATTCATATGAGGCCAGTGAAAGTGAGGGACAAGTCTGTCCCAGGTCTTGTTCTGGCCTAGGTGTCCTGCTAAAGGAATATCATGGGCCAAGGTAAGAAGGAAGCCCCTAAATTGCAGAGGTATAACCAACCTCCTGGTTGCACCAGGCTTGGGGTCTCTAGCCTCTGAATAAAGGAGCCCTTCATCCCAATACACTTTATGGGTACCTCGAGCATTCCCAGCAGCCTCAGCAGCAGCCAGCTGTCTGAGGGGTTCAAGAGAGGGACAGGATAACTGAGCCTGCCTCAAGTCAGCCCTTGAAGGTCCCCCTGTCCCAAGAAACTCAACCTGGTCAGGTTCAAGCTCTTCAGGGACAGTTCCTTCAGGGTCCTCTAGATCAGCTTCCTGGGAAGGCTGATCATCACTCTGAGGCAGGGGGAAGGCACAGCCTTGACCCTCCTGTTCTTCTTCTTGGTAGGTGCTTGGTCCATTGTTCCAGGATCCAAGACCTGTGGTTCAGTGAGGCACTTTTTGGCCTGTGACCTGGTCACAGCAAGGACATGTGATGATATACCTAACATCTCTGCATGAGTCCTGTACTCCACTTCTGACCATAGAGAACTCTCTAGGTCATTGCCCAACAAACATTCTACTGCGAGGTCTGCGCTAACCACAACCCTTTTGAGGCCAGTTACCCCTCCCCATGAGAAGTTAACAACTGCCACACTATGTGAAGTAGTGGCATTGCTGGCATTGGTCACCAGGTAGTTCTCACCTGGTATGTACTGTCCAGGGTCCACAAAGCCTGGTGTCACCATAGTGACACTGGCACATGTGTCCCTGTAGGCTTGAGCCACTTTGTCATTAATTAAAGGAGTCTGTCTGTACTTGCCCAGGTTACTGGGGCTCACAGTCAGGGACAAATCAATGTCCCCATCACAGATCAAGACTGCCTGTGTCAGGGTTCTGTCTAAGTCAGAATCTCCTTCAGTTCCCATAGTGATTCCCACTACACCCTTTGTCTGTGGACCAACACTGCTAACAGTAGTACTGGGAGCAGGTGCCTTAGGGGCAACAGTGTTGGGGGCTCCACCCTTTTTGCAATCACTAGTCCAGTGAGTTGTATTTTTGCAATGATTGCACCAGGGTTTCTTTTGACCTTCTTTCTTCTTTTTGGACTGTTGTTGGGACCCACCCTCCTTAGCAGTAGTTTGGGGCCCTGTTGAAGACTTCTGGTCTTTAGATTTCTGATCTCCACCCTTTTGGTCTGTTTTCTTCTGATCACCCCCTTGGCCCTGGTTCTGGTTCTTTTGCTTAACCCTGGTTCTGACCCATTTGTCTGCCTTCTTTCCCAATTCTTGGGGAGAGGTCAGATCAGAGTCAACCAAGTGTTGATGCAGTTGCTGGTTTTGACAGTTATTTAAAATCTGTTCTCTCATCATCAAATTATACAATCCTGTAAAATCAGATACCTTACTTCCCAGCAACCAACCCTCCAAAGCCTTAGTGGCACATTCAATGTATTCAGACCAGTCCTGAGTCTGTGTCTTTTGGGTGTCTCTGAACATTAACCTGTACTGCTCAGTGGTTAAGCCTAACCCATCAACTAGAACACTCTTCAGGACTCTGTAGTTTCTGACATCCTCTTCTCTAACAGTGAGGAGTCTGTCTCTGCCTCTTCCCTCAAAGGAGAGCCAGAGGATTGCTGCCCACTGGTCTTCAGGAACCTGCTGTACTTTGCAGGCTCTCTCAAGAGCAGTTATCCACTTGTGGATGTCATCCCCACTTTTGTAGGGGGGCACAACCTTAGACAGGTTTCTATTATCAAAAACCCTATCTTTGTCCTTAGGGACAATGCTGCCACCAGTGGGTATAGACCCACTCTCTTTATGCTGTCTAGCCTTGCTCAGTTTCTCTTCCATCAGGGCTACTTCTAGCTCCTGCTTCCTGATCCTCAGCTGGGCTTCTTGCATCTTGGCCTCATGTTCCCTCCTCTGAGGGGTGGTCATCCTTCTCCTGGAGTGACCTTGAGAGCCTCTAGAGCCATGGGAAGCATTGGAGTCACCTGAGCGATTCCTTTGCCTTCCAAGCCCTGTGTTAAGTCCACGGGGGAGATCCAGTGGGGTGAACCCACTGTCAGTCCCCAATAGCCTTGGTTTAGCTGGGCCAAGTATAACACTTGGCACTGGGCTAGTTCTCCCTTCATCCTCACCACTGTCTGTATCCCCCTCACTTTCCTCCTCTGTAGTATGGTTTTCATCTAAGGGATGGCTATTGGAAAGGGGTACCTCAGTGGCATCTTCAGAAGGGGGGCCTCCTGTTCCTGTCCCTAAGGGGGCTAACTGGGAAGCTCTCTTGAGCTCTCTTTGATTCTCATCATCTTGCAAGAGTGCTCTGAGCACAGCAGAGGTAGGGTTCTTGGGCTGTTTAAGGCCTCTAAGAGTTGCCAACTGCCTGAGCTCATTCTGATTAAGGGTAGCAAAGATGGATGGTGCCCTCGGGGGGTCACTCTCAACAGAGATGGGTACAGTGGACCCCTCTGCCCCAGCCATTGCTCTTAAGTGTGGGTGGATGTGTTGCAATCTACCTACACTTGGGTTTACCTACTAAACCTATCTAGTAGTTGTAGTCAGGGTGTGCTACTCCCTTTTCTCTACAACAACTAAGTTCAGTAGAACTTAAGTATATCTAATCTTGTTTTATATGTACCTACAGGTACCTATGTGATCTTTCAATTGGTAACCAAGAGATTACAATGGTAAAACACAGCAAGCTCAAATCCAACCGCTGCTCACCAATGTGAGAAGTTGGCCTGGTATATGCTGTTCACTAGTTCTAGTGACCACCTTGTACCATGCCAAGCAACCCTTATGGGGGGGTTGTAAGTCAACCTTTTTGGACTAGCTGCCCTAGTGGTAGCGTAGGCTAAGCAGTTAAGGCTAAACTCGTGAAGCGTGTTAAGCAAGCTGTTTTACCAATAGTAACCCCCTTTTATACCAATGAAAGGACACCACACAGATATATATTCAAAATATATATGTATTTATTTCTCAAAGTAACCCCTAGTCTCTTTATGAGCACAGGAGCACAAATCGTCAAACAAGATTATCACAGAATACACAGAAGTTGCACTTTATATGGATAGGCCCTGGTGGCCACTCGAACCATATACTAAAATAGTGGTATAAGTACCACGAACAGAAAAGGGAAAAGGCCTAGGGCCTCTAGAATCGCTGGGCCTACAAGGAGCTAACGTCAGTTAGTGACCAGGAGGTCCACGGGTGGCGTGTGCAGAGCAAATAGTCACACGCGTGCTCCCATAGGTTTCAATGGGTGCGTAAAAAGTACAAAGTTACTGCAAAAGGAATCTTCCGGATGACCTAGGAACTTAAGATTTGGAACACAGGCACTAGAGATGTAATACTACACTTGGGCACAGGAGTGCCAGCTTTACCTCACCCACAGGAAGCGGGTGCATAGGCCTCGAAGTGCGCCGGGTTTCTTCTATCGGTTCCGTGGGGCCTGTAGACAAAAGTGCTGCAGGCGGTCGGTCGGGAAGAGATGCAGTGGATCCAAGAGTGGATCGGAGATGTTGAAGACCTGTAAGCAGAGGGGACAGTGTTCACAGTCACTAGCCAGTGACCAGCGTGGCACCAGGTGGGTACCAGGCGATGTCGGGTGCAAACAGGAAGGAAGGTGTAGCTTGACTCTGCAGCCACGTGGTCCCTGAAGGTCGACGACGTCCAGGAGTCGAGTCACGAGCTGTCCCACGCCGGCTCTCGCTGTCGGCGGTGTCGGCGACTTGATCGAAGCAAACAAGCCTTGGCAAAAGCAATTGTTGTGGGCAAGGAGTTTAAGCTGATGGTTCTGACCAGCAAGGTCAGAGGAACTGCTCCTTTGGAGGAGAGCAAGGGCCAGTCTGGAGCAACCAGACCAGCGGTGTTTGTCGTAGATTTCGTCGCCAAGATGGCCACTAGCCAGCGGGCCAGCAACCGGTTAGGCGCGTCGAGTGGCAAAATGCAGAAGGGCCCCACGCAGATCGTGGAGATGCTGGAGGGCTCACCTTTGGTGCAGATGCTGCTCGAGGGTTGGGCTTCTCAGGACCCAAAGCACAACTTGGAGGGAGCCTCGGTTGTTGCACTGGTCAGCTTGTCGTAGTCGTTTCAAGATGGCTGGCTCCACGTGTCTCGGTGCCTCCACGGGTCTCCTCTTTGCAGGGACTGTGGATCGGGTGGTGAGAGGTCTGGAGGTCCAGGTCTTGTCAGTCTCTGGGCTCGGGCTCCGGCGGGAGGCGGCGGCAAAGCAGACGTTGATTCGCTGGATGGTGCTTGCGTTAGCAAGGTGGTCACTCCCTGACCACAGGGGAGATTGGCTTCAGTCCTCTGTGCAGCAGAGCGTCGAAGTTCCCGTCTTCTTCTTAGTTGTAAGTTGATTCCAGGATGTCTGAAGTCTTAGGACACAGCTCCTACCTTTAAGCGGATTCTAGGGGCCGGACTACCTGCTAGGTCCCTCCCTATGGGTGGGACCAGGAAGGGGGGTGGTTACACCCCCAATCCTTTGTCCAGCTCGCCCCAGGCCCGGGACTGGTGTGCCCCAGGACCGGTTTGAACTGGCATATGCACCGAGGCTCCTTGTGAGCCACAGGCATGTCTGGTTTCTTTCAAGCCCTACCTGACCAATACACAAAATCCTGTCTGGGGTGGTGCACGCACCTCCCCTGGCAGGAAACCCTTTGTCCACACCTCCCAAGCTGGAAGGACTCCCAGCAGCAGGAGGGCAGACTTGTGTCTGTGGAGGCAGCATCCATTTTGTGGAGCTGAGGCTATGTCTGATTTTACCCGGGTTTCAGGTACTGTACATGTCGTGTCCCTCTAGAAGGGTGGAATGCTAACCCCGTCGCCAGAATTGGCGAGGGGTTAGTATTCCAATTCGTATGACACCTTACTCGACATGTTTTGATAAAGCCAAACCAAAGATAGCATTTAACCGCGAGGTTCATAATGCACTTTAAGAGTATATGGTATGACGATATCTGGAAACAGTAGAAGGAAGTTGTTCCGACCACTGCAGACAGGCTCAGCTCATGCCAGAGCACCATCTCACATGGAACCAAGCACTCTGCCTTCAGGATTGTTAAGGCCTGCCATAGGAGTGACTTATAGGTTACCAGGTGTCCCATTTAAGGTTAGGTATAGGTATACTACACCTAAGTAAGAGGTGATTACACCAACTTACCCCAGCTGAGTGATCAGCCAGTTGTGTCAAATTGTTAGGCCAAGCCTGGGGTGGCATAATACATGCTGCAGCCCTTGGCAGGCCTTGGGTACACCAATGCCCTGGGTACCTAGTGTACACTGGTACAGGGGCTGACAGGGTGATCCACTTCCAATTGGTTATGCACCTAGGGTGCATAGTTTTAATTTAGTAGAGAGAACAGCAGGCTGGGGGTCTGATTGGCAGGCCCACAGCCTCAATATGTCAAAAACCAGTGAAGCAAAAAGCAAAAATTTGGGGTGACCATAGGATAGCAGACCCTACTCTCCTACAGCTAGTGAGAGGTCAGCGGAGCGTAACTGGCGGTTGGGGATGTAGAAGGAGAGCCATCTGTTGAGGTAGGCTGGGCTGGTCTTTTGGAGTGCCTTGTGTGCATGGATGAGGAGCTTGAACGATATCCTCTTGCTGAAGTGGAGCCAGTGCAGGTCCCTCAGGTGGGGGTGATGTGGCCATGGTGTGGTACATCGAGGATCAGTCGTGCCAAAGTGTTTTGGATGCGTTGTAGTCGTTTGATGAGCTTGGTCAGGGCTCCCACGTAGAGAGCATTTCCGTAGTCGAGTCTGCAGCTGACTAGGGCATGGGTGACTGTCTTTCTTGTGTCTGTCGGGATCCATCTGTAGATCTTGCGGAGCATGCGGAGGGTGTTGAAGTAGGAGGAGGAGGTGGCGTTGACCTGCATGGTCATTGAGAGCGTTGAGTCGAGGATGATTCCCAGGTTGCATGCATGGTCGTTGGGTGTCGGGGCTGCTCCCAGTGCCGTCAGCCACCAGGAGTCGTCCCAGGCTGAAGGGTTGGTGCCGAGGTTGAGGACCTCCGTCATGTCTGAGTTCAGCTTCAGATGGCTGGTCTTCATCCAGTCAGCGACGGCCTTCATTCCTTCGTGGAGGTTGGCTTTGGCGGTGATGGGGTCCTTGGTGAGGGAGAGGATCAGATGAGTATTGTCGGCGTAGGAAATTATGTTGAGGTCGTGCTGTCAGGCGACGTGTGCGAGCGGCACCATGTAAATGTTGAACAGTGTTGGGCTGAGAAAGGATCCTTGGGGTACACCACAGATGATCTTGGAGGCTTTGGACCAGAATGGGGGAGGCCAATGCTCTGGGTTCTGCTGGAGAGGAAGAAGGTGGTCCATTCCAGAACCTTGTCTCGGATTCCCGCAGCGTGGAGGCGTGCGCGTTGTGTGCACTGGCAGACGGTATTGAAGGTGGCTGTCATGATCCGGGGGCCGACGGCGCAGTTCCGAGGATGAGGACCCCAAATCCCAGCGGCCCCCGCGGCCACTGGTCGAGCATAAGAGGTGCGGCAACCAGGTAGGCGGGGCCAATGATTCCCGTCCGATCTTGCGGATCCTAACGGCTTTGAGCTAACTCCCGCATCGTCCAGCAACCCTGACTTCAGTCCAGCCGGTGACCCGGCGTGGATATCTCAGCAACGGACATCTCGACGACCCAGAGGAGGTAAGTCGGCTGCGGTTCCTCCCAAGCACCGCCGGAACCGGTGGGACTCTCCCTGGCCCATACTGATCCCTGAGGCCCGGACCAACTCCGGGGACCGGTTCTCCCGGCGCGCCTCCGCATTATCCTTAGGCGCCACCGGCACCTCTAGACTTCCCGGCGCTCCTCCGCCCCCTGGATTTCCCGGGCGTGAGTGGCAGCGCCACCTACATCAGCGGACCTCCCGGCGCTCCTCCGCCCCAGGATTTCCGGGCGTGAGTGGCAGTGCCACCCGCATTCACAGACCTCCTGGCGCTCCTCTGCCTCCCGGATTCCCAGGCGTGAGTGGCAGCGCCACCAGCACCTTCGACGTCAACCAAAAGCAGCGGCGGCTCCGGCACTCCTCCGGCGCTCCTCAGCCCCCGGAGTTCCTGGGTGTGAGTAGCAGCGCCTGAGTCCGCAGGCCGCCTTGAGCCTTTCCCTTCACCTCCCCGTGAAGGAACGAGGAGCGCGAGCGAGGAGAGCACCCATTATGCCTCCCACGTCTGCAAACATTCCGAGCAGACTTCAACGGGGAAGTAGACCCTCTCACTCTTCGTCCCGTCCGTGAGGTAACGGATAGGGACCCGCAGAGAGCTGCCACATTGGACTCAGCAACACCCGAGACCCCTCCAGCGTCCCCGAGGGGACCCTAGCTCATCTTCCGCTGTGGGAAGAAAGGAACCCCAGGTAGGGGGAAGAACTAGTTGGGGGGGGGGTGTAGGGGAAGTAGAGAGGACCCTGTGGCTAAATCCGTCTTCTTGTTTCTTCCAGGCCTCCCTCTCCGCTGTTCCTTCCCGACCTTCCCTCGCCCACCTCTCTCCTCATCCGAGGGTATTACACGTACACCGGACAGGGGTCGGATGGGCGGGGGGCCCATACATAGCATCGACGTTATCCTGAGGAGAGGAGTCACTGGGACCACGACAGAATCATTGGCCCACGGATATTTCTCCTCCTGATCTCGTTGATGCGAAAACATGGCCTCACTGGACAATGTAATGGCCGTATTGACCCAGATCCAGCTAGAACTAGCGGCGTCCAGAGCTGACTCAGTCGCCCTGCACGGCCGTTTGGATCGCCTGCAACGCAATCCCTTCGACGCAGGGATGCCATCTCCGGCTACCACTCCGCAGGTAGTAGTGGAGATGCCAGCTCACGTCCCCTTGGCCCCACCGGAGACGTTCCACAGGGACATCCAGAAAGTACAGGTCTTCCTCACACAGGTACAACTCCATTTCCACTGCAAGCCTAAGCTGTTTCTCACGAACCAGGCCCGAGTAGCATTTCTAATCTCCTACTTAACCGGGGAAGCAGCACAATGGGCGGTCCCCTTAGTACGGCGAGACAATGCCCTTCTATACGATTGGGACACCTTTTGGCAGGAATTCGAGCGAACTTTCGACCGTAGAGCAGACACCTTCTCAGCCGACCATGATCTTCTAAACCTACGGCAGACCCTCTCCGATTTCCTAGGGTACGTCAACAGCTTTCGCCGCTTGGTGGCCGAAAACGATTGGCCGGAGACGAAGCAGACAGCGATCTTTTACAGAGGGCTCACGGAGGAGCTGAAGGACGTGATCACCCAGATCGACCCCCAGCCGCTCACATGCTCGGCCATGATCGAATTGGCGTCCAGGCTCGAATATCGCCTTCGGGTACGAAAAGGCGAACATAGACGAAAGGACAAGACATCCTCGCCGTACGAGCAACCCCGCTTGCCGGACGCTACGTCATCCGGGCCCGTCCCCATGGAGATAGGGACGGTGAGAGCTTCCCTGACCCTTTCGGAGCGAGACCACCGACGAAAACAGGGCCTCTGCCTATACTGCGGGAAGAAGGGCCATTTCCTGCGCGAATGCCCGGTGCGCCCGAAGACCAGTAGGCCCCGAATGGGTCAAACAACGGCCAGCCTCGTTGAGGGACCGGCGGAAAACCCCCGTGCTTGAAGGAAAGGGGAGGGACGCCTTCAAGCTGTCAGTTCATCCCTTCACTGGAAGCCGACGTCACCCAGGAACCTGACCATGTGTTTATCACCGCACAAGTTACGGTTAACAACTGCCCTCTGGATGTTAGAGCCATGATCGACTCAGGGGCCACGGGATGCTTCATGGATGTCGAGGAAGCAGAGAGACTGCGAATCCCCCTCCGTTCTAAAGACGTTCCCGAAATGGTGTATGCTGTCGATGGCAAGGAGTTGGAATCCGGTCCCATTCGACAGGTCACTCCGTCCCTGTGGGTGACAATAGGGAAAGAACACGGAGAGTGGCTCACCCTGAATATAATACAAGCCCCTCGATGCAGGATCATCCTGGGGTTGCCTTGGTTGCGGCTGCATGAACCCCATATACATTGGGCGACGAACACGGTTACGTTCGATTCTCCGTTCTGTCAAACCCGTTGCCGTCTCATGAAGGAACCACCGGGGAAGGGAGACGGAACCACGCACCATGTGGCCACTGCAGCAGAGAAGGAGGTGGTTCTCCCCGACTGCTATGCACCCTATACCGGGGTCTTTGATAAGCAACAAGCCGAAGAGCTACCACCCAATCGTGACTTCGATTGCCGCATTGACCTGGTCCCAGGAGCCAGCGTTCCGTGCAGCCGGGTGTATGCTCCTACCGGTCCTGAAACCTGTCATCTGAAAGAGTACTTAGAGAAGTACCTGAAACTGGGATTCATACACCCCTCCAGCTCTCCGGCGGCGTCCCCCCTGTTTTTCATCCCGAAGGCCAACGGTGAGCTGCGCTGCTGCATCGACTACCGCTCCCTCAATGCGATGACCATCAGGAATCAGTACCCCTTGCCACTCATCCCCGTCCTCTTGGAACAAGTCCGAGGAGCACGGATTTACACAAAGTTGGACCTTCGAGGGGCGTACCACTTGGTTCGTATACGCGCGGGGGATGAGTGGAAAACAGCGTTCAAGACCCGATTCGGCTTATTCGAGTACTTAGTGATGCCCTTCGGTCTCTGCAACGCCCCGGCCGCTTTCCAATACTTCCTCAACGAAGTATTGAGGGACTATCTGGACAAATACGTCGTGGTCTATATCGACGATATTTTGATCTTTTCGTCTGATCCCAAGGACCACGAAGAGCACGTACGATCGGTGCTGGGAACCCTGGAACGACACCGACTATTCTGCAAACTCACAAAATGTGAGTTCCACGTTACCACCGTTGAGTTCCTTGGCGTCCTGCTCACCCCCGAAGGACAGATCATGACCGACCGGAAGGTAAAAGCCGTAGCCACTTGGCCACAACTGACCTCAGTGAAGGAAGTTCAGAGCTTCCTCGGCTTTGCGAACTTTTACCGGAGGTTCATCCAACATTTCTCCCAAACGGTAACACCTCTAACCAAGCTAACCCGCAAGGGAACACCCTTCCTGTGGTCACCAGAAGCCCAGACTGCATTCGAGCAGCTCAAGAAAGCGTTTACCTCCGCTCCCGTCCTACGCCATGCCCAACCGGAGCTACCATTCCTGGTGGAAGCCGACGCGTCCGACGAAGCGGTGGGGGCTGTTCTTTCCCAGCGACAGCGGGATACAGGGCTGCTCCATCCGGTGGCCTTTATGTCCAGAAAACTGAGCCCGGCCGAACTCAACTATACCATCTCGGAGAAAGAACTGCTCGCCATACGTGAAGCCTTCGTGGAATGGCGGCACTGGTTGATGGGGGCTCGTCATCAGGTGACCGTATACACGGACCATCGCAATCTACAATTTCTACGATCTGCCCGCCACCTGTCGCCAAGGCAAAAGAGATGGACGCTCTTTTTTGCAGAGTATAATTTCGTGGTGACTTATCATCCCGGGGCGTTGAACAAAAAAGCCGACGCCCTCTCACGCCAAAGTCCTCCGTGTCTCCCTACGGTGACTCCCGAGCAATCCATTCTCGCTCCAGATCAGGTCATAGGCAGTCTGAAGACCGAATCCTTTCTACAGGGGGTAAAGAAAGGAATCCAAACCTTCGCCTGGTCATCATGGTTACGAAGCCACAAGGAATGGCGACTTTACCAGGGTATTCCCTTGTGGGGGTCCCGGGTATTAGTCCCCACACTGCGGCTCCGAAAGCTCGTCTTCTCATGGTGCCATGACATACCCAGCGCGGGGCACATGGGAGGGACAAAAACCCTGGAGAGGGTGTTGAGACAGTTCTGGTGGCCTACCGTTCGACCTGATGTATTGCTATGGGTGAAGAGATGTGCGGTATGTGCCCAGATGAAATCCGACCATCAACGACAACAAGGACTGCTGATGCCGCTTCCTACCCCGCTGAATCCCTGGGAACGGATCTCCATAGACTTCGTGGTGGGGCTGCCGAAGGACCAGGGATGTACCGCCATCATTGTCGTCGTTGACTATCTCACGAAGATGGGCCACTTTATCGCCTGTAAACAAGTCCCCTCGGCAGGGGTATTGGCGTCACTCCTGTTGAGACACGTGGTGCGTCTTCATGGACTCCCGGTGGGGATCGTCTCGGATCGGGGGTCGTAGTTCACCGCCTGGTTCTGGAGGGTGTGGTGCGAACAGCTCGGCATCCATTCCTCCCTTTCCACGAGCTTCCACCCCCAGACGGATGGGCAGACAGAGCGACTCAACCAAACCCTTAAACAATATTTGCGTTGCTACGCCGATAAAGCGGCGGACTCTTGGGTTGATTTGCTCTGGGTGGCCGAGGTGGCTTATAACAACGCACAACATTCCTCAACACACCACACTCCCTTCTTTCTTGCTTCAGGGTTCCACCCCCGGTTTGTTCCCTTCCTTCTCCCCAGGGAGGCGGTGTCCCTTCCTGATTTGCAGACAAGACTCAGCACCATACACGCCACTCTCAAACAGGCCAGGGCCAGCTTACTGATAGCGAAGGCACGCTATAAAGCCCAAGCGGACAAACGGCGGAGACCCGCACCGGTGTACCGCAAGGGAGAGAAAGTGTGGTTGTCCACGAAAAACATCCGCTTCCGCTATCCCAGCGTTTTTCACCCGAAGTACATAGGACCATACCCGGTGGTGCGACATGTGAACCCGGTGGCGGTGCTACTGCGGTTGCCCCCGCATCTGCGCATCCATCCGGTGTTCCACATGTCGCTGCTCAAACCCTCTCTGTGCCCGGTGAAGAAGCCCCCTGCACCTGTTTGGGTGCACCACGAACAGGAGTACATCGTTCGCCGTGTCCTGGATTCAAAGCTGGTGAGGGGCAAGCTCTGGTACCTTTTGGCCTGGAAAGGCTACGGTCCCGAGGAGAACTCATGGGAGCCGGCGGCGGCGATACACGCGGCCCGACTGGTGGCGGCCTTCCACCGCCGTTCGCCCTCCAAGCCCGGGGGCTCCAGCGGTCCGGTAGCCGGGGTGAAGAGGGGTGTGCTGTCATGATCCGGGGGCCGACGGCGCAGTTCCGAGGATGAGGACTCCAAATCCCAGCGGCCCCCGCGGCCACCCGTCGGAAGAGACGTCACGGCACCCCGGTCGAGCATAAGAGGCGCGGCAACCAGGTAGGCGGGGCCAATGATTCCCGTCCGATCTTGCGGATCCTAACGGCTTCGAGCTAACTCCAGCATCGTCCAGCAACCCTGACTTCAGTCCAGCCGGCGACCCGGCATGAATATCTCAGCAACGGACATCTCGACGACCCAGAGGAGGTAAGCCGGCTGCGGTTCCTCCCAAGCGCCGCCGGAACCGGTGGGACTCTCCCTGGCCCATACTGATCCCTGAGGCCCGGACCAACTCCGGGGACCGGTTCTCCCAGCGCGCCTCCGCATTATCCTTAGGCGCCACCGGCACCTCTAGACTTCCCGGCGCTCCTCCGCCCCCTGGATTTCCCGGGCGTGAGTGGCAGCGCCACCTACATCAGCGGACCTCCCGGCGCTCCTCCGCCCCAGGATTTCCGGGCGTGAGTGGCAGCGCCACCCGCATTCACAGACCTCCTGGCGCTCCTCCGCCTCCCGGATTCCCAGGCGTGAGTGGCAGCGCCACCAGCACCTTCGACGTCAACCAAAAGCAGCGGCGGCTCCGGCGCTCCTCCGGCGCTCCTCAGCCCCCGGAGTTCCTGGGTGTGAGTAGCAGCGCCTGAGTCCGCAGGCCGCCTTGAGCCTTTCCCTTTGCCTCCCCGTGAAGGAACGAGGAGCGCGAGTGAGGAGAGCGCCCATTACGCCTCCCACGTCTGCAAACATTCCGAGCAGACTTCAACGGGGAAGTAGACCCTCTCACTCTCTGTCCCGTCCGTGAGGTAACGGATAGGGACCCGCAGAGAGCTGCCACATTGGACTCAGCAACACCCGAGACCCCTCCAGCGTCCCCGAGGGGACCCTAGCTCATCTTCCGCTGTGGGAAGGAAGGAACCCCAGGTAGGGGGAAGAACTAGTTGGGGAGGGTGTAGGGGAAGTAGAGAGGAGCCTGTGGCTAAATCCGTCTTCTTGTTTCTTTCAGGTCTCCCTCTCCGCTGTTCCTTCCCGACCTTCCCTCGCCCACCTCTCTCCTCGTCCGAGGGTATTACACGTACACCGGACAGGGGTCGGATGGGCGGGGGGCCCATACATAGCATCGACGTTATCCTGAGGAGAGGAATCACTGGGACCACGACAGTGGCGGAGAGGTCTAGGAGGATGAGTGCTGCGGTCTCGCTGTTGTCAAGCAGGGTCCTGATGTCATCAGTGGCGGCGATGAGGACAGTCTCGGTGCTGTGGTTGCTGCAGAACCCTGACTGGGAAGGGTCCAGGATTTTGTTTTCTTCGAGGTATCGGGTTATCTGTCTGTTGACGATTTTCTCTAAGACCTTGGCCAGGAAGGGGAGCAGAGAGCTGGGCCGGAAGTTCTTGAGGTCTATTGGGGCTGCCTTGGTTTTTTTAGTAGGGCGTTGATCTCGGCGTGTTTCCAGCTGTCTGGGAAGGTTGCGGTCTCGAGGGAGAGATTGATGATGTTGCGCAGGTGGTGAGCGATGGATTTGCTTGCTTTGTTGAAGACGTGGTGCGGGAAGGGATCTGACAGGGAGCCGGAGTGGATTGTGCTCATATTCTTGATGGTGGCATCGATGCTCACGCTGGCCCTGGCTAGCAGGGGGTCGTGGTCGATGTTGTGCGGAGTGTCTGTTGTGTTGCTGTCTGTTGGGGCTGTCTGGGTGTTGAAGCTATCGTGGATGCCTGCTATCTTGTGGCAGAAGAAGGTGGCAAGGGAGTCGTACAGGGCTTGTGACAGCGGGATGTCGTTGGTGTTGGAGCTGGGATTGGAGCGTTCTTTCACAATGTTGAAGAGCTCCTTGCTATTGTGTGTGTTGTTGTCGAGGTGGTCTTTGAACGAGGTTCTTTTGGCAGCCCTGATGAGGTGGTGGTGGTTGCGGATGGCGTCCTTGTGTGCTGCGCGGTTGTCCGGAGTTTGTTCGCTGTGCCATTTCTTCTCCAGTTTCCGGCAGGCTTGCTTGGAGACTAGGAGTTCTGGGGTGAACCAGCTGGCCCTCTTGCTGGTGTCTCTGTTGGGGGGTTTCTTCAGTGGAGTGAGGGTGTTGGCACAGTCCTCGAGCCAGCGTTTGAGGCTTTGGGCAGCGACGTCAGTGTTGGTGGGTTCGGTGGGTGGGCTGAGAGTGAGGTTTGCATGTAGTTGGTCTTCGGTGATCTTGCACCAGCAGCGGCGGGGGATCTGTTGGGTGCAGTTGTTTGTGGTAGGTTTCTGGAAGGTGAAATGGATGCAGCGGTGAATTGGTCCAGAGGAGTTCGGTGGTGTGGCTGACGGAGACATGTGGGCTTGAGGAGAAGACGGGGTCGAGCGTGTGGCCGGCGGAGTGGGTGGGCGTTGTTACGAGTTGCCTCAGTCCGAGGTTGGCGAGATTATCGATTAGGGTTATGGAGTTGTTGTTGTTGTTGTTCTCAAGGTGGAAGTTTAGGTCTCCGAGGAGGTTGTAGTCGGTGGAGGTCAGGGCGTGCGTGCTGATGAAGTCGGTGATGGAGTCGCTGAACTGGGGGCGAGGTCCGAGGGGTCGATAGACGAGGGTGCCTCTGAGGGTGGAGTTGGGGTCTGTGTGGATCTGGAAGTGCATGTGTTCGGCGGTGCTGAGCATGTCGTCGGTGCTAGTCGCGACCCTGATGCTGTTCTTGTGGACAATGGCGATTCCTCCTCTGACTGTCTCTGCGGGTGATCTTGTAGCTATTTGGGTTGGCTATGGCAATGTTGGGTGCGGAGGAGTTGTTCAACCAGGTCTCTGTCAGGAAGGTGACGTACAGGGATGTTGTGTTGAGCAAGTCCCAGAGCTCGATGAGGTGTTTGCATGAGGAGCGGATGTTCAGTAGTATGCATCGCAGGTGGGTGCGGTCTTTCTTGGCGGGTGGTTTGTCAGCTCTGAGGCTGGTGTAGTTGCAGTTTCGGCAGGTGAAGGGACCGTGTGTGCATTTCAGGGTGGCCTTGAAGCAGGTGAGGCTCCGTCCAGGGTTGAGAGCGTGGAGTGTGCTGGCATCATAGAGGCGGCGGTCATCGTGGTGGGAGTGGGGGCCAGGGGTTCTGGCGTTGGGCACAGTCCAGTCACAGACGGGCACAGACGGGTCTGCCTTAGGCGCGCCAGCAGCGCAGCCACGCAGCAGTCGGCATATATGGGGAGGTGGGAGGGAGGAGTAGCTAGGAGGCGGGAGGCAGGGGCAGTGAATGGGCAGTCAGGGGGGTGGGCCACAGGGGACACATCTGCGGGGGAGGAGAGGGATGACGAAGGGAACAGAGGGAAGGGCACAAGATCGAACGGAAAAATGGGTGTTACAGAAGGCAAAGGGCACAGGAAACAAGGGGGAAGTGAGTGGCACAAAAGGCAAAAGGGCTCAAAAAATGAGGGAGAAAATGGGTGTTACAGAAGGCAAAGGGCACAGGAAACAAGGGGGACGAGAGTGTCACAGAAGGAAAAAGGGCTAAAAAAAACGGGTGTTACAGAAGGCAAAAAGGCACAGAAATACAGGGGGAACGAGTGGTACAGAAAGCAAAAGGGCTCAAAAAACGGGTGTTACAGAAGGAAAAAGGGCATAGAAATACAGGGGGCGCTAGTGGTACAGAAGGCAAAGGGGCTCAAAAAACGAGGGGGACGCGAGTGGAACAGAAGGCAAGAGGGCACAGAAATATAGGGGCAGCTAGGAGGCAGAAGGCAAAACCGGGCAGAGAGGCACGGGGCAGCGTGGGGAACAGAGGGAAAAACAGCACAGATCAAGTACAGGCAGCGGGGAAAGATGGGGAACAGCAGTCACAGGCACAGTAATGAAGATAACGGCAATACAGGAAATACAGTGAAAACAATAAAAACAATACACTACAATACAATAATTAGCAGAAAAAAAGCGGAGATGAACAAACCTACGGCCTACCACTGGCCACCAGGGAAGAGGTGCAGGTGGTAGCCTGCGGGTGGAGAAGGGCCTTGAGCTTCCTCAGCAGCGGCAGCTGGAGCAGGGACACACAGGCAGTGCGGTGCGGAGTGGGAGCGACCTACCTGGTAGGGTCAAGGGTCGCTTAAATGTTCACAGGATGAGAGATTAGCTGAGCGGGATTGTTTTGCTGAGAGAGAGCTGTGGTAGATACAGACTATGCCACCACCCGTTTTCTTACCACAATCAAGTCTGATGATGTTGTGGCTGGGTGGGACTAGAATGTCAAGGATGGGGCCAGAGGAGTCAGTGAGCCAAGTTTCAGTGAGGATGAGAAGGTCAAGTTCCTGAGCCAGGATGAGATCTGCAAGGTCCGTGGCATGTTTCACCGCTGATCTGCAGATAAGTAGCAGGCATTTCAGGTGAGCTTTGCGTTCACCGAGCTAAGGCTGCGTAATAGAGATCTGCATGAGGTTGCTTTAATTTACAGTATTGGTGTTAAGTCTGGGGGCTCTGTGTGGGTTAGGTGTGATGCAACGTTTGGACTCCGCGTTGGCTTATTTGGGGTTGTTCGTTTCATGGGGGTTTAAAGGGGTGATTTGAGAAGATCCAGAGGGGGCATTGTACTCTCAGAGGAGGGAGAGGATATCTGGTTCAGATAGATGATTCATGGGCCTGGCGGGTCTAAATGGGGCGTTAGGGTAGGGGGTGGTATTCCAGTTCTGGCCTGGTGGTTTCAGTCCTGGGTCAGACGGTGTCATTGTGTCAAGGGATGATGGGATATGGTGGTGCTGGATCATATGCAGGCAGTCCTGCAAGGTTTTGTGGGAAGATAGACCCAGGGCCAAGTCAGCGGTGGTGTTAATGAGATTTTGAATGGCAGCTTGGAGATTGAGAAGTTCCTGGTTTATCTGTTGTTCGCGGTTAACATGTCTGGTAGGAGGGGTAAGATTCACTGTTGTGGGTGTCGGAGAGTTCACCGCGAGGGAGCAAGGGGAGGGGGAAAGCCTCCGAAGGGTGAATCTGTCTCTTAACGTGGCTGGGAGGAGGGGTGAAATTCACTGTGTTGGGAGCATAGGTGAAATCCCTGAGGGAGGACAAGGGGGAGGGCAAAAGCCTTCCAGGAAGAATTCTGTCTCCGAAGGCTAGGAACGCATGGTGAGTGGATGATAGTGGTGGGTTTGGGGGCATTACTATCATGGTGGAGAGTGGGCCAGTCAGCTGAGGGAGAGCGAGTGAGGCAGAAGCAAGGCCATAGGAGACAGGGAGGTGGGGAGTGGGTTAACGGGGCTAGGGAAAGCAAACTCTTCAACCAAACGTGACTGGAGTTGGGTCATTAGGGGTGGTCGGGGCACGGTATAGGAATTCTGTCTCAGAAGGCTAGGAGAGCAGGGTGAGTGGACGCTCTTAGGGGGGTTAGGGGACATTGCTATCCTGGTGGAGAGTGAGTCAGTCAGCTGTGGGGAAAGGGAGTTAGGCAGGAGAGAGTTCAGGGGAGAGGGGGAGTGGTGTGTGTGGGAGAGGTGAACCGGGCTATGGAAAGCAAACTCTTCAACAAATCATGAGTGGAGTTGTGCCATTATGGGTAGTCGTATTTTCAAAAACGGGGTACGGAGTTCCTCAGGTACAGGAAAAAGAGAGATGCGGACCAGAAGGAGACCAGGTCAGTCACCAATTGGTTGTGAAGAAAGGTATAGGGGGAGGGCCAGGGGAGTGCCCTTTGCGGAACTAGAGCTCTCACACACCCAGCAAGCTAGGTGTCATGCTTCATCATATGAGCACTGCCCCTCGTCAAGTCGGCGCTGCAATCCTTGACGGGCTCCCGGAACCGGGGCTCTTTAACGGGGATCTTTTGTTCCTGCCGATATGTGCTTGGGGGTGAGGGGCCTAGTGGAATGGATGTAGCAGAAAATGGAGATGTTTAAAAAGGGTTAGTCAGTCCTAATCATGTATTTATTCTGAAGCTAGACTTCCCTGTTAAAATAAGTGTAGAGTGGCTAAGTCGCTGAATCAAGGTGTCCAGACGTGTAGCTCTACTCTAAAAGATCGACATGTTTCTTGCCATAAAATGTCTGGAGGATCAAGGCAATTCTTCAGGATCATAAACTGTCTACATAAAAGTGGTAATGTGGACTCTACATACCACGTCCTAGGTTGCTGCCCTGTGGAGATAAAGTGACAACATGAAGAAGAAAAATAAATTTATAAACATCATCTCTTTATCTAGTACATTGTTGGTCAAGGGTGGTGTTGTAAAAATCACCATGCAAAAACGTGTACAATACAACATGGTAATAGGTGTATTATGATTAAAACCAGTGAGGGGGGGGGTGGTAGTGTAGATCTCTAGCTACTAATGTTTAGGCTAGTGGAACTCTCATGGACAAGCAGGGGTACACTCACCTAGTAATCTGACTAGATGTGCTAGCAACGGTACTGGCGGTTATAGAGGACACCAATTGGGTCCTACATAAAGAAAAGGTACATAAGAAAAATAGGAAAACTTAGGAAGAAAGGTAAAATCACTTCGTCAAAATCACGTGAACTGTCATGCTGTCACAGAGCATATCGAGGCGTATTAGCGTAGTAATAGAACATGCTGTCCATCATGACAACAGAAGTGATAATGGACTCGGTAAGCCCGGAGACCAAAATCTAAGGTCTGTTATGGTTCGTCGTTCCCAGCGTGGTGGCGAACGAGGGAGAACGATATAGCGTGGCGCACAGAATAATGAAAGATTGCACTCACCAATGTCAATAGACGTAATTCCGTCGACCTACCCAAAACCGCCAGGGACAGGGGTGGTGAAGTGCTTCTGCCGCTATGAGTAATTATAGTGTTACTGAAATTGACGTGTCAGTCGTGCGCCGTTGTGTGGCGCGATGACGTCAGCCGTTGCTAGGCGATGGCCTGAGACGCTCTGGTAAGGAGACGTGGCGGCGTGACGGAGTGTTACAGGGCCGTCATTCGAGACGTGGTGTGTTGCTAAGCAACATGAACGTGTGTGTCACGCTGCAAATAGGTGGAGGGAGGAGACAGTCTCTGGGACGTGGATGATGTCAGGGGGAGACGCGCAAATTAGAAAGCGCCAATTTTCACATGGTTAGTACAGATTTCACCTAATACAGTATAAGTAGTGGGGACACATGTTCATCAAAGATAAGTGTATCGGGTCCGCCGTGGACGTGAAACTAGTGCATATTCACGGGACAATTTGCTATTCCCAATCCATATACCTAGCATGATGATTAAGTCAGGTATAGCAGTTCTGTTATAACGTGGAGGCGGAACAGTTAGGAAGAGCCTGTAAAGTCGTATTCAGTGGTAGTTCAAAGGCCTGTGTGTCATGACGTTGAGATAACTACACCCCATGAGCGTGAACATGTAATCATGGTAAGGAG
Source organism: Triturus cristatus (assembly GCF_964204655.1). Taxonomy (NCBI): domain Eukaryota; kingdom Metazoa; phylum Chordata; class Amphibia; order Caudata; family Salamandridae; genus Triturus; species Triturus cristatus. Next base: position 34,489,335 of record NC_140593.1, on the reverse strand, counting down.
CTCCAAGGGATGTCATCATTAAGGCCTAAGGTGTCACATGAGAGTCTATGCACCCACCTCTGTTCAATCCTGAATAGAGAAGCTTTGGAAATCTGTGTGTGGGATTCTAGTATTACCCAATGTAATGACTCAGGGGAGTGATGTGACTCTAAGAAATGTCTGTAAAGTTTGGTCGTGGTACGTTGACAACGTATGTTGCTTCTGTGCTCTATTATGCGGGTTTTGACTGGTCGCATTGTCATGCCAATGTATTGTAACCCACAAGGGCACGTGATCAGATAAACACATTGTTTGGTGTTGCAATTCGTGTGTTTCTTGATAATCCATTTAAAATTGGCATGTAGAGTGACTTCTTTGGTAGTGGTGGTGAAGTCGCAGACAGTACAGGTTAGGGGTGGGCGGAATTTGCGTAATCGCGTTACGCAAATCTCCGCGAAACGGTAAAAAATCTACGCGAACACGCAGAAATTCCGCGAACACGCGGAATTGCTTGTTCGCGATGCTTTTTTCCAGTTCGCGATCGCTGTTTGCGTGCTCGGGGAGAAATATCTCGCGAACACGCATTTTGAGAACGCGAACAAGCAAAAATTTCGCGAAGTTGCGGAAAGCAGAATTTTGGGCAATTTCGCGTTCTCCGCGGAATGCGAAATTACCCAAATTCCGCAAATTCCGCGAGCGGAACGGAATTTACCGCCCAGGCCTAGTACAGGTACCATAGGGGAAATGACCTCTAACAGGTGGAAGGCCCCAAAGTGTAGTCTGTGATGGGGTAACTTTTCTCTTGGGCCTAGTGTGAACCAACATATCCCGTAGGTTACAGGTCCTCTTGTAGGCAAATCTCGGTCTTGGTATCTGTAATTCTCCTGTATTGAGGATATCCCAATGTTTCAAGATGATTTTCTTGATCAGGGTTGAGTTAGGTGTAAAGGAGGTCACACATGTCAAGGTCTCTCCAGGTGGTTTAGGGTGTATCTCTAGAAGTGATTCTCTAGGGTTATTGAGGGCCCTTTTCATGGAGTCTTTAATCACCTTGTGTGGGTAACCCCTTGTCATCAGGTTGGTAGCTAGGGACTTGGCTTCCATTTTGTAATCTTTGGTTGAGGTGCAATTACGTCTTATACGTAAGAATTGGCCCACTGGAAGGTTATCTCGAAGGGCTCGCGGTTGGTAGCTTTGGTATAGCAGAAGGCTATTGCGATCTGTTGGCTTTTTGAATAAGCTAGTCGAAAGTTGGCCCCCTGATAGCTTAATATTTAGATCCAGAAATGCAACAGTTGTATCTGAAATCGTGTGGGAAAATTTAAGAAAAGGGTTCTGTAGGTTGATCCACTGCACAAAGGTGTTGCAAATGTCAGTAGGCCCCTGCCAAAAGATGAGAATATCACCAATAAATCTTTTCCAAAGAACTAAATGTTGATGAAAAGGATTGTGGTCAGTATTGATGATCTGTTCCTCAAAAGATGCCATATAGAGGCAGGCCAGGCTGGGAGCAAATGTGCTCCCCATCGAAGTTCCCTGGCACTGATGGTATAGTTGCCCCTGATATTCAAAGAAATTCTCAGTCAGTGCTATGGAGGCTAAGTCCATTATAAACGTGATAGGAGTGGGAGAAGACCATTCCAATGAGTTTAAGGCCGTCTCTACTACTGCCAGGGTGTCACCCTGAGGGATGTTTGTGTAGAGGGCCTCTACGTCAAGGGTTATGAGCAAATCAATGCAAGTAGTGTCTTCTATTAAGTCGATTGTTTTGAGGATATCTGTGGTGTCTCTGATGAAGGACGGGATGTTCCTCACCAGTGGTTGTAGGAAATCATCGACAAACTGGGATAAGGGCTCAAGGATAGAGCCGATCCCTGAGACTATGGGTCTCCCTGGTACCGGGCTTATACCTTTATGTATTTTTGGCAAGGTATAAAAGTATGGGGTTCTTGGTTCTGTGGCATTCAAGAAAGCTCCTTCTTTCTTGTTAATCCATCCATTGATAAGACCCTCGTGTACCAATATTGAAATGGTGTTAGCGAGGCGTGGAGTGGGATCAACGGAGATGGGAGCATAGTACCTGTCATTGTTAAGCTGTCGTTTGCATTCTATGTCGTAGTCATCTCTAGATTGAATCACTGTTGCCCCACCCTTGTCCGCCTGTTTGATGATGATGGATTCGTCATTGGCGAGTGTTTGGGCCGTAAGTGTCTCATTCTTGGATAAATTATAGAATGGAGTAGGGGAAGGACTTAGGGCTAAATCCTTTAGCACAGCCTTCTCAAAAGTTAGGACCTCAATGGGGGTCATGGCATTATGTGGAGTAAAGGTAGAGGGGTTACTCAATCCTGAGTCTGCCACCTGATTGATTGGTTTGTCCAGGAAATAAGATCGTAGTCTGATCTTGCGGAACAATTTCTGAACCTCACATACATCTCTAAATTTATCCGTTTTGGGAGTGGGAACAAAGCCTAGCCCTTTCTGTAGTAGAGATGTCTCCATGTCTGTCAGAATACGTTCCGATAAATTGACCACTAGTTCTTTTTGTTCTGAGTCTTGCTCCTGGTGTCCATCCCTCCCATAGGGGGGTCCTGCCAATGTACCTGCTTGGGAGGCCCTCTTCTGTTGCGCCCTCTTCCTCTGCCCCAGCCTCTGTCTAAAAAAGGGTAGTCGGGCATGGTGGATGAGTATGCAGAGCCAAGATGTGGTGGGGCTGGAGCTATATGAGAGTTGCTCGAGGTTAGAGGGCAGTGGGCTGGTGGTTTTGGGAGAGTAGAGTGGGTGAGGTGGGTGAGGTAAGCAGAGCAGTCGACTGGTGGTTGTGGGACAAAAGAGAGGGATCAAGTTGATACTGAGTTGGAGTTAGTGGAGTGTTTTTCATCGGGTGGATAGATGAGTCACTAGGGTCTAGTGATTTTTTGATGACGTTAAATCTTTCATCAAAAATGGCCAATTTGAGATCTGTGGCCTGAATTAGTATAGTACCATTGTTATAAATGGAAATAGTAGCATTTGCTCTAAAAGTGGGTGAGGACACTGCTAATAATCTAATACCGTGAGGAAATTTCTTGGCCGAGGCGATTCTGAGTAAAGAGTGGATCGCCATTTTCCACTGCGCTCTTCTTTTAGTATTGAAGATCAGGTCGCTAGTAATCACACCTTTTTTGAGACAGAAGTAGGGGTCAGAGATAAGGGTTGGCTTTGAGTATTCTATGTTTTAGAGACTTAGGGGCAGATTTATGACGACTGGCGCATCCCTGCATATCAGCAGGGATGCGCCACCTATTATGCACCACAGCTGCGCCACCATGGATGCGCCGCATTTATAATGCGGCGCACCATGGGGCAAAAACGGCACAGATGCGTGACGCATCTGTGCCAAAAAGTGGCGCATTGCTGGAGTTGCGACGCAGCTCCAGCAATGATCTGGGGGGCCCTATCTTTACAATGCTGCGTCAATCCTTACGGCTGCTTCAAGCAGGCACAGGGTTTTGACGCAGCATGGGCCTAAAAGTGACTGAGTGAAATATTGTAGATTTCACTCAGCCACTTTTAGGAGGCGTTCCTGCGCCGGAACACCCCCACCTGCCCTGGAACGCCTACATGTGGTGCAGGGCTTTACAACGTGACGCATCTCCCAGATGCGTCACGTTGTAAGTACCCCGCACCATGGCGCAGGATTTGTGCCGCTGCTGCATCACAAAAGTGACGCAACGGCGGCGCAAAAGTGGCGCAAGTGCAACATAAATCTGCCCCATAGTTGCTCGGGAAATTGATTATGTAGCTATTCGTACCTAATTTCTCGAGTCTGAAGTCAAGTCTGAGCTGAGCAGAGGGGGCCATGCTGGGAAAGTGATATGTTGTGAGTAGTAAATGAGAGGTGGGAGAATAAAGGTTTCAAGTTTATTATCCAAAGTGATGTTGAGTATTGCAAGATATGGTGTTAAAGTGTGGGGTGTAAGTCTTGCAGGATATGAGTGTAGCGAGGAGCGGCCACTTGATGCTCGCTTGCGGCTCACTTGAGGCTCCTGGCATGACAGAAAGGGAAATCCTATCAGCAATCAGGAGCGGCCAATTTTGGCCATATCAGAGTCCGACATTGGGAGAAACATGATGCTAGGTAGTATCTGCTTATTGTGTGGGAGAGGATTAGAGTAGTGGTAGTGCCTAGCACTAATATAAAGAGCCCGGGTAGTGGTAGTGGCTAGCACATAGGTAGCCCAGGGAGAGTTGATCACTTAGTAGATCGAGATCAGGGCAGTTGATGCGCAAGACGAGGTCATGGAGTAGGCTCAGTAATAGTCTGGAGCATTTCAACAGTCCAGAGCGGCCATTTTAGACATCATATACAAAACAAACAAAATAAAATAGGCGTGATGGAGAGTGATACTAACAGCTGTTGGGTCATTCTGATTCGCAGTCTGTAGCGGCCCTATTATATAATAATATACAAAATATAGGTGAACTGGGGAGGGATACTTTTCGCTGTTGGGTCATTCTGATTAGCAGTCCGGAACGGCAATTTTAGACAATCATATACATATTATAGGTGAAAAGGCGATATTTTCAATTGTTGGGTTGTTCGGCTTAGAGCGGGATCAGAGCAATTGAAGCGCCCCACCGAAACCAGGAAGACGGTCACCCAGGACCTCGTCACCAGCCGACTAGACTACGGCAACTCCCTCTACGCCAGAACCACAGCCAAACTCCAGAAACGACTCCAGCGCATCCAGAACGCCTCAGCACGACTCATCCTGGACATTCCCCGACACAGCCACATCTCCGTACACCTGAGAAACCTGCACTGGCTCCCCGTCAGCAAGAGAATCATGTTCCGACTCCTCACCCACGCACACAAAGCTCTCCACAACCAAGGCCCAAGATACCTCAACGACCGCTTGACCTTCTACACGCCCACCCGCCAGCTTCGATCAACCATCCACGCCCTCGCCGCCGTCCCCCGCATCCGAAGAGCCACAACAGGAGGAAGATCCTTCTCCTACCTGGCTGCCAAGACGTGGAACTCCCTCCCCATCCACCTCCGCCTGACCCAAGACCACCTCTCCTTCAGGAAGCAACTCAAGACCTGGCTGTTCGAGCAGTAGCGGTCCCCCCTTCCCCAAGCGCCTTGAGAACCTCCGGGTGAGTAGCGCGCTATTCAAATGCTTGATTGATTGATTGATTGATTGATCTTATAGTGAGCCCAATCAGGTGTCACACAGCCAACCGGAGCTGCAATTTTAGACATTCATATACAGTTTATACCGTAATCTCAGTAGAAATCAGGGGCCCATCAAGCGGGCTCTTACAGTAAGCCCAATAGCATTCAGGAGTCCGTCGTCAGACCGGATTGGTCAGTTTAGCTAGTCTGATATGAATTATAGAGTAACCCCCGTAGATCTGTACTAGCTCCCTCGGCAAACGAGAGCGGCCATTTTGGGAGGTTCAAATGTAGATTGTGTTTAGTTTGTAAGGCGCTGGATCAGGTAGTCGGCCAGGTGCGGGCACTTACCCCAAGGGAGATTCGCCTGCCTGAGGAGAGCGGGATTAGAGGTGCCGGGAGCATAGAAGAGACCATCCGCGCTCAGGAGGAAGACAGGAGTGGCAGAGGGCAAAAGCCCATGTGTTGAAGTCCTTTTCAGTGTCGGTCGGAGACGGGGGAAGGAAGGCTCAGATGTTCACAGACGAAGATACAAGCAGCGGTAAACTGGTGGAGATACACGCAGAGAGCCAGAGGCCATCCGCTCTCGAGAAGAAGGCAGGAGTGGCCTCGTATCAGCAACAATGAGTAGTTCGAAGACAAGTGATCTCCAAGGCACAGAACAAAGTCTCATGGGAGGTCCGGCCATTGGATATTGCCCAAAGTGTAGAGCAAGTTGTGGATTAACTCTGCACAAATAGAAGCAGCACCAATGAGTTGTGCGGAGTCAAGCAAACGCCAAGGCACAGGACGTAGACAAGTGGGAGGTACGTCCGGCGGATATAGCCCACAGTGTAGAGCAAGTCAGAGTTTAACTCTGAGCGATGTGGGACAGTCTCATTTTGGAATGTGTAAGGCTCGTGGTAGTTGGGACCGAAGGGCAGCAGTCACCCCATATTGATTTCCGTTAGAGGGGTGCTAAGGACGAGGGCCAGAGGTTTGTTCACGTTTGGCAGTCCGATGTTGTCAGGACTGAGTCATCATGTCCAGTCAGGACGGAGGCAGCCCGAGCCCTGATGACCACTCCCCAGGATCCCGGTCTATTGGGAGACAATTCTGGCGGGATACAGTAACGGCAGCAGGAGGCGTCTGTGGAAGTAGGGTCAGCTTCGACAAACCTAGGGCCGTCTCTCCTAATGCTGGAAGAGTGCTCATCAGCATCGGTTGAGAATATCTGTGCGAGTCGAGTAGGCAGGCACATCGGAGGATCCCATCTGTAGAGGCCAGCAAGGGGACAGGTTTAGTCGATCCCGTGGGCCTAATCTTGCCGAGAGCGCCAATGGATCTTGGGAGATCATTTCTTGCGGTAAGTGGCGGCAAAATCGTACTTTCCACGCGCTGTGTGTTGATTGTAGTAAGGGAGTGATTGTTGATGCTGGATGGCCAGCTATCACGGGGATATCTAATGATAGGTAATCTCCAAGCCAGGAGATCTGGGGAAGAGCCATCATGCCACAGATATTTATAATATGTAGCTATTTGTGAATATTTAAAGATTTGTATTTAGAAAAAAGTGGTATTGGTTGTTTTTGCCATTTATAAGTAACGTTAGCAGCTTGTATTCAGAAACAGACAAAATAGAGAAAACACTGTTCCTTTTCTGTCTCCTTTGACTTCATGTAGTGTGACTTTGTATATTATATTATTGATACTATGCTTGACCTCAGACGTGTTGGTGACCCGTGGACGCGAAGACTAAAGATTTATAAGTAACATCAGCAGCTCCTGGTTCTTTCTCTGTTCCCCCCTGGGATCATATAGTGTGAGAATGTATATTGTAATATTCACAGTCATTAAGATCTCAGAGGAGTTTATGACCCGTCGACGCTAAGATGAAAGATTTCGAAGTCCCGGAGAAAGGAAGCTTTGAACATATTCCCCGCTGGAAAATATTTTGTTATTCATCTTGTTTTGTGTTCATGACTTTATTTTCCTTCTCCTATTGTTTGGCATCAGTGACACTCTGTATATTGTAGTACAATGTCATTTTTTCAGTCAACAAGAGTTGGAGATTTGTTGGCGCCAGGAGTAAGCCATCTGAAATACAGCTTACTGACGTTTATAACTTACTTGATCAGATATTTTTACAGTGAGAATATGTTCCGGAATTGCACTTTAAAAAAAGATTGTCTGCATAGATACTTTCTTACTGAATGCCTTTGATAAATCCTACATTTCTGAATGATATTTTAGTATTTCTCTTTTTCTCTTTTGTGGTTCCTAGTCTCCTTTTCCCTATAGAATATACAGGAATAGTAGTGTATATTCTATTACTTTCCTATATGTTCTTAAAGGAGTACGTGATCTCTTAGCGGAGCAATGAGCGACCTCTTAGCACTACGACAGAACTTTCCCGAGTTCTACACAATAGAAATTGTAAACATTTTGATTTTTTTGTTTTGGTCCTTATTCTTGTTCTCCTGTGGCATACTATAAACTCACCCTGTATATTTTAATACTGTGACTTTATAGTGGATCAAAGAGGTTGGAGATCTATCTGTGCGAGAAGTTAACAACATATACTACAGTTATTTCTGTTGATAACTTACTACCTCACAGTTTGTAACACTGCTAATGTTTTATAAAATAGTAGTCCCTAAAAAAAAATTGTATACATAGTGCTTCATTTCATGTTTTGATGAAGCGTACATTTCTATGTAATATGATGTTTTTTGTATTTAACTGTTTTTTACTTGTTATTGTTGTTGTGACCTGAGATGATGTAGTGCGGGAGTGTTTCTTGTAGCACTTCTTTTCTACTTTATCTAAAAGTAACTGATGCCCTCTTATATTAACAAGAATATGGGGCAACACTTTTACAAACTATAGGCAACAAAAAAAGGGAGGGTGTGTCCACGCTTAAGGGATATTTTATGAATTGCGTTTTTATTTGTCACCCCTCTGATATATACAGCTACACTTTCCTAAGAAAGTGTATTTGTGATTGCTTTATAAAAACTGTTTCAAACCTAGACTAAAATTTTTGCAGCGCAACCACACCTACTATTTTGCTGCAAGGAAGTAGCACTCCACATGACAGAAGTAAGAACCGCACTATAACTATACATTATAAGTAAGCATTGCTCCAGAGAAGTAGCCTACTCAGAACCGTATTTAAATGAAGACCGCAACAGCGCGCTTTGTTTTTTCAACCTCCTCCTCCATATTATAATATTTGCTCCAAAGATGTAGCACTCCCCGTCAGAAAAGTAAACACCACATTATAAGTAAATAGTGTTCTTGGGTAGTATCTCACCTCCTGACTTAATAACAAGAAGACCGCAACACACTCTATTATTTTCCCACCGTGATTTGTAGGCCCCACGCAAATCATATAAGTGTCCCTTAAAATATATAAAAAACAATTTTTACCTTCACAGTAACTGTCCACCACCTTGTGACCAGTGCACAGAGTTAATTGTGTTCCTACCCGCCCCTCTAATACTTTTTTTCCCGTACTCCTTTGAAGTGCGTCACAAAATGGCTGACAACAGGCAACCGTTCCCAGCCAATAAGGAGCAAGCTTGTACTTGGAACACTTTAGTCAATAAAATGTCCATGGTGTTCTGCAGAGAGGGAGGGAATGGCTGCCAACACTTCTACTTTCAATGGTTTACAGTCAGTGAATATTAAGTTTGGGAAGGTCCTGCCTGGAACACGTCAGCCAATCAGATGTCCCTGCTACTCCGCGGAGGGGGAGGCAATGGCTGGCAACACTTCTACTTTCAATGGTCCGCAGCCAATAAACATTAAGCTCCGGAAGGTCCTGCTTGGAACATGTGAGACAATCAGATGACCTTGCTACTCCGCGGAGGGGGAGGTAATGGCTGGCAACACTTCTACTTTCAATGGTTCACAGCCAATGAACATTAAGCTTGTTGTTGGAACACCTTGTAGGAGAGTAGGATCTGCTTCACATGTTTACCCCCACTTTTTGCTGGTGTTTCTCTGTTTTTTGACTTTAGTCTGGCTGGGACCCTGCTATTCAGGGCCCCAGCCTAGCTGCTTCCTCTCTAAATTGATTGCATGTACTTTAGGTACATTACAGATTAGATCTGGAGTGACCTTATAAGTCTCTAGTATATGGTATACTATGTACCCAGGACATAGGTACCCCATAACCCTACCAGGGGCTGGAGCATGTATTATGCCACCCCTTGAAAGCCACCCAAAATGACACCACAGGTCTGCTACTGCAGCCTGTCTAAGGTGGTGCATGCACCCCTTACTGTGATATAGGTTACCTATATCACTGCATATATTCACACATATAAAACTATAAGTCACTCATATGGCAGGCCTTATCAATCCTGAAGGCAGAGTGCTTGGTTCTTATGTGAGAGGGTGCCCATGCATGAGCAGAGCTCCTCTGCAGCATTCGGAGACCCTTCTCTGATGCTGTTTGTAGTGCAGCCTGACCATATACTCTTAAGTGCATAATAACAAAACGGTAAATGCTAACTTTGGACTGGCTGCACGGAAACATGTCATGTTTGGTGTCAAACACCTTGGAGTCATACCCTCACACCAGTAACTGGTGTGGGAGAATGATCCCACCCTCCTAGAGGGAGAGACATGACTGTACTGGTCTACCCGGTAGAAACTTAATAGAGCCCTGGCATTACAAAATGGAAGCTGCAGCCACAGAAACAGGTCTCTCCTTCTGCTGCTGACCGAAACTCCGGCAGGGGAGGCCTGGACAATAGGTTTCCCATCACAGGGAGGTGTACCCACCTCCCAGACAGGCTTATATGTATTGGGGCTGGGTGGGAGCACTCTCAGAGTGCTTTAAAGTCCTGAACTGGGGTCACACTTGGTGTTCCTGTGCATAGTCTAGCTCAGACTGGTTCAGGGGCTTCCAGCCCCTGCTCTGGCACAAAATTGGAGAAAGGAAATGGGTGTAGCCACCCCTCTTTCCGAACCCTCCCATAGGTGGGCCCCCAGAGCTAATCCAACCCCTTCCTTAGCTATAAGTGAGGAACCTCTGTAACCAGAACTTTAGATTACCTTGGCTGAAACTCTGAAACTGAATCCTGGACCTTAAATGCTCTGTTAAAGACCAGGGGACTGAAGAAATCTCCCTTGGGGTCAAGGAGTGACTCACCTGCTTGGCAGCCACCAACAAAGCATTTTGCCAGTCTGCATTATCACAGCTCCCACCAGACTCTGAAGTATTTGCATCCCAGGAAGAGGATTTTCAGATATCTCAAAGGCCGACCCAAGTCCCCAGCAAAGCTGAGACCCACAGCCCTCTTGAGTAGCGTGGAACTGGATCTTCTGGTCACCGTGCATTTCTGCAAGTGCATTGACTCCGCAACATCTTTTGAAGTCATGCTTGGGCTTACTTGTAGCCCCCACCTCAAGCACTGAATCCACTGAAGATTGTTGGCCTAGTCACCCCGAGTGACCTGTGGGCTGCCATTTTGTGTTTTGTCTTGAGGTCCCTTCACGATCTCTGGTCTGTTGACTGGTGGGTCTCTGAGGGGGTAACTTTGATTTTCCTTGGGTTACCTGGTTCCCCCAGACATGCCTTGAATCCCAATCAAGTGGTGAGTCCCTCAGACCTTGCTGGTCTGCACCGAAGCAATTCTTCTCTTAATGCGTGGGTTGCTGTTGCCAAGGCTTGTTGTGTCCAATCTGAGCACCGATGCTGCAGCACTTGACATCCTTTGTGGGACAGCTCAAATCTATTTCCTGGTCATCCTTGACACCTCCTGGTCCTCGTGGCTGAAGAATTAAGCTTCACCTCCTTCAATTGAAATCACCCAACATCGGGGGGCATCTGCCTATCACCTTCTTGGTCACTGGCTAGTGACCCAGACTCTCTACCCTCTGCTTTCAGGTTCTTCTCATCTTTGATCCAGGCTTGGATCTCTTCAGACACTTCGCATCTTCACGGCAGCAGCACGTCTTCACCAACTCCCATTGAAATCAACGACGCTACCCAACACCAAAAGACACCTATGCACCCGGCTTCCCTGGGTGAGGTAACATGAGTACTATAGTGCTCCCGTGGGTGCTAGCCCTAGAACTTCCTAAGTCCAAAAGGGTTTGGTCCTGACTCATTTCTAAGTGTCCATAATTTTTAAAAATCTAACCGCGACTTTCCCCATAGAAGCTAGTGGGAGCTCGCGGCTGTGTTCTCACACTGCACACGGCCCCCGTGGGTCCCCTGTGTCACTACCTTGGGTGGTTCCTTGGGGTCCCAGGGATTATACAGGCTCCAGGCCTTGTGTCTAGTTAAGTTGTAGTTCTTATACCACTATTTTAGTATATGGTTTGGCTCGCCCCTAGGGCCTGACGTGTATTTGTGCTACTTTAGTGTGATTATTGAAGTGTAACTTATGTGTTTTGACCTCTAGTCTCATAAAGAGACTAGGAGGGTGTGTATTGTAATAAATACATATATTTTATATATATATCTGGTGTGGATATCTTTCATTTAGACACTCAAGATATTATAGACTGGTAAAACAAGCTGCTTTACATTCCTTCAATACTTAGCCTGAAGGCTGCTCTCTATAGCTACCACTAGGATAGCTTTCAATAAAGGTTGTCTTTAACCTATAACCAATAAGGGGTTGTTTGCACTGACACAGGGTGCCCACTATAACTAGTGGACAGCATATACCAGGCCAACTTCTCACATACCTCAGCCAATTAAACATGTTGTTCCAAGCAGAGGGACAGAACACGCCCTCCCACATAATATTAAATTTCCTCTAACAAAGTGACACTATCTGTGATAAAATTGAACACCGCATTATAAGTAAACATTAATGCGCATTGTATTAAAGGAAGGCAGCGATACGGCGCATTGTTGTTTTCCCGATATCATTTCCACAGCCTACTGAACATTGCCGCAATACCGTGCATCCCTGTTTTGCAAACGTGATTTCCACAGCCTGCGAAACATTCACACTACCTGTGTGTGCACCCTACACACTGCTTGCCGCAATACGGTGCATTGATTTCCTGACAGGCTTTCCAGAGCCTAAACAACCTTGCCGCAATACTGTGCACCGTTGTTCTGCGGACGTGATTTCCATGGCCTACCCAACATTCAAACTCCCTGCCTTTGCACCATTCAGACTGCTTACACTAAGTCCACAGTGTTCATACTATACTCTCTTATACAATTTTTCTCTTTTTTTCCCCTACTCATTTCAACCATTCACAGACAATATGCCGCAAGCTTGTGCTCATAATGCCTCATCCAATGAGATGTCAGAATTCTCAAATATCGATATCTGTAAAATTTGATATTTCTCAAAAACTAGTGAACAAATGTACCCCACTTAAAAATAAACGTGCTTTGTGGACCAAGACCTTTCTCCCTGCCAAATTTGGCATAATTCAATTCAGCAGTTGGACCTGTAGCCTTGTCTAAAATTTCCTATGGAAATTGCATGGAGAAAATACGTTCTGGGACCCCCCTTTTTTCTCAGCCCCCTCCCCTTGATGAATCACCCCCAAACTTTCAAGATAGGAGCTGATCTGAAAAATAATTTTGGGGGGAAAATTTCATAAAGATTCGTCAAACGATGCCAAAGTTATAAGCACATCAAAAAATGCTTTTCCTGTGGAATCTAGGTCCTAACTATAACTACCGGGATACTGTATATAGATATATATTACCTACTGGCGGTCGCCAGTAGGTAGTTATAGTTAGGACCCCTTTTCCATAGGAAAACCTCAACATTCTATTTTGAATAACTTTGGCGCCGGTCGATGAATCCTCGCGAATTTCTCAAAATAGGTGGGGCGCTACGCTCCGCTCCTACCCTGAAAGTCTCGGGGGGATTCGTCAAGCGGGGGCTGAGATAAAAGGGGGGTCCCAAAACGCGTTTTTCCCATGCATTTTTCCATAGGACCTTTAGAACGAGCTACAGCCCGAACGGCTGAACAGAATTACTAGAAATTTGGCAGAGAGGTAGTCCCTAGGTCAAGGAAGTGCCTTTTGTAGGTTTGGTGTAAATCTGTTCAGTAGATTCTGAGAAAATAGCCTTTAAATCAATATATATATCTGAGCCCGCTTACGGTACGCTTACCGTGCGCTTACCGTAAGCGTACGGTGGCGTGCGCGAGCGCGATTCTGATTGGCTCTTAGATCTTAGTAAACATTCGAATCGGCCGAAACCAGGAAGCGGCGGCCGCCATTTTGTCTCTCGCACTGAGTGTTGTTTATCAAACAAGATGGCCAAAAACATGTTACGGGGCTGTTTTGACAACTCCCTCCCACATAGTCATGTTGAGGGAGTCCCCAAACATCCCCCAAGAGCAAAAACGGTTTTATTTTTTTTTCGGCAATTTCGCCGAGTACGCTTACCGTACGCTTACCGTAAGCGTACGGTAAAAAAATAAAAATAAAAAAAACACTATCCACACTTACCCCACCCCCTGTGCTTTTGGTGGCCGTAGGCCACCAAATGTACAGGGCTTATTAATAGGTAAAAAAAACTAAATTTTGGCAACATGAAATTATAAAATCGAAATAAAAAAAACACTATCCACATTGACCCCACCCCCTGTGCTTTTGGTGGCCGAAGGCCACCAAATGTACAGGGCTTATTAAAGTTGATAAAAACCGTGCACGGAACGAACTGCGTTAAGTGGGCACGCACGCCTCGAATGGCGTAAAGTAACTTAGCATTTAAAAAACCGTACAAATTCACTGAAAAAACCATAGGTTTCACACACGTTATAGTTAGGAATTAGCATTTAAAAAACCTTGCAAATTCACTGAAAAAACCATAGGTTTCACACATGTTATAGTTAGCGGAAATTTTACTGATAAAAAACCAGTGAAATTGCCCCGTTATAGTTAGTGCTGGCAACTATAACTCACGCGACCGCAATCTTCTGCTGATGACATATGTGTCTTTATGAAAAAAAAATATTTGTAATATATGTATAGCTAAAAATGTATGGAAGAAGACATGGGCAAATAAGTGTCTAAATACAGTATTAGCATCAGCAGAGGATTGCGGTCGCGTGAGTTATAGTTGCCAGCACTAACTATAACGGGGCAATTTCACTGGTTTTTTATCAGTAAAATTTCCGCTAACTATAACATGTGTGAAACCTATGGTTTTTTCAGTGAATATAGATATATATATATGTATATAGATATATATGTATGTATGTATATATGTATGTATGTAAATATGTATTTATATGTAGGGATGTAAAAAAAAAATATATATATATATATATATATATATATATATATATATATATATATATATATATATATATATATATATATATATATATATATATATTCAATGAAAAAACCATAGGTTTCACACACGTTATAGTTAGGAATTAGCATTTAAAAAACCTTAGAAATTCAATGAAAAAACCAAAGGTTTCACACACGTTATAGTTAGCTGGACATTTTACTCGTAAAAAACCATTGAAATTCCCCCGTTATAGTTAGTTAAGCTAACTATAACTCGCGCGCCCGCAATGCACTGCTGATGACGTCACATATTACATCACTCATGACATGGTCAGTGACATCACTCATGACATCACTGATGACATCTCAAATGACATCACTGATGACATCACTGATGACATCATCCAGTGAATGTGTGTTTTTCTGAAAATTAAATATGTTTTATATATCTCAAGGTCGATGGAAGAATAAATGAGTATATAAGTGTCTAAATGGATGATTTGTTTTTGAAAAATTGATTGTATTACTGACTGATTAAGTGTATCTTATTGAATACATGGCTAAGTGAGTAATGTTTAAATGTGTAAATACCTGTATCAGTCTCTCACTTTGTGTATAAGTGGCTGCATGGGTTGGTGAGCAGCAACATGAGTGTCTATATAGGTTATTAGTTGGTTTTTTGAGTATCAGTATGAGTGTCTGAGTGTCTGTATGGCTCAGTGGGGGGTATTACGTAGTGCATAAGTGCATGAATGAGTGACTCACTGTTTGTATGTGTTGAAGACAGCATATGTGCAGGACTGTATGGGTGGAAGAGTGTGTGTATGGGTGTGTTAGTGAGTGAATGGCTGTCTCAATAGTGTCTCTATGAGTAACTACATATGTTTTAAACTAGTATATGTGACTATTGGTGTATACAAGTGAGTGTATGTGAGAGTGAGAGATTGAAAGAGTTCCTGTATGAATAAGTATGTGTTTCTATAAGTGATTGTTTAAAAGACTAAGTATGTGTAAGTTTCCGTAGAAGTAAGTGTGGTGGTGTGTGTATAACTGTATATGCAAGTAAATGGATGTATGATTCTTTATTAGCATGAGTAACTATGTGTGTGAGTAACTCTATGGATGAGTGGCATTGTGTTACAGGATGTATAGGTGTATGAGTACATATGATGTGTGAGTACACGAATGAGTGACTGTACAGGACTGTTGGTGAATAAGTGGATGTTTATGTGGATCTTAGAATTATTGAAGAGGTTGTTGTAATTGGTATTGGTATGTCCATTTTTTTGAAAATTTCAGTCTCTATTTTTGAATGTGTGTATCAAAGGTTATATTAGGGTGAGAGGAGGTCTGCCACTCTATCACATGGATGATGTCATCAGTGATGTCATCAGTGATGTCATTTGAGATGTCATCAGTGATGTCATGAGTGATGTCACTGACCATGTCATGAGTGATGTAATATGTGACGTCATCAGCAGTGCATTGCGGGCGCGCGAGTTATAGTTAGCTTAACTAGCTATAACGGGGGAATTTCAATGGTTTTTTACGAGTAAAATGTACAGCTAACTATAACGTGTGTGAAACCTTTGGTTTTTTCATTGAATTTCTAAGGTTTTTTAAATGCTAATTCCTAACTATAACGTGTGTGAAACCTATGGTTTTTTCATTGAATTAGCAAGGTTTTTTAAATGGTAATTCCTAACTATAACGTGTGTGAAACCCATGGTTTTTTCAGTGAATTTGCAAGGTTTTTTAAATGTTATTTTTTTTTTTTCTTCTATTTTTTTTAACATATTTTTAATTTAATGTTCTAACCTTTTATAAAGACTATGGTTTAATTTTTAAAATTCTTTAAAATGTTTTTTTAAATATATTTCATAAAATAAACATGTTATAATTTTTTCCAGTACATTTTTTCTTTTTTTTTTTAGTACGCGTACCGTAAGCTTACGGTAAGCGTACGGTTTACGCAACGCCCGTAATTTATCTACGCTGTTTGCGTATAGTTACGCAATTTGCGTAGCCGCGCGTACTCCGCGTGGGACGCGTACGCGTGTACGCTACACGCGCACGTTACGCGGAAGTGTCGGGTAGTGACTGTTATGCGCATGCGCGCAAGCGCGTGTCTTTTTTACGCGCATGCGCACTTTTGCCGTAAGCGCACCGTAAGCGTACCGTAAGCGTACGGTAGGTCATGTGATCATGAAACACAATTTTTGATTGGTTGAAACTACTTTCAGTTCTAGAACTCTCCTACACCACACCCATTCCCCTCATTTCTGCTTGTGATCCCTCAGGAGAAGGAGCTGGGTTGTCTTTGTGATACGATGGCAGAACAGCAGAGCTCTTCTGAGAGTGAGGCTAGCACTAGCAGCACTACCTTGAGGCAGAGAGCGAGGAAACAAAAGACTTCTTATGTATGGGATTTTTTTACTTTTCCTGAAGGCCAGCAAAAGGTAAATGCACCCTTAGTAACTTGTAAGCTGTGTAAGCATGTACTTTCAAGAGGTAATCCTGACAGGAAGTATTCCTTTGGGAATCATACCATGATGAGGCACCTCAGGGATGTACACAGAAGGACACATGCTCGACTTTTTGGAGGTAACCCTTCAGAAAGTCAACCAAGCACATCCACAGCAGCTCAGCCTGGACCATCATCTGCAGGGCTGACTCCTTCTTCTGCAGGTCAGGTGAGCCCTTCATCTGTGGGGGGAGCATCTCCTTTTGCTGGCCCTCTGGAAATTAACCCTCGATTTCTGAGGGTTGATATTCGATGTGCCTCTTGTCATGATCTAATTTGTCATAGGGAGACCAGTGTTTCCCTAGTGAACCTCAAAATAGATCAGCACACTTGTCACAGAGACTAATTTTCCCATTCTTTCTTTCCTCTCTCCCTGCATGAACACAACGGCTCTTTTAAGAGCCAACCTTATCTTTCATCTTTTTTTTTATAGATGTTTTTAAAAACTTTTTTTTTTTTTTTTTTTACTGTACGCGTACGGTGCGCGTATTTTTTTTTTTTTTTTTTTTAAATACTAAAAATCAATAATCACATTACAAGGACTTTGAAACACTACAATTATTATTATTGACTTACCATACCCACTCAAAAAAATATTTATTCATTTGTTTTTTTTTAAAAAAATTGCTTTAAAAATGGTTCTAGTTTTCGAAAATTTTCTATATCAATCTGAAAAAAAAGAAAAAAGTATTAATATTTTTTAAACATTTTAAAATACAGTACTCGTATTTACATATTTACCAAAAAATATTTTTGCCTTATTTTTGCTGTTTTCAGAATATATTGCATTTCACTTTAAATTGTGAAAGCAATTGCATTCATCATTTAACAGCGGGCAAAAAAAAAATAACAATCTCAAAGATTGTATTAAAAAAGCCCAGAATCTCTTCTCACTTAAACTTAACATTACAGAAATGCATAATATTTTAAAAAAATATCATCAAAAAACAATACATATTTCTTTAAAATACCGTCTGATATTTTTGTTTCAGAAGTATAATCACAATATTATATCTCAAATAACTCCACAATACATCTGATTTCATTTCCTTTAGGCCAAATAGTAATTTTAAAAATTTTTTGGGATTAAATTTCCAACGGTAATCCAATAAAATTCTAAAGTTTAATTTGTCCAGATCTCACCGATTCTCTGTAACATTTTGGTTCAAGAATTTTTTTTTAATAATTTAATAAGTCCACAATAGAATTGGTTACTTTTCCGCATGGCCAAATAGTAATTTTTAAAATCATTTTTGAAAAAATTTCCAATGGCACTCCAATAACATTCCAAAATTTAAATTGTGCAGATGTTACCGATTATCTCTAAATTATTGGTTTTTGAAAGTTTCATTAAAAATTAAAAAAGTTCACATTACAATTGGTTATCTTTCCATTAGGCCAAATGATAATTTAAAAAATCTTTTTTTAGAAAATTCCAATGGTAATCCAGTAAAATGGTAAAATTATTTTGTCCAGATCTTGCCAAGTCTCTCTAAAATTTAGGTTTCAGGAAGATTAGATAGGAATTTGCTAAATCAAAAGGCAAACGTTGTTTGAAAATCAATTGGGAATCATTACACAGTGTCCAGCCTTTTTCACATTTAAGATAAACTGTGTAATGTCCAGAAGTAACAGTAGGTCCATCATGGAAAATTATTGCAACAGTTACAAAAGTTTTTCCTGAAATTGATAATTGCTGTCCTGTAAACTTCTTTATTAAAGTATCCAATTTTGAACCATCAGCTCTACATCGTTGCATCATTAAAATTACATACTGTCCGTATTCCTTTAAAATTAATGTTGAAAACATGTCAGATTTACACTCACCGCATTTCATGCTATGATTAGCATCTTTAACTAATTTTGCAAAAGTGACTGTTTTACTCTCTGGCAATGTCAAATAAATAAACCTTTCATTATCAACATTAGAGCCACATATATTATAACAGTTTTCACAACTATGTTCCCATTTATAAGAGAGACCAAATACATTTTCAATGGGAACCCCTTCTTCTTCCAGTACCTGAAGAAAATACATCAAGAATTCCTGTGCATCTTGCTGTACATTTTGAGAAAACTGTGTTCGTCCTGAACATATATCTAAAAGTTTTCTAATTTCAGTAGCACTTTCTATTTGAGTTTTATCTTTACTCAGCTTTTGAAAAAGGAGACTCAGCTCAGAACAGAATCTTTTTCCCTGATTTACTATTATCTGCTCTTGCAAACTTTCCAGATAAAATGCAACATTCAGCACTACATTTGCGTAGCAGTTGACCCCAGAGCTATTTTCAAAATGACATCCTACAACCTGTTCTTCATTTTCCTTTTTCTTTTTGCTTGCAATTACATCACTCCTCTTTTTTTTCCTCTTCTCTACATCTTCATTACAGATATTCTCATTTTTTCTTTTACGAGAAACTACACGTTTCTCCAACACAGGATACTGACCTAAATGAGGAGCATAGCTTCTTCTTAATCTATTATACTCCTTTACACAGTTTGTATCAGCACTAACTTTTGAATCATCAAAGTCTATCATGAATAAACCTGATAATGTTTTCACTCGTGACAAAGCAACATATGCCATACCTTCTTTGAACACAGTTGAACCAATGTTCACAAATGCACAATCTACAGTCAATCCTTGAGACTTGTGAATAGTTGCAGCATATGCTAGAGAAAACGGAAACTGCTTCCTACGTACATATAAGTCTTTCACAAGCATGAAACGAACTGTACAACGACAAATATCTTTAACTTCTTCTATCTGATCAAATTTAATTTTTAAACATTCAATTCCATCTTTTTTCTGATAATTAATAAAACCCACAACTCTTCCCATAGCTCCATTAACTAAACCTTTTTCAACATCCAAATTTCTTCTTAAAAATACTCTACAGTTCATGCAAACATATAGATTTTTTTCTAATCCAGCTGTTTTGGAGATGTTCTTCTCTAGTGAGTCCAATTTATTTTTCAGTTTGCCTGTTACTGTGACAGTAATTCTTCCATCCTCAATTTTGTCCACTGCTTCCAATTTCCTGATCTCTTCCTTTTCCAATTTCAAAAGCTCCTCATTAAATATTGAGCATTCACGTAGAGTTGGCATTAAGCAGATGACACTTTTGTTTTCTGCAATGTTCTTGTATATTTTCTCTGCAACTATTTCTTCCTTTGGAAATAAATTATGTAGCAGCCGACTCTGTAATGCTTTTTTGCCAACTTCTGTGAGTAGTCCAATTCTGATATCTTTCAGAATACTTCCATATTCTTCATCGCTTGCTTGCCTCATATTAGTAGTAAGTTCCTTGTACTCAAAGAAGGACCAAATATTTGTATTTCCGATGCTTCCCAATGACTTCTTCGTGTCTTCATGTGTGACAGTACTAAACACTAGTTGTCCTTTAACTGGAGTAAGTTGCAAAAGATCTCCAAAAACTATGACGTGTTTTCCACCAAATAACATGTCATAGTCTGTCTTCAAAATTTGCTGCATTCTTAAATGCACAAAGGCAAGCATTAAGTTTGATACCATGCTCACCTCATCAATAATGAGAACTTGCATCTTCTTCAATACTCTTGAAACTTCCAAGGATGCTTCTCCAGTTAGCTTGTTGTATTGTATTTTGTTCTCATGCTCCACTGGTAACATTAGCAAACGATGTAAAGTGATTCCTTTTATGTTATATGCTGCTAACCCAGTTGGAGCAGTAACCACACAAGACAAAGTAGAATCTGTTTTTTGCTGTAGGTAGCTTCTGATGACTTTTATAAGGAAACTTTTTCCAGTTCCAGCTTGTCCGCTTACATACATCCTGATTGGATGAAATGATGTGCATGAGCACTCTTTTTTTTCATGTAGAAATCCGTGTTCAATTTTGTTTCTGATCTCTTCATAAATTTGTTGCTGCTCTTGATTCAGTTGTCTTTCCAAATTTTCTAAGTCTATAAATTCTTCTTGAGCTTGATTCATAGCCGTTTCCACTTCATTCATGGCTATTGATGCTTCATTTTCAACGATTGGTTGTCCTAGGGGATCTTGACTGAGTGTTCCTGAACTTTGGCTGTCCTGAGAACTGTCTCTAGCTATTTCTGCTGCAATTGTAGTTTCCTGTTCAATTTCTTCATTTAACATTTGCAGATAACTTAAGAATGTACTGCATTGTATGCTGTCTTTGCAAGCATTAAAAGAATCTTCATAGCTTTGAAATTCTCCCAGTAGTTCATCCTCTGTACGCCATGGTTTAAACAACTGTAAAAGAGCCAAGTAGTAAAATTCCTTCTTGTCAGTAGTGTCGCAACTCAGCTTCCTGTGATTTATCAAACTTCCTTTTGTTTGCTTCACCAAACATCCTTCCTCACCAACGACTTTATATTTTCCATTGTTGATGTCTTCTGCGGCTTTCCGTGAATAAATGTAGTTCTGCAGCACTTCATAGCGACACATGTTCTCCAGATGTTGACTTCTCTTGGGATAATATGTGTCCAACATGTTTGATTTCAAAATATCTGTACTTTCTGGGTCATTCTCGGCCAAATATTCAATTTCTCCAACAGATTTCAGTACCCGATTTCTCATTGCTGCAAGGCCTAAACTTGCCCAAATTATTCTCCTTGACTTCGAGTAGAGACTTGCAGAAGATAACCTATCTGAACATTCGTAGGATCCAATTTCTCGATGCGATAACATCTTCAAACTGAAACTGTACAGCTTCTTACTGACAGTCTTCTCGTGAGAAATCTCTTCCCACATTTCCTTCAATTCTGTTTTTTCTGATTTCGTAATGTAAGACGTTACATATCGAGCAACAGCAATGGAATTGTCAGCTACATACTGTATATCCATGTTAGCGTTCCACATGGATAAAATGACTGGGTTGTAGTCATTTATATTTTTGGATTCTTCTTTTCTTTTTAGGTTGGAGGTATTCTTAGGTGATTTCCTTGTGATAGTATGTCTCACAGCTGACATAAAACTGTTGACTCTTCCATTTGAAAGAACAGGTCTAGGAAATCCAAATCGACACTTAGTGTAGTATTTATCTTTGCTCTTGTATTTCCGTCGACAGTATTTTCCACACCGATGACTTTGGAAACGTAAAACTTGCTCCTTTAGCTTTTTCTCTTCTGTGCTTTTTGGTATAGCACATGTTGCATATTCTTCAATGAAAGATAACACTGCTTCATCAGTATCTGTTCCAAACTTTGGGGCATCCTTGATCCACAACAGCATATGAATATGAGGAGCACCTCTTGCCTGGTACTCTTTTCTCCAAAAGAAATCTACTACTTCTCCAAGAGGTGGATTTTTTTATTGCAGATGAAGGACATCATAGCCTCAAATCTATGATTGAAATATCTGCAAACATTAACCGGATCCAATGAGCACAGTTCTCCTGCTGTCTTGTATTCAATGTTTTGAATGTTTGAATTTGCCTCTCGTAGAAAATCCAGTAAATCATCCCAAGCGTACTCCGCACAGCTTAGGGTAACGAACCATGTTGGTGTTCCTAAATTCCGTAACATGCATTTTAGTTCACCATGGCATCGGTACCAATATTCATTGGTCCCACGCTGACAAGCCATCAGATTGATCAGTTGTGTTTCCAAATGATCATCTCGGTGCTGCACTTTCTCCATAAAATCCTTAGCAGACACATTTTGTAAATGTACTCCACTTTTTAAAATGTGATTTACTGCATAAGACAGTGCAGACAAGTCGCTTTCAAATAAAAGATGGAACAAATAAGGAATACTTTGTCGAAATCTGGGATCTTCAGCATATAGTCTTGTAGTCCGATACTCAGAAGCTGGAATCTGTTCTGGACGTTCATCGTATCGTCCTCCTTTTCCTTTAGGAAACAGCTGGGGAAAACATCGAGCTTCCAAGCTCTCCTCCCATACACTCACGGGAGTTCCTTTTGCTTTCTTCATCTGAAAGAGATCAATATTATCTCCCATAACTTCTTTTGAATGAAGAGGATGTATGCTAAAATGTTCATAAATTTCTTCTTCCTTTGACTTGTCCACTTTTTCAATTTGTCCAGTTGGTGTTTCTGTGTCTTCTTGTAAATCTTCTTCTTCTTCTTCTTCTATATAAATTGATTCATACCATTTGTTATTCCTTTTCAAATACAAATTTGCTCTTTGTACTTTCCGCACATCTACCAGCTCCTGCCAAATCTTCTTATTCTTTGTAGGTACACCATTAACCAGAATAATTAATGGTTCAGTTTCCAAAGTATCCGCATCAATAGTTTCCATATTTTTTTTCAAATCCAAGGGCAAATACACCACTCTTCCTTTTAAACCTCTCAGTAAATCAGAAGGAGGTAATTTACCAGTTTTGGGCTCCATACGTACTATGGTCTGGAACGGATGAACACATTGAATGAGTATAGACTCATATGTATTTAATTCAGAAAGTTCAGCAGGAATAGCATCCAATTCTAAATTATTATGTACAGCTCTGGTCGGCATTCTATTTTCCTCTAACTTGTTGTAACAGTATTTACAAATACGCTGATCTTCACCCAAATCAAAACAATTTTCTAGAAATATATATGTGGCAAAATCCTTCCACTTATAATTATCTTCATTTTCACTCTTTCTGTAGAGATCAACATTCCTAGTTTGTTTTCTATAATGAGTTCTGCGGCAACAAATACAAGTAAAATTTGGTCTTTCATTAGAGACTATTGCAAATTTTGTTATATGATCATTAAATGTGTTACTTACAGAGGGTTCTACATTCTCTTCCACTTCTTCCTCATTTACTGTGTCCTTCTCTGCACTGTTTTGTTCAGGACCAAAGTAACAAAACTGAATTTCATCAACAACCTTCTCTACATCTGATACCGTTCCTCGGAACAGAGCCCTATTCAATTCATTTAACTTTATTGCTGGACTTTTGGCAAAATACAACCGTGTCACAAACTTTCTCATTTCAGTATGATGAACAGCCAGCATCCTAAAATGATGGAAAACACTATTGCACACTTTTCTAGATAGACAAGCCAGAGAATGACCCTGCAAACCAGTATTCTCTCTCACTCTGCATGGATCCAGACTTTGAAGCACCTTAATCTTCTGTTTTATACTTTTTTTACTATATTCTCTTAGAAACTCTCGAAATTTGTCAATAGATTCCTGACGCACAGTGCAAATACTACTACAATTCCAAGTGTACACTGGGGCTTTAGGACGTCTCCCCATAGCCTCATCTGCCATCACTTGTACCTCATCTCTTGGAACCATTATCTCCTTCTCCATTATGCAACCATTTTTTACTTCGGAAGAACGACCTCTGGTGTCAACTGCATGCAGCAAACTATTACTTTGAAAATAGCTCTCTTCATTAAAAAAAGGTTCACTACTTGAACTATGCATCCACTTTCCTAAAAACACTTTACAAAAGTTTGTTCTGTTCACTACTCTTTTCCTTTTGCTATGTGATTTCAGTACATTAACCATTTTGTCTAATGTACGCATCCTATTCAAAATTAAAATGAATAGTTTCCTTTTTAATTCTAATGCCTTTGCTGCAATGGCTTCTATTTCTTTTTTTCTTTTATAAAACTTTGTCTTTTTCTTATATTTCTTCACATCCTTCATCAAATTGGACATAACTCTTCTCTGAAACATTTTTCTACATATCTCTTTAAACGCTGTTTTTCTATTTATATAAATCTTTTCAGTTGCTGAAGGTATATTTGCATTAACTAAATTGTCAATTTTTTCCTCTCCTTTTTTGTTAAAAACATCCTTTCGAGTACAGACATTTTGTACATTTTTCATTCTTTTGAATATATTTTTTAGAAATTGTTTTTTCTGCTTACCAGAAGATTTTTTCTTTTTGCCAACATGAGCATCTTCTACTAACTTTGGTCCTCTAGTTGTCTTCAAATATAGTTTTTTTTTGTGCATTTTTTGAACTCTGGATTTTGTAGGCATCTTAAATTTTGTCCACTGCTCTTCAGCAATACCTGAAAAAAACTAAAAAAAAAATCCTTTATTTTATTTAAATATATTACTACATTTCTTTTCACAATAGTCACAAAACGTAATTTCTTTGCCAATTTGAATGCACACTTACTGCTCTTTTTTTTTGGCAAGTTAAAATCACTTTTACAGACTGACACATTATGAAACCACTTTTCAGTTTTTTAAAAAAGCCCATGTCCAGACTGCTTTTTCAGACCACCACCATGTGTATCCTCGGTGACTACCTACACTCCAGCAAGGGCAACCAGCCTTAGTGATGCTGAATGTATTTGCATTACAGACTGAAACCTGAAAACCCCACTCGCTTCTAAATACTGTGCATGATTATACATGGAAAGGAGCTGGGTGTGTGCTAAGAGTCTGCTTCTTCCCCCAAAAAATCGCTCCCGCTTTTTCCTACTAATGCAACTGTGAAATCACCAGAGCAAAACGCAATAAATATCTGCCTGTAATTCCTATTTGCTCACAGAGTCATGTTTTCACATTAGTCCCAAAACGAAATTTCTTTGCCAATTTGAATGCACACTTACTGCTCTTTTTTTTTGGCAAGTGAAAATCACTTTTACAGACTGACACATTATGAAACCACTTTTCAGATTTTTTTAAAAAAGCCCATGTCCAGGCTGCTTTTTCAGACCACCACCATGTGTATCCTCGGTGACTGCCTACACTCCAGCAAGGGCAACCAGCCTTAGTGATGCTGAATGTATTTGCATTACAGACTGAAACCTGAAAACCCCACTCGCTTGTAAATACTGTGCATGATTATACATGGAAAGGAGCTGGGTGTGTGCTAAGAGTCTGCTTCTGCACCAAAAAAATCGCTCCCCCTTTTTCCTACTAATGCAACTGTGAAATCACCAGAGCAAAACGCAATAAATCTCTGCCTGTAATTCCTATTTGCACACAGAGTCATGTTTTCACATTAGTCCCAAAACGAAATTTCTTTGCCAATTTGAATGCACACTTACTGCTCTTTTTTTTTGGCAAGTGAAAATCACTTTTACAGACTGACACATTATGAAACCACTTTTCAGATTTTTTTAAAAGCCCATGTCCAGACTGCTTTTTCAGACCACCACAATGGTGTATCCTCGGTGACTACCTACACTCCAGCAAGGGCAACCAGCCTTAGTGATGCTGAATGTATTTGCATTACAGACTGAAACCTGAAAACCCCACTCGCTTCTAAATACTGTGCATGATTATACATGGAAAGGAGCTGGGTGTGTACTAAGAGTCTGCTTCTTCCCCCAAAAAATCGCTCCCCCTTTTTCCTACTAATGCAACTGTGAAATCACCAGAGCAAAACGCAATAAATCTCTGCCTGTAATTCCTATTTGCACACAGAGTCATGTTTTCACATTAGTCCCAAAACGAAATTTCTTTGCCAATTTAAATGCACACTTACTGCTCTTTTTTTTTGGCAAGTGAAAATCACTTTTACAGACTGACACATTATGAAACCACTTTTCAGATTTTTTTTAAAAAGCCCATGTCCAGACTGCTTTTTCAGACCACCACCATGTGTATCCTCGGTGACTGCCTACACTCCAGCAAGGGCAACCAGCCTTAGTGATGCTGAATGTATTTGCATTACAGACTGAAACCTCAAAACCCCATTCGCTTCTAAATACTGTGCATGATTCCACATGGTAAGCAGCTGGGTGTGTGCTAAGAGTCTGCTTCTTCCCCCAAAAAATCGCTCCCCCTTTTTCCTACTAATGCAACTGTGAAATCACCAGAGCAAAACGCAATAAATCTCTGCCTGTAATTCCTATTTGCACACAGAGTCATGTTTTCACATTAGTCCCAAAACGAAATTTCTTTGCCAATTTGAATGCACACTTACTGCTCTTTTTTTTTGGCAAGTGAAAATCACTTTTACAGACTGACACATTATGAAACCACTTTTCAGATTTTTTTAAAAGCCCATGTCCAGACTGCTTTTTCAGACCACCACCATGTGTATCCTCGGTGACTGCCTACACTCCAGCAAGGGCAACCAGCCTTAGTGATGCTGAATGTATTTGCATTACAGACTGAAACCTCAAAACCCCACTCGCTTGTAAATACTGTGCATGATTATACATGGAAAGGAGCTGGGTGTGTGCTAAGAGTCTGCTTCTGCACCAAAAAAATCGCTCCCCCTTTTTCCTACTAATGCAACTGTGAAATCACCAGAGCAAAACGCAATAAATCTCTGCCTGTAATTCCTATTTGCACACAGAGTCATGTTTTCACATTAGTCCCAAAACGAAATTTCTTTGCCAATTTGAATGCACACTTACTGCTCTTTTTTTTTGGCAAGTGAAAATCACTTTTACAGACTGACACATTATGGAACCACTTTTCAGATTTTTTTAAAAGCCCATGTCCAGACTGGTTTTTCAGACCACCACCATGTGTATCCTCGGTGACTGCCTACACTCCAGCAAGGGCAACCAGCCTTAGTGATGCTGAATGTATTTGCATTACAGACTGAAACCTCAAAACCCCACTCGCTTGTAAATACTGTGCATGATTATACATGGAAAGGAGCTGGGTGTGTGCTAAGAGTCTGCTTCTGCACCAAAAAAATCGCTCCCCCTTTTTCCTACTAATGCAACTGTGAAATCACCAGAGCAAAACGCAATAAATCTCTGCCTGTAATTCCTATTTGCACACAGAGTCATGTTTTCACATTAGTCCCAAAACGAAATTTCTTTGCCAATTTGAATGCACACTTACTGCTCTTTTTTTTTGGCAAGTGAAAATCACTTTTACAGACTGACACATTATGAAACCACTTTTCAGATTTTTTTAAAAGCCCATGTCCAGACTGCTTTTTCAGACCACCACCATGTGTATCCTCGGTGACTGCCTACACTCCAGCAAGGGCAACCAGCCTTAGTGATGCTGAATGTATTTGCATTACAGACTGAAACCTCAAAACCCCACTCGCTTGTAAATACTGTGCATGATTATACATGGAAAGGAGCTGGGTGTGTGCTAAGAGTCTGCTTCTGCACCAAAAAAATCGCTCCCCCTTTTTCCTACTAATGCAACTGTGAAATCACCAGAGCAAAACGCAATAAATCTCTGCCTGTAATTCCTATTTGCACACAGAGTCATGTTTTCACATTAGTCCCAAAACGAAATTTCTTTGCCAATTTAAATGCACACTTACTGCTCTTTTTTTTTGGCAAGTGAAAATCACTTTTACAGACTGACACATTATGAATCCACTTTTTAGATTTTTTAAATTGCACATGTCCAGACTGCTTTTTCAGACCACCACCATGTGTATCCTCGGTGACTGCCTACACTCCAGCAAGGGCAACCAGCCTTAGTGATGCTGAATGTATTTGCATTACAGACTGAAACCTGAAAACCCCACTCGCTTCTAAATACTGTGCATGATTATACATGGAAAGGAGCTGGGTGTGTGCTAAGAGTCTGCTTCTTCCCCCAAAAAATCGCTCCCCCTTTTTCCTACTAATGCAACTGTGAAATCACCAGAGCAAAACGCAATAAATCTCTGCCTGTAATTCCTATTTGCACACAGAGTCATGTTTTCACATTAGTCACAAAACGAAATTTCTTTGCCAATTTAAATGCACACTTACTGCTCTTTTTTTTTGGCAAGTGAAAATCACTTTTACAGACTGACACATTATGAATCCACTTTTTAGATTTTTTTAAAAAGCCCATGTCCAAACTGCTTTTTCAGACCACCACCATGTGTATCCTCGGTGACTGCCTACACTCCAGCAAGGGCAACCAGCCTTAGTGATGCTGAATGTATTTGCATTACTGACTGCAACCTCAAACCCTTAAAGTATTCCTTATTTTTACCAGTACACCTTAATTTATCATGAAAAAATTGTCCATATTATTTTACATGTTCCTCACATTTAAATTTCTCCCAAAACAGAAAATAATAAACACAACTTCTACAAAAGGAATTCCAATTCTATTATTCATTTCTTAATTTACCATATACATCCCCTCTCAAACTCTAAACTCACCTTTAAAATTAGTTAGTTGTGAAAGAAATGTGGCACTCAAACAGCAGATTATCAGAGCCAGGATCTCTGTTCTCTACACTTCTCTCCTCTCAGCAGAACCAGATAATGGCAAACTTTCCCTCTATTTTCCCACACATATACATGTAAGTTTCAAATCTCAGTGCTTCCCCCTTTTTTTCAAATGTAATCACACATTTCTATTGGTTGAAAACCAACCCTTTTCCAAAAGTACCCTGCCCCCAACTTGACTTCTGCCTAGTACCCTTCCCCCAACTTGACTTCTGCCTGCTACCATAGCAACAGCTCATGGAACACTGCTGTGTGGAGTTAGGTCAGAAGTTCGCCACACAATGTTTCAATTCCACAGAGCAAGAGTGCTTGACTTTTCAAACCTAACAGCAAATCCATAGTACTGTTCTTTGGTAACACATTTTTTTGTACCAATACAAAACATGCTTCTATTAATTTACACATACAGCCTAGTTTTTATTCTAGAATGGTATGAAACAGCCAATCAGTTCTTTTTGTTTTGAAAAAAATATGTATGCCTCCATTTCCAAACTGTCTTTCTTTTCATATTGCCATTCTACTGAAAGACACCTCCTGAGTGCATCCAGTTCTCCTTTGAAGATGTTCACAGTGTGGATTGTAGGGCACAGCTATGTCTTCTGGAGTGAAAAGTTTGCAGAGAAAACAGGTATGGTGAGAGACATTGCTTTGCCAAATGTAGACATTAAATGGATTGGTCAGAGAGGGTTAAAGTGGCACCAATTGATGCCATTGGTGAAATCCTTCATGCACATCCAACACCCTGACCTCATAATAGTGCACTGTGGTGGCAATGACCTAGGCACTTTGACTGGGGTAGGTCTGGAAATGCTTATGAAGGACACCTTTGCACAACTGTTTTCACTTTTCCCTAAAACTGCCTTTGTGTTTTCCAACATATGCCAAAGGCAAAAATGGAACTGGTCCAATCATTTCTGTCCGCAAATTGACAAAGCAAGAAAGCACGTCAACAAATCTGTTTCTGCTTTCCTCCGTGACTATGGTATGGGTGCCATTTACCACAACAACTTGCGTTATGACATGCAAGACATTTATAGAGGAGATGGTGTGCACTTCAATGATGAAGGGAACAGAGTCTTCCTCTTGAACCTTAGACTCTGCATCGGTACTTACTTGTAGGTACCACTTAAAAAATCACTTCATAAACACAACGGCTCTTTTTAGAGCCCCCTAATATCTAAACTCTTAAATCTGCATTTCATTTCTTTTTTAATTTTTTTTTTCTTCCGTACGCTTACCGTAAGCTTACCGTACGCGTACCCCGTGATTTTTTTTAAAATCAATAAATGTTTTCTTTGTACTTTTCTGTCCTTCTTTGACCCCCTCACAAATGTAAGGGGGTCTGTAACTCTCCTCCTTGCCCCCTTTTCTTGTTTTCACTCTTTTTTTTCTAAGTGAAACACACAAAATGGCGGCTGCCGCTTCCTGGTTTCGGCCGATTCGAATGTTTACTAAGATCTAACAGCCAATCAGAATCGCGCTCGCGCACGCCACCGTACGCGTACGGTAAGCTTACGGTAAGCGTACCGTAAGCTGGCTCAGATATATATATTGATTTAAATGCTATTTTCTCAGGACCTACTGAACAGATTTACACCAAACCTACAAAAGGCACTTCCTTGACCTAGGGACTACCTCTCTGCCAAATTTCTAGTAATTCTGTTCAGCCGTTCGGGCTGTAGCCCTGTCTAAAGGTCCTATGGAAAAATGCATGGGAAAAACGTGTTTTGGGACCCCCCTTTTATCTCAGCCCCCGCTTGACGAATCCCCCCGAGACTTTCAGGGTAGGAGCGGAGCGTAGCGCCCCACCTATTTTGAGAAATTCGCGAGGATTCGTCGACCGGCGCCAAAGTTATTCAAAATAGAATGTTGCGGATTTCCTATGGAAAAGGGGTCCTAACTATAACTACCTACTGGCGACCGCCAGTAGGTAATATATATATATATATATAAATATATAAATATATAAATATATAAATATCCCAATAACGACAGCTCCTTCTGGACAGCTGGCCCCTTGGAAAGTGGCGTACACGCCAGCGGAGCAGCTGGCAATCAATAATCCACAAATTCAAAAGTTCGTACGCTCTCAGGCTAACAAACGACAAATCCAAATGTAGTCGTGACCAGGTTTATTCCACAACGCGTTTCGACTGCATCCGCAGCCTTGCTCACGTGAAACCATGCAAATACAAAACACCGTGCATGTATATGCACTGGACATGACATCTTAGGCAACAGAGTCGAAACAGGACTGCGTTCGTAAATACAGCCGCCATCTTGTAAGTACCAACATGTAGTGACACAAATGGAAAAAATACAGTAAATATACAGTCAAAATCACAAGCAGTGCAGATTAGCCTGAAGGCAAAGTTCTTGTCCGCAAAGTGGATGTAAAATACATATGTACATTGCAAAACAAGTTTTATAATAAAGATGTTTGTTGCCTTCCTAAAAGCGCTGTTTTGTCAAAAGACAAGGTTCTAATCCACAAATGGCTGTGAAGTACCTGTGTACATAGCGCAATAGCTTGTAGTGAAGGTAATGTCTTTCTGAAGACTGTGTATATAGCGCAATAGCTAGTAATGTCTTTCTGAAGGCGCTGCTTGCGCATGACATGTGAACAGATATGCTAGGAAAAATATCTTCATGACTGATGCGAGTACTGTTCTCTAATGTTGGTGTATTCAGGTCAGTGCAAATGTAACGCATGACATAATAACCATGCTCCCAGCCAGAAGCCAGAAGGCTTTTTCACATGGTAAAATCACCATAGAACACACCAAAATGCCTAAAATGAGTATTGTGCCATCAACAAATGATTTATAATGTAACTAAAGTCTTAAAACCTTCTATTAACTGCAATGCTTTTTAATGAGGTGCTATCACGTATATTGATCCCAAGATGGCTGCCAACTGACAGCCAATCAGATTTCACAATGAGGTGTGTGGTTAGGACCCGCCCAGATATATATATGATTTTACTTTTGATTTTCTCAGGAACTACTGAACAGATTTTCACCATTTAACCAAATGGCACAAGTGTGAACCAAGGGCTACTTCTTTGTCAAATTTGGTATAATTCCGTTCAGCAGTTTGGGCTGTTGCATGGGGAAAACACATTTTAGGACCCCCTTTTTACCGACTTTATAGTTAGGAATTAGCATTTGAAAAAACCTTAGAAATTCACTGAAAAAACGTAGGTTTCAGGGACGTTATAGTTAGTTGGACATTTGTCTCATATAAAACCAGAGAAATGTGACCATTATAGTTAGTTGAGCTAACTATAACTCACATGCCTGCAATGCACTGGTGATGACATCACATATTACATCACTCATGACATGGTAAGTGACATCAATGATGACATCCCTGATGACATCTCAAATGACATCACTGATGACATTACTGATGACATTATCTTGCGACTGTGTGTTTCTGTAAAGTTTAAATATGTTTCATATATATATATGTATATGCCAAGATGTATTGAAGAATGAATGGATTTACAAGTGCAAGTGCTTGAATGGATTACTTAGCAGGTGCATGACTGACTGTATAAGTGAGTGATTGAACGTGTCTTACTGAATGCATCGGTTTGTGAAAGTCTGTATTAGTCTCTCAGTTGGTGTGTAAGCGGCTGCATGGGTTGGTGAGTAGCTACATGAGTGTCTATATGTGTTATTGATTTGTGGTCTGAGTATCTGTATGGGTGCCTGAGTGTCTGTGTGGGTGGGTGGGGGGATGTGTGACTGTGCATAGATGTCTGGGTGGATGATTCACTGGTTGTATGGATTCTAAAGTGCATCTGGGAAGGGCTGTCTGGCTGAGTTAATTTGTGTATGGGTGTGTTGGTGAGTGAATGATTGTCTCAGTGGTATATATGTGAGCAACTACATATGTTTTAAGGCAATATATGTGAGTGTTGGAGTATAGGAATGACTATACGTGAGAGTAAGTTATTTGAAAAGTGGGTGTATAAATGTGTGTCTGCTTGTATCAGTGATTGTATAAGACAGTAAGTATGTGTTAGTATCTGCATAAATAAGTGATGTGGTGTGTGTATAAATAACGGCGTTGGTGTGTATAACTATATACATGAGTAAATGGGTATGTGATTGATTCTTTGCATGACTGACTACATGTGTGAGTAACTCTATGGATGAGTGGTGGAGTGTGACTGTATATATAGGTGTATGAGTGCATATCAGGAAATAGTGGGTGGTATGTAGTATCTGGCATTGTTGTGTGTATGGTTTCAACAAAAGTAGAATGTATTTTAGAGTACATGTTTCAAAGTTTATATTAGGGCATCCGTATGTGCATCAGATTATCATGTGGATGATGTCATCAGTGATGTCATTTGAGATGTCATCAGTGATGTCATCAGTGATGTCACTGACTATGTCATGAGTGATGTAATATGTGACGTCTTCACCCGTGCATTGCGGGCACGTGAGTTATAGTTAGCTCAACTATAACGGGTGAATTTCTCTGGTTTTATATGAGTCAAATGTCCAACTAACTATAACGTCCCTGAAACGTATGTTTTTTTCAGTGAATTTCGAAGGTTTTTTAAATGTTAATTTCATATTTTAATATTTATTAAACCTATATTTTTTCTATTTTTTTGTCATATTTTGGAACTCTATTATCCTTTTTTTAATTTTAAAAATGATGTAATGTTTTTTATCTTCCAAAAAAGTATGTATATTTTTTTTTTTGTTGAGAAAACTGGAGTCCCATACCGGTAGTGTACCAAGCTCCATCAGCACGCAAATCCTATCTGCCATATTGCTAAACTCGTAAAGGATGCGCATTTCGTATCCAACGGGTTTGTGGCACCGCTTCCCGCATAACATCATATACGTATGAGGTCATGCCAGCTGCTAGTTTGGTATGCACGGGTACTCGTTACCAAGCTGCATATTACGTCATATACGTATGGGGTCACGCTGGCTGTGTGTTCTGTATGCGAGGACGGCATGCTGCTTGGCCCTGTGTTACATCATAGACATTTGGTGTCGCGCCGGGTACACCATTCCCTCATTTTTAGGTTTTGCCTAGGCAGCGCATGCGCTGTCTGGCCGAGAGATGCTGAATACAGTATTGTGGGGAAGCTCCACTCACTTTCTGCCATTGCTTTTGATTGGCTCAAATCTAAAATGCTGCATTCTCATTGGTTACCGGCGTATAAGTCCTGCCTCCTTACTGCCATGACATTATTTTTATCCTTCCATGGCTATCAGCCCCTTTACTTCACCAACTCTTTTGTTCCCATGCCTCCCCCTGTTCCCTCCCAAAGTCTGTGATTTCTCTGACCACCACCACCCCCCACCCACTCCCGTTCCTGCTTTCTTCTGCGCCCGCCTTTTTGTTTACAATGCAATAGGACTCGCATAAATACAAGTCCTATTGCATTTGTAAATGCTTTTTTTCATATGATTGGCTGCCTGCATTTGCACTTTCTTTTGCCTGACCTGTCCAGACTCTCACAAGCGCTCGATGCTTTACATAGTGCGCATGCACGCCAAAAGTGCTGCCTCTGATTCGGCACGCAGTGACTCCAACAACGCTCGACTGGCTGGCTGCAGGATGCAGGCGTGTTTTCCTCATTTCTCTTCAAAGCGGGTGCCGAGGACCTGTGAACGAGCCCCTGTATAACCAGCCGTCTTTTGACACCAGACACTCATCCTGCCTGTGCAAACAGAGGTTTAATGTCTCTTGCATGGGCGGAGGTCGCTGGTGACGGATAAGATATCTGAAAAGAAGGTAAATAGTCTAGTGAAAGGGGTCACCTCTTTATACAAGTGTTAGATGCCATCTCTTATTGGGTCTTCAGTTAAAGGACAGACCCCCACCTCTAAACAAAATAACAAAGTTAATATCAGCCCCCTTATATTTATTTATGTAATATATTATGTAACATCGACTCAACCCAGCAGGGCTTCATAGTGCAGTACGACGCACTCTTAAACACGTCCGGTCAACCATTTATTGATTGGTGTAAACACGCTCATAATGCAGTTGAAATCAGTTTTGCCATTCTTTTTAGAAATACTTCCTAAACGCTGACCGTGTGCTAGTTTCGTTATGTCTCAAAACTATATCGAAATAACTTTAAAGTGTATATTAGAGCAAGTGATAATCTGAAATATTTTAAAATCGTGTCGGGTGTGGTCTCCTTGCACGCTGGGTGAGCAATTGCCATGTGACCTTAAAAAAAAGCATTTGATTAGTTCATAACATTTCCCATTGTAGCAGTTGGAGAACACCACCCATTGTAGTCATTCTCTCTACAGCGTTTGATGCAAGACTACTCTTCTGCTTAGAGAGCTTTTTTGAAATCTTTTTGCTATGTACACATATCTTACACTTCACACAACATGCAACCATCATCGACATCAATATTCATGCTCTGTAAAGTAGCCTTCCACCTGTGATAGCCATGCACCTAAAAGTTACATAACCGAAGTTTTCCCCACTGCGAGAGGTAACATGGTTGCATACGCTGTCCACAGCACAATGTAATGTTGTATGGCCCAGGGGCAGTATCATGCATAGATAATGAACACACGGACACAGATAGATAGTGGAAGTGGGTACGGGCACGTGCACTCAACTCCTTTTTATTACCAGGGTCACATATCCAGTGACGTCTGTGCTGGATGCGTGTGGGGTGAGTGTAAACCAGCCCTCAGGGAATGGTTGCTGCTAGCATCAACTACAACAGTAATCATTGGATCACACACAGAGATTCCATAATAAAAGGGTCAATAGTTTGTGCTGCAGTAAGGTAGGGACAGTAGATGTGAAATAATACACTAAAGATTCATTTTGTTTATTTAGTCTTTATTTCGATTGTCAAATCAATAAAAGACAACAGTACATCAATTAAATTCATATTGTGGACTGTTAATTTCTATCACATACTAAAAAATGTTATTAACTTGATCGTACAAACATTTTAAGATGAATAAAACCAGAATAAATAATTCACATAAAACCAAATGTCAATCCATCCTACTATACAATCATTTCCATTTAAAAAGAAATAGAAAATCAATTACAAAAGATTTTATCTTAAAAGAACCATAACTTGTGGGATACTGAGATACAGGAGGTAGATCTGAAATAATACACAAAACGATTGTATCATAAGGGGTCCATCATTTCTAGTGCACTCAGATAGCCACATCAAAAGCATTCAGAATGCGCACAGCCAGCGATGATGCGTGCTGCGGGCGGGCTGTACTAGGAGCAATGTCTGTTGCCTACAGCACTGCATCATCTGCAATAGCGACTCAATCAGAATTCTGAACACTGCTCTCTGCAGTGTAGGCCAGAGAGAGTGTTCAGCAAGGGCCCACAGCCACGTGGCGTTGACTTGAGCTGCCCAGTTTGCAGTACGCGAAGCAACAATAAGCCTGTGCGGAGCCTGCGATGATGCATATGCGTGGTGTGGACAGAGCGCACTGGAGCAATGTCTTTTGCCTAAAAGACTGTGTCATCTACAATAGCGACTCGATCTGAATTGTGAACACTGCTGTCTGCAGTGTAGGCCAGAGAGAGCGTTCAGCAATGGTCCACAGCAACGTTGCATTGACTTGAGCTGTCCTGTTTGTAGTACACGAAGCAACAAAAAGCGTATGCGGAGCTTGCGATGATGAATATGCGAAGTGCAGACAGAGCACACTGGAGCAATGTTTTTTGCCTACAGGACTGCGTCATTTACAATAGTGACTCAATCTGAAGTGTAAATTGAAGGCAGTAGTCAGCAGATATCCATGCATACTTTTTCTCACTTCCTCTTCACAAAACACAACAACATAAATTACAGAAAGCTCTGCAATAAAAAAATCAAAACAATTTGATTTGTGATCTCTACCGTCCACAGTGTAGACTGTTATTCAGCGTTCTTTTTCACAACCAAGAAGAATTTGGTCATTGTAGTAAACCTATAATTATCTAAAAAAAGTTCTTCAAGCAAGTATATTAAAAGGATATTGTGTATATTTCAATAGACGTTTTAGTTAGTTGCCTACTGGATTCTGTAATTAAACAATCACCACTCGATCAGAATTGTGAGCCCTGCTGACAGCAGTGTAGGCCAGAGGCAGTGGTCATTAATGCCTCACAGCCACGTGCCGTTGGATTCGGAAGCACCGAGTTGGTTGCACCCGATCGGAGGGGGTACAGAGATATCATGACAGACTATAACTTCTGACATCCTGAATCATAGAATAAAGACCCTGTTTCAGTGTTCGGACCTGCTGTACCGCAGTGTAGTCCAGCGACTGCAGTCAGCCAAATCCAATAATCTTGTGCAGCAGTTAGCTACCGAAGCACAGAGTCTGATGCACCGCAACGGAGGCAGTTCTGTGAAAACCAAGCAGCAGGTAATATCGGACATCGTCCATTGTGGGATTAAGACACTGTTCCACTGTTGAGACCTAGAGTTGGTTGCACCTGGTCGAAGGGAGTACCTTCATCTCCACTCTCAGATGCAGTTCTAACATCGTCCATTGTGGGATAAAGACACCGTTCCACTGTTGGGACCTAGAGTTGGTTGCACCTGGTCGAAGGGAATACCTTCATCTCCACTCTCAGATACAGTTCTAACATCGTCCATTGTGGGATCAAGACACCGTTCCACTGTTGGGACCTAGAGTTGGTTGCACCTGGTCGAAGGGAATACCTTCATCTCCACTCTCAGATGCAGTTCTAACATCGTCCATTGTGGGATCAAGACACTGTTCCACTGGTGGGACCTGTTGTACTACTTTGTTAGTAGTATACAGAACACTCCACGGTCTTGGGCCTCAGGCTAGGCGCTGTGTGCCTGTGTCGCGGTGGCCAGCGTTGATCTCAGGAGCCTTTCCAGCTTGCAGACCTCGGCCCAGGTGCTTCCGCCGGCATGTGGTGGGCCCTCTTTCACATACAGCGGTGTCAAAAGGTGAACTGTTGGGCATATGTACGTCGCAGCGGCCATAGCGTTTTCTGTGTCCCAGCAGACTGAGAGCATCATTCACGCACCCACCTTCGCTCACGGCGCCAGCCTCGTGGTGGTGTAAGCAACGTTGACCTGGCAGACACATTCCCATTCCGGAAGAGAACCACACCCAGAGAAACATGCCTTTTATTCATACCCCAAGCTAGCCTTGCGTACCCAGAGCCAGCCCACTACGCTAAAGATTTGGGGGGGGGAGGCAAGTACACGCTATGTTTCCGTAATCTTCCTTACTGACTGTACTATCATGGTTGCGTCCACTGTCCACTTTACTCAATAGACCATCAGTGTATGTTGACATGTACATGTCTGTGCTTTGCACACTCAAGTCTGTCCAGCACATCCCGTCAACACTTTGCATTTTATATTTTATAATCGAGAATTCCTTGCCACCTTCGCACATACATTGCTCCCATCTCTCCCCGCATTCTGAAATGTGTGGCAGAGGTGCCATGCCATGTTCGGTTTCTGTACATGGCTAGAGTGAAATGGGGTTTTAATTATATGATTGAGGATGATAGTAGTTACAGTTTGTGATGATTTCTGAGTACCTTCTTCGATGAGGTGCAAGCAACTCTAGGTCCCAACAGTGGAATGGTGTGTTGATCCCACAATGGATGATGTTAGAACTGTATCTGAGAGTGGAGATGGAGGTAATCCCTTCTACCAGCTGCAACCAACTCTAGGTTCCAAAAGTAGAACTGTGTGTTGACTCCACAATGGACGACATTAGAACTGCATTTGAGAGTGGAGATGAAGGTACTCTCTTCAATCAAGTTCATCCAACTTTAGGTCCCAACTGTGGAACGGTGTCTTGATCCCACAATGGATGATGTCCGATATTACCTGCCACTTGCTTTTTTCAGAAGTTCGTGTGTTGAGGTGCATCACAGGCTGTGACTCCATAGCTAACTGCTACACATGATTATTGGGCTTGGTTGAGAGTAGTCGGTGGAGTATACTATGGTACAGCAGGTGCAAACAGTGAAATGGGGTCTTGATTCTATGATTGAGAATGTCATAAGTTAAAGTCTGTGATGATTTTTGTGTACCCCCTCCGATCAGGTGCAACCAACTCCGTGCTTCCGAATCCAACTGTATGTGGCTGTGAGTTGTGAATGACCACTGGATTTGGTGTAGACTGCAGTTCACAGGACTCACAATTTAGATTGCGTGGTGATTGCTTAATTACAGAATCTAGTAGTTAAGTAATTAGAACGTCTATTGAAATATACACAATATTGTTTTAGTATACTTGCTTCAAGAAGTTTTTTTATATCAGTTATAGGTTTAGTGAAATGACCAAATTAATCTTGGAAGTCCAAAGGAACAGTGAATAGTGTAGACTACGGAGAGATGAAATCCCAATTCGATTTGTTTTGATTTACTCATTGTAGAGGTCTCTGTAATTTATGTTGATTTATTTTGTAAAGAGGATGTGAGAAAAAGTATTGATGGTTGTGTGTGTGAGTACTGCTTTTAATTAACAATGCAGACAGTAGTGTTCACAATTCAGATCGAGTTGCTATTGTAGAAGATGCAGTCCTGTAAGAGAAGAGATTGCTGTAGTGTGCTCTGTCTGCACCACTCATACTCATCATTTCAGGCTCCGCACACATTTTCTTTGCTTCGTGTGTTGCAAACTGTAGAGCTCAAGTCAATCCTACGTGACTGTGGGCCCTTTCTGAACGCTCTTTCTGGCCTATACTGCAGACTTCAGTGTTCACATTTGACATTGAGTTGGTATTGTAGATGATGCAGTCCTGTAGGAAAATACATTGCTCCTGTGTGCTCTGTCTGCACTACTCATACACATCATTGCGGGCTCTGCACATGTTTTTTTTTAGCTTGTGTATTGCAAACTGTAGAGCTCAAGTGAATGCCATGTGGCTGTGGGACCTTGTGACCACTCACTCTGGCCTACACTGCAGACAGCAGTGTTCACAATTGAGATTGAGTCGCTATTGTAGATGAGGTAGTCCTGTAGGAAAAGACATTGCTCCTGTGTGCTCTGTCTGCACTACTCATACACATCATTGCGGGCTCTGCACATGTTTTTTTTTAGCTTGTGTATTGCAAACTGTAGAGCTCAAGTGAATGCCATGTGGCTGTGGGCCCTTGTGACCGCTCACTCTGGCCTACACTGCAGACAGCAGTGTTCACAATTGAGATTGAGTCGCTATTGTAGATGAGGTAGTCCTGTAGGAAAAGACATTGCTCCAGTGTGTACTGTCTGCACCATGCATATGTATCATTGCAGGCTTTTCACACTCTTTTTTGTTGCTTCGCTGATGACAAACTGGGTAGGTGAAGTCACTTAACAAATCTGGGGGTCCTTTGTGACCGCTCTCTATGGCCTACACTGCAGACAGTAGTGTTCATAATTCAGATTGAGTCGGTATTGCAGATGATGCAGTGTTGATGGCAACAGATATTGCTCCTAGTACGGCCTGTGTACATCACGCATTATCGGTGGCTGTGCACATGCTGAATGCTTTTGATATGGTTATGAGAGTGCACTAGAACTGATGGAGCGTTTATGATATAATCTTTTTGTGTATTATTTCAGATCTATTAATTGTGTGTCAGTATACCACAAGTTGTTGTTCTTTTATGATGGAATTATTTTTGTATTATTTCACATCTACTGTCCCTACCTCACTGCAGCATAAATTATTGATTCTTTTAATATTGAATCTCTGTGTGTGATCCAATGATTACTGTTGTAGTTGATGCTAGCAGCAACCATTGTCTGAAGGCTGCTTTAGATTTACAGCACACACATACAGCACAGACGTCACTAGATATGTCACCATGGTAATAAAAAGGAGTTGAGCGTATGTGCCCATATCCACTTCCACTATCTATCTGTGCCCGTGTGTTCATTATCTAGAAATGAAACTGTCTCTGGGCCGTACTATAATACGTTGTGTTGTGGACAGCGTATGCAGCCATGTTACCTGTGCTATTGGAGAAAATGTCGGTAATGTAACTTTTAGCTGTATGGTTATCATAGGTGAAAGGCTACTTTACAGAGCATGAATATTTATGAAAATGATGGTTGCATGTTGTGTATAGTGTAAGATATGTGTATATTGCAAAAAGTTTTGAACAAAGCTCTCTAAGCAGAAGAGGCGTGTCTCATGAAATGCAGTACAGATATTGACTAAAATGGGTGGCGTTTTCGAACTGTTACAATGGGAAATGTTATGAACGAATTAAATGCTTTTTTTATGGTTACATGTCAATCGCGCAGCCAGTGCGCAATGATACCACACCCGATGTGATTTTGAGAAAATATATTTAATACAATATAAGTTTATAAGAGTTAGAAATATATAACTGTTTAATATATTTTTAAATATCGCTTGCTCTCATATACACTTTAAAGTTTTTTAGATATAGTTTTGAGACCCAAAAAAACTGAGAGAATGGCGTATGCGGCGCGACATCGTACATCTATGACGTAACACAGGGTGTGGCAGTGTGCACTCGTCGCATACACGTCACACAGCGGGCGCGACCCTATACGTACATGACGTAATGCGTGGCTTGGTAGTGCATACCCATCTCATACCAAAGTAGCAGCTGGCGCAACCTCATATGTACATGTTGTTACACGGTACGCAGTGCCACAAATCCGTCAAATACAAAATGCGCATCATTTAAATGTGTTGGATAGGATTCGCGTGTTTATCGAGCTTGGTAGACAACCAATTTTCTCCCAAAAAATATATATATATACATATTTTGTGGGGAAGATATAAAAGATTATATAATTTGTAAAGTTTAAAAAAAGATGATAGAGTTACAAAATATTAAAAAACAATTTGAAAAAATATAGGTTTTATAAATATTAAAATATGAAATTAACATTTAAAAAACCTTTGAAATTCACTGAAAAAACCATAGATTTTACAGATGTTATAGTTAGGAATTAGCATTTAAAAAACCTTAAAAAATTCGCTGAAAAAACCATAGGTTTCAGAGCGTTATAGTTAGTTGGACATTTGACTCATATAAAACCAGAGAAATTCACCTGTTATAGTTAGTTGAGCTAACTATAACTTGCGCGCCTGCAATGCACTGCTGATGACATCACATATTACATCTCTCATGACATGGTCAGTGACATCACTCATGACATCACTGATGACAACTCAAATTACATCACTGATGTCACTAATGACAACATCCATGTTATAGTTTGACACACCTCTTCACACTGTAATATAACCTTTGATAGACACACTCTAAAATACAGACTACAGTTTTGAAAAGCATAGACACACCAATACCAGATACTAGATATACATCTACTGATTCCTATCTATATATTGTGAGCCAGATATACACTGATACAGTCACTTATACATGGTGTCACTCATCATTACATCAGTATAATATCCACTCATACACGTATATATACATTTACACAGTGCTACTGATCCATAGAGTTACACACACATCTATTCAGTCATGCCAAAAATCAATCGTACACCCATGTACTCACCTATTCAGATATATACACAACACCTGCATTATTTATACACACATTACTTTCCTTATTTATATAGATACTATCACATACTTGCTCTCTTATACAATCACTAATACATGTACACATTCATGTATGTAGACACTCTTGCAATCACTGTCTTTCATGTAGTCAATTATACAACCCAGCTCTCACATATAGTGTGTAAAAACATATATAGTTACTCACATAGATACAACTGAGACATCAATTCACTAATGAACACACCTGTTCACACAGTCAGCTATCTATACAGCCCTTCTGAGATGCATTTTTTTAATCTATAGAACCAGTGAATCAGCCATTCAGACATGTATGCACAGAGTCAGATACTACCCACACACCCACATAGAGAGTCAGACCCCCAAACAGCTACTCTTACAATCAATGAAAAACACATATACACACTGATATAGCTACTCACCAAGCCGTGCACCTGCTTACACACCAAGTGAGAGACTAAGAGAGACATTCACACAGTCTAGTCACTAATCCATGCATTCCATAACATACATTCAATCAGTGACTTATAGAATCAGTCACGCATCTACTAAATAATGTATTCAGGCACTTTTACATCGACTTATTCTTGAATATACCTTGGCATAGAAAAATATTTAAACTTTACAAAAACACACATTCACTGGATGATGTAATCAGTGATGTCATCAGTGATGTCATTTCAGATGTCATGAGTGATGTCATGAGTGATGTCACTGTCCATGTCATGAGTGATGTAATATGTGACATCATCAACAGTGCATTGCAGGCGCGTGAGTTATAGTTAGCTCAACTAACTATAACAGGCAAAATTCTCAGGTTTTATGAGTCAAATTTCCAACTAACTATAACGTCCCTGAAACCTATGTTTTTTCAGTGAATATGTATAAATATATATATATATATATATAAATTTTTCAAAGCAGAATTTGCACTCCAAAGGAAGCTAGCACAAGATCTCTCAAAGCATTCTGCACTATTAACCATCCTCAATTTTAAACAAACTAGGTCCTAACTATAACTACCTACTGGCAACCACCAGTAGGTGATGTAAAATATATATGTATATATGTGTGTATTTATATATATTGACTGAAAAAAACATAGGCTTCAGGAACGTTATAGTTAGTTGGACATTTCACTCATACAAAACCATAGAAATTCCAGCGTTATAGTTAGTTCAGCTAACTATAACTCACGCCCCCTCAATGCACATACTACATCATTCATGCCATGGTCAGTGACATAACTGATGACATCTTAAATGACATCACTGATGACATCACTGATGACATCATCCAGTGATTGTGTGTTTCTGTGAAGTTTAATTTTGTTTTATATATGTGCCAAGCTGTATTGAGGAATGAGTGGGTGTATAAGTGTCTGTATGGAGGATTTAGTAGGTATAAGTGAGTGATTAAATGTGTCTTACTGAATGCGTGTGTTAGTGACTAAACTGTGTGCAAGTCTGTGTCAGTCTGTCTGTTGTTGTGTAAGCTGTTGCATGGGTTGGTGAGTAGCTGCATGAGTGTCTATATGGGTTATTGATTGCTTGCCTGAGTATTTGTATGGCTGCCTGAGTATGTGTGTGTGTGGGTGGGTGGGAGGTGTGTGAGTGGTCGATTCACTGGGTGTATGGGTTCAAGAGTGCATGTGGATATAGCTGTATGGGTGGGTGAGTGTGTATATGGGTATGTTGGTGAGTGAATGGATGTCTCAGTGGTACATGTGCAAGTAACTACATATGTAAAAGGCAGTATATGCGAGTGATGGTATATATAAATACCTATATGTGAGAGTCAGTCATTGTGAGATTGGCTGCATGGATGAGTGTGTATTTGTATCAGTGATTCTATAAGAGAGTCATTATGTATTAGTATCTGTATGA
Organism: Triturus cristatus; assembly: GCF_964204655.1. Classification (NCBI taxonomy): domain Eukaryota; kingdom Metazoa; phylum Chordata; class Amphibia; order Caudata; family Salamandridae; genus Triturus; species Triturus cristatus. The sequence continues at coordinate 34,444,930 of NC_140593.1, read as the reverse complement.
ATACGTGAGGCTGTGTCTGTATAACTGCATAGGTGAGTAAATGGAAGTATGATTGATTCTTTGCATGACTGACTAAGTGTGTGAGTGACTCTGGATATGTGGCAGTGTGTGCATGTCTGTTAGGTGTATGAGTGTATATGATAGTGTTGTATTGATGAGTGACTGCATGTATGAGTGTCTGTATGGCTGAATGAGTGGATGTGTGTGTAGATCTAGAAATCAGTCAGTGCGTATTTCTTAACTGGTATTGATGTGTCTATTTTTTTGAAAATGGTAGTCTGTATTTTAGAGTGGGTGTATCAAAGGTTATATTCAGGTGTCAGGAGGTGCATCAGATTTTCACGTGGATGATGTCATCAGTGATGTCATTTGAGATGTCATCAGTGATATCACTGACCGTGTCATGAATGATGTAATATGTGACGTCATCAGCAGTGCATTGTGGGGTGCGAGTTATAGTTAGCTGAATTAACTATAACACCAGGATTTCTATGGTTTTGTACGAGTGAAATGTCCAACTAACTATAACGTTCCTGAAACCTATGTTTTTTTCAGTTAATTTCTATGGTTTTTTAAATGCTAATTTCTAACTATAATGTGCCTGGAACCTATGTTTTTTTAGTGAATTTCTATGTTTTTTTAAATGAAAATGTGTAAGTCTAATGTACCTCAATCCTATGTTTTTTTATTTTATATATATATTATCTACTGGCGGTCGCCAGCAGGTAGTTGTAGTTAGGACCGTGTTTCCATAGGAAATCTCAAAATTCTATTTTGAATAACTTTGGCGCCGGTTGACGAATCCTCGCGAAACTTTCAAAACTAATGGGGCTCTCCTCTCAGCTCCTACCCTGAAAGTCTCGGGGTGATTCGTCAAGCGGGGGCCGAGAAAAAAGGGGGGTCCCAAAACGTGTTTTCCCCATGCATTTTCCCATATGCCTTTAGTCGAAGGTACAGCCCAAACGGCTTGCTTGAAATTTTGCAAAGAGGTAGTCCTCAGGTCAAGGAAGTGCCTTTTGCATATCTGGTGTCAATCTGTTCAGTATTTCCTGAGAAAATTGCAGATAAAAGTACATAAATATCTATAGGCGCGCACCGTGCGCGCACGTAAGCACACAGTGTGCGTACGGTGCCGTGCGCGAGCGTAATTCTGATTGGTTGTTAGTTGTCTGTCAACATTCGAATCGGTCGAAATCAGGAAGTGTCGGACGCCAATTTGTCTGTCGCACTGAAAAGGAAAGGTGGAGAACGTGAAAAGGGGGCATTGTGGAGAGTTCCTGACCCCCTATCCTTTGTCAGGGGGTCACAGAAGGACCCCGAAGGGTGAAAAAACCATTTTTTTTTTTTTAAATCGCGGGGTGCGCGCACTGTGCGTGCATGGTGCGTTTTCAAAAAATCGCGGGGTGCGCGCACTGAGAAAAACCCTTAAAAAAAAAAAAACTTTTAAAACTGTTTATAATTTTAAAGAAGATATTAACTATGCTGTTCAACTTTATCCAAATACAAAAAAAAAGCAGAGCCATTCCAAATTACAGGATACAGCCAATCTATTACTATATACATAGGTAGTTTATTGGAAAATAAATATATAAAAAATATATTAATACATTCATAAATTTGCATTTAAAAAACCTTGCAAATTCACTGAAAAAACCATAGGTTTCACACACGTTATAGTTAGGAATTAGCATTTAAAAAACCTTTGAAATTCACTGAAAAAAACATAGGTTTCACACATGTTATAGTTATGAATTAGCATTTAAAAAACCTTTGAAATTCACTCAAAAAACCATAGGTTTCACACATGTTATAGTTAGCTGGACATTTCACTCGTAAAAAACCAATGAAATTCCCCCGTTATAGTTAATTCAGGTAACTATAACTCATGCGACCGCAATCCACTGCTTTTACATCCCTGATGACATCATCCAGTGAAAATGTGTCTTTCTGTAAAATAAATATTTTTTATATATGTATGTCTTGGAAGAATAAATGGGTAAATAAGTGTCTAAATACAGTGATGTAATATGTGACGTCATCAGCAGTGGATTGCAGTCGCGTGAGTTATAGTTACCTGAACTAACTATAACGGGGGAATTTCATTGGTTTTTTACGAGTGAAATGTCCAGCTAACTATAACATGTGTGAAACCTATGGTTTTTTAAGTGAATATATATATATATATATATATATATCTCTCAATAAACAAATTGCCAGAAAGCTGTTTTCAGGGGCACTCAACAGCTCGCCTGTCCTCCGACTATATCTTCTCCTCACCCCCTGGTTCAGAATAAAGTGTATGCCGACGCGTTTCGAGGAAAGATCCTCTTCTTCTTGGGCTTACAAACGCAATGAACAGCACGGACTCACTTGTTGATGCTTTAATTGATTGTGTGGCCTCTTAGTGGGCCGTACTTATCACGTGTCATTTCCACAAACATCTTGGAACATATAGTTCAAATGCGAGTCTGTGATCTCCCCTGAGTGGGTGTGCTGCATGGCGCCATTTCAAATGTTTTTTTCCTTTAAGTAAGGTCCGAGTTCAGCGGGTAAGTTACTCATCAATTGCGGCTTGCTGTTGCTGTTTGAGGGTCAGAGGCAGTTCCGACCACAGCCTCTCTCTTCCTGCTGTTTGTCGAGATGGTGCTCCCCATCGCGGTTCGGCAGCCGCGCAATACATCAATAAACAAATTGCCAGAAAGCTGTTTTCAGGGGCACTCAACAGCTCGCCTGTCCTCCGACTATATCTTCTCCTCACCCCCTGGTTCAAAATAAAGTGTATGCCGACGCGTTTCGAGGAAAGATCCTCTTCTTCTTGGGCTTACAAACGCAATGAACAGCACGGACTCGAGTGTTGATGCTTTAATTGATTGTGTGGCCTCTTAGTGGCCGGACTTATCACGTGTCATTTCCACAAAGCATCTTGGAACATATAGTTCAAATGCGAGTCTGTCCACAAAGAGGCCACACAATCAATTAAAGCATCAACAAGCGAGTCCGTGCTGTTCATTGCGTTTGTAAGCCCAAGAAGAAGAGGATCTTTCCTCGAAACGCGTCGGCATACACTTTATTCTGAACCAGGGGGTGAGGAGAAGATATAGTCGGAGGACAGGCGAGCTGTTGAGTGCCCCTGAAAACAGCTTTCTGGCAATTTGTTTATTGATATATATATATATATATATATATATATGTTTCCAAAACGGGATCCCACTCGTGCTCTCAAGAACTTCTGACACAGTAAACCAGGCCTTAGTTCATATCCAAGTGGGGGTTTATTCGTTTCATAAACCCTTTCCAGGCCTGGTTTACTGTGTCAGAAGTTCTTGAGAGCACGAGTGGGATCCCGTTTTGGAAACATATTGATTTACCGGCTTCTCCACCGGTCTCATGCCACCCCTCAATGGATTGGGGATGCTAAAGGAGCGACTCGGATTGATTATTGTCTGCTCACAAGCACAGCCATTACGCGTTTCGAGCCCGCAGGCCCTTGATCACATGACGCTAGTAACAGTCTCTACTGGGCTTTTAACCATTTTTTTCACCTAATGTTTGTTTTTTTCTTTTTAAATTGACAAGTGCTTAAGAAATCTAGTTATATCGCATTTGAAATGGCAATGGACATAGAAAAATTACTTAAAAGCTAGACACATATTCATGAACACAATATTGTTTATGATAAATGTTAACACTTGATAACAATAAATAAATATATAAATATCAATTGTTATAAAATCTTTTGTAGCAATAAATATATAAATATATAAAACTACCACTGACTTTAATACAATACATAAATTATAATTTAAGAACTGCATAAAATGTCATATAACAATTCTAATATTGGAACATAGTTTCATATCTGGCACAGTGTCGCAATAATACCAAACCAATAAGTATATTCTTAGTATTTCCCAAATAGGCTCAGATATATACAAATGGAACTGTGTCAGTGAACCATGCTATGTGGTTGGTGTCATTCAATAGTGCTTATAGTTTCTATGACCATATTCTAATTATCCAATTTTGTTCTTTTGCGATATTACTAAGTAAAATTAAATGTGTGTATTGTAAATTGTGTTTTTTGTTGTGTGTATGTAAACCTGTACCACCTAATCTAAAACCCATAAGTGCGACTGTGATAGAAACAGAGAGGTAGTTGTTTTTTTCTCTTAGCATAGAAGTTGATTACTTATTTTTTTGAATTTGATTTAAGACTCATAAATTGTACGACTTTATTTATAGGCAAGTATAGAGATCCTCCGTTCCGTTGAGGCCCAATGGTTGTTTACTGTCTAATTGCAGAATGTACCTGGTTTCTAACTTTCTCAAGGCTTTTTCTCTGTTGCCCCCTCTCTTGTTGTGTGGCACGCAATCAAACAAAAAGTATTTTAAGCCATTATGTGACTCTTCAAAATGGCGTGCTACAGGGTAAGTTTGATCTTTATTTTTAATGGCTCTCATGTGCTGGAGTATCCTTTTGTGGCACTGGAGAACCGTGCTCCCAACGTATTGAAGGCCACATGGACACTCCAGCACATAGATCACATATTCCGTTTTGCATGTCAATTTTCTGTGGTTAGATATTTCTTTATCGCTAAAAGGTGTTCTGTATGAAGATTATTTTTCTCCATATTGATATGCTTTGCATGATGTGCATTTAAAAAAGCCCTTTCTTTGGTTTAACCAAGTAGTCTTGTTGCAATCCCATGGGTCGTTGTGGACCAATTCGTCCCTCATTGAGGGCCCTTTACTGTATGTGATTGCTGGTTTAACTGGTAATGCATGGCCTATGATAGGATCACTTAATACAAGAGGCCAATTTTTCTTGATGATGTTGTTAATAACTTTTGCTTGTTTGCTATACTCAATTATGAATCTGAATGTTTCCGCATTTTGTGCAGATTCTTGTTGAGTATGGATACTGTTCGTGATATTGGTACTTGTCTGTGTTTTTAAAAGACTATCCCTACTGATTTTTCTACTTCTTTTAATGGCCAAGGCTATTGTTTTCTTGGAATATCCCCTCTCAAGAAATCGTTTTGTACAAGCGCTTGAGCAGTCTGCAGGTCAACTTCATTGCTGCTTATGCGTTTTAACCTTAGCATCTCTCCGTATGTTATACTTTGTATGAGATGTTGGGGGTGAGCGCTGGTAGCGTGCAATATAGCATTACCTGCAGTTTTTTTACGGTGCAGTTTAGTCGCAATTTCTCCATTTTTTATGTAAACCTGTACATCTAGAAATTCCAACATCTGATCACTTATATTAGCTGTAAGTTCTAAGTTCAGGTTGTTGGAATTAAGGTCTTTGATGAATTCTTCCGCCTCTGGCCTGGTCCCCTGCCAGATGATGGAAAGATCATCAATATATCTTAGCCAGACTTTGATATTGGTGTTGATTGCATGTTCATGTTCTTTGAGGAGGACCAACTCCTCCCACCAGCCCATGTGTAAACATGCATAGCTGGGGGAGAAGCTGGCCCCCATCGCAATGCCTCGTAATAGTTGATACAGCGTGTTTGTATACATAAAGATATTATTGTTCAAACAGAATTCTGTCATGTCTCTAAGCATCTGTTGTGATGTGAACATTGTGAGGGTCTCTGGTCAAGGCAATATTGTAATGCCTTAATGCCATCATGGTGATTAATTGAAGTGTAGAGCGAGGAGACATCTAATGTAATTAGAAGATAATCATTGTTCCAATTAAAACCTTAATTTTAGATCGGAAGTCCCCTGTATCACGAATATAAGATGGTAAATGTTGCACAAAGGTCTGGAGAAAATAGTCTACGTATATAGAAGTTCGTTCCAAAAGACTATTTCTTGCTGAGATGATAGGCCTTCCCGGTGGATTTTTGGGATCTTTGTGTATTTTGGGAATGAAGTACATCATAGGAGTTATGGGATGATCATTTCTCAAGTAGGAAAATGCATCTTGTGTCAATAATCCTGCATTTTTCCAGGCAATCAATTTCATCCTGTAGATGTTGTAGGTATTTTTGAGGGTTAGTTGCTCACTTTTGCAATAGCAATTTCTATCTTGTAGTTGCTTAATAGCCTCGTTGTTATAATCAGATTTGTTCCATAGGACTAAGTTTCCTCCTTTGTCTGAATTGCGGATAACAAGGTCAGAGTTGTTTTTCAATTTCATCATTAATGAATGATATTGGATCTCAGTTTTATTTTTCTTTGTTCTCATAATTCTTTGTACTCTACGGATAAGTTTTTTTATTTCCCCTACAACATGTTCATGGAATATTTCAATTCCATCCTGAGGCATTATTGGATTAAAGGTAGAGGTAGGTTTGAACTTCGTATTTTTCTTATATGGATCCTTGCATTTGTTGGATGCCTGTTGGTCTTGTGAATATTGATGTCATGTTTTCATCTAACAATGTTTGCAATATATTCAACGTAGGTATGTCCGCATTTGTCACATCAATAGGTGGAGATTTTGGCCACCCAGGTTCTTGTTGTGTGTTCCCTCTACTGGTTTCTGTAGCATAAAGGCTTTCTTAAGTTTTAATTTACGTATGCTTTGGTATATATCCATACGAGTTGAGGAATAATCAAATGAACTTTCAGGACAGAATGAAAGTCCTAAGGATAATAGTTGTTCATCAGCTTTTGTTAGGTCAATATTGGCCAAATTTATTATTGGGTGGCTTGTTGCTGGTTTTGCCGTCTCCAATTCTTGCGTTTTGATCCTCTCTTTCTGGGAGCGTTTGCGTTTTGCTGCTCTCCTCTCTCGGCATTTTGTAGTTGATTTTTTCCATATGGTTTTCCCTGATTTCTACGGCGTAGCGTTTGTCTGCGTTCCCTGCATAAAAAATCTACTTCCTCTACCAAAGAGATTTGTGTAGGTATTTGTCTTGTAGTGTGACTTCCGGCATCTACTGCTGAGTCACTTTCCAATGCAGAGCTGAGATCTGAGTTGGAGACTGTTCCCATTCTATTAGTGCCACCTACTGCATTTGATTTGGGATCATGTGTCATACCATATTTGGATGCTTTGATAGAGTAAAATTTTCTTGCAAATGTAAAAATACGACCACATTCATAGTCCATACGGTCTCTATGGAACTTAAGTGCTTTTCTTTCACGAATAATTTCCTCCTCTTTTTTTAATCTATTTCGTCATCTCCTCTTTTAATTTATTCAAATCTTCATTTTGTCCCATTGTATTCAACTCAGTATTAAGCATAACGATTTCTTCTTATAGTTTAATGCGATCTTTTTCAGCATATTTTACCAAAATCGTTTTTGATGAATCCAAATTTGTCCATTCTCTCATCGTATCGGGATCGGGGTTCTCATAGCTAGGAGCTGTTGAAATACGTAATCCTCATCTAAATACCGTGTAGGGATTTTGCCTCCCACCATTTACTTTGTTCTGATTAAAATATGTATTCCAATACTTTTACTTTTTCTTTTAGGCTGATGTTTTTTGTCCCTTCTGTTGCATTCTGGGAGATCGAGTGCATGGTGGGCGTTTTAGAGTCATCAAACATATCTGCTGCAGCTGCCTGTCCTTTAGCGCATCTGCTGACATGGTCATGAGTGATGTCACTGACCATGTCATGAGTGATGTAATATGTAAAGTCATCAGCAGTGCATTGCGGGCGCGCGAGTTATAGTTAGCTGAACTAACTACAATGGTGGAATTTCAATGGTTTTGTATGAGTGAAAAGTCCAGTTAACTATAACTCACCTGAAACCTATGGTTTTTTTCAGTGAATTTTTAAGGTTTTTCAAATGCTAATTCCTAACTTTAACATGCCTGAAACCTATGTTTTTTTTATTGAATTTCAAAGGTTTTTTAAATGCTAATTTCTAACTATGCCTACAGAGATAGGACATGTGAAGAAAGAAGAAAAAACGCACAGAAAGAAAAAAAAGAAATGCAGAAAGAAGCAACAGATGTCCTCAAAGACGAAGAAAAGTACAGGAAGAAGGATAACGTGCAGAAAGAACAAACAGAAGAGCAGAAAGAAGCCTTGTTGCAAAATCATCCTGTACCCTCAACTTTTTCAGATGGATACTGGTGGTAACTGAGTCTGACTAACCAATCCTAGAGCCAGTACTATGTTAAAAGACACTCAGAATACAGTGAAAACACCTACATACACTAGGGAACACTATACGTTGGGGTCCCCCTGTGATTAGCATGACCTCCTCTGTAAGCCCCTAGTATATAATAGGGAAGGGGATTAAAACTACCTCTTAAAATGTGCCACAGGGCTTGTTTGCACACGTCACCTCGTGCCCCTTCCCCTCCCTTTCCCACTGTGTAAACACACCCTGTGGCCATTTTAAGTTGGGAGATTAAGTCCCCTTGAATCCTGAGGGTCCCTAGGGTCCAACTAGACCACTAGGTACCTCCAGTAAGCGCCACAGAGCTGCGTTGCAGAGAGATGTAAAAAGGGGCACGGCCTAGACCACCTCTCTGCAACGCAGTGCAGTGGCGCTTACTGGAAGCACCTGGTGGGCTAGTTGGCCCCCAGGGTCCCTCAGGATTGAAGGGGAATTATTTCCCCAAATTAAAACGCGCCACAGGGCGTGTTTGCACATGTTAACTCAGGCCCCATCCCCTCCCTTTCCCACTGTGTAAACACACCCTGTGGCCGTTCTAAGTTGGGAGATTAAGTCACCTTGAATCCTGAGGGTTCCTAGGGTCCAACTAGACCACTAGGTACCTCCAGTAAGCGCCACAGAGCTGCGTTGCAGAGAGGTGTAAAAAGTGAACCGGCCTGGACCACCTCTCTGCAACACAGCTCAGTGGCGCTTACTGGAAGCACCTAGTGGGCTAGTTAGACCCCAGGGGCCCTGAGGATTGAAGGGGAATTATTTCCCCAACTTAAAACCTGCCATAGGGCGTGTTTGCACACGTCACCTCAGGCCCCGTCCCCTCCTTTCCCCACTGTGTAAACACGCCCTGTGGCCGTTTTAAGTTGGGAGATTAAGTTCCCTTGAATCCTGAGGGTCCCTAGGGGCAAAATAGCCCACTAGGTACGTCCAGTAAGCGCCATTGCAGAGAGGTGTAAAAAGGGGCAAGACCTGCACCACCTCTCTGCAACGCAGAGCAGTGGCGCTTACTGGAAGCACCTGGTGTGCTAGTTGGCCCCCAGGGTCCATCAGAATTGAAAAGGAATTATTTCCCCAACATAAAACGCGCCACAGGGCGTGTTTGCACACGTCACCTCAGGCCCCGTCCCCTCCCTTCACCACTGTGTTAACGCGCCCTGTGGCCGTTCTAAGTTGAGAGATTAAGTCCCCTAGAATCCTAAGTGTCCCTAGGGTCAAACTAGCCCACTAGGTAACTCCAGTAAGCGCCACAGAGGTGCGTTGCATAGAGGTGTAAAACAGGGTGTAGCCTCAGAACACCTGTCTGCAACGCAGCTCATTGGCGCATACTGGAATTACCTGTTGGGCTAGTTTGCCCTCAGGGACCCTCGGTATTGAAGGGGAATTAATTCCCCAACTTACAACTGGCCAGGGGGTGCGTTTGCAGAGTGCTGCAAGGAGGGGGTGTGGCCTCTGGCGCGATGACGGTCTTTTATTTATTTATTTTTTTAAGAAGGAGCGCTGAGTGGCCCCCCTTCTTTTTCAAATTTATTGGCCCTGGGGACCCCATCCCCCAGCGCCTGCACCCTAATTTTTTTTGTTGAAAAAAATGAATTTGGGAAGGGGACCGCGTGGCCCCCTTCCCGAGGTCTTAATCGGCCCCGGGGACCCCGACTCCTGGGTCATGGCATTTTTTTTGTTTTAATTCTTTAGGAGGGGGGCTGCGTTGCCCCCCTCCTCAGGCCATTAAAGGCCCCAGGGACCCCATTCCCCGGGGCCGGCCTTTGTTTTTTATTATTTTGTTTTAAAATATATTTATAGAAACACCTAGGACATGCTGGACAAACCGTATGTACCTATCACCATGACGATTTGCGTGATATTCATTAAAAGGCGACTATGCATACAATGAATCCACGTGGAATGTATTTACACCGCTAGTGAAGCTCTGACGTGTCTGACGCCCTACCGTGCCTAATCCCGGCGCCCCCGCCGATGGGTACTCTCCAAGTAGACACCCTTGTCATTTATTTATACAAACATGGGTAGCTATTGACGGGCACATTTAATACACACGCACACCAAGCCATTCAAAGGGGATTCGACAAAAATTCGACCAAACTATGCTAGAAACCCCCCCTCACGGTTAATAAAACACACATCCACCGCCGGATGTGTAATACTTTTTATTTTACTCTCTGGAAAGGAGACGGACCTCACTCCTGGCTGAGCCCAATGCTGTGTTACACCCACCAGTGCCCGCCGAGTGCCACACACCTCTGTGTTGTATTCCACCAGCTAGTGCGTATGCTATGACTCTCTCTAGCCCATGTGCACTGTAACACCACCCTGTGAATTTGTCATACCACACTTGCCTTTGCATGGGTTATATTGCCCCATCTAACGTGCCTTCTTCGATGCCTATGTTATAACGCACAGCGCTATGCCATACATATTACAATCTTGGATCCATATCTTTGTCACAGTGCATATGCAACGTTACACTCCCCAGCACATATTTAATATTACAACTTTAGAGACTAGTTAGGTTACACAACACTGCCCTGTGCATGTTACACGCCAAGGTGCATATCGCATAGCACGCGCTAGTGCCTGTGCTATCTCGCGCTCTCCAATGAATCTGTCATTGCGCACAATGTATTGCATATTATATTTCACGCCCCGGTTCATCTTATATCACACTTTTTGGTGCATAGTTTATACCATATACTATATCTAGTTTTCATTTTCAATCGTGCTCTCAGGGCTATGTTCTATATAACACTGCATCCACCTACCCTTTTCACAGGCATTACACTTTGCGATGGGGGGTGGAGGGTTAGGGGGTGTTTCTGCCAAGTGAGCCCAGAGTCACAGTCACAAACGTCCTCTTCTTCCTGAATAAAAGTGAGATTATGCTGCATACTTGTTCATATTTTAAGTACTTCGCACAGACACACATTTTAAAAACAATTAAGTTCCTAATACCCACCTTCTCTGAACAGTTAGCTTGCTGCCCCATCCACCTCCTCCCTATCCTCTGTTGTCTGAATCCATGGACTAGCCTCCTCCCTCCTGCCATGCATGGTCTGATGTGCTGCCACTGCCCTCCATTTAGCATGATGTACCAGTCCACTCCTCCTGCGCTCCATTGCCCAATTCTATGGCCCATCATTGACCTCCTGCTTAGCCTCTGTGCTTAGATTGCTGCTCCTATTCTCCTTCCCCCTGCTCTCCGATGTCTTTGTGCATGCCCCTGCTCCATCCTTTTTGCCCACCATATTCCATGGTCTGGGCACTCCTATCTACTCTGAGTGTTCTGTTGAGCTGCCACTCCCCTCCCACCTGCCTAACATTGTCAGATGACTGTAACCTTTCCCAGTCACCTCCCCCCTGCCTGTCCACATGCCATGCCCCTATCCCCTTCCTCCTGTCCTCCATGGTCCATTTTACTGCCACACCCTTTTACCCTCCCTGCTCTGTTGTGCTGCAACTGCTCCTCCTGCCTGCCCCACACGGTCTGTTGTGAGGCCCCTTCCCCTGAACTCTATTGTCTGTGCCCAGGTCCTGACCATCCCTTCTATCCTCCATGGTCCTTTGTTCTTGCCCCTGCACCCTCTTTCTTCCCCATCATAGCCCATTGTGCTGGCACTAACCCTCCCGCTTGCCATGCATGGTCTTCTGTGCTGCCATGGCCCCTCCCACCTTCCCTGTGTGGTCAGCTAGATGCCCCTGACCCCTTCCCACCTTCCCTCCATGGTCTGTGTGTATGCCATCATAGTCTCACTGTTGCTCTCCATGGTGTGTCTTGTTTCTAATGCCCATCCTGCCTGACCTCCATGGTCATCTTGCTGCTCCTGCCCTGCCCCCTTGCCCTGAGCCATCTGTTTCCATGTGCAGACGCCTATTCCCTCCCTCCTGGCTTGTCTGTTTCATTGTAATGCCCCTGATCCGTCCCTCCTGCCCTTTATAGTCTGTTATGCTGCAGCTTTCTCTCCTATCTGTCCATTATGGTCAGCTAGCTACCATTTCCTCTTTCCCCTCTGTTCTCTGTTGTCCATGTGCATGGTCCTGTCCCCTCCCTATTGCTTTCTATGGATTGTTGTGCTGCACTCCCATCCCGCATGCCCTGTGTGGTGTATTGTGCTGCTGCAAACCCTGATGCCTGCCCTGTGGGTCAGTTTGGTGCACCTCTCCATGTCCCTCCTCTCCTCTGTTATCCGAGTCCATGTCCCTACCCCAATTCCTCCTGCCAACCATGATCCAATGTACCATACTTCCGAACATTTTGAACGTGGTAAGAGGGAGATTTTGAAAAATAACTGGGGTATTGAGTATTGAGTTACATTGAAAAAGAGGAGATTGTAGACAGGAGCTTAAAAACATTGGACGTTACCTGGCTGAAACGGGTCTGTTGGCATGTATGGTTGTACTACCACTGCCTCTTCCTTCTGCCCACAATGGTCTATTATATTGCCACAGCCTCTCTTGCCAGTCCTGTATTGTTGGTTCGTTGCCCCTGCCCCCCTTTCCACTGCCCTCCATAGTCTGTTTTGCTGCCACTGCCCTTCCTGCCTGCCAAGTGTGGTCAAATTGTTGCCTCTGCACTCTACTACCTGCCTTCAATTTTCAGAGTCCGTGCCCCTGGCCTCTGCCTCTCAACAGTATCCCAAAGAATAACTATATTGCTAACATTCTATATTTATTACCAAATTGTGGAACTCCTGACGTCATCTTGATGTAATCAAAACTGTAATACCTAGAGTATTTCCTTAACAAATTACATATATGAGAGGGTCTTATTTGCATCAAAATTATGGTTAGTGCTCTAAAAACCTAAAATGAGGACATATTTTCTGAGTTTTACAAAATAGTGACAAAGAACTTTTAAATTATTTGTAATCTTTATGTTTTTTTATCCAGTTGACCACTTGATTAAATGTTGCACCTAGGGGAGAGGATGTGGTGTTACTTCCAGAGCTGCAGACTTTGCAACTGGGCAACCAGGTTGGAGTTTCTGCTTCAGCTCGACATTCTGTGATTCTGGTCAAATTGCAACCAAATTAATTTGATCTTGTGTGATGTAACCAATGCTCATGTAAAGCACTCCAATACCTGACAAGTCTGCACTATATAAAACTGCAAATACACAAACAATAAGTGTTTTGCACACTTCTGTCATTGGGCTACATGTGGGCTACATCTGGGTGATATTTGTGCTGCATTTGGGCTCTTTTGTCTCTGGTGGCCATCTTGGAGATTTATTTGTTATGAAGTTTCCTAATTTCCTCATATACTGCAGTCTCCTCAGTAGGAAATGCTTTCAGTTTTTTACTTTGATTCCATCAAGAAGGTATTCAGATATGTCCCACATTTGCCATAATTTCTGAATGTTAGCACTCCAGTTGCTCATTAGATCACTGTAGTAAAGCTACTGCTCACCACAGAAGTCTGCTGCTGGTATTAAAAGTGTATGTTTCAGTCTGCATGTCAGAATATTTTTATGAAATAGAAGAGAATTTGAGAAGTCAAAATGTGCCCTAATTTTTCTTTCTGCAGAACTATTCATAATTTCTATGGGAAAATTAACCCCCTCATTTAGTTCCATTGTAAATTAAATGTTTTAAGTGTTACCACTTTATTCCAATCAAGATGGCTTCAGGTGTGCCATACTTTTGTCATAAGTAAGACTGTTAGCGCTCTAGTTGTTCGTTAGAACACTCTGGGACATTCTGTCATTGGGCTATACTTGGGCTACATCTGGGTGATATTTGGGCTACATTTTGGCTCTTTTGTCTCTGGTGGCCATCTTGGGAGATTTATTTGTTATGAAGTTTACTAATTTCCTAATTTACTGCAGTCTCCTCAGTAGGAAATACTTTCAGTTTTTTAGTTTGGTTCCATCAAGAAGGCATTCAGATGTGTCACACATTTGCCATCAATTCTGAATGTTAGCACTCTAGTTGCTCATTAGATCACTGTAGTAAAGCTACTGCTCACCACGGAAGTCTGCTGCTGGTATTAAAAGTGTATGTTTCAGTCTGCATGTCAGAATTTTTTTATGAAATAGAAGAGGATTTGAAGAAGTCAAAATGTGCCCTAATTTTTCTTTCTGCAGCACTAATCATAAATTCGATGGCAAAATGAACCCCCTCATTTTGTTCCTTTGTAAATTAAATGTTTTAAGTGTTACCACTTTATTTCAATCAAGATGGCTTCAGGTGTGCCATACTTTTGTCATAAGTAAGACTGATAGCACTCTAGTTGTTCGTTAGAACACTCTGGGACATTCTGTCATTGGGCTATACTTCGGCTATGTCTGGGTGATATTTGTGCTACATTTGGGCTCTTTTGTCTCTGGTGGCCATTTTGGGAGACTTATTTGTTATGAAGTTTCCTAATTACCTCATTTACTACAGTCTCCTCAGTAGGAAATACTTTCAGTTTTTTACTTTGATTCCATCAAGAAGGCATTCAGATGTGTCACACATTTGCCATAAATTCAGAATGTTTTCACTCTAGTTGCTTATTAGATCACTGTTGTAAAGCTACTGCACACCAGGGAAGTCTGCTGCTGGTATTGAAAGAGCATGTTTCAGTCTGCATGTCAGCATTATTTAATGAAATAGAAGAGGATTTGAGAAGTTACTCAAAATGTGCCCTAATTTTTCTATCTGCAGCACTAATCATACTTTCTATTGCAAATGAACCCTCTCATGTTGTTACTTTTTAAATTAAATGTTTTAAGAGTTACCACTTTATTCCAATCAAGATGGCTTCAGGTGTGCAATACGTTTGTCATAAGTAAGACTGTTAGCACTCTACATGTTTTACTGAGAATGTCAGACTTCATTCTCACATGACTGAGAAAGATAATGTGAATTTACAGAAAATATGCTCTCAGTTTAGCTTATAGATCACCTTCCAAACCTCTGTGGGAAAAGCATGAGAAAATAGTTTTCTCTTAAACATGATTCATGATATCACAGCAGAAGGCTTTTTCACATGGTAATATCACCTCAGAACACACCACAATTCCTAAAATGAGTATGGTACCATCAACACATGATTTATAATGTAACTAAAGTCTTAAAACCTTCGATTAACTGCAATGCTTTTTAATGTGGTTCTATCATGTATATTGGTCCCAAGATGGCTGCCATCACTTCTTGGATGAAGTACTGACAGCCAATCAGATCTCATGATGAGATGTGTGGTTAGGCTCCGCCCAGATATATCTATCTTTTTAACTCTAAATTTCTCAGGAACTACTGAATGGGTTTACACCATTTAAGCAAGAGGCACGAGTCTGAACTGAGGACTACCTCTTTGCCAAATTTGATGTAATTCCGTCCAGCAGTTCGGGCTGTAGCTGCGTCAACAGGTCCTATGGGAAAATGCATGGGGAAAACGCGTTTTGGGACCCCCCTTTTTTCTCGTCCCCCGCTTGACGAATCACCGTGAAATTTTCAGGATAGGAGCGGACCGGAGCTGGCCAAAAGTTTGAAAAATGTTGCGAAGATTCATCGATTGGCGCCAACGTTATTCCAAATAGAATGTTGCGGATTTCCTATGGAAAATAGGTCCTAACTATAACTACCTACTGGCGACTGCCAGTAGGTAATATATCCAAATAACTCCAACTGCCTCCCGGATTCTCACATGGAGCACAGACCACAAATAAGGTGCAGATTTTCTTTATGTACATATGTCCATCATTAGCGTTTAGCAGCATTACGCGTTTTGGCACCAAGAAGTGCCTTGATCACATGATGCGCATATACCAGTTGCAACCTATACTCCACAATTTTTTGTCATTTCACATTTGCATAGTTTTTTTCACCTTTTTTTGCTTTATTTTGTGTTGTTAGCCCTTAAAGTGGCAAGTGCTCAGTGCATATTTTAGCATAAACAGAGACAAAATACTTTGGCTGTTGTTACAAATGTGTAAAATATGTAAAATATCTTTTGTCATGATGGCGTTTAAATAATATCAGTATAAATACCTAAAACTTTCATACATGGCAGTTGACATAATATGTTAAAAGCGCTCCTTATTATATATATATATATTACCTACTGGCGGTCGAGAGTAGGTAGATATAGTTAGGACCATAGGAAATCCGCAACATTCTATTTGGAATAACTTTGGCGCCGATTGACGAATCTTCGCGAAATGTTCAAAACTTTTGGCCAACTCCAGCCCTGCTCCTATCCTGAAAGTTTCACGGTGATTCGTCAAGCAGGGGCTGAGAAAAAATGGGGGTCACAAAACGCGTTTTCCCCATGCAATTTCAGCCCGGACTACTGAACGGAATTACACCAAATTTGGTAAAGAGGTAGTCCTTAGTTCAGACTCGTGCCTTTTGCTTAAATGGTGTAAATCCGTTCAGTAGTTCCTGAGAAAATGACATTTAAAAGTACATATATAACAATGGCCTCGGAGGGTCCGCGTACCCTAAGCGCAGCCTAAGTGCACCCTGCTGTGCATGAGCTGCATTCTAATTAGCTGTCAACACTCCAAATCAGGAAGTGTTGGCAGCCATCTTGTGACTTGGTTGAACCGAGGCACAAGAAACCTAAAAAAAATGCAAAACACGCAAAAAGGGAGCAGGGTAGAAACACCCTGACCCCCTAGGCCTGCTCAGGGGGTCCCACAAGGCCCCCCAAGGCCCAAAAAAAAACATTTAAATGAAAAAGAACGAGATGATGCGCGCATGATACGCGCATCCTGTCGATAAAAAAAAAAAGAAAAAGTATTAGCCCCCGGGGGGCCAAGTCCCAGGGGCCTTTTCAAAAAATAATGTTAGGGGGTGGTTCGGGCAGTGTAGGGGGTCGTGCTGGGGGTGGAGTTTCAGGGTTTAGGGCAGAACAGTGGTGTACGGGCTGTGTAGGGGGTCGTGTTGGTGCTGGTGTTTCACAGTTTAGGGCAGAGCAGTGGTGTTTGGGCAGTGTAGGGGGACGTACTGGAGGTGGTGTTTCAGGGTTTAGGGGTCTGCAATGGTGTTCGGGCAGTGTAGGGGGTTGTGCAGGGGGTGGTGTTTCAGGGTTTAGGGCAGTGCAGTGGTGTTCGGGCAGAGAAGGGGGTCGTGCTGGGGGAGGTGTTTCAGGGTTTAGGGCAGTGTTTTTTGGGCAGTCTAGGGGGTCATGCTAGGGGTGGTGTTTCATGGTTTAGGGCAGTCCAGTGTTCGGGCAATGTAGGGGGCCGTGCTGGGGCTGGTGTTTTAGGGCTTAGGGCAGTGCATTGTTGTTCGGGCAGTGTAGGGGAGTGTGCTAGGGCTAGTGTTTCAAGGTTTAGGGCAGTGTAGTGGTGTTTGGGCAGTGTAGGGGGTCGTGCAGGAGCTGATGTTTCAGGGTTTAGGGCAGTGCATTGGTGTTTGGGCAGTGTAGGGGGTTGTGCTGGGGCTGGTGTATCAAGTTTTAGGGCAATGCATTGGTGTTCGGGCAGTTTAGGGGGTCGTGCTGGGGCTGGTGTTTCAGGGTTTAGGGCAGTGGTGTTCCGCCAGTGTAGAGAGTTGTGCTTGGGGTGGTATTTCATGGTTTAGGGCAGTGCAGTAGTGTTTGGGCAGTATAGGGGGTCGTGCTGGGTGTGGTGTTTCAGGGTTTAGGGCAGTGCAGTGGTGTTTGGGCAGTGTGAGGGTCATGCTGGGGATAGTGTTTTAGGTAAGGGTGGGCGTCAAATTCCATTCCGCTCGAGGAATTGCGATATTTTGAAATTTTTGCGTTCCGCGGAGAGCGCGAAAATGCCAAAACTTTCGCAATCTGCTGCAAAACGGAAGTATTTTTCGTGTTCAAACTATAAAAATGCATTCTCACGTGCGCGATCGCCTTACCGGGATCCCTGCGTTCGCCGACGAGTTTTCCGGTCCGTTTGCGTGCGCCACGAGATGTTGATAGCCATGAGAGTTTGCGATTACGATCAAGTCATTGTCCTCGCCATCAGACACCGCGAGAGTCTTCGATCGGGAACACATCATTTTCCAGCGCGAGAGAGAGTACGTGAGTTCGCAAACACTTCAATCTCTACCGCGACATAGACCATTAGATCGCAAACACGTCATTTTGGACGCACCATCGACATCCGGCGGAAGTGTGGTGAAGGTCGCGATCGCGAACACGGCAAATTTTCGATTTGGAGAATAATATTAACTAGCTGCATAAAACCTTCTCTAAATGATGATTTGGATGGAAAAAAATTCTTCTGATTGACATTTGGCTGTCCATTTTTGAGCAAGGAGTCCTTTTTTAAAAAAAAAAAAAACTTTTGGGGGATGAGGGAGGAAGTGCCACAGAGTCTCCAACTTCCTGTTCCTGTCCATCAGGCTCCTCCCAGTGCTTTGTCCATCTCCTGTTCATTCTGCCTTTGGATTTCAGCTGGAAGGATTACTTTTTGTGTCTGCTGCATCATTATCATTGGATTTGAGGACTTTTCAATTTGAATTTGATATTTGACAAGTAAGTTGGTGTTGTGTCTGTTTGATTGGGGGCATTGCAGTTGTTGCAACTACAATTTTGGTACTTATCATTCTTTTTTTAAATTGTTGGGGGTAGCCAGTAGGCCCAGAGCTAGTCATGGGTGGGTGCATGATGAACCAACTGTTCCTTTGGTGTGTGTTGAATGTTTTTCAAACATCATTTAGGGCATGGATGGCATTGGATTGAGTTGGAAAATAAGTTTTTTTGGGGGGATTTATGTTTTTGGAGGTGTGTTAAAGAAATGCCTTTGTTGTGTGTGTGCCTGGTGTGCACCCTGCAGACCATGTTTTGCCCTTTGGATTTTCAGTTTTGCATTTGATTGCATTAAACAGGCACAGCAGTGTGGTTTAGCATGCATCTTTTGCCTGGCTTCTTTATAGGCCTTTTGGCAGTTCATTGATTGCCAGGCCTCCAGCTTGTTGCTTGTGATTTGCGAGTGTGCATGTGGCTGTGGGGCTTTTCTGGTGGGAGTTATTAGTGTGCAGATTTAGCCATATATATATATAGGCCTGCATGGTATTCCTTTGTGGCCTAGGCTGCTTGTTGTGGGCCTGGCCATGAGGCTGGCGGCCATTTTGAAGGCAGTCAGTGTGTTTTTTGCAACAGGCCTGCATTGTCTGTCTTCTTTTTCTTGTAGTTGGGTGGGCCTGGCCATGTGGCTGGCGGCCATTTTGAAGCCTAGACCTGCAAGCTTGTGTGGCCTTGCCTGCCCACGGGTCTGCCTTCATCCAGTAGGCTCAGAGTAGGTAGCCAGAAGTGCATTAAACAAGTGTTTATCTGTGTGTCCTGCTGAATTTAAACATCATGCAGGGCATGGATGGCATTGGATTGATTTGGAAAATGTATTTTTGGAGGGGATTTCTGTTTTTGGGGGTGTGTTAAAGAAATGCCTTTGTTGTGAGTGTGCCTGGTGTTGTTGGTGTGCACCCTGCAGACCTTGTTTTGCAATGTGGATTTTCGTTTTTGCATTTTATTGCATTAAAAAGGCACAGCAGGGTGGTTTAGCATAGGGGTGGGTGAAATTTGCGAAATTAACTTTCTCAAATTATCGCGAAAATGCTGAAAATCTCCGCAAACACGCCGGAAATATCACGAAGACGCGGAAGTTTTTTTCCCGCCTGTTCGCGGTATTTTTTGCGTGATCGTGGGTCGCGAACTTACCCATGCGGTTGCTCACGGGCACGGCCATCTTGTTTTCACTTGTCCCGCCCTCTCGCGATGCTTACTTCCTGTTCCGGGTCGCGCAATGCATGTTCGCGCCTGTTCGCAGTTGATATTTCCTGTTCGCGACCGCTTTTACTTGATCGCGTTGCTTTTTGCTTGCTCGGGGAGAAGATATTGCGCGAACTTGCGCACATGGTCGCAATGGGCGCAGCCATCTTGTTTTTCACTCTATTGCATGATTCTGGGGCCTGATTTTCAATCCTCCCTAAATCTTTTCAATCCTTTGTTTATAGCCACTTTTTTTGCATCTTTATCACTTATTATTTCTCTAACTATTTTCCTGCTTCTATATTTTTGGTTTTTGTCTACTTTTTTTTTGTTTTTTAGCTACTTTTTCTCTTTCTATTGCCTGCTATTTACTTCCTTTACTCCTTTATTTATTTTACCTTTTCTTTCACGCCCCGTCCCCAGAACCATGTCCAAGAGTAGGGCTGTTCGCCGGCGCAGCCAGGGGCGGCGCCCACAAGGGGTGCAGGCACGGGCCTTATTTGGGGAGGTGGAGTTGGCTGCACTCATTTTCTTTGTGCAGTGCCACCTCCCCTCAACCCTGGCAGCAGGTGGCAGGCCTGGGTCCGGGTACGGCCTCCGGGAGCGTCAGCAGCGGTGGGGGAAGGTGCGCCGGGCAGTGTCGCGCATCTCTGGGGTCCGGCGCACCCAGGCACAGCTGACGCACCGGTGGTCCGACATCCT
This sequence comes from Triturus cristatus, assembly GCF_964204655.1. Lineage (NCBI taxonomy): Eukaryota > Metazoa > Chordata > Amphibia > Caudata > Salamandridae > Triturus > Triturus cristatus. The sequence goes on along the minus strand of NC_140593.1, from coordinate 34,424,474 downwards.
GGACCGTGAGCAGGACCTGCTGGACGTGCTAGGAGTGGAGGTCCCGGGGCTTGGTGAGTACCTATTTAATTATCACAACATTGTGTCTGTTCTTCTGCTCTATGTTATATATTGCGAATATCTTTTTTTCCTTCCAACCAGCTAGAAAGTTGCTGCTTACAATACATTCCAGGTTAATAACGTTTAAAAGTCTTCTGTGATTATGACACAGGTGCTCTTCTGCGCTACTACTAATCTTACTTGTTTGCAGCTTTGCGTTTGCGCTTGCTTAGCGTGATTCTTTACGAGTTTATTTTAGAGAAATTAAGTTACGTAATGCTACAGTGACTCACGTCCACTCCTTACTTTGTCCTGTCACTAATAGATAGGGGTGGATTGATACTTAGGTTTAGGTACTTTGGGGCAGATTTATGACGACTGGCGCATCCCTGCATATCAGCAGGGATGCGCCAGTTATCATGCGCCACAGCTGCGCCACCATGGATGCGCCGCATTTATAATGCGGCGCACCATGGGGCAAAAACGGCACAGATGCGTGACGCATCTGTGCCGAAAAGTGGCGCATTGCTGGAGTTGCGTTGCAAGTGCGACGCAGCTCCAGCAATGATCTGGGGGGCCCTATCTTTACAATGCTGCGTCAATCCTTACGCCTGCTTCAAGCAGGCGCAGGGTTTTGACGCAGCATGGGCCTAAAAGTGACTGAGTGAAATCTTGTAGATTTCACTCAGCCACTTTTAGGAGGCGTTCCTGCGCCGGAACGCCCCCACCTGCCCTGGAACGCCTACATGTGGCGCAGGGCTTTACAACGTGACGCATCTCCCAGATGCGTCACGTTGTAAATACCCCGCACCATGGCGCAGGATTTGCGCCGCTGCTGCATCACAAAAGTGACACAACGGCGACGCAAAAGTGGCGCAAGTGCAACATAAATCTGCCCTTTTGTATGAGCTTCTAATTTGTTAGTGGTATGCGTGATGCCCCCTCACTCAGTTACGTGACGTGCTGCTAGTACGGCAGTCTTTAGAACCTTTTCTAGTTTGTTCAATGAGTGGTGGTAGGCTTAGCAGTTACTTAGCAGTAGCAGATCAGCATCAATCAAACCAAAATTTGGTGTATACAAAAAATGTAGTCATGTTCATGTGTCCTCCATGATTGGACCATACGCATTGTTGAGGAATACAGTGGAAATGCATACTTAATGTACAATTGCCATGCCTGGAATAGGTGGGCTAGGTTGGGTGGTACGTTGTACTTAGGCTTAGTTGTAACTTAGTTTTCTGGAATCAGAATGGAAGACTGGATTACTGTTGATAAATAGTAACTTAAGTAGTCGAACTGAGAATCCCCCGATATTACATGTTGACCAGATGAGATCGGTCGATGTAGTTATTGCAATTGTTGTTAACATAAGTGTTTTTTCACCGTTGTTGAAAAATATTGTATTTGTGTGACACCATCCATCAATGTTTGTCTCTTTCTTATATCTTTCCTGTTCATCAGCACCCAGGGGCAGACCGACAGGGACAGGGCAGTCGGCGGGACAGGAAGAACACCACCAGGAGGACACCGCTGAGGGTTCCCCTGCTGGCCCCAGTAAGTCTTCTTGTTTTTAATAATATTTCTTATTCCATAACTTTTACTGCCCCATTTTTCCCGAACTATTGTTTGTTTCCAAATGCTATTTTTTTACCACCAATTATCCTTCGATCCGTACGGTTTCAAAAATCTTATCCCTGCCTCCGCTATGATGAGTCTGAGTACTACTACTACTACATACTATCAGTCTGTCTGTACTGTGGTAGCTAGTCTTGCCCAGTGCCACTCTTTGTGAAAGGTTGTAATATAAAACTCATATTCACCAGTAGCTCGAGCCATTGAGTCCAATCCGTTGGGTCGTTGTCTTGTACTACTTTTACTCTTATTGATCTTGAGGCTTTGAAATTTCACAGCAACAACAGCCCTACCAGATTTATTAATATTTTGATATGATACCCTATAGGACATACCACTGTTGTAGGGATCTTGCACATACATTTGCACCAGAAAATAGGATGTTGGTGATGGTAGGTTGGACCTTCCTTGCACACCTCAATCAGAATTTCCGCACCCTCCACAATTCCACTGCTTGACTATAGTACTGTCTTGTCATAACTATTAGGTCTCGGAACCCTCCCCCCAAGATACCCAACAAGTAGACAACCCAGAACATAACACACCCAACCTCTGTTGTGGAAGCAATTCACATGCACACCCTTACTTTAATTTGCTCACTCGTGTAAGTTAGTCCACACCAAATACCACCAAGTCTATGTAAGTTTAAAATGTTTATTTCAATTTGAGAAGGTCTGTACACTGTTTTCTTAGCAGCACCAACCGGCAAATCAATAACATTAAAACAATATACATAGTTACACTTATACAGTTGAGAATTAAATCATGATAACTTAACAGTGGTGGAAGGCAGCACCACCATCCCATAGCAATTTAGTTTATATAAATTTATAAATGAAGATGTGAGTGAAGGGACCCTCCCTCACCTCAGAAGAACCTAGTACTGGTAGTTGGTGCATCGTTCAGAAGCTCTGGTTCGTAGAAGGGAATCTTGCATCTGTAATGTGAAAAAAGAAATGGTGTGCGTTAGTATATTGCAACTTGCAAGCATTTCTCAGCCGTGCCAAAAAGTGTAGCATCTATGGATAAGCAATATGGACTAACAGTAACAGTAGTACACCAGTTCTTCCTAAAAAAGTGGCTTGTTAATGTTTGTTGACCGCTTGTACGCAGCGCGTAGACTAGACAGTAGCAGTGTGAGGCAGGTCATGTGGGCTCAAAGGTGTCTTAAGAAGCTGCAAGGTAAAGATAACGTCACATGTGCATGGCTAGGGCTAATTAAGCAAAGGCTACAATGATCATATAACTATTAGTGTCTACTCTACTACTACCTGATTTGTACAAGTGATGTATGTTAGTATTAACTCATTTTTCAACCTTGGAACTGATCAATAGGGGGGAGGTGTATATGACGCCTAATAAATGTGTAATGTTTTCTAGGCGCACTACCGACCACCAGTGCCGGGGCCAGCGAACAAGGCGACGCGGAGGGCGAGGATGCGGCAGTTGCTGCCGATACCGATGATGGAGCGGTAGGGGGAGTGGCAGCACCAGTGGCAGGCGGTGGTAAGTTAGATTCATAATCCTTAACTATTGTTGAACTTGACAGCACACTCACTGCAAGGGTGTACTGTATGTATATGTATAGCGTACAGTTGTGACTTAGGGCCCCATTAGGATGGTGGGCGTATTGCCCCCGCCGGGCCGGCTGGAATTCACTGCCGACACCGCAGGGGCAAACCTCCCGCCATCCCTGTAGAAAATATTCAGACATGTCGACCAGGCGGAAAAGGGTTCAATATGGCGGTGGTGTCTCTCTCACCACACCGCCAGCCATATAATCTGCATTTTGGAATGCCTTTGCGTGGCGGCATTGCCGTCCGCCACGGAAAGGCATGCACACATTGCAGAGTATGCTTGGGGGCCCCCATGGAGGGTACCTACCTATGCTATGGTACCCCCCCGCCTTTCAAAGGCGGGGCCCGTCATGTTGTGCTTGGAAAAGCAGCACAACATTTTAGCATGCTTTCAGCAAAGCCAACCAGAATTTAAATTTAAAAAAACAGGGTGCGCCCGCCACTGTGCCGGGCGCATCGTCCTAATTAATTTTCCCCACGGGACCCCCACCCTTTTTAGCAGTCGGATGGCGGGCGGACAAAGTCCGCCCGCTATCCGATGTCGTAAGTAAGTATGAGTTGTTGGGGACGTTTGAAGAGTGAACTAGAAGATTAGAATTCCCTTTAATTGGTATAGGACTAGGAGCCGGAGTATTGAGTAACCAATGGCCTCATCTTTCTGATTTCAACTCCGCTTTGAAAGTTTTATGGAGAAGAGCACCTGGTGCACTGTTCAACTAAAAAGTGTAAGACAGGTGGAAGGAAGAAGGACGGGCGACATTTAAAATGTTATGTACTACTGTGCTTTATTTTATAATGCTACTCTACCATGCCACTATGTGTATAAATAATTACCTTGTCCTACTGTTTTATTAAGACTATATTTTACAATTGTCTTGTTTTTTTCTTTTTGATACACAGCTACTCCGAAACTCAACCGGAAGGAGTTGGCCGCCAAGGCATGGCGCCGGAAGCTGGAGGCAATCCAGCAGGAATACCGGCGGCTGGTGGTCCTAGCCGAGGAGGAGGTGGAGACTGCAGCAGCAATTCAAGCCTTCTCCAGTGCCACGGGCCCCAGCCACCGCCCTCCAGCGGTACGGCGCCACCGTCTGGTGGCTGCCCGCCGCCACCGTGCCATCTCCGGTGCCCCCCCACTGTGGCTGCAACTGCCGCGCCCTTAGACGCCGCGTCGCCCGTTTAGAGGACGAGATGCGCCAGATGCGTGCCCTCCTCCAGTCCCTCCAAACCAGTTAGTCCCTGTCACTGCCCCTTTTTTAATTCTTGTTCTTGTTCTTTACTCGTTCCTACTTTTTTCTACTATGGACAGTGGGTGGGGTTAGGGAGGGGGGTGGGTCAGCTTTTGTGGGTTTAGTTTATTTTTGTTAGGGTACATTAAATATATTTTTCTATGTTACATGCAATGTTGTTAATGTTTTGTAGGTGGGGTAACTGTTTTACATCACACTGTTTCCTTGCTGGTGCATGGCCGCCCATAGCCTGTGTTTGATTTCAATAATTTGCTGACTGTATAAGACACAAACAGATAGATGCGACACACCTCACTCATTGACTGGTCCTTCTAGTACTTTCAGTCTGTCCTCTAGTCTATGCATTCTTTGGAGTGGTGTGTGAAAATGAAATCATTGACAACATGTCCATTATTAATTCTGCCTTCCCCAAACTTCTCTCTTACCGGTGCTTGACGTTTATGTCCAACTGTGGCACAGCACTGGCTGCATGGTGAAGATGGTTTCCTTTTTCATACATGCCATGATTGGGGTGGCGGTGGTGGTAGTATAGTAGTAGTAGTAGACACTGGCAGGGTGGCAGCATTTCCCAAAAAAGAAAAGGAGACAGTCAATCGCCTTTGAGAGACTGTTAGAGGAGTAGATGAATGAAGTACATTACAGAACTTACAGAGCAACAATAATATGCTCAAATATTTGACAAAAAAACTGAATGGTGGTTAGGAGGATAGCCTACTAGACAGAGTTACAAACTATAGTTGTGTCGACTCGAGTCACTTGACTATGCCTACAGTCTAACAGTTAGTGCTGTATATGAGGAATGACAACAAACAAATCCAATCAATGCCGGCAATTCATGCTGAGGTATATGTTCCTTTGTTAAATAAAATAACCTCTGAAATATCCTACTCATGGGTGGCCAAGCAGAAGAAGATCATCGCTCTGCATTGAAAAAGAAGTAGTGTTGCTTTCACCACATCCGCCCCAGCAAGTGTGTGATTAAGTATTGGTGTACATTTAATTTAGTTACACCTCGACAATAAGTCACACAGCCCGGGGGAAGAGGGTTAGGGTTTGTTGAATGGATGGGAAGGGGGATTTTGGGAAAGGTTTGACATAGAAAAACAGTATGCATACATAGACAAACAAACGACAATCATTGAAGACTACCATATCCATATGTTAAGGGAGAAAAAGGCAATGCATGCATTGATGATGAGAGACCCGGATTACATACACTTCTATTTCTTGTTCTGTTCCGGCCTTAATACTTTAACAGATAGCAAATAGAAATTTTAAATATTGGTAGTGAAGAATCGTAAACACAGAGCAAACCTACTGATGATTGATAATAACGACTCCAAGAACACACTGTTGTAAAGATTGTATACAAGATATTAATCAAATTATTTAAAAGAAGTTAAAAGTGGATACTGTTACTGTCTTATCCTGGTCAAAAATGTGGACTGGATTTTTGCATCTCGGCATTCCTCTTGCTCCTCTCGTCCATCAATCTTGGGTGTGTCGCCTCGCCACTCGCCACTGCCCGGCTGGAAAAAAAAGGTGATTGATTGGTAAGGTAATGAATATGCATTGTAATGTTTTACCAAGTTTTGGCCAAAGCCCGGCCTGTAATTTTAGATTGAAAACCAAAGGGGATATTGAGAAAGAAAGTGAAAACAAATGCACAAGGGATGGTGTAGTGCAACAAGAACACTTTCCGAGGTGGCATGTATGCATATGCATCATCTCTACTCTAGTCTGTTTCCAGCATTGACCTTCAACAGTAACAGGAGAGATCAGGCCCACAGTGCTTAGCATTAGCACATCCTACGTTAACACTTTAGAGTCCTTTTTTTTCTCTCAAAGAGTTGGACAAATGCAAAGCACATTATCCATTCCAAACATAGCATTTTACAGTTTAAGTTATTAAAATCAATGCACTGCAGTCATCCCACCGCTACACTCTATTCAACTTCTACACAGACATTTGGGTCTGCTGTGGTTGTTGTTGACGTGTTTACCTTTAGGCTTTTCCGTTTTATGCCACTCCTGAAACATCCTCCTGACTTCATCATCATCTCTGATACTTTTACTGACTGACTGACGATCGGCCTGCAGTATAAGTATAATTTTTATGACACAACAAGAGTAGAAATATAAATATTACTGACTTGAGTCATTCTTTATTGTGTACAGAAAGATAGATTACTACTAGTACACTTTGACATCACTTTGTGCACAACAAACAAACAACGCAAACACAAAGACCAATAGCTCAGAGTCAGGTGTCCAATGCATACCATTAATTGTCATCATTCATTCCCTGTTCCATCTCATCTTGTTAACACTGCAGGCCGTCTCTTTCACCATCATCATGATGGACGGTGCTGTTAAGTCACAGTCATTTGCATTGCGCAGATTGAGTGAGTCCCCTTCCTGTATTGAATTAAAAGCAATGTATCTCCAAGATGCAGGAGAAGTACACATTTCTTGTTTGCAAGAAGGGGAAAATTAGTGTGTTCTGTAGAAAGTTGATTAGTGGCAGTGCACAATTACATAAATTCATGCGCAACACACACAACAAAATCTACATCATTCAGTCTGCGATTCTGCGGCCAATGCATGGCATCATTCATTACCTGTTCCATCTCATCTTGTTAACACTGCAGGCCGTCTCTTTCGCCATCATCATGATGGACGGTGCTGTTAAGTCACAGTCATTTGCATTGCGCAGATTGAGAGAGTCCCCTTCCTGTATTGAATTAAAAGCAATGTATCACCAAGATGCAGGAGAAGTACACATTTGTTTTTTGCAAGAAGGGGAAAATTAGTGTGTTCTGTAGAAAGTTGATTAGTGGTAGTGCACAATTACATAAATTCATGCGCAACACACACAACAAAATCTACATTATTCAGTCTGCGATTCTGCGGCCAATGCATGGCATCAATCATTACCTGTTCCATCTTATTTTCAGTTAATGGCCAGTCTCTCGGCTCTGAAAGGAGGATAGCTATAGTTGTCATCTGCTTCATGGTCCACTTGTTTTGGAAGGACGAGGAAAGTTTGAATTTGTTGTTACCATCATCCAATCATCATTCATGAGGGAAATGGAATTGAGCAGGAGATTCAGTATGATCAAGCGGAGGAGCTGGATTCTGAGGACTGTAGTGTCAAATGGCAGACACCTGAAACTTGTATCTTAAATTAGAGGAGTAGAAGACGGTGATAATGGATTTGTTGCGATTCACAAGTTTATAACCGGAACGACAGACACATAAACAAAGGGGGGAAAAGGGAGGAAGACAGTAAGTGCGAGCCTAATTGTCAGGGAAGTATAGCTCATCCTCAAACTCTGGGGGTTCTTCCAGTAGTAGGTAATCATCTGACACAATACTTCCGTCACCTGAGCCGCTGTCCTCATCTTCCTCTGTTGATTCATGCATTGTGTAATTCGGTGGTATGAAGTGCTGATTAATTTTGATCATTGTTAACCTCTCCACGTTTTTTGGAGATAGACTGGTCCTTCTCAAGGTTACAATGGAACTAGCAGCACTGAAAACACGTTCGGAAGAGACACTTGCGACAGGGCAAGCCAGTTAGCTTATCGCCAGCCTGCTGAGCTGTGTCCAATCAGACCTTTTCCTATACCAATACTGCACTGGGTTTTGATCAACGTGCACCTCTGTTGGGTCGTCTAGATAGGCCTGGACCATCCGCTCAATGTTCAGGGTTGCTGCTGGTAAGCTTTTGTGCTGTTTTTTCTGTGCATCAGCACTGTGCTTACAATAGCCCATCTTTACATACCAATCTGATAATGATTGTACTCGGCCTAATGATCCAGTTATTGTTTCTGTAGTCGATGGTGATGGTGAGTGTTGTGATTGTGAGCCAACCGCACTGCCCTCAGCCGAGGAAGTTGCACTTGATTCTGCATGGCCTGCTTCAGTATCAGTACTTGTTGTTGCGGGTTGATGTGGCGGGCTTTTAATTAGCAGCCCTTCCTTTTCAAACTTAATGGCTGCTTCAGCTATACAACTTTTGTAGCGGGCAACATCATTGTCGGAAAAAGCAAGGAATGTCTTCACTAGTTCTAATTTTGCATGTGGATCCAGAATTGTGGCACAAATGTAATGTTCTTGGGACAAAATTTTATTTTGTATCCTTACATTTTCAGTTAAGCGCCTGGATAAGCTCTCCACCAAGTCATGGGCTTGTCTTCTGTCCTCTAGACCTTTGTAGGATTCAGACACATTATTCAGCTCATGCTCTAGCATTTGCAACAATGGGATAGCTTGCCCCATTGTACAGTCCTCCTTGCTGACTTCACGTGTGAAGACCTCAAAAGGAGACAGCATCTCAGTCAGGCATTTAATTAGGGTCCATTGCTCCCTCTGAAGGGTCATGCCTTTAAAACTAGCATCACTGCTTCTGTGCCAGGCATATTCATGGAGTGACCTATGCTGTTCGTACAGATGATCAAGCATGTAATACGTTGAGTTCCAACGTGTTGCCACCTCCTGGATGAGTGCCTTGACTGGCATCCTAAATTCACGGTGGATGATCCTCAGCTGCTTCCGAGCTTTAAAAGAATGGCTGAAATAAGTGCATATTCTTCGGCAGATGGCCAGTAAATTGCTGACTGTGGGTTCTTTTTTCAGAAAGTCTTGCACTATAATGTTTATGCAGTGCACCAAACAGGGAACCCTGAAAAAGTTCCATGGCCTTAAGTACATTACTGCCCATGTCTGTGGCAACAAAACCAATACGAAGCCCTCTGGGCCGCAGCCATTCCAAAACCTTGGTGCGAAACTCTTCTAAAATGTTTTCAGCCGTATGAGATTTCTCTATGGCAAACATGGCTACAGTTGCATGTTTCCGAGTACCTTCAAAAATCGCAGCTGTGTCAACAACACCTCGTGCAGATAGTTGATCTCTAACCCCCACAAAAGAGATCCAGTGTGCAGTGATGCACATGTAATCTGTGGCTTGGCAACTGCTCCACATGTCTGTTGTCAGGTGGATATTGTGCACAGCACTCTGCTGTAAACCTTGACCAACCAATTCCAGCACATCATGATGTAGTGCCGGAACAGCAATTCGTGCAAAATAGAACCGGCTGGGAACCTTCCATTTAGGGCAGATGCCAGAGACAAATTCAAGGAAACCCACCCCTTCCACATATGAAAAAGGAAGAAGGTCCAGCGCTAACCTTTTAGCCAGCTTCGCATTGTACAATCGTGCCGTTGGGTGGTTGCGTTGGAACTGCCCCTCCAACCTAAACATGCTCTCAATGGTAGGCTGGCTTACTTTCCTTAGTGGTGCTGTTTTCAATAACCCACTAAGGCTCAACGACACAGATTGTCTCATTGAGGTAGTCGCCGGTCGCCTTGGTGTCTCAGCCTGACTCTGAGTATGGCTCTTACTGCGGTGCCAATCTGATGTTACTGAGGAGGATGTGGGCGTTACCACTGCAGTACTGGGGACAGGGCTAGAAATGCCTCCCTCTTCTTCACCTTCCACCACAATAATATCGCTCCCTGATTCACCTTGACCAACTTCAATGGGTTGAGTTTTTCTACTTTCTTTTAACTTAAGTAGGTGAGCCTCCCACACGATATTGTGGTGTATTCTGAGATGACTTGCTTGTCCTCCGGTACCATAGTTTGTACCAAGCTTACCACGCCGAACACCTTGGCGACAAATTGAGCATATAGCAACGTTCTCCTCCTTGGCGCTAACAGAAAAGAAGTCCCAAACTGGGGAGGAGAACTTTCTGGCACTGCTGGATGTGCCACTTTCAACACCAGATGAACTTGAGGGGGTGCTTGAAATTATGTGACCCTGTCCACCTACACTGTGACTTTTACTACCACTACCTACTGAGATGGTTGAGCTGGATGTAGGTCCCTGCCGGGCCTTGGAAAATATGGCAGCTGGAGGTAGTGGTGGTGTAACCTGTGTTGGTGAGATCCGTGCTACATCCCGCTCAGTAGCAGCCTTTCTGGATAGGGTGAGAATGTCGGTCTCCAATCCCTTTGGGGCGGGAGTAATGTGCGTGATGACTGGCTCGTCTTCATCAACATCATCACCCCCCTCTTCTACATCTACCTCCATAACTCTAAGTTTTTCTGGGACCTTCCTTTTCAGAAGCATTGTCTTGTGGCGTACATCACTCTCAGACCGAGCTGGTGGGACCCAAGTGTCATCACGATCATCAGAAGCGGGGCTTGAAGAAGAAGATGATGGACTAAGCCTCCTTTTCCTTGCTGGTGGTCTGGAAGACAATTGATCTTCTGAAACAGTGGTTTGACTTTGCTCCACTTTGTCTGCAGGAAGCTCGATTTCCAGAAACGCCCCTACGTCAGGAGCAACAACTACTATGGTGGGCTGTTGCGGCGGCTGCTGCTGTTCTGGTTGCGGCGGCTGCTGCTGTTCTGGTTGCGGCAACTGCTGCTGTTCTGGTTGCGGCGGCTGCTGCTGTTCTGGTTGCGGCGGCTGCTGCTGTTCTGGTTGCGGCGGCTGCTGCTGTTCTGGTTGCGACGGCTGCTGATGTTCTGGTTGCGGCGGCTTGACACTGATCTGCTGAGTTTGCGCCTGCGTTGAACTTGATTGTGTACTACTTTGCGGTAATGACATTTCTTGAACATCGCTGCTCGTTAGTAGACTGGCTACCTCTGCGACACTAAAGCCCTTGGGCCTAGGTTGGTGGGTTTGGACCGCTGTGCTGCTCCCAGCTTGGTTCCCGGACAACGCTTTGGTGCCAAAAAAAACATTGGCCGGCACACCACCAGTCGTGGTTAATGGCACTTCCTTTTTCTGTTCCTTCTTCTCACCGGCAACTTTCTTTGGGGCCATCTTCTTCAGATGTCAGGCAGGATGCAGATGCACAACAAGTTGTGGTCACACATGGGCGTGATGCGCAGCAGGACTTCTGTCTGGCTGGCAGTACAACGGGTAGCCAGGTAATGCCGATGACACCTCCTACTCTGTCTTTTGTGCACCTAAAAGCAAATAAGACAGGAGAAGAACATCAGTGAAATGTTGCATTTGTTGTTGTGGTTCAGTTACTTAGTACTGTACTAGTGCAAACAAAAGATAGTCTAGCCATTTATGACTTTTTTTTTAACTAGAGCTATGTTATACTACTAGAAACTGTGTACAGCCACACACTCTCAGGAAGGATATGAAAGTTAATAATAAACAACAAAATAAAAATCTAATGGAAGTGGGGTGGACCATTGCATTATTTGAGCATCTCAGCATCCATGGAGCTGCTGCTGGCAAAGGGGGTGGATGGATGGAAGCAGTAAGCCAAAGAGCCAATAGGAAAACCATGCAGGCCTATGGCAAAAGCAGGACACTAATACTCACAGTCCAAACACCCGGAAAGGCCACCACCCACATGGACACACACAAATCACAAAGAAGCCGGGGGCCTGGGAAACACCAGGAGCTGACAAAAGGACTATAAAAGCCAGGTAAAGGATGCCTGCTAAAGCACACTGCTCTGACTTTTTAATGCAACAAAATGTAGGAACATTCAAAGGCCCCAAAAAGCTCTGCAGGGTGCATGCATTGCACCCCAACACACCAGTGACCAGACACATAAAAAAAAGCATGGATTGTCTTTAAGACAACCAACATCAGCAAGGCCACCCCCAAAAAGCACACTTCCCCAACTCAATCCAATGCCATCCATGCCCTAAATGAAGTTGAAATTCAACAGAGCACACAGAAAACAGTAGATTAACCCCTTGTGTGCCCATGACGAGCTGGACTCGTCATGGAGCACGGTCGCGCTGTGCCCATGACGAGTCCAGCACGTCATGAACCCCGCCCGCTAATGAAACGCCCGGCACAGGAGGGGGAAAGGGCGTGGCACACAAGGGGTTAATAAAGCTGTGGCTACCTGCTCTGGTCCTAGTGGATGAAAGCAGGCCTGTTGGCAGTCAAGGCCAGGCAAGCTTGCAGGCCTAGGCCTCAAAATGGCCACCAGCCACATGGCCAGGCCCAACAACATCACAAAGGCCACCCCAAAAAACACAATTCCCCAACTCAATCCAATGCCATCCATGCCCTAAATGAAGTCGAACTTCAACAGAGCACACAGAAAACAGTAGATTAATAAAGCTGTGTCTACCTGCTCTGGTCCTAGTGGATGAAAGCAGGCCTGTTGGCAGACAAGGCCAGGCAAGCTTGCAGGCCTAGGCCTCAAAATGGCCACAAGCCAAATGGCCAGGCCCAACAACATCACAAAGGCCACCCCAAAAAACACACTTCCCCAACTCAATCCAATGCCATCCATGCCCTAAATGAAGTCGAAATTCAACAGAGCACACAGAAAACAGTAGATTAATAAAGCTGTGGCTACCTGCTCTGGTCCCAGTGGATGAAAGCAGGCCTTTTGGCAGACAAGGCCAGGCAAGCTTGCAGGCCTAGGCCTCAAAATGGCCACCAGCCACATGGCCAGGCCCAACAACATCACAAAGGCCACCCCAAAAAACACACTTCCCCAACTCCCTCCAATGCCATCCATGCCCTAAATGAAGTCGAAATTCAACAGAGCACACAGAAAACAGTAGATTAATAAAGCTCTGGCTACCTGCTCTGGTCCTAGTGGATGAAAGCAGGCCTGTTGGCAGACAAGGCCAGGCAAGCTTGAAGGCCTAGGCCTCAAAATGGCCACCAGCCACATGGCCAGGCCCAACAACATCACAAAGGCCACCCAAAAAACACACTTCCCCAACTCAATCCAATGCCAACCATGCCCTAAATGGAGTCGAAATTCAACAGAGCACACAGAAAACAGTAGATTAATAAAGCTGTGGCTTCCTGCTCTGGTCCTAGTGGATGAAAGCAGGCCTGTTGGCAGACAAGGCCAGGCAAGCTTGCAGGCCTAGGCCTCAAAATGGCCACCAGCCACATGGCCAGGCCCAACAACATCACAAAGGCCACCCCAAAAAACACAGTTCCCCAACTCAATCCAATGCCATCCATGCCCTAAATGAAGTCGAAATTCAACAGAGCACACAGAAAACAGTAGATTAATAAAGCTGTGGCTACCTGCTCTGGTCCTAGTGGATGAAAGCAGGCATGTTGGCAGACAAGGCCAGGAAAGCTTGCAAGCCTAGGCCTCAAAATGGCCACCAACCACATGGCCAGGCCCAACAACATCACAAAGGCAACCCCAAAAAACACACTTCCCCAACTCAATCCAATGCCATCCATGCCCTAAATAAAGTCGAAATTCAACAGAGCACACAGAAAACAGTAGATTAATAAAGCTGTGGCTACCTGCTCTGGTCCTAGTGGATGAAAGCAGGCCTGTTGGCAGACAAGGCCAGGCAAGCATGCAGGCCTAGGCCTCAAAATGGCCACCAGCCACATGGCCAGGCCCAACAACATCACAAAGGCCACCCCAAAAAACACACTTACCCAACTCAATCCAATGCCATCCATGCCCTAAATGAAGTCGAAATTCAACAGATCACACAGAAAACAGTAGATTAATAAAGCTGTGGCTACCTGCTCTGGTCCTAGTGGATGAAAGCAGGCCTGTTGGCAGACAAGGCCAGGCAAGCTTGCAGGCCTAGGCCTCAAAATGGCCACCAGCCACATGGCCAGGCCCAACAACATCACAAAGGCCACCCCAAACACACACTTCCCCAACTCAATCCAATGCCATCCATGCCCTAAATGAAGTCGAAATTCAACAGAGCACACAGAAAACAGTAGATTAATAAAGCTGTGGCTACCTGCTCTGGTCCTATTGGATGAAAGCAGGCCTGTTGGCAGACAAGGCCAGGCAATCTTGCAGGCCTAGGCCGCAAAATGGCCACAAGCCACATGGCCAGGCCCAACAACATCACAAAGGCCACCCCAAAAACACACTTCCCCAACTCAATCCAATGCCATCCATGCCCTAAATGAAGTCGAAATTCAACAGAGCACACAGAAAACAGTAGATTAATAAAGCTGTGGCTACCTGCTCTGGTCCTAGTGGATGAAAGCAGGCCTGTTGGCAGACAAGGCCAGGCAAGCTTGCAGGCCTAGGCCTCAAAATGGCCACCAGCCACATGGCCAGGCCCAACAACATCACAAAGGCCACCCCAAAAAACAAACTTCCCCAACTCAATCCAATGCCATCCATGCCCTAAATGAAGTCGAAATTCAACAGAGCACACAGAAAACAGTAGATTAATAAAGCTGTGGCTACCTGCTCTGGTCCTAGTGGATGAAAGCAGGCCTGTTGGCAGACAAGGCTAGGCAAGCTTGCAGGCCTAGGCCTCAAAATGGCCACCAGCCACATGGCCAGGCCCAACAACATCACAAAGGCCACCCCAAAAAACACACTTCCCCAACTCAATCCAATGCCATCCATGCCCTAAATGAAGTCGAAATTCAACAGAGCACACAGAAAACAGTAGATTAATAAAGCTGTGGCTACCTGCTCTGGTCCTAGTGGATAAAAGCAGGCCTGTTGGCAGACAAGGCCAGGCAAGCTTGCAGGCCTAGGCCTCAAAATGGCCACCAGCCACATGGCCAGGCCCAACAACACCACAAAGGCCACCCCAAAAAACACACTTCCCCAACTCAATCCAATGCCATCCATGCCCTAAATGAAGTTGAAATTCAACAGAGCACAGAGAAAACAGTAGATTAATAAAGCTGTGGCTACCTGCTCTGGTCCTAGTGGATAAAAGCAGGTCTGTTGGCAGACAAGGCCAGGCAAGCTTGCAGGCCTAGGCCTCAAAATGGCTACCAGCCACATGGCCAGGCCCAACAACATCACAAAGGCCACCCCAAAAAACACACTTCCCCAACTCAATCCAATGCAATCCATGCCCTGAATGAAGTCGAAATTCAACAGAGCACACAGAAAACAGTAGATTAATAAAGCTGTGGCTACCTGCTCTGGTCCTAGTGGATGAAAGCAGGCCTGTTGGCAGACAAGGCCAGGCAAGCTTGCAGGCCTAGGCCTCAAAATGGCCACCAGCCACATGGCCAGGCCCAACAACATCACAAAGGCCACCCCAAAAAACACACTTCCCCAACTCAATCCAATGCCATCCATGCCCTAAATGAAGTCGAAATTCAACAGAGCTCACAGAAAACAGTAGATTAATAAAGCTGTGGCTACCTGCTCTGGTCCTAGTGGATGAAAGCAGGCCGGTTGGCAGACAAGGCCAGGCAAGCTTGCAGGCCTAGGCCTCAAAATGGCCACCAGCCACATGGCCAGGCCCAACAACATCACAAAGGCCACCCCAAAAAACACACTTCCCCAACTCAATCCAATGCCATCCATGCCCTAAATGAAGTCGAAATTCAACAGAGCACACAGAAAACAGTAGATTAATAAAGCTGTGGCTACCTGCTCTGGTCCTAGTGGATGAAAGCAGGCCTGTTGGCAGACAAGGCCAGGCAAGCTTGCAGGCCTAGGCCTCAAAATGGCCACCAGCCACATGGCCAGGCCCAACAACATCACAAAGGCCACCCCAAAAAACAAACTTCCCCAACTCAATCCAATGCCATCCATGCCCTAAATGAAGTCGAAATTCAACAGAGCACACAGAAAACAGTAGATTAATAAAGCTGTGGCTACCTGCTCTGGTCCTAGTGGATGAAAGCAGGCCTGTTGGCAGACAAGGCCAGGCAAGCTTGCAGGCCTAGGCCTCAAAATGGCCACCAGCCACATGGCCAGGCCCAACAACATCACAAAGGCCACCCCAAAAAACACACTTCCCAGACTCAATCCAATGCCATCCATGCCCTAAATGAAGTCGAAATTCAACAGAGCACACAGAAAACAGTAGATTAATAAAGCTGTGGCTACCTGCTCTGGTCCTAGTGGATGAAAGCAGGCCTGTTGGCAGACAAGGCCAGGCAATCTTGCAGGCCTAGGCCGTAAAATGGCCACAAGCCACATGGCCAGGCCCAACAACATCACAAAGGCCACCCCAAAAACACACTTCCCCAACTCAATCCAATGCCATCCATGCCCTAAATGAAGTCGAAATTCAACAGAGCACACATAAAACAGTAGATTAATAAAGCTGTGGCTACCTGCTCTGGTCCTAGTGGATGAAAGCAGGCCTGTTGGCAGACAAGGCCAGGCAAGCTTGCAGGCCTAGGCCTCAAAATGGCCACCAGCCACATGGCCAGGCCCAACAACATCACAAAGGCCACCCCAAAAAACAAACTTCCCCAACTCAATCCAATGCCATCCATGCCCTAAATGAAGTCGAAATTCAACAGAGCACACAGAAAACAGCAGATTAATAAAGCTGTGGCTACCTGCTCTGGTCCTAGTGGATGAAAGCAGGCATGTTGGCAGACAAGGCCAGGCAAGCTTGCAGGCCTAGGCCTCAAAATGGCCACCAGCCACATGGCCAGGCCCAACAACATCACAAAGGCCACCCCAAAAAACAAACTTCCCCAACTCAATCCAATGCCATCCATGCCCTAAATGAAGTCGAAATTCAACAGAGCACACAGAAAACAGTAGATTAATAAAGCTGTGGCTACCTGCTCTGGTCCTAGTGGATGAAAGCAGGCCTGTTGGCAGACAAGGCCAGGCAAGCTTGCAGGCCTAGGCCTCAAAATGGCCACCAGCCACATGGCCAGGCCCAACAACATCACAAAGGCCACCCCAAAAAACACACTTCCCAGACTCAATCCAATGCCATCCATGCCCTAAATGAAGTCGAAATTCAACAGAGCACACAGAAAACAGTAGATTAATAAAGCTGTGGCTACCTGCTCTGGTCCTAGTGGATGAAAGCAGGCCTGTTGGCAGACAAGGCCAGGCAATCTTGCAGGCCTAGGCCGCAAAATGGCCACAAGCCACATGGCCAGGCCCAACAACATCACAAAGGCCACCCCAAAAACACACTTCCCCAACTCAATCCAATGCCATCCATGCCCTAAATGAAGTCGAAATTCAACAGAGCACACATAAAACAGTAGATTAATAAAGCTGTGGCTACCTGCTCTGGTCCTAGTGGATGAAAGCAGGCCTGTTGGCAGACAAGGCCAGGCAAGCTTGCAGGCCTAGGCCTCAAAATGGCCACCAGCCACATGGCCAGGCCCAACAACATCACAAAGGCCACCCCAAAAAACAAACTTCCCCAACTCAATCCAATGCCATCCATGCCCTAAATGAAGTCGAAATTCAACAGAGCACACAGAAAACAGCAGATTAATAAAGCTGTGGCTACCTGCTCTGGTCCTAGTGGATGAAAGCAGGCATGTTGGCAGACAAGGCTAGGCAAGCTTGCAGGCCTAGGCCTCAAAATGGCCACCAGCCACATGGCCATGCCCAACAACATCACAAAGGCCACCCCAAAAAACACACTTCCCCAACTCAATCCAATGCCATTCATGCCCTAAATGAAGTCGAAATTCAACAGAGCTCACAGAAAACAGTAGATTAATAAAGCTGTGGCTACCTGCTCTGGTCCTAGTGGATGAAAGCAGGCCTGTTGGCAGACAAGGCCAGGCAAGCTTGCAGGCCTAGGCCTCAAAATGGCCACCAGCCACATGGCCAGGCCCAACAACACCACAAAGGCCACCCCAAAAAACACACTTCCCCAACTCAATCCAATGCCATCCATGCCCTAAATGAAGTTGAAATTCAACAGAGCACAGAGAAAACAGTAGATTAATAAAGCTGTGGCTACCTGCTCCGGTCCTAGTGGATAAAAGCAGGTCTGTTGGCAGACAAGGCCAGGCAAGCTTGCAGGCCTAGGCCTCAAAATGGCTACCAGCCACATGGCCAGGCCCAACAACATCACAAAGGCCACCCCAAAAAACACACTTCCCCAACTCAATCCAATGCAATCCATGCCCTGAAAGAAGTTGAAATTCAACAGAGCACACAGAAAACAGTAGATTAATAAAGCTGTGGCTACTTGCTCTGGTCCTAGTGGATGAAAGCAGGCCTGTTGGCAGACAAGGCCAGGCAAGCTTGCAGGCCTAGGCCTCAAAATGGCCACCAGCCACATGGCCAGGCCCAACAACATCACAAAGGCCACCCCAAAAAACACACTTCCCCAACTCAATCCAATGCCATCCATGCCCTAAATGAAGTCGAAATTCAACAGAGCACACAGAAAACAGTAGATTAATAAAGCTGTGGCTACCTGCTCTGGTCCTAGTGGATGAAAGCAGGCCTGTTGGCAGACAAGGCCAGGCAAGCTTGCAGGCCTAGGCCTCAAAATTGCCACCAGCCACATGGCCAGGCCCAACAACATCACAAAGGCCACCCCAAAAAACACACTTCCCCAACTCAATCCAATGCCATCCATGCCCTAAATGAAGTCGAAATTCAACAGAGCACACAGAAAACAGTAGATTAATAAAGCTGTGGCTACCTGCTCTGGTCCTAGTGGATGAAAGCAGGCCTGTTGGCAGACAAGGCCAGGCAAGCTTGCAGGCCTAGGCCTCAAAATGGCCACCAGCCACATGGCCAGGCCCAACAACATCACAAAGGCCACCCCAAAAAACAAACTTCCCCAACTCAATCCAATGCCATCCATGCCCTAAATGAAGTCGAAATTCAACAGAGCACACAGAAAACAGTAGATTAATAAAGCTGTGGCTACCTGCTCTGGTCCTAGTGGATGAAAGCAGGCCTGTTGGCAGACAAGGCCAGGCAAGCTTGCAGGCCTAGGCCTCAAAATGGCCACCAGCCACATGGCCAGGCCCAACAACATCACAAAGGCCACCCCAAAAAACACACTTCCCAGACTCAATCCAATGCCATCCATGCCCTAAATGAAGTCGAAATTCAACAGAGCACACAGAAAACAGTAGATTAATAAAGCTGTGGCTACCTGCTCTGGTCCTAGTGGATGAAAGCAGGCCTGTTGGCAGACAAGGCCAGGCAAGCTTGCAGGCCTAGGCCTCAAAATGGCCACCAGCCACATGGCCAGGCCCAACAACACCACAAAGGCCACCCCAAAAAACACACTTCCCCAACTCAATCCAATGCCATCCATGCCCTAAATGAAGTCGAAATTCAACAGAGCACAGAGAAAACAGTAGATTAATAAAGCTGTGGCTACCTGCTCTGGTCCTAGTGGATGAAAGCAGGTCTGTTGGCAGACAAGGCCAGGCAAGCTTGCAGGCCTAGGCCTCAAAATGGCTACCAGCCACATGGCCAGGCCCAACAACATCACAAAGGCAACCCCAAAAAACACACTTCCCCAACTCAATCCAATGCAATCCGTGCCCTGAATGAAGTCGAAATTCAACAGAGCACACAGAAAACGGTAGATTAATAAAGTTGTGGCTACCTGCTCTGATCCTAGTGGATGAAAGCAGGCCTGTTGGCAGACAAGGCCAGGCAAGCTTGCAGGCCTAGGCCTCAAAATGGCCACCAGCCACATGGCCAGGCCCAACAACATCACAAAGGCCACCCCAAAAAACACACTTCCCAACTCAATCCAATGCCATCCATGCCCTAAATGAAGTCGAAATTCAACAGAGCACACAGAAAACAGTAGATTAATAAAGCTGTGGCTACCTGCTCTGGTCCTAGTGGATGAAAGCAGGCCTGTTGGCAGACAAGGCCAGGCAAGCTTGCAGGCCTAGGCCTCAAAATGGCCACCAGCCACATGGCCAGGCCCAACAACACCACAAAGGCCACAACAAAAAACACACTTCCCCAACTCAATCCAATGCCATCCATGCCCTAAATGAAGTCGAAATTCAACAGAGCACAGAGAAAACAGTAGATTAATAAACTGTGGCTACCTGCTCTGGTCCTAGTGGATGAAAGCAGGTCTGTTGGCAGACAAGGCCAGGCAAGCTTGCAGGCCTAGGCCTCAAAATGGCTACCAGCCACATGGCCAGGCCCAACAACATCACAAAGGCCACCCCAAAAAACAAACTTCCCCAACTCAATCCAATGCCATCCATGCCCTAATGAAGTCGAAATTCAACAGAGCACAGAGAAAACAGTAGATTAATAAAGCTGTGGCTACCTGCTCTGGTCCTAGTGGATGAAAGCAGGCCTGTTGGCAGACAAGGCCAGGCAAGCTTGAAGGCCTAGGCCTCAAAATGGCCACCAGCCACATGGCCAGGCCCAACAACATCACAAAGGCCATCCCAAAAAACACACTTCCCCAACTCAATCCAATGCCATCCATGCCCTAAATGAAGTCGAAATTCAACAGAGCACACAGAAAACAGTAGATTAATAAAGCTGTGGCTACCTGCTCTGGTCCTAGTGGATAAAAGCAGGCCTGTTGGCAGACAAGGCCAGGCAAGCTTGCAGGCCTAGGAATAAAAATGGCCACCAGCCACATGGCCAGGCCCAACAACATCACAAAGGCCACCCCAAAAAACACACTTCCCCAACTCAATCCAATGCCATCCATGCCCTAAATGAAGTCGAAATTCAACAGAGCACACAGAAAACAGTAGATTAATAAAGCTGTGGCTACCTGCTCTGGTCCTAGTGGATGAAAACAGGCCTGTTGGCAGACAAGGCCAGGAAAGCTTGCAGGCCTAGGCCTCAAAATGGCCACCAGCCACATGGCCAGGCCCAACAACATCACAAAGGCCACCCCAAAAAACACACTTCCCCAACTCAATCCAATTCCATCCATGCCCTAAATGAAGTCGAAATTCAACAGAGCACACAGAAAACAGTAGATTAATAAAGCTGTGGCTACCTGCTCTGGTCCTAGTGGATGAAAGCAGGCCTGTTGGCAGACAAGGCCAGGCAAGCTTGCAGGCCTAGGCCTCAAAATGGCCACCAGCCACATGGCCAGGCCCAACAACATCACAAAGGCCACCCCAAAAACACACTTCCCCAACTCAATCCAATGCCATCCATGCCCTAAATGAAGTTGAAATTCAACAGAGCACACAGAAAACAGTAGATTAATAAAGCTGTGGCTACCTGCTCTGGTCCTAGTGGATGAAAGCAGGCCTGTTGGCAGACAAGGCCAGGCAAGCTTGCAGGCCTAGGCCTCAAAATGGCCACCAGCCACATGGCCAGGCCCAACAACATCACAAAGGCCACCCCAAAAAACACACTTCCCCAACTCAATCCAATGCCATCCATGCCCTAAATGGAGTCGAAATTCAACAGAGCACACAGAAAACAGTAGATTAATAAAGCTGTGGCTACCTGCTCTGGTCCTAGTGGATGAAAGCAGGCCTGTTGGCAGACAAGGCCAGGCAAGCTTGGAGGCCTAGGCCTCAAAATGGCCACCAGCCACATGGCCAGGCCCAACAACATCACAAAGGCCACCCCAAAAAACACACTTCCCCAACTCAATCCAATGCCATCCATGCCCTAAATGAAGTCGAAATTCAACAGAGCACGCAGAAAACAGTAGATTAATAAAGCTGTGGCTACCTGCTCTGGTCCTAGTGGATGAAAGCAGGTATGTTGGCAGACAAGGCCAGGAAAGCTTGCAGGCCTAGGCCTCAAAATGGCCACCAGCCACATGGCCAGGCCCAACAACATCACAAAGGCCACCCCAAAAAACAAACTTCCCCAACTCAATCCAATGCCATCCATGCCCTAAATGAAGTCGAAATTCAACAGAGCACACAGAAAACAGTAGATTAATAAAGCTGTGGCTACCTGCTCTGGTCCTAGTGGATGAAAGCAGGCCTGTTGGCAGATAAGGCTAGGCAAGCTTGCAGGCCTAGGCCTCAACATGGCCACCAGCCACATGGCCAGGCCCAACAACATCGCAAAGGCCACTCCAAAAAACACACTTCCCCAACTCAATCCAATGCCATCCATGCCCTAAATGAAGTCGAAATTCAACAGAGCACACAGGAAACAGTAGATTAATAAAGCTGTGGCTACCTGCTCTGGTCCTAGTGGATGAAAGCAGGCCAGTTGGCAGACAAGGTCAGGCAAACATGCAGGCCTAGGCCTCAAAATGGCCACCAGCCACATGGCCAGGCCCAACAACATCACAAAGGCCACCCCAAAAAACACACTTACCCAACTCAATCCAATGCCATCCATGCCCTAAATGAAGTCGAAATTCAACAGAGCACACAGAAAACAGTAGATTAATAAAGCTGTGGCTACCTGCTCTGGTCCTAGTGGATGAAAGCAGGCCTGTTGGCAGACAAGGCCAGGCAAGCTTGCAGGCCTAGACCTCAAAATGGCCACCAGCCACATGGCCAGGCCCAACAACATCACAAAGGCCACCCCAAACACACACTTCCCCAACTCAATCCAATGCCATCCATGCCCTAAATGAAGTCGAAATTCAACAGAGCACACAGAAAACAGTAGATTAATAAAGCTGTGGCTACCTGCTCTGGTCCTAGTGGATGAAAGCAGGCCTGTTGGCAGACAAGTCCAGGCAATCTTGCAGGCCTAGGCCGCAAAATGGCCACAAGCCACATGGCCAGGCCCAACAACATCACAAAGGCCACCCCAAAAACACACTTCCCCAACTCAATCCAATGCCATCCATGCCCTAAATGAAGTCGAAATTCAACAGAGCACACAGAAAACAGTAGATTAATAAAGCTGTGGCTACCTGCTCTGGTCCTAGTGGATGAAAGCAGGCCTGTTGGCAGACAAGGCCAGGCAAGCTTGCAGGCCTAGGCCTCAAAATGGCCACCAGCCACATGGCCAGGCCCAACAACATCACAAAGGCCACCCTAAAAAACAAACTTCCCCAACTCAATCCAATGCCATCCATGCCCTAAATGAAGTCGAAATTCAACAGAGCACACAGAAAACAGTAGATTAATAAAGCTGTGGCTACCTGCTCTGGTCCTAGTGGATGAAAGCAGGCCTGTTGGCAGACAAGGCCAGGCAAGCTTGCAGGCCTAGGCCTCAAAATGGCCACCAGCCACATGGCCAGGCCCAACAACATCACAAAGGCCACCCCAAAAAACACACTTCCCCAACTCAATCCAATGCCATCCATGCCCTAAATGAAGTCGAAATTCAACAGAGCACACAGAAAACAGTAGATTAATAAAGCTGTGGCTACCTGCTCTGGTCCTAGTGGATGAAAGCAGGCCTGTTGGCAGACAAGGCCAGGCAAGCTTGCAGGCCTAGGCCTCAAAATGGCCACCAGCCACATGGCCAGGCCCAACAACATCACAAAGGCCACCCCAAAAAACACACTTCCCCAACTCAATCCAATGCCATCCATGCCCTAAATGAAGTCGAAATTCAACAGAGCACACAGAAAACAGTAGATTAATAAAGCTGTGGCTACCTGCTCTGGTCCTAGTGGATGAAAGCAGGCCTGTTGGCAGACACGACAAGGCCAGGCAAGCTTGCAGGCCTAGGCCTCAAAATGGCCACCAGCCACATGGCCAGGCCCAACAACATCACAAAGGCCACCCCAAAAAACAAACTTCCCCAACTCAATCCAATGCCATCCATGCCCTAAATGAAGTCGAAATTCAACAGAGCACACAGAAAACAGTAGATTAATAAAGCTGTGGCTACCTGCTCTGGTCCTAGTGGATGAAAGCAGGCCTGTTGGCAGACAAGGCCAGGCAAGCTTGCAGGCCTTGAGGTTCCGTGTGGGACGGAACGACACTTTTTGGGTGGTGACGAATATGGGTGAGTTGGGTATCTATGAACCGCAAATGACGAGTATAGTGGGTGTACGCAGTTTCGCTACGCAACCACGTATGGTTCGTCTGATTTTTGGGTTTGTTCATCTGACCCCTCGGGTTCCATTTTAGATACGGCATCCATTTTGTTTCTTGCCCTCAAGTAGCCAGCGAACGGACTTTGTCCGCTTCGTGACCCTGGGACGCCAAGCTTACATGAGGGACACGTGTTCTTTGGAGTATGACTTTTATGACGAGGGAAACGACACGACGAAGGCAGATGGCCCCTCTCAAGGCTCATCTTGCCGTGCCGGTCTATTGTTTCAGCCATGCATACATTATGCATGGCTGAAACAAGTTATCAAGTTCCCTTTATTACTCCTGACACTCTTCTCTAATCTGTTGTGCATCCTTGTCCTTTCTTTGCATCTGTTCTTGTCCCTTCTCCTAATGTGTTTACGATCAGGATGGAATGTGTTTTATTGTATAGAAGATATGTTTTTACAGTTGGGAACCGGCAGTACTGTGGTGATCATGTTCCGGCCTCCTGAAACATGAACGCGACCCTTTTGAAGTTTATTATGGGAACCGGGTTGTAATCTTTGTTCACTATACTGTTCTATGGGAAAAACGTGTATAAAAGGAGCGACCCACTTTTGCAAATTGAAGCAGTCTCCGAGAACCTACACGCTGTGTACTTCTTGTGACCTCTGTATCCCTGCAGTAAATAAACGCTGATCTCTGACGTCGCTGGAAGTGTCCCGTGTCTCTGTGTTTGGTACGCCAGAACAGGTAACCCGCGAAGGTTTCAGGTGTTGTTCCCTGGCACCGCTGGGTCTTAGAAAAACCCAGTCCTTCAGTTGGCGCCCAACGTGGGGCGACATCAGCGGTACCGGTCCAAAGCCCGACGATCGTGAGGAACTTCGTGTGAAATCTCCGAGGGAAGGTGCACCCCGCTTCATCGATCCAGTTGTCGAAATAAGTGGCCCGACGTCTTTTCCCGCGAAGATCCCCGCCTCCTGACGGCTGCGACGGACTGATGCCCTGACTGTCGACCTGTTTTGGCGCCTGGCGTAGTCCTTTGTACGGCGAGACGATAGACGGGCCTTCCTGGTGACGCCATTGTTCTTTCAGTTAAGTATTTGTGGGTCACTCCCAGTGTTCCGTTGTTGTTTGCATGGTACCATAGCATTAGTGGTTCTTAGTTGTTGGGTTTTATTTGACGATTGCAATTGCCAAAAACCGAGGGTCTCGCAAACTTTTTGCGAGGATATCATAAATTCGATAGCCCTTGAAGTTTGTAAACTCGGTTAGTGTGCGCGATGCCTAGCCGTAGTCCTTTGTTCAGGTTTCTCAAATGTTGCAGAATGGATTCCCGGCTGGAGGATTCATGTCCGATACCTCCGGTTGGAACTCCAATTTACGAGCTCTATAGTCGCCATGGCGTGGGTCCTATCGTGTATAATGACTATTGGGTCCGCTACACTAAAAATGATGGGGTTCTTAGTTGGCCATCTCATGGTAGTTTCGAAACTGCCGTTTTAGATAATTTGGAAGCTAAACTGTTTAAAAAGAAGGCTAGGCCGGCCATGTTTGATTCCTTCCGGTTGTGGCGGAAAGAGGCCAAGCAGAAAGAAATCAAACAGAGTAAGAAAAATAAAAGAGACGGTGTTATTGCGGTGATGCAAGATGCTGAACAGTATCAGCGAGACAAAAATGAGAAAGAGCAGGAAGTTAGGGCTCGACTTCATCATATGGCGGTGGATAAATGTTATCCGGTGCTACCGTCTAATGACGATAAGTCAGGTGAAGAAGCGGTAGAGGATTCGCTATTGTCTTATCTGTTGAAATCACCACCTCCCTATGCTCCCGATACTCTGGGTCCGGTGATTCTACCTCTTCCTCCACCTGCTGTTTTGGCGGCCGCTGGTCAGCCCGTTGTTCCTCCCGCTCCCCCGCAACCCCTTGTGCCACAAATAGTCCCTCCTCTTTTACCGGCTTCTCTTCCTACTGCACCCCTTCAAGTCCCTCCTCAGTCTGTCGTTCCTACTACTCCTGGTGCTGCGTCAACTTCTATTGCCTCTACCCCTACTGTTGCTGCGCCTGCATCTTCTTCCTCTTCTCCTTCTGTTCGTAGTCGTCTCCTGACTGCTGTTGCTACTCTTTATTCTCCGCTTTTTGGGCCAATACTCGGCTCAACTCTTTCTGATGCCGCTCAGCGGCGTAGTCAGCTTCCTGATGATAGGGAACGCGAATCGCTGGTAAAAATGGCACGTAAATGGATACGTAATCCCGTTAAATACTCTTCACGTGTAGTGTTTGACACATTTTCTCAGTTTAATGTGCCCACTCAACGATTCGTGTTCGAGGAATTGTGTAAATCGTTGAAAGAGGAGTGGGATTACGATGTGGTAGATAATGTACCGTCAGAGGTTTCTGATCTCCATCATCGGTTCACCACTGGTGTGATCGTAGGTGAAAAGGTTCGAGAAGCTCTAGAACGTCTGTTATCATTTCGATGTACAGTGCAACCTCGAGCATTGTTTAAGGAAGAGACTGCAGCGTGGATGGCACAACCTGGTCAATATCCGATGCGGGAAGTTCCCCCAGTATGGATGCCAGGTGATCCTAATGCTAACCCCGCTGTCCCAGGCCGTTTTCAGAGAGTGTGCATACACCTCCCTTGGAAACGATCGGAAGTCTTGCAGGTGAAGCTAACTTTGCCTGATCCCCGTAAAAATCCAGCGGGTTATTATAAGGAGTTGTCTCAATTGGTGGATGCTACTGTTATGAACCTTGCTGATAATGATATGTTGTTTGGCAATGTAGTGCCTCAGCCGATTTGGGCGAAAATTCGTCACGAGAATCACGCGGCCGAGTTAGGCGGTGATTGGGCTGCCCTTACGGCGGCAGACGCTCAGCAAGTTGGTGGGGCTAAGCCTGAGCAGCTTATTGTGGCATTGCCCCAGAGGATAATTACACTCATGAAAACGCTTATGCCAGCGATGCGCGTCAATTGGGACAAGTTGTCCGCGTGCAAGCAAAAGAGGGATGAAAGCGTATCCGACTTCTTTACGAGATTTGAAGAAGCATTTGTCGATCATAGTGGCCAGGACATGGGTTCAGAAGGTGGTCAGCGGTTGTTTGTTGATAAGTTTGTATCAAACTTGTTGCCCGAACTTAGCAATAAGTTGAAAAATTCCGAGAGTTCATGGGCTGTTTCTACCACTGCTCAAATATTGGCTACGGCCCAATATTACGAAAATAGGGAAAAGGAGGAAAGTGAACGTGCAGACAAGAAAACGAAGGATCTTAAAACTAAGGTCCTATTGCAGCAAGCGTATCCTCCGCGCTAAAATGTCAATGACTCGCACCAGCCAAATAGATCGCAATCACAGTTCTCTAGATCGCAGACACGGAATGACTCTCCCGCACCTCGTTTTGTGTTGGGATATAATCAATGTGCGTACTGTCGAGGAGAGGGCCATTTGAAGTTTAATTGTCCGGTTCTCCGTGATAGGAATAATGGTGTGTCAGCTCGAGGAGGTCGTGGTGGTCCTCAACAAGCTTCACGTGGTAGAGGTCGTGGAGTTACTCAGAATCAGGCCGAGCGTTTTGCCACTTCCTCAGACTCGCAGAATTGTTTCGATCGACGTGAACCATCGTCCGGTAGATCTGCGCAGTATCATGTGGATGACCATTACGTTGAGCATGATGTTGATACGGATGGTATCTACTAGGACAGCCATAGACAAAGGAAGGGAGAAGTATCAGTTCCGGTTGATCAGAGAGGGCCTTATGTTGCAGTAGCCACATTGGGCGTCGTTGAGCCTTTTCTGTTGGACACTGGTGCAGCAAAAAGTTCCATTATGCATTCGAAACTCCCTGGCGCGCCTTTGTCTGGCTTAACGAATGTTTCCGTTGGATTCTCTGGCGCCCCCGTTAGCAATCCAGTTTCTAGCCCCTTGCCCCTTACGATTGGGTCTCACGAGTTAGAAGCTCCTTTGATTTTGACTACTGGTTGTGGTGAGAATCTTTTGGGCTTGGATTTGCTGAAAAGGTTACATGCGACTTTGTACTGCTCTCCTACGGGTGTGGAGCTTACCTTGGGTGAGAATGTGATCTCCCCTATGTACCTGTCGATCGATAAGCTCCCGCCGGAATTGAGTTCTCTTCCGGTTTCTTTGTGGGCAACAGGTCCCAATGATGTGGGCCTACTGAGCATCCCACCTTATGTTGTTCAATTGAAAGCTGATGCGCGCTTACCACGCATACCACAGTATCGTATTTCCCTTGATGGTGAACGGGCACTATTAGCGATCATCTATGATCTGATCGGTAAGGACGTTATCGAGGAGACACGAGGTAACGTGTGTAATAGTCCCGTGTTGCCTATTTTGAAACGAACTGATCCGTCCAAGCCTCCCGTGTACCGTCTAGTTATTGACTTGCGGGAAGTAAATAAAATTGTTGTCCCGCAGTTTCCTGTGGTTCCAGACATTACAGCTTTACTGACTCTGATTCCAGCCTCTGCATCGTGGTTCTCGGTAATCGATCTGAAGAATGCGTTCTTTAGCATTCCGATTGCTGAGGAAAGCCGTGATTTGTTCGGATTTTCGTTAGGAGGTCGCAGTTTCCGGTTCAAACGCGCACCTCAAGGCTAATGTGAGAGCCCATCGATCTACAGCCAAGCTCTTAAAAGTCAACTAGATGCATTTGTGCTGCCAACTGGTGCGGCTTTGATTCAGTACGTTGACGATCTGTTGGTAGCTGCAGATACTGAACAAGTTTGCCGGACTGCTACTGTGTCATTATTGCAGCATCTCTGTGACTTACACCACAAAGTGTCACCTTCTAAGTTACAATATTGTTGTCAAGAAGTTACCTACTTAGGTCACTTATTGTCAAAGGCGGGAAGAAGGTTGACCCCTGAAAGAATCGCAGCAATTGCTCGAATGACTGTGCCAACGACCCAGAGAGATGTGCGTGCCTTTTTAGGTATCACGTCATACTGCAGACAGTGGATTCTAAATTTTTCACTGTTAGCGAAGCCATTGATAGCTCTCACGTGCAAGGATGTTTCGACTCCTTTGCCATGGACGGAGGAATGTCAGAAAAGTTTTTCTGAACTACGTGACGCACTGTGTTCGGCTCCTGTGTTAGGTACTCCTGATTACAGCAAGCCATTCACATTATACGTTCACGAGAGGGAAGGTTGTGCGTTGAGTGTTTTAACGCAACAATTTGGTGATAAGCAGCGCCCGTGTGCATATTTTTCCTCGACCTTAGACCCGGTAGCGAGAGCGTTGCCAAGTTGCTTGAGGGCGACAGCGGCAGCAGCGGCGTCTATTCGGCAGTCCGCAGGTCTTGTGATGGATAATATGCTCATGGTGATGGTTCCGCATGCAGTTGATACTCTTTTGAATCGGACAAAGACTCAACATCTGATGAGTGCAAGGTTGTCTGGGTACGAGCTGACCCTTTTGGCAAGTCATATACAGATCAAACGTTGTAATGTACTGAATCCGGCGACATTGTTGCCGATTAATATGGAATCAGATGATGTGCCACCACATGATTGTTATTTACGAACTGAGGAAGAAACAAAAGGTTGTGTGGACCTGAAAAACACTCCCTTGACAGATCCTGATGGTACCTTGTATGTGGATGGGTCATGCTTTAAATTGCCGAATGGTGATGTGACGACTGCGTATGCTGTAGTGACGTTGAGTACGGTTGTGGAAACTGCGAGATTGAATCAGAATTCAGCGCAAGCTGCAGAGTTGATTGCATTGACAAGAGCTTGTGTCTTGTCTAAAGGAAAGCGAGTGAATGTGTTTACTGACAGTCAGTATGCATTCGGTGTTGCGCATAACTTTGGAAGATTGTGGAGAGAAAGAGGATTTATGACATCACATGGTACGAAGATTCAGCATGGGCAGCTTGTGAATGACCTTCTGGATGCACTTACACTGCCTAAACAAGTGGCGATTGTTAAATGTAGTGCACATCGGAAGGTGACGGATGATGTTGGTCGTGGTAATGCGTTCGCGGATGAGATTGCTAAGGAAACGGCTAAGGATCTTGCGACCCGAATGTATGTCACGAGTTCAGTGAGGTGGCCGATGGAGACTGGTATGTGTGAAAATACTATTGAGAGTGTGAAAGCAATTCAGAACGAAGCTACTAAAGCCGAAAAGACTAAGTGGAAAGAAAGTACGGGAAAGTTGGACATGCATGGATGTTGGGTTGATCTGACGGAATGTCAGAGGTGGATGTTACCAGATGCGTACGTACTAGCTGTCGTAACGATGGCTCATGGGTTGGCACATATTAGTGTGAAAGGAATATGTAGGTTTTTGTCACCTGTATGGAGAAATGAGGGTATTGCTAAGTGTGCCGAGAGGGTGGTTAAGAACTGCATGGTGTGTTTAATGCACAATCCCGGCAAGGGCACTCCCACTCCACCTGGTCATTTTGCTCCTCCCGTTTGTCCCTTTGAGGTTATCCAGCTGGACTTTATCCATATGGAGAGATGCAATAACCTAAAGTATGTTTTGGTTGTGGTTTGTGCGTTCTCCAGATGGATTGAGGCTTATCCTCTTAAGGATAACACTGCCCTGTCCACAGCAAAAATCCTGCTGAAGGAATACTTTCCTCGGTACGGAATGCCACGGATTGTATGGTCGGATAATGGAAGTGAGTTTGTGGGAAGTGTAATGCAGAGTGTGTGCAAGGGTCTTGGAATTCGCCAAAAGTTCCATAGCGCTAATCATCCACAGGCAGCGGGTTTGGTTGAAGGGTACAATGGTACCCTAAAACTAAAACTCGCTAAGATCCAGGCTACGACTGGTCTATCATGGCCTGATGCCTTGCCTCTGGCTCTCCTATCGACCAGAGCGACCGTACACTCTCGAGTAGGGCTTAGCCCATATGAGATTGTGTTCGGCCGCCCTGCGAATATTTGGGGGGTCCCGAGACCAAGGGCTTTTAGTAGTCTTGAGTACCCAATGTTAATTGATTACCTGCATGATTTGACCACTAAACTACGGTTAATCCATCAACAGGTCTTTGAAGCTCTACCGGCGCAGACAGAGGGCCCTGGACACCAGCTCCGGCCAGGAGACTGGGTTGTTACCCGAAATTTTGGTCGAAAGCGCAACTTGGAGCCAAGATTTGTAGGCCCCTTTCAAGTCTTATTGACGACGAGGACTGCGGTTCGACTGGAAGGCCGGAAGAATTGGGTGCACGCCAGCCATACGAAAAGGGTACCGATTCCCTTACCGACGGATGGTTGGGTGAGGACTGGGATTTCGACAACCGAAACTGAGACTCCTTTGCACTTTGTGCCGTTTAGCGACGCTAAACCTGTGGGGAATGATTTGTCACTGCCAAACCCACATGTGGAGTTACCGGTAGCAGAAAGCCCAAGGTCTGACTCGTTGTCCATTTTATCGAATACTGTTGCGCCAGCCGAACAATTGTTTGTAGAGCAAACTCGACCTGGAAGAAGTCGACACTTTCTTCGTTCAAGGACTAATGAAAATTAGTTGTATATTTGCTTTTGATGTTATGAACATTATGGACAATTATATCGTTCCTTTTTGAGTTTTTATGTGCTTTCCCACGGCTTAGAGATTTGTAATCTGAACTTTTTGAGGGAACCTCTCCATCCGGGTCACCGTAGGGCCGTGCGGGTACTCCTTTCTGTTTAGCAGGTTTCTGACGCTAGGTCGGTTACTTTTGTCGGTTCCTGGGAACTCCTGGGGATTGATAATCGCTACTCAGAACGAAGTGCGTCAAATACGTCACGGACGGTTTGTAGAGGATGGCATTCTCTAAGCTGTTGGAAGTAGAAAAGATGTCGGCGCAGAGATCAGAATTAAGAAGAGTTGTATGTACAAAATGCTTTTTGTTTCAGGTGTTCCTATTGTTCCTGATCGTATCTATGTTATTGGTGGGTGGAGTGTATTTTGGAGTACAGTTGTTATTGCCTTCTGTTTCACCTACCTCTGCTCCTAAACTGAGCTCCCTCACCACTGTTTCCCCACATTCTTTTCATCCCCTGCCTCAACATGAACAGGTTAGGCGTGCGGAATTTATGAATAACTCCTTCGTTCAACTTCTACATCAGCATCAGTTGGTGATGAATACTACCAATTGTTGGGTGTGTGGGTTAATGCCACATACCATGGATAGGGGTATTCCATATTTGGTTCTACCTTACAGTTCCCAGGGTTCGGCTCGAGCATTCCAAACTATGTTCCGTAGTGCACTAGATTCCTACCCCAGTCGAGAGCCGCGTTCTGCCAATTTTGGTCCTGGGCCGTATCACAAACCTTTGGCGATAGCGATAGCGGATTTGGATAGAGATGTTCTTGATGCATCGCTTATCCCAAATGAAGAGGTACAGGCTTATAAGGATCTGAGTGAGGCTGAGTATAGTACGTCAGTGGGTGATAGACAGCTTAAGAGCTCGTCCCCAATATGGATTGTACCACACCTCGGTAATTTCTGCTTGAAAGGTCTGGGTCCAAATCCGAGAGCACAACTTGGGAACAGTGCTTGCACTGACACGTATGTTCTGCCGATGCTCTCTTCCCCTGTTTTTCTGACCGCTAAGGGCACTTATTTTGTATGTTATGAACGCGCCTATACATGGTTACCCCGTGATTTTTCGGGTACATGTTATATTGCGAATCTTTTACCACCGACTTTCACAGTTGCCTCAGATTATCACAAGACTAGAGTCGTGAGAGGCGTTATTAGCAAGGAGGATACTGCCGGTCAAGAAGCAGGAGACTTCTTTAAGGGTTTCTTGCCGTTTTGGGGACCTATGGTTAACAGTAGGAACCTAAGACAGCTGACACGTGTAGTAGAGTCGACTGCTGATATTACTGCAAGTGCCCTTGGTAATCTCACAGCTGAACTTCAGGCGGATAGACTCATGACGTTACAGAACCGTATGGTTCTAGATGTTTTTCTCGCAGATAGAGGTGGCGTGTGTAAAGTTATCCATTCGAGTTGTTGCATTTTTATTCCTGACAATGCTCCAACTGTCTACCAAGCCATCTCGAAGTTGCACAAAATCTCCGAGTCCATACACGTGGACGAAGGTAATTGGACGCTACTAGGATGGTTTTGGGGCCTGATGTCAACTTGGGGTTGGAAGATTCTGATGATCGTAGGGGTTGTTGTGACGTTTCTGTTCACGTGTTGTCTTTGTGTACAGTGTGGTCCTGCCTTATGTGGCCTATGTGCTACAACGTGTATAAGACGGCCATCTGTTACCAAAGAGACGTTGATGAATAGAATAATGTTCCAGCAGCAACTGAACGATCTGATGAATATTGAAATAGATTCCGATCTTGACTAGTGCTTGCCTACATGAGGGCAAAAGGAGCGTCTGAGGTTCCGTGTGGGACGGAACGACACTTTTTGGGTGGTGACGAATATGGGTGAGTTGGGTATCTATGAACCGCAAATGACGAGTATAGTGGGTGTACGCAGTTTCGCTACGCAACCACGTATGGTTCGTCTGATTTTTGGGTTTGTTCATCTGACCCCTCGGGTTCCATTTTAGATACGGCATCCATTTTGTTTCTTGCCCTCAAGTAGCCAGCGAACGGACTTTGTCCGCTTCGTGACCCTGGGACGCCCAAGCTTACATGAGGGACACGTGTTCTTTGGAGTATGACTTTTATGACGAGGGAAACGACACGACGAAGGCAGATGGCCCCTCTCAAGGCTCATCTTGCCGTGCCGGTCTATTGTTTCAGCCATGCATACATTAGACACGGTGTCTCTGATCCCGTTATCAAGTTCCCTTTATTACTCCTGACACTCTTCTCTAATCTGTTGTGCATCCTTGTCCTTTCTTTGCATCTGTTCTTGTCCCTTCTCCTAATGTGTTTACGATCAGGATGGAATGTGTTTTATTGTAGAGAAGATATGTTTTTACAGTTGGGAACCGGCAGTACTGTGGTGATCATGTTCCGGCCTCCTGAAACATGAACGCGACCCTTTTGAAGTTTATTATGGGAACCGGGTTGTAATCTTTGTTCACTATACTGTTCTATGGGAAAAACGTGTATAAAAGGAGCGACCCACTTTTGCAAATTGAAGCAGTCTCCGAGAACCTACACGCTGTGTACTTCTTGTGACCTCTGTATCCCTGCAATAAATAAACGCTGATCTCTGACGTCGCTGGAAGTGTCCCGTGTCTCTGTGTTTGGTACGCCAGAACAGGTAACCCGCGAAGGTTTCAGGTGTTGTTCCCTGGCACCGCTGGGTCTTAGAAAAACCCAGTCCTTCAGCCTAGGCCTCAAAATGGCCACCAGCCACATGGCCAGGCCCAACAACATCACAAAGGCCACCCCAAAAAACACACTTCCCAGACTCAATCCAATGCCATCCATGCCCTAAATGAAGTCGAAATTCAACAGAGCACACAGAAAACAGTAGATTAATAAAGCTGTGGCTACCTGCTCTGGTCCTAGTGGATGAAAGCAGGCCTGTTGGCAGACAAGGCCAGGCAAGCTTGCAGGCCTAGGCCTCAAAATGGCCACCAGCCACATGGCCAGGCCCAACAACACCACAAAGGCCACCCCAAAAAACACACTTCCCCAACTCAATCCAATGCCATCCATGCCCTAAATGAAGTCGAAATTCAACAGAGCACAGAGAAAACAGTAGATTAATAAAGCTGTGGCTACCTGCTCTGGTCCTAGTGGATGAAAGCATGTCTGTTGGCAGACAAGGCCAGGCAAGCTTGCAGGCCTAGGCCTCAAAATGGCTACCAGCCACATGGCCAGGCCCAACAACATCACAAAGGCCACCCCAAAAAACACACTTCCCCAACTCAATCCAATGCAATCCGTGCCCTGAATGAAGTCGAAATTCAACAGAGCACACAGAAAACGGTAGATTAATAAAGCTGTGGCTACCTGCTCTGATCCTAGTGGATGAAAGCAGGCCTGTTGGCAGACAAGGCCAGGCAAGCTTGCAGGCCTAGGCCTCAAAATGGCCACCAGCCACATGGCCAGGCCCAACAACATCACAAAGGCCACCCCAAAAAACACACTTCCCAACTCAATCCAATGCCATCCATGCCCTAAATGAAGTCGAAATTCAACAGAGCACACAGAAAACAGTAGATTAATAAAGCTGTGGCTACCTGCTCTGGTCCTAGTGGATGAAAGCAGGCCTGTTGGCAGACAAGGCCAGGCAAGCTTGCAGGCCTAGGCCTCAAAATGGCCACCAGCCACATGGCCAGGCCCAACAACACCACAAAGGCCACAACAAAAAACACACTTCCCCAACTCAATCCAATGCCATCCATGCCCTAAATGAAGTCGAAATTCAACAGAGCACAGGGAAAACAGTAGATTAATAAACTGTGGCTACCTGCTCTGGTCCTAGTGGATGAAAGCAGGTCTGTTGGCAGACAAGGCCAGGCAAGCTTGCAGGCCTAGGCCTCAAAATGGATACCAGCCACATGGCCAGGCCCAACAACATCACAAAGGCCACCCCAAAAAACAAACTTCCCCAACTCAATCCAATGCCATCCATGCCCTAATGAAGTCGAAATTCAACAGAGCACAGAGAAAACAGTAGATTAATAAAGCTGTGACTACCTGCTCTGGTCCTAGTGGATGAAAGCAGGCCTGTTGGCAGACAAGGCCAGGCAAGCTTGAAGGCCTAGGCCTCAAAATGGCCACCAGCCACATGGCCAGGCCCAACAACATCACAAAGGCCACCCCAAAAAACACACTTCCCCAACTCAATCCAATGCCATCCATGCCCTAAATGAAGTCGAAATTCAACAGAGCACACAGAAAACAGTAGATTAATAAAGCTGTGGCTACCTGCTCTGGTCCTAGTGGATGAAAGCAGGCCTGTTGGCAGACAAGGCCCGGCAAGCTTGCAGGCCTAGGAATCAAAATGGCCACCAGCCACATGGCCAGGCCCAACAACATCACAAAGGCCACCCCAAAAAACACACTTCCCCAACTCAATCCAATGCCATCCATGCCCTAAATGAAGTCGAAATTCAACAGAGCACACAGAAAACAGTAGATTAATAAAGCTGTGGCTACCTGCTCTGGTCCTAGTGGATGAAAACAGGCCTGTTGGCAGACAAGGCCAGGAAAGCTTGCAGGCCTAGGCCTCAAAATGGCCACCAGCCACATGGCCAGGCCCAACAACATCACAAAGGCCACCCCAAAAAACACACTTCCCCAACTCAATCCAATTCCATCCATGCCCTAAATGAAGTCGAAATTCAACAGAGCACACAGAAAACAGTAGATTAATAAAGCTGTGGCTACCTGCTCTGGTCCTACTGGATGAAAGCAGGCCTGTTGGCAGACAAGGCCAGGCAAGCTTGCAGGCCTAGGCCTCAAAATGGCCACCAGCCACATGGCCAGGCCCAACAACATCACAAAAGCCACCCCAAAAACACACTTCCCCAACTCAATCCAATGCCATCCATGCCCTAAATGAAGTCGAAATTCAACAGAGGACACAGAAAACAGTAGATTAATAAAGCTGTGGCTACCTGCTCTGGTCCTAGTGGATGAAAGCAGGCCTCTTGGCAGACAAGGCCAGGCAAGCTTGCAGGCCTAGGCCTCAAAATGGCCACCAGCCACATGGCCAGGCCAAACAACATCACAAAGGCCACCCCAAAAAACACACTTCCCCAACTCAATCCAATGCCAGCCATGCCCTAAATGAAGTCGAAATTCAACAGAGCACACAGAAAACAGTAGATTAATAAAGCTGTGGCTACCTGCTCTGGTCCTAGTGGATGAAAGCAGGCCTGTTGGCAGACAAGGCCAGGCAAGCTTGCAGGCCTAGTCCTCAAAATGGCCACCAGCCACATGGCCAGTCCCAACAATATCACAAAGGCCACCCCAAAAAACACACTTCCCCAACTCAATCCAATGCCATCCATGCCCTAAATGAAGTCGAAATTCAACAGAGCACACAGAAAACAGTAGATTAATAAAGCTGTGGCTACCTGCGCTGGTCCTAGTGGATGAAAGCAGGCCTGTTAGCAGACAAGTCCAGGCAAGCTTGCAGGCCTAGGCCTCAAAATGGCCACCAGCCACATGGCCAGGCCCAACAACATCACAAAGGCCACCCCAAAAAACAAACTTCCCCAACTCAATCCAATGCCATCCATGCCCTAAATGAAGTCGAAATTCAACAGAGGACACAGAAAACAGTAGATTAATAAAGCTGTGGCTACCTGCTCTGGTCCTAGTGGATGAAAGCAGGCCTCTTGGCAGACAAGGCCAGGCAAGCTTGCAGGCCTAGGCCTCAAAATGGCCACCAGCCACATGGCCAGGCCCAACAACATCACAAAGGCCACCCCAAAAAACACACTTCCCCAACTCAATCCAATGCCATCCATGCCCTAAATGAAGTCGAAATTCAACAGAGCACACATAAAACAGTAGATTAATAAAGCTGTGGCTACCTGCTCTGGTCCTAGTGGATGAAAGCAGGCCTGTTGGCAGACAAGTCCAGGCAAGCTTGCAGGCCTAGTCCTCAAAATGGCCACCAGCCACATGGCCAAGCCCAACAACATCACAAAGGCCACCCCAAAAAACACACTTCCCCAACTCAATCCAATGCCATCCATGCCCTAAATGAAGTCGACATTCAACAGAGCACACAGAAAACAGTAGATTAATAAAGCTGTGGCTACCTGCTCTGGTCCTAGTGGATGAAAGCAGGCCTGTTGGCAGACAAGGCCAGGAAAGCTTGCAGGCCTAGGCATCAAAATGGCCACCAGCCACATGGCCAGGCCCAACAACATCACAAAGTCCACCTGTGGTAAATATTTCGTTACCGGTACTATTTTTTATGCGGTAAAATCTATCGAGAATAACTCAGTAAATATAAGAGGCAGAATCCGTGGTATTAGAGGTTTTAAAATGCTTTATTCCTGTACAAAGGTATACAATTCGAATTGTGGGCCTTCTATTCCATGACCACGAAAGTTCAGGAAGGAAGGAACATATATTATTGACAGGTAATCATTTTTATAGAAAAGGCATTACAGTAAAACAGATGCAGTAGGCGTATCAACTGATAAGACAGAATAGACTATGCATGCGTAACTAGAATAGGCGTAACTAGAAAACGTCATTATACATGATGACATAAGTGGGTGGATCCATAAGAGAATCCGGCAATGTCAGCAGAAATATTTGGCAGAGATGCGTGCACAGCCGCATGACGTGTGATTGACGTGCGACTAGAGGGAGAAAGGGACTTGACATTTAGCTCTACATGTGGAGACAGAAGTCTGGGGTTATGTCAACCTAATCCCAAATCATATCTAATATCCTATGTTTAAAGAACTGTGTTATCCAAAAAGAAAGGTCTCTTAGGATAGAATCTTATTCTATACTGACTATACTGACTGTTAGTGCGTGTACAAGCGTCTGAGTGTCTACACTAGATGCGAGGGGGTAGGAATATTCCATGGTAACGGGGCTATGAATTACTTGCATGAGGGCAGCGAGGCCTGGCCCTTTGCACAGGAGCTGGAAGAATGTTTACCTAAACTACTAGACAGGAATGCATCGGATGA
The DNA here is from genome assembly GCF_964204655.1 of Triturus cristatus. Lineage (NCBI taxonomy): Eukaryota > Metazoa > Chordata > Amphibia > Caudata > Salamandridae > Triturus > Triturus cristatus. The sequence goes on along the minus strand of NC_140593.1, from coordinate 34,385,828 downwards.
GGAGCGAAGGAGATAATCTCGAAGGTGAAATACAGTTTTTGGCAGGCGACAGGCTGGATCAGGCTCCGTTAGCCGCGCAAGGAGTAAGACAAAGTTCATGGTCACAGATGCGGGCTCAGACTGGAGCTTTCAGAGGCAGAAGGCAGAAAAGGCTTGATGACAGAATTCGGGCCTACTCGCCTGAATCTGTAAAATGTGGAAAGTGAACCATATAAAGTCGGTGGCCTTTCATACTTAGGAATGGAATATCTGACCCATTCATGGTGGATCTGAAAGAGGACATGTTGACGGTGGACACACATATATTTGCGTCTTCAAAACTGGAGCAGGAGGGAACATACATGTACTTATAGCATGCACATGGAGCCGTTGGGGTCTACGATAGGGGACATAACTGATCACAAAATTCATATTTCCTCATTCCCTCCTTGTCCCCTTCGGACCCTTAGGAGATATCGATCTTCATCAATCCATCGATCTGTTCATATAGCATCATTTGTTCTTCTTTCTTCTTCCAGGATCTCGAACGAATACTTGGATGTGGGATACACGAGGTGGCACACAGACCACAAATCGCTGGCCCACATTGTAGACATAAGCAGCAACTGAATAGTATGAGAAAGCCAATACCTAGGAAGGAGAGGATTCTCCATCCCCAGGCTGACAACACGCCCCAGAACCAACCGGACCAAGTCCAGGTGCCTGGACTCTGGTGTATCTGGCTTACAATCTTATGAAGGCGGGTTATGGCTTTATATACTGACGGTGAATTTTCTGGTATGAAAATACAACAACTTGATCCGATGACCCTACAAGCTCCGCCCCTATCGGCCAGGATGACGTCAAGGACAAGACGATTTTGAAGCACAACAATCCGCATAGCAGACTGCTCTTCTGTTAAATTGCCTAAGGCGGAAATAGTTTCGTTCACTACTGCTTCAAGGGTTCTGGTTAATCTACGTATTAGCTTACTATTAGTGACTGTACCTATATAAGGAAAGAAACCTTTATTGAAATCTGTGTATTTTTCCCATGCTGTTTCAGTGTAATCGACAATTGGGAGATCTCTCTGCTGTCTATTGTGTATTAAATGGGTATTTCTATGATAATCAGGAGGAGCTAGGAAAACAGGTGGTAGAAGGAATGCTATGTAACAGGTACCATCCCAATCTAAAGGTAGACGTATATATGCGGTCTGGCCACATATAAAGTAGGAATGACGAGAAGCTCTAAATGTAGACTTGCCTTGATCACTGAATTTTATTACAGTGGTGCATTTACTATGGCCCATGTGTATGGAGCCATTCTTTCTTATACATAATTCCCCCTCTACTGGGAATACTGACATGGCGGGCAAGATTGGTGTAGCTTCAGATTCAACGTTCAGGATCATGAGGTTAAGTGTAAAATTACCTAATCCATATACTTCATTTTCTAGATCAGTTCCTGTTCTTTTGGGAAGTCCCTCCTTGTTAGGGTAGCAGACTTTAAGCAAAACTAAGTTCAGGTTGCCCCATACCCAGTTGTCTTGATAAACCGCGGAATTTGAATCCAGGGAATTAATCAAACTAAACCATGCTCCACAGGAGCCATTGTGTGTAAACGGATAGGGAAAGAGGGGCAGAACTCCCTTATAGTTCTGATAGGGAGGGAGTTGGCCACATATCCAACAATTTGTGACATTGCTGGTTTGATGGGAATGATGTAACATACTAATGAATGTGTTGTTGCGCAGCGCAAATCTATAAGACAATTCACGTGGAGGTAATTCACTAAAAGAATGTTCTGCAGTTATATTGTAAGCATGCTTAGGAATAGGGTAATACATGTGCAATAGGATGCTGACAATGATGATCAAAAGACTTAGAAAAAACAAAATTAATAATGTTACTGTACAATGACTACGAAATGATTTACAATACGCTTGCTTTTTGAGCAGCATTTGATTATTTCTTTCTCTATTCCGGTCCAGAGGATACATGTCAGAGACAAATTCAACCGATTCACCTTGGAGAGGACTTAAACAATCAAATTGTCTGACTTACTGGACCTCAATTTTAGTTTATATAGTTCTGAGTTCGATTGCTCAACCGAGGGGAGCTTTGAGTCTGTTTGTGAGGGAATACAGGGTTGAGTCTCTACATTGGATGGTAGTCCATAAAATTTCTTGATATGACTCGAGTGCAACCACCCTTTTCTTCCTTCGATTTTCACGGCTGTCCTTGTGGTGAGTAAAACTAACTTCGGTGACTTCCACCTAGGATCCAGTTGGGTCTTCCGGTCAAAGTTCCTGACCAAAACCAAGTCACCAGGAACCACGTCATGGGGCTTCACCTCAGTATTGTCGGGAAAAGCTGTGGATACCTGTGAACTACAAGATTGTAGTGCAGACATCAAGGAAGCCAGGTAATCTGTCAGCATATTACAGTCAACGTCAGTGATTTTGCGGGGTATAGGCGTCCCCCACATATTTGGTGGTCTACCGAAGATCACCTCATACGGGGATAGCCCTGTTCGAGAATGTGCTACCATTCTCATGTAAAAGAGCGCAACTGGTAAGGCTACTATCCAATCGACTCCTTTTTCTCTACATATTTTGGACAATCTAATTTTCAGAGTTTGATTATGGCGTTCCACGAGACCTGCTGCCTCGGGATGTCGGACACAGTGAAATTTCCATTGATAGCCTAATAAAAGGGAAACGTGTTTCATTAGTTCGGATGAGAACGGCTGGCCGTTATCTGAATAGACAACACGTGGTAAACCGTACCGTGGGAAGAATTCTCGAACTAACTGTTTGGCAGTAGTCGGGGCAGTGTAATCTGAAACCGAGTATGCTTCTGTCCAACGGGAAAGAGCACAGACAACTACGAGAACATATTTGAATCCTCGACATCGTTCCATCTGGATATAATCCATCTGGAGGACTTCAAAAGCATGATCGGGAGTTTGAAATCCACCCTGTTCTACGGGGATGCTTTTACCTGGATTAAACTGACAACATATCATACAGGTACGAACTTTTTGTTTAGCTGCGGCTCGTAAATGTTTGTTGAACCAAATGTGTTGAATGCTGTCTAGCATAGCTTTTTCTCCTAGGTGCGCTGGACTATGTATAGTGTTAATGATTACTTGGACCATTGAGTCGGGAAGAAACCATATAGATTTTTCCTTCGTCATCCATCCTTGATCTGTTTGGATCCCTCCTAATTCAGTCCATTTCTTTATTTCTTCTGGTGTAGCATGTGTCTGTATATCAATTACATCAAGGGCGGGATCCTTAACTGTCATGCAATGTGTTGGTGTCGGAACTATTGTCTTTGTCACGTCAGTTGTGTGAGTCTGATTCTGAGCAGTCTGTTTAGCTGTTTTGTCAGCTAGGTCATTACCCTGAGAAATGATATCGGTAACTTTTGTGTGGGCTTTGCATTTCATAATCGATATTGCAGTAGGTAGATGAATCGCGTCTAATAGGGCTTGAATGAGGAGTCCGTGTTGGATGTGGGCACCGTGAGAAGTTAAATAACCTCTCTCTCGCCACAGTACGCCGAAGTCATGGACGACTCCGAATGCATAACGTGAATCTGTGTATATGTTGACTTTTTTATTTGTGGCTTGAATACAGGCTTGTGTCAGAGCGGTGAGCTCTGCTGCTTGAGCTGACAAAGTGTTAATACAATTTGTTTCAATGACTTCAGTGTCTGTTGTGACTGCGTAGGCGGCCACTAACTCTCCTGTACTTGTTCTCATACATGACCCATCTACATATAATGTCAAGTCTGGATCTGTCAAAGGGATGTCTGTCAAGTCTTGTCTGGGTTTCGTCGTGATAGTAATGACTTCGACACAATCATGTGCCAATGGATCTGTTCCGCCTACTGGTAACAGTGTGGCAGGATTTAACGTATTACAACGTCTGATTTCTATGTGTGGCTGAAACAATGTTAATTCATAACCGGTGAGTCTTGCTATAGTCAAGTGTTGTGTTTGTGTGCGGTTCAAGAGAACCTCTACTGCGTGTGGTACTTGTACTGTCAATTGATGTCCTAACACTATGGCATCACTTTGTCGGATTGCTAAAGCTGTTGCTGCCACTGATTTCAGGCACGCTGGAAGTGCCTGAGCTACTGGATCTAATGTACTAGAGAAATAAGCACATGGTTTGTGCGATCCTGCTTGTTCCTGAGTGAGTACTGACAAAGCAGTACCTTCGCGTTCTGTAACAAAGAGTGTAAACTGTTTACTGTAACATGGTGTTGCTAGGACAGGTGCTTGACATAAAGCTTTCTTTAAGCTCTCAAAGGCGTGTGTATGTTCTGGAGTCCAAGGGAGGACAGTCGATGTGGCTGCCTCCTGTGTTGTCAACTGGATGAGTGGTTTTGCTAGAAATGCATATTGAGGGATCCACTGCCTACAGTATGAAGTGAGGCCTATAAAAGCCCGCACCTCCTTTTGTGTCTTGGGTGGTGGCATGTTAGCAATTAACTGGATGCGATCGGGTGTAAGCTGCCTTCCCTCCTTGGACAGCGAGTGCCCAAGGTAAACAACTCGCTGGACACAGAATTGCAGCTTAGAAGGGGACACCTTGTGCCCCTTGTCAGCCAGAAATTTCAGAACCGTCAGTGACGCTTTTTCACATTCAGGTTCGCTTCGAGCGGTGATCAGCAGATCATCGACATATTGAAGCAAGGCAGTGTTAACTGGCATGTGGATACTGTCAAGTTCTCGTTTCAGTGCTTGGCTATAGATGCTGGGGCTTTCTGTAAATCCTTGAGGTGCGCGTGTGAATTTAAAACTTCGTCCATTTAAACTAAAACCGAACAAATATTGACTTTCCGGATCGATTGGGACACTAAAGAAAGCATTCTTGAGATCAATTACAGTGAAAAACGTTGCTTCTGAGTCAATAGCTGTGAGTAATGAGGAGATATCTGGGACCACAGGGTATTGTGGTACAATGCATTTATTTAATTCGCGCAGATCAATAACTAATCGATATACTGGTGGAGCTTTTGGATCCGTTCTTTTAAGAATCGGAATTATCGGAGAATTACATACATTGGAGTCAGTTTCGACAACCACTCCTTGTGTAATGAGCTCGTCAATGATTTGCAGTAAAGCCACTACAGCATCTGGTGGTAACTTGTATTGTCGCATTCGTGGTAGTACTATTCCTGATTTCAGTGTAACTCGATATGGTGTAATGTTCATGCAACCAACATCAGTGGGGCCTTGTGCCCACAGATGTGTAGGTAAATTCTGCAGTCGGTGATCCATGTCTCTGGATACGTAGTGACCTTTAAAGTCACGTAAAAATAGTCGTACTCCTTCCGGAGAACAACATATTATGGCTCCTAGAGCTTTCAATGTTTTTATACCTAACAAGTTTTCTGGACATGATTTAGTAAGCAATAAATCTGTAGTACGTGTCAATGGACCCACTGTGAGTGCAAGAGGTTGTGTTACGTCATTAATTATAGGTTTTCCTGAGAATCCAAGGGAAATATTTTGTGAGCCTGAGAGGGGTGCCCCTGGAACTTCACTGCGTCTTATAGTTGTTCTGCTTGCCCCTGTATCAAGTAAAAACTTTCTGTCCTCCCCTAATAGTTCACTATGTACATAAGGTCCCTCTTGGTCTACAGGAACCTCTATAAGGGGTAAGCCAACTTCCCTCTCTAGGCTATCTCATGAGTATCGTTGATAATCGGGATAATCTGTTTGTGCATACTGATACATTTGTTGTGTTGTTGCTTGTGTTGCAGCGACAGGCTGTGCTTGTGGTGGTGTTACGATCTGTTGTGGAGCTGCCTGTTGCGGAGCTAATTGTTGCGGAGCTAACCTAGGTTGTGCCTGCTGAGGCGTCTGTTGTTGATTCTGATCCTGTCTAGGTGGACGTGGTCTCTCATGTGTTCTACCTGTGGCTATATTATGTTTCAGGACTGGACAATCGTGTATATAATGACCTGGTTGTTTACAATAGTTGCATGTCCCTTTTGCAGGACCTGCGGAATCACCCTTTTGATGACTATCAGCTGGAACTGACTGTGCAACAAGCATTTTCATTTTCGTATCTTTCATACGTCTTTGTTCGTGTTCTTGTTCTTCTCTAATTCTATTGTGATGATATTGTAACATCTGTAGCATCTGTGATGGGGTATTACCTTGCCAGGTACTTTCGAATTTCAATACTCTATTCTTGACTTGTAGCAGAGAATTTTCAACTAATTTTGTCACAAACAGATGTGGATATGACTCACTACTGGCTTTTATGCCACTGTTTATACTAAAACATTTTTCAAATCGGGAATAGAAATCACTAGTGTCTTCATCTGATTTTTGTTTACATGCTGAAATTGCACCCCAGTCTTCCTTTTTCGTAGTTAATAAACGTGGCAGTACCTGTATTAGTAATCCTGCTAGTGCTGTAGTCTTATCCCCAAGCCCTGCTCCTGCAGCTCGGGCCTTCTCTTCGTTTTCTAATGCTGTCCAATCTATCTTTTGGTCTCCTACCTCCCATTCTTTTTCTTTGAGTTTTTCATAAACACCTGCGGGTAACAGGACTTTTAATATTTTCATAATATCGGGGTAGGTATACTCTCCCATGAGTAACATGTCTTTTATCTCACGGTGGAAACCTGCTGGATCTTTGTCATGACTGGGTACTACTTTCTTCATTTCTAATAATTCCAGTTTAGTTATAGGCGTGTATACAAACACACGTGTGAAATTATCGTCGGCACCTCTGATCGGGTGCACTTCGCGTAACGGGTTCTGTCTATCTATGTGATACATTTTTCTTCCCATTATGGGAACTGAGACGTGTTCTGGGCATACGAAATTTAAATATTGGTTTCGGGATTCTAGTATTTCCTTAATCAAATCAGTACCTGACCCTCTCCATATGTTGGTGAGTAGTTCTGTCAATATGTCAGGTAAGGGTCCTGGATCGGAGTGTTGGCTTTTATATAATATAAGGAGGTGTTGAATCATGTATATACTAGCTAAACGCTGTTCATATGGGTCTAGATTCAGAAACATGTGTGCAAGTATATCGTCATTGTATTCGCCGGGACTGTCAGCCCATTGTACTGCTGACCTGGCTAATTCTTGTTCGTCCATGGAATCGAGCACGTGGTACCCCCTTCGATCTCGGAGTAATTTATCAGCGGCTTGGAATAAGTGTTCAGGGGATTTCGTATTTAGCATAGGGTTTGGAAGATGTCTATTATATTCTGGACGTATTGGACGTATTGGGTCGTTAAAACCTGTGGTAGTATTATGGGGTCTTCCTTTACTTACATAAGCTATCGTGTCTACTTGCTCTGATTCTTGCTCCTCCTCCTCTCTGTTTAGATCAGCGGCGTCTACCTCTAATCTTTCTTCGTGTATTCTTTCTACCTCTTTGCGGATCTTTCGGTACATAGCTACTATACATAACTGTTTATCATGTCTTCCTTCTGATATATTCCGGCCCCAAGTGACAAGTGTTTGCATTTCTTCCGGATTTACCCCAGGCCGGTCTTGATTTCTAATTACACAGTTTATGAGGAAACGTAACAGTTGTCCCTGTACCTCCGCTTTCTGGTACTCCATGGCTCTGCTAATACTTTCAGGACCTCGCCCTGACTGGACAAAGTGATATATATTTTCTAAATGTGTATTCATTCCTGGTAACTTCGTTAAATATATTGCAGCTCGTCTAATACGTAATGATGACAGCAGCATTTCGTCCCGTTTACCGGGCACAGGATCATATCTACAATCTACTAGAAGTTCCTTAAGCATGTCGGGGGTTGCTAGTTTGGGCGTACGTTGGTGTGCTAATTCTCTAAGGGAAAATTTATCTCCTCTGGGTGGCGTAGAAAAAATGTCTGTCGTACCTCCTGTAGCACCGTCTGGGGTGCTGGACGTGAAAGGATTTGTTGAGGGTGAGACAGCAACCGTCGTTGCGGGAAAAGCGGTAGAAACAGATGTGTTTGTCGGAATGTGTGTCGAAGCGTGTTGTTGCGGAGGTACAGACGAATGTTCTAGGCGATGAGCATCATCGGCAAGCAGTCTATGTGGTGCGGTATTAGCATACTCGGGAGCTGCGTCATCTAAATAGCGGGAAAGGAAAACATCTTCTGCGGTTCTGGGATGTCCCTTGGGATGTGCTTTTATCGGAAACAATGGAGGTGGCAAGTCTTTTGGTATTTCCGGAGTAGCCTTAGGTAACCCTTCGGCCAGAAGTGGATACATACCATTCATAAGAGCATTTCTTTGTCTATCTATTTGTTCTGATTTTACTCGGGTACCTTCCTCAATTAACAGATTTTCTCGGACTTTATTTGAATTCTCCTTACTCTTATCTTCCTGTCTAAGTGCTTTTTCTGTACGTCTATATGATTCTTTACGCCATAATTCAATGGCATCTTTCTGTGACTGTCTGGCTTTCTTTTTCCATAATTCTTCTTCTACTCTCATGATGCAATCTGCATCCCAGGTCCCCGCTGCGGGCCATCTCTGACTCTCTGGTAATTCTTTGGTGTAGTCCACCCATAAATCAAGAAATAATACGGCATCTAGGCCATGCTTATGATACATAAAATACCCTGGAGTGTCCCTCGGTGGGATGGGAACGGCTTCTTCGAGTACACCTTTTCTAGTTTTGATCTGTCTTAGTTTCGAAAAGAGCGGCATTTTTTAGAACTTATTACTAGAACACACTTTATAAAAACACAATAATGAACAGCCATTCACACCACAGTATATAGAACGTATTTAAAACATTTAACACTTAACAGTTTTACGAACAATGATAACTAATAGAAAACTAGTTACTGACATTATACTGACACTAGATAATACTTATTTATCTTATTTATATACAAAACATACTATATATACTGCTAAACAGTACAGATACACTGCTAAAACAGTGCAGACCGGATTTGTGTACCCAAACCCGTCTTGACCGGCACAGACTATGTGCACGTTAAATGCCTCCCCGGTAATGGTACTCACCGGGTAGCTCGGAACGGAAGGCCTCGGAACGGAACTTGAAACTGGACTGGACTGGACTCGACTTGACTGGACTCGGAACTTCGGAACCTGGCAGGTCTCTGTATACCTCGGATCTTGCTCTCTCAGCTAGGCTCTGGTCGGGATACTTCGCACTTCTCACCGCCTCGTCTGGGTGTTGATCGCAGCCTCAGTCGTCTCCGCTTGGCCGGAGGGAGATACAGGAAATCCTGCGGATACGCGTTTTTTGTTGTCCGTTCAGCTGTGGCAGGAGACCGGGCCTGCAACGCACCGCCGGCGCGTGAGATGAGAAAGTGTCCCTGTTCGGGCGCCAATTTATGTGGTAAATATTTTGTTACCGGTACTATTTTTTATGCGGTAAAATCTATCGAGAATAACTCAGTAAATATAAGAGGCAGAATCCGTGGTATTAGAGGTTTTAAAATGCTTTATTCCTGTACAAAGGAATACAATTCGAATTGTGGGCCTTCTATTCCATCACCACGAAAGTTCAGGAAGGAAGGAACATATATTATTGACAGGTAATCATTTTGATAGAAAAGGCATTACAGTAAAACAGATGCAGTAGGCGTATCAACTGATAAGACAGAATAGACTATGCATGCGTAACTAGAATAGGCGTAACTAGAAAACGTCATTATACATGATGACATAAGTGGGTGGATCCATAAGAGAATCCGGCAATGTCAGCAGAAATATTTGGCAGAGATGCGTGCGCAGCCGCATGACGTGTGATTGACGTGCGACTAGAGGGAGAAAGGGACTTGACATTTAGCTCTACATGTGGAGACAGAAGTCTGGGGTTATGTCAACCTAATCCCAAATCATATCTAATATCCTATGTTTAAAGAACTGTGTTATCCAAAAAGAAAGGTCTCTTAGGATAGAATCTTATTCTATACTGACTATACTGACTGTTAGTGCGTGTACAAGCGTCTGAGTGTCTACACTAGATGCGAGGGGGTAGGAATATTCCATGGTAACGGGGCTATGAATTACTTGCATGAGGGCAGCGAGGCCTGGCCCTTTGCACAGGAGCTGGAAGAATGTTTACCTAAACTACTAGACAGGAATGCATCGGATGAGGAGCGAAGGAGATAATCTCGAAGGTGAAATACAGTTTTTGGCAGGCGACAGGCTGGATCAGGCTCCGTTAGCCGCGCAAGGAGTAAGACAAAGTTCATGGTCACAGATGCGGGCTCAGACTGGAGCTTTCAGAGGCAGAAGGCAGAAAAGGCTTGATGACAGAATTCGGGCCTACTCGCCTGAATCTGTAAAATGTGGAAAGTGAACCATATAAAGTCGGTGGCCTTTCATACTTAGGAATGGAATATCTGACCCATTCATGGTGGATCTGAAAGAGGACATGTTGACGGTGGACACACATATATTTGCGTCTTCAAAACTGGAGCAGGAGGGAACAAACATGTACTTATAGCATGCACATGGAGCCGTTGGGGTCTACGATAGGGGACATAACTGATCACAAAATTCATATTTCCTCACACCCCAAAAAACACACTTCCCCAACTCAATCCAATGCCATCCATGCCCTAAATGAAGTCGAAATTCAACAGAGCACACAGAAAACAGTAGATTAATAAAGCTGTGGCTACCTGCTCTGGTCCTAGTGGATGAAAGCAGGCCTGTTGGCAGACAAGGCCAGGCAAGCTTGCAGGCCTAGGCCTCAAAATGGCCACCAGCCACATGGCCAGGCCCAACAATATCACAAAGGCCACCCCAAAAAACACACTTCCCCAACTCAATCCAATGCAATCCATGCCCTAAATGAAGTCGAAATTCAACAGAGCACACAGGAAACAGTAGATTAATAAAGCTGTGGCTACCTGCTCTGGTCCTAGTGGATGAAAGCAGGCCTGTTGGCAGACAAGGCCAGGCAAGCTTGCAGGCCTAGGCCTCAAAATGGCCACCAGCCACATAGCCAGGCCCAACAACATCACAAAGGCCAACCCAAAAAACACACTTCCCCAACTCAATCCAATGCCATCCATGCCCTAAATGAAGTCGAAATTCAACGGAGCACACAGAAAACAGTAGATTAATAAAGCTGTGACTACCTGCTCTGATCCTAGTGGATGAAAGCAGGCCTGTTGGCAGACAAGGCCAGGCAAGCTTGCAGGCCTAGGCATCAAAATGGCCACCAGCCACATGGCCAGGCCCAACAACATCACAAAGGCCACCCCAAAAAACACACTTCCCCAACTCAATCCAATGCCATCCATGCCCTAAATGAAGTCGAAATTCAACAGAGCACACAGAAAACAGTAGATTAATAAAGCTGTGGCTACCTGCTCTGGTCCTAGTGGATGAATGCAGGCCTGTTGGCAGACAAGGCCAGGCAAGCTTGCAGGCATAGGCCTCAAACTGGCCACCAGCCACATGGCCAGGCCCAACAACATCACAAAGGCCACCCCCAAAAAGCACACTTCCCCAACTCAATCCAATGCCATCCATGCCCTAAATGAAGTCGAAATTCAACAGAGCACACAGAAAACAGTAGATTAATAAAGCTGTGGCTACCTGCTCTGGTCCTAGTGGATGAAAGCAGGCCTGTTGGCAGACAAGGCCAGGCAAGCTTGCAGGCCTAGGCCTCAAAATGGCCACCAGCCACATGGCCAGGCCCAACAACATCACAAAGGCCACCCCAAAAGACACACTTCCCCAACTCAATCCAATGCCATCCATGCCCTAAATGAAGTCGAAATTGAACAGAGCACACAGAAAACAGTAGATTAATAAAGCTGTGGCTACCTGCTCTGGTCCTAGTGGATGAAAGCAGGCCTGTTGGCAGACAAGGCCAGGCAAGCTTGCAGGCCTAGGCCTCAAAATGGCCACCAGCCACATGGCCAGGCCCAACAACATCACAAAGGCCACCCCAAAAAACACACTTCCCCAACTCAATCCAATGCCATCCATGCCCTAAATGAAGTCGAAATTCAACAGAGCACACAGAAAACAGTAGATTAATAAAGCTGTGGCTACCTGCTCTGGTCCTAGTGGGTGAAAGCAGGCCTGTTGGCAGACAAGGCCAGGCAAGCTTGCAGGCCTAGGCCTCAAAATGGCCACCAGCCACATGGCCAGGTCCAACAACATCACAAAGGCCACCCCAAAAAACACACTTCCCCAACTCAATCCAATGCCATCCATGCCCTAAATGAAGTCGAAATTCAACAGAGCACACAGAAAACAGTAGATTAATAAAGCTGTGGCTACCTGCTCTGGTCCTAGTGGATGAAAGCAGGCCTCTTGGCAGACAAGGCCAGGCAAGCTTGCAGGCCTAGGCCTCAAAATGGCCACCAGCCACATGGCCAGGCCAAACAACATCACAAAGGTGTAAAGACGAAACGTCAGGAGGTTAAACTTGAGTAAGTTTATTGCTCAGATAACGACACACTCAACCGGAGGCGGAGTGCGACTGGTACATCAAAACGTTAATGCCAACTGTCTTGCATGCCAACTGTCAACTGTCACTAGAATCTCCGGCTGTCAACATTCCAGCCGGGAAGTGCCACGCGCAGGAGGGATGGGCGCGCGGGGAACGTAAGCAAGGTGACACATTTACTATGTAACATCATAACACATCTCCCCCTCAAGGAAAGGGATATTAGTGAAAAGGAATATAAAGGAACAGCTTGGATGAGGAGAGTAACAACCAGCTATTCACACACAAAATCTTTGTATTTGCTAGGTTTAATCACGACGCGACCACATCTACTTGTGGTTGCATCTTCTTCCGTATTGTCCGTCTCCAACTCTGGTTCCAGATTGGTTTCAAGTGTTCCGTTTAGATCAGTTCGACCTCCAGGTGTGCAGGCAACAGGAACGCACCTTACTCCGCTTGTTTCAACAGCTTCCAGTTCACTCTCCAACTCAATATCACTACCATGACTCACAGAAGCCCCTGATTCACTCGTGGTAGCATCACAGTTCGCACCTATGGTCTCAACAACTTCACTTCCCTGTCCATCTGTACTGTTTTGTCCCTTTTGTTGCTGTTGCATGTGATCTCCATCTTCCTCTGAATCCGTAAAATCCAGTTCGACTCGACCCATCACATCTATTTCTTTACTTTTTTCTTTCTTCTCCATGTGTATTTTACTCCGTGCTCCGTTGGGAGCCTTATCCTCCCTTTTACAAACAGATATTGCAGAGGCATGCCATACTTTTCCGTCACCAAGTCGTGCCGAATTGCAAAATACTTCTTTCACTTCTAATGGGTTAGAGAACCTGTTTTGACCTTTGGTTACGTTACCGCTTTTCCTTACTCTCACTATGTCCCCTACTTCCAGGTTGATTTCTTTGCAGTTGTGTTTTATGTCATATCGTCCTTTACTCTGTTCCTTTGACTCTTGTATCTTCTTCCTAACACTTTCTACAGACTAATCTGATTTTCTTGCGCTTTTTAGCCAACCAATATTGTCTTTAGAAATGGGGGTTCTTCCTCTCAGCATCTCAAAAGGGCTTACCATGTTTTTTTCTCCAGGTGTTATCCTGTAGCTCCATACCATTTTTCCCAATTCCTTTCTCCAGCATTTTCCGTTATTGTTGGCCAACTGGATGATGCCTTTTATCACCCTGTTAAACCTCTCAACGGCTCCGTTTCCCGCTGGATGGTAGATGCTTGTAGTTTTATGTTTAATTCCTTTTCCATTTACAAATTTTTTGAAAACGTCAGACATGAACTGACTACCATTGTCACTGACAATAACCTTTGGTGTGCCTTCCCTACTGAATATTTTCTCCAAAAACTTGACAATATCAGTTGCATCCACTTTCCTGCAGACCTTAATTTCTGGCCATTTTGAGAAATGATCTATTAAGACCAAAACATACATTTGATCTTCCTGCCATCTCACTGGACCCATTACATCTATGCCAACTCTTTCCCAAGCCATGTTGGGGCATTCTAACGGCTGTAATGTTGGCCTTAAGACATGTTGGGTTTTATCCGAATTCTCACAGGGTACACAATTCCTCACGGCTCTTTCAATCTGTATGTCACACCCTGGCCACCAATACCAGCTTTTTATTCTCTGTTTTGTTTTATTTATGCCGAGATGTCCCTCATGGCATAAATCAATAAGTCTTCCCCTTAAAGCTGTGGGAGGTATCACTTTGCCTTGTCTTAATGCCAATTCGTTTTCTATCGATAGCTCATTCCTTAATTCCCAATAGGCTCGCATTTCTTTCGTCATGTTACTCTTCTTTGGCCATCCTACCACAATGTGTTTCTTTACCTCTTCTAATGTTTCATCTTTTTCATATTCTTCTTTCCATGCTTCTTTGGTTATACTTGGGAATTCCTCACTTACATTGGCAACACATAGTTCTTCTTCCATCTCCGTTTTTCCCACATTGTGCAAGGGTAACCGACTTAGAAAATCCGCTACGACGTTCTTTGATCCTGGCAAGTAATGCACTTCATAATTGTAATCCAACAATTTGATTGACAATCTTGCTAATCTTGGAGATGCATTGAATAATCCCTTTACTGTGAGCACTTTTGTCAGGGGTTTGTGGTCACTCCTTAAAATTATTCTTTTCCCCCATATGTATTGTCTGTAATGGTCCAGTCCCCATGCACACGCCAGGGCTTCTCGCTCTATTACGGAATACTTCTCTTCCGTTTGTGTTAGAGAACGGGATGCGAAGGCAATTGTGACTTCCTTACCATCAGATTCCACTTGGGATAATACTGCTCCTATGCCCTTTCCGCTTGCATCTGTGGTGACTACACATTGTAAATCGTTATCAAAACCCTGAAGGGGTGGTGCGTCACATATTTCTTTTTTTAGGTTTTTGAAACTGTTTTCACAGTCTTGCGACCACTCAAATTTGATTTTGTTTTTTAGAAGGGTTCTGATACAGTGTGTTTTCATTGAGAAATTTTTAACAAACTTTGAATAGTATTCCACTAGACCTAGGAACGCTCTTAGTTCCTCTTTATTCTGTGGTACAGGAGCATCCTTGATGGCTTTGATCAATTCTTTCTTGGGTTTCACTCCATCCTTGGTGATTTCATGTCGTAAGTATGTGACGGAGTTTTTGCTAAACTTACACTTCCTGTATTCCGCTGTTAATACTCCTTTATCTATGATTTTCAGAACTTGTTCCAACCGTTTGTCATGTTCTTTCTTGTCTTTTCCCATTATGAGGATATCGTCCTGAAAAATGAGTATGTTCTTTATTCCTTTGAATAATTCGTGCATCAGTCTTTGAAATAGTGCAGCTGCGGATGCTAGCCCAAATGGTACTCTTTTGAATCTAAAGCACCCAAAAGGCGTTATAAACGTCGTGAGGTGTCTGCTCTCTGGATGTAGAGGCACCTGGTGGTATGCAGCTGCCAAGTCAATGGTAGAAAATACAGTCATGCCCTTGGTAAGGGACAACATCTCGTTTATTTTTGGTAAAGGGTACTGGTCGATTAGAATGTTTTTGTTTAGGTCGCGCAAATCAATGCATAATCTTAACTTTTTGTTGGCCCTTCTTGCGACCACCAGTGGTGCGACCCACTCTGACGATTCAGTAGTCTCAATTATTTCAGCATCTAACAGCTTGTTTATTTCTATTTCAACTTCTTCTCTTAGAGACAACGGTATCTGTCTTACTTTATGTAGACAAGGTTCTGCGCCTTCTTTCAATCTTATTATATGTTGGAACCCTTTTAGTTTCCCTATTTTTCCGTTAAATACTTTAGGAAACTTTTCCACTAAATCACAGTCCTCCTGTAGTGTTATTAGGACAGGCTCAGCACTATTTGGATTGAGAGTTATTCCAAGTTTACCTTGATCTCTCCACCCAAGTACTGAAGGTCCATTAATTGCTACATATAATTTGCTGTTGGTTTCCCTTTCTTTGAATGCAAACTTTAGTTCCTTAAACCCCATAAGTTCTATTGGTTCTCCAGTGAATGTCTTAAGGCTGATATCTGGTTCCTTTAATTGTTTTCCAACCTTGCTCATAAACTTCTCTTTCCATACTTCACGGTTAATTATTGTACATGGTGATCCAGAATCCGCAACAATATTAATACTCACGCCTCCTATTTCGACCATGCAGGTTGGTTTTTTTTTCTTGTTCTTCTCCTCCTTCTCTATATTAGTTTCCTCATTAATCTCCAGTACACACAAATTGTACACTGACTCGTCAGAGGATTCTTGCTCGGACTCCTCTTCTTCTACGTCTTCTACGAATTTCACCTTCTCTTTACCCTTTCTTTTGCATGATTTCTGGAAATGGCCAATGATTCCACATTGGGTACATTTATTGTTCCTTGCTGGACATTTCCAATCATTTGCCAGATGTTTTCCGCTACCACAGCGGTAACACTTCAATTGTTCAAACTGACCGGCATTACTTTTGTATTTGTGCGTGTCCTTCATTTTATTCTTTGAATATGTTTTACTACTACTTATCTTAGCCACAACGTTGGTTTCTTCCATTTTATTTTTCCCTTCGTTAATCACTTCTTTAGCACATCTACCGGTTAATTCTGCTTTCTTTACTATTTCAATTACTTGGAGAAGTGGTTTTTCTCCCTTTGCCCACAGAGCGTCTTGTATATTCGAATTTGCCGCACACATGACAATTTGGTCTCTTATTAAATCGTCATGCATATTTTCAAATTTGCATGAAAGTGCTAAGTTCTTAAGTGCCGACACATAGTCATCGATGCTTTCATCTTTCCCTTGTTTTCTTCTGTAAAACTTGTATCTGTGTACTGCAACACATACTGTAGGCTTATAAAAAAAAAACACATTTCCCCAACTCAATCCAATGCCAGCCATGCACTAAATGAAGTCGAAATTCAACAGAGCACACAAAAAACAGTAGATTAATAAAGCTGTGGCTACCTGCTCTGGTCCTAGTGGATGAAAGCAGGCCTGTTGGCAGACAAGGCCAGGCAAGCTTGCAGGCCTAGTCCTCAAAATGGCCACCAGCCACATGGCCAGGCCCAACAACATCACAAAGGCCACCCCAAAAAACACACTTCCCCAACTCAATCCAATGCCATCCATGCCCTAAATGAAGTCGAAATTCAATAGAGCACACAGAAAACAGTAGATTAATAAAGCTGTGGCTACCTGCGCTGGTCCTAGTGGATGAAAGCAGGCCTGTTAGCAGACAAGTCCAGGCAAGCTTGCAGGCCTAGGCCTCAAAATGGCCACCAGCCACATGGCCAGGCCCAACAACATCACAAAGGCCACCCCAAAAAACAAACTTCCCCAACTCAATCCAATGCCATCCATGCCCTAAATGAAGTCGAAATTCAACAGAGGACACAGAAAACAGTAGATTAATAAAGCTGTGGCTACCTGCTCTGGTCCTAGTGGATGAATGCAGGCCTCTTGGCAGACAAGGCCAGGCAAGCTTGCAGGCCTAGGCCTCAAAATGGCCACCAGCCACATGGCCAGGCCCAACAACATCACAAAGGCCACCCCAAAAAACACACTTCCCCAACTCAATCCAATGCCATCCATAACCTAAATGAAGTCGAAATTCAACAGAGCACACATAAAACAGTAGATTAATAAAGCTGTGGCTACCTGCTCTGGTCCTAGTGGATGAAAGCAGGCCTGTTGGCAGACAAGTCCAGGCAAGCTTGCAG
This sequence comes from Triturus cristatus, assembly GCF_964204655.1. Taxonomy (NCBI): domain Eukaryota; kingdom Metazoa; phylum Chordata; class Amphibia; order Caudata; family Salamandridae; genus Triturus; species Triturus cristatus. Next base: position 34,368,178 of record NC_140593.1, on the reverse strand, counting down.
GCCTAGTCCTCAAAATGTCCACCAGCCACATGGCCAGACCCAACAACACCACAAAGGCCACCCCAAAAAACACACTTCCCCAACTCAATCCAATGCCATCCATGCCCTAAATGAAGTCGAAATTCAACAGAGCACACAGAAAACAGTAGATTAATAAAGCTGTGGCTACCTGCTTTGGTCCTAGTGGATGAAAGCAGGCCTGTTGGCAGACAAGGCCAGGCAAGCTTGCAGGCCTAGGAATCAAAATGGCCACCAGCCACATGGCCAAGCCCAACAACATCACAAAGGCCACCCCAAAAAACACACTTCCCCAACTCAATCCAATGCCATCCATGCCCTAAATGAAGTCGAAATTCAACAGAGGACACAGAAAACAGTAGATTAATAAAGCTGTGGCTACCTGCTCTGGTCCTAGTGGATGAAAGCAGGCCTGTTGGCAGACAAGGCCAGGAAAGCTTGCAGGCCTAGGCCTCAAAATGGCCACCAGCCACATGGCCAGGCCCAACAACATCACAAAGGCCACCCCAAAAAACACACTTCCCCAACTCAATCCAATGCCATCCATGCCCTAAATGAAGTCGAAATTCAACAGAGCACACAGAAAACAGTAGATTAATAAAGCTGTGGCTACCTGCTCTGGTCCTAGTGGATGAAAGCAGGCCTGTTGGCAGACAAGGCCAGGCAAGCTTGCAGGCCTAGGCCTCAAAATGGCCACCAGCCACATGGCCAGGCCCAACAACATCACAAAGGCCACCCCAAAAAACACACTTCCCCAACTCAATCCAATGCAATCCATGCCCTAAATGAAGTCGAAATTCAACAGAGCACACAGGAAACAGTAGATTAATAAAGCTGTGGCTACCTGCTCTGGTCCTAGTGGATGAAAGCAGGCCTGTTGGCAGACAAGGCCAGGCAAGCTTGCAGGCCTAGGCCTCAAAATGGCCACCAGCCACATGGCCAGGCCCAACAACATCACAAAGGCCACCCCAAAAAACAAACTTCCCCAACTCAATCCAATGCCATCAATGCCCTAAATGAAGTCGAAATTCAACAGAGGACACAGAAAACAGTAGATTAATAAAGCTGTGGCTACCTGCTCTGGTCCTAGTGGATGAAAGCAGGCCTCTTGGCAGACAAGGCCAGGCAAGCTTGCAGGCCTAGGCCTCAAAATGGCCACCAGCCACATGGCCAGGCCCAACAACATCACAAAGGCCACCCCAAAAAACACACTTCCCCAACTCAATCCAATGCCATCCATGCCCTAAATGAAGTCGAAATTCAACAGAGCACACAGAAAACAGTAGATTAATAAAGCTGTGGCTACCTGCTCTGGTCCTAGTGGATGAAAGCAGGCCTGTTGGCAGACAAGGCCAGGCAAGCTTGCAGGCCTAGTCCTCAAAATGGCCACCAGCCACATGGCCAGGCCCAACAACATCACAAAGGCCAACCCAAAAAACACATTTCCCCAACTCAATCCAATGCCATCCATGCCCTAAATGAAGTCGAAATTCAACAGAGCACACAGAAAACAGTAGATTAATAAAGCTGTGGCTACCTGCGCTGGTCCTAGTGGATGAAAGCAGGCCTGTTAGCAGACAAGTCCAGGCAAGCTTGCAGGCCTAGGCCTCAAAATGGCCACCAGCCACATGGCCAGGCCCAACAACATCACAAAGGCCACCCCAAAAAACAAACTTCCCCAACTGAATCCAATGCCATCCATGCCCTAAATGAAGTCGAAATTCAACAGAGGACACAGAAAACAGTAGATTAATAAAGCTGTGGCTACCTGCTCTGGTCCTAGTGGATGAAAGCAGGCCTCTTGGCAGACAAGGCCAGGCAAGCTTGCAGGCCTAGGCCTCAAAATGGCCACCAGCCACATGGCCAGGCCCAACAACATCACAAAGGCCACCCCAAAAAACACACTTCCCCAACTCAATCCAATGCCATCCATGCCCTAAATGAAGTCGAAATTCAACAGAGCACACATAAAACAGTAGATTAATAAAGCTGTGGCTACCTGCTCTGGTCCTAGTGGATGAAAGCAGGCCTGTTGGCAGACAAGTCCAGGCAAGCTTGCAGGCCTAGTCCTCAAAATGGCCACCAGCCACATGGCCAAGCCCAACAACATCACAAAGGCCACCCCAAAAAACACACTTCCCCAACTCAATCCAATGCCATCCATGCCCTAAATGAAGTCGAAATTCAACAGAGCACACAGAAAACAGTAGATTAATAAAGCTGTGGCTACCTGCTCTGGTCCTAGTGGATGAAAGCAGGCCTGTTGGCAGACAAGGCCAGGCAAGCTTGCAGGCCTAGGAATCAAAATGGCCACCAGCCACATGGCCAAGCCCAACAACATCACAAAGGCCACCCCAAAAAACACACTTCCCCAACTCAATCCAATGCCATCCATGCCCTAAATGAAGTCGAAATTCAACAGAGGACACAGAAAACAGTAGATTAATAAAGCTGTGGCTACCTGCTCTGGTCCTAGTGGATGAAAGCAGGCCTGTTGGCAGACAAGGCCAGGAAAGCTTGCAGGCCTAGGCCTCAAAATGGCCACCAGCCACATGGCCAGGCACAACAACATCACAAAGGCCACCCCAAAAAACACACTTCCCCAACTCAATCCAATGCCATCCATGCCCTAAATGAAGTCGAAATTCAACAGAGCACACAGAAAACAGTAGATTAATAAAGCTGTGGCTACCTGCTCTGGTCCTAGTGGATGAAAGCAGGCCTGTTGGCAGACAAGGCCAGGCAAGCTTGCAGGCCTAGGCCTCAAAATGGCCACCAGCCACATGGCCAGGCCCAACAACATCACAAAGGCCACCCCAAAAAACACACTTCCCCAACTCAATCCAATGCCATCCATGCCCTAAATGAAGTTGAAATTCAACAGAGCACACAGAAAACAGTAGATTAATAAAGCTGTGGCTACCTGCGCTGGTCCTAGTGGATGAAAGCAGGCCTGTTAGCAGACAAGTCCAGGCAAGCTTGCAGGCCTAGGCCTCAAAATGGCCACCAGCCACATGGCCAGGCCCAACAACATCACAAAGGCCACCCCAAAAAACAAACTTCCCCAACTCAATCCAATGCCATCCATGCCCTAAATGAAGTCGAAATTCAACAGAGGACACAGAAAACAGTAGATTAATAAAGCTGTGGCTACCTGCTCTGGTCCTAGTGGATGAAAGCAGGCCTGTTGGCAGATAAGTCCAGGCAACCTTGCAGGCCTAGTCCTCAAAATGGCCACCAGCCACATGGCCAAGCCCAACAACATCACAAAGGCCACCCCAAAAAACACACTTCCCCAACTCAATCCAATGCCATCCATGCCCTAAATGAAGTCGAAATTCAACAGAGCACACAGAAAACAGTAGATTAATAAAGCTGTGGCTACCTGCTCTGGTCCTAGTGGATGAAAGCAGGCCTGTTGGCAGACAAGGCCAGGCAAGCTTGCAGGCCTAGGAATCAAATTGGCCACCAGCCACATGGCCAAGCCCAACAACATCACAAAGGCCACCCCAAAAAACACACTTCCCCAACTCAATCCAATGCCATCCATGCCCTAAATGAAGTCGAAATTCAACAGAGGACACAGAAAACAGTAGATTAATAAAGCTGTGGCTACCTGCTCTGGTCCTAGTGGATGAAAGCAGGCCTGTTGGCAGACAAGGCCAGGAAAGCTTGCAGGCCTAGGCCTCAAAATGGCCACCAGCCACATGGCCAGGCACAACAACATCACAAAGGCCACCCCAAAAAACACACTTCCCCAACTCAATCCAATGCCATCCATGCCCTAAATGAAGTCGAAATTCAACAGAGCACACAGAAAACAGTAGATTAATAAAGCTGTGGCTACCTGCTCTGGTCCTAGTGGATGAAAGCAGGCCTGTTGGCAGACAAGGCCAGGCAAGCTTGCAGGCCTAGGCCTCAAAATGGCCACCAGCCACATGGCCAGGCCCAACAACATCACAAAGGCCACCCCAAAAAACACACTTCCCCAACTCAATCCAATGCCATCCATGCCCTAAATGAAGTCGAAATTCAACAGAGCACACAGAAAACAGTAGTTTAATAAAGCTGTGGCTACCTGCGCTGGTCCTAGTGGATGAAAGCAGGCCTGTTAGCAGACAAGTCCAGGCAAGCTTGCAGGCCTAGGCCTCAAAATGGCCACCAGCCACATGGCCAGGCCCAACAACATCACAAAGGCCACCCCAAAAAACAAACTTCCCCAACTCAATCCAATGCCATCCATGCCCTAAATGAAGTCGAAATTCAACAGAGGACACAGAAAACAGTAGATTAATAAAGCTGTGGCTACCTGCTCTGGTCCTAGTGGATGAAAGCAGGCCTCTTGGCAGACAAGGCCAGGCAAGCTTGCAGGCCTAGGCCTCAAAATGGCCACCAGCCACATGGCCAGGCCCAACAACATCACAAAGGCCACCCCAAAAAACACACTTCCCCAACTCAATCCAATGCCATCCATGCCCTAAATGAAGTCGAAATTCAACAGAGCACACATAAAACAGTAGATTAATAAAGCTGTGGCTACCTGCTCTGGTCCTAGTGGATGAAAGCAGGCCTGTTGGCAGACAAGTCCAGGCAAGCTTGCAGGCCTAGTCCTCAAAATGGCCACCAGCCACATGGCCAAGCCCAACAACATCACAAAGGCCACCCCAAAAAACACACTTCCCCAACTCAATCCAATGCCATCCATGCCCTAAATGAAGTCGACATTCAACAGAGCACACAGAAAACAGTAGATTAATAAAGCTGTGGCTACCTGTTCTGGTCCTAGTGGATGAAAGCAGGCCTGTTGGCAGACAAGGCCAGGAAAGCTTGCAGGCCTAGGCCTCAAAATGGCCACCAGCCACATGGCCAGGCCCAACAACATCACAAAGTCCACCCCAAAAAACACACTTCCCCAACTCAATCCAATGCCATCCATGCCCTAAATGAAGTCGAAATTCAACAGAGCACACAGAAAACAGTAGATTAATAAAGCTGTGGCTACCTGCTCTGGTCCTAGTGGATGAAAGCAGGCCTGTTGGCAGACAAGGCCAGGCAAGCTTGCAGGCCTAGGCCTCAAAATGGCCACCAGCCACATGGCCAGGCCCAACAACATCACAAAGGCCACCCCAAAAAACACACTTCCCCAACTCAATCCAATGCCATCCATGCCCTAAATGAAGTCGAAATTCAACAGAGCACACAGAAAACAGTAGATTAATAAAGCTGTGGCTACCTGCTCTGGTCCTAGTGGATGAATGCAGGCCTGTTGGCAGACAAGGCCAGGCAAGCTTGCAGGCATACGCCTCAAACTGGCCACCAGCCACATGGCCAGGCCCAACAACATCACAAAGGCCACCCCCAAAAAGCACACTTCCCCAACTCAATCCAATGCCATCCATGCCCTAAATGAAGTCGAAATTCAACAGAGGACACAGAAAACAGTAGATTAATAAAGCTGTGGCTACCTGCTCTGGTCCTAGTGGATGAAAGCAGGCCTCTTGGCAGACAAGGCCAGGCAAGCTTGCAGGCCTAGGCCTCAAAATGGCCACCAGCCACATGGCCAGGCCCAACAACATCACAAAGGCCACCCCAAAAAACACACTTCCCCAACTCAATCCAATGCCATCCATGCCCTAAATGAAGTCGAAATTCAACAGAGCAGACATAAAACAGTAGATTAATAAAGCTGTGGCTACCTGCTCTGGTCCTAGTGGATGAAAGCAGGCCTGTTGGCAGACAAGTCCAGGCAAGCTTGCAGGCCTAGTCCTCAAAATGGCCACCAGCCACATGGCCAAGCCCAACAACATCACAAAGGCCACCCCAAAAAACACACTTCCCCAACTCAATCCAATGCCATCCATGCCCTAAATGAAGTCGAAATTCAACAGAGCACACAGAAAACAGTAGATTAATAAAGCTGTGGCTACCTGCTCTGGTCCTAGTGGATGAAAGCAGGCCTGTTGGCAGACAAGGCCAGGCAAGCTTGCAGGCCTAGGAATCAAAATGGCCACCAGCCACATGGCCAAGCCCAACAACATCACAAAGGCCACCCCAAAAAACACACTTCCCCAACTCAATCCAATGCCATCCATGCCCTAAATGAAGTCGAAATTCAACAGAGGACACAGAAAACAGTAGATTAATAAAGCTGTGGCTACCTGCTCTGGTCCTAGTGGATGAAAGCAGGCCTGTTGGCAGACAAGGCCAGGAAAGCTTGCAGGCCTAGGCCTCAAAATGGCCACCAGCCACATGGCCAGGCACAACAACATCACAAAGGCCACCCCAAAAAACACACTTCCCCAACTCAATCCAATGCCATCCATGCCCTAAATGAAGTCGAAATTCAACAGAGCACACAGAAAACAGTAGATTAATAAAGCTGTGGCTACCTGCTCTGGTCCTAGTGGATGAAAGCAGGCCTGTTGGCAGACAAGGCCAGGCAAGCTTGCAGGCCTAGGCCTCAAAATGGCCACCAGCCACATGGCCAGGCCCAACAACATCACAAAGGCCACCCCAAAAAACACACTTCCCCAACTCAATCCAATGCCATCCATGCCCTAAATGAAGTCGAAATTCAACAGAGCACACAGAAAACAGTAGATTAATAAAGCTGTGGCTACCTGCGCTGGTCCTAGTGGATGAAAGCAGGCCTGTTAGCAGACAAGTCCAGGCAAGCTTGCAGGCCTAGGCCTCAAAATGGCCACCAGCCACATGGACAGGCCCCACAACATCACAAAGGCCACCCAAAAAAACAAACTTCCCCAACTCAATCCAATGCCATCCATGCCCTAAATGAAGTCGAAATTCAACAGAGGACACAGAAAACAGTAGATTAATAAAGCTGTGGCTACCTGCTCTGGTCCTAGTGGATGAAAGCAGGCCTGTTGGCAGATAAGTCCAGGCAAGCTTGCAGGCCTAGTCCTCAAAATGGCCACCAGCCACATGGCCAAGCCCAACAACATCACAAAGGCCACCCCAAAAAACACACTTCCCCAACTCAATCCAATGCCATCCATGCCCTAAATGAAGTCGAAATTCAACAGAGCACACAGAAAACAGTAGATTAATAAAGCTGTGGCTACCTGCTCTGGTCCTAGTGGATGAAAGCAGGCCTGTTGGCAGACAAGGCCAGGCAAGCTTGCAGGCCTAGGAATCAAAATGGCCACCAGCCACATGGCCAAGCCCAACAACATCACAAAGGCCACCCCAAAAAACACACTTCCCCAACTCAATCCAATGCCATCCATGCCCTAAATGAAGTCGAAATTCAACAGAGGACACAGAAAACAGTAGATTAATAAAGCTGTGGCTACCTGCTCTGGTCCTAGTGGATGAAAGCAGGCCTGTTGGCAGACAAGGCCAGGAAAGCTTGCAGGCCTAGGCCTCAAAATGGCCACCAGCCACATGGCCAGGCACAACAACATCACAAAGGCCACCCCAAAAAACACACTTCCCCAACTCAATCCAATGCCATCCATGCCCTAAATGAAGTCGAAATTCAACAGAGCACACAGAAAACAGTAGATTAATAAAGCTGTGGCTACCTGCTCTGGTCCTAGTGGATGAAAGCAGGCCTGTTGGCAGACAGGGCCAGGCAAGCTTGCAGGCCTAGGCCTCAAAATGGCCACCAGCCACATGGCCAGGCCCAACAACATCACAAAGGCCACCCCAAAAAACACACTTCCCCAACTCAATCCAATGCCATCCATGCCCTAAATGAAGTCGAAATTCAACAGAGCACACAGAAAACAGTAGATTAATAAAGCTGTGGCTACCTGCGCTGGTCCTAGTGGATGAAAGCAGGCCTGTTAGCAGACAAGTCCAGGCAAGCTTGCAGGCCTAGGCCTCAAAATGGCCACCAGCCACATGGCCAGGCCCATTAATATCACAAAGGCCACCCCAAAAAACAAACTTCCCCAACTCAATCCAATGCCATCCATGCCCTAAATGAAGTCGAAATTCAACAGAGGACACAGAAAACAGTAGATTAATAAAGCTGTGGCTACCTGCTCTGGTCCTAGTGGATGAAAGCAGGCCACTTGGCAGACAAGGCCAGGCAAGCTTGCAGGCCTAGGCCTCAAAATGGCCACCAGCCACATGGCCAGGCCCAACAACATCACAAAGGCCACCCCAAAAAACACACTTCCCCAACTCAATCCAATGCCATCCATGCCCTAAATGAAGTCGAAATTCAACAGAGCACACATAAAACAGTAGATTAATAAAGCTGTGGCTACCTGCTCTGGTCCTAGTGGATGAAAGCAGGCCTGTTGGCAGACACGTCCAGGCAAGCTTGCAGGCCTAGTCCTCAAAATGGCCACCAGCCACATGGCCAAGCCCAACAACATCACAAAGGCCACCCCAAAAAACACACTTTCCCAACTCAATCCAATGCCATCCATGCCCTAAATGAAGTCGACATTCAACAGAGCACACAGAAAACAGTAGATTAATAAAGCTGTGGCTACCTGCTCTGGTCCTAGTGGATGAAAGCAGGCCTGTTGGCAGACAAGGCCAGGAAAGCTTGCAGGCCTAGGCCTCAAAATGGCCACCAGCCACATGGCCAGGCCCAACAACATCACAAAGTCCACCCCAAAAAACACACTTCCCCAACTCAATCCAATGCCATCCATGCCCTAAATGAAGTCGAAATTCAACAGAGCACACAGAAAACAGTAGATTAATAAAGCTGTGGCTACCTGCTCTGGTCCTAGTGGATGAAAGCAGGCCTGTTGGCAGACAAGGCCAGGCAAGCTTGCAGGCCTAGGCCTCAAAATGGCCACCAGCCACATGGCCAGGCCCAACAATATCACAAAGGCCACCCCAAAAAACACACTTCCCCAACTCAATCCAATGCAATCCATGCCCTAAATGAAGTCGAAATTCAACAGAGCACACAGGAAACAGTAGATTAATAAAGCTGTGGCTACCTGCTCTGGTCCTAGTGGATGAAAGCAGGCCTGTTGGCAGACAAGGCCAGGCAAGCTTGCAGGCCTAGGCCTCAAAATGGCCACCAGCCACATGGCCAGGCCCAACAACATCACAAAGGCCACCCCAAAAAACACACTTCCCCAACTCAATCCAATGCCATCCATGCCCTAAATGAAGTCGAAATTCAACGGAGCACACAGAAAACAGTAGATTAATAAAGCTGTGGCTACCTGCTCTGATCCTAGTGGATGAAAGCAGGCCTGTTGGCAGACAAGGCCAGGCAAGCTTGCAGGCCTAGGCATCAAAATGGCCACCAGCCACATGGCCAGGCCCAACAACATCACAAAGGCCACCCCAAAAAACACACTTCCCCAACTCAATCCAATGCCATCCATGCCCTAAATGAAGTCGAAATTCAACAGAGCACACAGAAAACAGTAGATTAATAAAGCTGTGGCTACCTGCTCTGGTCCTAGTGGATGAATGCAGGCCTGTTGGCAGACAAGGCCAGGCAAGCTTGCAGGCATAGGCCTCAAACTGGCCACCAGCCACATGGCCAGGCCCAACAACATCACAAAGGCCACCCCCAAAAAGCACACTTCCCCAACTCAATCCAATGCCATCCATGCCCTAAATGAAGTCGAAATTCAACAGAGCACACAGAAAACAGTAGATTAATAAAGCTGTGGCTACCTGCTCTGGTCCTAGTGGATGAAAGCAGGCCTGTTGGCAGACAAGGCCAGGCAAGCTTGCAGGCCTAGGCCTCAAAATGGCCACCAGCCACATGGCCAGGCCCAACAACATCACAAAGGCCACCCCAAAAGACACACTTCCCCAACTCAATCCAATGCCATCCATGCCCTAAATGAAGTCGAAATTGAACAGAGCACACAGAAAACAGTAGATTAATAAAGCTGTGGCTACCTGCTCTGGTCCTAGTGGATGAAAGCAGGCCTGTTGGCAGACAAGGCCAGGCAAGCTTGCAGGCCTAGGCCTCAAAATGGCCACCAGCCACATGGCCAGGCCCAACAACATCACAAAGGCCACCCCAAAAAACACACTTCCCCAACTCAATCCAATGCCATCCATGCCCTAAATGAAGTCGAAATTCAACAGAGCACACAGAAAACAGTAGATTAATAAAGCTGTGGCTACCTGCTCTGGTCCTAGTGGGTGAAAGCAGGCCTGTTGGCAGACAAGGCCAGGCAAGCTTGCAGGCCTAGGCCTCAAAATGGCCACCAGCCACATGGCCAGGTCCAACAACATCACAAAGGCCACCCCAAAAAACACACTTCCCCAACTCAATCCAATGCCATCCATGCCCTAAATGAAGTCGAAATTCAACAGAGCACACAGAAAACAGTAGATTAATAAAGCTGTGGCTACCTGCTCTGGTCCTAGTGGATGAAAGCAGGCCTCTTGGCAGACAAGGCCAGGCAAGCTTGCAGGCCTAGGCCTCAAAATGGCCACCAGCCACATGGCCAGGCCAAACAACATCACAAAGGTGTAAAGACGAAACGTCAGGAGGTTAAACTTGAGTAAGTTTATTGCTCAGATAACGACACACTCAACCGGAGGCGGAGTGCGACTGGTACATCAAAACGTTAATGCCAACTGTCTTGCATGCCAACTGTCAACTGTCACTAGAATCTCCGGCTGTCAACATTCCAGCCGGGAAGTGCCACGCGCAGGAGGGAGGGGCGCGCGGGGAACGTAAGCAAGGTGACACATTTACTATGTAACATCATAACACATCTCCCCCTCAAGGAAAGGGATATTAGTGAAAAGGAATATTAAGGAACAGCTTGGATGAGGAGAGTAACAACCAGCTATTCACACACAAAATCTTTGTATTTGCTAGGTTTAATCACGACGCGACCACATCTACTTGTGGTTGCATCTTCTTCCGTATTGTCCGTCTCCAACTCTGGTTCCAGATTGGTTTCAAGTGTTCCGTTTAGATCAGTTCGACCTCCAGGTGTGCAGGCAACAGGAACGCACCTTACTCCGCTTGTTTCAACAGCTTCCAGTTCACTCTCCAACTCAATGTCACTACCATGACTCACAGAAGCCCCTGATTCACTCGTGGTAGCATCACAGTTCGCACCTATGGTCTCAACAACTTCACTTCCCTGTCCATCTGTACTGTTTTGTCCCTTTTGTTGCTGTTGCATGTGATCTCCATCTTCCTCTGAATCCGTAAAATCCAGTTCGACTCGACCCATCACATCTATTTCTTTACTTTTTTCTTTCTTCTCCATGTGTATTTTACTCCGTGCTCCGTTGGGAGCCTTATCCTCCCTTTTACAAACAGATATTGCAGAGGCATGCCATACTTTTCCGTCACCAAGTCGTGCCGAATTGCAAAATACTTCTTTCACTTCTAATGGGTTAGAGAACCTGTTTTGACCTTTGGTTACGTTACCGCTTTTCCTTACTCTCACTATGTCCCCTACTTCCAGGTTGATTTCTTTGCAGTTGTGTTTTATGTCATATCGTCCTTTACTCTGTTCCTTTCACTCTTGTATCTTCTTCCTAACACTTTCTACAGACCAATCTGATTTTCTTGCGCTTTTTAGCCAACCAATATTGTCTTTAGAAATGGGGGTTCTTCCTCTCAGCATATCAAAAGGGCTTACCATGTTTTTTTCTCCAGGTGTTATCCTGTAGCTCCATACCATTTTTCCCAATTCCTTTCTCCAGCATTTTCCGTTATTGTTGGCCAACTGGATGATGCCTTTTATCACCCTGTTAAACCTCTCAACGGCTCCGTTTCCCGCTGGATGGTAGATGCTTGTAGTTTTATGTTTAATTCCTTTTCCATTTACAAATTTTTTGAAAACGTCAGACATGAACTGACTACCATTGTCACTGACAATAACCTTTGGTGTGCCTTCCCTACTGAATATTTTCTCCAAAAACTTGACAATATCAGTTGCATCCACTTTCCTGCAGACCTTAATTTCTGGCCATTTTGAGAAATGATCTATTAAGACCAAAACATACATTTGATCTTCCTGCCATCTCACTGGACCCATTACATCTATGCCAACTCTTTCCCAAGCCATGTTGGGGCATTCTAACGGCTGTAATGTTGGCCTTAAGACATGTTGGGTTTTATCCGAATTCTCACAGGGTACACAATTCCTCACGACTCTGTCAATCTGTATGTCACACCCTGGCCACCAATACCAGCTTTTTATTCTCTGTTTTGTTTTATTTATGCCGAGATGTCCCTCATGGCATAAATCAATAAGTCTTCCCCTTAAAGCTGTGGGAGGTATCACTTTGCCTTGTCTTAATGCCAATTCGTTTTCCTTAATTCCCAATAGGCTCGCATTTCTTTCGTCATGTTACTCTTCTTTGGCCATCCTACCACAATGTGTTTCTTTACCTCTTCTAATGTTTCATCTTTTTCATATTCTTCTTTCCATGCTTCTTTGGTTATACTTGGGAATTCCTCACTTACATTGGCAACACATAGTTCTTCTTCCATCTCCGTTTTTCCCACATTGTGCAAGGGTAACCGACTTAGAAAATCCGCTACGACGTTCTTTGATCCTGGCAAGTATTGCACTTCATAATTGTAATCCAACAATTTGATTGACAATCTTGCTAATCTTGGAGATGCATTGAATAATCCCTTTACTGTGAGCACTTTTGTCAGGGGTTTGTGGTCACTCCTTAAAATTATTCTTTTCCCCCATATGTATTGTCTGTAATGGTCCAGTCCCCCGCACACGCCAGGGCTTCTCGCTCTATTACGGAATACTTCTCTTCCGTTTGTGTTAGAGAACGGGATGCGAAGGCAATTGTGACTTCCTTACCATCAGATTCCACTTGGGATAATACTGCTCCTATGCCCTTTCCGCTTGCATCTGTGGTGACTACACATTGTAAATCGTTATCAAAACCCTGAAGGGGTGGTGCGTCACATATTTCTTTTTTTAGGTTTTTGAAACTGTTTTCACAGTCTTGCGACCACTCAAATTTGATTTTGTTTTTTAGAAGGGTTCTGATACAGTGTGTTTTCATTGAGAAATTTTTAACAAACTTTGAATAGTATTCCACTAGACCTAGGAACGCTCTTAGTTCCTCTTTATTCTGTGGTACAGGAGCATCCTTGATGGCTTTGATCAATTCTTTCTTGGGTTTCACTCCATCCTTGGTGATTTCATGTCCTAAGTATGTGACGGAGTTTTTGCTAAACTTACACTTCCTGTATTCCGCTGTTAATACTCCTTTCTCTATGATTTTCAGAACTTGTTCCAACCGTTTGTCATGTTCTTTCTTGTCTTTTCCCATTATGAGGATATCGTCCTGAAAAATGAGTATGTTCTTTATTCCTTTGAATAATTCGTGCATCAGTCTTTGAAATAGTGCAGCTGCGGATGCTAGCCCAAATGGTACTCTTTTGAATCTAAAGCACCCAAAAGGCGTTATAAACGTCGTGAGGTGTCTGCTCTCTGGATGTAGAGGCACCTGGTGGTATGCAGCTGCCAAGTCAATGGTAGAAAATACAGTCATGCCCTTGGTAAGGGACAACATCTCGTTTATTTTTGGTAAAGGGTACTGGTCGATTAGAATGTTTTTGTTTAGGTCGCGCAAATCAATGCATAATCTTAACTTTTTGTTGGCCCTTCTTGCGACCACCAGTGGTGCGACCCACTCTGACGATTCAGTAGTCTCAATTATTTCAGCATCTAACAGCTTGTTTATTTCTATTTCAACTTCTTCTCTTAGAGACAACGGTATCTGTCTTACTTTATGTAGACAAGGTTCTGCGCCTTCTTTCAATCTTATTATATGTTGGAACCCTTTTAGTTTCCCTATTTTTCCGTTAAATACTTTAGGAAACTTTTCCACTAAATCACAGTCCTCCTGTAGTGTTATTAGGACAGGCTCAGCACTATTTGGATTGAGAGTTATTCCAAGTTTACCTTGATCTCTCCACCCAAGTACTGAAGGTCCATTAATTGCTACATATAATTTGCTGTTGGTTTCCCTTTCTTTGAATGCAAACTTTAGTTCCTTAAACCCCATAAGTTCTATTGGTTCTCCAGTGAATGTCTTAAGGCTGATATCTGGTTCCTTTAATTGTTTTCCAACCTTGCTCATAAACTTCTCTTTCCATACTTCACGGTTAATTATTGTACATGGTGATCCAGAATCCGCAACAATATTAATACTCACGCCTCCTATTTCGACCATGCAGGTTGTTTTTTTTTTCTTGTTCTTCTCCTCCTTCTCTATATTAGTTTCCTCATTAATCTCCAGTACACACAAATTGTACACTGACTCGTCAGAGGATTCTTGCTCGGACTCCTCTTCTTCTACGTCTTCTACGAATTTCACCTTCTCTTTACCCTTTCTTTTGCATGATTTCTGGAAATGGCCAATGATTCCACATTGGGTACATTTATTGTTCCTTGCTGGACATTTCCAATCATTTGCCAGATGTTTTCCGCTACCACAGCGGTAACACTTCAATTGTTCAAACTGACCGGCATTACTTTTGTATTTGTGCGTGTCCTTCATTTTATTCTTTGAATATGTTTTACTACTACTTATCTTAGCCACAACGTTGGTTTCTTCCATTTTATTTTTCCCTTCGTTAATCACTTCTTTAGCACATCTACCGGTTAATTCTGCTTTCTTTACTATTTCAATTACTTGGAGAAGTGGTTTTTCTCCCTTTGCCCACAGAGCGTCTTGTATATTCGAATTTGCCGCACACATGACAATTTGGTCTCTTATTAAATCGTCATGCATATTTTCAAATTTGCATGAAAGTGCTAAGTTCTTAAGTGCCGACACATAGTCATCGATGCTTTCATCTTTCCCTTGTTTTCTTCTGTAAAACTTGTATCTGTGTACTGCAACACATACTGTAGGCTTATAAAAAAAAAACACAGTTCCCCAACTCAATCCAATGCCAGCCATGCACTAAATGAAGTCGAAATTCAACAGAGCACACAAAAAACAGTAGATTAATAAAGCTGTGGCTACCTGCTCTGGTCCTAGTGGATGAAAGCAGGCCTGTTGGCAGACAAGGCCAGGCAAGCTTGCAGGCCTAGTCCTCAAAATGGCCACCAGCCACATGGCCAGGCCCAACAACATCACAAAGGCCACCCCAAAAAACACACTTCCCCAACTCAATCCAATGCCATCCATGCCCTAAATGAAGTCGAAATTCAATAGAGCACACAGAAAACAGTAGATTAATAAAGCTGTGGCTACCTGCGCTGGTCCTAGTGGATGAAAGCAGGCCTGTTGGCAGACAAGTCCAGGCAAGCTTGCAGGCCTAGGCCTCAAAATGGCCACCAGCCACATGGCCAGGCCCAACAACATCACAAAGGCCACCCCAAAAAACAAACTTCCCCAACTCAATCCAATGCCATCCATGCCCTAAATGAAGTCGAAATTCAACAGAGGACACAGAAAACAGTAGATTAATAAAGCTGTGGCTACCTGCTCTGGTCCTAGTGGATGAATGCAGGCCTCTTGGCAGACAAGGCCAGGCAAGCTTGCAGGCCTAGGCCTCAAAATGGCCACCAGCCACATGGCCAGGCCCAACAACATCACAAAGGCCACCCCAAAAAACACACTTCCCCAACTCAATCCAATGCCATCCATGCCCTAAATGAAGTCGAAATTCAACAGAGCACACATAAAACAGTAGATTAATAAAGCTGTGGCTACCTGCTCTGGTCCTAGTGGATGAAAGCAGGCCTGTTGGCAGACAAGTCCAGGCAAGCTTGCAGGCCTAGTCCTCAAAATGGCCACCAGCCACATGGCCAGTCCCAACAACATCACAAAGGCCACCCCAAAAAACACACTTCCCCAACTCAATCCAATGCCATCCATGCCCTAAATGAAGTCGAAATTCAACAGAGCACACAGAAAACAGTAGATTAATAAAGCTGTGGCTACCTGCTTTGGTCCTAGTGGATGAAAGCAGGCCTGTTGGCACACAAGGCCAGGCAAGCTTGCAGGCCTAGAAATCAAAATGGCCACCAGCCACATGGCCAAGCCCAACAACATCACAAAGGCCACCCCAAAAAACACACTTCCCCAACTCAATCCAATGCCATCCATGCCCTAAATGAAGTCGAAATTCAACAGAGGACACAGAAAACAGTAGATTAATAAAGCTGTGGCTACCTGCTCTGGTCCTAGTGGATGAAAGCAGGCCTGTTGGCAGACAAGGCCAGGAAAGCTTGCAGGCCTAGGCCTCAAAATGGCCACCAGCCACATGGCCAGGCCCAACAACATCACAAAGGCCACCCCAAAAAACACACTTCCCCAACTCAATCCAATGCCATCCATGCCCTAAATGAAGTCGAAATTCAACAGAGCACACAGAAAACAGTAGATTAATAAAGCTGTGGCTACCTGCTCTGGTCCTAGTGGATGAAAGCAGGCCTGTTGGCAGACAAGGCCAGGCAAGCTTGCAGGCCTAGGCCTCAAAATGGCCACCAGCCACATGGCCAGGCCCAACAACATCACAAAGGCCACCCCAAAAAACACACTTCCCCAACTCAATCCAATGCAATCCATGCCCTAAATGAAGTCGAAATTCAACAGAGCACACAGGAAACAGTAGATTAATAAAGCTGTGGCTACCTGCTCTGGTCCTAGTGGATGAAAGCAGGCCTGTTGGCAGACAAGGCCAGGCAAGCTTGCAGGCCTAGGCCTCAAAATGGCCACCAGCCACATGGCCAGGCCCAACAACATCACAAAGGCCACCCCAAAAAACAAACTTCCCCAACTCAATCCAATGCCATCAATGCCCTAAATGAAGTCGAAATTCAACAGAGGACACAGAAAACAGTAGATTAATAAAGCTGTGGCTACCTGCTCTGGTCCTAGTGGATGAAAGCAGGCCTCTTGGCAGACAAGGCCAGGCAAGCTTGCAGGCCTAGGCCTCAAAATGGCCACCAGCCACATGGCCAGGCCCAACAACATCACAAAGGCCACCCCAAAAAACACACTTCCCCAACTCAATCCAATGCCATCCATGCCCTAAATGAAGTCGAAATTCAACAGAGCACACAGAAAACAGTAGATTAATAAAGCTGTGGCTACCTGCTCTGGTCCTAGTGGATGAAAGCAGGCCTGTTGGCAGACAAGGCCAGGCAAGCTTGCAGGCCTAGTCCTCAAAATGGCCACCAGCCACATGGCCAGGCCCAACAACATCACAAAGGCCACCCCAAAAAACACACTTCCCCAACTCAATCCAATGCCATCCATGCCCTAAATGAAGTCGAAATTCAACAGAGCACACAGAAAACAGTAGATTAATAAAGCTGTGGCTACCTGCTCTGGTCCTAGTGGATGAATGCAGGCCTGTTGGCAGACAAGGCCAGGCAAGCTTGCAGGCATAGGCCTCAAACTGGCCACCAGCCACATGGCCAGGCCCAACAACATCACAAAGGCCACCCCCAAAAAGCACACTTCCCCAACTCAATCCAATGCCATCCATGCCCTAAATGAAGTCGAAATTCAACAGAGCACACAGAAAACAGTAGATTAATAAAGCTGTGGCTACCTGCTCTGGTCCTAGTGGATGAAAGCAGGCCTGTTGGCAGACAAGGCCAGGCAAGCTTGCAGGCCTAGGAATCAAAATGGCCACCAGCCACATGGCCAAGCCCAACAACATCACAAAGGCCACCCCAAAAAACACACTTCCCCAACTCAATCCAATGCCATCCATGCCCTAAATGAAGTCGAAATTCAACAGAGGACACAGAAAACAGTAGATTAATAAAGCTGTGGCTACCTGCTCTGGTCCTAGTGGATGAAAGCAGGCCTGTTGGCAGACAAGGCCAGGGAAGCTTGCAGGCCTAGGCCTCAAAATGGCCACCAGCCACATGGCCAGGCACAACAACATCACAAAGGCCACCCCAAAAAACACACTTCCCCAACTCAATCCAATGCCATCCATGCCCTAAATGAAGTCGAAATTCAACAGAGCACACAGAAAACAGTAGATTAATAAAGCTGTGGCTACCTGCTCTGGTCCTAGTGGATGAAAGCAGGCCTGTTGGCAGACAAGGCCAGGCAAGCTTGCAGGCCTAGGCCTCAAAATGGCCACCAGCCACATGGCCAGGCCCAACAACATCACAAAGGCCACCCCAAAAAACACACTTCCCCAACTCAATCCAATGCAATCCATGCCCTAAATGAAGTCGAAATTCAACAGAGCACACAGGAAACAGTAGATTAATAAAGCTGTGGCTATCTGCTCTGGTCCTAGTGGATGAAAGCAGGCCTGTTGGCAGACAAGGCCAGGCAAGCTTGCAGGCCTAGGCCTCAAAATGGCCACCAGCCACATGGCCAGGCCCAACAACATCACAAAGGCCACCCCAAAAAACACTCTTCCCCAACTCAATCCAATGCAATCCATGCCCTAAATGAAGTCGAAATTCAACAGAGCACACAGGAAACAGTAGATTAATAAAGCTGTGGCTATCTGCTCTGGTCCTAGTGGATGAAAGCAGGCCTGTTGGCAGACAAGGCCAGGCAAGCTTGCAGGCCTAGGCCTCAAAATGGCCACCAGCCACATGGCCAGGCCCAACAACATCACAAAGGCCACCCCAAAAAACACACTTCCCCAACTCAATCCAATGCCATCAATGCCCTAAATGAAGTCGAAATTCAACGGAGCACACAGAAAACAGTAGATTAATAAAGCTGTGGCTACCGGCTCTGGTCCTAGTGGATGTAAGCAGGCCTGTTGGCAGACAAGGCAAGGCAAGCTTGCAGGACTAGGCATCAAAATGGCCACCAGCCACATGGCCAGGCCCAACAACATCACAAAGGCCACCCCCAAAAAGCACACTTCCCCAACTCAATCCAATGCCATCCATGCCCTAAATGAAGTCGAAATTCAACAGAGCACACAGAAAACAGTAGATTAATAAAGCTGTGGCTACCTGCTCTGGTCCTAGTGGATGAAAGCAGGCCTGTTGGCAGACAAGGCCAGGCAAGCTTGCAGGCCTAGGCCTCAAAATGTCCACCAGCCACATGGCCAGGCCCAACAACATCACAAAGGCCACCCCAAAAGACACACTTCCCCAACTCAATCCAATGCCATCCATGCCCTAAATGAAGTCAAAAATCAACAGAGCACACAGAAAACAGTAGATTAATAAAGCTGTGGCTACCTGCTCTGGTCCTAGTGGGTGAAAGCAGGCCTGTTGGCAGACAAGGCCAGGCAAGCTTGCAGGCCTAGGCCTCAAAATGGCCACCAGCCACATGGCCAGGCCCAACAACATCACAAAGGCCACCCCAAAAAACACACTTCCCCAACTCAATCCAATGCCATCCATGCCCTAAATGAAGTCGAAATTCAACAGAGCACACAGAAAACAGTAGATTAATAAAGCTCTGGCTACCTGCTCTGGTCCTAGTGGATGAAAGCAGGCCGGTTGGCAGACAAGGCCAGGCAAGCCTGAAGGCCTAGGCCTCAAAAAGGCCACCAGCCACATGGCCAGGCCCAACAACATCACAAAGGCCACCCCAAAAAACACACTTCCCCAACTCAATCCAATGCCATCCATGCCCTAAATGGAGTCGAAATTCAACAGAGCACACAGAAAACAGTAGATGAATAAAGCTGTGGCTACGTGCTCTGGTCCTAGTGGATGAAAGCAGGCCTGTTGGCAGACAAGGCCAGGCAAGCTTGCAGGCCTGGGCCTCAAAATGGCCACCAGCCACATGGCCAGGCCCAACAACATCACAAAGGCAACCCCAAAAAACACACTTCCCCAACTCAATCCAATGCCATCCATGCCCTAAATGAAGTCGAAATTCAACAGAGCACACAGAAAACAGTAGATTAATAAAGCTGTGGCTACCTGCTCTGGTCCTAGTGGATGAAAGCAGGCCTGTTGGCAGACAAGGCCAGGCAAGCTTGCAGGCCTAGGCCTCAAAATGGCCACCAGCCACATGGCCAGGCCCAACAACATCACAAAGGCCACCCCAAAAAACACACTTCCCCAACTCAATCCAATGCCATCCATGCCCTAAATGAAGTCAAAATTCAACAGAGCACACAGAAAACAGTAGATTAATAAAGCTGTGGCTACCTGCTCTGATCCTAGTGGATGAAAGCAGGCCTGTTGGCAGACAAGGCCAGGCAAGCTTGCAGGCCTAGGCCTCAAAATGGCCACCAGCCACATGGCCAGGCCCAACAACATCACAAAGGGCACCCCAAAAAACACACTTCCCCAACTCAATCCAATGCCATCCATGCCCTAAATGAAGTCGAAATTCCACAGAGCACACTGAAAACAGTAGATTAACCCCTTGCATGCCCGCCCCTTTCCCCGCCCAGTGCCGCGCCTTCCATTAGCGGGCGGAGTTCATGACGAGCTGGACTCGTCATGGGCACAGCGCCACCGCAGCCCATGACGAGTCCAGCTCGTCATGGGCACTGAAGGGGTTAAGAAAGCTGTGGCTACCTGCTCTGGTCCTAGTGGATGAAAGCAGGCCTGTTGGCAGACAAGGCCAGGCAAGCTTGCAGGCCTAGGCCTCAAAATGGCCACCAGAAACATGCCCAGGCCCAACAACATCACAAAGGCCACCCCAAAAAACACACTTCCCCAACTCAATCCAATGCAATCCATGCCCTAAATGAAGTCGAAATTCAACAGAGCACACAGGAAACAGTAGATTAATAAAGCTGTGGCTATCTGCTCTGGTCCTAGTGGATGAAAGCAGGCCTGTTGGCAGACAAGGCCAGGCAAGCTTGCAGGCCTAGGCCTCAAAATGGCCACCAGCCACATGGCCAGGCCCAACAACATCACAAAGGCCACCCCAAAAAACACACTTCCCCAACTCAATCCAATGCCATCAATGCCCTAAATGAAGTCGAAATTCAACGGAGCACACAGAAAACAGTAGATTAATAAAGCTGTGGCTACCGGCTCTGGTCCTAGTGGATGTAAGCAGGCCTGTTGGCAGACAAGGCCAGGCAAGCTTGCAGGACTAGGCATCAAAATGGCCACCAGCCACATGGCCAGGCCCAACAACATCACAAAGGCCACCCCAAAAAACACACTTCCCCAACTCAATCCAATGCCATCCATGCCCTAAATGAAGTCGAAATTCAACAGAGCACACATAAAACAGTAGATTAATAAAGCTGTGGCTACCTGCTCTGGTCCTAGTGGATGAATGCAGGCCTGTTGGCAGACAAGGCCAGGCAAGCTTGCAGGCATAGGCCTCAAAATGGCCACCAGCCACATGGCCAGGTCCAACAACATCACAAAGGCCACCCCCAAAAAGCACACTTCCCCAACTCAATCCAATGCCATCCATGCCCTAAATGAAGTCGAAATTCAACAGAGCACACAGAAAACAGTAGATTAATAAAGCTGTGGCTACCTGCTCTGGTCCTAGTGGATGAAAGCAGGCCTGTTGGCAGACAAGGCCAGGCAAGCTTGCAGGCCTAGGCCTCAAAATGTCCACCAGCCACATGGCCAGGCCCAACAACATCACAAAGGCCACCCCAAAAGACACACTTCCCCAACTCAATCCAATGCCATCCATGCCCTAAATGAAGTCAAAAATCAACAGAGCACACAGAAAACAGTAGATTAATAAAGCTGTGGCTACCTGCTCTGGCCCTAGTGGGTGAAAGCAGGCCTGTTGGCAGACAAGGCCAGGCAAGCTTGCAGGCCTAGGCCTCAAAATGGCCACCAGCCACATGGCCAGGCCCAACAACATCACAAAGGCCACCCCAAAAAACACACTTCCCCAACTCAATCCAATGCCATCCATGCCCTAAATGAAGTCGAAATTCAACAGAGCACACAGAAAACAGTAGATTAATAAAGCTCTGGCTACCTGCTCTGGTCCTAGTGGATGAAAGCAGGCCGGTTGGCAGACAAGGCCAGGCAAGCCTGAAGGCCTAGGCCTCAAAAAGGCCACCAGCCACATGGCCAGGCCCAACAACATCACAAAGGCCACCCCAAAAAACACACTTCCCCAACTCAATCCAATGCCATCCATGCCCTAAATGAAGTCGAAATTCAACAGAGCACACATAAAACAGTAGATTAATAAAGCTGTGGCTACCTGCTCTGGTCCTAGTGGATGAAAGCAGGCCTGTTGGCAGACAAGGCCAGGCAAGCTTGCAGGCCTAGGCCTCAAAATGGCCACCAGCCACATGGCCAGGCCCAACAACATCACAAAGGCAACCC
This sequence comes from Triturus cristatus, assembly GCF_964204655.1. NCBI lineage: Eukaryota > Metazoa > Chordata > Amphibia > Caudata > Salamandridae > Triturus > Triturus cristatus. The sequence continues at coordinate 34,346,018 of NC_140593.1, read as the reverse complement.
CAAAAAACACACTTCCCCAACTCAATCCAATGCCATCCATGCCCTAAATGAAGTCGAAATTCAACAGAGCACACAGAAAACAGTAGATTAATAAAGCTGTGGCTACCTGCTCTGGTCCTAGTGGATGAAAGCAGGCCTGTTGGCAGACAAGGCCAGGCAAGCTTGCAGGCCTAGTCCTCAAAATGTCCACCAGCCACATGGCCAGACCCAACAACACCACAAAGGCCACCCCAAAAGACACACTTCCCCAACTCAATCCAATGCCATCCATGCCCTAAATGAAGTCAAAAATCAACAGAGCACACAGAAAACAGTAGATTAATAAAGCTGTGGCTACCTGCTCTGGCCCTAGTGGGTGAAAGCAGGCCTGTTGGCAGACAAGGCCAGGCAAGCTTGCAGGCCTAGGCCTCAAAATGGCCACCAGCCACATGGCCAGGCCCAACAACATCACAAAGGCCACCCCAAAAAACACACTTCCCCAACTCAATCCAATGCCATCCATGCCCTAAATGAAGTCGAAATTCAACAGAGCACACAGAAAACAGTAGATTAATAAAGCTCTGGCTACCTGCTCTGGTCCTAGTGGATGAAAGCAGGCCGGTTGGCAGACAAGGCCAGGCAAGCCTGAAGGCCTAGGCCTCAAAAAGGCCACCAGCCACATGGCCAGGCCCAACAACATCACAAAGGCCACCCCAAAAAACACACTTCCCCAACTCAATCCAATGCCATCCATGCCCTAAATGAAGTCGAAATTCAACAGAGCACACATAAAACAGTAGATTAATAAAGCTGTGGCTACCTGCTCTGGTCCTAGTGGATGAAAGCAGGCCTGTTGGCAGACAAGGCCAGGCAAGCTTGCAGGCCTAGGCCTCAAAATGGCCACCAGCCACATGGCCAGGCCCAACAACATCACAAAGGCAACCCCAAAAAACACACTTCCCCAACTCAATCCAATGCCATCCATGCCCTAAATGAAGTCGAAATTCAACAGAGCACACAGAAAACAGTAGATTAATAAAGCTGTGGCTACCTGCTCTGGTCCTAGTGGATGAAAGCAGGCCTGTTGGCAGACAAGGCCAGGCAAGCTTGCAGGCCTAGGCCTCAAAATGGCCACCAGCCACATGGCCAGGCCCAACAACATCACAAAGGCCACCCCAAAAAACACACTTCCCCAACTCAATCCAATGCCATCCATGCCCTAAATGAAGTCGAAATTCCACAGAGCACACTGAAAACAGTAGATTAACCCCTTGCATGCCCGCCCCTTTCCCCGCCCAGTGCCGCGCCTTCCATTAGCGGGCGGAGTTCATGACGAGCTGGACTCGTCATGGGCACAGCGCCACCGCAGCCCATGACGAGTCCAGCTCGTCATGGGCACTGAAGGGGTTAAGAAAGCTGTGGCTACCTGCTCTGGTCCTAGTGGATGAAAGCAGGCCTGTTGGCAGACAAGGCCAGGCAAGCTTGCAGGCCTAGGCCTCAAAATGGCCACCAGCCACATGGCCAGGCCCAACAACATCACAAAGGCAACCCCAAAAAACACACTTCCCCAACTCAATCCAATGCCATCCATGCCCTAAATGAAGTCGAAATTCAACTGAGCACACAGAAAACAGTAGATTAATAAAGCTGTGGCTACCTGCTCTGGTCCTAGTGGATGAAAGCAGGCCTGTTGGCTGACAAGGCCAGGCAAGCTTACAGGCCTAGGCCTCAAAATGGCCACCAGCCACATGGCCAGGCCCAACAACATCACAAAGGCCACCCCAAAAAACACACTTCCCCAACTCAATCCAATGTAATCCATGCCCTAAATGAAGTCGAAATTCAACAGAGCACACAGAAAACAGTAGATTAATAAAGCTGTGGCTACCTGCTCTGATCCTAGTGGATGAAAGCAGGCCTGTTGGCAGACAAGGCCAGGCAAGCTTGCAGGCCTAGGCCTCAAAATGGCCACCAGCCACATGGCCAGGCCCAACAACATCACAAAGGCCACCCCAAAAAACACACTTCCCCAACTCAATCCAGTGCCATCCATGCCCTAAATGAAGTCGAAATTCAACAGAGCACACAGAAAACAGTAGATTAATAAAGCTGTGGCTACCTGCTCTGGTCCTAGTGGATGAAAGCAGGCCTGTTGGCAGACAAGGCCAGGAAAGCTTGCAGGCCTAGGCCTCAAAATGGCCACCAGCCACATGGCCAGGCCCAACAACATCACAAAGGCCACCCCAAAAAACACACTTCCCCAACTCAATCCAATGCCATTCATGCCCTAAATGAAGTCGAAATTCAACAGAGCACACAGAAAACAGTAGATTAATAAAGCTGTGGCTACCTGCTCTGGTCCTAGTGGATGAAAGCAGGCCTGTTGGCAGACAAGGCCAGACAAGCTTGCAGGCCTAGGCCTCAAAATGGCCACCAGCCACATGGCCAGGCCCAACAACATCACAAAGGCCACCCCAAAAAACACACTTCCCCAACTCATTCCAATGCAATCCATGCCCTAAATAAAGTCGAAATTCAACAGAGCACACAGGAAACAGTAGATTAATAAAGCTGTGGCTACCTGCTCTGGTCCTAGTGGATGAAAGCAGGCCTGTTGGCAGACAAGGCCAGGCAAGCTTGCAGGCCTAGGCCTCAAAATGGCCACCAGCCACATGGCCAGGCCCAACAACATCACAAAGGCCACCCCAAAAAACACACTTCCCCAACTCAATCCAATGCCATCAATGCCCTAAATGAAGTCAAAATTCAACGGAGCACACAGAAAACAGTAGATTAATAAAGCTGTGGCTACCTGCTCTGGTCCTAGTGGATGTAAGCAGGCCTGTTGGCAGACAAGGCCAGGCAAGCTTGCAGGCCTAGGCATCAAAATGGCCACCAGCCACATGGCCAGGCCCAACAACATCACAAAGGCTACCCCAAAAAACACACTTCCCCAACTCAATCCAATGCCATCCATGCCCTAAATGAAGTCGAAATTCAACAGAGCACACAGAAAACAGTAGATTAATAAAGCTGTGGCTACCTGCTCTGGTCCTAGTGGATGAATGCAGGCCTGTTGGCAGACAAGGCCAGGCAAGCTTGCAGGCATAGGCCTCAAAATGGCCACCAGCCACATGGCCAGGCCCAACAACATCACAAAGGCCACCCCCAAAAAGCACACTTCCCCAACTCAATCCAATGCCATCCATGCCCTAAATGAAGTCGAAATTCAACAGAGCACACAGAAAACAGTAGATTAATAAAGCTGTGGCTACCTGCTCTGGTCCTAGTGGATGAAAGCAGGCCTGTTGGCAGACAAGGCCAGGCAAGCTTGCAGGCCTAGGCCTCAAAATGTCCACCAGCCACATGGCCAGGCGCAACAACATCACAAAGGCCACCCCAAAAGACACACTTCCCCAACTCAATCCAATGCCATCCATGCCCTAAATAAAGTCGAAATTCAACAGAGCACACAGAAAACAGTAGATTAATTAAGCTGTGGCTACCTGCTCTGGTCCTAGTGGGTGAAAGCAGGCCTGTTGGCAGACAAGGCCAGGCAAGCTTGCAGGCCTAGGCCTCAAAATGGCCACCAGCCACATGGCCAGGCCCAACAACATCACAAAGGCCACCCCTAAAAACACACTTCCCCAACTCAATCCAATGCCATCCATGCCCTAAATGAAGTCGAAATTCAACAGAGCACACAGAAAACAGTAGATTAATAAAGCTCTGGCTACCTGCTCTGGTCCTAGTGGATGAAAGCAGGCCTGTTGGCAGACAAGGCCAGGCAAGCCTGAAGGCCTAGGCCTCAAAAAGGCCACCAGCCACATGGCCAGGCCCAACAACATCACAAAGGCCACCCCAAAAAACACACTTCCCCAACTCAATCCAATGCCATCCATGCCCTAAATGGAGTCGAAATTCAACAGAGCACACAGAAAACAGTAGATTAATAAAGCTGTGGCTACCTGCTCTGGTCCTAGTGGATGAAAGCAGGCCTGTTGGCAGACAAGGCCAGGCAAGCTTGCAGGCCTAGGCCTCAAAATGGCCACCAGCCACATGGCCAGGCCCAACAACATCACAAAGGCCACCCCAAAAAACAAACTTCCCCAACTCAATCCAATGCCATCCATGCCCTAAATGAAGTCGAAATTCAACAGAGGACACAGAAAACAGTAGATTAATAAAGCTGTGGCTACCTGCTCTGGTCCTAGTGGATGAATGCAGGCCTCTTGGCAGAAAAGGCCAGGCAAGCTTGCAGGCCTAGGCCTCAAAATGGCCACCAGCCACATGGCCAGGCCCAACAACATCACAAAGGCCACCCCAAAAAACACACTTCCCCAACTCAATCCAATGCCATCCATGCCCTAAATGGAGTCGAAATTCAACAGAGCACACAGAAAACAGTAGATTAATAAAGCTGTGGCTACCTGCTCTGGTCCTAGTGGATGAAAGCAGGCCTGTTGGCAGACAAGGCCAGGCAAGCTTGCAGGCCTAGGCCTCAAAATGGCCACCAGCCACATGGCCAGGCCCAACAACATCACAAAGGCAACCCCAAAAAACACACTTCCCCAACTCAATCCAATGCCATCCATGCCCTAAATGAAGTCGAAATTCAACAGAGCACACAGAAAACAGTAGATTAATAAAGCTGTGGCTACCGGCTCTGGTCCTAGTGGATGAAAGCAGGCCTGTTGGCAGACAAGGACAGGCAAGCTTGCAGGCCTAGGCCTCAAAATGGCCACCAGCCACATGGCCAGGCCCAACAACATCACAAAGGCCACCCCAAAAAACACACTTCCCCAACTCAATCCAATGCCATCCATGCCCTAAATGAAGTCAAAATTCAACAGAGCACACAGAAAACAGTAGATTAATAAAGCTGTGGCTACCTGCTCTGATCCTAGTGGATGAAAGCAGGCCTGTTGGCAGACAAGGCCAGGCAAGCTTGCAGGCCTAGGCCTCAAAATGGCCACCAGCCACATGGCCAGGCCCAACAACATCACAAAGGCCACCCCAAAAAACACACTTCCCCAACTCAATCCAATGCCATCCATGCCCTAAATGAAGTCGAAATTCAACAGAGCACACAGAAAACAGTAGATTAATAAAGCTGTGGCTACCTGCTCTGGTCCTAGTGGATGAAAGCAGGCCTGTTGTCAGACAAGGCCAGACAAGCTTGCAGGCCTAGGCCTCAAAATGGCCACCAGCCACATGGCCAGGCCCAACAACATCACAAAGGCAACCCCAAAAAACACACTTCCCCAACTCAATCCAATGCCATCCATGCCCTAAATGAATTCGAAATTCAACTGAGCACACAGAAAACAGTAGATTAATAAAGCTGTGGCTACCTGCTCTGGTCCTAGTGGATGAAAGCAGGCCTGTTGGCAGACAAGGCCAGGCAAGCTTGCAGGCCTAGGCCTCGAAATGGCCACCAGCCACATGGCCAGGCCCAACAACATCACAAAGGCCACCCCAAAAAACACACTTCCCCAACTCAATCCAATGCCATCCATGCCCTAAATGAAGTTGAAATTCAACAGAGCACACAGAAAACAGTAGATTAATAAAGCTGTGGCTACCTGCTCAGATCCTAGTGGATGAAAGCAGGCCTGTTGGCAGACAAGGCCAGGCAAGCTTGCAGGCCTAGGCCTCAAAATGGCCACCAGCCACATGGCCAGGCCCAACAACATCACAAAGGCCACCCCAAAAAACACACTTCCCCAACTCAATCCAGTGCCATCCATGCCCTAAATGAAATCGAAATTCAACAGAGCACACAGAAAACAGTAGATTAATAAAGCTGTGGCTACCTGCTCTGGTCCTAGTGGATGAAAGCAGGCCTGTTGGCAGACAAGGCCAGGCAATCTTGCAGGCCTAGGCCGCACAATGGCCACAAGCCACATGGCCAGGCCCAACAACATCACAAAGGCCACCCCAAAAAACACACTTCCCCAACTCAATCCAATGCCATCCATGCCCTAAATGAAGTCGAAATTCAACAGAGCACACAGAAAACAGTAGATTAATAAAGCTGTGGCTACCTGCTCTGGTCCTAGTGGATGAAAGCAGGCCTGTTGGCAGACAAGGCCAGGCAAGCTTGCAGGCCTAGGCCTCAAAATGGCCACCAGCCACATGGCCAGGCCCAACAACTTCACAAAGGCCACCCCAAAAAACAAACTTCTCCAACTCAATTCAATGCCATCCATGCCCTAAATGAAGTCGAAATTCAACAGAGCACACAGAAAACAGTAGATTAATAAAGCTGTGGCTACCTGCTCTGGTCCTAGTGGATGAAAGCAGGCCTGTTGGCAGACAAGGCCAGGCAAGCTTGCAGGCCTAGGCCTCAAAATGGCCACCAGCCACATGGCCAGGCCCAACAACATCACAAAGGTCACCCCAAAAAACACACTTCCCCAACTCAATCCAATGCCATCCAGGCCCTAAATGAAGTCGAAATTCAACAGAGCACACAGAAAACAGTAGATTAATAAAGCTGTGCTACCTGCTCTGGTCCTAGTGGATGAAAGCAGGCCTGTTGGCAGACAAGGCCAGGCAAGATTGCAGGCCTAGGCCTCAAAATGGCCACCAGCCACATGGCCAGGCCCAACAACATCACAAAGTCCACCCCAAAAAACACACTTCCCCAACTCAATCCAATGCCATCCATGCCCTAAATGAAGTCGAAATTCAACAGAGCACACAGAAAACAGAAGATTAATAAAGCTGTGGCTACCTGCTCTGGTCCTAGTGGATGAAAGCAGGCCTGTTGGCAGACAAGGCCAGGCAAGCTTGCAGACCTAGGCCTCAAAATGGCCACCAGCCACATGGCCAGGCCCAACAACATCACAAAGGCCACCCCAAAAAACACACTTCCCCAACTCAATCCAATGCCATCCATGCCCTAAATGAAGTCGAAATTCAACAGAGCACACAGAAAACAGTAGATTAATAAAGCACTGGCTACCTGCTCTGGTCTTAGTGGATGAAAGCAGGCCTGTTGGCAGACAAGGCCAGGCAAGCTTGAAGGCCTAGGCCTCAAAATGGCCACCAGCCACATGGCCAGGCCCAACAACATCACAAAGGCCACCCCAAAAAACACTCTTCCCCAACTCAATCCAATGCCATCCATGCCCTAAATGAAGTCGAAATTCAACAGAGCACACAGAAAACAGTAGACTAATAAAGCTCTGGCTACCTGCTCTGGTCCTAGTGGATGAAAGCAGGCCTGTTGGCAGACAAGGCCAGGCAAGCTTGAAGGCCTAGGCCTCAAAATGGCCACCAGCCACATGGCCAGGCCCAACAACATCACAAAGGCCACCCCAAAAAACACACTTCCCCCACTCAATCCAATGCCATCCATGCCCTAAATGAAGTCGAAATTCAACAGAGCACAAAGAAAACAGTAGATTAATAAAGCTGTGGCTACCTGCTCTGGTCCTAGTGGATGAAAGCAGGCCTGTTGGCAGACAAGGCCAGGAAAGCTTGCAGGCCTAGGCCTCAAAATGGCCACCAGCCACATGGCCAGGCCCAACAACATCACAAAGGCCACCCCAAAAAACACACTTCCCCAACTCAATCCAATGCCATCCATGCCCTAAATGAAGTCGAAATTCAACAGAGTACACAGAAAACAGTAGATTAATAAAGCTGTGGCTACCTGCTCTGGTCCTAGTGGATGAAAGCAGGCCTGTTGGCTGACAAGGCCAGGCAAGCTTGCAGGCCTAGGCCTCAAAATGGCCACCAGCCACATGGCCAGGCCCAACAACATCACAAAGGCCACCCCAAAAAACACACTTCCCCAACTCAATCCAATGCAATCCATGCCCTAAATGAAGTCGAAATTGAACAGAGCACACAGAAAACAGTAGATTAATAAAGCTGTGGCTACCTGCTCTGGTCCTAGTGGATGAAAGCAGGCCTGTTGGCAGACAAGGCCAGGCAAGCTTGCAGGCCTAGGCCTCAAAATGGCCACCAGCTACATGGCCAGGCCCAACAACATCACAAAGGCCACCCCAAAAAACACACTTCCCCAACTTAATCCAATGCCATCCATGCCCTAAATGAAGTCGAAATTCAACAGAGCACACAGAAAACAGTAGATTAATAAAGCTGTGGCTACCTGCTCTGGTCCTAGTGGATGAAAGCAGGCCTGTTGGCAGACAAGGCCAGGCAAGCTTGCAGGCCTAGGCCTCAAAATGGCCACCAGCCACATGGCCAGGCCCAAAAACATCACAAAGGCCACCCCAAAAAACACACTTCCTAAACTCAATCCAATGCCATCCATGCCCTAAATGAAGTCGAAATTCAACAGAGCACACAGAAAACAGTAGATTAATAAAGCTGTGGCTACCTGCTCTGGTCCTAGTGGATGAAAGCAGGCCTGTTGGCAGACAAGGCCAGGAAAGCTTGCAGGCCTAGGCCTCAAAATGGCCACCAGCCACATGGCCAGGCCCAACAACATCACAAAGGCCACCCCAAAAAACACACTTCCCCAACTCAATCCAATGCCATCCATGCCCTAAATGAAGTCGAAATTCAACAGAGCACACAGAAAACAGTAGATTAATAAAGCTCTGGCTACCTGCTCTGGTCCTAGTGGATGAAAGCAGGCCTGTTGGCAGACAAGGCCAGGCAAGCTTGAAGGCCTAGGCCTCAAAATGGCCACCAGCCACATGGCCAGGCCCAACAACATCACAAAGGCCACCCCAAAAAACACACTTCCCCAACTCAATCCAATGCCATCCATGCCCTAAATGAAGTCGAAATTCAACAGAGCACACATAAAACAGTAGATTAATAAAGCTGTGGCTACCTGCTCTGGTCCTAGTGGATGAAAGCAGGCCTGTTGGCAGACAAGGCCAGGCAAGCTTGCAGGCCTAGGCCTCAAAATGGCCACCAGCCACATGGCCAGGCCCAACAACATCACAAAGGCCACCCCAAAAAACACACTTCCCCAACTCAATCCAATGCCATCCATGCCCTAAATGAAGTCGAAATTCAACAGAGCACACAGAAAACAGTAGATTAATAAAGCTGTGGCTACCTGCTCTGGTCCTAGTGGATGAAAGCAGGCCTGTTGGCAGACAAGGCCAGGCAAGCTTGCAGGCCTAGGCCTCAAAATGGCCACCAGCCACATGGCCAGGCCCAACAACATCACAAAGGCCACCCCAAAAAACACACTTCCCCAACTCAATCCAATGCCATCCATGCCCTAAATGAAGTCAAAATTCAACAGAGCACACAGAAAACAGTAGATTAATAAATCTCTGGCTACCTGCTCTGGTCCTAGTGGATGAAAGCAGGCCTGTTGGCAGACAAGGCCAGGCAAGCTTGAAGGCCTAGGCCTCAAAATGGCCACCAGCCACATGGCCAGGCCCAACCACATCACAAAGGCCACCCCAAAAAACACACTTCCCCAACTCAGTCCAATGCCATCCATGCCCTAAATGAAGTCGAAATTCAACAGAGCACAAAGAAAACAGTAGATTAATAAAGCTGTGGCTACCTGCTCTGGTCCTAGTGGATGAAAGCAGGCCTGTTGGCAGACAAGGCCAGGCAAGCTTGCAGGCCTAGGCCTCAAAATGGCCACCAGCCACATGGCCAGGCCCAACAACATCACAAAGGCCACCCCAAAAAACACACTTCCCCAACTCAATCCAATGCCATCCATGCCCTAAATGAAGTCGAAATTCAACAGAGCACACAGAAAACAGTAGATTAATAAAGATGTGGCTACCTGCTCTGGTCCTAGTGGATGAAAGCAGGCCTGTTGGCAGACAAGGCCAGGAAAGCTTGCAGGCCTAGGCCTCAAAATGGCCACCAGCCACATGGCCAGGCCCAACAACATCACAAAGGCCACCCCAAAAAACACACTTCCCCAACTCAATCCAATGCCATCCATGCCCTAAATGAAGTCGAAATTCAACAGAGCACACAGAAAACAGTAGATTAATAAAGCTGTGGCTACCTGCTCTGGTCCTAGTGGATGAAAGCAGGCCTGTTGGCAGAAAAGGCCAGGCAAGCTTGCAGGCCTAGGCCTCAAAATGGCCACCAGCCACATGGCCAGGCCTAACAACATCACAAAGGCCACCCCAAAAAACACACTTCCCCAACTCAATCCAATGCAATCCATGCCCTAAATGAAGTCGAAATTCAACAGAGCACACAGAAAACAGTAGATTAATACAGCTGTGGCTACCTGCTCTGGTCCTAGTGGATGAAAGGAGGCCTGTTGGCAGACAAGGCCAGGCAAGCTTGCAGGCCTAGGCCTCAAAATGGCCAACAGCCACATGGCCAGGCCCAACAACATCACAAAGGCCACCCCAAAAAACACACTTCCCCAACTCAATCCAATGCCATCCATGCCCTAACTGAAGTCGAAATTCAACAGAGCACACAGAAAACAGTAGATTAATAAAGCTGTGGCTACCTGCTCTGGTCCTAGTGGATGAAAGCAGGCCTGTTGGCAGACAAGGCCAGGCAAGCTTACAGGCCTAGGCCTCAAAATGGCCACCAGCCACATGGCCAGGCCCAACAACATCACAAAGGCCACCCCAAAAAACACACTTCCCCAACTCAATCCAATGCTATCCATGCCCTAAATGAAGTCGAAATTCAACAGAGCAGAAAGAAAACAGTAGATTAATAAAGCTGTGGCTACCTGCTCTGGTCCTAGTGGATGAAAGCAGGCCTGTTGGCAGACAAGGCAAGGCAAGCTTGCAGGCCTAGGCCTCAAAATGGCCACCAGCCACATGGCCAGGCCCAACAACATCACAAAGGCCACCCCAAAAAACACACTTCCCCAACTCAATCCAATGCCATCCATGCCCTAAATGAAGTCGAAATTCAACAGAGCACACAGAAAACAGTAGATTAATAAAGCTGTGGCTACCTGCTCTGGTCCTAGTGGATGAAAGCAGGCCTGTTGGCAGACAAGGCCAGGCAAGCTTGCAGGCCTAGGCCTCAAAATGGCCACCAGCCACATGGCCAGGCCCAACAACATCACAAAGGCCACCCCAAAAAACACACTTCCCCAACTCAATCCAATGCCATCCATGCCCTAAATGAAGTCGAAATTCAACAGAGCACACAGAAAACAGTAGATTAATAAATCTCTGGCTACCTGCTCTGGTCCTAGTGGATGAAAGCAGGCCTGTTGGCAGACAAGGCCAGGCAAGCTTGCAGGCCTAGGCCTCAAAATGGCCACCAGCCACATGGCCAGGCCCAACAACATCACAAAGGCCACCCCAAAAAACACACTTCCCCAACTCAATCCAATGCCATCCATGCCCTAAATGAAGTTGAAATTCAACAGAGCACACAGAAAACAGTAGATTAATAAAGATGTGGCTACCTGCTCTGGTCCTAGTGGATGAAAGCAGGCCTGTTGGCAGACAAGGCCAGGAAAGCTTGCAGGCCTAGGCCTCAAAATGGCCACCAGCCACATGACCAGGCCCAACAACATCACAAAGGCCACCCCAAAAAACACACTTCCCCAACTCAATCCAATGCCATCCATGCCCTAAATGAAGTCGAAATTCAACAGAGCACACAGAAAACAGTAGATTAATAAAGCTGTGGCTACCTGCTCTGGTCCTAGTGGATGAAAGCAGGCCTGTTGGCAGACAAGGCCAGGCAAGCTTGCAGGCCTAGGCCTCAAAATGGCCACCAGCCACATGGCCAGGCCCAACAACATCACAAAGGCCACCCCAAAAAACACACTTCCCCAACTCAATCCAATTCAATCCATGCCCTAAATGAAGTCGAAATTCAACAGAGCACACAGAAAACAGTAGATTAATAAAGCTGTGGCTACCTGCTCTGGTCCTAGTGGATGAAAGCAGGCCTGTTGGCAGACAAGGCCAGGCAAGCTTGCAGGCCTAGGCCTCAAAATGGCCACCAGCCACATGGCCAGGCCCAACAACATCACAAAGGCCACCCCAAAAAACACATTTCCCCAACTCAATCCAATGCCATCCATGCCCTAAATGAAGTCGAAATTCAACAGAGCACACAGAAAACAGTAGATTAATAAAGCTGTGGCTACCTGCTCTGGTCCTAGTGGATGAAAGCAGGCCTGTTGGCAGACAAGGCCAGGCAAGATTACAGGCCTAGGCCTCAAAATGGCCACCAGCCACATGGCCAGGCCCAACAACATCACAAAGGCCACCCCAAAAAACACACTTCCCCAACTCAATCCTATGCCATCCATGCCCTAAATGAAGTCGAAATTCAACAGAGCAGAAAGAAAACAGTAGATTAATAAAGCTGTGGCTACCTGCTCTGGTCCTAGTGGATGAAAGCAGGCCTGTTGGCAGACAAGGCCAGGCAAGCTTGCAGGCCTAGGCCTCAAAATGGCCACCAGCCACATGGCCAGGCCCACTAACATCACAAAGGCCACCCCATAAAACACACTTCCCCAACTCAATCCAATGCCATCCATGCCCTAAATGAAGTCGACATTCAACAGAGCACACAGAAAACAGTAGATTAATAAAGCTGTGGCTACCTGCTCTGGTCCTAGTGGATGAAAGCAGGCCTGTTGGCAGACAAGGCCAGGCAAGCTTGCAGGCCTAGGCCTCAAAATGGCCACCAGCCACATGGCCAGGCCCAACAACATCACAAAGGCCACCCCAAAAAACACACTTCCCCAACTCAATCCAATGCCACCCATGCCCTAAATGAAGTCGAAATTCAACAGAGCACACACAAAACAGTAGATTAATAAATCTCTGGCTACCTGCTCTGGTCCTAGTGGATGAAAGCAGGCCTGATGGTAGACAAGGCCAGGCAAGCTTGCAGGCCTAGGCCTCAAAATGGCCACCAGCCACATGGCCAGGCCCAACAACATCACAAAGGCCACCCCAAAAAAAGCACTTCCCCAACTCAATCCAATGCCATCCATGCCCTAAATGAAGTCGAAATACAACAGAGCACACAGAAAACAGTAGATTAATAAAGCTGTGGCTACCTGCTTTGGTCCTAGTGGATGAAAGCAGGCCTGTTGGCAGACAAGGCCAGGCAAGCTTGCATGCCTAGGCCTCAAAATGGCCACCAGCCACATGGCCAGGCCCAACAACATCACAAAGGCCACCCCAAAAAACACACTTCCCCAACTCAATCTAATGCCATCCATGCCCTAAATGAAGTCGAAATTCAACAGAGCACACAGAAAACAGTAGATTAATAAATCTCTGGCTACCTGCTCTGGTCCTAGTGGATGAAAGCAGGCCTGTTGGCAGACAAGGCCAGGCAAGCTTGAAGGCCTAGACCTCAAAATGGCCACCAGCCACATGGCTAGGCCCAACCACATCACAAAGGCCACCCCAAAAAACACACTTCCCCAACTCAATCCAATGCCATCCATGCCCTAAATGAAGTCGAAATTCAACAGAGCACAAAGAAAACAGTAGATTAATAAAGCTGTGGCTACCTGCTCTGGTCCTAGTGGATGAAAGCAGGCCTGTTGGCAGACAAGGCCAGGCAAGCTTGCAGGCCTAGGCCTCAAAATGGCCACCAGCCACATGGCCAGGCCCAACAACATCACAAAGGCCACCCCAAAAAACACACTTCCCCAACTCAATCCAATGCCATCCATACTCTAAATGAAGTCGAAATTCAACAGAGCACACAGAAAACAGTAGATTAATAAAGATGTGGCTACCTGCTCTGGTCCTAGTGGATGAAAGCAGGCCTGTTGGCAGACAAGGCCAGGAAAGCTTGCAGGCCTAGGCCTCAAAATGGCCACCAGCCACATGGCCAAGCCCAACAACATCACAAAGGCCACCCCAAAAAACACACTTCCCCAACTCAATCCAATGCCATCCATGCCCTAAATGAAGTCGAAATTCAACAGAGCACACAGAAAACAGTAGATTAATAAAGCTGTGGCTACCTGCTCTGGTCCTAGTGGATGAAAGCAGGCCTGTTGGCAGACAAGGCCAGGCAAGCTTGCAGGCCTAGGCCTCAAAATGGCCACCAGCCACATGGCCAGGCCCAACAACATCACAAAGGCCACCCCAAAAAACACACTTCCCCAACTCAATCCAATGCAATCCATGCCCTAAATGAAGTCGAAATTCAACAGAGCACACAGAAAACAGTAGATTAATAAAGCTGTGGCTACCTGCTCTGGTCCTAGTGGATGAAAGCAGGCCTGTTGGCAGACAAGGCCAGGCAAGCTTGCAGGCCTAGGCCTCAAAATGGCCACCAGCCACATGGCCAGGCCCAACAACATCACAAAAGCCACCCCAAAAAACACACTTCCCCAACTCAATCCAATGCCATCCATGCCCTAAATGAAGTCGAAATTCAACAGAGCACACAGAAAACAGGTGATTAATAAAGCTGTGGCTACCTGCTCTGGTCCTAGTGGATGAAAGCAGGCCTGTTGGCAGACAAGGCCAGGCAAGCTTACAGGCCTAGGCCTCAAAATGGCCACCAGCCACATGGCCAGGCCCAACAACATCACAAAGGCCACCTTAAAAACACACTTCCCCAACTCAATCCAATGCCATCCATGCCCTAAATGAAGTCGAAATTCAACAGAGCAGAAAGAAAACAGTAGATTAATAAAGCTGTGGCTACCTGCTCTGGTCCTAGTGGATGAAAGCAGGCCTGTTGGCAGACAAGGCCAGGCAAGCTTGCAGGCCTAGGCCTCACAATGGCCACCAGCCACATGGCCAGGCCCAACAACATCACAAAGGCCACCCCAAAAAACACACTTCCCCAACTCAATCCAATGCCATCCATGCTCTAAATGAAGTCGAAATTCAACAGAGCACACAGAAAACAGTAGATTAATAAAGATGTGGCTACCTGCTCTGGTCCTAGTGGATGAAAGCAGGCCTGTTGGCAGACAAGGCCAGGAAAGCTTGCAGGCCTAGGCCTCAAAATGGCCACCAGCCACATGGCCAGGCCCAACAACATCACAAAGGCCACCCCAAAAAACACACTTCCCCAACTCAATCCAATGCCATCCATGCCCTAAATGAAGTCGAAATTCAACAGAGCACACAGAAAACAGTAGATTAATAAAGCTGTGGCTACCTGCTCTGGTCCTAGTGGATGAAAGCAGGCCTGTTGGCAGACAAGGCCAGGCAAGCTTGCAGGCCTAGGCCTCAAAATGGCCACCAGCCACATGGCCAGGCCCAACAACATCACAAAGGCCACCCCAAAAAACACACTTCCCCAACTCAATCCAATGCAATCCATGCCCTAAATGAAGTCGAAATTCAACAGAGCACACAGAAAACAGTAGATTAATAAAGCTGTGGCTACCTGCTCTGGTCCTAGTGGATGAAAGCAGGCCTGTTGGCAGACAAGGCCAGGCAAGCTTGCAGGCCTAGGCCTCAAAATGGCCACCAGCCACATGGCCAGGCCCAACAACATCACAAAGGCCACCCCAAAAAACACACTTCCCCAACTCAATCCAATGCCATCCATGCCCTAAATGAAGTCGAAATTCAACAGAGCACACAGAAAACAGGTGATTAATAAAGCTGTGGCTACCTGCTCTGGTCCTAGTGGATGAAAGCAGGCCTGTTGGCAGACAAGGCCAGGCAAGCTTACAGGCCTAGGCCTCAAAATGGCCACCAGCCACATGGCCAGGCCCAACAACATCACAAAGGCCACCTTAAAAACACACTTCCCCAACTCAATCCAATGCCATCCATGCCCTAAATGAAGTCGAAATTCAACAGAGCAGAAAGAAAACAGTAGATTAATAAAGCTGTGGCTACCTGCTCTGGTACTAGTGGATGAAAGCAGGCCTGTTGGCAGACAAGGCTAGGCAAGCTTGCAGGCCTAGGCCTCAAAATGGCCACCAGCCACATGGCCAGGCCCAACAACATCACAAAGGCCACCCCAAAAAACATACTTCCCCAACTCAATCCAATGCCATCCATGCCCTAAATGAAGTCGAAATTCAACAGAGCACACAGAAAACAGTAGATTAATAAAGCTGTGGCTACCTGCTCTGGTCCTAGTGGATGAAAGCAGGCCTGTTGGCAGACAAGGCCAGGCAAGCTTGCAGGCCTAGGCCTCAAAATGGCCACCAGCCACATGGCCAGGCCCAACAACATCACAAAGGCCACCCCAAAAAACACACTTCCCCAACTCAATCCAATGCCATCCATGCCCTAAATGAAGTCTAAATTCAACAGAGCACACAGAAAACAGTAGATTAATAAATCTCTGGCTACCTGCTCTGGTCCTAGTGGATGAAAGCAGGCCTGTTGGCAGACAAGGCCAGGCAAGCTTGAAGGCCTAGGCCTCAAAATGGCCACCAGCCATATGGCCAGGCCCAACAACATCACAAAGGCCACCCCAAAAAACACACTTCCCCAACTCAATCCAATGCCATCCATGCCCTAAATGAAGTCGAAATTCAACAGAGCACAAAGAAAACAGTAGATTAATAAAGCTGTGGCTACCTGTTCTGGTCCTAGTGGATGAAAGCAGGCCTGTTGGCAGACAAGGCCAGGCAAGCTTGCAGGCCTAGGCCTCAAAATGGCCACCAGCCACATGGCCAGGCCCAACAACATCACAAAGTCCACCCCAAAAAACACCCTTCCCCAACTCAATCGAATGCCATCCATGCCCTAAATGAAGTCGAAATACAACAGAGCACACAGAAAAAAGAAGATTAATAAAGTTGTGGCTACCTGCTCTGGTCCTAGTGGATGAAAGCAGGCCTGTTGGCAGACAAGGCCAGGCAAGCTTGCAGGCCTAGGCCTCAAAATGGCCACCAGCGACATGGCCAGGCCCAACAACATCACAAAGGCCACCCCAAAAAACACACTTCCCCAACTCAATCCAATGCCATCCATGCCCTAAATGAAGTCGAAATTCAACAGAGCACACAGAAAACAGTAGATTAATAAAGCTGTGGCTACCTGCTCTGGTCCTAGTGGATGAAAGCAGGCCTGTTGGCAGACAAGGCCAGGCAAGCTTGCAGGCCTAGGCCTCAAAATGGCCACCAGCCACATGGCCAGGCCCAAGAACATCACAAAGGCCACCCCAAAAAACACACTTCCCCAACTCAATCCAATGCCATCCATGCCCTAAATGAAGTCGAAATTCAACAGAGCACACAGAAAACAGTAGATTAATAAATCTCTGGCTACCTGCTCTGGTCCTAGTGGATGAAAGCAGGCCTGTTGGCAGACAAGGCCAGGCAAGCTTGCAGGCCTAGGCCTCAAAATGGCCACCAGCCACATGGCCAGGCCCAACAACATCACAAATGCCACCCCAAAAAACACACTTCCCCAACTCAATCCAATGCCATCCATGCCCTAAATGAAGTCGAAATTCAACAGAGCAGAAAGAAAACAGTAGATTAATAAAGCTGTGGCTACCTGCTCTGGTCCTAGTGGATGAAAGCAGGCCTTTTGGCAGACAAGGCCAGGCAAGCTTGCAGGCCTAGGCCTCAAAATGGCCACCAGCCACATGGCCAGGCCCAACAACATCACAAAGGCCACCCCAAAAAACACACTTCCCCAACTCAATCCAATGCCATCCATGCCCTAAATGAAGTCGAAATTCAACAGAGCACACAGAAAACAGTAGATTAATAAAGATGTGGCTACCTGCTCTGGTCCTAGAGGATGAAAGCAGGCCTGTTGGCAGACAAGGCCAGGAAACCTTGCAGGCCTAGGCCTCAAAATGGCCACCAGCCACATGGCCAGGCCCAACAACATCACAAAGGCCACCCCAAAAAACACACTTCCCCAACTCAATCCAATGCCATCCATGCCCTAAATGAAGTCGAAATTCAACAGAGCACACAGAAAACAGTAGATTAATAAAGCTGTGGCTACCTGCTCTGGTCCTAGTGGATGAAAGCAGGCCTGTTGGCAGACAAGGCCAGGCAAGCTTGCAGGCCTAGGCCTCAAAATGGCCACCAGCCACATGGCCAGGCCCAACAACATCACAAAGGCCACCCCAAAAAACACACTTCCCCAACTCAATCCAATGCAATCCATGCCCTAAATGAAGTCGAAATTCAACAGAGCACACAGAAAACAGTAGATTAATAAAGCTGTGGCTACCTGCTCTGGTCCTAGTGGATGAAAGCAGGCCTGTTGGCAGACAAGGCCAGGCAAGCTTGCAGGCCTAGGCCTCAAAATGGCCACCAGCCACATGGCCAGGCCCAACAACATCACAAAGGCCACCCCAAAAAACACACTTCCCCAACTCAATCCAATGCCATCCATGCCCTAAATGAAGTCGAAATTCAACAGAGCACACAGAAAACAGGTGATTAATAAAGCTGTGGCTACCTGCTCTGGTCCTAGTGGATGAAAGCAGGCCTGTTGGCAGACAAGGCCAGGCAAGCTTACAGGCCTAGGCCTCAAAATGGCCACCAGCCACATGGCCAGGCCCAACAACATCACAAAGGCCACCTTAAAAACACACTTCCCCAACTCAATCCAATGCCATCCATGCCCTAAATGAAGTCGAAATTCAACAGAGCAGAAAGAAAACAGTAGATTAATAAAGCTGTGGCTACCTGCTCTGGTACTAGTGGATGAAAGCAGGCCTGTTGGCAGACAAGGCTAGGCAAGCTTGCAGGCCTAGGCCTCAAAATGGCCACCAGCCACATGGCCAGGCCCAACAACATCACAAAGGCCACCCCAAAAAACATACTTCCCCAACTCAATCCAATGCCATCCATGCCCTAAATGAAGTCGAAATTCAACAGAGCACACAGAAAACAGTAGATTAATAAAGCTGTGGCTACCTGCTCTGGTCCTAGTGGATGAAAGCAGGCCTGTTGGCAGACAAGGCCAGGCAAGCTTGCAGGCCTAGGCCTCAAAATGGCCACCAGCCACATGGCCAGGCCCAACAACATCACAAAGGCCACCCCAAAAAACACACTTCCCCAACTCAATCCAATGCCATCCATGCCCTAAATGAAGTCTAAATTCAACAGAGCACACAGAAAACAGTAGATTAATAAATCTCTGGCTACCTGCTCTGGTCCTAGTGGATGAAAGCAGGCCTGTTGGCAGACAAGGCCAGGCAAGCTTGAAGGCCTAGGCCTCAAAATGGCCACCAGCCATATGGCCAGGCCCAACAACATCACAAAGGCCACCCCAAAAAACACACTTCCCCAACTCAATCCAATGCCATCCATGCCCTAAATGAAGTCGAAATTCAACAGAGCACAAAGAAAACAGTAGATTAATAAAGCTGTGGCTACCTGTTCTGGTCCTAGTGGATGAAAGCAGGCCTGTTGGCAGACAAGGCCAGGCAAGCTTGCAGGCCTAGGCCTCAAAATGGCCACCAGCCACATGGCCAGGCCCAACAACATCACAAAGTCCACCCCAAAAAACACCCTTCCCCAACTCAATCGAATGCCATCCATGCCCTAAATGAAGTCGAAATACAACAGAGCACACAGAAAAAAGAAGATTAATAAAGTTGTGGCTACCTGCTCTGGTCCTAGTGGATGAAAGCAGGCCTGTTGGCAGACAAGGCCAGGCAAGCTTGCAGGCCTAGGCCTCAAAATGGCCACCAGCGACATGGCCAGGCCCAACAACATCACAAAGGCCACCCCAAAAAACACACTTCCCCAACTCAATCCAATGCCATCCATGCCCTAAATGAAGTCTAAATTCAACAGAGCACACAGAAAACAGTAGATTAATAAATCTCTGGCTACCTGCTCTGGTCCTAGTGGATGAAAGCAGGCCTGTTGGCAGACAAGGCCAGGCAAGCTTGAAGGCCTAGGCCTCAAAATGGCCACCAGCCATATGGCCAGGCCCAACAACATCACAAAGGCCACCCCAAAAAACACACTTCCCCAACTCAATCCAATGCCATCCATGCCCTAAATGAAGTCGAAATTCAACAGAGCACAAAGAAAACAGTAGATTAATAAAGCTGTGGCTACCTGTTCTGGTCCTAGTGGATGAAAGCAGGCCTGTTGGCAGACAAGGCCAGGCAAGCTTGCAGGCCTAGGCCTCAAAATGGCCACCAGCCACATGGCCAGGCCCAACAACATCACAAAGTCCACCCCAAAAAACACCCTTCCCCAACTCAATCGAATGCCATCCATGCCCTAAATGAAGTCGAAATACAACAGAGCACACAGAAAAAAGAAGATTAATAAAGTTGTGGCTACCTGCTCTGGTCCTAGTGGATGAAAGCAGGCCTGTTGGCAGACAAGGCCAGGCAAGCTTGCAGGCCTAGGCCTCAAAATGGCCACCAGCGACATGGCCAGGCCCAACAACATCACAAAGGCCACCCCAAAAAACACACTTCCCCAACTCAATCCAATGCCATCCATGCCCTAAATGAAGTCGAAATTCAACAGAGCACACAGAAAACAGTAGATTAATAAAGCTGTGGCTACCTGCTCTGGTCCTAGTGGATGAAAGCAGGCCTGTTGGCAGACAAGGCCAGGCAAGCTTGCAGGCCTAGGCCTCAAAATGGCCACCAGCCACATGGCCAGGCCCAAGAACATCACAAAGGCCACCCCAAAAAACACACTTCCCCAACTCAATCCAATGCCATCCATGCCCTAAATGAAGTCGAAATTCAACAGAGCAGAAAGAAAACAGTAGATTAATAAAGCTGTGGCTACCTGCTCTGGTCCTAGTGGATGAAAGCAGGCCTTTTGGCAGACAAGGCCAGGCAAGCTTGCAGGCCTAGGCCTCAAAATGGCCACCAGCCACATGGCCAGGCCCAACAACATCACAAAGGCCACCCCAAAAAACACACTTCCCCAACTCAATCCAATGCCATCCATGCCCTAAATGAAGTCGAAATTCAACAGAGCACACAGAAAACAGTAGATTAATAAAGATGTGGCTACCTGCTCTGGTCCTAGAGGATGAAAGCAGGCCTGTTGGCAGACAAGGCCAGGAAACCTTGCAGGCCTAGGCCTCAAAATGGCCACCAGCCACATGGCCAGGCCCAACAACATCACAAAGGCCACCCCAAAAAACACACTTCCCCAACTCAATCCAATGCCATCCATGCCCTAAATGAAGTCGAAATTCAACAGAGCACACAGAAAACAGTAGATTAATAAAGCTGTGGCTACCTGCTCTGGTCCTAGTGGATGAACGCAGGCCTGTTGGCAGACAAGGCCAGGCAAGCTTGCAGGCCTAGGCCTCAAAATGGCCACCAGCCACATGGCCAGGCCCAACAACATCACAAAGGCCACCCCAAAAAACACACTTCCCCAACTCAATCCAATGCAATCCATGCCCTAAATGAAGTCGAAATTCAACAGAGCACACAGAAAACAGTAGATTAATAAAGCTGTGGCTACCTGCTCTGGTCCTAGTGGATGAAAGCAGGCCTGTTGGCAGACAAGGCCAGGCAAGCTTGCAGGCCTAGGCCTCAAAATGGCCACCAGCTACATGGCCAGGCCCAACAACATCACAAAGGCCACCCCAAAAAACACACTTCCCCAACTCAATCCAATGCCATCCATGCCCTAAATGAAGTCGAAATTCAACAGAGCACACAGAAAACAGTAGATTAATAAAGCTGTGGCTACCTGCTCTGGTCCTAGTGGATGAAAGCAGGCCTGTTGGCAGACAAGGCCAGGTAAGCTTGCAGGCCTAGGCCTCAAAATGGCCACACGCCATATGGCCAGGCCCAACAACATCACAAAGGCCACCCCAAAAAACACACTTCCCCAACTCAATCCAATGCCATCCATGCCCTAAATGAAGTCGAAATACAACAGAGCACAAAGAAAATAGTAGATTAATAAAGCTGTGGCTACCTGCTCTGGTCCTAGTGGATGAAAGCAGGCCTGTTGGCAGACAAGGCCAGGCAAGCTTGCAGGCCTAGGCCTCAAAATTGCCACCAGCCACATGGCCAGGCCCAACAACATCACAAACGCCACCCCAAAAAACACACTTCCCCAACTCAATCCAATGCTATCCATGCCCTAAATGAAGTCGAAATTCAACAGAGCACACAGAAAACAGTAGATTAATAAATCTCTGGCTACCTGCTCTGGTCCTAGTGGATGAAAGCAGGCCTGTTGGCAGACAAGGCCAGGCAAGCTTGAAGGCCTAGGCCTCAAAATGGCCACACGCCATATGGCCAGGCCCAACAACATCACAAAGGCCACCCCAAAAAACACACTTCCCCAACTCAATCCAATGCCATCCATGCCCTAAATGAAGTCGAAATTCAACAGAGCACAAATAAAACAGTAGATTAATAAAGCTGTGGCTACCTGCTCTGGTCCTAGTGGATGAAAGCAGGCCTGTTGGCAGACAAGGCCAGGCAAGCTTGCAGGCCTAGGCCTCAAAATGGCCACCAGCCACATGGCCAGGCCCATCAACATCACAAAGTCCACCCGAAAAAACACACTTCCCCAACTCAATCCAATGCCATCCATGCCCTAAATGAAGTCGAAATACAACAGAGCACACAGAAAACAGTAGATTAATAAAGCTGTGGCTACCTGCTCTGGTCCTAGTGGATGAAAGCAGGCCTGTTGGCAGACAAGGCCAGGTAAGCTTGCAGGCCTAGGCCTCAAAATGGCCACCAGCCACATGGCCAGGCCCAACAACATCACAAAGGCCACCCCAAAAAACACACTTCCCCAACTCAATCCAATGCCATCCATGCCCTAAATGAAGTCGAAATTCAACAGAGCACACAGAAAACAGTAGATTAATAAAGCTGTGGCTACCTGCTCTGGTCCTAGTGGATGAAAGCAGGCCTGTTGGCAGACAAGGCCAGGCAAGCTTGCAGGCCCAGGCCTCAAAATGGCCACCAGCCACATGGCCAGGCCCAACAACATCACAAAGGCCACCCCAAAAAACACACTTCCCCAACTCAATCCAATGCAATCCATGCCCTAAATGAAGTCGAAATTCAACAGAGCACACAGAAAACAGTATATTAATAAAGCTGTGGCTACCTGCTCTGGTCCTAGTGGATGAAAGCAGGCCTGTTGGCAGACAAGGCCAGGCAAGCTTGCAGGCCTAGGCCTCAAAATGGCCACCAGCTACATGGCCAGGCCCAACAACATCACAAAGGCCACCCCAAAAAACACACTTCTCCAACTCAATCCAATGCCATCCATGCCCTAAATGAAGTCGAAATTCAACAGAGCACACAGAAAACAGTAGATTAATAAAGCTGTGGCTACCTGATCTGGTCCTAGTGGATGAAAGCAGGCCTGTTGGCAGACAAGGCCAGGCAAGCTTGCAGGCCTAGGCCACAAAATGGCCACCAGCCACATGGCCAGGCCCAACAACATCACAAAGGCCACCCCAAAACAACACACTTCCTAAACTCAATCCAATGCCATCCATGCCCTAAATGAAGTCGAAATTCAACAGAGCACACAGAAAACAGTAGATTAATAAAGCTCTGGCTACCTGCTCTGGTCCTAGTGGATGAAAGCAGGCCTGTTGGCAGACAAGGCCAGGCAAGCTTGCAGGCCTAGGCCTCAAAATGGCCACCAGCCACATGGCCAGGCCCAACAACATCACAAAGGCCACCCCAAAAAACACACTTCCCCAACTCAATCCAATGCCATCCATGCCCTAAATGAAGTCGAAATTCAACAGAGCACACAGAAAACAGTAGATTAATAAAGCTGTGGCTACCTGCTCTGGTCCTAGTGGATGAAAGCAGGCCTGTTGGCAGACAAGGCCAGGTAAGCTTGCAGGCCTAGGCCACAAAATGGCCACCAGCCACATGGCGAGGCCCAACAACATCACAAAGGCCACCCCAAAAAACACACTTCCTAAACTCAATCCAATGCCATCCATGCCCTAAATCAGGGGTCTTCAAACTGTGGGGCGCGACCCCCAGGGGGGCCGTGGAGTGATGCAAAGGGGGTCGCGCCTTCCCAGTCACACTTCTGCCCAGGCCCAAGGGCTTCAGCATCCCCCCCCCCCCCTCCTCCTGTGTCTCAGCCCGGGCTGCTGCAGTGAAACTTGAGCTGCTGGGGGCTCAGCTGGGCAGTGTCTGGATTCCTATCTCCGGCACCCCGTGTTTTTTCACAGGTCTTTAAAGACCATTTGCATTTTAACATGCCTTTGTAAACTGGTTACAGAGGCTTAGGTTTTTTTGCTGGTTCCAGTACCCCCTGGGTCCCCACTGTGCCTATTCCTTACATTTGGATTTTACATTCACTGCCGTAGTGTGAGAATGCATTTCATGGAAAGGAATACAAAGTTGGCTTTCTGGGGGCGCTGTGTGTGAAAGTTTATTGTGCTTTTCAAGCACCTGCTGCAGCATTTCTTTCCCGGCAATTGCCAGGCCTCACATAAATGTCAAGATAACTCGTGATTAATTATCTTCCTGGAGAGAGATCAGAATTTTGTATAGTTGAGGTTTTGACTTAGGTGAAGTTAGTGCAGAGGGTTAATATGCCTGCTGCAAAGAACGTGTACCAAGTAGATTACAGAGTGCGTATGATGTGAAGAGATCAGCAGGTTACTGCTTTCAAAAGAGACATCCTTTTGTTACTTGCAATTTATAACTTAAAGTCCTAATAGAGAATAGTGAGCGATTAACTTTCATCCTAGAACAGCATGCACACTACAAAGAGTACATTATTAGACCATTGATTAATGTTGCAAAAAGGGTTAATTTGGCTAGAAATCAATTCTTATAATTAAAGGAAACTCCCAACTATGCTGATTCTTTTTCGACTCTGAGTTTGTGCTTCTCCACACCAAGCACTCTTGAACTATGCTGCCTACCAGTATGGATGACATGTGACTCCTATACTTTTAGTCCTTTGGCTTATGTAACATTTCCTATACACTGATTTACACACTTATGATTGATTGTCTCTGTGTAATGTGTGTGTGATGCAAAGTGCTCGGACACCCTACACTGGTATGAGTGGCACTATATAACTAATTCAATGCATCTGAGAGTGTGGGGTTATGGAGACTTGGTCACTGTTAAAGGGTGCTAGTGAGAGAATCCGTGGTGGGGTGGTTATTGGGGGGGCACCAACAAACATTGTCGCACAGGGCACCACCAGCACTAAAGCCGGCTCAGGGAAGTATGCACAGATAAGCGCTGAAAATACCGCTTTAGGTGACTGCTTTTTTTTGTACCGACTGGGCTATCAAAATAATCTGCTGGTAACCCTAACCATAGGACTGGAAGTTTGTTGCAGGATCAGCACATTATTTATTTCCTTCACCCTCGATCCCCGATTAATGCCACAATTGTTTAACTTAGATCTTAAAGTCTACGCCCCGTCAATAACATGCTGAGTTACTTCATGGGTCTGGGAATGCACCCTGCATTCAGACAACTCATTCCTCATTCTCGCCCTTTATTGTCACGCTCACCTTGCACTCACAGTGATCACAATGCACTCACACTGATCACCATGCACTTGCACCATTCACCCTCTCACCTTGCACTCATAGTGATCACTCTGCACTCAAAATGCACTTGTCCTGCTCACACTATACCTCAACCTGCAGTCACACAAGTACACTACTCATCCTGCACTCATGTGACACTTCACTCACCTGTCCCCCTCACTACTCAATATGCAACTCACTCAAACAAGCCCATCAGTAATCATACATTCATTCATCCCATTCTGAACTTGCATCCGCACCCAAAATGAGAGAGGACAGCAAGGGAGTGAGAGAATTTGATTGAAGAGGTCAGGGATGAGGAGAAATGTGAATTGCCGAAGAGAAGTGTGGACACGCAAGAAGTGAGTGTGATCCAAAGGTGAGGGCTTCTGTTAGAACAAAGGGGAGATGTGAAAGAGGAATGGGGGGACTGGAGAGGTGTTCGATACAAATAGACAAAAATTTGAATGAAGAGACGAAGTGAATGAGAAGTGCTGAGGGGCACGGGAGGTGACAGGGCCAGAGAGACCATGAGATAAATGTGAGAGACTGTTAGAGATGAGGGCAGTGAAAGGACAGAATGGCAAGAGGTGATTAAAGGTGAAGTGAGAGGTTGAATGGGGAGAGTTCAGAAGTTGTAAAAAGGGGTGAAAGAAAATGACCTGCAAAGTGAGAGAGGGATCCGGGGTTAGGAGAGGAGAGAGGGATGGAAGGGAGGGGGTGAGAGAAAAGCTGCATGGGTAAACGGCTTAACTCTACACAAAACCGCCAGGATTTTAAGGGACCCCTGCTTCTTCCGGTCAGGGCCAGGTGAGCTTCTAATGTGGCAGCACGTATTGCTGCAGAGTGGAAGGCCCTTCACAAAGGTTGACTTGAAATCTTTCTGATGATAATTGCTGTATTTTGGTTATAAATGGGTACTGATTGGGTGAAATCTTTCCTCAGCGTTACTGTGTGTAACAAATATCAAAATAATGAAGCAATGCTATCCCAAAATACGCGGCATCACATAACCTCATTTACATTTTCATCCCACGCAATTTAGTCAACAGGTTTAGACATTTTTGTCAGGAGGGGGTCCTTACGCCTCAAAATGTTGACAGGGGGGTCTCGGCATCCAAAAGTTTGAAGACCTCTGCCCTAAATGAAGTCGAAATTCAACAGAGCACACAGAAAACAGTAGATTAATAAAGCTCTGGCTACCTGCTCTGGTCCTAGTGGATGAAAGCAGGCCTGTTGGCAGACAAGGCCAGGCAAGCTTGCAGGCCTAGGCCTCAAAATGGCCACCAGCCACATGGCCAGGCCCAACAACATCACAAACGCCACCCCAAAAAACACACTTCCCCAACTCAATCCAATGCTATCCATGCCCTAAATGAAGTCGAAATTCAACAGAGCACACAGAAAACAGTAGATTAATAAATCTCTGGCTACCTGCTCTGGTCCTGGTGGATGAAAGCAGGCCTGTTGGCAGACAAGGCCAGGTAAGCTTGCAGGCCTAGGCCTCAAAATGGCCACCAGCCACATGGCCAGGCCCAACAACATCACAAAGGCCACCCCAAAAAACACACTTCCCCAACTCAATCCAATGCCATCCATGCCCTAAATGAAGTCGAAATACAACAGAGCACACAGAAAACAGTAGATTAATAAAGCTGTGGCTACCTGCTCTGGTCCTAGTGGATGAAAGCAGGCCTGTTGGCAGACAAGGCCAGGTAAGCTTGCAGGCCTAGGCCTCAAAATGGCCACCAGCCACATGGCCAGGCCCAACAACATCACAAAGGCCACCCCAAAAAACACACTTCCCCAACTCAATCCAATGCCATCCATGCCCTAAATGAAGTCGAAATTCAACAGAGCACACAGAAAACAGTAGATTAATAAAGCTGTGGCTACCTGCTCTGGTCCTAGTGGATGAAAGCAGGCCTGTTGGCAGACAAGGCCAGGCAAGCTTGCAGGCCCAGGCCTCAAAATGGCCACCAGCCACATGGCCAGGCCCAACAACATCACAAAGGCCACCCCAAAAAACACACTTCCCCAACTCAATCCAATGCAATCCATGCCCTAAATGAAGTCGAAATTCAACAGAGCACACAGAAAACAGTATATTAATAAAGCTGTGGCTACCTGCTCTGGTCCTAGTGGATGAAAGCAGGCCTGTTGGCAGACAAGGCCAGGCAAGCTTGCAGGCCTAGGCCTCAAAATGGCCACCAGCTACATGGCCAGGCCCAACAACATCACAAAGGCCACCCCAAAAAACACACTTCTCCAACTCAATCCAATGCCATCCATGCCCTAAATGAAGTCGAAATTCAACAGAGCACACAGAAAACAGTAGATTAATAAAGCTGTGGCTACCTGATCTGGTCCTAGTGGATGAAAGCAGGCCTGTTGGCAGACAAGGCCAGGCAAGCTTGCAGGCCTAGGCCACAAAATGGCCACCAGCCACATGGCCAGGCCCAACAACATCACAAAGGCCACCCCAAAACAACACACTTCCTAAACTCAATCCAATGCCATCCATGCCCTAAATGAAGTCGAAATTCAACAGAGCACACAGAAAACAGTAGATTAATAAAGCTCTGGCTACCTGCTCTGGTCCTAGTGGATGAAAGCAGGCCTGTTGGCAGACAAGGCCAGGCAAGCTTGCAGGCCTAGGCCTCAAAATGGCCACCAGCCACATGGCCAGGCCCAACAACATCACAAAGGCCACCCCAAAAAACACACTTCCCCAACTCAATCCAATGCCATCCATGCCCTAAATGAAGTCGAAATTCAACAGAGCACACAGAAAACAGTAGATTAATAAAGCTGTGGCTACCTGCTCTGGTCCTAGTGGATGAAAGCAGGCCTGTTGGCAGACAAGGCCAGGTAAGCTTGCAGGCCTAGGCCACAAAATGGCCACCAGCCACATGGCGAGGCCCAACAACATCACAAAGGCCACCCCAAAAAACACACTTCCTAAACTCAATCCAATGCCATCCATGCCCTAAATGAAGTCGAAATTCAACAGAGCACACAGAAAACAGTAGATTAATAAAGCTCTGGCTACCTGCTCTGGTCCTAGTGGATGAAAGCAGGCCTGTTGGCAGACAAGGCCAGGCAAGCTTGCAGGCCTAGGCCTCAAAATGGCCACCAGCCACATGGCCAGGCCCAACAACATCACAAACGCCACCCCAAAAAACACACTTCCCCAACTCAATCCAATGCTATCCATGCCCTAAATGAAGTCGAAATTCAACAGAGCACACAGAAAACAGTAGATTAATACATCTCTGGCTACCTGCTCTGGTCCTAGTGGATGAAAGCAGGCCTGTTGGCAGACAAGGCCAGGCAAGCTTGAAGGCCTAGGCCTCAAAATGGCCACACGCCATATGGCCAGGCCCAACAACATCACAAAGGCCACCCCAAAAAACACACTTCCCCAACTCAATCCAATGCCATCCATGCCCTAAATGAAGTCGAAATTCAACAGAGCACAAATAAAACAGTAGATTAATAAAGCTGTGGCTACCTGCTCTGGTCCTAGTGGATGAAAGCAGGCCTGTTGGCAGACAAGGCCAGGCAAGCTTGCAGGCCTAGGCCTCAAAATGGCCACCAGCCACATGGCCAGGCCCATCAACATCACAAAGTCCACCCGAAAAAACACACTTCCCCAACTCAATCCAATGCCATCCATGCCCTAAATGAAGTCAAAATACAACAGAGCACACAGAAAACAGTAGATTAATAAAGCTGTGGCTACCTGCTCTGGTCCTAGTGGATGAAAGCAGGCCTGTTGGCAGACAAGGCCAGGTAAGCTTGGAGGCCTAGGCCTCAAAATGGCCACCAGCCACATGGCCAGGCCCAACAACATCACAAAGGCCACCCCAAAAAACACACTTCCCCAACTCAATCCAATGCCATCCATGCCCTAAATGAAGTCGAAATTCAACAGAGCACACAGAAAACAGTAGATTAATAAAGCTGTGGCTACCTGCTCTGGTCCTAGTGGATGAAAGCAGGCCTGTTGGCAGACAAGGCCAGGCAAGCTTGCAGGCCCAGGCCTCAAAATGGCCACCAGCCACATGGCCAGGCCCAACAACATCACAAAGGCCACCCCAAAAAACACACTTCCCCAACTCAATCCAATGCAATCCATGCCCTAAATGAAGTCGAAATTCAACAGAGCACACAGAAAACAGTATATTAATAAAGCTGTGGCTACCTGCTCTGGTCCTAGTGGATGAAAGCAGGCCTGTTGGCAGACAAGGCCAGGCAAGCTTGCAGGCCTAGGCCTCAAAATGGCCACCAGCTACATGGCCAGGCCCAACAACATCACAAAGGCCACCCCAAAAAACACACTTCCCCAACTCAATCCAATGCCATCCATGCCCTAAATGAAGTCGAAATTCAACAGAGCACACAGAAAACAGTAGATTAATAAAGCTGTGGCTACCTGATCTGGTCCTAGTGGATGAAAGCAGGCCTGTTGGCAGACAAGGCCAGGCAAGCTTGCAGGCCTAGGCCACAAAATGGCCACCAGCCACATGGCCAGGCCCAACAACATCACAAAGGCCACCCCAAAAAAACACACTTCCTAAAATCAATCCAATGCCATCCATGCCCTAAATGAAGTCGAAATTCAACAGAGCACACAGAAAACAGTAGATTAATAAAGCTCTGGCTACCTGCTCTGGTCCTAGTGGATGAAAGCAGGCCTGTTGGCAGACAAGGCCAGGCAAGCTTGCAGGCCTAGGCCTCAAAATGGCCACCAGCCACATGGCCAGGCCCAACAACATCACAAAGGCCACCCCAAAAAACACACTTCCCCAACTCAATCCAATGCCATCCATGCCCTAAATGAAGTCGAAATTCAACAGAGCACACAGAAAACAGTAGATTAATAAAGCTGTGGCTACCTGCTCTGGTCCTAGTGGATGAAAGCAGGCCTGTTGGCAGACAAGGCCAGGCAAGCTTGAAGGCCTAGGCCTCAAAATGGCCACCAGCCACATGGCCAGGTCTAACAACATCACAAAGGCCACCCCAAAAAACACACTTCCCCAACTCAATCCAATGCCATCCATGCCCTAAATGAAGTCGAAATTCAACAGAGCACACAGAAAACAGTAGATTAATAAAGCTGTGGCTAAAGCAGGCCTGTTGGCAGACAAGGCCAGGCAAGCTTGAAGGCCTAGGCCTCAAAATGGCCACCAGCCACATGGCCAGGCCCAAAAACATCACAAAGGCCACCCCAAAAAACACACTTCCCCAACTCAATCCAATGCCATCCATGCCCTAAATGAAGTTGAAATTCAACAGAGCACAAAGAAAACAGTAGATTAATAAAGCTGTGGCTACCTGCTCTGTCCTAGTGGATGAAAGCAGGCCTGTTGGCAGACAAGGCCAGGCAAGCTTGCAGGCCTAGGCCTCAAAATGGCCACCAGCCACATGGCCAGGCCCAACAACATCACAAAGGCCACCCCAAAAAACACACTTCCCCAACTCAATCCAATGCCATCCATGCCCTAAATGAAGTCGAAATTCAACAGAGCACACAGAAAACAGTAGATTAATAAATCTCTGGCTACCTGCTCTGGTCCTAGTGGATGAAAGCAGGCCTGTTGGCAGACAAGGCCAGGCAAGCTTGCAGGCCTAGGCCTCAAAATGGCCACCAGCGACATGGCCAGGCCCAACAACATCACAAAGGCCACCCCAAAAAACACACTTCCCCAACTCAATCCAATGCCATCCATGCCCTAAATGAAGTCGAAATTCAACAGAGCACACAGAAAACAGTAGATTAATAAAGCTGTGGCTACCTGCTCTGGTCCTAGTGGATGAAAGCAGGCCTGTTGGCAGACAAGGCCAGGCAAGCTTGCAGGCCGAGGCCTCAAAATGGCCACCAGCCACATGGCCAGGCCCAACAACATCACAAAGGCCACCCCAAAAAACACACTTCCCCAACTCAATCCAATGCCATCCATGCCCTAAATGAAGTCGAAATTCAACAGAGCACACAGAAAACAGTAGATTAATAAATCTCTGGCTACCTGCTCTGGTCCTAGTGGATGAAAGCAGGCCTGTTGGCAGACAAGGCCAGGCAAGCTTGCAGGCCTAGGCCTCAAAATGGCCACCAGCCACATGGCCAGGCCCAACCACATCACAAAGTCCACCCCAAAAAACACACTTCCCCAACTCAATCCAATGCCATCCATGCCCTAAATGAAGTCGAAATTCAACAGAGCAGAAAGAAAACAGTAGATTAATAAAGCTGTGGCTACCTGCTCTGGTCCTAGTGGATGAAAGCAGGCCTTTTGGCAGACAAGGCCAGGCAAGCTTGCAGGCCTAGGCCTCAAAATGGCCACCAGCCACATGGCCAGGCCCAACAACATCACAAAGGCCACCCCAAAAAACACACTTCCCCAACTCAATCCAATGCCATCCATGCCCTAAATGAAGTCGAAATTCAACAGAGCACACAGAAAACAGTAGATTAATAAAGATGTGGCTACCTGCTCTGGTCCTAGAGGATGAAAGCAGGCCTGTTGGCAGACAAGGCCAGGAAAGCTTGCAGGCCTAGGCCTCAAAATGGCCACCAGCCACATGGCCAGGCCCAACAACATCACAAAGGCCACCCCAAAAAACACACTTCCCCAACTCAATCGAATGCCATCCATGCCCTAAATGAAGTCGAAATTCAACAGAGCACACAGAAAACAGTAGATTAATAAAGCTGTGGCTACCTGCTCTGGTCCTAGTGGATGAAAGCAGGCCTGTTGGCAGACAAGGCCAGGCAAGCTTGCAGGCCTAGGCCTCAAAATGGCCATCAGCCACATGGCCAGGCCCAACAACATCACAAAGGCCACCCCAAAAAACACACTTCCCCAACTCAATCCAATGCAATCCATGCCCTAAATGAAGTCGAAATTCAACAGAGCACACAGAAAACAGTAGATTAATAAAGCTGTGGCTACCTGCTCTGGTCCTAGTGGATGAAAGCAGGCCTGTTGGCAGACAAGGCCAGGCAAGCTTGAAGGCCTAGGCCTCAAAATGGCCACCAGCCACATGGCCAGGCCCAACAACATCACAAAGGCCACCCCAAAAAACACACTTCCCCAACTCAATCCAATGCCATCCATGCCCTAAATGAAGTCGAAATTCAACAGAGCAGAAAGAAAACAGTAGATTAATAAAGCTGTGGCTACCTGCCCTGGTCCTAGTGGATGAAAGCAGGCCTGTTGGCAGACAAGGCCAGGCAAGCTTGCAGGCCTAGGCCTCAAAATGGCCACCAGCCACATGGCCAGGCCCAACAACATCACAAAGGCCACCCCAAAAAACACACTTCCCCAACTCAATCCAATGCAATCCATGCCCTAAATGAAGTCGAAATTCAACAGAGCACACAGAAAACAGTAGATTAATAAAGCTGTGGCTACCTGCTCTGGTCCTAGTGGATGAAAGCAGGCCTGTTGGCAGACAAGGCCAGGCAAGCTTGCAGGCCTAGGCCTCAAAATGGCCACCAGCTACATGGCCAGGCCCAACAACATCACAAAGGCCACCCCAAAAAACACACTTCCCCAACTCAATCCAATCCCATCCATGCCCTAAATGAAGTCGAAATTCAACAGAGCACACAGAAAACAGTAGATTAATAAAGCTGTGGCTACCTGCTCTGGTCCTAGTGGATGAAAGCAGGCCTGTTGGCAGACAAGGCCAGGTAAGCTTGCAGGCCTAGGCCACAAAATGGCCACCAGCCACATGGCGAGGCCTAACAACATCACAAAGGCCACCCCAAAAAACACACTTCCTAAACTCAATCCAATGCCATCCATGCCCTAAATGAAGTCGAAATTCAACAGAGCACACAGAAAACAGTAGATTAATAAAGCTCTGGCTACCTGCTCTGGTCCTAGTGGATGAAAGCAGGCCTGTTGGCAGACAAGGCCAGGCAAGCTTGCAGGCCTAGGCCTCAAAATGGCCACCAGCCACATGGCCAGGCCCAACAACATCACAAAGGCCACCCCAAAAAACACACTTCCCCAACTCAATCCAATGCCATCCATGCCCTAAATGAAGTCGAAATTCAACAGAGCACAAAGAAAATAGTAGATTAATAAAGCTGTGGCTACCTGCTCTGGTCCTAGTGGATGAAAGCAGGCCTGTTGGCAGACAAGGCCAGGCAAGCTTGCAGGCCTAGGCCTCAAAATGGCCACCAGCCACATGGCCAGGCCCAACAACATCACAAACGCCACCCCAAAAAACACACTTCCCCAACTCAATCCAATGCTATCCATGCCCTAAATGAATTCGAAATTCAACAGAGCACACAGAAAACAGGAGATTAATAAATCTTTGGCTACCTGCTCTGGTCCTAGTGGATGAAAGCAGGCCTGTTGGCAGACAAGGCCAGGCAAGCTTGAAGGCCTAGGCCTCAAAATGGCCACACGCCATATGGCGTGACCCAACAACATCACAAAGGCCACCCCAAAAAACACACTTCCCCAACTCAATCCAATGCCATCCATGCCCTAAATGAAGACGAAATTCAACAGAGCACAAAGAAAACAGTAGATTAATAAAGCTGTGGCTACCTGCTCTGGTCCTAGTGGATGAAAGCAGGCCTGTTGGCAGACAAGGCCAGGCAAGCTTGCAGGCCTAGGCCTCAAAATGGCCACCAGCCACATGGCCAGACCCAACAACATCACAAAGGCCACCCCAAAAAACACACTTCCCCAACTCAATCCAATGCCATCCATGCCCTAAATGAAGTCGAAATTCAACAGAGCACACAGAAAACAGTAGATTAATAAATCTCTGGCTACCTGCTCTGGTCCTAGTGGATGAAAGCAGGCCTGTTGGCAGACAAGGCCAGGCAAGCTTGAAGGCCTAGGCCTCAAAATGGCCACCAGCCACATGGCCAGGCCCAACAACATCACAAAGGCCACCCCAAAAAACACACTTCCCCAACTCAATCCAATGCCATCCATGCCCTAAATGAAGTCGAAATTCAACAGAGCAGAAAGAAAACAGTAGATTAATAAAGCTGTGGCTACCTGCCCTGGTCCTAGTGGATGAAAGCAGGCCTGTTGGCAGACAAGGCCAGGCAAGCTTGCAGGCCTAGGCCTCAAAATGGCCACCAGCCACATGGCCAGGCCCAACAACATCACAAAGGCCACCCCAAAAAACACACTTCCCCAACTCAATCCAATGCAATCCATGCCCTAAATGAAGTCGAAATTCAACAGAGCACACAGAAAACAGTAGATTAATAAAGCTGTGGCTACCTACTCTGGTCCTAGTGGATGAAAGCAGGCCTGTTGGCAGACAAGGCCAGGCAAGCTTGCAGGCCTAGGCCTCAAAATGGCCACCAGCTACATGGCCAGGCCCAACAACATCACAAAGGCCACCCCAAAAAACACACTTCCCCAACTCAATCCAATCCCATCCATGCCCTAAATGAAGTCGAAATTCAACAGAGCACACAGAAAACAGTAGATTAATAAAGCTGTGGCTACCTGCTCTGGTCCTAGTGGATGAAAGCAGGCCTGTTGGCAGACAAGGCCAGGTAAGCTTGCAGGCCTAGGCCACAAAATGGCCACCAGCCACATGGCGAGGCCTAACAACATCACAAAGGCCACCCCAAAAAACACACTTCCTAAACTCAATCCAATGCCATCCATGCCCTAAATGAAGTCGAAATTCAACAGAGCACACAGAAAACAGTAGATTAATAAAGCTCTGGCTACCTGCTCTGGTCCTAGTGGATGAAAGCAGGCCTGTTGGCAGACAAGGCCAGGCAAGCTTGCAGGCCTAGGCCTCAAAATGGCCACCAGCCACATGGCCAGGCCCAACAACATCACAAAGGCCACCCCAAAAAACACACTTCCCCAACTCAATCCAATGCCATCCATGCCCTAAATGAAGTCGAAATTCAACAGAGCACAAAGAAAATCGTAGATTAATAAAGCTGTGGCTACCTGCTCTGGTCCTAGTGGATGAAAGCAGGCCTGTTGGCAGACAAGGCCAGGCAAGCTTGCAGGCCTAGGCCTCAAAATGGCCACCAGCCACATGGCCAGGCCCAACAACATCACAAACGCCACCCCAAAAAACACACTTCCCCAACTCAATCCAATGCTATCCATGCCCTAAATGAATTCGAAATTCAACAGAGCACACAGAAAACAGGAGATTAATAAATCTTTGGCTACCTGCTCTGGTCCTAGTGGATGAAAGCAGGCCTGTTGGCAGACAAGGCCAGGCAAGCTTGAAGGCCTAGGCCTCAAAATGGCCACACGCCATATGGCGTGACCCAACAACATCACAAAGGCCACCCCAAAAAACACACTTCCCCAACTCAATCCAATGCCATCCATGCCCTAAATGAAGACGAAATTCAACAGAGCACAAAGAAAACAGTAGATTAATAAAGCTGTGGCTACCTGCTCTGGTCCTAGTGGATGAAAGCAGGCCTGTTGGCAGACAAGGCCAGGCAAGCTTGCAGGCCTAGGCCTCAAAATGGCCACCAGCCACATGGTCAGGCCCATCAACATCACAAAGTCCACCCGAAAAAACACACTTCCCCAACTCAATCCAATGCCATCCATGCCCTAAATAAAGTCGAAATACAACAGAGCACACAGAAAACAGTAGATTAATAAAGCTGTTGCCACCTGCTCTGGTCCTAGTGGATGAAAGCAGGCCTGTTGGCAGACAAGGCCAGGTAAGCTTGCAGGCCTAGTCCTCAAAATGGCCACCAGCCACATGGCCAGGCCCAACAACATCACAAAGGCCGCCCCAAAAAACACACTTCCCCAACTCAATCCAATGCCATCCATGCCCTAAATGAAGTCGAAATTCAACAGAGCACACAGAAAACAGTAGATTAATAAAGCTGTGGCTACCTGCTCTGGTCCTAGTGGATGAAAGCAGGCCTGTTGGCAGACAAGGCCAGGCAAGCTTGCAGGCCCAGGCCTCAAAATGGCCACCAGCCACATGGCCAGGCCCAACAACATCACAAAGGCCACCCCAAAAAACACACTTCCCCAACTCAATCCAATGCAATCCATGCCCTAAATGAAGTCGAAATTCAACAGAGCACACAGAAAACAGTATATTAATAAAGCTGTGGCTACCTGCTCTGGTCCTAGTGGATGAAAGCAGGCCTGTTGGCAGACAAGGCCAGGCAAGCTTGCAGGCCTAGGCCTCAAAATGGCCACCAGCTACATGGCCAGGCCCAACAACATCACAAAGGCCACCCCAAAAAACACACTTCCCCAACTCAATCCAATGCCATCCATGCCCTAAATGAAGTCGAAATTCAACAGAGCACACAGAAAACAGTAGATTAATAAAGCTGTGGCTACCTGCTCTGGTCCTAGTAGATGAAAGCAGGCCTGTTGGCAGACAAGGCCAGGCAAGCTTGCAGGCCTAGGCCACAAAATGGCCACCAGCCACATGGCCAGGCCCAACAACATCACAAAGGCCACCCCAAAAAACACACTTCCTAAACTCAATCCAATGCCACCCATGCCCTAAATGAAGTCGAAATTCAACAGAGCACACAGAAAACAGTAGATTAATAAAGCTCTGGCTACCTGCTCTGGTCCTAGTGGATGAAAGCAGGCCTGTTGGCAGACAAGGCCAGGCAAGCTTGCAGGCCTAGGCCTCAAAATGGCCACCAGCTACATGGCCAGGCCCAACAACATCACAAAGGCCACCCCAAAAAACACACTTCCCCAACTCAATCCAATGCCATCCATGCCCTAAATGAAGTCGAAATTCAACAGAGCACACAGAAAACAGTAGATTAATAAAGCTGTGGCTACCTGCTCTGGTCCTAGTGGATGAAAGCAGGCCTGTTGGCAGACAAGGCCAGGCAAGCTTGAAGGCCTAGGCCTCAAAATGGCCACCAGCCACATGGCCAGGTCTAACAACATCACAAAGGCCACTACAAAAAACACACTTCCCCAACTCAATCCAATGCCATCCATGCCCTAAATGAAGTCGAAATTCAACAGAGCACAAAGAAAACAGTAGATTAATAAAGCTGTGGCTACCTGCTCTGGTCCTAGTGGATGAAAGCAGGCCTGTTGGCCGACAATGCCAGGCAAGCTTGCAGGCCTAGGCCTCAAAATGGCCACCAGCCACATGGCCAGGCCCAACAACATCACAAAGGCCACCCCCAAAAAAACACTTTCCCAACTCAATCCAATGCCATCCATGCCCTAAATGAAGTCGATATTCAACAGAGCACACAGAAAACAGTAGATTAATAAAGCTGTGGCTAAAGCAGGCCTGTTGGCAGACAAGGCCAGGCAAGCTTGAAGGCCTAGGCCTCAAAATGGCCACCAGCCACATGGCCAGGCCCAAAAACATCACAAAGGCCACCCCAAAAAACACACTTCCCCAACTCAATCCAATGCCATCCATGCCCTAAATGAAGTCGAAATTCAACAGAGCACAAAGAAAACAGTAGATTAATAAAGCTGTGGCTACCTGCTCTGGTCCTAGTGGATGAAAGCAGGCCTGTTGGCAGACAAGGCCAGGCAAGCTTGCAGGCCTAGGCCTCAAAATGGCCACCAGCCACATGGCCAGGCCCAACAACATCACAAAGGCCACCCCAAAAAACACATTTCCCCAACTTAATCCAATGCCATCCATGCCCTAAAGGAAGTCGAAATTCAACAGAGCACACAGAAAACAGTAGATTAATAAAGCTGTGGCTACCTGCTCTGGTCCTAGTGGATGAAAGCAGGCCTGTTGGCAGACAAGGCCAGGCAAGCTTGCAGGCCTAGGCCTCAAAATGGCCACCAGCCACATGGCCAGGCCCAACAACATCACAAAGGCCACCCCAAAAAACACACTTCCCCAACTCAATCCAATGCCATCCATGCCCTAAATGAAGTCGAAATTCAACAGAGCACACAGAAAACAGTAGATTAATAAAGCTGGCTACCTGCTCTGGTCCTAGTGGATGAAAGCAGGCCTGTTGGCAGACAAGGCCAGGCAAGCTTACAGGCCTAGGCCTCAAAATGGCCACCAGCCACATGGCCAGGCCCAACAACATCACAAAGGCCACCTTAAAAACACACTTCCCCAACTCAATCCAATGCCATCCATGCCCTAAATGAAGTCGAAATTCAACAGAGCAGAAAGAAAACAGTAGATTAATAAAGCTGTGGCCACCTGCTCTGGTACTAGTGGATGAAAGCAGGCCTGTTGGCAGACAAGGCTAGGCAAGCTTGCAGGCCTAGGCCTCAAAATGGCCACCAGCCACATGGCCAGGCCCAACAACATCACAAAGGCCACCCCAAAAAACACACTTCCCCAACTCAATCCAATGCAATCCATGCCCTAAATGAAGTCGAAATTCAACAGAGCACACAGAAAACAGTGGATTAATAAAGCTGTGGCTACCTGCTCTGGTCCTAGTGGATGAAAGCAGGCCTGTTGCAGACAAGGCCAGGCAAGCTTGCAGGCCTAGGCCTCAAAATGGCCACCAGCCACATGGCCAGGCCCAACAACATCACAAAGGCCACCCCAAAAAACACACTTCCCCAACTCAATCCAATGCCATCCATGCCTTAAATGAAGTCGAAATACAACAGAGCACACAGAAAACAGTAGATTAATAAAGCTGTGACTACCTGCTCTGGTCCTAGTGGATGATAGCAGGCCTGTTGGCAGACAAGGCCAGGTAAGCTTGCAGGCCTAGGCCTCAAAATGGCCACCAGCCACATGGCCAGGCCCAACAACATCACAAAGGCCACCCCAAAAAACACACTTCCCCAACTCAATCCAATGCCATCCATGCCCTAAATGAAGTCGAAATTCAACAGAGCACACAGAAAACAGTAGATTAATAAAGCTGTGGCTACCTGCTCTGGTCCTAGTGGATGAAAGCAGGCCTGTTGGCAGACAAGGCCAGGCAAGCTTGCAGGCCCAGGCCTCAAAATGGCCACCAGCCACATGGCCAGGCCCAACAACATCACAAAGGCCACCCCAAAAAACTCACTTCCCCAACTCAATCCAATGCAATCCATGCCCTAAATGAAGTCGAAATTCAACAGAGCACACAGAAAACAGTAGATTAATAAAGCTGTGGCTACCTGCTCTGGTCCTAGTGGATGAAAGCAGGCCTGTTGGCAGACAAGGCCAGGCAAGCTTGCAGGCCTAGGCCACAAAATGGCCACCAGCCACATGGCCAGGCGCAACAACATCACAAAGGCCACCCCAAAAAACACACTTCCTAAACTCAATCCAATGCCACCCATGCCCTAAATGAAGTCGAAATTCAACAGAGCACACAGAAAACAGTAGATTAATAAAGCTGTGGCTACCTGCTCTGGTCCTAGTGGATGAAAGCAGGCCTGTTGGCAGACAAGGCCAGGCAAGCTTGCAGGCCTAGGCCTCAAAATGGCCACCAGCCACATGGCCAGGCCCAACAACATCACAAAGGCCAGCCCAAAAAACACACTTCCCCAACTCAATCCAATGACATCCATGCCCTAAATGAAGTCGAAATTCAACAGAGCACACAGAAAACAGTAGATTAATAAAGCTGTGTCTACCTGCTCTGGTCCTAGTGGATGAAAGCAGGCCTGTTGGCAGACAAGGCCAGGCAAGCTTGAAGGCCTAGGCCTCAAAATGGCCACCAGCCACATGGCCAGGTCTAACAACATCACAAAGGCCACCCCAAAAAACACACTTCCCCAACTCAATCCAATGCCATCCATGCCCTAAATGAAGTCGAAATTCAACAGAGCACACAGAAAACAGTAGATTAATAAAGCTGGCTACCTGCTCTGGTCCTAGTGGATGAAAGCAGGCCTGTTGGCAGACAAGGCCAGGCAAGCTTACAGGCCTAGGCCTCAAAATGGCCACCAGCCACATGGCCAGGCCCAACAACATCACAAAGGCCACCTTAAAAACACACTTCCCCAACTCAATCCAATGCCATCCATGCCCTAAATGAAGTCGAAATTCAACAGAGCAGAAAGAAAACAGTAGATTAATAAAGCTGTGGCCACCTGCTCTGGTACTAGTGGATGAAAGCAGGCCTGTTGGCAGACAAGGCTAGGCAAGCTTGCAGGCCTAGGCCTCAAAATGGCCACCAGCCACATGGCCAGGCCCAACAACATCACAAAGGCCACCCCAAAAAACACACTTCCCCAACTCAATCCAATGCAATCCATGCCCTAAATGAAGTCGAAATTCAACAGAGCACACAGAAAACAGTGGATTAATAAAGCTGTGGCTACCTGCTCTGGTCCTAGTGGATGAAAGCAGGCCTGTTGGCAGACAAGGCCAGGCAAGCTTGCAGGCCTAGGCCTCAAAATGGCCACCAGCCACATGGCCAGGCCCAACAACATCACAAAGGCCACCCCAAAAAACACACTTCCCCAACTCAATCCAATGCCATCCATGCCCTAAATGAAGTCGAAATTCAACAGAGCACACAGAAAACAGTAGATTAATAAAGCTGTGGCTACCTGCTCTGGTCCTAGTGGATGAAAGCAGGCCTGTTGGCAGACAAGGCCAGGCAAGCTTGCAGGCCTAGGCCACAAAATGGCCACCAGCCACATGGCCAGGCCCAACAACATCACAAAGGCCACCCCAAAAAACACACTTCCTAAACTCAATCCAATGCCACCCATGCCCTAAATGAAGTCGAAATTCAACAGAGCACACAGAAAACAGTAGATTAATAAAGCTCTGGCTACCTGCTCTGGTCCTAGTGGATGAAAGCAGGCCTGTTGGCAGACAAGGCCAGGCAAGCTTGCAGGCCTAGGCCTCAAAATGGCCGCCAGCCACATGGCCAGGCCCAACAACATCACAAAGGCCACCCCAAAAAACACACTTCCCCAACTCAATCCAATGACATCCATGCCCTAAATGAAGTCGAAATTCAACAGAGCACACAGAAAACAGTAGATTAATAAAGCTGTGGCTACCTGCTCTGGTCCTAGTGGATGAAAGCAGGCCTGTTGGCAGACAAGGCCAGGCAAGCTTGAAGGCCTAGGCCTCAAAATGGCCACCAGCCACATGGCCAGGTCTAACAACATCACAAAGGCCACCCCAAAAAACACTTCCCCAACTCAATCCAATGCCATCCATGCCCTAAATGAAGTCGAAATTCAACAGAGCACAAAGAAAACAGTAGATTAATAAAGCTGTGGCTACCTGCTCTGGTCCTAGTGGATGAAAGCAGGCCTGTTGGCCGACAATGCCAGGCAAACTTGCAGGCCTAGGCCTCAAAATGGCCACCAGCCACATGGCCAGGCCCAACAACATCACAAAGTCCACCCCAAAAAACACACTTCCCCAACTCAATCCAATGCAATCCATGCCCTAAATGAAGTCGAAATTCAACAGAGCACACAGAAAACAGTAGATTAATAAAACTGTGGCTACCTGCTCTGGTCCTAGTGGATGAAAGCAGGCCTGTTGGCAGACAAGGCCAGGCAAGCTTACAGGCCTAGGCCTCAAAATGGCCACCAGCCACATGGCCAGGCCCAACAACATCACAAAGGCCACCTTAAAAACACACTTCCCCAACTCAATCCAATGCCATCCATGCCCTAAATGAAGTCGAAATTCAACAGAGCAGAAAGAAAACAGTAGATTAATAAAGCTGTGGCTACCTGCTCTGGTACTAGTGGATGAAAGCAGGCCTGATGGCAGACAAGGCTAGGCAAGCTTGCAGGCCTAGGCCTCAAAATGGCCACCAGCCACATGGCCAGGCCCAACAACATCACAAAGGCCACCCCAAAAAACACACTTCCCCAACTCAATCCAATGCCATCCATGCCCTAAATGAAGTCGAAATTCAACAGAGCACACAGAAAACAGTAGATTAATAAAGCTGTGGCTACCTGCTCTGGTCCTAGTGGATGAAAGCAGGCCTGTTGGCAGACAAGGCCAGGCAAGCTTGCAGGCCTAGGCCTCAAAATGGCCACCAGCCACATGGCCAGGCCCAACAACATCACAAAGGCCACCCCAAAAAACACACTTCCCCAACTCAATCCAATGCCATCCATGCCCTAAATGAAGTCGAAATTCAACAGAGCACACAGAAAACAGTAGATTAATAAAGCTGTGGCTACCTGCTCTGGTCCTAGTGGATGAAAGCAGGCCTGTTGGCAGACAAGGCCAGGCAAGCTTGCAGGCCTAGGCCTCAAAATGGCCACCAGCCACATGGCCAGGCCCAACAACATCACAAAGGCCACCCCAAAAAACACACTTCCCCAACTCAATCCAATGCCATCCATGCCCTAAATGAAGTCGAAATTCAACAGAGCACACAGAAAACAGTAGATTAATAAATCTCTGGCTACCTGCTCTGGTCCTAGTGGATGAAAGCAGGCCTGTTGGCAGACAAGGCCAGGCAAGCTTGAAGGCCTAGGCCTCAAAATGGCCAACAGCCACATGGCCAGGCCCAACAACATCACAAAGGCCACCCCAAAAAACACACTTCCCAAACTCAATCCAATGCCATCCATGCCCTAAATGAAGTCGAAATTCAACAGAGCACACAGAAAACAGTAGATTAATACATCTCTGGCTACCTGCTCTGGTCCTAGTGGATGAAAGCAGGCCTGTTGGCAGACTAGGCCTGGCAAGCTTGCAGGCCTAGGCCTCAAAATGCCCACCAGCCACATGGCCAGGCCCAACCACATCACAAAGTCCACCCCAAAAAACACACTTCCCCAACTCAATCCAATGCCATCCATGCCCTAAATGAAGTCGAAATTCAACAGAGCAGAAAGAAAACAGTAGAATAATAAAGCTGTGGCTACCTGCTCTGGTCCTAGTGGATGAAAGCAGGCCTTTTGGCAGACAAGGCCAGGCAAGCTTGCAGGCCTAGGCCTCAAAATGGCCACCAGCCACATGGCCAGGCCCAACAACATCACAAAGGCCACCCCAAAAAACACACTTCCCCAACTCAATCCAATGCCATCCATGCCCTAAATGAAGTCGAAATTCAACAGAGCACACAGAAAACA
Organism: Triturus cristatus; assembly: GCF_964204655.1. NCBI lineage: Eukaryota > Metazoa > Chordata > Amphibia > Caudata > Salamandridae > Triturus > Triturus cristatus. The sequence continues at coordinate 34,302,724 of NC_140593.1, read as the reverse complement.
GTAGATTAATAAAGATGTGGCTACCTGCTCTGGTCCTAGAGGATGAAAGCAGGCCTGTTGGCAGACAAGGCCAGGAAAGCTTGCAGGCCTAGGCCTCAAAATGGCCACCAGCCACATGGCCAGGCCCAACAACATCACAAAGGCCACCCCAAAAAACACACTTCCCGAACTCAATCCAATGCCATCCATGCCCTAAATGAAGTCGAAATTCAACAGAGCACACAGAAAACAGTAGATTAATAAAGCTGTGGCTACCTGCTCCGGTCCTAGTGGATGAAAGCAGGCCTGTTGGCAGACAAGGCCAGGCAAGCTTGCAGGCCTAGGCCTCAAAATGGCCACCAGCCACATGGCCAGGCCCAACAACATCACAAAGGCCACCCCAAAAAACACACTTCCCCAACTCAATCCAATGCAATCCATGCCCTAAATGAAGTCGAAATTCAACAGAGCACACAGAAAACAGTAGATTAATAAAGCTGTGGCTACCTGCTCTGGTCCTAGTGGATGAAAGCAGGCCTGTTGGCAGACAAGGCCAGGCAAGCTTGCAGGCCTAGGCCTCAAAATGGCCACCAGCCACATGGCCAGGCCCAACAACATTACAAAGGCCACCCCAAAAAACACACTTCCCCAACTCAATCCAATGCCATCCATGCCCTAAATGAAGTCGAAATTCAACAGAGCACAAAGAAAAAAGTAGATTAATAAAGCTGTGGCTACCTGTTCTGGTCCTAGTGGATGAAAGCAGGCCTGTTGGCAGACAAGGCCAGGCAAGCTTGCAGGCCTAGGCCTCAAAATGGCCACCAGCCACATGGCCAGGCACAACAACATCACAAAGTCCACCCCAAAAAACACACTTCCCCAACTCAATCCAATGCCATTCATGCCCTAAATGAAGTCGAAATTCAACAGAGCAGAAAGAAAACAGTAGATTAATAAAGCTGTGGCCACCTGCTCTGGTACTAGTGGATGAAAGCAGGCCTGTTGGCAGACAAGGCTAGGCAAGCTTGCAGGCCTAGGCCTCAAAATGGCCACCAGCCACATGGCCAGGCCCAACAAAATCACAAAGGCCACCCCAAAAAACACACTTCCCCAACTCAATCCAATGCAATCCATGCCCTAAATGAAGTCGAAATTCAACAGAGCACACAGAAAACAGTGGATTAATAAAGCCGTGGCTACCTGCTCTGGTCCTAGTGGATGAAAGCAGGCCTGTTGGCAGACAAGGCCAGGCAAGCTTGCAGGCCTAGGGCTCAAAATGGCCACCAGCCACATGGCCAGGCCCAACAACATCACAAAGGCCACCCCAAAAAACACACTTCCCCAACTCAATCCAATGCCATCCATGCCCTAAATGAAGTCGAAATTCAACAGAGCACACAGAAAACAGTAGATTAATAAAGCTGTGGCTACCTGCTCTGGTCCTAGTGGATGAAAGCAGGCCTGTTGGCAGACAAGGCCAGGCAAGCTTGCAGGCCTAGGCCACAAAATGGCCACCAGCCACATGGCCAGGCCCAACAACATCACAAAGGCCACCCCAAAAAACACACTTCCTAAACTAAATCCAATGCCACCCATGCCCTAAATGAAGTCGAAATTCAACAGAGCACACAGAAAACAGTAGATTAATAAAGCTCTGGCTACCTGCTCTGGTCCTAGTGGATGAAAGCAGGCCTGTTGGCAGACAAGGCCAGGCAAGCTTGCAGGCCTAGGCCTCAAAATGGCCACCAGCCACATGGCCAGGCCCAACAACATCACAAAGGCCACCCCAAAAAACACACTTCCCCAACTCAATCCAATGACATCCATGCCCTAAATGAAGTCGAAATTCAACAGAGCACACAGAAAACAGTAGATTAATAAAGCTGTGGCTACCTGCTCTGGTCCTAGTGGATGAAAGCAGGCCTGTTGGCAGACAAGGCCAGGCAAGCTTGAAGGCCTAGGCCTCAAAATGGCCACCAGCCACATGGCCAGGTCTAACAACATCACAAAGGCCACCCCAAAAAACACTTCCCCAACTCAATCCAATGCCATCCATGCCCTAAATGAAGTCGAAATTCAACAGAGCACAAAGAAAACAGTAGATTAATAAAGCTGTGGCTACCTGCTCTGGTCCTAGTGGATGAAAGCAGGCCTGTTGGCCGACAATGCCAGGCAAACTTGCAGGCCTAGGCCTCAAAATGGCCACCAGCCACATGGCCAGGCCCAACAACATCACAAAGTCCACCCCAAAAAACACACTTCCCCAACTCAATCCAATGCAATCCATGCCCTAAATGAAGTCGAAATTCAACAGAGCACACAGAAAACAGTAGATTAATAAAACTGTGGCTACCTGCTCTGGTCCTAGTGGATGAAAGCAGGCCTGTTGGCAGACAAGGCCAGGCAAGCTTACAGGCCTAGGCCTCAAAATGGCCACCAGCCACATGGCCAGGCCCAACAACATCACAAAGGCCACCTTAAAAACACACTTCCCCAACTCAATCCAATGCCATCCATGCCCTAAATGAAGTCGAAATTCAACAGAGCAGAAAGAAAACAGTAGATTAATAAAGCTGTGGCTACCTGCTCTGGTACTAGTGGATGAAAGCAGGCCTGATGGCAGACAAGGCTAGGCAAGCTTGCAGGCCTAGGCCTCAAAATGGCCACCAGCCACATGGCCAGGCCCAACAACATCACAAAGGCCACCCCAAAAAACACACTTCCCCAACTCAATCCAATGCCATCCATGCCCTAAATGAAGTCGAAATTCAACAGAGCACACAGAAAACAGTAGATTAATAAAGCTGTGGCTACCTGCTCTGGTCCTAGTGGATGAAAGCAGGCCTGTTGGCAGACAAGGCCAGGCAAGCTTGCAGGCCTAGGCCTCAAAATGGCCACCAGCCACATGGCCAGGCCCAACAACATCACAAAGGCCACCCCAAAAAACACACTTCCCCAACTCAATCCAATGCCATCCATGCCCTAAATGAAGTCGAAATTCAACAGAGCACACAGAAAACAGTAGATTAATAAAGCTGTGGCTACCTGCTCTGGTCCTAGTGGATGAAAGCAGGCCTGTTGGCAGACAAGGCCAGGCAAGCTTGCAGGCCTAGGCCTCAAAATGGCCACCAGCCACATGGCCAGGCCCAACAACATCACAAAGGCCACCCCAAAAAACACACTTCCCCAACTCAATCCAATGCCATCCATGCCCTAAATGAAGTCGAAATTCAACAGAGCACACAGAAAACAGTAGATTAATAAATCTCTGGCTACCTGCTCTGGTCCTAGTGGATGAAAGCAGGCCTGTTGGCAGACAAGGCCAGGCAAGCTTGAAGGCCTAGGCCTCAAAATGGCCAACAGCCACATGGCCAGGCCCAACAACATCACAAAGGCCACCCCAAAAAACACACTTCCCCAACTCAATCCAATGCCATCCATGCCCTAAATGAAGTCGAAATTCAACAGAGCACACAGAAAACAGTAGATTAATACATCTCTGGCTACCTGCTCTGGTCCTAGTGGATGAAAGCAGGCCTGTTGGCAGACTAGGCCTGGCAAGCTTGCAGGCCTAGGCCTCAAAATGGCCACCAGCCACATGGCCAGGCCCAACCACATCACAAAGTCCACCCCAAAAAACACACTTCCCCAACTCAATCCAATGCCATCCATGCCCTAAATGAAGTCGAAATTCAACAGAGCAGAAAGAAAACAGTAGATTAATAAAGCTGTGGCTACCTGCTCTGGTCCTAGTGGATGAAAGCAGGCCTTTTGGCAGACAAGGCCAGGCAAGCTTGCAGGCCTAGGCCTCAAAATGGCCACCAGCCACATGGCCAGGCCCAACAACATCACAAAGGCCACCCCAAAAAACACACTTCCCCAACTCAATCCAATGCCATCCATGCCCTAAATGAAGTCGAAATTCAACAGAGCACACAGAAAACAGTAGATTAATAAAGATGTGGCTACCTGCTCTGGTCCTAGAGGATGAAAGCAGGCCTGTTGGCAGACAAGGCCAGGAAAGCTTGCAGGCCTAGGCCTCAAAATGGCCACCAGCCACATGGCCAGGCCCAACAACATCACAAAGGCCACCCCAAAAAACACACTTCCCGAACTCAATCCAATGCCATCCATGCCCTAAATGAAGTCAAAATTCAACAGAGCACACAGAAAACAGTAGATGAATAAAGCTGTGGCTACCTGCTCCGGTCCTAGTGGATGAAAGCAGGCCTGTTGGCAGACAAGGCCAGGCAAGCTTGCAGGCCTAGGCCTCAAAATGGCCACCAGCCACATGGCCAGGCCCAACAACATTACAAAGGCCACCCCAAAAAACACACTTCCCCAACTCAATCCAATGCCATCCATGCCCTAAATGAAGTCGAAATTCAACAGAGCACAAAGAAAAAAGTAGATTAATAAAGCTGTGGCTACCTGCTCTGGTCCTAGTGGATGAAAGCAGGCCTGTTGGCAGACAAGGCCAGGCAAGCTTGCAGGCCTAGGCCTCAAAATGGCCACCAGCCACATGGCCAGGCACAACAACATCACAAAGTCCACCCCAAAAAACACACTTCCCCAACTCAATCCAATGCCATCCATGCCCTAAATGAAGTCGAAATACAACAGAGCACACAGAAAACAGTAGATTAATAAAGCTGTGGCTACCTGCTCTGGTCCTAGTGGATGAAAGCAGGCCTGTTGGCAGACAAGGCCAGGCAAGCTTGCAGGCCTAGGCCTCAAAATGGCCACCAGCGACATGGCCAGGCCCAACAACATCACAAAGGCCACCCCAAAAAACACACTTCCCCAACTCAATCCAATGCCATCCATGCCCTAAATGAAGTCGAAATTCAACAGAGCACACAGAAAACAGTAGATTAATAAAGCTGTGGCTACCTGCTCTGGTCCTAGTGGATGAAAGCAGGCCTGTTGGCAGACAAGGCCAGGCAAGCTTGCAGGCCTAGGCCTCAAAATGGCCACCAGCCACATGGCCAGGCCCAACAACATCACAAAGGCCACCCCAAAAAACACACTTCCCCAACTCAATCCAATGCCATCCATGCCCTAAATGAAGTCGAAATTCAACAGAGCACACAGAAAACAGTAGATTAATACATCTCTGGCTACCAGCTCTGGTCCTAGTGGATGAAAGCAGGCCTGTTGGCAGACAAGGCCAGGCAAGCTTGCAGGCCTAGGCCTCAAAATGGCCACCAGCCACATGGCCAGGCCCAACCACATCACAAAGTCCACCCCAAAAAACACACTTCCCCAACTCAATCCAATGCCATCCATGCCCTAAATGAAGTCGAAATTCAACAGAGCAGAAAGAAAACAGTAGATTAATAAAGCTGTGGCTACCTGCTCTGGTCCTAGTGGATGAAAGCAGGCCTTTTGGCAGACAAGGCCAGGCAAGCTTGCAGGCCTAGGCCTCAAAATGGCCACCAGCCACATGGCCAGGCCCAACAACATCACAAAGGCCACCCCAAAAAACACACTTCCCCAACTCAATCCAATGCCATCCATGCCCTAAATGAAGTCGAAATTCAACAGAGCACACAGAAAACAGTAGATTAATAAAGATGTGGCTACCTGCTCTGGTCCTAGAGGATGAAAGCAGGACTGTTGGCAGACAAGGCCAGGAAAGCTTGCAGGCCTAGGCCTCAAAATGGCCACCAGCCACATGGCCAGGCCCAACAACATCACAAAGGCCACCCCAAAAAACACACTACCCCAACTCAATCCAATGCAATCCATGCCCTAAATGAAGTCGAAATTCAACAGAGCACACAGAAAACAGTAGATTAATAAAGCTGTGGCTACCTGCTCTGGTCCTAGTGGATGAAAGCAGGCCTGTTGGCAGACAAGGCCAGGCAAGCTTGCAGGCCTAGGCCTCAAAATGGCCACCAGCCACATGGCCAGGCCCAACAACATCACAAAGGCCACCCCAAAAAACACACTTCCCCAACTCAATCCAATGCCATCCATGCCCTAAATGAAGTCGAAATTCAACAGAGCACAAAGAAAAAAGTAGATTAATAAAGCTGTGGCTACCTGCTCTGGTCCTAGTGGATGAAAGCAGGCCTGTTGGCAGACAAGGCCAGGCAAGCTTGCAGGCCTAGGCCTCAAAATGGCCACCAGCCACATGGCCAGGCCCAACAACATCACAAAGTCCACCCCAAAAAACACACTTCCCCAACTCAATCCAATGCCATCCATGCCCTAAATGAAGTCGAATTACAACAGAGCACACAGAAAACAGTAGATTAATAAAGCTGTGGCTACCTGCTCTGGTCCTAGTGGATGAAAGCAGGCCTGTTGGCAGACAAGGCCAGGCAAGCTTGCAGGCCTAGGCCTCAAAATGGCCACCAGCGACATGGCCAGGCCCAACAACATCACAAAGGCCACCCCAAAAAACACACTTCCCCAACTCAATCCAATGCCATCCATGCCCTAAATGAAGTCGAAATTCAACAGAGCACACAGAAAAGAGTAAATTAATAAAGCTGTGGCTACCTGCTCTGGTCCCAGTGGATGAAAGCAGGCCTGTTGGCAGACAAGGCCAGGCAAGCTTGCAGGCCTAGGCCTCAAAATGGCCACCAGCCACATGGCCAGGCCCAACAACATCACAAAGGCCACCCCAAAAAACACACTTCCCCAACTCAATCCAATGCCATCCATGCCCTAAATGAAGTCGAAATTCAACAGAGCACACCGAAAACAGTAGATTAATAAATCTCTGGCTACCAGCTCTGGTCCTAGTGGATGAAAGCAGGCCTGTTGGCAGACAAGGCCAGGCAAGCTTGCAGGCCTAGGCCTCAAAATGGCCACATGGCCAGGCCCAACCACATCACAAAGTCCACCCCAAAAAACACACTTCCCCAACTCAATCCAATGCCATCCATGCCCTAAATGAAGTCGAAATTCAACAGAGCAGAAAGAAAACAGTAGATTAATAAAGCTGTGGCTACCTGCTCTGGTCCTAGTGGATAAAAGCAGGCCTTTTGGCAGACAAGGCCAGGTAAGCTTGCAGGCCTAGGCCTCAAAATGGCCACCAGCCACATGGCCAGGCCCAACAACATCACAAAGGCCACCCCAAAAAACACACTTCCCCAACTCAATCCAATGCCATCCATGCCCTAAATGAAGTCGAAATTCAACAGAGCACACAGAAAACAGTAGATTAATAAAGATGTGGCTACCTGCTCTGGTCCTAGAGGATGAAAGCAGGCCTGTTGGCAGACAAGGCCAGGAAAGCTTGCAGGCCTAGGCCTCAAAATGGCCACCAGCCACATGGCCAGGCCCAACAACATCACAAAGGCCACCCCAAAAAACACACTTCCCCAACTCAATCCAATGCCATCCATGCCCTAAATGAAGTCGAAATTCAACAGAGCACACAGAAAACAGTAAATTATTAAAGCTGTGGCTACCTGCTCTGGTCCTAGTGGATGAAAGCAGGCCTGTTGGCAGACAAGGCCAGGCAAGCTTGCAGGCCTAGGCCTCAAAATGGCCACCAGCCACATGGCCAGGCCCAACAACATCACAAAGGCCACCACAAAAAACACACTTCCCCAACTCAATCCAATGCAATCCATGCCCTAAATGAAGTCGAAATTCAACAGAGCACACAGAAAACAGTAGATTAATAAAGCTGTGGCTACCTGCTCTGGTCCTAGTGGATGAAAGCAGGCCTGTTGGCAGACAAGGCCAGGCAAGCTTGCAGGCCTAGGCCTCAAAATGGCCACCAGCTACATGGCCAGGCCCAACAACATCACAAAGGCCACCCCAAAAAACACACTTCCCCAACTCAATCCAATGCCATCCATGCCCTAAATGAAGTCGAAATTCAACAGAGCACACAGAAAACAGTAGATTAATAAAGCTGTGGCTACCTGCTCTGGTCCTAGTGGATGAAAGCAGGCCTGTTGGCAGACAAGGCCAGGTAAGCTTGCAGGCCTAGGCCACAAAATGGCCACCAGCCACATGGCGAGGCCCAACAACATCACAAAGGCCACCCCAAAAAACACACTTCCTAAACTCAATCCAATGCCATCCATGCCCTAAATGAAGTCGAAATTCAACAGAGCACACAGAAAACAGTAGATTAATAAAGCTCTGGCTACCTGCTCTGGTCCTAGTGGATGAAAGCAGGCCTGTTGGCAGACAAGGCCAGGCAAGCTTGCAGGCCTAGGCCTCAAAATGGCCACCAGCCACATGGCCAGGCCCAACAACATCACAAAGGCCACCCCAAAAAACACACTTCCCCAACTCAATCCAATGCCATCCATGCCCTAAATGAAGTCGAAATTCAACAGAGCACAAAGAAAATAGTAGATTAATAAAGCTGTGGCTACCTGCTCTGGTCCTAGTGAATGAAAGCAGGCCTGTTGGCAGACAAGGCCAGGCAAGCTTGCAGGCCTAGGCCTCAAAATGGCCACCAGCCACATGGCCAGGCCCAACAACATCACAAACGCCACCCCAAAAAACACACTTCCCCAACTCAATCCAATGCTATCCATGCCCTAAATGAAGTCGAAATTCAACAGAGCACACAGAAAACAGTAGATTAATAAATCTCTGGCTACCTGCTCTGGTCCTAGTGGATGAAAGCAGGCCTGTTGGCAGACAAGGCCAGGCAAGCTTGAAGGCCTAGGCCTCAAAATGGCCACCAGCCATATGGCCAGGCCCAACAACATCACAAAGGCCACCCCAAAAAACACACTTCCCCAACTCAATCCAATGCCATCCATGCCCTAAATGAAGTCGAAATTCAACAGAGCACAAAGAAAACAGTAGATTAATAAAGCTGTGGCTACCTGCTCTGGTCCTAGTGGATGAAAGCAGGCCTGTTGGCAGACAAGGCCAGGCAAGCTTGCAGGCCTAGGCCTCAAAATGGCCACCAGCCACATGGCCAGGCCCATCAACATCACAAAGTCCACCCGAAAAAACACACTTCCCCAACTCAATCCAATGCCATCCATGCCCTAAATGAAGTCGAAATACAACAGAGCACACAGAAAACAGTAGATTAATAAAGCTGTGGCTACCTGCTCTGGTCCTAGTGGATGAAAGCAGGCCTGTTGGCAGACAAGGCCAGGTAAGCTTGCAGGCCTAGGCCTCAAAATGGCCACCAGCCACATGGCCAGGCCCAACAACCTCACAAAGGCCACCCCAAAAAACACACTTCCCCAACTCAATCCAATGCCATCCATGCCCTAAATGAAGTCGAAATTCAACAGAGCACACAGAAAACAGTAGATTAATAAAGCTGTGGCTACCTGCTCTGGTCCTAGTGGATGAAAGCAGGCCTGTTGGCAGACAAGGCCAGGCAAGCTTGCAGGCCCAGGCCTCAAAATGGCCAGCAGCCACATGGCCAGGCCCAACAACATCACAAAGGCCACCCCAAAAAACACAATTCCCCAACTCAATCCAATGCAATCCATGCCCTAAATGAAGTCGAAATTCAACAGAGCACACAGAAAACAGTATATTAATAAAGCTGTGGCTACCTGCTCTGGTCCTAGTGGATGAAAGCAGGCTTGTTGGCAGACAAGGCCAGGCAAGCTTGCAGGCCTATGCCTCAAAATGGCCACCAGCTACATGGCCAGGCCCAACAACATCACAAAGGCCACCCCAAAAAACACACTTCCCCAACTCAATCCAATGCCATCCATGCCCTAAATGAAGTCGAAATTCAACAGAGCACACAGAAAACAGTAGATTAATAAAGCTGTGGCTACCTGCTCTGGTCCTAGTGGATGAAAGCAGGCCTGTTGGCAGACAAGGCCAGGCAAGCTTGCAGGCCTAGGCCACAAAATGGCAACCTGCCACATGGCCAGGCCCAACAACATCACAAAGGCCACCCCAAAAAACACACTTCCTAAACTCAATCCAATGCCATCCATGCCCTAAATGAAGTCGAAATTCAACAGAGCACACAGAAAACAGTAGATTAATAAAGCTCTGGCTACCTGCTCTGGTCCTAGTGGATGAAAGCAGGCCTGTTGGCAGACAAGGCCAGGCAAGCTTGCAGGCCTAGGCCTCAAAATGGCCAACAGCCACATGGCCAGGCCCAACAACATCACAAAGGCCACCCCAAAAAACACACTTCCCCAACTCAATCCAATGCCATCCATGCCCTAAATGAAGTCGAAATTCAACAGAGCACACAGAAAACAGTAGATTAATAAAGCTGTGGCTACCTGCTCTGGTCCTAGTGGATGAAAGCAGGCCTGTTGGCAGACAAGGCCAGGCAAGCTTGAAGGCCTAGGCCTCAAAATGGCCACCAGCCACATGGCCAGGTCTAACAACATCACAAAGGCCACCCCAAAAAACACACTTCCCCAACTCAATCCAATGCCATCCATGCCCTAAATGAAGTCGAAATTCAACAGAGCACAAAGAAAACAGTAGATTAATAAAGCTTTGGCTACCTGCTCTGGTCCTAGTGGATGAAAGCAGGCCTGTTGGCCGACAATGCCAGGCAAGCTTGCAGGCCTAGGCCTCAAAATGGCCACCAGCCACATGGCCAGGCCCAACAACATCACAAAGGCCACCCCAAAAAAAACACTTCCCCAACTCAATCCAATGCCATCCATGCCCTAAATGAAGTCGAAATTCAACAGAGCACACAGAAAACAGTAGATTAATAAAGCTGTGGCTAAAGCAGGCCTGTTGGCAGACAAGGCCAGGCAAGCTTGCCGGCCTAGGCCTCAAAATGGCCACCAGCCACATGGCCAGGCCCAACATCACAAAGGCCACCCCAAAAAACACACTTCCCCAACTCAATCCAATGCCATCCATGCCCTAAATGAAGTCGAAATTCAACAGAGCACACAGAAAACCGTAGATTAATAAAGCTCTGGCTACCTGCTCTGGTCCTAGTGGATGAAAGCAGGCCTGTTGGCAGACAAGGCCAGGCAAGCTTGAAGGCCTAGGCCTCAAAATGGCCACCAGCCACATGGCCAGGCCCAACAATTTCACAAAGGCCACCCCAAAAAACACACTTCCCCAACTCAATCCAATGCAATCCATGCCCTAAATGAAGTCGAAATTCAACAGAGCACAAAGAAAACAGTAGATTAATAAAGCTGTGGCTACCTGCTCTGGTCCTAGTGGATGAAAGCAGGCCTGTTGGCAGACAAGGCCAGGCAAGCTTGCAGGCCTAGGCCTCAAAATGGCCACCAGCCACATGGCCAGGCCCAACAACATCACAAAGGCCACCCCAAAAAACACACTTCCCCAACTCAATCCAATGCCATCCATGCCCTAAATGAAGTCGAAATTCAACAGAGCACTCAGAAAACAGTAGATTGACAAAGCTGTGGCTACTTGCTCTGGTCCTAGTGGATGAAAACAGGCCTGTTGGCAGACAAGGCCAGGAAAGCTTGCAGGCCTAGGCCTCAAAATGGCCACCAGCCACATGGCCAGGCCCAACAACATCACAAATGCAACCCCAAAAATCACACTTCCCCAACTCAATCCAATGCCATCCATGCCCTAAATGAAGTCGAAATTCAACAGAGCACACAGAAAACAGTAGATTAATAAAGCTGTGGCTACCTGCTCTGGTCCTAGTGGATGAAAGCAGGCCTGTTGGCAGACAAGGCCAGGCAAGCTTGCAGGCCTAGGCCTCAAAATGGCCACCAGCCACATGGCCAGGCCCAACAACATCACAAATGCAGCCCCAAAAAACACACTTCCCCAACTCAATCCAATGCCATCCATGCCCTAAATGAAGTCGAAATTCAACAGAGCACACAGAAAACAGTAGATTAATAAAGCTGTGGCTACCTGCTCTGGTCCTAGTGGATGAAAGCAGGCCTGTTGGCAGACAAGGCCAGGCAAGCTTGCAGGCCTAGGCCTCAAAATGGCCACCAGCCACATGGCCAGGCCCATCAACATCACAAAGGCCACCCCAAAAAACACACTTCCCCAACTCAATCCAATGCCATCCATGCCCTAAATGAAGTCGAAATTCAACAGAGCACACAGAAAACAGTAGATTAATAAAGCTGTGGCTACCTGCTCTGGTCCTAGTGGATGAAAGCAGGCCTGTTGGCAGACAAGGCCAGGCAAGCTTGCAGGCCTAGGCCACAAAATGGCAACCTGCCACATGGCCAGGCCCAACAACATCACAAAGGCCACCCCAAAAAACACACTTCCTAAACTCAATCCAATGCCATCCATGCCCTAAATGAAGTCGAAATTCAACAGAGCACACAGAAAACAGTAGATTAATAAAGCTCTGGCTACCTGCTCTGGTCCTAGTGGATGAAAGCAGGCCTGTTGGCAGACAAGGCCAGGCAAGCTTGCAGGCCTAGGCCTCAAAATGGCCACCAGCCACATGGCCAGGCCCAACAACATCACAAAGGCCACCCCAAAAAACACACTTCCCCAACTCAATCCAATGCCATCCATGCCCTAAATGAAGTCGAAATTCAACAGAGCACACAGAAAACAGTAGATTAATAAAGCTGTGGCTACCTGCTCTGGTCCTAGTGGATGAAAGCAGGCCTGTTGGCAGACAAGGCCAGGCAAGCTTGAAGGCCTAGGCCTCAAAATGGCCACCAGCCACATGGCCAGGTCTAACAACATCACAAAGGCCACCCCAAAAAACACACTTCCCCAACTCAATCCAATGCCATCCATGCCCTAAATGAAGTCGAAATTCAACAGAGCACAAAGAAAACAGTAGATTAATAAAGCTGTGGCTACCTGCTCTGGTCCTAGTGGATGAAAGCAGGCCTGTTGGCCGACAATGCCAGGCAAGCTTGCAGGCCTAGGCCTCAAAATGGCCACCAGCCACATGGCCAGGCCCAACAACATCACAAAGGCCACCCCAAAAAAAACACTTCCCCAACTCAATCCAATGCCATCCATGCCCTAAATGAAGTCGAAATTCAACAGAGCACACAGAAAACAGTAGATTAATAAAGCTGTGGCTAAAGCAGGCCTGTTGGCAGACAAGGCCAGGCAAGCTTGCAGGCCTAGGCCTCAAAATGGCCACCAGCCACATGGCCAGGCCCAACATCACAAAGGCCACCCCAAAAAACACACTTCCCCAACTCAATCCAATGCCATCCATGCCCTAAATGAAGTCGAAATTCAACAGAGCACACAGAAAACCGTAGATTAATAAAGCTCTGGCTACCTGCTCTGGTCCTAGTGGATGAAAGCAGGCCTGTTGGCAGACAAGGCCAGGCAAGCTTGAAGGCCTAGGCCTCAAAATGGCCACCAGCCACATGGCCAGGCCCAACAATTTCACAAAGGCCACCCCAAAAAACACACTTCCCCAACTCAATCCAATGCAATCCATGCCCTAAATGAAGTCGAAATTCAACAGAGCACAAAGAAAACAGTAGATTAATAAAGCTGTGGCTACCTGCTCTGGTCCTAGTGGATGAAAGCAGGCCTGTTGGCAGACAAGGCCAGGCAAGCTTGCAGGCCTAGGCCTCAAAATGGCCACCAGCCACATGGCCAGGCCCAACAACATCACAAAGGCCACCCCAAAAAACACACTTCCCCAACTCAATCCAATGCCATCCATGCCCTAAATGAAGTCGAAATTCAACAGAGCACTCAGAAAACAGTAGATTGACAAAGCTGTGGCTACCTGCTCTGGTCCTAGTGGATGAAAACAGGCCTGTTGGCAGACAAGGCCAGGAAAGCTTGCAGGCCTAGGCCTCAAAATGGCCACCAGCCACATGGCCAGGCCCAACAACATCACAAATGCAACCCCAAAAATCACACTTCCCCAACTCAATCCAATGCCATCCATGCCCTAAATGAAGTCGAAATTCAACAGAGCACACAGAAAACAGTAGATTAATAAAGCTGTGGCTACCTGCTCTGGTCCTAGTGGATGAAAGCAGGCCTGTTGGCAGACAAGGCCAGGCAAGCTTGCAGGCCTAGGCCTCAAAATGGCCACCAGCCACATGGCCAGGCCCAACAACATCACAAATGCAGCCCCAAAAAACACACTTCCCCAACTCAATCCAATGCCATCCATGCCCTAAATGAAGTCGAAATTCAACAGAGCACACAGAAAACAGTAGATTAATAAAGCTGTGGCTACCTGCTCTGGTCCTAGTGGATGAAAGCAGGCCTGTTGGCAGACAAGGCCAGGCAAGCTTGCAGGCCTAGGCCTCAAAATGGCCACCAGCCACATGGCCAGGCCCATCAACATCACAAAGGCCACCCCAAAAAACACACTTCCCCAACTCAATCCAATGCCATCCATGCCCTAAATGAAGTCGAAATTCAACAGAGCACACAGAAAACAGTAGATTAATAAAGCTGTGGCTACCTGCTCTGTTCCTAGTGGATGAAAGCAGGCCTGTTGGCAGACAAGGCCAGGCAAGCTTGCAGGCCTAGGCCTCAAAATGGCCACCAGCCACATGGCCAGGCCCAACAACATCACAAAGGCCACCCCAAAAAACACACTTCCCCAACTCAATCCAATGCCATCCATGCCCTAAATGAAGTCGAAATTCAACAGAGCACAAAGAAAACAGTAGATTAATAAATAAAGCTGTGGCTACCTGCTTTGGTCCTAGTGGATGAAAGCAGGCCTGTTGGCAGACAAGGCCAGGCAAGCTTGCAGGCCCAGGCCTCAAAATGGCCACCAGCCACATGGCCAGGCCCAACAACATCACAAAGGCCACCCCAAAAAACACACTTCCCCAACTCAATCCAATGCCATCCATGCCCTAAATGAAGTCGAAATTCAACAGAGCACACAGAAAACAGTAGATTAATAAAGCTGTGGCTACCTGCTCTGGTCCTAGTGGATGAAAGCAGGCCTGTTGGCAGACAAGGCCAGGAAAGCTTGCAGGCCTAGGCCTCAAAATGGCCACCAGCCACATGGCCAGGCCCAACAACATCACAAATGCAACCCCAAAAAACACACTTCCCCAACTCAATCCAATGCCATCCATGCCCTAAATGAAGTCGAAATTCAACAGAGCACACAGAAAACAGTAGATTAATAAAGCTGTGGCTACCTGCTCTGGTCCTAGTGGATGAAAGCAGGCCTGTTGGCAGACAAGGCCAGGCAAGCTTGCAGGCCTAGGCCTCAAAATGGCCACCAGCCACATGGCCAGGCCCATCAACATCACAAAGGCCACCCCAAAAAACACACTTCCCCAACTCAATCCAATGCCATCCATGCCCTAAATGAAGTCGAAATTCAACAGAGCACACAGAAATCAGTAGATTAATAAAGCTGTGGCTACCTGCTCTGGTCCTAGTGGATGAAAGCAGGCCTGTTGGCAGACAAGGCCAGGCAAGCTTGCAGGCCTAGGCCTCAAAATGGCCACCAGCCACATGGCCAGGCCCAACAACATCACAAAGGCCACCCCAAAAAACACACTTCCCCAACTCAATCCAATGCCATCCATGCCCTAAATGAAGTCGAAATTCAACAGAGCACACAGAAAACAGTAGATTAATAAAGCTGTGGCTACCTGCTCTGTTCCTAGTGGATGAAAGCAGGCCTGTTGGCAGACAAGGCCAGGGAAGCTTGCAGGCCTAGGCCTCAAAATGGCCACCAGCCACATGGCCAGGCCCAACAACATCACAAAGGCCACCCCAAAAAACACATTTCCCCAACTCAATCCAATGCCATCCATGCCCTAAATGAAGTCGAAATTCAACAGAGCACACAGAAAACAGTAGATTAATAAAGCAGTGGCTACCTGCTCTGGTCCTAGTGGATGAAAGCAGGCCTGTTGGCAGACAAGGCCAGGCAAGCTTGCAGGCCTAGGCCTCAAAATGGCAGGCATCCACATGGCCAGGGCCAACAACATCACAAAGGCCACCCCAAAAAACACACTTCCCCAACTCAATCCCACGCCATCCATGCCCTAAATGAAGTCGAATTTCAACAGAGCACACAGAAAACAGTAGATTAATAAAGCTGTGGCTACCTGCTCTGGTCCTAGTGGATGAAAGCAGGCCTGTTGGCAGACAAGGCCAGGCAAGCTTGCAGGCCTAGGCCTCAAAATGGCCACCAGCCACATGGCCAGGCCCAACAACATCACAAAGGCCACCCCAAAAAACACACTTCCCCAACTCAATCCAATGCCATCCATGCCCTAAATGAAGTCGAAATTCAACAGAGCACAAAGAAAACAGTAGATTAATAAATAAAGCTGTGGCTACCTGCTTTGGTCCTAGTGGATGAAAGCAGGCCTGTTGTCAGACAAGGCCAGGCAAGCTTGCAGGCCCAGGCCTCAAAATGGCCACCAGCCACATGGCCAGGCCCAACAACATCACAAAGGCCACCCCAAAAAACACACTTCCCCAACTCAATCCAATGCCATCCATGCCCTAAATGAAGTCGAAATTCAACAGAGCACACAGAAAACAGTAGATTAATAAAGCTGTGGCTACCTGCTCTGGTCCTAGTGGATGAAAGCAGGCCTGTTGGCAGACAAGGCCAGGCAAGCTTGCAGGCCTAGGCCTCAAAATGGCCACCAGCCACATGGCCAGGCCCAACAACATCACAAAGGCCACCCCAAAAAACACACTTCCCCAACTCAATCCAATGCCATCCATGCCCTAAATGAAGTTGAAATTCAACAGAGCACACAGAAAACAGTAGATTAATAAATAAAGCTGTGGCTACCTGCTTTGGTCCTAGTGGATGAAAGCAGGCCTGTTGGCAGACAAGGCCAGGCAAGCTTGCAGGCCTAGGCCTCAAAATGGCCACCAGCCACATGGCCAGGCCCATCAACATCACAAAGGCCACCCCAAAAAACACACTTCCCCAACTCAATCCAATGCCATCCATGCCCTAAATGAAGTCGAAATTCAACAGAGCACACAGAAATCAGTAGATTAATAAAGCTGTGGCTACCTGCTCTGGTCCTAGTGGATGAAAGCAGGCCTGTTGGCAGACAAGGCCAGGCAAGCTTGCAGGCCTAGGCCTCAAAATGGCCACCAGCCACATGGCCAGGCCCAACAACATCACAAAGGCCACCCCAAAAAACACACTTCCCCAACTCAATCCAATGCCATCCATGCCCTAAATGAAGTCGAAATTCAACAGAGCACACAGAAAACAGTAGATTAATAAAGCTGTGGCTACCTGCTCTGTTCCTAGTGGATGAAAGCAGGCCTGTTGGCAGACAAGGCCAGGCAAGCTTGCAGGCCTAGGCCTCAAAATGGCCACCAGCCACATGGCCAGGCCCAACAACATCACAAAGGCCACCCCAAAAAACACACTTCCCCAACTCAATCCAATGCCATCCATGCCCTAAATGAAGTCGAAATTCAACAGAGCACAAAGAAAACAGTAGATTAATAAATAAAGCTGTGGCTACCTGCTTTGGTCCTAGTGGATGAAAGCAGGCCTGTTGGCAGACAAGGCCAGGCAAGCTTGCAGGCCCAGGCCTCAAAATGGCCACCAGCCACATGGCCAGGCCCAACAACATCACAAAGGCCACCCCAAAAAACACACTTCCCCAACTCAATCCAATGCCATCCATGCCCTAAATGAAGTAGAAATTCAACAGAGCAAACAGAAATCAGTAGATTAATAAAGCCGTGGCTACCTGCTCTGGTCCTAGTGGATGAAAGCAGGCCTGTTGGCAGACAAGGCCAGGCAAGCTTGCAGGCCTAGGCCTCAAAATGGCCACCAGCCACATGGCCAGGTCTAACAACATCACAAAGGCCACCCCAAAAAACACACTTCCCCAACTCAATCCAATGCCATCCATGCCCTAAATGAAGTCGAAATTCAACAGAGCACAAAGAAAACAGTAGATTAATAAAGCTGTGGCTACCTGCTCTGGTCCTAGTGGATGAAAGCAGGCCTGTTGGCCGACAATGCCAGGCAAGCTTGCAGGCCTAGGCCTCAAAATGGCCACCAGCCACATGGCCAGGCCCAACAACATCACAAAGGCCACCCCAAAAAAAACACTTCCCCAACTCAATCCAATGCCATCCATGCCCTAAATGAAGTCGAAATTCAACAGAGCACACAGAAAACAGTAGATTAATAAAGCTGTGGCTAAAGCAGGCCTGTTGGCAGACAAGGCCAGGCAAGCTTGCAGGCCTAGGCCTCAAAATGGCCACCAGCCACATGGCCAGGCCCAACATCACAAAGGCCACCCCAAAAAACACACTTCCCCAACTCAATCCAATGCCATCCATGCCCTAAATGAAGTCGAAATTCAACAGAGCACACAGAAAACCGTAGATTAATAAAGCTCTGGCTACCTGCTCTGGTCCTAGTGGATGAAAGCAGGCCTGTTGGCAGACAAGGCCAGGCAAGCTTGAAGGCCTAGGCCTCAAAATGGCCACCAGCCACATGGCCAGGCCCAACAATTTCACAAAGGCCACCCCAAAAAACACACTTCCCCAACTCAATCCAATGCAATCCATGCCCTAAATGAAGTCGAAATTCAACAGAGCACAAAGAAAACAGTAGATTAATAAAGCTGTGGCTACCTGCTCTGGTCCTAGTGGATGAAAGCAGGCCTGTTGGCAGACAAGGCCAGGCAAGCTTGCAGGCCTAGGCCTCAAAATGGCCACCAGCCACATGGCCAGGCCCAACAACATCACAAAGGCCACCCCAAAAAACACACTTCCCCAACTCAATCCAATGCCATCCATGCCCTAAATGAAGTCGAAATTCAACAGAGCACTCAGAAAACAGTAGATTGACAAAGCTGTGGCTACCTGCTCTGGTCCTAGTGGATGAAAACAGGCCTGTTGGCAGACAAGGCCAGGAAAGCTTGCAGGCCTAGGCCTCAAAATGGCCACCAGCCACATGGCCAGGCCCAACAACATCACAAATGCAACCCCAAAAATCACACTTCCCCAACTCAATCCAATGCCATCCATGCCCTAAATGAAGTCGAAATTCAACAGAGCACACAGAAAACAGTAGATTAATAAAGCTGTGGCTACCTGCTCTGGTCCTAGTGGATGAAAGCAGGCCTGTTGGCAGACAAGGCCAGGCAAGCTTGCAGGCCTAGGCCTCAAAATGGCCACCAGCCACATGGCCAGGCCCAACAACATCACAAATGCAGCCCCAAAAAACACACTTCCCCAACTCAATCCAATGCCATCCATGCCCTAAATGAAGTCGAAATTCAACAGAGCACACAGAAAACAGTAGATTAATAAAGCTGTGGCTACCTGCTCTGGTCCTAGTGGATGAAAGCAGGCCTGTTGGCAGACAAGGCCAGGCAAGCTTGCAGGCCTAGGCCTCAAAATGGCCACCAGCCACATGGCCAGGCCCATCAACATCACAAAGGCCACCCCAAAAAACACACTTCCCCAACTCAATCCAATGCCATCCATGCCCTAAATGAAGTCGAAATTCAACAGAGCACACAGAAAACAGTAGATTAATAAAGCTGTGGCTACCTGCTCTGTTCCTAGTGGATGAAAGCAGGCCTGTTGGCAGACAAGGCCAGGCAAGCTTGCAGGCCTAGGCCTCAAAATGGCCACCAGCCACATGGCCAGGCCCAACAACATCACAAAGGCCACCCCAAAAAACACACTTCCCCAACTCAATCCAATGCCATCCATGCCCTAAATGAAGTCGAAATTCAACAGAGCACAAAGAAAACAGTAGATTAATAAATAAAGCTGTGGCTACCTGCTTTGGTCCTAGTGGATGAAAGCAGGCCTGTTGGCAGACAAGGCCAGGCAAGCTTGCAGGCCCAGGCCTCAAAATGGCCACCAGCCACATGGCCAGGCCCAACAACATCACAAAGGCCACCCCAAAAAACACACTTCCCCAACTCAATCCAATGCCATCCATGCCCTAAATGAAGTCGAAATTCAACAGAGCACACAGAAAACAGTAGATTAATAAAGCTGTGGCTACCTGCTCTGGTCCTAGTGGATGAAAGCAGGCCTGTTGGCAGACAAGGCCAGGAAAGCTTGCAGGCCTAGGCCTCAAAATGGCCACCAGCCACATGGCCAGGCCCAACAACATCACAAATGCAACCCCAAAAAACACACTTCCCCAACTCAATCCAATGCCATCCATGCCCTAAATGAAGTCGAAATTCAACAGAGCACACAGAAAACAGTAGATTAATAAAGCTGTGGCTACCTGCTCTGGTCCTAGTGGATGAAAGCAGGCCTGTTGGCAGACAAGGCCAGGCAAGCTTGCAGGCCTAGGCCTCAAAATGGCCACCAGCCACATGGCCAGGCCCATCAACATCACAAAGGCCACCCCAAAAAACACACTTCCCCAACTCAATCCAATGCCATCCATGCCCTAAATGAAGTCGAAATTCAACAGAGCACACAGAAATCAGTAGATTAATAAAGCTGTGGCTACCTGCTCTGGTCCTAGTGGATGAAAGCAGGCCTGTTGGCAGACAAGGCCAGGCAAGCTTGCAGGCCTAGGCCTCAAAATGGCCACCAGCCACATGGCCAGGCCCAACAACATCACAAAGGCCACCCCAAAAAACACACTTCCCCAACTCAATCCAATGCCATCCATGCCCTAAATGAAGTCGAAATTCAACAGAGCACACAGAAAACAGTAGATTAATAAAGCTGTGGCTACCTGCTCTGTTCCTAGTGGATGAAAGCAGGCCTGTTGGCAGACAAGGCCAGGGAAGCTTGCAGGCCTAGGCCTCAAAATGGCCACCAGCCACATGGCCAGGCCCAACAACATCACAAAGGCCACCCCAAAAAACACATTTCCCCAACTCAATCCAATGCCATCCATGCCCTAAATGAAGTCGAAATTCAACAGAGCACACAGAAAACAGTAGATTAATAAAGCAGTGGCTACCTGCTCTGGTCCTAGTGGATGAAAGCAGGCCTGTTGGCAGACAAGGCCAGGCAAGCTTGCAGGCCTAGGCCTCAAAATGGCAGGCATCCACATGGCCAGGGCCAACAACATCACAAAGGCCACCCCAAAAAACACACTTCCCCAACTCAATCCCATGCCATCCATGCCCTAAATGAAGTCGAATTTCAACAGAGCACACAGAAAACAGTAGATTAATAAAGCTGTGGCTACCTGCTCTGGTCCTAGTGGATGAAAGCAGGCCTGTTGGCAGACAAGGCCAGGCAAGCTTGCAGGCCTAGGCCTCAAAATGGCCACCAGCCACATGGCCAGGCCCAACAACATCACAAAGGCCACCCCAAAAAACACACTTCCCCAACTCAATCCAATGCCATCCATGCCCTAAATGAAGTCGAAATTCAACAGAGCACAAAGAAAACAGTAGATTAATAAATAAAGCTGTGGCTACCTGCTTTGGTCCTAGTGGATGAAAGCAGGCCTGTTGTCAGACAAGGCCAGGCAAGCTTGCAGGCCCAGGCCTCAAAATGGCCACCAGCCACATGGCCAGGCCCAACAACATCACAAAGGCCACCCCAAAAAACACACTTCCCCAACTCAATCCAATGCCATCCATGCCCTAAATGAAGTCGAAATTCAACAGAGCACACAGAAAACAGTAGATTAATAAAGCTGTGGCTACCTGCTCTGGTCCTAGTGGATGAAAGCAGGCCTGTTGGCAGACAAGGCCAGGCAAGCTTGCAGGCCTAGGCCTCAAAATGGCCACCAGCCACATGGCCAGGCCCAACAACATCACAAAGGCCACCCCAAAAAACACACTTCCCCAACTCAATCCAATGCCATCCATGCCCTAAATGAAGTTGAAATTCAACAGAGCACACAGAAAACAGTAGATTAATAAATAAAGCTGTGGCTACCTGCTTTGGTCCTAGTGGATGAAAGCAGGCCTGTTGGCAGACAAGGCCAGGCAAGCTTGCAGGCCTAGGCCTCAAAATGGCCACCAGCCACATGGCCAGGCCCATCAACATCACAAAGGCCACCCCAAAAAACACACTTCCCCAACTCAATCCAATGCCATCCATGCCCTAAATGAAGTCGAAATTCAACAGAGCACACAGAAATCAGTAGATTAATAAAGCTGTGGCTACCTGCTCTGGTCCTAGTGGATGAAAGCAGGCCTGTTGGCAGACAAGGCCAGGCAAGCTTGCAGGCCTAGGCCTCAAAATGGCCACCAGCCACATGGCCAGGCCCAACAACATCACAAAGGCCACCCCAAAAAACACACTTCCCCAACTCAATCCAATGCCATCCATGCCCTAAATGAAGTCGAAATTCAACAGAGCACACAGAAAACAGTAGATTAATAAAGCTGTGGCTACCTGCTCTGTTCCTAGTGGATGAAAGCAGGCCTGTTGGCAGACAAGGCCAGGCAAGCTTGCAGGCCTAGGCCTCAAAATGGCCACCAGCCACATGGCCAGGCCCAACAACATCACAAAGGCCACCCCAAAAAACACACTTCCCCAACTCAATCCAATGCCATCCATGCCCTAAATGAAGTCGAAATTCAACAGAGCACAAAGAAAACAGTAGATTAATAAATAAAGCTGTGGCTACCTGCTTTGGTCCTAGTGGATGAAAGCAGGCCTGTTGGCAGACAAGGCCAGGCAAGCTTGCAGGCCCAGGCCTCAAAATGGCCACCAGCCACATGGCCAGGCCCAACAACATCACAAAGGCCACCCCAAAAAACACACTTCCCCAACTCAATCCAATGCCATCCATGCCCTAAATGAAGTAGAAATTCAACAGAGCAAACAGAAATCAGTAGATTAATAAAGCCGTGGCTACCTGCTCTGGTCCTAGTGGATGAAAGCAGGCCTGTTGGCAGACAAGGCCAGGCAAGCTTGCAGGCCTAGGCCTCAAAATGGCCACCAGCCACATGGCCAGGCCCAACAACATCACAAAGGCCACCCCAAAAAACACACTTCCCCAACTCAATCCAATGCCATCCATGCCCTAAATGAAATCGAAATTCAACAGAGCACAAAGAAAACAGTAGATTAATAAATAAAGCTGTGGCTACCTGCTTTGGTCCTAGTGGATGAAAGCAGGCCTGTTGGCAGACAAGGCCAGGCAAGCTTGCAGGCCCAGGCCTC
Organism: Triturus cristatus; assembly: GCF_964204655.1. Lineage (NCBI taxonomy): Eukaryota > Metazoa > Chordata > Amphibia > Caudata > Salamandridae > Triturus > Triturus cristatus. Next base: position 34,279,810 of record NC_140593.1, on the reverse strand, counting down.
AAAATGGCCACCAGCCACATGGCCAGGCCCAACAACATCACAAAGGCCACCCCAAAAAACACACTTCCCCAACTCAATCCAATGCCATCCATGCCCTAAATGAAGTCGAAATTCAACAGAGCACACAGAAAACAGTAGATTAATAAAGCAGTGGCTACCTGCTCTGGTCCTAGTGGATGAAAGCAGGCCTGTTGGCAGACAAGGCCAGGCAAGCTTGCAGGCCTAGGCCACAAAATGGCAACCTGCCACATGGCCAGGCCCAACAACATCACAAAGGCCACCCCAAAAAACACACTTCCTAAACTCAATCCAATGCCATCCATGCCCTAAATGAAGTCGAAATTCAACAGAGCACACAGAAAATAGTAGATTAATAAAGCTGTGGCTACCTGCTCTGGTCCTAGTGGATGAAAGCAGGCCTGTTGGCAGACAAGGCCAGGCAAGCTTGCAGGCCCAGGCCACAAAATGGCAACCTGCCACATGGCCAGGCCCAACAACATCACAAAGGCCACCCCAAAAAACACACTTCCTAAACTCAATCCAATGCCATCCATGCCCTAAATGAAGTCGAAATTCAACAGAGCACACAGAAAACAGTAGATTAATAAAGCTCTGGCTACCTGCTCTGGTCCTAGTGGATGAAAGCAGGCCTGTTGGCAGACAAGGCCAGGCAAGCTTGCAGGCCTAGGCCTCAAAATGGCCACCAGCCACATGGCCAGGCCCAACAACATCACAAAGGCCACCCCAAAAAACACACTTCCCCAACTCAATCCAATGCCATCCATGCCCTAAATGAAGTCGAAATTCAACAGAGCACACAGAAAACAGTAGATTAATAAAGCTGTGGCTACCTGCTCTGGTCCTAGTGGATGAAAGCAGGCCTGTTGGCAGACAAGGCCAGGCAAGCTTGAAGGCCTAGGCCTCAAAATGGCCACCAGCCACATGGCCAGGTCTAACAACATCACAAAGGCCACCCCAAAAAACACACTTCCCCAACTCAATCCAATGCCATCCATGCCCTAAATGAAGTCGAAATTCAACAGAGCACAAAGAAAACAGTAGATTAATAAAGCTGTGGCTACCTGCTCTGGTCCTAGTGGATGAAAGCAGGCCTGTTGGTCGACAATGCCAGGCAAGCTTGCAGGCCTAGGCCTCAAAATGGCCACCAGCCACATGGCCAGGCCCAACAACATCACAAAGGCCACCCCAAAAAAAACACTTCCCCAACTCAATCCAATGCCATCCATGCCCTAAATGAAGTCGAAATTCAACAGAGCACACAGAAAACAGTAGATTAATAAAGCTGTGGCTAAAGCAGGCCTGTTGGCAGACAAGGCCAGGCAAGCTTGCAGGCCTAGGCCTCAAAATGGCCACCAGCCACATGGCCAGGCCCAACATCACAAAGGCCACCCCAAAAAACACACTTCCCCAACTCAATCCAATGCCATCCATGCCCTAAATGAAGTCGAAATTCAACAGAGCACACAGAAAACAGTAGATTAATAAAGCTCTGGCTACCTGCTCTGGTCCTAGTGGATGAAAGCAGGCCTGTTGGCAGACAAGGCCAGGCAAGCTTGAAGGCCTAGGCCTCAAAATGGCCACCAGCCACATGGCCAGGCCCAACAATTTCACAAAGGCCACCCCAAAAAACACACTTCCCCAACTCAATCCAATGCAATCCATGCCCTAAATGAAGTCGAAATTCAACAGAGCACAAAGAAAACAGTAGATTAATAAAGCTGTGGCTACCTGCTCTGGTCCTAGTGGATGAAAGCAGGCCTGTTGGCAGACAAGGCCAGGCAAGCTTGCAGGCCTAGGCCTCAAAATGGCCACCAGCCACATGGCCAGGCCCGACAACATCACAAATGCAGCCCCAAAAAACACACTTCCCCAACTCAATCCAATGCCATCCATGCCCTAAATGAAGTCGAAATTCAACAGAGCACACAGAAAACAGTAGATTAATAAAGCTGTGGCTACCTGCTCTGGTCCTAGTGGATGAAAGCAGGCCTGTTGGCAGACAAGGCCAGGCAAGCTTGCAGGCCTAGGCCTCAAAATGGCCACCAGCCACATGGCCAGGCCCATCAACATCACAAAGGCCACCCCAAAAAACACACTTCCCCAACTCAATCCAATGCCATCCATGCCCTAAATGAAGTCGAAATTGAACAGAGCACACAGAAATCAGTAGATTAATAAAGCTGTGGCTACCTGCTCTGGTCCTAGTGGATGAAAGCAGGCCTGTTGGCAGACAAGGCCAGGGAAGCTTGCAGGCCTAGGCCTCAAAATGGCCACCAGCCACATGGCCAGGCCCAACAACATCACAAAGGCCACCCCAAAAAACACACTTCCCCAACTCAATCCAATGCCATCCATGCCCTAAATGAAGTCGAAATTCAACAGAGCACACAGAAAACAGTAGATAAATAAAGCTGTGGCTACCTGCTCTGTTCCTAGTGGATGAAAGCAGGCCTGTTGGCAGACAAGGCCAGGCAAGCTTGCAGGCCTAGGCCTCAAAATGGCCACCAGCCACATGGCCAGGCCCAACAACATCACAAAGGCCACCCCAAAAAACACACTTCCCCAACTCAATCCAATGCCATCCATGCCCTAAATGAAGTCGAAATTCAACAGAGCACAAAGAAAACAGTAGATTAATAAATAAAGCTGTGGCTACCTGCTTTGGTCCTAGTGGATGAAAGCAGGCCTGTTGGCAGACAAGGCCAGGCAAGCTTGCAGGCCCAGGCCTCAAAATGGCCACCAGCCACATGGCCAGGCCCAACAACATCACAAAGGCCACCCCAAAAAACACACTTCCCCAACTCAATCCAATGCCATCCATGCCCTAAATGAAGTCGAAATTCAACAGAGCACACAGAAAACAGTAGATTAATAAAGCTGTGGCTACCTGCTCTGGTCCTAGTGGATGAAAGCAGGCCTGTTGGCAGACAAGGCCAGGAAAGCTTGCATGCCTAGGCCTCAAAATGGCCACCAGCCACATGGCCAGGCCCAACAACATCACAAATGCAACCCCAAAAAACACACTTCCCCAACTCAATCCAATGCCATCCATGCCCTAAATGAAGTTGAAATTCAACAGAGCACACAGAAAACAGTAGATTAATAAAGCTGTGGCTACCTGCTCTGGTCCTAGTGGATGAAAGCAGGCCTGTTGGCAGACAAGGCCAGGCAAGCTTGCAGGCCTAGGCCTCAAAATGACCACCAGCCACATGGCCAGGCCCATCAACATCACAAAGGCCACCCCAAAAAACACACTTCCCCAACTCAATCCAATGCCATCCATGCCCTAAATGAAGTCGAAATTCAACAGAGCACACAGAAATCAGTAGATTAATAAAGCTGTGGCTACCTGCTCTGGTCCTAGTGGATGAAAGCAGGCCTGTTGGCAGACAAGGCCAGGCAAGCTTGCAGGCCTAGGCCTCAAAATGGCCACCAGCCACATGGCCATGCCCAACAACATCACAAATGCCACCCCAAAAAACACACTTCCCCAACTCAATCCAATGCCATCCATGCCCTAAATGAAGTCGAAATTCAACAGAGCACACAGAAAACAGTAGATTAATAAAGCTGTGGCTACCTGCTCTGTTCCTAGTGGATGAAAGCAGGCCTGTTGGCAGACAAGGCCAGGCAAGCTTGCAGGCCTAGGCCTCAAAATGGCCACCAGCCACATGGCCAGGCCCAACAACATCACAAAGGCCACCCCAAAAAACACATTTCCCCAACTCAATCCAATGCCATCCATGCCCTAAATGAAGTCGAAATTCAACAGAGCACACAGAAAACAGTAGATTAATAAAGCAGTGGCTACCTGCTCTGGTCCTAGTGGATGAAAGCAGGCCTGTTGGCAGACAAGGCCAGGCAAGCTTGCAGGCCTAGGCCTCAAAATGGCAGCCATCCACATGGCCAGGCCCAACAACATCACAAAGGCCACCCCAAAAAACACACTTCCCCAACTCAATCCAATGCCATCCATGCCCTAAATGAAGTCGAATTTCAACAGAGCACACAGAAAACAGTAGATTAATAAAGCTGTGGCTACCTGCTCTGGTCCTAGTGGATGAAAGCAGGCCTGTTGGCAGACAAGGCCAGGCAAGCTTGCAGGCCTAGGCCTCAAAATGGCCACCAGCCACATGGCCAGGCCCAACAACATCACAAAGGCTACCCCAAAAAACACACTTCCCCAACTCAATCCAATGCCATCCATGCCCTAAATGAAGTCGAAATTCAACAGAGCACAAAGAAAACAGTAGATTAATAAATAAAGCTGTGGCTACCTGCTTTGGTCCTAGTGGATGAAAGCAGGCCTGTTGTCAGACAAGGCCAGGCAAGCTTGCAGGCCCAGGCCTCAAAATGGCCACCAGCCACATGGCCAGGCCCAACAACATCACAAAGGCCACCCCAAAAAACACACTTCCCCAACTCAATCCAATGCCATCCATGCCCTAAATGAAGTCGAAATTCAACAGAGCACACAGAAAACAGTAGATTAATAAAGCTGTGGCTACCTGCTCTGGTCCTAGTGGATGAAAGCAGGCCTGTTGGCAGACAAGGCCAGGCAAGCTTGCAGGCCTAGGCCTCAAAATGGCCACCAGCCACATGGCCAGGCCCAACAACATCACAAAGGCCACCCCAAAAAACACACTTCCCCAACTCAATCCAATGCCATCCATGCCCTAAATGAAGTCGAAATTCAACAGAGCACACAGAAAACAGTAGATTAATAATGCTGTGGCTACCTGCTCTGGTCCTAGTCTATGAAAGCAGGCCTGATGGCAGACAAGGCCAGGTAAGCTTGCAGGCCTAGGCCTCAAAATGGCCACCAGCCACATGGCCAGGCCCAACAACATCACAAAGGCCACCCCAAAAAACACACTTCCCCAACTCAATCCAATGCCATCCATGCCCTAAATGAAGTCGAAATTCAACAGAGCACACAGAAATCAGTAGATTAATAAAGCTGTGGCTACCTGCTCTGGTCCTAGTGGATGAAAGCAGGCCTGTTGGCAGACAAGGCCAGGCAAGCTTGCAGGCCTAGGCCTCAAAATGGCCACCAGCCACATGGCCAGGCCCAACAACATCACAAAGGCCACCCCAAAAAACACACTTCCCCAACTCAATCCAATGCCATCCATGCCCTAAATGAAGTCGAAATTCAACAGAGCACACAGAAAACAGTAGATTAATAAAGCTGTGGCTACCTGCTCTGTTCCTAGTGGATGAAAGCAGGCCTGTTGGCAGACAAGGCCAGGCAAGCTTGCAGGCCTAGGCCTCAAAATGGCCACCAGCCACATGGCCAGGCCCAACAACATCACAAAGGCCACCCCAAAAAACACATTTCCCCAACTCAATCCAATGCCATCCATGCCCTAAATGAAGTCGAAATTCAACAGAGCACACAGAAAACAGTAGATTAATAAAGCAGTGTGAACATGAAGGGATAATATTGCCCCCTAGTTTAATTTGCCAGAATTATCAATGCGGCACCAAAACTGCAGACTCGCCGATATTTCTCTTACTTCACTTAGAACGCTGAATCCACCACAACGTTAGACGAAACACCCGGAACTGACAACTTCCTCACAGCCAGTTATAACCCGGATGATTTCTTCTTCCCCACAGCTACACGGCATGAATCTCGTTCTAGTCACGCTGAGGCGACGCCCCTCACCGCGCTGCTCCTCAGGTTACTAACAACCCGGATGTATTCAACACGCTCCTCCCCTGGGTTGTGCTCACAGGTTCACAGAGAAAGCGGCGCCGATGATCCTGAAAACTTCGCGTCGACAGCACTCCTTGCTCCTTAAATCCAAACTGAACCCGTGAACATCCACAGTGCCTCTGGGCCACACACGAAGGGGATATCGATGGTTGCCCTTCACGCAACACTCGTCGCCAGTGAAATAACACAGCAGGCTCCGTCACTGTAAGTACAGCTATCTTTATTCAATCTGCTGGTACCGATATCCATAGCCCAGAATGACCGTTACCGCTGGGCGCCTGCAATAGAATCCTACCAACATTCTAAACGGTAAAACGGGAGAGGACAATGGGGAAGGGGAGGACGGGAAAGACCAATGAGAAAGATTAACATTACAACACAGTGGCTACCTGCTCTGGTCCTAGTGGATGAAAGCAGGCCTGTTGGCAGACAAGGCCAGGCAAGCTTGCAGGCCTAGGCCTCAAAATGGCAGCCATCCACATGGCCAGGCCCAACAACATCACAAAGGCCACCCCAAAAAACACACTTCCCCAACTCAATCCAATGCCATCCATGCCCTAAATGAAGTCGAATTTCAACAGAGCACACAGAAAACAGTAGATTAATAAAGCTGTGGCTACCTGCTCTGGTCCTAGTGGATGAAAGCAGGCCTGTTGGCAGACAAGGCCAGGCAAGCTTGCAGGCCTAGGCCTCAAAATGGCCACCAGCCACATGGCCAGGCCCAACAACATCACAAAGGCCACCCAAAAAACACACTTCCCCAACTCAATCCAATGCCATCCATGCCCTAAATGAAGTCGAAATTCAACAGAGCACAAAGAAAACAGTAGATTAATAAATAAAGCTGTGGCTACCTGCTTTGGTCCTAGTGGATGAAAGCAGGCCTGTTGTCAGACAAGGCCAGGCAAGCTTGCAGGCCCAGGCCTCAAAATGGCCACCAGCCACATGGCCAGGCCCAACAACATCACAAAGGCCACCCCAAAAAACACACTTCCCCAACTCAATCCAATGCCATCCATGCCCTAAATGAAGTCGAAATTCAACAGAGCACACAGAAAACAGTAGATTAATAAAGCTGTGGCTACCTGCTCTGGTCCTAGTGGATGAAAGCAGGCCTGTTGGCAGACAAGGCCAGGCAAGCTTGCAGGCCTAGGCCTCAAAATGGCCACCAGCCACATGGCCAGGCCCAACAACATCACAAAGGCCACCCCAAAAAACACACTTCCCCAACTCAATCCAATGCCATCCATGCCCTAAATGAAGTCGAAATTCAACAGAGCACACAGAAAACAGTAGATTAATAAATAAAGCTGTGGCTACCTGCTTTGGTCCTAGTGGATGAAAGCAGGCCTGTTGGCAGACAAGGCCAGGCAAGCTTGCAGGCCTAGGCCTCAAAATGGCCACCAGCCACATGGCCAGGCCCAACAACATCACAAAGGCCACCCCAAAAAACACACTTCCCCAACTCAATCCAATGCCATCCATGCCCTAAATGAAGTTGAAATTCAACAGAGCACACAGAAAACAGTAGATTAATAAAGCTGTGGCTACCTGCTCTGGTCCTAGTGGATGAAAGCAGGCCTGTTGGCAGACAAGGCCAGGCAAGCTTGCAGGCCTAGGCCTCAAAATGGCCACCAGCCACATGGCCAGGCCCATCAACATCACAAAGGCCACCCCAAAAAACACACTTCCCCAACTCAATCCAATGCCATCCATGCCCTAAATGAAGTCGAAATTCAACAGAGCACACAGAAATCAGTAGATTAATAAAGCTGTGGCTACCTGCTCTGGTCCTAGTGGATGAAAGCAGGCCTGTTGGCAGACAAGGCCAGGCAAGCTTGCAGGCCTAGGCCTCAAAATGGCCACCAGCCACATGGCCAGGCCCAACAACATCACAAAGGCCACCCCAAAAAACACACTTCCCCAACTCAATCCAATGCCATCCATGCCCTAAATGAAGTCGAAATTCAACAGAGCACACAGAAAACAGTAGATTAATAAAGCTGTGGCTACCTGCTCTGTTCCTAGTGGATGAAAGCAGGCCTGTTGGCAGACAAGGCCAGGCAAGCTTGCAGGCCTATTCCTCAAAATGGCCACCAGCCACATGGCCAGGCCCAACAACATCACAAAGGCCACCCCAAAAAACACACTTCCCCAACTCAATCCAATGCCATCCATGCCCTAAATGAAGTCGAAATTCAACAGAGCACAAAGAAAACAGTAGATTAATAAATAAAGCTGTGGCTACCTGCTTTGGTCCTAGTGGATGAAAGCAGGCCTGTTGGCAGACAAGGCCAGGCAAGCTTGCAGGCCCAGGCCTCAAAATGGCCACCAGCCACATGGCCAGGCCCAACAACATCACAAAGGCCACCCCAAAAAACACACTTCCCCAACTCAATCCAATGCCATCCATGCCCTAAATGAAGTCGAAATTAAACAGAGCACACAGAAAACAGTAGATTAATAAAGCTGTGGCTACCTGCTCTGGTCCTAGTGGATGAAAGCAGGCCTTTTGGCAGACAAGGCCAGGAAAGCTTGCAGGCCTAGGCCTCAAAATGGCCACCAGCCACATGGCCAGGCCCAACAACATCACAAATGCAACCCCAAAAAACACACTTCCCCAACTCAATCCAATGCCATCCATGCCCTAAATGAAGTCGAAATTCAACAGAGCACACAGAAAACAGTAGATTAATAAAGCTGTGGCTACCTGCTCTGGTCCTAGTGGATGAAAGCAGGCCTGTTGGCAGACAAGGCCAGGCAAGCTTGCAGGCCTAGGCCTCAAAATGGCCACCAGCCACATGGCCAGGCCCATCAACATCACAAAGGCCACCCCAAAAAACACACTTCCCCAACTCAATCCAATGCCATCCATGCCCTAAATGAAGTAGAAATTCAACAGAGCAAACAGAAATCAGTAGATTAATAAAGCTGTGGCTACCTGCTCTGGTCCTAGTGGATGAAAGCAGGCCTGTTGGCAGACAAGGCCAGGCAAGCTTGCAGGCCTAGGCCTCAAAATGGCCACCAGCCACATGGCCAGGCCCAACAACATCACAAAGGCCACCCCAAAAAACACACTTCCCCAACTCAATCCAATGCCATCCATGCCCTAAATGAAGTCGAAATTCAACAGAGCACACAGAAAACAGTAGATTAATAAAGCTGTGGCTACCTGCTCTGTTCCTAGTGGATGAAAGCAGGCCTGTTGGCAGACAAGGCCAGGCAAGCTTGCAGGCCTAGGCCTCAAAATGGCCACCAGCCACATGGCCAGGCCCAACAACATCACAAAGGCCACCCCAAAAAACACACTTCCCCAACTCAATCCAATGCCATCCATGCCCTAAATGAAGTCGAAATTCAACAGAGCACACAGAAAACAGTAGATTAATAAAGCAGTGGCTACCTGCTCTGGTCCTAGTGGATGAAAGCAGGCCTGTTGGCAGACAAGGCCAGGCAAGCTTGCAGGCCTAGGCCTCAAAATGGCAGCCATCCACATGGCCAGGCCCAACAACATCACAAAGGCCACCCCAAAAAACACACTTCCCCAACTCAATCCAATGCCATCCATGCCCTAAATGAAGTCGAATTTCAACAGAGCACACAGAAAACAGTAGATTAATAAATAAAGCTGTGGCTACCTGCTTTGGTCCTAGTGGATGAAAGCAGGCCTGTTGGCAGATAAGGCCAGGCAAGCTTGCAGGCCCAGGCCTCAAAATGGCCACCAGCCACATGGCCAGGCCCAACAACATCACAAAGGCCACCCCAAAAAACACACTTCCCCAACTCAATCCAATTCCATCCATGCCCTAAATGAAGTCGAAATTCAACAGAGCACACAGAAAACAGTAGATTAATAAAGCTGTGGCTACCTGCTCTGGTCCTAGTGGATGAAAGCAGGCCTGTTGGCAGACAAGGCCAGGCAAGCTTGCAGGCCTAGGCCTCAAAATGGCCACCAGCCACATGGCCAGGCCCAACAACATCACAAAGGCCACCCCAAAAAACACACTTCCCCAACTCAATCCAATGCCATCCATGCCCTAAATGAAGTCGAAATTCAACAGAGTACACAGAAAACAGTAGATTAATAAATAAAGCTGTGGCTACCTGCTTTGGTCCTAGTGGATGAAAGCAGGCCTGTTGGCAGACAAGGCCAGGCAAGCTTGCAGGCCTAGGCCTCAAAATGGCCACCAGCCACATGGCCAGGCCCAACAACATCACAAAGGCCACCCCAAAAAACACACTTCCCCAACTCAATCCAATGCCATCCATGCCCTAAATGAAGTCGAAATTCAACAGAGCACACAGAAAACAGTAGATTAATAAAGCTGTGGCTACCTGCTCTGGTCCTAGTGGATGAAAGCAGGCCTGTTGGCAGACAAGGCCAGGCAAGCTTGCAGGCCTAGGCCTCAAAATGGCCACCAGCCACATGGCCAGGCCCATCAACATCACAAAGGCCACCCCAAAAAACACACTTCCCCAACTCAATCCAATGCCATCCATGCCCTAAATGAAGTCGAAATTCAACAGAGCACACAGAAAACAGTAGATTAATAAAGCTGTGGCTACCTGCTCTGTTCCTAGTGGATGAAAGCAGGCCTGTTGGCAGACAAGGCCAGGCAAGCTTGCAGGCCTAGGCCTCAAAATGGCCACCAGCCACATGGCCAGGCCCAACAACATCACAAAGGCCACCCCAAAAAACACACTTCCCCAACTCAATCCAATGCCATCCATGCCCTAAATGAAGTCGAAATTCAACAGAGCACACAGAAAACAGTAGATTAATAAAGCAGTGGCTACCTGCTTTGGTCCTAGTGGATGAAAGCAGGCCTGTTGGCAGACAAGGCCAGGCAAGCTTGCAGGCCCAGGCCTCAAAATGGCAACCAGCCACATGGCCAGGCCCAACAACATCACAAAGGCCACCCCAAAAAACACACTTCCCCAACTCAATCCAATGCCATCCATGCCCTAAATGAAGTCGAAATTCAACAGAGCACACAGAAAACAGTAGATTAATAAATAAAGCTGTGGCTACCTGCTTTGGTCCTAGTGGATGAAAGCAGGCCTGTTGGCAGACAAGGCCAGGCAAGCTTGCAGGCCTAGGCCTCAAAATGGCCACCAGCCACATGGCCAGGCCCAACAACATCACAAAGGCCACCCCAAAAAACACACTTTCCCAACTCAATCCAATGCCATCCATGCCCTAAATGAAGTCGAAATTCAACAGAGCACACAGAAAACAGTAGATTAATAAAGCTGTGGCTACCTGCTCTGGTCCTAGTGGATGAAAGCAGGCCTGTTGGCAGACAAGGCCAGGCAAGCTTGCAGGCCTAGGCCTCAAAATGGCCACCAGCCACATGGCCAGGCCCATCAACATCACAAAGGCCACCCCAAAAAACACACTTCCCCAACTCAATCCAATGCCATCCATGCCCTAAATGAAGTCGAAATTCAACAGAGCACACAGAAATCAGTAGATTAATAAAGCTGTGGCTACCTGCTCTGGTCCTAGTGGATGAAAGCAGGCCTGTTGGCAGACAAGGCCAGGCAAGCTTGCAGGCCTAGGCCTCAAAATGGCCACCAGCCACATGGCCAGGCCCAACAACATCACAAAGGCCACCCCAAAAAACACACTTCCCCAACTCAATCCAATGCCATCCATGCCCTAAATGAAGTCGAAATTCAACAGAGCACACAGAAAACAGTAGATTAATAAAGCTGTGGCTACCTGCTCTGGTCCTAGTGGATGAAAGCAGGCCTGTTGGCAGACAAGGCCAGGCAAGCTTGCAGGCCTAGGCCTCAAAATGGCAACCAGCCACATGACCAGGCCCATCAACATCACAAAGGCCACCCCAAAAAACACACTTCCCCAACTCAATCCAATGCCATCCATGCCCTAAATGAAGTCGAAATTCAACAGAGCACACAGAAAACAGTAGATTAATAAAGCTGTGGCTATCTGCTCTGTTCCTAGTGGATGAAAGCAGGCCTGTTGGCAGACAAGGCCAGGCAAGCTTGCAGGCCTAGGCCTCAAAATGGCCACCAGCCACATGGCCAGGCCCAACAACATCACAAAGGCCACCCCAAAAAACACACTTCCCCAACTCAATCCAATGCCATCCATGCCCTAAATGAAGTCGAAATTCAACAGAGCACACAGAAAACAGTAGATTAATAAAGCTGTGGCTACCTGCTTTGGTCCTAGTGGATGAAAGCAGGCCTGTTGGCAGACAAGGCCAGGCAAGCTTGCAGGCCCAGGCCTCAAAATGGCAACCAGCCACATGGCCAGGCCCAACAACATCACAAAGGCCACCCCAAAAAACACACTTCCCCAACTCAATCCAATGCCATCCATGCCCTAAATGAAGTCGAAATTCAACAGAGCACAAAGAAAACAGTAGATTAATAAATAAAGCTGTGGCTACCTGCTTTGGTCCTAGTGGATGAAAGCAGGCCTGTTGGCAGACAAGGCCAGGCAAGCTTGCAGGCCCAGGCCTCAAAATGGCCACCAGCCACATGGCCAGGCCCAACAACATCACAAAGGCCACCCCAAAAAACACACTTCCCCAACTCAATCCAATGCCATCCATGCCCTAAATGAAGTCGAATTTCAACAGAGCACACAGAAAACAGTAGATTAATAAATAAAGCTGTGGCTACCTGCTTTGGTCCTAGTGGATGAAAGCAGGCCTGTTGGCAGATAAGGCCAGGCAAGCTTGCAGGCCCAGGCCTCAAAATGGCCACCAGCCACATGGCCAAGCCCAACAACATCACAAAGGCCACCCCAAAAAACACACTTCCCCAACTCAATCCAATGCCATCCATGCCCTAAATGAAGTCGAAATTCAACAGAGCACACAGAAAACAGTAGATTAATAAAGCTGTGGCTACCTGCTCTGGTCCTAGTGGATGAAAGCAGGCCTGTTGGCAGACAAGGCCAGGCAAGCTTGCAGGCCTAGGCCTCAAAATGGCCACCAGCCACATGGCCAGGCCCAACAACATCAAAAAGGCCACCCCAAAAAACACACTTCCCCAACTCAATCCAATGCCATCCATGCCCTAAATGAAGTCGAAATTCAACAGAGCACACAGAAAACAGTAGATTAATAAATAAAGCTGTGGCTACCTGCTTTGGTCCTAGTGGATGAAAGCAGGCCTGTTGGCAGACAAGGCCAGGCAAGCTTGCAGGCCTAGGCCTCAAAATGGCCACCAGCCACATGGCCAGGCCCAACAACATCACAAAGGCCACCCCAAAAAACACACTTCCCCAACTCAATCCAATGCCATCCATGCCCTAAATGAAGTCGAAATTCAACAGAGCACACAGAAAACAGTAGATTAATAAAGCTGTGGCTACCTGCTCTGGTCCTAGTGGATGAAAGCAGGCCTGTTGGCAGACAAGGCCAGGCAAGCTTGCAGGCCTAGGCCTCAAAATGGCCACCAGCCACATGGCCAGGCCTATCAACATCACAAAGGCCACCCCAAAAAACACACTTCCCCAACTCAATCCAATGCCATCCATGCCCTAAATGAAGTCGAAATTCAACAGAGCACACAGAAAACAGTAGATTAATAAAGCTGTGGCTACCTGCTCTGTTCCTAGTGGATGAAAGCAGGCCTGTTGGCAGACAAGGCCAGGCAAGCTTGCAGGCCTAGGCCTCAAAATGGCCACCAGCCACATGGCCAGGCCCAACAACATCACAAAGGCCACCCCAAAAAACACACTTCCCCAACTCAATCCAATGCCATCCATGCCCTAAATGAAGTCGAAATTCAACAGAGCACACAGAAAACAGTAGATTAATAAAGCAGTGGCTACCTGCTTTGGTCCTAGTGGATGAAAGCAGGCCTGTTGGCAGACAAGGCCAGGCAAGCTTGCAGGCCCAGGCCTCAAAATGGCAACCAGCCACATGGCCAGGCCCAACAACATCACAAAGGCCACCCCAAAAAACACACTTCCCCAACTCAATCCAATGCCATCCATGCCCTAAATGATGTCGAAATTCAACAGAGCACAAAGAAAACAGTAGATTAATAAATAAAGCTGTGGCTACCTGCTTTGGTCCTAGTGGATGAAAGCAGGCCTGTTGGCAGACAAGGCCAGGCAAGCTTGCAGGCCCAGGCCTCAAAATGGCCACCAGCCACATGGCCAGGCCCAACAACATCACAAAGGCCACCCCAAAAAACACACTTCCCCAACTCAATCCAATGCCATCCATGCCCTAAATGAAGTCGAAATTCAACAGAGCACACAGAAAACAGTAGATTAATAAAGCTGTGGCTACCTGCTCTGGTCCTAGTGGATGAAAGCAGGCCTGTTGGCAGACAAGGCCAGGCAAGCTTGCAGGCCTAGGCCTCAAAATGGCCACCAGCCACATGGCCAGGCCCAACAACATCACAAAGGCCACCCCAAAAAACACACTTCCCCAACTCAATCCAATGCCATCCATGCCCTAAATGAAGTCGAAATTCAACAGAGCACACAGAAAACAGTAGATTAATAAATAAAGCTGTGGCTACCTGCTTTGGTCCTAGTGGATGAAAGCAGGCCTGTTGGCAGACAAGGCCAGGCAAGCTTGCAGGCCTAGGCCTCAAAATGGCCACCAGCCACATGGCCAGGCCCAACAACATCACAAAGGCCACCCCAAAAAACACACTTCCCCAACTCAATCCAATGCCATCCATGCCCTAAATGAAGTCGAAATTCAACAGAGCACACAGAAAACAGTAGATTAATAAAGCTGTGGCTACCTGCTCTGGTCCTAGTGGATGAAAGCAGGCCTGTTGGCAGACAAGGCCAGGCAAGCTTGCAGGCCTAGGCCTCAAAATGGCCACCAGCCACATGGCCAGGCCCATCAACATCACAAAGGCCACCCCAAAAAACACACTTCCCCAACTCAATCCAATGCCATCCATGCCCTAAATGAAGTCGAAATTCAACAGAGCACACAGAAATCAGTAGATTAATAAAGCTGTGGCTACCTGCTCTGGTCCTAGTGGATGAAAGCAGGCCTGTTGGCAGACAAGGCCAGGCAAGCTTGCAGGCCTAGACCTCAAAATGGCCACCAGCCACATGGCCAGGCCCAACAACATCACAAAGGCCACCCCAAAAAACACACTTCCCCAACTCAATCCAATGCCATCCATGCCCTAAATGAAGTCGAAATTCAACAGAGCACACAGAAAACAGTAGATTAATAAAGCTGTGGCTACCTGCTCTGTTCCTAGTGGATGAAAGCAGGCCTGTTGGCAGACAAGGCCAGGAAAGCTTGCAGGCCTAGGCCTCAAAATGGCCACCAGCCACATGGCCAGGCCCAACAACATCACAAAGTTCACCCCAAAAAACACACTTCCCCAACTCAATCCAATGCCATCCATGCCCTAAATGAAGTCGAAATTCAACAGAGCACACAGAAAACAGTAGATTAATAAAGCAGTGGCTACCTGCTCTGGTCCTAGTGGATGAAAGCAGGCCTGTTGGCAGACAAGGCCAGGCAAGCTTGCAGGCCTAGGCCTCAAAATGGCCACCAGCCACATGGCCAGGCCCAACAACATCACAAAGGCCACCCCAAAAAACACACTTCCCCAACTCAATCCAATGCCATCCATGCCCTAAATGAAGTCGAAATTCAACAGAGCACAAAGAAAACAGTAGATTAATAAATAAAGCTGTGGCTACCTGCTTTGGTCCTAGTGGATGAAAGCAGGCCTGTTGGCAGACAAGGCCAGGCAAGCTTGCAGGCCCAGGCCTCAAAATGGCCACCAGCCACATGGCCAGGCCCAACAACATCACAAAGGCCACCCCAAAAAACACACTTCCCCAACTCAATCCAATGCCATCCATGCCCTAAATGAAGTCGAAATTCAACAGAGCACACAGAAAAGAGTAGATTAATATAGCTGTGGCTACCTGCTCTGGTCCTAGTGGATGAAAGCAGGCCTGTTGGCAGACAAGGCCAGGCAAGCTTGCAGGCCTAGGCCTCAAAATGGCCACCAGCCACATGGCCAGGCCCAACAACATCACAAAGGCCACCCCAAAAAACACACTTCCCCAACTCAATCCAATGCCATCCATGCCCTAAATGAAGTCGAAATTCAACAGAGCACACAGAAAACAGTAGATTAATAAATAAAGCTGTGGCTATCTGCTTTGGTCCTAGTGGATGAAAGCAGGCCTGTTGGCAGACAAGGCCAGGCAAGCTTGCAGGCCTAGGCCTCAAAATGGCCACCAGCCACATGGCCAGGCCCAACAACATCACAAAGGCCACCCCAAAAAACACACTTCCCCAACTCAATCCAATGCCATCCATGCCCTAAATGAAGTCGAAATTCAACAGAGCACACAGAAAACAGTAGATTAATAAAGCTGTGGCTACCTGCTCTGGTCCTAGTGGATGAAAGCAGGCCTGTTGGCAGACAAGGCCAGGCAAGCTTGCAGGCCTAGGCCTCAAAATGGCCACCAGCCACATGGCCAGGCCCAACAACATCACAAAGGCCACCCCAAAAAACACACTTCCCCAACTCAATCCAATGCCATCCATGCCCTAAATGAAGTCGAAATTCAACAGAGCACACAGAAAACAGTAGATTAATAAAGCTGTGGCTACCTGCTCTGGTCCTAGTGGATGAAAGCAGGCCTGTTGGCAGACAAGGCCAGGCAAGCTTGCAGGCCTAGGCCTCAAAATGGCCACCAGCCACATGGCCAGGCCCAACAACATCACAAAGGCCACCCCAAAAAACACACTTCCCCAACTCAATCCAATGCAATCCATGCCCTAAATGAAGTCGAAATTCAACAGAGCACACATAAAACAGTAGATTAATAAAGCTGTGGCTACCTGCTCTGGTCCTAGTGGATGAAAGCAGGCCTGTTGGCAGACAAGGCCAGGCAAGCTTGCAGGCCTAGGCCTCAAAATGGCCACCAGCCATATGGCCAGGCCCAACAACATCACAAAGGCCACCCCAAAAAACACACTTCCCCAACTCAATCCAATGTCATCCATGCCCTAAATGAAGTCGAAATTCAACAGAGCACACAGAAAACAGTAGATTAATAAAGCTGTGGCTACCTGCTCTGGTCCTAGTGGATGAAAGCAGGCCTGTTGGCAGACAAGGCCAGGCAAGCTTGCAGGTTTAGCCCTCAAAATGGCCACCAGCCATATGGCCAGGCCCAACAACATCACAAAGGCCACCGCAAAAAACACACTTCCCCAACTCAATCCAATGCCATCCATGCCCTAAATGAAGTCGAAATTCAACAGAGCACACAGAAAACAGTAGATTAATAAAGCTGTGGCTACCTGCTCTGGTCCTAGTGGATGAAAGCAGGCCTGTTGGCAGACAAGGCCAGGCAAGCTTGCAGGCATAGGCCTCAAAATGGCCACCAGCCACATGGCCAGGCCCAACAACATCACAAAGGCCACCCCAAAAACACACTTCCCCAACTCAATCCAATGCCATCCATGCCCTAAATGAAGTCGAAATTCAACAGAGCACACAGAAAACAGTAGATTAATAAAGCTGTGGCTACCTGCTCTGGTCCTAGTGGATGAAAGCAGGCCTGTTGGCAGACAAGGCCAGGCAAGCTTGCAGGCCTAGGCCTCAAAATGGCCACCAGCCACATGTCCAGGCCCAACAACATCACAAAGGCCACCGCAAAAAACACACTTCCCCAACTCAATCCAATGCCATCCATGCCCTAAATGAAGTCGAAATTCAACAGAGCACACAGAAAACAGTAGATTAATAAAGCTGTGGCTACCTGCTCTGGTCCTAGTGGATGAAAGCAGGCCTGTTGGCAGACAAGGCCAGGAAAGCTTGCAGGCCTAGGCCTCAAAATGGCCACCAGCCACATGGCCAGGCCCAACAACATCACAAAGGCCACCCCAAAAAACACACTTCCCCAACTCAATCCAATGCCATCCATGCCCTAAATGAAGTCGAAATTCAACAGAGCACACAGAAAACAGTAGATTAATAAAGCTGTGGCTACCTGCTCTGTTCCTAGTGGATGAAAGCAGGCCTGTTGGCAGACAAGGCCAGGCAAGCTTGCAGGCCTAGGCCTCAAAATGGCCACCAGCCACATGGCCAGGCCCAACAACATCACAAAGGCCACCCCAAAAAACACACTTCCCCAACTCAATCCAATGCCATCCATGCCCTAAATGAAGTCGAAATTCAACAGAGCACAAAGAAAACAGTAGATTAATAAATAAAGCTGTGGCTACCTGCTTTGGTCCTAGTGGATGAAAGCAGGCCTGTTGGCAGACAAGGCCAGGCAAGCTTGCAGGCCTAGGCCTCAAAATGGCCACCAGCCACATGGCCAGGCCCAACAACATCACAAAGGCCACCCCAAAAAACACACTCCCCAACTCAATCCAATGCCATCCATGCCCTAAATGAAGTCGAAATTCAACAGAGCACACAGAAAACAGTAGATTAATAAAGCTGTGGCTACCTGCTCTGGTCCTAGTGGATGAAAGCAGGCCTGTTGGCAGACAAGGCCAGGCAAGCTTGCAGGCCTAGGCCTCAAAATGGCCACCAGCCACATGGCCAGGCCCATCAACATCACAAAGGCCACCCCAAAAAACACACTTCCCCAACTCAATCCAATGCCATCCATGCCCTAAATGAAGTCGAAATTCAACAGAGCACACAGAAATCAGTAGATTAATAAAGCTGTGGCTACCTGCTCTGGTCCTAGTGGATGAAAGCAGGCCTGTTGGCAGACAAGGCCAGGCAAGCTTGCAGGCCTAGACCTCAAAATGGCCACCAGCCACATGGCCAGGCCCAACAACATCACAAAGGCCACCCCAAAAAACACACTTCCCCAACTCAATCCAATGCCATCCATGCCCTAAATGAAGTCGAAATTCATCAGAGCACACAGAAAACAGTAGATTAATAAAGCTGTGGCTACCTGCTCTGTTCCTAGTGGATGAAAGCAGGCCTGTTGGCAGACAAGGCCAGGCAAGCTTGCAGGCCTAGGCCTCAAAATGGCCACCAGCCACATGGCCAGGCCCAACAACATCACAAAGGCCACCCCAAAAAACACACTTCCCCAACTCAATCCAATGCCATCCATGCCCTAAATGAAGTCGAAATTCAACAGAGCACAAAGAAAACAGTAGATTAATAAAGCAGTGGCTACCTGTTCTGGTCCTAGTGGATGAAAGCAGGCCTGTTGGCAGACAAGGCCAGGCAAGCTTGCAGGCCTAGGCCTCAAAATGGCCACCAGCCACATGGCCAGGCCCAACAACATCACAAAGGCCACCCCAAAAAACACACTTCCCCAACTCAATCCAATGCCATCCATGCCCTAAATGAAGTCGAAATTCAACAGAGCACAAAGAAAACAGTAGATTAATAAATAAAGCTGTGGCTACCTGCTTTGGTCCTAGTGGATGAAAGCAGGCCTGTTGGCAGACAAGGCCAGGCAAGCTTGCAGGCCCAGGCCTCAAAATGGCCACCAGCCACATGGCCAGGCCCAACATCACAAAGGCCACCCCAAAAAACACACTTCCCCAACTCAATCCAATGCCATCCATGCCCTAAATGAAGTCGAAATTCAACAGAGCACACAGAAAAGAGTAGATTAATATAGCTGTGGCTACCTGCTCTGGTCCTAGTGGATGAAAGCAGGCCTGTTGGCAGACAAGGCCAGGCAAGCTTGCAGGCCTAGGCCTCAAAATGGCCACCAGCCACATGGCCAGGCCCAACAACATCACAAAGGCCACCCCAAAAAACACACTTCCCCAACTCAATCCAATGCCATCCATGCCCTAAATGAAGTCGAAATTCAACAGAGCACACAGAAAACAGTAGATTAATAAATAAAGCTGTGGCTATCTGCTTTGGTCCTAGTGGATGAAAGCAGGCCTGTTGGCAGACAAGGCCAGGCAAGCTTGCAGGCCTAGGCCTCAAAATGGCCACCAGCCACATGGCCAGGCCCAGCAACATCACAAAGGCCATCCCAAAAAACACACTTCCCCAACTCAATCCAATGCCATCCATGCCCTAAATGAAGTCGAAATTCAACAGAGCACACAGAAAACAGTAGATTAATAAAGCTGTGGCTACCTGCTCTGGTCCTAGTGGATGAAAGCAGGCCTGTTGGCAGACAAGGCCAGGCAAGCTTGCAGGCCTAGGCCTCAAAATGGCCACCAGCCACATGGCCAGGCCCAACAACATCACAAAGGCCACCCCAAAAAACACACTTCCCCAACTCAATCCAATGCCATCCATGCCCTAAATGAAGTCGAAATTCAACAGAGCACACAGAAAACAGTAGATTAATAAAGCTGTGGCTACCTGCTCTGGTCCTAGTGGATGAAAGCAGGCCTGTTGGCAGACAAGGCCAGGCAAGCTTGCAGGCCTAGGCCTCAAAATGGCCACCAGCCACATGGCCAGGCCCAACAACATCACAAAGGCCACCCCAAAAAACACACTTCCCCAACTCAATCCAATGCAATCCATGCCCTAAATGAAGTCGAAATTCAACAGAGCACACAGAAAACAGTAGATTAATAAAGCTGTGGCTACCTGCTCTGGTCCTAGTGGATGAAAGCAGGCCTGTTGGCAGACAAGGCCAGGCAAGCTTGCAGGCCTAGGCCTCAAAATGGCCACCAGCCACATGGCCAGGCCCAACAACATCACAAAGGCCACCCCAAAAAACACACTTCCCCAACTCAATCCAATGTCATCCATGCCCTAAATGAAGTCGAAATTCAACAGAGCACACAGAAAACAGTAGATTAATAAAGCTGTGGCTACCTGCTCTGGTCCTAGTGGATGAAAGCAGGCCTGTTGGCAGACAAGGCCAGGCAAGCTTGCAGGTTTAGCCCTCAAAATGGCCACCAGCCATATGGCCAGGCCCAACAACATCACAAAGGCCACCGCAAAAAACACACTTCCCCAACTCAATCCAATGCCATCCATGCCCTAAATGAAGTCGAAATTCAACAGAGCACACAGAAAACAGTAGATTAATAAAGCTGTGGCTACCTGCTCTGGTCCTAGTGGATGAAAGCAGGCCTGTTGGCAGACAAGGCCAGGAAAGCTTGCAGGCCTAGGCCTCAAAATGGCCACCAGCCACATGGCCAGGCCCAACAACATCACAAAGGCCACCCCAAAAAACACACTTCCCCAACTCAATCCAATGCCATCCATGCCCTAAATGAAGTCGAAATTCAACAGAGCACACAGAAAACAGTAGATTAATAAAGCTGTGGCTACCTGCTCTGGTCCTAGTGGATGAAAGCAGGCCTGTTGGCAGACAAGGCCAGGAAAGCTTGCAGGCCTAGGCCTCAAAATGGCCACCAGCCACATGGCCAGGCCCAACAACATCACAAAGGCCACCCCAAAAAACACACTTCCCCAACTCAATCCAATGCCATCCATGCCCTAAATGAAGTCGAAATTCAACAGAGCACACACAAAACAGTAGATTAATAAATCTCTGGCTACCTGCTCTGGTCCTAGTGGATGAAAGCAGGCCTGATGGCAGACAAGGCCAGGCAAGCTTGCAGGCCTAGGCCTCAAAATGGCCACCAGCCACATGGCCAGGCCCAACAACATCACAAAGGCCACCCCAAAAAACACACTTCCCCAACTCAATCCAATGCCATCCATGCCCTAAATGAAGTCGAAATTCAACAGAGCACAAAGAAAACAGTAGATTAATAAATAAAGCTGTGGCTACCTGCTTTGGTCCTAGCGGATGAAAGCAGGCCTGTTGGCAGACAAGGCCAGGCAAGCTTGCAGGCCCAGGCCTCAAAATGGCCACCAGCCACATGGCCAGGCCCAACAACATCACAAAGGCCACCCCAAAAAACACACTTCCCCAACTCAATCCAATGCCATCCATGCCCTAAATGAAGTCGAAATTCAACAGAGCACACAGAAAACAGTAGATTAATAAAGCAGTCGCTACCTGCTCTGGTCCTAGTGGATGAAAGCAGGCCTGTTGGCAGACAAGGCCAGGCAAGCTTGCAGGCCTAGGCCTCAAAATGGCCACCAGCCACATGGCCAGGCCCATCAACATCACAAAGGCCACCCCAAAAAACACACTTCCCCAACTCAATCCAATGCCATCCATGCCCTAAATGAAGTCGAAATTCAACAGAGCACACAGAAATCAGTAGATTAATAAAGCTGTGGCTACCTGCTCTGGTCCTAGTGGATGAAAGCAGGCCTGTTGGCAGACAAGGCCAGGCAAGCTTGCAGGCCTAGACCTCAAAATGGCCACCAGCCACATGGCCAGGCCCAACAACATCACAAAGGCCACCCCAAAAAACACACTTCCCCAACTCAATCCAATGCCATCCATGCCCTAAATGAAGTCGAAATTCATCAGAGCACACAGAAAACAGTAGATTAATAAAGCTGTGGCTACCTGCTCTGTTCCTAGTGGATGAAAGCAGGCCTGTTGGCAGACAAGGCCAGGCAAGCTTGCAGGCCTAGGCCTCAAAATGGCCACCAGCCACATGGCCAGGCCCAACAACATCACAAAGGCCACCCCAAAAAACACACTTCCCCAACTCAATCCAATGCCATCCATGCCCTAAATGAAGTCGAAATTCAACAGAGCACAAAGAAAACAGTAGATTAATAAAGCAGTGGCTACCTGTTCTGGTCCTAGTGGATGAAAGCAGGCCTGTTGGCAGACAAGGCCAGGCAAGCTTGCAGGCCTAGGCCTCAAAATGGCCACCAGCCACATGGCCAGGCCCAACAACATCACAAAGGCCACCCCAAAAAACACACTTCCCCAACTCAATCCAATGCCATCCATGCCCTAAATGAAGTCGAAATTCAACAGAGCACAAAGAAAACAGTAGATTAATAAATAAAGCTGTGGCTACCTGCTTTGGTCCTAGTGGATGAAAGCAGGCCTGTTGGCAGACAAGGCCAGGCAAGCTTGCAGGCCCAGGCCTCAAAATGGCCACCAGCCACATGGCCAGGCCCAACATCACAAAGGCCACCCCAAAAAACACACTTCCCCAACTCAATCCAATGCCATCCATGCCCTAAATGAAGTCGAAATTCAACAGAGCACACAGAAAAGAGTAGATTAATATAGCTGTGGCTACCTGCTCTGGTCCTAGTGGATGAAAGCAGGCCTGTTGGCAGACAAGGCCAGGCAAGCTTGCAGGCCTAGGCCTCAAAATGGCCACCAGCCACATGGCCAGGCCCAACAACATCACAAAGGCCACCCCAAAAAACACACTTCCCCAACTCAATCCAATGCCATCCATGCCCTAAATGAAGTCGAAATTCAACAGAGCACACAGAAAACAGTAGATTAATAAATAAAGCTGTGGCTATCTGCTTTGGTCCTAGTGGATGAAAGCAGGCCTGTTGGCAGACAAGGCCAGGCAAGCTTGCAGGCCTAGGCCTCAAAATGGCCACCAGCCACATGGCCAGGCCCAGCAACATCACAAAGGCCATCCCAAAAAACACACTTCCCCAACTCAATCCAATGCCATCCATGCCCTAAATGAAGTCGAAATTCAACAGAGCACACAGAAAACAGTAGATTAATAAAGCTGTGGCTACCTGCTCTGGTCCTAGTGGATGAAAGCAGGCCTGTTGGCAGACAAGGCCAGGCAAGCTTGCAGGCCTAGGCCTCAAAATGGCCACCAGCCACATGGCCAGGCCCAACAACATCACAAAGGCCACCCCAAAAAACACACTTCCCCAACTCAATCCAATGCCATCCATGCCCTAAATGAAGTCGAAATTCAACAGAGCACACAGAAAACAGTAGATTAATAAAGCTGTGGCTACCTGCTCTGGTCCTAGTGGATGAAAGCAGGCCTGTTGGCAGACAAGGCCAGGCAAGCTTGCAGGCCTAGGCCTCAAAATGGCCACCAGCCACATGGCCAGGCCCAACAACATCACAAAGGCCACCCCAAAAAACACACTTCCCCAACTCAATCCAATGCAATCCATGCCCTAAATGAAGTCGAAATTCAACAGAGCACACAGAAAACAGTAGATTAATAAAGCTGTGGCTACCTGCTCTGGTCCTAGTGGATGAAAGCAGGCCTGTTGGCAGACAAGGCCAGGCAAGCTTGCAGGCCTAGGCCTCAAAATGGCCACCAGCCACATGGCCAGGCCCAACAACATCACAAAGGCCACCCCAAAAAACACACTTCCCCAACTCAATCCAATGTCATCCATGCCCTAAATGAAGTCGAAATTCAACAGAGCACACAGAAAACAGTAGATTAATAAAGCTGTGGCTACCTGCTCTGGTCCTAGTGGATGAAAGCAGGCCTGTTGGCAGACAAGGCCAGGCAAGCTTGCAGGTTTAGCCCTCAAAATGGCCACCAGCCATATGGCCAGGCCCAACAACATCACAAAGGCCACCGCAAAAAACACACTTCCCCAACTCAATCCAATGCCATCCATGCCCTAAATGAAGTCGAAATTCAACAGAGCACAC
Organism: Triturus cristatus; assembly: GCF_964204655.1. Lineage (NCBI taxonomy): Eukaryota > Metazoa > Chordata > Amphibia > Caudata > Salamandridae > Triturus > Triturus cristatus. Next base: position 34,255,625 of record NC_140593.1, on the reverse strand, counting down.
AGAAAACAGTAGATTAATAAAGCTGTGGCTACCTGCTCTGGTCCTAGTGGATGAAAGCAGGCCTGTTGGCAGACAAGGCCAGGAAAGCTTGCAGGCCTAGGCCTCAAAATGGCCACCAGCCACATGGCCAGGCCCAACAACATCACAAAGGCCACCCCAAAAAACACACTTCCCCAACTCAATCCAATGCCATCCATGCCCTAAATGAAGTCGAAATTCAACAGAGCACACAGAAAACAGTAGATTAATAAAGCTGTGGCTACCTGCTCTGGTCCTAGTGGATGAAAGCAGGCCTGTTGGCAGACAAGGCCAGGAAAGCTTGCAGGCCTAGGCCTCAAAATGGCCACCAGCCACATGGCCAGGCCCAACAACATCACAAAGGCCACCCCAAAAAACACACTTCCCCAACTCAATCCAATGCCATCCATGCCCTAAATGAAGTCGAAATTCAACAGAGCACACACAAAACAGTAGATTAATAAATCTCTGGCTACCTGCTCTGGTCCTAGTGGATGAAAGCAGGCCTGATGGCAGACAAGGCCAGGCAAGCTTGCAGGCCTAGGCCTCAAAATGGCCACCAGCCACATGGCCAGGCCCAACAACATCACAAAGGCCACCCCAAAAAACACACTTCCCCAACTCAATCCAATGCCATCCATGCCCTAAATGAAGTCGAAATTCAACAGAGCACAAAGAAAACAGTAGATTAATAAATAAAGCTGTGGCTACCTGCTTTGGTCCTAGTGGATGAAAGCAGGCCTGTTGGCAGACAAGGCCAGGCAAGCTTGCAGGCCCAGGCCTCAAAATGGCCACCAGCCACATGGCCAGGCCCAACAACATCACAAAGGCCACCCCAAAAAACACACTTCCCCAACTCAATCCAATGCCATCCATGCCCTAAATGAAGTCGAAATTCAACAGAGCACACAGAAAACAGTAGATTAATAAAGCAGTCGCTACCTGCTCTGGTCCTAGTGGATGAAAGCAGGCCTGTTGGCAGACAAGGCCAGGCAAGCTTGCAGGCCTAGGCCTCAAAATGGCCACCAGCCACATGGCCAGGCCGAACAACATCACAAAGGCCACCCCAAAAAACACACTTCCCCAACTCAATCCAATGCCATCCATGCCCTAAATGAAGTCGAAATTCAACAGAGCACACAGAAAACAGTAGATTAATAAATAAAGCTGTGGCTACCTGCTTTGGTCCTAGTGGATGAAAGCAGGCCTGTTGGCAGACAAGGCCAGGCAAGCTTGCAGGCCTAGGCCTCAAAATGGCCACCAGCCACATGGCCAGGCCCAACAACATCACAAAGGCCACCCCAAAAAACACACTTCCCCAACTCAATCCAATGCCATCCATGCCCTAAATGAAGTCGAAATTCAACAGAGCACACAGAAAACAGTAGATTAATAAAGCTGTGGCTACCTGCTCTGGTCCTAGTGGATGAAAGCAGGCCTGTTGGCAGACAAGGCCAGGCAAGCTTGCAGGCCTAGGCCTCAAAATGGCCACCAGCCACATGGCCAGGCCCAACAACATCACAAAGGCCACCCCATAAAACACACTTCCCCAACTCAATCCAATGCCATCCATGCCCTAAATGAAGTCGAAATTCAACAGAGCACACAGAAAACAGTAGATTAATAAAGCTGTGGCTACCTGCTCTGGTCCTAGTGGATGAAAGCAGGCCTGTTGGCAGACAAGGCCAGGCAAGCTTGCAGGCCTAGGCCTCAAAATGGCCACCAGCCACATGGCCAGGCCCAACAACATCACAAAGGCCACCCCAAAAAACACACTTCCCCAACTCAATCCAATGCAATCCATGCCCTAAATGAAGTCGAAATTCAACAGAGCTCACAGAAAACAGTAGATTAATAAAGATGTGGCTACCTGCTCTGGTCCTAGTGGATGAAAGCAGGCATGTTGGCAGACAAGGCCAGGCAAGCTTGCAGGCCTAGGCCTCAAAATGGCCACCAGCCACATGGCCAGGCCCAACAACATCACAAAGGCCACCCCAAAAAACACACTTCCCCAACTCAATCCAATGTCATCCATGCCCTAAATGAAGTCGAAATTCAACAGAGCACACAGAAAACAGTAGATTAATAAAGCTGTGGCTACCTGCTCTGGTCCTAGTGGATGAAAGCAGGCCTGTTGGCAGACAAGGCCAGGCAAGCTTGCAGGTTTAGGCCTCAAAATGGCCACCAGCCATATGGCCAGGCCCAACAACATCACAAAGGCCACCGCAAAAAACACACTTCCCCAACTCAATCCAATGCCATCCATGCCCTAAATGAAGTCGAAATTCAACAGAGCACACAGAAAACAGTAGATTAATAAAGCTGTGGCTACCTGCTCTGGTCCTAGTGGATGAAAGCAGGCCTGTTGGCAGACAAGGCCAGGAAAGCTTGCAGGCCTAGGCCTCAAAATGGCCACCAGCCACATGGCCAGGCCCAACAACATCACAAAGGCCACCCCAAAAAACACACTTCCCCAACTCAATCCAATGCCATCCATGCCCTAAATGAAGTCGAAATTCAACAGAGCACACAGAAAACAGTAGATTAATAAAGCTGTGGCTACCTGCTCTGGTCCTAGTCTATGAAAGCAGGCCTGATGGCAGACAAGGCCAGGCAAGCTTGCAGGCCTAGGCCTCAAAATGGCCACCAGCCACATGGCCAGGCCCAACAACATCACAAAGGCCACCCCAAAAAACACACTTCCCCCAACTCAATCCAATGCCATCCATGCCCTAAATGAAGTCGAAATTCAACAGAGCACACAGAAAACAGTAGATTAATAAAGCTGTGGCTACCTGCTCTGGTCCTAGTGGATGAAAGCAGGCCTGTTGGCAGACAAGGCCAGGCAAGCTTGCAGGCCTAGGCCTCAAAATGGCCACCAGCCACATGGCCAGGCCCAACAACATCACAAAGGCCACCCCAAAAACACACTTCCCCAACTCAATCCAATGCCATCCATGCCCTAAATGAAGTCGAAATTCAACAGAGCACACAGAAAACAGTAGATTAATAAAGCTGTGGCTACCTGCTCTGGTCCTAGTGGATGAAAGCAGGCCTGTTGGCAGACAAGGCCAGGCAAGCTTGCAGGCCTAGGCCTCAAAATGGCCACCAGCCACATGTCCAGGCCCAACAACATCACAAAGGCCACCGCAAAAAACACACTTCCCCAACTCAATCCAATGCCATCCATGCCCTAAATGAAGTCGAAATTCAACAGAGCACACAGAAAACAGTAGATTAATAAAGCTGTGGCTACCTGCTCTGGTCCTAGTGGATGAAAGCAGGCCTGTTGGCAGACAAGGCCAGGAAAGCTTGCAGGCCTAGGCCTCAAAATGGCCACCAGCCACATGGCCAGGCCCAACAACATCACAAAGGCCACCCCAAAAAACACACTTCCCCAACTCAATCCAATGCCATCCATGCCCTAAATGAAGTCGAAATTCAACAGAGCACACACAAAACAGTAGATTAATAAATCTCTGGCTACCTGCTCTGGTCCTAGTGGATGAAAGCAGGCCTGATGGCAGACAAGGCCAGGCAAGCTTGCAGGCCTAGGCCTCAAAATGGCCACCAGCCACATGGCCAGGCCCAACAACATCACACTGGCCACCCCAAAAAACACACTTCCCCAACTCAATCCAATGCCATCCATGCCCTAAATGAAGTCGAAATTCAACAGAGCACAAAGAAAACAGTAGATTAATAAATAAAGCTGTGGCTACCTGCTTTGGTCCTAGTGGATGAAAGCAGGCCTGTTGGTAGACAAGGCCAGGCAAGCTTGCAGGCCCAGGCCTCAAAATGGCCACCAGCCACATGGCCAGGCCCAACAACATCACAAAGGCCACCCCAAAAAACACACTTCCCCAACTCAATCCAATGCCATCCATGCCCTAAATGAAGTCGAAATTCTACAGAGCACACAGAAAACAGTAGATTAATAAAGCTGTGGCTACCTGCTCTGGTCCTAGTGGATGAAAGCAGGCCTGTTGGCAGACAAGGCCAGGCAAGCTTGCAGGCCTAGGCCTCAAAATGGCCACCAGCCACATGGCCAGGCCCAACAACATCACAAAGGCCACCCCAAAAAACACACTTCCCCAACTCAATCCAATGCCATCCATGCCCTAAATGAAGTCGAAATTCAACAGAGCACACAGAAAACAGTAGATTAATAAATAAAGCTGTGGCTACCTGCTTTGGTCCTAGTGGATGAAAGCAGGCCTGTTGGCAGACAAGGCCAGGCAAGCTTGCAGGCCTAGGCCTCAAAATGGCCACCAGCCATATGGCCAGGCCCAACAACATCACAAAGGCCACCCCAAAAAACACACTTCCCCAACTCAATCCAATGCCATCCATGCCCTAAATGAAGTCGAAATTCAACAGAGCACACAGAAAACAGTAGATTAATAAAGCTGTGGCTACCTGCTCTGGTCCTAGTGGATGAAAGCAGGCCTGTTGGCAGACAAGGCCAGGCAAGCTTGCAGGCCTAGGCCTCAAAATGGCCACCAGCCACATGGCCAGGCCCAACAACATCACAAAGGCCACCCCAAAAACACACTTCCCCAACTCAATCCAATGCCATCCATGCCCTAAATGAAGTCGAAATTCAACAGAGCACACAGAAAACAGTAGATTAATAAAGCTGTGGCTACCTGCTCTGGTCCTAGTGGATCAAAGCAGGCCTGTTGGCAGACAAGGCCAGGCAAGCTTGCAGGCCTAGGCCTCAAAATGGCCACCAGCCACATGGCCAGGCCCAACAACATCACAAAGGCCACCCCAAAAAACACACTTCCCCAACTCAATCCAATGCAATCCATGCCCTAAATGAAGTCGAAATTCAACAGAGCACACAGAAAACAGTAGATTAATAAAGCTGTGGCTACCTGCTCTGGTCCTAGTGGATGAAAGCAGGCCTGTTGGCAGACAAGGCCAGGCAAGCTTGCAGGCCTAGGCCTCAAAATGGCCACCAGCCACATGGCCAGGCCCAACAACATCACAAAGGCCACCCCAAAAAACACACTTCCCCAACTCAATCCAATGTCATCCATGCCCTAAATGAAGTCGAAATTCAAAAGAGCACACAGAAAACAGTAGATTAATAAAGCTGTGGCTACCTGCTCTGGTCCTAGTGGATGAAAGCAGGCCTGTTGGCAGACAAGGCCAGGCAAGCTTGCAGGTTTAGGCCTCAAAATGGCCACCAGCCATATGGCCAGGCCCAACAACATCACAAAGGCCACCGCAAAAAACACACTTCCCCAACTCAATCCAATGCCATCCATGCCCTAAATGAAGTCGAAATTCAACAGAGCACACAGAAAACAGTAGATTAATAAAGCTGTGGCTACCTGCTCTGGTCCTAGTGGATGAAAGCAGGCCTGTTGGCAGACAAGGCCAGGAAAGCTTGCAGGCCTAGGCCTCAAAATGGCCACCAGCCACATGGCCAGGCCCAACAACATCACAAAGGCCACCCCAAAAAACACACTTCCCCAACTCAATCCAATGCCATCCATGCCCTAAATGAAGTCGAAATTCAACAGAGCACACACAAAACAGTAGATTAATAAATCTCTGGCTACCTGCTCTGGTCCTAGTGGATGAAAGCAGGCCTGATGGCAGACAAGGCCAGGCAAGCTTGCAGGCCTAGGCCTCAAAATGGCCACCAGCCACATGGCCAGGCCCAACAACATCACAAAGGCCACCCCAAAAAACACACTTCCCCAACTCAATCCAATGCCATCCATGCCCTAAATGAAGTCGAAATTCAACAGAGCACAAAGAAAACAGTAGATTAATAAATAAAGCTGTGGCTACCTGCTTTGGTCCTAGTGGATGAAAGCAGGCCTGTTGGCAGACAAGGCCAGGCAAGCTTGCAGGCCCAGGCCTCAAAATGGCCACCAGCCACATGGCCAGGCCCAACAACATCACAAAGGCCACCCCAAAAAACACACTTCCCCAACTCAATCCAATGCCATCCATGCCCTAAATGAAGTCGAAATTCAACAGAGCACACAGAAAACAGTAGATTAATAAAGCAGTCGCTACCTGCTCTGGTCCTAGTGGATGAAAGCAGGCCTGTTGGCAGACAAGGCCAGGCAAGCTTGCAGGCCGAGGCCTCAAAATGGCCACCAGCCACATGGCCAGGCCCAACAACATCACAAAGGCCACCCCAAAAAACACACTTCCCCAACTCAATCCAATGCCATCCATGCCCTAAATGAAGTCGAAATTCAACAGAGCACACAGAAAACAGTAGATTAATAAATAAAGCTGTGGCTACCTGCTTTGGTCCTAGTGGATGAAAGCAGGCCTGTTGGCAGACAAGGCCAGGCAAGCTTGCAGGCCTAGGCCTCAAAATGGCCACCAGCCACATGGCCAGGCCCAACAACATCACAAAGGCCACCCCAAAAAACACACTTCCCCAACTCAATCCAATGCCATCCATGCCCTAAATGAAGTCGAAATTCAACAGAGCACACAGAAAACAGTAGATTAATAAAGCTGTGGCTACCTGCTCTGGTCCTAGTGGATGAAAGCAGGCCTGTTGGCAGACAAGGCCAGGCAAGCTTGCAGGCCTAGGCCTCAAAATGGCCACCAGCCACATGGCCAGGCCCAACAACATCACAAAGGCCACCCCAAAAAACACACTTCCCCAACTCAATCCAATGTCATCCATGCCCTAAATGAAGTCGAAATTCAACAGAGCACACAGAAAACAGTAGATTAATAAAGCTGTGGCTACCTGCTCTGGTCCTAGTGGATGAAAGCAGGCCTGTTGGCAGACAAGGCCAGGCAAGCTTGCAGGTTTAGGCCTCAAAATGGCCACCAGCCATATGGCCAGGCCCAACAACATCACAAAGGCCACCGCAAAAAACACACTTCCCCAACTCAATCCAATGCCATCCATGCCCTAAATGAAGTCGAAATTCAACAGAGCACACAGAAAACAGTAGATTAATAAAGCTGTGGCTACCTGCTCTGGTCCTAGTGGATGAAAGCAGGCCTGTTGGCAGACAAGGCCAGGAAAGCTTGCAGGCCTAGGCCTCAAAATGGCCACCAGCCACATGGCCAGGCCCAACAACATCACAAAGGCCACCCCAAAAAACACACTTCCCCAACTCAATCCAATGCCATCCATGCCCTAAATGAAGTCGAAATTCAACAGAGCACACAGAAAACAGTAGATTAATAAAGCTGTGGCTACCTGCTTTGGTCCTAGTCTATGAAAGCAGGCCTGATGGCAGACAAGGCCAGGCAAGCTTGCAGGCCTAGGCCTCAAAATGGCCACCAGCCACATGGCCAGGCCCAACAACATCACAAAGGCCACCCCAAAAAACACACTTCCCCCAACTCAATCCAATGCCATCCATGCCCTAAATGAAGTCGAAATTCAACAGAGCACACAGAAAACAGTAGATTAATAAAGCTGTGGCTACCTGCTCTGGTCCTAGTGGATGAAAGCAGGCCTGTTGGCAGACAAGGCCAGGCAAGCTTTCAGGCCTAGGCCTCAAAATGGCCACCAGCCACATGGCCAGGCCCAACAACATCACAAAGGCCACCCAAAAAAACACACTTCACCAACTCAATCCAATGCCATCCATGCCCTAAATGAAGTCGAAATTCAACAGAGCACACAGAAAACAGTAGATTAATAAAGCTGTGGCTACCTGCTCTGATCCTAGTGGATGAAAGCAGGCCTGTTGGCAGACAAGGCCAGGCAAGCATGCAGGCCTAGGCCTCAAAATGGCCACCAGCCACATGGCCAGGCCCAACAACATCACAAAGGCCACCCCAAAAACACACTTCCCCAACTCAATCCAATTCCATCCATGCCCTAAATGAAGTCTAAATTCAAAAGAGCACACAGAAAACAGTAGATTAATAAAGCTGTGGCTACCTGCTCTGGTCCTAGTGGATGAAAGCAGGCCTGTTGGCAGACAAGGCCAGGCAAGCTTGCAGGCCTAGGCCTCAAAATGGCCACCAGCCACATGGCCAGGCCCAACAACATCACAAAGGCCACCCCAAAAACACACTTCCCCAACTCAATCCAATGCCATCCATGCCCTAAATGAAGTCGAAATTCAACAGAGCACACAGAAAACAGTAGATTAATAAAGCTGTGGCTACCTGCTCTGGTCCTAGTGGATGAAAGCAGGCCTGTTGGCAGACAAGGCCAGGCAAGCTTGCAGGCCTAGGCCTCAAAATGGCCACCAGCCACATGTCCAGGCCCAACAACATCACAAAGGCCACCGCAAAAAACACACTTCCCCAACTCAATCCAATGCCATCCATGCCCTAAATGAAGTCGAAATTCAACAGAGCACACAGAAAACAGTAGATTAATAAAGCTGTGGCTACCTGCTCTGGTCCTATTGGATGAAAGCAGGCCTGTTGGCAGACAAGGCCAGGAAAGCTTGCAGGCCTAGGCCTCAAAATGGCCACCAGCCACATGGCCAGGCCCAACAACATCACAAAGGCCACCCCAAAAAACACACTTCCCCAACTCAATCCAATGCCATCCATGCCCTAAATGAAGTCGAAATTCAACAGAGCACACACAAAACAGTAGATTAATAAATCTCTGGCTACCTGCTCTGGTCCTAGTGGATGAAAGCAGGCCTGATGGCAGACAAGGCCAGGCAAGCTTGCAGGCCTAGGCCTCAAAATGGCCACCAGCCACATGGCCAGGCCCAACAACATCACACTGGCCACCCCAAAAAACACACTTCCCCAACTCAATCCAATGCCATCCATGCCCTAAATGAAGTCGAAATTCAACAGAGCACAAAGAAAACAGTAGATTAATAAATAAAGCTGTGGCTACCTGCTTTGGTCCTAGTGGATGAAAGCAGGCCTGTTGGCAGACAAGGCCAGGCAAGCTTGCAGGCCCAGGCCTCAAAATGGCCACCAGCCACATGGCCAGGCCCAACAACATCACAAAGGCCACCCCAAAAAACACACTTCCCCAACTCAATCCAATGCCATCCATGCCCTAAATGAAGTCGAAATTCTACAGAGCACACAGAAAACAGTAGATTAATAAAGCTGTGGCTACCTGCTCTGGTCCTAGTGGATGAAAGCAGGCCTGTTGGCAGACAAGGCCAGGCAAGCTTGCAGGCCTAGGCCTCAAAATGGCCACCAGCCACATGGCCAGGCCCAACAACATCACAAAGGCCACCCCAAAAAACACACTTCCCTAACTCAATCCAATGCCATCCATGCCCTAAATGAAGTCGAAATTCAACAGAGCACACAGAAAACAGTAGATTAATAAATAAAGCTGTGGCTACCTGCTTTGGTCCTAGTGGATGAAAGCAGGCCTGTTGGCAGACAAGGCCAGGCAAGCTTGCAGGCCTAGGCCTCAAAATGGCCACCAGCCACATGGCCAGGCCCAACAACATCACAAAGGCCACCCCAAAAAACACACTTCCCCAACTCAATCCAATGCCATCCATGTCCTAAATGAAGTCGAAATTCAACAGAGCACACAGAAAACAGTAGATTAATAAAGCTGTGGCTACCTGCTCTGGTCCTAGCGGATGAAAGCAGGCCTGTTGGCAGACAAGGCCAGGCAAGCTTGCAGGCCTAGGCCTCAAAATGGCCACCAGCCACATGGCCAGGCCCAACAACATCACAAAGGCCACCCCAAAAACACACTTCCCCAACTCAATCCAATGCCATCCATGCCCTAAATGAAGTCGAAATTCAACAGAGCACACAGAAAACAGTAGATTAATAAAGCTGTGGCTACCTGCTCTGGTCCTAGTGGATGAAAGCAGGCCTGTTGGCAGACAAGGCCAGGCAAGCTTGCAGGCCTAGGCCTCAAAATGGCCACCAGCCACATGGCCAGGCCCAACAACATCACAAAGGCCACCCCAAAAAACACACTTCCCCAACTCAATCCAATGCAATCCATGCCCTAAATGAAGTCGAAATTCAACAGAGCACACAGAAAACAGTAGATTAATAAAGCTGTGGCTACCTGCTCTGGTCCTAGTGGATGAAAGCAGGCCTGTTGGCAGACAAGGCCAGGCAAGCTTGCAGGCCTAGGCCTCAAAATGGCCACCAGCCACATGTCCAGGCCCAACAACATCACAAAGGCCACCGCAAAAAACACACTTCCCCAACTCAATCCAATGCCATCCATGCCCTAAATGAAGTCGAAATTCAACAGAGCACACAGAAAACAGTAGATTAATAAAGCTGTGGCTACCTGCTCTGGTCCTATTGGATGAAAGCAGGCCTGTTGGCAGACAAGGCCAGGAAAGCTTGCAGGCCTAGGCCTCAAAATGGCCACCAGCCACATGGCCAGGCCCAACAACATCACAAAGGCCACCCCAAAAAACACACTTCCCCAACTCAATCCAATGCCATCCATGCCCTAAATGAAGTCGAAATTCAACAGAGCACACACAAAACAGTAGATTAATAAATCTCTGGCTACCTGCTCTGGTCCTAGTGGATGAAAGCAGGCCTGATGGCAGACAAGGCCAGGCAAGCTTGCAGGCCTAGGCCTCAAAATGGCCACCAGCCACATGGCCAGGCCCAACAACATCACACTGGCCACCCCAAAAAACACACTTCCCCAACTCAATCCAATGCCATCCATGCCCTAAATGAAGTCGAAATTCAACAGAGCACAAAGAAAACAGTAGATTAATAAATAAAGCTGTGGCTACCTGCTTTGGTCCTAGTGGATGAAAGCAGGCCTGTTGGCAGACAAGGCCAGGCAAGCTTGCAGGCCCAGGCCTCAAAATGGCCACCAGCCACATGGCCAGGCCCAACAACATCACAAAGGCCACCCCAAAAAACACACTTCCCCAACTCAATCCAATGCCATCCATGCCCTAAATGAAGTCGAAATTCTACAGAGCACACAGAAAACAGTAGATTAATAAAGCTGTGGCTACCTGCTCTGGTCCTAGTGGATGAAAGCAGGCCTGTTGGCAGACAAGGCCAGGCAAGCTTGCAGGCCTAGGCCTCAAAATGGCCACCAGCCACATGGCCAGGCCCAACAACATCACAAAGGCCACCCCAAAAAACACACTTCCCCAACTCAATCCAATGCCATCCATGCCCTAAATGAAGTCGAAATTCAACAGAGCACACAGAAAACAGTAGATTAATAAATAAAGCTGTGGCTACCTGCTTTGGTCCTAGTGGATGAAAGCAGGCCTGTTGGCAGACAAGGCCAGGCAAGCTTGCAGGCCTAGGCCTCAAAATGGCCACCAGCCACATGGCCAGGCCCAACAACATCACAAAGGCCACCCCAAAAAACACACTTCCCCAACTCAATCCAATGCCATCCATGTCCTAAATGAAGTCGAAATTCAACAGAGCACACAGAAAACAGTAGATTAATAAAGCTGTGGCTACCTGCTCTGGTCCTAGCGGATGAAAGCAGGCCTGTTGGCAGACAAGGCCAGGCAAGCTTGCAGGCCTAGGCCTCAAAATGGCCACCAGCCACATGGCCAGGCCCAACAACATCACAAAGGCCACCCCAAAAACACACTTCCCCAACTCAATCCAATGCCATCCATGCCCTAAATGAAGTCGAAATTCAACAGAGCACACAGAAAACAGTAGATTAATAAAGCTGTGGCTACCTGCTCTGGTCCTAGTGGATGAAAGCAGGCCTGTTGGCAGACAAGGCCAGGCAAGCTTGCAGGCCTAGGCCTCAAAATGGCCACCAGCCACATGGCCAGGCCCAACAACATCACAAAGGCCACCCCAAAAAACACACTTCCCCAACTCAATCCAATGTCATCCATGCCCTAAATGAAGTCGAAATTCAACAGAGCACACAGAAAACAGTAGATTAATAAAGATGTGGCTACCTGCTCTGGTCCTAGTGGATGAAAGCAGGCCTGTTGGCAGACAAGGCCAGGCAAGCTTGCAGGTTTAGGCCTCAAAATGGCCACCAGCCATATGGCCAGGCCCAACAACATCACAAAGGCCACCGCAAAAAACACACTTCCCCAACTCAATCCAATGCCATCCATGCCCTAAATGAAGTTGAAATTCAACAGAGCACACAGAAAACAGTAGATTAATAAAGCTGTGGCTACCTGTTCTGGTCCTAGTGGATGAAAGCAGGCCCGTTGGCAGACAAGGCCAGGAAAGCTTGCAGGCCTAGGCCTCAAAATGGCTACCAGCCACATGGCCAGGCCCAACAACATCACAAAGGCCACCCCAAAAAACACACTTCCCCAACTCAATCCAATGCCATCCATGCCCTAAATGAAGTCGAAATTCAACAGAGCACACAGAAAACAGTAGATTAATAAAGCTGTGGCTACCTGCTCTGGTCCTAGTCTATGAAAGCAGGCCTGATGGCAGACAAGGCCAGGCAAGCTTGCAGGCCTAGGCCTCAAAATGGCCACCAGCCACATGGCCAGGCCCAACAACATCACAAAGGCCACCCCAAAAAACACACTTCCCCAACTCAATCCAATGCCATCCATGCCCTAAATGAAGTCGAAATTCAACAGAGCACACAGAAAACAGTAGATTAATAAAGCTGTGGCTACCTGCTCTGGTCCTAGTGGATGAAAGCAGGCCTGTTGGCAGACAAGGCCAGGCAAGCTTTCAGGCCTAGGCCTCAAAATGGCCACCAGCCACATGTCCAGGCCCAACAACATCACAAAGGCCACCCAAAAAAACACACTTCCCCAGCTCAATCCAATGCCATCCATGCCCTAAATGAAGTCGAAATTCAACAGAGCACACAGAAAACAGTAGATTAATAAAGCTGTGGCTACCTGCTCTGATCCTAGTGGATGAAAGCAGGCCTGTTGGCAGACAAGGCCAGGCAAGCTTGCAGGCCTAGGCCTCAAAATGGCCACCAGCCACATGGCCAGGCCCAACAACATCACAAAGGCCACCCCAAAAACACACTTCCCCAACTCAATCCAATTCCATCCATGCCCTAAATGAAGTCGAAATTCAACAGAGCACACAGAAAACAGTAGATTAATAAAGCTGTGGCTACCTGCTCTGGTCCTAGTGGATGAAAGCAGGCCTATTGGCAGACAAGGCCAGGCAAGCTTTCAGGCCTAGGCCTCAAAATGGCCACCAGCCACATGGCCAGGCCCAACAACATCACAAAGGCCACCCAAAAAAACACACTTCACCAACTCAATCCAATGCCATCCATGCCCTAAATGAAGTCGAAATTCAACAGAGCACACAGAAAACAGTAGATTAATAAAGCTGTGGCTACCTGCTCTGATCCTAGTGGATGAAAGCAGGCCTGTTGGCAGACAAGGCCAGGCAAGCTTGCAGGCCTAGGCCTCAAAATGGCCACCAGCCACATGGCCAGGCCCAACAACATCACAAAGGCCACCCCAAAAACACACTTCCCCAACTCAATCCAATTCCATCCATGCCCTAAATGAAGTCTAAATTCAAAAGAGCACACAGAAAACAGTAGATTAATAAAGCTGTGGCTACCTGCTCTGGTCCTAGTGGATGAAAGCAGGCCTGTTGGCAGACAAGGCCAGGCAAGCTTGCAGGCCTAGGCCTCAAAATGGCCACCAGCCACATGGCCAGGCCCAACAACATCACAAAGGCCACCCCAAAAACACACTTCCCCAACTCAATCCAATGCCATCCATGCCCTAAATGAAGTCGAAATTCAACAGAGCACACAGAAAACAGTAGATTAATAAAGCTGTGGCTACCTGCTCTGGTCCTAGTGGATCAAAGCAGGCCTGTTGGCAGACAAGGCCAGGCAAGCTTGCAGGCCTAGGCCTCAAAATGGCCACCAGCCACATGTCCAGGCCCAACAACATCACAAAGGCCACCGCAAAAAACACACTTCCCCAACTCAATCCAATGCCATCCATGCCCTAAATGAAGTCGAAATTCAACAGAGCACACAGAAAACAGTAGATTAATAAAGCTGTGGCTACCTGCTCTGGTCCTATTGGATGAAAGCAGGCCTGTTGGCAGACAAGGCCAGGAAAGCTTGCAGGCCTAGGCCTCAAAATGGCCACCAGCCACATGGCCAGGCCCAACAACATCACAAAGGCCACCCCAAAAAACACACTTCCCCAACTCAATCCAATGCCATCCATGCCCTAAATGAAGTCGAAATTCAACAGAGCACACACAAAACAGTAAATTAATAAATCTCTGGCTACCTGCTCTGGTCCTAGTGGATGAAAGCAGGCCTGATGGCAGACAAGGCCAGGCAAGCTTGCAGGCCTAGGCCTCAAAATGGCCACCAGCCACATGGCCAGGCCCAACAACATCACACTGGCCACCCCAAAAAACACACTTCCCCAACTCAATCCAATGCCATCCATGCCCTAAATGAAGTCGAAATTCAACAGAGCACAAAGAAAACAGTAGATTAATAAATAAAGCTGTGGCTACCTGCTTTGGTCCTAGTGGATGAAAGCAGGCCTGTTGGCAGACAAGGCCAGGCAAGCTTGCAGGCCCAGGCCTCAAAATGGCCACCAGCCACATGGCCAGGCCCAACAACATCACAAAGGCCACCCCAAAAAACACACTTCCCCAACTCAATCCAATGCCATCCATGCCCTAAATGAAGTCGAAATTCTACAGAGCACACAGAAAACAGTAGATTAATAAAGCTGTGGCTACCTGCTCTGGTCCTAGTGGATGAAAGCAGGCCTGTTGGCAGACAAGGCCAGGCAAGCTTGCAGGCCTAGGCCTCAAAATGGCCACCAGCCACATGGCCAGGCCCAACAACATCACAAAGGCCACCCCAAAAAACACACTTCCCCAACTCAATCCAATGCCATCCATGCCCTAAATGAAGTCGAAATTCAACAGAGCACACAGAAAACAGTAGATTAATAAATAAAGCTGTGGCTACCTGCTTTGGTCCTAGTGGATGAAAGCAGGCCTGTTGGCAGACAAGGCCAGGCAAGCTTGCAGGCCTAGGCCTCAAAATGGCCACCAGCCACATGGCCAGGCCCAACAACATCACAAAGGCCACCCCAAAAAACACACTTCCCCAACTCAATCCAATGCCATCCATGTCCTAAATGAAGTCGAAATTCAACAGAGCACACAGAAAACAGTAGATTAATAAAGCTGTGGCTACCTGCTCTGGTCCTAGTGGATGAAAGCAGGCCTATTGGCAGACAAGGCCAGGCAAGCTTTCAGGCCTAGGCCTCAAAATGGCCACCAGCCACATGGCCAGGCCCAACAACATCACAAAGGCCACCCAAAAAAACACACTTCACCAACTCAATCCAATGCCATCCATGCCCTAAATGAAGTCGAAATTCAACAGAGCACACAGAAAACAGTAGATTAATAAAGCTGTGGCTACCTGCTCTGATCCTAGTGGATGAAAGCAGGCCTGTTGGCAGACAAGGCCAGGCAAGCTTGCAGGCCTAGGCCTCAAAATGGCCACCAGCCACATGGCCAGGCCCAACAACATCACAAAGGCCACCCCAAAAACACACTTCCCCAACTCAATCCAATTCCATCCATGCCCTAAATGAAGTCTAAATTCAAAAGAGCACACAGAAAACAGTAGATTAATAAAGCTGTGGCTACCTGCTCTGGTCCTAGTGGATGAAAGCAGGCCTGTTGGCAGACAAGGCCAGGCAAGCTTGCAGGCCTAGGCCTCAAAATGGCCACCAGCCACATGGCCAGGCCCAACAACATCACAAAGGCCACCCCAAAAACACACTTCCCCAACTCAATCCAATGCCATCCATGCCCTAAATGAAGTCGAAATTCAACAGAGCACACAGAAAACAGTAGATTAATAAAGCTGTGGCTACCTGCTCTGGTCCTAGTGGATCAAAGCAGGCCTGTTGGCAGACAAGGCCAGGCAAGCTTGCAGGCCTAGGCCTCAAAATGGCCACCAGCCACATGTCCAGGCCCAACAACATCACAAAGGCCACCGCAAAAAACACACTTCCCCAACTCAATCCAATGCCATCCATGCCCTAAATGAAGTCGAAATTCAACAGAGCACACAGAAAACAGTAGATTAATAAAGCTGTGGCTACCTGCTCTGGTCCTATTGGATGAAAGCAGGCCTGTTGGCAGACAAGGCCAGGAAAGCTTGCAGGCCTAGGCCTCAAAATGGCCACCAGCCACATGGCCAGGCCCAACAACATCACAAAGGCCACCCCAAAAAACACACTTCTCCAACTCAATCCAATGCCATCCATGCCCTAAATGAAGTCGAAATTCAACAGAGCACACACAAAACAGTAAATTAATAAATCTCTGGCTACCTGCTCTGGTCCTAGTGGATGAAAGCAGGCCTGATGGCAGACAAGGCCAGGCAAGCTTGCAGGCCTAGGCCTCAAAATGGCCACCAGCCACATGGCCAGGCCCAACAACATCACACTGGCCACCCCAAAAAACACACTTCCCCAACTCAATCCAATGCCATCCATGCCCTAAATGAAGTCGAAATTCAACAGAGCACAAAGAAAACAGTAGATTAATAAATAAAGCTGTGGCTACCTGCTTTGGTCCTAGTGGATGAAAGCAGGCCTGTTGGCAGACAAGGCCAGGCAAGCTTGCAGGCCCAGGCCTCAAAATGGCCACCAGCCACATGGCCAGGCCCAACAACATCACAAAGGCCACCCCAAAAAACACACTTCCCCAACTCAATCCAATGCCATCCATGCCCTAAATGAAGTCGAAATTCTACAGAGCACACAGAAAACAGTAGATTAATAAAGCTGTGGCTACCTGCTCTGGTCCTAGTGGATGAAAGCAGGCCTGTTGGCAGACAAGGCCAGGCAAGCTTGCAGGCCTAGGCCTCAAAATGGCCACCAGCCACATGGCCAGGCCCAACAACATCACAAAGGCCACCCCAAAAAACACACTTCCCCAACTCAATCCAATGCCATCCATGCCCTAAATGAAGTCGAAATTCAACAGAGCACACAGAAAACAGTAGATTAATAAATAAAGCTGTGGCTACCTGCTTTGGTCCTAGTGGATGAAAGCAGGCCTGTTGGCAGACAAGGCCAGGCAAGCTTGCAGGCCTAGGCCTCAAAATGGCCACCAGCCACATGGCCAGGCCCAACAACATCACAAAGGCCACCCCAAAAAACACACTTCCCCAACTCAATCCAATGCCATCCATGTCCTAAATGAAGTCGAAATTCAACAGAGCACACAGAAAACAGTAGATTAATAAAGCTGTGGCTACCTGCTCTGGTCCTAGTGGATGAAAGCAGGCCTGTTGGCAGACAAGGCCAGGCAAGCTTGCAGGCCTAGGCCTCAAAATGGCCACCAGCCACATGGCCAGGCCCAACAACATCACAAAGGCCACCCCAAAAACACACTTCCCCAACTCAATCCAATGCCATCCATGCCCTAAATGAAGTCGAAATTCAACAGAGCACACAGAAAACAGTAGATTAATAAAGCTGTGGCTACCTGCTCTGGTCCTAGTGGATGAAAGGAGGCCTGTTGGCAGACAAGGCCAGGCAAGCTTGCAGGCCTAGGCCTCAAAATGGCCACCAGCCACATGGCCAGGCCCAACAACATCACAAAGGCCACCCCAAAAAACACACTTCCCCAACTCAATCCAATGCAATCCATGCCCTAAATGAAGTCGAAATTCAACAGAGCACACAGAAAACAGTAGATTAATAAAGCTGTGGCTACCTGCTCTGGTCCTAGTGGATGAAAGCAGGCCTGTTGGCAGACAAGGCCAGGCAAGCTTGCAGGCCTAGGCCTCAAAATGGCCACCAGCCACATGGCCAGGCCCAACAACATCACAAAGGCCACCCCAAAAAACACACTTCCCCAACTCAATCCAATGTCATCCATGCCCTAAATGAAGTCGAAATTCAACAGAGCACACAGAAAACAGTAGATTAATAAAGCTGTGGCTACCTGCTCTGGTCCTAGTGGATGAAAGCAGGCCTGTTGGCAGACAAGGCCAGGCAAGCTTGCAGGTTTAGGCCTCAAAATGGCCACCAGCCATATGGCCAGGCCCAACAACATCACAAAGGCCACCGCAAAAAACACACTTCCCCAACTCAATCCAATGCCATCCATGCCCTAAATGAAGTTGAAATTCAACAGAGCACACAGAAAACAGTAGATTAATAAAGCTGTGGCTACCTGCTCTGGTCCTAGTGGATGAAAGCAGGCCTGTTGGCAGACAAGGCCAGGAAAGCTTGCAGGCCTAGGCCTCAAAATGGCCACCAGCCACATGGCCAGGCCCAACAACATCACAAAGGCCACCCCAAAAAACACACTTCCCCAACTCAATCCAATGCCATCCATGCCCTAAATGAAGTCGAAATTCAACAGAGCACACAGAAAACAGTAGATTAATAAAGCTGTGGCTACCTGCTCTGGTCCTAGTCTATGAAAGCAGGCCTGATGGCAGACAAGGCCAGGCAAGCTTGCAGGCCTAGGCCTCAAAATGGCCACCAGCCACATGGCCAGGCCCAACAACATCACAAAGGCCACCCCAAAAAACACACTTCCCCAACTCAATCCAATGCCATCCATGCCCTAAATGAAGTCGAAATTCAACAGAGCACACAGAAAACAGTAGATTAATAAAGCTGTGGCTACCTGCTCTGGTCCTAGTGGATGAAAGCAGGCCTGTTGGCAGACAAGGTCAGGCAAGCTTTCAGGCCTAGGCCTCAAAATGGCCACCAGCCACATGTCCAGGCCCAACAACATCACAAAGGCCACCCAAAAAAACACACTTCCCCAGCTCAATCCAATGCCATCCATGCCCTAAATGAAGTCGAAATTCAACAGAGCACACAGAAAACAGTAGATTAATAAAGCTGTGGCTACCTGCTCTGATCCTAGTGGATGAAAGCAGGCCTGTTGGCAGACAAGGCCAGGCAAGCTTGCAGGCCTAGGCCTCAAAATGGCCACCAGCCAGATGGCCAGGCCCAACAACATCACAAAGGCCACCCCAAAAACACACTTCCCCAACTCAATCCAATTCCATCCATGCCCTAAATGAAGTCGAAATTCAACAGAGCACACAGAAAACAGTAGATTAATAAAGCTGTGGCTACCTGCTCTGGTCCTAGTGGATGAAAGCAGGCCTATTGGCAGACAAGGCCAGGCAAGCTTGCAGGCCTAGGCCTCAAAATGGCCACCAGCCACATGGCCAGGCCCAACAACATCACAAAGGCCACCCCAAAAACACACTTCCCCAACTCAATCCAATGCCATCCATGCCCTAAATGAAGTCGAAATTCAACAGAGCACACAGAAAACAGTAGATTAATAAAGCTGTGGCTACCTGCTCTGGTCCTAGTGGATGAAAGCAGGCCTGTTGGCAGACAAGGCCAGGCAAGCTTGCAGGCCTAGGCCTCAAAATGGCCACCAGCCACATGGCCAGGCCCAACAACATCAGTAAGGCCACCCCAAAAAACACACTTCCCCAACTCAATCCAATGCCATCCATGCCCTAAATGTGCTTGAAAATGAAATATATTAAAAAAACAAAAGGAACAGTTGCTTCATCATGCACACACACACCCATGAGGCCATGCCCATGGCTAGCTCGGGCCTACTACTACTTCGCGTAAGGGATTCTGTCTATCTATGTGATACATTTTTCTTCCCATAGTGGGAACTGGAACATGTTCTGGGCATACGAAAACTATATACTGGTTTCGAAATTCTAGAATTTCTTTAATTAAATCAGTACCTGAACCTCTCCATTTATTCGTGAGTAATTCTGTCAATATGTCAGGTAGGGGTCCAGGATCGGAGTGTTGGCTTTTATATAATATAAGGAGGTGTTGAATCATGTATATACCAGCTAAACGCTGTTCGTCTGGGGTAAGGTTCAGAAACGTGTGTGCTAGTGCATCATCACAGTATTTGTCGGGACTGTCAGCCCATTGTACTGCTGACCTGGCTAACTCTTGTTCATCCATGGAATCGAGCATATGGTACCCCCTTCGGTCTTGGAGTAGTTTATCAGCAGCTTGGAACAGGTGTTCAGGAGACCTTATATTTAACATAGGGGCTTGAAAATTTCTGTTATATTCTGGACGTATCGGACGTATTGGATCATTAAAACATCTGGTATTATTAAAAGATCTTCCTTTACCTACATAAGCCATTGTCTCTAAGCGTCCTGTGGGCATTTCTGATTCTTCGTCCTCCTCTCCCTCTGATTCATGTTGGTCTGTCTCTAATCTTTCTTTATGTATTCGTTCTACTTCTTTGCGGATCTTTCGGCACATAACTACTATACATGTCTGTCGATCATGTTTCCCTTCTGATATATTCTGACCCCATTTGGTAAGTACTTGCATTTCCTTCTGCTCTACCTCAGGCCTGTCTTGGTTTCTGATCACACAGTTTATGAAGAAGCGTAACAGTTGTCTCTGTACATCCACTTTCTGGTATTCCATGGCTTCGTCAATACTTTCAGGGCCTCGCCCTGATTGGACAAAGTGATATATATTGTCTAAATGTGCCACCATTCCTGGTAGCGTCGCTAAATACCTTGAAGCTCGTCGTATACGTAGTGATGACAGCAGCATGCCGTCCCGTCTACCGGGCACAGGATCATATCTACAATCCACTAGATGCTCTTTAAACATGTCGGAAGTTGCTAGTTGGGGTGTACGTTCGTATGCTAAGTCTCTAAGGGATAATTTATTTCCTCGGGGTGGCGTGGCAAAAATTTCTGTCGTTCCTCCTGTCGCACCGTCTGAGGTGCTAGGCACAAAAGGATTTGTTGGATGTAAGATAGAAACTGTAGATGTAGGAAAAGCGGTAGAAACAGATGGACCTGTGGGAATGTGCGTAGGAGTTTGTTGTTGCGGGGATACAGACGGATGATCTTGGCGTTGAGCACCATCGGTAGGCGGTGTGTGTGGCGGAACATTAGCATATTCAGGAGCTACATCGTCTAAATAGGAAGAAAGGAAAACATCTTTTGCTGTTTTGGGATGTGCTTTTATCGGGAGTAATGGAGGTGTCAAGTCTTTCGGTATTTCCGGGGTGGCCTGAGGTAACCCTTCGGCCAGAAGAGGATACATACCATTCATAAGGGTGTTTCTTTGTCTGTCTACTTGTTCTGCTTTGACTCGGGTACCTTCCTCAATTAATATATTTTCTCGGGC
This sequence comes from Triturus cristatus, assembly GCF_964204655.1. NCBI lineage: Eukaryota > Metazoa > Chordata > Amphibia > Caudata > Salamandridae > Triturus > Triturus cristatus. The sequence continues at coordinate 34,234,533 of NC_140593.1, read as the reverse complement.
TTTATTCGAATTCTCCCTATTTTTCTCTTCCTGTCTGAGCGCCTTTTCCGTACGTCTATATGATTCTTTACGCCATAATTCAATGGCATCTTTCTGTGACTGTCTGGCTTTCTTTTTCCATAATTCTTCTTCTACTCTCATGATGCAATCTGCATCCCAGGTCCCAGCTGCGGGCCACCTCTGACTTTCTGGTAAATCTTTGGTGTAGTCCACCCATAAATCAAGAAATAATACGGCATCTAGGCCATGCTTATGATACATAAAGTACCCTGGAGTGTCCCTAGGTGGAATGGGAACAGCTTCTTCGAGTACCCCTTTTCTGGTTTTGATCTGTCTTAATTTTGAAAAGAGCGGCATTTTTAGACCTTATTACTTATTCTTGAACACACTTAATACAATAAACACAATAATGAACAATCATTCATACCACAATATGTAGAACGTATTAAAACTTTTAACATTTAACAGTTAACGAACAATGATAACTAATAGGAAACTAGTTACTGACATAATACTAACACTAGATAATACTGAATTATATGCAAGACATACTAGATATACTGCTAAACAGTACAGATACACTGCTGAAACAGTGCAGACCGGATTTGTGTACCCAAACCCGTCTTGACCGGCACAACCTAATGTGCACGTCTAAATGCCTCCCCGGCAACGGTACTCACCGGGTAGCACGGAACGGAAGGCCTCGGAACTGAACTGAACTGGACCGGACTGGACTCGACTGGACTCGGAACTTCGGAACCTGGTGGGCCTCTGTATACCTCGGATCTTGCTCTCTCAGCTAGGCTCTGGTCGGGATACTTCGCACTTCTCACCGCCTCGTCTGGGTGTTGATCGCAGCCTCAGTCACCCCCGCTTGGCCGGAGGGAGATACAGGAAATCCTGCGGGTACGCGTTTTTGTCCGTCCAGCTGTGGCAGGAGACCGGGCCTGCAACGCACCTCCGGCGCGTGAGATGAGAAAGTGTCCCTATTCGGGCGCCAATTCATGTGGTAAATATTTAATTACCTGTACTATTTTTCATGCGGTAAAGTCTAGTAAGAATAACTCAGTAAAAATAAGAGGCAGAATCCGTGGTATTAGAGGTTCTGAAAGGCTTTATTCCTTACAAGGAATTATGGTTCGAACCATAGGCATCAAATTCCATCACCACGAGGGTTCAGGAAGGGAAGGCAATACATTATTGACAAGTAAAGATATTTATATGAAAAGCATTACATTAAGACAGATGCAGGAGGCGTAACAGCTGATAATATAGATAATAATACACATACGTAATGAAAAAAGGCGTAAACATAGGCGTAAACTAAAAACGTCATTAAACATGATGTCACAGGTGGGTGGATCCATAAAAGAATCCTGCAATGTCAGCAGAAATACTTGGCAGAGATGCGTGCGCAGCCGCATGACGTGTGATTGACGTGCAACTAGAGGGTGAAGGGGACTTGACATTTAGCTCTACATGTGGAGACAGAAGTCTGGGGGGTCATGTCAACCTAATCCCAAATCATATCTAATATCTTATGTTTAAAGGACTGTATTATCCAGAAAGAAAGGTCTCTCGGACGGAATCTATTCTATACTGACTGTTAGTGCGTGTACAAGCGTCTAAGTGTCTACATGAGATGCGAGGGGGCAGGAATCCTCCATAGTAACAGGGGCTATGAATTATTTGCATGAGGACAGTGAGGCCTGGCCCTTTGCTCGGTAGCTGGAAGAATGTTTACCTAAACTACTAGACAGGAATGCATCGGATGAGGAGCGGAGCAGATAATCTTGAAGGTGAAATACAGTTTTTGGCAGGCAACAAGCCGGATCAGGCACCGTTAGCCGCGCAGGGAGTAGGACAAAGTTCATGGATACAGATGCGGGCTCGGACTGAAGCTTTCAGAGGCAGAAGGCAGGAAAAGGCTTGATGGCAGAATTCAGGGCCTACTCGCCTGAACTGTAAAACGTGGAAAGTGAACCACATAAAGTCGGTGGCCTTTCATACTTAGGAACGGAATATCCGACTCATTCATGGCGGATCTGAAAGAGGACATGTTGACGGTGGACGCACATGTATTTGCGTCTTCATAACTGGAACTGGAGGGAACATACATGTACTTGTAGCATGTACATGGAGCCGTTGGGGTCTAAGATAGGGGACATAATCTGATCATAAAATTCATATTTCCTCACCTGGACCGGAAACAAGCTTCCTAGGACCGGTTTCTGGCATTTCAGCCGTCTTCAGCCAGGCTTGCTTGAATCGAGTGGAAAAGTGAGCAAGAGACTCACGTCTGAGCATACCCTGCCAATTTATGGCGAACAAAGCAAAAACCAAAGGAAATGATGGACGGAGTGTTGAACATTGCAAGCACTCACCCCCAGTCAGCTTATCTGGGTTTAATCCATCACCGTTCTTTAGCCAACTCTGCCACCCCAGTTCAGACATGGCCATATGCAAATCAGTCTGACCCTGTGTCTCATGGGAACAGTCCAGCCCGAACTGCCAAGCCATGTGTTTCCTGGACCGGAAACAAGCTTCCTAGGACCGGTTTTTGACATTTCAGCCGTCTTCAGCCAGGCTTGCTTGAATCCAGTGGCAAAGTGAGCAAGGGACTCACGTCTGAGCATACCCTGCCAACTCATGGTGAACAAGGCAAACATTAAAGGAAATGATGGATGGAGTGTTGAACATTGCAAGCACTCACCCCCAGTCAACTGATCTGGGTTTAATCCATCACCGTTCTTTAGCCCACTCTGCCACCCCAGTTCAGACATGGCCATATGCAAATCAGTCTGACCCTGTGTCTCATGGGAACAGTCCAGCCCGAACTGCCAAGCCATGTCTTCCCTGGACCGGAAACAAGCTTCCTAGGACCGGTTTCTGGCATTTCTGACGTCTTCAGCCAGGCTTGTTTGAATCCAGTGGCAAAGTGAGCAAGGGGCTCACGTCTGAGCATACCCTGCCAACTTATGGCGAACAAAGCAAAAACCAAAGGAAATGATGGACGGAGTGTTGAACATTGCAAGCACTCACCCCCAGTCAACTGATCTGGGTTTAATCCATCACCGTTCTTTAGCCCACTCTGCCACCCTAGTTCAGACATGGCCATATGCAAATCAGTCTGACCCTGTGCCTCATGGGAACAGTCCAGCCCGAACTGCCAAGCCATGTCTTCCCTGGACAGGAAACAAGCTTCCTAGCACAGGTTTCTGGCATTTCAGACGTCTTCAGCCAGGCTTGCTTGAATCCAGTGGCAGTGTGTAAGGGACTCACGGTTGAGCATACCCTGCCAACTTATGGCAAACAAAGCAAAAACCAAAGGAAAAGATGGACGGAGTGTTGAACATTGCAAGCACTCACCCCCATGTCAACTGATCTGGGTTTAATCCATCACTGTTCTTTAGCCCACTCTGCCACCCTAGTTCAGACATGGCCATAGGCAAATCAGTCTGACCCTGTGCCTCATGGGAACAGTCCAGCCCGAACTGCCAAGCCATGTCTTCCCTGGACCGGAAACAAGCTTCCTAGGACCAGTTTCTGGCATTTCAGCCGTCTTCAGCCAGGCTTGCTTGAATCGAGTGTCAAAGTGAACAAGGGACTCACGTCTGAGCATACCCTGCCAACTTATGGCGAACAAAGCAAAAACCTAAGGAAATGATGGACGGAGTATTGAACTTTGCAAGCACTCACCCCCAGTCAGCTGATCTGGGTTTAATCAACACCGTTCTTTAGCCCACTCTGCCACCCCAGTTCAGACATGGCCATATGCAAATCAGTCTGACCCTGTGTCTCATGGGAACAGTCCAGCCCGAACTGCCAAGCCATGTCTTCCCTGGACCGAAAACAAGCTTTCTAGGACCGGTTTCTGGCATTTCAGCCGTCTTCAGCCAGGCTTGCTTGAATCCAGGTGCAAAGTGAGCAAGGGACTCACGTCTGAGCATACCCTGCCAACTTATGGCGAACAAAGCAAAAACCAAAGGAAATGATTGACGGAGTGTTGAACATTGCAAGCACTCACCCCCAGTCAACTGATCTGGGTTTAATCCATCACCGTTCTTTATCCCACTCTGCCACCCCAGTCCAGACATGGCCATATGCAAATCAGTCGGACCCTGTGTCTCATGGGAACAGTCCAGCCCGAACTGCCAAGCCATGTCTTCCCTGGACCGGAAACAAGCTTCCTTGGACCGGTTTCTGGCATTTCAGCCGTCTTCAGCCAGGCTTGCTTGAATCCAGTGGCAAAGTGAGCAAGGGACTCACGTCTGAGCATACCCTGCCAACTTATGGCGAACAAAGCAAAAACCAAAGGAAATGATGGACGGAGTGTGGAACATTGCAAGCACTCACCCCCAGTCAACTGATCTGGGTTTAATCCATCACCGTTCTTTAGCCCACTCTGCCAACCCAGTTCAGACATGGCCATATGCAAATCAGTCTGACCCTGTGACTCATGGGAACAGTCCAGCCCGAACTGCCAAGCCATGTCTTCCCTGGACCGGAAACAAGCTTCCTAGGACCGGTTTTTGGCATTTCATCCGTCTTTAGGCAGGCTTGCTTGAATCCAGTGGCAAAATGAGCAAGGGACTCACGTCTTAGCATACCCTGCCAACTTATGGCGAACAAAGCAAAAAACAAAGGAAATGATGAACGGAGTGTTGAACATTGCAAGTACTCACCCCCAGTCAGCTGATCTGGGTTTAATCCATCACCGTTCTTTAGCCCACTCTGCCACCCCAGTTCAGACATGGCCATATGCAAATCAGTCAGAGCCTGTGCCTCATGGGAACAGTCCAGCACGAACTGCCAAGCCATGATTTCCCTGGACCGGAAACAAGCTTCCTAGGACCGGTTTCTGGCATTTCAGCCATTTTCAGCCAGGCTTGCTTGAATCCAGTGGCAAAGTGAGCAAGGGACTCACATCTGAGCATACCCTGCCAACTTATGGCGAACAAAGCAAAAACCAAAGGAAATGATGGACGGAGTGTTGAGCATTGCAAGCACTCACCCCCAGTCAACTGATCTGGGTTTAATCCATCACCGTTCTTTAGCCCACTCTGCCACCCCAGTTCAGACATGGCCATATGCAAATCAGTCTGAACCTGTGCCTCATGGGAACAGTCCAGTCCGAACTGCCAAGCCATGTCTTCCCTGGACCGGAAACAAGCTTCCTAGGACCAGTTTTTGGCATTTCATCTGTCTTCAGCCAGGCTTGCTTGAATCCAGTGGCAAAGTGAGCAAGGGACTCACGTCTGAGCATACCCTGCCAACTTATGGCGAACAAAGCAAAAAACAAAGGAAATGATGGACGGAGTGTTGAACATTGCAAGCACTCACCCCCAGTCAACTGATCTGGGTTTAATCCATCACCGTTCTTTAGCCCACTCTGCCACCCCAGTTCAGACATGGCCATATGCAAATCAGTCTGACCCTGTGCCTCATGGGAACAGTCCAGCGCGAACTGCCAAGCCATGTCTTCCCTGGACCGGAAACAAGCTTCCTAGGACCGATTTCTGGCATTTCAGCCGTCTTCAGCCAGGCTTGCTTGAATCGAGTTGCAAAGTGAGCAAGGGACTCACGTCTGAGCATACCCTGCCAACTTATGGCGAACAAAGCAAAAACCAAAGGAAATGATGGACGGAGTGTTGAACATTGCAAGCACTCACCCCCAGTCAACTGATCTGGGTTTAATCCATCACCGTTCTTTAGCCCACTCTGCCACCCCAGTTCAGACATGGCCATATGCAAATCAGTCTGACCCTGTGCCTCATGGGAACAGTCCAGCCCGAACTGCCAAGCCATGTCTTTCCTAGACCGGAAACAAGCTTCCTAGGACTGGTTTCTGGCATTTCAGCCGTCTTCAGCCAGGCTTGCTTGAATCCAGTGGCAAATTGAGCAAGGGACTCACGTCTGAGCATACCCTGCCAACTCATGGCGAACAAAGCAAAAACCAAAGGAAATGATGGATGGAGTGTTGAACATTGCAAGCACTCACCCCCAGTCAACTGATCTGGGTTTAATCCATCACCGTTCTTTAGCCCACTCTGCCACCCCAGTTCAGACATGGCCATATACAAATCAGTCTGACCCTGTGACTCATGGGAACAGTCCAGCCCGAACTGCCAAGCCATGTTTTCCCTGGACCGGAAACAAGCTTCCTAGGACCGGTTTTTGGCATTTCATCCGTCTTCAGCCAGGCTTGCTTGAATCGTGTGGCAAAATGAGCAAGGGACTCACGTCTAAGCATACCCTGCCAACTTATGGCGAACAAAGCAAAAAACAAAGGAAATGAAGGACGGAGTGTAGAACATTGCAAGTACTCACCCCCAGTCAGCTGATCTGGGTTTAATCCATCACCGTTCTTTAGCCCACTCTGCCAACTCATTTCAGACATGGCCATATGCAAATCAGTCTGACCCTGTGCCTCATGGGAACAGTCCAGCCCGAACTGCCAAGCCATGTCTTCCCTGGACCGGAAACAAGCTTCCTAGGACTGGTTTCTGGCATTTCAGCCGTCTTCAGCCAGGCTTGCTTGAATCCAGTGGCAAAGTGAGCAAGGGACTCACGTCTGAGCATACCCTGCCAACTTATGGCGAACAAAGCAAAAACCAAAGGAAATGATGGACGGAGTGTTGAACATTGCAAGCACTCACCCCCAGTCAACTGATCTTGGTTTAATCCATCACCGTTCTTTAGCCCACTCTGCCACCCCAGTTCAGACATGGCCATATGCAAATCAGTCTGACCCTGTGCCTCATGGGAACAGTCCAGCCCGAACTGCCAAGCCATGTCTTCCCTGGAGCGGAAACAAGCTTCCTAGGACCGGTTTTTGGCATTTCATCCATCTTCAGCCAGGCTTGCTTGAATCCAGTGGCAAAGTGAGCAAGGGAATCACGTCTGAGCATACCTTGCCAACTTATGGCGAACAAAGCAAAAACCAAAGGAAATGATGGACGGAGTGTTGAACATTGCAAGCACTCATCCCCAGTCAACTGATCTGGGTTTAATCCATCACCGTTCTTTAGCCCACTCTGCCACCCCATTTCAGACATGGCCATATGCAAATCAGTCTGACCCTGTGCCTCATGGGAACAGTCCAGCCCGAACTGCCAAACCATGTCTTCCCTGGACCGGAAACAAGCTTTCAAGGACCGTTTTCTGTCATTTCAGCTGTCTTCAGCCAGGAATGCTTGAATCGAGTTGCAAAGTGAGCAAGGGACTCACGTCTGAGCATACCCTGCCAACTTATGGCGAACAAAGCAAAAGCAAAGGAAATGATGGACGGAGTGTTGAACATTGCATGCACTCATCCCCAGTCAACTGATCTGGGTTTAATCCATCACCGTTCTTTAGCCCACTCTGCCACCCCAGTTCAGACATGGCCATATGCAAATCAGTCTGACCCTGAGTCTCATGGGAACAGTCCAGCCCGAACTGCCAAGCCATGTCTTCCCTGGACCGTAAACAAGCTTCCTAGGACCGGTTTCTGGCATTTCAGCCGTCTTCAGCCAGGCTTGCTTGAATCGAGTGGCAAAGTGAACAAGGGACTCACGTCTGAGCTTACCCTGCCAACTTATGGCGAACAAAGCAAGAACCAAAGGAAATGATGGACGGAGTGTTGAACTTTGCAAGCACTCACCCCCAGTCAGCTGATCTGGGTTTAATCAACACCGTTCTTTAGCCCACTCTGCCACCCCAGTTCAGACATGGCCATATGCAAATCAGTCTGACCCTGTGTCTCATGGGAACAGTCCAGCCCGAACTGCCAAGCCATGTCTTCCCTGGACCGGAAACAAGCTTCCTAAGACCGGTTTCTGGCATTTCAGCCGTCTTCAGCCAGGCTTGCTTGAATCCAGTGGCGAAGTGAGCAAGGGACTCACATCTGAGCATACCCTGCCAACTTATGGCGAACAAAGCAAAAAACAAAGGAAATGATGGACGGAGTGTTGAACATTGCAAGCACTCACCCTCAGTCAACTGATCTGGGTTTAATCCATCACCGTTCTTTAGCCCACTCTGCCACCCCAGTTCAGACATGGCCATATGCAAATCAGTCTGACCCTGTGCCTCATGGGAACAGTCCAGTCCGAACTGCCAAGCCATGTCTTCCCTGGACCGGAAACAAGCTTCCTAGGACCGGTTTTTGGCATTTCATCCGTCTTCAGCCAGGCTTGCTTGAATCCAGTGGCAAAGTGAGCAAGGGACTCACGTCTGAGCATACCCTGCCAACTTATGGCGAACAAAGCAAAAAACAAAGGAAATGATGGACGGAGTGTTGAACATTGCAAGTACTCACCCCCAGTCAGCTGATCTGGGTTTAATCCATCACCGTTCTTCAGCCCACTCTGCCACCCCAGTTCAGACATGGCCATATGCAAATCTGTCTGACCCTGTGCCTCATCGGAACAGTCCAGCCCGAACTGCCAAGCCATGTCTTCCCTGGACCGGAAACAAGCTTCCTAGGACCGGTTTCTGGCATTTCAGCCGTCTTCAGCCAGGCTTGCTTGAATCGAGTTGCAAAGTGAGCAAGGGACTCACGTCTGAGCATACCCTGCCAACTTATGGCGAACAAAGCAAAAACCAAAGGAAATGATGGACGGAGTGTAGAACATTGCAAGTACTCACCCCCAGTCAACTGATCTTGGTTTAATCCATCACCGTTCTTTAGCCCACTCTGCCACCCCAGTTCAGACATGGCCATATGCAAATCAGTCTGACCCTGTGCCTCATGGGAACAGTCCAGCCCGAACTGCCAAGCCATGTCTTCCCTGGAGCGGAAACAAGCTTCCTAGGACCGGTTTTTGGCATTTCATCCATCTTCAGCCAGGCTTGCTTGAATCCAGTGGCAAAGTGAGCAAGGGAATCACGTCTGAGCATACCTTGCCAACTTATGGCGAACAAAGCAAAAAACAAAGGAAATGATGGATGGAGTGTTGAACATTGCAAGTACTCACCCCCAGTCAGCTGATCTGGGTTTAATCCATCACCGTTCTTTAGCCCACTCTGCCACCCCAGTTCAGACATGGCCATATGCAAATCAGTCTGACCCTGTGCCTCATGGGAACAGTCCAGCCCGAACTGCCAAACCATGTCTTCCCTGGACCGGAAACAAGCTTTCAAGGACCGTTTTCTGTCATTTCAGCTGTCTTCAGCCAGGAATGCTTGAATCGAGTTGCAAAGTGAGCAAGGGACTCACGTCTGAGCATACCCTGCCAACTTATGGCGAACAAAGCAAAAACCAAAGGAAATGATGGACGGAGTGTTGAACATTGCAAGCACTCACCCCCAGTCAACTGATCTGGGTTTAATCCATCACCGTTCTTTAGCCCACTCTGCCACCCCAGTTCAGACATGGCCATATGCAAATCAGTCTGACCCTGTGCCTCATGGGAACAGTCCAGCCCGAACTGCCAAGCCATGTCTTTCCTAGACCGGAAACAAGCTTCCTAGGACCGGTTTCTGGCATTTCAGCCGTCTTTAGCCAGGCTTGCTTGAATCCAGTGGCAAATTGAGCAAGGGACTCACGTCTGAGCATACCTTGCCAACTTATGGCGAACAAAGCAAAAAACAAAGGAAATGATGGATGGAGTGTTGAACATTGCAAGCACTCATCCCCAGTCAACTGATCTGGGTTTAATCCATCACCGTTCTTTAGCCCACTCTGCCACCCCAGTTCAGACATGGCCATATGCAAATCAGTCTGACCCTGAGTCTCATGGGAACAGTCCAGCCCGAACTGCCAAGCCATGTCTTCCCTGGACCGTAAACAAGCTTCCTAGGACCGGTTTCTGGCATTTCAGCCGTCTTCAGCCAGGCTTGCTTGAATCGAGTGGCAAAGTGAACAAGGGACTCACGTCTGAGCTTACCCTGCCAACTTATGGCGAACAAAGCAAGAACCAAAGGAAATGATGGACGGAGTGTTGAACATTGCAAGCACTCACCCCCAGTCAACTGATCTGGGTTTAATCCATCACCGTTCTTTAGCCCACTCTGCCACCCCAGTTCAGACATGGCCATATGCAAATCAGTCTGACCCTGTGCCTCATGGGAACAGTCCAGCCCGCACTGCCAAGCCATGTCTTTCCTGGACCGGAAACAAGCTTCCTAGGACCGGTTTCTGGCATTTCAGCCGTCTTCAGCCAGGCTTGCTTGAATCCAGTGGCAAATTGAGCAAGGGACTCACGTCTGAGCATACCCTGCCAACTTATGGCGAACAAAGCAAAAACCAAAGGAAATGATGGACGGAGTGTAGAACATTGCAAGTACTCACCCCCAGTCAGCTGATCTGGGTTTAATCCATCACCGTTCTTTAGCCCACTCTGCCACCCCATTTCAGACATTGCCATATGCAAATCAGTCTGACCCTGTGTCTCATGGGAACAGTCCAGCCCGAACTGCCAAGCCATGATTTCCCTAGACCGGAAACAAGCTTCCTAGGACCGGTTTCTGGCATTTCAGCCATTTTCAGCCAGGCTTGCTTGAATCCAGTGGCAAAGTGAGCAAGGGACTCACGTCTGAGCATACCCTGCCAACTTATGGCGAACAAAGCTAAAACCAAAGGAAATGATGGACGGAGTGTTGAACATTGCAAGCACTCACCCCCAGTCAACTGATCTGGGTTTAATCCATCACCGTTCTTTAGCCCACTCTGCCACCCCAGTTCAGACATGGCCATATGCAAATCAGTCTGACCCTGTGCCTCATGGGAACAGTTCAGCCCGAACTGCCAAGCCATGTCTTTCCTGGAGCGGAAACAAGCTTCCTAGGACCGGTTTTTGGCATTTCATCCGTCTTCAGCCAGGCTTGCTTGAATCCAGTGGCAAAGTGAGCAAGGGACTCACGTCTGAGCATACCCTGCCAACTTATGGCGAACAAAGCAAAAAACAAAGGAAATGATGGACGGAGTGTTGAACATTGCAAGTACTCACCCCCAGACAGCTGATCTGGGTTTAATCCATCACCGTTCTTCAGCCCACTCTGCCACCCCAGTTCAGACATGGCCATATGCAAATCTGTCTGACCCTGTGCCTCATCGGAACAGTCCAGCCCGAACTGCCAAGCCATGTCTTCCCTGGACCGGAAACAAGCTTCCTAGGACCGGTTTCTGGCATTTCAGCCGTCTTCAGCCAGGCTTGCTTGAATCGAGTTGCAAAGTGAGCAAGGGACTCACGTCTGAGCATACCCTGCCAACTTATGGCGAACAAAGCAAAAACCAAAGGAAATGATGGACGGAGTGTAGAACATTGCAAGTACTCACCCCCAGTCAACTGATCTTGGTTTAATCCATCACCGTTCTTTAGCCCACTCTGCCACCCCAGTTCAGACATGGCCATATGCAAATCAGTCTGACCCTGTGCCTCATGGGAACAGTCCAGCCCGAACTGCCAAGCCATGTCTTCCCTGGAGCGGAAACAAGCTTCCTAGGACCGGTTTTTGGCATTTCATCCATCTTCAGCCAGGCTTGCTTGAATCCAGTGGCAAAGTGAGCAAGGGAATCACGTCTGAGCATACCTTGCCAACTTATGGCGAACAAAGCAAAAAACAAAGGAAATGATGGATGGAGTGTTGAACATTGCAAGTACTCACCCCCAGTCAGCTGATCTGGGTTTAATCCATCACCGTTCTTTAGCCCACTCTGCCACCCCAGTTCAGACATGGCCATATGCAAATCAGTCTGACCCTGTGCCTCATGGGAACAGTCCAGCCCGAACTGCCAAACCATGTCTTCCCTGGACCGGAAACAAGCTTTCAAGGACCGTTTTCTGTCATTTCAGCTGTCTTCAGCCAGGAATGCTTGAATCGAGTTGCAAAGTGAGCAAGGGACTCACGTCTGAGCATACCCTGCCAACTTATGGCGAACAAAGCAAAAACCAAAGGAAATGATGGACGGAGTGTTGAACATTGCAAGCACTCACCCCCAGTCAACTGATCTGGGTTTAATCCATCACCGTTCTTTAGCCCACTCTGCCACCCCAGTTCAGACATGGCCATATGCAAATCAGTCTGACCCTGTGCCTCATGGGAACAGTCCAGCCCGAACTGCCAAGCCATGTCTTTCCTAGACCGGAAACAAGCTTCCTAGGACCGGTTTCTGGCATTTCAGCCGTCTTCAGCCAGGCTTGCTTGAATCCAGTGGCAAATTGAGCAAGGGACTCACGTCTGAGCATACCTTGCCAACTTATGGCGAACAAAGCAAAAAACAAAGGAAATGATGGATGGAGTGTTGAACATTGCAAGCACTCATCCCCAGTCAACTGATCTGGGTTTAATCCATCACCGTTCTTTAGCCCACTCTGCCACCCCAGTTCAGACATGGCCATATGCAAATCAGTCTGACCCTGAGTCTCATGGGAACAGTCCAGCCCGAACTGCCAAGCCATGTCTTCCCTGGACCGTAAACAAGCTTCCTAGGACCGGTTTCTGGCATTTCAGCCGTCTTCAGCCAGGCTTGCTTGAATCGAGTGGCAAAGTGAACAAGGGACTCACGTCTGAGCTTACCCTGCCAACTTATGGCGAACAAAGCAAGAACCAAAGGAAATGATGGACGGAGTGTTGAACTTTGCAAGCACTCACCCCCAGTCAGCTGATCTGGGTTTAATCAACACCGTTCTTTAGCCCACTCTGCCACCCCAGTTCAGACATGGCCATATGCAAATCAGTCTGACCCTGTGTCTCATGGGAACTGTCCAGCCCGAACTGCCAAGCCATGTCTTCCCTGGACCGGAAACAAGCTTCCTAAGACCGGTTTCTGGCATTTCAGCCGTCTTCAGCCAGGCTTGCTTGAATCCAGTAGCGAAGTGAGCAAGGGACTCAGATCTGAGCATACCCTGCCAACTTATGGCGAACAAAGCAAAAAACAAAGGAAATGATGGACGGAGTGTTGAACATTGCAAGCACTCACCCTCAGTCAACTGATCTGGGTTTAATCCATCACCGTTCTTTAGCCCACTCTGCCACCCCAGTTCAGACATGGCCATATGCAAATCAGTCTGACCCTGTGCCTCATGGGAACAGTCCAGTCCGAACTGCCAAGCCATGTCTTCCCTGGACCGGAAACAAGCTTCCTAGGACCGGTTTTTGGCATTTCATCCGTCTTCAGCCAGGCTTGCTTGAATCCAGTGGCAAAGTGAGCAAGGGACTCACGTCTGAGCATACCCTGCCAACTTATGGCGAACAAAGCAAAAAACAAAGGAAATGATGGACGGAGTGTTGAACATTGCAAGTACTCACCCCCAGTCAGCTGATCTGGGTTTAATCCATCACCGTTCTTCAGCCCACTCTGCCACCCCAGTTCAGACATGGCCATATGCAAATCTGTCTGACCCTGTGCCTCATCGGAACAGTCCAGCCCGAACTGCCAAGCCATGTCTTCCCTGGACCGGAAACAAGCTTCCTAGGACCGGTTTCTGGCATTTCAGCCGTCTTCAGCCAGGCTTGCTTGAATCCAGTGGCAAAGTGTGCAAGGGACTCACGGTTGAGCATACCCTGCCAACTTATGGCGAACAAAGCAAAAACCAAAGGAAATGATGGACGGAGTGTAGAACATTGCAAGTACTCACCCCCAGTCAACTGATCTTGGTTTAATCCATCACCGTTCTTTAGCCCACTCTGCCACCCCAGTTCAGACATGGCCATATGCAAATCATTCTGACCCTGTGCCTCATGGGAACAGTCCAGCCCGAACTGCCAAGCCATGTCGTCCCTGGAGCGGAAACAAGCTTCCTAGGACCGGTTTTTGGCATTTCATCCATCTTCAGCCAGGCTTGCTTGAATCCAGTGGCAAAGTGAGCAAGGGAATCACGTCTGAGCATACCTTGCCAACTTATGGCGAACAAAGCAAAAAACAAAGGAAATGATGGATGGAGTGTTGAACATTGCAAGTACTCACCCCCAGTCAGCTGATCTGGGTTTAATCCATCACCGTTCTTTAGCCCACTCTGCCACCCCAGTTCAGACATGGCCATATGCAAATCAGTCTGACCCTGTGCCTCATGGGAACAGTCCAGCCCGAACTGCCAAACCATGTCTTCCCTGGACCGGAAACAAGCTTTCAAGGACCGTTTTCTGTCATTTCAGCTGTCTTCAGCCAGGAATGCTTGAATCGAGTTGCAAAGTGAGCAAGGGACTCACGTCTGAGCATACCCTGCCAACTTATGGCGAACAAAGCAAAAACCAAAGGAAATGATGGACGGAGTGTTGAACATTGCAAGCACTCATCCCCAGTCAACTGATCTGGGTTTAATCCATCACCGTTCTTTAGCCCACTCTGCCACCCCAGTTCAGACATGGCCATATGCAAATCAGTCTGACCCTGAGTCTCATGGGAACAGTCCAGCCCGAACTGCCAAGCCATGTCTTCCCTGGACCGTAAACAAGCTTCCTAGGACCGGTTTCTGGCATTTCAGCCGTCTTCAGCCAGGCTTGCTTGAATCGAGTGGCAAAGTGAACAAGGGACTCACGTCTGAGCTTACCCTGCCAACTTATGGCGAACAAAGCAAGAACCAAAGGAAATGATGGATGGAGTGTTGAACTTTGCAAGCACTCACCCCCAGTCAGCTGATCTGGGTTTAATCAACACCGTTCTTTAGCCCACTCTGCCACCCCAGTTCAGACATGGCCAAATGCAAATCAGTCTGACCCTGTGTCTCATGGGAACAGTCCAGCCCGAACTGCCAAGCCATGTCTTCCCTGGACCGGAAACAAGCTTCCTAAGACCGGTTTCTGGCATTTCAGCCGTCTTCAGCCAGGCTTGCTTGAATCCAGTGGCGAAGTGAGCAAGGGACTCACATCTGAGCATACCCTGCCAACTTATGGCGAACAAAGCAAAAAACAAAGGAAATGATGGACGGAGTGTTGAACATTGCAAGCACTCACCCTCAGTCAACTGATCCTGGGTTTAATCCATCACCGTTCTTTAGCCCACTCTGCCACCCCAGTTCAGACATGGCCATATGCAAATCAGTCTGACCCTGTGCCTCATGGGAACAGTCCAGTCCGAACTGCCAAGCCATGTCTCCCCTGGACCGGAAACAGGCTTCCTAGGACCGGTTTTTGGCATTTCATCCGTCTTCAGCCAGGCTTGCTTGAATCCAGTGGCAAAGTGAGCAAGGGACTCACGTCTGAGCATACCCTGCCAACTTATGGCGAACAAAGCAAAAAACAAAGGAAATGATGTACGGAGTGTTGAACATTGCAAGTACTCACCCCCAGTCAGCTGATCTGGGTTTTATCCATCACCGTTCTTCAGCCCACTCTGCCACCCCAGTTCAGACATGGCCATATGCAAATCTGTCTGACCCTGTGCCTCATCGGAACAGTCCAGCCCGAACTGCCAAGCCATGTCTTCCCTGGACCGGAAACAAGCTTCCTAGGACCGGTTTCTGGCATTTCAGCCGTCTTCAGCCAGGCTTGCTTGAATCGAGTTGCAAAGTGAGCAAGGGACTCACGTCTGAGCATACCCTGCCAACTTATGGCGAACAAAGCAAAAACCAAAGGAAATGATGGACGGAGTGTAGAACATTGCAAGTACTCACCCCCAGTCAACTGATCTGGGTTTAATCCATCACCGTTCTTTAGCCCACTCTGCCACCCTAGTTCAGACATGGCCATATGCAAATCAGTCTGACCTTGTGCCTCATGGGAACAGTCCAGCCCGAACTGCCAAGCCATGTCTTCCCTGGACAGGAAACAAGCTTCCTAGCACAGGTTTCTGGCATTTCAGACGTCTTCAGCCAGGCTTGCTTGAATCCAGTGGCAAAGTGTGCAAGGGACTCACGGTTGAGCATACCCTGCCAACTTATGGCAAACAAAGCAAAAACCAAAGGAAAAGATGGATGGAGTGTTGAACATTGCAAGCACTCACCCCCATGTCAACTGATCTGGGTTTAATCCATCACTGTTCTTTAGCCCACTCTGCCACCCCAGTTCAGACATGGCCATAGGCAAATCAGTCTGACCCTGTGCCTCATGGGAACAGTCCAGCCCGAACTGCCAAGCCATGTCTTCCCTGGACCGGAAACAAGCTTCCTAGGACCGGTTTCTGGCATTTCAGCTGTCTTCAGCCAGGCTTGCTTGAATCCAGTGGCAAAGTGAGCAAGGGACTCACGTCTGAGCATACCCTGCCAACTTATGGCGAACAAAGCAAAAACCAAAGGAAATGATGGACGGAGTGTTGAACTTTGCAAGCCTTCACCCCCAGTCAATTGATCTGTGTTTAATCCATCACCGTTCTTTAGCCCACTCTGCCACCCCAGTTCAGACATGGCCATATACAAATCAGTCTGACCCTGTGACTCATGGGAACAGTCCAGCCCGAACTGCCAAGCCATGTTTTCCCTGGACCGGAAACAAGCTTCCTAGGACCGGTTTTTGGCATTTCATCCGTCTTCAGCCAGGCTTGCTTGAATCGTGTGGCAAAATGAGCAAGGGACTCACGTCTAAGCATACCCTGCCAATTTATGGCGAACAAAGCAAAAAACAAAGGAAATGAAGGACGGAGTGTAGAACATTGCAAGTACTCACCCCCAGTCAGCTGATCTGGGTTTAATCCATCACCGTTCTTTAGCCCACTCTGCCACCCCATTTCAGACATGGCCATATGCAAATCAGTCTGACCCTGTGCCTCATGGGAACAGTCCAGCCCGAACTGCCAAGCCATGTCTTCCCTGGACCGGAAACAAGCTTCCTAGGACTGGTTTCTGGCATTTCAGCCGTCTTCAGCCAGGCTTGCTTGAATCCAGTGGCAAAGTGAGCAAGTGACTCACGTCTGAGCATACCCTGCCAACTTATGGCGAACAAAGCAAAAACCAAAGGAAATGATGGACGGAGTGTTGAACATTGCAAGCACTCACCCCCAGTCAACTGATCTTGGTTTAATCCATCACCGTTCTTTAGCCCACTCTGCCACCCCAGATCAGACATGGCCATATGCAAATCAGTCTGACCCTGTGCCTCATGGGAACAGTCCAGCCCGAACTGCCAAGCCATGTCTTCCCTGGAGCGGAAACAAGCTTCCTAGGACCGGTTTTTGGCATTTCATCCATCTTCAGCCAGGCTTGCTTGAATCCAGTGGCAAAGTGAGCAAGGGAATCACGTCTGAGCATACCTTGCCAACTTATGGCGAACAAAGCAAAAAACAAAGGAAATGATGGATGGAGTGTTGAACATTGCAAGTACTCACCCCCAGTCAGCTGATCTGGGTTTAATCCATCACCGTTCTTTAGCCCACTCTGCCACCCCAGTTCAGACATGGCCATATGCAAATCAGTCTGACCCTGTGCCTCATGGGAACAGTCCAGCCCGAACTGCCAAACCATGTCTTCCCTGGACCGGAAACAAGCTTTCAAGGACCGTTTTCTGTCATTTCAGCTGTCTTCAGCCAGGAATGCTTGAATCGAGTTGCAAAGTGAGCAAGGGACTCACGTCTGAGCATACCCTGCCAACTTATGGCGAACAAAGCAAAAACCAAAGGAAATGATGGACGGAGTGTTGAACATTGCAAGCACTCACCCCCAGTCAACTGATCTGGGTTTAATCCATCACCGTTCTTTAGCCCACTCTGCCACCCCAGTTCAGACATGGCCATATGCAAATCAGTCTGACCCTGTGCCTTATGGGAACAGTCCAGCCCGAACTGCCAAGCCATGTCTTTCCTAGACCGGAAACAAGCTTCCTAGGACCGGTTTCTGGCATTTCAGCCGTCTTCAGCCAGGCTTGCTTGAATCCAGTGGCAAATTGAGCAAGGGACTCACGTCTGAGCATACCTTGCCAACTTATGGCGAACAAAGCAAAAAACAAAGGAAATGATGGATGGAGTGTTGAACATTGCAAGCACTCATCCCCAGTCAACTGATCTGGGTTTAATCCATCACCGTTCTTTAGCCCACTCTGCCACCCCAGTTCAGACATGGCCATATGCAAATCAGTCTGACCCTGAGTCTCATGGGAACAGTCCAGCCCGAACTGCCAAGCCATGTCTTCCCTGGACCGTAAACAAGCTTCCTAGGACCGGTTTCTGGCATTTCAGCCGTCTTCAGCCAGGCTTGCTTGAATCGAGTGGCAAAGTGAACAAGGGACTCACGTCTGAGCTTACCCTGCCAACTTATGGCGAACAAAGCAAGAACCAAAGGAAATGATGGACGGAGTGTTGAACATTGCAAGCACTCACCCCCAGTCAACTGATCTGGGTTTAATCCATCACCGTTCTTTAGCCCACTCTGCCACCCCAGTTCAGACATGGCCATATGCAAATCAGTCTGACCCTGTGCCTCATGGGAACAGTCCAGCCCGCACTGCCAAGCCATGTCTTTCCTGGACCGGAAACAAGCTTCCTAGGACCGGTTTCTGGCATTTCAGCCGTCTTCAGCCAGGCTTGCTTGAATCCAGTGGCAAATTGAGCAAGGGACTCACGTCTGAGCATACCCTGCCAACTTATGGCGAACAAAGCAAAAACCAAAGGAAATGATGGACGGAGTGTAGAACATTGCAAGTACTCACCCCCAGTCAGCTGATCTGGGTTTAATCCATCACCGTTCTTTAGCCCACTCTGCCACCCCATTTCAGACATTGCCATATGCAAATCAGTCTGACCCTGTGCCTCATGGGAACAGTCCAGCCCGAACTGCCAAGCCATGATTTCCCTAGACCGGAAACAAGCTTCCTAGGACCGGTTTCTGGCATTTCAGCCATTTTCAGCCAGGCTTGCTTGAATCCAGTGGCAAAGTGAGCAAGGGACTCACGTCTGAGCATACCCTGCCAACTTATGGCGAACAAAGCTAAAACCAAAGGAAATGATGGACGGAGTGTTGAACATTGCAAGCACTCACCCCCAGTCAACTGATCTGGGTTTAATCCATCACCGTTCTTTAGCCCACTCTGCCACCCCAGTTCAGACATGGCCATATGCAAATCAGTCTGACCCTGTGCCTCAAGGGAACAGTTCAGCCCGAACTGCCAAGCCATGTCTTTCCTGGAGCGGAAACAAGCTTCCTAGGACCGGTTTTTGGCATTTCATCCGTCTTCAGCCAGGCTTGCTTGAATCCAGTGGCAAAGTGAGCAAGGGACTCACGTCTGAGCATACCCTGCCAACTTATGGCGAACAAAGCAAAAAACAAAGGAAATGATGGACGGAGTGTTGAACATTGCAAGTACTCACCCCCAGACAGCTGATCTGGGTTTAATCCATCACCGTTCTTCAGCCCACTCTGCCACCCCAGTTCAGACATGGCCATATGCAAATCTGTCTGACCCTGTGCCTCATCGGAACAGTCCAGCCCGAACTGCCAAGCCATGTCTTCCCTGGACCGGAAACAAGCTTCCTAGGACCGGTTTCTGGCATTTCAGCCGTCTTCAGCCAGGCTTGCTTGAATCGAGTTGCAAAGTGAGCAAGGGACTCACGTCTGAGCATACCCTGCCAACTTATGGCGAACAAAGCAAAAACCAAAGGAAATGATGGACGGAGTGTAGAACATTGCAAGTACTCACCCCCAGTCAACTGATCTTGGTTTAATCCATCACCGTTCTTTAGCCCACTCTGCCACCCCAGTTCAGACATGGCCATATGCAAATCAGTCTGACCCTGTGCCTCATGGGAACAGTCCAGCCCGAACTGCCAAGCCATGTCTTCCCTGGAGCGGAAACAAGCTTCCTAGGACCGGTTTTTGGCATTTCATCCATCTTCAGCCAGGCTTGCTTGAATCCAGTGGCAAAGTGAGCAAGGGAATCACGTCTGAGCATACCTTGCCAACTGATGGCGAACAAAGCAAAAAACAAAGGAAATGATGGATGGAGTGTTGAACATTGCAAGTACTCACCCCCAGTCAGCTGATCTGGGTTTAATCCATCACCGTTCTTTAGCCCACTCTGCCACCCCAGTTCAGACATGGCCATATGCAAATCAGTCTGACCCTGTGCCTCATGGGAACAGTCCAGCCCGAACTGCCAAACCATGTCTTCCCTGGACCGGAAACAAGCTTTCAAGGACCGTTTTCTGTCATTTCAGCTGTCTTCAGCCAGGAATGCTTGAATCGAGTTGCAAAGTGAGCAAGGGACTCACGTCTGAGCATACCCTGCCAACTTATGGCGAACAAAGCAAAAACCAAAGGAAATGATGGACGGAGTGTTGAACATTGCAAGCACTCATCCCCAGTCAACTGATCTGGGTTTAATCCATCACCGTTCTTTAGCCCACTCTGCCACCCCAGTTCAGACATGGCCATATGCAAATCAGTCTGACCCTGAGTCTCATGGGAACAGTCCAGCCCGAACTGCCAAGCCATGTCTTCCCTGGACCGTAAACAAGCTTCCTAGGACCGGTTTCTGGCATTTCAGCCGTCTTCAGCCAGGCTTGCTTGAATCGAGTGGCAAAGTGAACAAGGGACTCACGTCTGAGCTTACCCTGCCAACTTATGGCGAACAAAGCAAGAACCAAAGGAAATGATGGATGGAGTGTTGAACTTTGCAAGCACTCACCCCCAGTCAGCTGATCTGGGTTTAATCAACACCGTTCTTTAGCCCACTCTGCCACCCCAGTTCAGACATGGCCAAATGCAAATCAGTCTGACCCTGTGTCTCATGGGAACAGTCCAGCCCGAACTGCCAAGCCATGTCTTCCCTGGACCGGAAACAAGCTTCCTAAGACCGGTTTCTGGCATTTCAGCCGTCTTCAGCCAGGCTTGCTTGAATCCAGTGGCGAAGTGAGCAAGGGACTCACATCTGAGCATACCCTGCCAACTTATGGCGAACAAAGCAAAAAACAAAGGAAATGATGGACGGAGTGTTGAACATTGCAAGCACTCACCCTCAGTCAACTGATCCTGGGTTTAATCCATCACCGTTCTTTAGCCCACTCTGCCACCCCAGTTCAGACATGGCCATATGCAAATCAGTCTGACCCTGTGCCTCATGGGAACAGTCCAGTCCGAACTGCCAAGCCATGTCTCCCCTGGACCGGAAACAGGCTTCCTAGGACCGGTTTTTGGCATTTCATCCGTCTTCAGCCAGGCTTGCTTGAATCCAGTGGCAAAGTGAGCAAGGGACTCACGTCTGAGCATACCCTGCCAACTTATGGCGAACAAAGCAAAAAACAAAGGAAATGATGTACGGAGTGTTGAACATTGCAAGTACTCACCCCCAGTCAGCTGATCTGGGTTTTATCCATCACCGTTCTTCAGCCCACTCTGCCACCCCAGTTCAGACATGGCCATATGCAAATCTGTCTGACCCTGTGCCTCATCGGAACAGTCCAGCCCGAACTGCCAAGCCATGTCTTCCCTGGACCGGAAACAAGCTTCCTAGGACCGGTTTCTGGCATTTCAGCCGTCTTCAGCCAGGCTTGCTTGAATCGAGTTGCAAAGTGAGCAAGGGACTCACGTCTGAGCATACCCTGCCAACTTATGGCGAACAAAGCAAAAACCAAAGGAAATGATGGACGGAGTGTAGAACATTGCAAGTACTCACCCCCAGTCAACTGATCTGGGTTTAATCCATCACCGTTCTTTAGCCCACTCTGCCACCCTAGTTCAGACATGGCCATATGCAAATCAGTCTGACCTTGTGCCTCATGGGAACAGTCCAGCCCGAACTGCCAAGCCATGTCTTCCCTGGACAGGAAACAAGCTTCCTAGCACAGGTTTCTGGCATTTCAGACGTCTTCAGCCAGGCTTGCTTGAATCCAGTGGCAAAGTGTGCAAGGGACTCACGGTTGAGCATACCCTGCCAACTTATGGCAAACAAAGCAAAAACCAAAGGAAAAGATGGATGGAGTGTTGAACATTGCAAGCACTCACCCCCATGTCAACTGATCTGGGTTTAATCCATCACTGTTCTTTAGCCCACTCTGCCACCCCAGTTCAGACATGGCCATAGGCAAATCAGTCTGACCCTGTGCCTCATGGGAACAGTCCAGCCCGAACTGCCAAGCCATGTCTTCCCTGGACCGGAAACAAGCTTCCTAGGACCGGTTTCTGGCATTTCAGCTGTCTTCAGCCAGGCTTGCTTGAATCCAGTGGCAAAGTGAGCAAGGGACTCACGTCTGAGCATACCCTGCCAACTTATGGCGAACAAAGCAAAAACCAAAGGAAATGATGGACGGAGTGTTGAACTTTGCAAGCCTTCACCCCCAGTCAATTGATCTGTGTTTAATCCATCACCGTTCTTTAGCCCACTCTGCCACCCCAGTTCAGACATGGCCATATACAAATCAGTCTGACCCTGTGACTCATGGGAACAGTCCAGCCCGAACTGCCAAGCCATGTTTTCCCTGGACCGGAAACAAGCTTCCTAGGACCGGTTTTTGGCATTTCATCCGTCTTCAGCCAGGCTTGCTTGAATCGTGTGGCAAAATGAGCAAGGGACTCACGTCTAAGCATACCCTGCCAATTTATGGCGAACAAAGCAAAAAACAAAGGAAATGAAGGACGGAGTGTAGAACATTGCAAGTACTCACCCCCAGTCAGCTGATCTGGGTTTAATCCATCACCGTTCTTTAGCCCACTCTGCCACCCCATTTCAGACATGGCCATATGCAAATCAGTCTGACCCTGTGCCTCATGGGAACAGTCCAGCCCGAACTGCCAAGCCATGTCTTCCCTGGACCGGAAACAAGCTTCCTAGGACTGGTTTCTGGCATTTCAGCCGTCTTCAGCCAGGCTTGCTTGAATCCAGTGGCAAAGTGAGCAAGTGACTCACGTCTGAGCATACCCTGCCAACTTATGGCGAACAAAGCAAAAACCAAAGGAAATGATGGACGGAGTGTTGAACATTGCAAGCACTCACCCCCAGTCAACTGATCTTGGTTTAATCCATCACCGTTCTTTAGCCCACTCTGCCACCCCAGATCAGACATGGCCATATGCAAATCAGTCTGACCCTGTGCCTCATGGGAACAGTCCAGCCCGAACTGCCAAGCCATGTCTTCCCTGGAGCGGAAACAAGCTTCCTAGGACCGGTTTTTGGCATTTCATCCATCTTCAGCCAGGCTTGCTTGAATCCAGTGGCAAAGTGAGCAAGGGAATCACGTCTGAGCATACCTTGCCAACTTATGGCGAACAAAGCAAAAAACAAAGGAAATGATGGATGGAGTGTTGAACATTGCAAGTACTCACCCCCAGTCAGCTGATCTGGGTTTAATCCATCACCGTTCTTTAGCCCACTCTGCCACCCCAGTTCAGACATGGCCATATGCAAATCAGTCTGACCCTGTGCCTCATGGGAACAGTCCAGCCCGAACTGCCAAACCATGTCTTCCCTGGACCGGAAACAAGCTTTCAAGGACCGTTTTCTGTCATTTCAGCTGTCTTCAGCCAGGAATGCTTGAATCGAGTTGCAAAGTGAGCAAGGGACTCACGTCTGAGCATACCCTGCCAACTTATGGCGAACAAAGCAAAAACCAAAGGAAATGATGGACGGAGTGTTGAACATTGCAAGCACTCACCCCCAGTCAACTGATCTGGGTTTAATCCATCACCGTTCTTTAGCCCACTCTGCCACCCCAGTTCAGACATGGCCATATGCAAATCAGTCTGACCCTGTGCCTTATGGGAACAGTCCAGCCCGAACTGCCAAGCCATGTCTTTCCTAGACCGGAAACAAGCTTCCTAGGACCGGTTTCTGGCATTTCAGCCGTCTTCAGCCAGGCTTGCTTGAATCCAGTGGCAAATTGAGCAAGGGACTCACGTCTGAGCATACCTTGCCAACTTATGGCGAACAAAGCAAAAAACAAAGGAAATGATGGATGGAGTGTTGAACATTGCAAGCACTCATCCCCAGTCAACTGATCTGGGTTTAATCCATCACCGTTCTTTAGCCCACTCTGCCACCCCAGTTCAGACATGGCCATATGCAAATCAGTCTGACCCTGAGTCTCATGGGAACAGTCCAGCCCGAACTGCCAAGCCATGTCTTCCCTGGACCGTAAACAAGCTTCCTAGGACCGGTTTCTGGCATTTCAGCCGTCTTCAGCCAGGCTTGCTTGAATCGAGTGGCAAAGTGAACAAGGGACTCACGTCTGAGCTTACCCTGCCAACTTATGGCGAACAAAGCAAGAACCAAAGGAAATGATGGACGGAGTGTTGAACATTGCAAGCACTCACCCCCAGTCAACTGATCTGGGTTTAATCCATCACCGTTCTTTAGCCCACTCTGCCACCCCAGTTCAGACATGGCCATATGCAAATCAGTCTGACCCTGTGCCTCATGGGAACAGTCCAGCCCGCACTGCCAAGCCATGTCTTTCCTGGACCGGAAACAAGCTTCCTAGGACCGGTTTCTGGCATTTCAGCCGTCTTCAGCCAGGCTTGCTTGAATCCAGTGGCAAATTGAGCAAGGGACTCACGTCTGAGCATACCCTGCCAACTTATGGCGAACAAAGCAAAAACCAAAGGAAATGATGGACGGAGTGTAGAACATTGCAAGTACTCACCCCCAGTCAGCTGATCTGGGTTTAATCCATCACCGTTCTTTAGCCCACTCTGCCACCCCATTTCAGACATTGCCATATGCAAATCAGTCTGACCCTGTGCCTCATGGGAACAGTCCAGCCCGAACTGCCAAGCCATGATTTCCCTAGACCGGAAACAAGCTTCCTAGGACCGGTTTCTGGCATTTCAGCCATTTTCAGCCAGGCTTGCTTGAATCCAGTGGCAAAGTGAGCAAGGGACTCACGTCTGAGCATACCCTGCCAACTTATGGCGAACAAAGCTAAAACCAAAGGAAATGATGGACGGAGTGTTGAACATTGCAAGCACTCACCCCCAGTCAACTGATCTGGGTTTAATCCATCACCGTTCTTTAGCCCACTCTGCCACCCCAGTTCAGACATGGCCATATGCAAATCAGTCTGACCCTGTGCCTCAAGGGAACAGTTCAGCCCGAACTGCCAAGCCATGTCTTTCCTGGAGCGGAAACAAGCTTCCTAGGACCGGTTTTTGGCATTTCATCCGTCTTCAGCCAGGCTTGCTTGAATCCAGTGGCAAAGTGAGCAAGGGACTCACGTCTGAGCATACCCTGCCAACTTATGGCGAACAAAGCAAAAAACAAAGGAAATGATGGACGGAGTGTTGAACATTGCAAGTACTCACCCCCAGACAGCTGATCTGGGTTTAATCCATCACCGTTCTTCAGCCCACTCTGCCACCCCAGTTCAGACATGGCCATATGCAAATCTGTCTGACCCTGTGCCTCATCGGAACAGTCCAGCCCGAACTGCCAAGCCATGTCTTCCCTGGACCGGAAACAAGCTTCCTAGGACCGGTTTCTGGCATTTCAGCCGTCTTCAGCCAGGCTTGCTTGAATCGAGTTGCAAAGTGAGCAAGGGACTCACGTCTGAGCATACCCTGCCAACTTATGGCGAACAAAGCAAAAACCAAAGGAAATGATGGACGGAGTGTAGAACATTGCAAGTACTCACCCCCAGTCAACTGATCTTGGTTTAATCCATCACCGTTCTTTAGCCCACTCTGCCACCCCAGTTCAGACATGGCCATATGCAAATCAGTCTGACCCTGTGCCTCATGGGAACAGTCCAGCCCGAACTGCCAAGCCATGTCTTCCCTGGAGCGGAAACAAGCTTCCTAGGACCGGTTTTTGGCATTTCATCCATCTTCAGCCAGGCTTGCTTGAATCCAGTGGCAAAGTGAGCAAGGGAATCACGTCTGAGCATACCTTGCCAACTGATGGCGAACAAAGCAAAAAACAAAGGAAATGATGGATGGAGTGTTGAACATTGCAAGTACTCACCCCCAGTCAGCTGATCTGGGTTTAATCCATCACCGTTCTTTAGCCCACTCTGCCACCCCAGTTCAGACATGGCCATATGCAAATCAGTCTGACCCTGTGCCTCATGGGAACAGTCCAGCCCGAACTGCCAAACCATGTCTTCCCTGGACCGGAAACAAGCTTTCAAGGACCGTTTTCTGTCATTTCAGCTGTCTTCAGCCAGGAATGCTTGAATCGAGTTGCAAAGTGAGCAAGGGACTCACGTCTGAGCATACCCTGCCAACTTATGGCGAACAAAGCAAAAACCAAAGGAAATGATGGACGGAGTGTTGAACATTGCAAGCACTCACCCCCAGTCAACTGATCTGTGTTTAATCCATCACCGTTCTTTAGCCCACTCTGCCACCCCAGTTCAGACATGGCCATATGCAAATCAGTCTGACCCTGTGCCTCATGGGAACAGTCCAACCCGAACTGCCAAGCCATGTCTTTCCTAGACCGGAAACAAGCTTCCTAGGACCGGTTTCTGGCATTTCAGCCGTCTTCAGCCAGGCTTGCTTGAATCCAGTGGCAAATTGAGCAAGGGACTCACGTCTGAGCATACCTTGCCAACTTATGGCGTACAAAGCAAAAAACAAAGGAAATGATGGATGGAGTGTTGAACATTGCAAGCACTCATCCCCAGTCAACTGATCTGGGTTTAATCCATCACCGTTCTTTAGCCCACTCTGCCACCCCAGTTCAGACATGGCCATATGCAAATCAGTCTGACCCTGAGTCTCATGGGAGCAGTCCAGCCCGAACTGCCAAGCCATGTCTTCCCTGGACCGTAAACAAGCTTCCTAGGACCGGTTTCTGGCATTTCAGCCGTCTTCAGCCAGGCTTGCTTGAATCGAGTGGCAAAGTGAACAAGGGACTCACGTCTGAGCTTACCCTGCCAACTTATGGCGAACAAAGCAAGAACCAAAGGAAATGATGGACGGAGTGTTGAACTTTGCAAGCACTCACCCCCAGTCAGCTGATCTGGGTTTAATCAACACCATTCTTTAGCCCACTCTGCCACCCCAGTTCAGACATGGCCATATGCAAATCAGTCTGACCCTGTGTCTCATGGGAACAGTCCAGCCCGAACTGCCAAGCCATGTCTTCCCTGGACCGGAAACAAGCTTCCTAAGACCGGTTTCTGGCATTTCAGCCGTCTTCAGCCAGGCTTGCTTGAATCCAGTAGCGAAGTGAGCAAGGGACTCACATCTGAGCATACCCTGCCAACTTATGGCGAACAAAGCAAAAAACAAAGGAAATGATGGACGGAGTGTTGAACATTGCAAGCACTCACCCTCAGTCAACTGATCTGGGTTTAATCCATCACCGTTCTTTAGCCCACTCTGCCACCCCAGTTCAGACATGGCCATATGCAAATCAGTCTGACCCTGTGCCTCATGGGAACAGTCCAGTCCGAACTGCCAAGCCATGTCTTCCCTGGACCGGAAACAAGCTTCCTAGGACCGGTTTTTGGCATTTCATCCGTCTTCAGCCAGGCTTGCTTGAATCCAGTGGCAAAGTGAGCAAGGGACTCACGTCTGAGCATACCCTGCCAACTTATGGCGAACAAAGCAAAAAACAAAGGAAATGATGGACGGAGTGTTGAACATTGCAAGTACTCACCCCCAGTCAGCTGATCTGGGTTTAATCCATCACCGTTCTTCAGCCCACTCTGCCACCCCAGTTCAGACATGGCCATATGCAAATCTGTCTGACCCTGTGCCTCATCGGAACAGTCCAGCCCGAACTGCCAAGCCATGTCTTCCCTTGACCGGAAACAAGCTTCCTAGGACCGGTTTCTGGCATTTCAGCCGTCTTCAGCCAGGCTTGCTTGAATCGAGTTGCAAAGTGAGCAAGGGACTCACGTCTGAGCATACCCTGCCAACTTATGGCGAACAATGCAAAAACCAAAGGAAATGATGGACGGAGTGTAGAACATTGCAAGTACTCACCCCCAGTCAACTGATCTGGGTTTAATCCATCACCGTTCTTTAGCCCACTCTGCCACCCTAGTTCAGACATGGCCATATGCAAATCAGTCTGACCCTGTGCCTCATGGGAACAGTCCAGCCCGAACTGCCAAGCCATGTCTTCCCTGGACAGGAAACAAGCTTCCTAGCACAGGTTTCTGGCATTTCAGACGTCTTCAGCCAGGCTTGCTTGAATCCAGTGGCAAAGTGTGCAAGGGACTCACGGTTGAGCATACCCTGCCAACTTATGGCGAACAAAGCAAAAACCAAAGGAAATGATGGACGGAGTGTAGAACATTGCAAGTACTCACCCCCAGTCAACTGATCTTGGTTTAATCCATCACCGTTCTTTAGCCCACTCTGCCACCCCAGTTCAGACATGGCCATATGCAAATCATTCTGACCCTGTGCCTCATGGGAACAGTCCAGCCCGAACTGCCAAGCCATGTCTTCCCTGGAGCGGAAACAAGCTTCCTAGGACCGGTTTTTGGCATTTCATCCATCTTCAGCCAGGCTTGCTTGAATCCAGTGGCAAAGTGAGCAAGGGAATCACGTCTGAGCATACCTTGCCAACTTATGGCGAACAAAGCAAAAAACAAAGGAAATGATGGATGGAGTGTTGAACATTGCAAGTACTCACCCCCAGTCAGCTGATCTGGGTTTAATCCATCACCGTTCTTTAGCCCACTCTGCCACCCCAGTTCAGACATGGCCATATGCAAATCAGTCTGACCCTGTGCCTCATGGGAACAGTCCAGCCCGAACTGCCAAACCATGTCTTCCCTGGACCGGAAACAAGCTTTCAAGGACCGTTTTCTGTCATTTCAGCTGTCTTCAGCCAGGAATGCTTGAATCGAGTTGCAAAGTGAGCAAGGGACTCACGTCTGAGCATACCCTGCCAACTTATGGCGAACAAAGCAAAAACCAAAGGAAATGATGGACGGAGTGTTGAACATTGCAAGCACTCATCCCCAGTCAACTGATCTGGGTTTAATCCATCACCGTTCTTTAGCCCACTCTGCCACCCCAGTTCAGACATGGCCATATGCAAATCAGTCTGACCCTGAGTCTCATGGGAACAGTCCAGCCCGAACTGCCAAGCCATGTCTTCCCTGGACCGTAAACAAGCTTCCTAGGACCGGTTTCTGGCATTTCAGCCGTCTTCAGCCAGGCTTGCTTGAATCGAGTGGCAAAGTGAACAAGGGACTCACGTCTGAGCTTACCCTGCCAACTTATGGCGAACAAAGCAAGAACCAAAGGAAATGATGGACGGAGTGTTGAACTTTGCAAGCACTCACCCCCAGTCAGCTGATCTGGGTTTAATCAACACCGTTCTTTAGCCCACTCTGCCACCCCAGTTCAGACATGGCCAAATGCAAATCAGTCTGACCCTGTGTCTCATGGGAACAGTCCAGCCCGAACTGCCAAGCCATGTCTTCCCTGGACCGGAAACAAGCTTCCTAAGACCGGTTTCTGGCATTTCAGCCGTCTTCAGCCAGGCTTGCTTGAATCCAGTGGCGAAGTGAGCAAGGGACTCACATCTGAGCATACCCTGCCAACTTATGGCGAACAAAGCAAAAAACAAAGGAAATGATGGACGGAGTGTTGAACATTGCAAGCACTCACCCTCAGTCAACTGATCTGGGTTTAATCCATCACCGTTCTTTAGCCCACTCTGCCACCCCAGTTCAGACATGGCCATATGCAAATCAGTCTGACCCTGTGCCTCATGGGAACAGTCCAGTCCGAACTGCCAAGCCATGTCTTCCCTGGACCGGAAACAGGCTTCCTAGGACCGGTTTTTGGCATTTCATCCGTCTTCAGCCAGGCTTGATTGAATCCAGTGGCAAAGTGAGCAAGGGACTCACGTCTGAGCATACCCTGCCAACTTATGGCGAACAAAGCAAAAAACAAAGGAAATGATGTACGGAGTGTTGAACATTGCAAGTACTCACCCCCAGTCAGCTGATCTGGGTTTAATCCATCACCGTTCTTCAGCCCACTCTGCCACCCCAGTTCAGACATGGCCATATGCAAATCTGTCTGACCCTGTGCCTCATCGGAACAGTCCAGCCCGAACTGCCAAGCCATGTCTTCCCTGGACCGGAAACAAGCTTCCTAGGACCGGTTTCTGGCATTTCAGCCGTCTTCAGCCAGGCTTGCTTGAATCGAGTTGCAAAGTGAGCAAGGGACTCACGTCTGAGCATACCCTGCCAACTTATGGCGAACAAAGCAAAAACCAAAGGAAATGATGGACGGAGTGTAGAACATTGCAAGTACTCACCCCCAGTCAACTGATCTGGGTTTAATCCATCACCGTTCTTTAGCCCACTCTGCCACCCTAGTTCAGACATGGCCATATGCAAATCAGTCTGAACCTGTGCCTCATGGGAACAGTCCAGCCCGAACTGCCAAGCCATGTCTTCCCTGGACAGGAAACAAGCTTCCTAGCACAGGTTTCTGGCATTTCAGACGTCTTCAGCCAGGCTTGCTTGAATCCAGTGGCAAAGTGTGCAAGGGACTCACGGTTGAGCATACCCTGCCAACTTATGGCAAACAAAGCAAAAACCAAAGGAAAAGATGGATGGAGTGTTGAACATTGCAAGCACTCACCCCCATGTCAACTGATCTGGGTTTAATCCATCACTGTTCTTTAGCCCACTCTGCCACCCCAGTTCAGACATGGCCATAGGCAAATCAGTCTGACCCTGTGCCTCATGGGAACAGTCCAGCCCGAACTGCCAAGCCATGTCTTCCCTGGACCGGAAACAAGCTTCCTAGGACCGGTTTCTGGCATTTTAGCTGTCTTCAGCCAGGCTTGCTTGAATCCAGTGGCAAAGTGAGCAAGGGACTCACGTCTGAGCATACCCTGCCAACTTATGGCGAACAAAGCAAAAACCAAAGGAAATGATGGACGGAGTGTTGAACTTTGCAAGCCTTCACCCCCAGTCAATTGATCTGTGTTTAATCCATCACCGTTCTTTAGCCCACTCTGCCACCCCAGTTCAGACATGGCCATATACAAATCAGTCTGACCCTGTGACTCATGGGAACAGTCCAGCCCGAACTGCCAAGCCATGTTTTCCCTGGACCGGAAACAAGCTTCCTAGGACCGGTTTTTGGCATTTCATCCGTCTTCAGCCAGGCTTGCTTGAATCGTGTGGCAAAATGAGCAAGGGACTCACGTCTAAGCATACCCTGCCAATTTATGGCGAACAAAGCAAAAAACAAAGGAAATGAAGGACGGAGTGTAGAACATTGCAAGTACTCACCCCCAGTCAGCTGATCTGGGTTTAATCCATCACCGTTCTTTAGCCCACTCTGCCACCCCATTTCAGACATGGCCATATGCAAATCAGTCTGACCCTGTGCCTCATGGGAACAGTCCAGCCCGAACTGCCAAGCCATGTCTTCCCTGGACCGGAAACAAGCTTCCTAGGACTGGTTTCTGGCATTTCAGCCGTCTTCAGCCAGGCTTGCTTGAATCCAGTGGCAAAGTGAGCAAGGGACTCACGTCTGAGCATACCCTGCCAACTTATGGCGAACAAAGCAAAAACCAAAGGAAATGATGGACGGAGTGTTGAACATTGCAAGCACTCACCCCCAGTCAACTGATCTTTTTTTAATCCATCACCGTTCTTTAGCCCACTCTGCCACCCCAGTTCAGACATGGCCATATGCAAATCAGTCTGACCCTGTGCCTCATGGGAACAGTCCAGCCCGAACTGCCAAGCCATGTCTTCCCTGGAGCGGAAACAAGCTTCCTAGGACCGGTTTTTGGCATTTCATCCATCTTCAGCCAGGCTTGCTTGAATCCAGTGGCAAAGTGAGCAAGGGAATCACGTCTGAGCATACCTTGCCAACTTATGGCGAACAAAGCAAAAAACAAAGGAAATGATGGATGGAGTGTTGAACATTGCAAGTACTCACCCCCAGTCAGCTGATCTGGGTTTAATCCATCACCGTTCTTTAGCCCACTCTGCCACCCCAGTTCAGACATGGCCATATGCAAATCAGTCTGACCCTGTGCCTCATGGGAACAGTCCAGCCCGAACTGCCAAACCATGTCTTCCCTGGACCGGAAACAAGCTTTCAAGGACCGTTTTCTGTCATTTCAGCTGTCTTCAGACAGGAATGCTTGAATCGAGTTGCAAAGTGAGCAAGGGACTCACGTCTGAGCATACCCTGCCAACTTATGGCGAACAAAGCAAAAACCAAAGGAAATGATGGACGGAGTGTTGAACATTGCAAGCACTCATCCCCAGTCAACTGATCTGGGTTAAATCCATCACCGTTCTTTAGCCCACTCTGCCACCCCAGTTCAGACATGGCCATATGCAAATCAGTCTGACCCTGAGTCTCATGGGAACAGTCCAGCCCGAACTGCCAAGCCATGTCTTCCCTGGACCGTAAACAAGCTTCCTAGGACCGGTTTCTGGCATTTCAGCCGTCTTCAGCCAGGCTTGCTTGAATCGAGTGGCAAAGTGAACAAGGGACTCACGTCTAGGCCTGGGCAAAAATTTCGTTCCGTTCGCGGAAATTGCGATAATTTGACATTTTTGCGTTCCGCGGAGAGCGCGAAAATGTCAAAAATTCCGGTTTCCGCAGCTTGGCGATAATTTGTTTCTTGCTCGCGCTGTAAAATGATACATTCTCGCGCGCGCGCGATCGCCTTACCTGAATCCCTGCGTTCGCCGACAAGTTTTCTTGATCCGGTCGCGTTCTCCATGAGATGTTGTATTGTTTTTAGCCATTTGCGCTGTCTCGCGACAGTTCGCGCCCGCAGTGACGTCATGCGTCGCGCGATCACGTCTTTCTTCTCGCGATCATGCACCGCGAGAACAACTCAAAACAAGATGGCCGCGCCCGCAAGCAACCACATGGGTAAGTTGGCGACCCGCAACCATGCAGAAAATCTCGCGAACATGCCGGAAAAAAACTTCCGCATCTTCGCGATATTTCTGCTTGTTTGCGATAATTTTAAACATTCTCGCGATAATTTGCGAAGGTTAATTCCGCAAATTCCGCCCACCCCTACTCACGTCTGAGCTTACCCTGCCAACTTATGGCGAACAAAGCAAGAACCAAAGGAAATGATGGACGGAGTGTTGAACTTTGCAAGCACTCACCCCCAGTCAGCTGATCTGGGTTTAATCAACACCGTTCTTTAGCCCACTCTGCCACCCCAGTTCAGACATGGCCATATGCAAATCAGTCTGACCCTGTGTCTCATGGGAACAGTCCAGCCCGAACTGCCAAGCCATGTCTTCCCTGGACCGGAAACAAGCTTCCTAAGACCGGTTTCTGGCATTTCAGCCGTCTTTAGCCAGGCTTGCTTGAATCCAGTGGCGAAGTGAGCAAGGGACTCACATCTGAGCATACCCTGCCAACTTATGGCGAACAAAGCAAAAAACAAAGGAAATGATGGACGGAGTGTTGAACATTGCAAGCACTCACCCTCAGTCAACTGATCTGGGTTTAATCCATCACCGTTCTTTAGCCCACTCTGCCACCCCAGTTCAGACATGGCCATATGCAAATCAGTCTGACCCTGTGCCTCATGGGAACAGTCCAGTCCGAACTACCAAGCCATGTCTTCCCTGGACCGGAAACAAGCTTCCTAGGACCGGTTTTTGGCATTTCATCCGTCTTCAGCCAGGCTTGCTTGAATCCAGTGGCAAAGTGAGCAAGG
The DNA here is from genome assembly GCF_964204655.1 of Triturus cristatus. Classification (NCBI taxonomy): domain Eukaryota; kingdom Metazoa; phylum Chordata; class Amphibia; order Caudata; family Salamandridae; genus Triturus; species Triturus cristatus. The sequence goes on along the minus strand of NC_140593.1, from coordinate 34,201,110 downwards.
GACTCACGTCTGAGCATACCCTGCCAACTTATGGCGAACAAAGCAAAAAACAAAGGAAATGATGGACGGAGTGTTGAACATTGCAAGTACTCACCCCCAGTCAGCTGATCTGGGTTTAATCCATCACCGTTCTTCAGCCCACTCTGCCACCCCAGTTCAGACATGGTCATATGCAAATCTGTCTGACCCTGTGCCTCATCGGAACAGTCCAGCCCGAACTGCCAAGCCATGTCTTCCCTGGACCGGAAACAAGCTTCCTAGGACCGGTTTCTGGCATTTCAGCCGTCTTCAGCCAGGCTTGCTTGAATCGAGTTGCAAAGTGAGCAAGGGACTCACGTCTGAGCATACCCTGCCAACTTATGGCGAACAAAGCAAAAACCAAAGGAAATGATGGAAGGAGTGTAGAACATTGCAAGTACTCACCCCCAGTCAACTGATCTGGGTTTAATCCATCACCGTTCTTTAGCCCACTCTGCCACCCTAGTTCAGACATGGCCATATGCAAATCAGTCTGACCCTGTGCCTCATGGGAACAGTCCAGCCCGAACTGCCAAGCCATGTCTTCCCTGGACAGGAAACAAGCTTCCTAGCACAGGTTTCTGGCATTTCAGACGTCTTCAGCCAGGCTTGCTTGAATCCAGTGGCAAAGTGTGCAAGGGACTCACGGTTGAGCATACCCTGCCAACTTATGGCAAACAAAGCAAAAACCAAAGGAAAAGATGGATGGAGTGTTGAACATTGCAAGCACTCACCCCCATGTCAACTGATCTGGGTTTAATCCATCACTGTTCTTTAGCCCACTCTGCCACCCCAGTTCAAACATGGCCATAGGCAAATCAGTCTGACCCTGTGCCTCATGGGAACAGTCCAGCCCGAACTGCCAAGCCATGTCTTCCCTGGACCGGAAACAAGCTTCCTAGGACCGGTTTCTGGCATTTCAGCTGTCTTCAGCCAGGCTTGCTTGAATCCAGTGGCAAAGTGAGCAAGGGACTCACGTCTGAGCATACCCTGCCAACTTATGGCGAACAAAGCAAAAACCAAAGGAAATGATGGACGGAGTGTTGAACATTGCAAGCCTTCACCCCCAGTCAACTGATCTGTGTTTAATCCATCACCGTTCTTTAGCCCACTCTGCCACCCCAGTTCAGACATGGCCATATGCAAATCAGTCTGACCCTGTGCCTCATGGGAACAGTCCAGCCCAAACTGCCAAGCCGTGATTTCCCTGGACCGGAAACAAGCTTCCTAGGACCAGTTTCTGGCATTTCAGCCGTCTTCAGCCAGGCTTGCTTGATTCGAGTGTCAAAGTGAACAAGGGACTCACGTCTGAGCATACCCTGCCAACTTATGGCGAACAAAGCAAAAACCAAAGGAAATGATGGACGGAGTGTTGAACTTTGCAAGCACTCACCCCCAGTCAGCTGATCTGGGTTTAATCAACACTGTTCTTTAGCCCACTCTGCCACCCCAGTTCAGACATGGCCATATGCAAATCAGTCTGACCCTGTGTCTCATGGGAACAGTCCAGCCCGAACTGCCAAGCCATGTCTTCCCTGGACCGAAAACAAGCTTTCTAGGACCGGTTTCTGGCATTTCAGCCGTCTTCAGCCAGGCTTGCTTGAATCCAGGTGCAAAGTGAGCAAGGGACTCACGTCTGAGCATACCCTGCCAACTTATGGCGAACAAAGCAAAAACCAAAGGAAATGATGGACGGAGTGTTGAACATTGCAAGCACTCACCCCCAGTCAACTGATCTGGGTTTAATCCATCACCGTTCTTTAGCCCACTCTGCCACCCCAGTTCAGACATGGCCATATGCAAATCAGTCGGACCCTGTGTCTCATGGGAACAGTCCAGCCCGACCTGCCAAGCCATGTCTTCCCTGGACCGGAAACAAGCTTCCTAGGACCGGTTTCTGGCATTTCAGCCGTCTTCAGCCAGGCTTGCTTGAATCCAGTGGCAAAGTGAGCAAGGGACTCACGTCTGAGCATACCCTGCCAACTTATGGCGAACAAAGCAAAAACCAAAGGAAATGATGGACGGAGTGTTGAACATTGCAAGCACTCACCCCCAGTCAACTGATCTGGGTTTAATCCATCACCGTTCTTTAGCCCACTCTGCCAACCCAGTTCAGACATGGCCATATGCAAATCAGTCTGACCCTGTGACTCATGGGAACAGTCCAGCCCGAACTGCCAAGCCATGTCTTCCCTGGACTGTAAACAAGCTTCCTAGGACCGGTTTTTGGCATTTCATCCGTCTTCAGGCAGGCTTGCTTGAATCCAGTGGCAAAATGAGCAAGGGACTCACGTCTTAGCATACCCTGCCAACTTATGGCGAACAAAGCAAAAAACAAAGGAAATGATGAACGGAGTGTTGAACATTGCAAGTACTCACCCCCAGTCAGCTGATCTGGGTTTAATCCATCACCGTTCTTTAGCCCACTCTGCCACCCCAGTTCAGACATGGCCATATGCAAATCAGTCTGACCCTGTGCCTCATGGGAACAGTCCAGCCCGAACTGCCAAGCCATGATTTCCCTGGACCGGAAACAAGCTTCCTAGGACCGGTTTCTGGCATTTCAGCCATTTTCAGCCAGGCTTGCCTGAATCCAGTGGCAAAGTGAGCAAGGGACTCACGTCTGTGCATACCCTGCCAACTTATGGCGAACAAAGCTAAAACCAAAGGAAATGATGGACGGAGTGTTGAACATTGCAAGCACTCACCCCCAGTCAACTGATCTGGGTTTAATCCATCACCGTTCTTTAGCCCACTCTGCCACCCCAGTTCAGACATGGCCATATGCAAATCAGTCTGACCCTGTGCCTCATGGGAACAGTCCAGCCCGAACTGCCAAGCCATGTCTTCCCTGGAGCGGAAACAAGCTTCCTAGGACCGGTTTTTGGCATTTCATCCGTCTTCAGCCAGGCTTGCTTGAATCCAGTGGCAAAGTGAGCAAGGGACTCACGTCTGAGCATACCCTGCGAACTTATGGCGAACAAAGCAAAAAACAAAGGAAATGATGGACGGAGTGTTGAACATTGCAAGTACTCACCCCCAGACAGCTGATCTGGGTTTAATCCATCACCGTTCTTCAGCCCACTCTGCCACCCCAGTTCAGACATGGCCATATGCAAATCAGTCTGACCCTGTGCCTCATGGGAACAGTCCAGCCCGAACTGCCAAGCCATGTCTTTCCTGGACCGGAAACAAGCTTCCTAGGACCGGTTTCTGGCATTTCAGCCGTCTTCAGCCAGGCTTGCTTGAATCCAGTGGCAAATTGAGCAAGGGACTCACGTCTGAGCATACCCTGCCAACTTATGGCGAACAAAGCAAAAACCAAAGGAAATGATGGACGGAGTGTAGAACATTGCAAGTACTCACCCCCAGTCAGCTGATCTGGGTTTAATCCATCACCGTTCTTTAGCCCACTCTGCCACCCCATTTCAGACATTGCCATATGCAAATCAGTCTGACCCTGTGCCTCATGGGAACAGTCCAGCCCGAACTGCCAAGCCATGATTTCCCTAGACCGGAAACAAGCTTCCTAGGACCGGTTTCTGGCATTTCAGCCATTTTCAGCCAGGCTTGCTTGAATCCAGTGGCAAAGTGAGCAAGGGACTCACGTCTGAGCATACCCTGCCAACTTATGGCGAACAAAGCAAAAACCAAAGGAAATGATGGACGGAGTGTTGAACATTGCAAGCCTTCACCCCCAGTCAACTGATCTGTGTTTAATCCATCACCGTTCTTTAGCCCACTCTGCCACCCCAGTTCAGACATGGCCATATGCAAATCAGTCTGACCCTGTGCCTCATGGGAACAGTCCAGCCCAAACTGCCAAGCCGTGATTTCCCTGGACCGGAAACAAGCTTCCTAGGACCAGTTTCTGGCATTTCAGCCGTCTTCAGCCAGGCTTGCTTGATTCGAGTGTCAAAGTGAACAAGGGACTCACGTCTGAGCATACCCTGCCAACTTATGGCGAACAAAGCAAAAACCAAAGGAAATGATGGACGGAGTGTTGAACTTTGCAAGCACTCACCCCCAGTCAGCTGATCTGGGTTTAATCAACACTGTTCTTTAGCCCACTCTGCCACCCCAGTTCAGACATGGCCATATGCAAATCAGTCTGACCCTGTGTCTCATGGGAACAGTCCAGCCCGAACTGCCAAGCCATGTCTTCCCTGGACCGAAAACAAGCTTTCTAGGACCGGTTTCTGGCATTTCAGCCGTCTTCAGCCAGGCTTGCTTGAATCCAGTTGCAAAGTGAGCAAGGGACTCACGTCTGAGCCTACCCTGCCAACTTATGGCGAACAAAGCAAAAACCAAAGGAAATGATGGACGGAGTGTTGAACATTGCAAGCACTCACCCCCAGTCAACTGATCTGGGTTTAATCCATCACTGTTCTTTAGCCCACTCTGCCACCCCAGTTCAGACATGGCCATATGCAAATCAGTCGGACCCTGTGTCTCATGGGAACAGTCCAGCCCGACCTGCCAAGCCATGTCTTCCCTGGACCGGAAACAAGCTTCCTAGGACCGGTTTCTGGCATTTCAGCCGTCTTCAGCCAGGCTTGCTTGAATCCAGTGGCAAAGTGAGCAAGGGACTCACGTCTGAGCATACCCTGCCAACTTATGGCGAACAAAGCAAAAACCAAAGGAAATGATGGACGGAGTGTTGAACATTGCAAGCACTCACCCCCAGTCAACTGATCTGGGTTTAATCCATCACCGTTCTTTAGCCCACTCTGCCAACCCAGTTCAGACATGGCCATATGCAAATCAGTCTGACCCTGTGACTCATGGGAACAGTCCAGCCCGAACTGCCAAGCCATGTCTTCCCTGGACTGTAAACAAGCTTCCTAGGACCGGTTTTTGGCATTTCATCCGTCTTCAGGCAGGCTTGCTTGAATCCAGTGGCAAAATGAGCAAGGGACTCACGTCTTAGCATACCCTGCCAACTTATGGCGAACAAAGCAAAAAACAAAGGAAATGATGAACGGAGTGTTGAACATTGCAAGTACTCACCCCCAGTCAGCTGATCTGGGTTTAATCCATCACCGTTCTTTAGCCCACTCTGCCACCCCAGTTCAGACATGGCCATATGCAAATCAGTCTGACCCTGTGCCTCATGGGAACAGTCCAGCCCGAACTGCCAAGCCATGATTTCCCTGGACCGGAAACAAGCTTCCTAGGACCGGTTTCTGGCATTTCAGCCATTTTCAGCCAGGCTTGCTTGAATCCAGTGGCAAAGTGAGCAAGGGACTCACGTCTGTGCATACCCTGCCAACTTATGGCGAACAAAGCTAAAACCAAAGGAAATGATGGACGGAGTGTTGAACATTGCAAGCACTCACCCCCAGTCAACTGATCTGGGTTTAATCCATCACCGTTCTTTAGCCCACTCTGCCACCCCAGTTCAGACATGGCCATATGCAAATCAGTCTGACCCTGTGCCTCATGGGAACAGTCCAGCCCGAACTGCCAAGCCATGTCTTCCCTGGAGCGGAAACAAGCTTCCTAGGACCGGTTTTTGGCATTTCATCCGTCTTCAGCCAGGCTTGCTTGAATCCAGTGGCAAAGTGAGCAAGGGACTCACGTCTGAGCATACCCTGCCAACTTATGGCGAACAAAGCAAAAAACAAAGGAAATGATGGACGGAGTGTTGAACATTGCAAGTACTCACCCCCAGACAGCTGATCTGGGTTTAATCCATCACCGTTCTTCAGCCCACTCTGCCACCCCAGTTCAGACATGGCCATATGCAAATCAGTCTGACCCTGTGCCTCATGGGAACAGTCCAGCCCGAACTGCCAAGCCATGTCTTCCCTGGACCGGAAACAAGCTTCCTAGGACCGGTTTCTGGCATTTCAGCCGTCTTCAGCCAGGCTTGTTTAAATCGAGTTGCAAAGTGAGCAAGGGACTCACGTCTGAGCATACCCTGCCAACTTATGGCGAAAAAAGCAAAAACCAAAGGAAATGATGGACGGAGTGTTGAACATTGCAAGCACTCACCCCCAGTCAACTGATCTGGGTTTAATCCATCACCGTTCTTTAGCCCACTCTGCCACCCCAGTTCAGACATGGCCATATGCAAATCAGTCTGACCCTGTGCCTCATGGGAACAGTCCAGCCCGAACTGCCAAGCCATGTCTTTCCTGGACCGGAAACAAGCTTCCTAGGACCGGTTTCTGGCATTTCAGCCGTCTTCAGCCAGGCTTGCTTGAATCCAGTGGCAAATTGAGCAAGGGACTCACGTCTGAGCATACCCTGCCAACTTATGGCGAACAAAGCAAAAACCAAAGGAAATGATGGACGGAGTGTAGAACATTGCAAGTACTCACCCCCAGTCAGCTGATCTGGGTTTAATCCATCACCGTTCTTTAGCCCACTCTGCCACCCCATTTCAGACATTGCCATATGCAAATCAGTCTGACCCTGTGCCTCATGGGAACAGTCCAGCCCGAACTGCCAAGCCATGATTTCCCTAGACCGGAAACAAGCTTCCTAGGACCGGTTTCTGGCATTTCAGCCATTTTCAGCCAGGCTTGCTTGAATCCAGTGGCAAAGTGAGCAAGGGACTCACGTCTGAGCATATCCTGCCAACTTATGGCGAACAAAGCTAAAACCAAAGGAAATGATGGACGGAGTGTTGAACATTGCAAGCACTCACCCCCAGTCAACTGATCTGGGTTTAATCCATCACCGTTCTTTAGCCCACTCTGCCACCCCAGTTCAGACATGGCCATATGCAAATCAGTCTGACCCTGTGCCTCATGGGAACAGTTCAGCCCGAACTGCCAAGCCATGTCTTTCCTGGAGCGGAAACAAGCTTCCTAGGACCGGTTTTTGGCATTTCATCCGTCTTCAGCCAGGCTTGCTTGAATCCAGTGGCAAAGTGAGCAAGGGACTCACGTCTGAGCATACCCTGCCAACTTATGGCGAACAAAGCAAAAAACAAAGGAAATGATGGACGGAGTGTTGAACATTGCAAGTACTCACCCCCAGACAGCTGATCTGGGTTTAATCCATCACCGTTCTTCAGCCCACTCTGCCACCCCAGTTCAGACACGGCCATATGCAAATCAGTCTTACCCTGTGCCTCTTAGGAACAGTCCAGCCCGAACTGCCAAGCCACGTCTTCCCTGGACCGGAAACAAGCTTCCAAGGACCGGTTTCTGTCATTTCAGCTGTCTTCAGCCAGGAATGCTTGAATCGAGTTGCAAAGTGAGCAAGGGACTCACGTCTGAGCATACCCTGCCAACTTATGGCGAACAAAGCAAAAACCAAAGGAAATGATGGACGGAGTGTTGAACATTGCAAGCACTCACCCCCAGTCAACTGATCTGGGTTTAATCCATCACCGTTCTTTAGCCCACTCTGCCACCCCAGTTCAGACATGGCCATATGCAAATCAGTCTGAACCTGTGTCTCATGGGAACAGTCCGGCCCGAACTGCCAAGCCATGTCTTCCCTGGACCGTAAACAAGCTTGCTATGACAGGTTTCTGGCATTTCAGCCGTCTTCAGCCAGGCTTGCTTAAATCCAGTGGCAAAGTGAGCAAGGGACTCACGTCTGAGCATACCCTGCCAACTTATGGCAAACAAAGCAAAAACCAAATGAAATGATGGACGCAGTGTTGAACATTGCAAGCACTCACCCCAAGTCAACTGATCTGGGTTTAATCCATCACCGTTCTTTAGCCCACTCTGGCACCCCAGTTCAGACATGGCCATATGCAAATCAGTCTGACCCTGTGCCTCATGGGAACAGTCCAGCCCGAACTGCCAAGCCATGTCCTCCATGGACCGGAAACAAGCTTCCCAGGACCGGTTTCTGGCATTTCAGCCGTCTTCAGCCAGGCTTGCTTGAATCCAGTGGCAAAGTGAGCAAGGGACTCACGTCTGAGCATACCCTGCCAACTTATGGCGAACAAAGCAAAAACCAAAGGAAATGATGGACGGAGTGTTGAACATTGCAAGCACTCACCCCCAGTCAACTGATCTGGGTTTAATCCATCACCGTTCTTTAGCCCACTCTGCCAACCAAGTTCAGACATGGCCATATGCAAATCAGTCTGACCCTGTGCCTCATGGGAACAGTCCAGCCCGAATGGCCAAGCCATGTCTTCCCTGGACCGGAAACAAGCTTCCTAGGACCGGTTTCTGGCATTTCAGCTGTCTTCAGCCAGGCTTGCTTGAATCCAGGGGCAAAGTGAGCAAGGGACTCATGTCTGAGCATACCCTGCCATCTTATGGAGAACAAGCAAAAAACAAAGGAAATGATGGCCGGAGTGTTGAACATTGTAAGTAGTCACCCCCAGTCAGCTGATCTAGGTTTAATCCATCACCGTTCTTTAGCCCACTCTGCCACCCCAGTTCAGACATGCCATAGTCAAATAAGTCTGACCCTGTGCCTCATGGGAACAGTCCAGCCCGATCTGCCAAGCCATGTCTTCCCTGGACCGGAAACAAGCTTCCTAGGACCGGTTTCTGGCATTTCAGCTGTCTTCAGCCAGGCTTGCTTGAATCCAGTGGCAAAGTGAGCAAGGGACTCACGTCTGAGCATACCCTGCCAACTTATGGTGAACAAAGCAAAAACCAAAGGAAATGATGGACGGAGTGTTGAACATTGCAAGCCTTCACCCCCAGTCAACTGATCTGGGTTTAATCCATCACCGTTCTTTAGCCCACTCTGCCACCCCAGTTCAGACATGGCCGTATGCAAATCAGTCTGACCCTGTGCCTCATGGGAAAAGTCCAGCCCAAACTGCCAAGCCGTGTCTTCCCTGGACCGGAAACAAGCTTCCTAGGACCGGTTTCTGGCATTTCAGCCGTCTTCAGCCAGGCTTGCTTGAATCGAGTGGCAAAGTGAACAAGGGACTCACGTCTGAGCATACCCTGCCAACTTATGGCGAACAAAGCAAAAAACAAAGGAAATGATGGACGGAGTGTTGAACATTGCAAGTACTCACCCCCAGTCAGCTGATCTGGGTTTAATCCATCACCGTTCTTTAGCCCACTCTGCCACCCCAGTTCAGACATGGCCATATGCAAATCAGTCTGACCCTGTGCCTCATGGGAACAGTCCAGCCCGAACTGCCAAGCCATGATTTCCATGGACAGGAAACAAGCTTCCTAGGACCGGTTTCTGGCATTTCAGCCATTTTCAGCCAGGCTTGCTTGAATCCAGTGGCAAAGTGAGCAAGGGACTCACTTCTGACCATACCCTGCCAACTTATGGTGAACAAAGCAAAAAAGAAAGGAAATGATGGACGGAGTGTTGAACATTGCAAGCACTCACCCCCAGTCAACTGATCTGGGTTTAAACCATCACCGTTCTTTAGCCCACTCTGCCACCCCAGTTCAGACATGGCCATATGCAAATCAGTCTGACCCTGTGCCTCATGGGAACAGTCCAGCCCGAACTGCCAAGCCATGTCTTCCCTGGAGTGGAAACAAGCTTCCTGGGACCGGGTTTTGGCATTTCATCCGTCTTCAGCCAGGCTTGCTTGAATCCAGTGGCAGAGTGAGCAAGGGACTCACGTCTGAGCATACCCTGCCAAATTATGGCGAACAAAGCAAAAAACAAAGGAAATGATGGACGGAGTGTTGAACATTGCAAGTACTCACCCCCAGACAGCTGATCTGGGTTTAATCCATCACCGTTCTTCAGCCCACTCTGCCACCCCAGTTCAGACATGGCCATATGCAAATCAGTCTGACCCTGTGCCTCATGGGAACAGTCCAGCCCGAACTGCCAAGCCATGTCTTCCCTGGACCGGAAACAAGCTTCCTAGGACCGGTTTCTGGCATTTCAGCCGTCTTCAGCCAGGCTTGCTTGAATCCAGTGGCAAAGTGAGCAAGGGATTCACGTCTGAGCATACCCTGCCAACTTATGGCGAACAAAGCAAAAACCAAAGGAAATGATGGACGGAGTGTTGAACATTGCAAGCACTCACCCCCAGTCAACTGATCTGGGTTTAATCCATCACCGTTCTTTAGCCCACTCTGCCACCCCAGTTCAGACATGGCCATATGCAAATCAGTCTGACCCTGTGCCTCATGGGAACAGTCCAGCCCGAACTGCCAAGCCATGTCTTCCCTGGAGCCGAAACAAGCTTCCTAGGACCGGTTTTTGGCATTTCATCCATCTTCAGCCAGGCTTGCTTGAATCCAGTGGCAAAGTGAGCAAGGGAATCACGTCTGAGCATACCTTGCCAACTTATGGCGAACAAAGCAAAAAACAAAGGAAATGATGGATGGAGTGTTGAACATTGCAAGTACTCACCCCCAGTCAGCTGATCTGGGTTTAATCCATCACCGTTCTTTAGCCCACTCTGCCACCCCAGTTCAGACATGGCCATATGCAAATCAGTCTTACCCTGTGCCTCTTAGGAACAGTCCAGCCCGAACTGCCAAGCCATGTCTTCCCTGGACCGGAAACAAGCTTCCAAGGACCGGTTTCTGTCAGTTCAGCGGTCTTCAGCCAGGAATGCTTGAATCGAGTTGCAAAGTGAGCAAGGGACTCACGTCTGAGTATACCCTGCCAACTTATGGTGAACAAAGCAAAAACCAAAGGAAATGATGGACGGAGTGTTGAACATTGCAAGCATTCACCCCCAGTCAACTGATCTGGGTTTAATCCATCACCTTTCTTTAGCCCACTCTGCCACCCCAGTTCAGACATGGCCATATGCAAATCAGTCTGACCCTGTGTCTCATGGGAACAGTCCAGCCCAAACTGCCAAGCCATGTCTTCCCTGGACCGTAAACAAGCTTCCTATGACCGGTTTCTGGCATTTCAGCCGTCTTCAGCCAGGCTTGCTTGAATCCAGTGGCAAAGTGAGCAAGGGACTCACGTCTGAGCATACCCTGCCAACTTATGGTGAACAAAGCAAAAAACAAATGAAATGATGGACGGAGTGTTGAACATTGCAAGCACTCACCCCAAGTCAACTGATCTGGGTTTAATCCATCACCGTTCTTTAGCCCACTCTGGCACCGCAGTTCAGACATGGCCATATGCAAATCAGTCTGACCCTGTGCCTCATGGGAACAGTCCAGCCCGAACTGCCAAGCCATGTCTTCCCTGGACCGGAAACAAGCTTCCCAGGACCGGTTTCTGGCATTTCACCCGTCTTCAGCCAGGCTTGCTTGAATCCAGTGGCAAAGTGAGCAAGGCACTCACGTCTGAGCATACCCTGCCAACTTATGGCGAAAAAAGCAAAAACCAAAGGAAATGATGGACGGAGTGTTGAACATTGCAAGCACTCACCCCCAGTCAACTGATCTGGGTTTAATCCAGCACCGTTCTTTAGCCCACTCTGCCACCCCAGTTCAGACATGGCCATAAGTAAATCAGTCTGACCCTGTGCCTCATGGGAACAGTCCTGCCCGAATTGCCAAGCCATGTCTTCTCTGGACCGGAAACAAGCTTCCTAGGACTGGTTTCTGGAATTTCAGCCGTCTTCAGCCAGGCTTGCTTGAGACCAGTGGCAAAGTGAGCAAGGGACTCAAGTCTGAGCATACCCTGCCAACTTATGGCGAACAAAGCAAAAACCAAAGGAAATGATGGACGGAGTGTTGAACATTGAAAGCACTCACCCCCAGTCAACTGATCTGGGTTTAATCCATCACCGTTCTTTAGCCCACTCTGGCACCCCAGTTCAGACATGGCCATATGCAAATCAGTCTGACCCTGTGCCTCATGGGAACAGTCCAGCCCAAACTGCCAAGCCATGTCTTCCCAGGACCGGAAACAAGCTTCCTAGGACCGGTTTCTGGCATTTCAGCCGTCTTCAGCCAGGCTTGCTTGAATCCAGGGGCAAAGTTAGCAAGGGACTCACGTCTGAGCATACCCTGACAACTTATGGCGAACAAAGCAAAAACCAAAGGAAATGATGGACGGAGTGTTGAACATTGCAAGCACTCACCCCCAGTCAACTGATCTGGGTTTAATCCATCACCGTTCTTTAGCCCACTCTGCCACCCAGTTCAGACATGGCCATATGCAAATCAGTCTGACCCTGTACCTCAGGGAACAGTCCAGCCCGAACTGCCAAGCCTTGTCTTCCCTGGACCGGAAACAAGCTTCCTAGGAACATTTTCTGGCATTTCAGCCGTCTTCAGCCAGGCCTGCTTGAAACCAGTGGCAAAGTGAGCAAGGGACTCACGTCTGAGCATACCCTGCCAACTTATGGCGAACAAACCAAAAACCAAAGGAAATGATGGACGGAGTGTTGAACATTGCAAGCACTCAACCCCAGTCAACTGATCTGGGTTTAATTCATCACCGTTCTTTAGCCCACTCTGCCACCCCAGTTCAGACATGGCCATATGCAAATCAGTCTGACCCTGTGCCTCAGGGAACAGTCCAGCCCGAACTGCCAAGCCATGTCTTCCCTGGACCGGAAACAAGCTTCCTAGGACCGGTTTCTGGCATTTCAGCCATCTTCAGCCAGGCTTGCTTGAATCCAGTGGCAAATTGAGCAAGGGACTCACGTCTGAGCATACCCTGCCAACTTATGGCGAACAAAGCAAAAACCAAAGGAAATGATGGACGGAGTGTAGAACATTGCAAGTACTCACCCCCAGTCAGCTGATCTGGGTTTAATCCATCACCGTTCTTTAGCCCACTCTGCCACCCCATTTCAGACATTGCCATATGCAAATCAGTCTGACCCTGTGCCTCATAGGAACAGTCCAGCCCGAACTGCCAAGCCATGTCGTCCCTGGACCGGAAACAAGCTTCCTAGGACCGGTTTCTGGCATTTCAGCCGTCTTCAGCCAGGCTTGCTTGAATCCAGTGGCAAAGTGAGCAAGGGACTCACGTCTGAGCATACCCTGCCAACTTATGGCGAACAAAGCAAAAACCAAAGGAAATGATGGACGGAGTGTTGAACATTGCAAGCACTCACCCCCAGTCAACTGATCTGGGTTTAATCCATCACCGTTCTTTAGCCCACTCTGCCACCCCAGTTCAGACATGGCCATATGCAAATCAGTCTGACCCTGTGCCTCATGGGAACAGTCCAGCCCGAACTGCCCAGCCATGTCTTCCCTGGACCGGAAACAAGCTTCCTAGGACCGGTTTCTGGCATTTCAGCCGTCTTCAGCCAGGCTTGTTTGAATCGAGTTGCAAAGTGAGCAAGGGACTCACGTCTGAGCATACCCTGCCAACTTATGGCGAAAAAAGCAAAAACCAAAGGAAATGATGGACGGAGTGTTGAACATTGCAAGCACTCACCCCCAGTCAACTGATCTGGGTTTAATCCATCACCGTTCTTTAGCCCACTCTGCCACCCCAGTTCAGACATGGCCATATGCAAATCAGTCTGACCCTGTGCCTCATGGGAACAGTCCAGCCCGAACTGCCAAGCCATGTCTTTCCTGGACCGGAAACAAGCTTCCTAGGACCGGTTTCTGGCATTTCAGCCGTCTTCAGCCAGGCTTGCTTGAATCCAGTGGCAAATTGAGCAAGGGACTCACGTCTGAGCATACCCTGCCAACTTATGGCGAACAAAGCAAAAACCAAAGGAAATGATGGACGGAGTGTAGAACATTGCAAGTACTCACCCCCAGTCAGCTGATCTGGGTTTAATCCATCACCGTTCTTTAGCCCACTCTGCCACCCCATTTCAGACATTGCCATATGCAAATCAGTCTGACCCTGTGCCTCATGGGAACAGTCCAGCCCGAACTGCCAAGCCATGATTTCCCTAGACCGGAAACAAGCTTCCTAGGACCGGTTTCTGGCATTTCAGCCATTTTCAGCCAGGCTTGCTTGAATCCAGTGGCAAAGTGAGCAAGGGACTCACGTCTGAGCATACCCTGCCAACTTATGGCGAACAAAGCTAAAACCAAAGGAAATGATGGACGGAGTGTTGAACATTGCAAGCACTCACCCCCAGTCAACTGATCTGGGTTTAATCCATCACCGTTCTTTAGCCCACTCTGCCACCCCAGTTCAGACATGGCCATATGCAAATCAGTCTGACCCTGTGCCTCATGGGAACAGTTCAGCCCGAACTGCCAAGCCATGTCTTTCCTGGAGCGGAAACAAGCTTCCTAGGACCGGTTTTTGGCATTTCATCCGTCTTCAGCCAGGCTTGCTTGAATCCAGTGGCAAAGTGAGCAAGGGACTCACGTCTGAGCATACCCTGCCAACTTATGGCGAACAAAGCAAAAAACAAAGGAAATGATGGACGGAGTGTTGAACATTGCAAGTACTCACCCCCAGACAGCTGATCTGGGTTTAATCCATCACCGTTCTTCAGCCCACTCTGCCACCCCAGTTCAGACATGGCCATATGCAAATCAGTCTGACCCTGTGCCTCATGGGAACAGTCCAGCCCGAACTGCCAAGCCATGTCTTCCCTGGACCGGAAACAAGCTTCCTAGGACCGGTTTCTGGCATTTCAGCCGTCTTCAGCCAGGCTTGCTTGAATCGAGTTGCAAATTGAGCAAGGGACTCACGTCTGAGCATACCCTGCCAACTTATGGCGAACAAAGCAAAAACCAAAGGAAATGATGGACGGAGTGTAGAACATTGCAAGTACTCACCCCCAGTCAGCTGATCTGGGTTTAATCCATCACCGTTCTTTAGCCCACTCTGCCACCCCAGTTCAGACATGGCCATATGCAAATCAGTCTGACCCTGTGCCTCGTGGGAACAGTCCAGCCCGAACTGCCAAGCCATGTCTTCCCTGGAGCGGAAACAAGCTTCCTAGGACCGGTTTTTGGCATTTCATCCATCTTCAGCCAGGCTTGCTTGAATCCAGTGGCAAAGTGAGCAAGGGAATCACGTCTGAGCATACCTTGCCAACTTATGGCGAACAAAGCAAAAAACAAAGGAAATGATGGATGGAGTGTTGAACATTGCAAGTACTCACCCCCAGTCAGCTGATCTGGGTTTAATCCATCACCGTTCTTTAGCCCACTCTGCCACCCCAGTTCAGACATGGCCATATGCAAATCAGTCTTACCCTGTGCCTCTTAGGAACAGTCCAGCCCGAACTGCCAAGCCACGTCTTCCCTGGACCGGAAACAAGCTTCCAAGGACCGGTTTCTGTCATTTCAGCTGTCTTCAGCCAGGAATGCTTGAATCGAGTTGCAAAGTGAGCAAGGGACTCACGTCTGAGCATACCCTGCCAACTTATGGCGAACAAAGCAAAAACCAAAGGAAATGATGGACGGAGTGTTGAACATTGCAAGCACTCACCCCCAGTCAACTGATCTGGGTTTAATCCATCACCGTTCTTTAGCCCACTCTGCCACCCCAGTTCAGACATGGCCATATGCAAATCAGTCTGAACCTGTGTCTCATGGGAACAGTCCGGCCCGAACTGCCAAGCCATGTCTTCCCTGGACCG
Organism: Triturus cristatus; assembly: GCF_964204655.1. Classification (NCBI taxonomy): domain Eukaryota; kingdom Metazoa; phylum Chordata; class Amphibia; order Caudata; family Salamandridae; genus Triturus; species Triturus cristatus. Next base: position 34,185,737 of record NC_140593.1, on the reverse strand, counting down.
TAAACAAGCTTGCTATGACAGGTTTCTGGCATTTCAGCCGTCTTCAGCCAGGCTTGCTTAAATCCAGTGGCAAAGTGAGCAAGGGACTCACGTCTGAGCATACCCTGCCAACTTATGGCAAACAAAGCAAAAACCAAATGAAATGATGGACGCAGTGTTGAACATTGCAAGCACTCACCCCAAGTCAACTGATCTGGGTTTAATCCATCACCGTTCTTTAGCCCACTCTGGCACCCCAGTTCAGACATGGCCATATGCAAATCAGTCTGACCCTGTGCCTCATGGGAACAGTCCAGCCCGAACTGCCAAGCCATGTCCTCCATGGACCGGAAACAAGCTTCCCAGGACCGGTTTCTGGCATTTCAGCCGTCTTCAGCCAGGCTTGCTTGAATCCAGTGGCAAAGTGAGCAAGGGACTCACGTCTGAGCATACCCTGCCAACTTATGGCGAACAAAGCAAAAACCAAAGGAAATGATGGACGGAGTGTTGAACATTGCAAGCACTCACCCCCAGTCAACTGATCTGGGTTTAATCCATCACCGTTCTTTAGCCCACTCTGCCAACCAAGTTCAGACATGGCCATATGCAAATCAGTCTGACCCTGTGCCTCATGGGAACAGTCCAGCCCGAATGGCCAAGCCATGTCTTCCCTGGACCGGAAACAAGCTTCCTAGGACCGGTTTCTGGCATTTCAGCTGTTTTCAGCCAGGCTTGCTTGAATCCAGGGGCAAAGTGAGCAAGGGACTCATGTCTGAGCATACCCTGCCATCTTATGGAGAACAAGCAAAAAACAAAGGAAATGATGGCCGGAGTGTTGAACATTGTAAGTACTCACCCCCAGTCAGCTGATCTAGGTTTAATCCATCACCGTTCTTTAGCCCACTCTGCCACCCCAGTTCAGACATGCCATAGTCAAATAAGTCTGACCCTGTGCCTCATGGGAACAGTCCAGCCCGATCTGCCAAGCCATGTCTTCCCTGGACCGGAAACAAGCTTCCTAGGACTGGTTTCTGGCATTTCAGCTGTCTTCAGCCAGGCTTGCTTGAATCCAGTGGCAAAGTGAGCAAGGGACTCACGTCTGAGCACACCCTGCCAACTTATGGTGAACAAAGCAAAAACCAAAGGAAATGATGGACGGAGTGTTGAACATTGCAAGCCTTCACCCCCAGTCAACTGACCTTGGTTTAATCCATCACCGTTCTTTAGCCCACTCTGCCACCCCAGTTCAGACATGGCCGTATGCAAATCAGTCTGACCCTGTGCCTCATGGGAACAGTCCAGCCCAAACTGCCAAGCCGTGTCTTCCCTGGACCGGAAACAAGCTTCCTAGGACCGGTTTCTGGCATTTCAGCCGTCTTCAGCCAGGCTTGCTTGAATCGAGTGGCAAAGTGAACAAGGGACTCACGTCTGAGCATACCCTGCCAACTTATGGCGAACAAAGCAAAAAACAAAGGAAATGATGGACGGAGTGTTGAACATTGCAAGTACTCACCCCCAGTCAGCTGATCTGGGTTTAATCCATCACCGTTCTTTAGCCCACTCTGCCACCCCAGTTCAGACATGGCCATATGCAAATCAGTCTGACCCTGTGCCTCATGGGAACAGTCCAGCCCGAACTGCCAAGCCATGATTTCCATGGACAGGAAACAAGCTTCCTAGGACCGGTTTCTGGCATTTCAGCCATTTTCAGCCAGGCTTGCTTGAATCCAGTGGCAAAGTGAGCAAGGGACTCACGTCTGACCATACCCTGCCAACTTATGGTGAACAAAGCAAAAAAGAAAGGAAATGATGGACGGAGTGTTGAACATTGCAAGCACTCACCCCCAGTCAACTGATCTGGGTTTAATCCATCACCGTTCTTTAGCCCACTCTGCCACCCCAGTTCAGACACATGGCCATATGCAAATCAGTCTGACCCTGTGCCTCATGGGAACAGTCCAGCCCAAACTGCCAAGCCATGTCTTCCCTGGAGTGGAAACAAGCTTCCTGGGACCGGGTTTTGGCATTTCATCCGTCTTCAGCCAGGCTTGCTTGAATCCAGTGGCAGAGTGAGCAAGGGACTCACGTCTGAGCATACCCTGCCAAATTATGGCGAACAAAGCAAAAAACAAAGGAAATGATGGACGGAGTGTTGAACATTGCAAGTACTCACCCCCAGACAGCTGATCTGGGTTTAATCCATCACCGTTCTTCAGCCCACTCTGCCACCCCAGTTCAGACATGGCCATATGCAAATCAGTCTGACCCTGTGCCTCATGGGAACAGTCCAGCCCGAACTGCCAAGCCATGTCTTCCCTGGACCGGAAACAAGCTTCCTAGGACCGGTTTCTGGCATTTCAGCCGTCTTCAGCCAGGCTTGCTTGAATCCAGTGGCAAAGTGAGCAAGGGATTCACGTCTGAGCATACCCTGCCAACTTATGGCGAACAAAGCAAAAACCAAAGGAAATGATGGACGGAGTGTTGAACATTGCAAGCACTCACCCCCAGTCAACTGATCTGGGTTTAATCCATCACCGTTCTTTAGCCCACTCTGCCACCCCAGTTCAGACATGGCCATATGCAAATCAGTCTGACCCTGTGCCTCATGGGAACAGTCCAGCCCGAACTGCCAAGCCATGTCTTCCCTGGAGCCGAAACAAGCTTCCTAGCACCGGTTTTTGGCATTTCATCCATCTTCAGCCAGGCTTGCTTGAATCCAGTGGCAAAGTGAGCAAGGGAATCACGTCTGAGCATACCTTGCCAACTTATGGCGAACAAAGCAAAAAACAAAGGAAATGATGGATGGAGTGTTGAACATTGCAAGTTCTCACCCCCAGTCAGCTGATCTGGGTTTAATCCATCACCGTTCTTTAGCCCACTCTGCCACCCCAGTTCAGACATGGCCATATGCAAATCAGTCTTACCCTGTGCCTCTTAGGAACAGTCCAGCCCGAACTGCCAAGCCATGTCTTCCCTGGACCGGAAACAAGCTTCCAAGGACCGGTTTCTGTCAGTTCAGCTGTCTTCAGCCAGGAATGCTTGAATCGAGTTGCAAAGTGAGCAAGGGACTCACGTCTGAGTATACCCTGCCAACTTATGGTGAACAAAGCAAAAACCAAAGGAAATGATGGACGGAGTGTTGAACATTGCAAGCATTCACCCCCAGTCAACTGATCTGGGTTTAATCCATCACCTTTCTTTAGCCCACTCTGCCACCCCAGTTCAGACATGGCCATATGCAAATCAGTCTGACCCTGTGTCTCATGGGAACAGTCCAGCCCAAACTGCCAAGCCATGTCTTCCCTGGACCGTAAACAAGCTTCCTATGACCGGTTTCTGGCATTTCAGCCGTCTTCAGCCAGGCTTGCTTGAATCCAGTGGCAAAGTGAGCAAGGGACTCACGTCTGAGCATACCCTGCCAACTTATGGTGAACAAAGCAAAAAACAAATGAAATGATGGACGGAGTGTTGAACATTGCAAGCACTCACACCAAGTCAACTGATCTGGGTTTAATCCATCACCGTTCTTTAGCCCACTCTGGCACCGCAGTTCAGACATGGCCATATGCAAATCAGTCTGACCCTGTGCCTCATGGGAACAGTCCAGCCCGAACTGCCAAGCCATGTCTTCCCTGGACCGGAAACAAGCTTCCCAGGACCGGTTTCTGGCATTTCACCCGTCTTCAGCCAGGCTTGCTTGAATCCAGTGGCAAAGTGAGCAAGGGACTCACGTCTGAGCATACCCTGCCAACTTATGGCGAACAAAGCAAAAAACAAAGGAAATGATGGACGGAGTGTTGAACATTGCAAGTACTCACCCCCAGACAGCTGATCTGGGTTTAATCCATCACCGTTCTTCAGCCCACTCTGCCACCCCAGTTCAGACATGGCCATATGCAAATCAGTCTGACCCTGTGCCTCATGGGAACAGTCCAGCCCAAACTGCCAAGCCATGTCTTCCCAGGACCGGAAACAAGCTTCCTAGGACTGGTTTCTGGCATTTCAGCCGTCTTCAGCCAGGCTTGCTTGAGACCAGTGGCAAAGTGAGCAAGGGACTCACGTCTGAGCATACCCTGCCAACTTATGGCGAACAAAGCAAAAACCAAAGGAAATGATGGACGGAGTGTTGAACATTGAAAGCACTCACCCCCAGTCAACTGATCTGGGTTTAATCCATCACCGTTCTTTAGCCCACTCTGGCACCCCAGTTCAGACATGGCCATATGCAAATCAGTCTGACCCTGTGCCTCATGGGAACAGTCCAGCCCAAACTGCCAAGCCATGTCTTCCCAGGACCGGAAACAAGCTTCCTAGGACCGGTTTCTGGCATTTCAGCCGTCTTCAGCCAGGCTTGCTTGAATCCAGGGGCAAAGTTAGCAAGGGACTCACGTCTGAGCATACCCTGACAACTTATGGCGAACAAAGCAAAAACCAAAGGAAATGATGGACGGAGTGTTGAACATTGCAAGCACTCACCCCCAGTCAACTGATCTGGGTTTAATCCATCACCGTTCTTTAGCCCACTCTGCCACCCAGTTCAGACATGGCCATATGCAAATCAGTCTGACCCTGTACCTCAGGGAACAGTCCAGCCCGAACTGCCAAGCCATGTCTTCCCTGGACCGGAAGCAAGCTTCTTAGGACCAGTTTCTGGCATTTTAGCCGTCTTCAGCCAGGCTTGCTTGAATCCAGTGGCGAAGTTAGCAAGGGACTCAGGTCTGAGCATACCCTGACAACTTATGGCGAACAAAGCAAAAACCAAAGGAAATGATGGACGGAGTGTTCAACATTGCAAGCATTCACCCCCAGTCAACTGATCTGGGTTTAATCCATCACCGTTATTTAGCCCACTCTGCCACCCCAGTTCAGACATGGCCATATGCAAATCAGTCTGACCCTGTGCCTCATGGGAACAGTCCAGCCCGAACTGCCAAGCCTTGTCTTCCCTGGACCGGAAACAAGCTTCCTAGGAACATTTTCTGGCATTTCAGCCGTCTTCAGCCAGGCCTGCTTGAAACCAGTGGCAAAGTGAGCAAGGGACTCACGTCTGAGCATACCCTGCCAACTTATGGCGAACAAACCAAAAACCAAAGGAAATGATGGACGGAGTGTTGAACATTGCAAGCACTCAACCCCAGTCAACTGATCTGGGTTTAATTCATCACCGTTCTTTAGCCCACTCTGCCACCCCAGTTCAGACATGGCCATATGCAAATCAGTCTGACCCTGTGCCTCAGGGAACAGTCCAGCCCGAACTGCCAAGCCATGTCTTCCCTGGACCGGAAACAAGCTTCCTAGGACCGGTTTCTGGCATTTCAGCCATCTTCAGCCAGGCTTGCTTGAATCCAGTGGCAAATTGAGCAAGGGACTCACGTCTGAGCATACCCTGCCAACTTATGGCGAACAAAGCAAAAACCAAAGGAAATGATGGACGGAGTGTAGAACATTGCAAGTACTCACCCCCAGTCAGCTGATCTGGGTTTAATCCATCACCGTTCTTTAGCCCACTCTGCCACCCCATTTCAGACATTGCCATATGCAAATCAGTCTGACCCTGTGCCTCATAGGAACAGTCCAGCCCGAACTGCCAAGCCATGTCGTCCCTGGACCGGAAACAAGCTTCCTAGGACCGGTTTCTGGCATTTCAGCCGTCTTCAGCCAGGCTTGCTTGAATCCAGTGGCAAAGTGAGCAAGGGACTCACGTCTGAGCATACCCTGCCAACTTATGGCGAACAAAGCAAAAACCAAAGGAAATGATGGACGGAGTGTTGAACATTGCAAGCACTCACCCCCAGTCAACTGATCTGGGTTTAATCCATCACCGTTCTTTAGCCCACTCTGCCACCCCAGTTCAGACATGGCCATATGCAAATCAGTCTGACCCTGTGCCTCATGGGAACAGTCCAGCCCGAACTGCCAAGCCATGTCTTCCCTGGAGCGGAAACAAGCTTCCTAGGACCGGTTTTTGGCATTTCATCCATCTTCAGGCAGGCTTGCTTGAATCCAGTGGCAAAGTGAGCAAGGGAATCACGTCTGAGCATACCTTGCCAACTTATGGCGAACAAAGCAAAAAACAAAGGAAATGATGGACGGAGTGTTGAACATTGAAAGCACTCACCCCCAGTCAACTGATCTGGGTTTAATCCATCACCGTTCTTTAGCCCATTCTGGCACACCAGTTCAGACATGGCCATATGCAAATCAGTCTGACCCTGTGCCTCATGGGAACAGTCCAGCCCAAACTGCCAAGCCATGTCTTCCCTGGACCGGAAACAAGCTTCCTAGGACCGGTTTCTGGCATTTCATCCATCTTCAGCCAGGCTTGCTTGAATCCAGTGGCAAAGTTAGCAAGGGACTCACGTCTGAGCATACCCTGACAACTTATGGAGAACAAAGCAAAAACCAAAGGAAATGATGGACGGAGCGTTGAACATTGAAAGCACTCACCCCCAGACAGCTGATCTGGGTTTAATCCATCACCGTTCTTCAGCCCACTCTGCCACCCCAGTTCAGACATGGCCATATGCAAATCAGTCTGACCCTGTGCCTCATGGGAACAGTCCAGCCCAAACTGCCAAGCCATGTCTTCCCAGGACCGGAAACAAGCTTCCTAGGACTGGTTTCTGGCATTTCAGCCGTCTTCAGCCAGGCTTGCTTGAGACCAGTGGCAAAGTGAGCAAGGGACTCACGTCTGAGCATACCCTGCCAACTTATGGCGAACAAAGCAAAAACCAAAGGAAATGATGGACGGAGTGTTGAACATTGAAAGCACTCACCCCCAGTCAACTGATCTGGGTTTAATCCATCACCGTTCTTTAGCCCACTCTGGCACCCCAGTTCAGACATGGCCATATGCAAATCAGTCTGACCCTGTGCCTCATGGGAACAGTCCAGCCCAAACTGCCAAGCCATGTCTTCCCAGGACCGGAAACAAGCTTCCTAGGACCGGTTTCTGGCATTTCAGCCGTCTTCAGCCAGGCTTGCTTGAATCCAGGGGCAAAGTTAGCAAGGGACTCACGTCTGAGCATACCCTGACAACTTATGGCGAACAAAGCAAAAACCAAAGGAAATGATGGACGGAGTGTTGAACATTGCAAGCACTCACCCCCAGTCAACTGATCTGGGTTTAATCCATCACCGTTCTTTAGCCCACTCTGCCACCCAGTTCAGACATGGCCATATGCAAATCAGTCTGACCCTGTACCTCAGGGAACAGTCCAGCCCGAACTGCCAAGCCATGTCTTCCCTGGACCGGAAGCAAGCTTCCTAGGACCAGTTTCTGGCATTTTAGCCGTCTTCAGCCAGGCTTGCTTGAATCCAGTGGCGAAGTTAGCAAGGGACTCAGGTCTGAGCATACCCTGACAACTTATGGCGAACAAAGCAAAAACCAAAGGAAATGATGGACGGAGTGTTCAACATTGCAAGCATTCACCCCCAGTCAACTGATCTGGGTTTAATCCATCACCGTTATTTAGCCCACTCTGCCACCCCAGTTCAGACATGGCCATATGCAAATCAGTCTGACCCTGTGCCTCATGGGAACAGTCCAGCCCGAACTGCCAAGCCTTGTCTTCCCTGGACCGGAAACAAGCTTCCTAGGAACATTTTCTGGCATTTCAGCCGTCTTCAGCCAGGCCTGCTTGAAACCAGTGGCAAAGTGAGCAAGGGACTCACGTCTGAGCATACCCTGCCAACTTATGGCGAACAAACCAAAAACCAAAGGAAATGATGGACGGAGTGTTGAACATTGCAAGCACTCAACCCCAGTCAACTGATCTGGGTTTAATTCATCACCGTTCTTTAGCCCACTCTGCCACCCCAGTTCAGACATGGCCATATGCAAATCAGTCTGACCCTGTGCCTCAGGGAACAGTCCAGCCCGAACTGCCAAGCCATGTCTTCCCTGGACCGGAAACAAGCTTCCTAGGACCGGTTTCTGGCATTTCAGCCATCTTCAGCCAGGCTTGCTTGAATCCAGTGGCAAATTGAGCAAGGGACTCACGTCTGAGCATACCCTGCCAACTTATGGCGAACAAAGCAAAAACCAAAGGAAATGATGGACGGAGTGTAGAACATTGCAAGTACTCACCCCCAGTCAGCTGATCTGGGTTTAATCCATCACCGTTCTTTAGCCCACTCTGCCACCCCATTTCAGACATTGCCATATGCAAATCAGTCTGACCCTGTGCCTCATAGGAACAGTCCAGCCCGAACTGCCAAGCCATGTCGTCCCTGGACCGGAAACAAGCTTCCTAGGACCGGTTTCTGGCATTTCAGCCGTCTTCAGCCAGGCTTGCTTGAATCCAGTGGCAAAGTGAGCAAGGGACTCACGTCTGAGCATACCCTGCCAACTTATGGCGAACAAAGCAAAAACCAAAGGAAATGATGGACGGAGTGTTGAACATTGCAAGCACTCACCCCCAGTCAACTGATCTGGGTTTAATCCATCACCGTTCTTTAGCCCACTCTGCCACCCCAGTTCAGACATGGCCATATGCAAATCAGTCTGACCCTGTGCCTCATGGGAACAGTCCAGCCCGAACTGCCAAGCCATGTCTTCCCTGGAGCGGAAACAAGCTTCCTAGGACCGGTTTTTGGCATTTCATCCATCTTCAGGCAGGCTTGCTTGAATCCAGTGGCAAAGTGAGCAAGGGAATCACGTCTGAGCATACCTTGCCAACTTATGGCGAACAAAGCAAAAAACAAAGGAAATGATGGACGGAGTGTTGAACATTGAAAGCACTCACCCCCAGTCAACTGATCTGGGTTTAATCCATCACCGTTCTTTAGCCCATTCTGGCACACCAGTTCAGACATGGCCATATGCAAATCAGTCTGACCCTGTGCCTCATGGGAACAGTCCAGCCCAAACTGCCAAGCCATGTCTTCCCTGGACCGGAAACAAGCTTCCTAGGACCGGTTTCTGGCATTTCATCCATCTTCAGCCAGGCTTGCTTGAATCCAGTGGCAAAGTTAGCAAGGGACTCACGTCTGAGCATACCCTGACAACTTATGGAGAACAAAGCAAAAACCAAAGGAAATGATGGACGGAGCGTTGAACATTGCAAGCACTCACCCCCAGTCAACTGATCTGGGTTTAATCCATCACCATTCTTTAGCCCACTCTGCCACCCCAGTTCAGACATGGCCACATGCAAATCAGTCTGACCCTGTACCTCAGGGAACAGTCCAGCCCGAACTGCCAAGCCATGTCTTCCCTGGACCGGAAGCAAGCTTCCTAGGACCAGTTTCTGGCATTTTAGCCGTCTTCACCCAGGCTTGCTTGAATCCAGTGGCAAAGTTAGCAAGGGACTCAGGTCTGAGCATACCCTGACAACTTATGGCGAACAAAGCAAAAACCAAAGGAAATGATGGACGGAGTGTTGAACATTGCAAGCACTCACCCCCAGTCAACTGATCTGGGTTTAATCCGTCACCGTTCTTTAGCCCACTCTGCCACCCCAGTTCAGACATGGCCATATACAAATCAGTCTGACCCTGTGCCTCATGGGAACAGTCCAGCCCAAACTGCCAAGCCATGTCTTCCCAAGACCGGAAACAAGCTTCCTAGGACCGGTTTCTGGCATTTCAGCCGTCTTCAGCCAGGCTTGCTTGAATCCAGTGGCAAAGTTAGCAAGGGACTCAGGTCTGAGCATACCCTGACAACTTATGGCGAACAAAGCAAAAACCAAAGGAAATGATGGACGGAGTGTTCAACATTGCAAGCACTCATCCCCAGTCAACTGATCTGGGTTTAATCCATCACCGTTCTTTAGCCCACTCTGCCGCCCCAGTTCAGACATGGCCATATGCAAATCAGTCGGACCCTGTGCCTCATGGGAACAGTCCAGCCCGAACTGCCAAGCCATGTCTTTCCTGGACCTGAAACAAGCTTCCTAGGACCGGTTTTTGGCATTTCATCCATCTTCAGCCAGGCTTGCTTGAATCCAGTGGCAAAGTGAGCAAGGCACTCACGTCTGAGCATACCCTGCCAACTTATGGCGAACAAAGCAAAAACCAAAGGAAATGATGGACGGAAAGATTTGAGGGGTTTCTACTCGAGAGTGTACAGTCGCTCTGGTGGACAGTAAAGCTAGAGGCAGTGCGTCTGGCCAAGAGAGACCAGTGGAAGCTTGAATTTTCGCAAGTTTCAGCTTCAGGGTGCCATTGTACCCTTCCACCAGACCTGCTGACTGTGGATGATTCGCACTGTGGAATTTTTGTACAATTCCTAGACCTGCACACACACTCTTCATAACATTCCCTTCAAACTCACTTCCATTGTCTGACCAAACAATCCGTGGCATACCATACCTAGGGAAGTACTCTTTGAGGAGGATTTTGGCAGTGGACATGGCAGTGTTATCCTTTAATGGGTATGCCTCAATCCATCTCGAAAAGGCACATACTACCACTAGGACATATTTAAGATTATTACACCTGTCCATGTGGATAAAATCTAACTGAATTACTTCAAAGGGACAAGAAGGGGGAGCAAAATGGCCAGTTGGGGTTCCCTTGCCAGGATTATGCATCAGGCATACCATGCAGTTTTTCACCACTCTTTCCGCACACTTAGTAATTCCATCGTTCTTCCATACTGGAGCTAACATTTTACAGATCCCTTTCGAACTGATGTGCGCCGCTCCATGCGCCATCGTGACTACTGCGAGCACATACGCATCAGGTAACATCCAACGTTGCTGTTCAGACAAATCAACCCAACATCCACTTGTATCCATTTTACCCGTTTTCTCCTTCCATTCATTCTTCTCATTTTCAGTTGCCTCATTCTGGATTGCTTTCACACTGTCAATCGTATTCTCACACATTCCTGATTCAGCAATCCATCTTGCAGACGTTGCAACGTACATCCGGCTCGTCATGTTCTTGGCCGTTTCTTTAGCGACCTCATCAGCAAACGCATTCCCTCGGCCAACATCATCCGTAATCTTTCGATGTGCACTGCACTTCACAATCGCAACTTCATTCGGTAGGGTCAGGGATTCTAATAGATCGCTGACTAACTGTCCATGTTGGATCTTAGTTCCATGGGACGTGAGAAAACCTCTTTCTTTCCAGAGACGTCCAAAGCTGTGTGCAACGCCGAAGGCATACTGGCTATCAGTAAGCACATTCACTCTCTTTCCCTCTGCTAAAACACACGCTCTTGTCAATGCAATTAATTCTGCAGCTTGGGCAGAATTCTGACTCACTCTTGCAGTCTCAACAATCGTACTCAAAGTCGTAACTGCATACGCGGCCGTCACATCACCATTCTGTAGTTTAAAGCAGGACCCATCGACATATAACGTGCCGTCTGGGTCTGATAACGGAGTATCTTTTAAATCAATTCTACCTTTTGTCTCTTCCTCAGTTCTGAAACAACAATCATGGGGTTCTGAATCACTCGACACCTGAGTAGTCGGCAACAGTGTTGCTGGATTCAATATGTTACATCGCTTGATCTGGATGTGACTTGCCAAAAGCGTCAGCTCATAGCCTGATAGTCTAGCACTGGTGAGGTGCTGAGTTTTCGTTCAATTCATGAGTGTATCCACAGCATGTGGAACCATGACTACTAGCATGTTGTTCATGACTAGTCCAGCAGACTGTCGAATGGACACTGCAGCTGCTGCTGTAGCTCTCAAACAACTTGGCAATGCTCTGGCTACCGGATCTAACGTGGATGAGAAATATGCACAAGGCCGCTGTTTGTCACCAAATTGTTGCGTTAATACACTTAATGCACAACCTTCTCTTTCATGGACATATAGTGTAAACGGTTTACTGTAGTCAGGAGTACCCAACACAGGAGCTGAACACAGCGCGTCACGTAATTCGGAGAAACTCTGTTGACATTCATCAGACCATGGCAATTGGCTCGGAACACCTTTTCCAGTCAGGGCTACCAATGGTTTTGCCATGAGAGAAAAATTTGGGATCCATTGCCTACAGTATGACGTAATACCCAAAAACGCACGCACTACTCTCTGTGTGCTTGGTACAGTCATCTGCGAAATTGCTTTGATTCTCTCTGGGGTCAACCTTCTTCCCTCCTTTGACAAAAGATGACCTAAGTAGGTCACTTCTTGGCAACAATATTGCAGTTTAGAAGGTGACACCTTGTGATGTAAGTCTGACAAATGACGCAATAAAGAAATAGTAGCTGCTTTGCAAGTTTCCTTGTCGTCAGCGGCTAGTAAAAGATCGTCTACGTATTGGATCAGAGCAACACCATGAGGAAGTACAAGAGCGTCTAATTGACTCTTTAATGCTTGGCTATAAATTGAAGGGCTTTCACAATAACCTTGTGGAGCGTGTTTGAATCTGAAACTGCGTCCTCCTAAAGAGAAACCAAAAATGTCTCTACTTTCTTCGGCTATTGGAATGCTGAAAAATGCATTTTTCAAGTCGATCACCGTAAACCATGATGCCGATGCAGGAATCAACGTCAGTAATGCAGTGATATCTGGTACCACTGGAAACTCTGGAATCACTATTTTGTTAACCTCTCTGAGGTCAATCACAAATCTGTAGATTGGAGGTTTGGAAGGGTCAGTACGTTTCAGAATCGGCAGAACGGGACTATTGCAGACATTTCCTCTAGTTTCCTCTATCACATCTTTCTGTATCAAATCCTTCACAATCAGCAAGAGTGCTTGTTCACCTTCATTTGAAATCCGATACTGTGGGATTCGTGGAAATTTAACATTCGCTTTTAGACTTACCACGTAAGGGGGAATTTCCAAGAGGCCTACATCGTTGGGACCAGTCGCCCAAAGAGTATCAGGGAGAGAACGCAGCTCCGGTGGGAGCTTGTCCATCGACATGTACATCGGAGAGATGACTCTTTTGCCTAATGTGAGCTGTACTCCCGAAGGAGAACAGTACAGTGTCGCATGCAGGCGTTTCAACAGATCTAAACCAAGCAGATTCTCATTACAACCGGTTGTTAGGATGAGGTGTGCTTCTAGCTCGCATGGCCCAACAGAGATAGATAAAGGACTAGACACAGGATTGTGAACAGGGGCGCCTGAGAAACCTACTGAAGTGTTCGTTAAGCCGGACAAAGGTGCGCCAGGGAGTTTCGTACGCATGATTGAACTTTTTGCCGCACCAGTATCCAACAGAAACGGTTCGACCACGCCTGATGTAACTACTGCGACATAAGGTCCACTCTGATCAACTGGAACTGATACTGCTCCCTCTCTCTGTCTGCGGCTGTCCTGTTGCTCGCTTCTTTGAATCTCTTCATTATGATCATAGTAATCCTCAACATGATACTGTGGGGATCTACCTGGTTGCGTAGGTTGTACATTTCGCTGATCGAAATAATTTGATGGGCGATCGGTCTGTGCAGTCATTGTACCACGTCCTCTACCTCTAGGAGCTTGCATAAACCCAACATTACCTCTTTGAGCTGGGACACCACTAGTTTGTGGGTGCAGTACTGGACACTCATTCTTATAATGACCCTCCTTTTTACAATAAGCACACTGATTCCATGCTAACTGTTGTCGAGGAAATCCATAATTAAATCTTTAGGCCGTCCCTTGCTGGAATTGTGGCTGCTGCTGAAACTGGGGTCGCTGCTGTGAATCTGACTGATTCGAACGAGGCGGATATGCCTGTTGCAAAAGAACTTTGGTTTTTAAATCTTTCGTTTTCTTTTCTGATTTTTCCTTCTCTTCTTTCTCTCTATTCTCGTAATACTGAGCAGTTGCAAGTATCTGTGCTGTCGTTGACACTGCCCATGCACTTTCAGAATCCTTTAACTTGTTACTAAGCTCAGGTAGTAAATTAAACACAAACTTGTCAACAAACAATCTCTGGCCTCCCTCAGTACTCATATCTTGCCCACTGTGATCTACGAAAGTCTCTTCGAATCTAGTGAAGAAGTCAGAGACGCTTTCGTCCTTCTTTTGCTTGCATGCTGATAATTTATCCCAATTGACTCGTAACGCTGGCATCAGCGTTTTCATCAGAGTAATTATTCTGCCAGGTAAGGCAGCAATCAGAGGTTCTGGTTTAGCACCGCCAACTTGTTGCGCATCTGCCGCTATGATAGCTGGCCAATCACCTCCTAGGGCGACTGGGTGGTTCTCTTGCCGAATCTTGGCCCATATAGGCTGTGGCACTACATTGCCAAATAGCATTTCAATGTCTGCCAAATTCATGATACACGCTTGGACTGTCTGTGTTAATTCTTTGTAATAACCAGCAGGATTTTTACGAGGGTCTGGTAATGCTTGTTTTACTGCTAATACTTCAGCCCGTTTCCAAGGAATGTGTATCCACACTCTCTGGAATTGTGCTGGAGCGGCTGCAATACCCAAGTTCCCATCAGCGGCAACTGCTTCGCGCCATATGGGCGGAACTTCCCTCATCGGATACTGACCTCGTCTTTTTCTAGTTATCGGTGTACCATCAGGGTCTCTTGTCGCTCGGAAAGGGGACTCATCCCTATAAGCTAAAATCAATTCTATCGCTCTCCCTACTTCTGAACCTATCACCATTCCTGCGGCGAATTTCTGCTGAATATTTATTAAATCAGAGGGGACTGTATCTAAGTCATCATCTTCCCATTCTTCACGCACAAGAGAACACATCACGTCAAAAACATAACGTTGAGTTGGTTCATTCCACTGCATAAATGTGTCTAACACTCTTCGTGCATCGTACTTCGCAGCTTTCGACATCCACCTAAGAGCTGTCGAATCTAACGTGTCTCGTTCCTCGGGACCAGGAAGCTGGCTACGTCTCTGTACAGAGTCAGAAACGGGGGTCCCAATTAAAGACCTGTAGAGAGGAGTTAAGATATTAGTCACAGAGTCGGTTATCTTCCGACGAACGGAAAGCGGAGTCAGAATGTTTACAGGGTTCGGGAACAGAGCAGCTGGAGCAGATGAAATAGTAAGGGTGGGTGTAGCAGGTAAAACAGTTTGCGAAACGATAGGCAAAGGCGGATTAGGCGACCCAGGAAGAGGGGGTGCCGTAGGATCATTAATCACGGGAAAGACAGGAGCTGGATTCAAAGGAAGTGGAGCACCTATCCCAGGCTGACCAGCAGCTGGCTGTATAACAGGTAGTAACTGTGGTACTGTAATACCCTGTGCATACGGTGGAGGTGAACTCAACAGATAAGACAACAGAGGATCCTTTTCAGGGTCCTCTATCGGCTTAGCAGGACAAGATGGCAAGACAGGGTAGCATCTATCAATCGCCAAATTATGTTTTCTATTCGCCATCTCCATTGCTTTCTCGGTCTCGTTGACATGCAACTGCCTAGCAGACTCCATTAAGGTCAACCCTTTCTCTTTCTGTTCTTTCTTCGTTTTCCTAATTTCTCTCTGTTTGGCTTCTTTGCGCCATACGCGAAAAGAATCAAACATTGCCGGCCGGGCTTTTTTCTTGAACAACTTCATTTCTAAATTATCTAGTATTTCACTTTCGAAACTACCATGCGGTGGCCAACTAAGGACACCATCTTTCTTGGTATAACGGACCCATACTTCATTATACGTAATAGGACCCACACCATGTTTACAATAGAGCTCATATGTAGGAGTTCCAATCGGAGGAACCGAACACGAATCCTCCAACCGGGAATCCCCGTTGCAACGTAATAAGGACAAGAAACAATTACTACTGGTAGTCATGACAACAAAAACAAATTTCAACAAAAATGCGCAGAGAACTTAGGCCTACCAAAATGAACCAATACCAAATACAAAGATTATCTTATCAAGAGCAACCAATGATAATCTACAAATCCAAAACAAACGTATCCAAATAACCAAACTGAGCACGACCCACTTAATACTTAACTGAAATGTGGAAGACGTCACCAAGGAGAACCCGTCTACGTCTCGCCGTACTAAGGTCTGCACCTCGGGTCCAAGACAGGGCGACAGTCAAGGCAGCGGTCCTCTGTAGCCGTCTGGGAACGAGAACCCTCGTGGAAGAGATCGTCGGGCCACTTTTACGACATGCAGGGATCGATGAAGCGGGGTACCTCCCTCCGGAATCTTCACACGAAACTTCTCAAACTTTTCAGGCTTTGGACCGGTACCGGATGACGTCGCCCCGCGTTGGGCGCCAATTTGAGGTTCTGGACTTTTAAGAGTCCAGAGGTGTCAGGGAAACAACACCCGAAGACCCCTGAGTTCCACCTGTCTCGGTGCACAAAATAAACAGAGACACGGGCTTCTCGATGGCGGCGTCAAAGACCAAGGTTTATTACTGCAGGGACACAGAAATCATAGGAACCACACAGAGGCAGAATCTAGGAGACTGTTCGAATTGCATTAAGTGGGTCGTTTCTTAAATACAAGAAAAATGTCTTGGGGCAACATTACACGAATATTTCTCATGCCCAACCCGGTATCCCAAACAGACGATAAATAAATATCAAACAATGATTAGTTGTAGGTTTTCGGTATTCGATCAGGCCCTCTCGACAGTTTTCCATTCTTCGTCCGATCCTCCCCATCATAAAAATCGTAACCTCCCCATTGTAAAAGCCCAGAAGGAAAGGAGCAGAACCAGGTGCAAAGGATTGAAATGTAGGATAAGAGGTGTTTATGGATCATAAACGGGCAGGGCTATCGTCTTCGGTCTTTCAGTCAGGACAATGGACACGAGAACCAGTATAGCAGGACTGGCCTCAGGCAAGGGAGGCAGCTTGATTCTGCCTAGTCACGCAGCGTCAGCCTTTCTCGGGCTCGAGCTTACGTGTCCTTAACAAGGTGATCCTGCCGGGGTCATCGTCCGTTCATTGACTATGTGAGGGCAAGAAACAAGATGGATGCCGTAACTAAAATGGTTGCCATGACTTTTACGAGAGAATGCCCTATTTTCCAGTGAATTCATGCTAGTTGCGCAGCGAAAACACTGTTATGTATACAATGGATCATTTGCGGTTCATTGGTACCAAAATCGTGTCAGTACTACGATACCGAATTCACGGGTTCGGATCGCTACAGAACCTCAGTACCTTCAAAAATCGCAGCTGTGTCAACAACACCTTGTGCAGATAGTTTATCTCTAACCCCCACAAAAGAGATCCAGTGTGCAGTGATGCACATGTAATCTGTGGCTTGGCAACTACTCCACATGTCTGTTGTCAGGTGGATATTGTGCACAGCACTCTGCTGCAAACCTTGACCAACCAATTCCAGCACATCATGATGTAGTGCCGGAACAGCAATTCTTGTGAAATAGGACCGGCTGGGAACTTTCCATTTCGGGCAGATAGCAGACACAAATTCAAGGAAACCCACCCCTTCCACAAATGAAAAAGGAAGAAGGTCCAGCGCTAACATTTTAGCCAGCTTCGCATTGTACAATCGTGCTGTTGGGTGGTTGCGTTGGAACTGCCCCTCCAACCTAAACATGCTCTCAATGGTAGGCTGGCTCACTTTCCTTAGTGGTGCTGTTTTCATTAACCCACTAAGGCTCAACGACACAGATTGTCTCATTGAGGTACTCGCCGGTCGCCTTGGTGTCTCAGCCTGACTCTGAGTATGGCTCTTACTGCGGTGCCACTCTGATGTTACTGAGGAGGATGTGGGCGTTACCACTGCAGTACTAGGAACAGGGCTAGAAATGCCTCCCTCTTCTTCACCTTCCACCGCAATAATATTACTCCCTGATTCACCTTAACCAACTTCAATGGGTTGAGTTTTTCTACTTTCTTTTAACTCAAGTAGGTGAGCCTCCCACACGATATTGTGGTGTATTCTGAGATGACTTGCTTGTCCTTCGGTACCATAGTTTGTACCAAGCTTACCACGCCAAACACCTTGCCGACAAATTGAGCATATAGCAACGTTTTCCTCCTAGGCGCTAACAGAAAAGAAGTCCCAAACTGGGGAGGAGAACTTTCTGGCAATGCTGGATGTGCCACTTTCAACACCAGATGAACTTGAGGGGGTGCTTGAAAATATGTGACCCTGTGCACCTACACTGTGACTTTTACTACCACTACCTACTGAGATGGTTGAGCTGGATGTAGGTCCCTGCCGGGCCTTGGAAAATATGGCAGCTGGAGGTAGTGGTGGTGTAACCTGTGTTGGTGAGATCCGTGCTACATCCCGCTCAGTAGCAGCCTTTCTGGATAGGGTGAGAATATCGGTCTCCAAGCCCTTTGGGGCGGGAGTAATGTGCATGATGACTGGCTCGTCTTCATCAACATCATCACCCCCCTCTTCTACATCTACCTCCATAACTCTAAGTTTTTCTGGGACCTTCCTTTTCAGAAGCATTGTCTTGTGGCGTATATCACTCTCAGACCGAGCTGGTGGGACCCAAGTGTCATCACGATCATCAGAAGCGGGGCTTGAAGAAGAAGATGATGGACTAAGCCTCCTTTTCCTTGCTGGTGGTCTGGAAGACAATAGATCTTTTGAAACAGTGGTTTGACTTTGCTCCACTTTGTCTGCAGGAAGCTCGATTTCCTGAAATGCCCCTACGTCAGGAGCAACAACTACTATGGTGGGCTGTTGCGGCGGCTGCTGCTGTTCTTGTTGTGGCGGCTGCTGCTCTTCTTGTTGCGGCGGCTGCTGCTGTTCTTGATGCGGCGGCTGCTGCTGTTCTTGTTGCGGCGGCTTGACACTGATCTGCTGAGTTTGCGCCTGCGTTGAACTTGATTGTGTACTACTTTGCGGTAATGACATTTCTTCAACATCGCTGCTCGTTAGTAGACTGGCTACCTCTGCGACACTAAAGCCCTTGGGCCTAGGTTGGTGGGTTTGGACCGCTGTGCTGCTCCCAGCTTGGTTCCCGGACAACGCTTTGGTGTCAAAAAAAACATTGGCCGGCACACCACCAGTCGTGGTTAATGGCACTTCCTTTTTCTGTTCCTTCTTCTCACCGGCAACTTTCTTGGTACTGGACCTGGTACCTTTCTTTGGGGCCATCTTCTTCAGATGTCAGGCAGGATGCAGATGCACAACAAGTTCTGGTCACACGTGGACGTGATGCGCAGCAGGACTTCTGTCTGGCTGGCAGTACAACGGGTAGCCGGGTGATGCCGATGACACCTCCTACTCTGTCTTTTGTGCACCTAAAAGCAAATAAGACAGGAGAATAACATCAGTGAAATGTTGCATTTGTTGTTGTGGTTCAGTTACTTAGTACTTTACTAGTGCAAACAAAAGATAGCTCTAGTTAAAAAAAAAAGTCATAAATGGCCAGACTATGTTATACTACTAGTACTGTGTACAGCCACACACTACACTCTCAGGAATGATAGGAAAGTTAATATTAAACAACAAAATAAAAATCTAATGGAAGTGGGGTGGACCATTGCATTATTTGAGCATATCAGCATCCATGGAGCTGCTGCTGGCAAAGGGGGTGGATGGATGGAAGCAGTAAGCCAAAGAGCCAATAGGAAAACCATGCAGGCCTATGGCAAAAGCACAAAGAAGCCGGGGGCCTGGGAAACAGCAGGAGCTGACAAAAGGCCTATAAAAGCCAGGTAAAGTATGCCTGCTAAAGCACACTGCTCTGAATTTTTAATGCAACAAAATGTAAATACGAACATTCACAGGCCCCAAAAAGCTCTGCAGGGTGCATGCATTGCACACCAACACACCAGTGACCAGACACATAAAAAAAAGCATGTCTTTAAGACAACCAACATCAGCAAGGCCACCCCCAAAAAGCACACTTCCCCAACTCAATCCAATGCCATCCATGCCCTAAATGAAGTCTAAATTCAACAGAGCACACAGAAAACAGTAGATTAATAAAGATGTGGCTACCTGCTCTGGTCCTAGTGGATGAAAGCAGGCCTGTTGGCGGACAAGGCCAGGCAAGCTTGCAGGCCTAGGCTTCAAAATGGCCACCAGCCACATGGCCAGGCCCAACAACATCAGCAAGGCCACCCCCAAAAAGCACACTTCCCCAATTCAATCCAATGCCACCCATGCCCTAAATGAAGTCTAAATTCAACAGAGCACACAGAAAACAGTAGATTAATAAAGCTGTGGCTACCTGCTCTGGTCCTAGTGGATGAAAGCAGGCCTGTTGGCGAACAAGGCCAGGCAAGCTTGCAGGCCTAGGCTTCAAAATGGCCACCAGCCACATGGCCAGGCCCAACAACATCAGCAAGGCCACCCCCAAAAAGCACACTTCCCCAACTCAATCCAATGCCATCCATGCCCTAAATGAAGTCTAAATTCAACAGAGCACACAGAAAACAGTAGATTAATAAAGCTGTGGCTACCTGCTCTGGTCCTAGTGGATGAAAGCAGGCCTGTTGGCGGACAAGGCCAGGCAAGCTTGCAGGCCTAGGCTTCAAAATGGCCACCAGCCACATGGCCAGGCCCAACAACATCAGCAAGGCCACCCCAAAAAGCACACTTCCCCAACTCAATCCTATGCCATCCATTCCCTAAATGTGCTTGAAATTGAAATACATTAAAATAATTATAAAAATGTACAGTTGCTTCATCATGCACACACCCATGAGGCCATGCCCATGGCTAGCTCGGGCCTACTACTACTACCCACAAAATGTAAAAAAAAAAAAAGGAATGATGATAATAATTATCAAAAATAAATTGTAGTTACAACTGCAATGCCCACAATCAAACAGACAAAACAACCACTTACTTGTAAAATATCCTATTCCAAAAATCCTCAAATCCAATTGCAATGATGCAACAGACAAAAAGAGTGATCTTTCCAGCTCCAAATCCAAAGGCAGAATGACCAGGAGATGGACAAAGCACTGGGAGGAGCCTGCTGGACAGGAACAGGAAGTTGGAGATTCAGAGTCACTTCCTCCCTCTCTCCACCTTTTAAAAAAAGGACACCTTGTACAAAAAAGGACAGCCAAATGTCAATGTAAGGAGTTATTTTCATCCAAAATCAGCATTTGCAGAAGGTTTCATGCTGCTAGTGCCGATATTCCTCTCCAAATTGAAAATTTTACATGTTCGAGATCGCGAGCTTCACATTACTTCCGCCGCCGTGCCGAAAATGACATGATCGCGTTCTCTTTGTCCCTGTCGCGTTGGATATGACGTGTTCGGGGTCTCTTTCTCCTGTTCGCGTTCGATTAGACGTGCCCGCGTCCTCACCTTCTCGCTCGCGATGTAGAATGACGTATTCGAGATCTCAATCTTCTCATACTCGCGCGGTGCATGATCGCGAGAAAAAAGACGTGATCGCGCGATAAATGACGTGATTGTGCGACAAATGACGTTAATGCGGCCGCGAACTGTCGCGAGACAGCGCAAAATGGCTACCAACAATCCAACATCTCGTGGAGAACATTCCAGTGGCACAGTGAGCCCAGGACTCACATATGAGCATACAGGGTTTAGAGCAGTGCAGTGGTGTTTGGGCAGTGTAGGCGGTCTTGCAGGGTGTGCTATTTCAGGGTTTAGGGGAGTGGTGTTCTGGCAGTGTAGGAGGTCATGCTGGGGGTGGTATTTCAGGGTTTAGGGCAGTAGTGCAGTGGTGCTGGTGCAGTGCAGGGGGTCTTGCAGGGAGTGGTGCTTCAGGGTTTAGGGCAGTGGTGTTTGGGCAGTGTAGGGGGTCTTGCTGGGGGTGGTGTTTCACCGTCTAGGGCAGTGGTGTTCAGGCAGTGTAGGGGGTTTTGCTGTGGGTGGTGTTTCAGGGTTCAGGGCAGTGCAGTGCAGTGGTGTTCAGGCAGTGTAAGGGATCGTGCTGGAGCTGGTGTTAAGGACAGTGCAGTGGTGTTCGGTCTGTGTAGGGGGTTGTACAGGGGTTCTGTTTCAGTGTTTAGGGCAGTGCAGTGGTGTTTGGGCAGTGTAGTGGGTCTTGCTATGGGTGGTGTTTCATGGTTAGGGCAGCGCAATGGTTTTCGGGAAGTGTAGGGGGTCTTCCTGAGGGTGGTGTTTCAGGGTTTAGGGCAGAGCAGAGGTGTTCGGGCAGTGTGAGGGGTCGTGCTGGGGCTGGTATTTTAGGGTTTAATGCAGTGCAGTGGTGTTCAGGAAGTGTAGGGGGTCGTGCTGTGGCTGGTGTTTCAGGGTTTAGGGCAGTGCAGTAGTGTTCTGGCAGTGTAGGGGGTTGTGCTGGGGCTAGTGTTTTATGGTTTAGGGAAGTGTAGTTGTGTTCGGGCAGTGTAGTTTGTCGTGCTGGGGGTGGTTTTTGGGGTTTAGGGTAGTGTAGTGGTTATTGGGTTTTGTAGGGGGTCCTGAGAGGGGTGGTGTTTCAGGGATTAGGGCACTGCAGTGGTTTAGGGATAGTGTAGGGGGTCGTGCAGGGGGTGGTGTTGCAGGGTTCAGGGCAGTGCAGTGGTGTTTGGTCAGTGTATGGGGTCGTGCTGGGGTGGTGTTTCAGGGATTAGTACAGTGCAGTGGTGTTCTGGTAGTGTGGGGTCGTGGAGGGGGTGGTGTTTCAGGGCTCAGGGCAGTGCAGTGCAGTGGTGTTCGGGCGGTGTAGGATTTCATGCTGGAGGTGGTGTTTCAGGGTTTAGGGCAGTGTAGTGGTGTTTGGGCAGTGAAGGGTGTCGTGCATGGGATGGTGTTTCAGGGATTAGGGCACTGCAGTGGTGTTCGGGCAGTGTAGGGGTTTGTGCTGGGGCTGGTGTTTCAGGGCAGTTCAGTGGTGTTTTAGCAGTGAAAAGTTATGCTGGGGCTGGTGTTTCATGGTTTAGGGCAGTTCAGTGGTGTTCGGACAGTGTAGGGGGTCGTGCTGGGGGTGGTGTTTCAGGGTTTAGGGCAGAGCAGTGGTGTTCAGGCTGTGTAGGGGGTCCTGTTGGTGCTGGTGTTTCACGGATTAGTGCATAGCAGAGGTGTTTGGTCAGTGTAGGAGGAAGTACTGGGGGTGGTGTTTCAGGGTTTAGGGCAGTGCAGTGGTGTTCGGGCAATGTACGGGGTTGTGCAGGGGGTGGTGTTTCAGGGTTTAGGGCAGTGCAGTGGTGTTTGGACAGAGTAGGGGGTCGTGCTGGGGAGGTGGTTCAGCGTTTAGGGCAGTGATGTTTGGGCAGTGTAGGAAGTCATGCCAGGGGTGGTGTTTCGGGGTTTAGGGCAGTGCAGTGGTATTTGAGCAATGTAGGGGGTAATGCAGGAGGGGTGTTTCAGGGTTTAGGGCAGTGCAGTTGTGTTCGGCCAGTGTAGGGGGTTGTGCTGGGGCTGGTGTTTCAGGGTTTAGGGCATTGCAGTGGTGTTCAGGCAGTGTAGGGGGTCGTTCTGGGGATGGTGTTGCAGGGTTTAGGGCAGTGCATTGGTGTTCAGGCAGTGTAGGGGGTCGTGCTGGGGCTGGTGTTTCAGTGTTTAAAGCATTGCAGTGTTATTCGGGCAGTGTAGGGGGTCTTGCTGGGGTTGGTGTTTCACGGTTTAGGGAAGTGGTGTTTGGGCAGTGTAGGGGATCTTGCTGGGGTGGTGTTTCAGGGTTTAAGGCAGTGAAGTGGTGTTCGGTCAGGTTAGGGTGTCTTGCTGGGGGTGGTGTTTCAGGGTTTAAGGCAGTGCAGTGGTATTTGAGCCATGTAGGGGGTCGTGCAGGTGGGGTGATTCAGGGTTTAGGACAGTGCAGTTGTGTTCGGCCAGTGTAGGAGGTCGTGCTGGGGCTGGTGTTTTAGTGTTTATGGCATTTCAGTGGTGTGTGGGCAGTGTAGGTGGTCTTGCTGGGGTTGGTGTTTCAGGGTTTAGGGAAGTGGTGTTTGGGCATTGTAGGTGATCTTGCTGGGGTGGTGTTTCAGGGTTTAAGGCATTGCAGTGGTGTTTGGTCAGATTAGGGCGTCTTGCTGTGGGTGGTATTTCAGGGTCTAGGCCAGTGAGGTTTGGGCAGTGTAGGGGGTTTTGCTGAGGGTGGTGTTTCAGGGTTTAAGGCAGTGCAGTGGTATTTGAGCAATGTAGGGGGTCGTGCAGGAGGGGTGTTTCAGGGTTTAGGGCAGTGCGGTGGTGTTCAGGCAGTGTAGGGGGTCGTGCTGGGGCTGGTGTTTCAGTGTTTAGGGCATTGCAGTGGTGTTCGGGCAGTGTAGGGGGTCTTGCTGGGGTTGGTGTTTCAGGGTTTAAAGAAGTGGTGTTTGGGCAGTGTAGGGGATCTTGCTGGGGGTGGTGTTTCAGGGTTTAAGGCAGTGCAGTGGTGTTCGGTTAGATTAGGGCGTCTTGCTGGAGTTGGTATTTCAGGGTTTAGGGCAGTGATGTTCGGGCAGTGTAGGGGGGTTTGCTGGGGGTGGTGTTTCAGTGTTTAGGGCAGTGCAGTGGTGTTTGGACAGTGTAGGGGGTCGTGCTGGGTGTGGGGTTTCAGGGTTTAGGGCAGTGCATTGGTGTTTAGGCAGTGTATGGGGTCGTGCTGTGGTTGGTGTTTCAGTGTTTAGGGCATTGCAGTGGTGTTCGGGCAGTGTAGAGGGTCTTGCTGGGGTTGTTGTTTCAGGGTTTAGGGAAGTGGTTTTTGGGCAGTGTAGGAGATCTTGCTGGGGGTGGTGATTCAGGGTTTAAGGCAGTGTAGTGGTGTTCGGTCAGATTAGGGCACCTTGCTGGGGTTGGTGTTTTAGGGTTCAGGGCAGTGATGTTCGGGCAGTGTAGGTGGATTTGCTGGGGGTGGTGTTTCAGGGTTTAATGCAGTGAAGTGGTATTTGAGCAATGTAGGGGGTAGTGAAGGAGGGGTGTTTCAGGGTTTAGGGCAGTGCAGTTGTGTTCGGCCAATGTGGAGGGTCGTGCTTGGTGTGGTGTTTCAGGGTTTAGGGCAGTGCAGTGGTGTTTGGACCGTGTAGGGGTTGTGCTGGGTGTGGTGTTTCAGGCTTTAGGGCAGTGCAATAGTGTTTGGGCAGTGTGAGGGGTTATGCTGGGGATGGTGGTTTAGGGTTTAGGGCAGTACAGTGGTGTTCAGGCAGTGTAGTGGTGATGCTGGGGCAGGTGTTTTAGGGTTTAGGGCAGTGCAGTGGTGTTCTGGCAGTGTAGGGGGTCGTGCTGGGGCTGGTGATTTATGGTTTAGGGAAGTGCAGTGGTGTTCGGGCAGTGTAGGGGGTTGTGCTGGGGTGGTGTTTTAGGGTTTAGGATAGTGCAGTGGTGTTCGGGTAGTATAGGGGGTCGTCCTGGGGGTGGTGTTTTAGGGTTTGGGGCAGTGCAGTGGTGTTCGGGCACTGTAGGGGTCATGCTAGGGTGGTGTTTCAGGGTTTCGGGCAGTGTAGTGGTGTTTGGGCAGTGTAGGGGTTCGTGCTGG
The DNA here is from genome assembly GCF_964204655.1 of Triturus cristatus. Lineage (NCBI taxonomy): Eukaryota > Metazoa > Chordata > Amphibia > Caudata > Salamandridae > Triturus > Triturus cristatus. Next base: position 34,160,609 of record NC_140593.1, on the reverse strand, counting down.
GGTTGTGTTTCAGGGTTTATGGCAGTGAAGTGGTGTTTGGGCAGTATAGGGGGTCATACAGGGGGTGCTGTTTCAGGGTTTAGGACAGTGCTGTGGTGTTCGGGCATTGTAGGCGGCCTTGCAGGGTGTGGTGTTTCAGGGTTTACGGCAGGGGTGTTCAGGAAGTGTAGGGGGTCTTGCTGGGGGTGTTGTTTCAACATTTAGGACAGTGGTGCATTAATGCTCGTGCAGTGTAGGGGGTCTTGCAGGGCGTGGTGTTTCAGGATTCAGGGCAGTGGTGTTCGGGCAGTGTTGGGGGTCTTGCTGGGGGATGGTATTTCAGGGTTTAGGGCAGTGGTGTTCAGACAGTATAGGGGGTCGTGCTGGGGCTGGTGTTTCAGGGATTAGGGCACTGCAGTGGTGTTCGGGCAGTGTAGGGGTTTGTGCTGGGGCTGGTGTTTCAGGGCAGTTCAGTGGTGTTTGGGCAGTGAAGGGGTATGCTGGGGCTGGTGTTTCATAGTTTAGGGCAGTTTAGTGGTGTTCGGACAGTGTAGGGGGTCGTGCTGGGGGTGGTGTTTCAAGGTTTAGGGCAGAGCAGTGGTGTTCAGGCTGTGTAGGGGGTCCTGTTGGTGCTGGTGTTTCACGGTTTAGTGCATAGCCGAGGTGTTTGGTCAGTGTAGGAGGAAGTACTGGGGGTGGTGTTTCAGGGTTTAGGGCAGTGCAGTGGTGTTCGGGCAATATAGGGGGTTGTGCAGGGGGTGGTGTTTCAGGGTTTAGGGCAGTGCAGTGGTGTTTGGACAGAGTAGGGGGTCGTGCTGGGGAGGTGTTTCAGTGTTTAGGGCAGTGATGTTTGGGCAGTGTAGGAGGTCATGCTAGGGGTGGTGTTTCGGGATTTAGGGCAGTGCAGTGGTATTTGAGCAATGTAGGAGGGTAACGCAGGAGGGGTGTTTCAGGGTTTAGGGCAGTGCAGTTGTGTTCGGCCAGTGTAGGGGGTTGTGCTGGGGCTGGTGTTTCAGGATTTAGGGCATTGCAGTGGTGTTCGGGCAGTGTAGGGGGTCGTTCTGGGGATGGTTGAAGTGCATTGGTGTTCAGGCAGTGTAGGGGGTCATGCTGGGGCTGGTGTTTCAGTGTTTAAAGCATTGCAGTGTTATTCGGGCTTAGTAGGGGGTCTTGCTGGGGTTGGTGTTTCACGGTTTAGGGAAGTGGTCTTTGGGCAGTGTAGGGGATGTTGCTGGGGGTGGTGTTTCAGGGTTTAAGGCAGTGAAGTGATGTTCGGTCAGGTTAGGGTGTCTTGCTGGGGGTGGTGTTTCAGGGTTTAGGACAGTGAAATGGTGTTCAGGCAGTGTAGGGGGTTGTGCTGGGGATGGTGTTTCAGGGTTAAGGGCAGTGCAGTGGTGTTCGGGCAGTGTGAGGGTCATGCTGGGGATGGTGTTTTAGGGTTTAGGGCAGGGCAGTTGTGTTCAGGCAGTGTAGAGGTGATGCTGGGGCAGTTGTTTTAGGGTTTAGGGCAGTGCAGTGGTGTTCTGGCAGTGTAGGGGGTCCTGCTGGGGCTGGTGTTTCATGGTTTAGGGAAGTGGAGTGGTGTTCAGGCAGTGTAGGGGGTTGTGCTGGGGCTGGTGTTTCAGGGTTTAGTGCAGTGCAGTGGTGTTCGGGCAGTCTAGGGGGTCGTGCTGGGGTGGTGTTTCAGGGTTTAGGGCAGTGCAGTGTTGTTCGGTCAGTGTAGGGGTTCTTGCTGGTGTTGGTGTTTCAGGGCAGTGCAGTGGTTTTCGGGCAGTGAAAGGGTTATGCTGGGGCTGGTGTCTCATGGTTTAGGGCAGGTCAGTGGTGTTCGGGCAGTGTAGGGGGTCATGCTGGGGGTGGTGTTTCAGGGTTTAGGGCAGAACAGTGGTGTTCGTGCTGTGTAGGGGGTCGTGTTGGTGCTGGTGTTTCACGGTTTAATGCAGAGCAGGGGTGTTCGGGCATTGCAGGGGGACGTACTGGGGGTGGTGTTTCAGTGATTAGGGCAGTGCAGTGTTGTTCGGGCAGTGTAGGGGGTCATGCTGGATATGGTGTTTCAGGGTTTAGGGCAGTGCAGTGGTGTTTGGGCAGTGTGAGGGTCACGCTGGGGAAGCTGTTTTAGGGTTTAGGGCAGTGCAGTGGTGTTCAGGCAGTGTAGGGGTTGTGAGGGGGCTGGTGCTTTAGGGTTTAGGGCAGTGCAGTGGTGTTCTGGCAGTGTAGGGGTCGTGCTGGGGCTGATTTTTTATGGTTTAGGGAAGTGCAGTGGAGTTCGGGCAGTGTAGGCGGTTGTGCTGGGGGTGGTGTTTTAGGGTTAAGGGTAGTACAGTGGTGTTCAGGTAGCATAGGAGGTCGTGCTGGGGGTGGTGTTTTAGGGCTTAGGGCAGTGCAGTGGTGTTCGGGCAGTGTAGAGCGTCGTGCTGGGGGTGGTGTTTCAGAGTTTATGGCAGTGCAGTGTTGTTCGGGCAGTGTAGTGGATCATGCAGTGGGTGCTGTTTCAGGGTTTAGGGCAGTGCAGTGGTGTTCAGGCAGTGTAGGCGGTCTTGCTGGGGGTGGTATTTTTGGGTTTAGGGCAGTGGTGCAGTGGTGCTCGTGCAGTGTAGGGGGTCTTGCAAGGGGTGGTGTTTCAGGGTTTAGGGCAGTGGTGTTTGGGAAGTGTAGGGGACTGGCTTAGTGTTGTGTTATCGTTTCTAGGGCAGTGGTTTTCAGGCAGTGTAGGGGGTCTTCCTGTGGGTGGTGTTTTAGGGTTCAGGGAATTGCGGTGGTGTTCAGGCAGTGTAGGGGATTGTGCTGGAGCTGGTGTTTCAGAGTTTAGGGCAGTGTAGTGGTGTTCGGGCAGTGTAGGGGGTAGTGCTAGGGCTGGTGTTTCTGGGATTAGGGCAGTGGAGTGGTCTTCGGGTAGTGTAGGGGGTCATGTTCGGGGTGGTGTTTCTGGCTTTAGGCCAGTGCAGTGGTGTTTGTTCAGTGTAGGGGGTTGTGCAGGGGGTGGTGTTTCAGTGTTTAGGGCAGTGAAGTGGTGTTTGGGCAGCGTAGGGGGTCATGCTGGAGCTGGTGTTTTAGGGTTTAGGGTAGTGCAGTGGTGTTCGGGTAGTGTAGGGGGTCGTCCTGGGGGTGATGTTTTAGGGTTTGGAGCAGTACAGTGGTGTTCGGGCAGTGTAGGGGGTCATGCTGGGGTAGTGTTTCAGGGATTAGGGCAGTGCAGTGGTGGTCGGGCAGAGTAGGGGGTCGTGCTGGGGGTGTTGTTTCAGGGTTTAGGGCAGTGTAGTGGTGTTTGGGCAGTGAAGGGGGTCATGCATGGGGTGGTGTTTCAGTGATTATGGCAGTCAGGTGGTATTCGGGCAGGGTTGGTGTTCGTGCTGGGGCTGGTGTTTCAGGGCAGTGCAGTGGTGTTCTGGCAGTGAAGGGGTTATGTTTGGGCTGGTGTTTCATGGTTTAGGGTAGTTCAGTGGTGTTTGGAAAGTTTAGGGGGTCATGCTAAGGTGGTGTTTCAGGGTTTAGGGCAGAGCAGTAGTGTTTGGGCTGTGTAGGGGGTCGTGTTGGTGCTGGTGTATCATGGTTTAGGGCATAGCAGTGGTGTTTGGGCATTGTAGGAGGAAGTACTGGGTATGGTGTTGCAGGGTTTCGGGCAGTGCAGTGGTGTTTGGGCAGTATAGGGGTTGTGTAGGGGGTGGTGTTTCAGGGTTTAGGGCAGTGCAGTGGTGTTCGGGTAGAGTAGGGGGTCGTGCTGGGAGAGGTGTTTCAGGGTTTAGGGCAGTGATTTTTGGGCAGTGTAGGGGGTCGTGCTAGGGGTGGTGTTTCAGGGTTTAGGGCAGTGCTGGGTTGTTCGAGCAGTGCAGGGGGTTGTGCTGGGGCTGGTGTTTCAGAGTTTAGGGAAGAAGTGTTTGGGCAGTGTAGGGGATCTTGCTGGGGTTGGTGTTTCAGGGATTAGGGCAGTGCAGTGGTGTTAGGTCAGATTAGAGCGTCTTTCTGGGGGTGGTGTTTCAGGGTTTAGGGCAGTGGTGATCGGGCAGTGTAGGGGGTTTTGCTGTGGGTGGTGTTTCATGGTTTAGGGCATTGCAGTGGTGTTCGGGCTGTGTAGGGGGTCTTGCTGTGGTTGGTGTTTCAGGGTTTAGGGAAGAGGTGTTTGGGCAGTGTAGGGGATCTTGCTGGGGTTGGTGTTTCAGGGTTTAGGGCAGTGCAGTGGTGTTAGGTCAGATTAGAGCGCCTTGCTGGGGGTGGTGTTTCAGGGTTTAGGGCAGTGGTGTTCGGGCAGTGTAGGGGGTTTTGCTGGGGGTGGTGTTTCAGGGTTTAAGGCAGGGCAGTGGTAATTGAGCAATGTAGAGGGTCATGCAGGAGTGGTGTTTCAGGGTTTAGGGCAGTGCAGATGTGTTCGGCCAGTGTTGAGGTACGTGCTGGGGGTGGTGTTTCAGGGTTTAGGGCAGTGCAGTGGTGTTTGGACAGTGTAGGGGGTCGTGCTGGGTGTGGTGTTTTAGGGTTTAGGGCAGTGCAGTGATGTTTGGGCAATGTAAGGGGTCTTGCTGGGGATGGTGTTTTAGGGTTTTGGGCAGTGCAGTGGTGTTCAGGCAGTGTAGGGGTCGTGCTGGGGCTGCTGTTTTAGGGTTTATGGCAGTGCAGTGGTGTTCAGGCAGTGCAGGGGTCATGCTGGGGCGGGTGTTTTAGGGTTTAGGGAAGTGCAGTGGTGTTCGGGTAGTGCAGGGTGTCGTGCTGGGGGTGGTGGTTTAGGGTTTGGAGCATTGCAGTGGTGTTCGGGCAGTGTACGGGGTCATGCTGGGGTGGTGTTTTAGGGTTTAGGGCAGTGCAGTGGTGGTCGGGCAGTGTAGGAGTTTGTGCTGGGAGTGGGGTTTCAGGGTTTATGGCAGTGAAGTGGTGTTCGGGCAGTGTAGGGGGTCATGCAGGGTGTGGTGTTTCAGGGTTTAGAGCAGGGGTGTTCAGGCAGTGCAGGGGCTCATGCTGGGGGTGGTGTTTTAGGGTTTAGGGAAGTGCAGGTGTGTTTGGGTAGTGTAGGTGGTCATCCTGGGGGTTGTGTTTTAGGGTTTGGAGCAGTGCAGTGGTGTTCGGGCAGTGTAGGGGGTCATGCTGGGGGTGGTGTTGCAAAGTTTAGGGCAGTGGTGCATTAGTGCTCGTGCAGTGTAGGTGGTCTTGCATGGCGTGGTGTTTCAGGGTTTAGTGCAGTGGTGTTCAGGCAGTGTAGGGGGTCTTGCTGGGGGTGGTATTTCAGGGTTTAGGGCAGTGGTGTTCAGGCAGTGTAGGGGGTCGTGCTGTGGGTGGTGTTTCATGGTTCATGGCAGTGCAGTGGTGTTCAGGCAGTGTAGGGGATCATGCTGGGGCTGATGTTTCAGAATTTAGGGCGGAGCAGTAGTGTTTGGGCTGTGTAGGGGGTCGTGTTGGTGCTCGTGTATCACGGTTTAGGGCATAGCAGTGGTGTTTGGGCATGGTAGTAGGAAGTACTGGGTATGGTGTTTCAGGGTTTAGGGCAGTTCAGTGGTGATCGGGCAGTATAGGGGGTTGTGTAGGGGGTGGTGATTCAGGGTTTAGGGCAGTGCAGTGGTGTTCGGTCAGAGTAGCGGGTCGTGCTGGGAGAGGTGTTTCAGGGTTTAGGGCAGTGATTTTTGGGCAGTGTAGGGGTCGTGCTAGGGGTGGTGTTTCAGGGTTTAGGGCAGTGTAGTGTTCGGGCAGTGTGGGGGTCGTGCTGAGGCTGGTGTTTCAGGGTTTAGGGCAGTGCTGTGTTGTTCGGGCAGTGTAGGGGGTTGTGCTGGGGCTGGTGTTTCAGAGTTTAGGGCAGTGCAGTGGTGTTCGGGCAGTGTAGGGGGTCGTCCTGGGGATGGTGTTTCAGAATTTAGGGCAGTGCAGTGATGTTCGGGCAGTGTAGGGGGTCCTGCGGTGGGTGGTGTTTCAGGGTTTAGGCCAGTGCAATGGTGTTCAGGCAGAGTAGGGGGTGGTGCTGGGGATGGTGTTTCAGGGTTAAGGGCAGTGCTGTGGTGTTCGGGCAGTGTGAGGGTCATGCTGGGGATGGTGTTTTAGGGTTTAGGGCAGGGCAGTTGTGTTCAGGCAGTGTAGGGGTTGTGCTGTGGCAGGTGTTTTTGAGTTTAGGGCAGTGTGGTGGTGTTCTGGCAGTGTAGGGGGTCCTGCTGGGGCTGGTGTTTTATGGTTTAGGGAAGTGAAGTGGTGTTCAGGCAGTGTAGGGGGTTGTGCTGGGGGTGGTGTTTCAGGGTTTAGTGCAGTGCAGTGATGTTCGGGCAGTCTAGGGGGTTGTGCTGGGGTGGTGATTCAGGGTTTAGGGCAGTGCAGTGTTGTTCGGTCAGTGTAGGGGTTCATGCTGGTGTTGGTGTTTCAGGGCAGTGCAGTGGTTTTCAGGCAGTGAAAGGGTCATGCTGGGGCTGGTGTTTCAGGGTTTAGGGCAGAACAGTGGTGTTCGGGCTGTGTAGGGGGTCATGTTGGTGCTGGTGTTTCACAGTTTAATGCAGAGCAGGGCTGTTCGGGCATTGTAGGGGGACGTACTGGGGGTGGTGTTTCAGTGATTAGGGCAGTGCAGTGGTGTTCGGGCAGTGTAGGGGGTCATGCTGGATATGGTGTTTCAGGGTTTAGGGCAGTGCAGTGGTGTTTGGGCAGTGTGAGGGTCATGCTGGGGAAGCTGTTTTAGGGTTTAGGGCAGTCCAGTGGTGTTCAGGCAGTGTAGGGGTTGTGAAGGGGCTGGTGCTTTAGGGTTTAGGGCAGTGCGGTGGTGTTCTGGCAGTGTAGGGGGTCATGCTGAGGCTGGTGTTTTATGGTTTAGGGAAGTGCAGTGGAGTTCGGGCAGTGTAGGGGGTTGTGCTGGGGGTGGTGTTTTAGGGTTAAGGGTAGTACAGTGGTGTTCGGGTAGAGTAGGATGTCGTGCAGGGGGTGATGTTTTAGGGCTTAGGACAGTGCAGTGTTGTTCGAGCAGCGTAGGGGGTCGTGATGGGGGTGGTGTTTCAGGGTTTAGGGCAGTGCAGTGGTGTTTGGGCAGTGTAGAGGGTTGTGCTGGGGGTGGTGTTTAAGGGTTTATGGCAGTGCAGTGGTGTTCGGGCAGTGTAGTGGGTCATGCAGTGGGTGCTGTTTCAGGGTTTAGGGCAGTGCAGTGGTGTTCGGGCAGTGTAGGGGGTCTTGCTGGGGGTGGTGTTTCAGGGTTTAGGGCAGTGGTGTAGTGGTGCTCGTGCAGTGTAGGGGGTCTTGCAGGGGGTGGTGTTTCAGGGTTTAGGGCAGTGGTGTTTGGGCAGTGTAGGGGGTCTTGCTAAGTGTGGTGTTATCATTTCTAGGGCAGTGGTGTTCAGGCAGTGTTGGGGGTCTTGCTGTGTGTGGTGTTTTAGGGTTCAGGGAATTGCAGTGGTGTTCAGACAGTGTAGGGGATTGTGCTGGAGCTGGTGTTTCAGAGTTTAGGGCAGTGCAGTGGTGTTCGGGCAGTGTAGGGGGTAGTGCTGGGGCTGGTGTTTCTGGATTAGGGCAGTGGAGTGGTGTTCGGGCAGTGTAGGGGGTCATGTTTGGGGTGGTGTTTCTGGCTTTAGGCCAGTGCAGTGGTGTTCGGTCAGTGTAGGGGGTTGTGCAGGGGGTGGTGTTTCAGTGTTTAGGGCAGTGCAGTGGTGTTTGGGCAGTGTAGGGGGTGTTGCTGGGGGTGGTGTTTCAGGGTTAGGGCATTGCAGTGGTTTTCGGGTAGTGTAGGGGGTCGTCCTGGGGGTGATGTTTTAGGGTTTGGAGCAGTACAGTGGTGTTCGGCCAGTGTAGCGGGTCATGCTGGGGTGGTGTTTCAGGGATTAGGGCAGTGCAGTGGTGGTCGGGCAGAGTAGGGGGTCGTGCTGGGGGTGTTGTTTCAGGGTTTAGGGCAGTGTAGTGGTGTTTGGGCAGTGAAGGGTGTGATGCATGGGGTGCTGTTTCAGTGATTATGGCAGTCCAGTGGTATTCGGGCAGGGTAGGGGTTCGTGCCGGGGCTGGTTTTTCAGGGCAGTGCAGTGGTGTTCTGGCAGTGAAGGGGTTATGCTTGGGCTGGTGTTTCATGGTTTAGGGCAGTTCAGTGGTGTTTGGACAGTGTAGGGGGTCATGCTGGGGTAGTGTTTCAGGGTTTAGTGCAGAGCAGTAGTGTTTGGGCTTTGTAGGGGGTCGTGTTGGTGCTGGTGTATCACGGTTTAGGGCATAGCAGTGGTGTTTGGGCATTGTAGGAGGAAGTACTGGGTATGGTGTTTCAGGGTTTAGGGCAGTGCAGTGGTGTTCGGGCAGTATAGGGGGTTGTGTAGGGGGTGGTGTTTCAGGGTTTAGGGTAGTGCAGTGGTGTTCGGGCAGAGTAGGGGGACGTGCTGGGAGAGGTGTTTTAGGGTTTAGGGCAGTGATTTTTGGGCAGTGTAGGGGGTCGTGCTAGGAGTGGTGTTTCAGGGTTTAGGGCAGTGTATTGTTCGGGCAGTGTAGGGGGTCGTGCAGAGGCTGGTGTTTCAGGGTTTAGGGCAGTGCTGTGTTGTTGGGGCAGTGTAGGGGGTCATTCTGGGGATGGTGTTTCAGATTTTAGGGCAGTGCATTGGTGTTCAGGGAGTGTAGGAGGTCATGCTGGGGCTGGTGTTTCAGTGTTTAGGGCATTGCAGTGGTCTTCGGGCAGTGTAAGGGGTTTTGCTGTGGTTGGTGTTTCAGGGTTTAGGGAAGAGGTGTTTTGGCAGTGTAGGGGATCTTGCTGGGGTTGGTGTTTTAGGGTTTAGGGCAGTGCAGTGGTGTTCGGTCAGATTAGGGCGTCTTGCTGGGGGTGGTGTTGCAGGGTTTAGGACAGTGGTGTTCGGGCAGTGTAGGGGGTTTTGCTGGGGTTGGTGTTTCAGGGTTTAAGGCAGGGCAGTGGTAATTGAGCAATGTAGGGGGTCATGCAGGAGTGGTGTTTCAGTGTTTATGGCAGTGCAGTTGTGTTCGGCCAGTGTTGAGGTACGTGCTCGGGGTGGTGTTTCAGGGTTTAGGGCAGTGCAGTGGTGTTTGGACAGTGTAGGGGGTCGTGCTGGGTGTGGTGTTTCAGGGTTTTGGGCAGTGCAGTGATGTTTGGGCAGTGTGAGGGGTCTTGCTGGGGATGGTGTTTTAGGGTTTAGGGCAGTGCAGTGGTGTTCAGGCAGTGTAGGGGTCATGCTGGGGCTGGTGTTTTATGGTTTAGGGCAGTGCAGTGGTGTTCAGGCAGTGCAGGGGTCATGCTTGGGCTGGTGTTTTAGGGTTTAGGGAAGTGCAGTGGTGTTCGGGCAGTGCAGGTTGTCGTGCTGGGGGTGGTGTTTTAGGGTTTGGAGCAGTGCAGTGGTGTTCGGGCATTGTACAGGGTCATGCTGGGGTGGTGTTTCAGGGTTTAGGGCAGTGCAGTGGTGTTCGGGCAGTGTAGGGGTTCGTGCCGGGAGTGGGGTTTCAGGGTTTATGGCAGTGAAGTGGTGTTCTGGCAGTGTAGGGGGTCATGCAGGGTGTGGTGTTTCAGGGTTTAGGGCAGGGGTGTTCAGGCAGTGCAGGGGTTCATGCTGGGGGAGGTGTTTTAGGGTTTAGGGTAGTACAGGTGTGTTCGGGTAGTGTAGGGGGTCATCCTGGGGGTGGTGTTTTAGGGTTTGGAGCAGTGCAGTGGTGTTCGGGCAGTGTAGGGGGTCATGCTGGGGGTGGTGTTGCAAAGTTTAGGGCAGTGGTGCATTAGTGCTCATGCAGTGTAGGTGGTCTTGCATGGCGTGGTGTTTCAGGGTTTAGTGCAGTGGTGTTCAAGCAGTGTAGGGGGTTGTGCTGTGGGTGGTGTTTCAGGGTTCATGGCAGTGCAGTGGTGTTCAGGCAGTGTAGGGGATCATGCTGGGGCTGTTGTTTCAGAATTTAGGGCAGTGCAGTGGTGTTCGGGCAGTGTAGGCGGTCGTGCTGGTGTTTCAGGGTTTAGGACAGTGCAGTGGTGTTTGGGCAGTGTAGGGAGTCCTTCTGGGGGTGGTGTTTCAGGGTTTAGGCCAGTGTAGTGGTGTTGGGGCAGTGTAGGGGGTTGTGCAGGGGGTGGTGTTTCAGGGTTTAGGGCAGTGCAGTGGTGCTCTGGCAGAGTAGGGTGTCATGCGGGGGGTTGGTGTTTTATGGTTTAGGGAAGTGCAGTTGTGTTTGGGAAGTGTAGTTGGCCGTGCTGGGGGTGGTGTTTTAGGGTTTAGGGTAGTGCAGTGGTGTTCAGGCAGTTTAGGGTGTTGTGCTCGGGATGGTGTTTCAGGGTTAAGGGAAGTGCAGTGGTGTTCGGGCAGTGTGAGGGTCATGCTGGGGATGGTGTTTTAGGGTTTAGGGCAGGGTAGTTGCGCTCAGGCAGTGTAGGGGTTGTACTGTGGCAGGTGTTTTATGGTTTAGGGAAGTGCAGTGGTGTTCGGGCAGTGTAGGGGGTTATGCTGGTGTGGTGTTTCAGGGTTTAGGGCAGTGCAGTGGTGTTCGGGCAGTCCAGGGGGTTGTGCTGGGGGTGGTGTTTCAGGGTTTAGGGCAGTGCAGTGGTGTTTGGGCAGTGTAGGGGGTCATGCATGGGGTGGTGTTTCAGAGTTTAGGGCAGTGCAGTGTTGTTCAGGCAGTGCAGTGGTTCATGCTGGTGCTGGTGTTTCAGGGCAGTGCAGTGGTGTTTTGGGCAGTGAAATGGATTGCTGGGGCTGGTGTCTCATGGTTTAGGGCAGTTCAGTGGTTTTCAGGCAGTGTAGGGGGTCGTGCTGGGGATGGTGTTTCAGGGTTTAGACTATGAGACAAAACAAGGCTTCCTACACCTATCTATTTCAGTATTAGGCTCTATGTCCATATAATAAGGCGGAACCCACAGCCAACGGTGTACAAAAATAAATCACTTCACTTATTTGATAATTTTTTCATTTTTTGAAAGACAAATGAATGTTCATTTTCAGTTGTATACTAATACATATACATATTACATCACAATAATGAGACACAAATGCAACATATCTTCAACAACCCGCACCATGATGACATAAATAAATAACACCTAAACATAATGCAATGCAAAAACTCAAACAGTAAAAGACGCAAGAGGGAAGCTTTTTGGATATATGTCCTCCAGACACAGGAAAATGGTTTGAATGAGCACCTCCCTTGGAAAAATGCTATACTGTAGGTTCCTCCCCCCCACTCTGTTTAGTAGACTGGAGAGATATGAGGTTGTAGCCCTTTACACTCTTGGGAAAATGTACATTCATTTGTCTTTCAAAAAATGAAAAAATTATCAAATAAATGAAGTGATTTATTTTTGTACACCGTTGGCTGTGTGTTCTTCCTTATTATATGGACATAGTGCCTAATACTGAAATAGATAGGTGTAGGAAGCCTTGTTTTGTCTCATAGTTTATTCCCTGATTTCTTCCTCACATATTTAAAATATTCAGGGTCCCTCTGTTGTAGTTTATTGAGTTTCAGGGTTTAGGGCAGAACAGTGGTGTTCGGGCTGTGTAGAGGGTCATGTTGGTGCTGGTGTTTCACGGTTTAGGGCAGAGCAGGGGTGTTCGGGCTTTGTAGGGGGACGTACTGGGGGTGGTGTTTCAGGGTATATGGCAGTGCAGTGGTGTTCGGACAGTGTAGGTGGTTGTGCAGGGGGTTGTGTTTTCTGGGTTCAGGGCAGTGCAGTGGTGTTCGGGCAGAGTAGGGGGTTGTGCGGGGGTAAGTGTTTCAGGGTTTAGGGCAGTGGTGTTTGGGCAGTGTAGTGGGTCGTGCTAGGGGTGGTGTTTCAGGGTTTAGGGCAGTGCAGTGTTTGGGCAGTGTAGGGGGCCATGCTGCGGCTAGTGTTTCAGGGATTAGGGCAGTGCAGTGGTGTTCAGGCAGTGGAGGGGGTCATGCTGGGGCTGGTGTTTCAGGGTTTAGGGCAGTGCATTGTTGTTCAGGCAGTGTAGGTGGTCATGCTGGGGGTGGTGTTTCACGATTTACGGCAGTGCAGTGGTGTTTGGGCAGTGTAGGGGGTCATGCATGGGGTGGTGTTTTAGGGTTCAGGGCAGTGGAGTGGTGTTTGGACAGTGTAGGGGTTCATGCTGGGGCTGGTGTTTCAGGGCAGTGCAGTGTTCTTCGGGCAGTGAAGGGGTTATTCTGGGGCTGGTGTTTCATGGTTTAGGGCAGTTCAGTGGTGTTTGGACAGTGTAGGGGGTTGTGTTGGTGCTGGTGTATCACGGTTTAGGGCATAGCGGTGGTGTTTGGGCACTGTAGGAGGAAGTACTGGGGGTGGTGTTTCAGGGTTTAGGGCAGTTCAGTGGTGTTCGGGCAGAGTAGGGGGTCGTGCTGGGAGAGGTGTTTCAGGGTTCAGGGCAGTGACTTTTGGGCAGTGTAGGGGGTCATGCTAGGGGTGGTGTTTCATGGTTTAGGGCAGTGCAGTGTTTGGGAAGTGTAGGGGGTCGTGCTGAGGCTGGTGTTTCAGGGTTTAGGGCAGTGCAGTGTTGTTCAGGCAGTGTAGGGGGTTGTGCTGGGACTGGTGTTTCAGGGTTTACGGCAGTGCAGTGTTGGTCTTGCAGTGTAGGGGGTCGTTCTGGGGATGGTGTTTCACAGTTTAGGACAGTGCATTGGTGTTCAGGCAGTGTAGGGGTCGTGCTGGGGCTGGTGTTTCAATGTTTAGGGCATTGCAGTGGTGTTCGGGCAGTGTAGGGGGTCTTGCTGGGGTTGGTGTTTCAGGGTTTAGGGAAGTGGTGTTTGGGCAGTGTAGAAGTCTTGCTGGGGTTGGTGTTTTGGGGTTTAGGGCAGTGTAGTGGTGTTCGGTCAGATTAGGGCGTCTTGCTGGGGGTGGTGTTTCAGGGTTTAGGGTAGTGGTGTTCGGGCAGTGTAGGGGATTTTGCTGGGGGTGGTGTTTCAGGGTTTAAGGCAGGGCAGTGGTATTTGAGCAATGTGGGGGTCGTGCAGGAGGGGTGTTTCAGGGTTTAGGGCAATGCAGTTGTGGTTAGCCAGTGTAGAGGTTCATGCTGGGGGTGGTGTTTCAGGGTTTAGGGCAGTGCAGTGGTGTTTGGACAGTGTAGGGTGTTGTGCTGGGTGTGGTGTTTCAGGGTTTAGGGCAGTGGTGTTCAGGCAGTGTAGGGGGTCTTGCTATGAGTGTTATTTCAGGCTTTAGGGCAGTGGTGTTCAGGCAGTGTAATGGGTCATGCTGTGGGTGGTGTTTCAAGGTTCAGGGCAGTGCAGTGGTGTTCAAGCAGTGTAGGGGATCGTGCTGGGGCTGGTGTTTCAGAATTTAGGGCAGTGCAATGGTGTTCGGGAAGTGTAGGGGGTCATTCTGGGGTTGGTGTTTCACTGTTTAGGGCAGTGCAGTGGTGTTTGGGCCTTGTAGGGGGTCCTGCTGGGGGTGGTGTTTCAGTGTTTAGGGCAGTGCAGTGGTGTTCTGGCATTGTAGGAGGTCGTGCTGGGGTTGGTTTTTTTATGGTTTAGGGAAGTGCAGTTGTGTTTGGGCAGTGTAGGTGGTCGTGATTGGGGTGGTGTTTTAGGGTTTAGTGCAGTGCAGTGGTGTTTGGGTAGTGTAGGGGGTTGTGCTGGGGTGGTGTTTTAGGGTTTAGGGCAGTGCAGTGGTGTTCAGGCAGTGAAGGGGGTTGTGCTGGGGGTGGTGTTTCGGGGTTTATGGCAGTGCAGTGGTGTTCGGGCAGTGTAGGGGGTTGTGCTGGGGGTGGTGTTTCAGGGTTTAGGGCAGTGCAATCGTGTTCGGGGAGTGTGGAGAGTCGTGCATGGGCTGGTGTTTCAGGAGTTAGGGCATTGCAGTGGTTATCGGGCAGTGTGTGGGGTTGTGCGGGGGCTGGTGTTTCAGGGTTTAAGGCAATGCAGTGGTGTTCGAGCATTGTGGGGTGTCATGCTGTGGCTGCTGTTTCAGGGTTTAGGGCAGTGCTTTGGTGTTCAGGCAGTTTAGGGGGTCGTGCTGGGGGCGGTGTTTCAGGGTTTAGGGCAGTGAAGTGGTGTTCAGGCAGTTTAGGGGCTCGTGCTGGGGGTGGTCATTCAGGGTTTAGGGCAGTGCAGTGGTGTTTGGGCAGTATAGGTGTTCGTGCTGGGGCTGGTGTTTCAGGGTTTTGGGCAGTGCAGTGCTGGTTGGGCAGTGTAGGCGTTCGTGCTGGTGTTTCAGGGTTTAGGGGAGTTCAGTGGTGTCCGGGTTTGGACAGTTCGGTGGTGTTTGGGCAGTGTAGGGGGTCATGCTGGGTGGTGTTTCAAGGTTTAGGGCAGAGTAGTGGTGTTCGGGCGGTGTAGTGGGTTGTGCTGGTGTTTCAGGGTAGAGCAGTGGTGTTCGGGAAGTGTAGGGGGATGTACTGGGGGTGGTGATTCATGGTTTAGGGCAGTGGTGTTCGGACAGTGTAGGGGGTCTTGCTGGGGTGGTGTTTCAGGGTTTAGGGCAGTGGTGTTTGGGCAGTGTAAAGGGTCGTGCTGGAGCTGGTGTTTCGGGGTTTAGGGTAGTGCAGTGGTGTTCGGGCTGTGTAGGTGGTTGTGCTGGTGCTGGTGCTGGTGTTTCAGGGTTTAAGGCAGTGCAGTGGTGTTTGGGAAGTGTAGGGGGTTGGGCTGGCTGGTGTTTCAGTGTTTAGTGCAGTGTAGTTGTGTTTGGGTCTTGTAGGGGGTCATGCTGGGGCTGGTGTTTCAGAATTTAGGGCAGTGCAGTGGTGTTCGGGCAGTGTAGGGGGTCATGCTGGGGCTGGTGTTTCAGTGTTTTGGGCAGAGCAGTGGTGTTTAGGCAGTGTAGGGGGTCATGCTGGGGGTGGTGTTTCAGGGTTTAGGGCAGTGACGTGGTGTTTGGGCATTGTATGGGGTCTTGCTGGATGTGGTGTTTCACGGTTTAGGGCAGTGGTGTTTGGGCAGTGTAGGGGGTCTTACTGGAGGTGATGTTTCATGGGTTAGGGCAGTGCAGTAGTGTTCGGGCAGTGTATGGGTTCGTGCTGGGGTGGTGTTTCAGGGTTTAGGGCAGTGCAGTGGTGTTGCAGGGTTCAGAACAGTGCACTCTATATACTACTCACACACCTAGTCAGTCATGCAAATAATTAATCACACTGCCATTTACTCACCTATACAGTTATACACACACCAGCTCAATTACTCATACAAATACTAGCACATTCTTACGCTCGTATACAATCACTGATACAACCACACACTGATCCATACAGCCACTCTCACAATCACACACTCTCACTTATAGCCATTTATATACTCCAACACACATATATACTGCCTTTCACATATGTAGTTACTCACACATGTACCACTGAGATAAACATTCACTCACTAACACAGCATACACAGACTCATCCACCCATACAGTCCATCATAGATGCACTCTTGAAACCATGCGCCCAGTGAATCACCCACTCACACATCTATGCACAGAGTCACACACACCCCACCCACACAAACACTCAGGCACCCATACAGATACTCAGACAACCTATCAACAACCCATATAGACACTCATGTAGCTATTCACAAACCCATGCAGCCGCTTCCACACCAATAGACAAATACAGACATTCACACAGTTTACTTATTAACCCATGCATTCAGTAAGATACGTTTAATCACTCACTTATAGAGTCATTCACACACCTACTAAGTCATCCATTCAGAAACGTATACAACTACTCAGCCTTCAATACGCCTTTCTCTATCTATATTAAACATATTTAAACTTTACAGAAACACACAGTCACTGGATGATGTCATTTTAGATGTCATCAGTGATGTCACTGACCATGTCATGATTGATGTAATATGTGACATCGTCAGCAGTACATTGCTTGCGCGTGAGTTATAGTTAGCTGAACTAACTATAACGGGGAAATTTCTATGGTTTTGTTCGAGTGAAATTTCAAACTAACTATAACTTTCCCTAAAACCTATTGTTTTTTCAGTGAATTTCTAAGGTTTTTTAAATGCTAATTTCTCTGTCTGTGTGGGTGCGTGGGGGTTGTGTGACTCTATGCATAGATGTCTGAGTGGGTGATTCACTGGTTGTGTGGATTCAAAAGTGCATCTCCGAAGGGCTGTATGTGTGAGTTAGTATATGTATGGGTGTGTTGGTGATATATATGTGAGTAACTACATATGTTTTAAGGCAGTATATGTGAGTGTTGCAATATATACATGACTATACGTGAGAGTAAGTTATTTGAAGAGTGGGTGTATAAATGAATGTCTGCTTGTATCAGTGATTGTATAAGACAGTAAGTATGTGTTAGTATCTGCATTAATAAGTGATGTGGTGTGTGTATAAATAACTAAGTTAATGTGTGTATAACTCTATTCATGAGTAAATGGGTATGTGATTGATTCTTTGCATGACTGACTAGGTGTGTGAGTAACTCTATGCATGAGTGGCAGAGTGTAACTGTATGTATAGGTATATGAGTGCATATTATAGTACTGTATTGATGAGTAACTGCATGTATAAGTGTAGGGGTGGGCAGAATTTGCAAAGTTGCCTTCTGCTAAATTCCGCAAAACTGCATGAAATCGAAGCAAGGACGTGAAATTTCGCGTGCTCGGTGAGATTTTGCTGTGCCCGTCAAAAGTATCGCCTGTAAAGTGGTGCTCTTTGTTTGCGTGAGAATAAAACCAACCTGGTCACCTTGTTTTGCTTTATTTATTTTATTTATTTGCTGAGGGTTGATGAACCTCGCTCTAACGGTCTATTTGAGAGGCCCGTGCATCGATCCTGACAGTGCACTACCAGTAGCTAGAGCAATGACATTCAGCAAGTAGATGGTTGGGGTAATCATGTGAGCTCCACACTAAAGCACCTCAACACAACTATGCACTGTTAGAAAAATAGAGCACATCCAGACACTTTTGTATTTCACATCAGCTAGTGTATTGCATAGAGCTAGCACGTGCACAACTGTCAGTGAAACTCCAGGTTGTCAGCATACTGCAGGGTGCCAGTGCTGACAGTCTCTCCTAGGCATTCGTACACAACAAACCTCCCTGCCAGACACCAATAAACTACATTTCATCAGTGCACTTCCAAGCCATTAGTGCACTCACAACCCATTAGTACACTGTTTCGGTGATGACTGTAGTTGAAGAGTATTGAATGATGTCTGTACTCCTAGGCACTAGTGAGGGTGGCACGCTCAGCCACTAATGATATTTGGACACACAGACACTGATGAGGACTGAACTCTCGGGTATCCCCAGACGTTGACACTTTCAGGCACTAGTGATGGCTGCACTTCTGGGCTTTAGTGAGATTGCACTTTCAGGCAAGAATGATGATTGCAAGTCGTGATAGATTGACTCCCTGACCCAGGTAACAGCTGCACTCCCTAGTCCTAGTGAGGGCTGTACACCCAGGCACTAATGGTGGCTCCACAGATTCCCAGGCTGCTGTAGCGGTTTCACTCTCGGGCACTACAAATAGCTACAGTCGAGAGCTGTAGTAATTGTTTGCTTGGGAGTGCAGAAATGGCTCCACTCTCCGACAGCAGGGGTAAAACTTGTGACCTTGGGATCACCGCATTTGTCAGCGTCAAGCATCTATCACACTGAGACATTCTGTCACCTCCAAGCACAATGCAAATGTGACAAATATCACAGATAAGGAAACGAAAAAAAGTAAACCATGGATTTTATCCAGAATTCAACAGTTTTTTTTTATTTTACATGGAGAGTTTCCCCCTCTCTACATTTTACTAAGCCTGGGCAAAGCACTACGCTACGCTCGCGTAGTTTGCAAAGTTCGCGCTACTTCGCACTACGCGAACTGCACGTAGCACAGTGCGAACACGCGTAGCGTAGTGTTGCGTAGTGCTGCGGTCATTTTTTGCTTGCTCGCGGTCCTCAACGTCAAGTTGGCGACTGCGAGCAAGCAAAATGACATCCCGGCGAGACTTTTTCCTTGTTCGCGATCATCAACATCAAGTTGGCGATCGCAAGCATGGAAAATAAACCTCCCGGCGAGATTCCCAACGCGAGGAGGTCAGGTTTCTCATTGCGAGGGGTCGCGTATGCTCGCGACCGCTTGTGATGAGAAACTACCAGTTCGCGTTGAGAAAGCTGCCGCTCGAGTAAAAATCTACTCGAGCAGCAGAAAACTACAGCTCGCACTGTGCAAGATGCCATTTTCAATGATTGCACAGTGCCGGTTGCTTGTCCGCACTGTGCAATCATTGAAAACAACATCTTGCACAGTGCGAACATGTTACTACGCACTTCGCGAAGTGCTACGCGTAGCTCGCGTAGTGCGAACTTCACTTTGCGTAGCTTCGCGAAGTGCTACTTCGCGAACTACGCCCACCCTTACTTTTTACATCCAGACACTGCACTTTGAAAGAGAAAAATGAAAGAAATAGACTGCTTTTCCAGCAACAGAGTTTCATTCGTTTTTGATCCATTTCACTGTGGAACAAATGGAGGAAGTTTGCCAGCATGTCAGTAAGATCGAGATAGAGGAGAAGGATGGAAAGAAAGAGAGAGAGGGAGGGAGGGATGGAGAGAGGGAGGGAGGGAGGGAGGCAGAGAAGTGGATACTCGGGCTCCTGCAAGTGCTTCCTGGTGAGGTTTTAAAATACCTCATGCCCCCCGAATTCCATTCCGCCGCGTATTGCGGAAGTTTCGACATTTTCCCGTTCCGCGCGTAACGCGAAAATACCAAAATTTCACAAGTTCCGCAAATCGGAACGGAATTTTCCGCCCCCCCCCATAAGTGGATGTGTAGACCTAGGAAATAGTGGGTGGTATGCAGCATCTGTCATTGTTGTGTGTATGGTTTCAAAAATAGTAGTTTGTATTTTAGAGTGGGGGTATCAAAGTTTATATGAGGACATCAGTATGTGTATCAGATTATCACATGTATGATATCATCAGTGATGTAACTTGAGATGTAATGAGTGATGTCACTGACCATGTCATGAGTGATGTAATATGTGATGTCATCAGCAGTGCATTGCGGGTGCCGAGTTATAGTTAGCTCAACTAACTATAATGGGCACATTTCTCTGGTTTTATAAGAGTCAAATGTCCAACTAACTATAACGTCCCTGAAATCTATGTTTTTTTCTGTGAATTTCTAAGGTTTTTTTAAATGCTAATTCCTAACTATAACATCTGTAAAACCTATTTTGTTTTCAGTGAATTTAAAAGGTTTTTTTAAATTCTAATTCCTAACTATAACGTCTGTAAAACCTATGTTTTTTTCAGGGAATTTCAAAGGTTTTTTAAATGCTAATTCCTAACTATAACGTCTATAAAACCTATGGTTTTTTCAGTGAATTTCAAAAGTTTTTTAAATGTTATTTTCATATTTTAATATTTATAAAACCTATATTTATTCTATTTTTTTTGTAATATTTTGCAACTCTATTATCCTTTTTTTTAACTTTAAAAATTATGTAATGTTTTATATCTTCAAAAAAAAATATGTATATCTTTTATTTTTTTGGGGCGAAAACAGTAGTCCCGTACCAGTAGTGTACCAAGCTCCATCAGCATGCGCATCCTATCCGCCATATTGCTAAACTCGTAAATGATGCGCATTTCGTATCTGACGGGTTCGTGGCACTGTGGTAAATATTCTTTTTACCTAAACTGAATTTCATACGGAATCTTAAAATAAAGTAAAATAGCTCAGAATAACAAGAGGCAGAATCCGTGGTATAAGAGGTTTTCTAAATGGGCTTTATTCCAAAATGGCCGACTCGAGTCGCGGCCTTCAGGTTCCGTCACCACGAGGGTTCAGGAAGTGAAGTACAATACTTTATTGACAAGAAGTAACTTTTATAGGTCATACATTACAATGAAACGAATGCAAAAGGCGTAACAATTGATAAGAGAAATAACATAGTCATACGTAATCGAAACTAGGCGTAATAAGGAGCAAAAAGAAACATGATTGGCTCTGATTATCTTACATAGGTGGATCTATAAGATAATACTTAACATAGATGCGCGCGCAGCAGCATGACGTGTGATTGACGTGCAACTAGGGGGTGAAGGGGACTTGACATTTAGCTCTACATGTGGAGACGAGAAGTCTGGGGGGTCAAGTCAACCTAATCCCAAATCATATCTAACATCCTATGTTTAGAGAACTATGTTATCCACAAGGAAGGACTCTCGGACAGAATCTATTCTATATTGACTGCGTGTGCGTGTACAAGCGTCTAAGTGTCTATATGAGATGCGAGGGGCAGAAAACTTTCCATGGCAACAGGGCTATGAATCACTTGCAGGAGGACGGAAAGGCCGAGTCCTTTGCTTGTGAGCAAAAGGAAATGTTTACCTAAATCACTAGACAGGAATGCATCGGCTGAAGAGCAAAATAGATAATTCGAAGGTGAAATACAGCTTCTTGGCAGGCAGGCGAAAACTGGCCGAGGCAGGCACCGTTAGCTGCACAGGGAGTAGGACAAAGTTCATGGATACAGATGCGAGCTCAAGCTGAAACTGTCAGAGACAGAGAGCAGGGAAAGGCTTTGAGGAAAGAATCGGGCCTACTTGCCTGAACTGTAAAAATGGAGTAACTTAGCCATATAAAGTCGGTGGTCTTTCATACTTAGGAATCGAATATCCAGCCCATTGATGGCGGATCTGACAGAGAACATGTCGACGGTAGACACACATATGTTTGCGTCTTAGAAACTGGAACTGGAGGGAACATACATGTACTTGTAACATGCATATAGAACCGTTGGGGTCCAAGATAGGGGACATAACTGATCAGGAAAATCCACATTTCCACATTCCCTCCTTGTCCCCTACTTGCCCTTCAAGAGATATCAATCTTCATCATTCCATCGATTTGCTCATGGAGCATCATTTCTTCTTCCTTCTTTTTCCGGCATTTTGAACGAGAACTTTGATATGGAATGCATGATGTGGCACACAGACCACAAATCGCTGGTCCACATTGCAGGCATAAACAACAACTGAAGAGCATAAGAAGGCCAATACCTAGGAAGGATAGAACTCTCCATCCCCAGGCTGATATCACACTCCAAAACCACCCGGACCACGTCCAAGTGCCTGGATTCTGGTGTATCTGGCTTACAATCTTATGAAGGCGTGTTATAGCTTTATATACAGATGGCGAATTTTCTGGTATGAATATGCAGCAGCTGGATCCGATGACCCTGCAAGCTCCGCCCCTATCGGCCAGGATGACGTCAAGGACAAGACGATTCTGGAGAACAACAATTCTCATCACTGATTGTTCCTCTGTCAGATTGCCTAGGGCGGCTATAGTCTCGTTTACTACAGCTTCAAGAGTCTTGGTTAGTCTGCGTATCAGCTTACTATTTGATATTGTACCTATATAGGGAAAGATACCTTTATTGAAATCTACATACTTGTCCCATGCCGTCTCAGTATAATCGACAACTGGGAGATCTCTTCGCTCTCTTTTGTGTACTAAGTGAACATTTCGATAATAATCAGGGGGAGCTAGGAAAACAGGTGGCAAAAGGAATGCTATGTAACAGGTACCATCCCAATCTAGAGGTAGACGCATATATGCCGTCTGACCACATATAAAGTAAGAATGGCGAGAAGCTCTAAATGAAGATTTACCTTGATCACTATATTCTATTGTAGTAACGCATTGGCTATGGCCCATATGTATGGAACCAACTTTTCTTACACATAATTCACCCTTAACTGGAAATACTGACATAGTGGGCAGAATTAGTTCAACTTCGGATTTGACATTCAGAATCATAAGATTAGGCGTAAAATTACCTAATTTATACACTTCGTTTTCTAAATCAGTTCCTGTTCTACTGGGGTGACCCTCCTTATTAGGGTGACAGACTTTGAATAAAACTAGATTCAGATTTCCCCATATCCAATGTTGTTGATAAACTGCTGTGTCTGGGTCTATGGAATTTAGTAAACTAAACCATGCTCCACAGGAGCCATTGTGTGTGAACGGATGTGGAAAGAAAGGCAGAACTCCTTTGTTATTCTGATAGGGAGGGAGTCGGCCACACACCCAACAATTGGTGGCATTACTAGTCTGATGGGAATGATGTAACATACTAATGAAGGTGTTATTGCGCAGCGCAAGTCTATAAGATAATTCATGTGGCGGTAGGTCACTAAAAGAATGTTCAGCAGCAACATTATAAACATGTCTAGAAATAGGATGATATATATGCAAAATCACACTCGTAATAATTATTAAAACACTCAATAAAAACAGAATTAATAATGTCCTCACACAGTAGCTACGCAGTGATTTACAATACGCCTGTCGTTTCAACATTTCTCTGGTATTTTCTCTACTCAGGTCCAAGGGATACATGTCAGAGACAATTCAACCGCTTCACCTTGGAGAGGACTTAAACAATCAAATTGCTCGACTGTTTGGGCCTAAGTTTTAATTTATAGCACTGAGAGTCATTCTTTTCAACAAAAGGAAGTTTTGAATCAGTCTGTGAGGGAGTGCAGGGCACAGTGTCTATATCCGAGGATAGTCCATGAAATTTCTTAATGTGGCTGGAATGTATCCAGCCCTTGCGGCCCTCAACTTTCACGGCTGTTCTTGTGGTCAGCAGGACTAGCTTCGGTTCTTTCCACCTGGGCTCCAACTGGGTTTTCCGATCGAAATTCCTCACAAATACCAGATCACCCGGAGCAACGTCATGGGGTTTCACCTCAGTGTTGTCAGGAAAAGCTGCAGCTACCTGTGAACGACAAGATTGTAGTGCAGACATCAAGGAAGCCAAGTAATCTGTCAGCATATTACAATTAACATCAGTTATTTTACGTGGTATAGGCGTCCCCCACATATTTGGTGGTCTTCCGAAGATCACCTCATACGGGGATAGCCCTGTTCGAGAGTGTGCTACCATCCTTATGTAAAATAGTGCAACTGGTAAGGCTACTATCCAGTCAACACCTTTCTCCTTACATATTTTAGACAATCTGATTTTCAAAATTTGATTATGTCGTTCCACGAGGCCTGCTGCCTCGGGGTGTCGGACACAGTGGAATTTCCACTGATATCCCAACAAAAGTGAGACATGTTTCATTAATTCGGATGAGAAAGGCTGGCCGTTATCTGAATATACAACACGTGGTAAACCGTACCGTGGGAAGAATTCTCGAACTAACTGTTTGGCAGTAGTCGGGGCCGTGTAATCTGATACTGGGTACGCCTCAGTCCATCGGGAGAGAGCGCAGACAACTACAAGAACATATTTGAATCCTCGACATCGTTCCATCTGGATATAATCCATTTGGAGCACTTCAAAAGGATGATCAGGAGTCTGGAATCCACCCTGTTCTACGGGAACACTTTTTCCTGGGTTGAACTGACAACATATCATACAGGTACGGACCTTTTGTTTAGCTGCTGCTCGTAAATGTTTATTGAACCAAATGTGTTGAATGCTATCTAACATAGCTTTTTCTCCTAAATGCGCCGGGCTGTGAATTGTAGCTATAATGGCTTGGACCATAGAGTCAGGAAGAAACCATACAGATTTCTCCTTCGTCATCCATCCCTGATCTGTCTGGATCCCTCCTAGTTCAGTCCATTTCTTTAATTCTTCTGCAGTAGCATGTGTCTGTATGTCAATTACGTCAAGTGCGGGATCCTTAATTGTCATACACTGTGTTGGTGTCTGAACTATTGGCTTTGTCATGTCTAATGTGCGATTCTGAGCAGTCTGTTTAGCTGTTCTGTCAGCTAAATCATTGCCTTGAGAAATGATATCAGTAACCTTCGTGTGTGCTTTACATTTCATAATCGATATAGCAGTTGGTAGATGTATTGTAGGCCTGGGCGGCAAATTCCGTTCCGTTCGCGGAATTTGCGGAATTTGGGTAATTTCGCGTTCCGCGGAGAAAGCGAAATTGCCCAAAAATCTGTGTTCCGCGACTTCGCGAAATTTTTTGCTTGTTCGCGTTCTCAATATGCGTGTTCGCGAGATATTTCACCCCGAGCACGCAAACAGCGATCGCGAACAGGAAAAAAGTATCGCGAACAAGCAATTCCGCGTGTTCGCGGAATTTCTGCGTGTTCGCGGAGATTTTTTACCGTTTCGCGGAGATTTGCGTAACTCGATTACGCAAATTCCGCCCACCCCTAATGTATTGCGTCTAACAAGGCATGAATGAGGGGTCCGTGCTGAATGTGGGCACCATGGGAGGTTAAATAACCTCTCTCTCGCCACAGCACGCCGAAGTCGTGTACAACTCCGAATGCATAACGTGAGTCAGTGTATACATTAACTTTCTTATTTGTGGCTTGAATACAGGCTTGTGTTAGAGCAATAAGTTCTGCTGCTTGGGCTGACAAAGTATCTATACAATTTGTCTCAATAACTTCAGTGTCTGTTGTGACTGCATACGCGGCCACTAAATCTCCTGTACTTGTTCTCATGCACGATCCGTCTACATACAACG
This sequence comes from Triturus cristatus, assembly GCF_964204655.1. Classification (NCBI taxonomy): domain Eukaryota; kingdom Metazoa; phylum Chordata; class Amphibia; order Caudata; family Salamandridae; genus Triturus; species Triturus cristatus. The sequence continues at coordinate 34,136,351 of NC_140593.1, read as the reverse complement.
TCAGGTCTGGATCTAACAATGGAACGTCTGTCAAGTCTTGTCTAGGTTTCGTCTTTATTTCAATGATTTCAACACAATCATGAGCTAGTGGGTCTGTTCCAATTACAGGTAATAGTGTAGCAGGATTCAATGTATTACACCGTCGGATCTCTATGTGTGGCTGAAACAATGTCAGTTCATAACCGGTAAGTCTTGCTATGGTCAAGTGTTGTGTTTGTGTTCGGTTCACAAGAACCTCTACTGCATGCGGTACTTGTACTGTCAATGGATGTCCTAACACTATGGCATCGCTTTGTCTGATTGCTAAAGCTGTCGCTGCCACTGATTTCAGGCATGCAGGCAAAGCCTGAGCTACGGGATCTAATGTACTGGAAAAATAAGCACATGGCTTGCGTGATCCTGCTTGATCCTGAGTGAGTACTGACAAGGCAGTACCTTCACGTTCTGTAACAAAGAGTGTAAAATGTTTGCTATAACATGGTGTTGCTAAAACAGGTGCTTGACATAAGGCTTCCTTTAGGCTTTCAAAAGCTTGTGTATGTTCCTGAGTCCAAGGGAGAACAGTCGATGTGGCTGCCTCCTGTGTGGTTAACTGAATGAGTGGTTTTGCTAGAAATGCGTACTGAGGGATCCACTGCCTACAATATGAAGTGAGGCCTATGAAAGCCCGCACCTCCTTTTGTGTCTGGGGTATTGACATGTTAGCAATTAACTGGATGCGATCTGGTGTAAGCTGCCTTCCCTCCTTGGACAGCGAGTGACCAAGATAAATAACTCGCTGGACACAGAATTGCAGCTTAGAAGGAGACACCTTGTGCCCCTTGTCGGCTAGAAAATGTAAAACTGTCAGAGAAGCCTTTTCACATTCAGGTTCGCTTCTTGCAGTGATCAGCAGATCATCGACATATTGAAGCAGTGCAGTATTGACTGGCATGTGGATACTGTCAAGTTCTCGTTTCAGTGCTTGGCTGTAGATGCTGGGGCTTTCTGTGAATCCTTGGGGAGCGCGTGAGAATTTAAAGCTGCGCCCATTTAAACTGAATCCGAACAAATATTGGCTTTCCGGATCTATTGGGACGCTGAAAAAGGCATTCTTGAGATCAATTACAGTAAAGAATGTTGCTTCGGAATCAATTGCTGTCAATAATGATGATATATCAGGGACCACAGGAAATTGTGGTACAATGCACTTGTTTAGTTCACGCAAATCAATAACCAATCGGTATACTGGTGGGGCAGTAGGATCAGTTTGTTTAAGAATCGGAATTATCGGTGAATTACATACATTGGAGTCTGTTTCTACAACTACTCCCTGGGCAATTAGCTCATCAATGATTTTCAACAAAGCCACTACAGCATCTTGCGGTAACTTGTATTGTCGCATTCGTGGTAGTACCACTCCTGCTTTCAATGTGACTCGGTATGGTGTAATGTTCATGCAGCCGACATCCGTAGGGCCTTGTGCCCATAGATGTACTGGTAAAGTCTGTAGTCGGGGATCCATGTCTCTAGACACATAGTGACCTTTAAAATCACGTAAAAACAACCTTACTCCTTCCGGAGAACAACATATTATGGCTCCTAGTGCTTTCAGAGTTTTAATTCCTAACAGATTTTCTGGGCATGATTTAGTAAGCAATAAATCTGTAGTTCGTGTCAAAGGTCCTATCGTAAGTGGGAGAGGCTGTGATACTTCATTAACAATAGGTTTTCCTGAAAAACCAAGGGAAACATTTTGAGAGCCTGAGAGGGGTGCCCCTGGAACTTCACTACGTTTTATAGTTGTTCGACTTGCCCCTGTATCGAGTAAGAATTTTCTATCTTGACCTAATAATTCACTATGTACATAAGGTCCTTCTTGATCTACAGGAATCTCAATAAGGGGTAAGTCAACTTCCCTCTCTAGGCTGGTTCATGCGTAACGCTGATACTCAGGATATTCATACTGTGCAGTCTGATACATTTGTCGCGTTGTGGTTTGTGTGGCAGTAGCAGGCAACGGTGGTGCAGCTGGCACAAACTGTATTGGCTGTTGTGCGGCTGGCATGGCCTGGGGATGCGGCATAGCTCCTTGTTCATTCTGATCTTGTCTGAGTGGCCGTGATCTTTCTTGTGTTTTACCTATGGCAATATTATGTTTTAAAACTGGACAATCGTGTACGTAATGACCTGGCTTTTTGCAATAATTGCATGTTCCTTTTACCGGTCCTGCTGAATCGGACTGTGTCATACCCTTTTTATGTCCTTCAGCCGGTACTGTCTGAGACACTAGCATTTTCATTTTTGTATCTTTCATACGTCTTTGTTCGTGTTCTTGTTCATCTCTAATTCTATTGTGATGATACTGTAACATTTGTAGCATTTGTGACGGAGTATTACTTTGCCAGGTACTCTCGAATTTCAATATTCTATTCTTTACTGGGGGTAATGCATTTTCTACTAATTTTGTCACAAATAAGTGTGGATACGATTCACTACTTGTTTTTATACCACTATTTATTCCAAAACATTTTTCAAATCGGGCATAATAATCACTTGTGTCTTCATCATGCTTTTGTTTACAGGCCGTGATTGCACCCCAATCTTCCTTTTTCGTAGTTAATAAACGTGGCAGTACTTGTACTAGTAAACCTGGTAATGCCTTGACTTTATCCCCGAGTCCTGAACCTGCAGTTCGGGCCTTTTCCTCCGTTTCTAATGCTGTCCAATCTATCTTTTGGTCACCCACTTCCCACTCTTTTTCTTTCAGTTTTTCATAAATGCCAGCAGGTAAGAGCACCTTTAATATCGTCATAATATCAGGATAGGTATACTCTCCCATCAGTAACATGTCCTTAATTTCTCGGTGGAAACCCGCTGGGTCTTTGTCATGACTTGGTACTACTTTCTTCATTTCTAACAATTCAATTTTTGATATGGGTGTGTATACAAATACACGGTGAAACTGATTGTCTTCGCCTTTTATTGGGTGCACTTCTCGTAAGGGATTTTGTCTATCCATATAGTACGGCGTTCTTTCTCTGCGGGGCAGCGAGAGAGAATCCGGACTTACAAAAAGGACATACTGTTTACGTGACACTAATATCTCTTTAATTAATTTGTTACTAGAACCTCTCCATCTATTCGTGAGTAGTTCCGTTAATATATCAGGTAAAGGACCAGGGTCAGCATGTTGGCTCTTATATAATATAAGGAGTTGCTGAATCATATAGATTCCAGCTAAACGTTGTTCATCTGCACTGAGATTAAAAAACGTGTGTGCTACGGTCTCATCACCGTATTTTTCAGGACTGTCAATCCAGTGAACGGCTGATCTGGCTAATTCTTGCTCATCCATGGAATCGAGGAGGTGGTAACCCCTTCGTTCTCGTAGTATTTTATCTGCGGCTTGAAACAAATGTTCAGGAGACTTCAGATTTATTACAGGCGTTGGATACGTTCTGCTATTATTTGGGCATACAGAGTGTATGGGATCAGAAAAACATCTAGTATTATCACAGGATCTTCCTCTGCCTACATAGGCTATGGTCTCTGACTGTCTTGCGGAATTCCCTGATTCGGACACTTCATCTTGCTCGAACTCGTCTGTTCCCAGTCTTTCTTCATGAATACGCTCTATTTCTCTACGGATTTTTCGGCACATGGCTATTATACAATTTTGCTTATCGTGTCTCCCTTCTGATATATTCTGGCTCCATCTTGTAAGAATAAGCATTGCATTCGGGTCTACCCCCGGACGGTCTTGATTTCTGATCACACAGTTTATGAGGAAACGTAACAGTTCCCCCTGTATCTCTACTTTCTGGAATTCCATAGCTCTGTTAATACATCCTGGATCTCGTCCTGTTTGAACAAAATGATATATGTTATCTAGATGCGTAGTCATTCCTGGTAACCTTGCTAAATACTCTGCGGCTCGTCTGATACGTAATGATGCCAGGACCATTTCGTCCTCTTTACCAACCACCGGGTCATATCTACAATTTACAAGGAGTTCCTTAAGCGTACGTTCACTTACGAATTTGGGTGTACGTGAATGCGCTGACTCTTGAAAGACAAGTTTATTTATTCTAGGTGGTGTAAAGGTATTGCTAGCACCTCCCGTGGCCCCATCTGGGGCGTCGGGTGTGAATGGGTTCGTCGAACGTGACACAGCAACTATGGGTGTCGATACCACTGTAGAATCGACTGCGGGGACAGATGCGGAAACAGATGTGCTTGCCGAAGCTTGTATCGGGACTTGCTGTTGCACGGGGACGGATACCGGCTCCTGACGTTGAACCCCTCCGCCAGACGGTCTATGTGGTGTGGCGTTAGCATACTCGGGAGCTGCGTCGTCTAGATATGAGGAAAGAAAAACATCTTCTGCGGTTCTGGGATGCCCTTTTGGATGTACCTTAATTGGAAATAATGGGGGTGGCAAGTCTTTTGGCATCTCTGGAACAGCCTTAGGTAGTCCTTCGGCTAGAAGGGGATACATACCATTCATAAGGGCATTTCTTTGTCTATTTACTTGTTCTGATTTCACTCGGATACCTTCCTCAATTAATAGATTTTCTTGAACTTCCTTTGAACTTTCTTTACTCCTCTCTTCTTGTCTACGTGCTTTTTCTGTACGTCTATGAGATTCTTTACGCCATAACTCAACAGCGTCTTTCTGTGACTGTCTGACTTTTCTTTTCCATAACTCTTCCTCCACTTTCATGATGCACTCTGCATCCCAGGTTCCCGCTGCGGGCCACCTTTGACTTTCCGGCAATCCCTTGGTATAATCTACCCATAGATCAAGAAACAATATGGCATCTAAGCCATGCTTGTGATACATAAAATGCCCTGGAGTGTCCCTAGGAGGAATAGGAACTGCTTCTTCAAGCACCCCTTTTCTGGTAGTAATCTGTCTTAACTTCGAGAAGAGCGGCATATTGACAACTGATCTGATACTTACTCTTGAACTCACTTAATACGAAAAAACACAATAATGAACAGTGAACAATGAACAATCATTCATACCACAATATGCAAGACATTTGAACACTTTAAACATTAAACATTAAACATTTTAACAATGACCGACAATGATGACAGTCTGCCTAACTAATCACCACGCTGAATTCTTGACAATAACTGAATACTTCGGAATACTTGATATACTGCTAAACAGTACATATACACTGCTAAACAGTGCAGACCGGATTTGTGTACCCAAATCCGTCTTGACCGGCACAACCTATGTGCGCGTCAACACGCCTCCCCGGCGACGGTACTCACCGAGTAGCTCCTTGAAACGGAAGGCCTCAGAGAATGGACGGGACTCGATGACTGCGGACAGCGGACCCTCTGGACATCGGGATTTCGAAAACCTGGTGGGCCTCTGTATACCTCGGATCTTGCTCTCTCAGCTAGGCTCTGGTCGGGATACTTCGCACTTCTCACCGCCTCGTCTGGGTTGATCGCAGCCTCAGTCGCCCCCGCTTGACCGGAGGGAGCTTACAGGAAATCCTGCTGGTACGCGTTTATGGTCCGTCCAGCTGTGGCAGGAGACCGGGCCTGCAACGCACCGCCGGCGCGTGAGATGAGAAAGTGTCCCTATTCGGGCGCCATTATGTGGTAAATATTCTTTTCACCTAAACTGAATTTCATACGGAATCTTAAAATAAAGTAAAATAGCTCAGAATAACAAGAGGCAGAATCCGTGGTATAAGAGGTTTTCTAAATGGGCTTTATTCCAAAATGGCCGACTCGAGTCGCGGCCTTCAGGTTCCGTCACCACGAGGGTTCAGGAAGTGAAGTACAATACTTTATTGACAAGAAGTAACTTTTATAGGTCATACATTACAATGAAACGAATGCAAAAGGCGTAACAATTGATAAGAGAAATAACATAGTCATACGTAATCGAAACTAGGCGTAATAAGGAGCAAAAAGAAACATGATTGGCTCTGATTATCTTACATAGGTGGATCTATAAGATAATACTTAACATAGATGCGCGCGCAGCAGCATGACGTGTGATTGACGTGCAACTAGGGGGTGAAGGGGACTTGACATTTAGCTCTACATGTGGAGACGAGAAGTCTGGGGGGTCAAGTCAACCTAATCCCAAATCATATCTAACATCCTATGTTTAGAGAACTATGTTATCCACAAGGAAGGACTCTCGGACAGAATCTATTCTATATTGACTGCGTGTGCGTGTACAAGCGTCTAAGTGTCTATATGAGATGCGAGGGGCAGAAAACTTTCCATGGCAACAGGGCTATGAATCACTTGCAGGAGGACGGAAAGGCCGAGTCCTTTGCTTGTGAGCAAAAGGAAATGTTTACCTAAATCACTAGACAGGAATGCATCGGCTGAAGAGCAAAATAGATAATTCGAAGGTGAAATACAGCTTCTTGGCAGGCAGGCGAAAACTGGGCGAGGCAGGCACCGTTAGCTGCACAGGGAGTAGGACAAAGTTCATGGATACAGATGCGAGCTCAAGCTGAAACTGTCAGAGACAGAGAGCAGGGAAAGGCTTTGAGGAAAGAATCGGGCCTACTTGCCTGAACTGTAAAAATGGAGTAACTTAGCCATATAAAGTCGGTGGTCTTTCATACTTAGGAATCGAATATCCAGCCCATTGATGGCGGATCTGACAGAGAACATGTCGACGGTAGACACACATATGTTTGCGTCTTAGAAACTGGAACTGGAGGGAACATACATGTACTTGTAACATGCATATAGAACCGTTGGGGTCCAAGATAGGGGACATAACTGATCAGGAAAATCCACATTTCCACAGCACCACGTCCCACGTAACATCATATAAGTATGAGGTCGCACCAGCTGCTACTTTGGTATGCGACGGGTACGCAGTACCAAGCTCCGCATTACATCATGCACGTATGGGGTCGCACCGGGTACACCATTCCCTCATTTTTTTTTATGTCTCAAAACTATATCTAAATAAGTTTAAAGTGTATATGAGAGCAAGTGATAATTTAAAATATTTTAAACATTTATATATTTCTAACTGTAGTAAATGGTAAATATATTTTCTCAAAATCGCGCCTGGTGCAGCCTCTTTGCGCGCTCGGTGCACGATTGCTATGTGACCTTATAAAAAAGCATTTGATTGGTTCATAATATTTCCCATTATAACAGTTGGAGGACCCCACACATTTTAGTCATTTTCTCTACAGCGTTTGTTGAGAGACACCTCTTCTGCTTAGAGAGCTTTTTTGAAACTTTTTAGCTGTGTACACATATCTCCTACTACACACAACATGCAACGATCATCTTGATCAATATTCATTGTCTGTACAGTAGCCTTCCACGTGTTATGGTCATGCATCTGAAACGTTACATCAAAAAACAAATGTGTGTTACACGATGCCCCTGGTGTGTGTGTGTGTGTGTGTGCATTATTGTGCTGCCTTTTGGCCTGGATATTGGTGGCTCGAAGGGGTATCATCAGCCATGGGTAGAGTGCACATCCAAGATCACATGTGACAAACAGTAAAGAGTAATGTGTAGATTTGTGTTGCAGTATGCTCTGTTGTCAGGCTTTACGAGTATTGTAGTGTGTCATATGTGAGACTTTCAGATTCAAATTTGACATGCATTGCTTGACTGTAATGAGCGTTATCACTGTGTATGATATAGCCTCACTGCTGATTCTCCCTCCATCTGAGCACAGTCACATATGTGCGCTTCGCGATAGTAACACTTTCAATAATACCGCACACCATTGACATGCGCATATCCACAAGCTTGACAACGACATGTGATGTTGGCCATTCAATGTTTTCGGACAGCATCTCATTAGTGATAGTTGCCACCCTTATACATGCTACATTAATGTAAATTGTGGATTGTGCAACGTCAAAACAGCAACAGGGACACACACATAAGTACACTTCCTGGCCAGGCAGGAACTGAACAATGCCCAGGTCCCCGGAATAATTATTCATACCTCTACACTGGCCTGACGTACACAAGCCCAGCCCACTTTGCGTATGTATAAATAGAATACCAATGCCACATGTCCCAGTTCTTCCACACTGCCACAGGTGATATGGCCGCATCCACCTCGCATATCACAATGCGCAATAAAAAAAAGGGATCCATGAGGTGTACACCATCCTGGCAATCAAAACTCAAATTGAATTGTGAACCCTGCTGTCCTTCATGTTGGACACACAACAATGAGAGCAGGTGAGCAGTGGGGCCTGGGTGCACAGGGGCTGCAATTGAGTACGGTGTGGTGGGAGGGTGGGTTGCATCAGCCTGGGTGAGCAGGTGAAACAAGTGATGTTTCCTTGCATAATGATTTGATCTCTGACCTCATTCACTCACATCTCTGTCTCATTTTAAGGACCTTGCTAGACTGTACTGTAGGCCTGAGCCAGCGGGCAGCACTGCCCTACAGACACGTGGTATTGGCTTTTGAAGCACTGTAATCAATCAATCAATCACATTTATAAAGCGTGCTACTCACCCGTAAGGGTCCCAAGGTGCTGGGGGGGGGGTCAGTGCTTGAAGAGCCAGGTCTTGAGCTGCCTTCTGAAGGAGCGGTGGTCCTGTATGGCGCGAAGATGGCTGGGAAGAGAGTTCCAGGTCTTCGCTGCCAGGAAAGAAAAGGATCTTCCTCCGGCGGTGGCTTTGCGGATGCGGGGTACGGCCGCCAGGGCTTGTCCGGTCGAGCGTAGGGTGCGCGGAGGAGTGTAGAAGGAGACGCGGTGGTTGATGAGTTTTGGACCGAGGTTGTGCAGGGCTTTGTGTGCGTGGGTGAGGAGTCTGAAGGTGATCCTCTGGTTGACTGGTAGCCAGTGAAGTTTCTTCAGGTGTCCGGAGATGTGGTGGTGGCGGGGTATGTTCAGGATGAGGCGTGCGGCAGCGTTCTGGATTCGTTGAAGTTTCCTCTGCAGCTTGATGGTGATGCCGGCGTACAGAGTGTTCCCATAGTCCAAGCGACTGGTGACGAGGGCGTGGGTGACGGTCTTCCTGGTGTTGGTGGGGATCCAGCGGAAGATCTTGCGGAGCATGCGGAGGGTGTTGAAGCATGCCGAGGTCACCGAGTTGACCTGTCTGGTCATGGAGAGGGATGAGTCCAGGATGAAGCCGAGGTTGCGTGTGTGGTCGGTGGGTTGGGGAGTGCTGCCTAGGGAGGGAGGCCACCAGGAGTCGTCCCAGGCGGTTGGTGTAGGGCCGAGGATGAGGACCTCCGTCTTCTCTGTATTCAGTTTAAGCCGGCTGTCTGTCATCCAGTTCGCTACTTCCTTCATGCCTTCGTGTAGTTTGGCTCTTGCTGAGGTGGGGTTGTTGGTGAGGGATAAGATGAGCTGGGTGTCGTCGGCGTAGGATATGAGGTTGAGTCCGTGTTTTCGTGCGATGTTCGCCAGGGGGGTCATGTAGATGTTGAAGAGGGTGGGGCTGACGGAGGATCCTTGGGGGACGCCGCAGATGATCTCCGTGGCTGCAGATCTGAAGGGGGGGAGGCAGACTCTTTGAGTTCTTCCGGAGAGGAAGGAGATGATCCATTCCAGGGCCTTGCCTCTGATGCCGGCGTTGCTGAGGCGGCGTATCAGGGTACGGTGGCATACCGTGTCGAAGGCTGCAGAGAGGTCCAGGAGGATGAGGGCCACGGTTTCTCCTTTGTCGGTCAGGGATCTGATGTCGTCCGTGGCTGCGATGAGAGCGGTCTCGGTGCTGTGATTGGCTCTGAAGCCGAACTGTGAGGGGTCGAGTGAGTCGTTGGTTTCCAGGGCGGTGGTGAGTTGAACGTTGACGATTTTCTCAATTACTTTGGCGGGGAACGGTAGGAGCGAAATGGGCCGGAAGTTTTTGAGTTCGGTGGGGTCTGCTGTTGGTGTCTTTAGGAGGGCGTTGATTTCTGCGTCTTTCCAGTTCTCCGGGAAGGTGGCGGTGGTGAAAGACGCGTTGATGACGTCTCGGAGGTGGGGTGGGATGATGTTGTCGGCTTTGTTGAAGATGTGGTGCGGGCAGGGGTCGGATAGTGATCCTGAGTGGATGGAGTTCATGATGCAGGTGATTTCCTCGGTGGTGGTTGGGTTCCAGGTGAGGATGGTGGTGTTGTCGGTGGCGGGTTCCAGTGGTGGGTTCGTGTTGGTAGTGGTGAGGCTGTTGTAGATGTCGGTGATCTTGTGGTGGAAGAAGGCTGCGAGGGAGTCGCAGAGGTCCTGTGAGGGGGGATGGAGTTGTTTTCTGCGTCGGGGTTGGAGAGTGTAGTGAGCTGATTACTAAGTGTAAATGCACACAGGCTTGCACCACTGCATTACACTTGCACATTATGCTTCTAGCATGCGCTCTGTTCATTTGTATGTGAACATTGGCATAACATATTTTTATTTAACCTTGTGTATTCTCGTGCACTCCAACTCTTCTTTGAACCACGATTACCACTAACAGTTGGTATATCGTACTTCAAGAAGGAAGGATGCACTCAACTGGTGTTCTCTATTAAGCTTGAAATAAACCTTCATTTACCTCAAGACGTTTCCAACATTATATTATTTCTGCCTTTTCAGACATTGAGTTAGTGGCACCAAAATGGGCGGAGCGGGTGCTCAGCCCGTAATGATAACCTGGGCATGCTGACGCCTTACATCGTGATATCAAGACACCGTCCCTGACCGGAGACCTGCTGTGCCACCCTGAGAGAGGCACCATGGACTTGGAGCTTGCACCAGTATGTCGTTGGACACACCGGTGGTGGCAGGTGAGCAGTGAAGCCTCAGTGCGCAGGAGCTGCAATTGAGCACAGTGTAGGGGAAGGGGCTGGGGTGTAGAAGCCTGGGTGCACAGGTGCAGGCAAGTGATGTTGCCGTGCGTAATGATGTGATCTCTGACCTCATTCACTCACATCTCTGTCTCATTTAAATGACCTGCTCGACCGTACTGTAGGCCCGAGCCAGCGGGCAGCGCTGCCCCACAGACATGTGGTGTTGGGTTTTGGGGCACTGTAGTGAGCTGATTACTAATTGTACATGCACACAGGCTTGCGCCACTGCATTACACGTGCACATTATGCTTCTAGCATGCGCTCTGTTCCTTTGTATGTGAACATTGGCATAACATATTATTATTTAACCTTGTGTATTCTCGTGCACTCCAACTCTTCTTTGAACCACGATTCCCACTAACAGTTGGTAGATCGTACTTCAAGAAGGAAGGATGCACTCAACTGGTGTTCTCTATTAAGCTTTAAATAAACCTTCATTTACCTCAAGGCCTTTCCAACATTATATTATTTCTCCCTTTTCAGACATTGAGTTAGTGGCACCAAAATGGGCGGAGCGGTTGCTCAGCCCGTAATGATACCCTGGGCATGCTGACGCCTTCCATCGTGATATCAAGACACTATCCCCGACCGGAAACCTGCTGTGCCACCCTTAGAGAGGCACCCTGGACTTGGAGCTTGCACCGGCACGTTGTTGGAAACACCGGTGGTGGCAGGTAAGCCTCGAAGCCTCGGTGCGCAGGATCTGCAATTGATCACAGTGCGGGGAAGGGGCTGGGGTGCAGCAGCCTGGGTGCACAGGTGCAGGTAAGCGATGTTGCAATAGATAATAATGTAATCTCTGGCCTCATTCATATCTCTGTTTCATTTTAAGGACTTGCTGGAACGCACTCTTTCCCGCGGACCCCAGCGTCCCAGACACACGGGTGACTGGAGGTGAACAGTGAGGGCTGGGTGCAGTAGCCCAACGCTCTGTCTCCTCCTCCTCTGTTCTTTTGACTCTCCCTCCTCTACTCCCTTCCACCCACTCGCTCTCTGTCCTATTCTAACTTTCTTCCTTTCATTCTGACTACCTTTCTTTTTCTCTCGGACATGGCGCACATACTTATATTTCTATTTTTTGCCTTGCAGGTTTTGTGCGATGCTTCCAGAGGAGTCCCACCCACTTATTTCATGTTATACTGTTGTTTGTTCGGATAAAGTTGCATTTCCATTTATTTGTGTTGTTTTAATAAAGGTTATTTTTTTTACCAATAAATAAGTGAGTGTATGGGTCTTCTTTTTCTGACAACACTTGTCTGTAGTTTATTGTGAAAATCGGCGGTTGATAGGAGGTTATGAGGGAAAACATTTGTAATTTTGCGGTGCACCAACACAATATAAACCAACAGACTATTACATAAATAAAGCCTGGGAATTTCTACAACTACAAGGGTTCTATGAGTGTATGACTTTATTACACCATGAGTACTGCCCGTGTGATTACAGAACCAATAAGGCACTGCCTAGGGCCACCGAGGCTTAAGGGACTGGCGAGGCCCACCCTTCTATTTAAGTAAAGCTCCGGAGGGTGGCGATCCCCGGACTTGAGTTGGCCTCGAAGCCCCCCGAACAATTAGTAAACAATACTCGGGGAGGTGGCGATCCCCTAGGTCCCAAGTGCTGCAGAGACTCCGCAATATCATAATAGGATTGGCCCCGGAACATTACTTACTATGGGGCTCATTTAAATGAACGGGTGAGACACCGCTTCATTTTTTTTCCATTGTTACCATCTGGATCAGCTTTATTGAAGAGATAAGAGGTTTTCCTCGTCTCACTTCAATGAGGCAAACAAGGATTTGCTATCACAGAGTGGAAGCCATGCTCCCACCCTGTAATAGCAAACATAAATGTCCTGCGGATGCTCACCCCAGGACATTGTATGAGCTGCGCCTGGGAGGTGGCGCTCCATAGGGCCATGATGCATTGGTTATTGCATAACAACAGAATTAGTATAAAAGCATACCAACACTACATGTACATGTGTAGTACAGCAACCACAGTGTAGTGAAGAGGCAGAGGAAGCCCAAAATCAAAAAATATAAATCCTACCAGAGGTCGTATGACATAGTTCGATGAGACGACGACCCTGGGATGAGTAGAAACAACTTCACGAAGAAAACGGGTCTTCAGCAGAACGCAAGGAAGCTAGAAATATTGGTGAGTGTTCCCTTCTTTTCACCTTCTCCCGCTCGTCGCCAAATTTATGTAGTGAAGAGGCAGACTGCAGTGGATCCGATAAGTAGATTTATTGCAGCAAAAGAAGACAGCTTAAACAGACACCAGCAGGAGCAGACAGCAAGGCATCCGTCTTTTCCAGCATCGTTTACAAACTCCCCAAGATTCCCCTCATGACGGGCCTACATTCTAACATTACAAACTTACATTCGAGTAGCATTACATACTAACATTCCAATATGACTTACATTGGAATACTACACAGAGCACATGACTTACAGCAATGAGCTCATGGTTTCATCCACGAGTCTTGAGACCGGTAGGGGTGAGTAGTTTGCTTCCAACTCCCTGTATTGTATAAACACAAACTAACACTACTTCCACAGGTATGCTACAGCACCCAGAGCACATCACTTTACAGCAATGAGCTCACGGTTTAATCCTGAGTCTTTAGACCGGTAGGGGTGAGTAGTTTGCTTCCCACTCCCTGTATTGTATAAACACAAACTAACACTACTTCCACAGGTATGCTACAGCGCCCAGAGCACATCACTTTACAGCAATGAGCTCATGGTTTAATCCCCAAGTCTTTAGACCAGTAGGGGTGAGTGGTTCACTCCCACTGCCTGTATAGTATAAACGCATACTAACACTACTTACACAGTTATACTACAGCGGCCAGTATGATACAGCGACCAGAGCCCATCAATTTACAGCAATCAGCTCGGTTTGATCCCTGAGTCTTCACACTGGTAGGCTCGAGTACTTCACTTCCCACTTCCGGTATAGTATAAACGCACAGTAGAGGTCAGTAGTTCGCTTCTCACTCCCTGTATGGTATAAACGCCTACTAACACTACTTGCACAGGTATGCTACAAAGACCAGAGCACATCACTTTACAGCAATGAGCTCACGGTTTAGGCTCTCGGTTTCATACCCGAGTGTAGCAGCATCTCATCTCAGCACCATGTCACTCTGAGCAACACCGCACTTTCAGACCGGTAGGAGTGACTACTTCGCTTCGCACTCCCCCACAAAGGTTACAGTGCTCCTATCCTCCTGTTTCCTACTCTTTTCACCCTTTTTTCCCCTTACTCATTTCAAAGGAATCACAAAAATGCTGCCAGCCCTTCGTAGTTGCAACAGCTCGCAGCCAATAAGCAGCAAGCTCGTGCTCGTAACGCCCCAGCCAATCAGATGGCAGAATCCCCAAATATCGATATCTGCAAATTTCGATATTTCTCCAAAACTACTGAATAGATTTACACCAAATAAACAAAAACATGCGTTCTAGATGAAGACCCTTCTCCCTGCCAAATATGGGGTAATTCCGTTCCCTCGTTCAACCTGTAGCCTTGTCTAAAATTTCCTATGGAAATTGCATGGAGAAAACACTTTTTGGGACCCCCCTTTATCTCAGCCCCCCTTGACAAATCACCCCCAAACTTACAACATATAAGCTCATATGAAGAAAGAATTTGTTTGGGAAATTTCATGAAGATTCATCAAAGAACACCAAAGTTATAAGCAAAACAAAAAACATCTTCCTATGGAAACTTGGTCCTAACTATAGCTACCTACTGGCGACCGTCATATAAATATATATATATTGAGGTGCAAGAGGTCTCTGTGCATGTGTTGCAAGAATGTCAAGGAGGGTGTTATGGGACTAGGCAAGTTTCAGGGATTGAAAGTGCGCCCGAGCAGAGTATTTACAAAAATGCAGGGGTACATAATTTAGTTGCATTTGTAAGCTTGAGGATGGTTTTCGGGGGAGATGTTTGTCGTCTTAGTGCCCAGAGGTCGTGGTGAAGAGCAAAAAGTTTGTTATCAAAAAATGGCTGTAAAGTCAATTTGAAGTGTGTGTTCTTTGAGCTGTTGAGTGGTTGGCTTGTGGAAGTCCGTTTTGGAGGCTGTGATCGAAATTTCTTTTGGAAGCTTCAGCTGAAGAGGTGTCAGCTGCTGCAATGATGGTGTACATTTCGTTAGATTGCAGACGTGAGGGATAAAAGCTGTAGGTTATTGGTTAGCTTGGAAAAAACACATTGTTAGGCAGTTTCTCCTGTGTTTTCTTACTCCTGGCACACTCTATGATTTACTGTGCGCAACCTTCTCTAGTGGGACCGTGGATTGAGGTGCTAGCATTTTTGGGGAATGATAAGTTTAAGTTAATTTTAGTGCTACTATTACTCGTTTCCCTTCTCTCCTTGCTAGGGTGGGGACAGTACTTTCCCTTGTGGACTGCTCTGTTAAAAAAGGTGTGTTGTTTAATTGAGGTGGGCATCCTTTTGACTTGCATGGGGGTGCGGGCATCCTTTTGACTTGCATGGGCTGCGTGCAATTGTAAGATACAAAGTATGTTTAAATATTAGGTGATTTTCAGAGAGGTGTGCCCTAGTTCAACAATTAGGTCGTACGTCAGAGAAGTGGAACAAGGCTTCTCTCCCTCCATCTTGACGGTGGTTGCTGTGGAAAATATTACTCGATAGGGCCCTTCGAAGTTGGCCTGCTTTCACTTCCGTACAAAGTTTTGTTGTGTACTTCCTATAAAACCTGTACAGGATCTGCTCCTTTAGACAATATACACTGTGGGCTTGCTGTCCAAACTGATTCCAGACACCCCCACCGGGTTGTGGAAATGTGGATTTTCCTGATCAGTTATGTCCCCTATCTTGGACCCCAACGGTTCTATATGCATGTTACAAGTACATGTATGTTCCCTCCAGTTCCAGTTTCCAAGACGCAAACATATGTGTGTCTACCGTCGACATGTTCTCTGTCAGATCCGCCATCAATGGGCTGGATATTCAATTCCTAAGTATGAAAAGCCACCGACTTTATATGGCTAAGGTACTCCATTTTTACAGTTCAGGCAAGTAGGCCCGATTCTTTCCTCAAAGCCTTTCCCTGCTCTCTGTCTCTGACAGTTTCAGCTTGAGCTCGCATCTGTATCCATGAACTTTGTCCTACTCCCTGTGCAGCTAACGGTGCCTGCCTCGGCCAGTTTTCGCCTGCCTGCCAAGAAGCTGTATTTCACCTTCGAATTATCTAGTTTGCTCTTCAGCCGATGCATTCCTGTCTAGTGATTTAGGTAAACATTTCCTTTAGCTCACAGGCAAAGGACTCAGCCTTTCCGTCCTCCTGCAAGTGATTCATAGCCCTGTTGCCATGGAAAGTTTTCTGCCCCTCGCTTCTCATATAGACACTTAGACGCTTGTACACGCACATACAGTTAGTATAGAATAGATTCTGTCCGAGAGTCCTTCCTTGTGGATAACATAGTTCTCTAAACATAGGATGTTAGATATGATTTGGGATTAGGTTGACATGACCCCCTAGACTTCTCGTCTCCACATGTAGAGCTAAATGTCAAGTCCCCTTCACCCCCTAGTTGCACGTCAATCACACGTCATGCTGCTGCGCACGCATCCATGTTAAGTATTATCGTATAGATCCACCTATGTAAGATAATGAGAGCCAATCATGTTTCTTTTTGCTCCTTATTACGCCTAGTTTCAATTACGTATCACTATGTTAATTTATCTTATCAATTGTTACGCCTTTCTGCACTTGTTTCATTGTAAATGTATGACCTATAAAAGTTACTTCTTGTCAATAAAGTATTGTACTTCACTTCCTGAACCCTCGTGGTGACGGAACCTGAAGGCCGCGACTCGAGTCGGCCATTTTGGATGGAATAAAGCCCATTTAGAAACCTCTTATACCACGGATTCTGCCTCTTGTTATTCTGAGCTATTTTACTTTATTTTAAGGATTCCGTATGAAATTCAGTTTCGGTAAAAAGAATATTTACCACATAATGGCGCCCGAACAGGGACACTTTCTCATCTCACGCGCCAGCGGTGCGTTGCAGGCCCGGTCTCCTGCCACAGCTGGACGGACCATAAACGCGTACCAGCAGGATTTCCTGTAAGCTCCCTCCGGTCAAGCGGGGGCGACTGAGGCTGCGATCAACCCAGACGAGGCGGTGAGAAGTGCGAAGTATCCCGACCAGAGCCTAGCTGAGAGAGCAAGATCCGAGGTATACAGAAGCCCACCAGGTTTTTCGAAATCCCGATGTCCAGAGGGTCCGCTATCCGCAGTCATCGAGTCCTGTCCATTCTCTGAGGCCTTCCGTTTCAAGGAGCTACTCGGTGAGTACCATCGCCGAGGAGGCGTGTTGACGCGCACATAGGTTGTGCCGGTCAAGACGGATTTGGGTACACAAATCCGGTCTGCACTGTTTAGCAGTGTATATGTACTGTTTAGCAGTATATCAAGTATTCCGAAGTATTCAGTTATTGTCAAGAATTCAGCGTGGTGATTAGTTAGGCAGACTGTCATAATTGTCGGTTATTGTTAAAATGATTAATGTTCAATGTTTAAAGTGTTCAAATGTCTTGCATATTGTGGTATGAATGATTGTTCTTTGTTCACTGTTCATTATTGTGTTTTTCGTATTAAGTGAATTCAAGAGTAAGTATCAGATCAGTTGTCAATATGCCGCTCTTCTCGAAGTTAAGACAGATTACTACCAGAAAAGGGGTGCTTGAAGAAGCAGTTCCTATTCCTCCTAGGGACACTCCAGGGCATTTTATGTACCACAAGCATGGCTTAGATGCCATATTGTTTCTTGATCTATGGGTAGATTATACCAAGGGATTGCCGGAAAGTCAAAGGTGGCCCGCAGCGGGAACCTGGGATGCAGAGTGCATCATGAAAGTGGAGGAAGAGTTATGGAAAAGAAAGGTCAGACAGTCACAGAAAGACGCTGTTGAGTTATGGCGTAAAGAATCTCATAGACGTACAGAAAAAGCACGTAGACAAGAAGAGAGGAGTAAAGAAAGTTCAAATAAAGTTCAAGAAAATCTATTAATTGAGGAAGGTATCCGAGTGAAGTCAGAACAAGTAGATAGACAAAGAAATGCTCTTATGAATGGTATGTATCCCCTTCTAGCCGAAGGACTACCAAAGGCTGTTCCAGGGATGCCAAAAGACTTGCCACCCCCGTTATTTCCAATTAAGGTACATCAAAAAGGGCATCCCAGAACCGCAGTAGATGTTTTTCTTTCCTCATATCTAGACGACACAGCTCCCGAGTATGCTAACGCCACACTACATAGACCGTCTGGCGGAGGGGTTCAACGTCAGGATCAGGTATCCGACCCCGTGCAACAGCAAGTCCCGATACAAGCTTCGGCAAGCACATCTGTCCCCGCAGTCGATTCTACAGTGGTATCGACACCCATAGTTGCTGTGTCACGTTCAACGAACCCATTCACACCCGATGCCCCAGATGGGGCCACGGGAGGTGCTAGCAATACCTTTACACCACCCAGAATAAATAAACTTGTCTTTCAAGAATCAGCGCATTCACGTACACCTAAATTCGTAAATGAACGTACGCTTAAGGAACTCCTTGTAAATTGTAGATATGACCCGGTGGTTGGTAAAGAGGACGAAATGGTCCTGGCATCATTACGCATCAGGCGAGCCGCAGAGTATTTAGCAAGGTTACCAGGAATGACTACGCATCTAGATAACATATACCATTTTGTTCAAACAGGACGAGATCCAGGATGTATTAACAGAGCTATGGAATTCCAGAAAGTAGAGATACAGGGGGAACTGTTACGTTTCCTCATAAACTGTGTGATCAGAAATCAAGACCGTCCGGGGGTAGACCCGAATGCAATGCTTATTCTTACAAGATGGAGCCAGAATATATCAGAAGGGAGACACGATAAGCAAAATTGTATAATAGCCATGTGCCGAAAAATCCGTAGAGAAATAGAGCGTATTCATGAAGAAAGATTGGGAACAGACGAGTTCGAGCAAGATGAAGTGTCCGAATCAGGGAATTCCGCAAGACAGTCAGAGACCATAGCCTATGTAGGCAGAGGAAGATCCTGTGATAATGCTAGATGTTTTTCTGATCCCATACACTCTGTATGCCCAAATAATAGCAGAACGTATCCGACGCCTGATATAAATCTGAAGTCTCCTGAACATTTGTTTCAAGCCGCAGATAAAATACTACGAGAACGAAGGGGTTACCACCTCCTCGATTCCATGGATGAGCAAGAATTAGCCAGATCAGCTGTTCACTGGATTGACAGTCCTGAAAAATACGGTGATGAGACCGTAGCACACACGTTTTTTAATCTCAGTGCAGATGAACAACGTTTAGCTGGAATCTATATGATTCAGCAACTCCTTATATTATATAAGAGCCAACATGCTGACCCTGGTCCTTTACCTGATATATTAACGGAACTACTCACGAACAGATGGAGAGGTTCTAGTAACAAGCTAATTAAAGAGATATTAGTGTCACGTAAACAGTATGTCCTTTTTGTAAATCCGGATTCTCTCTCGCTGCCCCACAGAGAAAGAACGCCGTACTATATGGATAGACAAAATCCTTTACGAGAAGTGCACCCAATAAAAGGCGAAGACAATGAGTTTCACCGTGTATTTGTTTACACACCCATATCAAAAATGGAATTATTAGAAATGAAGAAAGTAGTACCTAGTCATGACAAAGACCCAGCGGGTTTCCACCGAGAAATTAAAGACATGTTACTAATGGGAGAGTACACCTTTCCTGATATTATGACGATATTAAAGGTGCTTTTGCCTGCTGGCATCTATGAAAAACTGAAAGAAAAAGAGTGGGAAGTGGGAGACCAAAAGATAGACTGGACAGCATTAGCAGAGGAAGAAAGGGCCCGAACTGCAGGTTCAGGGCTCGGGGATAAAGTTAAACTGTTACCAGGTTTACTAGTACAGGTACTGCCACGTCTATTAACTACAAAAAAGGAAGATTGGGGTGCAATCACAGCCTGCAAACAAAAGCAAGATGAAGACACAAGCGATTATTATGCTCGATTTGAAAAATGTTTTGGTATAAACAGTGGTATAAAAGCAAGTAGTGACTCATATCCACATTTATTTGTGACAAAATTATTGGAAAATGCATTGCCTCCAGTGAAGAATAGAATATTGAAATTCGAGAGTACCTGGCAAAGTAACACTCCGTCACAAATGCTACAAATGTTACAGTATCATCACAATAGAATTAGGGATGAACAAGAACACGAGCATAGACGCATGAAGGATACAAAAATGAAAATGCTAGTTTCTCAGACAGTACCAGCAGAGGGTCACAAAAAGGGTGTGACACATTCTGGTGATTCTGCAGCTCCTGTAAAAGGAACCTGCAATTACTGTAAGCAACTAGGCCATTATGTACACGATTGTCCAGTCCTGAAACGTAATATAGCTACAGGTATTGCAAAAGAGAGACCACGATTAGTTA
Source organism: Triturus cristatus (assembly GCF_964204655.1). Lineage (NCBI taxonomy): Eukaryota > Metazoa > Chordata > Amphibia > Caudata > Salamandridae > Triturus > Triturus cristatus. Next base: position 34,116,065 of record NC_140593.1, on the reverse strand, counting down.
GACAAGATCAGAATGAACAAGGAGCTATGCAGCATGGACAGTCCATGCCAGTTCAGCAACAGTCCATGCCAGCCTCACAGCAGCCCATACAGTTTGTGCCAGCTGCACCACCGTTGCCTGCTACTGCCACACAAACCACAACACGACAAATGTATCAGACTGCACAATATGAATATCCTGAGTATCAGCGTTACGCATGAACAAGCCTAGAGAGGGAAGTTGACTTACCGCTCATCGAGATTCCTGTAGATCAAGAAGGACCGTATGTACATAGTGAATTGTTAGGTCAAGATAGAAAATTCTTACTCGATACAGGGGCAAGTCGAACAACTATAAAACGTAGTGAAGTTCCAGGGGCACCCCTCTCAGGCTCTCAAAATGTTTCCCTTGGTTTTTCAGGAAAACCTATTGTTAATGAAGTATCACAGCCTCTCCCACTTACGATAGGACCTTTGACACGAACTACAGATTTATTGCTTACTAAATCATGCCCAGAAAATCTGTTAGGAATTAAAACTCTGAAAGCACTAGGAGCCATAATATGTTGTTCTCCGGAAGGAGTAAGGTTGTTTCTACGTGATTTTAAAGGTCACTATGTGTCTAGGGACATGGATCCCCGACTACAGACTTTACCAGTACATCTATGGGCACAAGGCCCTACGGATGTTGGCTGCATGAACATTACACCATACCGAGTCACATTGAAAGCAGGAGTGGTACTACCACGAATGCGGCAATACAAGTTACCACATGATGCTGTAGTGGCTTTGCTGAAAATCATTGATGAGCTAATTGCCCAGGGAGTAGTTGTAGAAACAGACTCCAATGTATGTAATTCACCGATAATTCCGATTCTTAAACGAACTGATCCTACTGCCCCACCAGTATACCGATTGGTTATTGATTTGCGTGAACTAAACAAGTGCATTGTACCACAATTTCCTGTGGTCCCTGATATATCATCATTATTGACAGCAATTGATTCCGAAGCAACATTCTTTACTGTAATTGATCTCAAGAATGCCTTTTTCAGCGTCCCAATAGATCCGGAAAGCCAATATTTGTTCGGATTCAGTTTAAATGGGCGCAGCTTTAAATTCTCACGCGCTCCCCAAGGATTCACAGAAAGCCCCAGCATCTACAGCCAAGCACTGAAACGAGAACTTGACAGTATCCACATGCCAGTCAATACTGCACTGCTTCAATATGTCGATGATCTGCTGATCACCGCGAGAAGCGAACCTGAATGTGAAAAGGCTTCTCTGACAGTTTTACATTTTCTAGCCGACAAGGGGCACAAGGTGTCTCCTTCTAAGCTGCAATTCTGTGTCCAGCGAGTTATTTATCTTGGTCACTCGCTGTCCAAGGAGGGAAGGCAGCTTACACCCGACCGCATTCAGTTAATTGCTAACATGTCAATACCCCAGACACAAAAGGAAGTGCGGGCTTTTATAGGCCTCACTTCATATTGTAGGCAGTGGATCCCTCAGTACGCATTTCTAGCAAAACCACTCATTCAGTTAACCACACAGGAGGCAGCCACATCGACTGTTCTCCCTTGGACTCAGGAACATACACAAGCTTTTGAAAGCCTAAAGGAAGCTTTATGTCAAGCACCTGTTTTAGCAACACCATGTTATAGCAAACATTTTACACTCTTTGTTACAGAACGTGAAGGTACTGCCTTGTCAGTACTCACTCAGGATCAAGCAGGATCACGCAAGCCATGTGCTTATTTTTCCAGTACATTAGATCCCGTAGCTCAGGCTTTGCCTGCATGCCTGAAATCAGTGGCGGCGACAGCTTTAGCAATCAGACAAAGCGATGCCATAGTATTAGGACATCCATTGACAGTACAAGTACCACATGCAGTAGAGGTTCTTGTGAACCGAACACAAACACAACACTTGACCATAGCAAGACTTACCGGTTATGAACTGACATTGTTTCAACCACACATAGAGATCCGACGGTGTAATACATTGAATCCTGCTACACTATTACCTGTAATTGGAACAGACCCACTAGCTCATGATTGTGTTGAAATCATTGAAATAAAGACGAAACCTAGACAAGACTTGACAGACGTTCCATTGTTAGATCCAGACCTGACGTTGTATGTAGACGGATCGTGCATGAGAACAAGTACAGGAGATTTAGTGGCCGCGTATGCAGTCACAACAGACACTGAAGTTATTGAGACAAATTGTATAGATACTTTGTCAGCCCAAGCAGCAGAACTTATTGCTCTAACACAAGCCTGTATTCAAGCCACAAATAAGAAAGTTAATGTATACACTGACTCACGTTATGCATTCGGAGTTGTACACGACTTCGGCGTACTGTGGCGAGAGAGAGGTTATTTAACCTCCCATGGTGCCCACATTCAGCACGGACCCCTCATTCATGCCTTGTTAGACGCAATACATCTACCCACTGCTATATCGATTATGAAATGTAAAGCACACACGAAGGTTACTGATATAATTTCTCAAGGCAATGATTTAGCTGACAGAACAGCTAAACAGACTGCTCAGAATCGCACATTAGACATGACAAAGCCAATAGTTCAGACACCAACACAGTGTATGACAATTAAGGATCCCGCACTTGACGTAATTGACATACAGACACATGCTACTGCAGAAGAATTAAAGAAATGGACTGAACTAGGAGGGATCCAGACAGATCAGGGATGGATGACGAAGGAGAAATCTGTATGGTTTCTTCCTGACTCTATGGTCCAAGCCATTATCGCTACAATTCACAGCCCGGCGCATTTAGGAGAAAAAGCTATGCTAGATAGCATTCAACACATTTGGTTCAATAAACATTTACGAGCAGCAGCTAAACAAAAGGTCCGTACCTGTATGATATGTTGTCAGTTCAACCCGGGAAAAAGTGTTCCCGTAGAACAGGGTGGATTCCAGACTCCTGATCATCCTTTTGAAGTGCTCCAAATGGATTATATCCAGATGGAACGATGTCGAGGATTCAAATATGTTCTTGTAGTTGTCTGCGCTCTCTCCCGATGGACTGAGGCGTACCCAGTATCAGATTACACGGCCCCGACTACTGCCAAACAGTTAGTTCGAGAATTCTTCCCACGGTACGGGCTACCACGTGTTGTATATTCAGATAACGGCCAGCCTTTCTCATCCGAATTAATGAAACATGTCTCACTTTTGTTGGGATATCAGTGGAAGTTCCACTGTGTCCGACACACCGAGGCAGCAGGTCTCGTGGAACGACATAATCAAATTTTGAAAATCAGATTGTCTAAAATATGTAAGGAGAAAGGTGTTGACTGGATAGTAGCCTTACCAGTTGCACTATTTTACATAAGAATGGTAGCACACTCTCGAACAGGGCTATCCCCGTATGAGGTGATCTTCGGAAGGCCACCAAATATGTGGGGGACGCCTGTACCACGTAAAATAACTGATGTTAATTGTAATATGCTGACAGATTACCTGGCTTCCTTGATGTCTGCACTACAATCTTGTCGTTCACAGGTAGCTGCAGCTTTTCCTGACAACACTGAGGTGAAACCCCATGACGTTGCTCCGGGGGATCTGGTGTTTGTGAGGAATTTCGATCGGAAAACCCAATTGGAGCCCAGGTGGAAAACACCGAAGCTAGTCCTGCTGACCACAAGAACAGCCGTGAAAGTGGAGGGCCGCAAAGGATGGATACATTCCAGTCACGTTAAGAAATTTCATGGACTATCCTCGGATATAGACACTGTGCCCTGCACTCCCTCACAGACTGATTCAAAACTTCCCTTTGTTGAAAGGAATGACTCTCAGAACTATAAATTAAAACTTAGGCCCAAACAGTCGAGCAATTTGATTGTTTAAGTCCTCTCCAAGGTGAAGCGGTTGAATTGTCTCTGACATGTATCCCTTGGACCTGAGTAGAGAAAATACCAGAGAAATGTTGAAACGACAGGCGTATTGTAAATCACTGCGTAGCTACTGTGTGAGGACATTATTAATTCTGTTTTTATTGAGTGTTTTAATAATCATTACGAGTGTGATTTTGCACATATATCATCCTATTTCTAGACATGTTTATAATATTACTGCTGAACATTCTTTTAGTGACCTATCGCCACATGAATTATCTTATAGACTTGCGCTGCGCAATAACACCTTCATTAGTATGTTACATCATTCCCATCAGACTAGTAATGCCACCAATTGTTGGGTGTGTGGCCGACTCCCTCCCTATCAGAATAACAAAGGAGTTCTGCCTTTCTTTCCACATCCGTTCACACACAATGGCTCCTGTGGAGCATGGTTTAGTTTACTAAATTCCATAGACCCAGACACAGCAGTTTATCAACAACATTGGATATGGGGAAATCTGAATCTAGTTTTATTCAAAGTCTGTCACCCTAATAAGGAGGGTCACCCCAGTAGAACAGGAACTGATTTAGAAAATGAAGTGTATAAATTAGGTAATTTTACGCCTAACCTCATGATTTTGAACGTCAAATCCGAAGTTGAATTAATTCTGCCCACTATGTCAGTATTTCCAGTTAAGGGTGAATTATGTGTGAGAAAAGTTGGTTCCATACACATGGGCCATAGCAAATGCGTTACTACAGTAGACTATAGTGATCAAGGGAAATCTTCATTTAGAGCTTCTCACCATTCTTACTTTATATGTGGTCAGACGGCATATATGCGTCTGCCTCTAGATTGGGATGGTACCTGTTACATAGCATTCCTTTTGCCACCTGTTTTCCTAGCTCCCCCTGATTATTATCGAAATGTTCATTTAGTACACAAAAGAGAGCGTAGAGATCTCCCAGTTGTCGATTATACTGAGACGGCATGGGACAAGTATGTAGATTTCAATAAAGGTATCTTTCCCTATATAGGTACAATATCAAATAGTAAGCTGATACGCAGACTCACCAAGACTCTTGAAGCTGTAGTAAACGAGACTATAGCCGCCCTAGGCAATCTGACAGAGGAACAATCAGTGATGAGAATTGTTGTTCTCCAGAATCGTCTTGTCCTTGACGTCATCCTGGCCGATAGGGGCGGAGCTTGCAGGGTCATCGGATCCAGCTGCTGCATATTCATACCAGAAAATTCGCCATCTGTATATAAAGCTATAACACGCCTTCATAAGATTGTAAGCCAGATACACGAGAATCCAGGCACTTGGACGTGGTCCGGGTGGTTTTGGAGTGTGATATCAGCCTGGGGATGGAGAGTTCTATCCTTCCTAGGTATTGGCCTTCTTATGCTCTTCAGTTGTTGTTTATGCCTGCAATGTGGACCAGCGATTTGTGGTCTGTGTGCCACATCATGCATTCCATATCAAAGTTCTCGTTCAAAATGCCGGAAAAAGAAGGAAGAAGAAATGATGCTCCATGAGCAAATCGATGGAATAATGAAGATTGATATCTCTTGAAGGGCAAGTAGGGGACAAGGAGGGAATGTGGAAATGTGGATTTTCCTGATCAGTTATGTCCCCTATCTTGGACCCCAACGGTTCTATATGCATGTTACAAGTACATGTATGTTCCCTCCAGTTCCAGTTTCCAAGACGCAAACATATGTGTGTCTACCGTCGACATGTTCTCTGTCAGATCCGCCATCAATGGGCTGGATATTCAATTCCTAAGTATGAAAAGCCACCGACTTTATATGGCTAAGGTACTCCATTTTTACAGTTCAGGCAAGTAGGCCCGATTCTTTCCTCAAAGCCTTTCCCTGCTCTCTGTCTCTGACAGTTTCAGCTTGAGCTCGCATCTGTATCCATGAACTTTGTCCTACTCCCTGTGCAGCTAAAGGTGCCTGCCTCGGCCAGTTTTCGCCTGCCTGCCAAGAAGCTGTATTTCACCTTCGAATTATCTAGTTTGCTCTTCAGCCGATGCATTCCTGTCTAGTGATTTAGGTAAACATTTCCTTTAGCTCACAGGCAAAGGACTCAGCCTTTCCGTCCTCCTGCAAGTGATTCATAGCCCTGTTGCCATGGAAAGTTTTCTGCCCCTCGCTTCTCATATAGACACTTAGACGCTTGTACACGCACATACAGTTAGTATAGAATAGATTCTGTCCGAGAGTCCTTCCTTGTGGATAACATAGTTCTCTAAACATAGGATGTTAGATATGATTTGGGATTAGGTTGACATGACCCCCTAGACTTCTCGTCTCCACATGTAGAGCTAAATGTCAAGTCCCCTTCACCCCCTAGTTGCACGTCAATCACACGTCATGCTGCTGCGCACGCATCCATGTTAAGTATTATCGTATAGATCCACCTATGTAAGATAATGAGAGCCAATCATGTTTCTTTTTGCTCCTTATTACGCCTAGTTTCAATTACGTATCACTATGTTAATTTATCTTATCAATTGTTACGCCTTTCTGCACTTGTTTCATTGTAAATGTATGACCTATAAAAGTTACTTCTTGTCAATAAAGTATTGTACTTCACTTCCTGAACCCTCGTGGTGACGGAACCTGAAGGCCGCGACTCGAGTCGGCCATTTTGGATGGAATAAAGCCCATTTAGAAACCTCTTATACCACGGATTCTGCCTCTTGTTATTCTGAGCTATTTTACTTTATTTTAAGGATTCCGTATGAAATTCAGTTTCGGTAAAAAGAATATTTACCACAGGGTATGTTGGCCTGTGTACCAGCTAGCTCGCAGTGCCACTAGAAACTCCTCTTACCAAGGAGATAATAGTTCTTGTCAACTATTGAACATGACAACCCTGATCTCTCAGGACCTTGGAAACAGTGTCCTACTCTTCGCTCAGTCACTCTTGCTCATTTGGTTTCAGAGATGCACACAGAATAAACAATATGAAAGTTTTTCAATAAGCATTTATTGAGCAGTCGTTATTCTAGTGTACAATAGGTGTGCTGAAACAACCATTAGACAGTAATAGATATAAATGATTAGAAGCACTAAGAAAGTAAAAGGATGGTAGATTTCTACCATTTTGCTATAACCATGAATACAGGCATGAATATAAAATACATGATAATAAAATGTGTACTCCTGCGATGCTACCCTAACAAGATGTACCTAAGTGTACCTATCATGTGTGTGGCTGTGAAGCCAAGAATCCCTCTAGGAAAAAGTCAACCCCATTATCTGAAGTGAGAGACTGTGGGACCCCGTCTTGGTCTCGAGTTGGACACCCTGCAAGGGATGTTAGACTACTTCGAGCTGGAGTATCTGCATGCATGAGCCTCAGCGTCTCTTGTCAGTGTGTCGGCTTGGAAGTCCTGATCTCCTCTGTTTGTCTCTGCAAGATGTGATGTTTATATACTGTTGCAGGGATTCTGTTATGCACAGAACTATGCGCAGGAAACCAGAACCTTAGAGAATTGTGGTGTACCAGAAACTCCCCTCAGAACCAAGAACCCCTTATCCGACTAGCTTTGTGTCCCATTCGTTATCCGAGATTTAGCTCGGCGGTCCCAATGTATAGACAACCCAGAACAAGCGACTTAGTTATTCTCAGGAATGGTGGGAACCCGAAATACCTGTTTGTATCTATATATCAGTCCACAACAGAATAACAAAGACACGGTAAAGTTTAAAGAGTTTATTTATAAACCTTGCGTCCTATTATGCAGTACTTTGGCTAACATAAGCAGACAAATGGTCAAGATCAGAACCATCAGCATTGTTACAATACCATACAAAATGAAAAAAGCAATCATAATAATAATGACAGTGGAAAGCAACCACCCTCCTTTCTCTAGCAACTAATAGGTTATTATTAGACTAATAGAAGGTCTCTTAGGCTTGCATAGGGGACCCCATACCGTATAGATCAGCTTAGTAGAATCACATCACAGGATCAGCTCAGTGTCTCCTGCAACAGCCCTTCTTCCGAATGAATCTAAAAACATGCTGCTCTGCAATATTAAAGCTAAGCCTGGGCAAAGCACTACGCTACGCTCGCGTAGTTTGCGAAGTTCGCGCTACTTCGCACTACGCGAATTGCACGTAGCACAGTGCGAACACGCGTAGCGTAGTGTTGCGTAGTGCTGCGGTCATTTTTTGCTTGCTCGCGTTCCTCAACGTCAAGTTGGCGACCGCGAGCAAGCAAAATGACATCCCGGCGAGACTTTTTCCTTGTTCGCGATCAGCAACATCAAGTTGGCGATCGCGAGCATGGAAAATAAACCTCCCGGCGAGATTCCCAACGCGAGGAGGTCAGGTTTCTCATTGCGAGGGGTCGCGTATGCTCGCGACCGCTCGCGATGATAAACTACCAGTTCGCGTTGAGAAAGCTGCAGCTCGAGTAAAAATCTACTCGAGCAGCAGAAAACTACAGCTCGCAATGTGCAAGATGCCATTTTCAATGATTGCACAGTGCCGGTTGCTTGTCCGCACTGTGCAATCATTGAAACCGACATCTGGCACAGTGCGAACAAGGTACTACGCAGTTCGCGAAGTGCTACGCGTAGCTTGCGTAGTGCGAACTGGACTTTCGTAGCTTCGCGAAGTGCTACTTCGCAAACTACGCCCACCCTTAATTAAAGCCCACGTCTTTCAGGTATTTGCAACTGCGTGTATGTTATGACTAAACAGTGGTACGATCACCATGAACATAATCAGCAGACACCGTCTACTGTCCTAGAACAGTTCTTTACATGATGTACAGACCAATGGCACTAACAACTGTTAAGGATGTTTAAATAACATTCATTTGAGGCAAAGGTGAGTCAGCAGTTCTTAAATGAATAACATGTAACAACAGTGTCGCGTGCAAAAGCAACAGAAGCGGCAAGATGGCTTTCTAGCAGCTAACGCGGTTGTGCTAACTTAGCATTGTAAATAGGGAGTGGCTTAATCCATATGACATCCCCCTTTGATCGGACCACTTAACCACTAGGGGCGCACTTATTAAGAACGCAGAGTTCAAGTTCAATGAAACGGAACTAAGGACAAGCAGTGTAAGTTCACAGACGGGAAGTGTAAAGTTCGAAGAAAACAGAACAAGAAGAGAAAAAAAAAAATGTTTAAAAAGAAAAAATGACATTGTTGGATGCATCACCTGATGTTGATAGAATAGTGTCAATCCATCAAGGTGTAAGCACCGTAAGTTGCAACAGCTTCCAATAGGAAATCATTGGAATGATCGGCAAAAGTGTCTGCCATCCAATTCAGCAAAGAAAAGGAACAAACGTGTTCCTCAGGAATCGGAGCTTCAAGCACTACACGTGGACAAGAGGCAGGCATCTCAATACAACTCCGTTCCAGGAAGTCAATAGCAGCCTTTCCGACACCCCAGTGTCCAAGGACTCCATGCGCAGCACCCAAGGCCATAAACCCGACACCAGAACAGGCAAACTCATGAACCACTAAGGGGCTCATCAATTGATCAATATCCAGGTCGGGTGACACCAAGTTTGACAAGCACAAATCCAGAGCCCATTGGAATGGACAGTCTAGGCAGTGAAAAACAGGTTGCACACAAGTAAAAAATGGGAACCGGAATGATAATCCATATGCGACACTTAAAGTAGCCAGGGATAAAGCGCCATAGTACTCCAACATCCGGTTACGCAGATGGAACAGACGAGGTATGTTGTCTTGTAGCGCAATTTGTGCAGCCATAGCGTAATGCGCAGACCAACAGGAGTATTCCAGCAATTAGAGCGAGAATCAGAGGAAAACCTCCGAAGACACCAGAAAAAATAGAATGAAAAATAGCCGGTATCACACCAAAAATAGTTTGAAAAGACGTCACGAGGCCTGAACCCACTATTTTTAAAAAATGAGCCAAACCAGTCGTAGACGAAGCATTAAAGATAGTTTGTTTCAAGGTCCCAAAATGAAGTGGGAGGTCAGTATTTAAAAGCACCTGCACCTCCGTGCGTGTATTCGCTACATGAAGGAGAAATGTTTCACGGGACGAAGTCAACGCAACTTCCTTTTGAGACAAAAGAGCCCTTATTCTGCTCATCTTATTGAACTCTGCTTTCAAGGTTGGAATCGAAGGCCAGATGGATACATCAAGTCTGCCTTGCGGGGGTGGGAAAAGCACGTTATTACAGCAAACGACTCGTCGTGAAACTGAGACTATGTAGGGAATTCCAGCTAACATCCCACAGCAACCTTCATTATTTAAAATCAAATAACTACCGTTAGCAAGCAGCGTAAACGATGGCGTTATAACTGGCACCGGTATGCCTTTCAGGACGCAAGCTAAATTAGGTGCGTTTACATTACATGCCCCATGTAACTGAATATGTCTACACACTACAGAATGATCAGGAGTAGACGTGCATTCTTCACCGTTCAAATAAACCTCCTTGCCGTCTCTCACGCATCTATATGTGAATGGGAGCGACCAGACTTCGTGCAAAAATGCAGAACCAAGTTTTTCATATCTGCCTAAAGCATAATGTTTCATGCACAAACTGAACGTGAACAAAGGAAAAGGTAAAGTGACTAACCCGTGGACAAGCCACACTGCATAATTCAATTCAGCAACAGAGAACGGCAAGGGTTCTAACTTTTCAATGTGCAGTAATGAATAAGTAGCATCTTTCATGGACATGAATTGCTGTTTTGCAGTTAAATTAAAAGGGAGGAACAACGAAGAAACATTCATGTAATCTCAAGGGACTTTCCCCGCCTTTAACGTCTGCAAAGTCCATGCAAATTGCATAATCGAGCGTAATTGATTCTGACCATGATACAATACAGACATATCATCCTGCACAATATCTACAACTGACGAAACAATATTATCTAATGTGTATATTAGAGAAGACAAGGTGTTAATACTATTATCTATCACAGCCAATACTTTTTCCATATTGGCCTGGTCAATAGCACGCAGTCTGGAAGCAGCTTCAATCTGCGACAATTTCCAAACCTCGTTGTAAATAGCATACACCCACCTTTTGGATCTGCCAAATGCAGGTCCTTTAACAAAATCATTCAAATCTATTTTGTCATTTAAACGGGAAAAGTGGAGTTTAACAGAATTTAATGTGGAATGTTGCAGCCATGATTGGCATAACTTACCCACCGAGTAGGTAGTAACTGTGTGTGAAGACGTAAAACGAGGGTCTACTCTAAGTTGTGTATACCCCGGAGTTAATCCTAGAAACCTACGTTGACAGGAGTCTGAGCTTTTTTGCCATACCAACCACCCTTCAGGATTTAATGAACCAATATTGAAGGTAGAGTTGGAAACTAGAGACTGCAACATATTAAGGGATAGATCTGTGTGATTTTCCCAATTAGGATAAGCACCTAGATCCGGGATCGAGGGGGAATTTAATTTTTTAGATATAGCCAATTCAAAACAGGTGGTCTGAAAAATTGACGAATTTAAAAATAACATGTGGTTTGGGATAAGACAGGCACGATGCAAAGCTTCTGTTCCCTGTACTTGCCACGATTTAGATCAATAGTATCTTTCCATAGGTCATATCCTCCAATCGCCAAGTCGTCCATAAAGGACTTGGAAAATAATAATTTGGTGTGTGTCAAATGAACCTTAGAAGCGGGTTCATCCATTACCTTAAAATAAAAAGAGACTGGATTTGACACACTAAAATCCGAAAAATATGTCAATTTCTTCACCAAAGTAGCTGAACTACCAGTTATAGGGGCAGGGCAATGTTCCCATTGTGTAAAATTAACTAGACTACGAAAAGTATCAGCCCTGTGTAGGAAATGTGTCCCATAATGTTGATAGCAAAATTGCTCACCATAATTTTCAGCATTCAAATACAAATCCTCAGCATCAAATGCAGCATAGTATTTTAAATCAGAAAATAGTGTTTCTATAGCTTGTACATCCCAATCATCGGAACGGATGTTTTGTTTAACCACATCACCCATAGAAACACGAAAAACATTAGGCACATTAATCATTTCAGTCGGACCATGAATTTGAAATTTAACAGCATCCCATGCTATTCTATCACGCACGGGCCAGGCAGTAATGTTCACAAAAGTCTGGTCCCTCTTCATGATGTGTGATGAGGAATGTGGGGCCAAAGTTCCATTAATTAATCGAATTGTAGAACGTTCAATCAGGTAGTGTCCATATATAAGTCTAAAAAACACTACCACAAAACCAATGGACATAAACAAAAAAATACAAATGAGCACCAGCCAAATGTAAGTCCAAGGGGGAACCAAAAAATGTCTCTTGAACCAGGCAAAAAATTTAGAAATTTTGGAAGGGGCAGTGGAAGTCAATGAATCAGTTCCAAAGGAAGAATGTGACTGGGTAATTGCTGTTGAATCTAAAAGAGGCAATGGAATATCCGCAGGATAAGAATACTCAGCATCATCAGGCATACCACCAGTTGTAGGTGGCACAGAAGAAACAGAAAGTGCTTGCATCTCAATGGCAAACTCAGGCAAGACGTTAGAGGGTGGCACCACAACAGAACTGCGCAGCATCGAAGGGCAAGAAACTGAAGGTGTCAGACTATGGAGAATCGGCCACCCACTGTAGCTTGACATTGTCAATTGAAATGTACCTGTTTTCCTTGCGACCAGGAAGTGGAGGTAAAACAACTGTACGTGTACCCAGGACTCCAAGCACCGGCACCGGTGCACGATAAGAGGGGCCGAACTCCTTCTTGTTCTCCACCTTTCCACGGACCAGATCCCCAACTCGAGGTAGTAAGCCGACTACCGGAATCTGAAGTGTTGATTTGTATGTAGAGGGTACGTGTTCTTTTGCGAGAGTGTCTCTGGCTTCTTGAAGATTCTGTAAGACAGCACAGTGGTCATCTAAGTCAAAAGACGCGGCTGCCGCCGCCATGTCTAGACTAGGCCTGTGCAAAATTTTCGTTCCGTTCGCGGAATTTGCGATAATTTGGCATTTCCGCGTTCCGCGGAGAGCGCGGAAATGTCAAAATTTCCGCTTTCCGCAGCTTTGCGATAATTTGGTTCTTGCTCGCGCTGTAAAATAATACATTCTCGCGCGCGCGCGATCGCCTTACCTGAATCCCCGCGTTCGCCGACAAGTTTTCCCGATCCGGTCGCGTTCTCCATGAGATGTTGTATTGTTTTAGCCATTTGCGCTGTCTCGCGACAGTTCGCGTCCGCAGTGACGTCATGCGTCGCGCGATCACGTCTTTCTTCTCGCGATCATGCACCGCGAGACAACTGAAAACAAGATGGCCGCGCCCGCGAGCAACCGCAGGGGTAATTTAGCGACCCGCAACCATGCAGAAAGTATCGCGAATGGGCGGGAAAAAAACTTCTGCATCTTCGCGATATTTCCGCTTGTTTGCGGAGATTTTTTAAATTTTCGCGATAATTTGCGAAAGTCGCTTTCGCAAATTCCGCCCACCCCTAGTCTAGACCATCAAAGTCCGGAACAAACATTCGAACTCCAAAGAGCATCATGTACGGGGTCCGCCCACCCAGAGACCTTCTAGGGAGATTATTAAGTGCACGTTGCACGTCATATAAGTGGGCTAGCAAGTTCCGGCCAGTACCTAACACCTTGGCTGTCAATGATTGTTTTAGGTCACGGTTCATTCGCTCCACAACACTATTGCCATCAGGCCGGTACGGAGACGAAAATTTGACTTGGACCCCCAAACTTCTCATAGCTTCTTTGTACACCTTAGAGGCGAACGCCGGGCCCTGATCAGAGTGAAGGGTACCACACGCAAAACTCCCTATAAAGACACGCAATACTTTGATGACAGTCCTGGCATCAGCACTCCTTTGTGGCCACACCCACAGAAAAAGTGTGCATGAATCCACTGCAACCAAGATGTACTTGTACGCAGTATCAGAGGTAAAAGGACAGCAGTGATCTAAATAAACACATGCAAGTGGTTGATTAGATATATGCAGCTGCGTTTGTGGTGGACGCGCTACAGAAGAAGGTTTAATCTGTTGGCAAATATCACAATGAAGGACATAAGCCCGTGCTTGTTTGTACAAACGGTACCACCAGTAACGTTGCTGCAAAAGAGACACAGTTGCTGACACTCCAGCATGCGCTGACGCAACACCCTTGTGGGCAGCTGTTATCAAAGACGGTCTGCAGTCCAAGTTGGGAATCAATCTGTCACCAACGTCGTTAATCCTCACTAACGGGACGTTATCAGGACTTAAGCGATAATGGTAGCGAGAAGGAAAACCTCTAGGGAAGTTTTTCCCAGTCTCGGAAGCAGCAATAGCTGCCAAGATGTCATCATCGATCTTACTTTTGGATCTTGTAATGCCTGCTACTAGATATGTCGCCACTGCGGTTTTTGCTGCCTCGTCAGCCAAACTGTTACCGACAGCATGGATGCCAACTCGTTGGTGACCAAGAGTGTAAATGACATTTACAAGGGGCAGACTCCCTTTAAGTTCTGCCACTCGAGCCCAAAGCATTTTATGCTTCACCGTGCTACCTTTTGAATCACGAAAACCATTCATAATCCAAAACTGTAGATTGTCATTGCAAGATTGAACACAATAGTAAGAATCACTCACTATAAGAGTAGTAACTCTGTGATCAGCAAACTCCAGTGCAAGCACCAGAGCACGAAGCTCCGCCAACTGCGCGGTACAATTACTCAATGACTGCGTATGCACTGCATCAGATTGGAACTCTCCATTTACGAAGGTACCGACAACAATTGCGCAAGCTGCTGAATAAGCGTGCTTTGATCCAGTTGCGGGTTGCGCAGACCCATCAGTGTATATGACACAATGGTATTCCTCAAGCGGGCGCATTGAGAGAGGAGCAGGATGAACAAATTCATACTCCAAACTCTCCTGAGTCTGCAACCCTGCGTCAAAGATGTATTCGATGTCAGGCGAAGCTAAGGAAGTTGCCCATTGTATCCACCTTGGATGCAAAGCCTTAGAATTCGGTACACTAGCTTTTGTGACTGCCTCGAGGGCAGGGAACGGTGTTACCACCAACATGCACTTTCCCTGTGATAGCGCTCGTTCTTTCAGAATCACCATCTGAACTGCTTTCAAGATTTTTTCAACAGTGGAAAATCGCAGTTCAGCTGAAGTGTACAGATGAGATTTGTAAGCAATGGGGACTGTGTCGCCCTCATTGAACGTTAAGTACGTGAAACCGTCCGCGCCTGGAACAATTCTAATGACCAGGTTTGTGTGGTTGTCACGTGTTTGTAAATATTTAGCAGTAAGAAGATCAGTCTGCAATGAATACAATGCAGCTGAATGTTTTGTCAGCCAGCAAGATTTGGTAAAAGTTGGTTGTACCAAGGCATAAAGTGTCTTGATACGCTGGGCATAATCAGGAATGTAGGAACGACCGAAATTCAGAAAGCCCAGCAAGGATTGTAATTTTTTCAGTGTTGAAGGAATTCGAAGGCGTGCGCATTTCTCCAGGAAGTGCCAAGCCCAGCCTCGACCCTCATTATTGAGTTCGTACCCCAAGAACAACACTGTGAACTCGGCAATGTGGGACTTCTTAAAGTTAAACTTGTAACCGAAGTCTGCAAACATAGTGATTATGTTATCCACACGAGCAAGGTGTGGAAGCAACTCGTCGTCTGTCAGATAGATGTCATCAACATACGAGTATGCCTCCGGGTCTACCATCTCCAAGAGAGAGACCACGCGAGCAGCAAAAACTCCAGGGCTGTTTTTGTAGCCCATCGGGAGCCTTTTGAACAATTTTTGTTTTCCACCAGAGGTAAATGCTGTCCACTCATAACTATGAGGGGCCAGGTTATGACAATAAAAGCCATTGGACAAGTCAAGTGTGGTTTTGAACCTTTTTCTCACAAGACTATCAACGAGAGCCGAACCATGAGTATTTTGTACCGCACACGTCCGGCAGTGCGAGTTTAAGTGCCGGTAATCCAAAACTAGGCGGTACGACCCGTCAGGCTTCGTCACAGTGAATAAAGGATTATTCATGGGTGACACACAAGTTTCAATTACTCCCTGATATTCCAACTGATCAAGGATGGACGCGACGTGAGATCTTGCCTCGCGACGCATGGGGTATTGGGGTTGAGACTGGGGATCGGACCGCAATGGAATCTCATGGTTGGGAGAACATTTATCCCAGCCCACTTGATTACGATACAACGCAGGTGCAAGCACCTGTGCCCACTCCCCGGCTAACCTATTAGACTCTTCCGTGGGCACTGCGTGCCCAAAGGAAGGAAGAATGACCTCCTCCCCCCTTGGAGCGTCTAAAACGAAAGCCGGAGGCCAATCTTTCTCCACCAAAAGGATATCATAGGTGGTCGTCAGATGGTCCCAAAATACCACTTTAATTTTGCGTTGTATGTCACCCTCAATATTGAGGACTATTTCAAATAATCTATCGGGGGGGCTACGCGAGTATCAGCAGTTTCAACTGTCACATAGATTTCAGTTGCTGTCGCCTCCAGATATGGACGCAATGCTTGCCACACTACTGTAACTTCCGCTGTGCTGTCTAGCAGCGTCAGCGCCCATGTCAGGTTCCGAAGCTGTGTCCGTACCATCTGAGGCATACCTCGCTGAGATTGCAGCAACTTTCTTTTTCTGAAACGGGGGACGTTGACGTGCAGAGTCTTCCTGCTTGCCTTTACCGTCAGTCTGGCGGGGCTGGTATCGACATTGAGTACCCCGTCCTCTCCCACGGTCTCCTCCACCAGAGTGTGAAGCCGATGTTTCCTGTGAAGAGCGAGGAGAGCGTTGGTCAGAAACCTGAGACCTATCAGGTGACTTAATACGAGTACGATCGCGCAAATCATAAGTGCGTTCACTATATGACTGAACGGGAGAGGCAGAACGAGAACCCTGTTTCTGTTGCTGTTTTTCTTGTTTTTTGGCTCGCCAACTTTGTTTCGGAAGGTTGGGCTTTTCGTCTTTTGTTGACGAACTCACCTTAGTTTGCTGCACTACATCAGGAATCTTGATGGAGGGCTTCACACCTAGTGCACTACGTCCAACCATTCTATAGGCTTTCGCAATAATTTTTGCGAATTCCCTGGGTATGTCGGCTGCAGCCACAAGTTCCAGCATATTACCAACTTGGAACTGCATGGCATCTCCTTTGAGGTTGCCCATCACCATGGAACAAACCACATCGAAACTTTCGACAAGCCTCATTCCTAATTCAATAGCTGCCTCCGCACCATGATTGTCTTGGACTTTCTTGAAGACGGAGGGTAGTACAGACATAGACGGAGTGCCGTAGCACTTCGAATAGGTCGCAGCAAAGACCTTGCCCCAATTGTCACAATCGACAATATCAGGGACCAGGTCCTTCGGCAAAGCAATGGTGAGTATCCTGTGTTTATCCACAGGAGTAGTATTTGGAAATACGGCTTCCAGGTGATCAAACTTTTCAGCAAGCCAGTAAGGAAATTCATCCTTACTCAGGGGTCGCTTGCCGACAACTGCATTAACCATAACTGGGCTTATGACCACCGCGTGATGGTGGTCATCCACGTGTCCAGCCACCGCAGGTACCCCCACCTGTACAGTGCGCGACACATACTGCACTAAAGCCCTATGGACCGTAATCAGGGCTGTGTGTAGCATTCGTGAGTCACCCACACCTACCGTGAGGTAGCGTGGATGAGGTGTATATCCGGCCAGTACCGGCCATGTGGCCCCCGCAATTGACAACGGGCCCATTCTCGCTGATACGACCTCATGGGGAAGGGCGCCATTAAACCAAATTGTATGCTGCCAGGCAGAAATAGGTATTTCTAGCGTCCTATATGGGGCATAAGCCGCAGGCACTGGTGTGGCCGTGTATTCGTGGAACGTTTTATCGTCCGCATCCACCTCATCAAAAGTCACCCAAGAGTAAATCAACTCGTAAGGGTAGGTGGCATCAGCACTCACCACAAAGACCACGGCCATCCCATCATCAGGAACCCCATACGCCCTCAAATGAGTACGCAGAGGAACCCTACTATGAACGGGAATGTTGACCGCCATTAGGACACACTAAAGAGCAACAACGATATTTACAGTAGCACTTGGGCTCAGAAAAGAGAAACCTTTTTAATCATCAAGCATGAAAGAACCTTTAGTCGAAAACTCAGGTAGGCTACGCCGTCACTCCTGTTAACCGGAAACTAGAGTGAGGACGGTTGTGGACTAATACAAGTACTACTAAGGCGTCTCAGATCATAAGACCAAACGTTAGGTGGGCCATGTTGCAGGGATTCTGCTTATGCACAGAACTATGCGCAGGAAACCAGAACCTTAGAGAATTGTGGTGTACCAGAAACTCCCCTCAGAACCAAGAACCCCTTATCCGACTAGCTTAGTGTCCCATTCGTTATCCGAGATTTAGCTCGGCGATCCCAATGTATAGACAACCCAGAACAAGCGACTTAGTTATTCTCAGGAATGGTGTGAACCTGAAATACCTGTTTGTATCTATATATCAGTCCACAACAGAATAACAAAGACATGGTAAAGTTTAAAGAGTTTATTTATAAACCTCGCGTCCTATAATGCAGTACTTTGGCTAACATAAGCAGACAAATGGTCAAGATCAGAACCATCAGCATTGTTACAATACCATACAAAATGAAAGGAGCAATCATAATAATAATGACAGTGGAAAACAACCACCCTCCTTTCTCTAGCAACTAATAGGTTATTATTAGACTAATTGAAGGTCTCTTAGGCTTGCTTAGGGGACCCCATACCGTATAGATCAGTTTAGTAGAATCACATCACAGGATCAGCTCAGTGTCTCCTGCAACAGCTCTTCTTCCGAATGAATCTAAAAACATGCTGCTCTGTAATATTAAAGCCCACGTCTTTCAGGTATTGGAAGCTGCATGCATGTTATGACTAAACAGTGGTACGATCACCCTAAACATAATCAGCAGACACCGTCTAGTGTCCTAGAACAGTTCTTTACATGATGTACAGCCCAAGGGCACTAGCAACTGTTAAGGATGTTTAAATAACATTCATTTGAGGCAAAGGCGAGTCTGCATTTCTTAAATGAATAACATGTAACAACAGTGTCGCGTGCAAAAGCAACAGAAGCGGCAAGATGGCTTTCTAACAGCTGACGCGGTTGTGCTAACTTAGCATTGTAAATAGGGAGAGGCTTAATCCATATGACAATTCCCAAACGTCTCCCCGGGGGTTCTACCTTGCAGTGCCACTTGTAGTGTTTAGGATGACGTTGGGAATGAACTTTATACATAGTTTTTATACAGGAGATGATAGTCCAGCTGAGTTTCCAAGAATCCTCATGAATAATGTATGAGGCTTTTACCAGGAAAATCCCACGTTCTTTGTCCAGTGTAGTATCTAGGTAAAAGGTCAGTCCCCAAGAATTTTTATGTGTGAATTGTAGGGGAGAGTGTAGGTGAAAGGTTACGATTTTACCTGAGCCTCTATTGGGATACCTATCTGGAATATACCTGTTTCAAGTGTAGACTTTTTGCCCTGGATGAAGTCTTCGGTAGGGTAATTTGGTGTGTGGCCCTTGAGTGCTTTGGTGGTGGACTTGTTGACATGTGAGCCTCCCTCTAGTCTCTGCATGTAGCTGCAATGGGATCACTGACAGAATATCGACCACCACAGTATCGGGACATAATTATCATTGTCAAAAATATCAACTTTCCTATATTTATCATGGTAAGTACAAAATTATCAAAACAAAAAATATTGTCGTAAAAAATATCGATATACAAAATATTGTTTTTATATGTATAAAAAATATTGTAAAATTAACTAAATAATTAGATGTATTTGTCCATTTTAACAATTATAAGTAATACATTTAATTAAAAAAATAAACATACATATATAAAATGTAATATATATGTATATATTTAATTAAAAACTATTTTATTTTAATTAATTTTAAAATGTTATAAAAATATAAAATGTTCTAAATATATATATATACATACACCTGCAACATAAAAATTAATAAAAAAATATTGTAATGTAAATTAAAACATTAAAATATTTGATACTTTGTAAACCTAGATTTGCACTATATTGAGTGTTACAGTAGAGAAAGTGTTGGCGTGCGGAGAGGTAAAAATTATTATTCTCGCTCCAGTGAATGCAATAGTAAGGAAAGTGTTGGATAGCAGAAGGAATAAAATTACCATTACTACTCTAGCAAGTGTAACAGTAGGGAAAGTGTTGGATAGAAATGGGGAAACAATTACTATTCTCACCCCTGCTAGAGCAACAAGTAGGGAAAGTGTTGGATAGCGGAGGGGTAGAAATTACTATTCCCACTCTAACGAGTGTAACAGTAGGTAATATGTTGGAGAGCCGAAGAGTAAAACTTACTATTCCCACTCCAACTAGTGCAACAGTAGGGAAAGTGTTGGCTAACATAGGGGATATAATCACTATTCCCACTCCAGAAAGTGCAACAGTAGGGAACGTGTTAAATAGTGGAGGGTAAAAAATTACTATTACCACTCCAGGGCGTGCAACAGTAGGGAAAATGTTGGAGAATGAAGGGGTATATCTACTATTCCCACTCCAGCGAGTGCAACAATAGGGAGCGTGTTGGATAGCGAAGGGTTAAAATTTACTATTCCAACTCCAGCGAATACAACAGTAGGGAAAGTGTTGGCTAGCAGAGGGGGGATAATTTACTATTACCACTCCAATGAGTGCAACAGTGGAGAAAGTGTTGGATAGTGGTGGGGAATAATTTACTAATCCTATTCAAATTAGTTCAACAGTAGGTGAAAGTGTTGGATAGTGGAGGGGAACAAATTACTATTCTCACTCCAGCGAGTGCAACAGTAGAGAATATGTTGGATAGCAAAGGAATAAAAATGATTACTCCCACTCCAGCTAGTGCAACAGTAGGGAAAGTGTTGGATAGCAGAGGGGAAAAAAATACTATTCCCACTCCAGCAAATGCAACAGTAGGGAAAGTGTTGAATAGAGGAGAGGTAAAATTTAGTATTCCCATTCCAGTGAATGCAATAGTAGGAAAAGTGTTGTATAGCGGAGGGTAATAATTTACTTTCCTCACTCCAATGAGTGCAACAGTCAGTAAAGTGATGGATAGCGGAGGGGTAAAAATTACTATTCCCACTCCAACAAGTGCAAGAGTAGGGAATATGTTGGATATTAAAGGAGTAAAAAATACTATTCCCACTTCAGCTAGTACAACAGAAGGGAAAGTGTTGGATAGCGGAGGGGATACAATTATTATTTCCACTCCAGCGATTGCACCAGAAGTGAAAGTGGTGGATAGCAGAGAGGAAAAAATTACTATTCCCACTCCAGTGAGTGCAACAGTAGGGAAAATGTTGGGTAGTGGAGGGGAAAAAATTACTATTCCCACTCCAGTGAGTGCAAAAGTAGGGAAAGTGTTGGATAGTGGAGGGTATACATTTCTTTTTATACTCCAGCGAATGCAAAAGTAGGGAAAGTGTTGGATAGCGGAGGGGTATAAATTACTATTCCCACACCTGTGAATGCAGCAGTAGGGAAAGTGTTGAATAGTGGAGGAGTAAAAGTTACTATTCCCACTGAGGACAATTCCAATTTATAAACAAACAAAATATCATCTACAAAACAAAAGTTAATAAAAAACAACAAAATAAAACATAAAAAAAAATTAAAAAGAATACAAAACTTATTAACAGATTATAATGGTAAAAAATCTTAAGATTACATACAAAGATTAATTTAAAACAATTTAAAAAAATTACAAACAAATTAATATTTTGTAAAAGAAATATATTTTTTTTAAAACATCAATTATTACATACATTTACACAGTACCCAATGTTGGTCATAGAGTGGTGGCAGGTGATTTCAATACTTGTTTTGAACCCCTGGGGGAGGATGATGGCAAATTGACTGAGGTTGAGGATGCTGTGTGGGGAATTCCCCAACTGGAATTAACACCCATTCGGAAATGGACCCAAGCTGCACTATATGTGAAGGGCATGTGCCTTGAAAATGGTTTGAGGGCTGTTAATGGAAGAACGATTTCGGAAAGGTCTGGGAAGCTGACCTTTAACAACGGTAGAAGCGGGAGTAGAATAGATTACATCTTGGTTAATTGTGAGTTGTGGTCGACTGTTATTGATATGATGGTGTTAGATAGGCCAGAAAGTGACCATAACCCTCTGATGCTGTCTTTAACCGACAGTAGTTTTTCTGGCCCCTGCCCTCACAAAGGTAGCTCTGAGTATGCACAAGTTATCTTGTCCAATGATCTCAGAAGGGTCCGATGGCCAAAGATTGTTTTCAATGCACCCGTTTGGGCTGCATTTAGGAATATGATTAGTTCATCTATGTGCCATCTGGCCAGCTGTGTGTCCGAGGAAAGGATTAACCATAGCATCCTGGGTATCCATAGAGCTCTATTTGAGGGGCTTAAAACTTTTTTTATTAAAAGTATTCCAGCTAGTATTAAGCTCACACGTTTGAGGGAAAACTCTTGGTTTGACGCAGGCTGTAGAGAGTCTCGTAACGCTCTAATCATAGCTATTAAATCTAGGCTACCGGAGACTATAAGGAGTTGCAGAGCCGCATACAAAACGGTCCAAAGAAAAGCAAAAGCAAACTGGGACGAAAGACGTTGGACTGAGCTATATGAGGCGTGTGAGGGGAGAAACTTGTGTCAATTTTGGCATCTTCTTAAATGGGGTAGGAACCCGCAGGATATGATCCCAGTGAACTATGTTGAACCCGAACAGTGGGTTAGCTTTTTCAAAAATCAGTTCAAGTCTAGGGATGGTCTAGAAGCTGATCTATGCTCATTTAGCAGTGATGATGTTTTACAATTTTCCCCCAGTGAAGTAGCTGCAATCCTGAAATCTCTCCCGAGTGGTAAAGCCCCAGGACCCGACTGTATTCCTGCTGAATTATTTAAGCAGGAACAGGATTTATGGGTCCCTTACCTGACCATCTTAGCAAATGCCCTGACCAGGGGAGTATAGGTTCCGGATTCCTGGCTCGGGCGGAGATATTGCCGATCTATAAGAAGGGTGATCACTCCGCCCCGGCAAATTACCGGCCGATAAGTTTAATAGATGCTGTTCAAAAAATCACAGCTCGTTTGCTTTTGGGCCGGATAACGAACTGGATTTCCGAAACCGACATATTATCGCACTTACAGGCAGGTTTTCGGACGCACGTCGGAACCATCGATCAAGCCTTCAGGTTTATGCTTCTGTTTTGGAAGGAAGTATTTCTTGGGGGTGGCCTGCTTTTTGCGGCCTTTGTGGACTTAAGGTCCGCATTTGACTCTGTGCCAAGATTTAAACTGTGGGAAGTACTTCGGGAGATGGCTATGCCATTAGAATTACTGCGGCTGCTGATTAATCTGCACACTCACACATATGCTCAGGTTCGTGGTGGAAAACCAGGGGAGGTGACACCAAGATTTGAGGTGTCTAAAGGTGTTAGACAAGGTTGTGTACTGGCCCCTACCTTGTTCTCCCTGTTTATTAACGGTGTAATTAAATATTTTCTAAACTTTCCAACAGATGCAAACTCCATAGCTGGCATGAAAGTTCCCCTGCTCATGTTCGCGGATGACACTCTTATTATATCGAAGACACGCCAGGGGCTTCAGTCAGCATTGTCCCAGTTTGAGTTGTTTTGCCGCGATCATGAGCTGGAGGTAGATGTGGGGAAGACCAAGTTTATGGTTCCTCGTGGTGCCCGTCTGGTTAAAGCAAGGGTTGAAATGGGTGGTGCTACATTAGAACAGACTTCCAATTTTACCTACCTAGGGGTTACATTTAGTGATAACCTAAGCTGGAAATCCCAGATTGATCTTTTCAGCCTTAAGCACTCACAACTTGGTGGAGCTTTACTTAAAGAACATAGGCATTCCATAACCAAGCCTATGTCCCCCCTGATCAAAATATACGGGTCTAAAATACTCCCCGCTGTGATGTATGGTGCCGAACTATGGGGGTTCAGTAATCTGGACTCCCTGAGGGTGGCACAAAATAAATTCTTAAGGCCTGCAGTTGGGTTACCTCAATCATCCCCTCGTATCCCCCTCCTTTATGACCTAGGTTGTCAGCCCGTTGAGGACATGGTGCGGTACAGGCCACTGGCGTTCTGGCGACGCCTTTGGACTACCCCTGAACTGTCCTTATATGCCAAGGCACTGCTAGAAGTTAAAGCCCTTGGGGGTTCTCATAGAATCACCTGGTTGTCTGAAATTAAATCTATTCTGACTGACTCAGGCATGGGTGAGTTGTGGACTAACCCCGAGACTGCTGTTTTCCCCCCGAAAAAGAGCTTTAGGGATACCTACTGGCAATGGATTAAAGGTAAGCGTCATGCTTCCCTGTCTGGTAGCTCCTTGACCTTATCATTCTTGACTGTCAAGGATGAATCCGCCTTTGAGGTATATTGGGATGTAATAACTAAACAGCAGGATCGGAAATTATTCCATCAATTTAGATTAGGCACCCTCCCGTTACGCTGTTTCACTAAAGGTTGGAATTCAAATGGTAATGACACATGTCCCATATGTGAGGACCAGATTGAAACAGTTGATCATTTTTTATATGTTTGTCCTGAGTACCACCATCCACGACGGCTATGGTTGCGCCCCGTATGTCGTGAACTGGGCGTTAGTTCAACACAAGTGGCCACCAGAATATTAAAATCTGATACATCACCATTTGTGGCCATTGGTGTGGCTAAATATATTAGATGGGCATGGCTCCTACGGATCAGGCGCATTAGCCACATATCTTTTGCCCTCACATAAAGTAGTGGCGTTGGGTCGTAGGTCCCAAATATATTCAAGTCATCATTTAATTGTAATTTAATATTCTCTTATTGCTGTTTTTACTGTGTTATTTATTAATTGGTCCATTTTGTCTATTGTGCTAATTTTATTCCCTTTTTAATTACTTGTACTGATGATTTGTATTATGTCTTTTATGATGAAATACTCGAAATAAAGACTTATTTGACTTGACTTGACATACATTTAATATTTTGTTTTTCCTACCCAAAAACACCCAACAATTTCTGTCAGTCAAATAATCTTTAATTCGGTCATAGACCGTAAAAGATACATTCTTACAGACAATATCATTACTAGTATTTACAACACTTAAAAATAGGAACACAGAGCAGATATCATTCAATGTATAAAAATTGTTAAAAGTTTAAGAAATATAAAAACATTTAAAAAGAACACAGGTTTGCAATGCTTGATTAGTTTCTGGGAAGTAAATATATATAAAAATATTTTTTTATTTTTTTATTTAATTTTTTTATAAGAAGGATCTTCTCCTGCGCCACATAGCATCGATGAAACGCGAAACAGAGAATACAAGAGGAGTAGAAGTGTTACATTTAAGTATTCTGAGGGCCTCATTATGATGTCTAAACCCCAGATTTCTGCAAAGTTGGACAAGCCACCGTTGCCGTATGGATTTATACTTTGTGCAGAAGAAGAGAACATGGGACTCAGTCTCTTCCTTAGCCCCACAGGCCGGACATTCTACTGTCTTGTTGGCCGACCATTTGTGGGAAAAAACCCTAAACGGGAGTGTACCATATCTATATTGCAGATAAAGTTTTCTCGCTGCACTGGGTAGGATCTCATCTAGGAACGGCTCCACTCTATATTCATCTTTTATATTAAAAAAGTGGAGGGTAAGTGAGCCCAAGCCGGGATTGCTGAGGGTATCAGTGATTCTATTGATGCGATACAAATTGATCAAATCATCACGCGCCAGCTCAGCACAGGCTGCTGCAGGATTGGACCAAAGACCTGATAAACCCAGTCTTATAAAAGCAAACCAGGGCAATTTCCCAGTCCCAGGAAGGCCCAGTAACTCTTCAGTTTCAGCTCTAAAATGTGTCAGCTCAGGGGTAACCCAAAGTCTGCGCCAATAGGTTAGGGGCTGTAGAGTCACTTCTTCTTGTATAGGTCTAATACCAATGTCCATTCTAATGGGAATAAGAGGGGTACTAGATGGAAGAGCCAGCAGTGATCTTAAGAATAGATTTTTAGTCTTACTGATACATTCTACCGGAGAATGTCCCCACAATTCCATCCCATATAAAATTGGTCCCCGTGCTTGTACTTTATATATTTCTGTAATGGAAGCAACTGGCTTAGAGGTGGATTCCCTATGGAGTTTTAAAATACCACCTGTGGTCTGCACAAGTCTAAGTTTAGCCTTAGCCAGTTGTAGGCCCCAATCCATTCTATCGGTGAGGGTGATACCCAGGTATTCAAATACAGTTACCCTGTCCAAAGCTATGCCGTTCAGGGAGGGATTGGCACATCTGGTCTTTGGTGGATTGCAGACCATAAACTTAGTCTTTTGTGTGTTAATCTCCAACCCCCTTTTATAACAAAAATTGACAAAGGTGTCCAGGGCACGTTGGATTCCCATTGTCAATTTTGACAATAGAAGAGTATCGTCAGCAAACATTAATGCCACCACCTGATTGTTTTTTAGCTTTGGGGCATCGATATCTTTGACACCCTTGAGGTGGGCAATCAGTGCATTGACAAAAAGACAGAATAGGGTGGGTGCCAGGACAAACCCCTGTCTTACTCCTCTATTGACTGGGAATTTAGATGTTAAGCCTCCCCATTTACCACTGCTCACTAGGGCAAAGTTATCCGAGTGAAGTCTCCTAATGATGTTAAGGAGATATGCAGGGAACCCCATATCCTCCAGTACAGCCCATAGTATTTGACGGGGTACCAAGTCGAAGGCAGTTTTAAGGTCAACAAAAATTAAGTAGAGGCTCCCACCCTCTACTCTCACAGTTTTCCAGTACAAAAGTTGAAGCCTTAGAAACTGGTCGACCGTGGATGTCTTTTCCCTAAAACCAGCCTAATAGGGGCTCAAGATCAGTTGTTCCTCCATCCAGATCTGAAGCCGATTGTGAATGATACGTGCAAATCGTTTTTGACTTACATCGATCAGGCTGATCGGACGGTAGTTAGCCGGGAGTAGTGGGGATCCTCTCTTGAACACTGGTATAATCTCGGCTCCCACCCAGGTATCAGGCAATTTAGAACCCTGGAGTATAGCGTTGAACAATAAACAGAGTTATGGAACATATGGAACCCATATCTCTGTTTGGTTTTTATAAAGATCACCAGGAATTTTGTTGAGGCCAGGCGCCTTACCTACTGGGAGCCTTTTTACAGCAAGTTCAACCTCCTTCAATGTTACTTTAATATCAGATTTTTCATTATTAGTATGAACTAAGGGAGAATTATCGCAGAAGCAATTTAACGTCTCATCGATGTTCTGAGACAGTGGCTGTGCAAAGGGATCATAAAGGGGATTAGCTTCTACCGGAGGGGCATACAGCATCTTAAAGTGCTCAACCCATCTCTCCGGTGCAATATTTGGATCATCAGCATATTGTCCAGCCCTACTGCCAGTTCGTACTATTGACCAAAATTCTCTCATGTCCCTATTCCCGAGGGCGTTTGTTATGGCATCCCATTTGCTATTCTCCCAGTTCTGTTTGGCCTCGGTTAGCACTTTCTTGTATTCTAGCCTCCTGCATTTTATTAATGGTCTATTCATGGATTTAATTGCGTCCCGGAGTGCCCCCTTGGCTTTTTTGCAGTTGGAATCAAACCATGTAGAGGCCTTGCTATTCTTCCTGGGTTTAACCATTAGTGGATTTAATAATTCAGCGAGAGCGGTCACTAAACCTGTATGTGTATTATATATTTGGTTAAAAAACACTTCTTGCCCTTGGTCAATATGACCACTTAGTTCGGAGAACGCCTGATGGACAACTTGGTAGAGGGTACTCATTTCTTCTGGTGACTTTTTCAACACACATCTAAATTTTAAAAAGTGTACCTCCATAATTAACATACTTAATTATCAATTAAATAAATATTATAATAAAAAACACATTAAAAAACATACAAATTAATGTACTGACCAAACGTTACCCCTATAAAACCAAAATCCACAAACAAAATAAAAATAAACAATTATTAAACATATTTATCAAAGAAATAAATGAATATTAATGATCAAATAATTATTAATTAATATAAACAAAATTACTTTCCACCCTCTACCCCAATAAACACAACAACACACACCTAAAAATAATTACACAATTTCCCGAACTAATTTTACATTAAGAAATTAATAGGAATTCACCACAAATCATTAATTAATAAAAAAGAAATACTTCCCACCATTTACCACTATAAACCCCACAACGGACACATCAAATTAATTGCACAATTGCCATATTTAAATTTTAATTAATTAAGTAGCATTACGACCGGGCGGAAAACCGGAGGACGGTCTTTTCATCCGTCGGGTTCCCCCCCACCATGGTAATGTGGCGGGGGGAATTCTGATGCGGGCGGTGTTTTTTAGCGGGCGGATTGCCACTGCCATACAGGCAGTGGCGATCCGCCTGCTATACTAATGGGCCTCTCTCTGTGTATTTGTGTGTCTGTGCATACCTATGACAGAGTACATGTTCCCAAACAATAACTGCATTTGTGTGTTTTGTCTAGCTGCTAGATCCTGAACAGGGACATTGTTGTTTGCCCTTATCTATGGTGTTCAGACTAAATTGCATGAAAGAACAGAATGCAAAAACAGCAGCGGGTTCTGAGTGCAAGTACAGTTTGGAACTCAGCTAAATATGTTTGTATAGTAACGTGTGCATTGCAAAGTGTAGCAATCAATGTCCTGAGGCTAACATAGGAAAAACAACAATGGGCCTGCATGGGACATATGACACCCTCCCCTTGGTCAGGATGGTAGCATCAAAGTGACAACAGAAATCAGGATTTAGGCCTATCCAAAGCATTTGAAAAAATAGTTCAGACATTGTTGTACAGACACGGGCCATTGCAAAATATATATTTTTTAATCCTTGAAATCAATTACAGCATTTTGCCGGGGCCAATGACGTGGGATGACAAGTGAAAAGCGAATTATTCCAACAAGAAATCCAAGCCTTCCAAGGAAAAATGTTCAGCCATCCAAGTGAGCAGATCTCAAGAACAAACATGCTCTTCGATGTCAGCAGTCGACAAGATCATCTTGGGACAACCTGTGTTGATTTTGATGATACTGAGATCTAGAAGACGCGGTGCTATTGGACAGGGATCATCTCCAGCCACTGGTCATAGCGCTGGGTTTTGGACAATTTGCATGCCCAAGAAACAGTCCCGGTAATGGGCCACTAAGGGACTCATCAACATTTTGAAATCCTGCGCAGCATATGGAGGCGTATCCAGGAAAACTTCCATGCCCCATTGGAAGGGGCACCAGATGCAATGAAACACAGGTTGCACAGAGGTAAAGTAAACATAGCGGAAGGTCAAACAAAACTTAGTACGCAGAATTTCCAGGGGCACCATTCCAACGTGCTGTAGCATGTGCTCACTTACAACTGCAGCGAATAGCAGGAACAGAGCTATAATGCCACAAATTAAGATGAGCAGCAGTGAGGACCCACCAAACACACTGGAAAAAATAGAATGTATAAAAGTTGGTATTACTCTAAAAATAGTTTTAAAAGATGTCACAAGTCCATGCCCACAAGTTTAAAATATGTGCCAGTTCATTGAAATGTAAAGAGAGATTTGTGTTTAACAATTAGTGTATTTCACTGGAAGTTGTTGTCACCTGCAATTCGAAGGTTTCACGAGCTGAAGTGAGATCCACTTCTTGTTGAAACAATGACGCTTTGAGTCTGCTTAGATTATTGAAATCTATTTTCAAAGTTTGAATGGAAGGCCATAATGAACTATCCACACTTCTGTGTGGAGGGGGAAACAGGACATTGTAGCAGGAAGTGACTAACTGGGAAACAGACATCACATATGGGATTCCTGCCCACAGACTGCACAGTCCTGATTATTAAAGACAAGATATCTTCCATTTAAAAACAATGAGATAGTAGTAATTGTTGCGAGAACAGGAGATCATTTCACATAACAAGCCAAATTGGGGGCCGACCCATTCCAGGTGCCATTAATTTTTACATGTTGACAAACAAAAGAATTACCGGCCGTGGAGTTACACTCTTCCCCGTAAGAAAAACATCTCTCTACAGCTAGCTGACAATGATTGGTAATTCATGTATGTAGCTGCTCCCAAGGGGTTTGCATCTAGCTACTGGAACATGTTTCATGCAGGCAGTGAAGTGAAAAGTCGAGATGAGTAACAAAATAACCCCTTGTGTTAACCAAACTGATGAAGGAGTTTTTGCTATAGTAAATGGAAGCTGTGTAACTTTCTCTATGTGTAATATGGTATAAATAGCATCCTTCAAAGCCATTGTTTGCTATTTATTTGTCAAATTAAAGGGTAAGAACAAAGTGGTACAAATTAGGTAATGCCAAGGAACGCGCCCGTTCTTAAGTGTTTGGAGTGTCCAACTAAACGGCATGATTGATCTAAGTTGAGTCCTACAATAATATAATGTAGACACATCAATTTGCATAATATCAATGACAGACGATACAATATTTTCTAAGCTATAATTGCGAGATGACAATGTATTAATACAGTTGTCTACTACAGCAAACACTTTAGCCAAATGATCTTGATCCATTTGGCGTCAACGTACTGCAGCTTCCATTTGCGACAATTTCTAATTTCATTATAAGCAGCATAAACAAATTGTTTAGAACGGGTGAATTTTGGACCCAAAAGGAGTCAGACAGATTCATGTTTTCATCTCACTGCCTCCGCCTCATACCTGCACTTAAAATTTGAAAGCACCGCGTTTGGAGCGGGCCCCTTTCCCCCACTTGCATTAGCATTGGTTCACACTGCCAGAATGGCGGACATCTTGGGTGAGGGCTGAGGATCGCTGCGGTCTAGTCGTCACAAGGACGCTAGACCGGTACTTAAGACGGTGTAACGCCCTGAACGTCTCAGGATCGTTTAACAGACACAACAATGAGGACGCAACCACTTGTGAAGGGTTAGTTCTTTTAATGAAGGCAAATAAAATACAAAGAACAAACAAAAGTTATAGTCACTGGAATCCTCCAGGCTAAGTACGTTACCAGCCCACAGCACGGATGGTCCTAACCGTCCTCTGCATATACGCCGATCCCG
The DNA here is from genome assembly GCF_964204655.1 of Triturus cristatus. Lineage (NCBI taxonomy): Eukaryota > Metazoa > Chordata > Amphibia > Caudata > Salamandridae > Triturus > Triturus cristatus. Next base: position 34,085,056 of record NC_140593.1, on the reverse strand, counting down.
GCGTATGCCAACAGAGGGCAGAAATGAAATGGCCGACAATGCCAATCGGTAGGCTGTGAGGGGCACGAAGAGTGTTGGGGAGAATCGAGGAGTCAGGGAAACACCCAGCCGGGGTCTCTACCTGAAGGGAGCAGCCGCTCAACCTCTTCCTCAGACTGCACCGGGACGCGGAGTCACCTCCTGGTGATGCGTCACCGATACCCCAATCACAAGCAAGAAGACTGAACTGAGAGCAGCCGCTCGATCGATCCTGTGGACTTCCGAGTCTGTAACGCGGCAACCACCTCCTGGTGTGCGTTACAGCTGGCAGTCCCTGTGTCTCTGGTCGGGCTGGGAGTTACGACTCCAACCAGCAAAAGCGCCACTGCGCTTGGACTCAGCCGAGTCAAAAAGCGAAGCTCAATGGTTGACCGGTAGAGCTTCCGGGTCCTTCACAGGTGACGATGGGGCAAGACACGGCCCAGGGAGTAACGACTCGACCTACCTCCGTTCTTGCCTTACTGGAGCACCACTCCGGAACACTGCTCTTCACGAAGCAGGTACGTCGGTGTAAACACAATATCCGACAGCCTTGTACCTCCCGGTTCCTCCCTTTATAGGGCGTGTTTTCCTTGAGTTATGTAACAGCTCTCCTGTTTACATAAGGGCGTGTTTCCCTTGAGTTATGTAACAGCTCTCCTGTTTACATAAGGGCGTGTTTCCCTTGAGTTATGTAACAGCTCTCCTGTTTACATAAGGGCGTGTTTCCCTTGAGTTATGTAACAGCTCTCCTGTTTACATAAGGGCGTGTTTCCCTTGTATGACAGGAATTCTTGACAGACGGTCATGCTGACGCGCAGCGGGCACGCGCTGCGGTTTCGCCAGAGCATCGCCGGAGTCACGCCAGAGTCCAGCCCGTCTGCGCCCGTCCGCGCACGGACGGGCCCGGCGGCTCGGACATCTGGCTACAGGCTTACTTACTCCTCAGAGGAGCTGCGCAGTCTGGATAAAGGTGAGAGGGAACCGGACTACGAAACCCTGAGGACTATCAAGACTCATGCTATATCTCGCCCTCATAAGGTCATTCCCTCAGGCCGGGGCTCTATACTGAAGATTGCCAGCTTAAATACGAGATCACTCTACTGCCATCATGTAGAGGTATATAACCTACTCCAGGACAATGACATCGATGTCCTGACCCTCTCGGAGACCTGGCTGGACGACAACTCGTTGCCTGACATCATTGCCGCTCTCCCAGGGGGCTATGATGCCATATGGCACAACCGTCCGGGAGGTGCTCGGGGGGGAGGGGTAGCTATCCTCTATAAAAAGAGCCTGTCAGTCAAGCTACTGTTATCTGAATCAGTGGATTTATCTGACTTGCTTGGGGTAAAGTTAACAATGTCTAATGTCTGCTGGGTGATTCTGTCAGTATACCGCCCACCAAAGTCTACCCCGCTTTTCTACGACCTTTTCGGACCCATTATGTCGGACCTGTGTACCCGATACACGAAAATCTTGGTGACAGGAGATTTTAATTTGCATTGGGATAACCCCCACCGGGACTTGGCCACACGTCAATTGGATATTATGATGACCGCCCTGAGTTTTACACAACTTGTCGACACTCCCACACACATTAAAGGCCATATTCTTGACCGTGTGTGGACGACAGACACAAATGTCACTCTTAAAGATGTTACTCATTGTATATGGTCAGATCACCATCTAGTCTCTTGTAAGATACCCATTGATGGCCATATACATATTACATCATCAGAAACCAGGAGTACCCGTAATTGGACTGAGGTTGATTTAATGGCCTTAACTAAGATACTACTGCCATTGAATCAATCCTCAGATTTGGAACGTAGTCTGGACCAAGAATATACGGGTCTAATACAGAGCCTGGCCCAGGCCATTGACCAAATAGCGCCAGTAAAAACACAGCTGATAAGGGGTGCTGGTAAGGGGGGTCCCTGGTTCACGCCTTTATTAAGGGAACATAAAAGAAAGCTCAGAGCCTTGGAAAGGGGTTGGAGGAAAACCAAGCAAGACACAGCTAGAAACCTCTACAAAGCCTCCCTTAATTCTTATAAAAAGCTTACCGCTCTAGCTAAAGCGGAATATTATGAGTCCCGGCTAAATAAGGCAGCCAACATTCAGAAAGAGACTTTTAAAATCCTGTCAGAGCTAAGCAAAAAATCTGACAATTCCAAGTCCCCTATAGACTGTAACTCCTTTCAGGCGTACTTTCTAGAAAAAGTGAAGGCCATTATCACGGAAATAAAGAGTGGGTTGTTAAACGGAACTGCCACAACTTCAACCTCGCATAATCTAGCTGGCTGTACTATTACAGCATTTCCAGAGCTGGATGAGTTGAGTCTGGAGAAACTGAATCAGGCTCTCCAGCAGATCCGTGCCCACCCAGCGTCTTTCGTGTAGCCCGTCCTCTATTGGAGAAATGTATCATGTCTCTCCTCAATAGATCTCTGGAAACAGGGTATATACCGGTGGAATTCAAGGAGGCACGTGTAAGGCCACTGCTGAAGAAACCCGGTGCGGATCCTGCAGTGCTAAAGAACTACAGGCCTATTTCCCAACTGCCTTTCCTCTCCAAAATACTTGAACAACATGTATTAAAATCCCTGTCCCTGTATCTGGAATCTCACCATCTACTCCATGAGCGGCAGGCAGGATTTCGAGCTCATCACAGCACCGAGTTGGTGATGCTCTCGGTGCTGGATGAATTAAGAGGCATGGCTGACCATAAGAAACCGAGCGCCCTGATTCTGTTAGATCTATCAGCGGCGTTCGATACGGTCAGTCATGCCTTGCTTTTGGAGAGATTGAGAGACTTTGGGATCAAAGGTCTGGCCTTTAAGTGGTTGCAATCCTTCCTTTTGGGAAGAACGCAAAGGATACAACTGGGGGAACACACATCTGAGGTGGGGACCCTGAAATGTGGGGTGCCACAGGGCTCTGCCCTATCCCCACTGTTATTTAATATCTACCTACAACCGCTGATTGCATCACTGGCCAGTAGGGGCTGCAGAGTCTTTAACTACGCGGACCACACTCAGCTGTTGCTGAGTGTCGATAATTCAAGTACCGCACAACTCAATGCTCAGAACATATTGAGGTATACTGTGCAATGGATGACTGGAAACCTATTAAAGATCAATCCAGACAAGACCGAGGTACTGGTGATTCCTTCTACCGCCTCACCCTGGAGTGACCTCTATTGGCCAGCTGAGTTGGGCCCTGCTCCAAAACCAAGCATGAACGTAAAGAGTTTGGGGATCAAACTGGATTGCGACTTGTCAATGGCCAGTCAAATTTCATCTGTGGTGGGGAGCTGTACAAACATCATCCGACAGCTACGAAAGTTAACCCCGGTCCTCTCCCAGTCAATGATGCGTTCAATTGTAGCAGCAACCGTCATCTCAAGGATAGACTACGGAAACGCTCTCTACCTTGGCCTACCCAAAACTCTTACTAACAGGCTGCAGGTCGTGATGAATGATGCTGCACGACTAATTTTTAGACTCCCAAGGAGAACTAAGGCCTCTCCCCTGCTACACAGCTTGCATTGGCTCCCCATTAAAGAGCGCGTGGAATTCAAAAACTTATGCACAGCTCACAAGGCAATCTATGGTCAGGCACCAGCTTACATCACTGAGCGTCTGGAGGTGTACAGTCCAGTGAGAACACTTAGATCCTCAGACTCTCAGCTTTTGGTCTGCCCCCGTTACAAACTTGTAACTAAGGGAGGAAGAGCCTTCTCTGTATTAGTCCCTCAGCTATGGAACACACTGCCTGAGGTGATGCGCAGGGAGGGGAATCTTCTGCGATTTAGAAGGACGCTAAAAACATTGCTGTTTAAAAGAACCCTGGGTGTAAATTAGACCAAAAAGTGCCTCTCATTCTGTGTTTGCCGAGTTTGTTGTCTGTTACCATCGATTTCCGCGCGCCTAGAGACCTGTAGGTGATTGGGCGCGATATAAATCCAAAATAACAATAACAATAACAATAGGGGAGAAAGATGTTGGTTCACTGCAGACAATGTGGAATGTTCTAACCGTTGTTGGCATACTTTACCCATGGAATAAGTAGTAACAGTGTTAGAGGTCATGGATTACGAATATCAGGGATCAGGTCTATTTGATTTTAACCCTGAAGTTGAGTTTAGGAATGAGCATGACAGCCATTAGTGTCTGTTGACCATAATAACCACCCTTCCAAAGCCATAACTGAGGAATTAAATGTACCGTTTTGTATCATATTATTTAGATGGTTTTCAGTATAATGTGCATAAGATTGGCAATCATCAAAAGGGGTAGGGGATAGAATAATTGGAGTTTTTAATCCTTTGACTTTAGCGAATCCCACACAAGTAGTCTGTTGGATTGTGTCATTTAGAAAAATAATTTGTGTAGGTATCAGGAACACACAAAATAGAGATTCTGTGCCTTGAACTTGCCAGGACTTAGTGGCCCAAGTTGATTTCAAGTCAATGTTGTCCTTTCAATAATCATAGCCTTTCAGTGTGAGTTCCTCAATGAAGGAAGCTGCATAGATTAGCTTGGTTTGAGTAAGCATATATTTTTTCGAGATAGTGATAACCATTTTAAAATAGCATGATGTTGGGTCTGAAGTGTCATAACCTGTGAAATATGGGTATTTTATCTTTTGTATTTTTGAGCTACCCTAGGTGGAGTTGGCCAATGCTCTCATTGAGTATAACTTATATTGGAGACACTGTCCATTAGTTCTATGCAAACAAGTTATGTCCATAACATTGATAACAGAGCAACTCTGCATAGTTAGCAGAATTTAAATCCTTAGCTTCAAAGACAGAATAATATTGCAGTTCAGAACACAACACATTCACAGTATCAACATCCCAATCATCTGATTGCAACCCAGGCACTATTGCATCACCCATGGAAACTCTGAACACATGTGGTATCTGCAGGGTCTCCGTAGGACCAAATATATTGAATGGTACTTTATCCGGTACAATTATATCAGGGACTGGGACCACCAAAATGTTGACAAGGGACTGGCCTCTTTTCATTTTATGCAAGGAAGAATGTGTGGCCAACACACCTTAGACTAGTTCTGCAGCAGAACTTTCTGGGAGGTAATAGCCATTGATCAAAAGGAAAAAACAGCCATGAATACAATCCACATGAACAAAAATACCATGGAAAACACGATCCAGATATATATCCAAGGTGGAACCAGATGAGTGTGTTTTAACCAAGAGATGAAAACACAAATCCACGCTGGTGGTGGAGACAGAACAGAAGACAATGAAGAACTGTCTGAAGAAATGTTATCTTGATCAATATAGTAACCAGAAGAAATCAGCCGAAACAAAGGCGGCTGTGATTCTGGATGGGTATCGGAGGCTTGCACTGTAGAAGGGGTCTTGACTGGAGGATCAGAATAAACAAGTTCCATTGTGGAATGGGAAGAAGGTGTAAAAATTACAAAGTCAACTGAAGACTTGACATCCCCCTCCAGCTGCAGGGGAGAATCAGCAAGGATTGTGTTCACTGGCTGTAAAGGAACATTCTGCGTATGACACCTCTAGGCATACTATTGAGAATCAGCCATATGGTGTAATTTGTAGGGGTTGGCGGAATTTGTGTAGTCGCGCTACTCAAAGCTCCGCGAAACAGTAAAAAATCTAGGCAAACACGCAGAAATTCCCCTAACAAGCAGAATTGCTTGTTCACGATGCTTTTTTCCTGTTCCCAATCGCTGTTTGTGTGCTGGGGGAAATATCTCGCGAACACGCATTTTGAGAACACGAACAAGCAAAAAATACTGCGAAGCCGCGGAACACAGAGTTTTGGGCAATTATGTGTTCTCCGCGGAATGCAAAATTACCCAAATTCCGCAAGCGGAACGGAATTTACCGCCCAGGCCTAGTAATTTGACATGTTCAAAGGAAACAAAGAGATTTTCTTTGCATCAGGGAATTGAAGGTAAAATCACAATTCGGGTACCCTGAAGACCAACTAGAACTTGATTGTGGTAGGAGGGACCTAATTCTTTCTTGAATGCCACCTTTTTATGAACCAAATCACCAAATGTAGGAAGCCATCCAGAAAGAGGATTCTGAACACCCGCATCCGATGGGAGAGTCGAAGGCAAGTGAGTGCTAGCCATTGCATCACAATAGTTTTGTAGATTCAGCAAGACAGCACAGTAGTTATCCACGTCAAAATGTTGTGTAGTTCCTATAGTACCCATGCAGGACCTGAGCGTTTGGATAACATAAATTGTAGGATTGGTGGAGACTAACTCTGAGCCCCCTGACCATGTATGTTAGCCTGTTTGCATATATGCTAGCTCACAGTGCCACTAGTGTCTCCTCTTATCGGGGAGAGATTCGTTTCTGGCAACCTCAGAACATGACAACCCTGATCCCTCAAGATCGTGGAAACAATGTACTACTTTTCGCTCAGTCACTTGTGCACATTTAGTTTATCTCAGAGGTACACAGAATAAAAAGTCTGGGCATTTCAATAAAAGGTTTATTGAACAGTTACAGTTGGTGTTCTTGTGTAGCATATCTGAGCTTTAACAACCATTAGACAGTAGCAGAGATATATGATTAGCCGTACTATGAATATAAACGGATAGTACGGTTCTACCATTGTGCAATTAGCATGAATAAATACAAACGCATAATGAAAGTGCGTGTACTCCAACAATGCCTATCTAGCTGTACCTAAGTGTACCTAGCATATGAGTAGGTGTAAAAGCCAAGAATCCCTCTAGGATTTAGTCAAACTCCATTACTTGAAGTATGAGAAATGTCAGGGCCCTTCTTGGTCTCGAGTTGGACACCCCACAAGGGATGTTCAGATCACTGTCAGCTGGAGTGTCTGCATTTAGGAGCCTCAACGTCTCTGGTCAGTGTGTTGGCCTGGAAGTCTAGGTTCCCTCTAACTACTGCTAGCAAGAAGTGCTGTATTTATATAGTCAAGTATATAGAGTCCCTTTGTCCCTTGTTTGTGTTGGCCAGTGTTGTGTATGAGGATGATGTGTGTGATGAACCTTGTGCGTAAATATTAGGAAGGTGGTGTATAGCCCATGCCTGATCTCCAAATAGCCTTATGAATATTTATTTATACTTTGTTATCTAAAGATGAAGTCATAGAACACTATTGTTCAGGGAAAACCCTCCTTCTGTACCCAGGCCTAGAACTAGGTAAAAGGTTCAGTCCATAAAATGGTGTTCAATCCCTAAAAGGCGTGCTACTGTTTAATGTAGGGGAGGCGATGTAGGTGAAGGGGAATGATGTTAGCTGGGCATATATTAGGTTACCTATATGAAACAATACAAAAGGTTGAAGCTGCTGCCACAACGTCTAGACCATCAAGGTCTGGAAATTACATCTTGATGCCAAAGAGCATTTCAGACGGACTCCGCCCACCCAGAGATCTATTAGGGAGGCTAATAAGGTCTCGTTGAAACCCCATAAAGATGAGTTAACCAGCCTTGTCCCATCCCTAATACCCTCGCTGTTAGAGACTGCTATAAGTTACTGTTCTTCTGCTCCACAACAGAATTGCCCCCGGCCCTATATGGAGATGAAAAATGCTCCTGCACCCGCATGAACGTCATTGAATCTTGGTACGCCTTAGAGGTGAAAGCCTGACCCTAGTCTGAATATAAAGTGCCACAGGCATGATTCCTGACAACAATCTGCAAGTTCTTGATAACAGTTCGAGCATCAGGTGAGCACTGGGGCCTACCCAGAGGAATGTAGAGCAAGAATCCATTGCAACCAAAATGTATTTGAATGCTTTTTCTGATGTAAGGGGACCAAAATGATCAGGATAAATTCAGCCAAATGACTGATTAGAAATATAAAGGTGAATCTGAGGTGAACAGGACACAGTAGAACACTTTGTTGACAAACATCACAACATAGGACATAACAGTGAGTCTGTTGACACAATCCTCACCACCAATAACGTTGTTCTAAGAGTGAAACATTGGTAGTCACTCCTGCATGAGCAAATGCTATGCCTTCATGAGCAGCCACTATTAAAGAGTGTCTGCGGTTGAGGTTGGGTATCAGACGATCACCAACCCAAGGAATTTTTACAAAGGGAACTTTCTCAGTAGCTAATTGATAAGTATTTAGAAGGAAATCTTTGGGGAAAGGGAGTACCATTCCGAGAAGCGGCAATGGCAGCTAGAATGTCATCATCAATTGTATTACTTTAGTTGTGGCTTCTGCAGATTTGGCTGCTTCATCATTGATTTCCCAATGGCTGGTTGAGCCGAGCCATCAGTGTAAATGATACATTTATACTAATCAAGAGGAAGAACCGAAGAAGGCAGAGGATGAGCATGTTCATATTAAAGAAACTGTTTGCAAGAAAGGGTCAAAAACAAAGGTAACATCCACAGATGTTAAAGACAAAGCCCATTGAATCCAATGGGAATAAAGGGCTTTAGAATTAGGAACGCTATTTTTTGTGGCTGCCTCCAAGGCAGAATTGAAACAACGAAAATGCATTTATCTTGAGCACGAGGCCGTTCTTTAAGGATGGCCATCTGTGCTGAAGGTAAAATTTTCTTCGTAGAAGAGAAATGCATTTTGAATCGAATCACTAAATTCATGGCATTAAGCCTGGACTGTGAGAACTGTGAGAACTGCATAGCAAGTAGAGCAGACTGCAAAGCGTGTAAGACAGTATGTTCTGGAAGCAAGGAGCAAGCGGAGAAGGATGGGCTTAACATAAAGATGTTTTGTTCTGAGCAGCGATATGAGTTGAGTGATTGCTCTAAAATTAAGACTCCAGGACGTTTTCCGGTTCCTGATCCTCGTTCTCCTTGTTCCGTTCAGGAATTATCTGATCAACAGTACAACAGAGGCATGTAACAAGATCACAGACAAGATGAGTCTGTGCAGTCCAACGCTCTTTCGATTTGAAAGTCAAGAGAGAGGAACTACCTCCATATAGAGCCCCCTTCCAAAAGAAAAATGTTGTTGATTTAGCAGCGAAATATGCCCCAGACGGTGAGAACAATGCTCATGGACAGGAGTTGGGAGGTGACTCGTCTCAACAGCGCAGCACAAGTCGCCGTCGTGCTGCAGTTTCTGGAGGTGAGAGGAACTGACAGGTTTATAACATTTGAGACTGCGGACACCCACTTTGCACCCTCTGATAGACTTTATCATTTAAACATTCAGATTGAAGGTGATATTAAATGCACCATTAATACTGTTTCTGGGATAAATTTACTTCTTCTGATGACATTTAACTGGCAGAACTCAATTGGCCTCCTGCCTTTGTTCTCGCTTGTACTCATGGCGAAGGTACTTTTTAGCATTTTGTCCCTGATGAGATAAAGCATACATATGCTTCTGAATGGGCCTTTGCTCTGGCCCCTGCCTTATACCACAACCAGGCTGGTTGAGATAGTGAATCCCCACTACATGTTACTCTGATACATTATACCCCTTAGCCTCAACCTCATTATCCAATTAAATGTGATGCTAAAGCTTGCATTAAATAAATTCTTACTCAGCTGGAGAATCAGGGTGTGATTGAGCCCTGTGTCCCTCCTACGGATAGTCCTCTTTTTTAAATTTTGAAACCTGAAATTTCCTATCATATTGTCTTACAGTACAGACATTTAAATAGTCATGAATGCCCCATTATGGTACAAAACACATATATCATGGCCCTAAATAATTATATCGTCAGTAAAATGTTCAAGACTACACTTGATATTTCTAAAACATTTTTCAGTCACAACCTGGCTGCTGAGAGCCATGATTAGTTTGCTTTTACCATCCTCAGTAACTAAAGGCGATGCACTTGTTTACCCATAGGGTATAGGAATAGCCCTGGGGTCTTTGCGGCCCATCTTGTGTCCCTTTTAAATGACATTGATCCTGATGCTTTGTCCTATGTCATTGACATATACCATAGAGATGATGAACTAAATCCTCATTTAGCAAGAGTGGATCGCATTATTATGTGATTCACTGAATTTGGTTGCAGGTTTAAATTTGCAAAATCCCACATTGTGTTTCTTGCTGTGCTTTTTCTTGGTTATGAACTAAGCAATGTAGGTAGGGGTTTGGCACCCCATTTTATGAAGAAATGTGCACAATTGCAACCTCCTTCCACACTCTAAAAATTGCAGTCTTTACTAGTATTTTTAATTTTGGCAGAACTTGCATTCCTAATTATGTTCTGCATATAAAATAGGCCTGGGTGGTAAAATCCACTCCGCTCGTGGAATTTGGGGAATTTGGTAAAATTAGCAAACAAATTCTGCGATCTACGGCCTAGCGGAATATTTTCCTTGTTTGCGCTTTAAAAATGCGTTTTTGCACGCCCAGTAGTGACTTACTGGATCCCTGCATTTGCTGACGAGTTTTCCTATCCGTTCGCTTGCACCACGAGATTTTGGTAGCCGGCCGCACAATCCCGCGAGAGTTTGAGATTGTGAACGTGTCATTTGGACGTGCCATTGGACATCCGGTGGCAGTTTGGTGAGGCTCGCGATGCCAAGCACGCCCAATTTGCATTCTGGAGAAGAATAATATCTCGAGCAGCATAAAACCTTCTTGAAAATGATGTTTTAGATGAAAAAAACTTTTCAGATTGACATTTGGCTGTACTTTTTAGTGCAAGGGGTCCTTTTTTTAAAAGTTTTTTTTGGGAGAGGAAGGAAGTGCCCCAGAGTCTCCAACTTCCTGTTCCTGTCTAGCAGGCTGTTCCCAGTGCTTTGTCCAAGTCCTGTTCAAAGTTAAAGTCAATATCAGCTTTATTTGGTGCAAGTAAAAGAAAACACCATAAAAGCAAACCATAAAAGGATACTAATACACATATACTAACAACTTTCCTGCATAACAACTTGATTAGTTTAAAAAGATTGACAATTTATAAATCTTCAAGCCAAGCAATGGCGAGATTAAGGCCAGTTTCTGATTCAAATATATGCAAATATGCCTATTATACAAAATACTGTTAACAATTACCCTAGGTGGTCCAAGTTATACTCATTGAGCTATTAACATAGCGTATTAGCCATTTATAAAGTGCGAATGCATTAAGGTGCCAAGGATACATGAGATACAAGCTGTCACAAATCATATGATAAAGTGCTGGTACATTATAAGTGCACAACAATACATAAAGTGCACATTGCCACATCTTATCATGATAAAAGTTTAAAAAGTATATACTAAAAACTATCATCCTGATTTTCGTATAACAATGCATCCAGGTGTGCGTAGTCCTTTCTTTTCTTAATTGATAGTTGTATAAATCGGGTTACAGTGTTTATAATTTTCACATTTCCAAGCTACACACAAAATTAAACGCATATTTATAATTATAAATCATGTTTGTTAAAAAGAGGGGTTTTAAAACTAATTTCCGGATATCCCTATAAAAACTACAAAAAAGGATAAAATGCAACGTGGATTGTGGGGTTTTACCATCGCACAGACAGGCTGGTAATTGATAGCACCACTTTTCAGTTCTTGGGAATGCAACTAAATAATGTAATATGCCCATCCTTAGCCTGGTTAAATAAAATCTGCGGTGAATGTTCCTTACCAAGATCAAATATAGCTGAAAACTTCCCATGAGCGGGCGTTCACAATAAGAAACCACGCTCTGTTTTTGTGTGGCGGCCCTTTCTCTTTCATATTCCATGGCAGTTATGTACCTCAATTTCAAGTTGTTTTTACTATATTCCAGAATAAGCGAGGGGTTCCTTTTATCAACATTTACTTTGCATCGTGTTAAAAGGTTAAAAATATATTCCAACCACGGTATTTTTGAACTGCGGTCTAGAGCTAGGCAATCCATTATTAAATCTTTTGTAAATTTTGTTTCTTCTTTTGTGGTATAGATAGTTCATTATGCACTATGGTGTTTGCTGTTGCTCTTGGTACTGCCAGTAGTCATTTCTTGTATAGGTTTATTTCCCAATATTGCGGAGAATCTAAAAATACCTTCAGTGATTCTTAGAAATTTCATGTTACATGATTCTATAAGCATATTCCATGTGCCGTTCTTGTTGAAAAGTATCCCATTATACGAAAACAATTGCACTCTATCGATAACAACCCCACCCACATGATGCTGTCTGTTCTTGGGTCAATTGCTCCCACATAACTTGATGAAAGTTTTCTATAAATTTAGCTGTAAGTCTTTGTCAGTAATGTAGAGTGCAAAATTTTCTATTAGGCTTGTAGACCGTTAGTTGTCTTTGATATTAGGACTGCATCGTCTGCATATAATAAAACAGGGGTGGGGCGTATTCCAACTTTCGGGGATTCTACAGTCATTTTTCATTAAAACAAATCTACGTTGTTAATGTATAGGGAAAATATAAGGGGTGCTAATATGCGACCATGTCTGATGCCACGCATGACCCTAAAATCAGGCATGCACTCCCCCATTTGACCATACCGTACCCTAGACTTTAAAAAAACATACATTTGGGATAAAAGTGAAGTTATTTCAATAGGGGCCCCTAGTCCTTTCAATATTTGCCATAGTTTGTGATGGTTAACTAGGTTAAAGGCGCTAGTGAGGTCCACAAAACATAAATGGAGCGCCCCCTCCTTGGCTAATGTATATTTCCCTATTAGTAATTCTAGGCTTAGGCATTGCTCTACCATTCCAATACCTCTTCTGAAAACATACGGTGCCTCTGTTAACATTTTGTTTTCATTTGCCCAGTCTTCGAGCCTTTCCAACACAATTCAGCCCATCAGCTTAGAAGTGGAATATTGGACGGTAGCAATTTGCCTTCCTTCTATCCCCTTTTTAAAAAATGGGTACGATTATACTTTCAACCCAGGTAGCAGGTAGTACTCCCCCGAAAGTGGCATTAAATACATTCAATAAACTGGTATCCAGAAAGCCATATTATACTTAAAAATATCGATGGGTAGCCCATCCGGGCCTGCAGCTTTCTCGTTGGCACTTTTTTGGAGAGCTATTTAAATTTTGTCTGTCGTTATTGGTGTTAATTTAACAGGTTCTACTGAAATAAATGTTACCTTTTTACTCTCTGTTTTATTTGCACTGTCTGGGTTAAAAATACTAGTGAAGTGGGAGACCCAGTCTTCTGGTGATACTACACTGTCAATCTTTAGTGACTTGTGCTCTTTAAAGTACGGGTGATTGATTGTCTTCCAGAAGAGAGCTTTGTCTTTCAACTGGAGCCTGGATTAATTTCTCCCATGCTCCCTCACGGATCTCCCATTTTCTTTTTTTCAAAGAATTTTTATAATCTTTCCTCACGGAGCTAATCCTATGGGGGTCTCTTGGTTTTTGCTTAGGTGCCTGTTTCAATTCCGCATTCAGCCTCAAACACTCATGGCTAAACCATCTAGGGTTAAGATCGCAAAATTTCTTCCTCCTTTTAGTTGTTAGATCACATGCAATTTCATTAGTAATATTGCAGGAGGCATTTATAATTGCTGGATCTGAGGAAGAGCTATCCAAACAAGTTTCTAGATCTCAAACTGTTTTCCCTTTAAGGTTTTCCATGAATGTAACAGGGTTCACACCAGTTCATTTTATTTAGACACCATAATTCCCTTGGGTGTCAATGTCGGCATTTGCTGTCTGACCCTGTGTTTTTGGTGACAGGTTTACTTTCAAAGACACAGTTAAGGGATGATGATCAATAAAAAGGCTAATATTTATCAAAACCTTTTCTACCAGTTGCTTAACGTTGGCTGATATGATAAAATGATCTATGTTTGAGGATGTTCGCTCGTTTCTCTCCTGCCGCCAACAAGCGGTTCGTCTGTCTCAGTTTTCCGCGGATAAGGTTGACTTGACTTGTGGTGTGCCTCAGGGATCCTCCCTGTCCCCCCTACTCTTCAACCTATACCTCACTCCCCTGATCAGCTCTCTCCGAGATAAAAATGTCTCCGCATTTAACTATGCGGATGACATTCAATTAGTTTTTAACATCGACTCCTCGGATTAGTCAGTTGCTGATTTTCAAACTACCCTCTGTCACATCAGTAATTGGATGGGGGCAAACCATTTGAAACTGAATCCCGACAAGACCGAACTGGTTCTTGTCGGTGGCCTTTCCAATCCTTGGAACTCCAACTTTTGGCCCGTCAGTCTGGGTTTGCCTCCCTCCCCCTCAACCTTCGGCTAAAAGTCTGGGAGTTATCATTAGTAAAGACCTTTCAATGAAACCACAGATTAACGCCACTGTTTCTGCCTGCTTCTTTCAGTTGCGCAAAATCCGTAAAATCGCTCGTTTTCTTACTACTGAAGCCCTCACTTTGGCCCTCTTAGCCCTAGTCATTTCTAGAATCGATTATGCCAACTCTTTATATGTAGGCATCCCCGACTACCAGCTAAAACGTTTACAACTTGTCCAGAATCAGGCAGCCAGCCTCATTTTCCATCAACCAAGGCACCGCCATACCCGCCCTTTGTTAAAATCCTTGCATTGGCTCCCTGTTTCTGAACGCTGCAAATTTAAGCTGGGGTGCCCTATCTTCAAATCTCTGGCTGGTCTCAGCCCCGCGTTTATTTCTTCTCTCATTCACCCTTATATTCCTACTCGCAATTTGCGCTCGGCCCACCTGGCTCTTCTCAAAGTTCCTAAAGTCAAGCGCAAGAAATGGGGCGGTCTCAGATTCTCGTTCCTTGCCCCTTCTTTTTGGAACACTCTCCCCCTGGATATAAGATTGGCCTCACCCTACACTCACTTCAGATCTCTTCTCAAGACTCATCTTTTCCGTTCTGCTTACAACTAATCCCTCCCTCTTTTTCTCTTCCTCTCCTTTCTCCCCTCTCCCCTTTCTCCCCTCTCTTCCTCCCCCCTCCTTCCCAGGCAGTTGCTTATCCTAGCGCCAAGAAACTGTATGGTGAACGTTGCGCTTTATAAATTTCTTTTACATTACATTACATTACATTACATTACATGACCTTGATCCTACGAACGTGTACGTATTTATTAACCCTACTAGCATAGAAGGTTCTAAAATGATTAGATCATATTTCTGCAATGAATAGTTGATGTCTTCCCCGTACATATCGTGAGAAAAGTGTAGGATCCTAACACCAAAATCTTTGCAATACCCACAAGGTTCTCCTACTTCAAAATCACATTTAGTGCAATTAAAATCCCCAGCCCAGAATAAAACATAATCCCCTACTATTCCCTTTAAGAAGAGGTCCAAGTCACTTTCTTATGACTTAATGACCTTACTCTTTGTATTATCAAAAATATTATTATAATAGTTTATTATAACAATAGCCTGGTTTCCTTTGGAGTAAAAATACAGAAACTGATAATATAGTGATAAAGTACAGGATTTCTTGAGGGTCAGAGGTGAGGTAACTGCGATTAGTGTAGCTAGGCTAACTTTCGCTCTTCCCATCCTAGATGGGATGGCATTAGTGCAGATGGTTCGGTAGCCATTCATAAAAAGGGTCCAATACACCATGTTTCCTGGATCAGGACTACCCCGAACCCATCCAGCATTTGCAGCCAGTTGTCATCACAAATCTTATTTTTAATCCCAGCGATGTTCCATGTCATACTTTTTAGGTAATCACTGGGGTATATACTAGATATAGCTTTCATCAAGTTACTATTCAAAGAGCTGTTACTATTATAATGTAAAGGTATATCTATAACCTCTATATGGGATGATACGATTAAATTTCCATTATCCAAGATGGTAGTTAGATCATCAGTAATGCTATGCACCGGCTCTTCCATAGTGTATTCCTCAATTTGAACTATGAAGTCAGCCTCCGACGATCCACTATTATCAGTGTGATCCTTATACCAAGGTGAGGGATCAGCGATAGTATGTCAATCTATTTCACTGCATCTCCTCAGCGGTGCACACCTGTTATACAATGGCATATTTAAAGGTGTATAAAAACTCATATTTGCATTAGTATAACTATTGCTGGGCCTATAGAAAAAATCCAAGGGGACGGCTATTATATAATTAACATTATCGGGGCTGTATACATTTCCATGATTCAGTAAAATATCTAACAAATCACCCACCAATTTGTTACTTCAAAAATGTACCACTATACAATCGCCCTGACATGATTTCCTAGATTTGCCCAACCAGTCAGCTCTCCTTAACATGAGTATGTCCTGATGTGAGATGTGCACCCTAACATTGGTGTTTATAGAAATCCAGTGGACCTCTTGATTCCTCAGGTATTCATATGTTTCCTTCTCGCTCACCATTAATTTAGGCACATTATTTAAAACAATGACATATGGAGTAGCTTCAGGTGGTAAGTTCAGTGTCCCCTTGGTGTTATTATCAGGATATATCGCTCTATTGTTCGTGAGAGATTGTCGTGTTTTAGGTACTCTTCTGGTATTATTATCTACTTTGTCTGAACTTCTATCTTTTGTCGGTTGTATCAAGGTATTCTTCGGAATGGGAGAGGTGTTCATCTCCATCTGCTTTGTAAGGTTAGTTGTAAAATCAGAGCTTGGTTTACCTTTTGCAGTCCCCATTAGGTTTTCAACTGGCTTAGGTGACTTACTCGTCATTTTAGAGGGTAATATTTCGATAACCATGTCCGTTAAAAATGCCATATCTTTCTGTATCAGCTTAATTTCCGACATTGAACGTCTTTCAATACTATCCATTTTGCCATGTAGTTTCTTAAAAAGAGGTTTGAGATTTAGTGGCTTCTCTTTTATAGGATCACCCTCCTTTCTCATCAGCCCAGGGTTAGCTCCTCCCTTCTTTTGCTTACTTGTAATCTTAGCTGTCTGGATTTCCACTGGGCTATTTGCTATTCGTCCTGGTTTTTTCATTTTTTTTGCCGGGGGGTGTATCAGGGATGTGTTGTCTGTTAAGTTTGAGATTTCCAAAGATGATGTTAGGACACATGGGTCAGAAAATTTATGTGGGTTTACATTTTTAGCTTCATCGACTTCAAGTGTCTCTCTCTCTTTGCCATTACTTCCCTTGTTATTCTCGGACACTAAAGGTTACATTCCACCTTCTAGTTCAGTCTCCTTTAAGGTTTAAGGCAGCATTTAATGCAGATTTAGTTGCTGCCAGTTGCTCCTCTACATGAATGATTTCATTAGTAATAAGACCCACAGCATTTTTTGAATATTTTGTGATGGGAGCATTCTTAATGAGCTTCTTCCCCCCTGTTTGCGGTAGTTTCCTTTTGCCCATATCTAGTCGATTTTAGTTAATTGTAATGGCATCGGTTTATTTTCCCGCAACGGGTTCTCTTATCGCAATTTCTCAGTCTCTCAGTCCTACCTTGTCTTGCCCTGCCTTGCCTTTTCCGGCCGCTACAGGAGCCTAAGGCATTGATTTAAGGGCCTCCCCAGGCGCTAGTTTTTTGCTGGGAGGTGTGATCCACTAGCCGGAGGACCGGCGTCAGCAGCCCAGTAAACCCTGCAGGGTGATGGCAGCGAGTTTGTCTGAGTTTGTCAGATGTAATGGTAGGCAAAAGATTTGAAAAGACTCTCACAATGGCACCTTGCACAGTGCTGATTGGTGTTTACTTTCTTTAACCAGGCGGGTTCCCCCTGCGCCATGTACTAATGGGCCACATTCTCCATTCCCAGCTCAAAAAGCTCAACAGGCGATCGTCAGCCCATCAAAAAGGAGACACGCCGATGCCTGAGTCCCGTTCCTCGCTACGTGTAATATCGGGCCACCCACAGTTCCCGCTCCCAGCTGCTCAATGCTCTCAATACTCTCCTGGCTCACCGGCACTCCGCAGCTCAAGGTGGTATTTCAGATGCACAGCTGCCAAACCACTGGAGACTGGAGACCACAGCCACAGCAAGCGGGCGAGTAGGGTTCCTCCACTATCCCACAGCCGTTAGTTCTCGGCACCTCCGGCACCCACCATTTGCTGATCTCGGCCCGCGGGTACCATTCACCATTCACCACGGAAGGTCCAGTAGCTTTCCAGTAGCTTTACTGCTGTTGCCACTGGTTAGGGTGGGTGAGGGGGGGCCAGGTGTCTGCAGCTCTGCTCGGCAGCTTCCACGGTTTTTACAGCGCTCGCGGCCGCTCGCTGCAGCTCCCAACCATTCGCAACCCTCTCTGCCCTTTGCTCCTCCTTGCAACAAAACATGTCCTGTTCACTTTTCATTTGGATTTGGAGCTGGAAGAATCACTCTTTGTGTCTGCTGCATCATATATCATTGGATTTGAGGACTTTGGATTTGAAATTTTACAAGTAAGTTGGTGTTGTTTGTTTGATTGGGGCATTGCAGGTGGTGCAGCTACCAAATTTTTGAACTTTCCATCATTTTTTAAACAATTTATTTTGGGTAGCCAGTAGGCCCAGAGCTAGTCATGGGTGCATGTTGAAACAACTGTTCCTTTGGTGTATGTTGAATTTATTTTAAACACCATTTAAGGCATGGATAGCATTGGATAGAATTGTAAGATGTGTTTTTTGGGGGGCATTTCACTTTTTTGTTGTGTATTAAATAAATGCCTTTGTTGTGTGTATGTGTGTGGTTTGTTTGTTGTGTAACTTGCACACCTTGTTTAGCCCTGTGGATTTCTTGTTTTTGCATTTTATTGCATTAAAAGCTGTGTTGTTTAGCATGCCTCCTTTGCCTGGCTATTATAGGCCTGTTTCAGTTCATTGTTTTCCAGGCCTCCTGCTTGTTGCTTGTTGTGACTGTGAGTGTCCATGTGGCTGGTGGCAAATTCTGTTGGTAGTTATACGTGTGCTGCTTTTGCCATATAGGCCTGCATGTGTTTCCTTTGTTCCTTTTTGGCTTACGTTTCTTGTTGTTGTGGGCCTGGCCATGTGGATGGTGTCCATTTTGAAGCCAGGCAGTGTGCTTTTGCCATAGGCATGCATTGCCTGTCATCCCTTTAATTTCTTGTTGTTGTGGGTCTGGCCATGTGTCTAGTGGCCATTTTGAAGCCAGGCAGTGTGCTTTTGCCATAGGCATGCAAGCTTGTGGCCTAGCCTGCCAATAGGCCTTTCATCCAGTATGCTCAGAGGTAGTTATGGGTGCATGAACCTACTGTTTCTGTGTGTTCTGTTGAATTTAAACCTCATTTAGGGCATGGGTGCAATTGGATTGAATTGCAAAATGTCTTTTTTTGGGGGGCATTTCACTTTTTTGGTGTGTGTTAAATAAATGCCTTTGCTGTGTGTGTGTGTGTGTGTGTGGTGTGTTTGTTGTGTAACTTGCACACCTTGTTTAGCCCTGTGGATTTTTGTTTTTGCATTTTATTGCATTAAAGGTGTTGTTTTGCATGCCTCCTTTGCCTGGCTCTTATAGGCCTCTTTCAGTTCATTATTTTCCAGGCCTCCTGCTTGTTGTTTGTTACTGTGAGTGTCCATGTGGCTGGTGGCCATTTCTGGTGGTAGTTTAGTGGTGTGTTGTGTGCTGCTTTTGCCATATATGCCTTTATGTCTTTCCTATGTTCCTCTTGGTTACTGCTTCCATCCCCTTTGCCAGCTGCAGCTCCTTGAATGATGTTATGATTAAATTAATGCTAAACAGGTTCCACTTCCATTACATTTGTATTTTTGTTTTTGTTCTTCTTCTTTCCTATCCTTCCTGAGTGTACACAGTATACCATGAAAGCCCTTGTCAAATTCTCACAACTGGCTACACTGTTATCTTTTTATAACTTAAACTGAGTTAATAACATGTAATAATATAACACTAACAAGTGTGACCACCACACACTAAGTTACATATTATATTTGTTTGTTCGTACTAGTAGTAATTGAACCACAACAACAAATGCCATATTTTATTGATGTTCTTCTCCTGGCTTGTTTGCTTTTAGGTGCACAAAAAGACAGAGGAGGAGGTGTCATCATCGCCCGTTGTACTGCCAGACAGACGTTCTGCTGCACACCACGTCACATCCACGTGTGACCACAGACATCTCTCCAACTTGTGCACCTGTGTTCTGCTGACATCGGAAGATGGCCCCAAAGAAAGGTCCCAGGTCCTCCAGTACCAAGAAAGTTGCAAGTGAGAAGAAGGAACAGAAGAAGGAAGTGTCACTTACCAAGACTAGTGTGCCGGCCAAGATGTTTTTAGGAAACAAAAAATGAGGCCTACATCAGTGGTGTCCGGGGAACATGCTGGGAGCCTCACCTCCACATTAGCGGGCTCACCCCACCAACCTAGGCCCTAGCCCAAGACTGTTGTCATTATCGCAAAGTAGTACCCAATCAACACAGGCAGAAACTCAGCAGATAAGTGGGCACCAATAGCCGCAACACCAGCCGCAACAACAACCCACAATAGTAGTTGTTCCTCCTGAGGTAAGGGCAGTTCAGGCAATCGAGCTTCCTGCAGACGAAGAGGAGCAAGCCACTCTTTCAGAAGATCTATTGTCTTCCAGATACCCAGCAAGGAAAAGGAGGGTTAGTCCGTCAACGTCTTCTTCAAGCCTCACTTCTAATGATCTAGATGCCACTTGGAAGCCACCAGCCCAGTCTGAGAGTGATGCATGCCACAAGACAAGGCTAGTGAAAAGGAGGGTTCCAGAAAGCCTTAGAATTATGGAGGTAGATGTAGAAGAGGGGGATGATGATGACGAGCCAGTCATCATGAACATCACTCCTGGCCCAGAGGAGATGGAGACCAACGTTATTACCCAATCCAAAATTGCTGCAAGGGATGTAGTACGGATACCACCAAAACAGGTAACACCACCTCCAGCTTCCATATTTGCATTTGCTAGGGCCCGGCAGGGAACTAGATCCAGCTCAGCCACCACCTCAGTAGGTAGTGGTACTGTAAGTGCACAGAGTCAAATTTCATGCCCACCCTCCAGTTCATCTGGCATTGAAATTGGCACCTCCAGCCGTGCCAGAAAGTTCACCTCCCCAGTTTGGGACTTCTTTTTGGTTAGCAGTAAGGAGGAGAACATCGCTATATGCTCAATTTATCAACACGCTGTTAGGCGGGGTAAGCTTTGTACATACTACCGGAGGCCAAACAAGTCATCTAAAAAACACTACATAATTCAGTGGGAGGCTCACCTACTGCGAACAAGAAAAAAGTTAAATTGCACCCATTACTGTTGGTGGGGGTGAAGAAGTAGAAGAAAATATGATCGCAGTGAAATGTGAACAAGAGGGAACATTTCTAGCCCAGTCCCCAGCAGTGTTGTGGTACTGCCCACATCCTCAGCAACATCTCAGTGGCACCGCAGTAAGAAGACTAAGAGTCAGACTCAGAGTCAGACTGAGACACCAAGGCAACCGAGTACTGCAATGAAAAAAAGTGCGTTGTTGAGCCTAACTGGGTTCAAGAAGACAGCTGCACCACAAAGGAAAATAATTCAGCCTACCATTGACAGCATGCTTAGGTTGGAGGGGCAGTTCGAACACAGCCACATTACAGCATGTTTGTACAATGCAAAGCTGGCTAAAATGTTAGTGCTGGACCTTCTCCTTTTTTCTTTTGTGTAAGAGGTGGGTTTCCTTGAATTTGTGTCAGCCATCTGCCTTAAATAGAAGGTTCCCAGCAGGTCCCATTTTGGCAGAGTTGCTGTTCCAGCACTACATCACGATGTGCTGGAATTGCTTGGACAAGCTTTGCAGCAGAGTGCTGTTCACAATATCCACCTGACAACAGACAAGTGGACAAGTTGCAAAGCCACTGATTACATGTGCATCGCTGCACACTGGATCTCTTTTGTGGGGGTTAGAGAAAATATATCTGAAGCAGGTGTTGTTGACACTGCTGAGATTTTTCATGCTACTCGGAAACATGCAACTGTAGCCATGTTCGCCATGGAGAAATCTCATACTGCTGCAAATATTTTAGAAGATTTTAATAGCAAGGTCTTTGAATGGCTGCACCCAAGAGGGCTTAAGATTGGTTTTTTTGCCATGGATAATGGCAGTAATGTACTTAAGGCCATGGAGGATGGTAGATATTTCAGGGTCCCATGTTTGGTGCACTGCATTAACATTATTGTTCAAGACTTTCTGAAAAAAGAAGCCATAGTAAGCAACTTACTGACCACCTGCCGATGAATATGCACACATTTCAGCCATTCTTTTAAAGCCCGGAAGTAATGAAATGAAATTAAATGAAAAATTGTATTTATATAGCGCGTAACTACCCGGAGGCCTCGCAGCGCTTCAACTGATTACTGTGGCGAGCTGCATGGTGAATTAACACGCTTTTGTGAACAAATGAGTTTTCAAAGCTTTCCTGAATGCCAACCGATTATTCTCTCTGAGGACTAAGGGAAGGGAATTCCAAAGTCTCGCGGCGGTGTGGGAAAAGGAATGGCCGCCCCATCGGGCTTTGTTGATTTTTGTTGTGGTTGCTAGATGCAGTGAACCAGAGCGGAGGGCTCTAGACGGGGCGTAAGGCACGACTAAGGGGAACAGGATGGCAGGGCCTGTTTGATGGAAAGATTTGTGCACAATGCACATAGCCTAGAACTGTGCTCTAGCAGCCACTGGGAGCCAATGCAGTTCCTTTAGAGCTTTCTTGGCTGACTGCCAACGGGGAATGTTGAACAATAATCGGGCGGCACAGTTTTGCGTGACTTGGAGCCTGTTGGTCACTGCTGCCGGGGCACCTAGGTATAAAGCATTTCCATAGTCCAGGCGGGAGAGAATCAGGGCCTGAACCATGATTCTCCTCGCCTGGAAAGGAAGCAGAGGGAGGACTTTACGGAGCATTTTCATTAGCCCAACGCATGTGGAGGCAGTTTTGGTAGCCTGGACCGAGAAGTCCAGCGCTCCATCTAGCCAAATTCCAAGGCTCTTTATCTGAGGTTTAGGGGAGGGAGGAGCGCCGAGACATGTGGGCCAAATGGAGGCCAGAGTGGTCGGTGGAGAGTTGCCCAATAACATAATCTCCGTCTTCTCCCCGTTAAGTTTAAGACAGGAGGATTGCATCCACTTAGCGACGGCCTCTAGACACGTGCCCAAGGTGTTGGACGACCCCTCAGTGTGGTCCAGAGAGACCACCAGTTGGGTATCGTCCGCGTAGGTGACAATACGCACACTTGAGGTTCCGTGTGGGACGGAACGACACTTTTGAGTGGTGACGAATATGGATGAGTTGGGTATCTACGAACCGCAAATGGCGAGTATAGTGGGTGTACGCAGTTTCGCTACGCAACCACGTATGGTTCGTCTTATTTTGGGGTTTATTCATCTGAACCCTCGGGTTCCATTTTAGATACGGCATCCATTTTGTTTCTTGCCCTCAAGTAGCCAGCAAACGGACTTTTGTCCGCTTCGTGACCCTGGGACTCTCAAGCTTACGCGAGAGACACGTGTTCCTTTGAGTATGACTTTTATGATGAGGGAAACGACACGACGAAGGCAGATGGCCCCGCTCGAGGTTCATCTTGCCGTGCCGGTCTATTGTTTCAGCCATGCATACATTAGACACGGTATCTCTGATCCCGTTATCAAGTTTCCTTTATTACTCCTAACACTCTTCTTTAACCTGTTGTGCATCCTTGTTCTCCCTTTGCATCTGTTTTTGTCCCTTCTCCTAATGGGTTTACGATCAGGATGGAATGTGTTTTATATGCTTCTACAGTTGGGAACTGGCAATACTGTGGTAATCATGTTCCGGCCTCTTGAAACATGAACGCGACCCTTTTTGAAGTTTATTGTGGGAACTGAGTTGTAATCTTTGTTCACTATATTGGGCTATGGGAAAAACGTGTATAAAAGGAGCGATCCACTTTTGCAAATTGAAGCAGTCTCCGAGAACCTACACGCTGTGTACTTCTTGTGACCTCTGTATCCCTGCAGTAAAATAAACGCTGATCTCTGACGCCGCTGGAAGTGTCCCGTGTCTCTGTGTTTGGTACGCCAGAACAGGTAACCCACGAAGGTTTCAGGTGTTGTTGCCTGGCACCGCTGGGTCTTAGAAAAACCCAGTCCTTCAGTTGGCGCCCAACGTGGGGCGACATCAGCGGTACCGGTCCAAAGCCCGACGATCGTGAGGAACTTCGTGTGAAATCTCCGAGGGAAGGTGCACCCCGCTTCATCGATCCAGTTGTCGAAATAAGTGGCCCGACGTCTTTTCCCGCGAAGATCCCCGCCTCCTGACGGCTGCGACGGACTGATGCCCTGACTGTCGACCTGTTTTTGGCACCTGGCGTAGTCCTTTGTACGGCGAGACGATAGACGGGCCTTCCTGGTGACGCCATTGTTCTTTCAGTTAAGTATTTGTGGGTCGCTCCCTGTGTTCCTTTGTTGTTTACATGGTACCATAGCATTTGTGGTTCTTAGTTGTTGGGTTTTATTTGACGATTGCAATTGCCAAAAACCGAGGGTCTCGCAAACTTTTTGCGAGGATCTCGTAAATTCGATAGCCCTTGAAGTTTGTAAACTCGGTTAATGTGCGCGATGCCTAGCCGTAGTACTTTGTTTGGGTTTCTTAAATGTTGCAGAATGGATTCCCGGCTGGAGGATTCATGTCCGATACCTCCGGTTGGAACTCCGATTTATGAGCTCTATAGTCGCCATGGCGTAGGTCCTATCGTGTATAATGAATATTGGGTCCGCTACACTAAAAATGATGGCGTTCTTAGTTGGCCATCTCATGGTAGTTTTGAAACTGCCGTTTTAGATAATTTGGAAGCTAAACTGTTTAAAAAGAAGGCTAGGCCGGCCATGTTTGATTCCTTCCGGTTGTGGCCAAGCAGAAAGAAATCAAGCAGAGTAAGAAAAGTAAAAGAGAAGGCGTTATCGCGGTGATGCGAGATGCTGAACAGTATCAGCGAGACAAAGATGAGAAAGAGCAGGAAGTTAGTGCTCGACTTCATCATATGGCGGTGGATAAGTGTTATCCGGTGCTACCGCCTAACAATGATAAGTCAGGAGAAGAAGCGGTAGAGGATTCGCTATTGTCTTATCTGTTGAAATCACCACCCCCCTATGCTCCCGATACTCTGGGTCCTGTGATTCTACCTCTTCCTCCACCTGCTGTTTTGGCGGCTGCTGGTCAGCCCGCTGTTCCTCCCGCTCTCCCGAATCCCCTTGTGCCACAGATCGTTTCTCCTCTTTTACCGGCTTCTCTTCCTACTGCGCCTTTTCAAGTCCCTCCTCAGTCTGTTGTTCCTGCTACTCCTGGTGCCGCGTCAACTTCTATTGCCTCTACCCCTACTGTTGCCGCGCCTGGATCTTCTTCCTCTTCTCCTTCTGTTCGTAGTCGTCTCTTGACTGCTGTTGCTTCTCTTTATTCTCCGCTTTTTGGGCCAATACTCGGCTCGACTCTTTCAGATGTCGCTCAGAGGCGCAGCCAGCTTCCTGACGATAGAGAACGCGAATCGCTGGTAAAAATGGCACGTAAATGGATTCGTAATCCTGTTAAATATCCTTCGCGTGTAGTGTTTGACACATTTTCTCAGTTTAATGCGCCCACTCAACGATTCGTGTTTGAGGAATTGTGTAAATCGTTGAAGGAGGAGTGGGATCACGATGTGGTAGATACTGTACCGTCTGAGGTTTCTGAGCTCCAGCATCGGTTCACAACTGGTGTGATTGTAGGTGACAAAGTTCGAGAAGCTCTAGAACGTTTATTATCCTTTCGATGTACAGTGCAACCTCGAGCATTGTTTAAGGAGGAGACGGCAGCATGGATGGGGCAACCTGGTCAATATCCGATGCGGGAAGTTCCCCCAGTATGGATGCCAGGCGATCCTAATGCTAACCCTGCTGTCCCAGGCCGTTTTCAGAGAGTGTGGATACACCTCCCTTGGAAAAGATCGGAAGTCTTACAGGTGAAGCAAACTTTGCCTGATCCCCGTAAAAATCCAGCAGGTTATTATAAGGAGTTGTCCCAATTGGTGGATGCTACTGTTATGAATCTAGCTGATATTGATATGTTGTTTGGCAATGTAGTGCCTCAGCCGATTTGGGCGAAAATTCGTCACGAGAATCACGCGGCTGAGTTAGGCGGTGACTGGGCTGCCCTTACAGCGGCAGACGCTCAGCAAGTCGGTGGGGCTAAGCCTGAGCAGCTTATTGTGGCATTGCCCCAGAGGATTATTACCCTCATGAAAACGCTTATGCCAGCGATGCGTGTTAATTGGGACAAGCTGTCCGCGTGCAAGCAAAAGAGGGATGAAAGCGTCTCCGACTTCTTTACGAGATTTGAGGAAGCATTTGTCGATCATAGTGGCCAGGACATGGGCTCAGAGGGTGGTCAGCGGCTGTTTGTTGATAAGTTTGTGTCGAACTTGTTGCCCGAACTTAGTAATAAGTTGAAAAATTCTGAGAGTTCGTGGGCCGCTTCTACCACTGCTCAAATATTGGCTACGGCCCAATATTACGAAAATAGGGAAAAGGAGGAAAGTGAACGTGCCGATAAGAAAACAAAGGATCTTAAAACTAAGGTCTTATTGCAGCAAGCGTATCCTCCGCGCTCGACTTTTAATGATTCGCAACAGCCAAATAGATCGCAATCACAGTTCTCTAGATCGCAGATGCGAAATGACTCTCCCGCACCCCGTTTTGTGTTGGGATGCAATCAATGTGCGTACTGTCGAGGGGAGGGCCATTTGAAGTTTAATTGTCCGGTTCTCCGTGATAGGAATAATGGTGTGTCAGCTCGAGGAGGACGTGGTGGTCCTCAACAAGCTTCACGTGGTAGAGGTCGTGGAGTTACTCAGAGTCAGGCCGAGCGTTTTGCCACTTCCTCAGACTCCCAGAATTGTTTCGATCGACGTGAACCATCGTCCGGTAGATCTGCACAGTATCATGTGGATGACTGTTACGTTGAGCGTGATGTTGATATGGATGGTATCTACTAGGACAGCCATAGACGAAGGAAGGGAGAAGTATCAGTTCCGGTTGATCAGAGAGGGCCTTATGTTGACGTAGCTACATTGGGTATCGTTGAGCCTTTTCTGTTGGACACTGGTGCAGCGAAAAGTTCCATTATGCATTCGAAACTCCCTGGCGCGCCTTTGTCTGGCTTAACGAATGTTTCCGTTGGATTCTCTGGCGCCCCCGTTAGCAATCCAGTTTCTAGCCCCTTGCCACTTACGATTGGGTCTAATGAGCTCGAAGCTCCTTTGATTTTGACTACTGGTTGTGGTGAGAATCTTTTGGGTTTGGATTTGTTGAAGAGGTTACATGCGACTTTGTACTGCTCTCCTACGGGTGTGGAGCTTACGTTGGGTGAGAATGTGATTTCCCCTATGTATCTATCGATCGATAAGCTCCCACCGGAATTGAGTTCTCTTCCAGCTTCTTTGTGGGCAACAGGTCCCAATGATGTGGGCCTGTTGGATATCCCACCTTATGTTGTTCAATTGAAAGTTGATGCGCGCTTACCACGCATACCACAGTATCGAATTTCTCTTGATGGTGAACGGGCACTATTAGCGATCATTTACGATCTGATCGGTAAAGATGTTATCGAGGAGACACGAGGTAACGTGTGTAATAGTCCCGTGTTGCCTATTCTGAAACGAACTGATCCGTCCAAGCCTCCCGTGTACCGTCTAGTTATCGACTTACGGGAAGTCAATAAAATTGTTGTCCCACAGTTTCCTGTGGTTCCAGACATTACAGCTTTACTGACTCTGATTCCAGCCTCTGCATCATGGTTCTCGGTAATATATCTGAAGAATGCGTTCTTTAGCATTCCGATTGCTGAGGAAAGTCGTGATTTGTTCGGATTTTCGTTAGGAGGTCGCAGTTTCCGGTTCAAACGCGCACCTCAAGGCTATTGTGAGAGTCCATCGATCTACAGCCAAGCTCTTAAAAGTCAACTAGATGCATTTGTGCTACCGACTGGTGCGGCTTTGATTCAGTACATTGACGATCTGTTGGTAGCCGCAGATACTGAACAAATTTGCAAGACTGCTACTGTGTCACTGTTGCAGCATCTCTGTGACTTACACCACAAAGTGTCACCTTCTAAATTGCAATATTGTTGTCAAGAAGTTACCTACTTAGGTCACTTATTGTCAAAGGCGGGAAGAAGGTTGACCCCTGAAAGAATCGCAGCAATTGCTCGAATGACTGTGCCAACAACTCAGAGAGATGTGCGTGCCTTTTTGGGTATCACGTCGTACTGCAGACAGTGGATTCCGAATTTTTCACTGTTAGCGAAGCCATTGATAGCTCTCACGTGCAAGGATGTTTCGACTCCTTTGCCGTGGACGGAGGTATGTCAGAAAAGTTTTTCTGAACTACGTGATGCGCTGTGTTCGGCTCCCGTGTTAGGTACTCCTGATTATAGTAAGCCATTCACATTATACGTTCACGAGAGGGAAGGTTGTGCGTTGAGTGTTTTAACGCAACAATTTGGCGACAAGCAGCGCCCGTGTGCATATTTTTCCTCGACCTTAGACCCGGTAGCTAGAGCGTTGCCAAGTTGCTTGAGGGCGACAGCGGCAGCAGCGGCGTCTATACGACAGTCCGCAGGTCTTGTTATGGATAATATGCTCATGGTGATGGTTCCGCATGCAGTTGATACTCTCTTGAATCGGACAAAGACTCAACATCTGACGAGTGCAAGGTTGTCTGGGTACGAGCTGACCCTTTTGGCA
Organism: Triturus cristatus; assembly: GCF_964204655.1. NCBI lineage: Eukaryota > Metazoa > Chordata > Amphibia > Caudata > Salamandridae > Triturus > Triturus cristatus. The sequence continues at coordinate 34,056,521 of NC_140593.1, read as the reverse complement.
AGTCATATACAGATCAAACGTTGTAATGTACTGAATCCAGCGACATTGTTGCCGATTAATATGGAATCAGATGATGTGCCACCACATGATTGTTATTTACGAACTGAGGAGGAAACAAAAGGTCGTGTGGACCTGAAAAACACTCCCTTGACAGATCCCGATGGTACCTTGTATGTGGATGGGTCGTGCTTTAAATTGCCGAATGGTGATGTGACGACTGCGTATGCTGTAGTAACGTTGAGCACGATTGTGGAAACTGCGAGATTGAATCAGAATTCAGCACAAGCTGCAGAGTTGATCGCTTTGACAAGAGCGTGCGTTTTGTCTAAAGGAAAGCGAGTGAATGTGTTTACCGACAGTCAATATGCATTCGGTGTTGCGCATAACTTTGGAAGATTGTGGAGAGAAAGAGGATTTATGACATCGCATGGTACGAAGATCCAGCATGGACAGCTCGTGAATGACCTTTTGGATGCACTTACACTGCCTAAACAAGTGGCAATTGTTAAATGTAGTGCACATCGGAAAGTGACGGACGATGTCGGTCGTGGTAATGCATTTGCGGATGAGATTGCTAAGGAAACGGCTAAGGATCTTGCGACCCGAATGTATGTCACGAGTTCAGTAAGGTGGCCGACAGAGACTGGTATGTGTGAAAATATTATTGAGAGTGTGAAAGCAATTCAGAACGAGGCTACCAAAGCTGAGAAGACTAAGTGGAAAGAAAGTACGGGAAAGTTGGATATGTATGGATGTTGGGTTGACCTGACGGAATGTCAGAGGTGGATGTTACCAGATGCGTATGTATTAGCTGTTGTGACGATGGCTCATGGGTTGGCACATATCAGTGCGAAAGGCATATGTAGGTTCTTGTCCCCTGTATGGAGAAATGAGGGTATTGCAAAATGTGCCGAGAGAGTGGTTAAGAATTGTATGGTGTGTTTGATGCACAATCCTGGCAAGGGTACCCCCACTCCACCTGGTCATTTTGCTCCTCCTGTTTGTCCCTTTGAGGTTATCCAGCTGGACTTTATCCATATGGAGAGATGCAATAACCTAAAGTATGTTTTGGTTGTGGTTTGTGCGTTTTCCAGATGGATTGAGGCCTATCCTCTTAAGGATAACACTGCCCTGTCCACAGCAAAAATCCTGCTGAAGGAATACTTTCCTCGGTACGGAATGCCACGGATTGTATGGTCGGATAATGGGAGTGAGTTTGTGGGAAGTGTAATGCAGAGTGTGTGTAAGGGCCTTGGAATTTGTCAGAAATTTCATAGTGCTAATCATCCTCAGGCAGCGGGTTTGGTTGAAGGGTACAATGGTACCCTGAAACTGAAACTCGCCAAGATTCAAGCTACGACTGGTTTATCGTGGCCTGATGCCTTGCCTCTGGCCCTCCTATCGACCAGAGCGACCGTACACTCTCGAGTAGGGCTTAGCCCATATGAGATTGTGTTCGGCCGCCCTGCGAATATTTGGGGGGTTCCGAGACCAAGGGCCTTTGATAGTCTTGAGTATCCAATGTTAATTGATTACTTGCATGATTTGACCACTAAACTACGGTTAATCCATCAACAGGTCTTTGAAGCTCTACCGGCGCAGACAGAGGGTCCTGGACACCAGCTCCGGCCAGGGGACTGGGTCGTTACCCGAAACTTTGGTCGAAAGCGTAACTTGGAGCCAAGATTTGTAGGACCCTTCCAAGTCTTATTGACGACGAGGACTGCGGTTCGACTGGAGGGCAGGAAGAATTGGGTACACGCCAGTCACACGAAGAAGGTGCCGATCCCCTTACCAACGGATGCTTGGGTGAGGACTGGGATTTCGGCAACAGAAACTGAGACTCCTTTGCACTTTGTGCCGTTTAGCTACGCTCAACCGGTGGGGAGTGATTTGTCACTGCCAAACCCACATGAAGAGTCATCGGTAGCAGAGAACCAAAGGTCTGACTCGTTGTCCATTTCATCGAACACTGTTGCGCCAGCTGAACAATTGTTTGTAGAGCAAACTCAACCTGGAAGAAGCCGATATTTTCTTCGTTCAAGGACTAATAAAAATTAGTTATATATATTTGTTTTTTTGATGTTATGAACATTATGGACAATTATATCCTTTTTTTTTTAGTTTTTTTGTGCTGTCCTGCGGCTAAGAGATTTGTGATTTGAGTTTTTGCGAGGAAACCTCTCCATCTGGGTCACCGTAGGGCCGTGTGGGTACTCCTTTCTGTTTAGCAGGTTTCTGATGCTAGGTCGGTTACTTTTGTCGATTCCTGGGAACTCCTGGGGATTGATAATCGCTTCTCAGAACGAAGTGCGTCAAGTACGTCACGGACGGTTTGTAGAGGATGGCATTCTCTAAGCTATTGGAAGCAGAAAGGATGTCGGCGCAGAGATCAGAATTAAGAAAAGTTGTATGTACAAAATGTTTTTTGTTTCAGGTGTTCCTACTGTTCCTGACCGTATCTATGTTATTGGTGGGTGGAGTATATTTTGGAGTACAGTTGTTATTACCCTCTGTTTCACCTACCCTTTCTCCTAAACTAAGCTCCCTCACCACTGTTTCTCCACATTCTTTTCATCCTCTGCCTCAACATGAACAGGTTAGACGTGCGGAGTTCATGAACAACTCCTTTGTTCAACTTCTACATCAGCATCAGTTGGTGATGAACACTACCAATTGTTGGGTGTGTGGGTTAATGCCACATACCATGGATAGGGGTATTCCGTATTTGGTTCTTCCCTACAGCTCCCAGGGTTCGGCTCGAGCATTCCAAACTATGTTCCGTAGTGCACTAGATTCTTACCCCAGTCGAGAGCCACGTTCTGCCAATTTTGGTCCTGGGCCGTATCACAAACCTTTGGCGATAGCGATAGCGGATTTAGATAGAGATGTTTTTGATGCGTCGCTTATCCCAAGTGAGGAGGTACAGGCTTACAAGGATCTGAGCGAGGCTGAGTATAGTATGTCAGTGGGTGATAGACAGCTTAAGAGCTCGTCCCCAATATGGATTGTACCACACCTCGGTAATTTCTGCTTGAAAGGTTTGGGTCGAAATCCGAGAGCACAACTTGGGAACAGTGCTTGCACCGACACGTATGTTCTGCCGATGCTCTCTTCCCCTGTTTTTCTGACCGCCAAGGGCACTTATTTTGTATGTTATGAACGCGCATATACATGGTTACCCCGTGATTTTTCGGGTACCTGTTATATTGCGAATCTTCTACCACCGACTTTCACTGTCGCCTCAGATTATCACAAAACTAGAGTTGTGAGAGGTGTTATTAGCAAAGAGGATACTGCCGGTCAAGAAGCAGGAGACTTCTTTAAGGGTTTCTTGCCGTTTTGGGGACCTATGGTTAATAGTAGGAACTTAAGACAACTGACACGTGTAGTAGAGTCGACTGCTAATATTACGGCAAGTACGCTTGGTAATCTCACAGCTGAACTTCAGGCGGATAGACTCATGACGTTACAGAACCGTATGGTTCTAGATGTTGTTCTCGCAGATAGAGGTGGTGTGTGTAAAGTTATCCATTCGAGTTGTTGCATTTATATTCCTGACAATGCTCCAACTGTTTACCAAGCCATCTCGAAGTTGCACAAGATCTCCGAGTCCATACACGTGGACGAAGGTAATTGGACGCTCCTAGGATGGTTTTGGGGCCTGATGTCAACTTGGGGTTGGAAGATTCTGATGATCGTAGGGGTTGTTGTAACGTTTCTGTTCACGTGTTGTCTTTGTGTACAGTGTGGTCCTGCCTTATGTGGCCTATGTGCTACAACGTGTATAAGACGACCATCTGTTACCAAGGAGACGTTGATGAATCGAATGATGTTCCAGCAGCAACTGAACGACCTGATGAATATTGAAGTAGATTCTGATCTTGACTAGTGCTTGCCTACATGAGGGCAAAAGGAGCGTCTGAGGTTCCGTGTGGGACGGAACGACACTTTTGAGTGGTGACGAATATGGATGAGTTGGGTATCTACGAACCGCAAATGGCGAGTATAGTGGGTGTACGCAGTTTCGCTACGCAACCACGTATGGTTCGTCTTATTTTTTGGTTTATTCATCTGAACCCTCGGGTTCCATTTTAGATACGGCATCCATTTTGTTTCTTGCCCTCAAGTAGCCAGCGAACGGACTTTTGTCCGCTTCGTGACCCTGGGACTCTCAAGCTTACGCGAGAGACACGTGTTCCTTTGAGTATGACTTTTATGATGAGGGAAACGACACGACGAAGGCAGATGGCCCCGCTCGAGGTTCATCTTGCCGTGCCGGTCTATTGTTTCAGCCATGCATACATTAGACACGGTATCTCTGATCCCGTTATCAAGTTTCCTTTATTACTCCTAACACTCTTCTTTAACCTGTTGTGCATCCTTGTTCTCCCTTTGCATCTGTTTTTGTCCCTTCTCCTAATGGGTTTACGATCAGGATGGAATGTGTTTTATATGCTTTTACAGTTGGGAACTGGCAATACTGTGGTAATCATGTTCCGGCCTCTTGAAACATGAACGCGACCCTTTTTGAAGTTTATTGTGGGAACTGAGTTGTAATCTTTGTTCACTATATTGGGCTATGGGAAAAACGTGTATAAAAGGAGCGATCCACTTTTGCAAATTGAAGCAGTCTCCGAGAACCTACACGCTGTGTACTTCTTGTGACCTCTGTATCCCTGCAGTAAAATAAACGCTGATCTCTGACGCCGCTGGAAGTGTCCCGTGTCTCTGTGTTTGGTACGCCAGAACAGGTAACCCACGAAGGTTTCAGGTGTTGTTGCCTGGCACCGCTGGGTCTTAGAAAAACCCAGTCCTTCAGTTGGCGCCCAACGTGGGGCGACATCAGCGGTACCGGTCCAAAGCCCGACGATCGTGAGGAACTTCGTGTGAAATCTCCGAGGGAAGGTGCACCCCGCTTCATCGATCCAGTTGTCGAAATAAGTGGCCCGACGTCTTTTCCCGCGAAGATCCCCGCCTCCTGACGGCTGCGACGGACTGATGCCCTGACTGTCGACCTGTTTTTGGCACCTGGCGTAGTCCTTTGTACGGCGAGACGATAGACGGGCCTTCCTGGTGATGCCATTGTTCTTTCAGTTAAGTATTTGTGGGTCGCTCCCTGTGTTCCTTTGTTGTTTACATGGTACCATAGCATTTGTGGTTCTTAGTTGTTGGGTTTTATTTGACGATTGCAATTGCCAAAAACCGAGGGTCTCGCAAACTTTTTGCGAGGATCTCGTAAATTCGATAGCCCTTGAAGTTTGTAAACTCGGTTAATGTGCGCGATGCCTAGCCGTAGTACTTTGTTTGGGTTTCTTAAATGTTGCAGAATGGATTCCCGGCTGGAGGATTCATGTCCGATACCTCCGGTTGGAACTCCGATTTATGAGCTCTATAGTCGCCATGGCGTAGGTCCTATCGTGTATAATGAATATTGGGTCCGCTACACTAAAAATGATGGCGTTCTTAGTTGGCCATCTCATGGTAGTTTTGAAACTGCCGTTTTAGATAATTTGGAAGCTAAACTGTTTAAAAAGAAGGCTAGGCCGGCCATGTTTGATTCCTTCCGGTTGTGGCGGAAAGAGGCCAAGCAGAAAGAAATCAAGCAGAGTAAGAAAAGTAAAAGAGAAGGCGTTATCGCGGTGATGCGAGATGCTGAACAGTATCAGCGAGACAAAGATGAGAAAGAGCAGGAAGTTAGTGCTCGACTTCATCATATGGCGGTGGATAAGTGTTATCCGGTGCTACCGCCTAACAATGATAAGTCAGGAGAAGAAGCGGTAGAGGATTCGCTATTGTCTTATCTGTTGAAATCACCACCCCCCTATGCTCCCGATACTCTGGGTCCTGTGATTCTACCTCTTCCTCCACCTGCTGTTTTGGCGGCTGCTGGTCAGCCCGCTGTTCCTCCCGCTCTCCCGAATCCCCTTGTGCCACAGATCGTTTCTCCTCTTTTACCGGCTTCTCTTCCTACTGCGCCTTTTCAAGTCCCTCCTCAGTCTGTTGTTCCTGCTACTCCTGGTGCCGCGTCAACTTCTATTGCCTCTACCCCTACTGTTGCCGCGCCTGGATCTTCTTCCTCTTCTCCTTCTGTTCATAGTCGTCTCTTGACTGCTGTTGCTTCTCTTTATTCTCCGCTTTTTGGGCCAATACTCGGCTCGACTCTTTCAGATGTCGCTCAGAGGCGCAGCCAGCTTCCTGACGATAGAGAACGCGAATCGCTGGTAAAAATGGCACGTAAATGGATTCGTAATCCTGTTAAATATCCTTCGCGTGTAGTGTTTGACACATTTTCTCAGTTTAATGCGCCCACTCAACGATTCGTGTTTGAGGAATTGTGTAAATCGTTGAAGGAGGAGTGGGATCACGATGTGGTAGATACTGTACCGTCTGAGGTTTCTGAGCTCCAGCATCGGTTCACAACTGGTGTGATTGTAGGTGACAAAGTTCGAGAAGCTCTAGAACGTTTATTATCCTTTCGATGTACAGTGCAACCTCGAGCATTGTTTAAGGAGGAGACGGCAGCATGGATGGGGCAACCTGGTCAATATCCGATGCGGGAAGTTCCCCCAGTATGGATGCCAGGCGATCCTAATGCTAACCCTGCTGTCCCAGGACGTTTTCAGAGAGTGTGGATACACCTCCCTTGGAAAAGATCGGAAGTCTTACAGGTGAAGCAAACTTTGCCTGATCCCCGTAAAAATCCAGCAGGTTATTATAAGGAGTTGTCCCAATTGGTGGATGCTACTGTTATGAATCTAGCTGATATTGATATGTTGTTTGGCAATGTAGTGCCTCAGCCGATTTGGGCGAAAATTCGTCACGAGAATCACGCGGCTGAGTTAGGCGGTGACTGGGCTGCCCTTACAGCGGCAGACGCTCAGCAAGTCGGTGGGGCTAAGCCTGAGCAGCTTATTGTGGCATTGCCCCAGAGGATTATTACTAGGGGTGGGCGGAATTTGCGGAATTAACCTTCGCAAATTATCGCGAGAATGTTTAAAATTATCGCAAACAAGCAGAAATATCGCGAAGATGCGGAAGTTTTTTTCCGGCATGTTCGCGCGATTTTCTGCATGGTTGCGGGTCGCCAACTTACCCATGTGGCTGCTTGCGGGCGCGGCCATCTTGTTTTGAGTTGTTCTCGCGGTGCATGATCGCGAGAAGAAAGACGTGATCGCGCGACGCATGACGTCACTGCGGGCGCGAACTGTCGCGAGACAGCGCAAATGGCTAAAAACAATACAACATCTCATGGAGAACGCGACCGGATCAAGAAAACTTGTCGGCGAACGCAGGGATTCAGGTAAGGCGATCGCGCGCGCGCGAGAATGTATCATTTTACAGCGCGAGCAAGAAACAAATTATCGCCAAGCTGCGGAAACCGGAATTTTTGACATTTTCGCGCTCTCCGCGGAACGCAAAAATGTCAAATTATCGCAATTTCCGCGAACGGAACGAAATTTTTGCCCAGGCCTAATTATTACCCTCATGAAAACGCTTATGCCAGCGATGCGTGTTAATTGGGACAAGCTGTCCGCGTGCAAGCAAAAGAGGGATGAAAGCGTCTCCGACTTCTTTACGAGATTTGAGGAAGCATTTGTCGATCATAGTGGCCAGGACATGGGCTCAGAGGGTGGTCAGCGGCTGTTTGTTGATAAGTTTGTGTCGAACTTGTTGCCCGAACTTAGTAATAAGTTGAAAAATTCTGAGAGTTCGTGGGCCGCTTCTACCACTGCTCAAATATTGGCTACGGCCCAATATTACGAAAATAGGGAAAAGGAGGAAAGTGAACGTGCCGATAAGAAAACAAAGGATCTTAAAACTAAGGTCTTATTGCAGCAAGCGTATCCTCCGCGCTCGACTTTTAATGATTCGCAACAGCCAAATAGATCGCAATCACAGTTCTCTAGATCGCAGATGCGAAATGACTCTCCCGCACCCCGTTTTGTGTTGGGATGCAATCAATGTGCGTACTGTCTAGGGGAGGGCCATTTGAAGTTTAATTGTCCGGTTCTCCGTGATAGGAATAATGGTGTGTCAGCTCGAGGAGGACGTGGTGGTCCTCAACAAGCTTCACGTGGTAGAGGTCGTGGAGTTACTCAGAGTCAGGCCGAGCGTTTTGCCACTTCCTCAGACTCCCAGAATTGTTTCGATCGACGTGAACCATCGTCCGGTAGATCTGCACAGTATCATGTGGATGACTGTTACGTTGAGCGTGATGTTGATATGGATGGTATCTACTAGGACAGCCATAGACGAAGGAAGGGAGAAGTATCAGTTCCGGTTGATCAGAGAGGGCCTTATGTTGACGTAGCTACATTGGGTATCGTTGAGCCTTTTCTGTTGGACACTGGTGCAGCGAAAAGTTCCATTATGCATTCGAAACTCCCTGGCGCGCCTTTGTCTGGCTTAACGAATGTTTCCGTTGGATTCTCTGGCGCCCCCGTTAGCAATCCAGTTTCTAGCCCCTTGCCACTTACGATTGGGTCTAATGAGCTCGAAGCTCCTTTGATTTTGACTACTGGTTGTGGTGAGAATCTTTTGGGTTTGGATTTGTTGAAGAGGTTACATGCGACTTTGTACTGCTCTCCTACGGGTGTGGAGCTTACGTTGGGTGAGAATGTGATTTCCCCTATGTATCTATCGATCGATAAGCTCCCACCGGAATTGAGTTCTCTTCCAGCTTCTTTGTGGGCAACAGGTCCCAATGATGTGGGCCTGTTGGATATCCCACCTTATGTTGTTCAATTGAAAGTTGATGCGCGCTTACCACGCATACCACAGTATCGAATTTCTCTTGATGGTGAACGGGCACTATTAGCGATCATTTACGATCTGATCGGTAAAGATGTTATCGAGGAGACACGAGGTAACGTGTGTAATAGTCCCGTGTTGCCTATTCTGAAACGAACTGATCCGTCCAAGCCTCCCGTGTACCGTCTAGTTATCGACTTACGGGAAGTCAATAAAATTGTTGTCCCACAGTTTCCTGTGGTTCCAGACATTACAGCTTTACTGACTCTGATTCCAGCCTCTGCATCATGGTTCTCGGTAATATATCTGAAGAATGCGTTCTTTAGCATTCCGATTGCTGAGGAAAGTCGTGATTTGTTCGGATTTTCGTTAGGAGGTCGCAGTTTCCGGTTCAAACGCGCACCTCAAGGCTATTGTGAGAGTCCATCGATCTACAGCCAAGCTCTTAAAAGTCAACTAGATGCATTTGTGCTACCGACTGGTGCGGCTTTGATTCAGTACATTGACGATCTGTTGGTAGCCGCAGATACTGAACAAATTTGCAAGACTGCTACTGTGTCACTGTTGCAGCATCTCTGTGACTTACACCACAAAGTGTCACCTTCTAAATTGCAATATTGTTGTCAAGAAGTTACCTACTTAGGTCACTTATTGTCAAAGGCGGGAAGAAGGTTGACCCCTGAAAGAATCGCAGCAATTGCTCGAATGACTGTGCCAACAACTCAGAGAGATGTGCGTGCCTTTTTGGGTATCACGTCGTACTGCAGACAGTGGATTCCGAATTTTTCACTGTTAGCGAAGCCATTGATAGCTCTCACGTGCAAGGATGTTTCGACTCCTTTGCCGTGGACGGAGGTATGTCAGAAAAGTTTTTCTGAACTACGTGATGCGCTGTGTTCGGCTCCCGTGTTAGGTACTCCTGATTATAGTAAGCCATTCACATTATACGTTCACGAGAGGGAAGGTTGTGCGTTGAGTGTTTTAACGCAACAATTTGGCGACAAGCAGCGCCCGTGTGCATATTTTTCCTCGACCTTAGACCCGGTAGCTAGAGCGTTGCCAAGTTGCTTGAGGGCGACAGCGGCAGCAGCGGCGTCTATACGACAGTCCGCAGGTCTTGTTATGGATAATATGCTCATGGTGATGGTTCCGCATGCAGTTGATACTCTCTTGAATCGGACAAAGACTCAACATCTGACGAGTGCAAGGTTGTCTGGGTACGAGCTGACCCTTTTGGCAAGTCATATACAGATCAAACGTTGTAATGTACTGAATCCAGCGACATTGTTGCCGATTAATATGGAATCAGATGATGTGCCACCACATGATTGTTATTTACGAACTGAGGAGGAAACAAAAGGTCGTGTGGACCTGAAAAACACTCCCTTGACAGATCCCGATGGTACCTTGTATGTGGATGGGTCGTGCTTTAAATTGCCGAATGGTGATGTGACGACTGCGTATGCTGTAGTAACGTTGAGCACGATTGTGGAAACTGCGAGATTGAATCAGAATTCAGCACAAGCTGCAGAGTTGATCGCTTTGACAAGAGCGTGCGTTTTGTCTAAAGGAAAGCGAGTGAATGTGTTTACCGACAGTCAATATGCATTCGGTGTTGCGCATAACTTTGGAAGATTGTGGAGAGAAAGAGGATTTATGACATCGCATGGTACGAAGATCCAGCATGGACAGCTCGTGAATGACCTTTTGGATGCACTTACACTGCCTAAACAAGTGGCAATTGTTAAATGTAGTGCACATCGGAAAGTGACGGACGATGTCGGTCGTGGTAATGCATTTGCGGATGAGATTGCTAAGGAAACGGCTAAGGATCTTGCGACCCGAATGTATGTCACGAGTTCAGTAAGGTGGCCGACAGAGACTGGTATGTGTGAAAATATTATTGAGAGTGTGAAAGCAATTCAGAACGAGGCTACCAAAGCTGAGAAGACTAAGTGGAAAGAAAGTACGGGAAAGTTGGATATGTATGGATGTTGGGTTGACCTGACGGAATGTCAGAGGTGGATGTTACCAGATGCGTATGTATTAGCTGTTGTGACGATGGCTCATGGGTTGGCACATATCAGTGCGAAAGGCATATGTAGGTTCTTGTCCCCTGTATGGAGAAATGAGGGTATTGCAAAATGTGCCGAGAGAGTGTTTAAGAATTGTATGGTGTGTTTGATGCACAATCCTGGCAAGGGTACCCCCACTCCACCTGGTCATTTTGCTCCTCCTGTTTGTCCCTTTGAGGTTATCCAGCTGGACTTTATCCATATGGAGAGATGCAATAACCTAAAGTATGTTTTGGTTGTGGTTTGTGCGTTTTCCAGATGGATTGAGGCCTATCCTCTTAAGGATAACACTGCCCTGTCCACAGCAAAAATCCTGCTGAAGGAATACTTTCCTCGGTACGGAATGCCACGGATTGTATGGTCGGATAATGGGAGTGAGTTTGTGGGAAGTGTAATGCAGAGTGTGTGTAAGGGCCTTGGAATTTGTCAGAAATTTCATAGTGCTAATCATCCTCAGGCAGCGGGTTTGGTTGAAGGGTACAATGGTACCCTGAAACTGAAACTCGCCAAGATTCAAGCTACGACTGGTTTATCGTGGCCTGATGCCTTGCCTCTGGCCCTCCTATCGACCAGAGCGACCGTACACTCTCGAGTAGGGCTTAGCCCATATGAGATTGTGTTCGGCCGCCCTGCGAATATTTGGGGGGTTCCGAGACCAAGGGCCTTTGATAGTCTTGAGTATCCAATGTTAATTGATTACTTGCATGATTTGACCACTAAACTACGGTTAATCCATCAACAGGTCTTTGAAGCTCTACCGGCGCAGACAGAGGGTCCTGGACACCAGCTCCGGCCAGGGGACTGGGTCGTTACCCGAAACTTTGGTCGAAAGCGTAACTTGGAGCCAAGATTTGTAGGACCCTTCCAAGTCTTATTGACGACGAGGACTGCGGTTCGACTGGAGGGCAGGAAGAATTGGGTACACGCCAGTCACACGAAGAAGGTGCCGATCCCCTTACCAACGGATGCTTGGGTGAGGACTGGGATTTCGGCAACAGAAACTGAGACTCCTTTGCACTTTGTGCCGTTTAGCTACGCTCAACCGGTGGGGAGTGATTTGTCACTGCCAAACCCACATGAAGAGTCATCGGTAGCAGAGAACCAAAGGTCTGACTCGTTGTCCATTTCATCGAACACTGTTGCGCCAGCTGAACAATTGTTTGTAGAGCAAACTCAACCTGGAAGAAGCCGATATTTTCTTCGTTCAAGGACTAATAAAAATTAGTTATATATATTTGTTTTTTTGATGTTATGAACATTATGGACAATTATATCCTTTTTTTTTGAGTTTTTTTGTGCTGTCCTGCGGCTAAGAGATTTGTGATTTGAGTTTTTGCGAGGAAACCTCTCCATCTGGGTCACCGTAGGGCCGTGTGGGTACTCCTTTCTGTTTAGCAGGTTTCTGATGCTAGGTCGGTTACTTTTGTCGATTCCTGGGAACTCCTGGGGATTGATAATCGCTTCTCAGAACGAAGTGCGTCAAGTACGTCACGGACGGTTTGTAGAGGATGGCATTCTCTAAGCTATTGGAAGCAGAAAGGATGTCGGCGCAGAGATCAGAATTAAGAAAAGTTGTATGTACAAAATGTTTTTTGTTTCAGGTGTTCCTACTGTTCCTGACCGTATCTATGTTATTGGTGGGTGGAGTATATTTTGGAGTACAGTTGTTATTACCCTCTGTTTCACCTACCCTTTCTCCTAAACTAAGCTCCCTCACCACTGTTTCTCCACATTCTTTTCATCCTCTGCCTCAACATGAACAGGTTAGACGTGCGGAGTTCATGAACAACTCCTTTGTTCAACTTCTACATCAGCATCAGTTGGTGATGAACACTACCAATTGTTGGGTGTGTGGGTTAATGCCACATACCATGGATAGGGGTATTCCGTATTTGGTTCTTCCCTACAGCTCCCAGGGTTCGGCTCGAGCATTCCAAACTATGTTCCGTAGTGCACTAGATTCTTACCCCAGTCGAGAGCCACGTTCTGCCAATTTTGGTCCTGGGCCGTATCACAAACCTTTGGCGATAGCGATAGCGGATTTAGATAGAGATGTTTTTGATGCGTCGCTTATCCCAAGTGAGGAGGTACAGGCTTACAAGGATCTGAGCGAGGCTGAGTATAGTATGTCAGTGGGTGATAGACAGCTTAAGAGCTCGTCCCCAATATGGATTGTACCACACCTCGGTAATTTCTGCTTGAAAGGTTTGGGTCGAAATCCGAGAGCACAACTTGGGAACAGTGCTTGCACCGACACATATGTTCTGCCGATGCTCTCTTCCCCTGTTTTTCTGACCGCCAAGGGCACTTATTTTGTATGTTATGAACGCGCATATACATGGTTACCCCGTGATTTTTCGGGTACCTGTTATATTGCGAATCTTCTACCACCGACTTTCACTGTCGCCTCAGATTATCACAAAACTAGAGTTGTGAGAGGTGTTATTAGCAAAGAGGATACTGCCGGTCAAGAAGCAGGAGACTTCTTTAAGGGTTTCTTGCCGTTTTGGGGACCTATGGTTAATAGTAGGAACTTAAGACAACTGACACGTGTAGTAGAGTCGACTGCTAATATTACGGCAAGTACGCTTGGTAATCTCACAGCTGAACTTCAGGCGGATAGACTCATGACGTTACAGAACCGTATGGTTCTAGATGTTGTTCTCGCAGATAGAGGTGGTGTGTGTAAAGTTATCCATTCGAGTTGTTGCATTTATATTCCTGACAATGCTCCAACTGTTTACCAAGCCATCTCGAAGTTGCACAAGATCTCCGAGTCCATACACGTGGACGAAGGTAATTGGACGCTCCTAGGATGGTTTTGGGGCCTGATGTCAACTTGGGGTTGGAAGATTCTGATGATCGTAGGGGTTGTTGTAACGTTTCTGTTCACGTGTTGTCTTTGTGTACAGTGTGGTCCTGCCTTATGTGGCCTATGTGCTACAACGTGTATAAGACGACCATCTGTTACCAAGGAGACGTTGATGAATCGAATGATGTTCCAGCAGCAACTGAACGACCTGATGAATATTGAAGTAGATTCTGATCTTGACTAGTGCTTGCCTACATGAGGGCAAAAGGAGCGTCTGAGGTTCCGTGTGGGACGGAACGACACTTTTGAGTGGTGACGAATATGGATGAGTTGGGTATCTACGAACCGCAAATGGCGAGTATAGTGGGTGTACGCAGTTTCGCTACGCAACCACGTATGGTTCGTCTTATTTTTTGGTTTATTCATCTGAACCCTCGGGTTCCATTTTAGATACGGCATCCATTTTGTTTCTTGCCCTCAAGTAGCCAGCGAACGGACTTTTGTCCGCTTCGTGACCCTGGGACTCTCAAGCTTACGCGAGAGACACGTGTTCCTTTGAGTATGACTTTTATGATGAGGGAAACGACACGACGAAGGCAGATGGCCCCGCTCGAGGTTCATCTTGCCGTGCCGGTCTATTGTTTCAGCCATGCATACATTAGACACGGTATCTCTGATCCCGTTATCAAGTTTCCTTTATTACTCCTAACACTCTTCTTTAACCTGTTGTGCATCCTTGTTCTCCCTTTGCATCTGTTTTTGTCCCTTCTCCTAATGGGTTTACGATCAGGATGGAATGTGTTTTATATGCTTTTACAGTTGGGAACTGGCAATACTGTGGTAATCATGTTCCGGCCTCTTGAAACATGAACGCGACCCTTTTTGAAGTTTATTGTGGGAACTGAGTTGTAATCTTTGTTCACTATATTGGGCTATGGGAAAAACGTGTATAAAAGGAGCGATCCACTTTTGCAAATTGAAGCAGTCTCCGAGAACCTACACGCTGTGTACTTCTTGTGACCTCTGTATCCCTGCAGTAAAATAAACGCTGATCTCTGACGCCGCTGGAAGTGTCCCGTGTCTCTGTGTTTGGTACGCCAGAACAGGTAACCCACGAAGGTTTCAGGTGTTGTTCCCTGGCACCGCTGGGTCTTAGAAAAACCCAGTCCTTCACACTGAAGGGCTGGACAATCTCTGCTAGAGGTCGCATATAGGCGTTAAAAAGTGTGGGGCTCAGGGACGAGCCCTGAGGAACCCCACAGCTAAGTGGTTGCTTAGGGGAAACTACCTCGCCCTCAAACACCTGGAAAAATCACTCATCCAGGAAGGAGGTCAGCCATTCCAGGGCCGCGCCCGACACGCCCATGCCTTTCAGACGATGTAATAGTGTGGCATGGTTAACAGTGTCGAACGCGGCACTGAGGTCGAGTAGTATGATGGCTGCTTTTCCTCCCTGGTCCAGCACAGCTCTAGTTTCTTCCGTCACTGCTAGGAGAGCAGTTTCAGTTCCGTGCTGAGGGCGGAAACCCATCTGAGAGGCACATAGCAGGTTTTTCGATTCTAAATAATCTACTAGGATGTTATTGATGTGCCTCTCAAGCAGTTTGCTCATCCAGGGAAGTAGGGAAATAGGGCGAAAGTTGGCCAAGTTGTTCTGATCTAAGGTGGGCTTTTTCAGAAGGGCCCTAACCATCGCACACTTCCATGGAACTGGGACGGAGTTGGAGGTGATGGAGGCATTAAGGACATCTAGGATGACTGGGCGGATGGCATCAATGACCTTGATGAGGGTCTGCGGAGGTGCTGGGTCGTTGGGAGATCCCGAGGTGACTTTAGGGATCATTCTATCTAATGTGATGGAGTCTAGGCAGGGGAATTTGTCCAGCGAGCTAGGGACCGAGAGGTCAAAATCTGTTGTGGAGGTAAACTCCATGTCACCACTACCAGTGGAGAATGAGGAATAAATGGCCTGGATCTTCTGGGAGAAGAAGGTGGCTAAGTTGTTACAACTAGTTTGCGTGCCGTCAGGTGACAGACGCTCAGGGGGGGGGGAAATTAGAGATTTTGCTATTTTAAAGATTTCTTTAGGGGAATTTACAGCTAGGTTGATTTTGGATTCATAAAATTGGGCTTGTACAGATTTTATTTCATTTTTATAGAGTTTTATTGCGGCTCTATACTCAGCTTTCTTCGGTTGTGAGTATTCTTGTCTCCACGCTCTCTCTAGTTTGCGACAGGATTGTTTCATAGTTCTGAGGGCAGGGGAGTACCATGGAGCGACTTTGGATCTGTTTATTGAGTGCAAGGATTCCTTCGGAAGGACTAGGTCAAGGGTACTGGAAATCCAGTTGTCAAAATTGACAGTGGCTGTGTTGGGGTTAGTCACCTTCGGAGGTGGGTGTTCGATGAGAGCCAGTTTCCACTTAGGGAGTGGGAGCGAGGCCCATTTTCTTCCCCAGTGCTTATTGTGCTTTTGTAAAGTGGGGGAGCTGCATGTGGACCATGTGAAGGGTACTAAGAAGTGATCGGTCCAAGGTAGTGGTACAGGTGCTTCGACGGTTAGGCTCTCTAGATTACTATGAATGTGATCTAGGAGATGCCCCTTGATGTGCGTCGATTGAAAACCTTTCTGAAGTAGGTCGATGGCCTGAAGGTTTGATCGAAGTCTATTGGCTGTTGAGTCAAGCGGATCATCTAGATGCAAATTCAGGTCGCCCAGCAAGGTGAAATTTGCCGAAGTAAGCACTAGGTTAGCAACTATATCCGTCATATTAGTGACGAAGTTGCTAAGGGTACCAGGTGGTCGATAGACTAACATACCAGAGAAAGTGGTGGAGGGGGAGAATTCAAGAGTGAAATGTAGGCAGGCTGGCGTAGTAGAGGGAGTGACACGGCATCTAAAGTTGTCTCTATAGATAATGGCCAACCCTCCGCCTGTGCCTGTCTTATGGTCCAGTCGTTTGAGAGTATAGCCTTGGGGGGTGGCCCATACTGTTGCAGGATCGGTTTCTAGCTGAAGCCATATCTCTGTTAGAAAGAGGGCCTCAGGATTGAGCTCCTCTATCAGCATGGCCAGTTCAGTGTAGTGTTTCGGCAAGGATCAACAATTGAGGAGGAACATCCTCCATTTATGCATGGGGGGAAGTTTCCCTGTGTTTGGGGTGGATATGCACCAGTCGCAGATTTTACAGCGAGCCTTTGAATTTATAGGGAGGACTGAGTGTAGGCACAGTGGTTTGGAGGTAGGTCGTAATGCGTGCAGGGAGGAAGCACTGTATGAAAGGCGGTTTCCTACCATGATGACGCCTGGGGCCAGGAGCTGGAACGCGTCTGAACGCGGACTGGCGCAGACTGGCTTCTCTTTGGCGCCTCTTCGGCGTGTCTACGGCGCTACCGCTGCCCGTGCCGCTGTACGGTACAATAAATGTTTATATAGATTGGGCTTGAGTAAGACAGGAGCGTCAACCCACTAAGATGGCCGCCAAGTAATGGCACCCCCAGGAAGTAAGAGCGCTCTGATCTCCCTCCACAACAATCAGCCTAAATCGCTGTGGTGGACCGGGGAGTCAGTGCACAATTCAATTATCAATTAGCAACAGCAGTATTTGAAAGCATAAAAACGATTTTCCTTTTTAAAAAAACACATACAGCAATACACAAGCGGTGCTGTCACCTAGAGCGCTAGCGCAGGAGTGATCAATTTCAAGATTTTTACTCTTGCGCGTCGGCGCTGGGAGCCTAAATAGTCAGGGCTCGAGGAAGACTGGAGCGTCAACCCACTAAGATGGCCGCCAAGTAATGGCACCACCAGGAAGTAAGAGCGCTCTGTTCTCCCTCCACAACAATCAGCCTAAATCGCTGCGGTGGACCGGGGAGTCAGTGCACAATTCAATTATCAATTAGCAACAGCAGTATTTGAAAGCATAAAAACGATTTTCTTTTTAAAAAAAACACATACAGCAATACACAAGCGGTGCTGTCACCTAGAGCGCTAGTGCAGGAGTGATCAATTTCAAGATTTTTGCTTGAAAGTAGCCGAGGATAATTCAATGTGACTATAGAATGCCAGTCAAAGCACTCATCCAGGAGGTGGCAACACATTAGAACTCAGCTTATTACATGCTTGACTGTCTGTTTGTGCAGTACAGACCAATCAATGAATATGTCATGCAAAGAGGGGATGCTACTGTGAAAGGTATGACCCTTCAGATGTACCAAAGGTGCCTAGTTAAATGCCTGACAGAGATGCTTCTTCCTTTCGAGGGCTTCACACGTGAAGTCATCAAGGAGGACTGTACTGTGGGCCAAGCTATCCCATTGTTGCACATGCTAGAGCAACAGCTGAAGGAGGTGTCTGAAGCGTACATAGGTGTGGAGGAAAAAAAGGAAGCATATGAGTTGGAAAGTTTATCCCGTTGCTTAGCTGAAAATATAAGGGTGCAAACTAGGATTGTGTCAGAAAAACATTACATTTGTGCCACAATTCTGGATACACAGTACAAATCGGCACTGGACAGTAATTCCTTTTTCAGAGCTGAAGGTTGCCCGGTACAAAACCTGGATAGCTGAGACAGCCAGTGACTTTGAAAATCAATGTCTGACAATTAAAGGCCCGCTACTCAATCACACAAGAACTGCAGCAGGGCATCCGGCGTCAAGTTCCACTTCAGAGCCCGAGGGCAGTGCCTTTGGCTCAGAGCAGTCACCAACACTATCGACAACAGCAAGAACTGGGTCATCAGCCCTAGTAAAATCGGCACAGGATTGGTATTTACAGCAAGGGCTTGCTAAGTCCAGTGCTGATGCAAAGACCAAGGAGGCCAAACAAAGTGTAGCACCCCTGAACACTGAGCGGATGGTCCAGGCCTATCTGGTTGACCCAACAGAGGTCTATTTTGATCAAAACCCATTGCGGTGTTGGTATGGAAAAAGGTGCCAATGGCCAGTGGTCAGCAGGCTGGAGATAAACTATCTGGCTTGCCCTGTCGCAAGTGTCTCTTCTGAACGTGTTTTCAGTGCTGCTAGTGCCATTGTAACAGTGAAAAAGACCAGTCTCTCACCCAAAACCATGGAGAGGTTAATCATGATCAAAATGAATCAGTACTTTATACCACCGATACGTGAATCAACGCAGGAAAATGAGGACAGAGACTTAGGTGACGGAAGTAGTGTGTTAGATGATTACCTACTTCTGGTTGAACCCCCAGAGTTTGAGGACGAGCTATACTTCCCTGCCAACTAGGCTTGAACTTCTTACTTTCTTCCTTCCTTATTTACTTTTATTTGTGTGTGTCTGTCTTTCGGGTACAAAACTTTGAATCACAACAAATCCATCACCACTGTCTTCTAGTCTTTTTATTGCCATAATGGAGTTGCAGCTGTCTGTATTTAACTCAAGTCCACTTCTCCGAGTCCTATTCCTCCATCCTCTTGACTCGCCATAAATCCATTTCCCTCAAGCCAGATAATGATTGGATGTAGAATAATAGAAGTAAAAAGAAAATGTTGCCTTGTTGAGTCCCTTTAAAACAAGCGGAACATGATAACTATACTAGCTATCCTCCTTTCCGAGCCGAGAGAGACTGCCCCTTAACTTAAGATGAGAAGGAACAGGTAATGAATGATGGCATGCATTGAACGCTGACTGAGTGATTTGTGTTGTTGTTGTTTGTTGTGCATGAAGTGAATTCACTGTGTACTAATATTTAATCTACACACTAAAACTAACTCAAGTCAATGTTCCCCTTGTTGTTTTTAATAACAAAATTGTACTTTTACTGCAGGCCGATCCATTGCATTTTGAATATGGCATGTGGACTCACTCTGTAAGACTGCACACTGAGTTGGACAACACCATGATGATGACCACAGTGACATAATATCTTCGCAGTCACTCAGTAGGATCTGAGATGGTTGATGGAATAAGTCAGGGCATTTCATGAGTGCCATAAAAGGTAAACAAGTCAACAACAACCACAGCAGACCTACATGTCTGTGTATTGGTAGAGTCGAGTGTAGTGGTATGACTGACAGCAGTGCATTGATTTACTCACTTAATTTGTAAAATGCTATGTTGCTGTATATGTGCTTTGTCTGCCCATGTCAAAATGCATGCTAAATGGAGGATGAGTCACGGGTGCCGTGGGCCTGCTTGGTCCTGTTGTTGTTGTAGGTTAATAATGGAAACAGAATGGACATGATGTATCCATGCCACCTCAGAAAGTGTTCTTGTTGCACTCCACCGTAATGCATGCATTTTTTTTCTCCTTGATTTTTTAACATCCCTTTTGTTTTTCCATCTACAATTACAGGCAGACCCTTACCCTGTGCTATACTGGGAAAAACAACTCACACTTACCTTACCAATCCGCATCCTCCAGTCAGGCAGTGGTGTCACCCAAGATTGATGGACCGAGCGCCCATGGAAGGGAGGACCAAGAGGAATGCTAAGATGCAACTCCCCAATTTGACCAGGATAAGATACAGTAACAGTATCAACACTCATCATCTTTTTAAAATAATTTGATTCATTTGTTATCTTCAATCTTTACGAATGTGTGTTGTTATTATGTTTGTTCTCTGCTTGTAATTCATCCTTACAGGTCTTTTTAAATTTTCCTTGCTATCTTTTAAAGTAAGTACGGTACAACAGAAAACAAACTGTATGTAATTTGGGTCTCTCTGAGGGCAGACAGGCAAGGCAAATTGCATAACATACTGCTGACCTGTACTGTATAATTGTCTAGTAGTAGTTAGTAAGTACTACTTATCAATAGCCATCAAGTTATCATCATCATGAATGCATTTCCTTTTTTTCCCTTAACAGATTTATGGATATGGTCGTCTGCCAAGATTGTGTTTTGTTGTTTGTCCATGCGTAGTGTTTTTCTTTGTCAAACCTTTCCCCAAACCCCCCTTCCCAACTATGCATCAGACCCTAACCCTCTTGTGATTTATTGAGGTGTGACTAAATTAAATGTACACCAATAATTGATCACACATTTGCTGGGGCAGATGTGGTGAAAGCAACACTAATTCAATTTTAAGGCAGGGCATGGATCTTCTTCTGCTTGCTCACCCATGATCAGTATATTTGCAAGGTCATTTTTTTTTTCCAGAGCAACCTAATCCATCATCATTAATTGCTGGTGTCAATTGGATTTGTCATCCTCCTACACAGCACTAAAGGTTTGTTTGTTTCCAAATGTCTTTATTAAGTTTTTTTCTTTCGAAGGTATAGACCATGTTCATATCACAGCACTAAATGTTATTCTTGTGTCGAGTGAAAGGCCTAGTCGAGTGACTCGACACGACTACAATTTGTAACTTGTTGTACTAGGCTATTCCCGCCACCATTATATTTTATTTTACTTTAGCATTGCTAATCATCATTATTATTATTGTTTGGCAGTCTTCTTGTCTACTGTACTGTACTTCATTCTACTACTCCTCCCACAGTCTCTCTCAGGCGACTGACTGTCTCATTTTCTTTTTTTGCAAATGTTACTGCCAGTGTCTACTACCACCACAACCATGGCAAAACCAAACCATTCATCACCATGGAGCCATCGCTGTGCCTAAGTTAAACATCAAGCACAGGTAAGAGAAGAAGTTTGGGGGAGGCATAATTAATAATGGAAATTAATTCATTGATTCACACACCCCTTGAGTCCAGTTGCAGAATGCATAGACAAGGAGGAGAGACTGACAGTACTAGTAGGACAAGTCACTCAGTGAGGGGTACCACATCTATCTGTTTATGTCTTACAAAATCAGCCACTTATTTAAATCAAACACTGGCTGTGGCACTGCAGCAGCAAGGAAACAGTATGATGTAAAACAGTAACCCCCCACAAAACATTAACAACATTGTATGTAAAGTATAAATATAATTTAATCCCCTAACAAAAATAAACTTTGTAAAAAATCCCACAACAACACCTGACAGAACCCCTCTCCCAAACCCCAACCAATGTCCAACCAATTGACCATGTCTATAATCCCCAATGCCCAATTTCCACCCACCAAAAAAGAAATAACAAAGGGGCAAAACGTGTCTCAACTCTCATCGGCGGGCTCACTTCTCCAGGACATTATTACGCTCGTCTAGGTGGGCCAAGTGGCGCTTCAATACCTGACAATTGCATCCACGCGGGGGCAGCAGTGCAAGATAAAGAAGTGCAGCAGCGTGCAGCTGCCAGATGGCTGTGCTGTAACATTGGAGGGGCCTGGGACTGGCTGAGGCCCGGGAAATTGGAGGAGGCTGCAGCTGCTGCTGTCTCCTCCTCCTCAGCCAAAACCACCAGCCGCCGATATTCAGTTTGTATGGCCTCTAGCTTCCAGCGCCGGGCCATGGCTGCCAACTCCTTCCTGTCTGGTTTCCCTTTGGAAGGAGTAGCTATATCAAGAAGAAAAAACAAGACTATTGTAACAATATACTCTTAGCAAAACAGTAAGACAAATTAATTCTACACATAGTGGCACAGTAGCACTAGCAAGCACAGTATATAACAATTGTGGTATGTATCTATATCCTCCCACTTCCTTGGTCTCCACCATTTGTGGGAATTTCAGGCATTCAACAACCCATGCATCTGATTCCTATCAGCCACCTATGCATGCATCCCACGTATCCTTCTCTGTCAGTCATAAATATTTTATCTCGCCCATCCTACCTCCTTTCACCATTCTTTCCCTTTTCGTTTAACCCATCCATCAAGGTCATCTGATCCGACATTTAATCTTCTCCATGATACTTTCACTGCTCAGCTGAACTCTGATAGAAGAGGCCATTAATAGTTACTCAACTCCTGCAGCTAATGCTATTGCTAATGCTAAGTAAAGGTTAGCTTCTTCAACTGTTGTTCACAACAACTTAGTCTACCTCAATAGTACAGTGTGCACTCTTGCATCGAGTTTAGTGTCAATAAGTAAGGAATATAACTTCTACTGCTCGCCACTGCCGATGGCTCACCCCCTACAGCTCCTCCTGCAACTGCCACATCTCCTGCTCCCTCAGTGGCCGCTTCGCCATCGCCACTGGCCCCGGCACCGGTGGTTGGTAGTGTGCCTAGAAAAAATATTACATATTTTTTAAATGCCATATACACCTTCCCCTATTTATTCTTTTTCACTACCAAGATTGAAAATAAAGTTAATACATACATATACAACATACATCACTAGTACAAGTCAGGTACAAGAGTAGAGTAGACATTAGTAGTGTTATATGGTTCCTATGGTCATTCTAGTCATTACTAAGTTAGTCTGAGCCATGCAACCATTCTAACTGTCTTTTATATTTGCGCATCCTACCTCACCGCTTGTTGTGTAAGACGCCTTTGAGCCAACATGAGCTTATACTGCTACTGTATGAGCGCTGCGTACAAGGTCAAAAAACAAGCCACTTTGTTATGGAGTTCTGGTGGTTACTCCGCGTTCAATATACTAACGCGCACCATTTTTCTCATAACAGATGGAAGATTCCCTTCTACGAACCAGAGCTTTGCAGAGCTTATGATGTAACCAGTACTTCTAGGTTCTTCCAAGGTGTCGGGTCCCCCAGAATTCGCTCAGAGACCTTCATTTATAATTTTATATAAACTATATTCCTACCAAGGGGAGGGTGGTTATCCTGATTTCCCCTTTTGTCTTCTATGGACTTGTGGTTGTAACAATGTTTATTGTTTTTTTTAAATCTTATGCATTTTGCTGTTGGTGGTGGCTCGTATACTGCATTATAGAACAGCGTACAGAGCTTGTTAGTTGAAAATAAATCTTTTGAACTTACATAGACTCTGAGGTATTTGGTGTGGACTTACACGAGTGGGTGAGCGAAAGGGTGTGCATTGCTTCTGCAACTCAGCGAGGTCGGGAGTGTTATGTTCTGGGTTGTCTAATCATTGGGTTTCTTCGGGGAGTTCGGGGAGCTAATGGGATACTATAGCAAGCCGGTCAGGGGATTGTGGTGGGTTCTTAGGAGTTAGGAAGGTCCAACCTCCCATCACCAACATCCTATTTTCTTGTGCATAGTTCTGTATGTGCAGAATCTCTACAAGAGTAGTAGTATGTACTATCCCATCAAAGATAGTAAAATATCTGGTTGGGCATTTTGTTGGTGGGAATTGTCGAAAAGCCTCAAGATTAAGAAGACTAGAAGAGGACAACCCAAAGGACTGGACTCAGTGGGTAGAGCTATTGGTGAATCTGAGTTTAATTTAAAACCTTTTAAATAAAGATTGGCCAACTGGGCAAGCTTAGCTACAGACAGACTAATCATAGTAGTACAAAGAGTCATAGCAGAAGCAGTTAGAGGCAGGGATATCAAGAATATAGAAACAGATAGTCTAGATCGAAGAAGATTTTGTAAAAAATAGAATTAGGAAACCAAAATAATACTTGAAAAAAATATGATGCAGTAAAAGTTAAGGAAATATAATTATTAATATTAACCACTGGAGGAGTTACTGGGGCCAGCAGCAGAGCCCGCGGTAGAGGAGCAGTCCTGGCCCTGGGAGGCATCTTGTCCTGCTCCCGCCGACTCTGACCCCGTCTTCTTGCCCCTAGGTGCTGATCATGTAAGATATAATAAAGAAAGACACAAACAATAATGATTGGTGAGAAACAAATAAAATGTTTTTTTTAAAACGCTCCACACACATTTTTGGAAACAACAACTGCAAGAAAATTGACCAATCTCATCTGATTCACTAGTAGTATTGCAGGACTAATCCAGTGTTCCATTCTGATTTCAGAATACTAACTAAGCCTAAGTACAACCTGACCTAGCCCACCTATTCCAGATAGGCCAATTGTTCACTAAGTCTGCATTTCCATTTATTTTAGTCCTCGAAAATGCATAGATGGAGGACACATGCCTACATTTTTGCATACACCAACATTGTTGTTTGGTTGCTGCTGATGTTCTGCTAGTGATAATTCTATTACCACTCTCTAAACAAACTATAAAAGGTTCTACTAAGGACTGGGGTAAGCAGCACTCAGCCGCACATGGCGTGACAGAGGATGCGTCACGAAGACCACTAAAAAATGACCTACTAATAGGTAACTAAACCTATCAATCCACCTCTATCTCTTCTTAGTGGCAGGAGGACAAAGGAAGGACTAAAGTCTCTCTAGCATTACCTAACTTAAGTTCTCTAAAGTAAAATCTTACCTAATCAGGAAAAGCGAGGACAAAGTTGCAAACAAGTAAGATTGCTAGCACCAAGCACCTGTGTAATAACAACCACAGAAGATTTTTAAACGTAATTTACCTGCAATGTAAGCAGCAGCATTCTTGCTGTTCAGTAAAAAAATATATGTGCAACATATAACACAGAGCAGAAGAACACAAAGTAGTATTATTAAATAGCTATTCACCAAGCCCTGGGACCTCCACTCCTAGCAGGTCCAGCAGGTGATGCTCCCAGGACCTGTACCCAGACTCAGGCCTACCTCCAGGGTTAAGGGGAGGTGGCGCATGGACAAAAAAACACAAGTGCGGCAACCTCCGTCTCTAAATAGGGCCCATGGCTGCACCCCATGTGGGCGCCACTTTCCACAGGGAAGGTGGTTGTGGCTGTGGCTGCAAGCAGTCTTTCCCTTGGCCTTTCCATTGCCCTTTCCCTTGGCCATGGTTATGGGACTCAGGGGGGGGGGGGGCGGAAAAGAAAAGGGCATCACTGATGACATCTCAAATGAATTCCAAAAAGGGATTTTACAAATGTAATTCCTGTAGAGCTTGCCAATTTGGCACCACCATGACCCAGTACTCTTCCCCATTCCATGACAGACCAGTCAAGATTGACAAATGTCTTATGCGTAAAACTGAATTGGCAGTTTATGCTCTTGATTGTACGTGTAAGTTATGTTACATTGGGAGCACTGGGGGGTATATTATCAAGGACGGCATTCAAATTATCGCCGGTTTAGCGGCAGAAAACTGCAGCTAAAGCGGCGATAATGGGCTTGATAATATGCCCTTGAGAATTCCAATAGAAGTCCATGTTCTGGTGTGAACATGGGCTTCTATTGGAATTCTCCAGGGCATATTATCAAGCCCATTATCGCCACTTTAGCGGCAGTTTTCTGCCGCTAAGCCAGCGATAAATTTAACTCAGTCCTTGATAATATGCCTCTAAATTAGTACACAAACAAATACTACAACACATAAGAGCCATAGTACATTCTGATCTTACATATCTGATAGCCCATCACTTTAAACAAAATCACAACAATAACCTTAGTCATTTTAGGTACTATGTAATTGATGTAGTACCTAAATTAAGCCGAGGTGGCAACCAAGAATTCGCAACCGAGAATCTCCTCCGAAGAATCCAGAATGTCCAGAATGCCATGGCAAGACAAATACTCAACATTCTCCAGTGTGGCGCTACATCACTCAACACCTCTATGACCTCCACTGGCCCCAGTCGACAGAAGAATAACCTTCAAACTCCTCACCCACACATACAAAACACGTCACAGTGCCAGACCTGCATACCTGAATAACGTCCCAAATTCCACATACCCAACAGACTCCTCATCTCTGCCCAGATTTCCCTTGCTAACATGAATCCACAAGACCAGAACAAGAGAAATGTCCTTCTACTACCTCATCTCCAATACATGGAACACCCTGCCGATCCACCTCAGAAAATCACCCTCGCTGAAACAGTGCAAGAAAGACCTCAGGACCTGGCTCTTTGGATGAACTCAGTGCTTAGGGGCTGATAGGATGGTGAGCGACATTACATCTGCCCGCCACCCCATTGAGGATAGGGACCACCCGACATGCTGTTGGCAGTACCACAGGGCAAATTAGGATGCGACCACCACTGTGGCGGTTACATTGCCCATGTTTGACATTGCGGGGGTGCTGTTAACTGCTGCTCCTGCCACAATGTAAACAAGTATTGGCATAGCCAATAGGTCTCACCTTTGGGACCTTATAAATGTTTAGCCAGAGATATTGGCAATGTTTTAAAGGTATTTTGTAGAGCAATGTAGCTGCTGTGTTTAATACTGTAAAGTTTGTGTGCAAGTTGTGCTTAGTGTAGTTACGTAAGGTTGCTGACATGGTGTGGAATGTAGTGGTGAATTGTGATATGATGTGTGTTGGTGTGATGTATGTGTGTATATATCATAACAGACTTTGAGATTACAATGCTGAGTACCTCACATATTTCTCTATTTAATGATATACCTTTAGAAATGAAATCTACTGAGAAAATAAAAATGATTGTTATTTGTCAGGCTAGACAGGAGATAGCAAGGAATAAACCTTAAAGGCAGTAGGGCACCCTATAAGGTACTGTACATCTCAGTGCCCCATCTTTCCCCCCAAATGTTTTATTATTATTTGAACACAAAGGACCCACATTCGGGTACCAACTCAAGCCGCACAGCCGGGTATTTGAATGAATCTAATCAATCAAATTATTAATTTATTCTTACATTTAATCCAATCTTTTTACTCAATATTTTTTCACCGATTTTCTCTTTCTTCAATTCATTTTATCCATTCATAATCCACAGCAGAGATGATCACATAAACAAAGGAGTGGTGATAGCTTTCACACGTCACATCTTTATTGAGAACTGCCCAATGCATTTCAGGAGTTCCCTTCATCAGGGGCACCTAAAATATAAAAGATTCTTTAAGAACTTCATATACAAGACCAATATCGTGATTCTTATACATCTAATTACACCTCTCATAAAATAAAAACTACCATACACACAGGTATTACTCTGGAATTAAAAGTTTAGTGTACCATGGTATACACTGGTAATGCTCCGGAATTGGAAGCATAGTGTTCATGAAATACACACCGGTAATGCTCTGGAAGTGGAAGCGTAGTATGTCATGGTATACACACCATAATGCTCTGGAAGTGGAGCATTTATAGTAATCGGAAGTGGAGGCGTAGTGTGCTTGTGTTTGCACACCAGTAGTGCTTCAGAAGCATAGTGTGCCATGGTAAACACAACGGTAATGCTCTGGAAGTGGAACGCAATGGCCATGGTATACACACAGGTAATGCTCTAAAAGTAGAAGCGTGGTGTGCCATGGTATACACACCGGTAATGCTCCAGAAGTGGAAGTGTAGTTTGCCATGGTATACACACTGGTAGTACTCCGGAATTATAAGTCTAGTGTACCGTGGTATACACTGGTAATGCTCCAGAATTGGAAGCATAGTGTCCATGGAATGCACACTGGTAATGCTCCGGAAGTGGAAGCGTAGTATGCCCTGGTATGCACGCCGGTAATGCTCTGGAAGTGGAGCATTTCCAATAATCAGAATTGTAAGTGTAGTGTGCTATGGTATGCACTCCGGTAATGCTTCAGAAGCATAGTGTGCCATGGTAAACACTTCGGTAATGCTCTGGAAGAGGAAGCGCAATGGCCATGGTATACACACCGGTAATGCTTCAAAAGTAGAAGCGGAGGGTGCGATGATATACACACTGGTAATGCTCTGGAAGTGGAAGCGTATTGTGCCATGGTTTACACACGGGTAAAGCTCCAGAAGTAAAAGCCTAGTGTGCCATGGTATACACACTGGTAATGCTCCGGAAGTGGAAGCGTAGTGTCCATGATATCCACACTGGTAATGCTCTGGAAGAGGAAGCGTAGTGTGCCATGGTATACATACCGGTAATGCTCCGGAAGTGGAAGCGTCGTGTCCATGGTATACACATGGGTAATGCTTCAGCAGTAAAAGCCTAGTGTGCCATGGTATACGCACCGGTAATGCTCCGGAAGTGGAAGCGTAGTGTGTCACGGTGTACACACTGGTAATGCTCTGGAATTGGAAGCATAGTGTCCATGGTATACATACCGGTAATGGTCCGGATGTGCGGCAGTCTGCTAATTTGACATGACTATGCCTGCCTTGCAAGCGTGCGCTGCCTTTATCGAATTGCAACTTTTAATTAAATAACTTGCTTGCAATCAAATAAACCAATGGGTGATAGTGTGACAAATTAAAAAGTGCAAGAAACAAATAAAGGGGTGAACAGGAAAAACAACCACAGACAAGTGTGGAAGACAAACACGCGCGGCCACAAAAGTGAAAGCGACTGCGGTACGTTTAATTTGTAAAATGATCCACAACAAGGGAGGAATGCAGCTGACAGCCTGCGCACCCCTGCTCACTCCTGACAGCTGTAGGCCGTGGGAGTGAACATTTAGAGAAAAGGTGGGACATGCACCCGCCTTTGGCCTATTGCGTGCTTTCATTTTTGAAAGCCACAAGCAAAGCCCAATACAATATGTGGAAGTTGAAAAACCACACAGAAAAGTTTTGGGGGTGTCTGGAGTGATTCCACGAGGCCTCCCCATAGAGCAGCGCATGCGCACTGCTCTAGGCTCAACCTAAAAAGGGATGTTTACATATCCCTGCACTTCGTAACAGGCACCATGCAGTGCCTGTCAATTGATACAGGGATAGGTAGGTTCCCCCCAGATTCCATATCTGCGGGGGAGTTGAAGGGGGGCCCACAACGGCTGCCCAACGTCCCTCCCCGCCAGCTTTTTCATGGCAGATGAACCGCAGTGAACAGGTTGGCGGGAAGGGACAATTGTTATCCCTATGGCGGTGCCTGGTAGGCACTGCCACCATTTGGGGGATGTGGAGCGATCCAACAGGACTTATTGCTACTGTAGGACCCATGGTGCTCGGGCTTTCTGCTAGGCCTGGGCTAAAATTCCGTTCCGCTCGTGGAAATTGCGATAATTTGACATTTTCGCGTTCCGCGGAAAGTGCGAAAATGTCAAAATTTCCGCAATCCGCATCTTACGGTAATTTTTTTCTCACTTGCGCTGTAAAGAAAATCCATTCTCGAGCGCGCGTGATTGTCTAACCTGAATCCCCGCGTTCGGCGACAAGTTTTCCCGATACGGTCGCGTTCTCCACGAGATGTTGGATTGTTGGTAGCCATTTGCTCTGTCTCGCGACAGTTCGCGCCCGCATTAACGTCTTTTGTAACGCGATCACGTCGTTTGTTGCGCGATCACGTCTTTCTTCTCACGATCATACACTGCGAGATTATGAGATGATTGAGATCTCGAACACGTCATTCTGCACCCCGAGCGAGAGCGTGAGGACGCGAGCACGTCATATCGACCACGAGCGGGCGGGACAAGTGAAAACAAGATGGCCACGCCCGTGAGCAACCGAATGGGTAAATTGGCGAGCCGCGATCACGCAAAAAATACTGCGAACAGGCGGGAAAAAAACTTCCGCGTCTTTGCGATATTTTCGGCGTGTTTGCGGAGATTTTCAAAATTTTCGCGATAGTTTGCGAAAGTGAATTTTGCAAATTCCGCCCACACCTACTTTCTGCCCGCCAGCACAACACCTACCATCAAAATATGGAGGGTGGGAAAGCTGCTTAAAATGATGGGGAGACCCCCACCAACAGCCTATTGGTGGCGGTCTCACCACAATCTGTAGCAGGGATTCAGCATATACACATAACTATGCGCAGGAAAACAGGACCTCGGGGTATAGGGGCTAAGCCTTCTTACCTACTCAGAACCCAAAATCCCAGTACCGACTAGCTATAGTATCTCATTCTTTCTCCTACATAACTACGAAGCTACAAATGATTAGACAACCCAAAAAACAACACTACCGACTCTCTCAGGAATGGAGGTAGCAAGACAAACCCTTTCGCTCACTCACTCTCGCTTGTCCCCAATAAGAATTGACAGATTCACTAATATAGTTCAAAATGTTTTTTTTAACTATAGTGCTCTATAATGCAGTATACAAGCCACTACCAGCAGCAAAAAGCGCAAACCTAATACAGTTAGCATTGTAGCAAGCCCATAGATTATGAAAGGGGATATCATCGTACATAGATAGTGGATAAAGGACTATAAGGCCTAACCACCCTCCCCTTGGAAAGAAGAAGTATTAATATATAAAAGAAGATCTCTGGGCTTTGTTAGCAGACCCCATACCTTAGTGCCTAGATGGTATTTCTACATCATAGTAACGGTATAGCTCTTCTCCCTAGAAAAGTCCATCTCCAACATGCATACCCACTATATCAAAGGACCGGTTTCCAGCAGCCTCAGCTGTGCTTAGCATGTTTTGTCTAAGTGCTAAGAACTTACCAGAACAGAATAACAAGGGGCATTGTTTATCGACCTTGCACTCCGTGTTCAGACTAGACTCCAGGAACAGGCAAAGAACGCAGAGAGCGGACGGTTCTCATGTGAATGGTACAAACAGAGTCTTGCAAAATAAAGTCATGTAGTAACGTGCGCAAAAGCAACATCATAGCAGCAGATCTCATGCTAACTTAGCAATGTCGACAATGACCATAACGGCCATATGGTACATCCTAATCAGCCCCTTAGTCTGATCCGCTGTATCCCCCCCTGTATCCCCCCTGCTACAGTGCCTTGAGACCCTCACAGGTGAGTAGCTGTGCTTTACAAACCCTGATACCAATACAAAAGTGGCCTTAGTTTGATTACTTCTACTCTTTTTATCTTTACATCGTAGAACATCGGTATTTAGGGAGTGCTCAATGGGAGATGGAGGGCAAACAACTATTACAACAAATATTTTACCCCACATACCATCACCCCGCATACCATGACAACGCAAATACAATTTTCCACAATGCCATTTCAACGCATGGCATTACATTTTATATGTTTTTACCACACATGAATTTAGAACAAAATGAGTTGTAAATGAATGAATGGTAAAAGCATATGTTTTTTATATGTAAGTATGAGGTACGTTTGGGGTTTGATGTGTAGGGGTATATGTTATTGGGGTCCAGTGGTAATTTTAGGGTTCAAGTGTATGTTTGGGGTGCTGG
Source organism: Triturus cristatus (assembly GCF_964204655.1). Classification (NCBI taxonomy): domain Eukaryota; kingdom Metazoa; phylum Chordata; class Amphibia; order Caudata; family Salamandridae; genus Triturus; species Triturus cristatus. The sequence continues at coordinate 34,025,027 of NC_140593.1, read as the reverse complement.
GGTATTTTTGGGGTTCAGGGTGCGTTTAGGTTTTGGGGTGCTGGGATATTATTAGGGGTCAGGGTGGGATAGGGTTTTGGGGTGTAGGGTGTACAATTAGGGTTCAGGGTGCATTTAGGTTTTGGGGTGCTGGGGTACTTTTAGGGGTCAGGGTGGGTTAGGGTTTTGGGGTGCATGTGGTATTTTTAGGGTTCACGGTGCGTTTAAGGTTTTGGGGTGCTGGGATATTTTTGGGGTTCAGGGTGCGTTTAGTTTTTGGGGTACTGGGGCATTTTTAGGGCACAGGGTAGGTTAGGGTTTTGGGGTGTAGGGGGTATTTTGAGGGTTAAGGGTATGTTTAAGGTTTTGGGGAGCTGGGGTATTTTGGGGTTCAGGGTGCGTTTAGGTTTTGGGCTGCTGGGATATTTTTAGAGGTTAGGGTGGGATAGGATTTTGGGGATAGTGGTATTTTTAGGGTTCAGGGTGCATTTAAGGTTTTGGGGTGTTAGGGTATTGCTGGTGTTCTGGGTGTGTTTAATTTTGGAGTACTGGGGTATTTTTAGGGGTCAGGATGGGTTAAGGATTTGGGGTATAGGGGGTATTTTGAGGGTTAAGTGTGCATTTAAGGTTTTGGGGTGCTGGGGTATTTTTTGGGGTTCAGGGTGCGTTTAGGTTTTGGGGTGCTGAGATATTTTTAGGGGTCAAGGTGGGATAGGGCTTTAGGGAGTAATGGATATTTTTAAGATTCAAGGTGTGTTTAAGGATTTGGGGTGCTGGGGTATTTTGGGCGTTCAGTGTGCATTTAGGTTTTGGGATACTGGTGTATTTCCAAGGGTCAGGGTGGGTTAGGGTTTTGGGGAGTAGGGGATATTTTTAAGTTCCAGGGTGTGTTTAAGGTGTTGGGGTGCTGGGGTACTTTTGGGGTTCAGGGTGCATTTAGGTTTTGGGGTGCTGGGGTAATTTTAGGGGTCAGGGTAGGTTTAGGGTTTTTGAGAGCTGGGGTATTTTTGGGGTTCAGGGTGCATTCAGGTTGTGGGGTATTGGGGAATTTTTGAGGGTCGGGATGGGTTAGGGTTTTGGGGTAGAGGATATTTTTAGGGTTCAGGGTGTGTTTAAGGTTTTGAGTTGCTGGGGTTATTTTTGAGTTCAGGATGCAAAATTAGTTGTAAATGCATGAATGGTAAAAGCATATGTCTTTTATATGTAAATATAAGGTGAGTTTGGGGTTTGGTGTGTAGGGGTATATACTAAGGGGGTTCAGTGGTAAATTTAGGGTTAAGTGTATGTTTGAGTTTTTGGGTGCTGGGGTATTTTTGGGGTTCAGGGTGTGTTTAGGCTTTGGGGTGCTGGGATAATTTTAGGGGTCAGGGTGGGATAGGGTTTTGGGGTGTAGGGGTTAGTTTTAGGGTTCAGGGTGCATTTAGGTTTTAGGGTACTGGGGTATTTATAGGGGTCAGGGTGTGTTAGGGCTTTGGGGTGCATGGGGTATTTTTATGGTTCAGGGTGCCTTTAAGGTTTTGGGGTATTTTTGGGGTTCAAGGTGTGTTTAGGTTTGGGGTACTGAGGTATTTTTAGGGGTCAGGGTATGTTAGGTTTTGGGGTGTAGCGGATATTTCGAGGGTTCAGGGTGCGTTTAGGTTTTGGGGTTCTGGGCTATTTTTAGGGGTCAGGGTGGGATAAGGCTTTTGGGACTAGGGGATATTTTGAAGATTCAAGGTGCGTTTAATGTTTTGGGGTGCTGGGGTATTTTGGAGGTTCAGGGTGCATTTAGGTTTTGGGGAGCTGGGGTAATTTTAGGTGTCAGGATGGGTTTAAATTTTTGGGGTGCTGCAATATTTTTGAGGGTTCAGGGTGTGTTTAGGTTTTGGAGTACTGGGGTATTTTGGGGTCAGGGGGTTAGGGTTTTTGGGGTGTAGGGTGTATTTTTAGGGTTCCTGGTGCGTTTAAGGTTTTGGGGTATTTTGGGGGTTCATGGTGCATTTAGGTTTTGGGGTGCTGGGATAATTTATGGGTCAAGGTAGGTTTATGGTTTTGGGGTGCTGGGGTATTTTTTTGGGGTTCAGGGTGCAAACTTAGTTGTAAATGCATGAATGGTAGAAGCATATTTTTTTATATGTAAGTATAAGGAGAGTTTGGTGTTTGGTATGTAGGGATATATGTTAAGGGGTTTCATTGGTAATTTTAGGGTTAAGTGTATGTTTGGGATTTTGGGTGCTGGGGTATATTTGGGGTTCTGGGTGCGTTTAGGTTTTGGGGTTCTGGGATATTTTTAGGGGTCAGGGTGGGATAGTGCTTTGGGGAGTAGGGGATATTTTTAAGATTCAAGGTGTGTTTACGTTTTTGGGGTACTAGGGTATTTTGGGGTTCAGGGTGCATTTAGGTTTTGGTGAGTTGGGGTAATTTTAGGTGTCAGGGTGGGTTTAAATTTTTTGGGGTGTTGTGATATTTTGGGTGTTCAGGGTGCGTTTAGGTTTTGGTGTACTGGTGTATTTTTAGGGGTCAGGGTGGGTTACCGTTTTGGGGTCTAGGGGTATTTTTAGGTTTTAAGGTGTGTTTAAGGTTTTGGGGTGCTGGAGTATTTTTGGGGTTCAGGGTGCGTTTAGGTTTTGGGGTGCTGGGCTAATTTTAGGGGTCAGGGTAGGTTTATGGTTTTGGGGTGCTGGGGTATTTTTAGGGTTCAGGGTGCATTCAGGTTTTGGAGTACGGGGGTATTTTTGAGGGTCAGGATGGGTTAGGATTTTGGGGTGTAGGGGGTATTTTTAGGGTTCAGGTTACATTTAAGGTTTTTGGGTGCTGCGGTATTTTGAGGTTTCAGGGTGCGTTTAGGTTTTGGGGTGCTGAGGTATTTTAAATATATATATATATAATATATATATTTTTTTAAATAAATAATTTAACATATTTAATATATTTTGGAAAAAATATATATATATATATATATACATTTATTTCAATACAGCCCCCTTCTGGAAAAAAAAAGTTTGCGATCGTGCCGGAGGCCACGCCCCCTCCCAGCAACACTATGTAAACACGCCCTGTGGCGCGTTTTAAATTGGGGAATTAATTCCCCTTCAATACTGGGTGTCCCTGGGGGCCAACTAGCCCACCAGGTACCTCCAGTAAGCGCCACAGGGCTCCGTTGCAGAGAGGTGGTCCACACCACACCCCTTTTAACACCTCTCTGCAATGCAGCTCTGTGGCGCTTACTGGAGGTACCTGGTGGGCTAGTTGGATCCCAGGGACCCTCAGGATTCAAGAGAACTTAATTCCCCAACTTAAAACGTACCACGGGGCGTGTTTGCACAGTGGTAAAGGGAGGGGGCGGGCCTGAGGTGACATGTGTGCAAACACACCCTGTGGCGTGTTTTAAGTTGGGCAATTAATATCCCTTCAATCCTGAGGGCCCCTGGGGGACAACTAGCCCACCAGGTACCTCCAATAAGCGCCACAGGCCTGAGTTGCAGAGAGGTGGTCCAGGCCACGCCCCTTTATATACCTCTCTGCAATGCAGCTCTGTGGCTCTTACTGAAGGTACCTAGTGGGCTAGTTGGACCCCAGGGACCCTCAGGATTCAAGGGGACTTAATCCCCCAACCTATAATGCGCCACGGGCCGTGTTTGCACAGTGGTGAAGGGAGGGGACGGGGCCTGAGGTGACATGTGTGCAAATATGCCCTGTGGCGCGTTTTGAGTTGCAGAATTAATCCCCTTCAATCCTGAGGCCCCTGGGGGCCAACATGCCCACCTGGTACCCCGGTAAGCGCCACAGGCCTGCGTTGCAGAGAGGTGGTCGAGGACACGACCCTTTTTACACCTCTCTGCAAAAGTAGCTCTGTGGCGTTTATGGAGGTACCTGGTGGGCTAGTTGGATCCCAGGAACTCTCAAGGATACAAGGGGACTTTATCCCCCAACTTAAAACATGCCACGGGGCGCGTTTGCACAGTGGTGAATGGAGGGTGCGGGGCCTGAGGTGAAGTGTGCAAACACACCCTGTGGTGTGCTTTAAGTTGGGGAATTTATTCCCCTTCAATCCTGAGGCCCCTGGGGGCCAACATGCCCACCTGGTACCTCCAGTAAGCGCCACAGGCCTGAGTTGCAGAGAGGTGGTCCAGGCCATGCCCCTTCTGCAACGCATTTCTGTGGCGCTTACTGGAGGTACCTGGTGGGCTAGTTGGACCCCAGAGACCCTCAGAATTCAAGGGGACTTAATCCCCCAACTTACAATGTGCCAGTTGGCACGTTTGCAGAGTGGTGGAGAAAGGGGGCATGGCCTTTGTGTACCTCTCACAATCCCACTGCGTGGGGCTTACTGGAGGTAAAAGGTAGGCTAGTTGTCCCCCAAATGACTCCCAGCAGTGAAGAGGACTTCAATCCCCATCCGAGAGCGTGCCAAGGAGCGTGGTGGGCAAAGTGGGCATGGCCAGGTACGAGTACTTACCAGTGCTGCTGTGTGGGACTGACTGGAGGTAATAGTTTGGGGAGATGGCCCCCAAAGATGTCCTTGGGGGCCAACTACCCCTCTTGTTACCTTCAGTACGTACCACACAGTGGGATTGCTAAGACGTCTTCGAAGGCCATGGCCCCCTTTCTTTACCACTCTGCAAACGTGCCTGGTGACAGACTACGGGATGGGGGATATAGTCCAATTTATTCCTGAGGGAGTTTGGAGGCCAAGAATCCCTCCCGGTACCTCCTGAAAGTCCTACACAGCGGAATTCCTGAGCGTTGGCTGGACACCCAGCACCCTTTCTCCACCACTCTGCAAACGTGACTACTAGTTAAAGTAGCATATTTCTGCTCCTCTGACTTAGAGGTAGTTTTAATCCCCCGCCATATCATGTACTAGGGCCTTACGGAGGAGGTCATATTAATCACAGGGGTACCCCAAAGCATAGTGTTCCCTAGTGTATGTAGGTGTTTTCACTGTATTCTAAGTGTCTTTTAGCATAGCACTGGCTCTAGGCCTGGTTAGTCAGTCAGTTAACACCAGTACCCGTCTGAAAAATTTGTGGGCACAGGATGATTTTTCAACAAGGCTTCTTTCTGCTCCTCTATTGGTTCTTTCTGCACGTCTTTTTTCTTCCTGCACTTTTCTTCGTCTTTGTGAACTTCTGTTGCTTCTTTCTGCATTTCTTTTGATTTTTTCTGTGCATTTTTTTCTTCTTTCTTCACATGTGCTACCTCTGTAGGCATAGTTATAAACTAGTATTTAAAAAACCTTTGAAATTCACTTAAAAAGCCATAGGTTTCAGGCACATTATCGTTAGAAATTAGCATTTAAAAAACCTTAAAACTTTACTAAAAACCATAGGTTTTAGGGAATAGCTAGTTGGACATTTCACTCGTACAAAACCAGTGAAATTCCCCTGTTGTAGTTAGTTAAGCTAACTATAACTTACGCTCCCGTAATGCACTGCTGATGACGTCACATATTACATCACTCACGACATGGTCAATGACATCACTGATGACACCACTGATGACATCATCCATATGATAATTTAATTCATCTTCTCACACCCTTATATAACTTTTGATACACCCACTCTAAATTACAAACTGCCATCCTCAAAACCATAGACACTCCAACACCAATAACTATAACCGACTCAATGATTCTTAGGTCTACACACACATCCACTCATGTACCCGTACAGTCACTCATACTTACGGTCACTCAGTACAGGACTATCATATGCACTCATACACCTTTATAGACACTCACACACCGTCACGCATCCATAGTGCTACTCACACCTAGTCAGTCATGCAAATAATTAATCACACTCCCATTTACTCACCTATACAGTTATACACACACCAGCTCACTTACTCATACAAATACTAGCACATTCTTACGCTCTTATACAATCAATGATACAAGCACACACTCATCCATGCAGCCACTCTCACTATCACACAATCTCACTTATAGCCATTTATATCCTCTAACACACATATATACTGCCTTTCACATATGTAGTTAATCACACATGTACCACTGAGATATACATTCACTTACTAACACACCCATGCACACACTCACCCACCCATACAGTCCATCATAGATGCACTCTTGAAACCATGCACCCAGTGAATCACCCACTCACACATCTATGCACAGACTCACACATACCCCAACCACACAAACACTCAGGCACCCATACAGATACTCAGACAACCTATCAATAACCCATATAGACACTCATGTAGCTATTCACAAACCGATGCACTCGTTTACACACCAACAGACAGACGGATACAGACATTCACACAGTTTAGTCACTAACCCATGCATTCAGTAAGATAAGTTTTATCACTCACTTATGGAGTCAGTCACACACCTACTAAATCATCCATTCAGACACTTATACACCCACTCATTCTTCAATATGCCTTTCCCTATATATATTAAACATATTTAAACTTTAGAGAAACACACAGTCACTGGATGATGTCATCAGTGATGTCATCAGTGATGTCATTTGAGATGTCATCAGTGATTTCATCAGTGATGTCACTGACCATGTCATGAGTGATGTAATATGTGATATCATCAGCAGTGCATTGCGGGGGCGTGAGTTATAATTAGCTGAACTAACTATAACGGGGGAATTTCACAGGTTTTGTATGAGTAAAATGTCCAACTAACTATAACTTTCCCTAAAACCTATATTTTTTTCAGTGAACTTTTAAGGTTTTTTTAAAAGCTAATTTATAACTATAAAGTGCCTGAAACGTATGTTTTTTTCAGTGAATATATATATAATGAAAACAAAGAAAATGACAAAACAAAATGAAGGAGGCATTGAGTCATCTATACGCTAAGCTACCCATTTATCAATATCCACCTCGGATTTAAGTTCGAATTTGGAAAGTGAGGCTGAACCGGAGGGTCAACCCCCAGCTCCAAGAATAGCGGTATCCAATTTATCTTCAGGGGAGTAAATGAATTTTTTAGTGGAGGAACGGAGAGCCACTTTACGCCCAAGGACTCAACAGAATGTCAGAGGAAGAGCAGGAACCATAAACGAAGACAGAGGAGAAAGGCCAACAGAACAGCCAATAAACAACAAAAAAAAAAGGAGAGGGAGAGGGAGAGGGAGAGGCTGGTGGAAGCACAATTAAACACCAATACAGCCAAAACAATCATTAACCTCACTGATATCACCCTTTCTAAAGCAGAAGAACACATTTTATCTTTGGGACTCTCTTTCTGCCCCGAATCGAACTTTAATTATGCCAACACTAGAATGGATGTATATAGATTCATAAGGAAATTGAAATTGAAAAAACATCATGAACTTAACACGAAGTCATCAAAGGAAAAAGAGGAACATTATCAAAAAAAGGAAAATATGAAAAACCAAAAAAAAACGGCGGAACCAGTTTTAATGGAACCATCGCAAACGTCAGAAGATTCTCTTGGAACTACACAATGCCAACTTTACCATGGGGGCAGCAGCAAAAGACACCCAATTTTCAATTCCAGGCGAATCAAGTCAAATTACGATTTCTCCGACACTTGCTGCATTACCTGAATCTAGAAAAAATACATCTTTCAAACGGAAATCAACGTTCAACCCCATAATGCCAAGAGACAGCATTGACATTTTTAACGATCAAGTAACCAACGAAATTAAAAAATTTAATTATAAGATCATGCAAAGCAAATCAAAATGGCATCCCAAAGACAGGGAGCTCAAACAACTACTGTCAAAATTGCAAAGCAACAAAAATGTGATTGTCAGAAGTGCAGATAAAGGAGGCAATATTGTCTTATGGGATAGGACACAATATATGAAGGAGGCACTGTCACATCTAAATGATAGAACCTGCTACAAAACCAGCAATTGGGGCACCCTAAAAACAATACAAAATGACTTATATGGAAAATTATTGGCTTGGAAATCTGCAGGAACATTAACTATGGACGAATATAAATTCATTTATAAAGAAAATCCTACCATACCCAATATATATTTCATCCCAAAAATACATAAGGATGCCAAGAACCCCCCTGGTCGACCTATCATCTCGGCTCAAAACAGCCTATTGGAGAAGGCCAGCCAATATATAGATTTTTTCCTTCAGGAACTGGTACAGGCATTGCCTACGTACATAAGAGACACCAGCAACTTCCTGCAAAAAATGAATAACTTTAAATGGCAGGACAGTTACCTATTAATGACTTTGGATGTAGTGTCCTTATACACGAGCATAAGACACAGGGATGGCATAAGAGCATTAGAGCATTTTTTAAGCAAAGGAAAGCCAAGACTTTCTGCACATAGTATGATGCTAAGCGATTTGACACAATTTTGTTTGCATAATAATGTCTTTTTATGTGATAAAACTGTCTACCAGCAGACGCGTGGCATTGCGATGGGGGCCAGCTTCTCTCCCAGCTATGCTTGTTTACACATGGGCTGGTGGGAGGAGCTGGTCCTCGGCGTGACGCACAGTTTGTTGGTAGAAAAACATGTCAAACTTTTTTACAGATATATTGATGGTATCTTTTTGGCTTGGGATGGTCCTCTACAGGATGCTCATGATTTTTCTCAAAGCCTAAATACTAATGAGATCAATTTGAGCTTTACGGCAACAATTGACAAATACAACATACATTTTTTAGATGGGGAGGTGTATGTCAAGAATGGTAAACTGGAAGCAAAACTTTTCAGAAAACTGACAGCAGGGAACTCATTATTACACTGGTCGAGTTTCCATCCACGACATTTGATTAATAGCATCCCCTACGGGGAAATGCTAAGAATCAAACGCATTTGTAGCTGCATGACTGATTTGCAAAAGGCACAATCAGAATGAAAAAAAAGATTCCTAGCCAGAGGTTACAATACCAAAATCCTAGATCTAGCCATAACTAAAACGATGAAACTGGAAAGAGAGCCACTTCTAGTTACGAAACCCAAAATTGATTCAACATATGAATTGCGACTTATCACTACCTATAACCTGCAGCACAAAACTATCAGAAACATAATGCGGCGCAACTGGTCAATAGTGTTAGATGATCCAATAATAGGATCACTACTGCCTAAAAGATTGGGCCTAACCTTCAGAAGGGCTCCATCAGTAAGTAACAGTTTAGTGACAAGAAGCCCTGAGGTATTAGAACCTTTGAATTGGCTTTCTCAAAGAAAAGGATTTATGGCCTGTAAAAATTGTAAAGCATACATTCATGGTACAAGCAGGAAAACATATAAAACTCCATTCAGTGATAAAGAGGTGGAAATAAAGCAAGCCCTACACTGTAAATCTGACCATGTAGTGTATGTTTTAGAGTGCACCTGTAATCTCAAATACGTAGGTAGCACAAAACTTCCGGCCAATAAAAGAATCTAACAGCACCTTAGAGCCATCATCAATAGGGACCCCTATTACCCAGTCGCTAGACATTTTCAGGACACCCACAACAGCGACCCCAAGTACCTATCATATTACCTTATTGATGCGGTACCAAAAAACAGAAGGGGAGGCGATAGAGAAGGTGCATTACGCAAACTTGAGATACATTTTAAATCTAGACAGTAAGATACCGGGAGGTCTGAATGCCACCGAGGACCTTTATACTTGTATTTAATGGGTCGACACATCTTCAAATATTAGACATGTGCAATATACTTTACACAAAGCTAATAAGCTATAAGATGCAGCCAAAAAATAAGTTTCCCCTGTATTCTTCAGTAAGATTGAGTCAGCAATTCAGATAGCTATTTGATTGAACTAATTAGTTACTGTCGTTTGATGCCTGTTTTTCACAAACTCTAAGTCTTAGCCTATGCCCTACCAATAAGAGAAAATCTAGCTAAATAGGCTACACCCACTATTACAATATCTTTAAATAGGTCCATGTATTTTCATTTTTATGTCATTTATCTAGCACGTGTGTTACATTGCACTATTTGTATCAGCATCAATGGAAAGTTAAGCAACATCCTTTGGTTAACGTCTCTAGCAGTTTATGAGTGATTCAACTTATATTAGTGTCAATATGCATTTATGCAACCATGGTTTAAATTTGACAGCATTAATCTTGAGACGCAAACATCATTTTTGTGTTATAGAACTTTGTTTTATTATGAAATTTTAGAGCAAATCGAGCACATCTGAATTTTATGCAATCTTGTGCAATTATTTATTAATGTGTTTTTAAATGCTTTTAAATTGAATGATATTAGGCATTTATGTCTTTTAGAATATTTAAACCTGGAACTAGACCAATTTGCACTATGTCCAGCGAAAAACAAAGTATATACACAAATTTACATTTTAAGTATTTCTTTACTTTTTATGTTAATGTGGATTTTGTTGCTTTCGATTGTGTTTTTGCACTAAGCACCTGCACTTTCCTGCACTACCAATAAAGGTAATTGAGGTAAAGCACTTTTACACAGTTTATGCCTTCACCACGCATGCCTTTGCGTTGTTAAGGCATGCGTGGTAAAGTCATATGCGGGGTAATGGTATCACTGAGTTATTGCATTTGCGTTGTGAAAAATGCGGAGTGATGGTATGCGGGGTGATGGTATGTGGGATAACAACAAATATTCCAGACGGAGTAGTGAGCAGATAAGCATGTTTGCGCTTACGGTGAGAGCATCTAGATTAGCATATCCCCAAAGTTCTGCCCCGTACAGCAATGCTGATTGGGCCTTTAGTTTGTAGAGTTCAAGAGCCATGAGTAGGGCTTTCGATGTTGTTCCCTGGAACTTCCTGTATATTGCTGAGGCCTGCTGTTGAGTCACAACCCTTTTTTCTCTATGTGTGTTCATACCACAACAATTTACTCTTGAGCATTATGCCCAGGTTCTTAAATATTGATACTTGTTCCATGTTTTCATTTCCAAGAGAGATAGCTTGCTTAAATGTTTTGTGTGGTCTAACAGTCATAAATCTGGTTCTTGAGATATTGATCTCGAGGCCCTTAGCTAGACAAAAAGAGTTAAAATTCGTCAAGAGCTGCTGGTTGTCCATCAGGTCTGGGTCAATGGCAAATCGGAGTGCAGTTTAGATGCATCTATATTCCCTAGGGGGAGAGCTATCAGGTTGTTAATATATAGAGAAAAAGAGTAGGGGCCAGAACACATCCTTGTTTCACTCCCCTGGTAATCGGAATTCTGTCAGGTAATTGCCCACTTATTCGCCAATGGACTTGTGCAAAGTTGCTCTGTTGGAGCCTGATTACCAGGGTGAAGGTGGCATCCGGGACCGCTAGAACCTTTAAAGATGCACAGAGCAGCCCCCTGGGAGCCAGGTCGTAGGCTCCTCTGAGGACAACAAATGCAATATATATGTCCCTCTCTGAGTCTTGTATATTTCCATAGGATGATCAGCAGCCTTTTGACCTGGTTGATAGTGCTAACTTTTGCCCAAGCCCCGCTTGGTATGGAGAAACAACCTCTAGTTCCTGAATACAATCGTTAAGTTTACTTAATAATTCTTAACAATTGTCAAGCATAGACTTTCTGCAGGGTATGCAGTAGGCTAACTGGTGAGTAGCTTGCTGAGTTTCCCCGCTCTCCCTTTTTAAAGATGAGTATGATTTCTGCCCCTTTCCAAGTGTGAGGGATAGGGGCTCCTGCTGCTACTGGAAATAGGGAACTCGGACTGCCAAGTCGTGACGGAACACATCTCCAGGGATTTTAGCTGGACCTGGGGCCGTGCCAAGTTTAATTGAGAGAATGTCTAACCTAGTCTCCTCAGGCATAAAATATGGATCTGAACTAATGTGATCAATACAAAGAGTGGATTGCGCCTGGGTGTCCATCAGGGGTTGCTCATATAAATGGGAGAAATGAGCCACCCAGGACCCTGGGTTCAGGTGGCCGTCTATCTCTGGGGTTGCAGTCCTATTCACCTTCATGATAATTTTCCAAAAGAGGGCATTATCCCCATTTTGGCAGCCCTCACAAGGTCCTCCCAACATGCTTCCTCCCAGGCTGACCGGGCTTCACTTATGGTCTTATGAAGGCATCTTAGAACACGCACTTCTTGCAAATTATTGTTTTTAGAGCATCTATTAAAGCCTTTTTTGCTTCAGGGCACGTTTTTGTGTACCGTAGGTTGCTTTCTACTTTGGTGTTGTTTTCTTTAGTGGGGGCCTGGTCAGGATTGATTTCAAGGCTAGTGGCAGTTTAGTTTGTGCATCTGTGGTGGGAGCACATAGAGAGGCTAGGGCGGTGTCTTCAGGGAACACCTCTGCAAAGGCTTTATATATTTCTCTGAGGGTTCCTGTGCTATTTAGTAACGCAGGCCATTTAGCGGATCTGCGGTTATTCACCAGTGTTGGGGTTGTAGTTAGTGAAGCAACTATAGGATGGGATTGAGTAACATGACACCATAATTTGAGACATAAGGGGTAATTATAACTTTCCTCAACGGGGCCGATGTGGAAACTCATCCTGCATGTCCCACATTGAAGCCCTGATCATGATGTAATCTATTTTTTAAAGATACTGGCCCTTCCTATATGTCTGAGCTCCCTGTAATCGGAGGTAGACCTGCCTTTGCAGGCTCTCAACCAGCGTAAAGCTTACAACCTGCAATGCTGCGACTGAACTGGGAACGAGCTGCTTTGTATTAAGGGATGGAATGCCCCGACTCTCAACTTCCTATTCTAAAATCTTGTCATAGCTATATATCAACCTTTTGTGGAGACTTGTGATTTGGACATAGGAGCTCTAGATAACTCTGAGAGTACAGTTGAACTTAGCTCAAGTCTGATGAAATTACTCAAATGAAATAAAAGTTGTTCTGGCTGGAAGAACAGTAGCTCTATTGCACGCTAGAACAAGCGATGGCAAAGTGATGGTCATTAGGTTCCTCCTCAACAAATCTTTGCTGTAGAACAAGATTTGTTGCCCTCCTATACCTTTACTGTACCTGCAATAATAGGGAAGGAAAAACCTACCCTCTAAACCAAGCGTGATTGGTTCCCCTTGGAGAATAGCCCAATCATGCTTCTCCATGGAAAATACATGCTGGTACAGCTGGAAATCATGCCTGGGGCAACTGGCACACCAGTTTCTTCCTACTCCATTCCCAGAAAAGTCTTATAAACATGCAACAATCATAGTTTGCAAACTAGCATCATAGGGTGCTAGGATATGTAGCCCAGTATTGCACTTTGTGGAGCCCTTGTCAGTTTTCACACATCACTCTTTGACCCATATGCTTCATGATTGTATTGTAAGTTTTAATTTCTTGGTTGTTGTGAACAGCAAAGCACGATTGATTGGCTTTTCCAATTTATGACTGTAAATCCATTTTCACTGAAGTAGGTCTACTACCAAGGGTGTGAGGTGAGTGAGGAGGGAGCATTACATGAAGGCAAAACCCTGTATGTTTGTGCAAACACATAGAGTTGCACATTTGTGAGTGTGTAATCAGGAACTCATCTCAGACCCATTGCAAGCTTGAAATGTTTTTCAAATTCAGTGGTTAACCTTTGTCAAAGGCAGAAGTAAATATATTTCCAAAGTGATGGTCTATGGGAAAAAAATCATTTTAAAAATGTTGTTTCATCCACAGATGATGGCATTTACATATGAGTAATTGTAGAATATGCACTCTTATTAATGTGAAAATGCCCATGTATTGGTAGAATTGGGATTTCTTAGACATTTTTCTGATATTCTTCTGGCATTCTGTGGCTGTCAGTAAATAGTTTCGGGTGTCAATCATGAAAAAGTATGGTGGATTTTTGAAACTCAAACATCTTCACCCTGCCTGTGCACATTTCAAACTTTCTTTTAATTAGGACACAGGTTACAGAGGTAGAATCAGTGGCAGCTACCAACAGCAGATGTGATTTTGTCCCTATACTAATCCTCTCAGAGAGAACTGCATGTCTTTCTGCCTTAATTATTATTATTGTGGCAGAACCAGCATCTACGCTACTCCCAGAGTACACCACCGCAGACATAGTCACTGCTGGGTCAGACAAGGGAGGTAGTCTCATTGGTCTCTATTTTGAGGCACCTGCAGTCCAACCTGTGACTCACCTGGGAGGTCCTTCTGTTGCAGGGACTTTGCTCTGGAAGAGAACTATGCTTAGGACCATAGAACATCAGTATGTAAGGACTGGGACACCATATGACCTTAATACCTATGAGCCCGAGTCTGACAAGCAATAGTGCCTCACTTGCTTTCCTAGCCTTACCAGAAAACCAGTGAATTGGCACCCCCCGAGCACAACACTCTCGATCTTCTCAGGGATCACTGTAACAGGACTAGCAGTGGGCAAAGAATTCCGCTCTGCCAGCAGATTTTGTGGGGTTTTGCCCATTTTGCATTGCGTGGGGAGTTCCACAAATCTCTGAGATGTGACATGAAGAGGAGTTTTTTGCTCACCAGCAGTAAGTTGGCGAGTGTTCATGAGAAACAATTTATTCTATGCCTCCTTTCTGCGAGATTTCTCAATGTGGTTGTTTACATCAGGTCGCGACCTCTCATGCTGAGAAATCTGCCACTCAGGTTGAGGAACCTGCCACTCGAGTTAGAGGCCCACTCAAGTGGCAAAAAGCATCAGCAGCCTCAGGCATGATGTGAAGTGACATTTGCACTGATTTTACAGTGTGGGGCAAATTCCTGGTGCTTAAAATCAGTGTGAGCAGTTCGACCTACCATGCTCCGTCAGTTGTGGAACTCCACAGAGTGTGGTGGACTTTTTCTGTCACTTTACGGAGTTCCACAAAGTAAAACTCTGGGAATTCTACCCAGGCCTAATCAAGACACACCCTTTCGCTGTCTCTCTCATACTTGTACACAGTTATATAATAAGGAGAGACGAGGAAAGCTTAGAATATTTATTCAAAGTATTGTGCTCTGGAATGCAGTTTATGTGCCACAATTAGGAAGCAAATGAATAGTAAAAACACTGTCAGCATGGTTAATAATCCATATACAAGGAAAAGCCCTGTCATTTTATAAGACAGAGTAACCTAACCTCCCTCCACTGCTCCTAAAGCTATGTGATTATATGAAAGATCTCTGAGATTATTGACTGATCCCATAACCTAGCATACACAGATGGATGCTCTAAATCTCTGCAGATGCAGGGCTCTTGACTCAGAACTCTCATTACATGTGTCTGTTTGTAGCTCATGTACTCATCTATGATAGGATATGTATACACATAAACAACAGCCACATTCTTGTGTTATGTCTAGGTGCTAGTGTGAGAATGAATGACAAGGGAAATTGTTGTTTGACATTGCAGGTGGTGCTCAGACTAAATCCCAGGAAAAGAACAGAATGCAAACAAATATGCAGGTTCCGTGTGAAAGTACAATGTGGTACAAAGGCAAGCGGATTTATATAGTAACATGCGCAAAGGAAATTAAAGCCTACAACTGGCACAGTTAGGACAACATTGTGAAAACTGCTGTGGGCCATTAATGAAATACATGACACTGATGCCTCTCACTTCCTTGACATTCTTGCATTCTTCATCAGGGTTGTGATGGAATAGCTCCTTCTTGTCTGCAAAGAGGCACTGAACTGCTTGCTCTTGGGCAGTCACCCAAGTGTCACCATTAGGTAGGCTTTTAGGCAGACTTGAAGGTACAGCAATGGCCAGTGTTACATCAAAATGTCCGCCTCTAGAGCCAGATCACTCCCTTCATCCAAGGATCTCCTTACATTCAGCTCAGGCTTCCATAAGGTACTGTGAGGCAACTGCCTCAATGCACCTCCTATGGGTCAGCTGCAAGTGAAGGACTGTAACTGGAAGAATCAAACAGGTCTACCTACAAGGGGTGAGCGTGAAGGCAAGCATGCATTTTAACCTGTATCATACATGCCCCTTGCATCTCCTGCTTACTTAGCAATATTTAAATGTAAGGTTGACAGTGGGATATTACTGGACAGGAGGCTGCAGCTTAAAAGCCCTCCATCTCCTCAAATGCAAGTTCCAGTCACACACCATAATGAGTATAATCTGAAGTGTTTTGTTTCAATTCAACTGGAATGATTGCATAAGCAAACTGTTACCAGCATGTATTGCTGTGAAGTGCTCTGATAACCTCGGGTAATGCTAGCACTATACAAAACTACAAATAAATAAATAGATAATGAATATATAAACCTCCCTACTATAGAGGCATCCTTCCCCCTTCCTCTCTTATAATCCATGCTGTTCCTACAAGAACCATCTCCTGGGCACTCATGGGATCTACTGAGAGCTGAGGAGGTGGACGAACAGAACACCCTCTGTCCCGACTCACATGTGTCCAGACCCACTGAAAGTCTTTAAACAGACTTCATTGTCAGTGAAATTGCTCTCCCTCCCTCGCAGCTCCACCATCAAGTGAGGCCTTCCCCCGAGCCCCTGCACTATCGTGTGTTGGTGTTCGAGGCCCTCCTCCACCCACAGGTTTTACCTGCGCCTCATCCCTGGTGGTCAAGTGGACTTCTCGCTCTGCTATTTCTCTCCATTTTCACACGTTTTTCACTGATTTAAATTTCCCCCTTTTACTCATCTTCTGTGTCCTTCCTCCGCTTTCACTCATTTTTCACTGATTTCAATCTCCCCCTTTCACTCCCCCTCTGTGTCTTTCCTTCATTTTCTCTTGTTTTTCACTGATTTCAATCTCCCCCTTTCACTCCCCCTCTGTGTCTTTCCTCTGTTGTTACTAGGCTGGGCGGTAAATTCCGTTTCGCTTGCAGAATTTACGGAATTTGGGTAATTTTGCTTTCTGTGGAGAACGCGGAATTGCCAAAAGTTCCACGATCCGTGGCATCGCGGAATTATTTGCTTATTTGCGTTTTTTTTTAAATGCGTGTTCGTGAGATATTTCCCCCCAAGCATGCAAACAGCGTTTGTGAATAGCAAAAAAGCATTATGAACGGGCAGAACAAGAAACTCCGTGTGTTTGCAAATTTCTGCTTGCTTGCGGATTTTTTTACTGTTTCGAGGAGCTTTGCGTAGCGCGACTACGCAAATTCCGCCCACCGCTAGTTTTTACTAATTTTTCACTGATTTAATCTCCCCCTCACTCTCCTTCTGTTTTTTTCCTCCACTTTTCTTGAAATTTTCACTGCCTTATTTCTGCTCTTTCCTATCTTTTTGCCTTTTTCTGCCTGTTTTTCTGTGCCGCTGCTGCTCCTGCGGCCCCCCCAGCATGACAAACGTGACCGGCTGAATCCAGCTCCCCTCCCTGCTCTGGCCTCCCAGACCCTGCAGACCTTTCGCCAACTCCATCATAGACATTATCTCCCCACATGCCATCATGTCCACCAACTATACCCTAATAGGAGACCTCAACTTCCACCTCGAAACCAACTGAACCCCAGCACCACATCCCTCCTGGACAACCTCCACAACATTGGACTCCGACAGATCGTGACCGAACCCATGCAGTCAGCAGGACTCACCCTCGACCTCCTCTTCACAACAAGAAATTCCATCACCTTCAGCCACACCACCGAACTCCCATGAACTGACCATTGATGCGTCCACTTCACCTTCAGAACACCCACCATCATAGAAACCAGCACCTACTCCCACGCAGAAACTGGACCAGAATCACTGACAACCAGCTAACCTCATCACTCAGCAACTCCACCCTAACCAAAGCGAAAAAAGACGACCCCAACACCGCAGCCCGAGCCCTGCACAGATGGATCTCCGACAACACCAAGACCATAGCCCCCCTCAAAAAAATCAACACCCACGCCAAGAAAACCAGATGGTTTACAACCAAACTTCAACAAGTCCCGACGCACTTGCCGCCGCCTCAAAATGACCTGGAGGAACACCAAATCCATAGACGCCCACAACAACTTCAGAGCCGCCAACAACGCCCACCACCAACTCATTAGAAAAATTAGGAAATTAGTGATTGAAGACAGAATCTCCGCTCACGCACACAACGGCAAAGAGCTCTTCAGCATCATAAAGGAGTTCACTCAATCCACTAGTGAGTCCACCGACATCCCTCCCTCAAAAGACCTCTGCGACAAACTCAGCACCTTTTTCCACCACAAAATCAAGAGCATCTACGACAACTTTGATGAAGACAACCTACCACCCCGACTCCTTGAAGCCAGTGATCGATAACTAAACAGCCCTCACCACCAAAGACACACTAAAGACGAAGAAGTCAATCTACTCCGGGGCCCCCATGGACCCCTGTCACCACCACATTTTCAACAAAGCCGCCAGCGCCATTGCACCAATGCTCTGCAACACCATCAACCACTCCCTGGCAACTGCCTCATTCCCCGACAACTGGAAAGACGCCAAAGTCAACTCCCTCTTGAAGAAACCCTCGGTGGACCCCACCGACCTCAAACACTACAGAGCCATCTCCCTGCTCCCGTTCCCAGCAAGAGTCATCGAGAAAGCCATCAACGTCCAACTCACCACATTTATCGAAGAGCACAACATCCTCAACTTCTCCCAATACGGCTTTAGAAAAAAACACAGTACGGAAACCCCCCTTCTCGCTGCAACAGATGACATCTGCACCCATCCTGGACAAAGGAGAAACAGCAGCCCTCATCCTCCTCGACCTCTCAGCGGCGCTCAACACAGTCTCTCACTGTACCCTAATACGCAGTCTCCATGATGCAGGGATCCAAGAGAAGGCCCTTGACAGGATCCGCTCCTTCCTCCTCAGCAGAACGCAGCGGGTCAGACTCCCCCGTTCCTCCCCCAGGGGTCCTCCCTCAGCCCTACGCTCTTCAATGTCAACATGGCTCAGCTCGCCCCCATCGTCAGAATCTATGGACTCAACATTGTCTTATACGCAGACGATACCCAACTCATCCTCTCCCTATCCAGCGAACCTAATACCACCAGACACAACTTTTTAGAAGGCATGGAAGCAGTCCCCAAATGGATGAAAAACAGCTGCCTACAACTAAACACCAACAAAACAGAAGTACTCATCATGTGCCCTAACCCCGACGCCTGGAACAACACCTGGTGGCCCCCTTCTCTCGGAAGCCCGCCCACCCCCACGGACCATGCACGCTACCTGGGAATCATCCTGGACTCCAAGCTCAAAATGGACCGCCAGATCAAATCCGTCTGGTCCTCTTGCTTCCACACCCTCCGCCTCCTATGTAAGACCTTCAAATGGATCCCCCTAAAACACAGAAAGACCGTCACTCACGCCCCGGTCACCAGCAGACTCGACTACGGCAACGCACTCTATGCGGAATAAACAAAAACCTCACCCGCAAGCTATAGAACATTCAGAACGCAGCCGCAAGACTGGTTCACGACCTGCCAAGACACTGCCACATCTCCCAGCACCTGCACAGAATCCACTGGCTCCCCATCAAAGCTGGAGTCACCTTCAAGATCCTCACCCATGCCCACAAGACCCTCCACGACACCGGACCAGCATACCTGACAGCTGACTCAAATTCGACGAACCCTAGAGGACGGTACGATCATCCCAGCTCTCCTATGCCGTGGTCCCCCACACCAGAAAGACCATATCGGGAGGCCGCTCCTTCTCATTCCTCGCTGCCAGAGCCTGGAACGCCCTTCTGCTCCACCTCAGACAGACAACATCGCTCCCCATCTTCGCAAGAAACCTCAAAACCTGGCTCTTTGACAGCCCCCCCTTGATGGACTGGAACCTACTAACCCCAAGCGCCTTGAGACCCTTAAGTGTGAGTAGTCACGCTTAACAAATGTCTGATTGATTGATTGGAGATTGTGCCTAAAAGGAAATATAAATTTGCTTTGTATTGGTTTCAGAATAAAGAATGTCTAAGGCATGTCAAATAAGTAAGCTTCTTCTTACCTGCAGGTGCCTGTAGAGCCCAGTGATGGTTGCCATAGCAGCAGATGTAGTTGATAACATGTCACCAATGACAGCAGTCAGGACCCCTCTCGACCGACATCTGTAGTTAGGGACTGGGACCGAATCTTCTCTTCCTGATAATAACCCCATTGTGCTTAGGGTCACTTGGGCCACGTTGAGAAATGAATTAAAGACCTTAAAGCCCAGGGTGATGTTGGGTAAAAGGTCAGGATTCTTATTAATCTCCTCAATGGCAAAAACAAAGGCAAAGAAATGTCGAAAGAAACGATCGGTAATGCTGCAAGAAAAATACATTACTTTGAGTTACTTATTATGCAGGTGGCTTTTGAAGAAAATGTTCTCTATTTTATAGAGTTGCTATTTTTGAAATAAAAATCAACCTCACTCTTCATTATCCCTTTTATCCCCTTGTGATTAGGACTCTGTAAACACCCTTGGGGGTTCCACAAGGATCTACCCCCTCCATCTCTTTTAAATTCTATCTGGAACCTCTTCTTGATTTCTTTAACTCATAGAGTCTCCCTTCCCATCAATATGCAGATGATATGTAGATTTATATAAGACTTAAAAAACCAACTTCTTTGACCGGATCAAAGACTACATAATGCTGAGCGTCCTGACAGTATCTGAAACTGGATTAAAATACAACTGACCTTTTGATTTCATTAGCTAGGGCCCTGAAAAAACACAACTAAAGAGCGGTGGTTTCTCATCAAGGGCATCAGAGTTCTGTTCCTTTTACTTTTGCCTCCATTGACAAAAAGCAAAGTTGTTGTTACATACGTTAAAATTCCATGCAGCGCTTTTTCTTGCTTCGGTACATGCTGGTCAATTATGCATGCAAAACCATACCTATTTGGAATCTGTTTCAAAACTACTAATATTACTCAAGAATATCTATAGCCTCGTGAGCTATGCACAGGAGGGGAGGGCATCTGTAGTCAGACAGTCATCAGGGCTACGTGCTCACCGGTGTAATACCTCTGAGGTATTACCCTGGTGAGCGTGAAATTCACATTGATAGTCACATAAAATTTAATATTAATTTATACTTGTGTGGACTAGGAATCTTTCACGGTCCTGACGAGAAAGCCAAGGGGATGGCTTTCGAAACATGTTTACATACGATGTGATATCTCATTACAATAGATCACCTCCATTCCCCTTTTTAGTGCTACTAGCTAGGGAAAGCAATAAATCATTTTTTCTACTAGCCGGATCACTTTTAACTAGCACCACTAATCCTTTTGACCCTACCTCTCTCACATCTGCACCACAAATAGGCTTTTCACAAAAAAGTGCTCCCGCGTCTCCGTTGGTCGCAGCATGCCCCGTCCCGCAGCAGGGCGGGAAGAACCTGATGATGAAGCATGACCCCGATTGAGCATTTGTTGTGTGAGGGTTATCAAAAAAACACATAGTGTTTCCCTGGTGAATTCGTTGGGTTACACTCATTCCAACCATCCATCTATATATAAGAGTTTCAGATTCGGAAGGATACATTAACGTTATTAGTAAAAGGTAGAATCTTTTTGGTTGTTTTACATTTTTTGTCTGCTCATATAATCCAATTACTATGAAGCTACTTGGCTAATGCACACACAATTGCCTGTTTTGTTTCAGCAGGCAGCAACCTAAGAGCAATAAAACAGTGTTTCATGCCAAGATTGGTGTGAGCCAACTACTCCCTGGGCGTGGGTACCCCAGGCTGAAAAAGAAATGGTGTAAAAAGAACTCACCTTCCTGTAGGCAGCTCGGGCACGTAGTGCCGCAGCTCGCGGCAACCTTCCATTCTCGACAATCATCAGCACACAGAGAGTGAAAAAGTGGAATTGGATTCATAATTTCCTAGCTGTCCTAGCTGTTTGTGCAGAGATAAGATCCAACAATACTCCAGACTTAGGGTCTTATTTACAAGTCCCTTGTGCCACTTTTGTGTCACTTTTCCCATGTTAAAAATGATGCATAGGTGGCACAAGGGCTCTGTAAATCTGCCCCTTACAGTTTAACTCGTGGTCCATGACATCGATGGTGAGACGGCTACACTTGTGTCACGCACCCCTGCTCGTCATACACACGCCCAATACAGATTTCTTCAATCAAGCCTCCGTGCCCCAAAGGTTTCTAAGCAGGAAAGACTTGACTTAAGAAAGGATAGCCTCTGAACTTGCTGCCCTTATCCCTTAGAAGGCTTGAAAGTGGCTCATCAGAGCTGGAGCGGACCTCAGTCTATGCCTATGAGTGATTGGTCTAAACCTAGCTTTCTTTGTTATTGCCTTTACTCCGGTGTCCAAAAGTGTGAGTGCTCACACGGAGGTTTAGGGGTGATCTAAGAAAGATTTTTTCTCCGGTTGCCAGGGGTGCAAGCCCCAGATGGCCCCTATAGTTCGGCCCCATACAGAGCGCATGATCCTGCTTTTGACTGATATATGTTTAAAGCAGGTGAAACCTGCCTAGTTTTAGAAAGATGGTAACATTTTAACACCCTTGAGGCATGAAGGGACAAATGACTCTCTAACCTGGGGGATCCAGGGCATGTGGATGGAGCCTAATACCCAGATATTCACATTTGGAGACCCTTTCCAAACTGGCGACTTCTAAACTAATCAGTCCTCTGAAAGATCTGTGAGGATTAAGGGCCATACACTTTGTTTGGCTCAGGTTGATTAGAAGGCCTTTATCCTTACTAAAGTCAGCAAATTGATTCATCAAAGCCTGTAAATCCCTTGGGGAGCTTGACACCAACAAGGTATCTTCAGCAAATAACATATTCAGTGTTCTTCACCCAACTAACAGCGGCTCATCACCCCTACATTGCCCCATAGAGGCCACAGCATCATTCACATATAGAGCAAAGGGGGTAGGAGCTAATCACCAGCCCTCGTCTGACCCTAATTGAACTTGTGTGCTCTCCTTGTTGCCCCCACTGCACTTGTGCACTGGTATCCGAGTGCAGACACATTCAGGTGTCAAGAGGTGGAGCAGGAGTCCCCTTGGCTCAGGAACCTCAGTCAAAAGCTGTTTTTACATCTATGAAGATGACATAAAGATGCTCCTTCTGGATAGCCACAATTTTCCAGTATATAGTCATGAATCTAAAAACCTGGCCTATTGCACTGACTTCTTTTCAGAACCCTGCCTGGAGCTGAGAAAGTGTGCCCACCTCTTCAATCCAGGTTTAAAGGGAGAAAAGGATTTGCGTTGTAAATATATCTTGGGAGGAGTCTCACAGGCTAATTGGCCTGTAGTTGAGTGGAATGTCCTTCGGGCCCTTCTTATGGATGGGGACTATTTCAGTCACTTGCCAAAATTGTGGAATCTGTGGGCCCCCAAATGTGCCTGAGTAAGTTTATTCACATACTTCGACTATTTGTCAATAAGTGCAATGAAGAGATCCCCGGGGATTCTGTCCAGTCCGCAGCTTTCTCAGGGATAAGACTCCTTGTTGCACTCCTAGTTGTCTGAACGATTATAGTGAGGTACAATTTTGGGCCAGGCCTCTTTTGACTGCATAAATCCATGGTGTGGAAATCTGCCTCCCCTACTCTCTCATAGAGTGATGTAAAATCTTTCCACCAGGTGTGGCGCAGGATATGGTTGGACATGGCGGTTTATGCAGGTCATCTACCTTTGACCACTAGCTTCCAAAATATTCTGAAGTCAGTGGACTTAACTACATCGGAAACAGGATCCCATAAATAGGAGTCCACAAACTACAGCCCCCCTGCTGCACTGCTTTATACTAGGGGTGGGCGAAATTTCCGTTCCGGACGCGGAAATTGCGAAATTTCGGCATTTTCGCGTTCCGCGCGGAACGCAAAAATGTCGAAACTTCCGCGATCCGCGGCCGGAACGGATATATGCAGGACAGGATTCATTCTGGCACGATGCTCCTGTCACAAAAATTAAACCTCAACAGGAAGCACTTACAGATATAAGTAAAGCAGGTGCCCAAGTTGAAGCTCAAATTCAGTAACGCATTAATCAGCATAAAACATTCGGGAGCTAGGTCGAGGCGGGGCAGGTGTGCTTTTCTCCCCATATCTACCCTCAAAAAATCAGCTGTGATCCTTGATGGAGCTCTGTGCATCCGTGTTTCTCGAGCGCTGTCCCCGTGTAGTTCCTGACGCCAGGAGGCTCTGTCTCTTCATCTGCTGCTCTGATCGGTCTCTAGCCCTTTATAAACAAGAGGCATGTGAACTGCATGGAAGCCCAGCCCGTTCGGCCCCGCTCCACACACCAGCGGTGTGAAACGTCTTCCCACCCTTTCCCCCACTATGATGGACAGCTGACTCGAGGGGGCCCGTCGGAGCCGTGGCATCGTTACAGACACACATGGTCATTGTACACAACTCTTCTGGCCCATTACGCAGCTGTAGTGTAGGAAAAGCACTATACATTTACCCAACGAGGTAGCACTTACTGATTAGCCTGTAGAAAGTACTCCAGTTGAGTAGAGGTATTGCACGAAACGGTGGCATCTTCTTGGGTAAATATGCAGGGTCAGGATTCATTCTGGCACGATGCTCCTGTCACAAAAACTTAAATCTCAACAGGAAGCACTTACAGATGTAAGTAAAGCAGGTGCCCGAGTTGAAGCTCAAATTCAGTAACGCATTAATCAGCATAAAACATTCGGGAGCTAGGTCGAGGCTGGGCAGGTGTGCTTTTCTCCGGCCCATATCTACCCTCAAAAATTAGCTGAGATCCTTGATGGAGCTCTGTGCATCCGTGTTTCTCGAGCGCTGCCCGCTGTCCCCGTGTAGTTCCTGACGCCAGGAGGCTCTGTCTCTTCATCTGCTGCTCTGATCGGTCTCTGGCCCTTTATAAACAAGAGGCATGTGAACTGCATGGAAGCCCAGCCCGTTCGGCCCCCCTCCACACACCAGCGGTGTGAAACGTCTTCCCGCCCTTTCCCCCACTATGATGGACAGCTGACTCGAGGGGGCCCGTCGGAGCCGTGGCATCGTTACAGACACACATGGTCACTGTACACAACTCTTCTGGCCCATTACGCAGCTGTAGTGTAGGAAAAGCACTATACATTTAACCAACGAGGTAGCACTTACTGATTAGACTGTAGAAAGTACTCCAGTTGAGTAGAGGTATTGCACGAAACGGTGGCATCTTCTTGGGTAAATATGCAGGGCAGGATTCATTCTGGCACGACGCTCCTCTTACAAACCCGAACCGGAACTTCCGGAAGCACTAATCTCCGCGATCACGCGAAATATCGCGAGATCGCGGAGATTTTGTGCCGTTCCGCGATATTTTGCGGAAGGCACTTCCGCAAATTCCGCCCACCCCTACTTTATACTGCATCCATCTGATCACAGTTTCCACTTTTTAAAGCAGAGTGGAGTTTCTTTTTGGTAATCCTTGTTGAATAAAGAGTCATTAGTTGTGGATTAGGGGCAAGCCCTCCTATAATAGGACTGGAAATGGTTGCTAACCAAGAAACATAAATCCTTGTGTATGGTGTGGATGCCCTGGTTTCTTGTGACTGAGTCAAAGACATTATCTGTGCTTTCCAAGTCAATCAGAAAGGCCCTGTTTATACTGTTTAGGGTCTCAGGATGGATAATAACTTAGAACTATCTGTTGTTGGCATGGCCAAAGTCCCTACTAAGGGATGAAGGAGGGGGCTAATGGTGAAGTGTGATATCAGCCATCATCCAATGAATAGCATTGTGGTTGCTGTCTAATCTTGTTACTTCCTTTATATCAACCACAGAAAGGCAGGGATAAAAGCAAATAGTCAATCTTGCTAGTGTGTACTTGCATAATATATGTACGATGCTCATGGGAATCTGATTTGGTGCGTTCACTGGAGAGCTGCAAGTCACATGCTAGTGAAGGGGATAGCATCTCTCTGTGCATCTCTTAATGGGGTGCATGTCCAGCAATGGGATTCCCCATTCCTCATCCTCAGCCTCATAAGAGTTTCATCCGGACTAGTCAAGGGCTAAATGGTGGTATTTAAATCCACTGGGATGATCAAATGATCATTGGATGAAGGATTTCCTATATGGGCCAAAAATGCTTAAATACCCGTCTGATCCCTCTATTGTAGATATCATAGATGCATAAGGGTCCCACTCATTCCTTGATACACATATGCCTTGAAAATCAGAGAAGCCTTGTATTTGCACACGATGAGAGCCAAACTCATATTAGAAGGAGGGCCACTTGCTGGCAGTGGTGCAGGAATGCTAAAGTGTCAATAGCTCACCATATATACTGGTTCCATGCACCATGTCTCCTGAAAAAGACACACATTGAATTTGTCTATGAACTTTCCTCAATCTGGGTCGCCCAATTTCGTTTTTTGGCCTGTAACATTCCCGAAATTAGATACTGATATGTTTCAGGTAAGTGTCAACTTCAAAAGCCAGGACACTCAACTATGCATACTCCAGACAACCCCCCTCTCCTCCCTAGAGGTTCAATGAGGCTGGCACTGATCATTATATGCCCTGCCATAGGGGCTCGAATGAAAGTCAAAATCTCCACTACCAAGAAGGCTGGGAGGTATCGGAGGAGAGTCAGTCGATCAAGGAAGCCTGGAGTGCCTCATTCCCGGGTGGTATATCAGAGGAGACCGAGGTGGCCTGCTGGTGGCTCACAGGTGGGCCAAGCTTGTACTGGATTGATGAGCCAAAGGAAACATTTTTGCATTGCCCCATGCCCACCAAGCCTTCCACCAATTGCACATGTTTTACTCTGAGCTACATGTAATCCCGATTTGTTTTTGAGGGGTCGTGGAGCCATATCGCTTGTACTACGTCAGAGTGGATTACAGAGAAACATTTGTGTATGTGTCTAATCAAATGTATGCATTTATTTTGAAGCAAATCCTTGCCTTCACTTACCCCAGCAGATGCTTTGAAACATTGGTAAAAAAACAGTTGGATGTCCAAGCAAGGTTGCTCTATTGCCTCCTCCTAAAAACAAACCATCCCTTGCGGTTTGGCATTCGCTATGTGTGTGATTGTTGATCAAACATCGATGGTCTAGACTACTTCTCCCCATGCGTAGGTGTTGCTGACTGATGAGTATAGGGGGTGGTGTCAGAGTTTCGCTGTCTCTTATTTGGGCTCCCTTTAACCTGGACCCGTGTGTCTTTATGATTTTTGCACAGATTGCACTTATCATTAAGAGATATATATGTGTGTTTAGGGCTCGTATTAGGCACGCTGTATCCTCGAGGCTATTTTGGGGGATTTAACTTTCTTTAAATTCCCTACTTCATTGGCTGGAGTCGACACTTGGGCCTTCAAATAAATAACCTGTATTTGGAGAATCTTTGTCATAGCGAGCCCTTGGTCACATTGCAAACAGCCATGCAGGATACACCACCCACTCTCCTCTGTTACTAACCGCTATAGTATTACATTTGAGGCACTGTGATGGCCAGAAGGGTTACAAATCTATTTGTCACAACAATTGCAAGGGCCAATGGAGCAGGAGGTCCATGGGCCATGGCAGACATATCTGGGTCCCCCTGTAGTGCACTTGTCGAAACAGATTCTACGCCAATGAGTTCACCTGAGTGACTTGGCATAGGGCGTATTAGTTTGTTGGTAAATAAGAGAACAATTCTTCCAGCTGGTTTTACTTGGGACTTACATCTTAATTTGCCCCCCCCCCCAGTATGGATTCAATGTTCTCTATCAACCTGTAGATATCGTCTAGCTTTGGGGCCCTCTTGGTTGGAGTAGGAGTTTTGGGCCAGGAGATGTTTGAGCTTTTGGTCCGTTGCCTAGCCGGGGATTCTGCAGCCTTCCTCCTGCCCATAAAGACCCAGGGCTAGATGAGCCGTGGAGGAAATGAAATTCCCATCTAGAAGGCAAAAGGACGAGAGAGCCCAAAGCGGACATGAGGTGGGTGACCCTGCCCTGCCTGTTCCTAGCACTGAGAGGTACAGGATGGTCTTGCCCTTGGCCTGGGCTTCACCCGGTATGGCCTGCATGTGCCTGTACAGTGGGAGCACAGATGACTCCATATAGCACAAGCAAGCAGAGTCGGGTGCAATATAAAGCAGGTCTCCTCCACTGCCCCGATGATGTTTGGGACCTGCAGCCCCCAGCAGAATGACCCCACATGTTTGAAAAGGCTTTTATACAGAATAATAGAGAAAAGGAATATTGGTGAGCTATTGGCAAGATAAAATGCCTAAGATCACACAATTTAAGTGGGTAAGCTCCAATGTATCCACTTTCTCTGGTTTCTTTTTGTACAGCTCAGCCAGTAAGCAATTGCATTTATTATGTGGAGACTGCGATATCTTGACCCAAAGGTATTTCTTATGTTGCTCAGAACTTACTCTATATTAATCTGCACTACCTACAGCATTTACATGACAACTGACTTGCCTCTTACTTAGTGCACTGATGGTTTATGTTCAAAACCTATGACTTCAATAAGTACTTCCAGTGCAGTGTTATAAAGGCAAAGGTGAACATGAGGGAGTGTCCAGTGTTACAGCATATGCAGAAATAAGAAGACTCTATGAGACACTAGTGAAGCATACAGAGGGATATCCTACACTGGCATGGCATCGAGTGAAGTGGCATACAGTAGAATTGTGAAGAGTGGAGTGGGAGTACAATAAAAAAGATCATAGTGTGGTAGTATGCAGTGGAGTGGTATACAGTGGAGTGGCATAGACTGAAGTGGCATACAGCAGAGTAGCTTAGAGTTTAGTATTGTACAGTAAAGTGCTGTTGAGTTTAATAGCATATTGTACTGCTCGATTTTCCCGGCCTTTTTGTGTTAAAGGGTGACTAGTGTGACTTCAGTCTCTTACCATCCAAGTCTAAGGGTTAGAGTAGTGAATGGAGCCTATTTACTAGACACTTCGACATGATTCTGTGCTCTTCCCCATAGATCAGGGCTTGCACATATAGCCTAGGGGATAGATTCGTTAGTATTAGGGATAACCTGTCCTGTAGTGAGGGTATTTCATGGAGCCGTGCTGAATGCAGGCCTGGTAGGCCTCAAACGGGAGAGACTCCATCTTTCTTTCTGCTCCGGCAGCTTGGGATTCTTCTAGGCCAAGAGTTATGTTTTAGTTATGAGGTGTTATTCGCTTGGAGAGAACCGGTTCAGGCCGGCCCTTATCGAAGGATTGTATTTTTCTTCATGCCGAAGACACTACATCAGGCCGGCCGGCTGGGAATGTGTCCTTGGTACGGGGAGGTACAAGAATTTGGTGGGCGGCAGGTTACGGGCCGGAATTTTCCATGAGGAAATGCACCTCTATATTAGTGAAAGTCTGAGGCAGTTACATGTTCAGTCCGTAGGCGGCATCTAGCCGTTAGCAGTAGAGCTATTACTTATTCCAGGGAAGACAGACGCCATCTTGAAGGCGGAGAAGAACCGAGAGACAGATGCTTTCCTAACAGAATAGCCAGAGAGGAGAGAGTAGCCGATAAGGAAGAGGTCCCAGTGAGTCGGAGAAGGGGGATTCCAGGCGAGCCGAGGCACAGACGAGAAGGGAGCCTAGATGACCACTGAGTGCAGGCTATATACTACTAAGGTGATGTCGACCCTTTCTTATTAGAGTGTACAACTTAATCTTACACTTTTCCTTGCAGGTTATGTGTTATATCGTAATGTTACGTGATTGTATGTGTAATGAGTAATAAAGTATCCAGTTTGTAGTGAATCAACATGTGCTGCGTGTTCTTGTATAAGAGGGTAGCCTATTCTTCTAGTCAGCTGTGACTCGACATGAACAGATGTTAACCCTGATCAGGTAAGTGGTAACTGAATAAGGGAGAGAGGAGCCCCTCGAACCAGAGAACAAGTTGTGCTCAAACTGGCAGTTCTTGTGTGATCTGATAAATAGTTGTATGTTATGGTAATCATAGGATGAATTTGTGCTGAGGCTGCCGTCTGGGTAGGAAGTCCTGGGTCCGTCTGGGACCGCGAGGCTGAGGCTGCCGTCTGGGTAGGAAGTCCTGGGTCCGTCTGGGACCGCGAGGCTGAGGCTGCCGTCTGGGTAGGAAGTCCTGGGTCCGTCTGGGACCGCGAGGCTGAGGCTGCCGTCTGGGTAGGAAGTCCTGGGTCCGTCTGGGACCGCGAGGCTGAGGCTGCCGTCTGGGTAGGAAGTCCTGGGTCCGTCTGGGACCGCGAGGCTGAGGCTGCCGTCTGGGTAGGAAGTCCTAGGTCCGTCTGGGATCGCGAGGCTGAGGCTGCCGTCTGGGTAGGAAGTCCTGGGTCCGTCTGGGACCGCGAGGCTGAGGCTGCCGTCTGGGTAGGAAGTCCTGGGTCCGTCTGGGATCGCGAGGCTGAGGCTGCCGTCGAGGCTGAGGCTGCCGTCTGGGTAGGAAGTCCTGGGTCCGTCTGGGATCGCGAGGCTGAGGCTGCCGTCTGGGTAGGAAGTCCTGGGTCCGTCTGGGATCGCGAGGCTGAG
Source organism: Triturus cristatus (assembly GCF_964204655.1). Taxonomy (NCBI): domain Eukaryota; kingdom Metazoa; phylum Chordata; class Amphibia; order Caudata; family Salamandridae; genus Triturus; species Triturus cristatus. The sequence continues at coordinate 33,994,820 of NC_140593.1, read as the reverse complement.
GCTGCCGTCTGGGTAGGAAGTCCTGGGTCCGTCTGGGATCACGAGGCCGCCACTTGTATTATAAGAGGTCTAGATATATATATATATATATATTCACTTTAAAAAACCATAGGTTTCAGGGGTGTTATAGTTAGCTGGACTTTTCACTTGTACAAAACCATTGAAATTCCCCCGTTATAGTTAGTTCAGCTAACTATAACTCGCGCGCCCGCAATGCACTGCTGATGACGTCACATATTACATCACTCATGACACTTATATACCCATTTATTCTTCCATCGACCTTGAGATATACATATATAAAACATATTTAATTTTCAGAAAAACACACATTCACTGGATGATGTCATCAGTGATGTCATCAGTGATGTCATTTGAGATGTCATCAGTGATGTCATGAGTGATGTCACTGACCATGTCATGAGTGATGTAATATGTGACGTCATCAGCAGTGCATTGCGGGCGCGCGAGTTATAGTTAGCTGAACTAACTATAACGGGGGAATTTCAATGGTTTTGTACAAGTGAAAAGTCCAGCTAACTATAACACCCCTGAAACCTATGGTTTTTTCAGTGAATTTCTGAGGTTTTTTAAATGCTAATTCCTAACTATAACGTGCCTGAAACCTATGGTTTTTTCAGTGAATTTCAAAGGTTTTTTAAATGCTAATTTCTAACTATGCCTACAGAGATAGGACATGTGAAGAAAGAAGAAAAAATGCACAGAAAGAAACAAAAGAAGTGCAGAAAGAAGCAACAGAAGTCCTCAAATACGAAGATAAGTGCAGGAAGAAGGATAACGTGCAGAAAGAACAAAAAGAAGAGCAGAAAGAAGCCTTGTTGCAAAATCATCCTGTACCCTCAACTTTTTCAGACGGATACTGGTGGTAACTAGGGGTGGGCGGAATTTGCGGAATTAACCTTCGCAAATTATCGCGAGAATGTTTAAAATTATCGCAAACAAGCAGAAATATCGCGAAGATGCGGAAGGTTTTTTCCGGCATGTTCGCGCGATTTTCTGCATGGTTGCGGGTCGCCAACTTACCCATGTGGCTGCTTGCGGGCGCGGCCATCTTGTTTTGAGTTGTTCTCGCGGTGCATGATCGCGAGAAGAAAGACGTGATCGCGCGACGCATGACGTCACTGCGGGCGCGAACTGTCGCGAGACAGCGCAAATGGCTAAAAACAATACAACATCTCATGGAGAACGCGACCGGATCAAGAAAACTTGTCGGCGAACGCAGGGAATCAGGTAAGGCGATCGCGCGCGCGCGAGAATGTATCATTTTACAGCGCGAGCAAGAAACAAATTATCGCCAAGCTGCGGAAACCGGAATTTTTGACATCTTCGCGCTCTCCGCGGAACGCAAAAATGTCAAAATATCGCAATTTCCGCGAACGGAACGAAATTTTTGCCCAGGCCTAGTGGTAACTGAGTCTGACTAACCAGTCCTAGAGCCAGTGCTATGTTAAAAGACACTTAGAATACAGTGAAAACACCTACATACACTAGGGAACATTATGCGTTGGGGTCCCCCTGTGATTAGCATGACCTCCTCTGTAAGCCCCTAGTGTATAATAGGGCATGGGGATTAAAACTACCTCTTAAAACAGGCCACAGGGCGTTTTTGCACACGTTAACTCAGGCCCCGTCCCCTCCCTTCACCACTGTGTAAACACGCCCTGTGTCCATTTTTAGTTGGGAGATTAAGTTCATTTGAATCCTGAGGGTCCCTAGGGTCCAACTAGCCCACTAGGTACCTCCAGTAAGTGCCACAGAGCTGCGTTGCAGAGAGGTGTAAAAAGTGGCACGGCCTGGACCACCTCTCTGCAATGCAGCTCAGTGGCGCTTACTGGAAGCACTTGGTGGGCTAGTTAGCCCCCAGGGGCCCTCAGTATTGAAGGGAAATTATATCCCCAATTTAAAACGTGCCATAGTGCGTGTTTGCCCACGTCACCTCAGGCCCTGTCCCCTCCCTTCACCTCTGTGTAAACGCGCCCTGTGGCTGTTCTAAGTTGAGAGATTAAGTCCCCCTGAATCCTAAGGGTCCCTAGGGTCAACCTAGACCACTAGGTACCTCCAGTAAGCGCCACAGAGCTGCGTTGCAGAGAGGTGTAAAAAGGGGCTTGGCCTCAGAACACCTGGCTGCAGCGCAGCTCCCTGGCGCATACTGGAGATGCCTGTTGGGGGCGCGTTTGCAGAGTGCTGCACGGAGGGGGCATGGCCTCCGGCACGATGCCAGTCTTTTATTTATTTTAGTTTTTTAAGAAGGGGGGCTGTTTGGTTCCCCTTCTTATTCTAATTTATTGGCCCTGATGACCCCATCCCCCAGGGCCAGTCTCCTAATTATATTTTTTTGACCCCAATCCCCAGGGCCGGCCACTGTTTTTTATTATTTTTTAAAAATATATATTTATAGACACACCTAGGACATGCTGGACAAACCGTACGTACCTATCACCATGACGATTTGCGTGATATTCATTAAAAGGCGACTATGCATGCAATGAATCCACGTGGAATGTATTTACACCACTAGTGAAGCTCTGACATGTCTGATGCTCAACCGTGCCTAATCCTGGTAGACACCCTTGTCGTTTATTTATACAAACATGGGTAGCTATTGACGGGCACATTTAATACACATGCACACCAAGCCATTCAAAGGGGATTCCACAAAAATTCGACCAAAACTATGCAAGAAACCCCCCTCACGGTTAATAAAACACACATCCACTGCCGGATGTGTAATACTTTTTATTTTACTCTCTGGAAAGGGGACGAACATCACTTGAGAGTCACAGCGTGCTCCTGACAGAGCCCAATGCTGTGTTACACCCACCATTGCCTGCCGAGTGCCACACACCTCTGTGTTGTATTCCACTAGCTAGTGCATATGCTATGACACTCTCTAGCCCATGTGCACTGTAACACCACCCCGTGAATATGTCATGCCACACTTGTCTTCGCACGGGTTATATTGCCCCATCTAACGTGCCTTTCTCGATGCCTATGTTATAACGCACAGTGCTATGCCATACATATTACAATCTGGGATCCATATCTTTGTCACAGTGCATATGCAACGTTACACTCCCCAGCACATATTTTATATTACAACTTTAGAGACTAGTTAGGTTACACAACACTGCCCTGTGCATATTACACTCCAAGGCGCATATCGCATAGCACGCGCTAGTGCCTGTGCTATCTCGCGCTCTCCAATGAATCTGTCAATGCGCACAATGTATTGCATATTATGTTTCATGCCCGGTTCATCTTATATCACACTTTTTGGTGCATAGTTTATACCATACACTATATCTAGTTTTCATTTTCAATCGTGCTCTCAGGACTATGTTCTATATAACACTGTGTTCACCTACCCTTTTCACGGGCATTACATTTTGCGATAGGGGGTGGAGGGTCAGGGGGTGTTTCTGCCAAGTGAGCCCGGAGTCACAGTCACAAACGTCCTCTTCTTCCTGAATAAAAGTGAGATTATGCTGCATACTTGTTCATATTTTAAGTAGTTCGCACAGACACAATGTTTTAAAAACAATAAAGTTCCAAATACCCGCCTTCTCTGAACAGTTAGCTTGCTGCCCCATCCCCTTCCTCCCTATCCTCTGTTGTGTGAATCCATGGACTAGCCTCCTCCCTCCTGCCATGCATGGTCTGATGTGCTGCCACTGCCCTCAATTTAGTATGATGTACCAGTCCACTCCTCCTGCCCTCCATTGCCCAATTCTATGCCCCATCATTGACCTCCTGCTTAAACTCTGTGCTTAGCTTGCTGCCCCTATTCTCCTTCCCCCTGCCCTCCGATGTCTTTGTGCATGCCCCTGCTCCATCCTTTTTGCCCACCATGTCCCATGGACCTGCCACTCCTATCTACTCTGAGTGTTCTGTTGAGCTGCCACTCCCCTCCCACCTGCCTAGCATTGTCAGATGACTGTAACCTGTCCCTGCCACCTCCACCCTGCCTGTCCACATGCCATGCCCCTATCCTCTTCCTCCTGTCCTACATGGTCCATTGTACTGCCACACCCTTCTGCCCTCCCTGGTCTGTTGTGCTGCAACTGCTCCTCCTGCCTGCCCCGTGTGGTCTGTTGTGAGGTCCCTTCCCCTGAACTTTCTTGTCTGTGCACAGGTCCTGACCCTCCCTTCTATCCTCCATCGTCCTTTGTGCATGCCCCTCCACCCTCCTTCTTGCCCATCATAGCCATTGTGCTGCCACTAACCCTCCCAATTGCCATGCATGGTCTTCTGTGCTGCCATGGCCCCTCCCACCTTCCCTGTGTGGTCAGTTAGCTGCCCCTGACCCCCTCCCACCTTCCCTCCATGGTCTGTGTGTATGCCATCACAGTCTCACTGTTGCTCTTCATGGTGTGTCTTGCTTCTAGTGCCCATCCTGCCTGACCTCCATGGCTATCTTGCTGCTCCTGCCCTGCCCCCTTGCCCCCAGCCCTACTCCCTCCCTCCTGGCTTGTCTGTTCCATTGTAATGCCCCTGATCCGTCCCTCCTGCCCTTTATGGTCTGTTATGCTGCAGCTTTCTCTCCTGTCTGTCCATTATGGTCAGCTAGCTACCATTGCCTCTTGCCCCTCTGTTCTCTGTTGTCCACGTGCATGGTCCTGTCCCCTCCCTCTTGCTTTCTATGGATTGTTGTGCTGCACTCCCGTCCTGCATGCCCTGTGTGGTGTATTGTGCTGCTGCAAACCCTGATGCCTGCCCTGCAGGGTCAGTTTGGTGCACCTCTCCATGTCCCTCCTGTCCTCTGTTATCCAAGTCCATGTCCCTATCCCATTTCCTTCCATGATCCAATGTACCATACTTGCGAACATTTTGAACTTGGTAAGAGGAAGATTTTGAAAAAAAACTGGGGTATTGATTTTCCCCTTTGAGTTACATTGAAAAAGAGGATATTGTAGACAGGAGACAGATCAAATAAAGCCCATTTGAGCTTAAAAACATTGGACGTTTCCTGGCTGAATCGGGTCTGTTGGCATGTATGGTTGTACTACCATTGCCTCTTCCTTCTGCCCACAATGGTCTATTACATTGCCACAGCCTTGAAGGAGGGTAGATTTTGTATCACAGGGGGCCCCTGGCCCGTTCTGTCCACACCTGAAGTATGAGACCCTTGTCCTTGCCCTGCCAGCTGCATTTGTAGGCCGTATTAAATTGACCAGCGGGTCCTGTGTTGCTATATAATTATCCTGAGACATCCTTACCACTCAGCCAGCATAAAACCCCTGTGTAGGCCCTTCTGTTCAATATGTAGGCCTCTTTGTTAAATTGACCATAGCTCTGCAATTTTAGTGTATAGCAGTCTGAAGGCAGGTCTGCGAGGCCTTCTGATCCAAACTAGTAGCCCCCACCCTACCCGAGTGCTCCGTGCTCGGTATCAAAGTTCAACATCCCCCTGAAGCTGTCGACATACAGTAGGCTGCATCCTGGACTGGTACTTGCTTCCTGGGCAGGTTTCCCGCTTTTAAGGAAGTGGCAACCGCAGAGCGTCAAGTTAGGAGAACTGAGGAGATTTTATACATGAATATATTGAATTCCCGTACAATACCCATTATTTTCTGCTTGCTCAATGGAACTTACGATAAGCGATTGGCCTGAGAGACTGACCTTTTCACCCAGTCCATTGTCAGCATTAAGTGGGTAAATGACGAAATGTCTGGTAAAATCTGCAGACTAAGCTTTTGGGTAGCATACGTAGGTAGATGTAGCGTGCAAAGGAGCCCACAAAATGATATAAAAAGGGAGCACCCACAGATATCGACGGACTACCTCGCCGTCTGTATGTAGGTTAACAGGCAGTGCAGGTTTTCCCCAAGAGCTGGGAGCTCTTGTCTTCCTTTGCCTAAAATGTCTTGCTCTGCTTTGCTTGAAGTATCTTATTCTATTTTACCTATATGAAATGTCATGTTATGTTTAACCATTGTTCTCTTTACTTTTGCATTTAAAAGATTTTGTATTGTAATTGCAGGAATGCTTGCTCTAAGAGTAAACGTGAGTGTTCCTAGGTAACATTTTCCTTGGTGTAACTTGTTTCTCATGATGCATTTATAGATGTGTTTTCTCTCTCTCTCTGTCAGTACATTAATTGAGATACAGAGAATATTATGACAGCTGTATGATTATCTGGATTCTGTATTTTGTACTTTATGTCTCTATTCTGCGGTTTCTTTGAAGTTGCATCTTCTCATTAAACTGCCATTGTATTCTGCCTCCAATTCCATGTCTCATATGTCTGTTTTCTTCATTTTTGGAGCAAGCGTTCCTAGGCACCCCGGCTCAAATTAAGGTGCCCCTTTTGTCCCTGACTCACTCTCCTGCTCAGTTCTGTGGTGGCTCCCGGGGATCTGGGGACCGCCCCTAGCTTCCTTGACCCGTTATAGATCTTCCCTCCAACAGCCTCTCTTGCAAGTCCTGTATTGTTGGTTTGTTGCCCCTGCCCCCCTTTCCACTGCCCTCCATAGTCTGTTGTGCTTCCACGGCCCTTCCTGCCTGCTCAGTGTGGTTAAATTGTTGCCTTTGCACCCTCCTACCTGCCTTCAATTTTCAGAGTCCGTGCCCCTGGCCTCTGCCTCTCAACAGTATCCTAATGAACAACTAGATTGCTAACATTCTATATTTATTACAAAAGTGTGGAACGCCTGACATCATCTTGATGTAATCAAAACTGTAATACCTAGAGCATTTCCTTTAGAAATTACATATATGAGAGGGTCTTATTGGCATCAAAATTATGGTTAATGCTCTAAAAGACTAAAATAAGGACATATTTTCTGAGTTTTCAAATAGCGACAAAGCACTTTTAAATTATTTGTTATCTTTATGTTTTTTTATCCAGTTGACCACTTGATTAAATGTTGCACTTAGGGGAGAGGATGTGGTGTTACTTCCAGAACTGCAGACTTTGCAACTGGGGAACCAGGTTGAAGTTTCTGCTTCAGCTCGACATTCTGTGATTCTGGTCAAATCACTTAGTCTCCCCATGTCTACAACCAAAATTAATTTGTTCTTGTGTGATGTAACCAATGCTCATGTAAAGCACTCCAATACCTGACAAGTCTGCACTATATAACACTGCAAAAACACAAGATAATAAGTGTTTTGCACACTTCTGTCATTGGGCTATATTTGGGCTACATCTGGGTGATTTTGGGCTACATTTGGGCTCTTTTGTCTCCGGTGGCCATCTTGGGAGATTTATTTGTTATGAAGTTTCCTAATTTCCTCATGTACTGCAGTCTCCTCAGTAGGAAATGCTTTCAGTTTTTTACTTTGATTCCATCATGAAGGTATTCAGGTATGTCACACATTTGCCATAAATTCTGAATGTTAGCACTCTAGTTGCTCATTAGATCACTGTAGTAAAACTACTGCACCATGGAAGTCTGCTCCTGGTATTAAAAGTGCATGTTTCAGTCTGCATGTCAGAATTTTTTAATGAAATAGAAGAGGATTTGAGAAGTCACTCAAAATGTGCCCTCATTTTCTTTCTTCAGCATTAATCATAATTTCTATGGCAAAATGAACCTCCTCATTGTGTTCCTTTTTAAATTAAATGTTTTAAGTTTTACCAGTTTATTCCAATCAAGATGGCTTCAGGTGTGCCATACTTTTGTCATAATGACGACAGTAAGCGCTCTAGTTGTTTTTAAGAACATTCTGGGACATTCTGTCATTGGGCTATACTTGGGCTACATCTGGGTGATATTTGGGCTACATTTGGGCTCTTTTGTCTATGGTGGCCATCTTGGGAGACTTATTTGTTATGAAATTTCCTAATTTCCTCATTTACTGCAGTCTCCTCAGTAGGAAATACTTTCAGTTTTTTACTTTGATTCCATCAAGAAGGCATTCAGATGTGTCACACATTTGCCATAAATTCAGAATGTTAGCACTCTTTTTGCTCATTAGATCACTGTAGTAAAGCTACTGCTCACCAGGGAAAACTGCTGCTGGTATTGAAAGTGCATGTTTCGGTCTGCATGTCAGAATTTTTTAATGAAATAGAAGAGGATTTGAGAAGTCACTCAAAATGTGCCCTAATTTTTCTTTCTGCAGCACTAATCATACTTTTTATGGATAAATGAACCCCCTCATTGTGTTCCTTTTTAAATTAAATGTTTTAAGAGTTACCACTTTAATCCAAGCAAGATGGCTTCAGGTGTGCCATACGTTTATCATAAGTAGGACTGTTAGCGCTCTAGTAGTTCTTTGGAACACTCTGGGAAGCTGCAGTAGAACACAAAGGAATCAACTGACAGTCTCTGCCCTTGTTGGATGTACATGTTTTACTGAGAATGTCAGACTTCATTCTCACATGACTGAGAAAGATAATGTGAATTTACAGAAAATAAGCTCTCAGTTTAGCCTATAGATCACCTTCCAAACCTCTGTGGTAAAAGCATGAGAAAATATTTTTCTCTCAATCATGATATCCCAGCAGAAGGCTTTTTCACATGGTGAAATCACCTTAGAACATACCACAATTCCTAAAATGAGTATGGTACCATCAACAAATGATTTATAATGTAACTAAAGTCTTAAAACCTTCTATTAACTGCAATGCTTTTTAATGAGGTGCTATCATGTATATTGGTCCCAAGATGGCTGCCAACACTTCTTGGATGAAGTGCTGACAGCCAATCAGATCTCAGGATGAGATGTGTGGTTAGGCTCCGCCCACATATATATATGCTTTTAAATGCTATTTTCTCAGGAAATACTGAACAGATTTACACCAGACCTGCAAAAGGCACTTCCTTGACCTTATGGCTACCTCTCTGCCAAATTTCAAGTAATTCTGTTCAGCCGTTCGGGCTGTAGCTGTGTCTAAAGGTCCTATGGAAAAATGCATGGGGAAAACGCGTTTTGGGACCCCCCTTTTTTCTCGGCCCCTGCTTGACGAATCCCCCCGAGACTTTCAGGGTAGGAGCGGAGCGTAGCGCCCCACCTATTTTGAGAAATTCGCGAGGATTCGTCGACCGGCGCCAAAGTTATTCAAAATAGATTGTTGCGGATTTCTTATGGAAAAGGGGTCCTAACTATAACTACCTACTGGCGACCGCCAGTAGGTAATATATATATATATATATATATATAGTAGGAATTCCCTGTCCATAGGTGGTATATATCTGTGGTTACTTGTTGTTAATAGGCCCTAGGGAGAGGGTAACGTTCTGGCTGGGTTAGAGAGGCTCTGATGAGCGGGTTCTATCTGATCCGAAAACCCAAGCAGAACATTTTGCGTCACGAACCGTTTTCGAAACCTGTGTGCGTCGTGTTGTATTGTGTTTGCTTTCGGCGTGTGCGTGGTTTTGTTTGTATATTCTTTGTGGTATACTTGTGTGTCTATCTTTTCTTCTTCTTTCTTTTCTTTTTCTTTCTTTTCTTCTTTCTTTTCCACGATGTTTTCTAGAAAATCTAAATCTACTTTTAAGTTGCCCGTTGATATTCCCGGCTGGGATTCAACGCCTTATGAAGCCTTAGCCCGTGAGTGGGCTGATTCTACTGGTTTGAGTGAGAATTGGAATTCTTTTTTGGAGCTGGCGGAGCCTGCTAATGTGATTACTTGCTTACAGAAGGCGCCGGTATCTAAGGGTGATGAGCTTCCCATTTTAGGGCGCAGAGGTTGGATTGTTCTGTCTGCGTACAGGCTTCTCCATGAGAGGTTGTTGAAGTTGCAGAACTTGCATAAGGATTTGGAAGCGAACTTTGTTGAGGTTCAGAATGCTCATACTTTGTTACGGTGTCAAAATAAGTTGCTTGCTGACAAACTTGAGACGTACCAAACTATTGCCGAGAGAGCGGCTGTGCGAATTGCTCGTTATAAATACAAGAATCGGCGTGGTCGGGTTTCGACGCGGAAGGTGCGTCTGGTCGTGGCGAAAGCCGGACTGGATTGGAATCCTGATGAATGGGATGGTAATATCTGGAACTCGAGTGATTCTCCTTCCTCGGGTGAGGAGTCTGCCAAGCGCGAGTCCTCTCGCTCCGGCCGTGCTTGTAAATCTGCTTCTTGCGCCTCTGATGGTGCACCCCGTGATTGCGCTCGTCCTTCGAGCGGGGTCGATGCTTCTTCCACTGATTGTTCCTCTACGTGTACTGGTCGAGCTCCTTGTGATGCTCATCCCGCGGTCTCGGCGCACCCAGTTTTTCATCGGAAGTTGCAGCAGTCTCCCGCTGCTCCGCAGGGTGTTTCTTTAGACTCTTTAGAGGACTTTACTCAACAAGAAATTAGTGATATTTTGCAGCGATTTCGGCAGCGAGCTGGTGAGACCTTGCTCACATGGATGGTGCGCCTTTATGAACTGGGCGCTGCTGGCATTATGTTAGATAATGGCGATTGTTTGAAGTTTTGTTCCTTGAGTTCGGATTCTACTGTACAGGATCATTTCCGTAACTATAATGGTGGTGGTCAAATTTCTTTACTTCAATTGGCGACTGAAGGTTGTAATCAAAAGTATCCTACTGAGTCTGATTGGCCTGTGAATGACAAACCGTGGTATACTTTGCGCGACGCTGCACATCGTCTCAAAGAGGAGGTGATGAAAACGGCAATTTTTCTGGGTACTGCTGACAGGTTGCTTGATGGTTTGTTGACATCTTCTGTGCGGAATCGTATCATTCGTTCTTCCCCTGTTGCCTATAAGCAGGTCATGATGACTTTATTGATTAATCAGACTGGTAACGTGTTATCTACGGTACTGGAATCGGTACGCCAACTCGGTGAGTTGGGTGAGTGGTTTAAACCTGAACGTCAGTCCCGGCCTGACACTCGTTCTCCTGGTGACAATAAACTTACTAGACGTGATATCTTTTCTGGTCTTCTGGCCGATGGTGTGCGGAGGGAGGACATTGACGGTGAGACTACTGCTCGTTTGTGGGAGTTGTTTCGCAAACGTGGCTTGGATCGGAAGGAGGGTGCCCGGCGTGTTCGGACGACTGAGTGTGATCGTGGTGGTTCTGACGGTAGTGGTGATGACGACCGCCGTGGGGGCTCTGTTCGTCGTGATGATCAACGTTATGTACGTGATATGTCCCCCCGTCGTGAGAGAGACGGAGAGAGAGAGGAGGTAAGAGAAAGGGGGAGAAATGATTATGTTTACAGCAGACGTGGAGATGATAGGGATCAATCCCCTGAGTTGAGGAGGAGAGAGGATCGTCATAGTTTGGCCGATCGAAACCCGCAGTACAATGCAGAAGACACGAATCCATTTCGTACTGGGAATGGATATGAACAGGAGGTACCGATACCTAAGAAACGTGAAAGTCTTTATCCTGATTTATCCTGGTACACAGAATGCAGTAAGCATGACTAGGAAATAGGTCAAGCTCCAGTACACAGATGGGCTCACAGAGATAATAGACCCTATGTAGATATTGATATTTATTGGAGACATCGTAATATCCAAAGGGCCCGAGCATTGGTAGATACAGGAGCGGAGGCCACTCTTATTCATGGAAAATCAAAGAAGTTTACAGGTCAGCCTTTTACAATTACTGGATTAGGTGGGAAGGAAACTCCTGCAGTTCAAACTTTACTTGAAATGAGAATAGGTTGAATCCCTAGAAAAGAATACTCTGTACTAGTGGTGCCACTCTTAGAATTCATAATTGGAATTGATATTTTGAAAGGAATGACTTTGCATTTAGATGATGGATGTTACCAATTTGGAACTACGCATTATATATCGTCTAGGCCTATACGGGTTGGTCGTTTAAGAATGCCCCCCATAAAAGTTCCTCAGGCGACAAAATTGGTTTGTCAGAAGCAGTATCGTATTCCAGGTGGTCATGAGGAGATTAGTACCACTATTCAGGAGTTGGTGGATGCAGGTGTTATAATCCCAGTTACTTCTGCTTGGAATAATCCTGTTTGGCCTGTACGTAAGAGTGATAATTCTTGGTGCATGACTGTTGATTATCGAGAATTGAACAAACACACGCCCTCTTTGACTGTTGCAGTACCGGATGTCATTACTTTAATTGAAAGAATACAAAAACATCCAGGTACATGGTATGCGTCCATTGATATTGCTAATGCTTTCTTTTCGATTCCGATTGCCCCTGAGTGTCAGGAACAGTTCAGTTTTACGTGGAATGGGCGTCAGATGACGTTTAGAAGTCTTCCTCAGGGCTATGTGCATAGTCCTACGATATGTCACCGGCTGGTGGCAGAGCATTTGGCTGAGGTACCGGTTCATCCACAAATTCAGATGTGTCATTATATTGATGATGTTTTGATCCAAGGCGAAACACAAGAGGAAGTTCAGACCCAATTGGACAGAGTCATTGAGTGCCTGCGTGAGAAAGGTTGGGAAATCAACCCGGATAAATTACAAGGCCCGTCCCAGGCTGTAAAATTTTTGGGTATTAATTGGCATGAAGGACACCGTGAAGTGATCCCTCAGGTTAAACAGAAAATTCTTGATTTTGCAGTTCCGAGGAATAGGAAAGAAGCCCAAAGCTTCATTGGTTTGTTTGGTTTTTGGCGTCAGCATATTCCTCATTTGAGTCAAATATTAGCCCCCTTGTACCGTGTCACTCGTAAGAAGAATGCATTTGAATGGGATAAACCACAGCAAGATGCGTTCAACCTAGCAAAAGAGGCAATTCAGCATGCTTTGGATTTATGGCCCGTACGTGATGGTGATGTGGATTTAAATGTGTCTGTACAGGGCCTTTATGCGAATTGGAGTTTGTGGCAGAAGCAAGGCAGGAGTAGAGTACCGTTAGGTTTCTGGACCAAAAAGTTACCTGATGCTGGTGAGCGTTATACACCTTTTGAAAAACAGTTACTTGCATGTTATTGGGCTCTGGTGGATACCGAGCAATTGACTTTGGGACATGATATAGTTTTGCGACCTGAAATTCCTATCATGCAGTGGGTTATGAGTTCGCCGAAAACTCACCGAATTGGACATGCTCAAGAGGCAAGTGTGATTAAATGGAAATGGTATATACAAGACAGGGCGCGTGTGGGACAAAAAGGAGTTGCATCTTTACATGAGCAGGTGGCGCGAGCGCCATCGACTGAGACTGAGAGTGAATGTTCCGTACCTTTAGTACAGGAGTCTCCTGTCAAGTGGGGTAGACCTTTTGATGATTTGTCCGCAGAGGACAGAAACCATGTCTGGTTTACGGATGGTTCAGCAAGGTTCATAGGGACGAAACGGCACTGGAAGGCGGTGTCCTATAATCCGATTACACAAAAACTGCTGAGCACAACTGGTGAAGGGAAGAGCAGTCAATTTGCTGAACTTTATGCTGTTTATCAAGTTTTGAAACAAGAGTTACCTGGCACATGTCATATTTTCACCGATTCTTGGTCTACTGCCAATGGACTGGCAGTTTGGTTACCGACTTGGCATTCCCATGATTGGAAATTGCATTCAAAAGAATTGTGGGGAAAAGAATTATGGCAGGAGATTTGGGAGATGCTCCCGCAGAGTACTGTTACAATCTTCCATGTGGATGCTCACACCCCGATAGATTCTCTTGACAAATTTTTTCATAACATTGCAGATGAGAAATCTAAAATTGCTGAGGCAGTGGTGGACAGGCAAGATTCTGATATTGCGGGATTGGCGAAATGGGCCCACCAGAAGGCAGGACATTTTGGAGAGAAAGCCACTAGCAGGTGGGCTGCTGATCGAGGAATTTATATTCCCCTAGATTTAATCAAAAATGTTATTCTACATTGTCCCATTTGTCAGCATATCAGGCAGCGCAAAGTGCCCCAAATTGTTAAAGGCCATTTACATCGCGGGAAACTGCCCGCTCAAATTTGGCAGATTGATTACATCGGTCCACTTCCCATGAGTAGGAATTGTCAATATGTTTGCACTATTGTTGATACATACAGTGGCCTGTTGGTAGCCCTTCCCTGTAAGCAAGCTACCCAATTGAATACCATTAAAACATTGGAATTGATTATGATGTATTATGGTGTGCCATTCCAAATTCAATCTGATAATGCATCCCATTTTCGTGGAAGATTGGTACAGGAATTCTGTGTGGAAAACAATATTGACTGGGTATTTCATATCCCATATTATCCACAGGCCTCGGGTCTTGTGAAGAGATTGAATGGTCTGCTGAAGGAGCAACTGCGCAAATTGACAGATGACAAGTATAAGAATTGGCGAGACTTTTTGCCCCAAGCGCTATTAATTTTGAATAACCGTCCTTTTCTAAATGCTGAATCTCCACTTATGCGTTTGTTTCCTCCGAATGTTAATGCTCAGCCAAATGAAATCAGAGAGACTGTGATGTACTGGGAAATTACTCCCGGAGCTTTGGCTCCATGTAGAGCGACCCCAGGGTCGGCAGGTTTAGACTTGCATGCCATGGATGACACCGTTATAAAAGGTAAAGATCGGGTCATCATCGCGACCGGTGTTGGTGTTCATATACCACCCGGGAATTTCGGATTAATCGCCCCTAGATCGGGGCTGGCTGTAAAAGGCATTCAGGTGCTTGGAGGAATCATTGACAGTGATTATCAGGGAGAGATTAAGGTGCTCTTACTGAATAGCAGTGAGGTTGACTTACTGATACATCAAACTGACCGAGTGGCTCAATTACTCATAATGCCTGTTTTCAGTGGAGAGATCACAAAAGGCACTGCCCCAACTTTGCTAACTGTACGAGGCCAGAAAGGTTTTGGCTCCACAGATAACCCTGGGGCCAGGGTTTGGGTGCAGTCGCCTTAGAATCCCCCTGAACAAGCAGAAGTTATTGCCACCGGTCACGACAATACCATTTTAGTTATGAGACCAGGGAAAGATAGCTGGGAAGCGGTCCCGGCTGACAAATGTTACTTACGAGAATGAATAATGCCTGTATTTGATTCTCTTTCAGATCATTCTTTGGACTGTTGCTGCAGGATGTGTCGGCGTCGGACTATTTTCGGGTTGGTTCGACGAGAGAGGAGGGATCCCGTCAACCCGTGATGAGTTACGCACCCGAGTGTCGCGTTCCTTCGCTGCGTGGGATTCGTCATCGAACTTTTGGACCTTACTAGCAAAAAGGGTGACTGATGCCCCTCACTTCTGTTTGACACCGATGAGATCTGTACACGACATCTTAGCAACCTGTCTGGTTGCTGTCCCTGCTTCGCTAGAAACCTTGACTCATATTTTCAATATTTCGAAGGCTCGCCCCAATGTTCTTCTGGGCGATTTTGCCACCCATGCGTATTGCCCCTTATGTACTGAACTACCAGACCAGATACCCCCCATTCAGTCCCAAATAGTTACCTATAATATCACACAAGGAGATTTGTGTTTTTTCCTTACGTGTAATCCTAGTGCAATTTCTGAATGTCTGCGTCTAAAATTGAAAGGTGCTATTTCCTTTACCCTTCATGAGCGAACTTTGTGCTTTCAAAGGACACCGAAAACATGTGCTTCTGTCCAGAACAATATGACTTGCAAGAGTTTGGTAGTTACCCCCAGTCATTATCGCACGATGTTACTACCTGCCGGATGGCTTTTCTCATGTGGTAATACTTCCTGGCCATATGTCCCCGCAAATATTTCTGGAGGCCCTTGTGCCATTACGAGACTCAGTTTACTGATGTTCTCGTCACATCCGAATGCCAATTCTCGTGTGATTCGAGATGAAGTGATGTTACAGGAGGATTGTGACTCGTCCTTGCATTTATATTCCAAGTCTGAATACCTTGGCTGGCTATTTCAATTATTGGTGTTCCTGCTTTGGCGGTTTATAATGCCAAATCTATTGGGAAAATGGCCTGCTGGATGGTAAAATCCATTAATCATACTTCTACAGTCCTGTCTGACATGCTGTTAGACGCCCAGGGTGAACGCAGAGCCATCTTGCAAAATCGAGCGGCCATTGATTATCTTTTGCTTAAACATGGACACGATTGTTCTGATTTTGAGGGTCTTTGTTGTTTTAACTTGTCTGATCATACACAATCCATTCGCGCTCATATTGACAAGTTACATGACTTGACGGAAGAAGTTAGAAAACACATTGACCAGGGCTGGTTTGACTGGCTCTTTAATTGGTTACCTGATTTGCATTTGTTACGTCAAATATTAGGAGGTATTCGGATTACTATCGGCATTTTGATTTCTATCTGTTGCTTTATTCAGTGTATTCCTTCACTACTTCAATTCTGCACACCTGGTACTAGACATAGATCAGTTAGTTTTGTTTCATATTATTCTTCCACCGATGTTAGTTCTGTTTAATGAATGTATAATAGACTGAAGTCAAGGGTGAAATGTACTGCTCGATTTTCCCGGCCTTTTTGTGTTAAAGGGTGACTAGTGTGACTTCAGTCTCTTACCATCCAAGTCTAAGGGTTAGAGTAGTGAATGGAGCCTATTTACTAGACACTTGGACATGATTCTGTGCTCTTCCCCATAGATCAGGGCTTGCACATATAGCCTAGGGGATAGATTCGTTAGTATTAGGGATAACCTGTCCTGTAGTGAGGGTATTTCATGGAGCCGTGCTGAATGCAGGCCTGGTAGGCCTCAAACGGGAGAGACTCCATCTTTCTTTCTGCTCCGGCAGCTTGGGATTCTTCTAGGCCAAGAGTTATGTTTTAGTTATGAGGTGTTATTCGCTTGGAGAGAACCGGTTCAGGCCGGCCCTTATCGAAGGATTGTATTTTTCTTCATGCCGAAGACACTACATCAGGCCGGCCGGCTGGGAACGTGTCCTTGGTACGGGGAGGTACAAGAATTTGGTGGGCGGCAGGTTACGGGCTGGAATTTCCATGAGGAAATGCACCTCTATATTAGTGAAAGTCTGAGGCAGTTACATGTTCAGTCCGTAGGCGGCATCTAGCCGTCAGCAGTAGAGCTATTACTTATTCCAGGGAAGACAGACGCCATCTTGAAGGTGGAGAAGAACCGAGAGACAGATGCTTTCCTAACAGAATAGCCAGAGAGGAGAGAGTAGCCGATAAGGAAGAGGTCCCAGTGACTCGGAGAAGGGGGATTCCAGGCGAGCCGAGGCACAGACGAGAAGGGAGCCTAGATGACCACTGAGTGCAGGCTACATACTACTAAGGTGATGTCGACCCTTTCTTATTAGAGTGTACAACTTAATCTTACACTTTTCCTTGCAGGTTATGTGTTATATCGTAATGTTACGTGATTGTATGTGTAATGAGTAATAAAGTATCCAGTTTGTAGTGAATCAACATGTGCTGCGTGTTCTTGTATAAGAGGGTAGCCTATTCTTCTAGTCAGCTGTGACTCGACATGAACAGATGTTAACCCTGATCAGGTAAGTGGTAAGGGAGAGAGGAGCCCCTCGAACCAGAGAACAAGTTGTGCTCAAACTGGCAGTTCTTGTGTGATCTGATAAATAGTTGTATGTTATGGTAATCATAGGATGAATTTGTGCTGAGGCTGCCGTCTGGGTAGGAAGTCCTGGGTCCGTCTGGGACCGCGAGGCTGAGGCTGCCGTCTGGGTAGGAAGTCCTGGGTCCGTCTGGGACCGCGAGGCTGAGGCTGCCGTCTGGGTAGGAAGTCCTGGGTCCGTCTGGGACCGCGAGGCTGAGGCTGCCGTCTGGGTAGGAAGTCCTGGGTCCGTCTGGGATCGCGAGGCTGAGGCTGCCGTCTGGGTAGGAAGTCCTGGGTCCGTCTGGGACCGCGAGGCTGAGGCTGCCGTCTGGGTAGGAAGTCCTGGGTCCGTCTGGGATCGCGAGGCTGAGGCTGCCGTCGAGGTTGAGGCTGCCGTCTGGGTAGGAAGTCCTGGGTCCGTCTGGGATCGCGAGGCTGAGGCTGCCGTCTGGGTAGGAAGTCCTGGGTCCGTCTGGGATCGCGAGGCTGAGGCTGCCGTCTGGGTAGGAAGTCCTGGGTCCGTCTGGGATCGCGAGGCCGCCACTTGTATTATAAGAGGTCTAGATATATATATATATATATATATATAGTAGGAATTCCCTGTCCTTAGGTGGTATATATCTGTGGTTACTTGTTGTGAATAGGCCCTAGGGAGAGGGTAACGTTCTGGCTGGGTTAGAGAGGCTCTGATGAGCGGGTTCTATCTGATCCGAAAACCCAAGCAGAACACATATAGTATAGTAGCGTACACTGCAGTGGCGTGATATCAAATGGAGTGGTGATTTAGTGGAGTGTAATAGCATACAGCGAAGTGAGGTGCCATGGAATAGCATAGAGTGGACCTCCAGTAAGAGCCACGGAGCTGCGTTGCAGAGTGCTGTAAAAAGTGGCATGACCTCTCTGCAACACAGCCCTCTGGCAGATACTGGAGGTACATTGTGGGCTAGTTGGCCCCCAGGGACCCTCAGGATTGAGGAGGAATTAATTCTCCAACTTAAAACACACCACGGGGCATGTTTGCAGACATGTCACCTCAGGTCACGACCCCATTCTTCACCATTGTGCAAACGCTCCCCCTGGCGAGTTGTAAGTTGGGGAATTAATTCCCCTTCATTACTGAGGGTCCCTGAGGGCCAACTAGCCCAACAGGTTTCTCCAGTATGTGCCAGTGAGCTGCGTTACAGACAGGTTTTCTGAGGCCATGCCCCTTTTTACACCTCTCTGCAACGCAGCTCTGTGGCGCTCACTGGAGGTATCTAGTGGGCTAGTTTGACCCTAGGGACTCTTAGGATTCAAGGGTACTTAATCTCTCAACTTAGAACAGCCACAGGGCGTGTTTACACTGTGGTGAAGGGAGGGGACGGGGCCTGAGGTGACGTGTGCTATCACGCCCTGTGGCATGTTTTAAGTTGGGGAAATAATTCCCCTTCAATCCTGAGGGACCCTGGCGACCAATTAGCCCACCAGGTGCTTCCAGTAAGTGCCACTGCGCTGCATTGAAGAGAGGTGGTGCAGGTCGTGCCCCTTTTTACACCTCTGTCCAATTGCACTTACTGGACGTACCTAGTGGGCTAATTTGCCCCTAGGGACCCTCAGGATTCAAGGGGACTTAATCTCCCAATTTAAAACGGCCACAGGGCATGTTTACACAGTGGGGAATGTAGGGGACGGGGCCTGAGGTGACATGTGCAAACAAGCCCTATGGAGCGTTTTAAGTTGGGGATATAATTCCCCTTCAATCCTGAGTGCCCCTGGGGGCTAACTAGCCCACCAAGTGCTTCCAGTAAGCGCCACTGCGCTGCGTTGCAGAGAGGTCGTCCAGGCCATGCCACTTTTTACACCTCTCTGCAACGCAGCTCTGTGGCGCTTACTGGAGGTACCTAGTGGGCTAGTTGGACCCTAGGGACCCTCATGATTCAAATGAACTTAATCTCCCAACTAAAAACGGCCACAGCGCGTGTTTACACAGTGGTGAAGGGAGGGGGCTGGGCCTGGAGTGACATGTGCAAACACGCCCTGTGGCACATTTTAAGTTGGGGAAATAATTCACCTTCAATCCTGAGAGACCTTGGGGGGCAACTAGCCTACAAGGTGCTTCCAGTAAGCACCACTGCGCTGCGTTGCAGAGAGGTGGTCTAGGCTATGCCCCTTTTTACATCTATCTGCAACGAAGCTCTGTGGCACTTACTGGAGGTACCTAGTGGGCTAGTTGGACCCTAGGGACCCTCAGGATTCAAGGGGACTTAATCTCCCAATTTAAAACGGCCTCAGAGCGTGTTTGCCCAGTGGTGAAGGGAGGGGACGAGGCCTAAGTTGATGTGTGCAAACACGCCCTGTGGCGCATTTTAAGAGGTAGTTTAAATCCCCCTGCCCTATTATATACTAGGGGCTTACAGAGGAGGTCATGCTAATCATAGGGGGACCCCAACGCATAGTGTGCCCTAGTGTATATAGGTGTTTTCACTGTATTCTAAGTGTCTTTTAACATAGCACTGGCTCTAGGACTGTTTAGTCTGACTCAGTTACCACCAGTATCCGTCTGAAAAAGTTAAGGGTACAGTATGATTTTGCAACAAGGCTTCTTTCTGCATTTCTTTTTTTTCTTACTGTGCGTTTTTTCTTCTTTCTTCACATGTCCTATCTCTGTAGGCATAGTTAGAAATTAGTTTTCAGGGGCATTATAGTTAGCTGGACATTTCACTAATACAAAACCATTGAAATTCCCCTGTTATAGTTAGTTCAGCTAACTATAACTGGCGCGCCCTCAATGCACTGCTGATGACGTCACATATTACATCACTCATGGCATTTTCAGTGACATCACTCATGACATCACTGATGACATCTCAAATGACATCACTGATGACATCACTGATGACATCATCCAGTGAATGTGTGTTTTTCTGAAAATTAAATATGTTTTATATATGTATATCTCAAGGTCGATGGAAGAATAAATGGTTATATAAGTGTCTAAATGGATGATTTTTTTAATGAAAAATCGATTGTATAAGTGACTGATTAAGTGTATCTTAGTGAATAAATGGGTTAGTGAATAATGTTTAAATATATAAATAGCTGTATCAGTCTCTCACTTTGTGTATAAGTGGCTGCATGGGTTGGTGAGTAGCTACATGAGTGTCTATATGGGTTATTACTTGGTTTTTCGAGTATCAGTATGAGTGCCTAAGTGTCTGTATGGTTCAGTGGGGGGTATTACTTAGTGCATACATGCATGAATGAGTGAGTCACTATTTGTATGTGTTGTAGACAGTATGTGTGTAGGACTGTATGGGTGGATGAGTGTGTATATGGGTGTGTTAGTGAGTGAATGGCTGTCTCAATAGTGTCTTTATAAGTAACTACATATATTTTAAGCTAGTATATGTGAGTATTGGTGTATATAAGTGAGTATATGTGAAAGTGAGAGATTGGAAGAGTTCTTGTATAAATAAGTATGTGTTTCTATAAGTGATTGTTCAAAAGAGTAAGTATGTGTAAGTTTCTGTAAAAGTAAGTGTGGTTGTGTGTGAATAACTGTATATGCAAGTAAATGGATGTTTGATTCTTTATTTGCATGAGTGACTATGTGTGTGAGTAACTCTATGGATGAGTGGCGGTGTGTAACTGGATGTATAGGTGTATGAGTACATATGATGAGTGAGTACATGTATGAGTGACTATATAGGACTGTTAGTGAATGAGTGGATGTGTATGTAGATCTTAGAATTACTGAATAGGTTGTTGTAACTGGTATTGGTATGTCCATTGTTTTGAAAAGTTTAGTTTCTATTTTTGTATGTGTGTATCAAAGGTTATATTAGGATGATAGGAAGTCTGCCACTCTATCACAAAGATGATATCATCAGTGATGTCATTTGAGATGTCATCAGTGATGTCATCAGTGATGTCACTGACCATGTCATGAGTGATGTAATATGTGACGTCATCAGCAGTGCATTGCGGGGGCGCGAGTTATAGTTAGCTGAACTAACTATAACAGGGGAATTTCTAGGATTTTGTACGAGGGAAATGTCCAGATAACTATAACACACCCGAATCCTATGTTTTTTTCAGTGAATTTCTAAGGTTTTTTAAATGCCAATTCCTAACTATAACGCCACTGAAACCTATGGTTTTTTCGGTGAATTTCTAAGGTTTTTTAAATGCTAATTCCTATCTATAACTTATCTCTAAAGATATCATGAAAAGCATTCTTTTTTAAAAGTAGGGTGCACATTAGTTTTATGGAAAAGCATTTTTGTCATTGGTTAAGAAAAAACAGTTTCAACGTGAAGTACATATCAAAGGATAAAATTTGCTCAGATCAACCACACCTGCTACTTGCATTTGGAAGGCACTGTTGGAACTTAAAACAATCATCAACTTTTAACTTGCACGTGTCGTTACATATTCAAGAAAATGTTACAAAAAAATATCGTTCAGTTTTAAAAAAATTATGAACTTTTAACCTGCACGTGTTGTAGAATGTTCTAGAAAGTGTGTTGATAGAATACGTTGCACTTCTGACTTCTATGTGTTGTTGAATATTAAAAAAAACGGTTCATATGGAAAATTAAAAAGAAACCAATGGAGAAGTTTAGAAACCTAAAAGAATCAACAAACTATTCTAATTTATTTTTTACATGTATTTATGTGTGCAGCAACAAAATTATTGCCAAATAGCTGCTCCTCCCTCACACGAGCCCCCACACTTATGTACGGTGCGCTGTTGTATCTCGTGCACTCGTACGGCACGGCATTGTAATGCCTATTTGCTCATGTCCTGCTACATTCCAACTACAACATCACAGTGCCGTTTGGAGGTGGTTCATGCCACTTTACAACATCGACTGCTGCAGCTCTTGCAACAGGCCACACCAGAACACAGAGACACACTTACCGCACTTCCTGTACACGGACATGTCCGAGGCACCCCGTTCCCCTTGTCGGATAGGCATACCCCTGCACTGACCTGTGAACCCCAGACCAGCACACGCCAGTTGTGCATGCAGGAGGATGCGTGCGTAGCTACACGTCCAGGCTCACTGCCAACGCTGAGGTGACAGCACACTGTGATGTTGCAGGGCTCGTGCCTATCATGCTAAGACAATGACCACAGGGACACACTTACTAATATATGGGTTTGGGGGGCATTGGCAGTCCTGGAGTTGTTGTGATGAGTCTTCTGGCCCTCATGGGTATCCCTGTATCATGCTCATTGACTCTATGGCACCTGTGGGTGTTCTGGTGTGGCTCTTGGCTGTGTTCCCTTTCATGGTGCAGGTAGTTGTCCTGATTAACACCAGCAGAAAGCAGGTGTAAAATCCCTGGTGCTAACGTGTCTTATCGCCGGAATTTGTTTTGCATTGCAATTAGTGTGAAAGTTGTGATGTGATTTTTTTCATGTGCAGAACAATATACAAACTGAACAGTGTATCTCGTCAAGATCCAGCACCTGACGCACTATTCCCAATCAATATAAATTCAATGAGATTTCTTAATAGATTTTGTGTGTACACTGTAAGTGCAGCCAATACCTCAGTGCAATACAATACAGGATTTTAGTATTTAGAATAAATCGCAAAGGTGCACCTCATGTCTTTTTGCACGGGAACGGCTACTCTCTATTTCATTATCAGCACTTTAACGAAAGTAAAGTTCAGAAAAATCTAACACACTATTCAGAAGTTGGTGCAAACTGCAGATATCACTAGTATTCCAGTGATAAGTGCCCCAAAAGTTAACACCATGGTGGACTCCATCAAATAACAGTAATAAGAACAAGAAACAGTCACACAGCAGTTAAGAGAACAACCAAAAACATTATTAAATTTTTTTTCAAAGTTTATTTTTTCTAATAATAAATATATAAACGTTAAACTATTTTAAAACTTTATATTTTTATTAACATAAATATAAACAATAAACTAATAAACAAAATGTAACAACAATAATACAAAACAACAAAGCGGAACACTCCTGTGGGAACCACGGATGTCGATGACAAACCTGCAAAATCAAAAAGATTGTTAAAAAAACAACAACATGGTACTCTTAACAAAATACCACAAGAAACAAATCACAGATATATAAAATGTATACAGCTAACAAAATTTTATAAGTTTAACTTACAAAAACTGTAATTGTTGCCGCTTTACAATATTTACAGAATCTGAGGATTTTTTTTGCAGAAGGCACCACGCCCACAACGTTTTCCTTCAGTCGTGAGGAAATGTTTTACTTTTCCCAAGGGGCACACAAAGACCAATGCCACCTTCTTCATTCTTATTATTTGCCAAAGAGTTCTCTCCCGAGGAGATCCTAAGAAGAAATACTCGTACGGCACGGCAAGTATGATGAAACACCGAAGGAACCTTCAACCAAACAATCTTGCACGAGAAGAGTGCAAACGGATGAGAATCGCTCCTATTCTGTATCTGTAAAAAAGAATCACAAATAAATGTATATTAATAACTTTCAAATGTATACTATTCCATTACTGTACAAACACATTTTATATCAAAACTGACTAGGAAACTATGGCCCTGAACCACAAGTGTGACGATCGTTAAAACACTACATGCATAGTCCATACTACTTTGAAGCAGTTCATGCCCTAAAGCCTACCTCACTAAAAGACTACATGCTAACTGACTAAATGATTTCAGTACTATAAGAAGACACACTGGGTGAGTGACAGGGTGTTTGCTAGAAGAGTATGAATACTAACTAGGGAATTGAAGGTGTGAAACACAACTGTGTAGGTGATTAGAGGACAGCATCAATACTGCATAGGCATTTAAAGCAGTCCATGTGCTAAGGCCTGGCTCACTGCATGACTACTTGGGTACTGACTGAATGATTAGACTACAACAAAGAGAGTGCCTAGGTGAAGTTATTAGTGCTAGGCTTTTCGCACAGGGAATGGATTAGTACTTGGTACTGAATGAGTCACTAGAGGAGTGCAAAGGCAGTCACAAGTGCTGGACTGTATGGATACTGACTAGGAAATATAAAGTGTGAAAGACAAGTATCTAGGTAGTTAGAAGACTGCATGCATAGTGCAAAGGGGTTTGAAGCAGTCCATGTGCTAAGGCCTGGCTCTGTGTATGAATACTTAGGCACTGACTAAATGATTAGATTAGTGCAAAGATAGTATCTTGGTGAATTTATAAGTGTTTGGGTTTTAGCACAGTGAATGGATTAGTACATGGTGCTGAATGGGTCACTAGAGGACTGCAAAGAGAGTCACAGGGTATTTCCTGTAAGTGTATGGATACTGACGAGGGAATTGAAGGTGAGAAAGACAATTGTGTAGGTGGTTAGAGGACTGCATGCATAGTGGATAACGGTTTGAAGCAGTCATATACTAAGGCCTGGGTCACTGGATGAGTACTTGGGTACTGACTGAATGATTAGAGTACTGCAAGGAGAGTGCCTGGGTGAATTTATTAGGGTTTGGCGCAGTGAATGGATTAGTACATTATGCTGAATGGGTCACTAGAGGAGTGCAAATGGAGTGACAGGGTGTTTGCTGGAAGTGAACGGATACTGACTGGGGAATTGAAGGAGTGAAAGACAAGTGTGTAGGTGGTTAGAAGACTGCATGCATAGTGGAAGAGGGGGACTGGAAAGAGAGTGTCTTGGTGAATTTATAAGTGTTTGGGTTTTGGCACAGTGAATGGATAAGTACATGCTGTTGAATGGGTCTCTAGAGGACTGCAAAGGAAGTGACAGGATGTTTCCTGGAAGTGTATGGATACTGACTAGGGAATTGAAGGTGTAAAGACAAGTGTATAGTATGTTAGAACACTACATGCATACTGCATAGATATTTGAAGCAGTCTATTTGGTACTTAGATTCTGACTAAATAATCACAGTACTTCTAGGACAGTGCTTAGGTAAAACTTTTAAAATTTCAGTTCTGCCACAGTGAACAGAATAGTACATGATACTACACCTTAGTGTCAAACCCTGACTCATTTTATCAATGCATAAGCAAAGACTAGCTTCTAATGCTACTAAAACTTGACAACATGAGAGGTTTTAAATTAGTTATCTGTCAGCAAATACACGATGTTACCAAATGCCTCTCTCACAGTGGTTCTCAAATGCACACAGACTCACAGTGTGATCCTACACATCAACCACTATACCTAGAAGTTTACCAAAAATCATTCACTACTGTGGAAGTGGTAAGCGAACTGTACACAATCTTCATATTTCAGCACTGCACTTTTATGTCAAAGCCTGACTCATATAATAAAAGCATAAGCAAAGACTGGATTCTAATCCTCCTAAAACTTCACAAGATGACAGGTTTTAAAACAGTTATCTGTCAGCAAATACATGATGTTACCAAATGCTTCTCTCACAGTGATCCCAAATACACACTAACTCACAGTGTGATTCTAGACAAGCACCACTATCCCTATGCGTTTACCAAAACTCATTCACTACAGTGCAAGTGGTAAGGGAACTGCACACAAACTACATATTTCACAATTGCAATTTACCGTCAATGCCTGACTCATATACTGAAAGCATAAGCCATAACTGTCTTGTAATGCTACTAAAACTTGCCAACATAACATGTTTTACAACACTTATCTGTCAGCAAATACACGATGTTACCAAACACTTCTCTCACAGTGGTTCCCAAATGCACACAGACTCACAGTGTGATTCTAGACAAACAACACTATCCCTACGAGTTTACCAAAACTCATTCACTACCGTGGAAGAGGTAAGGGAACTGCACACAATCTACATATTTCACGACTACACTCTAGTGTCAATGCCTGACTCATTTAATCAACACATAAGCAAAGACTGGCTTCTAATGCTACTAAAACTTGACAATATGACAGGTTTTAAAACAGTTATCTGTCAGCAAATACATGATGTTACCAAATGATTCTCTCACAGTGGTTCCCAAATGCACACAGACTCACAGTGTGATTCTAGACAAGCACCACTATCCCTAAGAGTTTACCAAAACTCATTCACTATAGTGGAAGTGATAAGGGAACTGCACACAATCTACATATTTCACGACTACACTTTAGTGTCAATGCCTGACTCATTTAATCAACACATAAGCAAAGACTGGCTTCTAATGCTACTAAAACTTGACAACACGACAGGTTTCAAACAAGTTTTCTGTCAGCAAATACACGATGTTACCAAATGCTTCTCTCACAATCCTTACCCAAATGCACACAGACTCACAGTGTGGTTTTAGACAAGCAACACTATCCTAGCACTTTACCAAAACTCATTCACTACTGTGGATGGGGTAAGGGGACTGCACACAATCTACATATTTAAGTACAGCACATCAGTGTCAAGGGATGATTCATTTAGTCAACATATAAGCAAAGACTGGATTCTAATGCTACTAAAACTTCGCAACATGACAGATTTTAAAACAGTTATCTGTCAACAAATACATGATGTTACCAAATGATTCTCTCACAGTGGTTCCCAAATGCACACAGACTCACAGTGTGATTCTAGACAAGCACCACTATCCCTATGAGTTTACCAAAACTCATTCACTACAATGCAAGTGGTAAGCGAACTGCACACAATCTACATATTTCACAACTGCAATTTACTGTCAATGCCTGACTCATATATTGAAAGCATAAGCCATAACTGTCTTCTAATGCTACTAAAACTTGACAAATGACATGTTTTAAAACAGTGATCTGTAAGCAAATACACAATCTTACCAAACACTTCTCTCACAGTGGTTCCCAAATGCACACAGACTCACAGCATGATTCTAGACAAACAACACTATCCCTAGGAGTTTAGCAAAACTCATTCACTACAGTAGAAGTGGTAAAGGAACTGCATACAATCTACATATTTCACGACTACACTTTAATGTCAATGCCTGACTAATTTAATCAACGCATAAGCAAAGACTGGCTTCTAATGCTACTAAAACTTGACAACATGACAGGTTTTAAACCAGTTATCTGTCAGTAAATACACGATGTTACTAAATGCTTCTCTCACAATCCTTACCCAAATGCACAAAGACTCACATTGTATTTTTAGACAATCAACACTATCCTAGGACTTTACCAAAAATCATTCACTACTGTGGAAGGGGTAAGGGGACTACACACAATCTACATATTTAAGTACAGCACATCAGTGTCAAGGCATGACTCCTTTAATCAACATATAAGCAAAGACTGGATTCTAATGCTACTAAAACTTCACAACATGACAGATTTTAAAACAGTTATCTGTCAGCAAATACATGATTTTGCCAAATGATTCTCTCACACTGATCCCAAATACACACTAACTCACAGTGTGATTCTAGACACTATCCCTCTGAGTTTACCAAAACTCATTTACTACAGTGCAAGTGGTAAGGGAACTGCACACAATCTACATATTTCAGGACTGCACTTTTATGTCAAAGCCTAACTCATTTAATGAACGCATAAGCCATAACTGTCTTCTAATGCTACTAAAACTTGATAACATAACATGTTTTAAAACAGTTATCTGTCAGCAAATACACAATGTTACCAAATGCTTCTCTCACAGTGGTTCCCAAATGCACACAGACTCACTGTGTGATTCTAGACAAACAACACTATCCTTTGCACTATATCAAAACACATTTCTTCATCTAGAAGTAGTACTACATTTTAGTATAGAAATATAACATAACTCATTTCACAAATTCATAAACAATGACTGGTTTCTACTTCTACCAAAATATAAAAACTGCACAGTTATCTGTCTACAAACACATGAAAAACACAAATGCCTATCACAGAATGGTTTCTGCATGCACACACATTGTAGAGAAAAAAAGTACTCCCTACACTTCAGGAGGAAAAATACATTAGTCTGATTAAAATCAAAATAGTCTACATACATCCCCTCACAATTAAATAACTCATCTTTCAAGTTCTTTTGTAGATTAAGGAGTATATCAATCACTCACCATATTTTCTTTTACAGAATGTCTGCACTGTGCACCTCTCAGCAAAAGCAAAGAATGAAAAGTTTCCCTTTCATTTTCCACACATATACATGTAAACATCAAATCACAATCCTTCACACATAAACTCAAAAGCAAACACAGATTTCTATTGGTTAAACATTTCAACCCTTTCCAACTGAAATACATTTCAACCCTTCCCCCAATCTGCCTTCTGCCTGTTACCATGGAAACAGCTCATGTAACATTGCACTGAGCTCACATTTCACAAGTTCAGCACACAATGTTCCTACACAAGACAGGAAGTGTGCTTGTGTAGGAACATTTCAGCTTATCATATATAATGTTCCTTACAATCTGTTTTTATCAACCAATAACAATCATACCTTTAAAAAACAGAAATATACACCATACATTTCAGTGTAGAAAGTTGTTATTCAACCAATGATTTCTTGTAATTTTTCAAAAAACGTTGCCGTGGATCCGCGAATCCACCGCGAGAGGATCCGTCCATCCAACGCGATAGGATGCGCGCACCATGCGTGCATTTCGCCGCTTTTTTTTTTTAAATGGGGGCCCCAGGGGGTCCTTCTGGGACCCCCTAAGCAACTCTAGAGGGTCAGAGTATTTCCACTCGGCACCCTTTATACGTTTTACGCACTTATTCCCCTTGCTTTTTCAGCCTCGCTTCTACCGAGGCAGAAAATGGCCACCAACAGTTCCTGGTTTCGAATGTAAAGAGACGCTCGACAGCCATTTAGCATTCAGCGCGCGATCGGGAGGGTGCGTGCTCGGTTCGAGGAGGGTTCGCTTACGGTGCGGGTTGGGTCCGCGGATCCTCCCCGGCCATAGATATCACTAAATTTTACCCTAATTTTCTCAGGAACTAATGAACAGATTCTCACCAAATATGCCAAAGGCACGAGTCCGAACTGAGGACTACCTCTTTGCCAAATTTGGTGACATTCCGTTCACGGTTCGGGCTGTAGCTGCGACAACAGATCCTATGGGAAATTGCATGGGCAAAACGTGTTTTGGGACCCCCCTTTTTTCTCAGCTCCTGCTTGACGAATCACCACAAATCATTAAGTGTAGGAGCGGAGCGGAGCTGGCCACAAGTTTGGAGAATTTCGCGAAGATTCGTCAACCGGCGCCAAAGATATTCCCAAAAGAATGTTGCGGATTTCATATGGAAAATAGGTCCGCCAGTAGATAATATGTATGTATATATATATATATATATTTTTTTTGTATTTTTTACCTACTGGCGGTCGCCAGTAGGTAGTTATAGTTAGGACCTAGTTTCTATAGGGAAAGCGTTTTTTTGTTTTCCCAATAACTTTGGCGCCGTATGACGAATCTTCACAAACTTTTCAAAACTAGTGGCCTGCTCCGGTCAGCTCCTGCCTTAAAACTTTCATCACATCAGCGTGTTTTTGCACTTAAGGTCGGAAAACTCTGGCACACATTTCTCCTAAAGACATTAAAGTAGCGGCCTTACAATGGAACATTATTTAGATATGGACTAGGTTACAGGTTTTTTGTATCCATATTTGGAACTGTTGCAGCAATGAATGCATGGACTTTAATTTAATAATTCCGGTGAAGAGGATTCTGTATCTTGTGGTTTTATCAGCTTGCAGAGAGTGTTCGGAAGCTGACATGCAGTTCATAAGTGCACTCAGTTGGTGCTAACTGAGCCCCGTGGATTTTTCACAAGACTTTCATTTCCTTAACATATTCCAGATGGTTTATTTAAACTGTAATCAAAGCAATATCCTGTTTTGTTTGCCGCATTTGCTACTTGGCGAAATGTTTTTTTTTCTTTCTCTGAATGTGACAATATGTGGGTTTCCGACTTGCATGAATATATCAATGAGCACGTCTTTTAAAGTATGTTTTATTTTGATGAAAACTAGGTTGGTCTGCACGCTTTTTAGAGCTTTGGTGTCGTAACTGCCAAATTATTTAGGAATGCTATTTTTATAAGCTTCTTCCACAGGCTGAAAACGCACTGATAATGTTTCTATTTTTATAATAGGGTCACTTTGCATTATGCTGCTGTTTAATTTATTTGAGATATTGCACTATGCACTTTACCTTTTTTAAGATGTATTGAATGTTTTTCTCATTTTGGATTAACACAGGTAGTCTGTTCTCTAGATCTATCAGTGCCTGTACTAGAGGGGAGGGCTATATATAGTTTGGATTTCATGGCACCAAATGAGATTGATAAAGCCTGCTGCGCAGGCGAAACGCGTCTCTCTATCATTGCATGGCCGTGGGAGACCTGAACAAAATAAACTAGCCTTACACTCACCGATCATGAGTACGCGCCATTTTCTCCTTGGAGTTGGATGTTTATGGTTGACTTGGATATATATATATATATATATATATATATATATATATATATATATATATATTTATTTATTTTATTTTTTACCTACTGGCGGTCGCAGTAGGTAGTTATAGTAAGGACCTATTTTCTATAGGGAAAGCGTTTTTTTGTTTTCCCAATATCTTTGGCGCTGTATGATGAATCTTCACGAACTTTTCAAAACTAGTGGCCCGCTCCAGTCAGCTCCTCCCTTAACATTTTCGAGGTGATTCGGAAAGTGGGGCTGAGAAAAAAGGGGGGTCCCAAAACACGTATTCCCCATGTAATTTTCCATAGGAAACTTTAGACAAAGCTACAGCCCAAACTGCTGAACGGAATGACACCAAATTTGGCAAAAAGGTAGCCCTTGGTTCAGAAAGAGTCCTTTTTGTTAAATGGTGTAAATTTGTTCAGTAGTTCCTGAGAAATTAGAAACAGAAAACATTTTGATATCTAGGGCAGCGGTGGCTTTGCAACCCCTCCCGAGCACGAGCTTCACTCAGATTGGTTGTCAACACTCCAAACCAGGAAGTGTTGGCAGCCATCTTGTGACTCAGTGGAACTGAGTCACAAGAAAGCAGTAAAATAAATATAAAAAAACAAGAAAAGGGGGCAGGTTAGAAACACCCGGACCCCTAGGCCTGTTCATGGGGTCCCACATGCACCCCAGGGCCAACAAAAGCATTTTTTAAAATAATTTTGGCGGAAAGCGCGATGGAGTCGTGAATCTCACCAAATTTATTTTAATAAATGAAGCGCAGGCTCCCGCACTACATTTAAATTAGGCCTCTGGGTGGGCCAGGTCCCTGGGGCATTGCCAGATCAATCAGAGCGGGGACACGTGGGGGCCCCCACAGCCCCGAGGACTACTACCTCTCCGGGGCAGAAATAAAAATGAGTGGGGGGACCTCACGGGACCCCCCCGAACCCTGGCTAAAGATATAAAATAGTGTGTGGGGGGCTCAAGCCCCCCACACCGCCCCAGGGACCATCACCTCCCAGGGGCACTTAATATTTAAATTTGGGGGTCCATTATGGACCCACCTGCCCTGGGGCCTGCCACCTCCCCGGGGCAGGCTCCTGCAGTGTCCCGGGTGCCCACCCTCAGGACACTGCTCTTTGCTATGACAGGGTGGGAGCACACCTCCCGGCCTGTCATAGCAATCCCTGGTTTGTTGAAGCAATAGCAGGAAAACCTCCTCTTGCTTCAACGAAGCAAAGCAGATTGCTTTTGAGTAAGGGGAAGCTCCTCTTGCTCAAAAGCAATGCTGGCTCCCCCAGAAGGCGGGGAGCTGGTGGGACTGTGGGGGCATTGGGGCTCCCCTCACAGTCTCCAAAGTAAAGGCCTGGCCTCGATAGCCCTGGGGGCCGCCACCCCCAGGGCAGGCTCCTGCAGTGTCCCGGGTGCCCACCCTCAGGACACTGCTCTTTGCTATGACAGGGTGGGAGCACACCTCCCGGCCTGTCATAGCAATCCCTGGTTTGTTGAAGCAATAGCAGGAAAACCTCCTCTTGCTTCAACGAAGCAAAGCAGATTGCTTTTGAGTAAGGGGAAGCTCCTCTTGCTCAAAAGCAATGCTGGCTCCCCCAGAAGGCGGGGAGCTGGTGGGACTGTGGGGGCATTGGGGCTCCCCTCACAGTCTCCAAAGTAAAGGCCTGGCCTTGGGGGATGTGGTCCCTGGGGCCAAAAGTGGCCCAGGAGGGAAGCCACATGGCCTTTCTCCATTAGAATTTTTTTTTTTAGATGTAGGCATGCCTCGGGGGATGGGGTCTCCGAGGCGAATGTAAATTAGTGAAAGTGGATGTTTTTGAAAAAAAAATAATAATAATTGGAGTCGCGACCCTAGCGCGGCTTACAGTGTGGCCACCTAGTGTGAATACGAAGGATGTGCGGCTCTCAGCGCGGCCCCCTATTGGGAACAGAAAGGGTGTGCGGCCCCCTAGTTTGAACGCGATGGGTGCTCGGCTCCTGAAGTCGCTGTGGGTGCACGACTTCAAACAAAAAAAAATCAAGATATTGTTTCTAAAAGTAAGCTATATGTTGAGTTATTGGGTGGCTCTAAAAAGACCCCCTGTGTTTATTGGGAGATTTTTGTAGATACATGTAAGTGCCGATGCAGAGCCTTAGGGTGTTGAGAAGGACTCTGTTTCCCTTATCTGTGAAATGTACACCAACACTCCTGTAGATGCCATCCGTATCAAAACGCAGATTGTTGTTGTATATGGAGCCCATGCTATCGTCTCTGAGATAAGCAAAAACAGCTTTATTGACATTTTTTCAAGCTTTCTCAATTTGTGGACAGAATTAATTGGACCACTTCCATTTCTGTCTTTGGCATATGTTAGAGTATACAAAGACAGTTTGGGGGAAAAGCAACATCAATTCTGCAAAGCTGTCCTTCATTAGCATTTCCAGACCTACCCCAGTCAATGTGCCCAGGTCAGTGCTACCACAGTGGACAATCATGAGGTCAGGAGGTTGGAGATGTAAAAAGGTTTTAACCAAAGTCATCAATTGGTGCCACTTTAATCCTCTTTGTCCAATCCATTTAATGTCCTCATTTTGCAAAGCTAGGTCTTTGTCAATACCTCTGTTTTCAGCATACCTTTTGCAACAGAAAACATAGCTGTGTCCCACAATGCACACTAAGCATCTTGAAGGGAAGTTTGGCTGTAAGGAAAAGGTGTCTGTAGCTGAAGTAATCAGTTGGTAGAATGAGAGGTATCTAAAATGGTGGACGAGATGCAGTTTTTAAAACGGAAGATAAATGATTGGCTGTTTAAGAACATTGTACATTTGAAAATAGGGTGCATGCTATTGTCATTAGGAAGCATGTTTCTTATTGGTTAGAAAATAAAGTTTAAAAGGTACATGACATAGGATAAGCTCATATTTTGGAATGTCAACCACACCTGCTGTTTGTATTTGAAACATTGTGTGGTGAACTTGAAAACTTGAATTTGTGACCTGTGAGCTCAGTTGAGTGTTCCATTAACTGTTACTATGGAAACAGGAATGAAGCAGATTGGGGTAGGGTAGACAGTTAAGTGTGGCATTAAAATGTGAATTTCTTATAATTATTAAAGTAATATCTTATTGCAGTGAGATTTCCCAAGTTAGTGCTATCTTTAGAAGAGGTGTGTTATTTAAAAAGAAGTGGTAACATTATTTGTAATATATTTTTGAACTCCCGTATGGACTCGCAGTGCCTTCGCTTATGTTGCACAGTGGAGTCGCGACTTCAAAAAATTCCAGAAGCAAGTTGACTTCATTTAGAAGTCAGTTGGCAAGGGTTCTTGTGTGTAACCAATAGAACTGTGTTTTAGAATTTGAAATATTCTGGTAAGCAATGTGATTTGTTATTTAGATGTATATTTGTAGAGAAAGAGAGGGAACCATTGCAAATTACTGTTTGCTAAGAGCAGTGCATTATATTGATTGTGTGCATAAGAAAATCTTTTCAGAGTTTCTGATACTTCATAATCTAGAAATCAATTTGAAAGGTGAGTTACAAATGTATGAGTTGTATTATGTGTTGGCTTTGTTTTTAATGGTAAAATATAAATCATAAACTTTGAAATTTGACATATAGTTTTAAATGTAGAAATGTTTACTACAGTTTGTTGTAATGTATTTAAATGTTGTTTAATATAGATTCTGTATAGTATTATCTGTATTTTGGAACATTTATTACTGATTATGGTATTTTGTTTCAGTGTGTGGATACGTACATATGTAGTATACTGCATGATTTTAGGTGTTAGGTGTTGCTTTGAAGTTGGAAGTGTATATGTTCAGTTAAGGTATTAGTGATTAGACTAGTTAAGTCTCTAGAGAGCTACAGTTGAAATATGCAACAAATGTTTTGGTGTTTGGTTCAAATTTGAAGTTTGTTCTGTGAATTTATGAGGTGTACATAGTGTTGTGGTACAGTGATATCCATGCATGTTTTCAGGAATATGGTGAGACTTATAGCAGAGACATGTGAACGGTTCCTGCTTTCTATTTGGTTAGGTGTAACATTATAAGTAGTTGTAAAATGGTAAAGCAGCAGCACAAATGTGAGGTTTGTGATATATTTGTAGAGATATTATCAGTCAAGCAGTTTGTATGTACTCCTAAAATGTCCCAGACATTTCCCTAGCACTTGTGGAATCACTAGGCATTACCTAAGTACGTGTGTAATCCCCCAGACATATTTTTGCAAACACAGATTCATCAATGCATTAGCCATACACTGGTTCAATCACTCGGGCACTATCCTTGCACTGCTCCAATCACACTGTCAGGATCTATGCACTCTTCTAATCACTTAGGCAGTGCTGATGCACTTTCAAAATCACATAGGCCCTACCTTTTCAATTATGTAATCACCCAAGCACTACTCTACTACTGTTCCAATTATCCAAGCACTACCCTTGTTCTCATGCACTCACACAGGCACTACCACTGCACTCCTTCGATCACTCAGCCACTACTGCTGAAGTGCTTTGATCACACAGCCACTACCTAAGCACTTATAAAATCACCCAGAAACTAGTTTTGCACTCCTAAAATGCCCCACATATTACCTGTGCATTCATGAAATCAACAGGCAATAACTATCTATTCCTCTAATCCCCAGACATTACTTCTGTAATCATGTAATCATCAATGCATTAGTTATAGACTGGTTCAATCGCCCAGACACTACTCCTACACTCCTGCAATCACCCTGTCAGGATCTATGCACTCCTTCTATCACTTAGGCAGTGCACATGCACTTCCTTTAGCCCTCTCCAATCACATGTACATTTATAATATACTGCATAATTTTAGGTGTCATTTTAAAATTGGATGCGCAGTCTGTCAAGTTTTAAGGTGTGTATAGAGTTGTGAGTGAAGTATGTCTCTGCTTGCACATGTTGAGTTAAGGTATTTGTGATTAAACTAGTTTTTATAAATCTCTAGAGAGGTACAGTTGATATATGCCACAAAAATGTTGGTGTTTGGTTCACATTTGAAGTTTGTTCTGAGAATTTATGAGGTTTACATAGTGTTGTGGTACAGTGATATCCATGCATGTTTTCAGAAATATGGTGAGACTTATAGCAGAGACATGTGAACGGTTCCTGCTTTCTATTTGGTTAGGTGTAACCTTATAAGTAGTTGTAGAATGGTAAAGCAGCAGCACAAATGTGAGGTTTGTGATATATTTTTAGAGATATTATCAGTCAAGCAGTTTGTATGTACTCCTAAAATGTCCCAGACATTTCCTAGCAGTCATGGAATCACTAGGCATTACCTATGTACTTGTGTTTTCCCCAGACATATTTTTGCAAACATAGATTCATCAATGCATTATCTATACCTTGGTTAAATCACTCAGGTACTATCCTTGCACTGCTCCAATCGCACTGTCAGGATCTAAGCACTCTTCCAATCACTTAGGCAATGCTGAAGCACTTTCAAATTCAAGTAGGCTCTACCTATGCAATTATGTAATCACCCAGGCACTACCCTACTACTGTTCCAATCAACCAAACACTACCCTTGTTCTCATGCGATCACCCAGGCACTACCACTTCACTCCTTCGATCACTCAGCCACTACCTAAGCACTTATAAAATCACTCAGGAGCTAGTTTTGCTCTCCTAAAATGCCCCACATATTACCTGTGCATTCATGGAATCAAGTCAAGTCAAAGTATGCTTTATTCGAATTTCATTCATAAAAGCAAAATACATATCACAGAAAAGAGAATTAAAATTCATACAACATTTTAAATTAAAATTACATTTTCAACCAAATGATATCAGAATACAAGACATACTTTTTAGAATTTCTAACTTGATTGACAGTTCTAATTTAAGAAGAACGTACTATGCCTATTAAACAGTAAAAAGTAGTAAAAAGTTTAAAAATTGTCATGATAAAAAATACTAGTTTAAAAGGAAAACATACAGGTTAAAAGTATAGACAAGGTATCATGACAGAGAATAGTCAAGTGGCTAGCAGTCTCTGTCTAATCGACCACGCCCATCCAAGATACTTCGCGGTGGCTATTGAAATCCATGTCAAAGTGCTGGTGCATATATTATGCAGGGCGACAGTACTACTAGTAGTCCCCAGATTTTTGCACATCGGAAACAACCAAATACGTCTTGGGACCAGATAAGCTTTACAAGAAAAAAAAAGTGACCAATTGTTTCTTTAGTGGTGCCACAAACAGGGCAGCTACCACAGGATCCACCTTCCCATTTAGCTGCCAAATATCTGAGGGGAAGTGCACCTGCTCTTAATTGGAAAAGCAGCTTCCTATCGCCAGGTCTGGTTATGATATCCCAGTAAGGTTCTAAGCAGGGATACATCTTGGCCTCTAAGAATCCTCCAGCCATAGATCCAGCACTAGAGCTACTCCAATACCGGAAGGCTACCATCTCCCAGTAAGTTTCTTTCAGTGTACTTTTAGATGGAAAAGTTGCTCTCGCAGGATCTTCCCAAAGGGAACACATACCAAGCTCAGTCAAACTTGTCTTAAGCGATTTTAGCCACCCAATTTTGTAGAATACATCTATTCTAATAATATCTAGCAACCCCTCAGCATAATGTGAGAGCACAGGTGTCGTCCATAGCCTACGCCAATGCAGAATCGGATGAAGCCTAACCAAATCTGAGACTGCTCTTCTACCTAAATCATATTTGAGGGGCAGCAAAGGGGTACTTTTAGGGACACCAGTTATTGCCCGGAGAAATTTATTCTCCGAGGTTTGATGTGCAGCCACCTCATGGAATCAACAGGAATTAACTATGTATTGCCCTAATCCCCAGACATTACTTCTGTAATCATGTAATCATCACCCAGCCACTACCCGTGCACTCCTGTAATCACCCTGTCAGGATGTGTGCACTCCTCCTATTAATTCAATTCAATTCTTTATTCGGATAAAAAGAAATATCCATGAAAGTACAGAATAAAAAATACCAGCACAACATTAAATCGGTACATGCATAAATAAGAAGTTAACAACAATGAGTGCGATAAACACGTAGCTATAAATACACAGAAATATATACATAGTGCAAAAGGTAAGTGCAACAAATTCATCATGGATCTATAATTTTAATTATTAGATCAGAGGTAGTAACAATATAATACTTAGAATATAACAGCATAAAATATTAAAATGCAGACACTTTGACACATAAAATAATGCAATCAAATGCATACAGTAAAATATTTATGTGGCCCGCATATTGATTAATTCAGATATCAGGCATACAATTGAAACTGTTTATACTGTACTCATAGAGGCAGGGGAGCGAACAGCCAGTCTTAGAAAGGTACTAACACAAAGGGTTACATTTTCCCCATTGAGCATGACAATATCCCTGTATGCCACCTTATAATCAGTAATGGCGGAAGCCTTAAAGTAAGGGATCAGCAGCTGCTTGCTATATATTTGATAAAAATTACAGAAAATAAAAAGAGTAGCATGGATTGGCTGCCACGATTTCCACAGGGACAAGGCATTTGCCCAAGATTAATATTAAAGCCTAAGGAGAAGCAAAGTAAATATTTTAAAGTGCCATCCCTAAGACAAAAGAGCAAGCTTCGTTCCCAGAGGTTAGTCACCTTTAAAATATAACTGGCTGGAAGTTTTGTGGGGGGGCCATCGGCATCCACCATGGTTATATACCGGGCGACTGAGGATTTCAAAGTTTCTTGCTTACATCTCAAGTCGTCATAGTATTCGTACAGGGCCCCCTGGATGATATTTTTTTAATGCCTGCCATATTCCCTGGGTCTGTAAAAATGTGTGACAGATTTACAGTGGTCGGGCTAGCCTTGACAGCCACCAACCATGGTATGTCACTACCCTTATCACAATTAATGCAATCAACTATGATGTCTCTAGTTTACGTGGCTGCTGGATTTTCCCATACTTTTATCCAGAAAATGACTGGACGTGTCCTTGTGTAGTCCTCAATAAAGGGTAATTTTAACTCATGATGGCAATCAAAGGAAGAAGAACAAATTGATGCCCCCAAAACTCTCCGACAAAATCTATTTTCTTGTCACTGGATGCTGTTGCAGTTCGCGTGGCCCCAAACTTCCGCTCCATATTTTGCAGTAGGTAAACACTGAGTTCTATAAATTTTCAGTAGTGGTAACACTACCTCAGTTCTACTCGGTTGGGGGAGGCACAGATTCGAGTTGGTAGCCTCTAAAAATGTACTTCTGCTATTTGCCAAATGGGCAGCCCAAGAGCTTTTGTCTGAAAATACCAAGCCCAGATATGGAAAAGTGCGTGTGCATAATAGTTTTTCGGAACCAGAGTTGATTACATTGACAGAATATTTTTTGGGGCCGCAACTCATTAAAAATGACTTTTTAAAAGGTCCAGCTTATTAATAAAATCTACAAAACCCCCAACTAAGACGCGCAATGCATTGGGTGTGCGGCCCATTAGGACCGCATCATCCGCATACAATAAGGAGGGTAGCTTGTTGCCATTGATCAACGGGACGTCCTTAGTCAATTTGGACAACTCATTATTCAACTCATTAAAATATAGGATAAAGAGCAGAAGGGCAGTACGCATCCCTGCCTGACCGCTCTGTCAATCACAATGTTACCTGATACTGACCCGTCCCTACTGATCCTCACCTTAGCCCCCAGATCCCTGTGTAAGTAAGCCAAAAAGTGTACTTAGGCCTCATCCAGCCCGTAATTTAAAAGACATTGCCAAAGACGTGATCTATTTACAAAATCAAATGCTGAGGTGAGGTCCATGAAGGCCAGGTAAATTGGGGGCTGTTGAGCTATCGTGTATTCACCAATAATTACATTTTGATTAAGGCATTGCTCTACAGTTCCCAATTTGCTTCTGAAACCTAACTGACATTTATCTAAAATACTTTCATCCTCAACCCAGCTCCTAATTTTATTAAATAATACCCACCCAAGTATCGTGAGTGTGTTGTCATTTAAAGAGATAGGTCTATAACAGCTAGGGATGGATCTCTCCACCTTTTTAAAAATCGGGACTATAATACTAGTTGACCATGTCTTGGGGATATAAGAATTGTTTAGATTGTTAAAAACATTGAGTAAAAGCGGTACCCAAAACTCCGGTTTATGCTTGATAATATCAATATAAAGCCCATTCGGGCCAGGGGCCTAGTTACCTAGACTTTGATCAATAGCATCCTCAACTTCAGTTATCGATATCTGGACTCGTGTAGCAACGTGAAGATCTATATGAGCCTCATTCTGAGTAGGAGCTGTATATATTTTTGAAAAATGTGCTACTGGTTATATTACAGCTTAGAGGAGATAAATTCTAACCCATGGTTCTCATATTTTTAACATATGCCCCAAAGCCATTTGTGTTGTTTAAACTCGCTGGCCAAATTATCCCATTGTTCTCTTAGGATCTCATCTTTCCTCTGCTTGACACTCCTCCTATCACTTAGGCAGTGCACATGCACTACCTTTAGACTTCTCCAATCACATGTACATTTATAGTATACCTCATAATTCTAGGTGTCACTTTCAAATTGGTAGTGCAGTCTGTCAAGGTTCAAGGTGTGCATAGAGTTGTGTGTAAGGTATGTCTCTGCTTGCATATGTTGAGTTAAGGTATTTGTGATTAGACTAGCTTTTCATAAGTCTCTAGAGAGGTACTGTTGAAATATGCCATATCATTTTTAGCGTTTGATTCAAATTTGAAGTGTGTTCTGTGAATTTATGAGGTGTACGTAGTGTTGTGGTACAGAGATATCCATGCATGTTTTCAGACATGTGAATGATTCCTGCTTACTATTTGGCTAGGTGTAATATTAAAAGTAGTTGTAGAATGGAAAAGCAGTAGCACCAACTCATGCACTGCTACAATCCCCTAAGCACTACTCTTGCCGTGCAGTCATTGCCCTGTCAGTGCTCATGCACTCCTCCAATTACCCATCCAGCACCATGGACTTATCTAATCACTCTGCCAATACCCAAGCACTTATAAATTCACTTTGCACTCTCTTTGCCACACTGTAATCATCCAGTCACTACTCAAGAACTTATGCTCTATCCATTCAGACCACTAACCAGCTACATACTACTGATTCACTCCTCCATTTATTCAGGTACTACCCATGTAGTCCAGGAATCACACTGTCACTCCCCGTGCACTCATCCAATCACCTAGCCAGTACTGTGTACTAATCCAATCACTCCATCAATACCCAATGGCTTATAAATTCACCATGGACTCTCCTTGCAGTACTCTAATCATCCAGTCAGTACCCATGTACTCATGCAATGACCCAGGCACTAACATATGTACTGCTACAATCTTCTGTGCACTATCCATGCAGACCTCTAACTAGCTACATACTACTGATTAGCTCCTCCAGTTACCCAGGTAGTACCCATACAGTCCAGTAATCACACTGTCACTCCCCGTGTAATCCTCCAATCACCCAGACAGTCCCATGTCATTATCTAATTATTCCACCAAAACCCAAGCAATTATAAATTCACCATGCACTCTTCTTGGAGTACTCTAATCATCCAGTCAGTACTCATGTACTTATGCAATTCTCCATGCACTAACTCATGCACTTCTACAATCCTTTGAGTGCTATCTATACAGTTTAGTAATCTCCCTGTTACTACATATGCACTCCTCCAATTACCCAGCCAGTCCCATGTCCTTATCCAATCACTGCCAAAACCAAGCACTTTACCATACACTTTCCTTGCAGCACTCTAAGTATCCAGTCACTATCCATGTACTCATGCAATGACCCAGGCACTAATACCTGCAGTGCTACAATCACATGTGCACTATCCATGTAATCCTCTAACCACCTACACACTACTGATTTGCTCCTCCAATTTCCCAGGTAGTACCCATATAGTCCAGCAAACACACTGTCACTCCCTGTGTACTCCTCCAATCACCCAGATAGTCCCATGTCCTTAAATAAGTATTCTGCCAAAACCCAAGCACTTATAAATTTACCATGCACTCTTATTGGAGGACTCTAATCATCCAGTCAGTACCCATGTATTCATACAATTAAGCAGGCACTAACTCATGCACTTCTACAATCCTTTGATTGCTATCTATACAGTTTAGTAATCTCCCTCTTACCATCTATGCACTCCTCCAATTGGCTAGTCAGTCCCATGTCCCTATACAATCACTCTGCCAAACCCAAGCACTTATAAATTCACCGTGCACTCTTCTTGAAGCACTCTACGTATCCAGTAACTATCCATGTACTCATGCAATGATGCAGGCAGTACCACATGCAGTGCTACAATCACATGTGCACTATCCATGCAGTCCTCACTACTGACCCACTCCTCCAAATACCCAGGTGGTACCCGTGCAGTCCAGCAATCAAACTGTCACTCCCCATGCACTCCTCCAATCACCCAGACAGTCCCATGTCCTTATCTAATTATTCAGCTAAAACCCAAGCACTTATAAATTCACCATGCACTCTCCTTGCAACACTCTAAGTATCCAGTCACTAACAGATGCAGTGCTACAATCACATGTGCACTATCCATGCTGTTCTCTAACCACCTACATACTACTGATTCACACCTCCAATTACCCAGATAGTACCCATGCAGTTCAGCAATCACACTGTCACTCCCCGTGCACTCCTACATTCACCCAGACAGTACAATGTACTAATCCAATCTCTCCACCAATACCCAATCACTTATCAATCAATCAATCAATCAGGACATTTCTATAGCGCGCTACTCACCCGCGAGGGTCTCAAGGTGCTGGGATGGGGGTGCCGCTACTGCTCGAAAAGCCAGGTCTTGAGGTGCTTCCTGAAGGAGAGATGATCCTGGGTCAGACGAAGGGGGGTGGGGAGGGAGTTCCACGTCTTGGACGCCAGGTAGGAGAAAGATCTTCCTCCGGTGGTGGTTCTGCGAATCCGTGGAACGTTGGCGAGGG
Source organism: Triturus cristatus (assembly GCF_964204655.1). NCBI lineage: Eukaryota > Metazoa > Chordata > Amphibia > Caudata > Salamandridae > Triturus > Triturus cristatus. The sequence continues at coordinate 33,952,134 of NC_140593.1, read as the reverse complement.
TGAGGCTGGCGGAGCGGAGCTGGCGGGTAGTTGTGTAGAACATGAGGCGGGTATTGAGGTATTCGGGGCCCGCGTTATGGAGAGCCTTGTGTGCGTGAGTGAGGAGTCTAAAGAAGATCCTTTTGCTGACGGGGAGCCAGTGCAGGTCTCTCAGGTGAGCAGAGATGTGGCTGTGTCGGGAAATGTCCAGGATGAGTCGTGCAGCTGCGTTCTGAATGCGCTGGAGTCTTTGCTGTAGTTTGGCGGTGGTCCCAGCGTAGAGGGCATTTCCGTAGACTAGTCAGCCGGTGACGAGGGCCTGGGTGACTGTCTTCCTGGTTCCAGTGGGGATCCACCGGAAGATCTTTCGGAGCATAAGGAGGGTGTTGAAGCAGGAAGATGTAACGGCGTTGACTTGCTTGGTCATCGTGAGGGAGGAGTCAAGGATGAAACCCAGGTTGCTTGCGTGGTCCGTGGGCTTGGGGGCGGTGCCCAGAGCAGGGGGCCACCAGGAGTCGTTCCAGGTGGAGGGGGATGGTCCGAGGATCAGGACTTCCGTTTTGTCTGAGTTCAGCTTCAGACGGATGAGCTTCATCCATTCCGCGACGTCTTTCAGTCCTTCCTGGAAGCTGGCTCTGGCGGTGGCGGGGTCGTTGGTGAGGGAGAGGATCAGTTGGGTGTCATCGGCATAGGAGATGATGTTGAGGTTTTGTTTGCGTGCAATGGCTGCGAGGGGGCTCATGTAGACATTGAAGAGGGTGGGGCTGAGCGAGGATCCTTGAGGTACGCCGCAGATGATCTTGGTGGCCGCTGCGCAGAAGGGCAGGAGACGGACTCTCTGAGTTCTGTCAGAGAGGAAGGAGGTGATCCATTCCAGGGCCTTCCCTTGGATCCCGGCGTGGTAGAGGCGGGTGGTCAGGGTGCGATGGCAGACAGTGTCGAATGCGGCCGACAAGTCGAGGAGGATGAGGGCGGCAGTTTCACCGTTGTCGAGCAGGGTCCTGATGACGTCAGTGGATGCGATGAGGGCGGTCTTGGTGCTGTGGTTCGCTCGGAATCCGGACTGCGATGGGTCGAGGGAGCCGTTCGTCTCGAGGGAGGTGATCAGCTGTTTGACGGTTTTCTCGATGACTTTAATGGGGACGGAAAGAAGCGAGATGGGCCGGAAGTTCTTGAGGTCTGTGGGGTCCGCGGTGGGTTTCTTCAGGAGGGCGCTGATCTCTGCATGCTTCCAGCTCTCCGGGAATGTGGCAGATGTGAAGGAGTTGTTAATGAGGTCCCGGAGATGGGGTGCGATGATGGAGTCGGCTTTGTTGAAGATGTGGTGTGGGCAGGGGTCAGCTGGGTAACCAGAGTGGATGGTGTTCATCATGAGGGTGGTGTCTACCGTGCTGACAGGGTTCCAGGTGCACAGGGTGGTGGTGGGGGGCATAGGTTTGGTGGCTGGGTATGTAGTCTGAGCGCCGAAGCTGTTGTGTATATCGGCGATCTTGCGGTGAAAGAACGTGGCGAGTGAGTCGCAGAGTTCTTGCGATGGAGTGATGTTGTTGTTGCTGGCACTGGGGTTGGAGAGCTCTTTGATGATGCTGAAGAGTTCTTTGCTGTTGTAGGTGTTGTTGTCCAGTCGGTCTCTGAATGATGTCCTTTTGGTGGTGCGGATCAGCTGGTGGTGTTTGCGGATGGCGTTCTGTTGACTGGTCGTGGCGCCAGGCTTTTTTGTCTTTGAGATCGTCGGTGAACCATGAGGCTTTCTTGCTGTCGGGATTGCTTGGAGGGTTCTTCAGTGGTGCAAGGGCGTCGGCGCAGTTGGTGATTCACTGTGTGAGGTTGCGGGCTGCTTCGTTGGGGTCCGTAGTGTTGGTGGGTTGGTTTTGGCTCAGGGAGGTGGTGAGCTGGTCGGTGGTGATCTTGCTCCAGCATCTATGGGGGGCTTGCTGCGGGCGGAGGTGAGTCATGGTTTTCCTGAAGTTGAAGTGGATGCTGCTGTGATTGGTCCAGTGCAGTCTGGTGGAGTGGCTGAAGGAGATGTGGTTGCTCGAGGAGAAGATGGGGTCAAGCGTGTGGCCAGCGTAGTGGGTGGGGGTGTTGACCAGTTGCTTGAGTCCGAGGTTGGCGAGGTTGTCTATCAGGGTGGTGGTGTTGTTGTCCTTGTTGTTCTCCAGGTGGAAGTTGAGGTCCCCCAGGAGGATGTAGTCAGAGGAGGCGAGGGCGAGCGGGCTGATGAAGTCTGCGATGGCTTAGCTGAATTGTGTGCGTGGTCCCAGAGGTCTGTAGATGAGAGTCCCTCTGAGGGTGGTCTTGGGGTTGGTGTGTATCTGGAAGTGAAGGAGCTCGGCGGTGGTGAGGGTGTCGTCGGTGTTCGTCGGGATGCGGATGGTGTTTCTGTAGACAATGGCGATGCCACTCCGGCTTGGTTGACACGGTCCCTCCGGGTGATTTTATAGCCATACAGGATGGCGATGGCTATGTCGGGGGATGAGGAGGCGTTTATCCAGGTTTCCGTGAGGAAGGCAACGTCTGGCGCTGTTGTGTCGAGGAGGTCCCAGAGTTCGACGACGTGCTTGTGGACGGAGCGGGTGTTGAGCAGGATGCACTTGACGTGGTTGTTGTTGGCGCCTGTTCTGGCGGGCTCGATGCAGGTCCAAAGGCAGGTGAACTTGCAGGTGTGACAGGTGAAGATTCCATGGGTGCCTTTTGGGGTGGCTTGGTAGCAGGCTGGCTGTCGGTCGGTGTTGAGTGTGTGGAGGGCGGTGGCATCGTATCTCCGTTGGGTGGGTTGGTTCTGGCGAGGGCCAGGGGTCCTGGCACTGGGCGCGGACCAGGCGCGGACGGGGGCAGACGGGCTTGCCTTTGGCGCACCTTCACCATTCACCATGCACCATGCACTCCCCTTGCAGTACTCTAATCATCCAGTCACTACCCATGGTATGACCCAGTCAGTAACTCATGCACTTTTACAATCCCTTAAGCACTACCTACATTGTTTAGTAATTTCCCTGTTACTAGTTATGCAATCCTCCAATCACCCAGACAGTAATTATTCCACCAAAACCCAAGCACTTATAAATTCACCATGCACTCGCCTTGCAGTACTCCAGTGTACTCATGCAATAACACAGGCACAAACACATGCACTTCTACAATCACCTGTGCACTTCCCATACAGTTCAGTAATCTCCCTGTTACTACCTATGTAGTCCTCCAATCACACAGCCAGACTTATGTCCTTATCTAATCGCTGCGCCAAATCCCAAGCCCTTATCAATTCACCATCCTCTTTCCTTGCAGTACTCTAATCATCCAGTCACTACCCATGTACTTCTGCACGTACTCAGGTGCTAATACATGCACTCAATCCTCAATCCACTGCCCATTCAGTCCTCTAAACACCTAAACACTACTCATTCACTCCTACAATTATCCAGTTAGTACCTGTGTACTGCAGTAAATGCATTGTGATTTCAAAACAAAGCATTTAAATGGTTTTTATGTAGAACATGTTTGTTTAGTATTAGAATGGTATATTTTATAGATTTATATTAAAATATTACTTTTTTTTCCAGATATTCTTCATTAGCATTAAAAAAAGGCTTACCATGACTAAAAAAACAGTAAAGAGGAAACAACAAAAGAAAGAGTATTATTTCAAGAAAAGACAACAGCAAGAATTAGATGAACTACAACATGTGGTAAAAAAGAAAATGTCTTGCGGTAAGAGAACAAAAAACAAAAAAAAATTATCGAAAGACTTTCAAAGACTAGAAACAGTTTGCACAATGCAGAAAGTAGGAAGAATACCTCAACAACAAAGAAGAATGAAAAGAAAAAAGGGGAAATTAATGGGAAATCACGTTTTCAAAAAAGAATCCATGGTGAAAGGAGAATCAATCAATTTGATGAAATAAGGAAAAGAATGTTTCACAATAGAGTAGCACTTCATTTATTAAAAGATGGCAAGAAATATAAAAAAAGATCAGCATTTTATAAAAAGAAGAAACAGATTGAAACTATTGTTGAGAAGGCTTTTGAATTAAAAAGGAAATTATTAATTTTAGTTTTAAACATAATTTGATCATTAGATAAGCCAATACATTTTATGAAGGCCGAACGTAAAAAGAAGAGATTAAATAACACAACTAACTTTTGTGATTTTTTTTGCGTGAATGGAAGTTCAGTTCAAGTTCAGAGCATTTTTTTAATGAAGAGAGTTATTTTCAATTCGGTACATTAGTGTATGCAGTTGGTACCAGTGGTTATGCTTATGAAGTGAAGAACGGTTGTCCAATTGAAAAAGAAAAGATGGTTCCTAGAAATGTAGAAGAAGTGATAGCTGATGAAGTTCTAGGGAGATGTAGTAAAGACCCAGTGTATACTTGGGATTGTAGTAGTATTTGTAGTATACGACAGGAGTCTATTGATATTTTACGAAATTTCTTACGAGCGTATAGTAAAAAAAGTGTTAAACAAAAGATTAAGATTCTGCAAGGACTAGATCCTTGCAAAGTGAGATAAAATACTGGTTTGCAAGGTCATTCTCTGGCGTGTCTTTCAAGAAAAGTGTGTCAAAGTGTTATTCATCATTTCAGAATGTTAGCAGTACATCGCTCTCAAATGCGGAAATAAGTCAGAAGATTGTATTACGCAAAAATTCCAGTAATAATTTTAAGTGACTTAAACGGTGCTCTTTTGCATGGGTCAGTATCAGATGTAAAAAAAGTTTGTGCAGAAATAGAGTTTTGTTACTTTGGTCCTGAACAAGAGTGTAGAGAAAATGAGACATTCATAGAAGTCGGTGTGGAAGAAGACATGCAAGATAGTAGTACTGAAAAGTTTCAAGAAGAAATTACAAATCTTAAGATAATTTGTTGTTTTTATTGTGGACAAAATCATTATAAAAATCAAACTAGGACTGTTGATTTTTATTTAAAAAGTGAAAAAGAAAACAATGATAAGTGGAAGGAATTGCAAACATATTTGTTGGTAGAAGAATGCTTTGATATGGGTAGTGAGCAACGTGTTTATAAATATTGTTATACCAAATTAGAGGATAACAAAATGCCAGCTAGAGCTGTGCATAGTTGTGGTGAAGGATGATCAAGATCCACGTAGTTTCATGTAGTATGTTTGTTTAAAGTAAGATGGTACAGGATAAGAGTACATTCATTAAGTAAAAGGAAAGGAAATAAAACCCCACCAGGAGCAGGATGGTGCCAGCTTAGCCCTAACTCTCAACTGATATCCTCGAGCTATGCAGCATTCTTTTACATCATAAGAATGGCAACATTCTACAGGGCTAGGCAGGAGACTATGGGGAAGGAAGTATGAAGTGCAGACACTACACATCTTCCCCTTTTACAAACACAATCAAAAAGTACACAATATAACCCTAGCAATAACATAATGACACAGTGAAGAACATTAAGAAGAAAGATCAAGAAACACACTTAAAGAAGAGACACAAGTGTAAGAAAAGGAGAACAAAAACTTAGAAGAGATAAAGGAAAACATAACACAGAATTAAGATGGAAAAATAAAGAAGGAAGACAAGATAGGCATGCCGAAGGCAGGCAGAAGTAGTTAGTTGCTGTAGAAGGCAATCACGAGGAAAAGGAGCAGGAAGGTGTGCAGGAAGGTGAGGGCTGATGTAGTAAACTGCGCTTAGAAGAAACACACTTTGAAGGTATTAGGAAAGAAATAGGTATTCTCAGGCAGGAAATTGCACCAAGGACTGGAATGCTAGCTTCAAGAGGGCATCAATTACAGCAGAGACTGGCAGTTTCAGGAAGAGGGTGACTGGTGGATTGGTCACTGGTGGGGCTAGCCAGTATGAATGAGGAAGAAGTCGAAGTTCATTACCTTGTAGTTGCTTGAAATTGAAAGTCCTTGTAGGTAGTAGGTTGAAGATTGTTAATAGAAGGTCCATTCCAAAATATGTGGTGAAGGATGATCAAGATCCACGTAGTTTCATGTAGTATGTTTATTTATAGTAAGATGGTACAGGATAAGAGTACATTCATTAAGTAAAAGTAAAGGAAATAAAACCCCACCAGGAGCAGGATGGTGCCAGTTCAGCCCTAACTCTCAACTGAAATCCTCGAGCTATGCACATTCTATCACATCATAATTGGACACGATTGAACCGGAAACACGCAGAGAGACTCGCGAAGGCAGAGCTGAGAGAAGACTGGTTTCTGAGTCCTGGTTCTGTTTAAGCTACTTGCAACCCGCACTCTAGTTTAGTGGCCAGTACCTCTTCCGAGATTCGCATCCGCCGTGAGGGAAGCGGCTGTCGCGCTGAACGCGCCCTGGTCGCCCTGCCTGCCTGGGACTCTGCACAGAGGCGCCGTGAGGGGAACGGCAGTGTGAGGCTCCAACTACACTCCCCAGCAGCCTTAGTGCATCCATCGCCGTCACGCATCACGTGACATAGCTGGTGGGCCTCATCTGGCCGGGACCCCTCCCGCAGCGCGGGACGCGCGCGGGCTGCGCCCGGGCGAAGCCCGGGCCAAGGGCGGGCCCGTCCTTGCCCGTCGGAGCCAGGAAGAGACAGGACAGGGCATCCCCTCTAACTTCAGAGGCCACGAGCCACAAGGTACTGTGTCTTGCGCATCAGCCAACTCCTGAGACTGGATTATTTTGAGGGTTTGGTTATGTAACTGTTTTATTGCTTTAATACACCTTTAATACACCTTCCCCTGTTGCTATAGCCGATTGGTCACAGTGCTGTATCACTGTTGCAGTGTCTAGAGAAAACACAGCGATTCCTGCAGTTGCTGGGAAATGGGCAAGAGAAAGGCAATGGAGAGCGGGGGCCCCACAGGAAGCAAGAAGGGGAAAAAATCTAAGGTTTTAAAGCATGCCGCTAGCAACTGTGTTATGGCCAGAATCGAGAACATAGTTTTGGATTGTGAGGACATTCTGAGTGGGAACTCTACTGGGCCTGTTGGGGATAATGTGGAGAGGTTGGATAAAACTCCCCAAAAGGGTATACCTTCTATGTTCTTAAAAAAGAAAAAAACTCCTAACACAACTGCTTCACACCCGAATCCAATTCCCCACAGCTCACTAATGGAGGACACTAGAGTTACCTTAGTTTTGGATACCTCGGTTTCCCACCCTAAGTCTCCAGTTAAAGGTGATCACGAATCCAAGAAAGCTTTAGATGATTCCTTTCAATCTATCCCCTGCTCCAACCGCTTCTCAGTGCTAGAACCTGCATTAGATATAGCTGAGACTGTAGCTTGCCTCCTTCCCAGTAGATATGGTCACACCGAGCAAAAGGCTCTTCTGTCGCCCCCATGTAGCTGCAAAGAACTTCTTGAGAGCCTTATGGAGAAAGTTGACTCACTCCAGGGTACAGTGACCACTCTCAGCAAGGTCATTGAGGCTCTCAATGTAAAGCTAAATCTTTCCCTGCCTCTTGATACCGCCCAACCCTCCCCAACTATTCCCCCTGTAGTTGCACACACTGCTAGCTTGCGGACCGTTTCTTCCCAATTGGTCCCGCCTAGACGACCTGGTGTTTTGCCGCACCCTCCAAGCACGTCTTCCCCCTTGCCATCCAGCTCTATCTCTACGTCTAGCTATGCGAAGAAAGCTAGTGTAATTAGTTCCACTCGTCCTATTGGAACCTGTAGAGGGGGCACTCCCAGGGACTTTGAAACCCACCCCGCCGCTAAGCAGGACGCCCCGGTATCTACTCATAAGGCACCTGGCACATATCATTTGGGCCTAAATCATAAGAAGTCAGTTTTCTTGGTCAAAGTTCCCAAACTTCCCCCAATCAGGGTCTGGAAGGGAGTGTATCACTTTGTAATAAGGCTATACACTGGTTGCGCCAGGTCCGGGGCTGCAGATCTATCATTAGGGAGGATATCATCAGGGTAAAAAGGCTATCGACCCATAATTCCCCGTTTGACTGCTTAGAGTTGGAACTTGTGGACGAAAATCTGGCGGAGAATTTAGTGGCTCTTGAATTTCGCTCTTCTTCTCCCGATTTCTCATCCATTCAAATTAGACGATCACCATTATGGCCCCCAATAGGAGTTATACCCCACATGCCATCGGGGGAAATAGGGGGGGAATCTGGCTTGAACAAGGTGGACTGACTGCCAACATTACCCAGCCCCGGTCCTAGAATCTCAAATATCCTCATTCCCCAAGACGAATTCGAGACTGTGGACACTCTTTCTAATTCGACACCCCATGCTCCAAATACTTCCACACTCCACATTATGTCTTGGAATATAGCGGGCCTGGAAAAGAAACTAGCCATCCCCGAATGGAATGCCCAGGTTGAAAAATACGAAATTTGCCTATTCCAGGAAACTTGGAGCTTGAAACCCCTACACAAGTCAGGTTATACCACCTATTTCTGCCCGGCAGTCAGATCAAGAAAGGGACGTCCCTCTGGAGGCCTGCATATATGGGTTAGTGCTTCACTGAATTGGTCAATTTCCTCTCACAATTGCATCTCTCATGACATCTTGCACTTAACAGTAGGTGGAGCACACAATAAACCCTCATTGGATCTTTTTAACATCTATGCTAGGGGAACCAAGGGCACCCTGGGATCCGCTACTATATCAATGCTGGAAAGCATTCTTTCCGGCATCTCCCCGTCTTCGTACATTCTTATAGGGGGTGATTTAAATTGCACTTTCGAACCGCTTGGTGCGGAGGATTTTTTGGGTACCGCTGAACTAGATGCTAAATGGAGTATCCCGACCCTCAATCTCCCTCCGATCAGAAAGTGGTCCCAGAGGGTTATCCAATTAAACGCCCTCGTCCAAGAGTTCAACCTTAGAGCCGTAAATGGAAGATCCATTTCAGACCTCCATGGGGCATTCACCTTTAATAGGATTTGTTCTCCATCTAGGATAGATTATATTCTCTTAGATGTCAGGCTATGGTGTGATCTGCTAGACATGGAAGTTAAACCCTCCACAGATAGTGATCACAACCCCTTATGCTTAAAATTAAATAATGTCTGGCAAGTACCTGGTGCCGACGCAACTAGCCGAGCGTTCCTGTCTACTAGAGAAGTGGTCCCTAGTAATTGTTGTAGACGCCTTAAATGGCAGAAAGTTGTGATTAAGGAACACAAATTGGCAAGCATAAAGGGCAATCTAGAAGTTGAGATTAGCAATTTTACATCTTATGCCAATTCCGCTTTGTCCCTATCTAATTTCCATAAAATCTATCAAGATTTTATTTTGAATCTGAGCGCCTTCTTTACAACTAGAGGCAAGGTCATCACTGGAGGCCTACAGGCCAAGGCTTCGAACCCCTGGTATTCTGTTACTTGTAAGGAAAAAAGGGTGGCACTCATTCTGGAAGTTAAGAAAATAGACTCCGCCGCAGTTATTAGAGCTAGGAAGGAGTATGCCAAGGCACAGAGGGAGGCAAAGAAAAGCTGGGAGGAGGATCACTGGGCTAAACTAAAACATGCTTCATCTGAGATAGACTCGAAAGGCTTCTGGGACTTAATCAACAAGAGGGCTAGCACCATTAATCCCCCACTGGCCAATCATATCACCGCCAACCAATGGCTGCTCCATTTTTCTAAACTATACACAGAGGACGTTAATGCTCCCTCTTCCCTTGATATGGCTCATTCATCCCCTACCAGAGCCCCCAGTCACCACCGGGATCTCTTTGCCTTAAGCGAGGTAACGACAGCAATCAAAAGCATAGCCCCTGGCAAGGCGGCAGGTCCTGATGGCCTCCCTGGAGACTTGCTTTTACACTTCGCTGAGCCTTGGGCAGCCCTTATCCTTCTGATTCTGAATTTGATAGCCAGAGGTGCACCAGTACCTGATTCTTGGAAGGGCGCCGAGGTGGTCCCCATTTTTAAAAAGGGGAATAGGGAAGACCCTGCCAACTACCGGCCAATCAGTCTAATTGACGTTATTCAGAAAGTTGTTGGCAGGGTCTTACTAGCTAGGTTAGGCAATTGGATGGAAGACAACAACATTCTTTCCCACTTTCAAGCAGGTTTTAGGACCAAGATGGGAACAATCGACCAGGTCTTCAGACTTTTCATGATTTATTGGAAGATAGTACTTCTGGGCAGGGGCAGCTTGTACCTTGCCTTCATAGATCTGAAGACCGCTTTCGATTTAGTTCCCCGGGGGAAACTTTGGCTTACCTTACAACAACTTGGTGCTCCCCCTTTGGTCCTAGACATGATCCAGCGTCTACACCAAGGCAATTACGCCAAGGTTAGATGGGGGTCCCAGGGGCAATTGACTGAGAGAATCGCCGTGAACAGGGGAGTTCGACAGGGATGTGTGCTGGCACCCACCCTGTTTTCTCTGTACATCAACGGGGTGGTTGACTTTTTAAGCCAGGACCCGGCCGATGCTCCATCACTGGCCGGGGAGAAGATCCCGACTCTCCTGTTCGCAGACGATACTCTCTTGATTTCAAAATCCCCAGGGGGGCTTCAGAAACTTTTGAACAACTTTGCCTCTTTTTGTGATTCACATGGTCTGATAGTTAATACCACCAAAACTAAGACCATGTGCATCAACCCGTCCAATCGTTTTAAAAACCACTTTACCCTAGATGGGGTACCGTTGGGCAACGTGGAGGGTTTTGAATACTTGGGAATCTCTCTTGCAAAAGACATGAAATGGGGCCCACACCTTGCTAAGATGCTCTTAAATCACAAGAGGACGTCTGGTGTTATTTTGAGAGAGCAGCGTCTTACTGGGTGTAGGCCTGTGGCCCCTGTCCTTGTGGTCTACGCCGGCAAAGCATTGTCCTCAGCCTTGTATGGCTCCGAGCTCTGGGGCTTTCAGAATGTGAGTGATCTTGTCTTGACGGAAAATAAGTTTATGAGAGACATGCTTTCCCTACCTTCCTCGACGCCCTTGAAGCCCCTATTTTTTGATCTAGGGAGACACTCACTCCAGGATATAGTACGCTTGCGCCCCCTTTTGTTCTGGGCCCGCATAAAAAGGACTCCAGAACTCTATCATTACGCTGCAGCTTTTGACGAACTAGTTGCAGCGGACTCTGGGAGCAAGATAATATGGCTAACTGACCTTCGAAAACTTCTAATTTCTATTGGTCTAAAGGAGGCCTGGCGCACCCAATCACCACCCACAAAACAGGTTATCAAAAAATTGTACTGGGAATGGGTCCAGAAGCTGGTTATCCAAAATCCCAGATTGGGGAAACTGGCGGAGGGATTCTTCCAACACAGACACACTCGCTCACTAGAACCTTATCTGGATTTTATTCAGGCCCCCAGCCACAGGGTACTATATATGAAGCTAAGGTTCGGGACCTTGCCGACCAACAGCTTTGTTTCGCGTTGGAAAGGGCCAACTATGCCATCTTTACCCTGTCCGGGTTGTGCCTACCATAACGAGACGCCGGCTCACCTCTTGTTTGCCTGTCCGGCGTATAGGCTCCCCAGGATGAGGTGGCTAAAACCGGTCTGCAAACTATTGGGCCCAATGTGCCATCGTAACGCTCTCCGCATCCTCTGCACTGATACCTCCTCCCTCACTCTGATATGTGGGGTAGCCAAATTCTTGGGATCCGCCTGGCTAATTAGAAGCAAGTTATTAGCCAGGAAGCCTGTAGACGCTGATGGCGAACACCTGTCCCTCTCATATATTGGATTTTAGTCTACATACTTTAGATTCAGTCTTTTTTCTTTTAACAATTGAACCATGAATTTTTAACTAATTGTGGAATTTGTATTATATAAGCTTTCCAGAGGATGATTTAATGACTTTTTAACCTATTTTATTTATGTAAATAATGTGTATACTTGGAAATGTATTGCTTTTATGATATTTTTTATATCGAATAAAGCTTATACCACCAGTTATACCACCCCATCATAAGAATGGCAACATTCTACAGGGCTAGGCAGGAGACTATGGAAAGGAAGTATGAAGTGCAGACACTACAATATTAACCTAGAGTTGGTAGCTATTCCTCTGGAGCTGGTAGATTTAAATACTTATGAGTCCATTCTGATTCAATCTGTGCACCTGTTTACGGCTATTGTTTATATGGAGCCTAAAACAGGTAAGCTGCCTCCTACAGATTTACAAAGAGGATTAAAAGGAAGAGTTGTGTATTTACCGTTAGATTTAAAGAAAAACATTGAAACTATTGGTGTAGAGAAAGAGGAAACAGAACCTGTAGTTATTCTAGTTAATGATGTTCCTACGAAGAGTTGGAAAATATGTTGAGAATTAGTAGATGTGAGCAAAGTGCAAAAGGCTACGTTATATCTCATAAAAAACAATGATTATTACAAAAATGTGTAGGTGGAAGAAGAAGAAATACTTTTAGGAGATGATAGCGAAATTTCAAGTGGCCAAATTGAAAAAATGGACATGTCCAAAACTGAAGAAATTTATGAACATTATAGTGTACATCCTTTACATTCCAAAGAAGTGATGGGAAATACTATTGAATTATTCCAAATGAAGACAGTGAAGTGGACCCCCTTGAGTGTTTGGGAAAAAAGTTTGGAAGCTCGTTGTTTTCCACTGCTCTTCCCCACTGGAAAAGGTGGACGATATGACGAACGACCAGTACAGATTCCCGCATCAGAATTTCAGACAAGATTGTACTCAGAAGATCCAAGATTTCAACAATGTATCCCATATATATTACATCTTTTATTTGAAAGTGACTTGTCTGGACTTTCATTTGCAGTGAACCACATATTAAAGACAGGAGTTCATCTTCAAAATGATTCTGCAAAGAAACTCTTGGACAAAGTACATCGGAGAGATGATCATTTAGAATCTCAATTGGTTAATTTGATGGCGTGTCAACATGGTACTAATGAGTATTGGTATCGTCGTCATGGAGAACTTAAATGTATTTTAAGGAACTCAGGAACTCATACGTGGTTTGTTACGCTAAGTTGTGCTGAATACACATGTGATGATTTACTTGAATTTCTTCGAGAAGCAAATTCAAATATTAAAAACATTGAAATCAAGACACCTGGAGAACTGTGTTCTTTGGATCCTGTAAGTGTGTGCATATATTTTAAACATTGGTTTCAAGCTATGATGTCTTTTATCTGCAATAAAAACAATCCTCCTCTTGGAGAAGTTATTGATTTATTTTGGAGAAAGGAGTATCAAGCTAGAGGTGCTCCTCATATACATATGTTTTATGGATCAAGGATGCACCCAAATTTGGAACTGATTCAGCGGAGACTGTTTTATCTTTTATTGAAGACTATGTTACATTTGCTATACCAAAAACAAGAGAAAAAAACACCTTAAGGCAACATTGCACAATTTATTACGGCTCCCTTGAGCCAACGGGCTGACGAGCCTTGGATCTGCACCTGCGCGCCATGAGAGGTACTTGACCTGTTTTTAATTACATTTTGGCATTCAACACGGCACCCCTTTACACTGACCTGCTCCCTGCTGACGAGAGGCAACTACCTCGAAACACGTGTCCAGGGATGGCTAACGCAACACATACTGTTCTTTTTACACATCGTGGCATAGGCGTACCCGCCGTCGCCACTACATTTACCACAGTCCTTTGGGGCAACTTGCTGGTGTGACGAGCAGTGTGCGACCTACTTCTGCACAACCTTAAGGCAACATGTTGTACGGTTTTAAACTCATCTATGTGGCAAATAATGTCAACGGAAATACAAGTTGAAGGAAAAGTTTTATACCAAATGTCATTTTGGATTTCCACATCCAGTAATATCCAAAGGAAGAGTCAACAGTTTCATGTCAGCAGTGAGACATACCATCACTAGAAAATCTCCCATAAATGCTTACAATTAAAAAAGAAAGTGAACAATCAAAGTATATCAATGATTATAATTCAGTTATTTTGTCGATGTGGAATGCTTATATGGATATCCATTATGTTGCGGATAATTCCATTGCTGTTTCTCGGTATGTAACGTCATACATAGCAAAATCAGAAAAGACAGAGTTGAAAGAAATGTGGGAAGAAATTACCCACAAGAAGTGTCTTCGTAAGAAATTGTACAACTTTAGTTTGAAGATGCTGGCCCATCGAGAGATTGGATCCTACAAATGTTCGGATCGGGTGTCCTCTGCAAGTTTATATTCAAAGTCAAGAGGAATAATTTGGGTTAGTTTAGGTCTTGCTGCAGCACGAAATCAAGTACTTAAATCTATACAAGAAATTGAATATTTAGCAGTAAAAAACCGGAGGAAATCCCAGATATTATGTTGGATACGTACTATCCAAATAGAAGTCGTCATCTCGAAAACATATGTCTCTATGAAGTGCTGCAATATTACAGTTTTAAGAGAAATATTACAGAGAACATAAATGAAGAAAACTATGCAGTGATTGGTTCAGAAAGATGTTTGGTGAATCATAGTAAAGGAAATCTTATTAATCATAGGAAACTGAGTTGCCATACTCGTGATAAACGGGAATTTTACTATTTAGCCCTTCTGCGACTCTTGAAGCCTTGGCGTACGGAACTGGAATTACTTGGAGATTTTCAGTGCTATGAAGTTTATTTTAATGCATGTAAAGATAGCATTGAATGCACAGTTTTTCCAAATTATCTCAAAATGTTGAATGAAGAAATTGAACAGAAAGCTAGTATTGCAGCTGAGCTTGCTAGAGACAGTTCTCAAAATAGTCAGTTCTGCTCCACTGAGTCAAGATCCACTAGGAGAACCAATGCTTGAAAATGAAGCAGCAATCACCATGAGTGAAGTGGAAACAACAAATTATCAAGCACAACACAGTATTATGAACTTAGGAAATTTGGAAGAGCAACTAAATATTGAACAGAAAGAAATATATGAGCAAGTGACACAACAGATCGACCATGGTTTACTTTATGAGAAAAAAATGCAACTGCACATCTTTTAAAACTATTCAAATGTATATCAGTGGTCAAGCTGGTACAGGAAAAATGTTCTTGATTAAAGTTTTGACAAGTTATTTACAGAAAACCACAGAATCGCATTTATCTTGTGTTGTAACTACTCCAACTGGGTTAGCAGCACAGAACATTAAAGGGATTACCTTACATTGTTTACTAATGTTATCTGTTGAACATGAAAACAAGTTGGAATATCACACGCTTTCTGGAGAAGCTTGTTTAGAAGTTTCAAGAGTACTAAGGAAAATGAAACATTTGATTATTGATGAGGTGAGCATGGTCTCAAACTTAATGCTTGCCTTTGTGCAGAATGCAGCAAATTTTAAAAACAGAATATGATTTGTTATTTCGAGGAAAACGTGATAGTTTTTGGTGACGTAATGCAATTACTACTGTAAAAGGGCAACCAGTTTTCAAAATACTTGTGCATGAAGATACCAGAAAATCTTTGGGAAGTATTGGAAATGTCAACATTTGGTCATATTTTGAATACAAAGAACTTATGAAAAATATGCGACAGGCAAGTGAGGAAGATTATGGAAGCATTCTAGAAGATATAAGAATTGGTGTATTGACAGAACATGGAAAATAAGCTCTGCAAAGCCGGCTACTTTCAAACTTGATTCCAAATGAAAATGTTGTTCCGGAAAGAATATACAAAAAAATTGGAGAAAAGAAATCATTAATCTCCCTAATGCCAACACTGCAAGAGTGTTCCACATTCAATGAAGAACTTTTACAGCTGAAAAAACAACAAATAATAAAAATGAAAGCCATTGATAAAATAGAGCACAAAGGAATTACTATTACTTTTTCCGAAAAATTAAAAACAAAATGTAATTATTTGGAAAAATCTATATCTAAAACTGACGGTTTAGAAAATAATTTATATTTATGTGAAAACTGTCGGGTCATTTAACGGCATAATTTGGATGTGGAAAAAGGTTTAGTAAATGGAGCAATGGGAAAAGTTGTTGATTTTGTTAACTATCAAAATAGATATGGAATTGAATTTTTAAAGATTAAATTTGATCAGATTGAAGAAGTAAAACAGATTAGATGTGGCTCTGTTGATTGATTTTGAGGAGAGAAAGATTAGTGCAGATGCAAATTGTGTAAGCGGGTATAATCGGTTAAGAAGCCTGTATTCTCCAAATTTAAGTGAATATCCTGTATATGAAATGTGTGTAGTAGGTCGAAAACGAAGATATGAGAATCTCTGTAGTGAAGTTGGAAAGAAGAAAAAAAATCAAGACAATGTTGAGATTCCAAACAGAAAGAAAAAGGACACTGTTGAAGAGATTGCAGGATATCAATTAGGAAATAGTTCAGGTATCAACTGCTATGCTAATGTAGTGTTGAAGGATGTATTATTTCTAGAAAATGTCCATCAGCAAATTATGGAGAATCAAGAAAAAGGTAAGCCTGGGCGGTAATTTCTGTTCCGCTCGAGAAATTTGGGTAATTTGGGTAATTTAGCGATCCGTGGAAAATGCGGAATTGCCCAAAATTCCGTGATCTGCGGCTTCGCGGCTTGTTTTGCTTGTTTGCGCTTTCAAAATGCGTGTTCACGAGATATTTCTCCCCGAGCATGCAAACAGCGGTCGCGAACAGGAAAAAAGCATCGTGAATGGGTGGAACAAGCAATTCCGCGTGTTCGCAGAACTTTTGCATGCTAGCAGAGATTTTTTACCATTTAGCGGACCTTTGTGTAGCGCGACTACACATATTCCGCTCAACCCTAGCAAAAAGGTTTTGTTCCTTGTTGCATTCCATTTTTGAAAAATTGAGTACTGATAAAACTAAAATCCAAAGTGTTGTTGGCATTCGGAATCTTCTGGATATGTTCTTGTTCTTCACAATTTACAAAGAACGTTCAACAAGATGCTCAGACATTTCTCATGTTTATGCTTGCAGTATTGGAAGATGAAGGAATACAAATGGAAAATCTGTTTGAACTTCGTTACAGATGAAAACATGAATGTGAAGACTGTATCTTTAATTCTACCACTGAAATAGACACTGAAAGATTCATATATTTGACAATACCAGATTGTAAAACAGTGTCTTTTAAAAAATTAGTAAAATCAGGAAATCAAAATATGGAATGTAGTCAGTGCAAATCTGAAATGTTATCAGCATTATTTATAGAAAGATTTGGACAATTATGTAATTTTAATGATACAACATTGCAGACCAGATGGAAGAAAATTGGAAACTAATATTAAAGATTTTTTGGCAAGTCAATTGTCAATTTCAGGAAGAACTTTCAAAGCAGTAGCAATTATTTTCCATGCTGGAGCATCTACAAGATCTGGGCACTACACTGTGTATTTAAAATGTAATAAAGGATGGACAAAATGTAATGATGCTGTGAGAAGTTGGCCTGGTATATGCTGTCCACTAAATATAGTGGGCACCTTGTACCAGTCCAAACAATCCCTTATTGGTTATAGGTTAAAGACAACCTTTAATGAAAGCTATCCTAGTGGTAGCTATGGAGAGCAGCCTTCAGGCTAAGTCTTGAAAGAATGTAAAGCAGCTTATTTTACCAGTCTATAATCTCTTGAATGGCTAAATGAAAGACAACCACACCAGGTATATATATAAAATATATGTATTTATTTCTGAACACACACTCTTAGTATCTTTATGAGGCTAGAGGTCAAAACACATCAGCTATACTTCACATAGGACAGTAATAAGCACAAATACACGTCAGGCCCTAGGGGCGAGCCAAACTATATACTAAAATAGTAGTATAAGGACCACAACTTAACTAGACACAAGGTCTAGACCCTGTAGAATTGCTGGGACCCCAAGGAACCACCCAAGGTAGGGACACAGGGGACCCACTGGGGCTGTGTGCAGTGTGATAACACAGCCAAGAGCTCATGTTAGCTTCTATGGAGAAAGTTGTGGTTAGATTTTTAAAGATTAGGGACACTTAGAAATTAGTCAGGACTACAACTTTTGGCACTTAGGAAGTTCTAGGGTTAACACCCATGGGAGCACTGAGTACTTGTGTTACCTCACCCAGGGAAGCCGGGTGCATAGGTGTCAAATGGTGTCAGGTCGCGTCGTCCATTTGAATAGGAGCTGGCGAAGAAGTGTTGCTGCCGGGAAGATGCGAAGTGTCTGAAGAGATCCAAGCCTGGATCGAAGATGAGAAGAACCTGAAAGCAGAGGGGACAGAGTTTGGGTCACTGGAAGGTGATAGGCGGATGCCCACAGATGTCAGCTGTTTCAGGTGAAGAAGGTGAAGCTTGAGTCTTCAGCCACGAGGACCAGGAGGTGTCGAGGACAACCTGGAGCTGGATTCAAACTGTCCCACAAAGGATGTCAAGTGCTGCAGTGTCAGTGCCTAGATTGGCTACAACAAGCCTTGGCAACAGTAACACATGCAGAAAGAGAAGAAATGCTTTGGTGCAGGCTAGCAAGGTCTGAGGGACTCACCATTTGGTTGGGAGTCAGGGCACGTCTTGAGCAACCAGGGAAGTCCAAGGAAAATCAAAGATACCCCCTCAGGGACCCACAGGGACCCACCAGTCGACAGACCAGGGGTCGCAAAGGGACCTCGAGAGGAAACCCAAAATGCTGGCCCATGGGTCACTCGGGGTGACTAGGCCAACAATTTTCAATGGATCTACTGCTTGAAGTGGGGGCTATAAGTAACCCTAAGCACGACTTCAAGAGACGTTGAGAAGTCAATGCACTTGCAAAAGTGCCCGCTGACCAGTAGTTCCGGTTCCTCATTACTCACGAGGGGTGCAGGTCTTAGCTTTGCTGGGGACACGGGTCAGCCTCTACGATGTCTGGAAATCCTCTTCCTTGGCTGCAATTACTTCGGGGTCCAGTGGGAGCTTCATAGATGCAGATCAGCAAAATGCTTTGTTGGTGCCTGCCAAGCAGGGTAGTCACTCCTTGACCCCAAGAGAGATTTTTTCCATCCTCTAGTCTTTAGTAGAGTGTTGAAGTTCCAGGATTCAGCTTCAGAGTTTCATCCAGGGATATCTAAAATTCTGGTTACAGAGGCTCCTTACTTATACCTAAGGAAGGGGTTGGACTATCTCTGGGGACCCACCTATGGGAGGGTTTGGAAAGAGGGGTGGCTTCACCCATTTCCTTTGTCCAGTTTCTCACCAGAGCTGGACTATGCACAGGGACACATACTGTGCCCCTAGTGCAGGACTTCAAAGCACTCTGAGAGGGCTCCCACCCAGCCCCAATACACATAATCCCGTCTGGGAGGTAGTTACACCTTCCTATGACAGGAAACCTAATGTCCGGGCCTCCCCTGCCGGAGTTTCAGTCAGCAGCAGGAGGCCAGACCCGTGTCTGTGGCTGCAGCATCCATTTTGTGATGCCAGGGCTCTGTTAGATTTCGACCGGGTATACCAGTACTGCCACGTCGCTACTTCTAGAAGGGTGGGATCATATCCTCACATCAAGAACTGATGTGGGTTATGATTCCACGGTGTTTGACACCAATCACAACATGTTTCTGTGCAGCCAGTCCAAAGTTAGCACTAATCATTTAATATATAATGCACTTAAGAGTATATGGTTAGGCTGCACCACTGACAACCGCGGATAAGAGATTCCGAAGGCTACAGAGGGGCTCTGCTCATGCATGGGCACCCTCTCACATATAACCAAGCACTCTGTCTGCAGGATTGTTAAGGCCTGCCATAAGAGTTACTGATAGCTTTGAATGTGCAGTGATAGGTGAGATGTAGTGAACCTATACATCAGTAAGGTGTGCATGCACCACCTTACCCAGACTGCAGTAGCAGTCCTGTGGTGTCATTTTGGGTGGCTTTCCAGGGGTGGCTTAGTTCATGCTTCAGCCCCTGGTAGGCCTCTGGGGTACCTATGCACTGGGTAGATAGCATACCATATACTAGGGACTCACAAGGGTACCCCAGAATCCAATCTGGAGTGTACGTAAAGTACATGGAATCAATTTATAAGAGAAAGCAGATAGGCTGGGGTCCTGAATAGCAGGTTTCCAGCCAAACTAAGTCAAAAACCATTAAAACACCAGGTAAAAAGTGGGGGCAACCATGCAGTCAGATTTCTCCTTCCTACAGATGCCCATTTGCAATTCAAATATCGGTTGCCCTATGAATTACCAAATTCATTTCTAATATTTTTGATTCCAAAGTTCTGAGAACGTCATTCGGCCTATTGGGAAGATGTCAACAGGAATTAATTAGGTTATTATTGGAAATTTTCAATACAAACGAATTCAGAAACATCATTTGGCCTATCAGGAAGATGTGAATATTTTAAATTTAAATTTAAACTTAAATATTGTTAATACAAATGATTTCGGAAACATAATTCGGCCTAAAGAGAAGATATCTAGAATTAATGATTCAATTATTGTTTCTGTTCTTTCGTATTGTATTTACAAAATTGTTTTAGAAAGAAATATTTCATATATTTGATCTTTGTATTATATGCAATGTTATTGAGGATGTTTATTTTAGGAATTGTGAAGAGATAGTTAAGATTGACGTAAATATATTGAACACAGATTTGTTTTTTTTTAACATTCTTATTGATTGTATTATTTTGCCCGCTGATACATGATGAGCAACATTGAAATCACTGTATATGGTGAAATTCAATAGATTCTGAGAAAAGCAAAAAAGGCATACTGAATATGTTATGGAATGGTAGAATTATGTTGTGTTCTTAAAGCTATAACATATTGGATCATAACTGTATTTTTTATTCTCTTCTACAGACCCAAATTCTAAAGTTTGAATGTTTTTTAAATTTAGATTATAAAAAACAAGTGGACAAATTGTTTCAAAGACTTTCATATCTACTATCGAAAAAGTAAGATTAAGTAACCCAAACACTACCCATGCACTACCACATTCACTTCTGCACTATCCATACAGTTCTCTAACCAACTAGACACTGGCCATTCATACCTTTATTTACCCATGTAGTACCCATGCAGTCCAGCAATTCCCCTGTCACTCCCCATGCACTCCTCCAATCACCCAGTCAGCACCATGTATGTATCCAATCACTCTGCCAAAACCCAAGCACATATAAATTCACTATGCAGTCTCCTTGCAGCACTCTTAGAATCCAGTCACTACCCATGTACTCATGCAATGTTCCATGCACTAACTCATGCACTGCTACAATCAAGTGTGTACTACCCATGCAGTCCTCTAACCACCTAGACACTGCTCATGCACTCCTCAAATTACCCAGGTAGTACCCATGTACTCCAGCAATCCCCCCGTGACTTCCGATGCACTCCTCCAATCACCCAGCCAGTATCATATACTAATCCAGTCACTCCACCAAAACCCAAGCACTTATAAATTTATCATGCACTCTCCTTGCAGTACTCTAATCATCCAGTCACTACCAATGTACTCATGCAATGACCCAGGCACTAACTCATGCACTTCTACAATACGTTCAGGACTACATATACAGGTCAGTAATCTCCCTGTTACTACCTATGCACTCCTCTAATCACCCAGTCAGTCTCATGTCCTTATCTAATCACTGCGCCAAAACCCAAGCACTTATAAATTCACCATGCACTCACCTTGCAGTACTGTAATCATCCAGTCACTACCCATGTACTCATGCAATGACCCACGCACTAACACATACAGTCCTACAATCACATGCGTACTATCCATGCAGTCCTCTAACTATCTACACACAACTGATTCACTCCTCCAATTACCCAGGTAGTACCCATGCAGACCAGCAATCACACTGTCACTCCCTGTGCACTTGTCCAATCACCTAACCAGTACTATGTACTAATTCAATCACTCTGCCAATACCCAAGCAATTCACCATGCACTCACCTTGCAGTACTCTAATCATCCAGTCAGTACCCATGCACACATACAATTAGCCAGGCACTAACTCATGCACTTCTACAATCCTTTGAGTGCTACCTATACAGTTTAGTAATCTCCCTGTTACTACTTTCGCACTCCTCCAATTACCCAGTCAGTCCCAAGTCCTTATCCAATTACTCTGCCAAAACCCAAGCACTAATAAATTCACCATGCACTCTCCTATATAGTACTCTAATCATCCAGTCAGTGCCCATGTAATTATGCAATGACCCAGGCTCTAACACATGCAGTGCTACAAACACATGTGCACTATCCATGCAGTACTCTAACCACCTACACACTCCTGCTTCACTCCTCCAATTAACCAGGTAGTACCCATGCAGTCCAGAAATCACCCTGTCACTCCCCATTAACTCCTGCAGTCACCCAGCACTACCATGTACAAAACCAAACACTCCACCAATATCCAAGCACTTATAAATTAACCACACATTCTCCTTGCAGTACTCTAATCATCTACTCATGCAATGACCCAGTCACTAACACATGCACTGCTTCAATCCTCCACGGAATGTGCGGAGATTTGCCCTTCCGCGATAATAGGCGGAGAAACAGGGCAAATCTGCGCACACTCGGGGGCATAATGGAAGTTGTCCGCCCACCTCCCGCACGCCTTAAATACATTAGAATAACAATTGTTAATAGTCGGTGGCGTCCCCGGGCTCTGATCCTTCTGCAACGCGTCGTCTTCTGGGAACTGCGCATGCGCGGGAGCCCACGCATTAAATGATTAATTAAATTTCCTTTCCTTTGTTTCACCAGAGATCCTTCAGAACCAATCACTGCATATTTTCCATCATTGACGTTCTCTGTAGTATTCCGTTTAAAAGTGTAGTTTTGCAGCACTACATAGAGACACATGTTCTCAAGATGATGACTTCTGTTTGGATAATATGTGTCCAACATATTAGTTTTGAAAAATCTGTACTTTCTGGTTTCTTTTCTGCTAAATATTCAATTTCTTGAACAGATTTCATTACCCGATTTTGCATTGCTGCAAGTCCTAGACTCACCCAAATTATTCTTCTACTTTTGGAATATAGACTTGCAGATGATAACCGATCTGAGCATTCATATGCTCCAATTTCACGATGCGATAACATCTTCAAACTGAAACTGTATAATTTCTTACTTCTCGTAAAATAACTGGATTGTAGTCATTTATGTATTTTGATTCTTTGCTTCTTCTTAAGTTGTAGATATTTTTTGGAGACTTTCTTTTGATGGTATGTCACATAGCTGACATATAACTGTTCACTCTTCCTTTGGATAATAAAGGACGTGGAAATCCAAAACGACATTTGGTATAGAACTTATCCTTTGACTTGTACTTTCGTTGACAGTATTTTCCACACCTATGGCTTTGAAATCGTAAGACTTGTTGTTTTAAGTTTTTATCTTCTCTGCTATTGGGTATGGCACATGTGGCATAATCTTCAATGAAAGACAAAACAGTTTGATCTTAATCTGTTCCAAATTTGGGGGCGTCCTTGATCCATAACAACATATGTATATGAGGAGCAACCCTTGCTTGATACTCCTTTCTCGAAAAGAAATCGACAACTTCTCCAAGATGAGGATTCTTTTTATTGCAGATGAAAGACATCATAGCTTCAAATCTACGATTGAAATATCTGCATACATTACCAGGATCCAAAGAGCACAATTCTCCAGGTGTCTTGTATTCAATATTTTTTATATTGGAATTTGCCTCTCGAAGAAATTCAAGTAAATCATCCCAAGCATACTCAGCACTGCTTATTGTAACAAACCATGTAGGAGTTCCCAAGTTCTGTAGCATACATTTCAGTTCTCCATGACAACAGTACCAATATTCATTAGTCCCACGCTGACATGCCATCACAATAATCAACTGAGATTCTAAAGGATCATTTTTCTGTTGCACTTTATCCATAAAATCCTTTGCAGTTACATTTTGCAGATGCATTCCAGTTTTTAAAATGTGATTTACTGCATATGAAAGTCCAGACAAGTCACTTTCAAACAGAAGATGAAACATATAAGGGATACATTGTCGAAATCTTGGATCTTCTGCATATAATCTTGTTGTCGGATATTCAGATGCAGGAATCTGCACAGGACGTTCATCATATCGTCCACCTTTTCCTGTTGGAAACAACTGCGGGAAACAACGAACTTCCAAGCTCTCTTCCCATACACTCATGGGACTTCCTCTTGCTTTTTTCATTTGGAACAACCCAATCGTATTCCCCATCACCTCTTTGGAATGAAGTGGATGCACACTGTAATGTTCATAGATTACTTCACATCTGGACATGTCCACTTTTTCAATTTGTCCACTTAATGTTTCAGTACCTCCTGCTAAATCTATGTATGCTTCTCCTACAAACACATTTCTATAGTACTCATTATTTTTTTATCAGAGTAAATGATGCTTTTTGCACTTTTCTAACATCCACTAACTCTTGCCAGATTTTCTTATACTTAGTAGGAACACCATTACCTAGAATGACTAGTGATTCATTTTCTGCATGGTCTACACCAATAGTTTCAATGTTTTTCTTTAAATCTAACGGTAAATACAAAACTCTTCCTTTCAATCCTCTTTGTAACTCTGATGGAGGTAATTTACCTGTTTTAGGCTCCATACGAACAATAGCCTGAAACAGGTGCACACATTGAATGAGAATAGACTCATACGTATTTAAATTTATCAGCTCTGGAGGAATATCAACCAACTCTAGATTATTATGAACAGCTCAAGCAGGCATTTTATTCTCATCTAATTTTTTATAACAATATTTGCAAATACGCTGCTCAGATCCCAAATCAAAACAATCCTCTACCAACAAATAAGTTGCAAATTCCTTCCACTTATCATTATCTTCTATTTCACTTTTTAAATACAGATTGACACCCCTAGTCTGATTTTTATAGTGACTTCGCCGACAACAGATACAAGAAACATTTGGTCTTTCACCTGAAATTACCTTAAACTTTGTGATTTCATCCTCAAAATTTTTTGTAATCACGTGTTCTACATCGTCTTTAACATTTTATTCTACTAATGTGTCAGTTTCTGCACTCTCTTGCTGAGGACCAAAGTTACAAAACTCAATATCATCACAAACCTTCTTCACATCTGATACTGACCCACGCAAAAGAGCACTGTTCAACTCATTGAACTTTAGTGCTGGACTTTTTGCATAATACAATCTTCTCACTAACTTCCGCATTTGAGTATGATGTACTGCCAACATCCTAAAATGGTGAAAAACACTTTGACAAACTTTCCAAGAAAGACAAGCCAGAGAATGACCTTGCAAACCAGTATTTTGTCTCACTCTACAAGGGTCTAGTCCTTGCAACACCTTAATCTTTTGTTTAACACTTTTTTTACTATATGCTCGTAAGAAACTGCATAATTTATGAATAGATTCTTGTCGTACACTACAAATACTACTGTAATCCCATGTGTACACAGGGTGTTTAGGATGTCTCCCTAGAACTTCATCAGCTATCACTTCTTCTGCATTTCTTTCAACCATTTTCTCTTTGTCAATTGGACAACCATCTCTAACCTCATAACCTCGACCACTGGTGTCAACTGCATACAATAATTTATTACTCTGTAAATAACTCTCTTCATTAAAGAAAGGCTCTGAACTGGATATGTGTTTCCGTTCTCCCAAAAAAACATCACAAACATTTTTTCTATTAATTTCTCTTTTCCTCCTACTTTTGGCCTTCATTAAATGGATTGGTTTATCTAGTGATCGAATTCTGTTTAATACTAAAATTAATAGTTTCCGTTTTACTTCAAAAGTCTTTTCAACAATGGTTTCGATATGTTTCTTCTTTTTAAAAAATAGAGCTCTCTTTTTATATTTCTTCACATCTTTCAGCAAATGATGTACTACTCTCTTGTAAAATATTTTTTGTGTCTTTCCTTATACTGATTTTGCCTTCTGTTACCATACTTTGTCTCCTTTGACTGTCCATTTGCTTTGCCTATTATTTTGAATTTTTTTCTAGTTGAAGCATTCTCAGAGGTTTCAGCATTCTGTACATTCAGTTTGGCCCTACAAACATTTTTAATAAATTGCTTTGTGATCTTACCAGAAGATTTTTTCTTTTTAGCCGCATTATGTTGTTCATTCAATTCTTGTGGTTGATGTTTCTTCAAGTAATTCTCCTGTCTCTGTTCTTTTCTTTTTCTTTTTTTTTCTGGCACGGTGAAAAACAGTATCTGTAAAAAATAATCACAAATAAATGTATATTAATAACTTTCAAATTTATACTATTCTATTACTGTACAAACACATTTTATTTAAATACTGACTAAGAAACTATAGCCCTGAAGCACAAGTGTGACGATAGTTAAATCACTACATGCATAGTGCATACTACTTTGAAGCAGTTTATGCCCTAAAGCCTGCCTCACTAAAAGACTACATGCTAACTGACTGAATGATTACAGTACTATAAGGAGAGACACTGGGTGAGTGACATGGTGTTTGCTAGAAGTGTATGGATTCTGACTGGGATATTGATGGTGTGTAGGTGATTAAAGACCTACATGCATAATGGATACGTGTTTGAATCCATCCATATGTTAAGGCCTGTCTCAGTCCAATAGTACTTGGAAACTGACTGAATATTTTGAGTATTGCAAGGAGAGTGCCAGGATGAATTTATAAGTATTTGTATTTTGGTGCAGTAAATACATTAGTACATGGTGTTGAATAAGTCACTGGAGAAGTATAAGGGGAGTGACAGGGTGTTTGCGGGAACTGTATGAATACTGTCTGGGATATTGAAGGTGTGAAAGACAAGTGTGTAGGTGGCTAGAGACCTACATGCATACTGGACAGACGTTTGAATCAATCCATGTGCTAAGGCCTGCCTCACTCCATTAGTACTTAGGTACTGACTGAATGATTAGACTATTGCAAGAAAAGTGCTTGGGTGAATTTATAAGTGTTTCAGTTTTGGCACAGTGAATGCATTACTCCATGGTGCTGAATAAGTCACTGGAAGAGTGCACGGGGAGTGACAGGGTGTTTGCTGGAAGTACATGGATACTGACTGGGGAATTCAAGATGTTAAAGACAAGTGTATAGTAGGTTAGAGGCATACATGCATACTGGATAGACCTTAGAAGCAGTCCATGTGGTAATGCACAGTTCACTGCATGAGTACCTGCGTACTGACTGAATCATTAAACTACTGCTAGGAGACTGCCAGGATGAAACGTTTACGTTTTTTGGTATTGGTGCAGTGAATAGATTAGTACATGGTACTGGATCAGTCACTGGAGGAGTGCAAGATGAGTGAAAGGGTGTTATTGAAGTATATAGATACTGACTAGTTAATTAAAAAAATCAAAGACAAGTGTGTAGGTGACTAGAGGCCTGCATGCAAAGTGGATAGATGTTTAAACAGTCTATGAGCTAAGACCTCAGACACTACATGATTACCTGGGTACTGACTGAATCATTACACTACTGCAAGGAGAGTGCCTGGTTTAATCTTTTTACTTTTTTGTGTTTTGGTGCAGTGAATAGATTACTACATAGTGACAGATGAGTCAGTAGAGGTGTGGAAGTGGACTGAGAGTGTTTTCTGGAGTTTATAGATACTGACTAGTTAATTGAAAAAGTGAAAGACAAGTGTGTATGTGACTAGAGCCCTGCATGCATACTGGACAGACGTTTGTAGCAATCCATGGGCTAAGGCGTGGGTCACTGCATGAGTAGCTGGGTGCTGACTGAATCATTAGAGTGCTGCAAGGAGAGTGCCTTAATACATCTTTTAAGTTTTTGGGTTTTGGCGCAGTGAATAGATTAGTACATGCTGCTGAATGAGTCACTGGAATTGTGCAAGGGGAGTGACAGGGTGTTTATTGAAGTATATAGATACTGACTGGGCAAATGAAGGTGTGAAAGACAATTGTGTAGGTAGTTAGAGGCCTGCATGCATAGTGGATAGTCATTTGAAGTAGTCCATGTGCTAAAACCGGGTTCACTACATAAGTACCTGGGTACTGACTGAATCATTAGAGAAGTACAAGGAGAGTGTCTCGGTGAATTTATAAGTGTTTGGCTTTTGGCGCAGTAAATAGATTAGTACATGGTGCTGAATGGGTCACTGGAGAAGTGTAAGGGGAGTGACAGGGTGTTTGCGGAAACTGTATAAATACTGACTGGGAAATTGAAGGTGTGAAAGACAAGTGTGTAGGTGGTTAGAGGCCTGCATGCATACTGGACAGACATTTTAAGCAGTCCATTATCTAAGGCCTGGTTCACTGCATGAGTACCTGAGTACTGACTGAATCATTAGAGTACTGCAAGGAGAGTGCCTGCATGAATCTTTTAAGTTTTTGGGTTTTAGCTCTGTGAATAGATTAGTACATGGTGCTGGATGAATCACTGGAGGTGTGCAAGGGGAGTGACAGGATGTTTATTAGAGTATATAGATACTGACTGGGCAATTGAAGGTGTGAAAGACAATTGTGTAGGTGATTTGAGGCAAGCAGGCATAGTGGATAGACGTTTGAAGTAGTCCATGTGCTAAGTCCGGGTTCACTACATAAGTACCTGGGTACTAACTGAATCATTAGAGTACTATAAGGAGAGTGCCTCGGTGAATTTATAAATGGTTGGGTTTTGGTGCAGTTAATGGATTAGTACAATGGTCTGAATGAGTCACTAGAGCAGTCCAAGGGAGTGACAGGATGTTTGCTGGAAGGGGCCGATTCACAGAACTAACTTAAGACAAAATCCTAGACGTACTACTTTTGGTATTCACAGAAATTAGGATTTTGTCTTAAGTTTGTCTTAAGACAAACTTAAGACAGACTTAAGACAGTCTTAAGACAGACTTAAGACAGTCTTAAGCCAGACTTAAGACAGTCTTAAGACAGTCTTAAGACAGACTTAAGACAAACTTAAGACAGACTTAAGACAGACTTAAGACAAACTTAAGACAAAATCCTAACTTAAGTCTGTCTTAAGTCTGTCTTAAGTCTGTCTTAAGTCTGTCTTAAGTCTGTCTTAAGTCTGTCTTAAGTCTGTCTTAAGTCTGTCTTAAGTCTGTCTTAAGTCTGTCTTAAGTTTGTCTTAAGTCGGTCTTAAGTCTGTCTTAAGACTGTCTTAAGACTGTCTTAAGTCTGTCTTAAGTCTGTCTTAAGTTTGCCTTAAGACAAAATCCTAACTTCTGTGAATACCAAAAGTAGTAAGTTTAGGATTTTGTCTTAAGTTATTTCTGTGAATCGGGCCCGCTGTGTATGGATAATGACTGGGGAATCGGAGGTATGAAAGACGAGTGTGTAAATGGTTAGAGGACTGTATCCATAGTGGATAGGGGTTTGAAGCAGTCCATGTGCTAAGGCCTGGTCACTGAATGAGTACTTGGGTACTGCCTGAATGATTAGAGTACTGCAAGGACACTGCCTGGGAGAATTTATAAGTGTTTGGGTTTTGGCGCAGTGAAAGGATTAGTACATGATGCTGAATGGATCAGTAGAGTAGTACAAAGGCAGTGACAGGGTGTTTCCTGGAAGAGTATGGATATTGACTGGTGTAGGCAGCACAAGGCCCTCCTGTGACCAGTGCAAACACAAACACCAACACAACAAGGTCAGATATCTAGGACAGGAACTCACACTCATTGTCATGGCACCATGCTCCATGGGGGACAGCTACATCACCTGGGAGCCCCAGGTCCAATTCACACTACACCCACCAGCAGGCCCTGTCACACACACCCCTTATACAAGCAGACACCACCAGGACAGGCAATGAATTTACCCACTGTCACAATGGACATGTAACACAACAAGACCAATACATAGCGGAAGAAGCACCCAAGCCACAAATCGACATGTCAAAGACTCAGGAGAACATATCTATCTGTCCCCCGCAACATACCCATACACAAGTGAACATTGAGGAGAATGATAGGCACATACAACGACCTGGAGGAACAGTGCCAATTTGAATGTGTATGAAACATGCATGTTGCATGAAACAGCATTAACATTGTCTGTCTCTCACTCACAGGGCAACGTGATAAACATCCCCCCAACAATGGGGGTGAAGAATCACAGTCACAGGCTCGGGAGGAACCGGATCCCACCAGCAGCGACGCCTCTCAACACTCTGCGAATGACCCCGACCAACCTGGACCCTTTGGTGTCCAAGCCCCTGCAGAACCTGGTTCAGGAACATCTGTGCCAACTACCACCCCCATTCCTGCCACATCCCAGAAGACACCCAGGAGCCCTGACAGTAGTGAACAACAGAGCCAGTCTGACCAGGAGGGACAAGGTGCAGTGGGCACCCAGGAGGAGGCAGACAACACCGCCACTGCCATCCCTCAGGGGTCCCGTCGACCCGATGTGCCCACAACGGCATGCCTGGCTCGTGTGGGCAGGGGTGGTGGGAGTGGAGGCAGGCGGAGGCGAGAACCTGACCAGCCAGCTGAAGGGACCGGTATGTCACACATCCACAACATCATGGAGGCATACTGGCGTGACACCAGGGAGATCAGCCAGATAGTGGAGACCCTCACAGAGATCAAAAACCAGCAGGCCGAGCAACACGCCAGTCAACAACAACACCAACGACGGATGGAGGCAACACTGGCTGAGCACCTGGCGGTGCAAGGGACATAAGCCATTCACTCCATCGGCAACCCTCCCTGTGCCACCAGGCGCAGACCAGCACCAGCCACAGGGAGGGAGGAGGAGGATTCGTCCGATGGAGCGTCCCAAGCATCGTCAAGGCCTGCATCTGAGGGTCCCCCCAGGAAGGTTGGTCATCCACGGAAAAGACAGTGAGAGGAAGCGGGCCATCCACATCTCCCAGGTCACCTGGCCTGGCACCTGGCCTTCATGTGCGACAGCATCACCTCATTGACTGACATCATCTGCCACATGGACTTGCTGGTCACAGTCTGACCAATGATGCCAAACACTGTGGGCTGGACTCTGATGACTTCAAATGCCAAGGATCCCATCTCCCCCTGTGAACTTTGGATTCTATGGTCCCTGCATCTCCCCTTTTTCTGTGTACAAATCATGCCCCACAGCTAGAAATTTAAAATTTAATAATTGAAATTTCATGTTGCAGTCATTTAGTATGAGTACACAACATACGTGTGGGGATATGTCGAAGTATGCCTGAGTGTGGAATTAACTCCAGCCATCCATACACTTGGATCTGAATCCGGTCGAGGACACATGGCTCACAATGTATCACAAAATACAGACATGGAGCCCAATACTCACCTGTGATGGCCTTAAGCTGCTGAGGGGGGGCTTGCTATATTGCTCAGACAGACCAATTTGGAAGAGTTACATGAAGGTGTAGAGGCCATGGGTCATGTTGATGTGCCCGGGGAGGGAGTACCAGGTCTGTTTGGCGAGGTGGGAGAACTATCTCCTGCATGCAGATTTTATGTGGATGTGATGAATGGTGGCCAGGGCAAGGTGGGCTGCATGGAGTTGGGCCAACGGGTTTTTGGATGTTACACGTCCAAGGTCGGTTTGGGTCTGGGGTTGTGGACTGCCTCCTGAGTGTGGTTGAGGAGTCTGAAGGTGATCCTGCAGCACACAGTGATCCATTGTACCTCTCTCAGGTGGACGGTGATGTGGCTGGGGTGGGGGATGTTGCAGATGAGGTGTGCGGATGCACCCTGGATGTGGATAAGTTCTCCTGCATTTTTGCTGTTGTCCTCCATAGAGGCCGGTGCTGTAGTTGAGCCGGCTGGTGTCCTGGACCAGGGGGGCGGTCTGTCTTGCATTGGAGTGGATCTATCTGTGGGTCATTAGCAGCATGTGGAGGGTGTTGCAGCATGAGGTACAGATGTTGGTGAGTTGCATGTTAATTGTGAGCGATGGGTCCATGATGAACACCAGCTTGCGTGCGTGGTCACTGGGTGCTGGTGCAGTGCACAGACCAGTGGGACACAAGGAGTTGACCCAGCCGTAAGGGGACAATCCTCAGATGATGACCTCTGTCCTGTCCAAGTCCAGCCTCAGATGGCTGATGTTCAGCCATTCATCAACGGATCTCATGCCTTCTTGAAGTTTGGATCTGGCAATGGCTTGCTCTTTGGTGAGATTGAGGAGCAGCTTGGTGTCAATGGCATACCAGATGATCATGAGGTTGTGTGTGCATGTGATGGTGGAGAGGGGGGTCATGGAGACATTGAAGATGGTCACGCTGAGAACAGAGCCCTGTGGCATGGGCCTGATGACCCCAGTGTACTACATGTTGCAGGGTGGAGGCAGACTCCCTGGGCCTTGCCGGTGAGCTACTTTCTGATTTAATCCTGGGCCCTCCTCTGGATACCAGTGTTGGAGATGTGTGAGCTGACAGTGTGGTAGCACATGGTGTAGAATGGCATTGAGAGGTCAAGGGTGGTGGCCTCACCATTGTTGAGCAGGGCAAAGTAGTCGTTGGGGGTGGCAATGATGACGGTTGCAGTGGTGTGATTACTGTGGAAAACGGTCTGGTGCCGGTTGGCTGGAGCTGGTTGCATGGAGAAAATTGGTCAGTTGCTTGTTGAGTGTCTTCCTGATGACATTTGCTGGGTAGGGAAGCAGGGTGATGTACCAGGAGATCCTGCGGTACTGCCGTCCTTTGTTTAAGAAGGGCCTGGGGCTCTGCATGCCTCCTGCACCCATGGAATGTGGCTAACTTAAAGGGGACATTCATGACGCGCTGGACGTGGGCTTCAAGGATGGAGAATGATGTGGTTGAGATGTTGTGTGGGAAGGGGCCTGATGGAGAGCCAGAGTGGATGGTGCACATGATCCCCGTTGTGTACTGCTGACGGGAGTCCAGGACCTGAGGGGGGTTTGTCCAGCGGATAATAGTGCTGTCTGCCTCTGTGTGCCAACGCTGTTGTGTATGGCCATGAGCTTGCAGTGGTACAAAGTTGCAAGGGATGGGATCTGCCTTGTAAGGGTGGGGTGTCTTGGATGGAGACCTGCTGTCAGTTCACTCACAATGCTGATATTGCTTGGAGAGTGGCTGCAGCATGAGCCTGTTGTGTGACGTGGGTCATGCAAAGACTAGAGGGTCATGCACTGTGCATGTTGCAGGCGCAGATGGTCCTGCCTTTGGCACATCGCTGGGGCTACAGTGGCACAGAAAAGCTGCTGGCTGCATTTCGAATGGGTGGAGGGGGAAGGGATGAGCATTTTTGAGGTGTGGGGGTTGCAGAATCAGGGCACTCGGAGCGGCGGGGCCGCAGGTGAGGCAGCAGCAGGCGGAAGGGGTTAGAAATTATGCAAACATCAACACACAAAGACAAGGAGGTCTGCAAGGCACAGTGCAGCAGGTGTATGTCAAGGAAGGAGTGTCAGGTCACTCATGGGTCACTCCCAGAAAGTGTATGATAAATCACCATAAATTACAGCCACTGTATCAGGCAACAAAATGCGGAGATGCGCAAAGGAGACACACCATCAACAGGCATTCACGTCCCGTTGTGAGGAGCAACCTGCACAAATACATACACAACAAGGTACTTCATGCACAATAGAGATCATTAGCCATTAAGCACTGCATGCATGTTGCCAAAGTACACATACACTCTGTTGGACTTGGCCCTTGTGGCAAGTTCACCCCAGAACTTTTTGGAGTATCCTAGCCTTTTCCCTATAGTGTATTAGTGGATTTAGGCCTCTAGGCGCTTTAACACTGTGTCCCAGTGTAAAGTGCGTGCGCTCTGGGGTACATTGGGTGAAATAGGCCTGCCCTCCCATTGGAATGCGTGGGGAATGTATGTGTCCCTGGTAGTTCCTGATGCGTGGGGAGTGCAGGTGCGAGTTTGTTATGTACGGACTCGTGTGATTAAATACTGCGCGATGATGTGTGCGGTGTCAATGTACCTAGTGTGGAAGTGCCACTTCTAGAAGTGGGCATTTCTGTGCGCAATGTGAAATGAGTGCCTTGTCTGGCGATTGGCTGGCTGAGGTCATGTGATGGGCTAGGGAATCCCCAGAGTCAGGATGGGTCTGCCAAAGTGGTGAATAGGGAGATCAGCAGCTAGATGGGTGGGAGGAGTACACCTGGGTCCTGAATAGGGCTGGGCTTTCCCCACACAATGCTGGCTCCGCCCCCTGTGGTGCGACTGATGACCCTGGCCTGTTCTGTGAATAGGGAGAGGGGCTGAGCAAAACAAAGTGCTCAGGAACCAGTTGCATCTTGTTCGCCCCTCCCCTGCACACTTGGAAACAAAGGAACCTGTGTATAAAAAGGGGCTGTGTCCCCTTACAAAATGTTCTTGTTCTGACTTGAATCTGCCAGGGGCGTGCTGCTGCTGGGGCCCAGTGGAAGGCTTGCCTCCCTGGGTCCTGCCCAGTCCCTGGATGCCTGATGGACTTCAGGGACTTTACTCCTAGCGCCTGGTGAGCGCTTTATTGCAGTGTTCTCTTTTTGGATCCTGACAGAGGGGGGCTTGCTGCTGGTGGGGCCCAGGAGGGACCGCCATGGGGGCTACCTCCCTGCTGGAGGGCCCTGTGTGCTGGCCCCTGGGCCCTACCTTGCCCCCTGGATGCCTTAAGGACCTTTTGGACCGTTGTGATTTTCCTTTTACCTTGCCAAGGCTTGATGCTGGCCTAGCGCCCTGGGAGCGCTTTATTTTCCTTGCAGCAAGGTGCTTTTCTGGTCCTAAGGGAGAGCGCTTTATTTATTCCAGGAGCGTGGGCTGCGCAGCGCTGTGCCGCTGCCCCTTGTCCGAGGGAATCCCAGCGCGAGGGATTACCCCAGTGATGCTGTGGGAGCGGGAGCCCACCCCTCATTGCCGCATCTGTGTTTTGTTGACCAGAAGGCGGGAGCCCACCCCGCTTATGTCTGCTTGTTGACCGTCTCGCGGGTGCCCACCCCGCATTTTGCTAAGCGGCGGGTGCCCACCCCGCTTCCTCTTTATTCGGAATTGCGGGTGCCCACCCCGCACTTTGCCCCAGGAATCGCCGCCGCGGCCCGAGACGCACATTTAATCCCTTGCGGGCCACTGCCCAGCGCGACCCGGAAGGCTGGGACTCTGTGGGCGGGGCTTCCAGGAAGGGAAGCCCCGCAAGAGAATAGTCCAGGAAGGCGGCCGAAGCAATGATGAGCAGCCCGGGGCTCCCGCGAGGAAGGGAAGCCCAGCGTCGTGCTGACCCACACCGCCCAGGAGAGTTGCCCCCGATGTGGAGGGCACGAGGGAGAACGGGAGCCCACCCTGCCTCCCAGAGCTGAGAGAGGAAGTCCCGGGCGAAGATGGCAGCGCGGGGCTCCCAGGAGTGAGGGAAGCCCCGTGCCGCCTTAGCAGTGCTGCCGCAAGAGAGGAGAGGGAGCCCCGCCCGCTGCCCGCACCACGAGAAGTGCCGCTGAGACCGGAGTGTCAGGAGCAGCGCCTGAAGAGCCCGGTGAGTGGGGCTGTGTTTGGGGTCCAGGGAGGGATGAGACCGAGTCCCCCCCAGGCTGCCGGAGCCCCGAGAGTGCCAGTGAAGGCACAGTGTTCCGGTTTCCTGGGCGGCCCCGTCTGGCAGCGGGTCGCCCCCACGATGGGACATGGTCATTCTCGAGCCCAGAGAAGGCTCCAACGATGGGGCACAATTGTTTTTAGAGCCCAGAGAGGCTCCAACGATGCGGGAATGGTCAGTATTGTATTTTTAGAGCCCCGTGTGGCTCTAGCGATGGGGCAAGTCTATTAGTATTTCAGAGCCCTGAGTGGCTCCGCCGTTTGGCCAACTTTGTTGAAAGGGCCCATGTGGGGGTCCCGAGGGCCCGTGTTGCCCCATATTGCCAGTGTTCTCCAGCTGCCCCACTTTGCAGGGGTCAGCTGCAACGTTTGGGGACATGGGTGTTTCTTTAGAGCCTCTGTGTCTCCAACGCTATGGGGACATGTCGTTTTAGAGCCCAGGTGGCTCCAACGTCTGGGACACTGTTTATGGGGCCATTGAGAGCCCGTGCCTCATGTTACTTCCCCAGCTGTGCAGCACTTAGTGCCAGCTGCAGTGTTTAGGTCCTGTTCTTGTCCGCAGCTGCCCAGCAAGTAGTGGGCAGCTGCTACGTTTAGGTTCTGGTGCGACCTGGACTCTAATGTGATTTTGGTGCTAGGAAACGTACTGTGTAGTATGTTTTTCGCACCCTGTGTTCATGCTTATGGTGTTAGGAAATGTACTGTGTATAGCATGTTTTGCGCACCCTGTGTCTTATACCTCTAAATGGGGTCATTTCTGCCTAGGAGGTTGTGTTACCTGTTTAGGTTGATGTCAGGGAGATTGTACTTTCCTGTGCGATGTATGCCCCTAGTATAGTTATACTTAGGTGGTTAGGTCTAATGCGTTAGACTAATGAGAAATTGCATAATGTGATTTATGCCCCTGTGATGGATGCAGGATAGGTTTTATACCTGATGCTAGTGTGATGACGCTGAGGTCATTATTGCGCCAGTAGTTACTGGTTGTGCTCTACAGTATACTTTGTGTTTCCATTGGTATATGTTCTACATTTACTATTGGTGATTTGTGCTAAGTTCTAAAAGTGATAATTCCTGACAGTGGTCCATGTGGCCCTGTCCCCTGTACATATAATCCCTTGTAAAATTCTGCCCAGTGCCAGTTGGCACAGTGTAAATTGTGTGAATATTATCTAATGTGTTTTTGGTATAATACAAAGGCTATTTTTATATATAACCTTGTGTGGAGTTTCCTTTGTGGTGGGCCTTGGGTGTTGTTGCTGGGTGCGCGTGCAAACGCTTTACACATTGCCTCCGGGATAAGCCTGACTGCTCGTGCCAAGCTACCAAGGGGGTGAGCAGGGGTTATCTTTGGCGTGTAACTCCCCAGCCCTGACTAGAGTGGTGGTTTCTGCCTGGCTTTGGTGCAAGCCGTAGCCAACCAGAAATCGCCATTTCTATCACACTCATATGCTCAATCTTTGTCAATTATGCCATAGATGACGCATGCAAACTGGTAAGAGATCTGCAGTGACCGAGATGAGGCACTTTGGATTGTGCTGAACACCTTTATTCCACATACACACACAAAGGGATATGCATCCATATTAACAGACTCACAGGTCAGTTGACAGAACATGTGGGACGAACGCTTGACCCCCCTTCACAACACGGATGATGTCAATCCCAATGAACTGGCACACAAGGTAAGGGGATGAGCTAAACACATCCTGCTGCACACAGAGAGGCTGCAATTTCCCATAGAGCATGTGGTTGTGATGTCCCCCGCTATGTCCACCTGTAGCATCTGCAATGTTTCATAGGCAAGGTTCACACACATTGATGCCTTCATCAGATGTCATGGGAGTGATGCTACATGTTATATGCTCCATGGTGAGAAGACATGTATGCATGGTACCAGAACATGCACAGAAGCAGTCACCACACATTCCCAACCTGTACCATCACCAAACAGCCTTGCTGTAATACTTACCCAAAATGATATTTCCACATGTTCATGCATGGAACGCTGATTCAGCACACGTTGCAATCCTCACGAGGAATAGCAGGAGGACAACGATGACACGAGCAGACAACAGGTGCAAAATAACTGGGAATGACAGACACACGAGAAGTCACCTAAAACAATTCTCAACGCACACATGGAAGTGTACCAAAAATGAACAATGTTGGACACATGTGAATTGCAAATCAAGTCTCTCCGCAAAACTGTGTTGCATGACATCATCACTCGAGTGACACATCAGAGCACACATCCAAGTCACTTTGCATTCAGTCAGCTGGACACACACATTGCAACACATGTCAATCAATGCTACAAGCTTGCACAATCATACCCAGTGACTCACCATATTGAGAAGAAGTTGCGTATGAGCTAACTCTGGATATCATCCCCCTCCTCCTCCTTATCACTAGCCTCGTGACCAAGCCCTTGATCATCTACTGGTGGATGCTCCTGCTCATCTGGATCCAGGATGAGTTGCACTGCCTTCTCAACTGCCATGTTGTGCAGCATGCAGCATACAATGAAGATTTTGCAGACCTTCTCCGGTGCATAAGGGAGGGACCCGCCTGTATTGTCCAGGCACCGGAATCGGCTCTTCAGGAGTCCAAACGTCCTCTCAATCACTCGCCTGGTCTGCCCTTGTGCATAGTTGTACCGGTGATCTGCAGCTGTTCTTGGGTTGCGGAGAGGTGTCATCAGCCATGGCATGTTGGGATAACCAGAGTCCCCTACATGGAAACATCATATAAATAAGTGGGTCATGAGATGCCGTAAGAGACAAAGATACCGCAACACATAGGACAAAAAGACTATACCCACCAACAAGACATGCTCGTTCGTTGTGCAGCCGCAGCATCATTTGTGGCACCCTGCTACCCCTCATGATGTAGGCATCGTGTGCTGATCCTGGAAAACGTGCACAGACATGGGAAATCAGCATGTTAGCAAGACACACCACAAGGGCATTTATCGAGTGGTAATGTTTGCGGTTGCGATAGGCTTGTTCCTGTGCCTGTGGTGGTACGAAAGCCACATGTGTACCATCAATGGACCCAATTACATGGGGCATACCACCCAGGGCATAGAAATCCCCCTTGACATCCCTCAACCCCTCTGGAGTCGGAAATGTGATGAATTCGTCCAGGTGCTCCAATATGGCTGCTAAAACATCATGCAGGACACGGCTGGACATAGTCTGGGACATCCCACCCACATCAGCTATGGTCAATTGAAATGTACCTGTGGCAAAAAAATGTAAGGCTGCCATCACCTTCATCTTGGGGGTCAGCGCAGTAGGATACCTGTGTTGCGGTTGGAGGTATGGTGCCAGCTTGTTTGTTGTTGAGTGAATCTGTAACGGCGGATGCAGGCACGTTCCCTCATGGCAGCCAAGTCTGACATTAGTCTTGGGACAGGTGGTGCCCTGCAAAACATAGTTTTGAAGAATGAAGATTGAGAGTCGGCCAACATCAATGTCAATGAACATAGCACATGCTACACTGCTAATACACATCAGGTAACTATGGAGCCGGGTGTGTGCAATACATCAAGGACACAGATGCCAGGTTACTGGCACTCCTACAAAAAGTCGGATACTCCTGTTGATTGTCAAGTCTACATGACATGCCCTGAAATGATTTGGGGGCCAGTCTGAGTGAAGAGCCACAGATATCACCGGAGTGACACACAACCACATAGCTGCATTTGAACGATGTCATCTCATCCAGACAGCTGACTGCAAGGCACACGCACAGGCCACATGGAATGTCAAATGTACATATCAAACACAGTGCGATGAAGGGGTACACGTGACAACCCAAAGACACAGCCATTGAGACAACAAACACATGTATGACTGAAAATATATGATGTCCAATGCACACAGACCCTACAGCCTTGGGATTCCACATGTGGCATGGTGTGCGTACATGTGTTACATGCCCATCTCCACACAGACCCCTGTTGATTGCACCAACAGCAGATGCCGTTGATGGGACACTGACATCAAGCTCATGGGAACACATGACACACACCTGACATGTTCCCAAAGGGGCACACTGATCGTGACAGGTCAGTTGATAAAGTGTCCCTGTCCCTGGCATCAGGAGACAGGTGCGGGTGTTGATGACTGTGCCACCCACTGCGGCTATGCATGACACAGTTGGACTACAGACACACATGTGGCAAGTGTCAAGGTGATGTGTGCCACATTGTACCCCATCACACATGACATGTGTCCACAGGTCAGAACACACCAATTGTGCAACTAGATGAGATAACCTGTGCAATATCACTGGCCAACACACCTAGGGCCTGCACATGAAAGTATGCAATGACAAGTACTTGATGGACATCCATGTGCGACTCGTAGCCCTCGATTCCTGGCATGTGTACGCCTGTATTACCATTTTAAGCGTGTGAAATGCGAACCCGTACGTGTATGCACTGGTAGTACATGTACGTGTACTAATGTAGTACACGTACGTGTACTACCTTAGTACAGTGCGTACACGTACGTGTACTCCCTTGGTACACGTACGTGTACAACTAGTGCGTACATGTACGTGTACTACCCAGTGCATACACGTACTTGTACACGTACGTGTACTAAGCGTACGTGTACACGTACGTGTACGCACTGGTAGTACACATACGTGTACTACCAGTGCGTACATGTACTTGTACACGTACGTGTACTATGGTAGTACACGTACGTGTACAAGCACGAGTACGTACTGGTAGTACAAGTACGTGTACTACCTTAGTACACGTACGTGTACTACCAGTCCATACACGTATTTGTACACGTACGTGTACTAAGGTAGTACACGTACGTGTACGCACTAGTTGTACACG
Organism: Triturus cristatus; assembly: GCF_964204655.1. Classification (NCBI taxonomy): domain Eukaryota; kingdom Metazoa; phylum Chordata; class Amphibia; order Caudata; family Salamandridae; genus Triturus; species Triturus cristatus. The sequence continues at coordinate 33,912,026 of NC_140593.1, read as the reverse complement.
TACATGTACCAAGGGAGTACACATACATGTACAACTAGTGCGTACACATACATGTGCTACCTTAGTACTAACCCTGGGCGAGACACTACGCTTCGCCCACGTAGTGTACGTAGCGCTGCCTGCTTCACAGTTTTCGAAGTAGGCGAAGCAGGCTAGCGCTACGCACACCCAGGGCGAAGCGTAGCTGCCTGCCGCCGCCACCCGCCTCCTGCCTGCCTTCCTTTTAAATCAAACCTGCATTTTAAAATAAATACCAAGTAAAGAAACTTACCTGGAGCGCCGCGTCTCCAGGGCTCCCTCTTCATTATTTCCGACGTCTTCTAACAAATGCGCATGCGCGGACGCCCGCGCATGTGCATTTCTTTAGATTTGGGCACACTACGCGCTGCTTCACGTAGCCCCACTACGCCCACTACGCCCACCCTTAATTAGTACACGTACATGTACAAGTACATGTACGCACTGGTAGTACATGTACGTGTACTAAGGTAGTACACGTACGTGTACTACCAGTGCGTACACGTACGTGTCAAACGCACTGTGCAACTGTTGCCATAGGGGTATGTGTGAAACGCACCATACCTGTGTGTGGATTTCAAAATTATATAGGGGACACAAAAGGGACTAGTATTAGGCCCTAAATGCATGCTGGTTGTTATGGATACCGAGTTTTCAGTTCAAATTTTTCCATCAGGTGTCCTGGAAAAGTCAGTTGGCCACAAAATACAAGGTTGCAAAGTGGTTGCTGACTTGACATGATGCTCAAAATTTGAACGATGCAAATGCTGTCACTGGTGTATATTTAAAGGGATTGGAGTAAACGTAAGATGTGAATGATTCTGACCAATCACTATGTACTCCTCAATATGAATGTCCCTCAGCAAGACAGATATAAGGCAGCCAGAACCCATGAGAGGGCACTTGCCTGCACAACTTTCCTGTCGACAACATTGCTGCGGTCTCTGCTTCCCTGTACCATGTCTTGTGCTGTGGAGAGGGCCCAGCCATTCACACTTGAGGAGAATGAGGCCTTGCTGGACGCCATCCTCCCAAAGTACACCAGCCTGTATGGGAGACCAGGGGAAGAGGTGAGTGCTGAGTCCACTACCTTTGCCTATGCACCTGTTGTGTGACTGTCAATATTGTGTCCAGGTGGGACTGACATGCAAAGTTGTTTATAGTGTGTCCCGGGGGTGGTCATGCTTAAGGCTCTCATGCGGAGCATCATGTAGTTCCTGTGTGCACTCCTCACTTGCATAGTGCTTACAGTGACTTTCACTACATAGTACATGTCACATTCAGCCTGGCAAATCCTTGGGGGCTTTTGTTCCTGTTGTCCTGAGGTGATTCAGTGTTCCCCCCGGTGTGACAGGTGACTGTACCCACAGATGTGTATGAGTTGAGTGGACCTGTGGTGAGAGTGTCCAAATGATGTGTACGACCTCATGGACATTGATGTGTGTGAATGTTCCTTGTCATGTGACTGAGTGTCTGTCTGAAGTGTTGCACCACAGCTGCATGTTTGAGCCTACAGATCTACCCATCTGATGTGACAAGTGAGCCCTGCTTCATGTCTCACTTGCAGAGCTAGCACCACACCTGTGACTCCCCACTGGCAAATGGGACATGTGCAGAGTGAGGGTTGTAGCCACTGTTGTCAATGACAGGCCAGTGATCTGTGGCTGGGTGTGTCTGTCTAGTCTGCTGAGGGTGCGTCAGTGGAGTGGGACATGTGACTGCATGGCACGTGCTGGCCATCAGCCTGCTGTTGCATGTGCTGCATAGTGTGTGGCATGTTCATTGACTGTGTTGTACCCCTCATGCCACCTGTAGACGTGCAATGCCATGTACTGCATTGGCGCTTGCACACAGGCCAATTTCATGTTGTGAATGAGGCTAATCATGTCAGCATCCTATGCCCTGTCAACATTTCAAAGATGTTCTAATGTGTGTCTCTGGGACATGGAGCAGGTGTGTTGATGTTGTGTCACTTTGTCATCCTGACAGGTAACTGCCTACAAGAAGGGGGAGATATGGACCGGCGTCGTCAGGGCCGTGAGGACTGTGGGGGGCATGATCGCCAGTTGGCCCAGGTCCGCAGGGGGTGGCAGGACATCCAGTGCTGGACCCGGCGGATCGCCCGGGTCCAGCTCAAGCTCTCGCCTCCTCGCCCCCATGGCAGCCGCCGACACCTCACCACCCCAATGAAACGTGTCCTGGCGGTGGTCTTTCCTGACCTCGATAGGCAGTTACAGGAGAGACTGCAGCAAGGAGGGGGTAGGTACATGGCTTTTTGTCGTGTTATGTGTCGCCAGCTTTGGGAAGTGCTATTTTGCATGAATACACTCCCAGAGTTCATATGTGCAGTGCATTTTCTGTTCCCGAATGTCACCTGGGGCTCTTTTTCATCCCTTCCTCTCCTTGATATGTGTCCCCTGGTGTGTGTGTAATCACATTTGCACATGGTCATCTAGGGTGCCAGTACATCTAGGTGCACATTGCTTTCTGCATCATATGGGAGGGTGGTCTGTGACGTGTGTTGGTACCTTGCCTGTGCCATGACCTGTTCACTATGTTGGGGGTCCATAGTTGTTGTCACTGATGCTGATTCTCAACATAGGAGTGTGAGCTTTCAACTGGACACCCTTGCAGCATGCATGACCAATGTTGTGGCCTCAGACATGATGTGCATGGGTGTGAGATATGCATAGTGCCATGATGGTTGAACATGGGACAGTCAGCTCATTCCAGGACCATGGAGCAGTGTGCCCACTACAGTCCCCTGAGACACCCTGGCCTCCTAATCATGTGTGTCATCCAACATTGTGCACATTCTCTGTGTGTTCTACATAGGTCTGCCTCTGTGGCATTTTTCCCTGGCCTACTTTGTATTTTGCTAATGTGTGGTACATGTGTCCACTGGACCGGGATACACCATTTTGCTTGTGCATACTCACACTGGGCAGTGCCTGTCTGGCTATTCACAACAATCTGTTGATGGTTTTTTGTCACAAATATGTGTTGCCAGCTTCACGAGGTGATGTGGTGTAAGTGAAGCAATTTTTCAAGCACAGTTGTTGTAACCCTGAATAAGAGGTGTCACTTCTTGATCTGTATCAATCACATTGACTCAGTTATTGGGGGGGGGGGGTGCGGGAGAGGCAAACATGTGCAACCCTGATTTTTCATTGCCAGGTCTGACTTGTGTGTGAGAATTGCCTGGACTAGAATACACTGTGCAGTGCCCCTGTGATGCTGGCCAATGCTTAATGTACGTGCTTTGCAGCCTGTATCATTTTTTTACCAACAAGAATCCTGCTCATTCATTTTTTGCACGTGTGTGGTTCTGATGCAACGCATTTTGGACTTTGTGTGCTGACATCTGTGTGTACATTCTGGCTTGCCATGAGGGTGTCCCCACAGTACAGCTGGTCTTTTTTACCACCCAATTGCAGGCCCATTAGCTTATGCATTGTCCTATGTGTGGACAAGTGTGCCTCCGTGGGCCCATGTATATGTACTTTCTGCAACACCATCTATTTCTAACAGTGGCTCCTCAGAAAAGGTGCCAGCTTCTTCAATGACAGTGTCAATGTACTTTTGTGTGCACTGCCTTGTGCGACATATTGCATGCAGGCACATGAGTGTTCTTTTCACGAAATGGCCAATTGGCACATTCCAAACATGTAGATTGGGTAAAGTATTGTGAGTCCCAAGGTACCAACATTTGTTTGTTTTGTGTTCCAAAGGACTTACAGGTCTCTGAGTGTGGTGACACCTTGAGTATTGAGGTGTGTTAGTTTACCTTGAGTGCACCACTAATGTTTCTTTCAGGGTAAACAAGAGGTGTCATGACTTCATTGTATTGCTGTTCTCACCGGTTCACAGACACTAGCTTCTCAGTGTATTTCTCATTCAAGTTGTGGCCTTTTGTGTATTTTTTTTCCTGGTGTCCAATTGGCATGGAGGTTCTACCAACTGGGCAGTACAGGGCTTACATATGTGCGGAGTAATCTAGCTGATTCTCATGATGCATTGCCTGATATGCACTGTGACCAATTGTTCTTGTGCTCATGCCTCAGATGTATATAGGTGACTGATGCTTTTTTGTTTCTTCTCCTTGCCCACAGCATCATCATCCACAAACGAGGGAGACACCTGCATGGACCTTGAGGAGGGACACAGCGACAGTGCCACCAGTGCTGTGGAGGCAGAAGGAGCCAGGGCACGGAGGGCGAGGGGAGTCAATCAGAGGACCTGTCCGGAGGCGAGAGCATGTACGACACTGACGAGTCCCAGACTGACATCCTTGAGGAGGCGGAGAATGGAACAACATCTGGCAGCATCCCACCATCTGTACCCGCCTCCTCCATTGCCTTCTCCGCCCTCCCAGTTGCTCCCGTCCCTTCTGTCCGTGCAGGGTCCCACCATGTCTCCTTCGGACCAGGCACCGCAGCCCCTGCCCCTGTAACCCCTGCTGCCCTCAGTGAAGGGTCTGTGGACACACTGAGGCAGTTGCAGGTTGGTCAGGCATCGATGCTGCATGTTCTCCATGAACACACTAGACTGCTCACACAGTTGGTGTCGTTCGTGGAGGACATGTCATCAAAGATGACTGATCAACGCAGGTTTCTGCGGTCCATGGACTCTTCACTGACGGAAGCAGTGTCTCTCCTGCGGCACTCCGTCCCCTCCCCTACCCGGGACTCATCCACACTGCCCTCTCCCATGCCTGACCAAAGCACACACAGACAGTCAAAGGCACACAACCCAACAGACACATCCAGCACACCCCCAAGTAAGGCACAGCGCACACCTCCTGGCACGCACACTCAGGGGTATGTAGTCACACCCACAGGGTCTGGGGGCTAACGGCAGACATGCAGCCACAGTCAGAGTCCGCAGTCCTCACAACCCACTTCCTCCAAAACCACTCTCCTTAGCTCCCCTGCAAAACTGTCACCCAAAGAGACCTACATGGCTGTTCTGTCCCTCAGCCCCACTGTGACACCACCTCGCAAGCTGGTGAGGAAGTCCATGGGCAGGGGAGTTGAGTCCCCCCCATGTCCAAACCCTCCCCCAAGAGCGCTGCACCCCATCCCTCGACCCCCCGTTGGCCATGGGGGTTCTTCCGGTGCAGGGGTTACTCTGGATGCCCTGGCAGCAGTGTGCAGCGATGTGCTAGCATCCACCATTGGTGCTGCCCCACCCCCTGTGGTGGAGACGTCCAGCCCTGCGCCCACCACACCTACCCAACCCACTCCTGTTCCTGCGGTGCCTGGTACTCCCACTGATGATGCCCCCCCGGTCGACAAACCTTGAGGTGACTTTGTGCAGGCAAGTTAGGGGTGGACACAGTTGCCTACGTCCACCCTTGGACTCGAACTATGGACTGGCCATTGGCCTTTGTAAATAGTGTCTTCTTAAACTATGTTTTTTGTGTGCTGAATAAAGCATTTTCATTTAGTTTCAAAACTATTGCATTTCAGGTACTTGATGCTGGTGATGAGGCTCCTGAAGTTGGTGTTCTCGTAATGTGTTAGGGTTCTGAGAAATGTTTTAGTATGATGGTCATGAGGTGGACCATGGTATCTGTGTGCCATCACAATGTCTGTGCAAATATTAATTGGTAGTGTGTGTTCCTTTGGATTGTGAGACATTGTCCCAAGGAGTGTTCATTCCTCTGTGGCACCTGACATGTTCCCTGCAAACAGTTGCACAATTGTTGTGCTGACCTGTGTCAACATATCCTTTGTTGGTGACGGATCACTTCAACAATGGCCATGCCTGCTCACCGATGTCTCCTGCTGAATCGTCTGTGCCATCCTTGCCAGTCACTGTACTTGTGTTTTGTGTATGTAGGAATGGCATCAGGGACCAATTGCCCCTGTTCAGCACTATGCATGTGTGTAATCACGGCCTAACACACAAATGCCACGTGTAATGCAGGTTATTTGGGCACCTGACTCACAATTGTGGGCATTGTATCTAGTCGCAGTGAACCCTATTCCTTACATGAGAGACAACATCTGGGTGGCTGGAACAGCACCTGGACATTCCTATCACTCCTGTGATGTGCGTGACAGTGTGTGTTCCCTTTGGCTAACATATTTTTGTATGCATTTCCATGACTATACAGTCTGTTGGCATGAAATCAGGGTGTGTATTGTGCGGCATCCGCCATGGGTGGGTATGCATGTGTTATATGTCCTCACACCCACATGTGGTGTGTCATGCAGTGTGTGAAAGACATCCATCCTCCTTGCAGTGGGGCACTGCTGGGAGTCCTCTGCACCCACCCCTCATATATCTGTCCACTGCTGGGAGTCCTCTGCACCCACCCCTCATATGTCTGTCCACTGCTGGTAGTGATATGCACCCACCCCTCATATGTCTGTCCACTGCTGGTAGTGATATGCACCCACCCCTCATATGTCTGTCCACTGCTGGAAGTCCTCTGCACCCACCCATGATATCTCTGTCCACTGCTGGGAGTCCTCTGCACCCACCCCTCATATGTCTGTTCACTGCTGGTAGTGATAGGCACCCACCCCTCATATGTCTGTCCACTGCTGGGAGTCCTCTGCACCCACCCCTCATATGTCTGGACACTGCTGGTAGTGATATGCACCCACCCCTCATATGTCTGTCCACTGCTGGTAGTGATATGCACCCACCCCTCATATGTCTGTCCACTGCTGGAAGTCCTCTGCACCCACCCATGATATCTCTGTCCACTGCTGGGAGTCCTCTGCACCCACCCCTCATATGTCTGTTCACTGCTGGTAGTGATATGCACCCACCCCTCATATGTCTGTCCACTGCTGGGAGTCCTCTGCACCCACCCCTCAGATCTCTGTCCACTGCTGGTAGTGATATGCACCCACCCCTCATATGTCTGTCCACTGTTGGGAGTCCTCTTCACCCACCCCTCATATCTCTGTTAGGCCTGGGCGGCAAATTCCGTTCCGCTCGCGGAATTTGCGGAATTTGCGTAATTTCGCGTTCCGCGGAGAAGGCGAAATTGCTCAAAAGTCTGCTTTCCGCGATTTCGCGAAATTTTTGCTTGTTCGCGGTCTCAAAATGCATGTTCGCGAGATATTTCTCCTCGAGCACGCAAACAGCAATTGCGAACAGGAAAAAAGCATCGCGAACAAGCAATTCCGCGTGTTCGCGGAATTTCTGCGTGTTCGTGGAGATTTTTTACCGTTTCGCGGAGATTTGCGTAACGCAATTACGCAAATTCCGCCCACCCCTAATCTCTGTCCACTGCTGGGAGTCCTCTGCACCCACCCCTCATATGTCTGTCCACTGCTGGTAGTGATATGCACCCACCCCTCGTATATCTGTCCACTGCTGGGAGTCCTCTGCACCCACCCCTCTTATATCTGTCCACTGCTGGGAGTCCTCTGCACCCAACCCTCATATGTCTGTCCACTGCTGGGAGTCCTCTGCACCAATCCCTCATATCTCTGTCCACTGCTGGAAGTCCTCTGCACCCACCCCTCATACGTCTGTCCACTGCTTGTAGTGATATGCACCCACCCCTCATATGTCTGTCCACTGCTGGGAGTCCTCAGCACCCACCCCTCATATCATTGTCCACTGCTGGTAGTGATATGCACCCACCCCTCATATCTCTGTCCACTGCTGGGAGTCCTCTGCACCCACCCCTCATATGTCTGTCCACTGCTGGTAGTGATATTCACCCACCCCTCATATCTCCGTCCATTGCTGGGAGTCCGCTGCACCCACCCCTCATATGTCTGTTCACTGCTGGTAGTGATATGCACCCACCCCTCATATGTCTGTCCACTGCTGGGAGTCCTCTGCACCCACCCCTCACATGTCTGTCCACTGCTGGTAGTGATATGCACCCACCCCTCATATGTCTGTCCACTACTGGGAGTCCTCTGCACCCACCCCTCATATGTCTGTCCACAGCTGGTAGTGATATGCACCCACCCCTCATATGTCTGTCCACTGCTGGGAGTCCTCTGCACCCACCCACGCACCCCCTTGGAGCTGTACACTGCTGGCCAGGAACTACACACACAACAATATGAAGGTACCATGCTGGGCCAGTCCTCTATGCCCACATTCCTGGCGTGTGTACGCCTGGTATCCAAAATGTACTGCTGCCGTAATGGGGTACGTGTGGTACGGACCGTACCCATGCATGTATGCGTGGGTACGGTCCGTACCTGAGTACTCATGGAGCCGTAGGGGTAAGCACCATAACCACGCATGTATGCGTGGGAACGGTCCGTACCACTGTTGTTATGATGCCGTAGGGGTACGTGTGGTATGCACCATACCCACGCATTCATGCATGGGTACGGTCCGTACCACTGTTGTCATGGTGCCGTAGGGGTACGTGTGGTACGCACCGTACACATCCACTTCCGTTGTTGCTGTACGCATGGGTTGCTGGACATGCCCCCCGAGTGACCAGTCCCAGCTGGTAATGTATGGCCTCCATATTATAGGTCTGTGTTTGCATATGGGGTATGTTTCCTGGCCCTCACCCCCACCCTGGCCCCTGAGTGTTGTTCTCACCTTCTGCAGTGTGTGCGTCGGGTGCGGTGCACCAGGTAATAGGCCAAGAGGACGGGGATGACACGTACGATGGGGTTCATGGCTGTACGTCGCGTACCGGGGCTCTGTGGCGTGTGGTTCTGAATTCCCAGCAGTTTTTCGCTCCCGTAATCACAGCGAGGTACGTAGTGATGTCAGTACGAATCGTAGTTGCAGGGCCGGAAAACGCTGCTGAAATACTTGCGGACGCCGCGTACAAGCAGTTCCGGATCGGAATCGTTGGTATTTTTTAGCTGTATGGTCTTTTGTGTGATTCGTACAGAAAAAGGCTTTCTGTACGAATCGTACTTCCTAGGTTGTAGAATGAGTTTACCTGGTACGAGTCGTACGGAGAAAACGCTCTGTACGACTATTCGTACTGCCTTTTTCCATGATTGGAATCGGCCCCTTAATGTAGAAACATGACTCATTTTGAAAAATTCATAAACAATGACTGGTTTCTAATTGTACCAAAATATAAAAACAGCACAGTTATCTGTCTGCAAACACATGAAAAACACAAATGCTTATCACAGAATGGTTTCTTATCCCCTTCAGCGCTGGGCGAATTCCGCCGCGGTGCTGAAGGGTTCGAGCGCGGGCGGGCTCATGACGGAACGGTTCCGTCATGAGCACAGCTCAACCGTGGCTCATGACGGAACCGTTCCGTCATGAGCATGGAAGGGGTTATTGTATTGGAGTATTGGAATAAGAATGGTTTCTACATGCACACACACTGTCAATAAGATTGTAGAGAAAAAAAGTACTCCCTACACTTTAGCAGGAGAAATACATTACTCTGATTAAAATCAAAATAGACCACATACATCCCCTCACAATTAAATAATTCAACTTTCAAGTTGTTTTGTGGATAAAGAAGTGTATCAGTCACACACCAGATTTTCTTATACAGAATCTCTGCACTGTGCACCTGTCAGCAAAACCAAATAATGGCAAAGTTTCCCTCTCATTTTCCACACATATACATGTAAACATCAGATCACGTTCCTTCCCACATAAATTCAAAAGCTAACACACATTTCTATTGGTTAAACATTTCAACCCTTTCCAAATGACATAAATTTTAACCCTACCCCCAATCTGCCTTCTGCCTGTTACCATAGAAACAGGTCATGGAACACTGAACTGAGCATACAGGTCACAAGTTCAGCACACAATGTTGCTAATCAAAAAAACAAGTGTGCTTGCCTTTTCAACATATCAGCTTATCATATATAATGTTCCTTACAATCACTTTTTGTTAACCAATAAGCATCATGCGTTTAAAAAACAGAAATATGCACCCTACTTTTCAATGTAGAAGGTTGTCAAACAACCAATGATTTCTTGTCGATTTTCAAAACTGCATCTTAGCCACCATTTTAGAAAAATCTTACTTTTCAAACTGCCATTTCATTTACAGAGACCATCTGAGTGCATCCCGACCTCCCTTCAAGATGCTTAGAGTGTGGATTGTGGGACACAGCTATATTTTCTGGAGCCAAAGGTATGCAGAAAACAAAGGCATTCACAAAGACCTAGGTTTGCCAAATGTAGACATTAAATTGATTGGACAGAGAGGGTTAAAGTGGCACAAATTGATGCCAATGGTAAAATCCTTTATGCATCTCCAACACCCTGACCTCATAATAGTGCACTGTGGTGGCAATGACCTAGGCACTTTGACTGGGGTAGGTCTGGAAATGCTTATGAAGGACACCTTTGCAGAATTGATTTCACTTTTTCCCAAAACTGCCTTTGTCTATTCTAACATATGCCAAAGGCAGAAATGGAACTGGTCCGATCATTTTTGTCCACAGTTTGAGAAAACTAGGAAACATGTGAATAAGTCTGTTTCTGCTTTTCTCCGAGACTATAGAATGGGGTCTATTTACAATAACAATCTGCGCTTTCATATGCAAGAGATGTAAAGGAGAGCTGGAGTACACTTTACTGATGAAGGAAACAGAGTCTTCCTCAACAACTTTAGACTCTGTATAGGGACTTACTTATAAGTACCAACAACTCTCAATGAACACAACAGTTCTTTTTAGAGCCACTCAATAATGAAACACTTAAGCTTAATCTTTATCTCCCAAAAATTTCAGGTTTTTTTCCTTGGATCCGCGCACCCAACGTGTTAGGAACCGCGCATCCTATGCAAAATAAATTGTGCACCCAACGCGTTAGGATGCGTGACTCCTAATTTTACTGTAAAAAAATAAATAGCCCCTATCACTAATTTTTATTATCCCCGGGGACCCCATCTCCGGGGTTTATTAAAAAACATTGGGGACCGTGGGGGGAGACCCAACGCCCCCACAGTCCCATCCGGCTCCCCGCGTCCTTCGGGAGCCGGCATTGCTTTTCCACATGGGGGGCTGCTGACATGCAGCTCCCCATGCGGAAAAGCAATATCGTTTGGATTTTGAAAGAGAGAGCAGGGGTTTCCCTGCTCTCTCTTTCAAAATCCAAACGAAGTTTGCTATGGGAGGACGGGAGACTCCCGCCCTCTCATAGCAAACAGTGTCCTTGGGTGGGCACCCCAGGACACTGTAGGAGCCGGCCCTTGGGGGTGGCGGTCCCCAGGGCTCTCGATGGCTCGAGGAGGGAGGCCACGCAGCCCCCCTCCCCCTATAAATGTATAACCATTTTGCCCCCGGGATTTGGCCCACCCGGGTGCTAATTATTAACGAAGCGGGGAAGCCCTCCAACTTTTTTTATAAGCCCAGGGGGATGGGGTCCCCGGGGATAATAAAAATGAGTGATAGGGGCTATATTGATTGATTGATTTGGCTTTATTTCGATACATAAAAATATCTTAAAAGCATTACAACAGTTTAAAAAAAGAAAACTACAGATAAAACAATAAATACAGTTCAAAACAGGATTAAATTGATACAGAAAGCCTTTTTGCACGAATCAACCAAGTCCACTTTAAAAATTTAGACACACCACAAACCACCAAGGTGGATGTGTCGGACAATAAAATGCGTAGGGCCACAGTATAATAGTGGGTTCCCAACTGTCTACAAAGTGGTTTAAGCCAACGTCTCCTAGGTAGGCAATAATCAGGGCATTCAAAAAGAATATGTGCCACAGTCTCGACCCGCGTGGTGCAAAGGGCACAGAAGGGGGAGGGCTGAGGAAACAATTTCCACCGGGATATCAAGTCACCTATAGGTAAGATCCCCACTCTAAATTTGAAATATAAAGCCCTATCAAATGGAATGGAAATGATGTCAAGATAGGGTTCATAAGCTACCACGTCTTTGATCCTCAAAAAGGCTGCAGTTGACTTACATAGGCGTTGATCGACAATGAGTTTGGACGAAACCCAATCCCAATACAGTTTCTTTAAGGTGGCTTTAGGAGGGGCAGAACGAGTAACCCAAGCTTCACCTAACCCCAACTCCCCCAGGAGATATTTGACATCCCTCAGCCATTTGATCATATGCCAGCCCCCCATTGACATCACCTTGGACAATCCCTCCGTGTAGGAGGCTAATTCGGGCACCCTCCACAGGTGGCCCCACAAGAGCAGGGGACGAAGTCGAGCTTGATCCACAATTGATCTACAGCCCAGATCCAGCAACACTGGAACTGTGGGTGTGCTCAAGGGGAGAGCCAACAGATCTTTCAGAAATTTGCTCTCTGACTTTGCAAGTACTTCAAGGTTGCTTGTACCCCACAACTCCGCCCCATACAAGGCAGCACTAACCCCTCTAGCCTTATAAATCTCCACAACTGGGGCAATAAATTGTTTGGAGGAAGAACGATGTTCCCTAAGCAACACACCACCCACCCTTTTGTGATTAAGGAGCATCTTGTGAATGTGCGGAGTCCAACTCATAGAATCACTAAGGCGGATTCCCAGGTAGTCAAACTCTGCTACCCTCTCCAGGTAAGCAGAGTTCAAGACCGGGGGGTGCCCCAGTTTCCTAGGGGGATTCATGATCAAATATTTGGTCTTATCAACATTGATCACCAAACCCCTAAGGGAGCACAACTCTTGGAAGCGGTTAAGAAGTTTTTGAAGGCCCTGGGGGGCTTTTGCAATGAGGAGAGTGTCATCAGCAAAGAGCAGTGTGGGGATTCGAGTGCCCACCAGGGAGGGTGCATCAGCAGGTTCTTGGAGCAGATACTCAACCACACCATTCACATAAAGAGAGAATAGGGTGGGAGCTAACACACATCCCTGGCGGACACCCCTGATCACTGGAGTTCTATCAGTTTTCTCCCCATTCTTACCCCACAGCACCTGCGCGAACTTATCAGTGTGTAGTTTTATCAGGAGTGATAGGATGTAAGAGGGCACCCCCAAACCCTGCAAGACCCTCCACAGTTCCTCCCTAGGTACCAGGTCAAAGGCAGTCTTAAGGTCGATAAAGGCCAAATAAAGACTGCCCTTGCCCAGCACCACCACCTTCCAATACAGGAGCGCCAATCTAAAGGCTTGCTCGATGGTCCCGGTTCCAGAGCGAAAACCAGCCTGGAAGTCTGACAGAATCTTATTGTCATCCACCCAATCAAGGATCCTCCCCAAAATCACCTTCCCTGCCACCTTTTGGGAAGAATCAATAAGGCTTATGGGCCTATAATTGGCGGGGTTGTCCCTACACCCCTTCTTAAATATCGGGACAACCTCCGCCCCTTTCCAGGATTCAGGTACAGAAGCCAAAAGACAAAATCCTAACTTAAGTCTGTCTTAAGACTGTCTTAAGACTGTCTTAAGTCTGTCTTAAGACTGTCTTAAGTCTGTCTTAAGTCTGTCTTAAGTCTGTCTTAAGTCTGTCTTAAACTGTCTTAAGTCTGTCTGAAGACTGTCTTAAGTCTGTCTTAAGTTTGTCTTAAGACAAACTTAAGACAAAATCCTAACTTCTGTGAATACCAAAAGTAGTAAGTTGAGGATTTTGTCTTAAGTTAGTTCTGTGAATCGGGCCCACAGTGTTGCTTGTCTAGAATCACACTGTGAGTTAGTGTGCATTTGGGAACCACTGTGAGAGAAGCATTTGGTAACATTATGCATTTGCTGAGAGATAACTATTTTAAAACCTGTCATTTTGTCAAGTTTTGATAGCATTAGAAGCCAGTCTTTGCTTATGCATTGATATAATGCGTCAGGCTTTGACACTAAAGTGTAGTACTTAAATATGTAGATTGTGTGCAGTACCCTTACCTCTTCTAGACTAGTGAATGAGTTTTGGTAAACTCATAGGATAGTGTTGCTTGTCTAAAATCACACTGTGAGTCTGTTTGCATTTGGGTAAGGATTGTGAGAGAAGCATTTGGTAACATCATGTATTTGCTGATAGATAATTGTTTTAAAACGTGTCTTGTTGTCAACTTTTAGTAGCATTAGAAGGCAGTCTTTGCTTATGCTTTGATTAAATGAGTCAGGCATTGACACTATAGTGGAGTCCTGAAATATGTTGATTGTGTGCAGTCCCCTTACCCCTTGCACAGTAGTGAATGAGTTTTGGTAAACTCCTAGGGATAGGGTTGCTTGTCTAGAATCACACTGTGAGTCTGTGTGCATTTGGGAACCACTGTGAGAGAAGCATTTGGTAACATTGTGTATTTGCTGACAGATAACTGTTTTAAAACCTGTCATGTTGTCAAGTTTTAGTAGCATTAGAAGCCAGTGATTGCTTATGCATTGATAAAATGAGTCAGGCATTGACAGTAAAGTGTAGTACTGAAATATGTAGGTTGTGTAGAGTACCCTTACCCCTTCCGCAGTAGTGAATGAGTTTTGGTAAACTCCAAAGGATAGTGTTGCTCGTCTAGAATCACACTGTGAGTCTGTGTGCATTTGGGAACCACTGTGAGAGAAGCTTTTGGGTACTTCATATGTTTGAATATGCATAACTGCTTAAAAACTTTCCTGTTCTCAAGTTTTGTTAGAATTAGAAGGCAGTCATTGCTTATGTAATCACCCAGGAAGTGTCCTTGCAATACTGTAAACATTCAGTTAATATTCATGTAGTAACTAAGTGAGGCAGGCCTTAGCACATGCATTCATTCAAATGCTTATCCACTATGCATGCATTCCTCTAACCATCTACACAGTTCTCTTTCTCACCTTCAATTCCCCAGTCAGTATCATACACTTCAAGCAAACACTCTGTCACTCCCCATGTACTCCTCTAGTGACCCATTCAGTAGCATATACTAAACCATTCACTTTGCCAAAACCCAAACACTTATAAATTCACTCAGGCATTTTCTTTGTAGTACTCTTATCATTCAGTCAGTATCCAAGTACTCATGCAGCGAGCCAGGCCTTACAACATGGACTGCTTGAAACCCTTATGCAGTATGCATACAGGCCTCTAGTCACCTACACACTTGTCTTTCACTTCTTTAATTAACTAGTCAGTATCTATATACTTCAATAAACATCTTGTCATTCATCTTGCACTCATCCAGTGACTGATCCAGTACCATGTACTAATCTTTTTACTGCGCCAAAAGTGAAAAACTTAAAAGTTTTACCCAGGCACTAGCAGTAGTCTAATGATTCAGTCAGTTTCCAGGTACTCATGCAGTGAACCATGCATTACCACATAGAGGGCTACAAATGTCTATGCAGTATGCATGCAGTCTTCTAACACACTATACACTTGTCTTTAATAGCTTCAATTCCCCAGTGAGTATCCATGTACTTTCAGCAAACATCCTGTCACTCCCCTTGCAGTGTTCCAGTGACTTATTCAGCACCATGTACTAATCCATTCCCTGCGCCAAAAGTCAACAATTTATAAATTCACCCAGGCACTCTCCTTGCAGTACTCTAATCATTCAGTTAGTACCCAAGTACTCATGCAGTGAGCCAGGCCTTAGTACATGAATTGCTTCAAATGCCTATCCACTATGCATGCAGTACTCTAACCACCTATACACTTGTGTTTTACACCTTCAATTCCCTAGTCAGTATTCATACACTTCTAGCAAATACTCTGTCACTCCCCTTGGAGTCCTCTAGTGACCCATTCAGCACCATGGAGTAATCCATTCACTTTGCCAAAACCTGAACACTTATAAACTCACCCAGGCACGCTTCTTGCAGTACTCTAATCATTTAATCATTATCCAAATAGTATTGGAGTGAGACAGGCCTTAACATATGGATGGATTGAAACATGTGTCCAGTATGCATGTAGGTCTCTAATTACCTACACACTTGTCTTTCACACCATCAATATCCATGTCAGTATTCATACACTTCTAGGAAACACCCTGTCACACACCCAGTTCGTTTTCTAGTAGTATTGTAATCATTCAGTCAGTTAGCATGTACTCTTTTAGTGAGGTAGGCTTTAGGGCATAAACTGCTTCAAAGTAGTAGTAAGTACTAAGGAGGTGAAGGTGGGTGAGAGGCAAGGGGAGGAGCTCCCTCAGACCGCAGACCGCAAACTGACCAAACTCCTAAGGCGGAAGCCGGGAGAGCGATTGGAGCTAGGCATTGCTTTTTAAAATTACTATTGTCACTTGATTTTGTGTGTGTCATTTTTTTAAAAAGCCTCACCACGCCGCACTTGACCAGCACGAATTGGCACGGGTAGCGGATATTAGCGCCGCCGCGTAGCTTTCACCTGATCACTCCTCCCGACGCCAGCACCGCGAGGAATCAGGCCACGCCCCCTTTTTAGGCCATGCCCACTGCGACGAGTATAAGACGCTGACTTCAAGCGCCACATACCAGAACTGACCAAACTCCTGAGGCGGAAGCCGGGAGAGCGATTGGAGCTAGGCATAGCTTTTTAAAATTACTATTGTCACTTGATTTTGTGTGTGTAATTTTTTTAAAAAACTCACCACGCCGCAGGGCACTTGACCAGCACGAATTGGCACGGGTAGCGGATATTAGCGCTGCCACGTAGCTTTCACCTGATCACTCCTCCCGACGCCAGCACCGCGAGGGATCAGGCCACGCCCCCTTTTTAGGCCATGCCCATCTGACCATCCCCCTCGGCTACCGCATATATCATGTGCCTCGGCCGGAAGCGCAGCAGACGGGCGCAGCAGGAGCGCCGTTTGCGCGCCGAAGGCGCGCCTAAGGCTAGCCCGTCTGCGCCCGTCTGCGCCAGACCAAGCCCAGAGCCCAGGACCCCTGCTTCACCGACACCATTTCCACGAAGATATACCCAGGAAACCCTGCACAGGCTAAGGGATCTCCCTTCCGCGCCATGTCGCTGTATCAGTACCTTAGAGGAAGGACATTCCCGCTGTTCAAACAGATTGACCCCACACTTCCCCCCTAAACCAAGCTGGCTCAGGATGGCCCTGCTTAACTGCAGATCCCTCCCAAAGCACCAGGCAGAAACTAACATTCTCCTGCAGGATTCGGAAATCGAGGCCCTTTTTCTCACAGAAACCTGGCTTACTTCAGATTCGGAGCCAGATATTATCCAATCACTCCCCCCTGGCTACCTTATAAAGCACCAGAACAGACCGTCCGGTATTGGAGGTGGGAATCGATTATCTACCGAGATTACCTGTCCTGCCAGATTAAAGAAAGCCCCATCCTGGACTGTGGAAACGTACCTATCCATCAGCCCCCATCCACTACCATCTCAGGGATATGAGTTTTTCGCCCACCAGGACTGCAACGACCATTTTGTGACTCCCTAATGGACACTATCTCCTCCCTCGCCTGTCTATCCCCAAACTTCACGGTCTTGGGAGACTTGAATTTCCACTTCGACGACCCCTCTAACAAAACAGCTGCCGATCTCAAAGCAGATCTAGCCTCCCTGAATCTCCATTTACAAAGTAACCAGCCCACCCACAACAAGGGCCACTTGCTGGACCCCATATTTACCAATCTCACGAGATTAGTTGCAAATACCCACTTCCCTGTCCCATGGTCAGACCACTTTTTAGTCACCTTTAAGCTACAATTCTCGGCTGAAGTACCAGAGAGACCTCCCCCCCAAGCACACTCCCGCCCATGGAAAAATCTGGACCCAAACTATTGAGCACAAGTACTCACTTCCACCATACCAGTACTGGACCCAGACCCCTCCAGAGCAGACTTCCAACTACACGAGTGGATTAACCAATCCCTCGACGTTATCCTGCCAGTCAAACCCCTCCCCAGCAAAAAGAGAACAGCCAAATCCCCGTGGTTCACCCAAGAACTACGCAATCTCAGGAAGAAATGCAAAAAACTCGAGCGCCTTTGGAGAAAGAACTGGACGACGGAATGCAAAAACGAGTATAGGGACGCCATCAAGCACTACAAAAACTGTATAAAAAACACACAGGCAACCTACTTCGAGGAAAAAATAGCAGCGGCAGCCAACTCTGCGAAAGGAACCTATTGCATTGTACGCTTACTCACCAAAATTCCAGACCCCTTATCCACACCCGACCCATCGGGCATTAGATGCACCCAGCTGGCTGAGTTATTTTCATCAAAAATTGACAAAATTCTTATTTCACTTCCAGCTCCCAACTCCTTTCAAATCCCAGACATCCCCCCCCCCGCCTCGAGGCTCCACGCCTCCGAACCTTTCCCCACATTACCACAGAGCTATTTCTGTCCACTCTACAAACCATAAAAAGTGGTTCTCCATCAGACCCAGCTCCCATGAGCAAACTAAAACTGGTCGCCTCCACTGTTGCCCCTCCTTTAACCCACCTCATTAATGCCACTTTCATACTTGGCTCTGTTCCAGCCAACTGGAAGAAAGCCACTGTTAGGGCTCTTCTAAAGAAACCCCACCTTGATCCCACGGACCCTACCAATTTCAGACCCATCTCTCTTCTTCCTGCTATCAGCAAAGTGGCCGAACGAATCGTCAACCACCAACTCTCCAACTTCCTAGAAACCAATAAACTCCTGCGCCAATCTCAGACAGGGTTTAGACCTGGACAGGGAACTGACACCGCTCTGCTAGCCGTGGTCGAGGAGGCGAGAACCATCATAGACGCAGGAGGATCAGTGGCAGTGATCCTCCTCGACCTGAGTGCCGCCTTCGACACGGTAGATCATGCCATCCTCATCCACCGGATAAGTTTGATAGGAGTCTCTGGCTCCGCTCTGTCCTGGATCAAATCCTTTCTGGAAGAAAGAACCTTCCAAGTGTCGGATGGCACAGCAGTGTCCACAGCCCTGCCACTACAGTCTGGGGTCCCCCAGGGCTCCTCCCTGAGCCCCACACTTTTTAACGTCTACATGTCCCCTTTAGAGGACATTATTGCCCCATTTGGCATAAAAACAGTCATGTATGCTGATGACACCCAGCTGGTGGTCTCGATCAACCAGATGAGCAAAAGCATAGACAATCTGGCAAGGTGTCTCGAGAGTGTTTTCCACTGGATGTGTGAATCTCGATTAAAACTAAACGGAGAAAAATCCGAGATACTTCTCCTGGGAAACCGACACAAACTCCCTCCATCCCTTTCTTGGCCGCCATGTATGGGAACTCCTCCTACCCCCAAACCCGAAGTTAAAAGCCTTGGCATCTGGTTGGATCAAGACCTCAACTTCAAAACCCAGGCCAGAAAAACCACGGGCACCTGCTTTGGCCTCATTCGAATGGCGCGAAAGATCCTCCATCTGATCCCCTTCCAATCAAGGAAACTGCTGCTGCAGGGGTTGGTGAATTCCAGACTGGACTATGGCAACGTCCTGTACCTGGGGGCACCGGCATCAGTTATTTAAAGATTTCAATGCGGCCAGACTGCTAACCGGAACCAAATCGAGATGCTCTGCAATACCAGCACTCAAAAGCCTGCACTGGCTTCCAGTTAGAGAAAGGATTACTTTTAAGACCTTATGCATCTCACATAAAATAATGCAAGGCAGAGGCCCCCCGATCCTGAGATCCTTCGTCAAACCCCATAACTCTAACAAACAACTCAGATCAGATTCCCTCTCCCTGGCCAGCGTCCCCAGAATAAAAAAGTCCCGATCTGGGGGGCGCTTGTTCTCCTACAACGCCCCTAAAATGTGGAACGCTCTCCCACTTGCCATGCGGAGAGAACACAATCTTTTGGCCTTTCGTAGGCAACTAAAAACTTGGCTCTTTCCATAAACTGTCACTTCTTTTACTCCCCCTCTGGAACTTTAGGTCATGTCAGCGCTGGGACGCCCTAGGGTAGCTATGCGCTTTACAAATCCCCATTCAAATTCAAAATTCAAAAATGCAGAGGGGGCAGTACTAGTGGATCCACTACCGCCTCTACTAATTGTAAATCTCAAAGCTTGCGGCCAATGAGATGGAAGCGGGATAACCATTCAAGAAGGAATCCCTTGTATTTGTTTGCCACTGCCCGCCATAGCCAATTCCACAAGGCCCCAGCTACGTAGCTCATTTGTAGGGTGTTGGAATGTAGCGGGGTTAGGCTCTAAGTTATCGAACCCAGATTGGGGGGAGTTGGTGGATCAATATGATGGGTGTCTGTTCCAAGAGACCTGGATGACATCCGTCCCCCTCAGGGTGGGCTATGCATGCTACCACATTCCAGCTGCACAGGGTTTGAGGGGTAGACCATCAGGGGGCTTGTGCACATGGGTAGCTACTCATCTGGGGTGTTCAGTGACAGTGATCGATACACACTCCCCAGATCTTCTGTGCATTGCCCTTAAATATCTGGACTGCACGTCAGCAGTGATATTCAACATCTACCTGCGCTCCACTCCCCACTCCAGGGGGTCTCCCGTGATTGAGGCTATTGACGAACTCCTCGCACTGTGCCCCGCTCCTACATATAGAATATTGGGTGGTGATTTTAATTGTCATTTTGAACCATTGGTGGGGCTCCCGTCTGTAACTGCAGAGGAGGTTTCTATCTGGCATTTTCAGGAGTGCTTATTGTATCCAGCTAAGCGCCTGACTCCATTGGCACTGCAGATAAATAAGCTTTTAGTCTCCCATTAACTTAGAGCTTGCAATGGCAGACTTTCTGCCGACTCCCCAGGGAAGCCCACTTATAATAGAGC
The DNA here is from genome assembly GCF_964204655.1 of Triturus cristatus. Lineage (NCBI taxonomy): Eukaryota > Metazoa > Chordata > Amphibia > Caudata > Salamandridae > Triturus > Triturus cristatus. Next base: position 33,891,493 of record NC_140593.1, on the reverse strand, counting down.
GGGGAAAATTACGAGCATTGACTATATTATGGTCGATGTTGAATGGTGGCCCCAAATTAAGACCTTCACTGTAATTGAGAGAGTGGATAGTGACCACAATCTCCTGTCTCTAGAACTTCATTCAGCATTGGGCAGTAAACTTGGAGTGGGGGAGCACGATCCTTACCCAAACCCCAATTTAATCACTGTGGCAGGAGGCAGACGTATTAAATGGGCTAAGTTTGCACTGGCATTGGATAAAGTATCTGAGCTCTACTAACTAGTTGCCTCGTCCTTTGAAGAGGCTTTCTTTTTGCCGGTTACAGCTCACGGGAGGGTCCGGCCAAGAATCCAGGAGCAGTGGTTTAACAAATCCTGTAGGGAGGCAAAACGCGCCCTTGTTAAGGAGGTTAAAACTGGCTCAGTTGAGAGTATAAGAGGGGCCAGACTCGCTTACAAAAGCATTACCGTGGAGTCCAAATCAGAATGGGAGGCCCGTAGATGGGATAACATAAAAGACGCCCTTGATGGACGTGATTACAGGGCATTTTGGAACCTGGTTAGATCAGGTTCGTCCGAGGGGTCGAGTGCTATTACACCTAATTTGAGTGAAGATGTGTGGATAGCGCACTTTAAACCCCTCTTTGCGCATACTAATACTGTGACCTCAACAGACTCAGCCACACCTGCTCCAGACACAAAGGTCACTACTGACCCGGACTACTATCCAGTAACCCTGCAGGAAACTCGGGGAGCCCTTAAAAGTCTGGCCACAGGAAAAGCCCCCGGACTGGACCGCATACCGGGATACCTGTTTCTGAGTGAGCAGGAGGTTTGGGTCCCTTATATGTGCCTATATTTTAACGCCATACTCCTGGGTATGGAAATTCCTCTAACTTGGCTGGGCGCGGAGATTATTCCCATCCAAAAAAAGGCATCCCCCCTGGACCCGGTCGACTACCGCCCCATCAGTCTTATTGACGTCTTCCAGAAATTAATGGCCCGCGTTCTTCTATCAAGGTTGCTGTGTTGGATGGACCTCCCTACAAGCGGGTTTTCGTGCCAAAGTTTCAACCATCGACCAACTGTTTAGATTACAGATGGTATTCTGGAAGACGGTGACTTTGGGGGCCGGCAGTTCGTATTTGATCTTTGTAGATCTTCGATCTGCATTTGACCTGGTCCAGAGGGAGAAGCTATGGGCCATTTTGTTGGAGATGGGTGTTCCAGCCTATTTGTGCCAATTTTTTAAACGTCTACATCAAGGCACTTTTGCAAGAGTGAGGTACGGGAGGAATGGGGAGCTTTCGTCCGCCTTTCCGGTGGAAAAGGGAGTGAGGCAGGGGTGCGTGTTGGCCCCCACGCTCTTTTCGCTTTTTCTTAATGGGTTTATCAAACATTTTTGGGATGCGCGGGACTTAGATTCTCCCAGCTTGGCAGCCCGAAAGATACCAGCCCTGATGTTTGCTGACGATACCCTTCTGCTATCAAAATCTTCAACGGGTATTCAGCGAACATTGGAGGCTTTCTGCTCCTTTTGCAGACTAAGAAACCTGGAGATCAACCTGTCCAAAACCAAATATATGGTCTTTAACTCTAAATTGCCCAATTGTCCCCTTCCCCACATGGATGGCACGGTCCTTGAAAGAGTCTCTACTTTTGAATATTTAGGGGTAACACTGAATGACCAGATGGAATGGGGGGCCCATATAGCCAAGGCAAATATGAAGCAGGCCCAAGCAGCGGGAGGTATTCTAAAGGTATATAATGAGTGCACATCCAAAATTGTGGGACCTCCAGTAGAAATCTGTAAAGCACAAGTAAGAGGTGGGGCGCTCTACAGAGTAGAGCTATGGGGCCACGCCAATGCCTCCTCGCTCTCTATCTCTGAGAATAGTTTCATCAGGCGTCTGCTGAGACTCCCACAGAGCACACCGCTGATCCAGCTACGCCTTGACTTAGGTCTGGTCCCCATACATGAAGTTATCCCTAACCATCCTCTATTGTACTGGAGGAGACTCTGGTCCACACCTGAGCTCTTATCGGGAGGAACTTAGTCATCTATTGACGCTAAGGGGAGTGGGAAATATCCCTTGGTTAAAGCATGTTAATGATCCATGCCTGGCCTTGGGGAAGGGAGATCTGTGGCTCCCCACCGCACTCTCCTCTGATACGACTCCCAAGAGGGCGCTGGTCAAAGCACTCAACTATTTCTGATTGGAACAGATTGCATTAAGAAAATCGTTGGGTAGGTTGTCCAGCAGCTTCCGCGAAGTCAAGGACAGGTACCAATTTGAGAAACTCTTGGACGACATTCAGCCCCCACTGGCGAAGAAATTGTATGTTCAATTCAGACATGGATCTCTCCCAGTGAGGGCAGTAACAAACAAGTGGTCAATGGCTCATTATGCATCTAGCCTATGTCCGGGGTGTGAAGAACACCGAAGAGACAGATCTGCACGTTCTGCTCTTCTGCCCCTCATACTCCACGGCTAGAGCCAAATGGATCCTACAGTTATGCAAGTCCAGGGGCTTCAGGGATTACATGGTTGTGTTTAGATTGCTGAAATATGACTCTACCCCATTGACTGTGTTTGCGACCTCCAGATTCTTGTTCTCTATGTGGTGCTCTAGAGGAGAAAGCTGCTTTAATTATTTAACTGTCTCCGTTTACTAGGGAATTTTATTACCACTCTCAGTGGCCTGTTTTTATCTGTTTTTATTATTTTAAATATTATTTATTGTTCTAGGTGTATTGTTTAATCATGTACACTTTGTGTTGCTGCTCACTGGTGATAAATTGGTTGTCTTATGTAATTATGTATCCTTTGCTTTTATGGTTTTTAACCGATAATAAAGCTTTTTTGACTGACTAACAGCAAGCACTATGCATGCAGTGTTTTAACCATCGTCACACTTGTGCTTCATGGCTATAGTTTCTTAGTCAGTTTTTATATAAAATGTGTTTTTACAGTAATAGAATAGTATGAATTTGAAAGTTATTAATATACTTTTATTTGTGATTCTTTTTTACAGATACTGTTTTTCGATATTAAAATAGAGAAATCATGCCTAAAAAAAAAAAGAAAAAGAAAAGAACAGAGACAGGAGAATTACTTGAAGAAAAGTCAACCTCAAGTATTGAATGAACAAGATAAAGTGGCTAAAAAGAAAACATCTTCTGGTAAGATCACAAAGCAATTTATTAAAAAATGTTTGTAGGAGGAAACAGAATGAACATAACGCTGAATCCACTGAGAATGTTTCAACTACAAAAAAAATTCAAAATAAGAGGAAAAGCAAAAAAACAAATGTTCAGTCGAAGGAGACAAAGTGTGCTAAAAGAAGGCAAAATCAGTATAAGGAATTACGAAAAAAAATATTTACAAGAGAGTAGTACATAATTTGCTGAAAGATGTGAAGAAATATAAAAAGAGAGCTCTATTTTATAAAAAGAAGAAGCATATTGAAAACATTGTTGAAACGGCTTTAGAAGTAAAAAGGAAACTATTCATTTTAGTATTAAACAGAATTCCATCACTAGATAAACCAATCAATTTAATGAAGGCCAAAAGTAGGAGGAAAATAGCCTTTCTTTAATGAAGAGAGTTATTTACAGAGCAAAAATTACTATTTGCAGTTGACACCAGTGGTAGAAGTTACGAAGTTAGAGATGGTTGTCCAATTGAGAAAGAGAAAATGGTTGAAAGAAATGCAGAAGAAGTGATAGCTGATGAAGTTCTAGGGAGATGTCCTAAACACCCTGTGTATACATGGGATTGCGGCAGTATTTGTAGTGTACGACAGGAATCTATTGATAAATTATGTAGTTTTTTACGAGCATATACTAAAAAAAGTGTTAAATAAAAGATTAAGGTGTTGCAAGGACTAGACCCTTGCAGAGTGAGAAAAAATACTGGTTTGCAAGGTCATTCTCTGGCTTGTCTTTCTAGGAGAGTTTGTGAAAGTGTTTTTCACCATTTCAGGATGCTGGCAGTAAATCATACTCAAATGTGGAAGTTAGTGAGAAGATTGTATTATGCGAAAAGTCCAGCACTAAAGTTAAATGAGTTGAACAGTGCTCTTTTACGTGGCTCAGTATCAGATGTGAAGAAGGTTTGTGAGGATATTGAGTTTTGTTACTTTGGTCCTCAGCAATAGAGTGGAGAAACTGTGACATTAGTAGAAGAAAATGTTGAAGACAATGTAGAACCTGTGATTACAAAAAATTTTGAGGATGAAATCACAAACTTTAAGGTAATTTCAGGTGAAAGACCAATTGTTTCTTGTATTTCTTGTCGGCGAACTCACTATCTCACTATAAAAATCAGACTAGGGGTGTCAATCTGTATTTAAAAAGTGAAATAGAAGATAATGATATGTGAATGGAATTTGCATCTTATTTGCTAGTAGATGATTGTTTTGATTTAGGATCTGAGCAGCGTATTTGCAAATATTGTTATAACAAATTAGATGAGAATAAAATGCCTGCTAGAGCAATTCATAATAATCTAGAGTTGGTTGCTATTCCTCCAGAGCAGATAGATTTAAATACGTATGGGTCTATTCTCATACAATGTGTTCACCCATTTCAGGCTATTGTTCCTATGGAGCCCAAAACAAGTAAATTACCTCCATCAGAGATGTAAAGAGGATTGAAAGGAAGAGTTGTGTATTTACCATTAGAATTAAGGAAAAATATTGAAACTATTGGTGTAGACCATGCAGAAAATGAGCCACTAGTCATTTTAGTTAATGGTGTTCCTACTAAGAATAAGAAAATCTGGCAAGAGTTAGTGGATGTTCGAAAAGTGCAAAAGGCATCATTGTATCTGTTAAAAAATAATGAGTACTATAGAAATGTGTTTGTAGGAGAAGAATAAATGGATTTAGCAGAAGATACTGAAACATTAAGTGAACAAATTGAAAAAGTGGACATGTCCAGATGTGAAGTAATCTATGAACATTACAGTGTACATCCACTTCATTCTAAAGAGGTGATGGGGAATACAAATCAGTTGTTCCAAATGAAAAAAGCAACAGGAAGTCCCATGAGTGTATGGGAAGAGATTTTGGAAGCTGGTTGTTTCCCGCAGTTGTTTCCAACTGGAAAAGGTGGACGATATGATGAACGTCCTGTGCAGATTCCTGCATCTAAATATCGGACAACAAGATTATATGCAGGAGATCCAAGATTTCGACAATGTATCCCTTATATGTTTCAGCTTCTGTTTGAAAGTGACTTGTCTGGACTTTCATATGCAGTAAATCACATTTTAAAAACTGGAATGCATCTGCAAAATGTAACTGCAAAAGATTTTATGGATAAAGTGCATCAGAGAGATGTTCATTTAGAATCTCAGTTGATTAATCTGATGGCATGTCAGCGAGGGACTAATGAATATTGGTACCGTCGTCATGGAGAACTGAAATGTATGCTACGGAACTTGAGAACTCCTACATGGTTTGTTACACTAAGCTGTGCGGAGTATGCTTGGGATGATTTACTTGAATTTCTTCGAGAGGCAAATTCCAATATAAAAAATATTGAATACAAAACACCTTGAGAATTGTGCTCATTGGATCCTGTTAATGTGTGCAGATATTTCAATCATAGATTTGAAGCTATGATGTTTTTCATCTGCAATAAAAAGAATCCTCTTCTTGGAGAAGTTGTGGATTTCTTTTGGAGAAAGGAGTATCAAGCAAGAGGTGTTCCTCATATGCATATGTTGTTATGGATCAAGGACGCCCCCAAATTTGGAACAGATTCAGATGAAACTGTTTTGTATTTCATTGAAGATTATGCCACATGTGCTGTACCCAATAGCAAAGAACATAAAAACTTAAAAGTCTTACTATTCCAAAGCCATCGATGTGGAAAATACTGTCAACGAAACTACAAGTCAAAGGATAAGTTCTATACCAAATGTTGTTTTGGATTTCCACGTCCTGTATTATCCAAAGGAAGAGTGAACAGTTTTTTGTCAGCTATGCGACATACCATCACAAGAAAGTCTCCTAAAAATACCTACAACTTAGAAAGAAGTGAAGAATCAAAATACATAAATGACTACAATCCAGTTATTTTATCCATGTGGAATGCTAACATGGATATTAGTATGTTGCGGACAATTCCATTGCTGTTGCACGATATGTAACGTCCTACATTACTAAATCAGAAAAGATGGAATTGGAAGAAATGTGGCAAGAGATTTTTCACGAGAAGACTCTAAGTAAAAAATAATACGTTTTATGTCAGCTATGCGACACAAGGAAGTCTCCAAAAAATATATACAACTTAAGAAGAAGCAAAGAATCAAAATACATAAGTGACTACAATCCAGTTATTTTACGAGAAGTAAGAAATTATACAGTTTCAGTTTGAAGATGTTATCGCATCGTGAAATTGGGGCATATGAATGTTCAGATTTGTTATCATCTGCAAGTCTATATTCCAAAAGTAGAAGAATCATTTGGGTGAGTCTAGGTCTTGCAGGAATGCGAAATCGGGTACTGAAATCTGTTCAAGAAATTGAATATTTAGCAGAAAAAGAACCAGAAAGTACAGATATTTTGAAAACAAATATGTTGGACACATATTACCCGAACAGAAGTCATCATCTTGAGAACATGTGTCTTTATGACACAGGTTCAAGATATTTGAAGGAATCCAACTTGCGGACAGTATCGAGCCCTATTAAGGGACGTACTGGATCTTAGTTTTTGTGCCGAAGTCGAGCCAAAGTCCAGCCCGTCTGCGCCCGTCCGCGGCCGGACGGGGCGCGGGGCCACAAACCCTGGCAGTTCAGCTCTAAACACCATAAGGTATGGCCGACACGCACTACTTGCTCTACAACCCGACACACCTGTCGACTGTAAACACGCCATGCCTGGCCAGTCAATTATAAAATGCACGAGGTGCCGCTTTGAACCTCTCCCTCTAATCCCAGACACTAACTCAGGCCCTATCATCAAAGCTGCACTATTGAATTGTAGATCCCTACGGAAGCATGCTCTAGAAATCTACCACTTACTAGAGGACCAAAATCTTAATATCCTATTCCTAACTGAAACCTGGCTAGATGATTACTCGGACCCGGATATTATCCAGGCCATGCCCAACGGCTATTCTCTATCTAGACTGGACAGGAAGGACGGCAGAGGAGGCGGCATCGCCATAGCCACAAAAGCTCCTCTAGTCTGTTCCCTAGTACACACTCAGGTTGATCACAGTGAAGCCGGCACCTTCACAATAAACACTAGCCCCAATCATTCGATCTCTGGTATTCTGATATACCGACCACCAGGTACACTATATGAGTTCACATCGACCCTAATGGAAGCGATTACTCATCTAGCACTGAGGAAATCCAGACTGTTAGTGCTAGGGGATCTCAATGTTCATTTCGAAGATCATTTAGATAAAAACGCTGATGATATCCGAATGGAATTGCAATCTGTTCAGCTTGATCTAAAAAATAAAGAACCTTCTCATCAACGAGGACACTTACTAGACCCCGTTTTTGGAAACTGGCAGGGAGTGCATACTTCTGATCCTATACCCATACCTTGGTCGGACCATTATATTATTCCCATCACAATCCAGCTTGACAGAACGGAGATTGTTCGTCATCAATCCCTGCGATACAAACGAAGAAAATGGAAGACCTTCTCTCTTGATTCATTTAAGCAAATTGTTCATGACGAAGGCCCTCCCAAAGGGGTCGACTGTGAGGCAGCTAATGACAATTTAAACAATATCGTCACCAAGGCCCTGGACATCACAGCCCCAAGTCGCACCCTGTCCAATGCCAGGAGGCTTAAGAAAACTGCTCCTTGGTTTAGCCAAGAATTGCAGGCCATGAAAACGGCCTGTAAGAAACTTGAGAGAGCTTGGCGCCAGAATCTCTGTGCAGATATTAAAATACAATATAAAACAGCACAGAGAGCATATTATAAATCAGTTCGTCTGGCCAAAGCAGAGCATTATCATACCCGTATTATGGAAGCAGGCAATTCCTCCAAGGAACTGTTTCTGATATACAAAGAGATATCCATAGTGGACGTGACCTCCCCCGCTCACAATGATTCTGTGGAAGCGTGCAATAATATTGCACAGTATTTTGCAGGCAAAATCCATAAAATCTATACTAGTTTCTCTTACCAGACAGATTCGGCCACGGACTTCATAGAAAATGACAAACTTGTAAATACACCTGCATGTTTAAACTCTTTTGTAGTTCCTTCTTATGAAATCTTGTCCAAAATGTGCAACAAAATCAAATCGGGATCTCCTAGAGACCCGGCACCCCCGAAAATTTTAGCTGAAGCCTTCCCTGTATTAGAACCTCATTTTAGGCACTTATTACACACCTCCTTTACTACCTCCTGCCTTCCGGAGGAATGGAAACAGGCAATAGTATTACCCATTAAGAAAAAATCAAACATCAGCATGGACATAATGGACAACCTGCGACCTATATCCCTGCTACCTTATGTGGCCAAGTTAGCAGAGAAAATCGCTAACAGTCAACTTATGGAACATCTTGAGACCCATAATGTTCTCCATAAATCTCAGTCGGGTTTTAGAACTGGCTTCTCTACGGAGACAGCTCTCCTGAGGGCCACTGAAACCTTACGTGAGGGAGCAGATAAGGGAAAGACAATGGCCCTCATCATGCTTGATCTCAGTGCCGCTTTTGACACTGTAGCACACTCCATCCTGCTACAGTGTCTAAATAAAGCGGGAGTTACCAACAAGGCACTGGGGTGGCTGAGGTCTTTCTTGATTAACAGGACCTTCCAAGTCCAAAGAGGAACTTTCCTCTCTGACAGGGTGATGCTGGAACAGGGGGTTCCTCAGGGCTCCGCCCTGAGTCCCACCCTGTTCAATCTCTACATGGCCCCTCTGGCAGAAGTGGTGCAGTCGTTCGGCGTGGAGCTTGTCTCCTACGCCGACGACACGCAACTCCTCATATCGCTGACCCATGCTCCTTCTAAGGTAGCTGATAACTTCAACGCCTGTATGTCCAAACTGGCTATGTGGATGAATGAACACTGTCTGAAACTTAATGGGACAAAAACAGAGGTCCTCATTATGGGAGGCAATGAGGTTAAATGGACGACAGAGTGGTGGCCCAGCTGTCTGGGTCCTCTGCCCTCGCCTACACGAGAGGCGAAGAACTTAGGTGTATGGGTGGACAATAAACTGTCCTTTGACAGCCACGTAAAGAAGACTGTTGGCAAGTGTTTTGGGGTGATGAAAACCCTCAACCGCACCCTCGACCTGTTACCCATTAACTCCAGGCGTACCATGACGCAGGCATTAATAACGTCCCGTATTGATTACGGCAATGTACTACTCATGGGGACATCAGTGCTTAGGCTTCCCCGTCGAGCTCCTTCACGTCCCACTCTAGCAGCCCTCCACTGGCTACCGATCAGTAAGAGGATTGTTTTTAAAGCTATGCTCTGGTGCCATAAAATAATCCATCACAGAGCTCCGGCATATATGTCTGATTTGATGTCTGTGTACGAACCTAACAGATCTCTTAGATCCAAAGGAATGGGTCTACTCAAAACTACCTGCCCCAAAAAAGCTAAAATGGGTGGCAGATCATTCCGCACCTTAGCTGCCAAGCAATGGAACCTCCTGCCTCTAGATTTCAGGCTGGAGAGTAATGAAATCGTATTCAGGAAGAAACTGAAAACTTGCCTCTTTGCTGTGTGAACTGGTTCCTTCTTCTTTTTTCCTCTACTGCTGCATTCTCTCTCCATAGCGCGGGGACACACCGGGAGGTGTTACCAAGCGCTCTACAAACTCCTTTAAACTAAACTAAACTAAACTAAACTGGGAGCCTCTACCTTCACCACGCTGGAAAGAGAACGAATTTTAAGTTACGAACAGCAAGGCCCGTATGCAGTCTTATGGTGTTAAGTTAAGGTTGCTTTCATTAGCATTACTCATATATCGCATTCAATAGCGACCGATGATTCCTTCATAATTAATATACCCACAGCTGAGGAAGCGTATATATATAATCTCGCTGCATCAAAGATATAATTGGTAACAGACCCTCATGAGATTACTGTCCATGAGATGACGGAACGCTATCCTTGTGGTGCCATGACTTATGCAAGCCAAAGGAAGTTATAAGATTTTAATATTATTAAATTGGGATCAGCAAACAATCCTGAGGAAGGTGTTGGCTATTAGCTGTGGCCTACCGAAACGCGTCGATGCTCTAGTAAAAAGAAAATCGGACAAAATCTGTGACAATAGAGGTTGTGTGATATGTGTAATGTAATCAAATGTCATCGGGGTCACAACCAATTAGTCTTTGATTAAGCGATTTTCTTTTTTGAGTAGGAATAGTTTTCCTGTTCATTTCTCTCTTTTTTCACAATTTTCTCGTTTTCATTATTTTTTATTGTGTATTGATATTGATTATTATTGTTGGTGTGTTGCTACATTATGTGTTATTGAATCATACATATAATTTTTATTGATCCTTTATCTTTTTATGTTTTTATGAAATATTCCAATAATTGTTTTTTAATGGATGTGTACAACTGTCCGCTTTTTGTAAGACTTATGTGACTAACTCTAATAAACTTAAGATCAAGTAGTTTGTTTGCTTCGTTGATGCCGATTCTCACCCTGCTATTTTAAAGATTTGTGTGTTTTAATGATTGTTGGCAAATACAGATCCAAGGGAGGTCTTTCTTTTTTGACTACGGTCTAGCTTGGCACCCCTCTCCCTTGATGTAGGGGTCCCTCTCTCTTTGTTAGAATCTCTATGAATGGCTGCAAAACTACACTTTTAAACGGAATACTACAGAGAACATCAATGATGGAAAATATGCAGTTATTGGTTCTTAAGGATGTCTGGTGAAACAAGGGAAAGGAAATTTAATTAATCACAGGAAACTGAGTTGCGACACTGCTGATAAAAGGGAATTTTATTTTTTGCCCTTTTGCAAATGTTCAAAGCATGGCGTTCAGAACTGGAATTACTTGGAGATATTCAGAGCTATGAAGATTCATTTAATGCTTGTAAAGATAGCATACAATGCAGTGCTTTTGCAAATTATGTGAAAATGTTGAATGATGGAATTGATCAAGAAGCTAAAATTGCAGCTGAGATTGCTAGAGACAGTTCTCAAGACAGTCAAAGTTCTGCTTCACTGAGTCAAGATCCACTAGGACAACCAATTGTTGAAAATGAAGCAGCAACCGCCATGAATGAGGTGGAAACAGCAATGTATCAAGCTTAAGAAGATGTAATACAGTTAGGAAACTTGGAAGAACAACTAAATGTTGAACAGAAACAAATATATCAACAGGTGAAAGAGCATATTGACCATGGATTACTTCATTAAAAGAAAGGGTGTTCATGTACATCACTTCAACCTATCCAAATGTATGTGAGTGGTCAAGCTGGACCAGGAAAAAGTTTCTTAATTAAAGTAATTACAAGTTATCTGCAGAAAACAACTGAGTCACATTTGTCTTGTGTTGTCACTGCTCCAACTGGGTTGGCAGCACATAACATTAAAGGAATTACTTCACATTGTTTACTAATGCTACCAGTAGAGCATGAGAATAAATTGGAATACCACAAGCTATCTGGAGAAGCTTGTTGTGAAGTTTCAAGAGTCTTGAAGTAAATGAAACTTCTCAGTATTGATGAGGTGAGCATGGTCTCAAACTTGATGCTTGCCTTTGTGCATTTAAGAATGCAACAAATTCTTAAAACAGAGCATGACGTGGAGGAAAACACGTCATAGTTTTTGGAGAGCTATTGCAACTGACTCCTGTAAAAGGACAACCGGTATTTAAAACACATGAAGACACCAGAAAGTCTCTTGGTAGTGTTGGTAATGTGAACATTTGGACTAATTTTGAATACAAACAACTGACAACAAATATGCGACATGCAAATGATGCTGAATATGGAAGTATTCTTCAAGATATAAGAATTGGAATTCTTACAAAACATGGCAAACAAGCTTTGGAAAGTCGATTACTTTGCAATGTCTTTCCAAATGAAAATGTAGTTCCTGCAAAAGTGTACATGAAAATAGCTGAAAATAAATCAGTGATCTGTTTAATGCCAACACTGCGAGAGTGTTCCATATTCAACGAAGAACTATTGAAACTGGAAAATGAAGAAATTATAAAAATGGAAGCCATTGATAAAATAGAGCATGAAGGAATCACTATTATTTTGACGGAAAAGTTGAAAACAAAACTGGATTCTTAAGAAAAAAACCAATATCTAAAATAACTGGTTTAGAAAAGACACTGTATGCATGTGTAAACTGTCGGGTAATTTTAAGGCGAAATTTGGATGTAGAAAAAGGCTTAGCTAGTGGCGCAAGTGGTAGATTTTGTTAATTATCAGAAAAAAGAAGGAATAGAACTTTTAAAAATTAAATTTGATCAGATTGAAGAAGTTAAAGAAATTGGTTGTTGTTCAGTTCGTTTTTTGCTTGTTAAAGATTTATATGTCCGTAGGAAACATTTTCCATTTTCTCTGGCATATGCAGTGACTATTCATAAATCTCAAGGATTAAGTGTAGACTAGGCCTGGGCGAAGCACTACGCTACGCTCGCGTAGTTTGCGAAGTTCGCGCTACTTCGCACTACGCGAACTGCACGTAGCACAGTGCGAACACGCGTAGCGTAGTGTTGCGTAGTGCTGCGGTCATTTTTTGCTTGCTCGCGGTCCTCAACGTCAAGTTGGCGACCGCGAGCAAGCAAAATGACATCCTGGCGAGACTTTTTCCTTGTTCGCGATCGCGAGCATGGAAAATAAACCTCCCGGCGAGATTCCCAACGCGAGGAGGTCAGGTTTCTCATTGCGACGGGTCGCGTATGCTCGCGACCGCTCGCGATGAGAAACTACCAGTTCGCGTTGAGAAAGCTGCCGCTCGAGTAAAAATCTACTCGAGCAGCAGAAAACTACAGCTCGCACTGTGCAAGATGCCATTTTCAATGATTGCACAGTGCCGGTTGCTTGTCTGCACTGTGCAATCATTGAAAACAACATCTTGCACAGTGCGAACATGTTACTACGCAGTTCGCGAAGTGCTACGCGTAGCTCGCGTAGTGCGAACTTCACTTTGCGTAGCTTCGCGAAGTGCTACTTCGCGAACTACGCCCACCCTTAGTGTAGACAGTGCATTGGTGAACATTGGATCTACTATATTTAAAGAGGGTATGGCATATGTTGCTTTGTCGCGAGTCAGAACATTATCTGGTTTGATTTTGATTGATTTTGATGAGACAAAGGTTACTGCAGATGCAAACTGTGTAAAAGAGTATAATAGGTTAAGAAGGGTGTATGCTCCAAATTTAGGTCAATATCCTGTATTTGAAAAGCGTGTGGTTGGTCGCAAAAGAAGGTTAGAGAATATCTGTTCTGAAGGTATCAAGAAAAGAAAAGAAGAAGATAAAAAAGAAGAAGATAATGTTGTGATTGCAGCTAAAAAGAAATTGGACACTGTTGAAGAGGTTGTTGGTTATCAGTTTGAAAATAGTTCAGGTGTCAACTGCTATGCTAATGTAGTGGTCAATGTTGTTTTTTATCTTGAAGGTTTGCAAGAACAAACTATGCAGAATCGGCAACAAAGATTTTGTTCTCTGTTGCATTCTGTTTTTGAAAAATTGACAACAGACACAAGTAAAATACAATCTGTTTCATATGTTCGTAATCTTTTGGATGTGTGTTCTGGTTCTACACAATTTGCACAAAATATCCAACAAGATGCTCAGGAATTTTTAATATACATGCTTACCATTTTTGAAAATGAAGGTGTAGAAATAGAAAATATTTTTGGCCTTTCCTACAAATGGGAACATCATTGTGAAAACTGCATGTATACATGTTCCACTAATGTAGACACTGAGAGATTTCTGTATTTAACATTACCAGACTGTAAATCAGTTTCTTTCAATAAATTAGTTAAAGGTGCAAATCAAAACATGGAGTGCAGCCAATGTAAATCAGAAATGTTATCCACATTATTTTTAAGAAATATGGACAATACATAATTTTAATGATGCAATGTTGTACAGCTGATGGAAGAAAATTGGATACTTTAATAAAGCAATTTGTAGCAACACAAGTATCAATATCAGGAAGGACTTTTGTAGCAATTGCAATAATTTTCCATGATGGTCCTTCCACCACATCTGGACATTACACTGCCTATCTAAAATGTGAAAAAGGCTGGACACTTTGTAATGATTCCCAGTTGGTTTTCAAACAATGTTTGCCTAGGGAATTACTAAATTCCTACCTGATATTTTTAAAGTTAAAGTTTTAGGAAGATAATTCACTCTCTGAGAAATGTATTATTATCATTTAATAGGACTATCATTGGACAATTTACATAAAAATGAGTGCAAAAATACCATTTGGCCTCAAGGAAAGCTATATGTTTGAATTATGGACTTTTTTGTGCTCATTGACTCGGTGAATATTTTTAAGCGACAACATTTACAGTTTTTGTAAGTTAAACTTATAAAATTTTGTTAGCCAGAAGCATTTTATATATGTGTGATTTGTATCTTGTGGTATTTTACTGAGAATAGCATGTTGGTTTTTTTTAAACAATCTTTTTGATTGTTTTTTTTTTGCCCGCTGTTAAGGGATGAGTACAATTGAAATCACTCTTTCTAGTGAAATTCAATATATTCTGAGAACAGCAAAAAAGGCAAACAAATTACTTTGATGAAATTGTGCTGTTTTGTAAAAACTGTATTATTACATGTTATAACTATTTTTTCTTTTCTTTACAGATCCTAATTCTAAAATAAGCAGTTTCCATCAATTTTTATTGTGAAAAAATCTAATAAAAATGTTTATCATATTTATTTTCTATTACTATGAAGGTAAGTTTAAGTAAATATAAATATGCAGAATGGGCAGATCTGCAAGAACCTACAAAGATTGAACATTTTTTAAAAACACTCTGTTTATACCGATGTAGTTTTGAAATCTCTCTGTTACCGGATATTTTGTTACCTGCAAAAAAACAGATTTGTGTGCTTCATCATATTTCCCATTGTACCTATCGAAGGACCACAATCATTTCAATCATTCTTCTTTGAGCATCTTTGCAGACAAAACTCAGTGCTTACCTTCTATCATTCGAAAGCAATTTTATAACAGAAATATGTCACTTTTTGAAACATAGTTATTGCGCAAGACACTCTTTCATATTTACAAATAGAGGAAAAGGCGCTCTGTGTACTTTTTCTACACCATGTAAATACAACCTCATCATACACACCACTTTGCGTTGAAAGGTTGTTCTATAAGTGTTGTTGTGCGTGATTGCACTGAATACTCATAGAACAAGACACATAAATCTCGATATGTGTGTGAATGCTGCACCATTCTCTAATTGGTGTACGAATCCACAACAAGGAGACATTTTTTTCCCCCTCTTTTTTAAATCTTGAATGCATGCTAAAATGTTCAGCATACATTGAAAGAGAAAAGTGCCTTTATTGATTGTATTTGTGCATGAAGGTGTGTCTTTCTGCACAAAAACAAACAGCACGAGACAGATATACTTCCACTATGGTGCAAGGGTGCCTGTGTCACCACATGGCTGCAATTTAACCACTTCCGTGCTCAGGATAACTCCCAGCCATCATGAGCCACGGTAGTCGTGTGCTCATGATGGTCGGGAGCTGTCCGACCATTGCCGCTCCGCCCACGCGCAGCTAATTCCCCGCCTGTGCGGGTGAATTAGCTGTAGCAATTGCAATAATTTTCCATGATGGTCCTTCCACCACATCTGGACATTACACTGCCTATCTAAAATGTGAAAAAGGCTGGACACTTTGTAATGATTCCCAGTTGGTTTTCAAACAATGTTTGCCTAGGGAATTACTAAATTCCTACCTGATATTTTTAAAGTTAAAGTTTTAGGAAGATAATTCACTCTCTGAGAAATGTATTATTATCATTTAATAGGACTATCATTGGACAATTTACATAAAAATGAGTGCAAAAATACCATTTGGCCTCAAGGAAAGCTATATGTTTGAATTATGGACTTTTTTGTGCTCATTGACTCGGTGAATATTTTTAAGCGACAACATTTACAGTTTTTGTAAGTTAAACTTATAAAATTTTGTTAGCCAGAAGCATTTTATATATGTGTGATTTGTATCTTGTGGTATTTTACTGAGAATAGCATGTTGGTTTTTTTTAAACAATCTTTTTGATTGTTTTTTTTTTGCCCGCTGTTAAGGGATGAGTACAATTGAAATCACTCTTTCTAGTGAAATTCAATATATTCTGAGAACAGCAAAAAAGGCAAACAAATTACTTTGATGAAATTGTGCTGTTTTGTAAAAACTGTATTATTACATGTTATAACTATTTTTTCTTTTCTTTACAGATCCTAATTCTAAAATAAGCAGTTTCCATCAATTTTTATTGTGAAAAAATCTAATAAAAATGTTTATCATATTTATTTTCTATTACTATGAAGGTAAGTTTAAGTAAATATAAATATGCAGAATGGGCAGATCTGCAAGAACCTACAAAGATTGAACATTTTTTAAAAACACTCTGTTTATACCGATGTAGTTTTGAAATCTCTCTGTTACCGGATATTTTGTTACCTGCAAAAAAACAGATTTGTGTGCTTCATCATATTTCCCATTGTACCTATCGAAGGACCACAATCATTTCAATCATTCTTCTTTGAGCATCTTTGCAGACAAAACTCAGTGCTTACCTTCTATCATTCGAAAGCAATTTTATAACAGAAATATGTCACTTTTTGAAACATAGTTATTGCGCAAGACACTCTTTCATATTTACAAATAGAGGAAAAAGCGCTCTGTGTACTTTTTCTACACCATGTAAATACAACCTCATCATACACACCACTTTGCGTTGAAAGGTTGTTCTATAAGTGTTGTTGTGCGTGATTGCACTGAATACTCATAGAACAAGACACATAAATCTCGATATGTGTGTGAATGCTGCACCATTCTCTAATTGGTGTACGAATCCACAACAAGGAGACATTTTTTTCCCCCTCTTTTTTAAATCTTGAATGCATGCTAAAATGTTCAGCATACATTGAAAGAGAAAAGTGCCTTTATTGATTGTATTTGTGCATGAAGGTGTGTCTTTCTGCACAAAAACAAACAGCACGAGACAGATATACTTCCACTATGGTGCAAGGGTGCCTGTGTCACCACATGGCTGCAATTTAACCACTTCCGTGCTCAGGATAACTCCCAGCCATCATGAGCCACGGTAGTCGTGTGCTCATGATGGTCGGGAGCTGTCCGACCATTGCCGCTCCGCCCACGCGCAGCTAATTCCCCGCCTGTGCGGGTGAATTAATCAGTGGGTGGAGTTCGGACGGCTCCCAGCCGTCATGAACACACGCCCACCATGAGATGTCATTAGTGATGTCATCAGGATGTCACTGACCATGTCATGAGTGATGTAATATGTGACGTCATCAGCAGTGCATTGCGGGGGCGCGCGAGTTATAGTTAGCTGAACTAACTATAACGGGGGAATTTCTAGGGTTTTGTACGAGGAAAATGTCCAGCTAACTATAACGCCCCTGAAACCTATGGTTTTTTCAGTGAATATATATATATGTATATTTATATATTCATATATATATTCACTGAAAAAAATATAGGTTTTAGGGAAAGTTATAGTTAGTTGGACATTTCACTCGTACAAAACCAGAGAAATTCCCCAGTTATAGTTAGTTCACCTAACTATAACTCACGCCCGCGCAATGCACTGCTGATGACGTCACATATTACATCACTCATGACATGGTCAGTGACATCACTGATGACATTATCCATGTGATAATGAAAATTAAATGACATGAAATGTTTCACTGCCGACACTAAATAGCTTGAACTGCTGAATTATTGCATTATAAACTGGGAGCTTGTAACCTGCCTGGGGTGTAGTTAGAGCTTCTGGCACCCGGGGCTATCCCCCAGATTGCCGCCCATGGCAGGTGTGGAGGAGGTGCGGGGGAAAAGGACAGCGACATAATAAAAATATACATTGAAAAATGGAACGACGCATCGGTCAGTGCACACACACCCACACCCCTCTGTGGCATGAATCGCAACCTAGACAAGCTCCTACTGTATAGGGAGCCTGAAGGAAAAGATAAAAATGAATTGTCACTTACTTATATTAGGGCAGGATACAGTCAGTCAACAGAACCATCCTGGTCCACTCGTGGCGTCGTCCTGAAGTTCAAGAAGGCAGCTACTAACTCAAGGAGTCACAGGATTGAAGGCTGGGGCCGGGGCCGCAAAGCGCCTTGTAGCAGCAGACAGTGCAGTAAGTGCACACAGAGTGACACAGGCCAGCCAGCCCAGGCCAGGCAGCCCAGGCCAGGCAGCCCAGGCCAGGCAGCCCAGGCCAGGCAGCCCAGGCCAGGCAGCCCAGGCCAGGCAGCCCAGGCCAGGCAGCCCAGGCCAGGCAGCACAGACCAGGCAGCCCAGGCCAGGCAGCCCAGGCCAGGCAGCCCAGCCCAGGCCAGGCAGCCCAGCCCAGGCCAGGCAGCCCAGCCCAGGCCAGGCAGCACAGGCCAGGCAGCACAGGCCAGGCAGCCCAGGCCAGGCAGCCCAGTGCACGTGTGCGTGAGAAGATTAACCAACCAGTGCAAGATAGTAGCAGAGGTGCTCAGACGAAGGCTCTTTCAGACTAAAGAGGTTATTTCTTGAACCTGTGTGTGTCGCTTCAATACATTATTTTGCATCACCAGATTGGCATCTGCTTAAAGTGAAAGAATTCAAATATTAAGCCCCCACCACGCCATCCACCCAATGTCCTGGCACCACTGTCATGAATGACCCAAGAGGGCTCAGACACTTTGTGAAGTGAACTCTATAGATGTCCCCTATGAATGATGCATGCGCGCCGCCATAATTGTCTGGTAATCCACAGTAAGAAGGGATGTTGAATAGCACACACCCAGACCTCAGCCCTTCAAAGTGGTCTCAGATTTGATACTCACAAATGAGCGACAGCGTAGTAAAGTGATTTGTTTAGGGTCAGTTTGGTCCAGTGGTATAGTTGTGATTTGAAATACACATTGTGCATTTAAGCCACTTGATGAATATCTACACCTCCCTCCCTTTTCCGCCAAAGGGCAATGATTTGTTTTCAAATATTTTAGGACCTAAATTAGATGTAATAAATATATGAGCCTATAATGAACTCTCAAGTCGAATCACGTCACCGTGTGAGTGAGAGTGACTGGAGTGTGAGACTGGGAGTGACACTCACCGATAACACCAAGCTCTTCTACTCTACGTCGTCGTTAGGCATGTAATATCCGGCGCGTGCGAGGCGTTCTAGCCTTCCGCCCTGCCGGAGTGTGCCAGCGCTGACGCGTGACGTCAGACGCTGGCGGGTATAAATAAAGAGGCGTGGCCTCGGCGAGTTAGTCGGGAGCCGCGTGTAAAGTGTAAATTACCGGCCCCTGTGATTCTTTAGCGCGAGCGCGCAACTATGTAAATTAGCGCCAAACAAACGCTACAAGGCAGACAGCAGCAGGCCGCGGCGCTGAGCGCGCAAGCAACTCAGCAAGCCTTATCCGGCCCAGCAGCACAGGGCCCAGGGAGAGGCAGGGGCCACGCCCGGCATCGAGGTGCGGACCGTACACAGAACAACTATGCTGAGCTGCCTGACTCCACTAGTCTGAGCCAGTCGGTGCTGCAGTGCTGTACAGTGTACTGACTGGAGGACGGCTCCAGATCAACCCCAGACAGCGATTGCTAGCAGCAGGCTTAGCAGCCAACGAACTGCAACTGACCCTAGCTCTGCACACGCCGCGGGCGGCAGGACGTGATGATTGGCGGTCAGATTGTCACTAGCAGCTCCAGCTGCCAGCGAGCAGTTTTGCCCAACCCTAAGCCTGCTGGAAACAGCGAGCCGACACTCTCCAGGAGACTCCAGGCCGGCCTGGAAACGTGTGTGCAGCAGTGTTCGCAAGCATTTGTGCTTGCACTTCAAACACCGCCGCCTCAAAAGAGTGCCGCCTGGGGCGGACCACCCCCCCTAGCTACGCCAATGTAACCTGGAACGAGGGTGGGCATGAGCTCGGGTGGGCACAAGATTCAGAATACACTGTATGGAAAGTTTAGGTACAAGGAGAATTCAGCTGATTTCCGTGTTGGTTGACATTTCTCCTTTGTACGTAATTGAGTCTAACAACTCCATTCTTGATGATGTCATCGATCAATGTTTCCATTAGGATTGGGAAGAGTAAGTGAAGTTTGCTTATGTCTACCTCCAAGGCAGACCTCCGATCCGAGTCCACAGCCTTAGAGCAAGCAGCGGTCACGAAAGGGTCTGGCGCCCTGCGTTCATCCCTTATGAATATTCATGAGAGCCAAGGAATGCGACCCAGGATCCGCCATGTGAGGCATCTGAGAGCGGTATGGGATGGAATTGATGGGAACGCAGTATTGACTCACTCAGGAAGCACAGTGCTGGCCTGTCAGTTTTGAGCGTGCATTGTGTCTTTGCAAACGAGGAGCTACCGATAGTGAATGTATCATAATCTAAACACCTTTCACCTTGACACCTTGCAAAATGTTCGAAATTCGGTTGTAAATAAAGAATATCGCATTTCTTCCTCCTTCAGCTATCAAGGGGATAGACTTGGCGTGCTAAGGATCCCCGTGTCAGCGTTTTCTGCTTCTTTGATGTCTAACTAAATGATTTCGCCTCGGCAAGAAAACTAGATCGCAAACATGATTTCCAGTATGTATTCCTAAATGGACCAGAGTCAAGTAGCGAAGCGAGCCACATGTAACGAGATTGCGCAAAATGACAAGGGCCAGTACCGGCACTGGTGATAAAACCGCCCCTGATGAGCACATCCCCGGGGCAGGAGTCACATACACGGCTCCTTGCTGCCTCTAATTGTCCCTTTGAATTGTGCGCCCACGGCTGTCAGGCCCCGTGGTGCTAAACTGACCGGAGCGCACTTCTGGGAAATGGGCGTTTTATTCACCTCATCTAACGTGGTACAAACTGCTGACACTGCTCGGCCTCCCAGCGCCCACACAAACAATGGAATCATGCCAGCGCTTCCGGCCTCCCAGCGCCCACACAAACAATGCAATCATGCCAGCGCTTCCGGCCTCCCAGCACCCACACAAACAATGGAATCATGCCAGCGTTTCCGGCCTCCCAGCGCCCACACAAACAATGGAATCATGCCAGCACTTCCGGCCTCCCAGCGCCCACACAAACAATGCAATCATGCCAGCGCTTCCGGCCTCCCAGCACCCACACAAACAATGGAATCATGCCAGCGTTTCCGGCCTCCCAGCGCCCACACAAACAATGGAATCATGCCAGCACTTCCGGCCTCCCAGCGCCCACACAAACAATGGAATCATGCCAGCGTTTCCGGCCTCCCAGCGCCCACACAAACAATGGAATCATGCCAGCACTTCCGGCCTCCCAGCGCCCACACAAACAATGGAATCATGCCAGCGTACCCGGCTTCCCAGCGCCCACACAAACAATGGAATCATGCCAGCGCTTCCAGCCTCCCAGCGCCCACACAAACAATAGAATCATGCCAGCGCTTCTGGCCTCCCAGCGCCCACACAAACAATGGAATCATGCCAGCGCTTCCGGCCTCCCAGCGCCCACACAAACAATGGAATCATGCCAGCGCTTCCGGCCTCCCAGCGCCCACACAAACAATGGAATCATGCCAGCGTACCCGGATTCCCAGCACCCACACAAACAATGGAATCATGCCAGCGCTTCCAGCCTCCCAGCGCCCACACAAACAATGGAATCATGCCAGCGCTTCTGGCCTCCCAGCGCCCACACAAACAATGGAATCATGCCAGCGCTTCCGGCCTCCCAGCGCCCACAGAAACAATGGAATCATGCCAGCGCTTCCGGCCTCCCAGCGCCCACACAAACAATGGAATCATGCCAGCACTTCCGGCCTCCCAGCGCCCACACAAACAATGGAATCATGCCAGCGCTTCCGGCCTCCCAGCGCCCACACAACCAATGGAATCATGCCAGCGCTTCCAGCCTCCCAGCGCCCACACAAACAATGCAATCATGCCAGCGCTTCCGGCCTCCCAGCGCCCACACAAACAATGGAATCATGTCAGTGCTTCCCAGTGGCGTCACTAGGGTTGGTGTCACCCGGTGCGGGTAACTCATGGTGTCACCCCCTCACGACTTACCGCATGGACCTCCTCCGCTCCGAGTCCGGCTTCCCCCTCATTTCAGGGCGTGCCTGGCGGTTTAACCAGATTTAACAGGTGGATGCGTTTCTGCCAGGCAGCTCTCCACCATGGTGGAGTCGTGTGACAATGACACCATAGTTGAGCCTCCCACCCAGGCATGGACATCGGGGGGAGGTGCTCCTACAAGCTATTCCACATAAAGGTCTCAGTTCAATAGCACATAAATGCCCAATAAAGGGCAGCCAAATATAGCCCCCGCCCCCCTTCCTGTACTCTTATGGGAGTGACAGAAGTAAATGGTCGGTCTGAAAATGATAGCGCCACAGATTCACCCCTTGTGTCGTCTTCACATTTCAAATTACAGATGGCTGCCAGGACACCAGGTCACATGATAGTGAATTTTACAGCACATTTTTCATTACATATTCAAATTGTATCAACTTTCAAAGCACAGTAAATAGTAGATGATGACCTTAAAGAACATCAGGTTACCCACCCAGTCATATGTACCCATAGACATTCTTTCAGAGAGCACCAAAAATAGACACAAGTAGTGAATCAGAGGGAACAAAGTAAAAGTGAGACCAGCCCCCACATGGTGTGTAGCGAGCAAGCGCAGTGAGCAACCACTACTAGGGGGAGTTTGGGGGGTTGAACTTCTCCACTCCAAGAAAATTTGGGAGGCAGAAAGGCCAAAACAAAGCATTTTTCAACACATTGATCATTACATATTAGATTGTATTAACTTTTGAGTTTAAATCGTTTTATTAGTTTTGTCAATACAAACACAAAAATAAACATCCCCCCATTCGCTTCAAGTACAGTGCAATTCTTCAGGGGACCGTCCCTCATAGTGCTGAGCTATTGCCAAGTGTGCGTAGAATCGCCGTGGCTAGGAGAAGTAAGTTAGTGGATTGGCAGCACCCATAGTGCCGCGACTGACAAACCGAAAAACATATCTCAACAGAGCAGCACAACCATATGCCGGGAGGGAGCCCCTCCAGAGAGCAAGCAAACAGGACCGTAATCCGCTGTAGCACTCAGCGGTGATCGGCGATGCAAAAAACATGAACCCCCCCTCCCTCCTCCCTAACCCCCCCCACCCCTCGTCCAGTGCCCGGGTCTGTGCCTCCCCGACCCCTTCCGTCTTCTCCCCAGGCAGGGCCCCCAGCACGTGTTCCCCCAAGAGGCTTACAGCTCCGGTGTCGTGAGCCGCAAGAGGCGGAGATATCTCGGGCAGGTCAGCTCCCGGAATTCAGTAACCAGCAGGGACCGGAACGGCTGCCAGAGGTCGTTAAACTGTTCGGCGTCTCCCGCCACCGTAAGTGACAGTTTCTCCATACCCAGCACATGCCATAACCTATGAAGCCAGCCCGTGATCGTGGGTAGTGTAGGGGAGTGCCAGTGTGCCAGTATGTTCTGCATCGCCGAACCCAACGCAATGGCTATCTGCCGACCCCTGCGAGATCGTAATGGGTACATCAATCCGTTCGGGAGACCTAGTAGTATGTACACTGGGAAGCGCGGCAACTCAGTGCCGAAGTGGGAATCAATATCATCTATCACTGCTGTCCAGTAAGAGGCCAGAAGTGGGCAGTCCCAGAGAATGTGTGTCAGCGTGCCCACCTGCCCGCAGCCCCGCCAGCAGGCGCCATCTTTGCTGCGGTCCATGTCGTGTATCCGCTCCGGGGTGTAGTACCAATATGTTGATACTTTAGTTAACGTTTCGGTCAGCCCCATATGATAAGCCGAGTGCCGAGCCCGATATGCGACCTGTTCCCATTCCTTGTGACTCAAGGATCTGCCCAGCTCTCTCTCCCACCGCTCCCTCCCCGGGTTATAGAGGTGCGAGGATGGTGGCTGTAGAAAACGATAAAGGTCGGTGATAAGCTTCGCGTCGGACGTGCGCGAGAGAAGCCAACGCTCATAAGGGAGGAGCTTCCTGTCGGCTATCTCACGCACCTGCGGGTTCATCGCCCAGTGGCGGACCTGCAAGTAACGCAGTCTCTCACTCTCCGGGAATGCGCATACTTGGCGGAATTGTGGAAAGGGGATAACCCCCTACGGGCCGTACATATGGCACATGGCCCGGCACCCCGCCGCCTGCCAGTGGGTGAAGGCCCCTCTCTCCAGTCCCGGGGAAAAGTCAGGGTTGTCGACCAGGGGCGTGAGCGGCGAGGGGAATGTTGTCAAGCCATGCGTGGCGTTGGTAGCGTCCCAGACCCGCAAGGGGACTCTCGTGATGAAATAGGCGTATAGATTTGCCGGCCGGTGAACCCTCCGCAGGAAGGGGACTTCCTGCAAGGGCCTCCCCGCCACTGCTTGGTCCTGGAAGAGCCAGTGTTTGTCAGATTCCCACCTGCTCCACTCCACGAGGTAACAAAGCTGTGCTGCCTGAAAATATTTGCGAAGATCTGGAATCCCTAGTCCCCCGGCCTCCGGGGCAAGTGTAGAGAGCACCCTCCTCATCCTGGGCTTCTTACCCTGCCATATGAAGCGCATCAAATCCGACTGCATCTTTCGGATCCAGCCGGCAGGCGGCTGCAGCGGCAACGCCCTGAAGAGGTACAAAATCTGGGGTAGGACAGTCATTTTAACAGCTTCTATTCTGCCTAGCCATGAAAGAGTGCTACGGTCCCAGCGGCCTATTTCCTCCCGGACCTTCTTACCCAAGGCAGTATAATTAGCAGTCACCATGGCCGGTAGGGTGGGAGCTAGCTGGATCCCTAAATAGGGCACCAGATCAGTCGACCAGAGCAGTGGGAAACGATCCTGCAAGCAGGCCTTGGTAGCGGACGCGAGGGACACATCCAGAGCCACCGACTTCCCCATGTTCATCTTGAAGCCCGCGACTGTGGCAAAGGAGTTCAACTCCCCGATACACGCCGGTAGGGCAGAGAGCGGATCCTCCAGTGACAGTATGATGTCCTCTGCATAAAGGCTAACGGCATGGGTAAAGCCCCCAAACTTCACCCCCTTCACTGCCGAGTTGTCGCGTATCTTCTGGGCAAAAGGCTCCATATATATAACTCCTGGAGCTACGACCATTCACTCGCACCGTCGCCGTCGGGGATTTATAGCAATTGAGGATCATAGTGCGGAATTTTTCCCCTATACCCGCCTTCAGCAAGACCCGCTCAAGATAAGGCCAGTGAACACGGTCGAACCCCTTCTCAGCGTCTACCAGGAGCAACATTCTCTCCCCGAGAATCCACGACGCCTTTTCCAGCAGGTGAACTATCCTTTTGGTGTTGTCCACGTCTGCCGTCCCGGGACGAAGCCTGCCTGGTCCGGGTCAATAAGGCCCGGTAGATGTGGGGCTAATCGGGCCGCCAGGATCCAGGTGTAGATCTTGAGGTCGATATTCAACAGTGATATCGGCCTGTAAGAGCCGCATTGCGCCCTGTCCTTCCCTGGCTTGGGGATAACCGAGAGAGAGGCTCGCAGCAGGTCCGGGGGGATGGCACCGGGCGCGGAGAACGAGTTGAAGAGGCGTGTAAGGAGCGGGGCTAACGTTGCACAAAAAGTTTTGTAAAAAAGGGAGGTGTAGCCGTCCGGTCCCGGCGCTTTGCATTGCTTAAGGTTAGCTATGGCGGAGATCACCTCCTCGACTCGAATGTCCCTATCCAAGTGCTCCGCCTGTGAAGGCGCCAGGCAGGGGAGCGAAACCGAATCCAGGTACGCCGCCATTGCTGGCACATCTGGGGGCTCCCCCGCATAGAGGTTCGCATAGAACCCGCGGAAGATCTCCGCTATGTCAGAAACTTCCGAGACCTCCACCCCGGTGGGATCACGAATCACCTTCACCTGCTGCCGCCGCCTCGACACTCTGAGTCTATTCGCCAGCAACCGGCCGCACCTGTCTCCCCCCGTGTAATAGGCGTGGCGTAAGCGCAAAGCCGCGTATTCCGCTCTGTCCATATCCAGAGCCACCAATAGCTTCCTCGCCTCTTTGAGCTGCCGCCAGATACGGGGGGCCCCTGTTCTACTATGTATGTGTTCAAGCTCCCTGACCCGTTGGGTGAGCTCGTCCCTCTTTTGCCGTCGGTCTCGGTTGTCAGTCGCGGAGATCGCTATCAGTTCCCCTCGAAGTACGGCCTTCAAAGCAGCCCATTGGGTTGCCCGGGAGGTCTCGGTGCCATCATTATGGGCTAAGTAGTCTCGAATCGCACCCTCCATCTGCTTGACCACCTCCTTCCTGTGCAGCAAGGTGTCCCTTAAACGCCAGACCCTTGGCGGGCAGGTAATCGGTGTCAGGCAAAGCTCCGCGGAGACAGGGGCGTGATCAGATAGGAAAATCACCCCTATCTCCGTCGCGGTGGTAAGCGCACGTACCGGGCCCGTAACCAGGAGATGGTGCAGCCGGGCATAGGTTTTATGTGCGTGGGAGTAATAGGAATAATCCCTGTCCACAGGGTGCATACCACGCCATAGATCATGAAGGTCCAGCTCCGCCAGGCGCGCCCGGCATCCGGCCGAGAATTCCCCCGTTTGTGGAAAGCGACTCACCGACCTGTCCAGCGCGGAATCAAAGACCATGTTAAAGCCACCTCCGAGGACAATATGTCTATCCTGCGTTGCCGCGACATCCACCAGCGCCGAGTGGAGAAAGCGCTCCTGCTGCTCGTTAGGGCTATACAGGGACCCTACCGTGAAAGGAAGCCCCCCGACTCGGAATCTATACGCCAACTACCTGCCTCTCTGTTCCGCGTGCTTATGGAGGACCTCTCCCCGGAAATGCCCGGCTACCAAAATCGCCACTCCCGCCGTCTTGGTGTTGCAGGATGAAAAGAATTGTATCGGGAATTTATGGGAGCGCAGGCGGTGGCAGTCCCGAGGCACCAGGTTAGTCTCCTGGAGGAGACAAATATCTGCTTGGGTGCTCTCCAGCAAAGACAGCACCGCGCGCTGCTTAACCGGATTATTGAGACCCCTAACATTCAGGGTCACGATCTTAAGAGTTGTAGGTGGCATAGTGGGTGAAAAAGAAGGTAGAGTGGAGCCTCCGTTTATTCGGATGCCATCTCAAGAAGGCCGCCGCCGTGGCCAGGACCCCTGCGATGCACTGGATGTCCCTCCCTCCCCTCCCGGTTCCCCCCCAACTCCCCGGCCTCACTCCCAGACCACCCCCTCCCCCCACCTCCCTCCCACCCCCCCTAGCAGTTCCCCGAACCCCCAGAAGCCCACCCCCCTGGCTAAATACCAACAGTCCTTAAACCCCTTGGACCCTCCCTCCCACCCCAAACATTCCCAAACCATAGTCCCAGTCAAGTCCCAGAGGGACAAGTCCATGGTGAGTTACCTGAGTGGACATCCAGCCACTGTCCCCTCTCCCCGACCCCCTCCCCCCCGGTCCCCCAAACCTGCAAGATGAAGTAGGCTGTGACGATCTCCCCCCGGAGTGTTCTTTATGCCGTCACGGCAGTGTCACTGGTGGCAGTGTCCCTGGCCACCTCGCGCACCGCGTCTTCCATGCCGGCTCTGACGGTAGGAGAGTCCAGCCTCCTGGCCTGCCCGCGGGAGCACCGCCTCGACACCCTCTGCCAGCCATCTCTAGTCGGGTGCTCCCGGCGCGGCGTAGTACCTTCTTCCTCTGTTGCGGAAATGCCGAGGACCCCACATGTCTCCTGCAAGGAGCGTAGTTGGTGCATGGCGCCGTTCCACCGGAAGATAAGACGAAAAGGGTGACCCCAGGCATAGAGCGTCTCATGCTCCCTTAAGAAGTCCGTGGCAATCTTGAAGGCTTTGCGCTTCTGTAGGGTGATAGCTGATAAGTCCTGGAATAAAGCGACAGGGTGGCCGCGAAAGGTGAGAGACCGTTGCTTCCGCGCCTCAGCCAGTGTGCGCTGTTTAAGCGGGAAATCCGGGAGGAAGGCAAGAATGTCCAGCGGCGGGGCCGACGCCCGTCTCGGCGGCCCCACTCTGTGTGCTCTGTCTATTCGAATGGGGAAGTCCGTCGACTCCCCCAAGATCTCCCTGAACAGGGCTTGTAGGTTACCTGCTACATCGGCTCCCTCCTCCGTAGATGGCACTCCCCGGACCCGATTGTTGTTCCTCCGGGACCTGTTTTCAAGATCCTCGTTATGTGCCTGGAGATCTAGCTGTTGGTCCCGGAGGCGCAGCACCTCCTGCTGTAGCTGTTCGATTTCATCGTCTCTCCATTGGCTCGCGCTCTCCACAGTGGCCACTCGTTCCCCCAGGCCATCCACCTCTCTCCGCACCTCCCGCACCTCACCGGCCACTTCTTGCTTCAAAGTTTGAAAGTCATCCCTGAGGGAGCTGAAAAGGGACTCCAGAAAGGACCTGGTGACCGGCGGCTCCTCGTCATGTGCGGTCCGTGAGCCCCCGGAAGAGCTCGGCGAGGACTGCCCTTTGTCCGATCACTGGTGGCTCTTGCCGAGCATCTCTGGGAGAGTGCGGTCCCCCTTCTTACCGCCTCTGCCACTGGCCATTGCGGAGAAATACACAGGTCCGCCAGCCGTCGCCGTACCTCGCTCCAAGCCTTGACACAGTACCCCTGTCTCCCACCGAACCCGCGTCGCCAGTCTGTGCAAGTCAAGTGGGCGCCGTGTACTCACATGGTCCGGGGCCCTATCAGCGTACGCCACCTTCCTCCGGCCTGTGCTCGCCTCTCCTGCACCAGGGCCCGCTAGTCTCCGCCGCGTCAGGGATGTCCACCCCTCCGATCGTTACTCCCTCGTTCCTCTGGGGGCGACGCTGGGCTGCGAGGCTCCTTCCACCTCGGTGGTCCCGCAAGCCGTTCCCGCTTGCCGATGGGAGAAGTGACCACTCCCCCCACTTCGGGGGCTCCACCAGGCACCCGTGCTCCCTCTCCCACTGCTAGGCCGCACCGGCAGCGTCTCTGCTCGTACCGGGCGCGATCGCCTCCATGCACTGCGGGGCCCCTCCGCTTCTCGTCTTCTGGGGGACCAATCCCCTCCGCAGCTGGCCGAATGGTGTCCCCCACCAGCCCCCTCGTCTGAGTCGGGCCACGTCGCCGTCACCACCCGGGGCACTGGGGGTTTCCGTCCTCAATTACTCCCTCCGGTGGAACTCCTCATCCGGGGCCTCGCGCGCAGCGTCGGCAGCTGCGTTCCACCCCAGCAGCACACCGGCCACACTGGTATGGGGGTCAGAGCTTAGAGCTTCCCGGCTGTCGGCCTCCACCTGCGCCCCGGCCCCTCTCCGCCATGGCTCGGGCGCGGATGTAGGGGTGCTCCGCAACAGGCCGCACCTCCGGCCCAGTTCAGGGTTGAGTCCTGTCCCGCCTCCAGCCGCTCCTCAAGGCTCCTCACGGCGCGGCTCCCCCAACGGCTCCGATTCCGGTGCCACCACCATGCGGAGGGGCCTGTCGCGGGACGGTCATAGTCCACACCCCGGCTGCATTACACGGGCCGACTCGCTAGGCCGCAGGTCCCGGCCCCGCCTCCATGCTGCTCCCAGCCTCTGCCGCGTCTCCGGGTCCCGGCTGGACATGGACGGCCCACAACGAACCGTATAAGGTATCGCCGTCCTCCTACCACTGCCACCAAACCGGTTTCCAGCAAAACGGGGGGAGATCCTGCCGAAACGGGCGGTTCAGGGGCCAAAGGGCTTGGGAGCTCGCGGAGAGTGCGACCGCTCACCCCGCCATCTTGGCCACGCCCTCGTATTAACTTTTAAAGCATAGTAAATGATTACTTTATAGAGCACCAGGATATCCAGTCATAAATCACAGACATTCCTACAGAGAACACTAAAAAATGAAATGTCGAGCATGAAACATGTATTTACATATAACCAATTTATTCTTCTACCACCCAAATCTGTGTAGACAGTGAGCGCCCAGCCGTGCCGCAGCACCCCTATGCCTGTTAACAGCAGTGTGATAATGACTCATTAATCAGGTTGTACAGTGGGCTACTTGCTAGTCAAAAGTTTATTGGAATTTATAATATCATAGGTATGGTACTTTATACTGAAGTGGTGTTCCCACTATCCGGCAACATGATATATCAGTGGTCGAAGTGGGGGGAAAAAAGTAGGGGAACTGTGAGTGGAGAATCAGAGGGCGGGAATAACCCAAGGATTGGGTCAGTGGGCGGAGCCAGAGGTGTGGCCAGAATGTGCAAACATCCCTATTTTTTGTATTTGGTTTGACTGCCCAGTTTAATCAACCAATGGATACACATGATTATTTAAGGTTATAATGAGTTATTGACAGTAAAATGTATTCACAAAGTGGGATATACTTCTAATCACAGAATGTCCCCAAATACGATAAAAAGCACAAGCCATTTGTCTCCGAGCCATGGAGTTTCTGTCATCAGCACTTTTCCCTTTTCCACAACAGCAGTTCAAACACGAATGGCTAAAAATCCTAGTTTGCAAATGTTTTCTAAATAATAATGGTTCTGCCATATTTGCCTCATAATGCAAGATCTGCAGCATGATCTGACCATTTAAACGAATAAATTGTTTGTAGCTCAAACGTATTAAAAGTTAATAAAAAATGTGACTTGTGTTGCTGCGGAGTAGATGACAGTTAATAGCTTACTGTTCTATGTTAGGATTTTAACTTATAAACTGCAAGTAACAAAAGGATCTCTCTGACAAAAGCAGTATCCCACTGGCCTATTTACATTATGGGCACCTTGTGATCTGCATGGTACATGTTCTTTGCATCAGATACCCTCTGAGCTACCTTTCCATGAGTCAAATTTTCCATTAGACAAAATTCCGATCTCTCTCTAGAACATTAATCACCAGAGTCATCATGACATTTTTCTTGTTACCGAAAATTACTGGAGGCCAGGAAGGAGGCAGCAAGCACTTTTAAAACCATAATATACTTGCAAAAATGATGCCTCCACCTAAAGTCAGCACCTGCTGCGGTCACAGTGGTTGCACCAGCCTAGAGCTGGCTCAAGGGTCCTGTGATCTCAATGACAGGGTCACTGTTGTTCTAGGGTGTGCTGCTTCATAGGCCTGCCCGCAAGACGCAGTATGAATAGTTGTGGACAAGCCTTGAAGGTTATCCTACACTTGTCATGCTAGGGTCCACCTGCTGGTGCTACGACACCGGGGCTTCTAATGTCTTGCAAAGTCTTCTAAGGTCTAGCATGTGATAGTGCTCTTTCAGGAGAGTGGTCTGGCGGACTGGTTATTAAGGCTGAACTTGGTTCCCCAGTTCCAAATTCAGCAGCTCTGGCCATAGTGCCATATCCTCTCCCCCACACTGAACACCATTCTGCCCCACTGAGAAAAACTCAGACTGCCTTCAACTACAACCCAATTGTTGCCAGCTATAAACACCTGGATGCGGCTCAATTGAAATTACACACTGGGCAAGAGCAATATGTGGCCAACATTTACAACAACAAAAAAGTGACAGCATCCTGGAAAAAGCAAACAATCATAGGGGATGCAAAATTTCACAAACCATGTGAAATGTAAGCAGGAACAACATGGTTAACTTAACGCTTTTACACTCAATGTTCAGAAATCAGTGAGTGCTTTTGTCTGAAAAGTTAAGGACATGACTACAGGGCCCTGAATGGACCTATTTCAATGGCCATTGCTTATATCCTTACAAAACGTAAGCAGTATGGTAAAAAAGACAACATCCCTAGATGCAGAGCAGCAGTACAAATTTTGTTTTTCAATCCTCACATTGCAGTACCTCCAGGATTGGTGCACTAGTTCCAAGCCCAGGGAAAACAAAGCCAAGACAACAAAAATAGCGATCACTGGCAAACTCTGTAAAAGTGGCGCTAATGTGTTTGGGTGCGAATACAATAAATCTGGCCAGTTTGCTACCACTCTGTCTTGCATTATTTAGTTATTCATTTTTCATATTTTTAAACTTTTATTCACGACGCTGCCCTTTGGAATTAAATCAAAAATGGGTGGAGGAACCAAGAGCTTTTTAATGAGGTCCTGTACAGAGCTCCAAGGTATCATACACAAAACCAGGAGTACAGTTCCTCTGGGAAGGGAAAAGGAAGGGAAGGGGAGAGAAATGTATCTCTATATAATGTCCTCACACACCTAGCAAGGTGTCATGCTTCATCATAGGGCTATGCTCCTCGTCGGGCCGGCGTTGCAATGCCCGACGGGCTCCCGCGGAGGGGCTCTTTATCGGAGTTCTTTTTAGAGATAGCCGTATGGGTGCGTGGGGGTAAGTGCAACAACTGTAGTGAGTGTAAGTGAAGTGAGTGTAAAATAGGTCTGGTATTGCCAGGGAGAGAACAATTTTATTCTGGTGGTATACCAGCCTAGTTAAAAAGGTAGGCTCCCGTAGGTCCCACTGGTCCTGAAGAATTGCCACCGACCCGTTCTGGGCACACGGCAAGAAACATGTCGACCCTCTTACTGCCCGGGGGAGCATCATAATCCCTACGGGAGCCTACCTTTTTAACTAGGCTGGTATACCACCAGAATAAAATTGTTCTCTACCTGGCAATACCAGACCTATTTTACACTCACTTCACTTACACTCACTACAGTTGTTGCACTTACCCCCACGCACCCATACGGCTATCTCTAAAGAGAACTCCGATAAAGAGCCCCTCCGCGGGAGCCCGTTGGGCATTGCAACGCCGGCCCGACGAGGAGCATAGCCCTATGATGAAGCATGACACCTTGCTAGGTGTGTGAGGGCATTATATAGAGATACATTTCTCTCCCCTTCCCTTCCTTTTCCCTTCCCAGAGGAACTGTACTCCTGGTTTTGTGCTTTGGAATTAAATGTCAGAAAAATACTACATTGATTTCCAGCAAAAGTGATTTTCTTTTTTGGATCCAATTCACAGGGGTGCAAATAAAAGAAAGGAGAGGAAAGAGAGTGAGAACCCTGTCTTGCAGGCAGCCACTGTTTTCAGTAAGAGTCAGACTAGAGAAGAACTGCCGCACTAGCAGGCGAGACTCAGGCCTGAAGTTATTTACAAGAAGAGATACACACAGTATAACACCATTCAAGGTACAGACACGAGCGGAGATCCGCATAACCGCGGCTTGACCACCACCCACCACCACCTGACCCACATGGCTTAATCAATTGGTGCCGCCGGTCTGCAGTGCCGGAGAAACACACTCACCTGCTGAGTTGGCAATGGTGGCAGACAGGGGGTGGGGACTACGTCGGTCGGTGGCTAGCCTTAAGCCTTGCTCCTGAGTCCTTAGAATAAAATTAAATTATGGCGGGTGGTCAAACCGGCTGAGACCTCCTCCTCCACCTTCGTGATGCCGAGTCACGCGCACTTAGGGCCCAATGCGCATGCGGGATTCCCGGCCCGGATTAAAAATTACATCACTGCACCCCTTTAGTGACGATGTCGATGCCACTGCCGAGGCGCGCAGACGCGTTGGAGGAGGAGACAGTGCGCACTGTGAACAGGCACCTCCTCCTCCTGAAAGCAGGTTAGGTTGCATTGCGCGGTTGCGTTGCTCTGCACACACACCGGCCCTTTGGTGTCACCCCATGTGAGGGTGTCACCCGGTGCGGTCTGCACCCCCCGCATCCCCCTAGTGACGCCACTGGTGCTTCCGGTCTCCCAGCTCCCACACAAACAATGGAATCATGCCAGTGCTTCTGGGATCCCAGCGCCCACACAAACAATGAAATCATGTCAGCGCTTCTGGCCTCCCAGCGCCCACACAAACAATGGAATCATGCCAGCGCTCCCGACCTCCCTGCGCCCACACAAACAAAGGAATCATGCCAGCGCTTCCGCTCAGGGTTTGGACGGAAATCTTCTGTTGCTATTTCGTTGTTTTTACAAGGGAGTTTTGACAATTCTGTGCTATTGTGGGAGGGACACTCACTACCTAATGTTATGTACTATTTTTGCCTCCTTCTTTTTAGTGTTATTGCTTCACAGACTAGGCTGAAGGTATAAGCGACAACTATACATTGTTTTGAAAAGGTACTGACGGTCGTGTTACATTTTATAGCTTTAAATCCTGCTTGCGAGCACTACACTGCCTGCTACATTTCCTAAACCTGCAGCTTGGGCCTATAACGATGTGGGAGAGGATGGATACATAATAACTATTGCCCTTGGGACCTAGCCCACTCGGATTGGCTAATATTCGCGCTGGGTGCGAGAATCTCGCAATGTTTTTGGAAAAAAAATGCATTTTTTTACCCTGGGGGTCCTTGTGAGCAGGCCTAGGGTCAGGGTGTTTCTACCCTGTCCCCTTTTCTTTTTTTTCAACTTTGTTTCCCTGTTTTCTTATGACTCTGTGGACTGCCAACCCTTTCCGGTTTTTAGTGTTGACAGCCAATTAGAATAAAGCTCGTGATCGGGAGGGTGCGCGGATCCTTTCTGCCTCTAAATACCCAAACTTTTATTTTTTGATTTTCTCAGCAACTACTGAATGGATTTACACCATTTTAACAATGGATGCTTTTTGCCAAATTTGATATAATTCTGTTCAGCAGTTCCAGCTGTAGCCGTGTCTAAAGTTTCCTATGGGAAATGCATTTTTCGACCTTTTTTTTTTATGTCTCAGGAACTACTGAATGGATTTACACTATTTAATGAAAGAGTTATTTCTGAAACAAGGGCAACCTTTTTTCTAAATTTGGTGTAATTCCGTTCAGCAGTTCGGGCTGTAGCTGTGTCTAAAGTTTCCTATGAGAATTAACATTCGAAAAAACATGTTTTGGGACCCCCCTTTTTTGCTCAGTCCACACTTGTTGAATCACCCCGAAACTTTGAAGATAGGAGCTGACCGGAGCGCCCCACGAGTTTTGAAAATTTCGCGAATATTCGTCAACCTGGGCCAAAGTTATTGGGAAAAGAAAAAACGCTTTTCCTATGGAAACTAGGTCCCAATTATAGCTATCTACTGGCGACCGCCAGTAGATAATATATATGTATTACCTACTGGCGGTCGCCAGTAGGTAGATATAGTTAGGACCTATTTTCCATAGGAAATCTGCAACTTTCTATTTCGAATAACTTTGGCGCCGATTGATGAATCTTCGTGAAATTTTCCAAACTTTTGGCCAGCTCCGTTCTGCTCCTATCCTGAAAGTTTCACGGTGATTTGTCAAGCGGGGGCCGAGAAAAAAGGGGTGTCTCAAAACGCGTTTTCCCCATGCATTTTCCCATAGGACCTTTAGCCGCAGCTACAGCCCGAACTGCTGAACGGAATTACACCAAATTTGGCAAAGAGATAGTCCTCAATTACAGTTAAAAGTACATATATATATGGCCTCGGAGGATCCGCGCACCCTATGCGCACCCAGTGCGCACCCTCCCGATCACGAGCTGAATTTTAATTGGCTGCCAACACTTTGAATCAGGAAGTGTTGGCAACCATCTTCTGCCTCAGTAGAACCGAGGCACAAGAACCAAAACAAAAACATCGCAAAACGCGAAAAGGGGGCAGGGTAGAAACACCCTGACCCTCTAGGCCTGCTCAGGGGGTCCCACAAGGACCCCCAAGGACCAAAAACTTTTTTTTTAAACGGGAGGATGCGCGCTGGATGCGAGCATCCTGCCGATAAGAAAAAAAATTTAGCGAAGCTACCGCGCTGAATATGCTAATTTGCCCCCGAAGGGCCAAATTCCGGGGGGCATATTTAAAAGATAAGTGTGGGGGGGCCCCAATCGTTCCACACTGCCCCGGGGACCCACTCTGGGGCTCTAACATAATATCAGCGGGGGTGCTCAACTCCGGGACACTGCTGTTTGCAATGGCAGGGCGGGAGCCTCGCTGCTCCCACCCTGCCATTGCAAACTGCTTTGATTCATTG
Source organism: Triturus cristatus (assembly GCF_964204655.1). NCBI lineage: Eukaryota > Metazoa > Chordata > Amphibia > Caudata > Salamandridae > Triturus > Triturus cristatus. The sequence goes on along the minus strand of NC_140593.1, from coordinate 33,855,500 downwards.
AAGCGAGAGCAGGGAAACCTGCTCTCGCTTCAATGAAGCAAAGCAGATTGCTTTACCATATGGGGAGCAGCATGTTAGCTGCTTCCGATGTGGAAAAGCAATGTCGGCTCCCACAGGAGGTGGGGAGCCGGCAGGACCGTGGGGGGATTGGGGACCTCCCCACGGTCCCCAACGGTGAGGGCCAGCCCCGGGGGATGGGGTCCCCGGGCCTACAAGTGGCCCGGGAGGGGGGCCACGCGGCCCCCCTCCCCAATTAAGATAAAAAAAGTTTCAAAAAGTGGCCTGCCCCGGGGGATGGGGTACCCAGGGCCTTGAAGTGGCATGAGGAGGGGGGCTACGCAGCCACCCTCCAAAATAGAAAAAATATTTAAAAAAATTGGCCATGCCCCGGGGGATGGGGTCCCCGGGGCAGGGAATTGGCCACAGCAGGGGGGCCACGCGGCCCCCTTCCCGATTTTTTCTTTGGGGTCCCCAGGGCCAATAAATTAGAAAAAGAAGGGGGGCTACACAGCCCCCCTTCAAAAAAAAAAAAACAACGGGATCGGGCCGGAGTCCACACCCCCTCCTTGCCCAACTCTGCAAACACGCCCCCTGGTGCGTTTGCAGAGAGGGAACTAATTTCCCTTGAAGGCTGGGGGTCCCTGGGGGCCAACTACCCCATCAAGAACCTCCAGTATGTGCCAGGAGGCTGCATTGCAGAGAGGCTTAATGAGGCCACGCCCCTTTTTACACCTCTCTGTAACGCAGCTCCGTGGCGCTTACTGGAGGTACCTGGTGGGCTAGTTGCCCACCAGGGGACCTCAGGATTCAAGGGAACTTAATCCCCCAACTTAAAACATGCCATGGGGTGCGTTTGCACAGTGGTGAAGGTAGGGTGCGGGGCCTGAGGTGATTTGTGTGCAAACACCCCCTGTAGCGCGTTTTAAGTTGGGGAATTCATTCCTCTTCAATCCAGAGGTCAACTAGGGGCCAACTAGCCCACCAGGTACCTCCACTAAGCGCCACGAAGCAGCGTTGTAGAGTGTTGTAAAAAGGGGCATGGCCTCTGAACACCTCTTTGCAACGCAGGTCCCTGGCGCATACTGGAGGACCCCGGTGGGATAGTTGGCCGCCAGGGGACCTCAGGATTGAATGGGACTTAATCCTCCAACTTAAAACACGCCATAGTGTGCATTTGCACAGTGGTGAAGGTAGGGGGCGGGGCCTGAGATGATATGTGTGCAAACACGCCCTGTGGCGCATTTTAAGTTGGGGAATTAATTCCTCATCAATCCAGAGGTCCCCTAGGGGCCAACTAGCCCACCAGGTACCTCCAGTAAGCGCCACGGAGCTGCGTTGCAGAGTGCTGTAAAAAGTGGCGTGGCCTCATTACTCCTCTCTGCAATGCAGCTCCCTGGAACATACTGGAGGTACCTGGTGGGCTAGATTACCACCAGGGGACCGCAGGATTGAAGAGGAATTAATTCCCCAACTGAAAACGCGCCACAGGGCGTGTTTGCACACGTCACCTCAGGCCCCACCCCCTTCCTTCACCATTGTACAAATATTCCTCTAAAATCAGCCAAACTACGAATTCCGATTCACTCACCTGTTATCAGGAGAGAACCCAGTGCTGCATCTTTTAGCCCAGCACTGACCCTGGAAAGTAATTCTAAGCGTACTGACCAGTAAATTGTATTTCCTTCCATAGGAATCCATTTTGTGGTTTTCACCAGAAAAGTTTCTAAGTGTCCATTTTTGAATCGTACAAATATTCCTCTAAAATCAGCCGAACTACGAATTCCGATTTACTCCTCTGTTATCAGGAGAGAACCCAGGGCTGCATCTTTTAGCCCAGCACTGACCCTGAAAAGTTATTCTAAGCGTACTTTCCAGTAACTTGTATTTCCTTCCATAGGAATCCATTGTGTGGTTTTCAGCAGAAAAGTTTCTAAGTGTCCATTTTTGAAACGTACAAATATTCCTCTAAAATCAGTCGAACTACGAATTCCGATTTACTCACCTGTTATCAGGAGAGAACCCAGTGCTGCGTTTTAGCTCAGCACTGACCCTGGATAGTAATTCTAAGCGTACTTACCAGTAACTTGTATTTCATTCCTTAGAAATCCATTGTGTGGTTTTCACCAGAAAAGTTTCTAAGTGTCCATTTTTGAAACGTACAAATATTCCTCTAAAATCAGTCGAACTACGAATTCCGGTTTACTCACCTGTTATCAGGAGAGAACCCAGTGCTGCATCTTTTAGCCCAGCACTGAACCTGGAAAGTAATTCTAAGCGTACTTACCAGTAACTTGTATTTCCTTCCATAGGAATCTATTGTGTGGTTTTGAGCAGAAAAATGTTTGTGTCTATTTTCACAAACTAAACATATTCCTATAAATCATCTGTATGACTTAAACACATTCTTTCAACTGTTTGCAGGAGATTCACCAGTGCTGGATCCAGGATCCACCACTGAGTAAGAAAAAGGAACAATAACACTACTTACCTGCTAAGTGAATTTTCTGCCATAGGATAACATTGGTGATTCTATGTGAAAAAATTTCTGTGTCAAATTTCAATAACAATAATATTCCTTAAAAATCACTACTGTAACCAAAACGCTTTTACTCAACTGTTTAAAGGAGATGTCCAAGGACTGAATCTAGGATCCAGTCCTGTGGTTAGAAAAGTAATCCATAAAGTAACTAATTGCATTTGACTAGAAATTCACAGTGAGCTCAATGATGCTTTGTGTTTGAAACTGTTTTGCCCATTGCAACTACTGTACTTAAAAATCTATTGCCTATTTGCAAAGTATTTAAACTAAAGTAATTCATTCTGAGAAAGTATATTTTGTATTGTAATGTATAATGTAATTTTAATGTAATTAAAAAAAATATCTAAAAATAAATAGTTTAAAGAAAGTAGTAAATCAGTATAAAAAAATCAGTATAGCAATTAATACATTAAACATTGTCATTTACAAAACCTTTGAAATTCACTGAAAAAAACATAGGTTTCAGGCCTGATATAGTTAGGAATTAGCATTTAAAAACCGTTGAAATTCACTGAAAAACCATAGGTTTCAGGCCTGATATAGTTAGGAATTAGCATTTAAAAAACCTTAGAAATTTACTGAAAAAAAACCATAGGTTTTAGGGGTGTTATAGTTAGGAATTAGCATTTAAAAAACCTTAGAAATTCACTGAAAAAATAACAGGTTTTAGGGGTGTTATAGTTAGCTGGACATTACACTCAAACAAAACAATTGAAATTCCTCCGATATAGTTAGTTGTACTAACTACATCTCGCGCTTCCTAGGACCGGTTTCTGGCTGGGGTCAGACATGGCTTGGCAGTTCGCGCTGGACTGTTCCCATGAGGCACAGGGTCAGACTGATTTGCATATGGCCATGTCTGAACTGGGGTGGCAGAGTGGGCTAAAGAACGGTGATGGATTAAACCCAGATCAGGTGACTGGGGGTGAGTGCTTGCAATGTTCAACACTCCGTCCATCATTTCCTTTGGTTTTGCTTTGTTCGCCATAAGTTGGCAGGGTATGCTCAGACGTGAGTCCCTTGCTCACTTTGCCACTGGATTCAAGCAAGCCTGGCTGAAAACGGCTGAAATGCCAGAAACCGGTCCTAGGAAGCTTGTTTCCAGTCCAGGGAACACATGGCTTGGCAGTTCGGGCTGGACTGTTCCCATGAGGCACAGGGTCAGACTGATTTGCATATGGCCATGTCTGAACTGGGGTGGCAGAGTGGGCTAAAGAACGGTGATGGATTAAACCCAGAACAGGTGACTGGGGGTGAGTGCTTGCAATGTTCAACACTCCGTCCATCATTTCCTTTGGTTTTGCTTTGTTCGCCATAAGTTGGCAGGGTATGCTCAGACGTGAGTCCCTTGCTCACTTTGCCACTGGATTCAAGCAAGCCTGGCTAAAGACAGCTGAAATGCCAGAAACCGGTCCTAGGAAGCTTGTTTCCGGTCCAGGGAAGACATGGCTTGGCAGTTCGAGCTGGACTTTTCCCATGAGGCACAGGTTCAGACTGATTTGCATATGGCCATGTCTGAACTGGGGCGGCAGAGTGGGCTAAAGAACGGTGATGGATTATAACCAGATCAGTTGACTGGGGGTGAGTGCTTGCAATGTTCAACACTCCGTCCATCATTTCCTTTGGTTTTTGCTTTGTTCGCCATAAGTTGGCAGGGTATGCTCAGACGTGAGTCCCTTACTCACTTTGCCACTGGATTCAAGCAAGCCTTGCTGAAGACGGCTGAAATGCCAGAAACCGGTCCTAGGAAGCTTGTTTCCGGTCCAGGGAAGACATGGCTTGGCAGTTCGGGCTGGACTGTTCCCATGAGGCACAGGGTCAGACTGATTTGCATATGGCCATGTCTGAACTGGGGTGGCAGAGTGGGCTAAAGAACGGTGATGGATTAAACCCAGATCAGTTAAATGGGGGTGAGTGCTTGCAATGTTCAACACTCCGTCCATCATTTCCTTTGGTTTTGCTCGGTAGATCAGAGGCACAGGAAAACAGAAAAAGTAATGCGCAAAACGCAAAAAGGGGGCAGTGTAGAAACACCCTGACCCCGAGGCCTGCTCAGTTGGTCCCACAAGCACCGTGATCGTGTTTGTACTTTCTTTGGGAAGGAGTGCATCTAATGCTTTGGCACATTGTGGAATATTATTGAATACAGGGAGCCTTGGACCCTGAGATGGCACCACGGTATAAGTGTCCGGTAATTTCTGAGGATGTGGTTCGTCAAAAAAAAAAAAAAAATATATATATATATATATATATATATATAACTTTAATATGTGTATTAAAGGAAGAGATTATCTACACTAAATCGTAAAATCCTGTATTTCAATTGTTAAATATATTGGTGCCAGCTGCAGGTGCTGGCTAAGTGACACGCCCTCCCGATATGGTGCTACGCGGATTAGCTGCACTTTTGGTGTTCACATGAGGCTGCAACGCGTCATCCCCCCGGCATTTGATTTCCACGTGGAGTTTATCACCGGCAGTATGGGGAGAGAGGAGGCAAAATTGTTTGCCTGACAAGGGGGACACAGGACGGCTTTACCTCCTGCGGCGGCATATGGATCCAGGCCAAAACAGTTTGGGACATCACTTGGTGTCATAAGAGACCCCTCATTATATGGGCTCTTACGAAGGACTACGCTAACCAGAATGCAGCAGAACGGATGAGGAGCGCAAAGTGCCTTGCACCTGTGAGGCGTAGGAGGGCCAGTAACCATGTGTCTGGGAGTGGTCACAGGTGGAACAACTTCTAAAAGAACCCCCCGAACAGCAAAGAAACAATCTGGAATGGGCACTGATAAAGCCATTAAGGCGGAAACGCATCTGCCCTGCGTTTCCAGAGACACTTTAATGACAGCACTTGCAAGAAAATAAAGCCGTTCTTTTCTGACCCCCGGAGCAGTGTCACACTCTTTTCATAGGAGTGCCTGGTTGGTATATATATATATATATATATATATATATATATATATTTACTTTTAGAATATAAACATTTTAGGGAATTCGCTCACCCGGCTCGACCTCATATGTTCGTGGCGTAATGCGGGGGCAGAAACCGCGGTCACATCACCAACCAAACGTGCATCGGTCGCGACTCTCGGAAAATATATTTATCAATAATATACCTTTATTGCAATTACAAATATGTGATTTAAATTTTTAGTTTAGAGAATCTCTTTCTTTAATACACATATTAAAGCTATAGGCATATACTTTTCAAATATAAACATTTTACGGGAGTCGCGCACCCAGCACGACTGCATACGTAAGTGACGTTATGCAAGGCCTGACACCGCACACCCATCACATATCAAATGCGCAACCACCACGACTTTAGCAATATGGCGGCATGAATCCGCTCAACAACCAAGATAGGTACAACAAATAAAAACCTATCTAAAAATATTTTTTACATATAACACTTACAAAATATCACTTAAAAAAACTTTGAAAATCACTGAAAAACCCATAGGTTTCAGGCACATTATAGTTAGAAATTAGCATTTAAAAAACCTTTGAAATTCACTGAAAACCCATAGATTTCAGAGACGTTATAGTTAAAAATTACCATTTAAAAAACCTTTGATGTTCACTGAAAAAAACATAGGTTTCAGGCATGTTATAGTTAGAAATAAGTATTTAAAAAACCTTAGAAATTCATTGAAAAACCCACAGGTTTCAAGGATATTATAGTTAGTTGGTCACTTGTACAAAACTAGAGAAATTTGTCTGTTATAGTTGGTAGAGCTAACTATAACTCGCGCTCCATGTGATAATCTGAAGCACCTCCTCACACTTTAATATAACCTTTGATACACCCACTCTAAAATAGAGACTACCATGTTCAAAATCATAGACACAACAATACCACTTACTACATACTCACTCCTAGGTCTACACACACATCCACTCATTTACCTATACAGTAACTCATACAAGCAGTCACTGATCAATACAGCAGTATCATATGCACACATACACCTATATATACACTCAAGCACCGCCACTCATCCATAGACTTACTCACACACCTACTCAGTCATGCAAAGAATCAATCATACCCATTTACTCACCTATACAGTTAAACACAGACCACCTCACTTTTTTATATAAATACTAACACATACTTACTCTCCTATACAATCACTGATACAACTCACACTCAACCATACAGCCAGTCTCTGTCGTACTTTAATATTCGGGACCGCGTAGGGGACAGGGCCCTACCCCTGTCTATCTTGGTATTAGCAAACCGCAAATGGTAAATGCGGCATGTACAAGTGCTTCATATATCGTTCTAGCTATGAATGCACTGTGTACACGTTATTCTGCTTCACTACGCGGGTTCCATTTTGGAAGCAGTGGCCATCTTGTCATTGCCCTCACATAGGCTATAATGGAGTAAATACGGGCCTCACAGTACATGGGCTTCTCCTCTGACTTCTCTGTGACCTGGGCAGCTGGCCCTGCTGCCCCGGGTCAAACCGGTCTCACGAGCTCCCCTTCCTCCGTCCACCTGTGATTAGCATCAGGGCTTGACCCATCATAAAACCTTTTCATTCTACACAATCCTCCGGCTAATCTCTTTCACACCTGCTTGTTCCTGCTTTATGACTTGTTTCCCAAAACAGGAGATGCTCATGTTTATTGGGGGGTCTATTGACATCAAATGTGGGATCTGAACCTTACTGTGTAAATCATTGTGGGCTGGCCGAACTGGAATGTGGGATGGTCATCATGACTCTGCTTTTTCGTTTGTAATGTATACCTTTATATGGCCATATCGTAAACCAAGGAATATGTGCCTGGAGCATGATATTTTGTACTTAAGGAGAAGCCCATTCCTATGATTTTCAGCAGTCTCCTGAGAACATACACGCTGTTGTACTTCTAGGATACCTGTAATTGGTCTGCAGCCAATAAACTAATCTTTGACTTCACCCAGAAGACTCTGTGTTTCTGTAGGTCTGGAACAGGGTGAACCCAGAAGTCATAGGGTGTGTGCCCCTGCACCGCTGGGTCTAAAATACCCAGTACTTCAGTTTGGCGCCCAACTCGGGACGATTTCAGCGGTACCAGTCCAAGCCAGAGGTTCGTGAGGAGCTTCGTGTGGAAATTACGGAGGATGGCCGCCACTTCATCGACCCCTGCATGTCGACGTGGTCCGAAAGTCTTTTCTGCGAGGTTCTCCGCATCCCGACGGCTACGAAGGACTGCTGCCCTGATTAATCGACCTGTTTTGGACCCTTGACGAATTTGAGAGAGCGAAACAATCGAGAGAGTCTTCTGGTGACGCCATCGATCAGCAATATTCAGTTAAGTATAAGTGGAGCGTCTCCTATTTGTTTTTGGTATCCTTCGGGATCGTTTGATTTGGTAATTTGGTACTTTGGAGTTTGCAAACGCCAAAGCCAGAGGACTCGTGTATTCACGAGAATATCGTAATCGATAATCCTTTGACGTTTGGATCTAGACTAGTGAGCAAAGATGCCTGGTTCTGGACTATTTGGTAGATTATTCTGTTTGGGTTGTGGAAAAGATTTCCAGCTAGAGGAATCATGTCCGGTTCCTCCGGTTGGAACTCCAACTTATGAGCTCTATGTAAAACATGGCGTAGGCCCCATTGCATATAACGAAGTATGGATCTACTACACTAGGAAAGACGGTGTTTTAAAATGGCCCCAAAATGGTAGTTTCGATACCGATATTTTAGATAATTTGGAAATTAAATTGTTTAAGAAGAAAGCCCGGCCGGCGATGTTTGACTCTTTCCGCTTATGGCGAAAGGAAGCCAAACAAAAGGAAATTAAGTTAGCGAAAAAGAATAAGAGAGAGAAAGGTATGACAGTAATGCAAGCAGCTGTACAATTTAAAGACAATGAGGAGGAGCAGATGAGTGAGGAATTGCATAGGCAGCGCAAGTTAGGGATTGATAAATGTTACCCAGCTTTACCACATTCTAAGCAGAATGATTTAGAAGAAAAGGAGAAAGATCCCCTGATGTCACATTTGTTGAGTTCGCCACCCCCGTATGCTCAAAATGCCACGGCGCCTCCCCAGTTTGTAAATATACCACCTCCAGTGAATATACTGCAAGCCTTGCCGCTACCGCCAGCTGCTTTGCAGCCGGTTCCTATCCATGTAGCACAGCCCTCTCAAGGGCCGCCAGTTGTGCTTCCAACTGCCCCCGCACTTCCTGCGACTTTGCCTAATTCAGCAGCTGCCTCCCCTGACACTCTTCCTTCCACCACTCCAGTACCTGTCTCTACATCCTCTTTTCTTCCCTCTGTTTTTCCCCCTGTTCTCGCCTCAGCTTCTCCTTCAGCGCGACAGCGCTTAGCTAATGTGGTTACTACATTAATGTCGCCTCTCTTTGAGTCATCTAGTGCGACTCCTGGTTTGCAGCGTAAGCAATTGCGTAGCCAATTGCCTAACCCCGATGAGAAAAAGGTAATAGATAACATGGCGCGTAGATGGATTGTTTTCCCTTCATTGTATGATGTGGAATCAGTTGTCAACGTTTTCCATCAATGGGATGCCCCAAAACAGAGATATGTGTTAGAGAAAATGTGCGAAATTCTCTGTGAAGAATTGGAGGATAGTGGTAAAAATCCGAGCCCGCAGGAATTGTGTAGAGTGAGGTTTGATTTTGGAACTGGTATAATTGTGGACCGCGGAGTAGATAAAGCAGTTGCGGTTGTATTGTCCTTTAGGAATGATGATTGCCAACAGTCATTGTTTGAACAAGATGTCCTTGTGGGGAAAAAGGTAAAAGCGCGACAATACCCTATGAGAGAAGTTCCCCCGGTATGGAAGGAAGCGGTTGCAGCTGCCGGTGGTAACCCCGCTGTGGCAGCGCATTTCCAGCCTGTTTGGGTGCATGTCCCATGGAAGCGCTCTGAGGTGTTAGCACTTAAACAGTCCTTGCCTGATCCCCGTAAAAACCCAGCAGGTTATTATAAAGAGTTGTCGCAGACGGCAGGGTCATGCATTATGAATCTGGCCGACATAGACATGTTGTTTGGTAATGTTGTTCCACAGCCTCTATGGGGATCAATTCGTAATGTAGATCACGATGCAGAACTAGGGGATACATGGGCTAACATTATTGCTGCTGATGCTAGACAAACTGGTGGCGCGAAACCAGAACCTTTAGTAGCTGAACTGCCTGGTAGAATCATCACGTATATGAAGACAATGATGCCTGCGATGCGCGTAAATTGGGATAAGTTATCTGCATGCAAGCAGAAAAAAGATGACAGTGTCAGACTTCTTTACTAGGTTTGAAGAAACGTTTATTGATCACAGTGGGCAGGATATGAGTACTGAGGGTGGCCAACGGTTATTTGTGGATAAGTTTGTGCAGAATCTACTCCCTGACCTGTGTAAAAAGTTAGAGGATTCGGAAAGTTCTTGGGCTGTTTCTTCTTCAGCGCAAATACTGGCTACTGCACAGTATTATGAGAATAGAGATAAAGACGAGAAAGAGAACGGAGAAGAAAACGAAGGAACTAAAGACAAAGGTCCTTTTACGGCAGGCCTATCCGCCACGTGGAGGTCAGAATAATTATAGGCAACCCCAAGGTGTCTATCACCAACCCCAACAATTCCAGAACAATCAGCAAATGAATGGGTATTATCAACCACGTGTCCCTGTAGGTCCCAACCAATGTTCATACCGCAAAGAGGAAGGTCATTATAAATATAGTTGCCCTAAATTAATGCAGCGGAACGGTAATGCGTATGGCGCAAGAGGTAGGGGTGGTCAGCAAGCTCCTCGAGGCCGAGGGCGTGGAAATGCTCCGCAGAACGCGCGTCCTCTGCCGCCTCAAAGTACCATCAATAGCTTTGATCAGCAAGCTAACGCGACTAGTAATACGGCACAGTAATATAATAATGATTATTATGCAGAGGACGGTGATGCAGAAAGTAATGATTACTAGGACAGCCATAGACAGAGAGAGGGAGTTGTTTCAGTGCCAGTGGATCAGAGCGGACCATATGTTGAGGTAACTACAGCAAATGTAACGGAGCCTTTTCTGCTAGACACTGGTGCTGCAAAGAGTTCAATCATGCATTCAAAACTCCCTGGCGCACCTTTGTCTGGCGATATAAATGTTTCGGTAGGTTTTTCTGGCGCCCCGGTTAGGAACCCGATTTCTAGTCCCATGTAACTTTCTGTTGGACCTTGCGAGCTGAAAGCACCCCTGATTCTGACAACAGGTTGTGGTGAGAATTTGCTGGGATTAGATTTGTTGAAAAGATTGCACGCTACACTGTATTGTTCTCCTTCAGGAGTACAACTTACATTAGGCAAGAAAGTGATTTCCCCAATGTACTTGTCTAAAAATACAATGCCGCCTGAATTGTCATCCCTTCCGGATGCCCTTTGGGCTACTGGTCCCAATGATGTGGGCCTCTTGGAGATACCGCCATATGTGGTGACTTTAAAGGCTAATGTCAGACTGCCACGTATTCCCCAGTACAAGATCTCTAATGAAGGGCAGAAAGCATTGTTAGACATTGTCAGCGACTTGATTAATAAGGGTGTGATTGAAGAGACAAGAGGCAACGTTTGCAATAGTCCGATTTTACCTGTCTTAAAATGAACGGATCCTTCACAGCCACCTGTTTACAGATTTGTGATCGATCTCAGAGAGGTTAATAAGATTGTTGTGCCACAGTTTCCGGTTGTCCCCGATATAACTGCCTTGTTAACGATGATTCCAGCCTCTGCTGCATGGTTTTCAGTGATTGATTTAAAGAATGCCTTCTTTAGCATCCCAATTGCAGAAGAGAGCAGAGACATTTTTGGTTTTAGTCTGGGAGGCCGAAGCTTCCGCTTCAAATGCGCTCCCCAGGGCTACTGTGAGAGCCCATCCATATACAGTCAAGCTTTGAAAGCGCAGCTTGATGCACTTGTTTTACCTAGTGGCGCTATCCTGATTCAGTACGTGGACGATTTACTGATTGCCGCGGATACTGAGAAGCTCTGTAAAGAAGCCACATTGTCACTGTTGCGCCATTTATCCGCTTTCCATCACAAGGTGTCTCTCTCTAAGCTGCAATATTGTCGACAAGAAGTGACCTACTTAGGTCATCTCTTATCGAAGGAGGGAAGGAAACTGACCCCAGAAAGAATTCAAGCCATTGCACAGTTGAGTGTGCCAAGAACACAGAGAGAAGTACGTGCTTTCTTGGGCATCACTTCATACTGTAGGCATTGGATCCCTAGTTTTTCTTTGTTGGCAAAACCTTTGTTAGCCTTAACATGCAAAGATACACCGAATCCTATCCCATGGTCTGAAGAATGCCAGAAAAGTTTTGTGGAATTGCGTAATGCATTATGTTCGGCTCCTGTGTTGGGTACCCCTGACTACAGTAAGCCTTTTACATTGTATGTTCACGAGAAAGATGGATGTGCGTTGTCAGTGTTAACACAGCCTTTTGGCGACAGACCGCGCCCATGCGCATATTTTTCATCAACCTTGGACCCTGTAGCGAGGGCATTGCCAAGCTGTCTGAGAGCGACAGCTGCTGCAGCGATGTCTATCCGACAATCTGCTGGTTTGGTGATGGACAATACATTGATTGTTATGGTTCCACACGCTGTAGACACATTATTAAATAGGACCAAGACACAACACTTGACTAGTGCGCGATTATCAGGCTATGAGCTTACACTGTTAGCAAATCACATACACATAAAGAGATGCAATACGCTGAATCCAGCCACATTGTTGCCAATTCCAGCAGACTCAGATGAGATTGAGCAACATGACTGTCTGTTCAGAACAGAAGAAGAGACGAAAGGGAGAGTAGATCTAAAAGATACTCCCCTGACTGAGTGTGATGGCACTTTATGGGTAGATGGTTCATGTTTCAAGCTCCCTAATGGTGACTCGACTGCTGCATATGCTATCACGACTTTGCACACGGTCGTGGAAACTGCACGAGTGCCACATAATTCGGCCCAAGCAGCAGAATTAATCGCCCTCACGAGAGCATGTGTGTTATCTGAAGGAATGAGAGTAAATATATACACAGATAGCCAGTACGCCTTTGGCGTGGCTCATAATTTTGGGCGTTTGTGGAAGGAGCGTGGGTTCCTGACGTCGCATGGAGCTAAAATTCAGAATGGCAAGTTGGTGAATGATCTCCTTGAGTCACTGACCCTACCGTTGCAAGTTGCGATCATGAAATGCAGTGCGCACAGGAAAGTCACAGATGATGTTGGACGTGGGAATGCGTTTGCTGATGAGACGGCGAAAGAAACAGCACAGAATGTGAAGACTAGAATGTATGTTGCAGGCCCCGCAAGATGGGTTAATGATGTGGGAATATGTGAGAACACAATAGAGAGTGTGAAGTCGCTTCAAGCTGAAGCCACAGAGGAAGAGTTAAGCAAGTGGAGAGAAAGTATGGGTAAGTTGGATGAGAATGGTTGTTGGATTGATCTGACAGAACATAGGCGATGGTTGTTGCCTGATGCATATGTGCTTCCAGTGGTTATAATGGCACATGGAATGGCACATATCAGTACGAAAGGTATATGCAAGTTGTTGGCTCCAGTATGGCAGAATGCTGGGATTCCCAAGTGTGCAGAGAATGTGGTCAAAAATTGCATGGTATGCTTGAAGTACAACCCTGGTAGGGGAACCCCAACTCCAGCTGGTCACTTTGCACCCCCATCATGTCCATTCGAAGTTTTGCAGCTGGACTTTATTCACATGGAAAGATGCAACAACCTGAAATATGTACTGGTGGTTGTTTGTGCTTTCTCAAAATGGATAGAGGCTTATCCTCTGAAAGATAACACTGCCCTATCCACAGCCAAAACCCTTGTGAAGGAATTTTTCCCTAGGTTTGGGATGCCAAGAATGGTGTGGTGTGATAATGGAAGTGAGTTTGTGGGTAAAGTGATGAAGAATGTATGTGAAGGGCTAGGGATAAAGCAGAAGTTCCACGCTGCAAATCACCCCCAATCAGCTGGATTAGTAGAACGCTACAATGGAGCCTTAAAGCTCAAGCTGGCCAAAATTCAGGCGAGCACCGGTCTTAAATGGCCTGACGCTCTGCCTTTAGCACTCCTGTCCACCAGAATGACCATACACTCACGAGTGGGACTTAGCCCTTACGAGGTTGTTTTTGGCCGTCCGGCCAACGTATGGGGTGTACCGAGGCCTACGAAGTTCAGTGAGATAGAGCATCCAGTACTGCTCGATGACCTGTATGATTTGACTGTTAAACTGCGTGTTTTACACCAACAGGTACATTATACTCTCCCTCAAGCCTCTGAAACTCCTGGACACCCTATCAACCCTGGTACGTGGGTGCTAGTCCGAAATTTCCAGCGTAAGAGCAACGACGAGCCTCGCTGGATCGGCCCTCATCTTGTTCTTCTTTCGACAAGATCAGCGGTGCGAGTAAAAGGGAAGAAGCACTGGATCCATGGTACCCACTGCAAAGTAGTCCCCTTGCCTCTGCCATATGACCAGTGGGTCAAGGAGGGTATCGCCGACTCTGAGACGGACACTGTACCTCGTTTTGTACCATTCAGTGACGCACGCATAAGAGACACAGTTTCAGACCAAGAGAGTGACAATATTCTGCAGGAAGCTGTGCCACCATCAAATCGATTGGACACCACTGAGCCTGAACTTTTGTTTCAAGACCAAACAGCACCTGGCCGTCTCCGCTATAATTTGAGACCTAGGCCCATGGACAAATAAAGATTTCCTCACTATTTCCCTTTTGACATTTTTGCTCTCCCATCTGAAGGACTTTCTTGATTTTTGTTTTTCGAACCACCATCCGGGTTCTGCCGCAGGGTCGCGGTGCCAAGACTTTGGGGTACAGGCCGAAGACGCTAGGTCAACGGTTCTGGTTGGTCTAGGGCGTTTCCCTGGACTGACAGGCGTACTCCTTAGCAGAAGAAACTCATCCGCCGCGAGCGGCCCGAGTAGAGGATGGAGTTTTTTAAGATGGAGAGACCGATTGAGGAAATGAACTTTAACGCAAGGATGTGTAGAATTGTAAAAAGTAAATGTTTTGTATTTTTGTGCCTTTTTACACTGTGTAGCATAATAATGTTTATTGTAGGATTTGTGTTTTTCTCCGCTCAAAAGCCCATTACACCCACTGAACAGCCTATACCTCTTTCTACCGCCTCCTCTCACTCTTTTCACCCTTTGCCTGAGCACGAACAGACCAGACGATCAGAGTTCGTAAATAACTCGTTTATCCAGCTCTTGCACCAGCACCAACTGGTAATGAATACGACCAATTGCTGGGTGTGTGGGTTAATGCCACATACCAATAACAAGGGTATTCCCTACCTGGTGCTGCCGTACAGTTACAATGGATCGTCATGGGCATTCCAAACCATGTTTCTCTATGCTCTAGAGACATACTCCCCTCGCCAACCGCGTTCCATCAGACCTATCACCAATAATAAGGCTTTGATGAAAGGAGTTGCCGATATGAGTAGGGATATCGATGCATACTCATCCATTCCCAAAGAAGAGTTGAGACCTTATGTAGGATGGAACGCGACGGGGTATAGTATTAGTCTGGGTGAAAGACAGCGAAAAATCTCATCTCCAATCTGGGTCGTACCCCACATGGGTCGGTTCTGCTTACAGGGTAATGGTCAGAATCCTAGAGCTCAACTGGGAAGAAGTGACTGTACTGAAACGTACACCTTCCCGTCACAGTTTTCCCCTGCGTTTTTGGCTGCCAAGGGCACATATTTCATCTGTAATGACCGAGCATATACATGGCTGCCCCCTGATTTCTCGGGCACATGTTATATTGCGAACTTGCTACCGCCGACCTTTACTGCCGCCTCTGACTATCACAAGACCAGAGTTGTGAGAGGTGTGATTAGTAAGGAGGACACTGCGGGTCAGGAAGCGGGAGACTTCTTTCTGGGTTTCCTGCCGTTTTGGGGACCTATGGTCAATAGTAGGAACCTGAGACAGCTGACTCGTGTGGTTGAATCCACTGTCAATGTAATGGCTGGTGCCCTTGGTAATCTGACAGCTGAGCTCCAAGCGGATCGCCTTATGACTTTACAGAACCGCATGGTTCTAGACGTTATTCTTGCAGACCGCGGTGGGGTATGCAAGGTCATCCAATCCAGTTGCTGCATTTTCATACCAGATAATGCTCCAACAGTGTATCAAGCCATCTCCAAACTCCATAAAATATCTGAATCCATACACGTGGATAAGGGAGACTAGTCACTGGTGGGGTGGTTCTGGGAATTGATATCTGCCTGGGGTTGGAAAGTTCTGATGGTCATTGGAATGATCTTAGCCATTCTTTTCCTGTTCTGTCTGTGCATACAGTGTGCTCCTGCGATATGTGGCCTCTGTGCTACCTTATGTGTAAGGAAACCTGTATCGAGGGATGAACTAAGTAATAGGATGATGCTACAGCAACATCTCCATGACTTTGTGAACATTGACCTAGACTCGGATTAAGATGAGTATAGTGATTGCCTATGTAAGGGCAAAAGGAGGGTCTGTCGTACTTTAATATTCGGGACCGCGTAGGGGACAGGGCCCTACCCCTGTCTATCTTGGTATTAGCAAACCGCAAATGGTAAATGCGGCATGTACAAGTGCTTCATATATCGTTCTAGCAATGAATGCACTGTGTACATGTTATTCTGCTTCTCTACGCGGGTTCCATTTTGGAAGCAGTGGCCATCTTGTCATTGCCCTCACATAGGCTATAATGGAGTAAATACGGGCCTCACAGTACATGGGCTTCTCCTCTGACTTCTCTGTGACCTGGGCAGCTGGCCCTGCTGCCCCGGGTCAAACCGGTCTCACAAGCTCCCCTTCCTCCGTCCACCTGTGATTAGCATCAGGGCTTGACCCATCATAAAACCTTTTCATTCTACACAATCCTCCGGCTAATCTCTTTCACACCTGCTTGTTCCTGCTTTATGACTTGTTTCCCAAAACAGGAGATGCTCATGTTTATTGGGGGGTCTATTGACATCAAATGTGGGATCTGAACCTTACTGTGTAAATCATTGTGGGCTGGCCGAACTGGAATGTGGGATGGTCATCATGACTCTGCTTTTTCGTTTGTAATGTATACCTTTATATGGCCATATCGTAAACCAAGGAATGTGTGCCTGGAGCATGATATTTTGTACTTAAGGAGAAGCCCGTTCCTATGATTTTCAGCAGTCTCCTGAGAACATACACGCTGTTGTACTTCTAGGATACCTGTAATTGGTCTGCAGCCAATAAACGAATCTTTGACTTCACCCAGAAGACTCTGTGTTTCTGTAGGTCTGGAACAGGGTGAACCCAGAAGTCATAGGGTGTGTGCCCCTGCACCGCTGGGTCTAAAATACCCAGTACTTCATCTCACAATC
The DNA here is from genome assembly GCF_964204655.1 of Triturus cristatus. Taxonomy (NCBI): domain Eukaryota; kingdom Metazoa; phylum Chordata; class Amphibia; order Caudata; family Salamandridae; genus Triturus; species Triturus cristatus. The sequence goes on along the minus strand of NC_140593.1, from coordinate 33,838,566 downwards.
ACTCACTTTCACATATAGACATTTATATATATTTGCAGTGGAAGGAAAGTTAAAACACAGATCATATAGGAAATCCACAACAATGAATTCAATTTTGCATGCAAATTCAGGCCACTTAAAAAAGCAAACAGATAATGTACCTTTCTGGGAATTCTTGCTTTCAAACCGAAATTGCAGTGATTCCAAAGAGTATGTTAAAATAGCAAGAGATATCTAAAATGGGGCTATGATGTGGGAGTAATCAAGAAAGCAAAAATGCGAGAACAGAATATCCTAAGAGAGGTATTTCTCAAATATTAAAAAAAAAAGCAGAATAAGAACACCGTATAATTTATAACCACTTATAGTGAAGGAAACAAAAGGGTTTATAAGACTCTCAAAAAACACTGGTATAACCTTGACATGGATCTTACAAATGTTTGCCTCCTAATCCGGTAGTGGTTTATAGAAAAGAGCCCACTTTGAGACCCTTTGTACTTTACAGGCCCTTTCCAGTGCAGTTATCCATTTGTGGATGTCATAACCACTCTGGTAGGGAAGGACTAATTCAGGTTTCTATGGTCATGAGACCTCTCCCTACCTCTAGGGATGTTGCTGCCACCATGGGACTCTAGTGCCATCTTTTTTCTAGCTCTGTAGAGCTCGAGGGCCTCCCTATCTAGGGCTACATGCTTTTTTCTGATGTCAAGCTGAGCTTTCTCATACTTAAGCAGTCTCTCCCTTCTCTCTTGAGAGGTTTCCCTCCTATGAGAGGAGATTGAGGTCCCTATAGATGAGTCAGAATGGTTAGAATCCCTGGAGGAAGATCTTGACCTTCTAGGCCCCCACCAACTTTCCCAGAAGGGACAAAGGGGGGTCAATTTTGGTCCTCTCCATCACTCTCTAGGGGAATTGGATTTTCCAGGTCCAGATCATTGTTATCTGCCTGGTCAAGTTTTACACCCCTAGTACGTTCCTCAGGTGCTGTGCCACCCACTCTGCCTAACCCTTCATATCCTAGAGATCTGATAAGGTCATCCAGCCCGAGTACCTCTATGAGATGATGGGTGGTTGGGCTTTTGCCTGTCTTCAGTTTCCTAGTTGTACATAATGCTCTCAGTTCCATGAATGGGAGGCTATAATACTGGGAATCTTGAAGCCCATTGGCTTCTGGCAAGGACCTACTGGTTCCTGGCATTGAAGACATTACTAGTGTGGTGTGGTGTATTACACTACCTACTCTAGTGTGGCCTACTTAACTCTCTTGAGTTGTAGAAAGGGTGTTCTAAGTCCTTAACACACAACTCTAAGTTCAGTAGAACTTTCTGTATTCTAAAGCTTGTATTATATGTACCTAGGGTACCTTTAGTGGTTTAAAGTTAGTTACTCAATTGAGATTATCTGGTAAAACAATAGCAAGCTGGAATCCCACACGCTGCACACCAATGTGAGAAGTTGGCCTGATATATGCTGTCCACTAGTTATAGTGGGCACCTTGTATCAGTCCAAACAACCGCTTATTGGTTATAGGTTAAAGATAACCTTAGTTGAAAGCTATCCTATTGGTAGCTATGGAGAGCAGCCTTCTGGCTAAGTCTTGAAAGAATGTAAAGCTGCTTGTTTTACCAGTCTATAATCTGATGAGTCACTAAATGAAAGGTATGCACACCAGGATATATATATAAAATATATGTATTTATTACTAAACACACCCTCCTAGTCTCTTTATGAGACTAGAGGTCAAAACACATAAGTTACACTTCAATAATCACAGTAAAATAGCACAAATACATGTCAGGCCCTAGGGGGAGCCAAACCATATACTAAAATAGTGGTATAAGAACCACAACTTAACAAGACACAAGGCCTAGAGCCTGTAGAATCGCTGGGACCCTAAGGAACCACCCAAGGTAGTGACACAGGAGACCCACGGGGGCCGTGTGCAGTGTGTGAACACAGCCGCGTGCTCCCGTTAGCTTCTATGGGGAAAGTCGCAGTTAGATTAGGGACATTTAGAAATGAGCCAGGACCAAACCCTTTTGAACTTAGGAAGGTCTAGAGCTAACACCACTGAGTTCTCATGTTACCTCACCCAGGGAAGCCGGGTGCATAGGTGTCTTTTGGTGTCGGGTCACGTCGTCGATTTCAATGGGAGCCGGCAAAGAAGTGCTGCTTCCAGGAAGGCAAAGGACAGATGCCCACCGATGTCGGGTGATTTCAGGTGAAGAAGGTTAAGCTTGACTCTTCCGCCATGAGGACCAGGAGGTGTCAAGGATGACCAGGAGCTGAATTGGAGCTGTACCACAAAGGATGTCGAGTGCTGCAGCATCGTTGACCAGCTAGGACACAACAAGCCTTGGCAACAGCAACCCATGCATAAAGAGACAAAATGCTTCGGTGCAGACCAACAAGGTCTGAGGGACTCACTTCTTGGTGGAAAGTCGGGGCATATCTGGGGCAATCAGGAGAGCCCAAGCAAATTCGAAGTTACCCCTCAGGGACCCACCAGTAAACAGACCATGGATCACGAAGGGACCTTGAGACAAAACACAAAATGGCAGCTCACTGGTCACTCAGAATAACCAGGCCGACAATCTTCAGTGGATTCAGTGCTCGAGATGGGGGCTATAAGACAGCCCAAGCATGTCTTCAAGAGACGTCGAGAAGTCAATGCACTTGCAGAAACGCACAGTGAACAGGAGTTCCGGTTCCACGCTACTCACTAGGGTTGCGGGTCTCAGCTTTGCTGGAGACTCGGGTCAGCTTCTGAGACGTCTGGAAATCCTCTTCCTGGGCTGCAAATACTTCGGAGTCCGGCGGGGGCTTCCATGATGCAGACCGGCAAATTGCTTTTTTGCTGCCTGCCAAGCAGGGGAGTCACTCCTTGACCCCAAGGGAGATTTCTTCAGTCCTCTGGTCTTGAGCAGAGCGTCGAAGGTCCAGGATTCAGCTTCAGAATTTCATCCAGGGTAATCCAGTGCTGTCATGTCTCTCCCTCTAGAGGGTGGGATCATACTCCCACACCAGTTACTGGTGTGGGGTTATGATTCCAAGGTGTTTGACCCCAAATACGACATGTTTCCCTTTACCCAGTCTAAAGTTAGCATTTACCGTTTGGAGTCTGGTGGGAGCTTTGATTATGCAGACTGGCAAAATGCTTAATTGGTGCCTGCCAAGCAGAGGAGTCACTCCTTGACCCCAAGAAAGATTTCTACAGTCCTCTGGTCTTTAGCAGAGCATCGAAGGTCCAGGATTTGGCTTCAGGATTTCGTCCAGGGTAATATAAAGTTCTGGTTACAGAGGTTCCTTACTTATAACTAAGGAAGGGGATGGACTAGCTCTGGGGACCCACCTATGGGAGGGTTTGGAAAGAGGGGAGGCTACACCCATTTACTTTGTCCAGTTTCACACCAGAGCAGGGGCTGGAAGCCCCTGAACTGGTTTGAGCTGGACTATGCACAGGGACACCAAATGTGCCCTCAGTGCAGGACTTCAAAGTACACAGAGAGTGCTCCCACCCAGCCCCAATACACATAAGCCTGTCTGGGAGGTGGTTACACCTCCCTGTGACAGGAAACCTATTGTCCAGGCCTCCCCTGCCGGAGTTTCGGTCAGCAGCAGGAGGCCAGACCCGTGTCTGTGGCTGCAGCATCCATTTTGTGATGCCAGGGCTTTATTAGGTTTCTACCGGGTAGACCAGTACAGTCAAGTCTCTCCCTCTAGAATGGTGGGATCATACTCCCACACCAGTATGGGGGTATGATTCCAAGGTGTTTGACACCACCAAGAACTACATGTTTCTGTACAGCCAGTCCAAAGCTAGCATTTACCGTTTGGTTATAATGCACTTAAGAGTATATGGTCAGGCTGCACTACAAACGGCATCAGAGAAGGGTCTCCAAATGCTGCAGAGGGGCTCTGCTCATGCATGGCCACCCTCTCACATAAGAACTAAGCACTCGGCCTTCAGGATTGATAAGGCCTGCCATAGGAGTGACTTATAGGTTTATATGTGTGTATACATGTAGTGATATAGGTAACCTATATCACAGTAAGGGGTGCATGCACCACCTTACCCAGGCTGCAGTAGCAGACCTGTGGTGTCATTTTGCGTGGATTTTGAGGGGTAGCATATTACATGCTTCAGCCCCTGGTAGGCCTCTGGAGTACCTATGCCCTGGGTACATAGTATACCATATACTAGGGACTTATAAGGACACCCCAGATCCAATCTGTAATGTACCTAAAGTACATGGAATCATTTTACAGAGGAAGCAGCTAGGCTGGTGAGCTGGATAGCAGGGTCCCAGCCAGACTAAAGTCGAAAAACAGTGAAACACCAGCAAATAGTGGGGGTATATGTGAAGCAGATCCTACTCTCCTACACTGAGTGTTACAGAACATTAGGTGAATGGTACCTTTGGAGCTTTTGAACATTAATAAATTGTTGCAGAGTGAGGTAATTCTAAAGTATGTATATATATTTTTTCTCAACTTCTGATATGAAGGCAGGTAGCAAAGTGGTACCGAGCAACAGGCTTATAGATGATGATTGGAGGCTTTCAGTTTGATCTTCCTATTGAGCAGGTAACCCAGTTTGAACAAATATATATATTTGTTCCTTTTTCTTTTTTGGTAAGCATGTACATATATTCTTTCTAAACTTCGGCTACGAAGGCAAGTATCCGAGTAGCACAGAGAAACTGGTATTTAGATCATGATTATAAAGTTTAGGGTTTGATCGGTCAATAGTAGAGAAAACTCTGAGTAAAAATATTTTTCATTCTGTTTATATAGGTTGTTGCGTATTTTAATCTGGATTTGATAACTCATGAGACTTTTTGATTAAACAATTTTAACAGAAAGGTAGTGTGTAGCTATCTGTTATAAGCTACTAGTTAGTCACAATAGGAGTGATGGAAATCACATAGTTATGATCGCAAGGATTGCAACAGATAGGGACTAACTCTTTTTGAATAAGAAAACATTTTCCACCAGTTGGAGGTAGTTTTGCTATTAGTGCACTATTTAAGAGAAAGGGAAATCTGCCTTAGAGAAGTGGAAGATGGTCCAGGAGAGGAGGGGTGCATTGAGAGATGTGGATGGTCTCAAATGAGATAGAGTTGTGTAACGGTAGACTTAGGAATGCATTGCTTTCATTTTGTAACAGGCTTTTGCTTTGATTTTCATAAGTTTAATGGGTAGAGAGAAGTGTCACACTAGTAAACAATGGAGTAGATTTATAGTATGGTAGTATACAAATATAAGGACTCTCCCATGAGAAGGAGAGTCTATGATATACACTAATGGTAAACAAGATTATTAGGCATTCAGTATGCGCTATAATCTAAGAGTGTTTTGGGACCATGGCGGCAAGACCATTGGTTTGGAGTAATGTGAAAGGAGAGAATTGTGTATTCTAATACTTTCTTCTGTCAAATTGTGTTTGGTGCCCTCAAATATATGGGGAGGGGGTGAAGAGGGGTCAGGTAATTGAGCTTGGATAACAGCATTAATAATTTGATTAGTAGGAGTCATATATAGAACTACGTTTGGATTGAGAAGGGCTTGTTGGACTTAGTAGATAGATATTTAACTGTACCACTAGAAGGGTATCACAGAATTTCTCTGCTGCTGGATTGCGCGAAGTTTGTCAATGTTGTAGGATTGGTAGTCCTCTATTAAAAAGGAATCAAGGGCCTGATTTAGATTTCGATGGAGGGGTTTCTCTGTAATCATAGTGACGGATAGCCCTTCCCCAGAAATATAAATCCCATAGGATATAATGGAATTAATATTTCAGTGGATGGGATATCCGTCACCATTGTCACGAAGTAACCCATCCACATTGATTTTAGAACTTAGGTCTACAATCCATTACGGTATTAATTTCAGAGCCCAGTATCATAGGTTAAGAGCAACGACGAGCCTCGCTGGATCGGCCCTCATCTTGTTCTTCTTTCGATAAGATCAGCGGTGCGAGTAAAAGGGAAGAAGCACTGGATCCATGGTACCCACTGCAAAGTAGTCCCCTTGCCTCTGCCATATGACCAGTGGGTCAAGGAGGGTATCGCCGACTCTGAGACGGACACTGTACCTCGTTTTGTACCATTCAGTGACGCACGCATAAGAGACACAGTTTCAGACCAAGAGAGTGACAATATTCTGCAGGAAGCTGTGCCACCATCAAATCGATTGGACACCACTGAGCCTGAACTTTTGTTTCAAGACCAAACAGCACCTGGCCGTCTCCGCTATAATTTGAGACCTAGGCCCATGGACAAATAAAGATTTCCTCACTATTTCCCTTTTGACATTTTTGCTCTCCCATCTGAAGGACTTTCTTGATTTTTGTTTTTCGAACCACCATCCGGGTTCTGCCGCAGGGTCGCGGTGCCAAGACTTTGGGGTACAGGCCGAAGACGCTAGGTCAACGGTTCTGGTTGGTCTAGGGCGTTTCCCTGGACTGACAGGCGTACTCCTTAGCAGAAGAAACTCATCCGCCGCGAGCGGCCCGAGTAGAGGATGGAGTTTTTTAAGATGGAGAGACCGATTGAGGAAATGAACTTTAACGCAAGGATGTGTAGAATTGTAAAAAGTAAATGTTTTGTATTTTTGTGCCTTTTTACACTGTGTAGCATAATAATGTTTATTGTAGGATTTGTGTTTTTCTCCGCTCAAAAGCCCATTACACCCACTGAACAGCCTATACCTCTTTCTACCGCCTCCTCTCACTCTTTTCACCCTTTGCCTGAGCACGAACAGACCAGACGATCAGAGTTCGTAAATAACTCGTTTATCCAGCTCTTGCACCAGCACCAACTGGTAATGAATACGACCAATTGCTGGGTGTGTGGGTTAATGCCACATACCATTAACAAGGGTATTCCCTACCTGGTGCTGCCGTACAGTTACAATGGATCGTCATGGGCATTCCAAACCATGTTTCTCTATGCTCTAGAGACATACTCCCCTCGCCAACCGCGTTCCATCAGACCTATCACCAATAATAAGGCTTTGATGAAAGGAGTTGCCGATATGAGTAGGGATATCGATGCATACTCATCCATTCCCAAAGAAGAGTTGAGACCTTATGTAGGATGGAACGCGACGGGGTATAGTATTAGTCTGGGTGAAAGACAGCGAAAAATCTCATCTCCAATCTGGGTCGTACCCCACATGGGTCGGTTCTGCTTACAGGGTAATGGTCAGAATCCTAGAGCTCAACTGGGAAGAAGTGACTGTACTGAAACGTACACCTTCCCGTCACAGTTTTCCCCTGCGTTTTTGGCTGCCAAGGGCACATATTTCATCTGTAATGACCGAGCATATACATGGCTGCCCCCTGATTTCTCGGGCACATGTTATATTGCGAACTTGCTACCGCCGACCTTTACTGCCGCCTCTGACTATCACAAGACCAGAGTTGTGAGAGGTGTGATTAGTAAGGAGGACACTGCGGGTCAGGAAGCGGGAGACTTCTTTCTGGGTTTCCTGCCGTTTTGGGGACCTATGGTCAATAGTAGGAACCTGAGACAGCTGACTCGTGTGGTTGAATCCACTGTCAATGTAATGGCTGGTGCCCTTGGTAATCTGACAGCTGAGCTCCAAGCGGATCGCCTTATGACTTTACAGAACCGCATGGTTCTAGACGTTATTCTTGCAGACCGCGGTGGGGTATGCAAGGTCATCCAATCCAGTTGCTGCATTTTCATACCAGATAATGCTCCAACAGTGTATCAAGCCATCTCCAAACTCCATAAAATATCTGAATCCATACACGTGGATAAGGGAGACTAGTCACTGGTGGGGTGGTTCTGGGAATTGATATCTGCCTGGGGTTGGAAAGTTCTGATGGTCATTGGAATGATCTTAGCCATTCTTTTCCTGTTCTGTCTGTGCATACAGTGTGCTCCTGCGATATGTGGCCTCTGTGCTACCTTATGTGTAAGGAAACCTGTATCGAGGGATGAACTAAGTAATAGGATGATGCTACAGCAACATCTCCATGACTTTGTGAACATTGACCTAGACTCGGATTAAGATGAGTATAGTGATTGCCTATGTAAGGGCAAAAGGAGGGTCTGTCGTACTTTAATATTCGGGACCGCGTAGGGGACAGGGCCCTACCCCTGTCTATCTTGGTATTAGCAAACCGCAAATGGTAAATGCGGCATGTACAAGTGCTTCATATATCGTTCTAGCTATGAATGCACTGTGTACATGTTATTCTGCTTCACTACGCGGGTTCCATTTTGGAAGCAGTGGCCATCTTGTCATTGCCCTCACATAGGCTATAATGGAGTAAATACGGGCCTCACAGTACATGGGCTTCTCCTCTGACTTCTCTGTGACCTGGGCAGCTGGCCCTGCTGCCCCGGGTCAAACCGGTCTCACAAGCTCCCCTTCCTCCGTCCACCTGTGATTAGCATCAGGGCTTGACCCATCATAAAACCTTTTCATTCTACACAATCCTCCGGCTAATCTCTTTCACACCTGCTTGTTCCTGCTTTATGACTTGTTTCCCAAAACAGGAGATGCTCATGTTTATTGGGGGGTCTATTGACATCAAATGTGGGATCTGAACCTTACTGTGTAAATCATTGTGGGCTGGCCGAAATGGAATGTGGGATGGTCATCATGACTCTGCTTTTTCGTTTGTAATGTATACCTTTATATGGCCATATCGTAAACCAAGGAATGTGTGCCTGGAGCATGATATTTTGTACTTAAGGAGAAGCCCGTTCCTATGATTTTCAGCAGTCTCCTGAGAACATACACACTGTTGTACTTCTAGGATACCTGTAATTGGTCTGCAGCCAATAAACGAATCTTTGACTTCACCCAGAAGACTCTGTGTTTCTGTAGGTCTGGAACAGGGTGAACCCAGAAGTCATAGGGTGTGTGCCCCTGCACCGCTGGGTCTAAAATACCCAGTACTTCATCTCACAATCACTCACTTTCACATATAGACATTTATATATATTTGCAGTGGAAGGAAAGTTAAAACACAGATCATATAGGAAATCCACAACAATGAATTCAATTTTGCATGCAAATTCAGGCCACTTAAAAAAGCAAACAGATAATGTACCTTTCTGGGAATTCTTGCTTTCAAACCGAAATTGCAGTGATTCCAAAGAGTATGTTAAAATAGCAAGAGATATCTAAAATGGGGCTATGATGTGGGAGTAATCAAGAAAGCAAAAATGCGAGAACAGAATATCCTAAGAGAGGTATTTCTCAAATATAAAAAAAAAAAGCAGAATAAGAACACCGTATAATTTATAACCACTTATAGTGAAGGAAACAAAAGGGTTTATAAGACTCTCAAAAAACACTGGTATAACCTTGACATGGATCTTACAAATGTTTGCCTCCTAATCTGGTAGTGGTTTATAGAAAAGAGCCCACTTTGAGACCCTTTGTACTTTACAGGCCCTTTCCAGTGCAGTTATCCATTTGTGGATGTCATAACCACTCTGGTAGGGAAGGACTAATTCAGGTTTCTATGGTCATGAGACCTCTCCCTACCTCTAGGGATGTTGCTGCCACCATGGGACTCTAGTGCCATCTTTTTACTAGCTCTGTAGAGCTCGAGGGCCTCCCTATCTAGGGCTACATGCTTTTTTCTGATGTCAAGCTGAGCTTTCTCATACTTAAGCAGTCTCTCCCTTCTCTCTTGAGAGGTTTCCCTCCTATGAGAGGAGATTGAGGTCCCTATAGATGAGTCAGAATGGTTAGAATCCCTGGAGGAAGATCTTGACCTTCTAGGCCCCCACCAACTTTCCCAGAAGGGACAAAGGGGGGTCAATTTTGGTCCTCTCCATCACTCTCTAGGGGAATTGGATTTTCCAGGTCCAGATCATTGTTATCTGCCTGGTCAAGTTTTACACCCCTAGTACGTTCCTCAGGTGCTGTGCCACCCACTCTGCCTAACCCTTCATATCCTAGAGATCTGATAAGGTCATCCAGCCCGAGTACCTCTATGAGATGATGGGTGGTTGGGCTTTTGCCTGTCTTCAGTTTCCTAGTTGTACATAATGCTCTCAGTTCCATGAATGGGAGACTATAATACTGGGAATCTTGAAGCCCATTGGCTTCTGGCAAGGACCTACTGGTTCCTGGCATTGAAGACATTACTAGTGTGGTGTGGTGTATTACACTACCTACTCTAGTGTGGCCTACTTAACTCTCTTGAGTTGTAGAAAGGGTGTTCTAAGTCCTTAACACACAACTCTAAGTTCAGTAGAACTTTCTGTATTCTAAAGCTTGTATTATATGTACCTAGGGTACCTTTAGTGGTTTAAAGTTAGTTACTCAATTGAGATTATCTGGTAAAACAATAGCAAGCTGGAATCCCACACGCTGCACACCAATGTGAGAAGTTGGCCTGATATATGCTGTCCACTAGTTATAGTGGGCACCTTGTATCAGTCCAAACAACCGCTTATTGGTTATAGGTTAAAGATAACCTTAGTTGAAAGCTATCCTAGTGGTAGCTATGGAGAGCAGCCTTCTGGCTAAGTCTTGAAAGAATGTAAAGCTGCTTGTTTTACCAGTCTATAATCTGATGAGTCACTAAATGAAAGGTATGCACACCAGGATATATATATAAAATATATGTATTTATTACTAAACACACCCTCCTAGTCTCTTTATGAGACTAGAGGTCAAAACACATAAGTTACACTTCAATAATCACAGTAAAATAGCACAAATACATGTCAGGCCCTAGGGGGAGCCAAACCATATACTAAAATAGTGGTATAAGAACCACAACTTAACAAGACACAAGGCCTAGAGCCTGTAGAATCGCTGGGACCCTAAGGAACCACCCAAGGTAGTGACACAGGAGACCCACGGGGGCCGTGTGCAGTGTGTGAACACAGCCGCGTGCTCCCGTTAGCTTCTATGGGGAAAGTCGCAGTTAGATTAGGGACATTTAGAAATGAGCCAGGACCAAACCCTTTTGAACTTAGGAAGGTCTAGAGCTAACACCACTGAGTTCTCATGTTACCTCACCCAGGGAAGCCGGGTGCATAGGTGTCTTTTGGTGTCGGGTCACGTCGTCGATTTCAATGGGAGCTGGCAAAGAAGTGCTGCTTCCAGGAAGGCAAAGGACAGATGCCCACCGATGTCGGGTGATTTCAGGTGAAGAAGGTTAAGCTTGACTCTTCAGCCATGAGGACCAGGAGGTGTCAAGGATGACCAGGAGCTGAATTGGAGCTGTACCACAAAGGATGTTGAGTGCTGCAGCATCGTTGACCAGCTAGGACACAACAAGCCTTGGCAACAGCAACCCATGCATAAAGAGACAAAATGCTTCGGTGCAGACCAACAAGGTCTGAGGGACTCACTTCTTGGTGGAAAGTCGGGGCATATCTGGGGCAATCAGGAGAGCCCAAGCAAATTCGAAGTTACCCCTCAGGGACCCACCAGTAAACAGACCATGGATCACGAAGGGACCTTGAGACAAAACACAAAATGGCAGCTCACTGGTCACTCAGAATAACCAGGCTGACAATCTTCAGTGGATTCAGTGCTCGAGATGGGGGCTATAAGACAGCCCAAGCATGTCTTCAAGAGACGTCGAGAAGTCAATGCACTTGCAGAAACGCACAGTGAACAGGAGTTCCGGTTCCACGCTACTCACTAGGGTTGCGGGTCTCAGCTTTGCTGGAGACTCGGGTCAGCTTCTGAGACGTCTGGAAATCCTCTTCCTGGGCTGCAAATACTTCGGAGTCCGGCGGGGGCTTCCATGATGCAGACCGGCAAATTGCTTTTTTGCTGCCTGCCAAGCAGGGGAGTCACTCCTTGACCCCAAGGGAGATTTCTTCAGTCCTCTGGTCTTGAGCAGAGCGTCGAAGGTCCAGGATTCAGCTTCAGAATTTCATCCAGGGTAATCCAGTGCTGTCATGTCTCTCCCTCTAGAGGGTGGGATCATACTCCCACACCAGTTACTGGTGTGGGGTTATGATTCCAAGGTGTTTGACCCCAAATACGACATGTTTCCCTGCACCCAGTCTAAAGTTAGCATTTACCGTTTGGAGTCTGGTGGGAGCTTTGATTATGCAGACTGGCAAAATGCTTAATTGGTGCCTGCCAAGCAGAGGAGTCACTCCTTGACCCCAAGAAAGATTTCTACAGTCCTCTGGTCTTTAGCAGAGCATCGAAGGTCCAGGATTTGGCTTCAGGATTTCGTCCAGGGTAATATAAAGTTCTGGTTACAGAGGTTCCTTACTTATAACTAAGGAAGGGGATGGACTAGCTCTGGGGACCCACCTATGGGAGGGTTTGGAAAGAGGGGAGGCTACACCCATTTACTTTGTCCAGTTTCACACCAGAGCAGGGGCTGGAAGCCCCTGAACTGGTTTGAGCTGGACTATGCACAGGGACACCAAATGTGCCCTCAGTGCAGGACTTCAAAGTACACAGAGAGTGCTCCCACCCAGCCCCAATACACATAAGCCTGTCTGGGAGGTGGTTACACCTCCCTGTGACAGGAAACCTATTGTCCAGGCCTCCCCTGCCGGAGTTTCGGTCAGCAGCAGGAGGCCAGACCCGTGTCTGTGGCTGCAGCATCCATTTTGTGATGCCAGGGCTTTATTAGGTTTCTACCGGGTAGACCAGTACAGTCAAGTCTCTCCCTCTAGAATGGTGGGATCATACTCCCACACCAGTATGGGGGTATGATTCCAAGGTGTTTGACACCACCAAGCACTACATGTTTCTGTACAGCCAGTCCAAAGCTAGCATTTACCGTTTGGTTATAATGCACTTAAGAGTATATGGTCAGGCTGCACTACAAACAGCATCAGAGAAGGGTCTCCAAATGCTGCAGAGGGGCTCTGCTCATGCATGGCCACCCTCTCACATAAGAACTAAGCACTCGGCCTTCAGGATTGATAAGGCCTGCCATAGGAGTGACTTATAGGTTTATATGTGTGTATACATGTAGTGATATAGGTAACCTATATCACAGTAAGGGGTGCATGCACCACCTTACCCAGGCTGCAGTAGCAGACCTGTGGTGTCATTTTGCGTGGATTTTGAGGGGTAGCATATTACATGCTTCAGCCCCTGGTAGGCCTCTGGAGTACCTATGCCCTGGGTACATAGTATACCATATACTAGGGACTTATAAGGACACCCCAGATCCAAACTGTAATGTACCTAAAGTACATGGAATCATTTTACAGAGGAAGCCGCTAGGCTAGTGAGTTGGATAGCAGGGTCCCAGCCAGACTAAAGTCGAAAAACAGTGAAACACCAGCAAATAGTGGGGGTATATGTGAAGCAGATCCTGCTCTCCTACACTGAGTTTAGAGAACATTAGGTGAATGGTACCTTTGGAGCTTTTGAACATTAATAAATTGTTGCAGAGTGAGGTAATTCTAAAGTATGTATATATATTTTTTCTCAACTTCTGATATGAAGGCAGGTAGCAAAGTGGTACCGAGCAACAGGCTTATAGATGATGATTGGAGGCTTTCAGTTTGATCTTCCTATTGAGCAGGTAACCCAGTTTGAACAAATATATATATTTGTTCCTTTTTCTTTTTTGGTAAGCATGTACATATATTCTTTCTAAACTTCGGCTACGAAGGCAAGTATCCGAGTAGCACAGAGAAACTGGTATTTAGATCATGATTATAAAGTTTAGGGTTTGATCGGTCAATAGTAGAGAAAACTCTGAGTAAAAATATTTTTCATTCTGTTTATATAGGTTGTTGCGTATTTTAATCTGGATTTGATAACTCATGAGACTTTTTGATTAAACAATTTTAACAGAAAGGTAGTGTGTAGCTATCTGTTATAAGCTACTAGTTAGTCACAATAGGAGTGATGGAAATCACATAGTTATGATCGTAAGGATTGCAACAGATAGGGACTAACTCTTTTTGAATAAGAAAACATTTTCCACCAGTTGGAGGTAGTTTTGCTATTAGTGCACTATTTAAGAGAAAGGGAAATCTGCCTTAGAGAAGTGGAAGATGGTCCAGGAGAGGAGGGGTGCATTGAGAGATGTGGATGGTCTCAAATGAGATAGAGTTGTGTAACGGTAGACTTAGGAATACATTGCTTTCATTTTGTAACAGGCTTTTGCTTTGATTTTCATAAGTTTAATGGGTAGAGAGAAGTGTCACACTAGTAAACAATGGAGTAGATTTATAGTATGGTAGTATACAAATATAAGGACTCTCCCATGAGAAGGAGAGTCTATGATATACACTAATGGTAAACAAGATTATTAGGCATTCAGTATGCGCTATAATCTAAGAGTGTTTTGGGACCATGGCGGCAAGACCATTGGTTTGGAGTAATGTGAAAGGAGAGAATTGTGTATTCTAATACTTTCTTCTGTCAAATTGTGTTTGGTGCCCTCAAATATATGGGGAGGGGGTGAAGAGGGGTCAGGTAATTGAGCTTGGATAACAGCATTAATAATTTGATTAGTAGGAGTCATATATAGAACTACGTTTGGATTGAGAAGGGCTTGTTGGACTTAGTAGATAGATATTTAACTGTACCACTAGAAGGGTATCACAGAATTTCTCTGCTGCTGGATTGCGCGAAGTTTGTCAATGTTGTAGGATTGGTAGTCCTCTATTAAAAAGGAATCAAGGGCCTGATTTAGATTTCGATGGAGGGGTTTCTCTGTAATCATAGTGACGGATAGCCCTTCCCCCGAAATATAAATCCCATAGTATATAATGGAATTAATATTTCAGTGGATGGGATATCCGTCACCATTGTCACGAAGTAACCCATCCACATTGATTTTAGAACTTAGGTCTACAATCCATTACGGTATTAATTTCAGAGCCCAGTATCATAGGGTAATTAAAAAAGAATAAGCAAGAGACACATTATTCCCAAAGATCTAAACAATATCTGAACAAAAATACCACTGATAAAGTGAGGGGAGCTTTGCAAATATAAGTGAATAATAACTGAGATGAAACACAGTGCACGTGTTATGTATTTTAGACAAGTACTCTGTACATGGAATTATTACAGATGATGTCTTCATAAATGGACAGAATATAATTGCATTTAAAGGGAACAATCAGATGATAAGCATTACAGATTTAAGTAAGTGTGCATTGTAATGCTTTCATTCAAATACATGAGATTTCTAGAAAGAGGCAAGAGAAGTGCAGAAAGAACCAAGAGAGGTGCAGAAAGAGGCAATCGGGTTGCTCAAAGAAGCAAGAAAGGTGTAGAAAGAGGAAAGAGAAGTGCAGAAAGAGGCAAGAGAACTGCAGAGAGAGGCAAGAGAGTTGCAGAAAGAGGCAAGAGGTGCAGAAAGAGGGAGCAGGGGTGCAGAAAGAGGGAAGAGAAGTGTAGAAAGAGGGAAGAAGAGTGCAGAAAGAGACAAGAGAGTTGCAGAAAGAGGCAATAGATTTCCAGAAAGAGGCAAAAGAAGTGCAGAAAGAGGCAATAGGTGCAGAAAGAGGGAGCAGGGATGCAGAAAGAGGGAAGAGAAGTGTGGAGAGAGGGAAGAAGAGTGTAGAAAGAGACAAGAGAGTTGCAGAAAGAGTCAATAGATTTCTAGAAAGAGGCAAAAGAAGTGCAGAAAGAACCAACAGAGTTGCAGAAAGAGGCAATATATTTCCAGAAAGAGGCAAAAGAAGTGCAGAAAGAGGCAAGAGAAGTGCAGGAAGAGGCAAGAGAGGTGCAGAAAGAGGCAAGAGAACTGCAGAAGGAAGCAAGAGAGTTGCAGAAAGAGGCAGGAGAAGTGCAGAAAGAGTGAACAGGGGTGCAGAAAGAGGCACATGAACTGCAGAAAGAGTCAAGAGATTTGCAGAAGGAGGCAAGAGAGGTACAGAAAGAGGCAAGAGAATTGCAGAAAGAATGAACAGAGGTGCAGAAAGAGTCAAGCAGGTTGCAGAAAGAAGCAACAGAGGTGCAGAAAGAGGCAAGAGAAGTGCATAAAGAGGCAAGAGAGATGCTGAAAGAGGCAAGCGAGGAGCAGAAAGAGGGAAGAGGGGTGCAGAAAGAGGGAACAGGGATGCAGACAGAGGCAAAGAAGGTACAGAAAGAGAAAGGAGTGGTGTAGAAAGAGGCAAGAGAAGTGCAAAAAGAGGCAACAGAGGTGCAGAAGGAGGCAAGATAACTGCAGACAGAGGTAAGAGAGTTGCAGAAAGAGGCAATAGAGATGCAGAAAGATGGAACAGGGGTGCAGAATGAGGCATGAGATGTGCAGAATGAGGGGAATGGGGTGCAGAAAGAGGCAATAAAGGTGTAAAAGGAAGCATGAGATGTGTCGAAAGAGGTAAGAGAAGTACGGAAAGAACCAACAGAGGTACAGAATGAGGCAAGATGGTTGCAGAAAGAAGCAAGAGTGGTGCGGAAAGAGGCAAGAGAAGTGCAGGAAGAGGCAAGAGAGGTGCAGAAAGAGGGAATAGAAGTGCAGAAAGAGGCAAGAGGATTCCGAAAGAGTCAAGAGGTGTGCAGAAGAAACAAGTGAGATACAGACATAAGCAAGAGAAGTGGAAAAAGAAGCAACAGTGTAGCAGAAACAGGAAAGAGTTGTGCAGAACGAGGCAAGTGTAGTACTGAAAGAAGGAACAGAGGTGCAGAAATGGTGACAAGGGGTGCAAAAATGGGCTAGAAGAATGCAGATAAAAGCAAGAGAGGTACAGACAGAAGCAATAGACGTGCAAAAAAGAAGAAACAGGGGCACAAAAAGGAGTAAGAGAGGCACATAAAAAGTTGAGTGAGGTGCAGAAACAAGCAAAAGAAGTGAAGAAAGAGGCAAGAGAAGTACAGAAAGAAGCAAGAGAAGTGCAGAGAGAGGGAGGAGGGATGCAGAAAGAGACAATAGGGGTGCCAACATAATCAAGAGAGATATAGACAGAAGCATGAGAAGAGCAGAAACAAGCAACAGGGGTGCAGAAAGAAGCAAGAGAACTGCAGAAAGAGGCAAGAGAGGTCCAGAAAGAGGCAAGAGAGGTACAAAAAGAGGCAATTGAGGTGTAGAAAGAGGCAAGAGAGTTCCAGGAAGAGGCAAGAGAAGTGCAGAAAGAAGCACCAGATGTGCAGAATGAGGCACATGAACTGCAGAAAGAGGCAAGAGAGTTGCAAAAAGAGGCAAGAGATTTCCAGAAAGAGTCAACAGAATTGCAGAAAGAACCAACAGAGTGTCAGAGAGTAGGATCTGCTTCACATGTTTACCCCCACTTTTTGCTGGTGTTTTACTGTTTTTCGACTTTAGTCTGGCTGGGACCCTGCTATTCAGGGCTCCTGCTATTCAGGGCCCCAGGCTAGCTACCTCCTCTCTAAATTGATTACATGTACTCTAGGTACATTACAGATTGATCTGGAGTACCCTTATAAGTCCCTAGTATATGGTATACTATGTACCCAGGGCATAGGTACCCTAGAGGCCTACCAGGGGCTGAAGCATGTATTATGCCACTACTGGAAAGCCACCCAAAATGACACCACAGGTCTGCTACTGCAGCCTGAGTGAGGTGTTGCATGCACCCCTTACTGAGATATAGGTTCCCTATATCTCACCATATACTGCACATAGAAACCCATCAGTCACCCCTATGGCAGCCTTATCAATCCTGAAGGCAGGGTGCTTGGTTATATGTGAGAGGATGCCCAGGCATGAGCTGAACCCCTCTGCAGCCTTTAGAATCAATCCACCGGGGTTGTCAGTAGTGCAGCCTGACCATATACTCTTAAGTGGATTATAACCTAACGGTAAATGCTAACTTTGGACTGGCTGTATGGAAAAAAGTCATGTTTGGTGTCAAACACCTTGGATTCCTACCCCAACACCAGTAACTGGTGTGAGAGTATGATCCTACCCTACTAAAGGGAGAGACATGACAGCACTGGTCTACCCGGTAGAAATCTAATAGAGCACTGGCATCACAAAATGGATGCTGCAGCCACAGACAGGGGTCTGGCCTCCTGCTGCTGACCCAAACTCTGGTGGGAGAGGCCTGGACAATAGGTTTCCTGTCAGAGTGATGTGTAACGACCTCCCAGACAGGCTTATGTGTATTGGGGCTGGGTGGGAGCACACTTTGAGTGCTTTGAAGTCCTGCACTGGGGGCACATTTGGTGTCCCTGTGCAGAGTCCAGCTCAAACTGGTTCAGGGGTCTGAGAAGTTGGCCTGATATATGCTGTCCACTAGTTCTAGTGGGCACCTTGTATCAGTCCAAACAACCCCTTATTGGTCATAGGTTAACGACAACCTTTATTGAAAGCTATCCTTGTGGTAGCTATCGAGAGCAGCCTTCAGGCTAAGTCTTGAAGGAATGTAAAGCAGCTTGTTTTACCAGTCTATAATCTCTTGAGTCACTAAATGAAAGATATACACACCAGGTAACCCAAGGAACCACCCAAGGTAGTGACACAGCGGACCCACGGGGGCCGTGTGCAGTGTGTGAAGAGGGGTGCAGAAAGAGGAGAGTGAGGTGCAGAAAGGGGGAAGAGGGGTCCAGAAATAGCCAAGTGAGGTTCAGGAAGAGGCAAGAGGGGTACAGAAAGAGGCAATAGAAGTGCAGAACAAAGCAACAGAGGTGCAGAAGGAGGGCAGAGAACTGCAGAAAGAGGCAAGAGAGTAGTAGCAACAGGCAAGAAAGGTGCAGAAAGAAGGAACCAGGGTGCAGAAAGAAGCAAGAACAGTGCAGAAAGAGGGATACAGAAAGAGGCAAGAAGGTTGCAGAAAGAAGCAAGAGAGGTACAGCAAGAGACAAGATAAGTGCAGGAAGAGGCAAAAGAGGCACAGAAAAAGGGAAGAGTGGTGCAGAAAGATGCTAGAGGGAGGCAGAAAGAAATAAGAGAGGTACAGACAGAAGCAAGAAATGTCCAAAAGAAGCAAAAGGGCTGCAGAAAGTGGAAAGACGGATGCAGAAAGAAGCAAGAAAGGTACAGAAAGAGGCAAGAGAAGTGCAGAAAAATGCAATAGATGTGCAGAAATAAGCAAGAGAGGTACAAACAGGGAAGAGATGAATAGAAAGAGGCAAAAGAGGTAAAGAAGGAAGCAAGAAAAGTGGAGAAAGAGGCAAGAGAAATGCAGAAAGAGTCAATAGAGGTGCAGAAAGAGGCAAGACACATGCAGAAGGAGGAAAGAGAAGTGCTGAAAGAAGCAACAGAGGTGCAGAAAGAAGGAAGAGTAGTGATGAAAGAGGGAAGAGTGGTGCAGAAAGAGGCAAGAGGGTTGCAGAAAGATGCAAAAGAGGTGCAGAAAGAGGCATGAGAGGTTCAGAAAGATGCAAGTGAGGTGCAGAAACATGCAAGAGGTGTACAGAAACAGGCAAGAGAAGTAATGAAAGAAGCAGACGAGATGCCGAAAGAACCAAGAGAAATGATGAAAGAGACAAGAGAGTTGCAGAAAGAAACAAAACAGGTGCGGAAAAAAGCAAGAGAAGTACAGAAAGAGGTATTTTGGGTGCAGAAAGAGGCAAGAGAAGTGCAGAAATAAGCAACAGAGGCGCAGAAATAGGCAATAGAACTGCAGAAAGAGGCAAGAGAGTTGCGGACACAGGTATGATATGGGGAAAAGGGGTACAGAAAGAGGCAGTAGAGGTGCAGAAAAAGGCAAGTGAGGTGCAAAAACAAGAAAGAGGGGTACAGAAAGAGGCAATAGAAGTACTGAAAGAAGCAACAGAGGTGCATAAGGAGGCAAGAGAACTGCAGAAAAAGGCAAGAGAGTTGCAGAAACAGGCAAAATAGGTGCAGAAAGAAGGAACCGGGGTGCAGAAAGAGGCAAGAGCAGTGCATAAAGAGGGAGGACCGGTGCAGAAAGAGGAAAAAGGATTGCAGAAAGAAACAATGGAGGAGCATAAAGAAGTAAGAGAAGTGCAGAAAGAACCAACATAAGTGCAGACAGAGCCAAGAGTGGTTCAGAAAGAGGCAAGAGAATTGCTGAAAGAAGCAACAGAGGTGCAGAAAGTGGCAAGAGAAGGGATGAAAGTGACAAGAGAGTGACATAAAGAAACAAGAGAGGTGCGTAAAAAAGCAAGAGAAGTGCGGAAAGAGGCAAGAGAGGTTCAGAAAGAGGCAAGTGAGGTGCAGAAACAGGGAAGAGGGGTGCAGAAAGGTGCAAGTAAGTGCTGAATGAAGCAACAGAGGTACAGAAGGAGGCAAGAGAACTGCAGAAACAGGGCAAGAGAGTTGCAGGAAGAGGCAAGAGAGGTGCAGAAAGAGGGAACAGGGTATAGAAAGAAGCAAGAGAGGTACAGAAAGAGGCAAAAATGTTGCAGAAAGGCGCAAGAGAGGGGCAGAAAGAGGCAAGAGGGGTACAGAAAGAGGGGTGCAGAAAGATGCAAAAGGAGTGAAGAAAGAAGCAAGAGAGTTAAAGACAGAAGCAAGAAATGTACAGAAAGAAGAAAAAAGTGGTGCAGCAAGTGGCAAAAGGGATGCAGAAAGAAGCATGAGAGGTACATAAAGAGGCAAGAAAAGTGCAGAAAAATGCAAGAGAAGTGCTGAAAGAAGCAACAGAGGTGCAGATGGAAGGAAGAGAA
Organism: Triturus cristatus; assembly: GCF_964204655.1. Classification (NCBI taxonomy): domain Eukaryota; kingdom Metazoa; phylum Chordata; class Amphibia; order Caudata; family Salamandridae; genus Triturus; species Triturus cristatus. The sequence continues at coordinate 33,818,091 of NC_140593.1, read as the reverse complement.
GTAAGGAGTGGTGCATAAAGAGGCTAAAGAGGAGGAGGAAGAGGAAAGAGAAGTGCTGAAAGAAGCAAAAGAGGTGCCAAAAGAACCAAGAGAAGTGTCAGAAAGAAACAAGAGAGGTCAAGATAAAAGCAAGAGAAGTGCAGTAAGAGGTACTTTATGTGCAGAAAAAGGCAAGAGAGGTGCAGAAAGAGGCAAGTGAGGTGCAGAAACATGCAAGATGGGTACAGAAAGAGGCAAGAGAAGTGATGAAAGAAGCAGACAAGGTGCTGAAAGAACTAAGGGAAGTGATGAAAGAGACAAGAGAGTGTCAGAAAGAAACAAGAGAGGTGAAGAAAAAAGCAAGAAAAGTGCAGAAAAAGGTAAGTTGTGTGCAGAAAAAGGCAATAGAGGTGCAGAAAGAGGAAAGTGTGTTGCAGACACAGACACAATAGTATAGATGAAGGGACCAGGTGTGCAGAAAGAGGCAAGTGAGGTGCATAAACAGACAAGAGGGGTACAGAAAGAGGCAAGAGAATTGCAGAAAGAGGCAAGAGAGTTGCAGACACATGCACAATAGGTGCAGAAAGAGGCAGGAGAGGTACAGAAAGAGGGGAGAGGGGTGTAGAAAGAGGCAAGTGAGGTGCAGAAAGAGGGAAGAGGGGTGCAGAAAGAGGCAAGTGAGGTTCATAAAGAGGCAAGAGGGGTACAAACAAAATGCAATAGAATTACAGAAAGAAGCAACAGAGGTTAAGAAGGAGTCTAGAAAACTGCAGAAAGAGGCAAACAAGTTGTAGAAACAGGCAAGATAAGTGCAGAGAGAAGGAACCGGGGTGCAAGAAGAGGCAAGAGCGGTGCAGAAAGAGGGATACAGAAAGAGGCAAGAAGGTTGCAGAAAGAAGCAAGAGAAGTACAACAAGAGACAAGAGAAGTACATAAAGAGGGAAGAGTGGTGCAGAAAGATGTTAGAGCAATGCAGAAAGAAGCAAGAGAGATACAGACAGCACAAGAAATGTCCAAAAGAAGCAAAATGGCTGCAGAAAGTGGGAAGAGGGATGCAGAAAGAAGCAAGAGAGGTACAGAAAGAAGCAAGAGAAGTGCAGAAAAAGGCAAGAGAGGTGCAGAAAAAACAAGAGAGGTACAGACAGGGAAGAGAGGTACAGAAAGAGGCAAAAGAGGTAAAGAAGGAAGCAAGAGAAGTGCAGAGAGAGGCAATAGAAATGCAGAAAGAGTCAAGTGAGGTGCAGAAAGAGACGGGAGACGTGAAGAAGTAGGAAAGAGAAGTGCCGAAAGAAGCAACAGAGATGCAGAAAGAAGGAAGAGAAGTGATGAAAGAGGGATGAGTGGTGCACAAAGATGCAAGAGGGGTGCAGAAAGAGGCGAGAGAGGTGAAGAAAGAGGCATGAGAGGCTCAGAACGATGCATGTGAGGTGCAGAAACATGCAAGATGGGTACAGAAAGAGGCAAGAGAAGTGATAAAAGAAGCAGACATGGTGCAGAAAGAACCAAGAAAAGTGATGAAAGAGACAAGAGAGTGTCAGAAAGAAACAAGAGAGGTGAAGAAAAAATCAAGAGAAGTGCAGAAAGAGGTAAGTTATGTGCAGATAAAGACAAGAGAGTTGCAGAAAGAGGAAAGTGAGTTGCAGACACAGACACAATAGGTATAGATAAAGGGACCAGGGGTGCAGAAAGAGGCAGGAGAGGTGTGGAAATATGGATTTTTCTGATCAGTTATGTCCCCTATCTTGGACCCCAACGGTTTCATGTATAAATCACAAGTACATGTATGTTCCCTCCAGTTCCAGTTATGAAGACGCAAACACATGTGCGTCCACCGTCAACATGTCCTCTTTCAGATCCGCCATGAATGGGCCGGATATTCCTTTCCTAAGTATGAAAGGCCACCGGCTTTATATGGTTCACTTATGCCATTTTACAGTTCAGGCAAGTAGGCCCTGATTCTGCCATCAAGCTTTTCCTGCCTTTTGCCTCTGAAAGCTCCAGTCTGAGCTCGCATCTGTATCCATGAACTTTGTCCTACTCCCTGCCCGGCTAACGGTGCCTGACATCAGCCTGTTGCCTGCCAAAAACTGTATTTCACCTTCGAGATTATCTGCTCCGCTCCCTACCCAATGCATTCCTGTCTAGTAGTTTAAGTAAACATTCTTCCAGCTACCGAGCAAAAGGCCCAGCTTCTCTGTCTTTATGCAAGTAATTCATAGCCCTGTTACTATGGAAGATTTCTGCCCCCGCATCTAGTGTAGACACTTAGACGCTTGTACACGCACTAACAGCCAGTATAGTCAGTATAGAATAAGATTCTACTCTAAGAGACCTCTCTTTTGGATAACATAGTTCTCTAAACATAGGATGTTAGATATGATTTGGGATTAGGTTGACTTGACCCTCCAGACTTCTGTCGCCACATGTAGAGCTAAATGTCAAGTCCCCTTCACCCCCTAGTTGCACGTCAATCACATGTCATGCTGCTGCGCGCGCATTTCTGCCAAGTATTTCTGCTGACATTGCGAAATTCTTTCATGGAACCACCCTATTATGACATCATACCTGATGACGTTTTTTAGTTACACCCAGTTACACCCACTTTTGCTACGCATGTATGTTTTATCTTTACTATCAATTGTTACGCCTCCTGCATTTGCTTCACTGTAATGCCTATTGTATAAAAATGATTACTTGTCAATAAAGTAGCGTCTTCACTTCCTGAACCTTCGTGGTGATGGAATATGGAGCTCCTCAATTTAAATTGATTTTGGAATAAAGCCCGTTCCGAACCTCTAATACCACGGATTCTGCCTCTTATTTTACTGAGCTATTGTTTTAGATTTTCCGCATCAAATTAAGTTCCGGTAATTAAATTATTTACCACATAAATGGCGCCCGAATAGGGACACTTTCTCATCTCACGTGCCGGCGGTGCGTTGCAGGCCCGGTCTCCTGTCACAGCTGGACGGACAACAACGCGTACCCACAGGATTTCCTGTATCTCCCTCCTGCCGAGCGGGGGTAACTGAGGCTGCGATCAACACCCAGACGAGGCGGTGAGAAGTGCGAAGTATCCCGACCAGAGCCTAGCTGAGAGAGCAAGATCCGAGGTATACAGAGGCCCACCAGTTTCCGAAGTTTCCGAAGTTTCGAGTCGAGTCCAGTCCGGTTCAAGTTCAGTTCAGTTCCGAGGCCTTCCGTTCCGAGCTACCCGGTGAGTACCATTATCGGGGAGGCGTTCTGACGTGCACATAGTTTGTGCCGGTCAAGACGGGTTTGGGTACACAAATCCGGTCTGCACTGTTTCAGCAGTGTATCTGTACTGTTTAGCAGTATATCAAGTATGTCTAGTATATAATTCAGAATTACCTAGTTAGTATCGAGTATTATGCTTAGTGACTAGTTCCCTAAATGGCCATCATTGTCTATTTCATTTAAATGTTAAATGTTAAAGTGTTTTAAATACGTTCTGTATACTGTGGTGTGAATGACTGTTCATTATTGTGTTTTATGGTATTAAAACGTGTTCAAAATTAGGTACCAGATCAGTTCTCAATATGCCGCTCTTTTCGAAATTAAGACAGATTAAAACTAGAAAAGGGGTACTCAAAGAAGCTGTTCCCATTCCTCCTAGGGACACTCCCGGGTACTTCATGTATCATAAACATGGCCTAGACGCCATATTATTTCTTGATCTATGGGTAGACTACACCAAGGAATTACCAGAAAGTCAGAGGTGGCCCGCAGCTGGGACCTGGGATGCAGATTGCATTATGAAAGTAGAAGAAGAATTATGGAAAAAGAAAGCTAGACAGTCACAGAAAGATGCCATTGAATTATGGCGTAAAGAATCATATAGACGCACAGAAAAAGCGCTCAGACAGGAAGAGAAAAGTAAGGAGAATTCAAATAAAGTTTGAGAAAGTGTATTAATTGAAGAAGGTACTCGAGTAAAGTCAGAACAAACAGATAGACAAAGAAATGCCCTTGTGAATGGTATGTATCCTCTTCTGGCCGAAGGATTACCTAAGGCTACTCCGGAGATACCAAGAGACTTGCCACCCCCATTGTTTCCGATAAAAGTACATCCCAAAGGGCATCCCAGATCCGCAGAAGATGTTTTTCTTTCCTCTTATTTAGACGACGCAGCTCCCGAGTATGCTAATGCTGCGCCACATAGACCGTCTGCCGAGGGGGTTCAACGCCAAGACCCTCCTCCGTCTGTACCTCTGCAACAGCAAACTCCGACACAAGTTCCGGCAAGCACATCTGTTTCTACATCCGCATCCACACCTATGGTTGCTATATCCCGTTCAACGAATCCTTTCACATCCAGCACCCCAGGTGGTGCTACCGGAGGTACATCAAGCACTTTTTCTACGCCACCCAGAACAAATAAACTTTCCTTTCAAGAATTAGCCCACCAACGTACACCCAAACTAGTAACTCCCAACACGCTCAAGGAACTTCTAATAGATTGTAGATATGACCCTGTGCCCGGAAAAGGGGACGAAATGATGCTGGCATCATTACGTATCCGACGAGCTGCAATATACTTAGGGAAGCTACCAGGAATGACTGCACATTTAGAAAATATATATCATTTTGTTCAGACAGGGCGAGACCCTGAGAGTATTAACAGAGCCATGGAGTACCAAAAGGTGGAAATACAGGGGGAACTGTTACGTTTCCTCATAAACTGTGTGATCAGAAATCAAGACCAACCAGGGGTAAATCCGGAAGAAATGCAAATTCTTACCACATGGGGTAAGAATATATCAGAGGGGAGACACGATAAACGATCATGTATAGTAGCTATGAGCCGAAAGATCCGCAAAGAAATAGAACGAATACACGAAGAAAGATTAGCAGTAGACGAGCCTGAACAAACCGAGGACGAGGAAGATTTAGAACTGCCCACAGGACAGTTAGAAACAATGGCCTATGTAGGTAGAGGAAGATCTTGCAATAATACTAGATGCTTTACTGATCCGATATGTCCGATACGTCCAGATAATAACAGAAAATTCCAAACTCCTATAATAAATATAAGGTCCCCCGAACATTCATTCCAAGCCGCTGACAAATTACTCCGAGAACGAAGGGGTTATCATATACTCGATTCTATGGACGAACAAGAATTAGCCAGGTCAGCCGTACACTGGGTTGATAGTCCTGGAAAATATGGTGATGATACACTAGCACATACGTTTTTGAACCTCGCCCCAGATGAACAGCGTTTAGCTGGTATCTATATGATTCAACAACTCCTTATATTATATAAAAGCCAACACTCCGATCCTGGCCCCTTACCTGATATATTGACTGAATTACTCACGAATAAATGGAGAGGTTCCGGTACTAAGTTAATTAGAGAAATACTAGAATCCAGAAAGCAGTACATCCTTTTTGTATGTCCTGAACATGTCTCACTGCCCATCAAGGAAAGAACGACGTATTACATGGATAGACAGAATCCCTTACGCGAAGTGCACCCGATAAAGGGTGATGACAAGGAGTTTAAACGTGTGTTTGTATACACACCCATATCCAAAATAGAACTATTAGAAATGAAGAAAGTGGTACCCAGTCATGACAAAGACCCAGCGGGTTTCCACCGTGAAATTAAAGATATGTTACTCATGGGAGAATATACCTACCCCGACATTATGACAATATTGAAGGTATTAATGCCTGCGGGCATTTACGAAAAACTCAAGGAAAAGGATTGGGAGGTGGGAGACCAGAAGATAGATTGGACAGGATTAGAGAACGAAGAAAAAGCTCGAGGTCCAGGTTCAGGGCTCGGGGACAAGACCAAAGCACTACCAGGTCTACTAGTACAGGTACTGCCACGTTTATTAACTACGAAAAAGGAAGACTGGGGTGCAATCTCAGCCTGTAAACAAAAATCAGATGAAGACACTAGTGATTTCTATTCCCGATTTGAGAAATGTTTTGGTATAAATAGTGGAATAAAAGCAAGTAGCGAGTCGTATCCACACCTGTTTGTGACAAAATTGGTTGAAAATGCCTTGCCCCAAGTTAAGAATAGAGTATTGAAGTTCGAGAGTACCTGGCAAGGTAACACTCCGTCACAAATGTTACAAATGCTACAGTACCATCACAATAGAATTAGAGAAGAACAAGAACATGAACACAGACGCATGAAAGACACGAAAATGAAAATGCTAGTTTCCCAGACAGTGCCAGCTGACGGTCATAAGAAGGGTATAACACAGTCCAGTGTTTCAACAGGTCCTGTAAAAGGGACATGTAACTATTGTAAACAGCCAGGTCATTATGTACACGATTGTCCAGTCTTAAAACATAATATCGCCATAGGTAATACAAAAGAAAGACCACGACCACTTAGACAGGATCAGAACCAACAAGGAGCACTGCAGCATGCACAGTCCATGCCAGCTCCGCAACAGTCTATGCCAGCTCCGCCACCGCAGCCTATTGCTGCCACACAAACAACGACCCGACAGATGTATCAGACCGCACAGTATGACTATCCTGATTATCAACGATACTCATGAAACAGCCTAGAGAGGGAAGTTGGCTTACCCCTTATTGATGTCCCTGTAGATCAAGAAGGACCTTATGTACACAGTGAACTGTTAGGTCAAGATAGAAAATTCTTACTTGATACAGGGGCAAGCCGAACAACAATAAAACGTAGTGAAGTTCCAGGGGCACCCCTCTCAGGCTCACAGAATATTTCCCTTGGCTTTTCAGGAAAACCTATCATTAACGAAGTATCACAGCCTCTTCCACTTACAATTGGTCCCTTGACACGAACTACAGATTTATTACTTACTAAATCATGTCCAGAAAACTTGTTAGGCATAAAAACTTTGAAAGCTCTCGGAGCTATAATATGTTGTTCTCCAGAAGGAGTAAGATTGTTTTTACGTGATTTCAAAGGGCACTACGTGTCCCGAGACATGGATCACCGACTGCAGACTTTACCGACACATTTATGGGCACAAGGCCCTACAGATGTTGGTTGCATGAACATTACACCATATCGAGTCACACTAAAGGCAGGAGTGGTACTACCCCGAATGCGACAATACAAGTTACCCCCAGATGCTGTAGTGGCTTTACTACAAATCATTGACGAGCTTATTACCCAAGGAGTGGTTGTGGAAACTGACTCCAATGTATGTAATTCACCGATAATTCCGATTCTTAAACGAACCGATACAACAGCCCCGCCAGTATATCGATTGGTTATTGATCTGCGCGAATTAAATAAATGCATAGTACCACAATACCCCGTAGTCCCAGACATTTCTTCATTACTGACAGCCATTGATTCCGAAGCAACATTCTTTACTGTAATTGATCTCAAGAATGCTTTCTTCAGCGTCCCAATAGATCCGGAAAGCCAATATTTGTTCGGATTTAGTTTAAATGGACGTAGCTTTAAATTCACACGCGCACCTCAAGGATTTACCGAAAGCCCCAGCATCTATAGCCAAGCACTGAAACGAGAACTCGACAGTATCCACATGCCAGTCAACACTGCCCTGCTTCAATATGTCGATGATCTGCTGATCACCGCTAGAAGCGAACCTGAATGTGAAAAAGCCTCACTGACGGTTTTACAATTTTTGGCCGAAAAGGGGCACAAGGTGTCCCCTTCTAAGCTGCAATTCTGTGTCCAGCGAGTTGTTTACCTTGGTCACTCGCTGTCCAAGGAGGGAAGGCAGCTTACACCAGATCGCATCCAGCTAATTGCTAATATGCCAATACCCAAGACACAAAAGGAGGTGCGGGCTTTCATAGGCCTCACTTCATATTGTAGGCAGTGGATCCCTCAGTATGCATTTCTAGCAAAACCACTCATTCAATTGACAACACAGGAGGCAGCCACATCGACTGTTCTCCCTTGGACTCAGGAACATACACAAGCTTTTGAAAGCCTAAAGAAAGCCTTATGCCAAGCACCTGTTTTAGCAACACCATGTTACAATAAACAGTTTACACTCTTCGTTACAGAACGCGAAGGTACTGCCTTGTCAGTACTCACACAGGAACAAGCAGGATCACACAAACCATGTGCTTATTTTTCTAGTACATTAGATCCCGTAGCTCAGGCTTTGCCTGCGTGCCTGAAATCAGTGGCAGCAACAGCTTTAGCAATCAGACAAAGCGATGCCATAGTATTAGGACATCCATTGACAGTACAAGTACCACATGCAGTAGAGGTTCTCTTGAACCGCACACAAACACAACACTCGACTATAGCACGACTCACTGGTTACGAATTAACATTGTTTCAGCCACATATAGAAATCAGACGTTGTAGTACATTGAATCCTGCCACACTGTTACCTGTAAATGGAACAGACCCACTTGCACATGATTGTATTGAAGTTACCACTATCACGACGAAACCCAGACAAGATTTGACAGACGTCCCATTGTCAGACCCAGACCTGACGTTGTATGTAGATGGTTCATGTATGAGAACAGGTACAGGAGAGCTAGTGGCCGCTTACGCAGTCACAACAGACACTGAAATCGTTGAAACAAATTGCATAAATACCTTGTCAGCTCAAGCCGCAGAGCTCATCGCTCTGACACAAGCCTGTATTCAAGCCACAAATAAAAAAGTCAACATATACACTGATTCACGTTATGCATTCGGAGTTGTACATGACTTCGGCGTGCTGTGGCGAGAGAGAGGTTATTTAACTTCTCACGGTGCCCACATTCAGCACGGACCCCTCATTCATGCCTTATTAGATGCAATACATCTACCCACTGCAATATCAATTATGAAATTTAAAGCTCATACGAAAGTTACTGATATCATTTCTCAAGGCAATGATCTAGCTGACAGAACAGCTAAACAGACTGCTCAAACTCAAACATCCGACATGACAAAGACAATAGTCCCGACACCAACATATTGCATGATGGTTAAGGATCCCGCTCTTGACGTAATTGACATACAGACACATGCTACACCAGACGAAATAAAGAAATGGACTGAATTAGGAGGGATCCAAACGGATCAAGGATGGATGACGAAGGAAAAATCTGTGTGGTTCCTTCCTGATTCAATGGTCCAAGTCGTTATTAACACTGTACATAGTCCAGCACATCTAGGAGAAAAAGCTATGCTAGACAGCATTCAACACATTTGGTTCAACAAACATTTACGAGCAGCAGCTAAACAAAAAGTTCGTACCTGTATGATCTGTTGTCAGTTTAACCCAGGAAAAAGCATTCCCGTAGAACAGGGTGGATTTCAGCCTCCTGATCACCCTTTTGAAGTCCTCCAGATGGATTATATCCAGATGGAACGATGTCGAGGATTCAAATATGTTCTCGTAGTTGTCTGTGCTCTTTCCCGTTGGACAGAGGCATACCCGGTTTCAGATTACACTGCCCCGACTACTGCCAAACAGTTAGTTCGAGAATTCTTCCCACGGTACGGTTTACCACGTGCTGTCTACTCAGATAACGGCCAGCCGTTCTCATCCGAATTAATGAAACACGTTTCACTTTTGTTAGGCTATCAGTGGAAATTTCACTGTGTCCGACACCCCGAGGCAGCAGGTCTCGTGGAAAGACATAATCAGACCCTGAAAATTAGATTGTCCAAAATATGCAGAGAGAAAGGTGTCGACTGGGTAGTAGCGTTACCAGTTGCACTCTTTTACATGAGAATGGTAGCACACTCTCGAACAGGGCTATCCCCTTATGAAGTGATCTTCGGTAGACCACCAAATATGTGGGGGACGCCTATACCACGCAAAATAACTGATATTGACTGTAATATGCTGACAGATTACTTGGCTTCCTTGATGTCTGCACTACAATCTTGTCGTTCACAGGTAGCTGCAGCCTTTCCCGACAACACCGAGGTGAAACCCCATGACGTAATTCCAGGGGACTTGGTTTTAGTGAGGAACTTTGACCGGAAGTCTCAGCTGGATCCTAGGTGGAAATCGCCTCAACTCGTATTGCTAACGACGAGGACAGCCGTGAAGATCGAAGGTCGAAAAGGCTGGATACATTCAAGTCATATCAAGAAATTTCATGGACTACCGTCAGACGTAAACGACACACCTTGCGTGTCTTCACCGATTGACTCTAAACTTCCTTTGGTTGAACTGAATAACAATGAACAATATAAACTAAAACTTCGGTCTAACAAGTCAGGCAATTTGATTGTTTAAGTCCTCTCCAAGGTGAATCGGTCGAATTCGTCTCTGACATGTATCCCTTAGACCTGTATAGAGAAAGAAACAGAAGGATAAAGTTGAAACAACATGCGTACTGTAAATCACTGCGTAGTCATTGCACAGTGACGTTATTAATTTTGTTTTTCTTAAGTCTTTTAATAATTACTGCAAGTATATTGTTGCACATATATTATCCTATTTCTAGACATGTTTACAATGTTACTGCCGAACATTCTTTCAGTGAATTACCTCCGCATGAATTGTCCTATAGATTTGCGCTGCGCAATAACACTTTTATTAGTATGTTACATCATTCCCATCAGGTTAGCAATGCTACAAATTGTTGGATATGTGGCCGACTCCCTCCCTTTCAGAACTATAAAGGAATTCTGCCTCTCTTTCCATACCCGTTCACACACAATGGATCCTGTGGAGCATGGTTTAGTTTAATTAATTCCCTAGATTCGAATTCTGCAGTTTACCAGAATAACTGGGTATGGGGAAATCTGAACTTAGTTTTATTCAAAGTCTGTCACCCTAACAAGGAGGGACTTCCCAAAAGAACAGGAACTGATCTAGAAAATGAAGTATATGGATTAGGTAATTTTACGCTCAATCTCATGATCCTGAATGTCGAATCCGAAGCTACACCAATTTTGCCCGCCATGTCAGTATTTCCAGTAAAAGGTGAATTATGTGTAAGAAAGAATGGTTCCATACATATGGGCCATAGTAGATGCACCACTGTAATAGAATTTAGTGATCAAGGCAAGTCTACATTTAGAGCTTCCCGCCATTCCTACTTCATATGTGGTCAGACGGCATACATACGTTTGCCACTAGATTGGGATGGTACCTGCTACATCGGATTCCTTTTGCCACCTGTTTTCCTAGCTCCTCCTGATTATCACAGAAATACTCATTGAGTACACAATAGAGAAAGGAGAGATCTCCCAATAGTCGATTACACTGAGACAGCATGGGAAAAATACACAGATTTCAATAAAGGTCTCTTTCCCTATATAGGTACAGTTACCAATAGTAAGCTGATACGTAGATTAACCAGAACCCTTGAAGCAGTAGTGAACGAAACTATTTCCGCCTTAGGCAATTTAACAGAAGAGCAGTCTGCTATGCGGATTGTTGTGCTTCAAAATCGTCTTGTCCTTGACGTCATCCTGGCCGATAGGGGCGGAGCTTGTAGGGTCATCGGATCAAGCTGTTGCATTTTCATACCAGAAAATTCGCCATCTGTATATAAAGCCATAACTCGCCTTCATAAAATTGTAAGCCAGATACACCAGAATCCAGGCACCTGGACTTGGTCCGGTTGGTTTTGGAGTGTATTATCTACCTTTGGATGGAAGGTCCTATCCTTCCTAGGTATTGGCTTTCTCATACTATTCAGTTGCTGTCTATGCCTACAATGTGGACCAGCGATCTGTGGTCTGTGTGCCACATCGTGTATTCCACCACCAAGATTTCATTCATCCCAGAAGAAAAAAGAAGAACAAATGATGCTATATGAACAGATCGATGGATTGATGAAGATCGATATCTCTTAACGGGCAAGTAGGGGACAAGGAGGGAATGTGGAAATATGGATTTTTCTGATCAGTTATGTCCCCTATCTTGGACTCCAACGGTTTCATGTATAAATCACAAGTACATGTATGTTCCCTCCAGTTCCAGTTATGAAGACGCAAACACATGTGCGTCCACCGTCAACATGTCCTCTTTCAGATCCGCCATGAATGGGCCGGATATTCCATTCCTAAGTATGAAAGGCCACCGGCTTTATATGGTTCACTTATGCCATTTTACAGTTCAGGCAAGTAGGCCCTGATTCTGCCATCAAGCTTTTCCTGCCTTTTGCCTCTGAAAGCTCCAGTCTGAGCTCGCATCTGTATCCATGAACTTTGTCCTACTCCCTGCCCGGCTAACGGTGCCTGACATAAGCCTGTTGCCTGCCAAAAACTGTATTTCACCTTCGAGATTATCTGCTCCGCTCCCTACCCAATGCATTCCTGTCTAGTAGTTTAAGTAAACATTCTTCCAGCTACCGAGCAAAAGGCCCGGCTTCTCTGTCTTTATGCAAGTAATTCATAGCCCTGTTACTATGGAAGATTTCTGCCCCCGCATCTAGTGTAGACACTTAGACGCTTGTACACGCACTAACAGCCAGTATAGTCAGTATAGAATAAGATTCTACTCTAAGAGACCTCTCTTTTGGATAACATAGTTCTCTAAACATAGGATGTTAGATATGATTTGGGATTAGGTTGACTTGACCCTCCAGACTTCTGTCGCCACATGTAGAGCTAAATGTCAAGTCCCCTTCACCCCCTAGTTGCACGTCAATCACATGTCATGCTGCTGCGCGCGCATTTCTGCCAAGTATTTCTGCTGACATTGCGAAATTCTTTCATGGAACCACCCTATTATGACATCATACCTGATGACGTTTTTTAGTTACACCCAGTTACACCCACTTTTGCTACGCATGTATGTTTTATCTTTACTATCAATTGTTACGCCTCCTGCATTTGCTTCACTGTAATGCCTATTGTATAAAAATGATTACTTGTCAATAAAGTAGCGTCTTCACTTCCTGAACCTTCGTGGTGATGGAATATGGAGCTCCTCAATTTAAATTGATTTTGGAATAAAGCCCGTTCCGAACCTCTAATACCACGGATTCTGCCTCTTATTTTACTGAGCTATTGTTATAGATTTTCCGCATCAAATTAAGTTCCGGTAATTAAATTATTTACCACAGAGGAGCAGAAAGAGGGAAGAGGGGTGAAGAAAGTGTCACGTGAGGTGTACAAAGAGGGAAGAGGTGGGCAGAAAGAGGCAAGTGAGGTTCAGAAAGAGGCAATAGGGGTGAAAGAGACAATATAATTATAAAAAGAAGCAACAGAGGTGCAGAAGGAGGCCAGAGAACTGCAGAAATAGGCAAGAGAGTTGTAGAAACAGGCAAGATAGGTGCAGATAAAGGTAACAGGGGTCGAGAAAGAGACAGAAGAGGTGCAGAAAGAAGGGAGTGAGGTGCAGAAAGAGGCAAGCAAGATGCAGAAAGAGGAAAGAGGGGTGCAGAAAGCGGCAAGTGAGGTTCAGAAAGAGGCAAGAGGGATACAGAAAGTGACAATAGAATTACAGAAAGAAGCAACAGAGGTGCAGAAGGAGGCCAGAGAACTGCAGAAAGAGGCAAAAGAGTTGTAGAAACAGGCAAGATAGGTACAGAAGGAAGGAACCGGGGTACAAAAAGAGGAAGGAGCGATGCAGGAAGAGGGATACAAAAAGAGGCAAGAAGGTTGCAGAAAGAAGCAAGAAAGGGACAGCAAGAGACAACAGAAGTGCAGAAAGAGGCAAGAGAGGTACAGAAAGAGGGGTGCAAAAGATGCTAGAGGGATGCAGAAGATGTAAGAGAGTTATAGACAGAAGCAAGAAAAGTTCAAAAGAAGCAAAGGGGCTGCAGAAAGTGGCAAGAGGGATGCAGAAAGAAGCAAGAGAGGTTTAGAAAGAGACAAGCAAAGTGCAGAAAAAGGCAAGAGAGGTACAGACAGGGAAGAGAGGTACAGAAAGAGGCAAGAAAGGTACATAAGGAAGCAAGAGAAGTTCAGAACGAGGCAAGAGAAATGCAGAAAGAGTCAAGAGAGGAGCAGAAAGAGGCAAGAGACGTGCAGTAGTCGGCAAGAGAAGTGCTGTAAGAAGCAACAGAGGTGCAGAAAGAAGGAAGAGAAGTGATGAAAGAGGTAAAAGCAGTGCAGAAAGAGACAAGATGGGTTCATAAAGAGGCAAGAGAGGTGCAGAAAGAGGCATGAGAGGTGCCGCTCGCAGACTTAATTGACCACGGACACTGTAGGAACTCGGAACACTTGATCATGGACTTTTAGGGGCGCATTGGACCCAGGAGAGCCTTCCTCGTTTGCTGAACACCGTAGGTGGGACTGCGAGGACCAGCCTGCACAGCGCTATCACCACAGGTGCAGCTGGGGCCTCTTCCCGCCCGCTCCCGCCCTCCTACTCCATCATTACCGCCCACTCCCGTCTGATCCACCCCCCTATTTCAACCCCCGGAGCATCCGCGCCAGCGGGACGCGCGCGGGGCAAAGAGTGGGCCATTTGAGGCCGTTCGAGAACGGACGAGATAGGGATTGGGCCCTCTCCCTTCGCCCACGTCTTTCCTTTTACACACACCCCGCATCCACTTTTGGAGTATGGCCGCAAGAGAGATGAGGAGCAAGACCACACTGGCTGTTGGGAAGCCCAAAGGTACTTTGGACACTTATTTTGCAAAACCTGGCTCACTCCTTATTGATGAAATTACCATTTTAGAAAGACGCATTTCGCAAGAAATTGAGTGGGTAAGGAGATCGTCCCTGGGACCCCTTGCACACGCAACTACCCCTGAACAAATATTGGAATGTACATTACCAGATGCTGGGGTCAGGGAAACAAATGACACGCTTGACGTAGTCGACTTGAGTGGTTCCTTTATTCCCAATACTGATTGTGATCTTTCTGCCCCAGTAGACTTTAGTATACTACCTTTACCATTACCCAAGCCCCCCCACCCCTAACTGTACCTAACATGACCCTGTCTAATACGGACGGAACTAATGCCAGGGTCCACCAGTCTACACAGTTAGGGCAGGGGGAGAGGGAGGGAGCCATCCCAAAAAGGAAAAGAAACGCAAAAAATGGCGGGTGGAGAAAGTCTAAAATTGCAAAGAATGCCACCTTGTGTGAGGGCAAGAAAAATGACACATCTAGTAAGGGGCCAATCTCGCCACTGAAAAAAAGGGCACCACCCTCTCACACATCGAGGCAGATATCCCCTAGCACAAATGCAAACTCTGGGGAGGAGGATATCACTCTCTCCGATATTCGCACACTTATGAGGATAATGCTCAATCCATTGGAAGTGCGATTAGCAAAGATGGAAACTTGCTTAGTGAATATTGAAAAGGAAATTGCACATTTACTAGACGCCCCTAACAGAGACAGCAATTCAGTAGGTAGTGGCCCGGGCCATAGTGGCATGAAGATCAAAATAGCGCCTCCAGTCAAAGAAATGGGCCCCGTACCCAACCCTATACGAACTCAACATCCCATATCACAGACTAACCCACCAGCTCCAAATCATTTAGCAAATGTAAGCCCCCAGAGGAAGTCAGCTGTGCCTGAAAATGGGGAACCGGGCAATGGCAACGTTATTAAACATAGGTTAGTCAATTTGCCACCGGAGGCAAGCCCGTATACAATCATTTTAAAAGGCATTCCCGAATTAAAACCATCTTCCCGGGAATATATTGAAGCCTTAAAAAAGATGGTAATCAATTGGCTCTCCATTAATAGGCCCCTCCCTGAAGGAATACTGAGTGAGGTCCTTACGGTGAGAAGAGTCCCATGGCTAGGTGGTACCAGGAAATCTATCGACGGAGATTGTGTCCTAGTCAACTTTAGGGACCCCATGACTGTCTCATATATATGTAGCTGGCCATATTGTGACAAGGGGACTTCTATTCAAGCGTTACCTCTATCATTTTTCTAACCACCTACAAGACATGAGCAGGAAGAGGACGGCTGGGAATTAGTACAGAGAAGAGGGGGTAGATGGGGTACTAGAGAAAGAAGGAGCCCCCACCCTCCCAGAATACAGCGCTATGACTACTTCCCTACCCATAATAGCTTCAGTAACCTAGATATGGTAGACTGACTGAGTGAGATGGGGAGAGGGGAGAATAGAGGTCATAATGGCGTTCATGCTACCAAAATACGCTTAGCTACCCCCAGAGAGAAGGACAATCCCGAGGAGAAATACACAAATGGAGAGGTAGCCACTAGGCTTGTGTCCCCCCCACACATTGTAAGGGAGGTAATAGTGCCCCAAGACAGTAGTATAGACACCAATACACCATTGGGGCTGCACTCTACTCTGGGTACGACCCCAAACCCACTTACCGAGAGTATCACCAGCTCTTCCTTGAAGATAGTATCCTGGAATGTGGCGGGCCTGGCCAATAAACTGAATTGCCCGGACTGGAACTCATTCATTGAGGACAAAGACATATGCCTCTTCCAGGAAATCTGGGCGCGCAAAGAAGTAAATTGTACCGGTTTTGCCGCATTTTCTATAAATGCAAAATGGGGGGGTAGGGGGCGTCCCTCGGGAGGACTCGCAACCTGGGTGGCTAGTGATTTGGGATGTAGGGCCGTTGTTCTCCCACTGAACAAGGAGGATATTCTTGCTGTACTGTTGGAATGGCCAAATTCACATAGTCTTTTGTTGATAAACGTCTATTCCAGACCAGTAAATATCACGCAAGAGTTGCGTACCATAGAGGAGCTAGCGGATGTCCTTAGTGAAATCCCTGAGGGTACCCCTTTCTTAATAGGAGGTGACCTAAATTGCCATTTTGAGCCGCTTTTCGGCTCATTGGACGGCCTAGCCCAAGAGAAGGATGCGGCGTGGTCCGTACCCCCACTGGAGGCGCCGGGCCCAAGAGCTTGGACGCCCCTGGCTGTACAAATTACATCCCTAACCTTGAAATATGGTGTCCGGGCCTGTAATGGTCGGATAAAATCCGTCATCCCTCTAAAATATACTTATAATAGAGGGGGTAGGGAATCAAGACTCGATTATATTCTTGTCCCATTGGCTTCGTGGTCACTTATCAGAGACTTTCGGGTAATCCCAAGGGTAGATAGTGACCACAATGCACTGGAAATGGAATATGACCACCCTGGTTATCAGGCTAGGAGGGAACAGAGGTTGACACCTGAGGTGGGATTAGGCCTTACGAACAACAGACGAAGAGTGAAGTGGGAGAAACTAGCTTCCAATCCAGAGAAGATATCCAGGCTTTATGCCCGGGTCATCCCCACACTTGAAAAGGCCCTTGTACCAATGGAACAAGTCAGCACCCAGGACGCATATTCACTGAGGGGACTGCTGCACGAGGACCTCACTAAATCAGTGTGTGAAATCCTTTTCTCCACCTCAAAAAGGGCTAACGGACGCACCACTTGTCCACTCTGGTATAACACCACATGCCGTAAGGCAAAAACTGATCTCCTGGCCGCGATAAAGGAGGGGAAGGGGACTGTGGAGATCAGGGCCAGAAGAACGGCCAATAACGCCTGATCAGTCATGCAAAAAGTGAATGGGAGTATGATAAATGGGAAAAACTTACCATCTCCCTGGCACGTAGAGATTCACGTATATTTTGGCGCTATGTGAACACTGGGTCTGAGGTGCTGACCTCTGAAATAGAGCCCAACATCTCGGCCGAGGCTTGGCAAAACCACTTCCAGTCCCTATATAGTGCAGCTGATGGTGCACGATCCAATCCTACCCACCTTGACAGTGACGCTTCGAAAGGGGTCCCAATCACATTAACGGAGGTCCGAGAGGCCATCGGACGGTTGGTATCAGGCAAGGCACCCGGTTTAGATGGCCTACCGGGTGATCTATTCAAACAGGAACCTGTTGTCTGGGGACCCTATCTACTGACACTGTTTAACTCCGTTCTGGGAGGCATGGAGGTGCCAAATACTTGGCTGGGCGCAGAGATCGTCCCAATATTTAAAAAGGGTTTGCCTCTGCTTCCAGCCAACTATAGACCTATCAGTCTTATCGATGTTTCCCAAAAGCTTTTCGGTAGACTGATACTTAACCGCCTCCAGAATTGGATTGAAGAACATGCAATTATGAGTCCGTACCAAGCAGGGTTCAGAGAGGGTGTCTCTCTCAACTACTGACCAGATTTTCCGTCTGAACCTTTTACACTGGAAGACCGCGCTAATTGAGGGTGGCACATTGTACACGGTCTTTGTGGATTTACGAGCGGCATTTGACCTAGTGTCAAGGGATAAACTATGGACTGTTTTAATGGACCTAGGGGTTCCTGCCGATATTTTATTAATCCTGATGAGATTACACCAGGGAAACTTTGCTAAGGTTAGGTGCGGTAGAGGGGGAGTTCTGTCGGATAGTTTCCCCGTTGACGCGGGGGTTAGACAGGGTTGTGTGCTCGCACCAACCCTGTTTTGCCTCTTTGTGGACGGGGTCATTAACCATCTTATCGGGCTGAACAACACTGATGCCCCCAAGCTAAACCGCAGCAGGGTGCCTGCAATTATGTTTGCAGATGACACCCTGCTGCTCTCTAAATCACCCATGGGCATACAACGGGTGTTGGATGGGTTTTCGAACTTTTGTGTGAAGCGTGGATTGGAAATCAACGCTTCCAAAACTAAGTATATGATTTTCAACCCCCCCTCCTCAACTCGCCCAAATCCTATGATAGGGTCCGTCAGATTAGAGAGGGTCACAACGTTTGATTATTTGGGGTTCACACTCAATCAAACTATGACATGGGACTCGCACCGAACCAAGGCCAATATGAAACTGGTACAGTTAACGGGTGGCATATGCAGGATGATAAGCAGGACGACTTATAAACCATTTGGCCC
Source organism: Triturus cristatus (assembly GCF_964204655.1). NCBI lineage: Eukaryota > Metazoa > Chordata > Amphibia > Caudata > Salamandridae > Triturus > Triturus cristatus. The sequence continues at coordinate 33,799,414 of NC_140593.1, read as the reverse complement.
CCCCCTCCAAATTTATAAAATACAGGCTAGAGGGGCAGTAATCTATGGGGGTGAAATATGGGGGCACATAGCTGACCAGAAATTGTAGATCACTGAGAACAATTTTATAAGGCAACTGGCAGCGTTACTGCCTAGTACCCCACTTCTCCCACTGAGATTAGACCTGAGCCTAAAACCTATCACGGAGGAGCTGGGACTTAAACCCCTAACTTTTTGGCGCAAAATCTGGAGCACGCCGGAATGATCAAATTATAGGGCTGAGCTCGCAGAGATCTTACGCCTACCTAAAGCGGCACAAATCCCATGGTTAAAATACATAAAGCAAACATTTGAAATGCTAGGAAGACCAGATTGGTGGCTTCATCCAGGAAATGTATGTTGCAGGATCTCACGCAAATCCATCTCAAAGGTTTATTATGAGCACAAGTTGCGGGTCTCAATTGAGAGCACACGTGAGGGTTCCTTATCTAACTACTTCCTTGGTTTTAAAGATTCATTTCGCCTATAGTCGGTTTTCGATCACGTAGGTCCTCCAAAAACAAGGAAGTTATACATGCAGTGGCGATACGGTACTCTTCCCATTAGGGCATACAGTGACCGTTGGATAAAACCCCCGCCCTCAGTGCAATGCCCTGCATGTGCATACCCGCGTGAGAATGATCTCCATATTATATTTTTCTGTCCACCTTACCAAAGACCCCGGAATTACTGGCTTGTTCCTCTCCTTAAAAATTTGGGATTCAGGCATTACCTTCCAGCATATAGAATATTAAAGACAGATTCATCCGCCCTAATTGTATTTGCAGTTGCCAAATTCCTAACAGCAATGTGGTTTATCCGCAATCGCTGCACTAAGTCCAACATGGTTATATGAACATTTTTTGATGATTTTAATCAGATTGTTTTATGATCCTTTTTTATTCATCTAAGTGTAATCTTTTTATTGTGTAATTTATAAATTGTAATATTGCTGCATTCTTTTATGGTCAAAAGTGACCGAAATAAAGATTATGATGATGATGATAATGATGAGAGGTTCAGATAGAGGCAAGTGAGGTGCAAAAACAGGCAAGAGGGGTACAGAAAGAGGCAAGAGAAGTGATGAAAAAAGCAAGAGAAGTGATGAAAGAGACTGTAGAGTTGCAGAAAGAAACAATAAAGGTGCGGAAAAAAACAAGAGAAATACAGAAAGATGTAAGTCAAGTGCAGAAAGAGGCAAGAGAGGCTCAGAAAGAGGCAAGTGAGGTGCAGAAAGACGGGTACAGAAAGAGGCAAGAGAAGTGCAGAAAGAAGCAGCAGAGGTGCAGAAAGAGGCAATAGAACTGCAGAAAGATGCAAGAGAGTTGCAGACACAGGCATGATCAGGGGAACAGGGGTGCAGAAAGAGGCAGGAGAAGTGCAGAAAGTGAGAAGAGGTATGCAGAAAGAGGCAAGTGAGGTGCAGAAAGAGGTACAAAGTGTGCAGAAAGAGGCAAGAGAACTGCAGAAAAGGGCACAAGAGTTGCAGAAACAGGCAAGATAGGTGCAGAAAGAAGGAACCGTGTTGCAGAAAGAGGGAAGAGCAGTGCATAAAGAGGGAAGAGGGGTGCAAAAAGAGAAAAGAGGATTGCAGAAAGAAACAATGGAGGAGCAGAAAGTAGCAAGAGAAGTGCAGAAAGAACCAACATAAGTGCAGAAAGAGGTAAGAGTGGTTCAGAAAGAGGCAAGAGAAGTGCAGAAAGCAGCAATAGAGGTACAGAAAGAGGCAATATAACTGCAAAAAGAGGCACGAGTGTTGCAGACACAGGCATGATCTGGGGAACAGGGGTGCAGAAAGAGGCAGGAGAGGTGCAGAAAGAGGGAAGAGTGGTGCAGAAAGAGGCAAGTGAGGTGCAGAAAGAGGGAGAAATGGTGCAGAAAGAGGCAGGTGAGGTGCAGAAACAATTAAGAGGGGTATGGAAATAGGCAATAGAAGTACTGAAAAAAGCAACAGAGGTGCACAAGGAGGCAAGAGAACTGCAGAAAAAGGCAAGAGAGTTGCAGAAACAGGCAAGATAAGTGCAGAAAGAAAGAACCGGGGTGCAGAAAGAGGCAAGAGCAGTGCATAAATAGGGAAGAGGGGTACAGGAAGAGGAAAGAGTGGTGCAGAAAGAAACAACAGAGGAGCAGAAAGAAAGAAGAGAAGTGCAGAAAGAACCAAAATAAGTGCAGAAAGAGGCAAGAGTAGTACAGAAAGAGGCAACAGAAATGCTGAAAGAAGCAATAGAGGTGCAGAAAGAGGCAAGAGAAGGACATGGAGAGGCAAGAGAGGTGTATAACATGTAGGGGTGGGCGGCAAATTAAGTTCCACTTGCGGAACTTGTGAAATTTCCGCATTTTTGCGTTCTGCACAGAATGCGAAAATGTCGAAACTTCCACGATCCGCGGCTGAACGGAATTCGGGGGGCATGAGGTATTTTTAAACCTCACTAGGAAGCACTTGCAGGAGCCCGTGTGTCCACTTCTCTGCCTCCCTCCCTCCCTCCACCCCTCCCTCCCTCCCTCTCTTTCTTTCCGTCCGTCTCTACCTCAATGATCTCGATCCTACTGACTTGCTGGCTAACTTCCTCCATTTGTTCCCCAGTGAAATGGATCCAACATCGAATGAAACTCTGTTGCTGGAAAAGCAGTCTGTTTCTTTCGTTTTTCTCTTTCAAATTGGAGCGTCTTCATGGAGACACTTGCAGGAACCCGAGTGTCCACTTCTCTGCCTCCCTCCCTCCCTCCCTCTCTCTCTTTCTCTGCTTTCCTGCTGCCCTACGAACACTCACTCCACCTCTCTGCTCCATGTGTTTTCCTTCAGGAAATGATCCCTTGTGCAGCCCAGCAGAGAGCCCTGTCGGGCTGAGAGAGAGAATCTTGTGCTCCGTGCTCTTTGGGTGAAAAAGAATGAGATTTACAGTCAGATTTCACTGTCAGGCTCAGTGCACCTGGCGCGAGAAGAGGCTACAGACGGCTGGCCTCAGACGGGCAACATTTTGTTTGATAAATCATCTCACTATTGATTTGTTATTTTTCATTCTCTTTTTTTATGTAAGGGGATTGAATAAACACCTATTTTTACTCAGCCATCGTCCTTCTCCCACCTGCTGAGAACATCTCTCTACAGCCCATGAAATGCATTAAATTCCTGCTGCAAGAACATTTCCATGTTAATAATTGCTGGACACAATTCCTTGCCAATACATTAGTTTTGCAGAGAAGTAAATCCATTACTCATTTTTGTAATGGGCACCCTCGATCAGTCGGTATTGTTCAAGTATCAGCTTCATCAGCCAGGATTGTCCAGAATTCATCCTCATCAGTCAGTCGGTCTTGTGAAGAGCCACTTGCCTGCATTAGACAGTATTGCAAAGTAGACGCAGGCAGCAGCCATTATTGTGTGCGAGCCCTCTCAGCTATACAGAATTGTGCAAGAGACATCCATATCAGGCAGTGGTATAAAAGAGTCCATCAGCAGGAGTTGATTTACTTCCACGTCTGGATGGAGAAGGGCGGAAAAAAAAAGTTCAAGAAAATGTGAAAAATAAATAAATAAATAAAGCAAGACACGGTGACCAGGTTGGTTTTATTCTCACGCAAACACAGTAGCGCCACTTTACAGGTGATACTTGACGGGCGCAGCAAAATCTCCGCGAGCACGCAAAATTTGGAGTGCTTGCAGAGATATCTTGCCATTTCACGGAATTTTGCGAAAGGCAACTTCGCAAATTCCGCCGACAAGTGCTTAAAGAAGCAACAGAAGTGCTGAAAGTAGCAACAGAGGTGCAAAAGAAGTGATGAAAGAGACAAGAGTATTGCGAAGGAAACAAGTGATGTGCAGAAAAAATGCAAGAGAAGTGCCGAAGGAGGCAAGTAAGGTGCAGAAAGAGGCAAGAGGGGTAGGGAAAGAGTCAAGAGAAGTGCAGAAAGAAGCAATTGAAATGCAGAAAGAGGCAAGAGAAGTGAAGAAAAAAGCTACAGAGGTGCTGAAAGAGGAAAGTGAACTATAGAAAGAGGCAAGAGATTTGCATAAAGAGAGAATAGGGGTGATGAAAGAGGCAAGAGAGGTGCAGAATTAGGGAAGAAGGGTGCAGGTAAGGTGCAGAAAGAGGCAACAGGAATGCAGAAAGAAGCAACAAATGTGCAGAAAGAAGAAAGTGAAGTGATGAAAGAGACAAGAGAGTTGCAGAAAAAATAACAGATGTGCAGAAAAAAGTAAAAGAAAGTGCAGAAAGAGGCAAGTGAGGGACAGAAAGAGGCAAGAGAGGTGGAGAAAGAGGTAAGTGGGGTGCCGAGACAGGCAAGAGAACTGCAGAAAGGAACAAGAGAGTTGCAGAAACAGGCAAGAGAGGTGCAGAAAAAGGGAAGAGGCAGAAGTAGTACAGAAAAAAGCAAAAGAGGTGGGGTAAAAGCAAGAGAAGTGCAGAAAGAACCAACAGAGGTGCAGAAAGAGGTAAGAGGAGTGCAAGAAGAGGGAAGAGGGGTACAGAAAAAGGCTAGAGGGGTACAGAAGGAGGCAAGAGAAGTGCAGAAAAAGGCAAGTGTAGTGTGAGAAGTGGGCCTGATATATGCTGTCCACTAGTTATAGTGGGCACCCTTAATCAGTCCAAACAACCCCTTAAGGTGATAGGTTAAAGACAACCTTTATTGAAAGCTGTCCTAGTGGGAGCTATGGAGAGCAGCCTTCAGGCTAAGTCTTGAAGGAATGTAAAGCAGCTTGTTTTAACAGTCTTTAATCTCTTGAATGACCAAATGAAAGGACAACCACACCAGGTATATATTTAAAATATATGTATTTAAGATAAAACACACCAATCTAGTCTCTTTATGAGATTGGAGTTCAAAGTACTTTAGTTACAAGTTTGCAATCAACAGTAATAGCACAAATACATGTTTGGGCCCTAGGGGCGTACCAAATCATATACCAATAAAGTGGTATAAGATCCACAACTGAACTAGACACAAGGCCTAGAGCCTGTAGAATCGCTGGGACCCCAAGGAACCACCCAATATAGTGACACAGGCGACCCACAGGAGCCGTGTGCAGTGTGTGAACACAGCCATGGGTTCCCGTTTGCTTCTATTGGCAATGTCGAGGTTGGAAATTTAAAGATTAGGGACACTTAGAAATGAGTCAGGACCAGTTCTAGGGCTAGCACCCACGGGAGCACCGGAGTACTCGTGTTACCTCACCTAGGGAAGCCGGCTGCATAGGTGTCTTTTGGTGTCGGGTCACGTCGTCGATTTCAATGAAAGCTGGCGAAGAAGTGCTGCTGCCGTGAAAAGGAGAAGTATCCGAAGTGATCCAAGCCTGTATCTAGGATGGAAGGAACCTGAAAGCAGAGGGAACAGAGTCTGGGTCACTTACCAGTGACGAAGGGCACGATAGACCAATGCTCACAGATGTTGGGTGCTTCAGGTGAGTTGATGGATGTCTTGACTCTTCAGCCACGAGGTCCAGAAGGTGCCAACAATAACCAGGAGCTGTATTTGAGCTGCCTCACAAAGTCTGTCAAGTGCTGCGGTGTCAAAGACAAGATTGGACCCAACAAGCCTTGCCAACAGCAGGTCACTTGGAATCAGAGAAAGGATGGTGGTGCAGACCAGCAAGGTCTGGGGGACTCACCCAGCAAGAGTAAGTCAGGGCACTTCTGGGGCAACCAGGAAAGCCCAATCAGAAGAGGAGTTGCCTTTATGGGGACCTACTAGCCAATGGACTAGCAATCGCGAAGGAGCCTTGAGCAGTCTCACTGGAAACTGTCCCACAGGTCAACCGTGGGGTGGAGGCCAGAAATCTTCGGTGCAGGAGATGCTCAAGAGTGGGGCTACTAGAATCCGAAAGCACAACTTCGAGGAAAACCAGGATGATGATGGATCAGCAAAATATCACGGTGCCAGGGGTCACGGTTCCACATCACCCACGATAGACACGGGCCTCAGCTTTGCTGTAGACTCAGGGTAGCCTCGGGGAAGTCTGTAAATCCACCTTTGGTGATGCAAAGACTTCGGCGTCCGGTGGGAGCTTCAGCGATGCAGACTGGTCAGTTGCTTCTTTGGTGCCTGTCAAGTAGGGGAGTTACTCCTTGACCCCAAGGGAGATTTCTTCAATCTTCTAAGCAAAGTAGAACGTCGAAGGTCCAGTGTGAGAAGGTGGCCTGATATATGCTATCCACTAGTTCTAGTGGGCACCTTGTATCAGTCCAACCAACCCCTTATGGTGAATAGGTTAAAGACAACGTTTATTGAAAGCTATCCTAGTGGTAGCTATGGAGAGCAGCCTTCAGACTAAGTCTTGAAGCAATGTAAAGCAGCTTGTTTTACGAGTCTATAATCTCTTGAATGATCAAATGAAAGGACAACCACACCAGGTATATAATTAAAATATATGTATTTAAGATAAAACACACCCCTCTAGTCTCTTTATGAGACCGGAGTTTGAAGTACTTAATTTACAAGCTAGCAATCAACAGTAATAGCACAAATACATGTTTGGGCCCTAGGGGCGTGCCACACCATATACCAATAAAGTGGTATAAGAACCCTGACAGATCTAGACACAAGTCCTAGAGCCTGTAGAATCACTGGGACCCCAAGGAACCACCCAAGGTAGTGACACAGGGGACCCACGGGGACTGTGTGCAGTGTGTAAACACAACCGCGTGTTCCAGTTAGCTTCTATGGGCAATGTCACGGTTGGAAAATTAAAGATTAGGGACACTTAGAATCCAGTCAGGACCAAACCCTTTTGGACTTAGGAAGTTCTAGGGCTAGCACCCACGGGAGCACCAGAGTACACGTGTTACCTCACCCAGGGAAGCCGGGTGCATAGGTGTCTTTTGATGTCAGGTCGGGTCGTCGATTTCAATGGAAGCTGGCGAAGAACTGCTGCTGCCGGTAAGAGGAGAAGTGTCAGAAGGGATCCAAGCAAGGATCTAGGATGGAAGGAACCTGAAAGCAGAGGGGACAGAGTCTGGGTCACTTGCCAGCGACCGAGGGCAGGATGGACCAGTGCCCACAGATGTCGGGTGCTTCAGGTGAGTTGATGGGTGTCTTGACTTTTCAGCCACGAGGTCCAGGAGGCGTTAATGAAGTCCACGAGCCGGATTCAAACTGTCTCATGAAGTCTGTTGAGTGCTGCAGTACCGGCGACAAGATTGGACCCAACAAGCCTTGGCAAAGTCAAGTCTCGTGAAAAGAGAAGAAGGACGTTGGTGCAGACCAGCAAGGTCTGAGGGACTCACCCAGTGAGGGTAAGTCAGGGAACATCTGGAGCAACCAGGGAAGCCCAAGCAGAAGAGGAGTTGCCTTTGTGGGGACCTACTAGCCAATGGGCTAGTGATCGCGAAGGAGCCTTGAGCGGTCACACTGGAACCCGGCCCACGGGTCACTCGTGGAGTGGAGGCCAAAGATCTTCAGTGCAGTCAGTGCTCAAGGATGAGGCTACTGGGAGCCCAAAGCATAACTTCAAGGATAAACAGGAAGTTGATGTACCAGCAATAGTATGCGGTGCCAAGGGGTCAGAGTTCCTTGTCACCCACAAAAGCCACAGGCCTCAGTTTTGCTGTGGACTCAGGGTAGCCTCAGGGAAGTCAGGAAATCTACCTCTAGAGATGCAGAGACTTTGCGTCCAGCGGGAGCTTCAGAATTGCAGACAGGACAGTTGCTTCTTTGGTGCCTGCCAACCAGGGGAGTCACTACTTGACTCTAAGGGAGATTTCTTCAGTCTTTTAGTCAGGATAGAACGTCAAAGGTCCAGGATATATATTGCAGAGTTTCATCCAGGGTAATCTAAAGTCGCAAGGACTGGGTTCCCATACTTATACAAAGTTTGGGGGTTGAACATACTCTAGGGACCCACCTATGGGAGGGTTTGGAAAGCGGGGTAGTGACACCCATTTCCTTTGTACAGTTTTGCACCAGAGCAGGGGCAGGTAACCCCTGCAACCGGTTTGAACTGGACTATGCACAGGGACACCAAGTGTGCCCCCAGTGCAGGACTTCAAAGCACCAGAGAGTGCTCCCGCCCAGCCCCAATACGCATCTGCCTGTCTGGGGAGGTGGTTACACCTCCCTGGGACAGAAAACCTATTGTCCAGGCCTCCCCTGCCAGAGTTTTGGTCAGCAGCAGGAGGCCAGAAAGGGGGGTAGTATTCCAAAGCGTTTTACCCCAAACACAACATGTTTCCGTGCAGCCATCCCAAAGTTAGCATTTACCACGAGGTTATAATACACTTAAGAGTATATGGTCAGGCTGCACCACAAACAGCATCAGAGTAGATTCTCCGAAAACTGCAGAGGGGCTCTGCTAATGCAGGGCCACCCTCTCACATAAAAGCCAAGCACTCTGCCTTCAGGATGGTTAAGGCCTGCCATAGGAGTGACTTATAGATTTTATATGTGTGAGCAATGGTAGTGAAATAGGTAGCCTATACCACTGTAAGGGGTGCAAGCACACCCTTACCCAGGCTGCAGTAGCAGACCTGTTGCGCCATTTTGGAGTGCTTCCCAGAGGTGGCATAATACATGCTTCAGCCCCTGGTAGGCCTCTGAGGTACCTATGCCCTAGATACGTAGTATACCATATACTAGGGGCTTATAAGGCACTCCTGAATCCAATTAGATATGTACCTAATGTACATGCAAACCATTTTAGAAAGGAAGCAGCTAGACTGTGGTCCTGATTAGCAGGGCCACAGCCAGACTAAGGTCGAAAAACAGTGAGACACCAGCAAAAAGTGGGGGTACCCATGTGAAGCAGATCCTGCTCTCCTACACCCCCCCTCCCAAATGCAGGGACATTAAACTAACCTTGACTAGTTGAGTCTTCATGTTCTAAGTGGAAATACTTAGTGATTCTTTACCACGCGAAATGTTTAATCATGTTGATGATATCTTAACGCTCTTAAAATCTTAAAATCTTAAAATAATCTTATGGAATATTGCGGGTCTATGTAATAAATTGTTGTTGCCAGACTGGAATACTTATATCGAAGAACACGATATATGTATTTTTCAGGAGACCTGGCGTCTCGTGCCATTATATAAATCAGGCTTTACTTGTTTTTTCTTAGCAGCAACTTCTATTGGCCGTGGCCGACCTTCGGGGGGCCTTATTGTTTGGGTTAGTATTAGTCTTAATTGTAGGGTAAAACATCTAGAGACTATATCTTTGGATTTGATGCGGCTAACATTGACAGGGACTAGAGGGGGTCCTGTCATTGAGCTTTTAAATGTTTATATCAGAGGTACGAAGGGTGGTCAGAAGTCGCCACTTGTTACAGCTTTGGGTGACAAACTTACCTCCTATCTGCCTGACACTTTAATTCTGCTGGCGGGGGATATGAATTGCACCTTTGAACCTTTTGCATCAGAAGATCTGCTAGAGACAGAGGTTGAGGATGCCAGGTGGGGCATTCCATCCCTCACTTTACCCCCAATTAAGAAATGGACACAGCAGGCCATCTAAATGAACGCCTTAACACTTGAATTTGGCCTAAGAGCTGCTAACGGCAGAATGCCCTCTGATATCCCTGGTGCTAACACCTTCAACAGAGTATCATGCCCATCTCGAATCGATTATATTATAATTGATTGTAGATTATGGAGATGTTTAGTGGATTTGGATATAGTTCCTACCATTGAAAGTGATCATAATTCTTTATGTTTGTCTATGAAGAATCCTTGGTCTACTGATTTCTCTCATTTTGGTTCTGATTGCATCATGTCTTCAAAAGAGGTAGTTCCTTCTAACTGCAGGAGGTATTTGAAATGGCCGAAAATTGTCTGTGATGCTCAAATACTGAATGCTATAAAAAATGTCCTGTTGGCTAAAACCACGGAACTGCATACAGTATGTAGCGTCGTGGGTGGACCCCCTAATATCGGGAATACATACCTAGAGACAGTTGAGTCAATGGGTTCTTTTTTTGTGGCATCACCAACTTCTAGTAACTCCAATAAGTCCGTTAAAGTCTCATGCTTATGGTATAACTCGGCGTGTAGGCAAAAAAAACGTATCCTGATAGCTGCTGTTAAAAAATGCGATTGCCACTTGGTACAGAGCGCTAGGAAGGACTATAAAAAGACAGTATTAAGAGCTAAGCGTGCCTGGGAAGAATCCTTTTGGTTAGATCTAAAGGCTGCCAGTCTGGCCAAAGATGGGAATGCCTTTTGGAAACTGTTCAGGAAGACCAAGGGCCAGGACCTTGATATAATTCCCAATCATAGTACGAACCAGGAGTGGTTCAATCATTTCAAAAAACTTTATTCTGGGGATGTCACTCATTGCTCAGGAGACTTCTCTGGTTCTTTTATGTCATCCTCTCTGATAGAAGCATTTGATCCTTTTGTGGAACCTGAAGTCTTAGCTGCTATTAATAAAATACCTCTAGCCAAGGATTCTGGACCAGATGGCCTCCCTGGTGATCTGTTCCGAGCTGATCCTCAAGAGTGGGCCAGGTATTTCACCATCTTGCTTAAAGCCCTTCTTAAAGGATCCCCCGTCCCAGAATCTTGGATGGGGGTGGAGATGATCCCAATATTTAAGAAGGGACTTATGGGAGACCCTGCCAACTATCGACCCATCAGTCTTATTGACGTTGGTCAGAAGATAGTTGGCCGGGTCTTGTTAGAGAGAATCTTGACATGGGTCAGAGATAATAACATTCTGTCTGACTACCAAGCGGGCTTTAGAGCAAATACGGGCACTACAGACCAGGTCTTTAGGCTCCTTCTTTTATATTGGAAGGTGGTCTTGATTGGCAAGGGCAGTCTTTATCTGGCATTCATAGATCTAAAGACCGTCTTTGACCTACTTACCCGCGATCGCCTGTGGCAGGCCTTGAACGAAATGGGTGTTCCGCTGCCCATCCTAGATCTTTTGATTCATCTCCATGTGGGCAATTATGCCCGGGTGAGGTGGGGTTCTCAGGAACAGAAAACGGATAAAATCCCCGTTAATAGGGGAGTCCGCCAGGGCTGTGTTATGGCTCCCACCCTATTCTCTTTGTATGTGAATGGGGTGCTAAGTTTCCTGCGGGAAACTCCAGCTGATGCCCGGACCCTGGTGGGTGACAAAGTTCCTGCCCTACTCTTTGCCGACGACACCCTGTTAATTTCTAAAACACCGGCAGGGCTGCAAAAACTTTTGGATGGGTTTAAGTTGTTCTGTAGATTGAGAGGCTTGACCATTAACACGTCGAATACCAAACTTCTCTCGTTTAACCCCTGTAGATCCCTTAAAATAACTCCTACTCTGGATGGTGTTCCGCTAGAGCTTGTTAACACTTTTGATTATTTAGGAATTAGAATTTCAGACAGACTAAGTTGGAGACCCCACATTGATAAAATGCTTTTGAATCATAAGCGGGTCACGGGAGCAATTGGGAAGGAACATCGTTCTTCGCAGAGCAGGCCCATTGCTCCTGCCCTTGTGATTTATGCTGCTAAAGCTGTTAGTTCGGCACTTTATGGTGCCGAACTCTGGGGCTTCGACAATGTCGATGAAATCTCAAGATCTGAAAACAAAATCCTCAGGGACTTGGTCTCGCTCCCCAGGGGTACTCCTCTTAAGCCCCTGATGAGCGATATGGGCAGGCGCTCATTTAGGGATCTTGCTAGACTACGTCCCTTGTTCTTTTGGGCCCGCTTATGTCGTACCCCTGAGCTATCTAAATATGTTGATGGCCTAAAAGAAGTGATGAGCTTGACGGGCTCATATAGGATTGGTTGGTTGTCCAATGTTAAAAAAGCTTTCTGCTCAATGGGTCTAAGAGAAGTTTCGGAGTTTGAAAAACATTTGAGTAAGGCCGATCTTAAGAAGGCCTATTGGACCTGGATTGACAACCTGGAGTAAAGTACCCCCAATATAGGTAGTCTGACTGGGGATTTTTATTTACATAAACAGGTGGTTAGGCTGGAGCACTATTTTGATTTTATTCAGAAACCTAGAGATAGGACACTCTACACCCAGTTTAGGTTTGGCACACTCCCTACTCGCGAGCTTTCCAGCAAATGGAAACCCCCCCATCAAACTATTGCAAACTGCCCATGTTGCAATGGGGAGGTTGAGACTATAGTGCACCTTTTGTTCGAGTGTCCTGCCTACAAAAACCCTTGTGTAAGATGGCTCAGTTCCGTCTGTAGGCAGTTGGGCACTGCAAACTATCGTGTTGCACTGAGAATTTTACAATCAGACACCAGTCCACTGCTGGTATGTGGTGTGGCCAAATTTCTTGGCTGGTCATGGATTATAAGATTTGGGTCTCTCCGTTTTCTGATATGATTTTTTTTCTTTTTAAAATTTAATTATTTATGGCTGTTTTTTCGATTGTCGATTGTCCTTATGGGGGGTAGAAATGTTTGGTGTAGCAATGTATCCCTCATTTTATGATTCCTCCCTTTGTAACCATACTCCTTTTATCTTCTTTTTCTTTTAATTTCAGTTATTTTATTTTTTTATAACAAATTTGTATGCTTTTATGATATGTTTTTTATCGAAATAAAGCTTTGATGTTGATGTTGTTGGAAATACATAGAGAGTACATCTGCATTGGCATGGTTACTCCCAGGTCTATGTTCCACTGTAAAGTCCATCCCCTGTAGGGAAATGGACTCCTAAGCAGTTTGGGGTTTTCACCCTTCATTTATTTTAGCCATAAGACGGGCTTATGGTCTGTCTGAACAAGGAAGTGAGTACCAAACAAGTATGGCCTCAACTTCTTCAGAGCCCAAACCACAGCAAAGGCCTCCCTCTCAATGGCTGACCAATGTTTCTCTCTAGGGGTCAGCCTTCTGCTTATGAAAGCTACTGGCTGATCCTGACCTTCATCATTCAATTGTGACAGTACCGCCCCTACCCCCAATTCAGATGCATCTGTTTGGACAATGAACTTCTTGGAGTAGTCAGGACTCTGCAGAATGGGAGCAGTGCACATGGCCTGCTTCAGGTCATGAAATGCATGTTGACAGATAGCTGTCCACTGAACCTTTTTGGGCATCTTTTTAGAAGTAAAGGCATTCAGGGGTGTCACTATTGATCCATACCCCTTGACAAATCTCCTATAGTACCCAGCAGGCCTAAGAAGGCTCTCACTTGAGTCTGGGTAGTTGGAGCAATCCATTCCATTATGGTCTGGATTTTGCTCTGCAATGGTTGAAGCTGGCCTCCACCTACAAGGTGGCCCAGGTACACAACCTGACTCTGCCCTATCTGGCCCTTAGTAGCCTTGATAGTTAGGCCTGTTTTTTGCAGGGCCTCCAAAACATTCCTCTCGTGGACCAGGTGATCTTCCCAGGTGGAGCTAAAGAAAGCAATATCATCTAGACATGCTGCACTAAAGTATTCCAGGCCTGTAAGGACTTGATTCACCAACCTTTGGAAAGTGGCAGGTGCAGTCTTCAAACCAAAGGGCATTACCACAAACTGATAGTGCCCACTAGGGGTAGAAAATTCAGTTTTTGGCTTTGCATCATCAGCTTGTCTGATCTGCCAGTAGCCAGCTCTCAGGTCAAATGTGCTTAGAATCTTGGCTGAGGTCAAAGTATCTATTAGCTCATCTGCCCTGGGGATGGGATGGGCATCCGCCCTAGTGACTGCATTGAGACCCCTATAGTCTACACAAAACCTAATTTCTCTCTGTCTATCTATGGTGTGAGGTTTAGGTACCAGGACTACTGGAATAGGCTAAGGGCTCAATATGAGTTCAATCACACCCAAATCCAACATTTTGTGGACTTCTGTCGTTATACAGTTCCTGACATAGTCAGGTTGCCTGTAGATCTTATTCTTCACATGGAGACTCCCCCCAGTGTCCACTTCATGAGTGCACCAGGTGGTCTGACTTGGAGTCAGAGAAACCATATGTCTAAACTGGCTGAGAAATGTTCTGCAGTCAGTTTGTTGCAGGGCAGTGAGGCTGCCTGTCAAGGCTACACCATCATCTGACCCATCATCATGGTTCTGAGAAAGCAGGTCAGGGAGTGGATCACTCTCTTCCTCCTGTCCTTTCTCAGTAGCCATGAGCAAGCCCATGTCTGCCCTGTCAACATATGGTTTCAGTCTGTTGACATAAAGTACCCTATGGGGACTCCTAGGGGCACCAAGGTCTACAAAGTAGGTAACCTCCCCTTTCTGTTCAACTTTTATATGGGGGCCACTCCATTTGTACCGGAGGGCTGCTGGGGCCACAGGCTCCAACCCCCACACCTTCTGTCCTGGCTGGTAAACAGTCAGTACAGCCTTTTGGTCATGCCAGGCTTTTTGCAGTTCCTGGCTAGCCTCAAGGTTTTTGTTTGCCTTTTTCATGTACTCAGCCATCCTGGAGCGGAGACCAAGTAAATAGTCCACTATGTCTTGCTTTGGGGGCTTGAGAGGTAACTCCCATCCTTCCTGCAACAAACACAATGGACCCCTGACAGGGTGACCAAACAAAAGTTCAAATGGGCTGTAACCCACCCCCTTTTGAGGCACCTCCCTGTATGCAAATAAAAGGCAGGGCAAGAGTAGATCCCATTTTCGCCTAAGCTTCTCTGAAAATCATTTAATCATGCCCTTTAAGGTTTTGTTGAACCTTTCAACTAAACCATTGCATTGTGGGTGATAGGGTGTGGTGAACTTGTAGTTCACTCCACAGTCCTTCCACATAGCAGTCAAGTAACAAGACATTAAGTGTGTACCCTTGTCAGATACTACCTCCTTAGGAAAGCCTACTCTTGAGAACACACTCAAGAGAGCTCTTGCCACAAGAGGTGCTGTAGTGATACTTAGGGTAATTGCTTCTGGGTACCTGGTGGCATGATCCACCACCACCAGTATAAATCTGTGCCCAGATGCTGTTTGGGAATCCATGGGACCAACAATGTCAATCCCTACCCTTTCAAAGGGCACCTCCACCACATGTAGTGGTATTAGGGGGACTTTGTAGTGCCACCTGCTTTGCTACTAGCTTGGCAGGTTACACAGGAGCGACAAAACTCCTTAGTGTCTTCAGACATGTGGGGCCAGTGAAAGTGAGGAACAATTCTGTCCCAAGTCTTGTTCTGTCCCAGGTGTCCTGCTAGGGGAATATCATGGGCTAGTATCAATAGGAAACCCCTAAACTTCAGAGGTATAACCAACCTCCTGGATGCACCAGGCGTGGGGTCTCTACTGTCTGAGTAAAGGAGTCCATTATCCCAATAAACTTTATGGGTGCAACTAGCATTCCCAGCAGTCTCATTAACAGCTTGCTTTATGAGGGGTTCAACAGAGGGGCAGGTTTTCTGCTCCTGGCTCAGATCAGACCTGGAAGGGCCCCCTGTCCCCAAGAACTCAGCTTGGTCAGTTTCAAGCTCCTCTAGGACAGTTCCTTCTTCATGCTCAAGATCATCTCCCTGAGGAGACTGATCAGCATTCTGAGTCAGGTGGGAAGGCTCTGCCTTAACCCTACTGCTCCTCCTCTTGTGAGGCACCTGGTCCATTATTCCAGAATCCAGGGCATGCCCAGCTTTAGACATTTTGGCCTGTGACCTAGTCACAGCAAAGACATGAGCAGGGATACCTAACATTTCTGCATGCGTCCTGCGCTCCACTTCCGCCCAAGCTGAAGTCTCTAGATCATTGCCAAGCAAGCACTGTACTGGTAGGTCTGCACTTACCACAACCTTCTTAAGGCCAGTTACCCCTCCCCAGGAGAAGTTAACAACTGCCAGAGAATGGTCTGTTCTGACATTGTTAGCATTGGTCACTTGGTACATTTCACCAAGTATAATCTGCTCAGAGTCAGGAGCCACAAGATCTTTTGTCACCATTGTGACACTTGCTCGTGTATCCCTGAATGTCCAAGCTTCTACTCCATTTATCAATGGCTATTGTCTGTATTTGCCCAGATTACTGGGACTCACACAGGGGAACATATCCTTGCCCCCATCACAGACAAGCACAGCCTGAGTTGGAACTTTGACTAGACCAGAGTCCATCTCAGAACTCAGGGTCAACCCTACTACACCCTTATTCTGAACATTACCAACACCTATTGAAGATGTACTAGGGGGGACAGTTGCCTTGGAGCAATGGTGGCTGCAGTAGATTCTTTGGACTTTGTGCAGTCACTGGTCCAGTGAGTTTTCTGTTTACAGACTTTGCACCACAATTTCTTTGGGCCTTTTCCCTTACTTGACTGTGACTCCCCATTAGAAGAATATTTTTGGGGCTCTTGAGAAGACTTCTGGTCTTTACCCTTGTCCCCATACTTGTCAGAGTTCTTAGAATCCCGTTTCTTTGGGTCACCACCTTGGTTCTGTACCTTCTGCCTCACCCTGGTTCTGACCCATTTGTCTGCCTTCTTTCCCAATTCTTGGGAGAGGTCAGATCAGAGTCTACCAGGTACTGGTGCAACAGCTGATTTTGACTGTTATTAAGAATCTGCTCTCTCATTATCAGATTGTACAATCCTATGAAGTCACAGACGTTACTGCCCAATAACCAACCTTCCAGAGCCTTAGCAGCACAGTCAATAAAGTCAACCCAGTGTTGATTTTGTGCTTTTTGGGTGTCTTTGAACTTTAACCTGTATTGTTCAGTGGTTAGGCCAAACCCATCTATCAGTGCACTTTTCAAGAACTGGTAATCATCAGCATCCTCTTCTCTTACAGTGAGGAGCTTATCTCTACCTTTGTCTGCAAAGGAGAGCCATAAGATTGCTGCCCACTGACCTTGAGGGACCTTCTGTACTTTACAGGCCCTCTCCAAGGCAGTTATCCATTTGTGGATGTAATCCCCACTCTGGTAGGGAGGGACAATCTTACTTAGGTTTCTATGGTCATATGACCTCTCCCTATCTCTAGGGAAATTGCTTCCATCAAGGGACTCTAGTTCCTCTATTTTACTAGCTCTGTGGAGTTCTAGGGCTTCCCTATCTAGGGCCAGCTGCTGCTTTCTGAAGTTGAACTTGTCTTGCTCATACTTCAGCAGTCTCTCTCTCCTCTCCTGGATGGTTTTCCTCCCTCTGTGAGAAGAGACAGAGGTCCCTATAGAAGAGTTAGACTGGTCAGATCCCCGTGAAAGAGATCTATCCCTTCTAGCCCTACTTTCAACACTTCCTGGAGGAATAAAGGAGGGAGCATTGTTGTCATCCTACTCATCCTCTTCCAAGAGAGCTGGGTTCACCAGATTCTGGTCATTGTCACCAGTCTGGTCAGCATTAGAGGTATGGTAAGGGGCATTTCTACCCCTAGGCCCACCCTCACCCACTGACCCACCCACACTGCCTACCCTATCAGGCCCACTAGGCCCTGAGATATCATCCAGCTTAAGTATATTTATGAGATGCTGGGTGGTTGGGCTTTTGCTTGTCTTCAGCTTCCTAATGAAACATAAGGCCCTAAGCTATACAAAGGAGAGATCCTCATATGTATAGGGGAGAAGTCCACTGGCTTCTGGCAGGGACCCACTGGTTCCTGGCTAACTAGACATTACTAGTGTGGTGTGGTGTATTGCACTACCTACACTAGTGTGGCCTACTAAACTCTCTTGAGTTGTAGAAAGGGTGTGCTATCCCTTAACACACAACTCTAAGTTCAGTAGAACTTACTGTAGCTAAACTTGATATTATATGTACCTTAGGTACCTTTAGTGGTTTTCAGTCTATCAATTCAATTGAGATTATCTGGTAAAACAATAGCAAGATGGAATCCCACACTCTGCACACCAATGCGAGAAGGTGGCCTGATATATGCTGTCCACTAGTTCTAGTGGACACCTTTTATCAGCCCAACCAACCCCTTATGGTGAATAGGTGAAAGACAACCTTTATTGAAAGCTATCCTAGTGATAGCTATGGAGAGCAGCCTTCAGGCTAAGTCTTGAAGGAATGTAAAGCAGCTTGTTTTACCAGTCTATAATATCTTGAATGATCAAATGAAAGGACAACCACACCAGGTATATATTTAAAATATATGTATTTAAGATAAGACACACCCCTCTAGTCTCTTTATGAGACTGGAGTTTGAAGTACTTTATTTACAAGTTAGCAATCAACAGTAATAGCACAAATACACCTTTGGGCCCTAGGAGCGTACCAACCCATATACCAATAAAGTGGTATAAGAACCACGACTGAACCAGACACAAGGCCTAGAGCCTGTAGAATCGCTGGGACCCCAAGGAACCACCCAAGGTAGTAACACAGGGGATCCACGGGGACTGTGTGCAGTGTGTAAACACAACCGCGGGTTCCCGATAGCTTCCATGGGCAATGTCACGGTTGGAAAATTAAAGATTACGGACACTTAGAATTAAGTCAGGACCAAACCCTTTTGACTTAAGAAGTTCTAGGGCTAGCACCCACGGGAGCACCGGAGTACTCGTGTTACCTCACTCAGGGAAGCCGGGTGCATAGGTGTCTTTTGGTGTCGGGTCGCGTCGTCGATTACAATGGAAGCTGGCAAAGTACTGCTGCTGCCGTGAAGAGGAGAAGTGTATGAAGGGATCCAAGCCTGGATCTAGGATGGAAGGAACCTGAAAGCGGAGAGGACAGAGTCTGGGTCACTTGCCAGTGACCGAGGGCAGGATGGACCAATGCCCACAGATGTCGGGTGCTTAAGGTGAGTTGATGGGTGTCTTGACTCTTCAGCCACGAGGTCAATGAGGCATCGACAAAGTCTACGAGCCAGATTCTAGCTGTCCCCCAAAGTTTGTTGGCGACCAGATTGGACCCAACAAGCCTTGGCAACGGCAAGTCTTGTGGAAATAGAAGAAGGACATTGGTGCCGACCAGCAAGGTCTGAGGGACTCACACAGTGAGGGTAAGTCAGGGCATGTCTGGAGCAACCAGGGAAGCCCAAGCAGAATAGTAGTTGCCTTTGTGGGGACCTACTAGCCAATGTGCTAGCGATCGCGAAGGAGCCTCAAGCGGTCGCACTGGAACCCAACCCATGGGTCACTTGTGGAGTGGAGGCCAGAGATATTCAGTGCAGTCAGTGCTCACGGCTAGGGCTACTCAGAGCCCAAAGCAGAACTTCAAGGATAAACAGAAAGTTCATGTACCGGTAATAGTATGTGGTGCCCATGGGTCATGTTTCCTCGTAACCCACGATAGCCATGGGCCTCAGTTTTGCTGTGGACTCAGGGGAGCCTTGGAGAAGTCAGGAAATCCACATCTGGTTATGCAGAGACTTTGCATCTAGCCAGAGCTTCAGAATTGCAGACAGGACAGTTGCTTCTTTGGTGCCTGCCAAGCAGAGGAGTCACTCCTTGACTCCGAGGGAGATGTATTCAGTCTTCTAGTCAGGATAGAACATCAAAGGTCTAGGATATATATTCCAGAGTTTCATCCAGGGTAATCTAAAGTCGCAAGGACTGGGTTCCCATACTTATACAAAGTTTGGGGGTTGGACATACTCTAGGGACCCACCTATGGGAGGGTTTGGAAAGAGGGGTGGTTACACCCATTTCCTTTGTCCAGTTTCATGCTGGAGCAGGGGCAGGTATCCCCTGCAACCGGTTTTAACTGGACTATGCACAGGGACACCATATGTGCCCCCAGTGCAGGACTACAAAGTACCAGAGAGTGCTCCCACCCAGCCCCAATGCGCATCTGCCTGTCTGGGAAGGTGGTTACACCTCCCTGGGACAGGAAACTTATTGTCCAGACCTCCCCTGCTGGAGTTTTGGTCTGCAGAAGGAGGCCAGACCCGTGTCTGTGGCAGAGGCATCCATTTTGTGATGCCAGGGCTCTATAAAGTACTACCGGGTTTGACCAGTCTGAACACGTCTCTCCCTCTAGAAGGGTGGAATGCTACCCCCAGCACCAGAACTGGTGGGGGGGGTAGTATTCCAAAGCATATGACACCAAACACAACATGTTTCCATGCAGCCATCCCAAAGTTAGCTTTTTCCGCAAGGTTATAATGCACTTAAGAGTATATGGTCAGGCTGCACCCCAACCAGCATCAGAGGAGATATGCTGAATGCTGCAGAGGGGCTCTGCTCATGCAGGGGCACCCTCTCACAAAAAACCAAGCACTCTGCCTTCAGGATTGTTAAGGCCTGCCATAGGAATTACTTATAGGTTTTATATGTGTATGCAATGGTAGTGATATAGGTAGCCTATACCACTGTAAGTGGTGCAAGCACACCCCTACCCGGCCTGCAGTAGCAGACCTGTGGTGCCATTTTGGAGTGCTTCCCAGGGGTGGCATAATACATGCTTCAGCCCCTGGTAGGCCTCTGAGGTACCTATGCCCTAGGTATGTAGTATACCATATACTAGGGGCTTATAAGGCACTCCAGAATCCAATTAGATATGTACCTAATGTACATGCAAACCATTTTAGAGAGGAAGCAGCTAGACTGTGGTCCTGATTAGCAGGGCCACAGCCAGACTAAGGTAAAAAAACAGTGAAACACCAGCAAAAAGTGGGGGTACCCATGTGAAGCAGATCCTACTCTCCTTCATCCAGGATATATATTGCAGAGTTTCATACAGCGTAATCTGAAGTCGCAAGGACTGGGTTCCCATACTTATACAAAGTTTGGGGGTTGGACATACTCTAGGGACTCACCTATGGGAGGGTTTGGAAAGAGGGGTAGTGACACCCATATCCTTTGTCCAGTTTCATGCCAGAGCAGGGGCAGGTAGACCCTGCAACCAGTTTGAACTGGACTATGCACAGGGACACCAAGTGTGCCCCCAGTGCAGGATGTCAAAGCACCAGAGAGTGCTCCCGCCCAGCCCCAATACACATCTGCCTGTCTGGGCAGACAGGAAACCTATTGTCCAGGCCTCCCCTGCTGGAGTTTCGGTCAGCAGCATAAGGCCAGACCTGTGTCTGTGGCAGTGGCATCCATTTTGTGATGCCAGGGCTGTAGAAAGTCCTACTGGGTTTGGCCAGTGTGAACATGTCTCTCCCTCTAGAAGGGTGGAATGCTTCCCCCTCAGCCAGAACTGGAGAGGGGGTAGTATTCAAAAGCGTTTGACACGAAACACGACATGTTTCCGTGCAGCCATCCCAAAGTTAGCATTTACCGCGAGGTTACAATACACTTAAGAGTATATGGTCAGGCTGCACCACAAACAGCATCAGAGGAGGTACTCCGAACGCTGCAGAGGGGCTCTGCTCATGCAGGGGCACCCTCTCACATAAAAACCAAGCACTCCGCCTTCAGGATTGTTAAGGCCTGCCATAGGAGTGATTAATAGGTTTTATTTGTGTGTGCAATGGTAGTGATATAGGTAGCCTATACCACAGTAAGGGGTGCAAGCACCACCATACCCAGGCTGCAGTAGCAGACCTGTGGTGTCATTTTGGAGTGATTCCCAGGGGTGGCATAATACATGCTTCAGCCCCTGGTAGGCCTCTGAGGTACCTATGCCCTAGGTACATAGTATACCATACACTAGGGGCTTATAAGGCACTCCAGAATCCAATTAGAAATGTACCTAATGTACATGCAAACCATTTTAGAGAGGAAGCAGGTATGCAGCGGTCTTGATTAGCAGGGCCACAGCCAGACTAAGGTCGAAAAACAGTGAAAAACGAGCAAAAGGTGGGGGTACCCATGTGAAGCAGATCCTACTCTCCTACATGAAGTGCAGAAGCAGGCAACAGAGGTACAGAAAGAGGAGTGCAGAAAGAAAAAAGTGGGCTGTAGAAAGAAGCAAGAGAAGTGCTGAAAGAAGCAAGATAAGTTCAGAAAGAAGCCACAGAGGTGCAGAAAGAGGCACAAGGGGTGCAGAAAGAAGCAAGAGATGTACAGAAAAAAGCAAGGGAAGTGCAGAAATAAGCAGGTGAGGTGAAGAAAGAGGCACGAGAGGTGCAGGAAGAGAGAAGAGGGTACAGAAATATGAATGGGAAGTACAGGAAGAAACAACAAAGGTGCAGAAAGAGGCAAGAGAGGTGCAGAAATTAGAAGTAAGAGAGCTGCAAAAAGAAGGGAGGTGCAGAAAGCTGAAGAGATGCACATAAAGAGGAAGAAAGGTACAGAAAGAAGCAAGAATAATGCAGAAAGAAGAATCATAAATGCACAAGGAGGCAAGAGAACTGCAGAAAGAGGCAAGAGTAGTGCAGAAGGAAACAACTGAGATGCAGAAAGAGGAAATAGGTGTGCAGAAAGAAGCAAGAGAAGTGCAGAAAGAAGGAGAGAGGTGCATAAAGAGGCAAGAGAGGTGCAGAAAGAGGCAAAAGAAGGTACAGAACGAGGGAACAGCAGTATGGAAAAAAGGAGGAGGGGAGGAGTAAGGCATGAGGGGTACAGAAAGAAGCAAGAGAGGTGCCAAAAGAAGCAAGAGAAGTGCAGAAAGAAGCAACACGGTGATGATACAGGCAAGAGGGGTGCAGAAAGATGCAAGAGAAGTTCAGAAAGAAGCAACAGAAATGCAAAAATAGGCAAGAGAAGTGTATAAAGAAGCAACAGAACTGCATAAAGAGGCAAGAGAAGTATAGACAGAAGCAACAGATGTGCAGAAAGAGGAAAGTGAAGTGCAGAAAGAGGCAGTCGAGGTGCAGAAACAGGCAAAAGATGTACAGACAGAGGGAATGGGGTGCAGAAAAAGGCAAGAGGGATGCAGAAAGAGGGAAGAGAGGTGCGGAAATAGGCAAGAGGGGTACAGAAAGAAGCAAGTGAGGTGCAGAAAGAGGCAACAGAAATACAGAAAGAAGCAACAAAGGTGCAGAAAAAGCAAGAGAAGTGCAGAAAGAGGCAAGGGAGGTGCACTAAGAGGCAGGAGAGGTGAAGAAACAGGCAAGTGAGGTACAGAAACAGGAAAGAGGGGTGCAGAAACAGGCAAGAGAAGTGCAGAAAGAAGCAACAGAGGTGCAGAACGAGGCAAGAGAACTGCACAAAGGAGCAAGAGAGTTGTAGATATATGCAAGAGAGGTGCAGAAAAGTGGAAGAGGGATACAGAAAGAGGCAGCATAAGTGGTACAGAAAAAAGCTAAAGAGGTGGGGAAAAAGCAAGAGAAGTGCAGAAAGAAACAACAGAGGTGTAGAAAGAGGCAAGAGGAGTGCAGGAAGAGGGTTACAGAAAGAGGCAAGAGGGGTGTTGAAAGAGGGAAGAGAAGTGCAGAAAAAGTCAAGATAAGTGCATAAATAGGCAAGAGAGATGCAGAAGCAGGCAACAGAGGTGCAGAATGACGAGTGCAGAAAGAAGAAAGTGGGGTGCAGAAATAAGCAAGAGAGGTGCAGAAAGATGTAAGATAAGTTCAGAGAGAAGTAACAGAGGTGCAGTAAGAGGCAAAAGGGGTGTAGAAAGAAGCAAGAGAGGTACAGAAAGAAGCAAGGGAAGTACAGAAACAAGCATGGGAGGTGCAGAAAGAGGCAAGAGGTGCATGAAAAGAGAAGAGGGTGCAGAAAGAGGCATGGAAAGTACAGAAAGAAACAACAAAGGTACAGGAAGAGGCAAGCAAGGTGCAGAAAATAGAAGCAAGGGTGGTGCAGAGAGAAGGGAGGTGCAGAAGGCAGAATAGATGTGCAGAAAGAAGAAGAACGGTGCAGAAAGAAGCAAGAAAAATGCAGAAGGAAGAATCATAAGTGCACAAGGAGGCAAGAGAACTGTAGAAAGAGGCAAGAGTAGTGCAGAAGGAACCAACTGAGGTGCAGAAAGAGGAAAAAGGTGTGCAGAAAGAAGCAAGAGAAGTGTAAAAAGAAGGAATAGAGGTGCAGAAAGATGCAAGAGATGTGCAAAAAGAGGCAAAGGAGGTTCAGAAAGAGGGAAGTGGGGTGCAGAGTAAGGCATGAGAGATAGATGCAGAAAGAAGCAAGAGAGGCCCAAAAGAAGCAAGAGAAATGCAGAAAGAAGCAAAAAGGTGCAAAACCAGGCAAGAAGGGTGCAGAAAGATGGAAGAGAAGTTCAGAAAGAAGCAACAGAATTACAAAAAGAGGCAAGAAAAGTTCAGAAAGAAGCTGCATAAAGAGGCAAGAGAAGTGTTGACAGAGGCAACAGAGGTACAGAAATAGGAAAGTGAAGTGCAGAAAGATGCAGGAGAGATGCAGAAACAAGCACACTATGTGCAGAAAGAGGGAACATGGGTACAGAAAGAGGCAAGGCAGATGCAGAAAGAGGGAAGAGATGTGCAGAAAGAGGCAAGAGGGGTACAGAAAGAAGCAAGTGGGATGCAGAAAGAGGCAACAGAAATACAAAAAGAAGCAACGAAGGTGCAGAAGAAAGTAAGAGAAGAGATGAAAGAGAAAAGAGTGTTGCAGAAAGAATCAAGAGATGTGAAGAAAAAGTAAGAGAAGTGCAGATAGAGGCAAGAGAAGTGCAGAAAGAAGCAACAGAGGTGCCAAAGGAGGCAAGAGAACTGCAGAAAGGGGCAGGAGAGTTGTAGAAACAGGCAGGAGAGGTGGAGAAAGAGGGAAGAGGGGTTCAGAAAGATATATGGAGAAAAAAAGCAAGAGAAGTGCCGAAATAACTAACAGAGGTGCAGAAATAGGCAAGGGAGATGCAGATATCAGAAAGAGGTGTGCAGAAAGAGGCAAGAAGGTTGGAGAAAGAATCAATAGTGTTGCAGAAAGAAGAAAGAGAAGTGAAGAAAGAAGTTACAGAGGTGCAGAGAAAGGCCGAGGGGTGCAGAAAGAGGCAAGAGAAGTGCCGAAAGAGAAGTGCAGAAACAGGTAAGAGAGATGCAGAAACAGGCAATAGAGGTTCAGAAAGAGGAGTGCAGAAAGAGGGGAGTGTGGTGCAGAAAGAAGCAAGAGAGGTGCAGAAAGAAGCAAGAGAAGTTTAGAAAGAAGCAAGAGAGGTACAGAAAGAAGCAAGAGAAGTGCAGAAAGAAGCAACAGAGGTTCGGAAAGAGGCAAAAGGGGTGAAGAAAGAAGTAAGAGAGGTGCAGAAAGAAGCAAGAGAAGTGCAGAAAGAGGCAATAGAGGTATAGAAAGAGGCAATTGAGGTATAGAAAGATCGAAGAAGGTACAGAAAGAGGCATGAGAAGTGCAGAAAAAGCAACAGAGGTGCAGAAATAGGCAAGAGAGGTACCAAAAATAGAAGCAAGAGAGATACAGAAAGAAGCTAGAGAGGTGCAGAAAGAAGGGAGGTGTAGAATGCAGAAGAGATGTGCAGAAAGTGGAAGAAAGGTACAGAAAGAAGTAAGAGAAATGCAGAAAGAGGCAAGAGAGGCACAGAAAGAAGCAAGAGTGGTTTACGTACCATTAGTACCAATTTAACATCCACATTGAGCAATAAGTAACAGGTGACAATGCCAGCTTTGCAAAGGGCCTTCGACCACGCTGTAACACTTGTCACTGTGTTTTTGGTAACCTTTTAGCCATTTGAGCTAGAAACAAGGTTTTTTTGTTCAAATCTGCAGATTATGCAGCAGATGATGGATTTTGTGGAAAATGCAGAAAATGCATAATTATGGGAAAAGCGCTGCGGCCGAACAGTCTCATAATTCAAGTGGCCCTGCTCATACCTCTGACTAGCCCCAGAATTGCTCCTCGATAGTTCCTTCTTTTTTGTGTCTCATTGAGTTTATATTTAAGCTTCAATGGAAATGAGGAAGGCTAATTCTGAGGTTACCACTCCATATCACAGACTACCATACCACATAATTACTCTCCATAACACATAATCCCACTCTACATAATTCCTATACACTAAATACCACATACTTTCTATCCACATTATTTCACTGCGCAACACACCACATAATTCCATTACAAACAACGTAAATCCACTCCACTCCAAAAACACTAGTAAAAAACGTTTACATTTACAATGCCAATAGCTGTACTCTCATGAATGCGAGACCGATTGCATTGCATTTGCTTCTTTATCTAGTAGTCACATTTGCAGAGTGGTGGAGTAAGAGGGCTGGGCTTCCAAACTGCGCTCAGGATTTCCTCTGTATAGGACTTACAGGAGGTACCAGGAAAGCTTCTTGCCCCCAAAGTCCCTCAGGAGTAAAGTGTACTTCATCCTCCAACCAGTAGTGTTCCAGGAGGCACGTTTGCAGAGTGGTGGACAAATGGGTGCGTGGCCTCCGAAGACCTCTTAGCAATTCCACTGTGTGGAACTTACTGTGAGTAACAGAAGGGGTAGTTGGTCCCCAAGGAATTCCTATGGTTTTTTCAGTGAATTTCTAAGGTTTTTTAAATGCTAATTCCTAGCTATAACATGCCTGAAACCTATGGTTTTTTCAGTGAATATATATATATATATTCACTTAAAAAACCATAGGTTTCACACATGTTATAGTTAGCTGGACATTTCACTCGTGAAAAACGATTGAAATTCCCCCGTTATAGTTAGTGCAGGCAACTATAACTCACGCGACCGCAATCCTCTGCTGATGATGTCAGATCTTACATCACTGTATTTAGACACTTATTTACCCATGTCTTCTTCCATTAATTTTTAGCTATACATATATTACAATATTACAAATATTTTTTTTTTCAGAAAGACACATATGTCATCAGTGATGTGATATCTTTTTCTCGGCCCCCGCTTGACGAATCACCCAGAGACTTTCAGGGAAGGAGCTGAACGGAGCGCCCCATTAGTTTTGAAAATTTCGCGAGGATTCGTCAATCGGAGCCAAAATTATTCAAAATAGAATTTTGAGATTTCCTATGGAAACTCGGTCCTAACTATAACTATCTACTGGCGACCGCCAGTAGATAATATATATACAGGACTTCAAAGACGGCGCAGTTGATTGCTTAAAAGATGGGGACAGGATTACAGCCCCGAGGCCCACTGGAGGGCTGTCACTGTACCATGGAATGGGTTTAAATTCATACACAACCACTGGAGGTTTAAAAGCACAGGCAATTAACTACAAGTTCATTGGAACATTTCAAAAAATAATTGGCACACCGGAGGCCTATTAATTAATGAACGTAGCACGCAGGGAACTATGGGAGCCTGAAATCGGATGTTGAACTTGAACTGCCTCTGATGAAAGAGCGTGAATGCTCTGAAACGCGTTAGGCTAATGGAAAAGAAATCGGAGCTGTCATCCTGCTCCTTTTGCAAATAAAGAGGTGTTTTACTCATCAACTGGAGGAGTGCGTCTTCAATGCAGGGCAACCTTTGAAATGATTTTCACACGGCAGGTCCAGCCGTGGAAGCTTCACACCGCCCCTGAAACTGTGGGGGATCGTCAAGCCTGAACCCTTCAGGACTTCAAAGACGGCACAGTTGATTGCATAAAAGATGGGGACAGGATTACAGCCCCGAGGCCCACTGCAGGGCTGTCACTGTACCATGGAATGGGTTTAAATTCATACACAACCACTGGAGGTTTATAAGCACAGGCAATTAACTACAAGTTCCGGCGTGCATTGGAACATTTCAAAAAATAATTGGCACACCGGAGGCCTATTAATTAATGAACGTAGCACGCAGGGAACTATGGGAGCCTGAAATCGGATGTTGAACTTGAACTGCCTCTGATGAAAGAGCGTGAATGCTCTGAAACGCTAATGGAAAAGAAATCGGAGCTGTCATCCTGCTCCTTTTGCAAATAAAGAGGTGTTTTACTCATCAACTGGAGGAGTGCAGGGAAACCTGCTCTCGCTTCAATAAAGCAAAGCAGATTGCTTTTCCACATGGGGAGCAGCATGTTAGCTGCTCCCCATGTGGAAAAGCAATGCCGGCTCCCGCAGGAGGCGGGGAGCAGGCGGGGCCGTGGGGGGATTGGGGACCCCCCACGGTCCCCAACGAGGTGGCCAGGCCCCGAAGGATGGTGTCCCCGGAGCTATTAGTGGCCCGGGAGGGGGGCCGCGCGGCGCCCCTCCAGAAAATGTTTTAAAAAAATAAAATTACAAAAAGGGCTGAACCCGGGGGATGGGGTCATAGGAGGAGGGCAAGGCAGCCCCCCTCCAAATAATTGTTTTTTTTAAAAAAGGCCCATGCCCCAGGGGATATGGTCCCCGGGGCAGATTAAGACTCGGGAGGTGGGCCACGCGGCACCCCTCCACAGTTTTAAAATAACAAATAAAAATTAGGGGGCAGGCCCTGGGGGATGGGGTCCCCAGGGCCAAAAAATAAGAAAAAGAAGGCGGGCTACACAGCCCTCCTACTTAAAAAGATTTTTTTTTTTAAATAGGATCGGGGAGGAAGCCACGCCCCCTCCTTTCATCACTCTGCAAACACGCCCCTGGCGCGTTTGCAGAGGGGGAACAAATTCCCCTTCAAAACTGGGGGTCCCTGGGGGCCAACTAGCCCACCAGGAACCTCCAGTATGTGCCAGGGGGCTGCTTTGCAGAGAGGTGTTCTGAGGCCACGCCCCTTTTTTACACCTCTCTGCCACGCAGCTCTGTGGCGCTTAATGGAGGTACCTGGTGGGCTAGTTGGACCCCAGGGACCCTCAGGATTCAAAGGGACTTAATCCCCCAACTTAAAACTTGCCACGGGGTGCATTTGCAGAGTGGTGAAGGAAGGAGGCAGGGCCTGAGGTGATATGTGTGCAAACACACCCTGTGGTGCATTTTAAGTTGGGGAAAAAATTTCT
This sequence comes from Triturus cristatus, assembly GCF_964204655.1. Lineage (NCBI taxonomy): Eukaryota > Metazoa > Chordata > Amphibia > Caudata > Salamandridae > Triturus > Triturus cristatus. The sequence continues at coordinate 33,770,977 of NC_140593.1, read as the reverse complement.
CTTTAATCCTGAGGGACCCTGCGGGCCAAGTAGCCCACCAGGTGCTTCCAGGAAGTGCCACTGCGCTGCGTTGTAGAGAGGTGGTGCAGGCCGTGCGCCTTTTTACATCTCTCTGCTACGAAGCTCTGTGGCTCTTACTGGATGTACTTAGTGGGCTAGTAGGACTCTACGAACCATCAAGATTGAAGATAAATTATTTCCCCAACTTATTCCTCTAAAATCAGCCGAACTACGAATTCCGATTTACTCACCTGTTATCAGGAGAGAACCCAGTGCTGCATCTTTTAGCCCAGCACTGACCCTGAAAAGTAATTCTAACCGTACTTACCAGTAACTTGAATTTACTTCCATAGGCTAACATGGACTGGTTTCACTTGGAAATTCTTCAAAGTGTGGAGTTTTGGAACTTTAAAATATTCCTCTAAAATCAGCCGAACTACGAATTCCGATTTACTCACATGTTATCAGGAGAGAACTCAGTGCTGCATCTTTTAGCCCAGCACTGACCCTGAAAAGTAATTCTACGCGTACTTAGCAGCAGCTTGTATTTCCTTCCATAGGAATCCATTGTGTGGTTTTCAGCAGAAAATTTTCTAAGTGTGGAGTTTTGGAACTTACAAATATTCCTCTAAAATCAGCCGAACTACGAATTCCGATTTACTCACCTGTTATCAGGAGAGAACCCAGTGCTGCATCTTTTAGCCCAGCACTGACCCTGAAAAGTAATTCTATGCGTACTTACCAGTAACTTGTATTTCCTTCCATAGGAATCCATTGTGTGGTTTTCAGCAGAAAAGTTTCTAAGTGTGGAGTTTTGGAACTTACAAATATTCCACTAAAATCAGCTAAACTACGAATTCCGATTTACTCACCTGTTATCAAGAGAGAACCCAGTGCTGCATCTTTTAGCCCAGCACTGACCCTGAAAAGTAATTCTAAACATACTTACCAGTAACTTGTATTTCCTTCCATAGCAATCCGTTGTGTGGTTTTCAGCAGAAAAGTTTCTAAGTGTCGATTTTTGGAACGTACAAAAATTCCTCTAAAATCAGCAGCACTACGAATTCCGATTTACTCACCTGTTATCAGGAGAGACCTCAGTGCTGACTCTTTAAGGTCAGCACTGACCCTGAAAAGTAATTCTAACCATGCCTACCAGTAACTTGTATTTCCTTCCATAGGAATCCATTGTGTGGTTTTCAGCAGAAAAGTATCTGAGTGTCGATTTTTGGAACATACATAAATTACTCTAAAATCAGCCGAACTACGAATTCCGATTTACTCACCTGTTATCAGGAGAGACCTCAGTGCTGCATGTTTAAGCCCAGTACTGATCCTGAAAAGTAATTCTACGCGTACTTAGCAGCAGCTTGTATTTCCTTCCATAGGAATCCATTGTGTGGTTTTCAGCAGAAAAGTTTCTAAGTGTCGATTTTTGGAACGTACAAAAATTCCTCTAAAATCAGCAGAACTACGAATTCCGATTTACTCACCTGTTATCAGGAGAGACCTCAGTGCTGCATGTTTAAGCCCAGTACTGATCCTGAAAAGTAATTCTAACCGTACTTACCAGTAACTTGAATTTCCTTCAATAGGCTAACATTGACTGGTTTCACTTGGAAATTTTTCTAAGTGTGCAGTTTTGGAACTTTAAAATATTCATCTAAAATCAGCCGCACTACAAATTCCGATTTACTCACCTGTTATCAGGAGAGACCTCAGTGCTGAATCTTTAAGGTCAGCACTGACCCTGAAAAGTAATTCTAACCATGCTTACCAGTAACTTGTATTTCCTTCCATAGGAATCCATTGTGTGGTTTTCAGCAGAAAAGTATCTGAGTGTCGATTTTTGGAACATACATAAATTACTCTAAAATCAGCCGAACTACGAATTCCGATTTACTCACCTGTTATCAGTAAAGACCTCAGTGCTGCATCTTTGAGCCCAGCAATGATCTTGAAAAGTAATTCTAATCGAACGTACCAGTAACTTGAATTTCCTTCCATAGGATATCATTGCCTCCCACCCCAGTTCCTGTACTTCCGTGAGTCATTGAGCTGACGAGCTCGTGGATGAAGCAACCGCATGCCTGTGAGAGGTACCTGACCTGAGAAAGATGTTGGCAGCCTACTCAGTAAACCCCAAATTTCAAAGACTGTAATCTATACTGATGACGGTTAAAGAACTAGAAACACATGTCTAGAGATCTGCACTATCTGAGCCAACTGTGGGGAAACACTCGAACACTCTTGAAGAAAGCAAGTAACCGAAACTGCATTTACCACAATGCTAGAGGCAAACCTTGCTGGGAGGTGAAGCGGTGTTCTCCCATCCCTCTTCCTGCTTAATAGTACTCCTGTGAGTCATTGATCTGACGAGCTGGTGGATGAAGCACACGCATGCCTGTGAGAGGTACCTGATCTGAGAAAGATGATGGCAGCATACTCAGCAAACCCCAAATTTCAAAGACTTTATTGTCTAATGATGACGGTTAAATAACCACAAACACGTGTCTAGAGATCAGCACTATCTGCGCCAACTGTGGCGAAACACTCGATCACTCTTGATGCAAGAAAATAACCGAAACTGCATTTACCACAATGCCAGGGGAGAACCTTGCTGGGAGGTGAAGCGGTGTGCTCCAACCCTGTTCCTGTTTAATAGTACTCCCGTGAGTAATTGTGCTGACAAGCTTGTGGATGAAGCACCTGCATGCCTGTGAGAGGTACCTGACCTGAGAAAGATGTTGGCAGCCTACTCAGCAAACCTCAAATTTCAAAGACTGTAATCTCTACTGATGACGGTTAAAGAACCAGAAACACATGTCTAGAGATCAGCACTAATTGCGCCAACTGTGGTGAAACACTCAAACACTCTAAAAGCAAGCAAGTAACTGAAACTGAATTTACCACAATGCCAGGGATGAAACTTGCTGGGAGGTGAAGCGTTGTGCTCCCACCCCAGTTCCTGTTAAAAAGTACTCCCATGAGTCATTGAGCTGACGAGCTCGTGGATGAAGCACCCGCAAGCCTGTGAGAGGTACCTGACCTGAGAAAGATGTTGGCAACCTACTCAGCAATCCCCACATTTGAAAAACATTAATCTCTACTGATGAAGGTTAAAGAACCAGAAACACGTATCTAGAGATCAGCACTATCTGTGCCATCTGTGGCGAAACACTCGAACACTCTTAAAGCAAGCAAGTAACTGAATCTGCATTTACCACAATGCCAGGGTGCGAACCTTGCTGGGAGGTGAAGCGGTGTGCTCCCACCGCTGTTCCTGTTTAATAGTACTCCCGTGAGTCATTGAGCTGGAGAGCTTGTGGATAAAGCACCAACATGCCTGTGAGAGGTACCTGACCTGAGAAAGATGTTGGCAGCCTACTCAGCAATCCCCACTTTTGAAAGACTGTAATCTCCATTGATGACGGTTAAAGAACCAGAAACACGTGTCTAGAGATCAGCACTATCTGCGCCAACTGTGGCAAAACACTCGAACACTCTTGAATCAAGCAAGTAACCGAAACTGCATTTACCACAATACCAGGGGCGAACCTTGCTGGGAGGTGAAGCGGTGTGCTCCCACCCTTGTTCCTGTTTAATAAGTCTCCCGTGAGTCATTGAGCTGATGAGCTGGTGGATGAAGCACCCACATGCCTGTAAGAGGTACCTGACCTGAGAAAGATGTTGGCAGCCTACTCAGCAAACCCCAGATTTCAAAGACTGTAATCTCTTCTGATGATGGTTAAAGAACCAGAAACACATGTCTAGAGATCAGCACTATCTACGCTAACTGTGGCGAAACAATCGAACACACTTAAAGCAAGCAAGTAACTGAAACTGCGTTTACCACAATGCCAGGGGCGAACCTTGCTGGGAGGTGAAGCAGTATGCTCCCAACCCTTTTCCTGTTTAATAGTACTCCTGTGAGTCATTGAGCTGACAAGCTTGTGGATGAAGCACCCAAATGCGTGTGAGAGGTACCTGATCTGAGAAAGATGTTGGCAGCATACTCAGCAAACCCCACATTTAAAAGACTGTAATCTCTACTGATGACAGTTAAAGAACCAGAACCATGTGTCTAGAGATCAGCACTATCTGCGTCAACTGTGATGAAACACTTGAACACTCTTGAAGCAAGCAAGTAACTGAAACTGCATTTACCACAATGCCAGGGGCGAACCTTGCTGGGAGGTGAAGCAGCGTCCTCCCACCCCTGTTCCTGTTTAATAGTTCGCCAGTGAGTCTTTGAGCTGACAAGCTTGTGGATGAAGCACCCGCATGCCTGTGAGAGGTACCAGACCTGAGAAAGTTGTTAGCAGCCTACTCAGCAAACCCCAAATTTGAAAGACTATAATCTTTACTGATGACGGTTAAAGAACCAGAACCACATGTCTAGAGATGAGCACTATCGGCGCCAACTGTGGCGAAACACTCGAACACTCTTGAAGCAAGCAGGTAACTGAAACTGCATTTAACACAATGCCAGGGGCGAACCTTGCTGGGAGGTGAAGCGGTGTGCTCCCACCCCTATTCCTGTTTAATAGCTCTCTCATGAGCCATTGAGCTAACAAGCTCGTGGATGAACCACCCGCACGCCTGTGAGAGGTACCAGACCTGAGAAAGATGATGGAAGCCTACTCAGCAAACCCCGAATTTCAAAGACTGTAATGTCTACTGATGACAGTTAAAGAACCAGAAACACATGTCTATAGATCAGCACTAATTGTGCCAACTGTGGCCAAACACTCAAACACTCTTGAAGCAAGCAAGTAACTGAAACTGAATTTACCACAATGACAGGGATGAACCTTGCTGGGAGGTGAAGCGTTGTGCTCCCAACCCTGTTCCTGTTTAAAAGTACTCCCATGAGTCATTGAGCTGACAAGCTCGTGGATGAAGCACCCGCAAGCCTGTGAGAGGTACCTGACCTGAGAAAGATGTTGGCAGCCCACTCAGCAATCCCCACATTTGAAAAACATTAATCTCTACTGATGACGGTTAAAGAACCAGAAACACGTATCTTGAGATCAGCACTATCTGTGCCATCTGTGGCGAAACACTCGAACACTCTTAAAGCAAGCAAGTAACTGAAACTGCATTTACCACAATGCCAGGGTGTGAACCTTGCTGGGAGGTGAAGCGGTGTGCTCCCACCGCTGTTCCTGTTTAATAGTACTCCCGTGAGTCATTGAGCTGGAGAGCTTGTGGATGAAGCACCCACATGCCTGTGAGAGGTACCTGACCTGAGAAAGATGTTGGCAGCCTACTCAGCAATCCCCATATTTGAAAGACTGTAATCTCCACTGATGATGGTTAAGGAACCAGAAACACGTGTCTAGAGATCAGCACTATCTGCGCCAACTGTGGCAAAACACTTGAACACTCTTGAAGCAAGCAAGTAACTGAAACGGCATTTACCACAATGCCAGGGGCAAACCTTGCTCGGAGGTGAAGCAGTATGCTCCCAACCCTTTTCCTGTTTAATAGTACTCCTGTGAGTCATTGAGCTGACAAGCTTGTGGATGAAGCACCCACATGCTTGTGAGAGGTACCTGATCTGAGAAAGATGTTGGCAGCATACTCAGCAAACCCCATATTTAAAAGACTGTAATCTCTACTGATGACAGTTAAAGAACCAGAACCACGTGTCTAGAGATCAGCACTATCTGCGTCAACTGTGATGAAACACTTGAACACTCTTGAAGCAAGCAAGTAACTGAAACTGCATTTACCACAATGCCAGGGGCGAACCTTGCTGGGAGGTGAAGCAGCGTCCTCCCACCCCTGTTCCTGTTTAATAGTTCTCCAGTGAGTCTTTGAGCTGACGAGCTCGTGGATGAAGCACCCGCATGCCTGTGAGAGGTACCAGACCTGAGAAAGTTGTTAGCAGCCTACTCAGCAAACCCCAAATTTGAAAGACTATAATCTTTACTGATGACGGTTAAAGAACCAGAACCACATGTCTAGAAATGAGCACTATCGGCGCCAACTGTGGCGAAACACTCGAACACTCTTGAAGCAAGCAGGTAACTGAAACTGCATTTAACACAATGCCAGGGGCGAACCTTGCTGGGAGGTGAAGAGGTGTGCTCCCACCCCTGTTCCTGTTTAATAGCTCTCTCATGAGCCATTGAGCTAACAAGCTCGTGGATGAACCACCCGCATGTCTGTGAGAGGTACCTGACCTGAGAAAGATTTTGGCAGCCTACTCAGCAAACCCCACATTTGAAAGACTGTAATGTCTACCTGTGACAGTTAAAGAATCAGAACCACGTTTCTAGAGATCAGCACTGTCTGCGCCAACGGTGGCAAAACACTTGAAGACTCTTGAAGCAAGCAAGTAACTGAAACTGCATTTACCACAATGCCTGGGGCGAACCTTGCAGGGAGGTGAAGCGGTGTGCTCCCACCCCTGTTCCTGTTTAATAGTACTCCCATGAGTCATTGAGCTGACAAGCTCGTAAATGAAGCACCCCCATGCCTGTGAGAGGTACCTGACCTGAGAAAGATGTTGGCAGCCTACTCAGCAAACCCCACATTTGAAAGACTGTAATCTCTACTGATGATGGTTAAAGAACCAGAAACACGTGTCTGGAGATCAGCACTATCTGCGCCAACTGTGGTGAAACACTCGAACACTCTTGAAGCAAGCAAGCAACTGAAACTTCATTTACCACAATGCCAGGGGCGAACCTTGCTGGTAGGTGAAGCGGTGTGCTCCCACGCCTCTTCCTGTTTTATGGTAGTCATTGAGCTGACAAGCTGGTGGATGAAGCACCCACATGCCTGTAAGAGGTACCTGACCTGAGAAAGATGTTGGCAGCCTACTCAGCAAACCCCAGATTTCAAAGACTGTAATCTCTACTGATGACGGTTAAAGAACATGAAACAAGTGTCTAGGGATCAGCACTATCTGCGCCAACTGTGGCGAAACAATCAAACACACTTGAAGCAATCAAGTAACCGAAACTGCATTTACCACAATGCCAGGGGCGAACCTTGCTGGGAGGGGAAGCGATGCGCTCCCACACATGTTCCTGTTTAATAAGTCTCCCATGAGTCATTGAGCTGAGGAGCTTGTGGATAAGGCACCTGCATGCCTGTGAGAGGTACCAGACCTGAGAAAGATGTTGGAAGCTTACTCAGCAAACCCCACATTTGAAAGACTGTACTCTCTACTGATGACGGTTAAAGTACCAGAAACACGTGTCTAGAGATCAGCACTATCTGCTCCAACTGTGGCGAAAAACTCGAACACTCTTGAACCAAGGAAGTCACTGAAACTGCAATTATCACAATGTCAGGGGCGAACAGGGCTGGGAGGTGAAGCGTTGTGCTCCCACCCCTGTTCCTGTTTAATAGTACTCCTGTGAGTCTTTGAGCTGACGAGGTCGTGGATAAAGCACCCGCATGCCTGTGAGAGGTACCTGATCTGAGAAAGATGTTGGCAGCCTACTCAGCAAACCCCACATTTGAAAGACTGTAATCTCTACTGATGACGGTTAAAGAACCAGAAACACGTGTCTAGAGATCAGCACTATCTGTGCCAACTTTGGCGAAACACTCGAACACTCTTGAAGCAAGTAAGTAACCGAAACTGCATTTACCACAATGCCAGGGGCGAACCTTGCTGGGAGGTGAAGCAGTGTGCTACCACCCCTGTTCCTGTTTAATAGTATTCCCGTGAGTCATTGATCTGACGAGCTCGTGCATGAAGCACCCGCATGCCTGTGAGAGGTACCTGACCTGAGAAAGATGTTGGCAGCCTACTCAGCAAACCCAAGATTTGACAGACTGTAATCTCTGCTGATGACGGTTAAGGAACCAGAAACACGTGTCTAGAGATCAGCACTATCTGCGCCAACTGTTGCGAAACACTCGAACACTCTTGAATCAAGCAAGTAACCGAAACTGCATTTACCACAATACCAGGGGCGAACCTTGCTGGGAGGTGAAGCGGTGTGCTCCCACCCCTGTTCCTGTTTAATAAGTCTCCCGTGAGTCATTGAGCTGACGAGCTGGTGGATGCAGCACCCACATGCCTGTAAGAGGTACCTGACCTGAGAAAGATGTTGGCAGCCTACTCAGCAAACCCCAGATTTCAAAGACTGTAATCTCTTCTGATGATGGTTAAAGAACCAGAAACACGTGTCTAGAGATCAGCACTATCGACGCTAACTGTGGCGAAACAATCGAACACACTTAAAGCAAGCAAGTAACTGAAACTGCATTTACCACAATGCCAGGGGCGAACTTTGCTGGGAGGTGAAGCGGGTGCTCCTACCACTGTTCCTGTTTAATAGTACTCTTGTGAGTCATTGAGCCGACGAGCTCGTGGATGAAGCACCCGCATACCTGTCAGAGGTACTAGACCTGAGAAAGATGTTGGCAGCCTACTCAGCAAACCCCACATTTGAAAGACTGTAATCTCTACTGATGATGGTTAAAGAACCAGAAACACGTGTCTAGAGATCAGCACTATCTGCGCCAACTGTGGCGAAACAGTCGAACACTCTTGAAGCAAGCAAGCAACTGAAACTGCATTTACCACAATGCCAGGGGTGAACCTTGTTGGGAGGTGAAGCGGCATGCTCCCACCCCTGTTCCTGTTTAATAGTACTCCTGTGAGTCATTGAGCTGACGAGGTTGTGGATAAAGCACCCGCATGCCTGTGAGAGGTACCTGACCTGAGAAAGATGTTGGCAGCCTACTCAGCAAACACCCCATTTGAAAGACTGTAATCTCTACTGATGATGGTTAAAGAACCACAAACACATGTCTTAAGATCAGCACTATCATTGCCAACTGTGGCAAAACACTCGAACACTCTTGAAGCAAGCAAGTAACTGAAACTGCATTTACCACAATGCCAGGGGCGAACCTTGCTGGAGGTGAAGCGGTGTGCTCCCACCCCTGCTCCTGTTTAATAGTTCTCCCGTGAGTCATTGGGCTGACGAGCTGGTGGATGAAGCACCCGCATGCCTGTGAGAGGTACCTGACCTGAGAAAGATATTGGCAGCCTACTTAGCAAACTCCACATTTGAAAAACTGTAAACTCTACTGATGACGGTTAAAGAACCAGAACCATATGTCTAGAGATCAGCACTATCGGCGCCAACAGTGGCGAAACACTCGAACACTCTTGAAGCAAGTAAGTAACTGACACTGCATTTACCACAATGCCAGGGGCGAACCTTGCTGGGAGGTGAAGCATTGTGCTCCCACCCCTGTTTCTGTTTAATAGTACTCCCGTGAGTCATTGAGCTGACGAGCTGGTGGATGAAGCACCCGCATGCCTGTGAGAGGTTCCTGACCTGAGAAAGATGTTGGCAGCCTACTCAGCAAACCCCAGATTTCAAAGACTGTAATCTCTACTGATGACGGTTAAAGAACCAGAAACACGTGTCTAGAGATCAGCACTATCTGCGCCAACCGTGGCGAAACACTCGAACACTCTTGAACCAAGGAAGTCACTGAAACTGCATTTACCACAATGCCAGGGGCAAATCTTGCTGGGAGGTGAAGCAGTGTGCTCCCACCCCAGTTCCTGTTTAATAGTACTCCCATGAGTCATTGAGCTGACAATCTAGTGGATGAATCACCTGAATGAAACTGTCCCTTTCTTGTCCGCATACTTGCATTTTAAAAATTACATTCACGGTACATTTCGTGACGATTTACTTACTATTTTAATTAGTGGCTGTTCCTTAAGGCGTCGCCTCCCTCTCGCTGCTAGACCATCAACAGAGAGGGAGGACTTTGCTTGCTGATTGGGCACGACCTCTGACCTGTCAACTGGACGCATTTAAGCGCCTGGATGCTAGCGCGTGGTGACTTAGCGGTTCACTGTACGTTGAGGTGTAAGGGTGAAAACTGTCCCTTTCTTGTACGCATACTTGCATTTTAAAAATTACTTTCACGGTACATTTCGTGCCGATTTACTTACTATTTTAATTAGTGGCTGTTCCTTATGGCGTCGCCTCGCTCTCGCTGCTAGACCATCAACAGAGAGCGAGGACTTTGCTGGCTCATTGGGCACGCCCTCTGACCTGTCAACCGGATGCATTTAAGCGCATGGATGCTAGCGCACGGTGACTTAGCGGATCACTGTACATTGAGGTGTAAGGGTGAAAACTGTCCCTTTCTTGTCCGCATACTTGCATTTTGAAAATTACTTTCCCGGTACATTTCGTGCCGATTTACTTACTATTTTAATTAGTGGCTGTTCATTATGGCATCGCCTCACTCTCGCTGCTAGACCATCAACAGAGAGGGAGGACTTTGCTGGCTGATTGGGCACGCCCTCTGACCTGTCAACCGGACGCATTTAAGCGCCTGGATGCTAGCGCGCGGTGACTTAGCGGATCACTGTGCATTGAGGTGTAAGGGTGAAAACTGTCCCTTTCTTGTACGCATACTTGCATTTTAAAAATTACTTTCACGGTACATTTCGTGCCGATTTACTTACTATTTTAATTAGTGGCTGTTCCTTATGGCGTCGCCTCCCTCTCGCTGCTAGACCATCAACAGAGACGGAGGACTTTGCTGGCTGATTGGGCACGCCCTCTGTAATTTTTCGATCAAACCCACAAAAAAAAAGATTCCTCCAGCATACTCTGCCTTCCAAAACCTCTAGAGACTCAGCGAATATTACTGTAAAGATTTTAAGCATAAATTGCCATTCCCTCTCTAATAATAAGGCTCATATATTCGATCTTCTTGTATCGGAGCAGCCGGATGCAGTGTTTCTGACTGAAACATGGCTTCATCCCGGGTCCGGTCCAGATGTGGCCAGTGCCCTTCCAGAGGGCTATGCAATGGTGAGATGTGATAGGAGCTCTGGCAGAGGTGGAGGGATCGCCGTAATTTTTAAATCGAATACGGTATGCACCTTGGAAGCCCTTTCCTTTCCCATGTGTGTGAATCTGCCTATTTTAAATTAGCAGTCACGTCTCAGTTGACTTTTTCCGGTATATAAATATATCGGCCACATGACAAATTCACAAGTTGGCTGTCATCTTTGGCAGAGCTGCTCGCTCCCTTTGCACTAAAGTCAGCTAATTTTACAATAGTGGGAGATCTTAACTTACATTTGGAAAATACTCAGGACAGGTTAATTAGCGCTGTCCTGATGGACCTGGAGGCACTGAACATCTTTTCGCATAATCATGACCCTACCCATCAGGCAGGTCACCTCTTGGATCAAATCTTTTCTACTCTGAATTTCGAATGTAAGTCACCCATTCCGCTGGATTGGTCTGACCATTATGCTATCTACTTTAGTTTGCAAATCTTGAGAACCTTGTCAGTCAATGGAGGGGACAATACTAGGTATTACAGAGCATGGTCAAAATTAGACCTCACTGCATTCAACACCACATTATGGGGTATGTGTCCAGACCCTAAACTTCCTCTTTTGCCTCTTAATCTAGCAGTTACATCTCGGTTCTCCACTGCCATTGATTTGCACTTGCCCCTGCGTCTTAAACGCAGCTTAGGTCACCACCCACCAGCACCATGGTACACTGACGACCTAAAAATTGTGAAGTCTGAGTGCAAGCACTTGGAGCGCAGGTGGAGAAAAACGTATAGCCCTCAACAAAAACTTACCTACAAAGCAGCACTTGGTAAGTATCATCTAGCATGTAGGAAAGCAAAATCTACATTTGTAACTAATGAAATTAATAAATCTTTCAATCGGCCTCGTGCACTGTTTTCAATGATAAAAAATTTGGCAGGCTCTAAGACCCTTCCACCGCCACCATCTCTCGATGAATCTCGCTGTAATGAGATCGCTGATTTCTTTACTGCCAAATTAGAAATGATCCACCATTCCCTCTTAGGCTCGCAGCCTCCCTTTCCTTCTATGCAACCTGTTATTTTAGCGCCTGCCTCTGTCCCTTCTGGACCCATTCTATCCACATGGCCCTTGTTAGACCAAAAATCCTTACTTGACTGCTTATCCAAAGTTAAGTCCGGTTCCCCCCTTGATCCGGTTCCGGTAAATATCTTGCGTCAGCTCTCTCAGGATTCTTTGTCTAATATTCAGAATCTGCTAAATGCCTCACTCCAAGAATCAACAATTCTCGACGACTGGAAACAGGCGATGGTGGTCCCTCTTCTTAAAAAACCTACAGCTGACCCCAAAATTCTAGCGAACTATTGTCCTATTTCCCGGCTCCCTATGTTCTCTAAAATTCTTGAGAGACATGTTAATTTCCATCTTTCGTTACATATTGAATCCTCAGGATTTCTTCATCACTCTCAATCGGGTTTCCGTTCTCACTTTTCAACTGAGACTACTCTATTGGGAGTGATTGAGAACCTACGCTTGTTACTTGACCGAGGAGAAACGGCGGCGCTTATCCTCTTGGACTTAAGCGCCGCGTTTGATACCGTGTCGCACCCCATTCTATTGAAGGCACTTAGGTCAGCAGGGGTAGTTGGTTCAGCTTGGTCTTGATTGGCTTCTTTTCTGCAACACCGTTCCTTTCAAATTTTTTCGTCCACTGCTTCTTCATCCATTCGCCCATCTGCATATGGAGTTCCCCAGGGGTCCTCACTCAGCCCTCTGTTATTTAACATCTATGTACGTCCTTTGGCTGATATTGTTGAGGCCTCTGGCTTAGCTCTCTACTCATATGCAGATGATACCCAGATCATTTTTTCACTCTCAGCTGATGCGGAAAGCTCTGCCTCTTCGCTTCAGCATGGTCTGGGTAAGGTGGCTGAGTGGATGCAGACTAACCTGTTAAAACTGAACGGTGAAAAAACTGAAGTCCTAATCTTCGGTAAGAATACTCACCTTTGGGGTCCTAGACACTGGCCTCCAATAATGGGCTCTCTTCCCCAGCCTGTGAAGCAGGTGCGGAACCTTGGTTTTATAATGGACGATTCACTCTCTATGCGGCAACAGGTGGTGAGTGTGGCAGCCACTTGTTTCACCAAGATTCTTTGGATGCTCCCTGACAACACCAAGCGTACAGTCATCCAGGCGTTAATAACATCACGCCTGGACTATGGAAATGTGCTGTACTTAGGGGTTTGCTAGGAGACTCTGCGGAAACTTCAGCTGGTTCAAAATTCTGCAGCTCGTCTCCTGTGTAAAATCCCCCGTAGGACTAGTGTCTCCCCTTTTCTTCATGATCTACACTGGCTCCGTATTGACAAGCGCATTGAACATAAGACGCTGTGTATTATGTTCAAGATTAAACATCAAACTGCTCCTGCATACCTGCAATCTCTTGTCCATCCTTATGTCCCTGTTCGCTCGCTTAGATCTGCTTCACAGGGCAATTTTCATACTCCACGTTTTAGGTTGTCTAGAATGGGAGGTCGCTCTTTCTCATGTCTCGCTCCTAAGTTGTGGAATTCACTTCCTCTGTCTTTGAAGCTGGACCCTCATTACCTGAACTTTCGTAAGAATTTGAAAACCTAGTTATTTCCCCGCAAATGAACTTCAGCCATAGTATTCCCATATTGCCTGGTCATTGGCGGCGGCGGGAGCCCCCATTGTGGGTAGCTGCGCGCCTAATAAACTAATTAACATAACATAACATAACATGACTGTGAGCGGTACCTGACCTGAGAAAGATGTTGGGAGCCTACTCAGCAAACCCCACATTTGAAAGAATGTAATCTCTACTGATGACGGTTAAAGAACCAGAAACACGTGTCCAGAGATCAGCACTATCTGCGCCAACTGTGGCGGAACACTCTTGAAGCAAGCAAGTAACTGAAACTGCATTTACCGCAATGCCAATGTGCGAACCTTGCTGGCAGGTGAAGCGGTGTGCTCCAACCCCAGTTCCTGTTTAATAGTACTCTTGTGAGTCATTGAGCTGACGAGCTCATGGAAGAAGCACCCGCATGCCTGTGAGACTTAACTGACCTGAGAAAGATGTTTGCAGCCTACTCAGCCAACCCCACATTTGAAAGACTGTAATCTCTACTGATGATGGTTAAAGAACCAGAAACACGTGTCTAGAGATCAGCACTATCTGCACCAACTGTGGTGAAACACTAAAACACTCTTGAAGCAAGTAAGTAACCGAAACTGCATTTACCACAATGGCAGGGGCGAACCTTGCTGGAGGTGAACCGGTGTGCTCCCACCCCTGTTCCTGTTTAATAGTACTCCTGTGAGTCATTGAGCTGACAAGCTTGTGAATGAAGCACCTGCATGCCTGTGAGAGGTACCAGACCTGAGAAAGATGTTGGCAGCCTACTCAGCAAACCCCAAATTTGAAAGGCTGTAATCTCTACTGATGATGGTTAAAGAACCAGAAACACTTGTCTAGAGATCAGCACTATCTGCGCCAACTGTGGTGAAACACTCGAACACTCTTGAAGCAAGCAGGTAACCAACACTGCATTTACCACAATACCAGAGGCGAACCTTGCTGGGAGGTGAAGCGGTGTGCTACCACCCCTGTTGCTGTTTAATAGTTCTCCCGTGAGGCATTGAGCTGACAAGCTCATGGATGAAGCACCCACATGCCTGTGAGAGGTACCAGACCTGAGAAAGATGTTTGCAGCCTACTCAGCAAACCACAGGTTTCAAAGACTGTAATCTCTACTGATAATGGTTAAAGAACCAGAAACACATGTTTAGAGATCAGCACTATCTGCGCCAACTGTGGCGAAACACTCGAACACTCTTGAAGCAAGCAAGTAACTGAAACTGCAATTACCACAATACCAGAGGCGAACCTTGCTGGGAGGTGAAACGGTGTGCTGCTCCCATCCCTGTTTCTGTGCAATAGTTCTCCAGTGAGTCATTGAGCTGACAAGCTCGTGGATGAAGCACCCGCATGCCTTTGAGACGTACCTGACCTGAGAAAGATGTTGGCAGCCTACTCAGCAAACCCCAGATTTCAAAGACTGTAATCTCTACTGATAATGGTTAAAGAACCAGAAACACGTGTCTAGAGATCAGCACTATCTGCGCCAACTGTGTTGAAACACACGAACACTCTTGAAGCAAGTAAGTAACCAAAACTGCATTTACCACAATGGCAGGGGCGTACCTTGCTGGAGGTGAAGCGGTGTGCTCCCACCCCTTTTCCTGTTTAATAGTACTCCAATGAGTCATTGAGCTGACGAGCTTCTGAATGAAGCACCCGCATGCCTGTGAGAGGTACCAGACCTGAGAAAGATGTTGGCAGCCTACTCAGCAAACCCCAAATTTGAAAGACTGTAATCTCTACTGATGACGGTTATAGAACCAGAAACACGTGTCTAGAGATCAGCACTATCTGCGCCAACTGTGGTGAAACACTCAAACACTCTTGAAGTAAGCAGGTAACCAAAATTGCATTTACCCCAATGCCAGAGGCGAAGCTTGCTGGGAGGTGAAGCGGTGTGCTCCCACCCCTGTTCCTGTTTAATAGTTCTCCTGTGAGTCATTGAGCTGACGAGCTGGTGGATGAAGTACCCGCATGCCTGTGAGAGGTACCTGACCTGACCTGAGAGAGATGTTGGCAGCCTACTCAGCAAACCCTAGATTTCAAAGACTGTAATCTCTACTGATAACAGTTAAAGAACCAGAAACACGTGTCTAGAGATCAGCACTATCTCCGCCAACTGTGGCGAAACACTCGAACACTCTTGAAGCAAGCAAGTAACTGAAACTGCAATTACCACAATGTCTGTGGCCCACCTTGCTGGAGGTGAAGCGGTGTGCTCCCAAACCCTATTCCTGTTTAATAGAACTGCCATGAGTCATTGAGCTGATGAGCTCGTGGATTAAGCACCCGCATGCCTGTGAGAGGTACCTGACCTGAGAAAGATGTTGGCAGCCTACTCAGCAAACCCCACATTTGAAAGACTGTAATCTCTACTGATGACGGTTAAAGAACCAGAAACACATGTCTAGAGATCAGCACTATCTGCGCCAACTGTGGCGAAACACTCGAACACTCTTGAAGCAAGTAAGTAACCGAAACTGCATTTACCACAATGGCAGGGGCTAACCTTGCTGGAGGTGAAGTGGTGTGCTCCCACCCCTGTTCCTGTTTAATAGTACTCTTGTGAGTCATTGAGCTGACGAGCTCATGGATGAAGCACCCGCATGCCTGTGAGAGGTACCTGACCTGAGATATATGTTGACAGCATACTCAGCAAACCACACATTTGAAAGACTATAATCTTTACTGATGATGGTTAAAGAACCAGACCACATGTCTAGTGATCAGCACTATCTGCGCCAACTGTGACAAAACACTTGAACACTCTTGAAGCA
This sequence comes from Triturus cristatus, assembly GCF_964204655.1. Classification (NCBI taxonomy): domain Eukaryota; kingdom Metazoa; phylum Chordata; class Amphibia; order Caudata; family Salamandridae; genus Triturus; species Triturus cristatus. The sequence continues at coordinate 33,754,728 of NC_140593.1, read as the reverse complement.
AGCAAGTAACTGTAACTGCATTTACCACAGTGCCAGTGGCGAACCTTGCTGGGAGGTGAAGCGGTGTGCTCCCACCCCTGTTCCTGTTTAATAGTTCTAAAGTGAGTCATTGAGCTGATGAGCTTGTGGATGAAGCACCCGCATGCCTGTGAGACTTAACTGACCTGAGAAAGATGTTTGCAGCCTACTCAGCCAACCCCACATTTGAAAGACTGTAATCTCTACTGATGACGGTTAAAGAACCAGAAACACGTGTCTAGAGATCAGCACTCTCTGCACCAACTGTGGTGAAACACTAAAACACTCTTGAAGCAAGTAAGTAACCGAAACTGCATTTACCACAATGGCAGGGGCTAACCTTGCTGGAGGTGAAGCGGTGTGCTCCCACCCCTGTTCCTGTTTAATAGTACTCTTGTGAGTCATTGAGCTGACGAGCTCATGGAAGAAGCACCCGCATGCCTGTGAGACTTAACTGACCTGAGAAAGATGTTTGCAGCCTACTCAGCCAACCCCACATTTGAAAGACTGTAATCTCTACTGATGATGGTTAAAGAACCAGAAACACGTGTCTAGAAATCAGCACTGTCTGCACCAACTGTGGTGAAACACTAAAACACTCTTGAACCAAGTAAGTAACCGAAACTGCATTTACCACAATGGCATGGGCGTACCTTGCTGGGAGGTGAAGCGGTATGCTCCCACCCCTGTTCCTGTTTAATAGTACTCCTGTGAGTCATTGAGCTGACAAGTTTGTGAATGAAGCACCTGCATGCCTGTGAGAGGTACCAGACCTGAGAAAGATGTTGGCAGCCTACTCAGCAAACCCCAAATTTGAAAGGCTGTAATCTCTACTGATGATGGTTAAAGAACCAGAAACACGTGTCTAGAGATCAGCACTATCTGCCCCAACTGTGGTGAAACACTCGAACACTCTTGAAGCAAGCAGGTAACCAACACTGCATTTACCACAATACCAGAGGCGAATCTTGCTGGGAGGTGAAGCGGTGTGCTACCACCCCTGTTGCTGTTTAATAGTTCTCCCGTGAGGCATTGAGCTGACAAGCTCATGGATGAAGCACCCACATGCCTGTGAGAGGTACCAGACCTGAGAAAGATGTTTGCAGCCTACTCAGCAAACCACAGGTTTCAAAGACTGTAATCTCTACTGATAATGGTTAAAGAACCAGAAACACGTGTCTAGAGATCAGCACTATCTGCGACAACTGTGGTGAAACACTCGAACACTCTTGAAGCAAGCAGGTAACCAACACTGCATTTACCACAATACCAGAGGCGAACCTTGCTGGGAGGTGAAGCGTTGTGCTCCCACCCCTGTTCCTGTTTAATAGTTCTCCCATGAGTCATTGAGCTGACGAGCTCGTGGATGAAGCACCTGCATGCCTGTGAGAGGTACCTGTCCTGAGAAAGATGTTTTCAGCCTACTCAGCAATCCCCACATTTGAAAGACTGTAATCTCTACTGATGACGGTTAAAGAACCAGAAACACGTGTCCAGAGATCAGCACTATCTGCGCCAACTGTGGCGGAACACTCTTGAAGCAAGCAAGTAACTGAAACTGCATTTACCACAATGCCAGTGTGCGAACCTTGCTGGCAGGTGAAGCGGTGTGCTCCAACCCCAGTTCCTGTTTAATAGTACTCTTGTGAGTCATTGAGCTGACGAGCTCATGGAAGAAGCACCCGCATGCCTGTGAGACTTAACTGACCTGAGAAAGATGTTTGCAGCCTACTCAGCCAACCCCACATTTGAAAGACTGTAATCTCTACTGATAATGGTTAAAGAACCAGAAACACGTGTCTAGAGATCATCACTATCTGCACCAACTGTGGTGAAACACTAAAACACTCTTGAAGCAAGTAAGTAACCGAAAATGCATTTACCACAATGGCGGGGGCGAACCTTGCTGGAGGTGAACCGGTGTGCTCCCACCCCTGTTCCTGTTTAATAGTACTCCTGTGAGTCATTGAGCTGACAAGCTTGTGAATGAAGCACCTGCATGCCTGTGAGAGGTACCAGACCTGAGAAAGATGTTGGCAGCCTACTCAGCAAACCCCAAATTTGAAAGGCTGTAATCTCTACTGATGATGGTTAAAGAACCAGAAACACGTGTCTAGAGATCAGCACTATCTGCCCCAACTGTGGTGAAACACTCGAACACTCTTGAAGCAAGCAGGTAACCAACACTGCATTTACCACAATACCAGAGGCGAACCTTGCTGGGAGGTGAAGCGGTGTGCTACCACCCCTGTTGCTGTTTAATAGTTCTCCCGTGAGGCATTGAGCTGACAAGCTCATGGATGAAGCACCCACATGCCTGTGAGAGGTACCAGACCTGAGAAAGATGTTTGCAGCCTACTCAGCAAACCACAGGTTTCAAAGACTGTAATCTCTACTGATAATGGTTAAAGAACCAGAAACACATGTTTAGAGATCAGCACTATCTGCGCCAACTGTGGCGAAACACTCGAACACTCTTGAAGCAAGCAAGTAACTGAAACTGCAATTACCACAATACCAGAGGCGAACCTTGCTGGGAGGTGAAACGGTGTGCTGCTCCCATCCCTGTTTCTGTGCAATAGTTCTCCAGTGAGTCATTGAGCTGACAAGCTCGTGGATGAAGCACCCGCATGCCTTTGAGACGTACCTGACCTGAGAAAGATGTTGGCAGCCTACTCAGCAAACCCCAGATTTCAAAGACTGTAATCTCTACTGATAATGGTTAAAGAACCAGAAACACGTGTCTAGAGATCAGCACTATCTGCGCCAACTGTGTTGAAACACACGAACACTCTTGAAGCAAGTAAGTAACCAAAACTGCATTTACCACAATGGCAGGGGCGTACCTTGCTGGAGGTGAAGCGGTGTGCTCCTACCCCTTTTCCTGTTTAATAGTACTCCAATGAGTCATTGAGCTGACGAGCTTCTGAATGAAGCACCTGCATGCCTGTGAGAGGTACCAGACCTGAGAAAGATGTTGGCAGCCTACTCAGCATACCCCAAATTTGAAAGACTGTAATCTCTACTGATGACGGTTATAGAACCAGAAACACGTGTCTAGAGATCAGCACTATCTGCGCCAACTGTGGTGAAACACTCAAACACTCTTGAAGTAAGCAGGTAACCAAAATTGCATTTACCACAATGCCAGAGGCGAAGCTTGCTGGGAGGTGAAGCGGTGTGCTCCCACCCCTGTTCCTGTTTAATAGTTCTCCTGTGAGTCATTGAGCTGACGAGCTGGTGGATGAAGTACCCGCATGCCTGTGAGAGGTACCTGACCTGACCTGAGAAAGATGTTGGCAGCCTACTCAGCAAACCCTAGATTTCAAAGACTGTAATCTCTACTGATAACAGTTAAAGAACCAGAAACACGTGTCTAGAGATCAGCACCCTCTGCACCAACTGTGGTGAAACACTAAAACACTCTTGAAGCAAGTAAGTAACCGAAACTGCATTTACCACAATGGCAGGGGCTAACCTTGCTGGAGGTGAAGCGGTGTGCTCCCACCCCTGTTCCTGTTTAATAGTACTCTTGTGAGTCATTGAGCTGACGAGCTCATGGAAGAAGCACCCGCATGCCTGTGAGACTTAACTGACCTGAGAAAGATGTTTGCAGCCTACTCAGCCAACCCCACATTTGAAAGACTGTAATCTCTACTGATGATGGTTAAAGAACCAGAAACACGTGTCTAGAAATCAGCACTGTCTGCACCAACTGTGGTGAAACACTAAAACACTCTTGAACCAAGTAAGTAACCGAAACTGCATTTACCACAATGGCATGGGCGTACCTTGCTGGAGGTGAAGCAGTGTGCACCCACCCCTGTTCCTGTTTAATAGTACTCCAGTGAGTCATTGAGCTGACAAGCTTGTGAATGAAGCACCTGCATGCCTGTGAGAGGTACCAGACCTGATAAAGATGTTGGCAGCCTACTCAGCAAACCCCAAATTTGAAAGACTGTAATCTCTACTGATGATGGTTAAAGAACCAGAAACACATGTCTAGAGATCAGCACTATCTGCGCCAACTGTGGCGAAACACTCGAACACTCTTGAAGCAAGCAAGTAACCAACACTGCATTTACCACAATACCAGAGACGAGCCTTGCTGGGAGGTGAAGCGGTGTGCTCCCACCCCTGTTCCTGTTTAATAGTTCTCCCGTGAGTCATTGAGCTGACGAGCTCATGGATGAAGCACCCGCATGCCTGTGAGAGGTACCAGACCTGAGAAAGATGTTGGCAGCCTACTCAGGAAACCGCAGGTTTCAGAGACTGTAATCTCTACTTATAATGGTTAAAGAACCAGAAACACATGTTTAGAGATCAGCACTATCTGCGCCAACTGTGGCGAAACACTTGAACACTCTTGAAGCAAGCAAGTAACTGAAACTGCAATTACCACAATGCCAGGGGCGAACCTTGCTGGGAGGTGAAGCGGTGTGCTCCCATCCCTGTTCCTGTTTAATAGTTCTCAAGTGAGTCATTGAGCTGAAAAGCTCGTGGATGAAGCACCCGCATGCCTGTGAGACGTACCTGACCTGAGAAAGATGTTGGCAGCCTACTCAGCAAACCCCAAATTTCAAAGACTGTAATCTCTACTGATGACGGTTATAGAACCAGAAACACGTGTCTAGAGATCAGCACTATCTGCGCCAACTGTGGTGAAACACTCAAACACTCTTGAAGCAAGCAGGTAACCAAAATTGCATTTACCACAATGCCAGAGGCGAAGCTTGCTGGGAGGCGAAGCGGTGTGCTCCCACCCCTGTTCCTGTTTAATAGTTCTCCTGTGAGTTATTGAGCTGACGAGCTGGTGGATGAAGTACCCGCATGCCTGTGAGAGGTACCTGACCTGACCTGAGAAAGATGTTGGCAGCCTACTCAGCAAACCCTAGATTTAAAAGACTGTAATCTCTACTGATAACAGTTAAAGAACCAGAAACACGTGTCTAGAGATCAGCACTATCTCCGCCAACTGTGGCGAAACACTCGAACACTCTTGAAGCAAGCAAGTAACTGAAACTGCAATTACCACAATGTCAGGGGCGAACCTTGCTGGAGGTGAAGCGGTGTGCTCCCAACCCCTATTCGTGTTTAATAGAACTGCCATGAGTCATTGAGCTGATGAGCTGGTGGATGAAACACCCGTATGCCTATGAGAGGTACCTGACCTGAGAAAAATCTTGGGAGCCTACTCCACAAACCCCACATTTGAAAGACAGTAAGCTCTACTGATGATGGTTAAAGAACCAGAAAAATGTGTCTAGTGATCAGAACTATCTGCACCAACTGTGGCGAAACACTCAAACACTCCTGAAGCAAGCAAGTAACTGAAACTGCAATTACCACAATGTCAGGGGCGAACCTTGCTGGGAGGTGAAGCGGTGTGCTTCCAACCCCTATTCCTGTTTAATAGTACTCCCGTGAGTCATTGAGTTGATGAGCTTGTGGATTAAGCACCCGCATGCCTGTGAGAGGTTCATGACCTGAGAAAGATGTTGGCAGCCTACTCAGCAAACCCCACATTTGAAAGACTGTAATCTCTACTGATGACGGTTAAAGAACCAGAAACTGCTGTCTAGAGATCAGCACTATCTGCGCCAACTGTGGCGAAACACTCGAACACTCTTGAAGCAAGCAAGTAACCAAAAATGCATTTACCACAATGCCAGGGGCGAACCTTGCTGGAGGTGAAGTGGTGTGCTCCCACCCCTGTTCCTGTTTAATAGTACTCCTGTGAGTCATTGAGCTGACAAGCTTGTGAATGAAGCACCCGGATGACTGTGAGAGGTACCAGACCTGAGAAAGATGTTGGCAGCCTACTCAGCAAACCCTAAATTTGAAAGACTGTAATCTCTACTGATGACGGTTAAAGAACCAGAAACACGTGTCTAGAGATCAGCAATATCTGCGCCAACTGTGGCGAAACACTTGAACACTCTTGAAGCAAGTAAGTAACCGAAACTGCATTTACCACAATGCCAGGGGCGAACCTTGCTGGAGGTGAACCGGTGTGCTCCCACCCCTGTTCCTGTTTAATAGTACTCCTGTGAGTCATTGAGCTGACAAGCTTGCGAATGAAGCACCCGGATGACTGTGAGAGGTACCAGACCTGAGAAAGATGTTGGCAGCCTACTCAGCAAACCCCAAATTTGAAAGATGGTAATCTCTACTGATGACAGTTAAATAACCAGAAACACGTGTCTAGAGATCAGCACTATCTGCTCCAACTGTGTCGAAACACTCGAACACTCTTAAAGCAAGCAAGTAACCAAAACTGCATTTACCACAATGCCAGGGGCGAACCTTGCTGGGAGGTGAAGCGGTGTGCTACCACCCCTGTTCCTGTTTAATAGTATTCCCGTGAGTCATTGAGCTGACGATCTAGTGCATGAAGCACCTGCCTGCCTGTGAGAGGTACCTGACCTGAGAAAGATGTTGGCAGCCTACTCATCAAACTCCACATTTGAAAGACTGTAATCTCTACTGATGACGTTTAAAGAACCAGAACCATGTGTCTAGAGATCAGCACTATCTGCGCCAACTGTGGCGAAACACTCGAACAGTCTTGAAGCAAGCAAGTAACTGAAACTTCATTTACTACAATGCCAGAGGCACACCTTGCTGGGATTTGAAGCGGAGTGCTCCCACCCCTGTTTCTGTTTAATAGTACTCCTGTGAACATGGAGAGACCTCAGTGCTGCATCTTTGAGCCCAGTACTGATCCTGAAAAGTAATTCTAACTGTACTTACCAGTAACTTGAATTTTCTTCCATAGGCTAACATTGACTGGTTTCACTTGGAAATTTTTCTAAGTGTGCAGTTTTGGAACTTTAAAATATTCATCTAAAATCAGCCGCACTACAAATTCCGATTTACTCACCTGTTATCAGGAGAGACCTCAGTGCTGCATCTTTCAGTCCAGTACTGATTCTGAACAGTAATTCTAACACTTATAAATTCACCCAGGCACTCTCCTTGCAGTACTCTCATCATTCAGTCAGTATCCAAGTACTCATGCAGCGAGCCAGACATTAGCACATGGACTGCCTCAAACCCCAATCCACTATGCATGCAGTATCCTAACTAACCAACACACTTATAGTTGTGCACTTATACATTCAACAAAAAAAACAATATTTCAGTTTTAATATTTTAAAAAACATTTTTATTTCCATTTAAAAATTAAAATGTGTAAAAATAAACTGTTAAAAAACTGTAAAATCAGTATAAAAAATACATATAACTATTATTACATTTAAAAATTATCATTTAAAAAACCTTCGAAATTCACTGAAAAAACCATAGGTTTCAGACATGTGATAGTTAGGAATTAGCATTTAAAAAAACTTAGAAATTCACTGAAAAAAACATAGATTTCAGGGCTGTTATAGTAAGCTGGACATTTCACTCATACAAAACCATTGAAATTCCTCCGTTATAGTTAGTTGTACTCACTATAACTCGCGCGCCCGCAATCCACTGCTGATGATGTCACATATTACATCATTCATGACATGGTCAGTGACATCACTGATGACATCAATGATGACATCTCAAATGACATCACTGATGACATCATCCACGTGACAATCAGATACACCTCATCATACACTAGTATAACCTTTCATCACCCACTGTAAAATACACAGTACCATAGTTGAATCCATTGACACACCAATACAAGTTTCTAAAAACCCACTCAGTGATTCCTAGATCTACACACACATCTAATCACTTACCTATAGATTCACTCATACATGCTGTCAATGATCAATAGAACACTATCAAATATACCTATACACCTATATCAACATTACACACCAGCACACATCCTATTCACTTATGCAGTCATCCTACTCATTTATGCAAACAATGAATCCTACTTATATTTACTCAGCTACACACTTATACAAACACCACTTCATTTATTCACATAGATAGAAACTCATACTTAGTGTGTTATAAAATCACTATTACAAGTATACAGTTATCCATACAGTCGCTCATACAATCGCTGAGTCTTATGTATACTTACTTATGTACAACAACTGTCACATACACTGCCTTTTTTTTCTAGTTTGTTGGACATGTACCATTGAGAGATATATTTGCTCATCACCACACCCATAAAGATATTCACTCACCCTAACAACTGTTATAACATGTAGTATTAACCACATATACCTAGTGAATCAACTATTCACACATCTTTCGGCAATCACACCCCCCCCCACCGAACCACACACACATTCATTCTCCCATACAAATACTCAGTTAATTAATCAACAACTAATTTAGACTTTCACATAGCTAGTATCCAACTGGTACAGCAGTTTACACAACAACTGACAAAGTGATACAGATATTCACACAGTTTAGGCACTATCCAATATATTTAGTGAGACACTATAAAATAGTCAGGTAAACATAAACACACTGCTACTAAATCTTCCATCCAGATATTTTTATTTATATATCCACTCATTCTTCAATGCAGATTGCTATATATAGCATACATTTTTAACTAACGAACCAAACCACATTCACTGGATGATGTCATCGGTGATGTCGTCAGTGATGTCATTTGAGATGTCATCAGTGATGTCATCAGTGATGTCACTGACCTTGTCTTGAATGATGTAATATGTGACATCATCAGCAGTGGATTGCGGGCGCACGAGTTATAGTGAGTACAACTAACTATAACGGAGGAATTTCAATGGTATTGTACGAGTGAAATGTCCAGCTAGCTATAACAGCCCTGAACCTATGTTTTTTTCAGTGAATTTCCAAGGTTTTTTAAATGCTAATTCCTAACTATAACATGTCTGAAACCTATGGTTTTTTCACTGAATATATATATATATATCTAAACCCTAGAAATTCCCCCGTTATAGTTAGTTCAGCTAACTATAACTCGCGCCCCCGCAATGCACTGCTGATGACGTCACATATTACATCACTCATGACATGGTCAGTGACATCACTGATGACATCACTGATGACATCTCAAATTACATTACTGATGACGTCATCCATGTGATAAATTAGTGCATCTTCTCACACCCTAATATAACCTTTAGTACACCGGCCATTTTGAAGACCATAGATACTCCAATACCAATAACTACATACCCACTCATTGACTCTTAGGTCTACATCTCCACTCTCTTACTTGTACAGTCACTCATACTTACAGTCACTCCGTACAGGACTATTATATGCATTTATACACCTATATAGACACTCAAACGCCGCCAATCATCCATTGAGGTACTGACACACCTAGTCAGTCATGCAAATAATTAATCACAGTCCAATTTACTCATCTATACAGTTAAACACACTCAAGTTCACTTACTCATAAAAATACTAACACATTCTGAAGCTCTTATACAATTACTGATACAAGCACACACTCATCCATACACCCACTCCCGCAATCACACACTCTCACATATAGATAGTTATATACTCTTACACACATATACACTGCGTTTCACATATGTAGTTACTGACACATGTACAACTGAGATATACATTCAATCACTAACACACCCATACATACACTCAATCAACCATACAGTCCATCACAGTTGCACTCTTAAAATCATGCACCATTAGAATCCTCCACTCACACATCTATGCACAGAGTCACAGACACCCTACCCACACAAACACTCAGGCACCTATACAGATACTCAGACAACCAATCAATAACCCATATAGACACTCATATACTTTTGACAAAACCATGCAGCCATTTATACACCAACAGACAGACACATACAGACATTCATACAGTTTAGTCACTAGTCTGCAGTAAGATACATTTAATGACTCACTTATAGAGTCAGTTACGCACCTAGAAAATCATCCATTCACTCACTTGTACACCCACTCATTCTTCAACAGGCCTTTCCCTATAAATATTAAACATATTAAAACTTTACAGAAACACATACTCACTGGAAGATGTCATCAGTGATGTAATTTGAGATGTCATCAGTGATACCATCAATGATGTCACTGACCATGTCATGAGTGATGTAATATGTGACGTCATCAGCAGTACATTGCAGGGGCGCGAGATATAGTTAGCTAAACTAACTATAACGGGGAATTTCTAGGGTTTTGTACAAGGGAAATGTCCAGCTAAATATAACGCCCCTGAAACCTATGTTTTTTTCAGTGAATTTCTAAGATTTTTTAAATGCCAATTCCTAACTATAACGCCCCTGAAACCTTTGGTTTTTTCAGTGAATTTCAAAGGTTTTTTAAATGCCAATTCCTAACTATAACGTGCATGAAACCTATGTTTTTTTTCAGTGAATTTCAAAGGTTTTTTAAATGCTAATTCCTATCTTTAACTTATCTCTGAAGATATCATGTTTAATGATTTTGATTGGATTTCTATATTTTTCAAATTCAGTGTGTCAATTTCATTAATTATATTTTTTTGAAATTCTTTTTCAGCACCATTTTTTAAATGTATTTTTTTAATTAATTCTTTTAAAAAATAAAAAATATTATTTGTTTTTATTGAGTTTTTCAAACATATTTGTTTATATTTTTAAAAATGTTACTTTAACCATATGTTCAAAACTTTATTTTATACATTTTTTTTCAATGTTTTTGGATCCGCGCACCCTATGTGCATCATTCTCAATCCCTACGCATTAGCATCCGCGTATGGTATGCGTTGGGTACGTGTTTAGTGCGCGATTGCAATGCGACCGGTACGCGACTCCCAGCCTATACGCAACACATTCGATGTACGTAATGCGACGTTTACGCGCTTCCGCGATGGGTTATCTGCGTCTGTGACGCGTTAGGTGCGCGGATCCCGCAAAATATTTAACATTTAAAAAAACAGATATATATGTATTTCATGTGAATATTAATTGATGACAAACTCTAAAGTAGTCTTAAAACTAATATATTTTTACATCTAATCCTATAATTTTTTTTAATTCAATTTCGCGGATGCGCGCTGGGTGCGTGCTGCATAAGTGCAGGGTGCGCGAATCCCATGTGACCTGCAAAAAAAGAGATTTGATTGGTTCATTACACTTCCTGTTCTAACTATTGAAAGACTCCACCCAATTCAGTCATTCTTCTTTGACCTTCTTTGGAGGAGCATCTCTTTGCAGAGAAGAAGATTTTTTAGAATAAGTTTACACTTAGCTCTAACTTTTTTTTAAAAAAATGGCTTCAGGGCAGCAGGCATCACCTGCATCTCCTCATACATCTGAGGATGAATTTTTGGAGGAGGCACCACGCAAAGAATGTTTTTCTTCAGTGGTGTGGAAATTTTTTACTTTTCCTGAGGGGCGGAATAAGACCAATGCCACCTTGGTCACGTGCAAGATTTGCAAAAGAGTGCTGTCACGAGGGGATCCTAACAAGAAATACTTGTGCGGCATGGCAAGTATGATGAAGCACATGAGGACCTTTCATCCAAACAATCTTGCACAACAAGAGTGCAAACGGATGAGAAACACTCCTGCGCCTTCCACCTCATCCCAGCCGAGCACCTCAAGAGTGCATCCATCAGCCCAAAATTTTGGACATCCGTCCTCAATTTCAATATTTAAAAATACTCTACACTAAGTGCAATGAGACTTTGTGCTACGGTGAGCAGTCGATCGATCTGATCTGCCGCCGGCAAGAAAGTCACATTTGCTAGTTTTTTTTTTTTTTTTTTTTATTGTTCCCTGAAGTTCATTGTTTGGTTCTTCGCGTTTTTTGGTTTTTTTTACAGAAAAACCCCAAAAAATTAAAAAATGTTCAGAAAACCCCCCAAAAAATATAAAAGAAGAAAGAAGAACAAAAAAAGTTCTTGTAAGAACTAACTTTCCTGGTTTAAAAAAAGAGCTAAATTTCTTTGTTAGTGTGTGAAAGTTTAGATGAATGTATGTGTAGTACTTAATTGACTGAATGAATGCATTAGTAGCGTATGGTGAATGTATAAGTGCAGAACTATGAGGAAGTGCTGCAGCATCACACAGTAACCTCTTTAACTGCAGTGTGCTGTAGTACTTCCGAAGCACAGGGATGCAACATATGTACATAAATATGTTGCAAATCTATGCTTCTCTCTGCACGGCTGCTTAAACTGCAGCCATGTGGTGACACAGGCACCCTTGCACCATAGTGCAAGTATATCTCTGTCATGTGCTGTTTGTTTTTCTGCAGGAAGACACACCTTCCTGCACAAAAACAATGAGAAATGCATTTTTCTCCTTAAATGTATGCTGAACATTTCAGCATGCATTCAAGATATACAAATATGGAGAAATGAAAACAATTCTCCTTGTTGTGCTTTCCTACACCAATTATAGAATGGTGCAGCATTCACACACATATCGAGATTTATGATTTCTGATAAATCTAGACACGTGTCTTGTTCTATGAGTATTCAGTGCAATCATGCACAACAACACTTATAGAACACCCTTTCAACGCAAAGTGGTGTGCATGATGAGGTTGTATTTACATGGAGTATAAAAAGTACACAGAGTGCCCTTTCCTCTCTTTGTAAATATGAAAGGGTATCTTGCACAATAACTATGTTACAAAGGGCCATATGTAGGTAGCTTAACATTTACCGATTCATAAATACCGAATTTTACCGATTCGGTATTTATGAATCAGTAAATAGTATGTAGGTAATTATACGGTAATTATTACCGATTCGGTAACTATCGGTATTTATGAAGTGGTATTTACCAAATCGGTAATGAGGCATCCCTTCCCATTCATGCCTATGGGCCTGGAGGCCCATGGGAATGAATGGGAAGCCAGTTACTATTACCGATTCGGTAAATACCGAATCGGTAATAGGGGAGGCATCATCATGGGTGGCAGGGTGTCACTTTGACACCCTGTCGCACCCCTGATTCGTGCATGTGTGCTCATTTGGCGCACATACATGCCCTAAGGGCATGCATGTCTGCCACATGGCACTTCACAAATTGCACAAAAATGCTTTTTTAAAGGTATTCATGATTTACCATCAACTTGTAGTTGGTGGTAAATAACGAATCCTGACACCAATGATGCACTCACTTGAGTGTCCCCTACATATCATTTCAGTATTTGGTATTTACCGATTCGGTATTTACCGATTCGGTAAATACCGAATACTGAAATGATGCCCCTACATCTCAACTAGCTAAATACCGGTCAGTAACGGGATATTTACCGAATTTCGGCCGTTACCGACCGGTATTTAGCATCCTACATATGGCCCAAAAAGTGACGTATTTTCGTGTTTAAAATTCCTTGCGAATGATAGAAGGTAAGCACAGAGTTTTGTCTGCAAAGATGTTCAGAGAAGAATTATTGAAATAATTGCGGTCCTTCAATAGCTAAAATGGGAAATATTATGAACCCCTCAAATCTCTTTTTTTGCAGGTCACATGATATCTGATTATGGTCAGATTTCAAAACTACATAGGTATAAACAGAGTGTTTTTAGAAACGTGTAGCTTCTTGCAGACCTCCTCATTCTGCATATTGAGACTTAGTTAAACTTACCTTCACAGTAATAGGAATAAAATATGGTATACATTTTTTTCAGATTTTCATTCCAATCTAAATTCATATAAATTGCTTATTTTAAAATTTGGATCTGTGAAAGAAAAGGAAAAAAAAATTATAACATGTAATAATAAATTTTTTACAACACAGCATCATTTCCACAAAGTAATTTGTTTGCCTTTTTTGCTGTTCTCAGAATATATAAAATGTCACTAAAAATAGTGATTTCAATCATACTCATCACTTAACAGCGGGCAAAAAAAAAACAATCAAAAAGATTGTTAAAAAAAAACCAACATGCTATTCTCAACAAAATACCACAAGATACAAATCACAGATATATAAAATGCTTAAAGCTAACTAAATTTTATAAGTTTAACTTACAAAAACTGTAAATGTTGTCGCTTTAAAATATTCACCGCATCTAAGGATGAATTTTTGGAGGACGCACCACGCCCATAACGTTTTCCTTCAGCGGTGTGGAAATGTTTTACTTTTCCCGAGGGGCAAAGAAAGATCAATACCACCTTGGTCACGTGCAAGATTTGCAAAAGAGTTCTGTTGCAAGGGGATCCTAACAAAAAGTACATGTACGGCACGGCAAGTATGATGAAACACCGAAGGACCCTTCATCCAAACAATCTTGCACAAGAAGAGTGTAAACAGATGAGAAACACTCCTGTTATGTATCTGTAAAAAAGAATCACAAATAAATGTATATTAATGACTTTCAAATTTATACTATTACATTACTGTAAAAACACATTTTATATAAAAACTGACAAAGAAACTATAGCCCTGAACCACAAGTGTGACGATCGTTAAAACACTACATGCATAGTACATACTACTTTGAAGCAGTTCATGCCCTAAAGCCTACCTTACAAAAAGACTACATGCTAACTGGGTGAGTGACAGGGTGTTTGCTAGAAGTGTATGAATACCGACTGGGGAATTGAAGGTGTGAAAGACTACTGTGTAGGTGGTTAGAGGCCTGCATGCATAGTGAATAGGCATTTGAAGCAGTCTATGTGATAAGGCCTGGCTCACTGCATGAGTACTTGGGAACTGATGGAATGATTAGAGTACAGCAAAGAGAGTGCCTGAGTGAATTTATAAGTGGTTGGCTTTTGACACAGTGAATGGATTAGTACTTGTTACTGAATGGGTCACTAGAGGGGTGCAAAGGGAGTGACAGGATGTTTACTGGACTGTATGGATACTGACTAGCGAATTGAAAATGTGAAAGACAAGTGTATAGTATGTTAGAAGACTGCATGCATACTGCATAGACATTTGAAGCAGTCTATGTGATAATGTATGGTTCACAACATGAGTACTTGGAAACTGACTAAATCATCAGACTACTGCTAGGTTAGTGCCTGGGTAAAACTTTTAAATATTCTGTTCTGGCACAGTGATGAGATTAGTATATGGTACTGCACTTTAGTGTCAAACCCTGACTCATTTTATCAATGCATAAGCAAAGAATAACTTCTAAAGCTACTAAAATTTGACAACATGACCGATTTTAAAACAGTTATCTGTCAGCAAATACACCATGTTACCAAATGCATCTCTCACAATCCTTACCCAAATGTACACAGACTCACAGTGTGATTTTAGACAAGCAACACTATCCCTAGCAGTTTACCAAAACTCATTCACTAGTCTAGAAGAGGTAATGGTACTGCACACAATCAACATATTTAAGTACAGCACATTAGTGTCAAAGCATGACTCATTTAATCAACGCATAAGCAAAGACTGGCTTCTAATGCTACTAAAACTTGACAACATGACAGGTTTTAAAAAAGTTATCTGTCAGAAAAAACACAATGTTACCAAATGCTTCTCTCACAGTGGTTCCCAAATACATACTAACTCATACTAACTCATAGTGTGATTCTAGACAAGCACCACTATCCCTAGGAGTTTACCAAAACTCATTCACTACAGTGGAAGTGGTAAGGGAACTGCACACAATCTACATATTTCAGGACTACACTTTTGTGTCAAAGGTTGACTCATTTAATCAAAGCATAAGCAAAAACAGCCTTCTAATGCTACTAAAACTTGACAACAAGACAGGTTTTAAAACAGTTATCTGTCAGCAAATACACGATGTTACCAAATACTTCTCTCACAGTGGTTCCCAAATGCACACAGACTCACAGTGTTATTCTAGACAAGCAACACTATCCCTAGCAGCTTACCAAAACTCATTTACTATTGTGCAAGGGGTAAGGAGACTACACACAATCTACATATTAAAGTACAGCACATTAGTGTCAAAGCATGACTTATTGTATCAATGCATAAGCAAAGACTGGCTTCTAATGCTACTAAAACTTGACAACATGACAGGTTTTAAAACAGTTATCTTTCAGCAATTACACAATGTTACCAAATGCATCTCTCACAGTGGTTCCCAAATGCACACATACTCACTGTGTGATTCTAGACAAACAACACTATCCCTTGCACTATACCAAAACACATTTCTTCATCTAGAAGGAGTACTACATTTTAATATAGAAACATAACTCATTACACAAATTCATAAACAATTACTGGTTTCTAATTGTACCAAAATATAAAAACAGCACAGTTATCTGTCTGCAAACACATGAAAAACACACATGCTTACCACAGAATGGTTACTACATGCACACACACTGTCAATAAGATTGTAGAGAAAAAAAGTACTGCCTACACTTTAGCAAGAGAAATACATTAGTCTGATTAAAATCAAAATAGTCTACATACATCCCCTCACAATTAAATAACTCACCTTTCAAGTTGTTTTGTAGATTAAGAAGTATATCAGTCACACACCAGATTTTCTTTTACAGAATCTCTGCACTGTGCACCTCTCAGCAAAAACAAAGAATGGAAAAGTTTCCCTTTCATTTTCCACACATATTCATGTAATCATCAAATCACAATCCTTCACACATAAATTCAAAAGCAAACACACAATTCTATTGGTTAAACGTTTCAACCCTTTCCAACTGAAATACATTTCAACCCTTCCCCCAATCTGCCTTCTTCCTGTTACCATAGATACAGGTTATGGAACACTGCACTAAGCACACAGGTCACAAGTTCAGCACACAATGATCCTAAACAAGACAGCAAGTGTGCTTGACTTTTCAACATATCAGCTTATCATGTATAATGTTCCTTACAATCTGTTTTTGTTAACCAATAAGAATCATACCTTTAAAAAACAGAAATATACACCCTACCTTTCAGTGTAGAAAGTTGTCATACAACCAATGATTTCTTGTCTTTTTTCATTTTTTTTCCGTTGATCCGCGCACCCAACGCAAGAGAATCCGTGCACCCAATGCGATAGGATGTGTGCACCGTGCACGCATTTCGCCGTTTAAAAAAAAATAAAATGTGGGCCCCATGGGGTCCTTCTGGGACCCCCTAGGCACCTCTAGAGGGTCAGAGTATTTCCACTCTGCCCCCTTTATATGTTTTACACACTTATTCCCCTTGCTTCTTCAGCCTCGCTTCTACCGAGGCAGAAAATGGCCACCAACAGTTCCTGGTTTTGAATGTAGACAGACACTCGACTGCCAATTAGCATTCAGCATGCGATCGGGAGGGTGCGCGCTCGGTTTGGGGAGGGTGCGCTTACGGTGCGGGTAGGGTCCGCGGATCCTCCCCGGCCATAGATATTTATGTACTTTTAACTCTAATTTTCTCAGAAACTACTGAACGGATTCACACCATTTATGCAAAAGGCACGAGTCTGAACTGAGGACTACCTCTTTGCCAAATTTGGTGTCATTCCGTTCAGCGGTTCTGGCTGTAGCTGCGACAACAGATCCTATGGGAAATTGCATGGGGAAAACGTGTTTTGGGACCCCCCTTTTTTCTCGGCCCCCACTTGATAAATCACCACGTAACTTTCCGGGTAGGAGTGGAGCAGGCCAAAAGTTTCAAAAATTTCATTTAGATTCATCAACCGGCGCCAGACTTATTGGGAATAGAATGTGTCAGATTTCCTATGGAAAATAGGTCCTAACTATAACTACCTACCGGCGACAGCCAGTAGGTAATATATATATATATATATATATATATATATATATATATACATATATATATATATATATATTCACTGAAAAAACCATAGGTTTCACACACGTTATAGTTAGGAATTAGCATTTAAAAAACCTTAGAAATTCAGTGAAAAAACCATAGGTTTCACACATGTTATAGTTAGCTGGACATTTTACTCGTAAAAAACCAATGAAATTGCCCCGTTATAGTTAGTTCAGCTAACTATAACTCACGCGCCCGCAATGCACTGCTGATGACGTCACATATTACATCACTCATGACATGGTCAGTGACATCACTCATGACATCACTGATGACATCTCAAATGACATCACTGATGACCTCACTGATGACATCATCCAGTGAATGTGTGTTTTTCTGAAAATTAAATATGTTTTATATATGTATATCTCAAGGTCGATGGAAGAATAAATGGGTATATAAGTGTCTAAATGGATGATTTGTTTTTAAAAAATTGATTGTGTAACTGACTGATTAAGTGTATCTCTCACTTTGTGTATAAGTGGCTGCATGGGTTGGTGAGTAGCTACATGGGTGTCTATATAGGTTAGTAGTTGTTTTTTTGAGTATCAGTCTGAGTGTCTGTATGGTTCGGTGGGGGGTATTACGTAGTGCATAGGTGCATGAATGAGTGACTCACTGTTTGTATGTGTTGAAGACAGCATGTGTGCAGGACTGTATGGGTGGATGAGTGTGTGTATGGGTGTGTTAGTGAGTGAATGACTGTCCCAATAGTGTCTTCAGGAGTAACTACATATGTTTTAAACTAGTATATGTGACTATTGGTGTATATATGTGAGTATATGTGAGAGGGAGAGATTGAAAGAGTTCCTGTATGAATAAGTATGTGTTTCTATAAGTGATTGTTTAAAAGACTAAGTATGTGTAAGTTTCCGTAGAAGTAAGTGTGGTGGTGTGTGTATAACTGTATATGCAGGTGAATGTATGTTTGATTCTTTATTAGCATGAGTGACTATGTGTGTGAGTAACTCTATGGATGAGTGGCATTATGTAACAGGATGTATAGGTGTATGAGTACATATGATGAGTGAGTACATGTATGAGTGACTGTATAGGACTGTTGGTGAATGAGTGGATGTGTATGTGGATCTTAGAATTACTGAAGAGGTTGTTGTAACTGGTATTGGTATGTCCATTGTTTTGAAAATTTTAGTCTCTATTTTTGAATGTGTGTATCAAAGCTTATATTAAGGTGAGAGGAGGTCTGCCACTCTATCACAAGGATGATGTCATCAGTGATGTCATCAGTGATGTCATTTGAGATGTCATCAGTGATGTCATGAGTGATGTCACTGACCATGTCATGAGTGATGTAATATGTGACGTCATCAGCAGTGCATTGCGGGCGCGTGAGTTATAGTTAGCTGAACTAACTATAACGGGGCAATTTCATTGGTTTTTTACGAGTAAAATGTCCAGCTAACTATAACATGTGTGAAACCTATGGTTTTTTCACTGAATTTCTAAGGTTTTTTAAATGCTAATTCCTAACTATAACGTGTGTGAAACCTATGGTTTTTTCAGTGAATTTCTAAGGTTTTTTAAATGCTAATTCCTAACTATAACGTGTGTGAAACCCATGGTTTTTTCAGTGAATTTGCAAGGTTTTTTAAATGCTAATTTCTAACTATAACGTGTGTGTAACCCATGGTTTTTTCAGTGAATTTGCAAGGTTTTTTAAATGCTAATTTTTTTTTTTATTCTTCATTTTTTTCAAACATATTTTTAATTTAATTTTCTTTCATTTTATAAAGACTATGCTTAAATTTTTAAAATCCTTAAATATTTTTTTTTAATATATTTTTTAAAATAAACATGTAAAATTTATTACCAGATTTTTTCTTTTTTTTTTTTTTTTATAGTACGCGTACCGTAAGCTCACGGTAAGCGTACGGTTTACGCAACGTCCGTAATCTATCTACGCTGCTTGCGTATAGTTACGCACTTTGCGTAGCCGCGCGTACTGCGCGTGGGACGCGTGCGCGCTTACGCCACACGCGCACGTTACGCGGAAGTGCCGGGGAGTGACTGTTATGCGCATGCGCGCAAGCGCGTGTCTTTTTTACGCGCACGCGTACTTTTTGCCGTAAGCGTACCGTAAGCGTACCGTAAGCGTACGGTAGGTCATGTGATCTTGAAACACAACTTTTGATTGGTTGAAACTACTTTCGGTTCTAGAACTCTCCTACACCACACCCATTCCCCTCATTTCTGCTTGTGATCCCTTGGGAGAAGGAGCTGGTTTGTCTTTGGGATACGATGGCAGAACAGCAGAGCTCTTCTGAGAGTGAGGCTAGCACCAGCAGCACTGTCTTGAGGCAGAGATCGAGGAAACAAAAGCCTTCTTATGTTTGGGATTATTTTACTTTTCCAGAAGGCCAGCAAAAGGTGAATGCACCCTTAGTTACTTGCAAGCTGTGTAAGCGTGTACTTTCTAGAGGTAATCCTAACAGGAAGTATTCCTTTGGGAATCACACCATGAAGAGACACCTCCAGGATGTACACAGAAGGACACATGGTCATCTTTTTGGAGGTAACTCTTCAGAAAGACGAGCCAGTACATCCACAGCAGCTCAGCCTGGACCATCATCTGCAGGGCTGACTCCTTCTTCTGCAGGTCAGGTGAGCCCTTCATCTGTGGGGGGAGAATCTCCTTTTGCTGGCCCTCTGGAAATGAACCTTCGATTTCGGAAGGTTGATATTCATTGCACATTTTGTAAAGGTCTAATTTGTCATAGGGAGACCAGTGTTTCCCTAGTGAACAACAAAATAGATCAGCACATTTGTAGCTTTGAATGATTTTCCCATGCTTCCTTTCCTCTGTCTCTGCATGAACACAACGGTTCTTTTAAGAGCCAACCTTATCTTTCATCTTTTTTTTACATATGTTTTTTAAAACCTTTTTTTTTTTTTTTTTACCGTACGCGTACGGTGCGCGTACCTTTTTTTTATTTTTTAAAAAGAACACTAAAAATCAATTATCACATTACAAGGTCCTTGAGAGACTACAATTATAATTATTGACTTACCATACTCACTCAAAAAAATATTTATTCATTTGTTTTTTTAAAAAATAGTTTTAAAAATGGTTGTAGTTTTCGAAAATTTTCTATATCGATCTGAAAAAAAAGAAAAAAGTATTAATATTTTTTTAACAATTTATAATACAGTATACATATTTACATTTTTTTCAAAAAAATATTTTTGCCTTATTTTTGCTGTTTTCAGAATATATTGCATTTCACTATAAATTGTGAAAGCAATTGCATTCATCATTTTACAGCGGGCAAAAAAAAATAACAATCTCAAAGATTGTATTAAAAAAGCCCAGAATCTCTTCTCACTTAAACTTATCATTACAGAAATGCATATTATTCTAAAAAAATAACATCTAAAAACAATACTTATTTCTTTAAAATACCGTCTGATATGTTTGTTTCAGAAGTATAATCACAATATTATATCTCAAATAACTCCAAAATACATCTGATTTCATTTCCTTTAGGCCAAATAGTATTTTTTTTTTTTTTTTTGGAATAAATTTCCAAGGGAAATCCATTAAAATTCTAAAGTTTAATCTGTCCAGATCTCACCGATTCTCTGTAACATTTTGGTTCACGAAAATTTTTTGAATAATTTATTTAGTCCACAATAGAATTGCTTACTTTTCCACATGGCCAAATAGTAATTTTTTAAATCATTTTTGAAAAAATTTCCAATGGCAGTCCAATAGCATTCCAAAATTTAAAATGTGCAGAAGTTACCGATTATCTATAAATTATTGTTTTTTCAAAATTGCATTAAAAATTAAAAAAGTCCACATTACAATTGGTTATCTTTCCTTTAGGCCAAATGATAATTTTAAAAATATTTTTTCTACAAAATTGCAATGGTAATCCAGTAAAATGGTAAAATTATTTTGTCCAGATCTTGCCAAGTCTCTCTAAAATTTAGGTTTCAGGAAGATTAGATAGGAATTTGCTAAATCAAAAGGCAAACGTTGTTTGAAAATCAATTGGGAATCATTACACAGTGTCCAGCCTTTTTCACATTTTAGATAAACTGTGTAATGTCCAGAAGTAACAGTAGGTCCATCATGGAAAATTATTGCAACAGTTACAAAAGTTTTTCCTGAAATTGATAATTGCTGTCCTGTAAACTTCTTTATTAAAGTATCCAATTTTGAACCATCAGCTCTACATCGTTGCATCATTAAAATTACATACTGTCCGTATTCCCTTAAAATTAATGTTGAAAACATGTCAGAATTACACTCACCACATTTCATGCTATGATTAGCATCTTTAACTAATTTTGCAAAAGTGACTGTTTTACTCTCTGGCAATGTCAAATAAATAAACCTTTCATTATCAACAATAGAGCCACATATATTATAACAATTATCACAACTATGTTCCCATTTATAAGAGAGACCAAAAAAAATGTCAATGGGAACTCCTTCTTCTTCCACTACCTGAAGAAAATACATCAAAAATTCGTGTGCATCTTGCTGTTCATTTTGAGAAAACTGTGTTCGTCCTGAACATACATCTAAAAGTTTTCTAATATCAGTAGCACTTTCTATTTGAGTTTTATCTTTACTCAGCTTTTGAAAAAGGAGACTCAGCTCTGAACAGAATCTTTTTCCCTGATTTACTATTATCTGCTCTTGCAAACTTTCCAGATAAAATGCAACATTCAGCACTACATTAGCGTAGCAGTTGACACCAGAGCTATTTTCAAAATGACATCCTACAACCTGTTCTTCATTGTCCTTTTTCTTTTTGCTTGCAATTACATCACTCCTCTTTTTTTTCCTCTTCTCTATATCTTCATTACAGATATTCTCATTTCTCCTTTTACGAGAAACTACACGTTTCTCCAACACAGGATACTGACCTAAATGAGGAGCATAGCTTCTTCTTAATCTATTATACTCCTTTACACAGTTTGTATCAGCACTAACTTTTGAGTCATCAAAGTCTATCATGAATAAACCTGATAATGTTTTGACTCGTGACAAAGCTACATATGCCATACCTTCTTTGAACACAGTTGAACCAATGTTCACAAATGCACAATCTACAGTCAATCCTTGAGACTTGTGGATAGTTACAGCATATGCTAGAGAAAACGGAAACTGCTTCCTACGTACATATAAGTCTTTCACAAGCATAAAACGAACTGTACAACGACAAATATCTTTAACTTCATCTATCTGATCAAATTTTATCTGTAAACATTCAATTCCTTCTTTTTTCTGATAATTAATAAAACCCACAACTCTTCCCATCGCTCCATTCACTAAGCCTTTCTCAACATCCAAATTTCTCCTTAAAAATACTCTACAGTTCATGCAAACATATAGATTTTTTTCTAATCCTGCTGTTTTGGAGATGTTCTTCTCTAGTGAGTCCAATTTATTTTTCAGTTTGCCTGTTACTGTGACAGTAATTCTTCCATCCTCAATTTTGTCCACTGCTTCCAATTTCCTGATCTCTTCCTTTTCCAATTTCAAAAGCTCCTCATTAAATATTGAGCATTCACGTAGAGTTGGCATTAAGCAGATGACACTTTTGTTTTCTGCAATATTCTTGTATATTTTCTCTGCAACTATTTCTTCCTTTGGAAATAAATTATGTAGCAGCCGACTCTGTAATGCTTTTTTCCCAACTTCTGTGAGTAGTCCAATTCTGATATCTTTCAGAATACTTCCATATTCTTCATCGTTTGCTTGCCTCATATTAGTTGTAAGTTCCTTGTACTCAAAGAAGGACCAAATATTTGTATTTCCAATGCTTCCCAATGACTTCTTCGTGTCTTCATGTGTCACAGTATTAAACACTGGTTGTCCTTTAACTGGAGTAAGTTGCAAAAGATCCCCAAAAACTATGACGTGTTTTCCACCAAATAACACGTCATAGTCTGTCTTCAAAATTTGCTGCATTCTTAAATGCACAAAGGCAAGCATTAAGTTTGATACCATGCTCACCTCATCAATAATGAGAACTTGCATCTTCTTCAATACTCTTGAAACTTCCAAGGATGCTTCTCCAGTTAGCTTGTTGAATTGTATTTTGTTCTCATGCTCCACTGGTAACATTAGCAAACGATGTAAGGTGATTCCTTTTATGTTATATGCTGCTAACCCAGTTGGAGCAGTAACCACACAAGACAAAGTAGAATCCGTTTTTTGCTTTAGGTAGCTTCTGATGACTTTAATTAGGAAACTTTTTCCAGTGCCAGCTTGTCCGCTTACATACATCCTGATTGGATGAAATGATGTGCATGAGCACTCTTTTTTTATATGTAGAAATCCGTGATCAATTTTGTTTTTGATCTCTTCATAAATGTGTTGCTGCTCTTGATTCAGTTGTCTTTCCAAATTTTGTAAGTCTATAAATTCTTCTTGAGCTTGATTCATAGCCGTTTCCACTTCATTCATGGCTATTGATGCTTCATTTTCAACGATTGGTTGTCCTAGGGGATCTTGACTGTATGTTCCTGAACTTTGGCTGTCCTGAGAACTGTCTCTAGCTATTTCTGCTGCAATTGTAGTTTCCTGTTCAATTTCTTCATTTAACATTTGCAGATAAGTTGAGAATGTACTGCATTGTATGCTGTCTTTGCAAGCATTAAAAGAATCTTCATAGCTCTGGAATTCTCCCAGTAGTTCATCCTCTGTACGCCATGGTTTAAACAACTGTAAAAGAGCCAAGTAGTAAAATTCTTTCTTGTCGGTTGTGTCGCAACTCAGCTTCCGGTGATTTATCAAACTTCCTTTGGTTTGCTTCACCAAACATCCTTCTTCACCAACAACTTTATATTTTCCACTGTTGATGTCTTCTGCAGCTTTCCGTGAATAAATGTAGTTCTGCAGCACTTCATAGAGACACATGTTCTCCAGATGATGACTTCTCTTGGGATAATATGTGTCCAACATGTTTGTTTTCAATATATCTGTACTTTCTGGGTCATTCTCGGCCAAATATTCAATTTCTCCAACAGATTTCAGTACCCGATTTCTCATTGCTGCAAGGCCTAAACTTGCCCAAATTATTCTTCTTGACTTCGAGTAGAGACTTGCAGAAGATAACCTATCTGAACATTCGTAGGATCCAATTTCTCGATGCGATAACATCTTCAAACTGAAACTGTACAGCTTCTTACTGACAGTCTTCTCGTGAGAAATCTCTTCCCACATTTCCTTCAATTCTGTTTTTTCTGATTTCGTAATGTAAGACGTTACATATCGTGCAACAGCAATGGAATTGTCAGCTACATACTGTATATCCATGTTAGCGTTCCACATGGATAAAATGACTGGGTTGTAGTCATTTATATTTTTTGATTCTTCTTTTCTTTTAAGGTTGTAGGTATTCTTAGGTGATTTTCTTGTGATAGTATGTCTCACAGCTGACATAAAACTGTTGACTCTTCCATTTGAAAGAACAGGTCTAGGAAATCCAAATCGACATTTAGTGTAGTATTTTTCTTTGCTCTTGTATTTCCGTCGACAGTATTTTCCACACCGATGACTTTGGAAACGTAGAACTTGCTCCTTTAACTTGTTCTCTTCTTTGCTTTTTGGTATACCACATGTTGCATATTCTTCAATGTAAGATAACACTGCTTCATCAGTATCTGTTCCAAACTTTGGGGCATCCTTGATCCACAGCAGCATATGAATATGAGGAGCACCTCTTGCCTGGTACTCTTTTCTCCAAAAGAAATCCACTACTTCTCCAAGGGGTGGATTTTTTTTATTGCAGATGAAGGACATCATAGCCTCAAATCTATGATTGAAATATCTGCAAACATTAACCGGATCCAATGAGCACAGTTCTCCTGCTGTCTTGTATTCGATGTTTTTAATGTTTGAATTGGCCTCTCGTAGAAAATCCAGTAAATCATCCCAAGCGTACTCGGCACAGCTTAGGGTAAGGAACCATATTGGTGTTCCTAAATTGCGTAACATGCATTTCAGTTCACCATGGCGTCGGTACCAATATTCATTTGTCCCACGCTGACAAGCCATCAGATTGATCAGTTGTGTTTCCAAATGATCATCTCGGTGCTGCACTTTCTCCATAAAATCCTTAGCAGACACATTTTGTAAATGTACTCCACTTTTTAAAATGTGATTTACTGCATAAGACAGTGCAGACAAGTCGCTTTCAAATAAAAGATGGAACAAATAAGGAATACTTTGTCGAAATCTGGGATCTTCAGCATATAGTCTTGTAGTCCGATACTCTGAAGCTGGAATCTGTTCTGGACGTTCATCGTATCGTCCTCCTTTTCCTTTAGGAAACAGCTGGGGAAAACATCGAGCTTCCAAGCTCTCCTCCCATACACTCACGGGATTTCCTTTTGCTTTCTTCATCTGAAAGAGATCAATATTGTCTCCCATAACTTCTTTCGAATGGAGAGGATGTATGCTAAAATGTTCATAAATTTCTTCTTCCTTTGACTTGTCCACTTTTTCAATTTGTCCAGTTGGTGTTTCTGTGTGTTCTTGAAAATCTTCTTCTTCTTCTTCTTCTTCTATATAAATTGATTCATACCATTTGTTATTTTTTTTCAAATACAAATTTGCTCTTTGTACTTTCCGCACATCTACCAGCTCCTGCCAAATCTTCTTATTCTTTGTAGGTACACCATTAACCAGAATAATTAATGGTTCAGTTTCCAAAGTATCCGCATCAATAGTTTCCATATTTTTTTTCAAATCCAAGGGCAAATACACCACTCTACCTTTTAAACCTCTCAGTAAATCTGAAGGAGGTAATTTACCAGTTTTGGGCTCCATACGTACTATGGTCTGGAACGGATGAACACATTGAATGAGTATAGACTCATATGTATTTAATTCAGAAAGTTCAGCAGGAATAGCATCCAATTCTAAATTATTATGTACAGCTCTGGTCGGCATTCTATTTTCTTCTAACTTGTTGTAACAGTATTTACAAATACGCTGATCTTCACCCAATTCAATACAATTTTCAAGAAATATATATGTGGCAAAATCCATCCACTTATAATTATCTTCATTTTCACTCTTTCTGTAGAGATCAACATTCCTAGTTTGTTTTCTATAATGAGTTCTGCGGCAACAAATACAAGTAACATTTGGTCTTTCATTAGAGACTATTGCAAATTTTGTTATGTGATCATTAAATGTGTTACTTACAGAGGGTTCTACATTCTCTTCCACTTCTGCCTCATTTACTGTGTCCTTCTCTGCACTGTTTTGTTCAGGACCAAAGTAACAAAACTGAATTTCATCAACAACCTTCTCTACATCTGATACCGTTCCTCGGAACAGAGCCCTATTCAATTCATTTAACTTTATTGCTGGACTTTTGGCAAAATACAACCGTCTCACAAACTTTCTCATTTCAGTATGATGAACAGCCAGCATCCTAAAATGATGGAAAACACTATTGCACACTTTTCTAGATAGACAAGCAAGAGAATGACCCTGCAAACCAGTATTCTCTCTCACTCTGCATGGATCCAGACTTTGAAGCACCTTAATCTTTTGTTTTACACTTTTTTTACTATATTCTCTTAGAAACTCTCGAAATCTGTCAATAGATTCCTGACGCACAGTGCAAATACTACTACAATTCCAAGTGTACACTGGGGCTTTAGGACGTCTCCCCATTGCCTCATCTGCCATCACTTGTACCTCATCTCTTGGAACCATTATCTCCTTCTCCATTATGCAACCATTTTTTACTTCGTATGAACGACCTCTGGTGTCAACTGCATGCAGCAAACTATTACTTTGAAAATAGCTCTCTTCATTAAAAAAAGGTTCACTACTTGAACTATGCATCCACTTTCCTAAAAACACTTTACAAAAGTTTGTTCTGTTCACTACTCTTTTGCTTTTGCTTTGTGATTTCAGTACATTAACCATTTTATCTAATGTACGCATCCTATTCAAAATTAATATGAATAGTTTCCTTTTTAATTCTAATGCTTTTGCTGCAATGGCTTCAATTTCTTTTTTTCTCTTGTAATATTTTGCCTTTTGCTTATATTTCTTTACATCCTTTATCAAATTGGACATAACTCTTCTCTGAAACATTTTTCTACGTATCTCTTTAAACGCTGTTTTTCTGTTTATGTTAAACTTTTCAATTGCAGAAGGTATATTTGCATTAACTAAATTCTCAATTTTTTGCTGTTCTCTATGTTTTGTTACATTTTTCCGAGGACAGACATTTTGTACATTTTTCTTTGTTTTGAATATTTTGTTAAGAAATTGTTTTTTCTGCTTACCAGAAGATTTTTTCTTTTTCCCAACATGAGCATCTTCTACTAACTTTGGTCCTCCAGTTGTCTTCAAATATAGGTTTTTTTTTAGCGTTTTTTGAGCTCGAGATTTTGTAGGCATCTTAAATTTTGTTCACTGTTCTTCAGCAATACCTGAAAAAAACTAAAAAAAAAACCCTTTATTGTATTTAAATATATTACTACATTTGTTTTCACAATAGTCATAAAACAAAATTTCTTTGCCAATTTGAATGCACACAAACTGCTCTTTTTTTTGGGCAAGTGAAAATCTCTTTTACAAACTGTCACATTATGAAACCACTTTTCAGATTTTTTAAAAAGCCCATGTCCACAGTGCTACACTCCAGCAAGGGCAACCAGCCTTAGTGAAGCTCAATGTATTTGCATTACAGACTGAAACCTGAAAACCCCACTCGCTTGTAAATACTTTGCATGACTATACACGGCAAGCACATGGGTGTGTGCTAAGACTCTGCTTCTTCCCCCAAAAATTCGCTCCCCCTTTCCATCTAATGCAACTGTGAAATCACCAGAGCAAGACGCAATAAATCTCTGCCTATAATTCCTCTATGCACACAGAGTCATGTTTTCACATTAGTCCCAAAACGAAATTTCTTTGCCATTTTGAAAGCACACTTACTGCTCTTTTTTTTTCGGGCCGAGTGAAAATCACTTTTACAGACTGACACATTATGAAACCTTTTTTAAAAATTTATTTAATTGCACATGTCCAAGCTGTTTTTTTTTCAGACCACCACCATGTGTATTCTCTGTGTCTGCCTACACTCCAGCAAGGGCAACCAGCCTTAGTGATGCTGAATGTATTTGCATTACAGACTTAAACCTGAAAACCTCACTGGCTTCTAAATACTGTGCATGACTATACATGGCAAGCACATGGGTGTGTGCTAAGCCTCTGCTTCTTCCCCAAAAAATTCGCTCCCCCTTTCCATCTAATGCAACTGTGAAATCACCAGAGCAAGACGCAATAAATCTCTGCCTATAATTCCTCTATGCACACAGAGTCATGTTTTCACATTAGTCCCAAAACGAAATTTCTTTGCCATTTTGAAAGCACACTTACTGCTCTTTTTTTTTCGGGCCGAGTGAAAATCACTTTTACAGACTGACACATTATGAAACCTTTTTTAAAAATTTATTTAATTGCACATGTCCAAGCTGTTTTTTTTTCAGACCACCACCATGTGTATTCTCTGTGTCTGCCTACACTCCAGCAAGGGCAACCAGCCTTAGTGATGCTGAATGTATTTGCATTACAGACTTAAACCTGAAAACCCCACTGGCTTCTAAATACTGTGCATGACTATACACGGCAAGCACATGGGTGTGTGCTAAGCCTCTGCTTCTTCCCCCAAAAATTCGCTCCCCCTTTCCATCTAATGCAACTGTGAAATCACCAGAGCAAGACGCAATAAATCTCTGCCTATAATTCCTCTATGCACACAGAGTCATGTTTTCACATTAGTCCCAAAACGAAATTTCTTTGCCAATTTGAAAGCACACTTACTGCTCTTTTTTTTTCGGGCCAAGTGAAAATCTCTTTTTACAATTTGAAATCACTTTTACAGACTGACACATTATGAAACCACTTTTTTTTCTTTTATTTAAATGCACATGTCCAAGCTGTTTTTTCAGACCACCACCATGTGCATTCTCTGTGACTGCCTACACTCCACCAAGGGCAACCAGCCTTAGTGATGCTGAATGTATTTGCATTACAGACTTAAACCTGAAAACCCCACTGGCTTCTAAATACTGTGCATGACTATACATGGCAAGCACATGGGTGTGTGCTAAGCCTCTGCTTCTTCCCCCAAAAATTCGCTCCCCCTTTCCATCTAATGCAACTGTGAAATCACCAGAGCAAGACGCAATAAATCTCTGCCTATAATTCCTCTATGCACACAGAGTCATGTTTTCACATTAGTCCTAAAACGAAATTTCTTTGCCAATTTGAAAGCACACTTACTGCTCTTTTTTTTTAGGGCCAAGTGAAAATCTCTTTTTACAATTTGAAATCACTTTTACAGACTGACACATTATGAAACCACTATTTTTGATTTATTTAATTGCACGTGTACAAACTGTTTTTTTTTCAGACCACCACCATGTGCATTCTCTGTGACTGCCTACACTCCACCAAGGGCAACCAGCCTTAGTGATGCTGAATGTATTTGCATTACAGACTTAAACCTGAAAACCCCACTGGCTTCTAAATACTGTGCATGACTATACATGGCAAGCACATGGGTGTGTGCTAAGCCTCTGCTTCTTCCCCAAAAAATTCGCTCCCCCTTTCCATCTAATGCAACTGTGAAATCACCAGAGCAAGACGCAATAAATCTCTGCCTATAATTCCTCTATGCACACAGAGTCATGTTTTCACATTAGTCCTAAAACGAAATTTCTTTGCCAATTTGAAAGCACACTTACTGCTCTTTTTTTTTAGGGCCAAGTGAAAATCTCTTTTTACAATTTGAAATCACTTTTACAGACTGACACATTATGAAACCACTATTTTTGATTTATTTAATTGCACGTGTCCAAGCTGTTTTTTTTTCAGACCAACACCATGTGTATTCTCTGTGTCTGCCTACACTCCAGCAAGGGCAACCAGTCTTAGTGATGCTGAATGTATTTGCATTACAGACTTAAACCTGAAAACCCCAGTGGCTTCTAAATACTGTGCATGACTATACATGGCAAGCACATGGGTGTGTGCTAAGCATCTGCTTCTTCCCCAAAAAATTCGCTCCCCCTTTCCATCTAATGCAACTGTGAAATCACCAGAGCAAGACGCAATAAATCTCTGCCTATAATTCCTCTATGCACACAGAGTCATGTTTTCACATTAGTCCCAAAACGAAATTTCTTTGCCATTTTGAAAGCACACTTACTGCTCTTTTTTTTTCGGGCCGAGTGAAAATCACTTTTACAGACTGACACATTATGAAACCTTTTTTAAAAATTTATTTAATTGCACATGTCCAAGCTGTTTTTTTTTCAGACCACCACCATGTGTATTCTCTGTGTCTGCCTACACTCCAGCAAGGGCAACCAGCCTTAGTGATGCTGAATGTATTTGCATTACAGACTTAAACCTGAGAACCTCACTGGCTTCTAAATACTGTGCATGACTATACATGGCAAGCACATGGGTGTGTGCTAAGCCTCTGCTTCTTCCCCAAAAAATTCGCTCCCCCTTTCCATCTAATGCAACTGTGAAATCACCAGAGCAAGACGCAATAAATCTCTGCCTATAATTCCTCTATGCACACAGAGTCATGTTTTCACATTAGTCCCAAAACGAAATTTCTTTGCCATTTTGAAAGCACACTTACTGCTCTTTTTTTTTCGGGCCGAGTGAAAATCACTTTTACAGACTGACACATTATGAAACCTTTTTTAAAAATTTATTTAATTGCACATGTCCAAGCTGTTTTTTTTTCAGACCACCACCATGTGTATTCTCTGTGTCTGCCTACACTCCAGCAAGGGCAACCAGCCTTAGTGATGCTGAATGTATTTGCATTACAGACTTAAACCTGAAAACCCCACTGGCTTCTAAATACTGTGCATGACTATACACGGCAAGCACATGGGTGTGTGCTAAGCCTCTGCTTCTTCCCCCAAAAATTCGCTCCCCCTTTCCATCTAATGCAACTGTGAAATCACCAGAGCAAGACGCAATAAATCTCTGCCTATAATTCCTCTATGCACACAGAGTCATGTTTTCACATTAGTCCTAAAACGAAATTTCTTTGCCAATTTGAAAGCACACTTACTGCTCTTTTTTTTTCGGGCCAAGTGAAAATCTCTTTTTACAATTTGAAATCACTTTTACAGACTGACACATTATGAAACCACTTTTTTTTCTTTTATTTAAATGCACATGTCCAAGCTGTTTTTTCAGACCACCACCATGTGCATTCTCTGTGACTGCCTACACTCCACCAAGGGCAACCAGCCTTAGTGATGCTGAATGTATTTGCATTACAGACTTAAACCTGAAAACCCCACTGGCTTCTAAATACTGTGCATGACTATACATGGCAAGCACATGGGTGTGTGCTAAGCCTCTGCTTCTTCCCCCAAAAATTCGCTCCCCCTTTCCATCTAATGCAACTGTGAAATCACCAGAGCAAGACGCAATAAATCTCTGCCTATAATTCCTCTATGCACACAGAGTCATGTTTTCACATTAGTCCTAAAACGAAATTTCTTTGCCAATTTGAAAGCACACTTACTGCTCTTTTTTTTTAGGGCCAAGTGAAAATCTCTTTTTACAATTTGAAATCACTTTTACAGACTGACACATTATGAAACCACTATTTTTGATTTATTTAATTGCACGTGTACAAACTGTTTTTTTTTCAGACCACCACCATGTGCATTCTCTGTGACTGCCTACACTCCACCAAGGGCAACCAGCCTTAGTGATGCTGAATGTATTTGCATTACAGACTTAAACCTGAAAACCCCACTGGCTTCTAAATACTGTGCATGACTATACATGGCAAGCACATGGGTGTGTGCTAAGCCTCTGCTTCTTCCCCCAAAAATTCGCTCCCCCTTTCCATCTAATGCAACTGTGAAATCACCAGAGCAAGACGCAATAAATCTCTGCCTATAATTCCTCTATGCACACAGAGTCATGTTTTCACATTAGTCCTAAAACGAAATTTCTTTGCCAATTTGAAAGCACACTTACTGCTCTTTTTTTTTAGGGCCAAGTGAAAATCTCTTTTTACAATTTGAAATCACTTTTACAGACTGACACATTATGAAACCACTATTTTTGATTTATTTAATTGCACGTGTCCAAGCTGTTTTTTTTTCAGACCAACACCATGTGTATTCTCTGTGTCTGCCTACACTCCAGCAAGGGCAACCAGCCTTAGTGATGCTGAATGTATTTGCATTACAGACTTAAACCTGAAAACCCCACTGGCTTCTAAATACTGTGCATGACTATACACGGCAAGCACATGGGTGTGTGCTAAGCCTCTGCTTCTTCCCCCAAAAATTCGCTCCCCCTTTCCATCTAATGCAACTGTGAAATCACCAGAGCAAGACGCAATAAATCTCTGCCTATAATTCCTCTATGCACACAGAGTCATGTTTTCACATTAGTCCTAAAACGAAATTTCTTTGCCAATTTGAAAGCACACTTACTGCTCTTTTTTTTTCGGGCCAAGTGAAAATCTCTTTTTACAATTTGAAATCACTTTTACAGACTGGCACATTATGAAACCACTATTTTTGATTTATTTAATTGCACGTGTCCAAGCTGTTTTTTTTTCAGACCACCACCATGTGCATTCTCTGTGACTGCCTACACTCCACCAAGGGCAACCAGCCTTAGTGATGCTGAATGTATTTGCATTACAGACTTAAACCTGAAAACCTCACTGGCTTCTAAATACTGTGCATGACTATACATGGCAAGCACATGGGTGTGTGCTAAGCCTCTGCTTCTTCCCCAAAAAATTCGCTCCCCCTTTCCATCTAATGCAACTGTGAAATCACCAGAGCAAGACGCAATAAATCTCTGCCTATAATTCCTCTATGCACACAGAGTCATGTTTTCACATTAGTCCCAAAACGAAATTTCTTTGCCATTTTGAAAGCACACTTACTGCTCTTTTTTGTTCGGGCCGAGTGAAAATCACTTTTACAGACTGACACATTATGAAACCTTTTTAAAAAATTTATTTAATTGCACATGTCCAAGCTGTTTTTTTTTCAGACCACCACCATGTGTATTCTCTGTGTCTGCCTACACTCCAGCAAGGGCAACCAGCCTTAGTGATGCTGAATGTATTTGCATTACAGACTTAAACCTGAAAACCCCACTGGCTTCTAAATACCGTGCATGACTATACACGGCAAGCACATGGGTGTGTGCTAAGCCTCTGCTTCTTCCCCCAAAAATTCGCTCCCCCTTTCCATCTAATGCAACTGTGAAATCACCAGAGCAAGACGCAATAAATCTCTGCCTATAATTCCTCTATGCACACAGAGTCATGTTTTCACATTAGTCCTAAAACGACATTTCTTTGCCAATTTGAAAGCACACTTACTGCTCTTTTTTTTTCGGGCCAAGTGAAAATCTCTTTTTACAATTTGAAATCACTTTTACAGACTGACACATTATGAAACCATTTTTTTTTCTTTTATTTAAATGCACATGTCCAAGCTGTTTTTTCAGACCACCACCATGTGCATTCTCTGTGACTGCCTACACTCCACCAAGGGCAACCAGCCTTAGTGATGCTGAATGTATTTGCAGTACAGACTTAAACCTGAAAACCCCACTGGCTTCTAAATACTGTGCATGACTATACATGGCAAGCACATGGGTGTGTGCTAAGCCTCTGCTTCTTCCCCCAAAAATTCGCTCCCCCTTTCCATCTAATGCAACTGTGAAATCACCAGAGCAAGACGCAATAAATCTCTGCCTATAATTCCTCTATGCACACAGAGTCATGTTTTCACATTAGTCCTAAAACGAAATTTCTTTGCCAATTTGAAAGCACACTTACTGCTCTTTTTTTTTTAGGGCCAAGTGAAAATCTCTTTTTACAATTTGAAATCACTTTTACAGACTGACACATTATGAAACCACTATTTTTGATTTATTTAATTGCACGTGTACAAACTGTTTTTTTTTCAGACCACAACCATGTGCATTCTCTGTGACTGCCTACACTCCACCAAGGGCAACCAGCCTTAGTGATGCTGAATGTATTTGCATTACAGACTTAAACCTGAAAACCCCACTGGCTTCTAAATACTGTGCATGACTATACATGGCAAGCACATGGGTGTGTGCTAAGCCTCTGCTTCTTCCCCAAAAAATTCGCTCCCCCTTTCCATCTAATGCAACTGTGAAATCACCAGAGCAAGACGCAATAAATCTCTGCCTATAATTCCTCTATGCACACAGAGTCATGTTTTCACATTAGTCCTAAAACGAAATTTCTTTGCCAATTTGAAAGCACACTTACTGCTCTTTTTTTTTAGGGCCAAGTGAAAATCTCTTTTTACAATTTGAAATCACTTTTACAGACTGACACATTATGAAACCACTATTTTTGATTTATTTAATTGCACGTGTCCAAGCTGTTTTTTTTTCAGACCAACACCATGTGTATTCTCTGTGTCTGCCTACACTCCAGCAAGGGCAACCAGCCTTAGTGATGCTGAATGTATTTGCATTACAGACTTAAACCTGAAAACCCCAGTGGCTTCTAAATACTGTGCATGACTATACATGGCAAGCACATGGGTGTGTGCTAAGCCTCTGCTTCTTCCCCAAAAAATTCGCTCCCCCTTTCCATCTAATGCAACTGTGAAATCACCAGAGCAAGACGCAATAAATCTCTGCCTATAATTCTTCTATGCACACAGAGTCATGTTTTCACATTAGTCCCAAAACGAAATTTCTTTGCCAATTTGAAAGCACACTTACTGCTCTTTTTTTTTCGGGCCAAGTGAAAATCTCTTTTTACAATTTGAAATCACTTTTACAGACTGACACATTATGAAACCACTATTTTTGATTTATTTAATTGCACGTGTCCAAGCTGTTTTTTTTTCAGACCACCACCATGTGCATTCTCTGTGACTGCCTACACTCCACCAAGGGCAACCAGCCTTAGTGATGCTGAATGTATTTGCATTACAGACTTAAACCTGAAAACCCCACTGGCTTCTAAATACTGTGCATGACTATACATGGCAAGCACATGGGTGTGTGCTAAGCCTCTGCTTCTTCCCCAAAAAATTCGCTCCCCCTTTCCATCTAATGCAACTGTGAAATCACCAGAGCAAGACGCAATAAATCTCTGCCTATAATTCTTCTATGCACACAGAGTCATGTTTTCACATTAGTCCCAAAACGAAATTTCTTTGCCAATTTGAAAGCACACTTACTGCTCTTTTTTTTTTCGGGGCAAGTGTAAATCACTTTTACACACTGTCACATTATGAAACCACCATGTGTAACTACAACAAAAACAATTCCCATTTCTATTATTCATTTCTTA
This sequence comes from Triturus cristatus, assembly GCF_964204655.1. Lineage (NCBI taxonomy): Eukaryota > Metazoa > Chordata > Amphibia > Caudata > Salamandridae > Triturus > Triturus cristatus. The sequence goes on along the minus strand of NC_140593.1, from coordinate 33,718,660 downwards.
AGTTACCACATACATCCCCTCTCAAACTCTAAACTCACCTTAAAATTAGTTAGTTGTGAAAGAAATGTGACACTCAAACAGCAGATTATCAGAGCCAGGATCTCTGTTGTGTTCACCTCTCTCCTCTCAGCAGAACCAGATAATGGCAAACTTTCCCTCTATTTTTCCACACATATACATGTAAGTTTCAAATCTCAGTGCTTCCCCCTTTTTTTCAAATGTAATCACACATTTCTATTGGTTGAAAACCAACCCTTTTCCAAAAGTACCCTGCCCCCAACTTGACTTCTGCCTAGTACCCTTCCCCCAACTTGACTTCTGCCTGCTACCATAGCAACAGCTCATGGAACACTGCTGTGTGCAGTTAGGTCAGAAGTTCGACACACAATGTTTCAATTCCACAGAGCAAGAGTGCTTGACTTTTCAAACCTTACAGCAAATCCATAGTACTGTTCTTTGGTTACACATTTTTTTGTACCAATACAAACCATGCTTCTATTAATTTTCACATACAGCCTAGTTTTTATTCTAGAATGGTATGAAACAGCCAATCAGTTCTTTTTGTTTTAAAAAAATATGTATGCCTCCATTTCCAAACTGTCTTTCTTTTCATATTGCCATTCTACTGAAAGACACCTCCTGAGTGCATCCAGTTCTCCTTTGAAGATGTTCACAGTGTGGATTGTAGGGCACAGCTATGTCTTCTGGAGTGAAAAGTTTGCAGAGAAAACAGATATGGTGAGAGACCTTGCTTTGCCAAATGTAGACATTAAATGGATTGGTCAGAGAGGGTTAAAGTGGCACCAATTGATGCCATTGGTGAAATCCTTCATTCAAATCCAACACCCTGACCTCATAATAGTGCACTGTGGTGGCAATGACCTAGGCACTTTGACTGGGGTAGGTCTGGAAATGCTTATGAAGGACACCTTTGCACAACTGTTTACACTTTTCCCTAAAACTGCCTTTGTGTTTTCCAACATATGCCAAAGGCAAAAATGGAACTGGTCCAATCATTTCTGTCCACAGATTGACAAAGCAAGAAAGCACGTCAACAAATCTGTTTCTGCTTTCCTCCGTGACTATGGTATGGGTGCCATTTACCACAACAACTTGCGTTATGACATGCAAGACATTTATAGAGGAGATGGTGTGCACTTCAATGATGAAGGGAACAGAGTCTTCCTCTTGAACCTTAGACTCTGCATCGGTACTTACTTGTAGGTACCACTAAAAAAATGACTTCATAAACACAACAGCTCTTTTTAGAGCTCCCTAATTTCTAAACTCTTAAATCTGCTTTTCATTTATCTATTTTTATTTTTTTACCGTACGCTTACCGTAAGCTTACCGTACGCGTACCCCGTGATTTTTTTTAAAATCAATAAATGTTTTTTTTGTACTTTTCTGTCCTTCTTTGACCCCCTTACAAATGTTAGGGGGTCTGTAACTCTCCTCATTGCCCCCTTTCCTTGTTTTCACTCTTTTTTTTCAGAGTGAAATACACAAAATGGCGGCCGCCGCTTCCTGGTTTCGGCCGATTCGAATGTTTACTAAGATCTAACAGCCAATCAGAATCGCGCTCGCGCACGCCGCCGTACGCTTACCGTAAGCGTACGGTAAGAGTACCGTAAGCGGGCTCAGATATATATATTGATTTAAAGGCTATTTTCTCAGAATCTACTGAACAGATTTACACCAAACCTACAAAAGGCACTTCCTTGACCTAGGGACTACCTCTCTGCCAAATTTTGAGTAATTCTGTTCAGCCGTTCGGGCTGTAGCTCGTTCTAAAGGTCCTATGGAAAAATGCATGGGAAAAACGCGTTTTGGGACCCCCCTTTTATCTCAGCCCCCGCTTGACGGATCCCCCCGAGACTTTCAGGGTAGGAGCGGAGCGTAGCGCCCCACCTATTTTGAGAAATTCGCGAGGATTCGACAACCGGCGCCAAAGTTATTCAAAATAGAATGTTGAGGTTTTCCTATGGAAACGTGGTCCTAACTATAACTACCTACTGGCGACCGCCAGTAGGTAATATATATATATATATATATATATATATATATATATATATATATATATATATATATATATATATATATATATATATATATATATATATATATATATATACATTACCAACTGGCGGTTATAGTTAGGACCAAGTTTCCATATGAAGAGCATTTTTTGTTTTGCTTATAACTTTGGCGTCGTTTGGTGAATCTTCATGAAATTTTCCAAACTCATTTTTTTTTCATATCAGCTCCTATGTTAAAAGTTTGGACCAGGCTACAGGTCGATCAGGTGAACGGAATTACCCCAAATTTGGCAGGGAGAAGGGTCTTGGTCTAGTAGGCACGCTTTTGTTTATTTGGTGTAAATCTATTCAGTAGTTTCGGAGAAATATCGAAATTTGCAGATATCGATATTGGGGAATTCTGCCATCTTATTGGTGAGGCGTTATGAGCACTAGCTTGATGCTTATTGGCTGCAAGCTATTGCAACTTGGAAGTGTTGGCAGCCATTTTGTGATTCCGTTGAAATGAATAAGGGGAAAAAGGGTGAAAAGAGTAGGAAACAGGAGGATAGGAGCACTGTAACCTCTGTGGGGAGTGCGAAGCAAAGTAGTCACTCCTACTGGACTGAAAGTGCAGTGTTGCTCAGAGTGACATGGTGCTGAGATGAGATGCTGCAACACTCAGGTATGAAACCGAGAGCCTAAACCGTGAGGTCATTGCTGTGAAGTGATGTGTTCTGGTCTTTGTAGCATACCTCTGGAAGTAGTGTTAGTAGGAGTTTATACCATACAGGAAGTGGGAAGTGAACTACTGACCTCTACCGTGTGCTTATGCCTACCGGTGTGAAGACTCGGGGATCAAACAGCTGATTGCTGTAAAGTGATGGGCTCTGGGTGTTGTTGCATAGTGGCCGCTGTAGTATAACTGTGTAAGTAGTGTCAGTATACGTTTGTACTATACAGTGAGTGGAAAGCAAACTACTCACCCCTACTGGTCTGAAGACTCGGCGATTAAACCGTGAGCTCATTGATGTAAAGTGATGTGCTACGGGTGCTGTAGCATACCTGTGGAAGTAGTGTTAGTTTGAATTTATACAGGGAGTGGGAAGCAAACTACTCACCCCTACCAGTCTCAAGACTCGTGGATGAAACCATGAGCTCATTGCTGTAAAGTCATGTGCTCTGTGTAGTATTCCAATGTAAGTCATAGTAGAATGTTAGTATGCAATGCTACTATAATGTAAGTATGTAATGTTAGAATGTAGGGCTGTCATGAGGGGAATCTTGAGGAGTTTGTACACGGTGCTGGAGAAGACGGTTGCCTTGCTGTCTGCTCCTGTTGGTGGCTGTTTAAGCTGTCTTCTTTTCCTGAAATAAATCTACTTATCGGATCCACTGCTGTCTTCCTCTTCACTACATAAATTTGGCGATGAGCGGGATAAGGTAAAAAGAAGGGAGCACTCACCAATATTTATAGCTTCCTTGCATTCTGCTCAAGACCCGTTTTCTTCGTGAAGCTGTTTCTACTCATCCCGGGGTCGTCGGCTCATCGAACTATGTCATGCAACCTCTGTTAGGATTTATATTTTTTGATTTTGGGCTTCCTCTGCATCTTCTCTACACTCTGGTTGCTGTACTACACGTGTGCAAGTAGTGTTGGTATGCGTTTATACTAATTCTGTAGTTACGCAGTAACTAATGCATCATGGCCCTGTGGAGCGCCACCTCCCAGGCGCAGCTCATACAATGTCCCGGGGTGTGCATCTGCAGGACATTTATGTTTGCTATTAGAGGGCGGAAGCATGGCTTCCACCCTGTGATAGTAAATTCTTGTTTGCCTCGTTGAAGCTAGAGGAGGTAAACCTCGTATCTCTTCAACAAAGTGAATCCAGATTGTAACAATGGAAAAAAAAATGAAGCGGGGTCTCACCCGTTCATTTAAATGAGCCCCCTGGTGGGTAATGTTCCGGGGCCAATCCTATTATTATAGTCCGGAGTCTCTGCAGCACTGGGGACCTTAATCTCACATGTAAATTAGGCACGGGAGGGCAGAGAGACGTTTTGCAGCCTAGGGGATCGACACCTCCACGGGTATTGTTTACGAATTGTTGAGGGGCTTCGAAGCGAACTCAAGACCGGTGATCGGCAAACTCCGGGGCTTTACATAAATATGAAGGGTGGGCCTCTCCAGTCCTTGACTAGGCAGTGCCTTATTGGTTCTGTAATCACACAGGCAGTACTCATGGTGTTATAAAGTGACACACTCATAGAACCATTGTAAAATTACCCAGGCTTCATTTATGGAATAGTCTGTTGGTTTATATTTGGCAGGTGCACTGCTAAATTGCAATGTTTTCCCTCATAACCTCCTATCAACCGCCGATTTTCTCAATAAACTAAAGACAAGTGTTGTCAGAAAAAGAAGACCGATACACTCACTTATTAATTGGTAAACAAATTAACTTTTATTAAAGGAACACAAATAAATGGAAACGTAACTTTATTCGAACAAACAACAGTAAAACATGAAAGAAGTGGGTGGGACTCCTCCGGAAGCAGCGTACAAAACCTGCAAGAGAAAAAAGAATCATAAGTATGTGTGCCATGTCCAAGAGTAAAAGAAAGGTAGTCCGAAAGAAAGGAAGAAAGTGAGACTGGGACAGAGAGCGACTGGGTGGAAGGGAGAAGGGGAGGGAGAGTCAAAAGAACAGAGGGAGGAGGATACAGAGCGTCGGCCTACTGCACCCAGCCCTCACTGTTCACCTCCCGTCACCTGTGTGTCTGGGATGCTGGCGTCCACGAGAAACAGTGCGGTCCAGCAAGTCTTTAAAATGAAACAGAGATATGAATGAGGCCAGAGATTACATTATTACCTACGGCAACATCGCTTGCCTGAACCTGTGCACCCAGGCTGCTGCACCCCAGCCCCTTCACCCACACTGTGCTCAAATGCAGCTCCTGTGCATCAAGGCTTCACTGCTCACCTGCCACAACCGGTGTGTCCAACGATGTGCCGGTGCGAGCTCCGACTCTGGGGTGCCTCTCAGGGTGGCACAGCAGGTCTCGGGTCTGGGACGGTGTCTTGATACCACGATGGAAGACGTCAGAAAGGCCAGAGCTTCAGCACCAGTTGAGCACCTGCTGCGTGATTTTTCATGCAACTAACGCAGTGTCTGAAAAGGGAGTGTCAATATGCTCCACAAGACTTACCTCTGCTTGTGCAGCGATTCCGCAGAGACGACAGGAGCGCCCGTCCCCGCACCCACCTGACCCTCGTGGACCGTAGAACCCAGCAGGGATGAGATGGACGCAGGGAAAGGAGCCTGAATGAAAGCGGTGGGTAGGGGTGCAGGGTATCTCGGAATGACCTGCGATAGAGGAAGACTATGGTCAGTGAAGAACCCACAACCACAATGGAAGCACACACAGAGCTATGTCCTGTCCCAGATTCAAGGAACTCACCCTTACTGCGGGAACGCCGGTCGCTACACGGCCGTAGCGTAGGTGAAAGGCCAAGGACAGGCTATGCAGTAAAGCAAATGTCGGTGCTCTCACACCGTGGTCAGTGGAAATCAATCTAGTTTCCCAATAACAACCCTGGAAGCGGCAATCAGAGTTTAACCCCTGCTTCCGAGTAGAGAAAACAAACAGCAAGGCGCTACGGCAAAAAAGTCAATGGAAACTCCTCAAATGTATTTCAGCACATACTAATTGGCAAAATCATCAAAGGCAAAATCAGCAATGGAGAACAGAAATGGCGCTAAGCGCGTTTAGGCAAAAACAAACTGTGGCAAAATCATCCAGGCAAAATCAGCAATGGAAATCTGCAATGGCGCAATGCGCGTTTAGGCAAAAACAAACTGTGGCAAAATCATCCAGGCAAAATCAGCAATGGAAATCTGCAATGGCGCAATGCGCGTTTAGGCAAAAACAAACTGTGGCAAAATCATCCAGGCAAAATCAGCAATGGAAATCTGCAATGGCGCAATGCGCGTTTAGGCAAAAACAAACTGTGGCAAAATCATTCAGGCAAAATCAGCAATGGCAGGCTCACTTCCCACACAGGCACAAGAACAGGAGAACCCTTCAACAGCCCGGGAAGGCTAGGGGGCAAGGGTTAGGAAAAACCTGAGAAGCCAGGACTGGTTCCGAAGCGTGGACGAAGGTCAAAACAGGTTCCGCTGGAGAGGGACGGCGTTCTTTTCCGTTCAGCTTCGGGACGGTCACTCTCGCTCCTCGCGGCTCGGAACTCCAAAAGAATACGAAGCGCTGAGCCGGCGCGAAGCGCGGCGTATAAGCGTTTCCCCCGGAAGCGCTTCCTTGACCCTAGTGCCCCTGTGGATGACTAGACCGGTACTCGACTTCCGCCCGGAAGTGAGTATTCCGGGTCGTCTCTGTGTGTGCGTCTTCGTGGAGGGAGACGGCAAGCGCCGTAACATGACAGAACCCCCCCTCAAAAACAAGTCCCCCCCCCCCCGGGGCTAAAAAAGGGAGTGCAGGGCGAGGGCTGCAGGGGTGACTGAGATGAAAGGCACGGACCAGAACAGGAGCATGGCGAACATGGGACAAAGGCTCCCAAGACCGCTCATCCGGGCCGTACCCCTTCCAATCGACCAGGTAGAACAACTTCCCCTTGGTACGACGAGAACCCAGGATGGCCCGGACTTCGTACTCCACGTGGTCCTCCACCACCACTGGAGACGGAGGAGAGGGAACCCCGCCATCCGGGCGGACCGCTTGCAGAAGAGAGACATGGAAAACGGGGTGGATCCTCATGTGCGGAGGGAGCGTGAGTTTCATAGCCACCGGATTCACCACCTTCTCAATGACAAAGGGACCCACATAACGGGGTAACAGTTTCTTGGGGCCATGCACGTTGAGATGTCTGATAGACAACCACACTCGGTCACCCATGCGGTATTCGGGCTCCTTCTGTCTATGGGCGTCAGCATGCGCCTTGTAGGTGTCCTTTGCCTTGGCCAACCCAAATCGAGCTTGCTGCCAGATAGTACGTAAGGCAGCATGATAGGAACAAACTGACGGCAAGAAGCAGTCCCGGGGTATTTCCCAGGCAGAGGTGCGGGGGTGACGGCCTTGGAGGCAAAAGAAGGGAGACATTCCGATGGCAGAATGCTTACTGTTGTTGTAGGCGTACTCAGCCATCCAAAGGACCTCGGACCAGTCTTTGTCAACCATAAGCAGCAGGCAACGGAGGTACTGCTCCATGGTGTGGTTTGTTCTTTCCGCTTGACCGTCCGTTTGTGGGTGGTACGCTGTGGACAAGCGTACGTCCATCTTGAGGATTCTGCACACCTCTCTCCAGAAGCGGGACACGAATTGCGATCCCCGGTCTGTTATGACCACCGATGGAATGCCATGAAGGCGGATTACTTCTTGCACAAAGATTCCGGCCAGGGTCACAGCTGTGGGCACCTTTAGCAAAGGCACGAAATGCGCCATTTTGGAGAGATGGTCGACGATGGTGAGAATCGTGGTGTGCCCCGTCTTGGTGGTAGGGAGTTCCACCACGAAGTCCATGGAGATGGTGTGCCATGGATACGGTGGTATCGGAATGGGACGCAGAAGGCCCACCGGAGGCACGGAAGCGTTCTTACTCAGGAGACAGATGGTACAGCTCCTCACATGAAGTCCTGTGTCGGCCACCGTGGTCGGCCACCAGAATTGTCTCTGCAAGAGCTCTAGTGTCTTATGGAAACCGGGATGGCTGGACAAAACGTGATCGTGACACAGGCGGACCGCTTCCTGCCGACTGGGCACCCCAGGTAGATACAGCCGGTCTCCATGAAACAGCAATCCGTCCGTGTATGACACGTCTGTGCGTCCATCCGCCAGTCCCTCCAGGTCGACTTGCTCCGTGTCCTTCCGTACTTGAGTTAAGAAGCCCGAAGACGTCATCACACCCTGGAAGTGTTTCTCGGCAAGGATAGGAACAGGCTCGGTGTTCTCAGCTTCGTTGTCAGCTTCTTCCATCCGCGAGAGGGCATCAGCCTTGGCATTTTCTCTTCCTGGCCGAAACGTGATCACGAAATCGTAGTCATTGAAGAAAAGGGTCCATCGGAGTTGTCGGGCGGTGAGAGCACGTGCTGACCGGAGAAACTGAAGGTTCCTGTGATCCGTATAGATGGTTACGGTGTGTTTGGCGTCTTTCAGGAAGTGGCGCCATTCCTCGAAAGCGGTCTTGATGGCAAGGAGCTCTCTGTCCGACACCGAGTAGTTACGTTCCGCAGGTTGTAGTTTCTTGGAATAGAACGCCACCGGATGCAGTAGTCCAGTGCGGGTGCTCCGTTGAGACAGCACGCCCCCGATGGCATCCTTAGAGGCATCCGCCTCCACGACGAAGGGCTGCTTGGTGTCGGGGTGCATCAGAACCGGGGCTATGGTAAAACGTCTCTTCAGTTCCTGGAAGGCGTCGTCCGCCTTTTGATCCCAATCGAAACGCACGCCCTTACGCAACAACCGGGTAATCGGGGCTACCATCTCGGAGAAGCCAGTAATGAATCGGCGGTAGTAATTGGAAAACCCCAGGAACCGTTGTACCCCTTTCACGGACTCCGGGGGGGGCCAGGACAGGATGGCTTCCACCTTCTTGTTGTCCATTTGTATGCCCGCTGGAGTGATGACATGCCCCAGGAACTCGACCGTGGTGACGTGAAAGACGCTCTTTTCCAGCTTTACATACAGACGATGTCTACCCAGCCGCTGAAGGACGGAACGCACGTGCTGCACGTGCTCTGTGATGGTCTGCGAATAGATCAAGATATCGTCTATGTAGATGATGCAAAAGACGTCTATGAACTCCCGTAACACCTCGTCGATAAAGTACTGGAACGCTGCGGGAGCGTTACAGAGTCCGAAAGGCATGACCTGGTATTCGAATAACCCGAATTTGGTTCGGAAAGCGGTCTTCCATTCGTCGCCTTTTCGGACTCTGACTAGATGGTACGCACCCCGCAGGTCGAGTTTAGTATACACCGAGGCGTCTTTTACCTGTTCCAGGAGATTGGTTATCAAGGGCAGCGGGTAACGGTTTTTGACGGTGATGTTGTTCATCGCTCGAAAGTCAATGCACGTCCGCAGATCGCCCTCCTTCTTAGCCACGAAGAATAGAGGAGAGGAAACCGGAGACCTGGAATGACGGATAAAGCCGTTGACCAAATACTCGTCCAAGTAGGAGCGTAGGTGGGCGTTTTCTTTCTCCGTGAGAGAATAAATCCTGCTGCAGGGCAACGTGGAACCGGGAATCAGGTCTATCCGGCAATCGAACGAGCGATGCGGCGGCAAGGTGTTGGCTCCCTTTTTGTCGAACACGTCGGCGAGGTCCAGGTATTCTTTGGGCACGGCTGCTTGGGAAACCAACCCCATTCCCTGCACGGGCAGCGATCTTGCTTGTATGGAGTGAGTCCCGAGGAGGTGGTCTTGGGTATAACAGGAATCACAACAATGCTCTGAGTCCAAGTGGATGCTTCTGGATACCCAATCAACGCGAGGATTGTGCTTCACCAACCACGGCAACCCCAATATCACCTTGAATTGAGGAGCATCGATGACGTCAAAGCTGATGACTTCGGCGTGGTGATTGATAAAGGACATAGTCATATTCTCGGTGTGGTGCCGAATAGGGCCGGAAGTTAGGTCTGTTCCATCCACCGCCTTGACCGTCTCGGGTTGGGCCTTTGACACTGTGGCTATACCCAAGGCACGTGAGAATGCGGTGTCTATGAAACAGCCTGTAGCACCGGAGTCCAACATCGCCGTTACTTGCCAGGTTCTGCCCTCCTGGTTTTGCAAGGAAACATCCATTCCTATATGGTGAGTACCGTCGACTACAGCAGGGATCGTGGCATTGCAATACGAAAAACCCAGAGGACGGATCCCCTTATCTACTGGGTTGTCTCGTTTCCCGTCTTCTCCGTTTTGGTGATGGGCAACGCGAACGGCCTCCCGCTCCGGGACTTCGTGGGCTTCACCGGACATTCCCTGACGAAGTGTCCGCTTTTCCCACAGTACAGACATTGATTCTGTTTCCTCCGCCGTTCCCTTTCCTGACTTGACAAAGGACCTCTTATGCCTCCGATTTGCATAGGTTCAGGTGCGTCGCTCTGGGGACCGGGCCCTTCCTGGGTCTTCCGGGTCTCCTTCTCCCCCATAGATAGGAAACGACTGTCACTGCTTCCTCCTTTATCTGACTTTCGTTCTTGCAACCGAAAGTTCATCTTCACCACCAAATCGATGAAGGGACCGATTTCCTCGGGTGGGTCAGGGAACTGCGAAATGAGATCTTTTAGTTCGTCTCGCAATCCTCGATAAAAGACTGACACCTTCTTGTCCTCGGGCCACTGGGACTCAATCACTAGCCTACTGAAAGTGGTGATGTAGTGCAGGAGGTCCTGGTTGCCTTGCTTGAGGCTGAGCAACGCGTTATCAGCGGCTTGCACAAAGGTGTGCCGCGCGAACATACGTCGCATAGCTTCCTTAAAGGTCGGCAGGTGGTGCAGCATGGGGTCGTCGTGTTCAACCAAGGCTATTGACCACTGAGCGGCGTCTCCGCCCATGTACGACAGGATGTAGGCGACTTTGGATGCATCATCAGGAAAGGCAGTGTTCCTGGCCATAAAATGCAAGTGGCATTGATGGATAAAGATGCCGTACTTGGTACTGTCGCCATAGAACCGTTCCGGTGGTGCCAGTTATACGGGATGAGGAGCGATAACTTGGACTGCAGGATTCGGGTTGCTAGCGGCAGAGGACCCCCCAAACGTGAATGTTGGCTGTCGTAATATCCCTTCCTGTATGCCCCGGTGGCTCGGGGCGGACCCCCAAGGGTTGGTGACCCCAGATGACATCTGGCCCTGTAGGGTAGTCATGTCGTGACGTAAGCTGAGGTTTTCTGCCTGTATTGCGGTTAGCATGGAGGCAATGTCTTGCAAGGTGACCTCTGGGTCGCCCATGTCGTCTGGGCAGAATGGTAAACGTGGGCTTCGTATTCTGTCAATATGCTCCACAAGACTTACCTCTGCTTGTGCAGCGATTCCGCAGAGACGACAGGAGCGCCCGTCCCCGCACCCACCTGACCCTCGTGGACCGTAGAACCCAGCAGGGATGAGATGGACGCAGGGAAAGGAGCCTGAATGAAAGCGGTGGGTAGGGGTGCAGGGTATCTCGGAATGACCTGCGATAGAGGAAGACTATGGTCAGTGAAGAACCCACAACCACAATGGAAGCACACACAGAGCTATGTCCTGTCCCAGATTCAAGGAACTCACCCTTACTGCGGGAACGCCGGTCGCTACACGGCCGTAGCGTAGGTGAAAGGCCAAGGACAGGCTATGCAGTAAAGCAAATGTCGGTGCTCTCACACCGTGGTCAGTGGAAATCAATCTAGTTTCCCAATAACAACCCTGGAAGCGGCAATCAGAGTTTAACCCCTGCTTCCGAGTAGAGAAAACAAACAGCAAGGCGCTACGGCAAAAAAGTCAATGGAAACTCCTCAAATGTATTTCAGCACATACTAATTGGCAAAATCATCAAAGGCAAAATCAGCAATGGAGAACAGAAATGGCGCTAAGCGCGTTTAGGCAAAAACAAACTGTGGCAAAATCATCCAGGCAAAATCAGCAATGGAAATCTGCAATGGCGCAATGCGCGTTTAGGCAAAAACAAACTGTGGCAAAATCATCCAGGCAAAATCAGCAATGGAAATCTGCAATGGCGCAATGCGCGTTTAGGCAAAAACAAACTGTGGCAAAATCATCCAGGCAAAATCAGCAATGGAAATCTGCAATGGCGCAATGCGCGTTTAGGCAAAAACAAACTGTGGCAAAATCATCCAGGCAAATCAGCAATGGCAGGCTCACTTCCCACACAGGCACAAGAACAGGAGAACCCTTCAACAGCCCGGGAAGGCTAGGGGGCAAGGGTTAGGAAAAACCTGAGAAGCCAGGACTGGTTCCGAAGCGTGGACGAAGGTCAAAACAGGTTCCGCTGGAGAGGGACGGCGTTCTTTTCCGTTCAGCTTCGGGACGGTCACTCTCGCTCCTCGCGGCTCGGAACTCCAAAAGAATACGAAGCGCTGAGCCGGCGGGAAGCGCGGCGTATAAGCGTTTCCCCCGGAAGCGCTTCCTTGACCCTAGTGCCCCTGTGGATGACTAGACCGGTACTCGACTTCCGCCCGGAAGTGAGTATTCCGGGTCGTCTCTGTGTGTGCGTCTTCGTGGAGGGAGACGGCAAGCGCCGTAACATGACAGGGAGATATAATATAATGGTGGAAATGTCTTAAGGTAAATGAAGGTTTATTTCAAGCTTAAGAGAGAACACCATTTGAGTGCATCCTTCCTTCTTGAAGTACGATCTACCAACTGTTAGTGATAATCGTGGTTTAAAGAGGAGTTGAAGTGCACGAGAATACACAAGGGTAAATAGTAATGTTATGCCAACGTTCACATACAAAGGAACAGAGCGCATGCTAGAAGCATAATGTGCGCGTGCAATGCAGTGACGCAAGCCTGTGTGCATGTACACATGGGTGCCGATCACGATCCTGTAAAAACCGGGTACGAACCGTCGGACGGAGCATATTCTCCGTCCGACGCGTACCCGGTCGTCAAAATATACCAACATGGAATTACGATTTGCACGGAAACACCATTTCCGTACGAATCGTACAAAAGCCCGACCGACCAAAATAAACATACAAATGCGATCCGGGAAAGCGCCGACCTGACGTCGGGACGCACGCAGCCAGCCATTCACGAACCAGGAATCACGATTCGCACCGACGTCATCCCGCATGGCGAATATTTTCCGGCTGCCAAAAACTGCTGGGAAATCAGGACGACGCGAACAAGGAGTACCAGTACGTGACGGACAGACAGGACGACGCGAACAAGGAGTACCCGTACGCGATGGACAGACATGGACCCGAACCTACGTGTCATCCCGGCCCTCATAGCAATCGACCTCCTCTACAGGTTCGGACGCAGACGCCGCAGAAGGTCAGAACAACACAGGGAGGGGGGAAATGGGGGGGCGCAGGAGCATGGGCAGGCCACTAAACCACCACCATAGTCACACAGCACACATGCCCTGGACATACCTGACCCTCAGGCCCTGGTCACTACGAGGGGGTGGGGGCGAGTCCAGCTAAGCCAGCGACCGCCACAGCGGAAGTTCGTGATGACGCGAACCGGTAACACAACCAGACAGGTACGTCCCGTACCCACACCTTAAGAGCGTGGGTACGAGTCGTATCACGCCCACACCTACGTCACCCCAACAATGGCGGGACGGCCCGTACCCACGTGGCAAAGGCCTGGGGACGGGCCGCACAAGCATCACATAGCGTGGGGACGGATATGTACGACACGTACCCCCACCCGCGTACGTATGGAGCGTACCCCCCATGCCAACAGTGTAAGTACGACACGTACCCCCACCCGCGTACGTATGGAGCGTACCCCCCACCCCAACAGCGTAAGTACGACACGTACCCCCACCCGCGGTCTCATGGAGCGTACCCCCCACCCCAACAGCGTAAGTACGACACGTACACGGGTGGGGGTTCGACTCTGACATACTGGGGTGTCCATACACGGTGCTACGACACGTACAGGGGTGGGGGTTCGACTCGAACGTACACGGGTGTCCATACACGGTGGTACGACACGTACAGGGGGGGTTCTACTCGAACATACTGGGGTGTCCATACACGGGTGGGGGTTTGACATGTACACGGGTGTACATACAGGGGGGGGTGTACATACACGGGGAGTACGACTCGAACGTATGGGTGCTGGGGGGAGTGTTGGTCGCGTATGCGGGCACATGTCTCCATGGTTGCTATGGGAGTTCGGTGCGGACGGTGTTTTTACCATACGGTTGTACGGTCGGACGCACGGGTAGGATCGTGATTCCTCGGTCTGACTTCACTTTTCACATTTGTACGGTAAATCGTCCGAGGACGTGTCGGACACATTTTCCGACCCGAGGACGTATGGGGAATTATTCCCGAGGCGGTTCGTATGGACTTTTTACCATGCGAATCGTGATTGCCAGATTACGTACGGTAAAAAGACCGGATACGAGTCGGACGGGCCTTTTTTTTACCGGATCGTGATCGGCACCTTAGTAGTCAGCTCACTACAGTGCTCCAAAAGCCAACACCACATGTCTGTAGGGCAGCGCTGCCCGCTGGCTCAGGCCTACAGTACGGTCCAGCAGCTCCTTAAAATGAGACAGAGATGTGGCTGAATGAGGTCAGAGATCACATCATTACGCACTGCAAAATTGCTTGTTTGCACGTGCGCACCCAGGCTGATGCACCCCATCCCTCCCTAGGCCCCACTGCTCACCTGCTGTCATTGGTGTGTGTCCAAACACGATGGCCAGCAGGGTTCACAATTCAGATGTAGTTTTGATTGCCAGGATGATGTACACCTCACGGATCCTTTTTTTTTATTGTGCATTGTGATATGTGAGGTGGATGCGGCCATATCACCTGAAGCAGTGTGGAAGAACGGGGACATGTGGCTTTGTCGTTATCCTATTTATACATACGCAAAGTGGGCTGGGCTTGTGTATGCCAGGTCAGCGTAGGGGTGTAAATAATTATTCCGGGGACCTGGACATTGTTCATTTCCTGCTTGGGCAGGAAGTGTATTTATGTGTGTGTCCCTGTTGCAGTTTTGACGTCGTAGGAATCTGGAATTTACATTAATATAGCATGTACCAGGAGGGCGTCAACTATCGCTAATGAGATGCTGTCCGAAAACATTGAATGGACAACATCACATGTCGTTGTCAAGCTGGTGGATATGCGCAGACACGCATGTCAATGGTATGCGATATTATTAAAAGTGTTGCTATCGTGAAGCGCACACATGTGAATGTGCTCGGATTGAGGGAGGATGAGCAGTGAGTTTACGTCATACACAGTGATAACTCTCATTACAGTCAAGCAATGCATGTCAAATGTGAAACTGAAAGTCTCACATATGACACACTACTATACTGGTAAAGCCTGACAACAGAGTATACTGCAACACAAATCTACACATTACTCTTTACTGTTTGTCACATGTGATCTAGGATGTGCACTCTGCCCATGGATGATGATACCCCTTCGAGCCACCAATACCCAGGCCGAAAGGCAGCACAATAATGCGCGCACACACACACACCAGGGGCATTGTGTAACACACATTTGTTTTTTGATGTAACATTTCAGATGCATGGCTATCACACATGGAAGACTACTGTTTAGAGCATGATTATTGATCAAGATGATCATTGCATGTTGTGTGTACTGTCCCTAGGCTCCAAAAGTGGCCCAGGGAAGGGGGCCATGCACCCTCCCTCCCTAATAAAAAAAGCATTGGCCATGCCCTGGTTTATGGGGTCATGGGGCCAATAGTGGCCTCAGGAGGGGGGCCACATAGGCCCCCTCCCAAAACAAAAATAAGCATGGCTGGCCAGGACCTGGGGGATGGGGTCCCCATGTCCAATAGTGGCCCAGGGAAGGTAGGCCACGTGGACCCCTTCCCGGTATTTTTTAATTAAAAAGTCTCAGGCCCTGGGAGATGGGGACCCCAGGGCCGAAAAAATACTACAAGAAAGGGGGCCACACGGCCCCTTCTAAATATATTTAAAAAAAGAAAAGCGAAAATCCCTGCAACACACTACAATTTCACCCCCTGGGGCGTTCTAAGTTTTGAGATTAAGCCCCCTTCATTCCTGAGGGTTCCTGAAGGTCAACTAGCCCCTCACACAGGGGGATTGCTGAGAGGTGGTCAAAGGTCCTGCCCCTTTTTGTACCACTCTGCAAACGTCCCTCTTGGTGCACTGCTGGTTTGGCATTGAGATCCTCTTGTGTCCTGAGGATCTCAGGACGCAAGTGAACTTCATCCCCTGAGCAGCAGTGCACTAGGAGGCATGTTTGTAGAGTGGTGTAAAAATGGGGCATGTCCTCGGACCACTTCACAGCAATCCCACTGTGTGGGGCTTACTGGAGGTACATGGTGGGCTAGTTGGCTCCCAGAGACCCTCAGGAGACAAGGGGACTTCTTCTCCTAATCAAGAACGCACCAGGTGGCACGTTTGCAGAATGGTAGAGAAAGGAGGCGTGGCCTGTGTCCACCTCTCAGTAATCACACTGTGTGGGGCTTACTGGAGGTAAAAAGCAGGCTAATTGGCCCCTAAAGACCCCCACAAGCAAAGGAGACTTCATCCCCAACCAAGAGTGTGCTAGGAAAACTTAGCAATCATGTGGTGTGGGACTTACTGGAGATAATAGGAGAGGTACTTGGCACCCAAACATGTCTTGGGGGCCCTTTACCCCTCCTGTTACCTCCAGTAAATCTCACACAGTGGGATTGCTAACAGGTCTTCGGAGGCCACAGCCCCCTTTCTCCAGCACTCTGCAAACACACCTCCTGGCACACTACGGGTTAGGCGATAAAGTCCACTTTACTCCTGAGGGCTTTGGTGGCCAAGTAGCCCTCCTGGTAACTCCTGTAAATCCAATATAGCAGAATTGCTGAGCGCTGGTTAGAGACCCAGCCCCCTTTCTCCACCACTCCTCAAATGCGACTACCTGTTAAAGAAGCTTTTGTAATGTAATAGGTCTCGCATTTGCAAGAGTTAGAGCTATTAGTGTTGTAAATCTAAAAGTGTTTTATTAATGTTTCTTGGAGTGGATGTAGGTTGCGTGTAGTGGAATTATGTGGTATGTTGTGCAGTGAAATTATGTGGATAGAAAGTATGTGGTATTTAGTGTAAAGAGGGCGGGATTATGTGTTATGGAGAGCAATTATGTTGTATGTTTAGTCTGTTTTGTGGAGTGGTATCCTCAGGTTTAGTCTTCCTCTTTTCCATAGAAGCTGAACTGTGAACTCAATGAGACAAAAAAGAAGGAATCCCTGAGGAGCACTTCTTGATCTAGTCAGAGGTATGAGCAGGGCTACTGGAATTACGCGACTGTTTGGGTTCACCAACTTTTGCACAATTATACATTTTCTGCATTATCCACATAATTCATCATCTGCTGCCTAATCTGCAGATTTGAACAAAAAAAGCCTTGTTTCTTGCTCAAATGGCTCAAACATGACAAAAATGAAGCAACAAGTGTTACAGCATGGTGGAAGCTCCTTTGTAAACCTAGCAGGATTACCTGTTACTTATTGCTAAATGTGGGTGTTAAATTGGTACTAATGGTGTGCAGACCACTTTTGCTTCTTTCTGCGCCTCTCTTGTCTCTTTCTGCATATATGTTCCTTCTTTCTGCACCTTTCTTTCTTTTTCTGCACTTCTCTTGCCTCTTTCTGCACATCTCTTCTAATGTTTGCACCTCTCTGCCTCTTTCTGCCCCTCTGTTGCCTCTTTCTGTACCTCACTTGCTTCTTTGTGATCCCCTCTTGCCTCTTTCTGTATCTCTGCTTCTTCTTTCTGCACTTCATTTGTTTCTTTCTGTACCTCTCTTCCTTCTGTCTGGTTCCCTCCTGCCTCTTTCTGCACCTCTATTCCTTCTTTATGTACTTCTTTTGTTGCTTTATGCACTTTCCTTGCCTCTTTCTGTACCCCTCTTGCCCTTTTCTGCACCTCTGTTGGTTCTTTCTGCACTGCTCTTGCTTCTTTTTGCACCTCTGTTGCGAATTTATGCATCCCTCTTGCCTCTTTTTGTATCCGTCTTCCCTCTTTCGGCACCTCTTTTACCTATGTCTACACACATGTTCCCTCTTTCTGCAGTTCTCTTGCCTCCTTCTGCATCTCACTTGCTTCTTTCTACACGTCTCTTGCTTCTTTCTACAACCTTCTTCTCTTGTTCTGCACATCTCTTGCCTCTTTCTGCACCTGTCTTGCCTCGTTCTCTAAATTTCTGTTCTTTCTGCACTGCTCTTGCCATTTTCTGTACCCCTCTTGCCTCTTTGAGCACAATTTTTGCTTCTTTCTGCACTTCTATCTGCTCTTTCTGCACCCTATTGCCTCATTCTGCACCTCTGTTGCTTCTTTCTGTACTTCTCTTGCTTATTTCTGCACCTCTCTTGCTTCTTTCTGCACCCTTATTTCCTTTTTTGCATCCCTTTTGCCTCTTTCTGCTGTTTTCTTGCCATTTTCTGTACCTCTCTTGCCTCTTTCTGCACTCCTCTTGCTTCTTTCCACACCCTTTTGCTTCTTTCTGCACTTCTCTTGCTTATTTCCACACCTCTTTTGCTTCTTTCAGCAATTCTCTTGCATCTTTCTACACTTCCGTTGCGTGTTTCTGAAACTCTGTTGCATCTTTCTGCACCTCTGTTGCCTCTTTCTATACCTCACTTGCTTCTTTCTTCACCTCTCTTGCATCTTTCTGTACCCCTCTTTTCTCTGTCTGCACCTCTCGTGCCTCTTTCTGCACCTCTGTTCCCTCTTTCTGCTTATTTCATGCCTGTTTCTGTACCTCTCTCGCCTCTTTCGGTACCTCTGTTGCTTCTTTATGCATTTCTCTTTCTCTTTTTGCAGCCTTTGCGCCTATTTCAGCACCTTTGCTGCTTCTTTCTGCACTTCTCTTCCTTCTTTCTACTCCCTTCCTGCCTCTGTACCTCTCTTGCCTCCTTGTGCACCTCTTCTACCTTTTGCTGCACTGCTCTTTCTTATTTTTGCACCTCTGTTGGTTCTTTCTGCACTACTCTTGCTTCTGGCTGCACCTTACTTGCCTCTTTCCGCACTTCTCTTGCTTCTTTCTACACCTCTGTTGCTCCTTTCAACAATTCTTTTGCCGCTTTCCGCACTTTTCCTTCTTTCTCCACCCCTCCTCCCTCTTCCTGTACCTCTCTTGCCTTTTTGTGTACCTCTCCTACTTCTTTCTGCACTCCTCTTGCCTCTTTGCGCACCTCTGTTGGTTCATTCTGCACTGCTCTTGCTTCTTTCTGCACCCCTCTTGCCTCTTTCTGCACCCCTATTTTCTCTTTCTGCACCTCTCTTGCCTCTTTCTGATCCGCTGTCCCCTCTTTCTGAACCTTTCCTGCCTGTTTCTGTACCTCTCTAATGCCTCTTTCTGTACCTCTGTTGGTACTTTCAAACTTCTCTTGCTCTTTCTGCACCCTTTGCGCCTCTTTCAGCACCTCTGTTGCTTCTTTCTGAACTTCACATCCTTCTTTCTGTGGACCTCCTGCCTCTTTCTGTACCTCTCTTGCCTCTTTGTGCACCTCTCCTACCTTTTTATGCACCCCTCATACCTCTTTTTGCACCTCTGTTGGTTCTTTCTGAACTGCTCTTGCTTCTTTCTGCACCTCATTTGCCTCTTTTTTGCACTTCTCTAGCTTCCTTCTACATATATGTTGTTTCTTTCAGCAATTCTCTTGCCTCTTTCGGCTCTTCTCTTCCTTCTTTGTGCACCCCTCCTACCACTTTCTGCACCTCTGTTGCCTCTTTCTGCACCTCTGTTGCTTCTTTCTGTACTTTTCTTGCCTCTTTCAGCACCACTGACTTAGAGGTAGTTTTAATCCCCTGCCCTATTATGTACTAGGGCCTTACAGGGGAGGTCATGTCAATCACAGGGGTACCCCAACCCACAGTATACCCTATTGTATGTAGGTATTTTCACTGTATTATAAGTTTCCTTCAGCATAGTACTGGTTAGTCAGAGTCAGTTACCACCAGTACCAGTCAGCAAAAAGTTGGGGCATGGGATGACTTTGTAACAATACCTCTTTCTACACCTCTGTTGTTTCTTTCTGCATATCTCTTGCTTCTATCTGCACCTTTCTTTGTCTTTCTGGACTTCTGTTGCCTCTTTCTGCATTGTTCATGCTTCTTTCTGCCATTTTCTTCCTCTGTCTGCACATGTCCTACCTCTGCAGGCATAGTTAGAAATTAGCATTTAAAAATCCTTTGAAATTCACTGAAAAAAATAGGTTTCAGGGATGTTATAGTCACGAATTAACATTTAAAAAAGCTTGGAAATTCACTTAAAAAACATAGGTTTGAAGGACGTTATAGTTAGAAAATAGTATTTAAAAAAACCTTTGAAATTCAGTGAAAAATCAATAGGTTTCAGGGACGTTATCTTTAGAAATTAGCATTTAAAAAACCTTTGAAATTCAGTGAAAAATCAATAGGTTTCAGGGACGTTATCTTTAGAAATTAGCATTTAAAAAACCTTTGAAATTCAGTTAAAAAGCCATAGGTTTCAGGGATGTGATAGTTAGAAATTAGCATTTAAAAAACCTTATAAATGTACTGAAAAATCCACAGGTTTCAAGGGTGTATAGTCAGTTGGACATTTCATTCATACAAAACAAGATAAATTCAGCCGTTATAGTTATATGATCTAACTATAACTCGTGCTCCTGCAATGCACTGCTGATGATGTCACATATTACATCATTGATGACATGGTCAGTGACATCGTTGATGACATCATCCACGTGATAATCTGATGCACCTCCTCATACCCTAATATAACCTTTGATACACCCATTCTAAAATTCAGACTACCATTTTCGAAACCATAGACACACCAATATCAGTTACTACATACCCACACACTGATTCCTAGGTCTACACATAAATCCACTCATTTACCAATTCAGTCACTCATACATGCAGTCACTAATCTGTACAGTACTATCATATGCACTCATATACCTATATAGACACTCATACACCACCACTCACCCATAGAGTTACTCACACACCTAGTCAGTCATGCAAAGAATCAATCACACTCCCATTTACACCTACACATCTCACTTATTCATACAGATATTAACACATACTTACACTCTTATACAATCACTGATACAAACACACACTCATCAGCACACACTCATCCATACAGCCACTCTCACAATCACTCCCTCTCACATATAGTTATTTATATACTCCAAGATTCACATATACTGCCTTTTATATATGTAGTTACTCACACATGTACCACTGAGACATCTATTCACTAACCAACACACCCATACATACACTCACCCACCCATGCAACCCTTCAAGATACACCCAGTGAATTACCCACTCACACATCTATGCACAGAGTCACACACACCCCACCCACACACACAGATACCCAGGCACCAATACAGATATTCAAAAAACAAATCAATAACCCATATGGACACTCATGTAGCTATTCACCAACCCATGCAACCTCTTACTTAGCAACAAACAGACTGATACAGACATTCACACAGATTAGTCACTAACCCATGCATTCAGTACGACATGTTTAATCACTCACTTATACAGTTAGTCACACACCACTAAATCATCCATTCTAACACTTATACACCCACTCATTCTTCAATAAACCTTGGCGCATATATATATATATATTCAGTGAAAAAACCATAGGTTTCACACATGTTATAGTTAGCTGGACATTTTACTGATAAAAAACCAATGAAATTCCCCCGTTATAGTTAGTGCAGGCAACTATAACTCACGCGACCGCAATCCTCTGCTGATGACATATGTGTCTTTATGAAAAAAATATATTTGTAATATATGTATAGCTAAAATTTAATGGAAGATGACATGGGCAAATAATTGTCTAAAAACAGTATTAGCATCAGCAGAGGATTGCGGTCGCGTGAGTTATAGTTGCCTGCAAGGTTTTTTAAATGCTAATTCCTAACTATAACGTGTGTGAAACCTATGGTTTTTTCAGTGAATTTGTACATTTTTTTAAATGCTAAGTTACTTTACGCCATTCGTGGCGTGCGCGCCAACTTAACGCAGTTTGTTCCGTGCACGCACGGTGCGCTTCGCGCACCGTGCGCGCACAGTGAGCACGCGGTGCGCTTCGCGCACCGCGCGCCCACTTTACGCAGTTAGTGCCGTGGATGGGCCATGTACGCACGATGCGCTTCGCGCACCGTGCGCACATGGAGGACACATTATGCGCTTCGTTGTGAAAGGTAAACTTTTAAGTTTCTCAAGATGTACATATGCAATGCACAACTGGTGTCCTGCGGGGACGATTTGCACACGGGGTGTGGTGAATGTTGATAAAAAAAATTTGACATTTTTTTTACCGTACGCGTACGGTAAGCGTAATCGGCGATTTTTCGTAAAAAAATAAAAATGATTTTTTGGCCTTAGGGGTTCTTTGGGGACACATTCATCAAGGCTAGGTGGTTAGGAGCTGTCTAAACAGTCCCTTTCCATGTTTTTTCCCTTTGTTTTTCCTCCCCCCCTCAGAGTGCGAGAGAGAAAATGGCGGCCGCCGCTTCCTGGTTTCGGCCGATTCGAATGTTTACTAAGATCTAAGAGCCAATCAGAATCGCGCTCGCGCACGCCACCGTACGCGTACGGTAAGCGTACCGTAAGCGCACCGTAAGCTGGCTCAGATATATATATTGATTTAAAGGCTATTTTCTCAGAATCTACTGAACAGATTTACACCAAACCTACAAAAGGCACTTCCTTGACCTGAGGACTACCTCTCTGCCAAATTTCTAGTAATTCTGTTCAGCCGTTCGGGCTGTAGCCCTGTCTAAAGGTCCTATGGAAAAATGCATGGGAAAAACTCGTTTTGGGACCCCCCTTTTATCTCAGCCCCCGCTTGACGAATCCCCCCGAGACTTTCAGGGTAGGAGCGTAGCGTAGCCCCCACCTATTGTGAAAAATTCGCGAGGATTCGTCGACCGGCGCCAAAGTTATTCAAAATAGAATGTTGCGGATTTCCTATGGAAACGTGGTCCTAACTATAACTACCTACTGGCGACCGCCAGTAGGTAATATATCTATATATATATATATATATATATCCAAATACCGTTAAGATGATTGAAGATGACAATACAATGCCTCGACTACAAAGACCAAACGGACATGGACCTTCAGTTGAGTGCTGTTTTATTTTACTCGCAGTGTCGTCTTGACGTTTCGGCTCCCATGAGCCTTGTTCACATGATATATATATATGTCTCCCTATGGAGTTCTTCCTCTCGAACACCCAATCCAGCGGCACCCGCCCAACAAACTTTGACTCCACTGCTCCACTGTTTCAAGGTCAGTTTTTTAAAAGTTCTTATATTAATTTGGCTTCTATATAGCACTAAATGCACATACCTTATCTCCACAATCTCGGACCGACGCGCTTCGGCAATTTGCCTTCTACTGGGTCACTGTGGGTTCAACATAGTGTTTCTTATATTATGTGTCCCTTTTCCATGTCATTTACCCTTGGGTGACCACTATAGCGATACATTTAGTTTTTTTTTGCCAAAGTTACCCTCCATTAGTGATTAACTTCATCACATTTTGAAAAGAACCTTATTACATTTATGTACATGTGTTTCTGTACAATTTAGTTTTTTCTTTTCCTACATTTTTTATACTTTTCTTACTTTTTTCGTTACTTTTTTCTTTTCACTTGATAGACCTTTATTTTTGTTCCCTCATTTTGATCTATTAATAATATACATTTAATTATATTTCATTTCATCAGAGTGAGGAACATCAGAAGATATAAGTGAGCAGAAAAAGATCAACCATCTATTACATAGACAATCAAAGATGTTATCCAATGCGCTCTCCATTAATGTTATGCACCATAACCTTCTGTAGAGCCACTCTTTTCTCATTTCTTATTCTTTTCTTTTTACTCTTTATTTCAGACACAGGGAGGAAGAAGGGTGAAGAAAGGAGGGAGAGGGAAAAAGGTTTTTAACGGGAGGGACCAGGGGAGGAGGAGGGGGGAAAGAAGGGGTGGAGAGAGAGAGTGGGGGAAAGGACCAAGGCAGGGGGAAGAGGAGTGACAGCCGTACATAGATGGCAAGGGAGAGAGGAGTGATAGCCTGTGTGTAAATATAGTTTTCAAGAAGTTTATTCTATAACACAAAGGAATATATAGTTTTTCCATTAGCCTGTCTGGAAATGTTAAAGTGTCATGTGCTTAGCAGAAATGGTTTTGCCCCCAAAGGTTTTCAGTAAAATGCCACGTGCTATTGCTTAACCCCTCATTAATAGTAAAAAAGCAGTCTCTGGTCATCCAAAAGATAGCAATAAAATATAGTGTGCCTGCTCAACCCCTTATCAATAATGAAGGCCCTATTTCATGCCCTATTTCATTCTACAATAAATAGTCATAAAGTTATAATAGTTATTAAGTGCAAGGTGCTTAACTATCCTAGTTCTAACCCCAGGGGACAGCTATTTTCGGATGTTGATTGTTCAATAATGTTCCTATGCTGTATCTTATATATGACTGGTTCACATAAGATTATTTTCCCTGCATTTAATCAGATGGCATCTATAATAAAGTGCTAGTTGGTCAAAGGAGCATGATGCTATTTCTGATTTCCTTTCCTCTGGTTCAATTAATATACATATATTTTTATAAAAAACAGGGTTTTTGTATGGATGTACACCCATTCCTTTTGTCATTCTCCATTTAAAAAAACCTGCTTATAAATTACATTCTGAAGAGCCCAATATTTCAATATATGCACATAGAAAAGATGATCCTGCGCGTTATAATTCATGGAAGTGCTGACAAATCACAGTCCTTTTCCAGTTCATATATATACAACGTCATAAGTGTGCAAAGAGCTCTGCAGCTCTATTACGGGCCCGTGGTGTTTCTGTTCGCATCAGTAAAATCAACCAGGATTCTTGTTTCCGTAACTCACTCTCTCGATTCCCCCTCTTGGGTAAATGTAAATGTCCAGTATTTGTAAAGTGCGAACAATTACTCGAAGGTGTCAAGGCGCTGAGGGCCGTCGGGAAGATTAAGCAAGGTGTTGCCAAGAGTCACATGGTGTTGGGCTGATCTGCCGCCGGCACTGGGGATCAAACTGCGAGTTCCCGGGTTCCTGAGTCAATCACCCTGGCTGCTGCACCACACACATTCCCTAAAGGGTGGGCCTTGATTTGTTTAATACCCCAATAGGAGAAGCTTGACAAGGATTTATTATGCAGTTGATCAAAGTTGCAGGCTACTGGGTATGCCTTCTCCATTTCTAATTGCTCTCAAGTGCTGTAAAATTCTTAATTTCAATTTGTTTTTCGTACTGCAAATATACAGCTTTTTGCAGTCACATTTTAGTGCATAAATGACAAATTCCGTATTGCACTTTACCTTTTCTCTGATCGATATTGTGCAACCATCAATCATGCAATAGTTCTTACTGTTTATCCCGTATTCACAGGCCTTACATGTGTTGCATTTTACAAAACCTTCCTGGTTCTTCAGCAACCATGATCCCTTTCCTTGTTGGTTCTTTCTGAGGGTAATGTGACTGGAGGTTAGAATGTCCCCTAGGGATCGCACCTTTTTTATGTGATATATGCACTCAGCCTTTTGTTATTTGGTGTAAATCTGTTCTGTAGTTTAGTATATATTAAAGTAAATACAAATCTGTATATCTGAGGGGAGCCTAAGCACAGATTTCATGGTGAGATCTGATTGGTTATGCAAACTTCCACCAAAAAAGTGATGGCAGCCATCTTGGGACCAATATACATGATAGTACCCCATTAAAATGCATTGTATTGAATGGCAGATTTTGAGAGTCACAAAAAGATGATTTTATAAAAAGTGATAACATATTTTTGTTACCATTTAAATCATGTGTTGCTAAGAAGATTGTATCCTGTGAGAAAACCATCTGCTGGGATTTTATGAATCACGTTAGAGATAACAGTTTTCTCATGATTTTCCCATAGAGGTTAAATAAGGTGCACCAAAAACTATAATGATTGTATATTTTCTGTAAATTAACATAATGTTTCTCAGCTATATGAGAATTAAGTCTGACATTCTTGGTAAAACACACACTTCCAACAGGAGCAGGCTGTCAGCTTATTTCTTTGTGCTCCACATGTAGACTAAATCAAGCACTACAAAACCAGCAGCAGACTGCCATTTAACTCCCTGGTGATCAGCAGTTTACTACAGTGTTCTAATGTGCAACTAGCATGCTAACATTCTGAATTCATGCCAAAAGAGTGGCACATCTGAACGTCATCTTGAGGGAATTGAAGTGGAAAACTGAAAGCATTTTCCACGGAGGACACTGCAGTAAATACAGAGATTAGGGAGCTTCATAACAAATGTGTCTCACAAGATGGACACCAGAGAGAAAGAGCCCAAATGTAGTATACATATCACCCAAGTGTGCAAAACATTATACTACTATTTCTTTGCAGTTTTATATGGTGCAGACTTAACCAGACGTTAGTGGAGTTCTTTACATGAGCATCAGTTACATTACACAAGGACACATTCATTTTGGTTTTAGGCCTGGGGAGACTAAGTGATTTGCCCAGAATCACAGGATGTTAAGCTGAGGCTAAAGCCTGAATCTTAATCCTGAGTTGCAAAGTATGCAGCTCTTGCCATAACATCACATACTTTTCCTTAAGTGTAACATATGATAAAGTCATCAACAAAGTAAAAAAATGGAAACTTATTTAAAAGTGATTTCTCGATATTTGAGAGCTCCAGAAATAAAGTCCTCATTTTAGTTGTTTACAGCACTAACAATACTTTTTATGGACATAAGACCCTCTCATGGAGGAGGGTGCAAAGGCAACAAGTTGTCCGTGGACCAGCAGACCATGTAGGGCAGTGGAACGGGGGATGGGGCAACAAACCAACAATGTAGGACAGGCAAGAGAAAATGTGGTAATTTAAAAGACCAATGAGGCCAGAAGGATAAGGTTGTGGCAGTGCAACAATAAATGCCAACAGTCCTGTTTGGGCACGATCTCCTAATGTTTTTAATCACAAAATTGCTTTATTGTATCTGGCACCTGCCTGAAAACTCTTCTTTTTTCAATCTAAGTCACTAGAGAAAATGTTACCCAAGATTGTTTCTCAAAATCTCTCTCTTACTAAGGTTACAATGTTGGCAAGTGTGATACATTGGGTCATTGACGGCAGGAGGAATGGGGTGGGGACATGGACTCGGATAACAGAAGGCAGAAGGGAGATGGGCAGGGGCACCAAAATGACCTTACAGGGCAGGCATCAGGTGTTACAGCAGCACAATACACAACACAGTGCAAGAGCGATCGCAGTGCAGCACAACAGATGTTGGAAAGCATTAGGGAGGTCACAGGTCTGTGCACATGGACAACAGAGGGCAGAGGGGGAAGAGGCAAGGGCAGCAAGCTGACCATACCAGACAGAGTGGAGGAAAAGTTGCAGAAAATGAACCATGAAGGACAAGTGGGAGGGAGCAGGGTCACAACAATGGACCAGACAAGGCAGTAGGGAGGGGATAGGGGTCTGCACATGGAAAAGAGAAGGGGACATGGCAGGAGCAGCAATCTAACCATGGATGTAGGCAGGGTAGGCACTGGAAGCACAATACACCACAGAGGGCAACAGTGAGAATATAATGTCATACTCACACGTAACAGAGAGAAGATGGGAGGGGTTTAGGGGCACCAAGCTGACACACAAGGCAGATGGGAGGAGCTGATCCAGCACAGAAGTCCACACATGCAATACTGAAGGGTCAGTGGAGGTACAACAGTCATGGTGGGAAATAGGGAGGGGGCAGGGACATGGACAAAGGACCATGGAGGACGGAAGGGAGGGGTAGGGGCTAGACACAGACAAAAGAGGGCAGGGGGAAGGGACTTCACAACAGACCATGCAGGTCAGGCAGGAAGAGCAGTTGCAGTACAACATAACATTAAGGGATTGGCAGGAAAATGAAACATGGAGCACAGGAGGGAGGGGACAGGGGCATGGAACTTGGACAGGCAAGGTGGAGGTGGTGGCAGGGACAGGCAACAGTTACCTCACCATGCCACACTGGTGGGAAGTGCACTAGCAGATCAACAGAACATTCAAGAGTAGATAGGGGGGCGGTGAGAGGTACATGGTGGGCAAAAAGGAGGTAGCAGGTACATGCTCATGAACATCAGAGTGAAAGGGGAAGGAGAGTATGAGCAGCAAGCTAAGCACAGAAGATACACAGGAGGGCAATGCTGATGCAAAGAGTTGGACAATAGAGGGCAGGAGGAGTAGACAGGGACATTAAGCTAAATGGAGGGCAATGGCAGCACATCAGAACATGCAGGGCAGGATGGAGGGGGATGGTGCAAGGACTCAGACATCAGAGGGTTGGGAGAAGGTGGATGCAGCTGCGAGACAGCTGTTCAGGGCAGGCGGGAAGGGCAGTGGCAGAACAACAGTCACACAGAGCTGTAATGAGGGAGCAGTGGCATGGGCTTGCACAAAGGAAGGCAGGGAGGGGGTGGAAGCAGTAAGCTTAGGTAAGGCAAGCACAATGCCAGGCCAGGCCCTGCATTCCACCCCCCACCCTGCATTGCGATATGCATCTTACTTCATGTTAAAAAAAACCTAGACGTTTACTAAAAACAAACAAGGGTTACAGGGACATTATAATTATACTCATATTTCCTGAATAAGATGAAGCAATAACACTCTGCTTTAAGGTACAGTTCAGCAAAAATTCTTGCACCAGCTGCAAAGCAGAATTTACTGCTCTCACCCCTCTTCTCCTGAACCTGTGGCTGTGTAGCAAGTGGTACTTTACTAAACTAGTCTCTAACATTAAGCAGTTTCTCACCCAATGATAACAATAGATATAGATACATGGTAAATAGACATAATATCGAGAAAAAAAATATCGAGTGGACAGAATATCGAGTTTTTAATATAGAATGGACAGAATATCGAATTGCCAAAATATAGTGGTGAAGAATATCGAAAAATAGGTAAGAAATATCGATTTCAATAATATAGAAGTAAGTAATATCGACAGTCATATTATAGTTGTTAAAAATATCGAATTTTTTATAGTGTTTCAAGTGTTAGTATATGTGTTAAAAGTATGTATTAATATTGGAATGTATGTTAGAATATTTTTAAAGTAATTAATTTTATGTTATTTTATTTTTGTGTAATTTAATCCGTAGCAGGTTGTGGGTTTATAGGGGAGTAGGGTAGGAAGTAATTTAATTATAGTAAATTAAATAATAATTTATAGGAATTATTAATTTTTGTAAATTTAATTTTGCGTTTTACTTCTGTAGCGGGTTGTGGGTTTATAGGGGAATAGGGTGGGAAGTAATTTAATTGTTAGTAGTTAATTATTAATTGGTATTGAAAATTAATTGATTGTTGATTAATTATTAATTGGTAAATAATTTGTATTAATTGGTAATTAATTTGTATTAATTGTTTAATTGATAATTATGTTAATTGTATTCATTTAATATTTGTAGTGGGTAGTGTGTTTATAGGGGAATATGGTGGGAAGTAATATAATTGTAAATAATTAATTATTTAATTAATTTGTGTATATTGTTAATTAATATTTCTTTAATTTAATATTGCGCTTTACTTCTGTAGCGGGTTGTGGGTTTATAGGGGAATAGGGTGGGAAGTAATTTAATTGTTATTAGTTAATTATTAATTGGTATTGAAAATTAATTGGTTGTTGATTAAGTATTAATTGGTAAATAATTTGTATTAATTGGTAATTAATTTGTATTAGTTGTTTAATTGATAATTATGTTAATTGTATTCATTTAATATTTGTAGCGGGTAGTGTGTTTATAGGGGAATATGGTGAGAAGTAATATAATTGTAAAAAATTAATTATTTAAATAATTTGTGTACATTGTTAATCAACATATTATTAATTAATTATTAAATGGTATTATTTGCATTTATTAATGTTTGTTATTGAAAAACAATTGGTTGTTAATTAATTATTAATAGGTAATTAATTAAACAAAAATATATTGGTATTTATAAATAATCAATTGTTAAATCTTGTGTGATTGGTAATTAATTGTAATACTTGTTTTGGTATTAATAATTAATTTATTTTAAAAAAAATATTAATTTAATTTTTTCACTACTATTGCACTTACTTGAGTGGGAATAGTAAGTTTTACCCCTACGCTATCCAATGCTTTCGCTAATATTGCACTCTCTGGAGTGGGAATAGTAATTTTTACCCTCCCGCTATCCAACGCTTTCCCTACTGTTGCATTCTCTGGAGTGGGAATAGTAATTTTTACCCTACCGCTATCCAACGCTTTCCCTACTGTTGCACTCACTGAAGTGGGAATAGTAAATTTGACCCTCCCGCTATCCAACGCTTTCCCTACTGTTGCACTCTCTGGAGTGGGAATAGTAATTTTTATCCCTATGCTATCCAACGCTTTCCCTACTGTTGCACTCTCTGGAGTGGGAATGGTAATTTTTATCCCTACGCTATCCAACGCTTTCCCTACTGTTACACTCTTTGGAGTGGGAATAGAAATTTTTACCACTACGCCATTTGACGTTTTCTCTACTGTTGTAATCACTGGAGTGGGAATAGTAAATTTTGCACTCCCGCTATCCAACGCTTTCCCTACTGTTGCACTCTCTGTAGTGGGAATAGTAATTTGTATCCCTACGCTATCCAACGCTTTCCCTACTGTTTCACTCTATTGAGTGGGATTAGTAATCTTTAGCCCGACTCTATCCAATGCTTTCCCTACTGTTGCATTCTTTGGAGTGGGAATAGTAATTTTTACCCTCCCGCTATCCAACGCTTTCCCTACTGTTGCACTCTCTGGAGTGGGAATAGTAATTTTTACCCCTACGCTATCCAATGCTTTCCCTACTGTTGCACTCACTGGAGTGGGAATAGTAATTTTCACCCCTACGCTATCCAACACTTTCCCTACTGTTGCACTCACTGGAGTGGGAATAGTAAATTTTACTCTCCCGCTATCCAACACTTTCCCTACTGTTGCACTCTCTGGAGTGGGAATAGTCATTTTTACCCCTACGCTATCCAATGCTTTCCCTATTATTGCACTCTCTGGAGTGGGAATAGTAATTTTTTCCCTCCCGCTATCCAACGCTTTCCGTACTGTTGCTTTCTCTGGAGTGGGAATAGTAACTTTTTACCCTCCCGCTATGCAACGCTTTCCCTACTGTTGCACTCACTGTAGTGGGAATAGTAAATTTGACCCTCCCGCTATCCAATGCTTTCTCTACTGTTGCACTCTCTGGAGTGGGAATAGTAATTTTGACCCCTACGCTATCCAATGCTTCCCCTACTGTTGCACTCTCTGGAGTGGGAATAGTAATTTTTACCCCTACGCTATCCAACGCTTTCTCTACTGTTGCACTCAATGGAGTGGGAATAGTAAATTTTACCCTCCCGCAATCCAACGCTTTCCCTACTGTTGCACTCTCTGGAGTGGGAATAGTAATTTTTACCCCTACGCTATCCAATGCTTTCCCTATTATTGCACTCTCTGGAGTGGGAATAGTAATTTTTACCCTCCCGCTTTCCAACGCTTTCCCTACTGTTGCATTCTCTGGAGTAGGAATAGTAATTTTTACCCTACCGCTATCCAACACTTACCCTACTGTTGCACTCACTGAAGTGGGAATAGTAAATTTGACACTCCCGCTATCCAACGCTTTCCCTACTGTTGCACTCTCTGGAGTGGGAATAGTAATTTTTATCCCTACGCTAACCAATGCTTTCCCTACCGTTGCACTCTCTGGAGTGGGAATAGTTATTTTTACCCCTACGCTATCCAACGCTTTCCCTACTGTTGCACTCACTGGAGTGGGAATAGTAAATTTTACCCTCCCGCTATCCAACGCTTTCCCTACTGTTGCACTCTCTGGAGTGGGAATAGTAATTTTTACCCCTACGCTATCCAATGCTTTCCCTAATATTGCACTCTCTGGAGTGGGAATAGTAATTTATACTCTCCCGCTATCCAACGATTTCCCTACTGTTGCATTCTCTGGAGTGGGAATAGTAATTTTTACCCTCCCGCTATCCAATGCTTTCCCTACTATTGCACTTACTGGAGTGGTAATAGCAAATTTTACCCGCCCGCTATCCTACGCAGAAAATATTGAATATTTTTAATTAATATTACGTTAATATATATGTGTAATTTGTTTTTTTTTACTTACATTAAATATTTATTAATTTTAATGTTATTTAAGTATTTTTAAGTATGTGTCAGTTAATTATATGTATTATTTCATTAATTTTACATTACTTTTTAAACATTTAAAAAATTCGATATTTTGACTAACTATATTATTTACAACGATATTTTGGAATCTATATTTTTGTACTTTCCTGTTTGGAGATAGGGATTCGATATTTTGGTATTCTATATTTTGGCATCGATATTTTTGTAAGTCTATATTTTTGTAGTCGATATTATGTCAGTGATCCAGATACATAGCTGTTTGCTGTCAGCAGTTTCTTTTAGATTTATATTTTTCTCTGACAGTGAGTGAAGAGGTTGAGCTGAGAGTTGTGAGTGGTGTCCACCTTGAGTGTTTGTGTCTGTCCTCCAAATGACAGCAAGGGTGGGAGCCTGGTTCAGCAAACACAAACAGTTTTATGATCCACCTTCAATTTAGTGCAACGTAACTTAACTTAAGGTGTCATCAGCTGTCTCTATGGCAGAGCTCACTCAGTCTAGCCTTGATTCATTGAATCTCTTAGATACACACTGGCGAACACTCTATTCCTCACAATGTGCAACCAAGTCCCTCTGGAACACACCCCCAGCAACAGCCTGCAACAGAAGGGGGATGAGAAAAGGGGCCGCATGAGGAAGACCATGTAAGTGTTATCTCTGGCTGCTGAACTGCTCCATCACTGCATGCACCATTGACTAGATGATCACCAAGCCAGGGACCGAAAATGCAGGTGCGCCCTTTGCAAAACCAGGTCTTTTTTGTAATAGAATATTTTGATATATCTACAATACATGTTGGCCCCTTCCCAGCTGCAGGTACTTGGCCCTCCCACACACATGAGGTACCATTTTTATCAGGAGACGTGGGGGAACACTGGGTGGTAGGAAATGTGTGTCCAACCAGTGATCCTATAACTTTCCCACACAGAAATGTGAGAAAAACTGTTTTTTTCCAGCCTAATTTGAAGTTGACAGGGGATTCTTGGTAAGAAAACAAGGGGGCGGGGGGTTTACACACAAGTCACATCTCCCTGGAAGATAGCAGCGAGATTCCCTCGGCAGGAATGTGCAGGCTCCCGCGCATGCGCAGTTCCCAGAAGAAGACGCGCTGGAGGAGGATGGAAGCCCAGGGACGCCGCCGATAAGGTAAGGTTATTTAAAAATTGATTTTTTAAAGTATTTAATACTGCGGGCGGGAGGCGGGATGTGCATAACGGAACTATGTGGAGAGTGCGGAGATTGGTTCCATCTCCGTACCTCTCTGCGTAGGTCCCTTACGCACATCACGCCTACCCTTAGTCAGAATTACATTAAGGCCTTGTGTTGTGTAACGATAAATGCCTAAACTAAGCTTTTCCGCTCCAGACTGTGAGTGCATTTTTTATAACTTGAGGGTTTCCCAAATAATACTACTAGCTCCACATTAGCCAAAATGTACTAGTATTGCTATTTCTTTTTATATCTTAGCATTTTCAGGCATTCTCATTGTGTCATCATGTAGTACTCAAGTGGTGTCAATTTTTTGTAAATCTGTCATAAGTACTTAACCCACTAAGTTTGTCTTTCTTTTCCAATTTAATTGCCTATGAAGGATAATCCATAAATCATTCGGATCAATTCTACAGTTAGAGCTCACCTGGGTGGAACTGGAAGTGGGACTTCATTTGTAAAATTGCGATGCCTTCTCTGTTATTGCTTCATCTTATTCAGGTAAGACAATTAGTATGGATGTAATTTAACTTAGTAATTAACTAACTGCTACTGTTGTTTACCTAGACTGGTGTACACAATATGGGTCATCATGGCACATTCCCCTAATGGTCAAGATAGTTAGAGAAGTATAACTCTATAAATAAGATCTATTTTCTTTCTTAAGTTACAAGCACATAACTAGGCTGCGTAAAACTACCTGAAAGCAACAGTGCAAAGTTAAAGTAAAACAAACTATGTCAGGCATGAATTTAAATTGAATAAAATAGTTTTCCACATTTATTTGCAAAGAAACCCACCTTCTCCACCCAAACAACATGCTCGCTCCTCTCCACAAACAAAACTGACCCAAGACCCAAAATGCAAAATGTCCAACAAAAAAGTCACCTAGTCCCACCTTCCTTAAGTCCCAACAAACAACAAGTCCTTCCCACCACAACAAAAAAAATTAAAAACGGGCTAGAAGAGGGCGATATGGCTATCGTTCCAAAGTTGGTCCAGGCTCTGCTCAATCTTAGTGAACCAGCCCCCGATGGTGTTCAGGCTACAGGATGCGGTGCAGCAATGGCCTGTTGTCAGTGTGGTAGGAGGTGGCAGCAGTTGGCAGGCAGTGACGCTGGCGATGGGATGGCCGGGAGGCTGCGGGGGACTGGCTGCTGTGGGGCCCGGCTTCTGTGCATCAATTTCTTCCTCCTCCTCTTTCAGGACCCCCATCCAATGGTATTCCAGATGGATATGCTCCAGCCTCTGCTGCTGATAAGAAGCTGCTATCTCTTGCCTGTTGGATGGTCCAGTTGGACCAGCAGGAGCAGCTATATTGAGAAAAACAAAAAAGAATAATTGTAAATATTGCTCTGTGCAATCAATAGTTTTAAATTATTGGGTGGCACAGCAGCAGTACATTGTCGGTCACCTAGAGCAATTGGAATGTACTTGATAAGATTATGATTAGGAGAATCACAAGGCCAATTTTATGTTATACCCTCACATGCCAAACATTAAAAAAAACAGTGACTGTGTGGCAGGAAAGTATTAACAGTCAGAATAACATAAACTGGATAAAAAAACAGTGATTTGATTATTTTTCTTTCTAAAGGCTTTTGAAGTAACTATAAACAAAGACAGACACTTTGAGTTGAAACATAAATTACCCCTCATTAATGAGTGCGGCATTATGCACTATGTGGAGAACAAATTGTGCATTGTGCTAAAATAATGAAGCCATGCTTATTGCTAGACAGCGCGCCAACTAGTCTGCTACAGTCTACTGCTATAGTTGACAAACATCTATATTTATTTCCAATGGCCCTGCTCTTTGCCAAATTCATTTCTCTTGCTATCCTGTCTCCAAAGAGGCAGATGAATAATAAATAAGATACTATGTCACTCACCTCATGTATGAAATGTGGATATTAATATATTTTCCTGTCTGCCATAAGTAGAAGTATGCAGAAATTAAATCTCATGGACTGCACTAGGCACATTTGTGACTGTGTAACCCATGCACCAAACTTGACATTAAATCATGCACATACTCGCACTTTACTCTGTGGCCTCACCCACCACCTCATATTTCCAACAAATTCATTCTCTGGTCAGTAAGCAAGGAAAGGAAACTTGATTTACTCTACTGCAGGGGGTAGGGTAGAGGGATTCGACAGGTAGGGAAGAGTTTTATGATATAGATTAGTGGGGCGACTACACTGATCACTGAATTGTCATCTTTGGCGTATTCAGTCACTGTATAATTCAAAAGGTAATAATCTGAACAAGTGTA
Organism: Triturus cristatus; assembly: GCF_964204655.1. Classification (NCBI taxonomy): domain Eukaryota; kingdom Metazoa; phylum Chordata; class Amphibia; order Caudata; family Salamandridae; genus Triturus; species Triturus cristatus. The sequence continues at coordinate 33,683,203 of NC_140593.1, read as the reverse complement.
AAATAAATGTGTTATGGCAAACCTTAAAATATATTTTGGAATCATTTTACTTCACATGGTTATAGAATTAAATGTGGCACATGCCAAGAATGCTTTTTCACATTTTATAGGCTGGAATGAAAGAACTTAGGAGAAAATAAAGGAGTGAAGTACTTAAAGGTGACTGAGTGGGCAAAGAAAAACAACACACCTTGTGTGTTTGGTTTGAACTGAATTAAAAACATTTTAATTTCTTACATTAACTGAAGCAGAGACAGATTACACAGCTAAAACTGCAGTCAAGAAATGACCCATAATGCGCTTCAGTCACAGTTGTAAAAAATCAATGAGCGGGGAAGGGGATAATGAATGATGGGTGGGATACATCTGGCTCACTTAACAAATACAGCGAGTCAAGGGAGTAGAACAAAGAAATAAAATACATCTCACTTACAACCATAGCTTTGAATGATAACCCTGCATAAACCAAGTAAGTGGGGGTGTGGCCTGGACGGGCACAAGGGTGGTGGCTTGACAGTGAAGCTCCCAAACAGCCACACCAATACAGCTGCATGCAGGTGCACTAGTGTGACGTGCGCAGCTCTAATCTGTGGCATCGGCAAGCAGAGACCAACGGGAATGCAGGGAGAGCTGCGGGGACAGTGAGAGGGTCCCGAGGCACCCATAGTGGCTTCCAAGCGACTGCAGACTGACACGGCCTGCGGAGGCCCCTCAATGTTAGGGGTCATGGGTGAACCTGAGGGTGGGGCCGTGGTCGTCGGGAGTGGCTGCAAAAAGCAATTTAGCCCGGGGAGCTTCGGCCTACAGCAACATGGACGAGTGATCTGTGTACACCTGATCTGGCAACGGAGGTCCTGGTGAGGTCTGCGTTGAGGTACAGGGCCCCTTCCTCCCCCCATAGATTAAATATACACATCAATTTAGAGAGGTGCACCAAGTGACTCACTCCTGGGGCTGGCTGCCTACCCCAAATTGGGAAAAGTAATTTACATTTATGGAGGCCAGCTGGTGAGCAGTGTGATGAAGTGAACTCCCATGTTTCCTTTCATCGATAAACCCAGCGCAGTGCACAGCGATATATGCCTGAAGAGCTGGAATATCTGTCTTTAAGGAGGTCAATGTGGAGAGGTGGCAGAGATATTTGTGGCCTATATCCTGAATTTTGGTCTGTGGGATGAAGGGATTGCTGTAACCCTCCCCCACCTGTGCTCTGTGCCTCACAATATTGCCTGGTTTGGAGGATTGATGCCCTACCCTGCCACTGTCTATAATCGTTCAGTATGCGTCGGAGTGACTCTAAACATCGGCAGCTCACCTTCGAAGCCTCCAAGACTCCAAGGAAGGATGGTGAAGAAGAAGTGCTGTGTGAGGATCTTTCTAAGCATGCAGACCCCTCTGTAGCTGGTGATGCCATGGCAGAGGGAACCGCCGCCATTTTGGCTGAATAGCATGCACGGCCGACTGGAGCAACATGAAGCCTGCATAGATTCTGTTGAGAAGCGCATCTCTGATACTGAGGACATGCATGCCGCAATGAACAAACACCTAGATCGTGTAGAACGCCTTTTGAAAATGACGGAGGATCTGGATTCGCAATCGCGCTGAAACAATTTATGAATTGCAGGGATTGCAGAGTCAACCAATACTGGTCCCATGGAAGCATTTGTGAGAGTGTTCTGACTGATCCCTTCGGCAGAGATTGTTTCTCAACCACATTTACTGTGGAGCGTGCCCACCATTACCTGGCTCCCAAGTCTGCTACTGGTGCGCCTCCCTATCTTGTCATTGCACAACTGTTAAATTACCATGACAGAGATGTAGCGCTGAGAAAGGCCTAGGAGATGGAAAATCTGCAGTTTCAGGGAATGACTCTCTCGTTATTCCCAGACTTCACGCCTATGGTGCAGGAGGCAAGGCGCAAGTTTCAAGTTATCAAGCGAACTTTGAGGAGCGATAATATCCGCTTTGCTATGTTTTATCCGACATACCTACGTGTAAAGCTTGGAGTAAAACCATCATTTTTGACACATCAGCGGAGGCAACAGAACACTGGAAATGCCATAAATCAGGCAGAACTGCCTCCCCTGGAAAATAGATGCATGCATGGACTGGAGGTATTGGATGAGTGGTTGGGTGCTCTCCGCCCCCTTGAGGTAACATCGACTTTGATACAAACTTAGAAATATTCAACTAATTGGCTGATGTGATGCCTTTTCTCCCGTTTTTTTTCATTCCGCTACTGACACAATTGTTATATTATCTTTACATGAATGCACCTGCATATAACTGATGGTGTATTGTTATCATAATTCGTGGTTTGCTCGGGCGTTGCTGTCCCCCTAGGAGACCTCCTACAGCTCTCACTTGGTGTGGGGTTATTTCTTTGATTTGTCTGTTCTATTGGAACAAAATGTATTGGGATTTACCAGATATAGGTTGGGTGGATATCCGATGTGGGTGGGGGCGGGTAGGAGGGAGTTCCGGTTGGCTGTTTTTGTTTTGCTTTTATGTGCACAGGTCATGGACAATACCGACAACTGGCTATCCAAACATACTCATAATGTTATATTGATCCGCATAGTAATTTGCCTGTAGTGATGGAGACAGGGAGACGACCTAGAGGGTTTGAATTGTGATGCATGGCATGGAATGTCAGTGGGCTGTCAAATCCACGTAAGGGTCAACAGGTGCTTGCATACCTAGCTAGGAATAAAATCCATGTCGCATTGTTGCAGGAGACCCATTAAGCCCCAAAATCAGACAACAGATTTGCAGCTGCCTGGGGAGACAATCGATTTTTCGCTGGGTATAGTACCTATTCCCGGAGAGTCTGTATATTGATTTGTAAAACACTCCCGTTCACTGCTCAGACTGTGATAAAAGACCCAAAGGGCCGCTATCTACTAGTGGCATGCTCAATAGGTACGCAGTGTCTGCTTTTTATAAATGTCTATGCCCCTAATGTGGATCCTCAGGACTTTTTTGCCAGCATTTCAACAGTTATCATTGTCATACCAATCCTATAATATTTGGTGGGGACTTTAACTTTATGTTACAGCCAGGGGTGGACACCGCAGGCACTAGACACAATACTAAACCCTGCTCCACAAGGGAGCTTCAGACATTAATACACACACACCTCCTGGCAGATGCCTGGCGGCAACGGTTCCTGGCTGCTCAGGGGCATTCATTTCTTGGGGCGCCGCACGGCAGTTGGTCTCATATGGATCGATGGTATGTTATCCCTGACCTGCTCATTAAAGTACATGAGGTGGACCACCTGCCAGTTACTCTCTCAGACCACTCTCCAATTCTCCTGTCACTTGTCTTGCCCACTGTTGTGCATTCATCCGTTGCTTGGCGCTACCCTGCTGAAGCACTTCTGAATACTGTTTTGAGGAGTGGAGTGCAAGATGCAATCGTAGAATACTTACAGATAAATACTAGCTCAGTCCCTCATTACACCACCCTGTAGGAGGCCTTTAAGGTGTACATCAGGGGTATTTGCATTGTCAACCAGTCCGGGGTGCTTCGCACGATTCACCAGAAACTCAATGTCATTGAGTGGGAGCTACGGGAATTGGATACCCGGTAACTGACCGGCACAGGCCCTGCTCAGTTACATCAGCTCGCCAAGCTACTGGGAGAATTCCAGGAGTTGGCGCAGCGGGAGATGACTTACTTGGGGAAATATGCTCGTGCCTGGGTATATGGGGAGTGGGAGAGGCCAGGGCACACTCTGGCATGCTTACTTGCTCCCAGGCACCAAGCTACATATATTACACGGATTCAAGATACAAACGGCGCCCATGTTACGGATGGCGCTGATATTTAATCATGCTTCTTGTCCTACTACACTCGCCTCTACACCATGTGTTCACCATCGACTGGCAAACCGCTGACAGAATATCTAAATGAAATAGCAATGGTATGGCTTGAGAGGGGACAGCAGGAGTTTCTCACCTCACCCATTGGTGCAGACAAAATTATTGAGGTCATAGATATCCTAGAGGGCTTACAGGCCCCTGGTACGGCTGGCCTCACTGGCACATTTTGTAAGGCCTACAAGCAGCAACTTGTCCCGCAATTACTTGAGGTCTATGCAGAAGTGTGAAAATCGGGTGAGCTTCCTCCCACTATGTGCAAGGCGATAGTAACTCTGCTACTGAAGCCAGGTAAGCCAGCTGACAACTGCGCATCATACAGGCCCTTGTCCCTCCTAAACCAAGATCACAAAATATTAGCTAAAGTACTGGCCACGTGTTTCTTGCTTATAATCAGGCAGATTATATCCCCCTTTCAGTCGGGTTTTATGCCAAAAAAGGTCCACATCAGTAAATCTACGTACGTTATTCGCTGTCATTAACCAAATCAATCCTGAGCTCTCTGCTGCAGCAATTTTGTTAGATGCTGAAAAAGCATTTGATTCCCTAGAGTGGGATTTCTTGCATTCAGCTTTAAGCAAACTTGGCTTCCCACTAATTTATGATCTTTCTTCTGCCTTCTGTACACTAGCCCAGTCGCACAACTATGTATAATTGGGGTATTGTCTAACAGATTCACACTATAAAGGAGCACCCAGAAGGGATGCCCACCATGACCCTTGCTTTTTATTATTGCAATGGATCCGCTTGTGCAGCGTTTGCAGGAACGGCACCTACTGCGGGGCATAGGGTTTCATCAGGGTCCCTTGTGTCGCTATATGCGGATGACATTTTTTTGTTAGTCCACGAACCGGCCCTATATATTCCTCCTATCATGAGAGAGGTGGTGCGGTTTGGCATCTTCTCCGGGCTGGTCATCAATTGGAAAAAATGTAAAAAATATTTCCTCACCACACATTTCACGCTTGAGTTCCTGTTGCGATGGTGTGATGACCCTACCAAATACCTTGGGGTAACTATACACCGCATGGCCTCAGAGTTAGTGCAGCTAAATTATGGTCCGGCTAACGATCGACTTTCTGGACAGATAGACCGATGCATTGCATTGCCTTTATCGATAATGGAGCATATTGCAATAATTAAGATGGTTGTGTTGCCCAGGTTTTTGTATCTCTTTTTGAATATTCCTATCCCACTCACGGTTACCTTTTTTAAAACCCTTAGAGGGATGCTGACCTGTTTGATTTGGGTGGGAAGACTCTCATCTAACCCTTCGAAAGAGAGGGGTTTGGGGTACCTGATTTTTACTAGGGGTGGGCGGAATTTGCGGAAGTGCCTTCCGCAAAATATTGCGGAACGGCACAAAATCTCCGCGATCTCGCGATATTTCGCGTGATCGCGGAGATTAGTGCTTCCGGAAGTTCCGGTTCAGGTTTGCAAGAGGAGCATCGTGCCAGAATGAATCCTGCCCTGCATATTTACCCAAGAAGATGCCACCGTTTTGTGCAATACCTCTACTCAACTGGAGTACTTTCTCCTGGCTTATCAGTAAGTGCTACCTCGTTGGGTAAATGTATAGTGCTTTTTCCTATATTACAGCTGCGGAAAGGGCCAGAGGAGTTGTCTACAGTGACCATGTGTGTCTGTAACGTTGCCACGGCGCCGACGGGCCCCCTCGAGTCAGCTGTCCATCATAGTGGGGGAAAGGGCGGAAAGACATTTCACACCGCTGGTGTGTGGAGCGGGGCCGAACGAGCTGGGCTCCCATGCAGTTCACATGCCTCTTGTTTATTAAGGGCCAGAGACCGATCAGAGCAGCAGATGAAGAGATTGCCTCCTGGTGTCAGGAACTACACGGGTATGGCGCTCGAGAAAGTCACGGATGCACGGAGCTCCATCAATGATCACAGCTAATTTTTTAGGGTAGATATGGGGAGAAAAGCACACCTGCCCAGCCTCGACCTAGCTCCCGAATGTTTTGTGCGGATTAATGTGTTACTGAATTTGAACTTCATCTCGGGCACCGCTTTATTTATATCTGTAAGTGCTTCCTGTTGAGGTTTAATTTTTGTGATAGGAGCATGTAAAGGGCCAGAAGAGTTGTCTACAGTGACCATGTGTGTCTGTAACGTTGCCACGGCGCCGACGGCCCCCCTCGAGTCAGCTGTCCATCATAGTGGGGGAAAGGGCGGGAAGACGTTTCACACCGCTGGTGTGTGGAGCGGGGCCGAACGAGCGGGGCTCCCATGCAGTTCACATGCCTCTTGTTTATTAAGGGCCAGAGACCGATCAGAGCAGCAGATGAAGAGATAGCCTCCTGGTGTCAGGAACTACACGGGTATGGCGCTCGAGAAAGTCACGGATGCACAGAGCTCCATCAAGGATCACAGCTCATTTTTGAGGGTAGATATGGGGAGAAAAGCACACCTGCCCAGCCTCGACCTAGCTCCCGAATGTTTTGTGCTGATCAATGCGTTACTGAATTTGAACTTCAACTCGGGCACCTGCTTTATTTATATCTGTAAGTGCTTCCTGTTGAGGTTTAATTTTTGTGACAGGAGCATCGTGCCAGAATGAATCCTGTCCTGCATATATCAGTCCGGCCGCGGATCGCGGAAGTTTCGACATTTTCGTGTTCCGCGCGGAACGCGAAAATGTCGAAATTTCGCATTTTACACGGCCAGAACGGAAATTTCACCAACCTCAAATTATAAACCTGTACAATCTAGTGGCACAGGTGCACTACACCTACTTTTGGTACCACCTGGAGGCACGCCTTCAGTTCCTGAAGCCAGAGAACATGCAATCAACTTCTTATACACTTTCCACTATCCTTCAACGTGAACTTAGGAGAACTCTGGCTGAAATGTAAACCCTACAATTTACGAGTTGGGTCTGTGAGCACCTGAACAGGCACCTGGGGTCTGAGCACCTGTATTCTCCACACTTACTAATTTTAAACAATCCCTGGATAACACCCATGACTGTAGTATTGATACAGCGGGTACTTAGCCGCTGTCAAGTGCACAACATGGGCGGCATGTTCAAAGATGATCACTTACGTATGGTGGCAGATCTGATGGCAGATCAAGATGTAAATATGCTTGACCACTTTCTAGTGCGTAGAACACAGACCGCGCTAGCTACTGCACTTCGCCCTGAGACAGGGGAACCTATGGACCTTCCCCATTAACAACAGTTATCGCAGCAGCAGATGGTGTGCATTTAGTTTCCGGACTATACCGACAGGCACAGCCACTTCGACCGATGATGGGTGGTGGAGCCCGCGCAGCCTGGGAGAGGGACATAGCCACCCTGTGACTGACAAGATGTGGGTGTACTGTTATGAACAGACACGCCTAGTGTCCAAAAATTATAAACACAAACTTTTACACGTTAAATACTTACACAGAATTTATCTTACCCCTGCGTTGCTTGAATAGATGGACCGTTAAAACCTGATCACTGACAGAAATGTGGGATGCGCAGGCTGATTTATCCATTTAGCATGGAACTGCCTTGCGGTGCTGGTCTACTGGGAGGCTGTGTTTGCAAATCTTGAGCAGATGTTTGAGACCGAGCTTTCACCCACACCCTTACTTGCCCTTCTGGGGTGTGTGCTTCCGTTGAGTCAAGCGATAAGGCGCTTTGCTATCATTGCGCTAGTGCTGGCTAGGAGACAGGCTCTCCTGACTTGGGGAGGAACCTTTGGTGTGGGCATGGTTCAGAGATATGATGTATAGTGATACGACGGGTGATGTATATTCATCCCTGCTTCCACTTGCCTCTGGACCCAGAAACATCTGGCAGCTGCTCCTCTCCTATCTGTTATTACATCTGGAACTTACTGATTGAAATATTACAAAGGATGAATTGAATATTGGATTAGCCAACCGGTCCTGTGGATCGGGATTGTCAAAATGTCTTTGCTACATGACCCTGTATTGTTGTTTTATACTTAGGATTATGGACTTTCTGACGCTCTGTGTGGACAATGCTTTATCGATACCTGTCAATTTGTGCTTCATGTACGCCACATTATGAGAACAAAGTATTTTCTTTTCCTCTTTCTGTAAAATTTGTTGAAAAACACAATAAAATCAAATAAACAAAAACAAGTAAGCGAAGTTGATGAGTGGCATGCTCCTGATGAGAAGATCTGCCTTGTTAATTTGTCCATACAATCCAAATAGTCATTCATCCTTTCATTCTAATTCACCCATAGCCACCATAATCCATCCTTCATCCATCCTTTTGCCCATTCATCCCTTAAATCCCTCACGCACCCTTTCACCCATCCACCCTTTCACTCAAATACCATTTCCTTTCTTTTCACCTTCTCTTCTTTCATATCTTCCTTGAGCTATCAATGCTCATTATGTGAGCTTTTGCTGAGTTGCAGATAGAAGAGGCCATGATAATTACTCAACCACCGCTTTGGCTGGTAAAGCTGGGGGAGGTTCACTTCACGATCATATGTTGATGACAATGCCATGGCAAGAGCTAGTGAGCATAGTAATTGTAAGAAAATATGTGACCTAAGAGTACCTGTCCCTGCTGCTGCTTCGCCCCCTCCAACTGACCTATCTCCTCCTGCAGTGGCACTGGAGCCAACATCATCCATGTTTTGTGTGGCTAGAATAAAAAAACATTACACATAATTTAGATGCCAGATACGCAACCCCAAATGCAACTGCAATACACCACCTCAGTTAACATAACAGCATCTTCCAAATATCACTCCGGGCATTGGATTGGTTGGTTCACAAAGTTAGACAAGCCAGGGGTGGAATAATGGTCAAGGAAAGACATATTGTGTTGGTTGGCAAATGCAATGGGAGAGGGACCTCATACTTGTTTCAACCATGCATGAAACTATATATTAATCTGAGAGCAGCAAGCTACATTGGAGGTTGGGGGTCGTCCATGATGACCATGGCCACTGTCTTGTTAACTCAACTGCATTAGAGCATGAGCAAGAAAAGGAAAGCCTTTGCAACAACAAACAGGGTAATTTTGTTTATAAAACTAGCTTACATGGGCCTGCTATGGAATCTTCATGATAGACAGCACCAACATTCCAATACCCTTAGATTCTACCCTAAAAAGTCAACCAACAATCATAAAAGGACCTACTGAGATCAGCAGAGCGCTCCATAGTAGCGCTGGTCGTCCGTGCCGACTAACCAGCTTCACCCTTCGGAAACTTCCATCTTCTTGCCCTTGGGTGCTGATGAAAGAAAGTAAGAAGATCAAATAATAGATTAGTGATTTAGTTAATAATCTCCAGAAAATATTTTATGGCACGCAAACACAGTCACATTTTAATTCTTAAAATAGATCGCCTTTAGTACTACGAGTTTTGAATCGAGTCTATTGACTGTCATTAAATTGCCCATACATTCCTATTTCAAATTTCCCTAGCAAAAACTACATTTGGAACTAATTCATTGCAGTGAATTATCTTTGATTCTATTACCAATCCTCAACCCCCTTGATGGACCAACTCAGTCTCCCTTTTTTGCAATGTATAGATGCATCACTGTGAAATAAATGGATTGGAACTGTACAAGCTACATAAACAAAGTCACAGAGAGAATGCACTACTCACTGATTCACTTTAGTGACAGGAGAACAGTCTACAATGGCTTCTTAATTATTCAGCCAAAGCGAGAGCCAATGAAGAGGTTAATTAGGAAGCGCTGAGCACCTACCTAGCGGAAACTGGATTATGCAATAATATACTAGCGTAAACTAAACATAACATAACTCTGAGTGTGAGCAGCATGCTAATTGGAAAACAAATGTGAACATTGTACAACAAAAACACAACAAATAATTAATATACTCACGAGACCCAGCATCTCAATGCCTAGCAGGTCCTGTTCACAGTCCAGAATGTCCTCCAAGTGGTGTGTCAGCTGCTCGGCAGTGCAGCGAACCTGACTGCGGTGCTGCATGCACTGGCACACCATCTTCTAGCCCCACCTATGCTCTAACGGGGGATATCCTCTACCGGGCCTCCCCCTGCTGCCGCATAGAGGGGAGGTGCCACTGCACATAAAAAAGAGTGCCGCCACCATCTCCCCTCAAAGATCGCCCACAGATGCACACCTGGGAGGCGGCACCTCCCGCATAAAAGTAGTCCCTGTGCCATGGCACTGGGTGGGGCAGACAAAAGAAGGAAAAGAAAGAAATTAGGAAGTAAGGGGAAGTCAAAAGTCACAAAAAACACATTTTTCCCCTAAAACGTAAAATACGCAAAGACACACACTATTATTAAAAAAAACTTAGGGTTATATAAGTAATACAAGGGGAGAATTAGAGAGAATAAAGAGAGATTAAGATTTAGGGCCAGCACCATAACAGAGAGCAGAAAAAGAAGATGGACAAGCACATGTGGACCACATGGTCCAGTTCACACGTGATTTAGAATGTGAGAACACAATTGAGAACCACATTGTGAAGTTCATGTGCAATTTGGAGTGCGAGTAATAGTATGCACTCCGTGTTTCTATCATGACACAAATGGCATGCCGGCAAACTCCACCCACTTGAGGAACTCTATGTAGTGCAGCTGAGTTTTGTTACTCTCTGCAGAGTTACACATAGCAGAACTCTGCAAACTTATCCCAGGCCTACGTATATGTTTCATCCTCTATTTGAAAGTGATTTGTTTGCATTGTCCTAATCACAAATTTGAAAACAGGAGTAAATCTGCAAAATCTATCTGCAAGAGAATTTGTTGAGAAAATTCATAGAAAAGATAAATAGCTGGAATACAATTTGATTACTCTCATTGCATGTCAAAGTGGGACTTACAAATATTGGTATTATTAGCACGGTGAGCTAAAATGCTTGTTGAAAAATGTAGGAGCACCTACATGGTTTCCAACACTCAGTTGTGCAGATTATGCATTGGAGGACCTGCTTTAATTCTTGAGAGAGGCAAAGTCAAATATAAAGGACATCTATCAAAAGACACCAGGATAACTCTGCTCATTGGATCCTGCAAATGTTTGCAGATATTTGAACTGCAGATTTCAAGCCCTGATGGCTTTTATCTGCAACAAGAGTAATCCTCCTCTCAGTGAAGAGACTGATTTCATTTGGAGCAAAGAGTACCATAGTACAGTTGCTCCACATATTCACATGCTGCTATGGGTAAACAATGCCTAATGTTTGGAACAGATAGTGATGAGTCTGTGTTGTCTTTCGTAGAGCAGTTTGCAACTTGTGCAATCCCAAAGGATACAAGCAACAAGATCTAAAGACAACAAGTTATACGATTCCAAAATCATAGGTGTAAAAAATACTGTCATTGAAAATACAGATCCAAAGGAAAAATATACACAGAAATGTCTTTTGCATTCCCACGACCAGTCATCTCACAAAGAAGAGTGAACAGCTTTCTAGTAGCAGTCACATACACCCGTACACAGAATTCACCGAACAATACATACAACTTAAGAAGAACAGAGGCCTACAAGTAGATTAATGACTACAACCCTGTCATTCTGAAGATATGGAATGCAAAGATGGATCTACGGTTTGCTGCAGACAACTCTGTTGCTGTTGCTTGTTATGTCACTTCATATATATCAAAGTCAGAAAAGTCATAACTGAAAGAGATGTGGATAGAGATTTCAGCTGAAAGATGTTTTCCAAAGTAATTGCACAGTTTTATTTTGACAATGCTTTCCCACGGAGAAATAGGTTCTTATGAATTCTCAGGCAGGTTACGCTCAATTAGCTTATTCTCTAGGCCAAAAGGAATTGTATGGATGAGCTTAGACCTTGTAAACACTTGTAACAGAATATTGAAGTATTTCCAAGAAATCCAGTATTTTGCTGAATTTTAACCTGAGAGTAGAGACATTCTGAATTCTAAAATTCTAAATATATTTTGGCCAAGAAAAAGAACATATCTTGAAAACGTGTGTTGATGTGAAATACTGCAGCACTATAAATAGAGAAGCAATGGTACTCAAAACATAGAAGATATGCACTATTTGGATGTGAAGGTTGTTTGATAAGATATAGAAAAGGAAATCTAATCAACCACAAAAAGCTGAGTTGGCACACCAAAGAGTTTTTTCTACTTAGCACTTTTGAAGTTGTTCAATTTATGACATACAGATTCAGAATTACTTGGACAGTATGACCGTTATGAAGAATTGTTCAATGCTTTCAAAGATACCATAAAGTGATCAGTATTTCAAAATTAACTTAATATGTTGAGAGTTAAGGTAGAGCAGGAGGAAACAATTGCTGCTGACAAAGCCATGGACAGTTCAGCACCAGAAAGTCAAGATCTTCTTGGAGAAGCAGTTATTAACAAGTATTTGCAATGCAATAGATCTCGCATTTGCAAGAGTTTGAGCTATTTGCAGTGTAAATGATGATGCCTTTTTATTTATGTAGTTTGAAAACCTGCAAGAGGTGCGTAAACACGCACTTTGTACTTAGTTGTTGCTTACGAGAAGCGAGGCTGGCAGTAACTGTGCCTCTTTTACTGCCAGCCTTGCTTGTTGTAAGCAACAACTATAAGTAGTGCGTGTTTACGCACCGCTTGCAGGCTTTCAAAACACATAAATAAAAGGCATTGCCATTTACAATGCCAATAGCTCTAACACTCGCAAATGCGAGACCTATTGCATTGCAAATGCTTGTTCTGTACTGAGACCCGCATGCCAGCATCTGCCACTCTGAAGAAGTCATTGTGTGTTTTAAATCATATACCATCACTACACTCAGAATGTGATTTAATGTTTAAGTTTCTCCCATGTCTTGCAGTATCATAACAGAACTACAAGTTACGTGGGTTTCTGTTGCCCACTCATTTTATCAACCAGAGACAGATAAACAAGGCAGATTGTTGCATCCAGACATCAGACACAGTTATTTACCTGTAGCTCCTAGTATATTTACAGTGTTAAAAATCACGCTAAGTTGCTCTTTTTTAAGTGTGTACTTTTCATAGATCACTTAATTGTGATGATTTTATGCTGCTTTTCCTGCTGCAGTCTAAGAGGTCCACACTGCTGTAAATAATGAGTGTTGCTTTTACATAATTAACGAGACTCACGTTATGGGATTAAGGCACAAGGGCCAAGTGTATGTAGGTACTGGGAATCTAGGATCAAACTTGCAGGTTACACACAGGCCTGGTTCTTAGAAGTTACACAAAGACCGCAAAAGAGGGTGCAATAACTCATCAATACACTTAGCTTATTTATTTTACGTTGATCAATGTTACTCATGATAGGGTTGTAAACAGGAATGAATATATGGCGCACAGACTGGTAAAGGCAGAGTTAGACGCTTATGTCAAGTACACCTTACAGAAACTTGAAAGAGCTCCAGAAAGGGCTGTGCACGGTGCTGCTGCTCGGAGACATCCTTCCACTTTCTACGAGATGTCTTCCCACTAAAGATATACACTGTTCCCTTGCGCACTTTAGGAAAATCTATTAATTTAAGTGTTATGTCAAACTTCGAACATGAATCGGCAGTATTTACCCAACCGCCGTACACAGCGTCATATCAACACAATGCTGCCATGCTAGCCACTGTGAGGTCAGGGTCTAGAGTCACCAGCCTCTCAGGAAGTGCACCAGATATCTAGGAGAAAGGTGGTGACAAGGACAGAGAAGGGGCAATTGTGTACACGCACGTGTGGAAGAACTAGCTCCTGCATTGGTAGGGCAAATGTTTGCAGTGTTAGGTGCCTCCAACAGACCTAACCATGTTGCTACCGGAGGCGGGAGACGCTGAGAAAAGGCAGAGTGTAGATAATTGTAATTGCATTTCTATACGCTTACTATCCCAATCGAGGCGAAGCACTTTTTCATTCACAATGCCAATTAGAAGCAGCCGTACTAAACCTTGGGACCAAAAGACAGCTTGTCTTAAAAATATCTCTATTCCCACAATGTAGTTTGCAGTTCGAGAGACCCCGGCCTAGAAGGCTTTCACTCCCCTGTGTGCTGCGGGGGACGGCTTAGCCTTGCCAGAGCAAAGCTGCCCAGCATGCAACTGTGAAAGTACACAGACTGGTAAGGGTCGTATACTTCAGAAAACCCGAGCTGCTGAACGCGGACACCGTGGTCTACAATTCAAAGCTGTGCGCGAAGGTATGTCCTCGATGGCATTCTGTGCCCATTCGCTTCGTTCCAATTGTCTGTATCCTGCCTTGCCAACCCCGTGCCTTTGGTTTTCACTGTGCCTTCCTATGCTATTTATTCGACCAATGATTTATTATCGCATTCACCCACTCACGCATCTACATAACCACACACATAAATCTGCCGATTGGCGTTCACTTCTAAAACCACCCCAGCGACAGCCCAAACACAGATGGACCATGTCCACAGCAGCGAGGAGCAGGGACACGAAGAGACTGGTGCAGAGGAACAGAGTAGAGAAGCCGGAGATTGAGGGTTGTTCCCGACGTGCGCCAGGGAGTGGATCGTTGCTCACCCGCCCCCTGCCTGGACACGTGTGGGTGAGCCTTGTTGTTCTCGAGCCCAGCAGGAGTGGGGGATGGCGGTGAGTCACTTGCATGCCTCTCATGCTCGTAAGACGCGTCTCAGTAAAGCGGACGCGAGGCATCAAAAGAAAAAAAAGCGTTGCATAAACACATGATGAAACACATGATGTACATGAAGCGGGCGCCCTAGCAAGTAATTTAAAAATCAAGTAGTCCCTAAACAAATCTAACAAAGCCAGACAGCGCAATAAAACAGTAGTTGGTCGGTGCTGCTTCCGATAAAAACGGAAGTGATGCATCGGTTCAACAGCCAACAGAAACAAAGATAACAACAGCAATGCCAGACTTAGACAAATCACAAGGGGCAGGAGAAATTCCACAGACTTTCAGCCAACATACAGATTACTTTAGTCTCGCTGAGACAGCGCATGCACTGCTAACGCGAGACCTAAAAATGAAGCAGCTATGGCTATGAATAAAGTGGAAAATGTAATGCAACATGCAACTGCTGAAACTGAGGACTTAGAGCAGTTACTACAGCAAATGAATAAAGAGCAGAAATATTTTTTTTGCAAAGTTAAAGATAAATTAGAGCATGGATACCTGCATGGTAAGGACTAGTTTCAGTGTTCTTCGTTTAAACCAGTTCTCCTAAATATAAGTGGTCAAGTTGGTACTGGACATTTTTTCCTAATTAAAGTACTCACTAGTTACCTACTGAAGACTACAGATTCAAATTTGTCATAATTAGTAACTGCACCAACAGAATTAGGCGCACATAAAATTAAAAGAATAACTCTCCATTGACTTTTATTACTACCTGTTGAACATGAAAAAATAAATCAGGTGACGCTTGTCATGAGGTAGCAAGAGTATTAAAATAACTGAAGCTTCTTATTATTGATGAAGTAATCATGCTGTCAAATGTAATGCTTAGCTTCATACATTTAAGAATGCAGCAGGTATTAGAAACAAACTATCATGTACTGTTTGGTGGAAAACATTTGATTGTATTTGGAAACCTTCTACAGCTAACGCTGTAAAAGGACAACCTGTTTTCAAGACACTAATACATGATGACACAATAAATATTCTTGGAAGTATTGGGAATGTGAATAATTGGGAATATTATGAATATAAAGAATTAGTCAAAAATGTACAAAAAAGCAACAGATATGCAGTAAGGAGATATACTAAACGAGAAATACTAAAGTACATTACAATAGGTTGTAACGAAAGAAGGAAAACAAGATTTAAAAAGTTGTCTTATCAGCAAATTATTTCTATCAAATATACAACTAATGCATAGTTTTAGTTAAGAAAACAAGTCTATAGTTTGTTCAATGCCAGCCCTACAAGAGTTCTCAAACTTCAATGAACAATTACTCCAACTGGAGAGAGAAGATATTGTACAGATTACAGCTGCTGATAAAATTGACCATCAGAGTGTAATAGGACTTCTGACAGATAGACTGCAAGCAAAATTGGATTCTTTAGAAAACTCTATATGCAAAAACTGCAGGATTAGAGAAGCGGTTACGTCAGTGTGAAAACTGTCATGTAATTTTACATCAGAATCTAAATGTTGAAGAAGGCTTAGTAAATAATTCAATGGGTGAAGGTATACATTTTGGTAATTATCAGAGATGATGTGGAATATTTCATCATAAAATGGGATGAGGTTGATGGTGTCAAGCCGGTTTGTTGATGTGTTGTTTGTGTCTTGTTAGTCAAAGACATTTATGTACAGCGAAAACAGTTTCTGGTGTCACTAGCATATGCTATACCAATCCACATATCACATGGGTTAAGTGTAGATGCTGTTTTCGTGAATATTCATAGTACTGTATTCAAAGAAGAATTGTCATATGTTGCACTATCTCAAATTAGAAAATTGTCTGGTTTGTTTTGATTGACCTTGATGAGAAAGTAATTAGTGCAGATGTTAGCTGCTTAAGAGATTACAATCTGTTAAGGAGTGTATTTGCTTCTCATTTAGGTCAGTACTCAGTTTATGAGAAATGAGCTATTTGTACAACGCAGGAGATAACAAAGCAGAATACAGATGATGAACAAAATGAAGTATAGGAGAACAGACTCCAATAATCAAAGAAAAGGAAACTAGTAAATGATGACGAAATGGTAGGTTACTAATTTGACAACACTACAGGGGTCAACTACTATGCAAATGTTATTGTTAATATATCATTCCATTTGCTGGATGTTATTACTGAACTTGAATATAGAAGAGGTAAGAGAATTTGTTCTACACTCTGTGGTTTGCTGGAACTTTCACACAGTGACAGAACTATAATACTTTCTGTTTCAGGATTACTACATCTCATATATATGTCTACTGGAACAGTAGTATTTACTCTCAATATTCAAAAATATGCACAATAATTTGATTTGCCATGGCACCGCTAGGAGTATTGGAGGAAGAATGAATAAATATTAATAACTTATTTGGATTGTCACAAATGGGAGGATAAGTGTGAAGATTGTCATTTCACTGCCAATACTGTAATCAATTTAGAATGCTTCCTGTACTTGATATCACCAGACTGTAAAACTATACCTTTTTAGCAATTGACAAAACATACCAACCAAAATATAACCTGCTCAAACTGTAGCGCCCTTAGGACAACCGAGGTTCATGCGAAACATCTCTGTCTGCTGCTTAACACAAGGTCGGTAGGAAGACATGCCTTGCACATTTACGATCTTCTTGTCAGGGAGAATCCTCTTTGTCTGTTCCTGACCAAAACTTGGTTGGGAGAGGCGTCCAACCCGGACATCTTCACTGCGATCCCTCCGACCTATAGCATTTTTCGCCAAGACAGAGCTAAGGGCGGGGGGGCGGAGTCGCTGTGGTGGTGAGGAAGAACATTTCCTGTTCAGTTCTTCCCGTGAACTCCATTGAGGGCTCTGAATCCCTTGGTTTTATGCTGAGACTGTCTCCAGGCCATGCACTTAAGGGCCTGTTGGTCTACAGGCCTCCTGGCCCGGTGGGCTCCTTCTGGGAGGACCTACAGACAGCCATTTCGGAGCTGGCGCTGTCTGCACAACATTGTCTGCTGGCAGGCGATTTCAATTTTCATCTTGATGTCACGGATGACCTGGATGGGGCTAAATTGTTGGATATTACATCTCCGCTTGGCCTGGCACCGTTTGTATCAGGGCCTACACATGAGAAAGGACACACTCTTGATCAAGTGTTCTCCTCTGTCCCAATTGTTGACATTGAAACGCGGCCGGTGCTCTGGTCGGATCATAGGCTGATTGGGTTCTCTGTGTTTGAGAATGGGCGGTTTGACACCTGCGCCCCTACGGTGCCCAGATCGGCCTCGAGAGCGTTACACAGAGTGACGCCTGCTATGCTGGAGCAGGCGCTCGCGGAACATCCCTGTTCTCTCTCAGGTGATCCGGAAAGAGACACTGAGGCCCTGCAGCAATGGTTGACCGAGAGGTTAGATGATCTTGCCCCAAGGGCAACCCCCCGGTCCACGGCGATACGGCAATCAGCGCCATGGTTTACGGAGGCGCTACGTATGGCTCGTAGCCAATGTAAGGTCGCTGAGAGGGCCTGGCGCCATCAATATGATGGGGAGGCTAAACTCGCCTATAGGTCGGCGGTGAAGGCCTATCACCGTGACATTCTTGGTGCCAAGCGGGAATATCTTGCCAGGAGGATTGAGGCGTCGGCGAACTCCTGCAAGGAGATCTTCACGATTGTGAAGGAGTTCACATCCCCTACTTCTTATTCACCCCCGCCTGTATCACCTGATGCGTGGGCGTGTGATCTTGCCACTTTTTTCACCGACAAGATTAAGGCAATTCAGGCCTCCTTCTCGGAGAGCTTGGTGGAGGGCTGCTGTGACCCCGGGGCAGGACTTGGAACATCGTCCATGCCTACGGCCACCCTGGAGGACTTTCCTCCTGTCTCCAGTGACATGTCCCGGACTCTGCTGGCCAGTCTTAAATCTGGCTCCCCACTCGACCCCTGCCCCGCCAAATTTTTGGCTGGGATGGCGGCAGTGGTGAATCCCCTGGTCAACCCGATCCTCAATGCCTCCTTGAGGGAGGGGAGTATCCCACCCACCTGGAAAAGGGCGATGGTGATCCCCCTCCTGAAAAAGCCTGGTCTTGATGCCGAGGTCTTGGCCAATTACAGGCCAATTTCACTTCTCCCGGCTTTGGCTAAGATCACTGAGAAACATGTCCATGGCGTCTTGTCGAGCTTCCTAGAGTCCAACAATCTGCTCGATCCATCTCAATCCGGTTTCCGTCCGAATTTTAGCACGGAAACGGCGTTGGTGGAGGTCTCTGAGATCATCAGGGAGACCTTGGATGTGGGTGGCAAGGCCATGTTAGTCATGCTGGACTTGTCGGCGGCCTTCGACACCGTCCCCCATGAGGCGCTTCTCGCCAGGCTTTATGACATCGGCCTAAGGGTGTTCAGATGGTTTACATCTTTTCTGGAGGGCCGCCGCCAGACGGTCTGGGTTTCCCAGAGCTCCGCCGAGATGCCGCCATTGGGAGTTGGGGTTCCACAGGGTTCTGTGTTGAGCCCGACATTGTTTAACATCTTTATGTCCCCCCTGGCGGCTGCGGTTGAGGCTTACGGAGCCCAGATCGTGTCCTACGCCGATGACACGCAACTCCTCTTCACATGTGGAAAAGATCAGACATTTGATGGGGAGAGAATTCGGGACTGCCTGGACAGGGTCTTCGGCTGGTTCCAGCGGAATAGCCTGAAGGCCAACTCCAGCAAGTCGGAGGTTTTATTCTTCGGCTGTGCCATCGATCCCGGGTGGCGGCAGTGGTGGCCGGCCGCCATGTGTCCTCCGGCACAATCCTCCTCGGTTGCCAAGAACCTTGGTGTGAAGCTTGATAACAAGCTCTCTCTGAGAGCGCATGTCCTTGGCCTGTCCGGCACCTGTTTCGGCATCCTGAAAATGCTCCGCAAGTTTCTTCCTCTATTGTCTGCAGAGCACAGACGGATTACGGTGCAGGCGCTCATCGGATCTAGGCTAGACTATGCCAATGCTCTTTTCCTAGGCCTTCCGGACTATTTGGTCCAGCGTTTGCAGGTGGCACAGAACTCTGCAGCCCGTGCGATCTTTGGTCTGCATAGACGAGCACGGGCTTCTGGGCTGCTGCAGACGCTTCATTGGCTGCCGATCCGGAAGCGGATTATTTTTGAATCCCTGACGCTGGTGCACAAAGCTTTGTTTGGCTCAGGCGCAGGATATCTGCAGAAAAGATTGGCTTTCTATCGTCCTGCACGCTCACTGCGTTCGGAATCCCTTTTCACTGCTGTGGTCCCACGCGTGAGGAAGGCCCGCATTGGGGGACCCTCTTTCAGCCTCAAGGCCTCCCAGCTGTGGAATTCGCTTCCACTGGCACTCCGCAACACTCCCAGCTTGCTTCAATTCAGGAAGAAGTTGAAGACTTGGCTTTTTAATCATTCTGTTTAGGTGGGCTTCTTTCTTTCTCTTTTGGGTTCTGTTCTTCTTGCTATGTGGTTATACTCTGTAGCTGCCTGTGGAAAGCGCCGGGACACTCTTTTAGAGTAGCCGAGCGCTATAAAAATGCACTTTAACATAACATAACATAACATAAATCAGAGCTTTTATCTACATTATTCCTACAAATAACATGAAAATACATTATTATAATGTTACAACGATGTAGACCAGATGGGTTAAAATTAAATACTGAACCAACAAACTTTGTAGCTGGACAAATATCAAATTCAGGAAGAACATTTCATGAAGGGTTAAATACAATGTCTGGGCACTATACTGTGTATTTAAGATGCCAATCGGAATGGGCAGAATGCATTGAAACAAATCTCAAATTAAAACAAAGACTACCTTGGAGATTACCACACGCATATCTCTTATTTATTTAACTAAGGTTCTGAGGATTATTTGTAAAGACTGGTACAGGGTATTATTTATTAAAGAATTTGTGGTTTGTTAGATATTATTTGCCCTCTGGGGGGTAATGTCTTCAGAATATTAGAAATGAAATAGTCCTTTTAAATTCAACAAAGGAGTTTATGTAGCATCGAAATCCTACATTATCTTATTACAGATAAATACTGAGTGGACATACTACAATAACAGCAAACTTTTAAGTTACCACCTAAAACTGTCTTAAACAACAAAAATTAAAACTTTTATTTCTCCAACAAGATCTTCTACAAACTGCTGTGTGATATTTCATTTACATGGATCATCACTATTTTTCACCGAATTTAATGTAGAGGAAATTATGTTTTCAACACCATCTGCTTCATAATTATATGTCATATTGTATTAGATATGTAAATATAAGAAACAGCAAAAAACAACGTTTCTTGAAATTATAGAAGTAAGTTTTCAAAAAGGCAAAAATTAGTCAATTGTAGTGAGTGCTATGCGTAGTTTACTGATTTGGAAAGATGTATTATGCAACATTGTTTTTTACAATCCATAGATTTTTTCCCACTGTTCGTAGATGATGTTTCATACAGAGCACTGTTTACAGTGAACAAGTATGAAAGCTGAGAACAGTAAAAGGCAAAATCAAAATTTTTGCAATGTTTTATTAAAATGTAACAGTATAAGTCATGCATATTGGTATAATTTTCTAATCTTCAACAGGAAAAAGTAACATATTTTTTCTTTTTTTTTCTTTTTCCATAGTGGATGGAGTTCTGCAAGATTGCATGTGTCAAATCACTTTTCTATCATTAACACATTCATAATTCATAAGTAAAGCAACGCACCCATTCACTCACACATACAACCGTCACACACCATTTACACCCTTATGTACAAATTCATCCACCCATTAACTTTCTTATAGAGCTAATCACACAGCCAACTTTTGACTGATACAGATGCTCATTCACTATTTCACTAATTCTTATACAAAGTAAACCATTCATTCACTCTCCCAAATAGATACTGATACACCCATTCACTCACCCATATGCACACTATACACCCATTCCCTCATTCATACATGTACTATTACACCCATGCATCCACTCATACATGAATTCACTTAGATATACTAGCACGAATACCTCTATTTACTTCCTAAATCAATCATCCATACAGCAGTCATGTACTCTTCCAATCATCCATAAACTTCTCATGCACTCATTCTAATATCCGTGCACCACTCATGCACTCATTCTAACATCCTTGCACTAATCATGTACTTATTCTAATATCCATGCACTCATTCTAACACCCATGTATCACTCATGCAATTCAATTCAATGTTTTATTTGTTACAGAACTCCTATGGAGGTCCACATAAATACACCAATACCATAAAAAGACATACTTTAAATACATACAGAAAATATATATATTTTTTTTAAATACTCCAGTAAATTAAAAACGGAGGAAAGAAGGAAAGACTTACTTTGTAAATAGTGCAAAATTCTACATTGTCCAACCATCAAACGTCATAACATACAAACGTCACAACATACAAACTAAACTCTTATAGCCAGAAATGTTTCAAAAAATTGAAATATCCTATGGTAAATCATTTCATTTGGTGGGGACAAGACAAAAGATCGAGCCTCCTGAGCAGAATGAATATAAGGGGGTCGATTCACAGAACTAACTTAAGACAAAATCCTAAACCTACTACTTTTGGTATTCACAGAAGTTAGGACTTTGTCTTGTTTGTCTTTAGACAAACTTAAGACAGACTTAAGACAGACTTAAGACAAACTTAAGACAGACTTAAGACAGACTTAAGACAGACTTAAGACAAACTTAAGACAAAATCCTAACTTAAGTCAGTCTGAAGTCTGTCTTAAGTCTGTCTTAAGTTTGTCTTCAGACAAACTTAAGACAAAATCCTAACTTCTGTGAATACCAAAAGTAGTACGTTTAGGATTTTGTCTTAAGTTAGTTATGTGAATCGGGCCCTACATTTGTTAAATGATGGTCTTAAAGACATGTGCCTGGCCCTTTGACGTTCCGGGCACAGTAATAGAATGAGATTAAGATCCTGAATTTGTAAAAAACACAATTCACATATTCCCTACCCTCTTGGAATTTTTTCCCAAATGCCAGTCACTTCTCTCAGGGGCAACAGGTTGGTTCTCAAAAGTAGTATCAACCTTCTAATCCCATGTGGGAGATTCCATGAAAGGTAGGGCTGAGGTCTACTCCCCACGGCACTCCCATAGACCACGTCATTGCAGGCTTTAGATTGACTTAAAACTTTGTCTCTTGCCATGCTAATTGAGCTTACGGCCTTCCTTAAGAATGACTTCAATACAGGCTTTGGTATGTGTGAAGCACAATTTAAACTGAGCCCAAATAAATCATTTGTATAAGCAAATGATCTGAAGAAAGCAGATTTATCCTTTAGTTTAACAAAGATTTCCATTCTCAACGTGGTCCTAATAGTGCCCTCATCCCCCAAAAGAGGGAGTTCCCCCACTACAGGACCGCTGCCAAGGATGAAGTATATGAAGAGACTAGATGGAATTCCAAGCGTCGAACATGTGGGGCAGCCAAAGAGTTTAAATTACAAATTTGGTGGAAAAAACAACCTCCAGCTTTATCAAAGGCGATCTAATAGTTCCTGTCCAGTACTTCTGCAGCATATGTTAATGAAAGAGGAATTTTAACCTTAAATACTGACAGAACATGATTAAAATGGCGTCTCCCACAGGTTTAGTAAAATCTGTTTAAAGCTCCAGCCTGGGTGGCAGCCTTACCAACACACCGTTTAATATACTCTGAGTATCCCTTGTGCAACTATGCGCTACGCGAATTGCACGAAGCACAGTGCAAAAACGCGTAGGATAGCGGGCATTTTTTGGTTGCTCGTGGTACTCAACATCAAGTTGGTGACCGTGAGTGAGCAAAATGACATCCCGGCGAGACTTTCTCCACGTTCGCAATCAGCAACATCAAGTTGCCGATGGCGATCGAGGAAAATAAACCTCCCGGCGATATTCACAATGTGGGGAGGTCAGGTTTCTCATTGCGAGGGGTCGCGTATGCTTGCGACCGCTCGTGATGAGAAACTACCAGTCCGCATTGAGAAAACTGCTGCTTGAGTGCAAATCTACTCAAGCGGCAGAAAACGACCGCTTGCACTGTGCAAGATGCCGTTTGCAATGATTGCACAGTGCAATCAGTGCGAACAGCATTTTCCCTACCGCACTACGTAGCTCGCATAGCTATGTGTAGCTTGCGTAGTGCGAAGTGCACTTCACGTAGCGTAGCATAGCCCTACTACGCAAACTATGCCCAGGGTTAGCTCTGAGTCTCACCCGTTTTTTTAAAAAACCTTCCCCAGATACAGATATGAGTCGAACAATTCAAGTTCTTCATACCCCATCAACCACTTATACCCTTTCTTTATTCTGAGACCTTCCTTGCGGAAGACTAAAATTTTGCTTTTAGCAAAATAGATTTTCAGAAAATGGTCCTCTGCATATTTGGTCAGGGCATCCAGATGACGTTGCAAGCCAATAGTAATTAAATAAAAAATTACAATGTCATCTGCATATGGTAGGGAACCAATTGACACTGCACCAATTCTAGGAGCATTCCCCTCACTGAGTTTAACTTGCCGGGAGATCATATATATAAAGGAAAAACAAAAGAGGGGCCAACAAGCAACCCTGCTTAAGCCCGTTATAGGTCTTAATCCTACAAGATAACCCCTGTAAGCCTCCCATCGTCACTTGACACCAAGTGTCTGTTTGTAATTCTATTATAAGACCCAGGAGATGGTGTGCCATACCAAGATGGGAGAGCTTTCTCCACAGCGTCTGATGATCCACTTTATCAAACGCCGTGGAGAAATCAATGAATGCCGTATAAACTGACATGCTTTGTGAGAAAACATATTTCTCTACAATGCTATGGACAACCGCAATGTTGTCCAGGGTTCCATGGTTCTTTCTGAAACCTGATAACACATATCAACGTGGGGGGAGGTCTAAGGGAAGTTTTAACAGAACAATAGACCAGCAGGTTGTGTTTCCCCTAACGACAATTATCAAAACACTAATACAACCTGGGTCTGTGGCTGAGCAAAGAAATTACACAAAATGGTCTAGGTAAACCCCATTCTCAATGTGACGACTCTATAAGAGAGCACTTCCTTCAACAGGACCCATCAATCACTTAAGGTGGTTAATTGTTATTATCATCTGGGTCTGTGTACTCCAAACAGCAGGACCAGTTCATGAAGCAGTGATCTGGTCACTAGCATAGAAGGAGCAACCAAGGAGGATTGTCACCTGATCTCTCACGAGTATTGTCTCGGATGAAGTCCTACCCATAGATCAAAGGTGGGAGATCCTAAAGGTCAGCAGTAAAATCATAATGGTGAGAATTAAAAATGGCTAAGGGTGCTCAAAAGTTCTTTATTGGTAGAGGACCCCTGTCACGTTTAAAAAGCAAAATGGCAATATGGCATAAATTAATTTGACATTATGCTATTGTCCATAGCAAGTACGGTCAACATGTTTCTGCCCTCAATCGATCAAAAGTATCTGGGCTTTCGTCAGGACCTATAATACTGCTGTAGTTTCTATGTGAAAACGTGTGAATAAAGTATACAAAAAGTGGGGTGTGTAGATAAGTTATTCCTACCGCACCGGTCAGGTCAGAAGCAATCAAAACCGGATACCTGTGGAAAAATTGAAAAAGAAACAGCAACCCAATGTGTAAACAAGCTCAACTAGAGGTCAAACATACTAAATGACCTGAAAACCGCATTCATTCATGCTGTATGGCATTCAATACTGTTCATTTTGAATTGCACTTATCCATAACCAGTGGGTACTGCCCTCACCTCAACCTGGTCTCGACTCAGGGAAAGGGGCCCCGCTCTAAAAGGACAAAATAGTAGGAGAAAGAGAAAACAGGTTGTACCTGAAAAAACTCTCCTCTTAAAAAGCATGGTTTAAAACATGAGAAATGCACCAACATATCCCAATGAAAAGGCAGGTATGGTCAAAGAAAGTCACTATGAAAAAGAAATATTTTGAAATCTTAATATTTCAAAGAAAGCTGTGCCACATGTACCAAAACATTCAAGTGTTCACTATCGTACTGGATATATGGTGAACTGTGCCAGTAGACGTGGAACATAGAGGCAAAAACTACAAAGACTGAAAAAGCAAGTAACAGATCTCTAAAAAGTTGTTAAAGTCACGCCAAACGTACCAAATAGACTGGTATACAAAGGAGGAAGTGGTCAAGATCAATCACTATGACCTCCCTAAGGAGCGTTCCTTAAACGTACACATGCACGCACCCAAGTCCATGGGGCAATCATGACCGAGTATTTGCGGTCTGATTGCGCACCTACAGGCTTAATAGTAACTAATGCCCCGAGGTTTTTTCTGGATGACAAGGGTTTCCTGAAAGACTGGTCCTTGGTGGCTTGGCGCTGTACGCGTGACTGGCTCATCTTGATTATAACAACAGCCAAGAGAATTGCAGACAACATCTTAGTTGAGATCCAACTCCTTGAGTCCCAGATTAAATCAGTTCTAGTCACCTCCAGCTTTAACAAACAGTCCAAGGAGACAGACAAAACTACTAAGGAGTTTAGGGATACTATACTGGCAAGTAAAATAGCCAAATTCAAGAAGGATTTGGCGAAGTTCTCCATGACTAAGATCTATCCCTATACCAGTGATTCCTACACCCCTGCGGTGTTTAACCAACAAGGAAGGAGACCCGGCTCAAACTATTCGACTTCAGGGAGTGAAAATGATTCCTCAGATTCGGATCATGGTGGGAATTTTTCATCTAGAGGTCGTAATTGGAACAAGCGAGGCCAGAGAAGAGGCAATTTCTATGGGGGTCCACAACAACCACAATGGTGGCCTCCTGGTCCCTTTAATTATCCACAACCTTTCTTCCCTCATCCTGGTTTCCAGGGTCCTTTTCACCACGAAAATTTCCAACAACAGCCTTTTTTAGGGCAGGGCCAACGCCGCTCCAGAGGGCGGAGAAGATCAGCACAGCCCAATGTTCATTGGAGCCCGCCTTCATCTCGAACACGGAGCAATCTGAAAGATCCTCCAGTGGCAGGCCCGAGCAACACGACAGCCTGATTGTGAATCTGAGTAAACGGATTCTCAACAAAGACGAGATCTCAGTCCTTGAAAAAGGACTAGGGTATGTTCCCACTGACAAGGGTGACCCTTTTCGGACCAGACAAGAACTTGCGGGTTTCTTTAGGAAAGTCAGATTACGGGCTTTCTTTAAAGATAAACCACTTGAAGATACTCAAGAGGACGGTTCTAACACTGGTTTACGCCTAAATCGACCTTTACTCCACCAGTTCATATGGTCCCTCCAGAAATACTAACTTTTGAGAGGGCAGTTCTCAGAGATGCTGAAACTATTTTTCAAAATGAACATCGCTACTTTTCTAATCTATCTAAAAGTGAACATTCTGCCATCCGATCGTTAGCAGATGACAAATCTATTATCATAAAGCCTGCTGACAAAGGGGGAGCGACAGTCATTATGGATGCGGAGGCATACCAATCAGAATGCAGGAGACAACTAAATAATACGAGTTTCTATCATCGTATCAAGTTGGATCCCACCAAGAGACTTTTGGCGACCATCAAGAACTTGACAGATGAGGCTCTTGAACAAGGCTGGATCACTGGTCATGAGGCACAGTTCCTTTACACAGCATATCCTATCATCCCGTATTTTTATGTATTACCCAAAATACATAAGGGGGTCTTTCCCCCTCCTGGCAGACCAATAATTTCGGGGATAGGGTCTGTTCTGGAACCCCTTTCTACCTTTGTAGATTTCTTCTTGAAACCTTTGGTGAGAACTATGCCCTCTTTTGTTGAGGATACGAAAGATTTGCTACGCATCCTGGATGGGATGCCATTTGATGTCACCCAAGACATTTTGGTGAGTTTTGACGTCGAGTCATTATACACATGCATTCCTCAGGATGAGACTTTATCCACTGTCAAAATGCTCCTGGAAGGTGCCTCACTGCAGAGCCCCACACCAGTGGACTTTATCATGACATGTGCAACCATAGCCATGAAAGAGAATTTTTTCAAATTTGAAGAAGATCTCTTTTTACAAGTCTCGGGGACGTCCATGGGGAGCATTTTCGCACCATCTTTAGCGAATCTGTACGTCCACCAGATCGAACAGACTGAGATCCTCTCGGATACGAATCCGTTTCTAGGTCACATCTTGACCTGGAAACGTTATATTGATGACATTTTTGTCATCTGGAGGGGGTCCATCGAGACAATCAAGGATTTCCACACCTGGTTGAACAATCAGAACAGTTTTCTTAAATTCACCTGTGATTTTTCAAGGGAAAGCATATCCTTTTTGGATCTACGGATTGGACCAAACAATGGCACCCTCAGCACTGAACTCTACAGGAAGCCAATGGCACGGAACTCCCTCTTACATTTCCAGAGCTATCACCCCAGGGCTCTAAGGGAGAACCTCCCATTTGGACAATTCCTTCGTATCCGTCGGAATTGCTCTGAGGTGTCCAAATATCGTGAACATGCCTCCCTTTTGTCTATACAATTGCAGGAGAGGCAGTATCCCATGAAAATCATAAAAACATCTATGAAGAGAGCCAGGAACAACCATAGAGAAGCTCTGCTCGAGAAAAGGACACAGAGTCCCATTGAAGAGAACAAAAGAATCACCTGTGTCAACACTTTTTGCAACTACTCCAATGCTCTCAAGAAGAGCATCCTGAAGAACTGGAGGTTTCTCAAAATAGAGGGTAGTTCTTTACCCCCTCCCCTCTTTGCCTTTAAAAGGAGCTCCAATTTGAAAGACCGACTAGGGCATACACGCCCCAGGGTATTGAGAAATCAAGAAGCAACTACACTTTGGGGGCTACCACCAGTTGTAGGTCACTTCCCATGCGGGAATTGTTCAGTATGTCCCCAGACTCGACATACTACCGAGGTAGAGATAGGGACGAATAGACCTTGGTCCCTCAAGACCCACACGAACTGCAATAGTGAGCGAGTGATCTACCTAATAAAATGCCCCTGCAACAAGAACTACGTGGGCATGACATCACGAAAGGTTAAGGTGAGAATATCGGAGCACAAGAGCACCATCCGGTGCAAGAAAAGTGCTACCAAGCTCACTAATCACTTTATATCGGTGGGTCACAAAGAGAATGAGCTGCAGTGGGTGATTCTAGAACAACCACACATTCCATCTCATATCACTGACATCCAGAAGTTCCTTCTACTCAGAGAGCAGAGATGGGTGCACAGACTACACTCGGACACTGAAGGTCTGAATGATGAAATTCCTTGGCTGTTGTTATAATATTTATCCATCCTCCTCTTTTGGCTACTATTGATGTGGTTTGGCCAGTATGCTACATAGGGGATATTATAAAATACAGAAAAGATGGCGATTATAAATGGAACACGGTTATACTTTGAGATAGGCAATTCCCCTGTATGTCCTTTTGGGGCTTACATACACATTAATGATGTGGTGTGGCAACTATGCTACATAGGTGATATTATAAGACACCGGATGTTAGTTATTGTAGAGGGGACACTATTACACCTGGAGATATGGTATTCCCCCGTATGTCTGTTTGGGCTCATAACACACAACAAACTGTCCTGTACTGAGTGCTGTTTGTAGACACCCAAGATGATTATGATTGTATAAACACCGTTTTCTAAACACTACCACACACTTTGTGAGTGATCAATCGATTTAACTGTCAACTGTCCGTTGTTACTCTATCGCGGGGCAGCAGTTTTGCACTTTAACGAGTGCGTGTGACAGGGGTGCTGTATAGTGTAGCAGCTAGATCCTGCACTCGCGCGGTGCTGGCGAAAGAGAGTGAGCTAGTGTTCCGTCCCTCTATCCGCCGCGCATGCGCGTTGTCCGATTACAGGCATCGCTTCGGACACCTAACCCGGCCCGCCTCACCTGCACTGACTTGGGCTTAGCAGGGATAAATAGACTTCGCCTCCGTGTCCGCCGGCACCTCCGGTCTTAACTCAAAGACCGCCCCGGGGTACCAACGGACAGGTGAGTGTTCCTTTCCCAGCCCCTTACGGTTTGATTGTGTGGGTGCCGTCCTTTGTTGCGATCTGGTTCGTTTTGTATTAGTCTTGTTTATCCATCTCTATTGTGTACACGCTATCGTAGGGAGGTCATAGTGATTGATCTTGACCACTTCCTCCTTTGTATACCAGTCTATTTGGTACGTTTGGCGTGACTTTAACAACTTTTTAGAGATCTGTTACTTGCTTTTTCAGTCTTTGTAGTTTTTGCCTCTATGTTCCACGTCTACTGGCACAGTTCACCATATATCCAGTACGATAGTGAACACTTGAATGTTTTGGTACATGTGGCACAGCTTTCTTTGAAATATTAAGATTTCAAAATATTTCTTTTTCATAGTGACTTTCTTTGACCATACCTGCCTTTTCATTGGGATATGTTGGTGCATTTCTCATGTTTTAAACCATGCTTTTTAAGAGGAGAGTTTTTTCAGGTACAACCTGTTTTCTCTTTCTCCTACTATTTTGTCCTTTTAGAGCGGGGCCCCTTTCCCTGAGTCGAGACCAGGTTGAGGTGAGGGCAGTACCCACTGGTTATGGGTAAGTGCAATTCAAAATGAACAGTATTGAATGCCATACAGCATGAATGAATGCGGTTTTCAGGTCATTTAGTATGTTTGACCTCTAGTTGAGCTTGTTTACACATTGGGTTGCTGTTTCTTTTTCAATTTTTCCACAGGTATCCGGTTTTGATTGCTTCTGACCTGACCGGTGCGGTAGGAATAACTTATCTACACACCCCACTTTTTGTATACTTTATTCACACGTTTTCACATAGAAACTACAGCAGTATTATAGGTCCTGACGAAAGCCCAGATACTTTTGATCGATTGAGGGCAGAAACATGTTGACCGTACTTGCTATGGACAATAGCATAATGTCAAATTAATTTATGCCATATTGCCATTTTGCTTTTTAAACGTGACAGGGGTCCTCTACCAATAAAGAACTTTTGAGCACCCTTAGCCATTTTTAATTCTCACCATTATGATTTTACTGCTGACCTTTAGGATCTCCCACCTTTGATCTATGGGTAGGACTTCATCCGAGACAATACTCGTGAGAGATCAGGTGACAATCCTCCTTGGTTGCTCCTTCTATGCTAGTGACCAGATCACTGCTTCATGAACTGGTCCTGCTGTTTGGAGTACACAGACCCAGATGATAATAACAATTAACCACCTTAAGTGATTGATGGGTCCTGTTGAAGGAAGTGCTCTTCGGAGTCGTCACATTGAGAATGGGGTTTACCTAGACCATTTTGTGTAATTTCTTTCTGAAACCTGCCTGTGGTAAGATGTTCTGATCATGCGCACATTGCTGCAGATGATAAAGTATACTTTTTGCAAATACTTTGCCAGATTCGTCCAACAGCGCAATCTGTCTGAAACTAGTAGGTAAACTTTTTGGACCCTTTTTTGAACAAAGGAACTATAATACTCCCCTTCCAAGAGGAGGGAATACTAATTGTTCAAAAACAAAAATTAAACAATGGCGCCAAAAAGGCTCCTCATGCAGCTGACTCCTTTTTGATTAACATAATTGGGATACCATCCGGTTCTTGTGCGCCGGAGGTTCTGGCATTCTTTATGTGACCTACTACTTCATCCCTTGATGGGGGACCACATTCAACAAAGGAAGACTTCTCTGTTACAGGCATCTGAAAAAGCACTGAACTGTTGTATTTATATAATAGTGAAATAAAGTCCACCCACTCCCTTTCTGGGATGGGAATGGGGAGAGCCCTCTGTCTTGAGTCACAATATTCTCCAATCAAGTGGCAATACTTTTTTGAATCTTTGCCTCTCGCGGCTTCCCTCAACCCAATCCATTTAGCATCAATCTCGTTTCTCTTTTCTCTAAGTTTATAATGACTTCTTACCCGCTTAAGGCGATTTATTTCCTGATGTTTACCCGTGGAAAATTGTAGATGTTGTTTTCAGACTAAACGTTTAATTTCTTGATTTAGTATTTTAAGCGAAGGGGTACCCTGGTTTGCCCGGCGAGTACCAGTGGATTCAGAGCTTACATTTTTTATCTCCCTCATTTGGGCCTCAATGAACTGTATAATATTAGCATAAGCATGGCCATGCTGTTCTACAAAGGTTTTCTTCACTATCACGCCTACGTCAGTGTTATTTTTTTGCAACCAAAAAGAACGTCCATTTGTTTTGTTAAAGACCACCGAGTCCTGGCCCAAGTTCCCTTGATTCAGTGCAGGTAGATTAAAGGCCTATGTCAAACCTATTACACTTTGATCACTTATTACTGTCAGAGAGACATCTAGGTTTTCACAGGCCCAAAACATTTGATAGGAATCAACCACGTAGTCCAGTGGGCTTTATGTATGATGGGATTGAAAAGTAAATTGTGCTATTTTATGAACAGGCACCCTCCCACTTAAAATGACCAAATCTGCACTTCTGATGCTATCAAGCAGGAGAAATCCCTGTTTATCCATTTTTATTTAATCCGGTAGAAAGAAATCAGGAATATGCCAGATTTCCTCTTTATCTGGATTAGCATAAATCTCCAGTGCAGAATTGGAGATTTTCACATTTAAATCTCTCACTAATACCACTAAGTGGCATTATTCCATGGTAGCTCTCATTAACATATAAAAAGAGTATCCTCAACAAATGGTTGAAATGTCTCCCGGGGGGATATAAAGATTTGCTACCAGGAAAAGGTAGGCCTGCAAGACTCTCCCAAACATGCCAGCTTCAGGCAGATACAGAGATTTGATGGATGGTAAAAGACTTTCTGATTGCAATTATTCGAATTCTTGAGCAGAATGGAAATCCCCCACTAGCGTGTCCCCTCTCGGAGTACTTAGCGTGACGGGAGAAAATAATAAAGCCATCACAATCAAAATCTTTGCACGACCAGGCTTCTTGTAAGCATATGATCAGAGGATTTAAGGATTTTAAGAAATTCAATTTTTACTGTTTATGACCCAAGCCAGCCATATTCCAAGACAGAAGTACCCCCACCTGGCTACCTCAAAGGATCGCTTCTTTCCACCTCTGGAAAGTTGGTATTCAGGGCTTTTGCTACCCATCTCCACTGGGCCAAATCGTCTTCTATGTCAGGGGCCTGACGGGCAACTTTGGAATCAGACACCAAATGTATTAAGCAACCCCTTTTGTTTAATGAAACTTTAATATTTTTGGCATTACCCAAAGGGTACCCAAAGTCGGGCCCATAGTGTCTAACACCACAGAATTACTGTCCCTCAGAGGTTTTGGACACTGAATTGTAGGACACATGGTAGAATATTCCTCAAAATCTGATACAGGCATTATATCTAGCTCTCGTTTTAAAAAGTGCTCACAATGCTGCAGAGCCAAATTGGCCACTATCAGGGAGCGAAAGGTAACTCTAGAGTGGGAGAAATTATCATGCAGGATAAAATTCACATTTAAAATATGCCTGCTTTCTATCAACTTCAGTGCCCCTATTTCGGAAAAAAGATTGAGGATGAATCCTCCGTTTATCAGAGAGGAATCATTCTCAAATAGCCAATTGAGATCCACAATGGTTGAAGAAGCATTCTGCGCCACATTGTCTTTCTTTACAGTCTCTTTTGGGGGATCCATAGAGGCACCCTATCACCACGATTAACAGCCTGAACCTCCTCATTGGACTTAATATTCAGGTGCGACATATTAGAGGTGGTTGGGACTTCTGACTTTCTATTATCCGATGCTATTGACCATATAAGTGGTGTATTCGACCCCATCTGTAAATTGCCCAGCAATTGAGGCCCCACCTCTAGGTTGCCATCTTCTCTGGTCGCCGAAGCTCTCGACCATGTCTGGTGTATTGGAGCACCACCTCCCATTAGCGTTCCCCTTCCCGATGGATCGCCCACCTCACTAAGCTGGAGAGAATTAGGTAATTGAGGAGACTGCAGTAGCAGACTTAATAAACTTGCTGCTGTTCCAATAGCTCCCACTCTCCCGACAGGAGTCAGATGGGCTGTAATGGGGTTCCTGGGAGCACCCTCCTCAAATAGCGTTTTGGGACCACCCTCCTCTATTATAGTCTAAACATCGCTCTGGCTGTCTGGGATCTGTGGAAAATACAATTTTGTTACTTTTCATTTAGGGAGTTGTCTTGTCTTTTTATGTTTCTTTTCATATTTTCCCCTTTGAGGTTTGTTGAAGGACCTCCACTCTTCCCTGCTTTTGATCCTCTTTTCACTGATGAGTTAGGGAGTTGGGCCTGTAAGGCAGATGGGGTTGGGGCCTCCCCCTTCCTCTCACCACTTCCTTTTCGCCCAACATGACCCCTAACTTTCTCTTCTTTCTCAATGGCTCTACTGGCCCCCTTGTTTCCCTTAATGAACAAAGGATAAGGTTTTAGTATGACATTTCCCAAAGGGGGACCCACTACAGCCTCCCCAAAAAGTGAGCTTAAACAAAACTCTTCATTTTCAAGATTACTCAAAGGTTCAATGGGGGCAATGGGAAAAGAGGTGTTCCTGCTTGCACAGATGCATCTCTGCTCTGCCCGAGAAATGAGTAAAAAAGGCCTAACATCTGTCTGTTCTTCCAATTGCGTAGGTATATCAAGCGAGCGTTTAATGTTGTGAAATTTTGTTGCCTTTTGCACTTCAAACAACATTTGGGAGATCATTTCCAGCATATGATCTGAGCTTAATACAGATGTCTCCAGTAAAGACAAAATGGAACTTAATAATCTTTCGATACAGGCAAAATATTCCAAAGGCACACGTTCCCTCGCATTACCCAGCTTCGGTTGTGAACAAGGCAGGAAAACATCATGAACATCATGAGCATCATAAACAGACTTCAAAGACTTACCAATCAAGTGACTTGTACTATAATATAAAAGAGGCAAAGAGAGACGCCTAGGGGAGGAGCTTACAATTGGAGTGATCTTCTCCCTAAATCTACTCATTGGATAACCATCCTTATCAGCATGGTCGTGAGGGGCTCCCCAGCCCCTTGCTTGAGCTTCAATATCAATTTCTGGGAGTCTTAAATCTTCCCTTGGATTACATTTTCCACAAACTGATGCCTTCTCCACCATCGCAGAGCCATCCCTCCTGGCATCCTCCCAGAATCCTCTGGCACACCCTAGCGCACCATCATCACTGGTTCCCTTGTCGGCGCCTATCTCCTCCGTAGGGGCAACAGATACAGCCACAGTCTTACAGTTTTTTTTTCCCAATTCAAGGAAATATTTGCTGACTCTGCTGGTTAAGGAGATGTTTTGGACCCAACTTTGCATGCAAGGAAACACCCGATGCGGTGGGTGTACCAAAAGGTGGGCGCTCTATTTTTAATTGGTTCAAGGGTATATGTTGTAAACTCTGCTGGTTCTGTTGGAACTGTTGGATCGGATGGTTAACACATAAGCCAGGACCCAGATTTGCACTTAAGGAGGTATCAGGTGAGTGTCCACTTAGGCCATCCTCCGCACCTAATTTTGTCTGGGCCCTGGCCCCTTCACAGGACATTATCTGGCTCCGCACAGGACCACAAGAGTTTCCCTGTGCTTCACCCGTATACAGGGGGAAGGCGTTACTAAGATGGGCTTGGAAAACAAACCTTTTTCACCCAATATTGCCTTCACAGGAGCAGTCTGGGAATTTTCCTGAAAGAAGCCAGTGATGGTTGGGTGGAATTTATAACAAAGATGCTGTAGACTTCTGGTTCCACTATATGATCTCCTCAATTTACTTGTACAGCTTCGTGACGAGGTGAGTACATGCCCAGAGCGTAATTTTTTAGAGGACATCTCACGCTAAAGGGTAGAAACACTCACCACTACCTCCACTCAATTGATTGTTCAATGATTGTGTGCTTCAGTTGATAACCTGACCCCAGCCGGCAGGACTCACTGCTAGCTTGTTACTTCAGCTACCTCTGTTTCTATGACAGAAAGCAGCGGCGGGAAGGCAGTAAGGTGAGGAACAGCAAGGATCAGCACCGTGCTCTGCCCCACTGAAGCACTAAAGCATTGCCTCAGCTTCTGCATATTGTTCTTCTATACATTACAGAGGAGTTGCCAATGTTATTATTGATGGCCGGGCTCCCTGTATCTCCCTCAAGTTCTCATCAAATGCACCTCCCTGCAGCACCAATCACCTGACACTGATACTACTGTAGCTGTTGACCAGCAGTTGACCAGAAAGGGTGACGCCTGGAGAAAGTCAAAAAGCAGCTGGGTCTAATGCTGGTGCTAAAACAGATCCTTGTTTTCTTTTTTCCTGCAGCAGCAGACCCCCATAGGGGATACAAGTAGTGTCACTA
Source organism: Triturus cristatus (assembly GCF_964204655.1). NCBI lineage: Eukaryota > Metazoa > Chordata > Amphibia > Caudata > Salamandridae > Triturus > Triturus cristatus. The sequence continues at coordinate 33,647,425 of NC_140593.1, read as the reverse complement.
AAGCGCCACTTACACAGCAGCTTCTCTCTGTTTTTCTCTTGCTCTGTCCCACACTGAAAATCCCAGCCAGTACAACAACTAAGAAACGGGTGCACTCGCCTGCTGTGGCCACGCCGAGCTGTGTTTACCTGTGCTCCTTTGCAATGGTAATGCTTCCCCGCTGCAGAGATGGAGCGCGCTGTGTCGGTGGAGCCGCACTCTTTGCCTCCCATGTGTAAGGGCCCCCACTGTGTGGGGGACGGGTGGGCGAGGCAGCTGGTTAGGAGCCTGGGAGGTGTCGGTAGTGTGGGAGCCTGCGGTGTCAGTGGCGTCCTTCTCGCTCACTCATCTGTAAAGTGCGGCGGCAGCGGGCAGGCGGTCGGTCAGCATCAAACAACAAACTGGAGCACCACAGATCTCACACAGCTCACACAGCTCATCATTCATGCACTTATTCATTCATTCTTACACCACTAATGAACTCATTTAATCATCTGTACATCAATCATGCACAAATTCAATAATCCATACACAACTCATTTACTCAATTGATCATCCATTAACCACTCGTGCACTCATACTAACATTCATGCAGCACTCCTTTAATCATTCCATCATATATGGATCACTCATGTACTCATTCAATCATCCATAAACCACTCATGAATTCAATCAATCATGCATGTACCACTCATGCACTCATTTAATCATGTATACAGCACTCATGCCCTTATTCAATCACCAATGCTGTACTCAGAGCTCATTATTTCATACATACACCACTTATGAACTCATGCAATCACCCATGTACTACTAACACAAAAAATTGTAATATGCATATACCACTCATGTAGTCATTCAATCATCTACCCACCACTGCTACAGTCATTCAATCATGCATGCACAACTCATGCACTCATTCCATCATGCACGCTTGATCAATCACTCACCCGGTATTCTCACCGGTCCAGCACGGATGGTTCCGATTGTCTGGAGGGAGGGGCCTTAAACCAGAAGTGAATTTCGACCACTTCCCTTCTACCTCCTCGGAAGGTTAGCAGTCTAGTTTTCACTCTATAAAAACTTATGCCTAGTCAGACGCGCAGCGGACGCGCTTAAGCTGACCAAGGTAATCGATCTTGCACTGACCGGAGCACCTGTTAAAGGGCTCCCTGTTACTTCATTTGTGGCTCTATTTTAAAGTGTATTTACTCTGCATTACTTTTTAGAGAGCACATGGTAAAGGGTTCTGAAGTTTTAGAAGTATCTTAAAATGCTTTTTGCACATTGTGTTCCACCCACGCTTGATAAAAAACTCACCCGGTATTCTCCCCGGTCCAGCACGGATGGTTCCGATTGTCTGGAGGGAGGTGCCTTAAACTGAAAGTGAATTTTGACAACTTCCCTTCTACCTCCTCGGAAGGTTAGCAGTCTGGCTCTCACTCTATAAGAACTTATGCCTAGTCAGACGTGCAGCGGACGCGCGGAGTGGGCGCACCAAAGGCGCGCCCAAGGCAAGCCCATCTGCGCCCGTCCGCGCCTGGTCGTCGCCAGGAGCAGGAACCCCTGCCGGTTCTACCCATTCTCAGGCTAAACAGGGGAGGGGATCTCTTACTTACACTAGTAAAGAGCTGAGGACGATCAGAAACATCAATACTAACATAGAGATACCCACTAATATCTGCCCCATCCCTAAGGAAGAAATGGGTCCATTCTCCTGCAGGAAATGTAAATACCAAACCGCCCCATGAGAGCTAATACTAAGCCTAAACAGAACTCAGACGCTGCTTCATATCCCACAATAAATGGGCATTCTGTCAGGACAAATTCCAGCAAGGACTGGAACTGTTTCCTGGCCAATGTAAGGTCTCTCCCCAAACATGCGGCTAATATATGGGACCTCTAACAATCCCCAGGTAGGGTTCCTAACAGAGACTTGGACTAAACCTCACTCCAATCCAGACATAGCAGTAGCTCTCCCTGAGGACTACCATATACTAAAATTAGACAGACCACACAGGATGGGGGAGAAATAACCATAGTCTATAAAACCTCTACTTCTATTTCCATCTTAGACCAAATAAGTAATGATCAGTTGGAGATAATGATCTTTAGTATGAATATACATCACCATGGAAAGGAGCCTTAGTATATCGTCCACCTGGACCACTAACCAATACCACCTCACAGCTTATTGAACTTATCTCCCCACATGTTATTTCCTCCAGAAATTTCCTTCTCCTCGGAGACTTCAATGTACATAGTGAAATTCTAGACAACCCGGAAGCCTCATCTCTTTTGTCCGAACAGGCCGCACTCAGCCTGACTGCAATTAATAAGGATCCTACCCACCAGGTGGGGCATATATTAGACATCATCCTAACTAATTCGCCCAACATATCCTACGTTGCTTCAACTCCCCTGACCTGGTCTGACCATTCCATGGTCGAATTTCGGATCAACACCCACAAATCTCACTGCACTCTCAAATGCTACCCCAATACAATCTATAGAAAGTGGAACTTGATCACTCCAACTCACTTTGAAGGTGCCTTTTGCCCACCTCATCAAACAGAAACAGAAAAGTTTGAGAAACGCCTAGCCTCCTTTAATGCTAGCCTACTTGCTACTTTAGATAGTTTAGCACCTCTGAAACAATGTCGCTCCTTCATCAAACGGCACCAGGCCCCATGGTAATCGAGTCCCCTGTGGCTAGAAAAGGGCTCTTGCAGGAGACTCGAACGCCACTGGAGCCGCTCTCAAAATCCCTCAGATAGAGCAAAATTCAAAGTGGCTTTGAACCACTACCACCACAATCTAAAAAATGCGAGGAAAACCCATATAACAGCCTCTCTCGAACAATCAGGGAGCTCTCAAAAATGCCTTTATCAGATTCTAAAAACCTTCACCAACACTTTGGCCTGTGACTCGGCACCTGTCCCATCCCAAAGGTTATGCGATAATATCGCTAGCCATTTCACACAGAAAATAGATTCAATCTATAAAAAAATCACTTCAACCACTAATCCCCAACCTAAATCAGGAATCAATCCCCCTCACATTCCACCAGCCACCAATTCATTAGAAAACATTCCTCTACTTACCATAGAAGACACCGAAGCTCTCTTAAAAAGCACTAAATCAGGGTCCCCATTAGATCTGATACTGGCTAAACTAACTACCACCTTGTCCAAACAACTTGCAGACCCCATCTGCAATATTCCCAATAGCTCTCTGAAGGAAGGAGCTCTCCCTCCCGAATGGAAAGCATCTCAAAATCTCACCGGAAGACATTACAAATTATCGTCCTATCTCGCTTCATCCCCTTCACACTAAAATATTTGGAAATCATATTAACACACATGTCTCCAAATACATTGAATCCACTAACAGCCTAGATTCCTCACAATCTGGATTTCGCCCCAGGTACAGCACTGAGTCTACCTTAGTAGCAGTGACGAACAACATCACGATGCTGCTGGATAAGGGTCAGGCGGTGCTTTTATTGGTGCTTGACCTTTCTGCATTCAACACCATATCCCACCATATTTTACTCAGAAGATTGGGTGAAATAGGCATTACAGGGAAAGCACTGAAATGGCTAACCAACTTCCTATCAGACAGAACACAGACCAAAGGAGTACCCCAGGGATCCTGTCTAAGCCCCACCCTGTTCAACGTTTACGTTGCTCCCCTGGAAAGACTGCTGAGAAAACTGGGCTTTACCCCTATATCATACGCTGATGACACCCAGTTACTCCTTCCACTTGATAAATCCAACCTTAACACCCAAGAACTCTTCTGTGACGGAATGAAATTCTTTAGCAGAATGGATGAAAACAAATTTTCTACAATTGTACGCCACCAAGTCCGACATAATGCTATTTGGTGATGCCAATGTCAGGTGGTTGCCTAGATGGTGGCCAGAGGAACTAGGCCCCACCCCTTGCCCTAAACCTGTGGTAAAAAATCTTGGGGTCCGACTGGACCAAAAACTCACTCTGAGAGACCACGTCTCGACTACCATCGGAGCCTGCTTCCACATCCTTAGCATGCTCAGCAGAGTCTTCCCTTTCCTTCCACTATCTTCGAGAAAAAACCTTATTCAGGCATTGATCTTAAGCCGTTTAGACTACTGTAACGCGCTATTGATCTCAGCCAATGAAAAAGACATAAACAGATTACAGGTTGTCCAAAACACTGCGGCTCGCATGGTGACCAATGCCCCCCCAAGAACAGCCCCCCTCCCTTTGCTGAAGGAACTGCATTGGCTACTCATATGCAAAAGGATTAATTTCAAACTATGCTGTGTGGTCTACAAAGCAGTATATAGATTAGGTCCAAGTTATCTCAATGACAAATTTGTTAACTATGTGCACCCTAGACCCCTCAGATCAGGAGATAAAGCCCTTATTTTAGTTCCACGCTTTAAAAAGTCTCGTCAAGGTGGCAAGGCCTTCTATCACCTTGGCCCACACCTTTGGAACGATCTCCCCATCCGCCTGCATCAATGCACTGACTACCTGACCTTTAGGAAATTGCTGAAGACTTCACTCTTCTAATCCGATCTGCTTATTTCGCTTATGTGGTCCTAGCTCTGAGATACCCTTATGGGGTGATTTTTGCGCTTTACAAGTGAAATAAATAAATAAAAAATAAATAAAATCATGCACTCATTCATTCATCTAAGCACCTCCCATGCACTCTTTATAAATGCATGCACAAAATCATCCATGCACTACTCATTAACTCATACTAACATCCATGCACCATGCATGCTCTCATTCTAACATCAATGCACAACTCATATAGTCATACTAAAATCCATGCACTAGTCATGCACTCATTTAATCATCCATGCCCCATGCATGTACTCATTTAGTCACCCATGTACCACTCAGGCATTCATTCAATCGTCCAAACACCTCTCATGCACTAATTCTACATCCATGTACCACCCATGTACTCAAATTATTCATTCATACACCACTAATAAACTCATTAGGATTTGAAGAACAGAATACTTTAGCACAGGCTCCAATTTGGTTTAGCGGGCTGAATTAGCGGCAGAACTTCTCATTAAGTATTATTTCAAAAACCTTTGATTTGTACCTTGCGACAAACTCTTTGGCATTTTTTACATTAATTCCTTAATTTTGCACTTGCGAATTTTGCACTCAATATTGCTCTGATATTTTTAATTGCGGCGAACTTTCTTTTTTTTAATTTAAAATACGTGATTATTTTGATACTCCATATTAGAGAAACGGAGGGAAACGGGGCCAACACTCACCCACAGAAGTTTGTAGCACCTCGCGCCCTGCGATCTCCCCGGTCCACCGCCAGTCATTAGCGGACTGTTCGATGTGGAGGGAGATCTCTGTTAACGGCCATTATTGTTGAGGTGTTTTACTTCCTGGTTGTGCCATCTAGAACCGCCATCTTGCTTGGGTTTGCGGTCTAGCTTTCCGCCACTCAAACCGGCCGGGCAACATAAAATGAGGAAATGGTGCGAGCGCGCCGGCGGTGCGCCGAAGGCACGCCAAAGGCAAGGCCGTCTGCGCCCGTCCGCACCCAGATCGCACCGAGCGCCAAAACCTCTGGTCCTGGAATTGTACACCATATCTACATCATTGAAAATACCCGTGAAGAATTACTGGCATTATGACAATGTAATACATCTGACACAGTCGGTGTGTTACCTGATGCTCCTTGGTGCACTCGGCCTTTGGCGCCCATAAACACAACTCAACCGTCCACAATAGATAAATCTAATATTCATTGCCTGCTTCTTAACACCAGATCCCTGGTGAAACATCAATAGGAGTTTCAAGAGCTTGCTCTCACGTTGAACATAGACATTGCCTTTTTAACAGAGACATGGACAGATGAGAGTTCTGACCCTGATATTATTGCTGCCACACCTCCCCGCTATATTATTTTTAGATCAGACAGGCAACATAAAAGAGGTGGAGGTTTGGCGATTCTACACCGGGATAACTGCAAGACTAGATTCGAACCATTACAATTGTTGGACCTTGAAGCTATGACCTTCTCGATTGAACCTCCAGACTCACTTGCTATCAAAGAAGTTCTGATTTATCGCCCTCCAGGAGATAGGAATTGTTTCATAGATAAAGTCAGTTCCATTATGGAAACTGTTATTACGAATGAAAGTTATATGGTGCTGGGAGAGTTTAATTTTCATTTAGAGAATATGGAAGAGCCTAACTCACTTAAACTTATTGACCTCGTGGACTCATTTGGACTGCCCTTAGTTAGTAAAGGCCAAACACATAAAGCTGGTCACATGCTGGATGGTATACTTTCCAATTGTGAACATTTTAGGTTATTCCCATCCCTCTCAATAACGTGGTCAGATCACTGGGTGGTTACTTGGTCTATGATGGTCACAAAATTAGGACAACATAGACCGACAGCACTACATACTACTAGTAGAGCCTGTCACAGAATTAAGCCAGACTTTCTGGCTGAGGCAATTACCACTGCCCCCTGCCAACTCGAGCTGGGTGAAGACGCAGATCGCAATATTGATACCCTCTCAGGCTGTCTACATACCATGTTGGACAATATAATTCCCATTTCTCGAGCATCGAAAAAAGAAAGGAAGTTGTCCCAACCTTGGTATAATGAGAATTTAAGACTATCTAGACAGGAATGCCGAAGACAGGAACAAAAATGGCAAAGAAACTATGAGGCAGAATAGAAAATAACTTATAAATTGAAACAAGCAAAACATAAAAAAGATATATTTACAGCCAAAACAGACTATTTTACAAAAAAAAAAAGAAATGCCTGTGACACCAATAAAACTCTCTTCTCGGTGATCAACAGATTGGTTAAACCTAACAAGACCAGCCATAATGAATCCAGTCAGGATTTCTGTAATGAGCTGGCAAACTTTTTTCAAAAAAAGGTGACGGACATTTACGATAAGTTCCTTAGCACTGATTGTCAGAGCAATTTTAAAACCAATCTCAAGAAAGATCCAATTAGCTTTTCTGAATTTACACAGCCTTTAGATGAGCAACTATCGGATCTTATATTATCAATTAAGTCAGGCTCTCCTTATGATCCCTGCCCGCCCAATATAATGCATTTGAGCCCTACACAAATGGCAATGTACTTGGGCTCTATCATTAACATAGTACTTACCAACGGAATCTTTCCTACTCATTGGAAACTGATTTCTATTCTCCCTCTCTTAAAGAAAGACAATCTTGATAGTTCAGAACCCGGTAACTACCACCCTATTGCCAGATTACCCTTCGCTGCTAAATGTATTGGAAATTTTATGAATAAACAAATTACTCAACACATTGAATCCAATGTAATTTTAGATGAAACACAACAAAGATTTAGGAAGCATCACAGCACAGAGTCAGCCCTAATTACTGCCACTGAGGACATTCGGTCAATTTTAGACGTAGGAGGTACTGCCGCTCTGTTGCTGCTTGATCTCTCGGCTGCCTTCGATATGGTCAGCCATGAGATCTTGGCTGTCCGTATTCAAGAAGCAGGAATAAAAGGCACGGCACTTGATCTTTTAAAATCCTTTCTGAGCAATCGGCAACTTAATGTAACAATGGGGTCGGTAACCACTAAACATTTTTCATTGCCATGTGGAGTTCCGCAGGGATCAGCCCTGAGTCCCACACTTTTTAATCTATTTGTCGCACCGCTTGCCTCGATAATAAAAGAAGCAGGATTTGTCTTGGCCTCCTACGCTGACGACACACAGATTATTGTGTCTTTAACAAAGGAAGGAAAGCACCCAGGCGAGGCCTTTAAGATCTGTATGAAGAGTATGAGTGACTGGATGGATGTCAACTGTTTGAAGTTGAATGCAACAAAAACAGAGGTAATCATCTTTGGTAACAAACCTTCCCTCTGGACACCTGATTGGTGGCCACCTGTACTTGGTGTGCTACCAACACCCGCTGCCAAAACCAAGGACTTGGGTATCATTATTGACAAAGAACTTAAACTTAAAGCCCAAGTCAACAAAATCACAGCCATCTCTTTTTGTGCCATTAGGCTAATTAACAAAATAAAGCAATTTAAACCAGAGGATCTCCTAAAAACAGTGACCTTGGCGCTGGTCCTCTCCCGTTTAGATTATTGTAATAGCCTTTAACTTACCATCAATTCAGGCCTGATCAACAGGCTCCAGATTGTACAGAATGCGGCAGCTCGCCTCATTCTGAATATCCCCAAAAACTTCTCAGCCAAAGAAGCCATAAAAAAACTACATTGGCTCCCAGTCAGGCAGAGATGTAAGTTTAGGGTCCTATGTCTGGCTTTTAAATCATTGCACACTCTGGGACCAGCACAGTTCAGGAACAAACTAAAATGGTATGTTCCAAATAGAACCCTACGGTCTGGAACAGCTAGGAACATGGTAATTACCCCCTTCAAAAAGGCTACTTGGGGAGGCAGGAGCCTTTTCAGATCAGCAGCTATGCTGTGGAATACACTTCCCACCTCTTTAAAATCAGCTTCCTCTTTAATTCATTTTAGGAAAGGTCTGAAAACCTGGCTGTTTACACAAACCATCTAAGTCGCTCAACCAGATTAGGACCATGCGCCTATTGTTCTCATTGTTCTTAGATCGTGCATAGCGTCAAGACGCCTTTGGGTATATGCTGCGCTTTTATAAATTTAACTCAATTAAATTCAATTCAATTTAATCATTTGTACATCAATCATGCACACATTCTATAATTCATACACAACTCATTTCCTCAATCAATCATCCATGCATCTCTCATGCACTCATTCTAACATCCATGTACCTCTCATGCACCCATACTAACACCTATGTACCTCTTATACACTCAATCAAATATTCATGCACTTCTCATGCACTCATTCTAATATTCATTCACCAATTATGGACTCAGGCAATAAATCAATCATTAATGTACCACTCATGCACTCATTCAATCATCCATTCACCTCTCAAGCACTCATTCTAACATTCATCCACCACTCATGCAATCATTCAAACATCCATGCACCTCTCATGCACTCATAGACTCATCCATGCACCACTCATGCACTCATTCAATCATTCATGCACAACTCATGCACTAACTCTAACATCTATGCACCACTCATGCGCTTATAATAAGATTCATACACTACTCATGAATTCATTCAATCATGCATTCCACACTCATGCACTCATTCAGTCATCCAAGCACCTCTCGGTTGTATGACATAATTTCGACAGACAGAAAATCGACCTACAAATATATCGCAACAAAAATATCGATGTCAAGAATATCCACATCCTATCTACAACATGGTAAGTACAAAAATATCGAAAATTAAATATCGATGTCAAAAATATCGTTATTAAAAATATCGTTTTTTTTTACTTTAAAAATATATGTAAAATAAACCAAATTATACTTAGAAATTAAATAAACATAATTAAATATATTGTATAATATTTAAAATGTATAATTAATATATATAATTTAATAAAACTTTAATTAAACATATACATATAATATATAATATATATATACTTAATTAATAATTAATTTTAATAATAATTTCTGTAACGTATAAATTATTAAATGTTTTAAAAAATTACCAATACATCTATACACATAAAATAATAACATTAATAAATATTTAATAATTACATATAGCAAATAATAATCAATATTTTTAATGTGAATAATTTTTATTATTAATGATATATTACAATAGCAAAAATAATACAAAACATATGAAATATCAGACACAATAAAACTACTAGTCCAACTCAAACAAAAACAACAGTAAGGAAAATTTTGGATACCGTAGGGGTAAAAATTACGATTCAAACTCCAAAGAGTGTAACAGTAGGGAAAGCGTTGGATAGCGTAGGGTTAAAATTACTATTCCAACTCCAGAGACTGCAATAGTAGGGAAAGCGTTGGATAGCGTAAAGGTAAAAATTACTATTCCCACTCCAGAGAGTGCAACAGTAGGGAAAACGTTGGATAGCGTAGGGGTAAAAATTACTATTCCAACTCCAAAGAGTGCAACAGTAGGGAAAGCGTTGGATAGCGTATGGGTAAAAATTACTATTCCAACTCCAGAGAGTGCAATACTAGGGAAAGCGTTGGATAGCGTAAGGGTAATAATTACTATTCCCATTCCAGAGAGTGCAACAGTAGGGAAAGTGTTGGATAGCGTAGGGAAAAAAATTAGTATTCCAACTACAGAGAATGCAACAGTAGGGAAACCACTGGATAGCATAGTGGTAAAAATTAATATTCCCACTCCAGTGAGTCCAACAGTAGGGAAACCGTTGGATAGCGTAGAGGTAAAAATTACTATTCCCACTCCAGAGAGTGCAACAGTAGTGAAAACGCTGGATAGCTTAGAAGTAAAAATTACTATTCCCACTCCAATGAGTGCAACAGTAGGGAAAACATTGCATAGCATAGGGGTAAAAATGACTATTCCCACACCAGAGAGTGCAACAGCAGTGAAAACGCTGGATAGCGTAGGGGTACAAATTACTATTCCCACTCCAGTAAGTGAAACAGTAGGGAAAGCGCTGGATAGCGTAGGGGTAAACATTACGATTCCAACTCCAGAGAGTGCAACAGTAGGAAAAGCGCTGGATAGCGTAGGGGTAAAAATTACTATTCCAACTCCAGAGAGTGCAACAGTAGGGAAAGCGTTGGATAGCGTAGGGGTACAAATTACTATTCCCACTCCAGTAAGTGAAACAGTAGGGAAAGTGCTGGATAGAGTAGTGGTAAAAATTACTATTCCAACTCCAAAGAGTGCAACAGTAGGGAAAGCGTTGGATAGCGTAGGGGTAAAAATTACTATTCCAACTCCAGAGAGTGCAATAGTAGGGAAAGCGTTGGATAGCGTAAGGGTAAAAATTACTATTCCCACTCCAGAGAGTGCAACAGTAGGGAAAGTGTTGGATAGCGTAGGAGTAAAAATTACTATTCCCACTCCAGTGAGTCCAACAGTAAGGAAAGCGTTGGATAGCGTAGGGGTAAAAATTACTACTCCCACTCCAGAGAGTGCAACAGTAGGGAAAACACTGGATAGCGTAGGGGTACAAATTACTATTCCCACTACAGTAAGTGAAACAGTAGGAAAAGCGCTGGATAGCGTAGGGGTAAAAATTACTATTCCCACTCCAGTAAGTGAAACAGTAGGGAAAGCGCTGGATAGCGTAGGGGTAAAAATTACTATTCCAACTCCAGAGAGTGCAACAGTAGGAAAAGCGCTGGATAGCGTAGGGGTAAAAATTACTATTCCAACTCCAGAGAGTGCAACAGTAGGGAAAGCGTTGGATAGCGTAGGGGTACAAATTACTATTCCCACTCCAGTAAGTGAAACAGTAGGGAAAGCGCTGGATAGCGTAGGGGTAAAAATTACTATTCCCACTCCAGTGAGTCAAACAGAAGGGAAAGCGTTGGATAGCGTAGGGGTAAAAATTACTATTCCCACTCCAGAGAGTGCAACAGTAGTGAAAACGCTGGATAGCGTAGGGGTAAAAATTACTATTCCCACTCCAGTAAGTGAAACAGTAGGGAAAGCGCTGGATAGCGTACGGTTTAACACACAACACACTACACATACAAAATACACAATACATTTAAATATCAGTTTATCTATTATTTACAATTAATAATACATTCTTTATAATTAATATACTTATTATTTATAAATGTATACATATTAACTACCAAATTACAATTATTCATAAATTAATTATTAATTACCACTACATTAATTAGCAATAACAACAAATAACATGAAATAATGAATTATTTATATTTACTATATTTAACGTACTAATAACAATTAATTACCAATTAATAATTAATTAACAATTAATTATTATTAATTACAAATAAATAAAAATTATCAGTAATTATTTGAATTTAATTACATCCCACCCTATTCCCCTATAAACCCACAACCCACTACACATAAAAATTCAGATAATTAATGTAATCATCAATTAATCACTTAATAAAATTAAATCACCAATTAATTACTAATTAACAATTAATTAATTAACAATACCAATAAATAAATATTAATATTAAACTAATTATATCTTATATAATTAACCAATTAATAAAATAATTTACAATTAATAATTAATTAACAATTAATTAATCAATTAATATATTTAATTACCAATTAGTAATTAATTAACAATTAATTAATCATAAATACCAATTAAACAATACATATTAATTAATTATAATTAAATTACTTCCCACCCTATTCCCCTATAAACCCACAACCCGCTCTGATACTAAAACGCTAAATTATATTTTATATATATATATTTTAAATAATTATTAATCTCTAAACATGTATTTTTAAATGTATTAAAATACATTACAATAATCTTTAACATACAAATAAAATACATATTAAAATACATTACACTAATAAAATATTGAGATTCTTGACATCGAAATTTTTGATTGCGATATTACTTACATCTATATTAATGACTTCGATATTATTAACTTCGATAATACTTACCTTGGGGTCGATATTCTGTCCATCGATATTCTTGCCTTCGATATTCTTTACCTACGATATTTACAACTCGATATACTTGTAGGTCGAAATTAAAAACTCGATATTTAGACTGCTCACCGCACCTCTCATGCACTTGTTCTAACATCCATCCATTACTCATGTACTTACTCTAACATCCATACACTCATACTAACATCCATGTACCACTTATGCACTCATTCAAACATCCATTCACTTCTCATACACTCATTATAACATCCATTTACCACTCATGAACTTATTTATGTACCACTCCTGCACTCATTCATTTACCCATGCACCTCGGAAGCTATTATTAATTCATCCATGAACCTCTCAAGCACTCATTCTAATAGTCATTCACTACTTATGTATTCATTCAATCATTCATGCACCTCTCATGCAATCATTCAACAATCCATGCACCATGCATGCATTCAATCATTCATTGACCTCTCAAGTACTCATTGCAACATCCATGTTCCAATTATACACTCATTTTAACATCCATGCACCACACATGCACTCACCCAATCATGCATGCACCTCTCATGCATTTATTCATTCATTCATGGAGCTCTCATGTACTAATTCAATTATCCATGCACCTTTTACAAATTCGTTCTAATATCCATTCACCGCTCATGAACTCATTCTAACATCCATGTACTATTCATACAGTCATTCTAATATCCATGAACCTCTCATGCACTCATTCAATCATGCACGTACCACTTATGCATTCATTCAATCATCCATGTACCTTTCATGCACTCATTCTAATATCCATTCATCACTCATACACTCATGCACAAGTCAGGCATTCATTTAGTCACTCATGCACATCTGATGCACACATTCTAACATCCATGCACCACTCATACACTCATACTAACATCCATTCACCACTCATACTTATATATAGTCTTGTAAAGTCTTACACGTTAGTGAGGTGGCCCGTCCCGGCCTCAATCGGTCCTCTGAGGGCCACAGAGGGCCCGCCCTTTGCCCGGGCTTAGCCCGGCGCCACCCGCGCTCGTCCCGCGACACGGAGGGAGCCCCTCATCTTTAAGCGCCTCCGGGCGCGCAGGAAAGCGGAAGCGGGAGGTGCCGCTAGGGACTCTGGGGGCTGTAGTCCTCCTTCGTGGCGTCCAGCAAGTGCGAGGGAGACCGCAGCATCTCCGACCCCCCAGAGATGCAGAGATGCGCAGCGGAGCGTCCGGGCGTCAGGTGAGTGCCTCAGTCGCCCACACAATGCCCCCGCTCCACCGAGGGAGCCTCTCAGCTTTAAGCGCCTCCGGGCGTGCAGGAAAGCGGAAGCGGGAGGTGCCGCTAGGGACTCTGGGGGCTGTAGTCCTCCTTCGTGGCGTCCAGCAAGTGTGAGGGAGACCGCAGCGTCTCCGACCCCCCAGAGATGCAGAGATGCGCAGCGGAGCGTCCGGTCGTCAGGTGAGTGCCTCAGTCGCCCACACAATGCCCCCGCTCCACCGAGGGAGCCTCTCAGCTTTAAGCGCCTCCGGGCGCGCAGGAAAGTGGAAGCGGGAGGTGCCGCTAGGGACTCTGGGGGCTGTAGTCCTCCTTCGTGGCGTCCAGCAAGTGTGAGGGAGACCGCAGCGTCTCCGACCCCCCAGAGATGCAGAGATGCGCAGCGGAGCGTCCGGGCGTCAGGTGAGTGCCTCAGTCGCCCAGACAATGCCCCCGCTCCACCGAGGGAGCCTCTCAGCTTTAAGCGCCTCCGGGCGTGCAGGAAAGTGGAAGCGGGAGGTGCCGCTAGGGACTCTGGGGGCTGTAGTCCTCCTTCGTGGTGTCCAGCAAGTGCGAGGGAGACCGCAGCGTCTCCGACCCCCCAGAGATGCAGAGATGCGCAGCGGAGCGTCCGGGCGTCAGGTGAGTGCCTCAGTCGCCCACACAATGCCCCCGCTCCACCGAGGGAGCCTCTCAGCTTTAAGCGCCTCCGGGCGCGCAGGAAAGCGGAAGCGGGAGGTGCCGCTAGGGACTCTGGGGGCTGTAGTCCTCCTTCCTGGCGTCCAGCAAGTGCGAGGGAGACCGCAGCGTCTCCGACCCCCCAGAGATGCAGAGATGCGCAGCGGAGCGTCCAGGCCTCAGGTGAGTGCCTCAGTCGCCCACACAATGCCCCCCTCATACACTCATTCATTCATTCATCCACAACCCATGTGCTTTTTCTATCATCAATGCACCTCTGATGTACACATTCTAAAATTCATTCACTACTCATTTATACATTCTAACATCCATTAACCACTCACACACTCATTCTAATGTCAATGCCACACTCATGCACTGATTCAATCATCCATGCACCACTCATGCACTGATTCAATCGTCCATGCACCACTCACACACTTAATATGATATCCATACACCACTCATTCAAACATGCATGCACCACTCAAGCACTCATTCAATTATCAATGCATTGCTCATTCACTCATTCAATCATTCTTACCCCACACATGCACTCATTCAATCATCCATGCACCTCTCATGCACTCATTCTAACACCCATTCACCAATCATGCACTCATTCAATCATCCATGCAACTCTCATGCACTCATTATAAAATGTATGCATGACTTATGCACTCATTCTATTTTTCGTGCACCGCTCCTATACTCAGTCAATCATTCCTGCATACCTCTTGTGCTCGATCATTCATGCACCACTCACACTCATCCATTCATTCATGCATGACTCATGTACTCATTCAAACATCCATGCACCTTTCCTGCTCTAATTCAATCATTCATGCACTTCTCATTTGCTCATTATATTGCCTTATGTACCATTCATGCACTCAAACTAACATCCATGCATCACTCATTCACTCATTCAATCTTCCATATGCCACTCATGCATCTATTCATCTATGCATACGCACAAGTATACACACACTTACTATCTATGCAGAAATTATTGTATCCAGTCACTAATCCATTTATGCAAATATACATTAATACTGCATAATTTATGTATAATGCGGTTTCAACTGGAACTGTTTATTTTTCTCCAAGTGATTTTTAAAGTTGTAACATTTTTTGTTCTTTTTTATGCTACCAAAAATGACAACTGTGACAGGAGAAATTTGAAAAAAGATCACTCATAAATGTACAAAACATTTTGAAGGAAAAATGAAAATGACCATTAAGGATTTGGAAATGTACAATATATTATGAAGAAAAAATAAAAATGAGCATTGAGTTTTTTTTTGCAGAATTGCAAACAGCTGCACCACTTTACTCACAATCAACACAATCCCACAGTCCATGCAATATGTGCCCTTTCTTGAGTATTCTGGAGCCATATCTGTACCAACACTCTGCACCTCTGAAAGGAATATAGGGCCTGGAAATCTTCCTGTCTCCTCGGTTGTAGAGGGTCCTCCAACTTATCTGCTTCATTACCAGTTTAGGATGATTTCCGTGGTAGGTTTTTAAATGGTAGACCAGGGAAGTGTTCCCAAAGGAGTATTTTTTATTTCTGCCTCTAGAGAGGGTCTTATCAAAGATTGTGCTTTGCACAAGTCTCTTCTAAGGAGTCCCCTAATCATCATTACATTCACTGATGTCCTCCTCCCCTCCTCCACATCCTGGTCCTACTGCACTTGAAGCTGATCCCCTCTCCAGATTCTTTTGCTATTTTGTAAGCAAAAAAATGCCAAAAAAACATCCAGATGAAAGATCTATCAAAGAAGATTCGAGAAGGAGGAGGTGGTGTGTACTTCCTATTAATTTTAGTAAAAAGTATGTTATCAAATGATATTCCTTGCTTTCCCTGTCACGTGATCTTTGTGATAACCAACAGATTTGCGATTACGTGCGATAAAGAAAATGAAAATACAATTTTAAAGTGCTTTTCTTAAAAAATGATGAGAGAATCAGACCTTTCAATACTATAGCAGTCAGTAGCTATACTAGAAGATGTTCAGAATATTTGTATATATGTGTTTCAAATTTTTGGAAAAAACATGCAATCTCCACAATTACCTAACTCACCGCGACATCCAGTGATGCCACGAACACAGGAAAACACCAAGCAAATTGGTTTAATTGAAAACTCTTTACAGAGAGACAATTTGAAAGAGTTTATTAATAAGCAACTAGTTCCAAACATCGATTAAAATATGACTATGCATGAGTTTCTGTAAAACACAAGCTATCCACGATTAGCAACCTTGGCTTGAATTCTGACTGTCGTATTAGTTTTACGGCTGTCCGAATTCAAACAGGCCAGTCATTCTAGCTGGCATTCAATGGACTTGTGGAGCTCGTTGGCCAGTCAGAAACCCACCATAATCCCGTGCTGATGGCGTTTCCGCCATCTGGATTATGAGGTTGGTTTCCGACAGGCTTTCCATGTCAGGCTCGCGATGAGAAACTACCAGTTCGCGTTGAGAAAGCTGCCGCTCGAGTAAAAATCTACTCGAGCAGCAGAAAACTACAGCTTGCACTGTGCAAGATGCCGTTTTCAATGATTGCACAGTGCCGGTTGCTTGTCCGCATTGTGCTATCATTGAAAACGACATCTTGCACAGTGCGAACAGGGTACTACGCAGTTCGCGAAGTGCTACTCGTAGCTCGCGTAGTGCAAAGTTCACTTTGGGTAGCTTCGCGTAGTGCTACTTTGCGAACTACGCCCAGGGTTAAAAAATATATACCCTTCTAAAAACTCCACCATCACAATTCTCAAAACATTTAGTTATGGTTTGTTCATACCTGGGAATACAGTCACATCTGTGCATCACTAACAAGCAGTTACTTCAGCAAATAAGAAATCAACAAGTGTATTTTCACTACATTACCATTTTCTACAGCTATCAATTAAACATGTTCAAGAAGCAATTACAATAGCACACTTTCAGACACACAAGGTCATTGGACACATTTAATTAGTGTTCTCTACACTATTGCACTGTACGAGATACACTAAACATTAAGTGAACTGGGCAGCACTTTCTAATTAGCCATTAAAATTAGTCCAGTTGGATGGAGATGTTGCACGAAAGAGTAAGCTGTTCTTCAATACATAGAGAAGCAGAATTCATTTAGATACAATACTCATTTTAAACTTATAAAATAAAAATTATGAAATTGTTCAAAGTTCCTAAAAATAACATAAGAATTCAAGGGATGTTGAATTTAGGACATACATTTAAATAAAACCTATGGAATTCACTGAAAAAAACAAAGATTACAGAGATATTATAGTTAGGAAATAGAGTTTAAAAAAAACCTTAGAAATTCACTGACAAAAAACAAAGAATACAGGGTCATTATAGCTAGGCTGTCAATTCTATTATACTAAACCAGCGAAATTAAGAAGTTATAGTTATCTGAGCTAATTATAATTCACACCCCGTAATGCACTGCTTATGACCTCACATATTATATCACTCATGATATGGTCAGTGACATCACTGATGAAATCTCAAATGTCATCATTGATGACATCATCCACAAAATCACTGACGCACCCGCTTACACCCCGATAAAATCTTTCATGCATCCACTCCCACAATATCCTTCAAAAAGCCCATTCACACACTCATGACAGTATGTAGACACCCAATCACTGATTCATAGATCTATAAATATATCAACTCATACAGCCACTCATACACTCACTCGCTCACTAATACAGCCACTGACATATCTACTTATACAACCATACAGCTACCCACACACTGAGTCAGTCACCCATAGAGCTACTCACACACCTACTCACAGCCATATAGTCAATCACACAGCCACGTATTCACCCATAAAGATACACACACACACACTCACTCACTTACTCACACAGATATTAACACATATTCTCTCACCTATACAGTCAATGATACAAACACACACTCACCTATACAGCCACTCTCAAATTAACTCATTTACCCACACAGTCATTTGTTTACCCCATTAGACACCTTTGCTCCCTTTCACATGCCCAGTTACTCACCCATATACCACTGATACATCTTTTCCTTTACCCACACCGCCATACACAAACTCGCTCACCCATAGAGCCCCTCACACATGCACTCATTAACCCATACAGCCACTGACTCACCCACTTATTCACCAATACAGGCAGTCACATGCCCCATTGAACACCCACACAGACACTCAGACACCCATACAACTACTCAGACAACCAATGTATATATGTATATATAAAATACCTACTGGAAGTTGCCAGTAGGTAGTTATAGTTAGAATTTAGTTTCCATAGGAAAAACATTTTTTGACTTGCCTATAACTTTGGTGTAATTTGCACAATCTTTATGAAATTTTCCCCAAAAAATGTAATGGCAGCTTCTGGTTGTCATGTAAAGGTTGAGGTGATCCATGCAGTGGAGACCGAGAATTTTGGGTGTGAAATAACGGTGTGATTGCAATGTTAATTTTCATTGGAAACCTTAGCCACACCTACAGCCTGAAATGCTGAATGGACTCACACCAAATTTGGCAGGGAGGTAGATGTCATTTCAAGGAAGTGTCTTTTGCATACTTGGTGTAAATCTGTTGAGTATTTTTTGAGAAATGTAAGATGAAAATTATAGTGATATCTCTGGCCATGGATATTTCTCAGTGGTTTTGTGATTAATCATAAATGCACTCTCCAATGGGAATGCTCTGATTGGCTGGACAAAACCTGAACAGAAAGTTGCAGCTGCCATTTTAATGATAAGGAGTGGTTCCCAGGGCCAAAAAGTTAAGAAAAAGCTAACATAAGGGGTCAGCGTAGAGGTACTCTCACCCCATGTTTGAGGAATGTGTATTAGTGACACAAGTTATGTGTCCAATATAGATTTTTTCAATCGTGCATGATATTTGTGATCATGCCATGACCACCAGAGCAGCCCCATGTGTACCATTGCGGGGGCGTCGTGACAACCGACATCGTCGGAAATCTTGGTGGGAATCTAAAATATCAGTAAATCGTTAATATGCATTGTTATAGATATTTTGAGATTCTGATAAATGTTTTTATAGAGTTATTTATATTGTGAGTTATCTACTGTGATGGTTTGAATTAATTATATAGTTATCATTTATGAATGCTTTGGTGGCTATTGAATTCCTACTTTTGTTTTCTCTTTTCATGACGTGTCCGGGGATTGCAATTACAGACATCATCAGAATTGCCGGAGTCATAGTGAAAACATAAAATAGGTTTTAGAAATGTTTTTTATGGAAACTCTCTAGAAAAACATGACTTTATAGAATACAGTAAGAAACTCATAGTGTGTATTGAGTGCAGTGAACAGTATGACATAGTTGTAATGATGTACTCTGCACATTTGTTTTTTTTACAATCCATTGATTGCTTTTTCCTACTGTTTAATTTTGATGCTTCATACAAAGCACTGTTGAAAGTGAAGAAGTATGAAAGCTGAAAACAGTAAAAAATAGTGAAACATTTGTCTATGTTGAATTCAAGTTTTTGTTAAAAAATATTGTATGTTGTTTAGTTGATTAATGTTCAAAATGAAATTGTAAAACATTTTTGTCTGTTATGTGTGTCAAATCACTAATCTAGTGATGGATTCATCGAGTCATTACTCACACACTCATCCCCTCTCCCAGGCACATCAGTTGCAGTCGTCCAAACCCCAGCCACTACCTAGGCAGTCATCTAATCACTCAGGTAATACACATCAATTCATACAATCTCCCAGCCACTACTCAGGCACTCATCCAATCACCTAGGCCTACCCATGAAGTCATGCTTTTACTCCACATGTAGTTGTCCATTTACCCAGGCACTACACTTGCAGTCATCCAATCACCCAGGCAGTATCCATAAACTCATGCATTCACTCAAGCAGTACCTGTGCAGCCATGAGATCACCCAGCACTACACTTGTACTTACCATTCAGCCAGGTACTACCCATATATTATACTTCTAATCACCCAGGCACTGCCCTTGCACTCATCCATTCACCGAGGCACTACCCATGAACTAACCAATAAAAGTCAAAGTCAAAGAAGCTTTATGCGGTTTGTACAATACAACCATAAAAGCATTCTTAAAAAGTATATACATTGTTCCAGTAATCATATCATATACACAAGCAATCTAGTTTCTTCTGGTTCATAAAGTGCATTAAAGTTAAAAATAGGCAGTTCAAAAGTTTCTTTCCAATATTTAAAAAAAAAAAATAATATAAACTTGAACAAGTTCTTTTTAAGAGGAAGGTTTGCATTGTTACCCCCGGAATACCATGTGCTCAGTCAATCCAATATATTCTATTACATAAAGTGCATAATCAAAGGATGATTACAAAACAAACTAGGATATAATACTTATTTAACTAAGTAGATTAAAATATTAGCCCAGGATCTGAAAGGACCAATAGCTGCAGAGTGAATGATTAAAATTATTTTGTATCTCAAGATCCAATTTCCTCATATGTTAGGGCCGCCAAATAAGATTTATCTATTCTTCGTTTGATCGCCAATTGTATAAAAACAATTACAGCATTACTGATCATTTCATTTTCTAAACTGTAAATATAGATAAAAGCATGTTTATAAAAAAAGTTTGTTATCAACAAACAATAAACAAAATGCATATTTCCTAATATCTCAGTAGAAAGAACAAAAAAGCATAAAATGCAATGTAGACTTTGGAGATTTTCCTTCACAGGGACAGTGTGGAAGAGAACAATGCTACTTGCCCCTCTTTGGGAATGCAAACAAGTGATGTACGGTACCCAGACACAATCCAGTCAAGTAAAATCTATGTTGTATAATTCTTGTACTCAATAAATATGGTTGGGTAGTCAATGATACTGGCCCCTCACAATATGATCTTAACTTCTGCTTAAGTGCAGGATACCCTTTCTCTGAGAATTTCTCTTGATGTTATAAGTCTCTGTTTTAGGTCCCTTCCACTATTATGCAGAATATTTGTTGGGTCTATAGAGTCAACTAAAACATTACAATCTATTAAAAGATTGTGAATATATTGAACCCAGGGTTTTTTTTTATTGAGAGCTATGGCTATACAATCCATTATTATCATCTTAGTAAATTTTGTTTCCTCTTTGGTCCAAATCGCACGCCAAAGCATGAGGGCTGCCATACTAATGCAGTCACTAATGTAATGGACAGAACTCACCAATCACCCAGGCAGTTCTCATGCACTCATTAATTTATTCCCGCAGGCACTAACTTTGCACTCATCCCTTCACTTAGGCACTATTCAAGTACTCATTTTATTCTTAGGCACTATTCATGCACTCATCGAATCACCCAGCCACTATCCATAGAGTTATCCAATTCACTCAGGCACAACTCATGCAGTTATCCATTTACTCAGGCACTGCCCAGGCACTTATCCAATGACCCAGGCAGAACACTTGCACTCATGCTATCACTGATATATTACCAATGCGTTCATACAATTACCCAGGCACTTCTCTTGCACTAATACATTCACTCAGGCACTGCCATATACTCATCCATTAACTCAGGCCCTGCTCATGTATTCATGGACTCAACCAGCCACTACCGATACAGTCATCCATTCACTCAGGCACTACTCATGCAGTTATCCATCCACTCAGGCACTACCCATGCATTCACAAAATCACCCAGGCAGAACCCATGGACTCATACAATCACGCAGGTACTACCCATGCACTCATCACATCACCCAGGTACTACCCATGTACTCATGTAATTAACCAGGCATTACTCATACATACATCCAATCACCAGGCACTACCCTTGCACTTATCCATTTACTTAGGCACTAATCATGCACTCATATAATCACCCAAACACTATGCATGCACGCATCCAATTACACAAGCACTACCCATGCACACATGCAATCACCCTTGTACTACTCCTGCACTCAGAAAATCACCTAGGTGCTACCCATACACTCATACAGTCACCCAAGCACTACCATGCCCTCATCAATCACCCAGGGACTACCCATGCACTCATCCAATCACTAGACACTAATCATGCACTCATGCAATTAACCAGGCACTACACATACACACATCCAATCACCCAGGCACTACCATTCCACTCATCCATTTACTCAGACACTACTCATGCATTAACCCAGACACTATGCATGCACTCATCCACTCACCAAGTACTACCCATGCATACATGCAATCACCCAAGCTCTACTTCTACCTCCGCAAAAAATGTTTTTTCTTTTGCCAATATCTTTGGTGTCTTTTGATGAATCTTTGTGAAATTTTTTAAACTAATGGCCCACTCGGTAAACAGCCTTTACAACGCAGTCATTATATCACACTACCCTTACATAGCAGTCATTTCATCACAACATCCTTCACATCGCATGTCATTACAATCCAGCCATTACATTGTATGTCACTACAACATATGCCATTACAATGCATATCATTACAATGCAGGTATTACATCGCAAGTCATTACAATGCATACCATTACAATGCATAGTACCCTTACACTATCCAAGACTTACCTTACTGTTGCACCCACTGGAGTTAGAATAGTAATTTCTACCCCTGCACTATCCCACACTCTCCCTAGTATTGCACTCACTGGAGTAAGAATTGAAATTACTACCCCTATACTATCCAACACTTACCTTAAATGTAATGCAATGGTATGCATTGTAATGGTATGCGTTGTAAAGGTATAATGCGATGTAATAGAATGCGTTGTAAAGGTAGTTTATGAAAATGTGATGTAATGGCATGCGATGTTAAAGAATGCATTGTAAAGGATGTTGCGATATAAAAACTGTGTTGTAAAGGCATGCATTGTAAATGTATGCATTATAACGTCATACATTCGACCCACTCACTTCAGCTTCTGTGTTGAAAGTTTTGGGTGATTCGTCAAGCCGGGTCGAGAAAAAGCTATGGGTCCCCCTGGGACTTTTTTCTCCATGTTAATTTCCACAGGAAACTGTTGCTGCAGCTACAGCCTGAACTGCTAAATGGAATTACACCACATTTTGTAGAAAGGTAGCTCTTGGTCAAGAGTGCATTCTTTTTCTTAAATGGTTTTAATTTGTTCAATAGTTCCTAATAAATGTAAACATTTCTCAGATGTTCAAGTAGGGACACAGAGTATCCGCAAACCCTCCTGATCTTGAGGCTGCAATCTGATTGGCTACCAACACTACAAACCAGGAAGAGTTGACAGCCATCTTGAGACTCGGTTGAACCGAGTCACAAGAAAATATGTCAACAATTTTTAATAATCAAAAAACAGTTTGGGGTTTTTTTTTTCCAGTGGGATTTGTGTTGTACCAGAGAGTCTGTCAGAAAACTTTTTTTAAAAAAGCTTGGGCTCCTGTGCTTTGTTTTCTTTATGCCCCTGGTGGCCCAAGTAATGGGCCCTCACGGTAGTGGTGGGTTGAATTTGCGTAGTCGCACTACGCAAAGCTCCGCGAAATGATAAAAAATCTCTTCGAGTACGGAAAAGTGTGCGTGCTCAGGGAGAAATATCTCGTGAACATGCACTTTGAAAGCGCGAACAAGCAAAAAATTCCACGAAGCCGCGGATCGTAGATTTTTGGCAAATCCGCGTTCTTTGCGGAACGCAAAATTACCCAAATTCCGCAAATTCTGCAAGCGGAACAGAAATTACCGCACAGGCCTACCTCACGGGTTCCCACATGCCCAGGGGACCGCACTTCTTTGGAGCTTATACATTGAAGGCAGGGCTTCATGGCCCACCGCAGACCTTGATGACTGCCACCTCCCTGAGATGAATTATCTTCAATGTCAGGGGGACGCAGCCACTACTGCAGTCCCGGGGCCGACCACCTTCCCCTGGCTAGTTGTTTAAAATGTGGGGGGGTCACATGGCCCCCCGCAGCTCCCTGAGACCACCACCTCCCGGGGGCTCTGCAGAGTACTACTCCTACCATGCCATAGCAAACTCTGCTTCGCTTCATGGAAGTGAGAACATTGAAAATGCTTTCGCCTCCATGAAGCAAAGCAGAATTGCTTTTGGGCAGAGAGAGCTACATGTTTGCTGCTCCCTCTGCCCAAAAGCAATGCCGGCTCCCACAGGAGGCGGGGTGCCTGCAGGGACCGGGTGGGCCTTGAGGCTCCACCTATGGTCCCCAATGTTGTGGTCGTTCCCCAGGGATGGGGTCCCTGGGGTAATATCGGCCCTGGTAGGGGGAACTCGCAGGCCCTCTACTCATTGTTTCTTTTTAAAAAGCTTAGAGCCCTGCCACAGAGATGGGATCCGCAGGGACGAAATTAACCTCAGGAAGGGGGCCACGCAGCTCCCCTGCAACAATTTAAAAATAAAGTACTGGGCAGCCCCAGGCAAATGGTTCCCCTGGGACAAAACTGGTCCATAAAAAGGCCCCCCCTTCCTTAAAAAATAAAAGAAAGAAAAAAAATGGCAAGGCCCTTGGGAAAGAGGTCCCCGGGGCCAATATTGGTGCTGAGAAATCGGGGTGTTAAATAATTCATTTTTCCTATTGTGTTGCTCAGCACGCCCCCTCCCCACTGTAACATTGCATTGGATTCATGGATCCACCTTAAGTAAATAATTAAATACTATACAATTCCAGAGGTAGTGTTACAGTTGTCAATTTTTATAGAGCTAGTGAGATTGAACTTCATAATCAGAATAAAATTGACAGAGTTAGAAAGTTAAGGTTGAAAAGTGAAATGTGAAATGTCATGTGGTACATTTAATTTGTGCTTTTGTACTGCAGATTCACGATGGGTTCACAAATTCAGAAAATATTTATAAAGAGTGTATATGTTAAAAAACATATAACTTTCACTGTTAAGTTATAGGTTGGCTCTAAGAAGAGCCTCTGTGTTCATTATGATTTTGTTGCAGCTACATATAAGTCCAGATATACAGCTTAAGGTTGTTGAGAAACACACTGTTCCCTTAGTCTGTGAAGTGAACTCCATCACTTCTGTAGATGTTATGCATGTCAAAACATAGATTGTTGTAATAGATAGAGCTCATTTTAAAATCTCTGATGTAAGCAGAAATAGCTTTTTTAACATGCTCCCTAGCTTTCTCAATCTGTGGACAGAATTGATTTTGACCACTTCTATTTCTGACCTTTTTTTTTTATAACTCTTTATTTAACTTTTCTTGTCATACAGTGCATCAGCATTACACACTTATCCGGACATTGGCAATATGGGCAAATGAAAAAGGCACCATCAGCAAAACATAGCACAGTTAACAGTCCAATCATTGACAAGTGGCAGCCCATAACCCTCCTCTCCAGAGCTTCCTCCATTTTCCCCTCCTATTCTGCAGAGAGCCACTACCCCTCAGTGCGTACTTGTATACCCGCCCCAACCGTACAGGGCACCCCTACAGACACATAGTCGTGTCGTTCCATCCCCATTCGCGGAGAGCCCATACGGGCCATAGCGGCAGTGTGCCAGCACGTCGTGGGGGAGGAAGATCGCAAGGCAGCCGTCAGGGGGACCCCCAGAGCCAGCAGCGTCCACCCCTCCCATCCGCAGACTGGACGACCCTCCCCAGGGGAAACCGCACCACATGCATCCCCCCTAGCCGGAGCCACCCGCCGGTGAGTCCACCCCTACGGGAGCAGACGGCGATCGCTGGGCGCTGTTCGCCGCCAGGTACTGTGACAGAGGTCCCCAAATGTCGGGGGGACGGGATTTGGGTGGGAGCAACTCTGAATACAACAGAACATTCTCCTGACAAGTAACCATATCCCGCAACCATACCTTAAATTTGGGCCGCCTCCCCCGCCCCCATCGGCACGCTATGCGGCGCTTGGCAAGCAGCAGTGCGCAGGTTACAAAACGGCGATCCGGCTTCGGCACATCCCGAGTATATCCCAGAAGAGCCTGTATAGGAGAGGGCGGCAGCGGGGATCCCAGCATCTCCCCCAAGGCCTCATACACCTGATCCCAATATTCGTCTATGCTGGGGCAAGTCCAGGCCAGGTGCAAGAAGTCCGCTCCAGGAGAATGACACCTGTCGCAGCGATCGTCATCACGTAGACGAAATCTGTGCATCTGGGCAGGAGTACAGTAGAGGCGATGGAGAAACTTGTAGTGGATGATGCGGAACCTACTACTAGACGAGATCATTTCAGTCTGCGAACAGCAGAACCCCCACTGTGCATCCGTGAGCTCAGTGCCAATCTCGGCCTCCCAGCCCGCACGGGACCGCAGCACCAGGCCCCTGTCTCGGTCATATATCCCCCGATACAGTGCAGAGACCATATGCGAAGGCGAAGGAGAAGAAAGCATATTATGAAACGGCTCCAGAATTGGAGGTTCATTCGGATATGCCGGTAACACCTTCTGTAGCCCACTTCGGAGGCGAATAAAGGCAAAAGTTTCCAGGGGGGTAGGGAAAACGTCCCCGTAGAGGAGCGGGAGATCGCAAAATCTACCTGCATGAAAGAGGTCACCCCAGTTAGCAAACCCCATCTTCAGTTTGATTCTCCGGAACAGTTCTTCTCCTAGAAGCGGAAGAGCCGGGTGGTACACCAGGGGCATCAGTGGGGAGTAGAGAAACGACGACCCCAGACGATCCGCGATCGCGCCCCAAGCATGCGCCGTGGCCTGCACAGGGTTGCGATCCGCACGGGATGATGGCACCTCTGCGAGGACTGCCCCCTCAAGCGGCACCGGATCCGCCAACCAGTTCTCCACCGCCGTCTGCGGCATGAAGGGCAAAGGTCAATACCAGTAGTACGCATAGTGCGCCTGAGCACAGTGATAATAAAGTTGAAAGTCCGGTATATCGAAGCCGCCCTGCCCATAGGGCCGAGTAAGGACCGACCACCTGAGCCGAGGTCTCTTCCCCCCCCCACACCAATCGGATAAGCTCCGATCTTAATTCCCGGAAAAAGAACCCGCCCGGGTGAAACGGAATATTAAGGAAGAGGTAGAGCAGCTTGGGGAGCACGACCATCTTTATAAGGGAAACTCGACCAGCCATGGTTAGGGGCAGGGTCAGCCACCGGGCCACATGCGAGCGTATGAGCTCGAGCGCCCTGCCATAATTCATACGCAGCACCTCCTGCCGGTCCCTGGAGACCCAAACTGCCAAGTATTTCACGCTAACATCGCACCACTCCAGCGGATAATCAAGTGGAATTTTCTCTATACCATCCGTGAGGGGGAAGACCGTGGATTTGCCCCAATTGATGTGAATTCCCGAGTAGAGCGCAAAGCGGACAAACTCTCGAAGAATGGGGTTAAGATTCTCCCGCGGATGCTTAACGTAGAGTGTGAGGTCATCTGCATAGAGCGACAGCAGGACCTGCCGCTGCTGGCATCGCAGGGAGGCCGCGAGATAGTTCTGCCGAAGACGGGACGCCAGGGGCTCTATTGCCAGCGCAAACAGAAGAGGCGACAGCGGGCATCCCTGTCGGGTACCCCTAGTCACCCGAAATGGAGCTGAGACTCGGCCATTGATAAGAACCCTCGCCTTGGGGCTACAGTATAGTATCTGAACCCACCTAGAAAACGCCACAGGCATACCCATATTTTGAAGGATCAAGTGGAGGTAATCCCACTCGACCGAATCGAACGCCTTGGTGGCGTCCAGGAAAACCGCCACCAAAGCAAGAGAGGGGTCCGCATTATTCAGCCACGAGAAAAGCGTCCGCAAATTGTGGGATGTGGAGCGGCCCGGAATGAAACCCGCCTGATCCGGCAGTATCAACCCCCCGACCAGAAGGTTTACCCGGTTCGCCAGCACCTTGGCCAGGACCTTCACATCACTGTTAATGAGAGAGAGAGGTCTGTACGAGTCGCAGCTATCCGGGGGTTTCCCCGGTTTAAGGAGAGAGACAATGAGCGTCTCCGACATACTGGGCGGGAGGGAGCCAGTCTCGTTAGCCTCTTCAAACACCTCACGCAGAACCGCTGCGAGCGGGTCGATGAAAGTTTTATAATAGTCAATTGGGAAACCGTCCAGGCCTGGGGATTTTCCGGACGCAGTCTGCATGATGGCTTCTTTGATCTCATCCAGGCCTATAGGGGCCGCCAGTAACTCACGTTGGGCATTCGACAACCATCCGAGGGTGAGCTCAGACAGGTAGTCGGTCATCTCCAGGGGCGCTACCCGTTGAGATGTGTACAGGGCGGAATAATGAGACACGAAGGCAGACAGTATGGAGGGTGTGTCGCGCTGCAGGGTGCCATCCGGAGCCCTGACCTCCAATATGTGATTAGTGCCGCGGGGGGGGCGAACCGCCCCCGCCAAGAACCTTCCGGGGCGCTCACCCTCCCCATACGCGCGTGCCTTAAAGTGCTTACCGCGGATCGAGTCTATCCCCCAGGTGAACAAACGGGGTGTGTTTTTTGACAAGGATGGCCACTCCCCTGGAGTAAGTGGAGTAGGAAGAAAAGAGACTGTATGCAGCCCACCGTGACGCGAATGTAGGCGCACTATGGGGGTCAGTGTGGGTCTCCTGTAATAGCGCTATATGTATGCAGCGGCGGTCCAGATAACCCAGGACCTGGCGACGCTTGCGCGGGTCTCCCAGCCCCCTAATATTCCATGTCAAGATATTAAGCTTACTGTGCGGATCCAGCTGCTCCCCCCATTCTCCAAGCAATGTTACTCATGGAGACCCCATTCATTAATCCTGGTGAGACCCCGCAGGCTGCCCCTCGCTCCCCGCAGAGCGGCCCGCCCAGTAGCAGGATAGTGCCAAACATCCCCTCGTAGGCCCCAATACCCAAAGCAGCTGAGCTGTAGCCTAAATAGCGGACAGTGTATGTGCCGAGATTGAAGTGTGTTGTCACAGATTTCTATTTCTGACTTTGGCATATATTAAAGTATACAAAGATGGTGTGAGGAAAAAGCAACATCGGTTGTGCAAAAGTATCCTTCTTTAGGGTTTCCAATCCTACCCGAGTCAATGTGCCTCGGTCATTGCTACCACAGTGCACAATCATGAGGTCAGGGGGTTGGAGACGCACAAGGTTTTAACCAAATGCATCAGTTGGTGTCACTTGAATCCTCTCTGTGCAATCCATTTAATATCCGGATTTGGCAAATCTAGGTCTTAGTCAATACCTCTGTGTTCAGCATACCTTTTGCCCCAGAAAACATAGCTTTGTTCTACAATCCATACTGTTAACATTTTTAAGGGATGTGTGAAAGGCATCAAAAGACGTCTGTAGCTGAGTAAGTCAGTTGGTTGAAGGAGAGGTAGCTAAAATGGTAGAGAAGATTCTGTTTTAGAAAAAGCAGAGACCTGATTGGCTGTTCATAAACATTGTGTACTCAAAAATAGGATGCATGTTACTTTGCAGAACAAGCATATTTCTGATTGTTTATACAAAACAATTTGAAAGGTACAGTAGACAGGATAAGCTATTATTTCGCAAAAGTCAGCCACACCTGCTATTTGCACCTGTAAGCTAATGTGCTGAATTTGAAAATATGGTGAACTTGTGACCTGCTGGTACAGTTAAATGTTGCAGAAACTGTTAATATGGAAACTAGGATTAAGTAGAATTGGGGAAGGTTTGAAAGTTAACGGTGGTTTTAAAATATGAAATGGTAATTTATATCTATCTATCTATCTATCTATCTATCTATCTATCTATCTATCTATCTATCTATCTATCTATCTATCTATCTATCTATCTATCTATCTAGCTATCTATCTATCTATAGATATATATATATATCGATAGATAGATAGATAGATAGATAGATAGATAGATAGATAGATAGATAGATAGATAGATAGATAGATAGATAGATAGATAGATAGATAGATAGATAGATATGTGACATGCTTCTAAAGTAAGTTCTCCCAAATCAGTACCATGTTTAGAAGTGGCGTGTTCTTAAAAAAAAATACTAGTATTATTGGAAATCTTTTTTGAACTCCTGTCAGGGTTCTTGACTCCTTCACAACACTACATTGTGGCACCGCAGGGGATTTCTGACTCCAGTAATTTACAGAACCAGATTGGGCACTTATAGAAGAGATTAATAAAGGGTTTATATGTGTATCTAATAGAAATGGGTTTTAGAATTTGAAAGCATGAAGGTGGCATTTTGATTTGTTACTTACATTAATTTGTGTGCAGAAAGAGAAGGAAAGTTTGCCATTACTGGATTTACCTTTTTGAGAGTGGTGCATCACCTTTATTGTGTGAGAAAGAAAATCTTTTAGGAGTTTCTGATATCTTCATATTCTGCAATAGTATTTCAGAGGTGACTTACAAATGTGTAAGGTGTGCTATGTATTGTGTAGCAGTGCTTCAGTGTTTGAAATGACATTTTTTATCTTTGTGATGCATTATTTATAAAGCTTGCAAAGCATAAGAGAAATGTGATGTTTGAAATATGTTACCAAATGTAGGAACATGAATTGTAGTCTGTTTCATTGTACTGAAATGAAGATTGAAATAGGTTGTGCATACTAATATGTGTGCTTCCTGAGTCTGTAATGAAAGTAGTAGAGAAAACTGAGGATTAAAACATTTTGGCACATTTATGGACCTGTATCTCAGACTATATAATGCTTGTGTGCAAAACATCCGTTACAACGCAGGCATTACAATGGTACATGTGTTGTAATGACTTGTATTGCAATAGTATGCATTGTAATGGAAGCTGCGCTGTAAAAATCAATTTATTAAAGTTGGTGTTGTAATATTTTGCATTGTAACTAGGCCTGGGTGGTAAATTTTGTTTCACTTGCGGAATTTGCGGAATTTAGGTAATTTCGCTTTCCGCGAAGAACGCAAAATTCTAAGTTCCGCTGCTTTGCGGAATTTTTTGCTTGTTAGCGTTCTCAAAATATATGTTCGCAAGATATTTCCCCCCGAGCACGCAAACAGTGATTGCGAACAGGAAAAAGGCATCGCGAACACGCACTTCTGCGTGTTCGCGGAATTTCAGCTGGCTCACGGAGATTTTTTACCATTTTGCGGTGCTTTGCTTAGCGCGACTATGCAAATTCTGCCCACCCCTAGTTGTAACATCATATATACTTGAAATAAGTTTAAAAGTATGAGACTTACAATAGTGACAAGAGAAGAGTTAGTCTTTCATATTTGCCTAGGCCGTAGATTGTGAGGTTTAAAACATGATTGCAGATGTGTTAGTGTTTACACTAGTTCATATGAGTGTCGGGAAAGGGACACTTAAAGTAGGCCGCATTAATTTAGGTATCTGCTTTAAATGAAAAGTGAACTCTGTCAAGTTTGAATATCTGCGTGCTATCATGACTGAGGTATGTTTCTACTTCTACATGTATTCTGACATGTGTTATGCATCTGATGACCCTAACTTAAAAACTATGTAGCTTTTCATACAGATACACAAATCTTATCAATCCTACTAGAGCATTCAGTCACAGAAACAGGCATCTGTTACCTATTTTAGAGAGTTCAATACCCACCTGCCCTGTATAATGAGGAAAAAGTCATACATACACCTTCTTCTATACCAATTTAGAGAGCATGTGGTGTGAAACAGAGGTATTCTGCTATTTGTAGGCGTTGTTTGATGTATCATATCACCACAAAGAGGCACAGGCACACACTTTGACATCTTGAGAAACATGGTGAGACTTACAACATAGATATTAGAAGAGATGGTCTTTCATAATTGGCTAGGACTAACGTTTTGAGCTCTCAGTGAATAATGAAGCTGCAAGAGAGAAGGGAGGTTTAAAACATGTTGGCAGATGGATTAGTGTTTATGATAGTTCATATGAGTCTCTGGAAAGGTACACTTGAAGAGGGAAGCATTAATTGAGGTGTCTGCTTTAAATCGAAAGCACACTCTGTCAAGTTTGAATATCTGCATGCTATTATGACTGAGGTATGTGTCTATTTCTACATTTATTCTGACCCTAAGTTAAAAACCATATGGCTTATCTTACAGGTAAACAACTCTTATTGGTCTTACTAGAGCATGCAGTCAGTGAAGCAGACATCTGTTAAATATTTAGTTGTCACAGAAGCCCTCATATACAGAGTTCAATACCCACCTGCCCTTTATAAGGAGGAGAAAGTAATACATCCACCTTCTTCTACACAAATTTAGAGAGCATTTGGTGTGAAACAGACATATTCTGGTATTTGTAGGATTCGTTCGATTCTTTGATGTAACATTTCACCCCAAAGAGTCACAGACACACACATTGTAAGATTTAAAACATGTTTGCATATGGATTAGTGTTTATGCTAGTTCACATGAGTCTCTGGAAAGTTTGAATATGAACATGCTATCATGACTGAGATATGTGTCTACTTCTACATGTATTCTGATATGTGTTTTGCAGCTGAGGACACTAACTTAAAAACTATGTAGGTTAACATACAGCTGAACAAATGTTCTTAGTCCTACTACAGCATTTAGTCGCTGCATTGTAGATCATTTACCTAGGTAGCGATCATAGAACAACTGGAATATAGTTAAAAATATTTATTTGTTATGGAGAGAATGAAAATATAATTGTAAGCAACTGCTGATTGATTATTATAAATATTAATATATATTTAATTTAAAAATATTAATTGATGTAACAAAGTATTGAAACTGTTATTTGCTTTGTTAATATTTATTTTATTTGAAACATAAATTGAAAATGGCAAGTAAACATGAAAAGAGGAGAGACAAAAAAAAAACAGTATTACTTGAAGAAGAGGAAAAAGAAGAAATTAGATGATGCGCAGAAGTTTATACAGGAACAAAAACTCTTCTGGCAAGAGAGCTAAACAGTTTCTTAAAACTGTTTTACAGAAATTGAAAAATTTGGAAAATGTTGAAAAGAAAAGAAACGTTTATCAACAAATCATAAGCAAAACAAAATCTGTCATGGTAAAACAGCATCACATTATGGAAAAACAAGGCATATCACATAAAGGCAGAATAAGCATAAGGATATAGGAAGAAGAATGTTTAGAAGTAGAGTAATTCAAAATGTAGTACATTTTTTTAAATAATAGAACAGAAGATCAGCAGCTTATAAGAAAAATCAACAGATTGAAAGTGTAGTAGATAGAGATTTTGAATTGAATTAAAATATATTTTAAATTCATTTTGAAGAGAATGAGAACATTGGATAAAACAATGGTGGTCATGAAGGAGAAAAGCAAAATAAAAAGACTCGTTAATAGAAGTAACTTTTGTAGAACTTTTACTGGTGAATGGAATCACACTACCAGTACTGAGCCTTTCTTTAATGAAGAAAGTTATTTTTAAGAGAACACATTAGTGCATGCAGTGATCAATCTTATGAGGTGAACGGTGGCTCTCCCATTGCAAAGGAAAACATGGTTCCTAGAAATGTAGAAGAAGTAATAGCTAAAGAAGTTCAAGGAAAGCATACACAAGCTCTTGAATATAAGTGGGATTGTAGTAGTATTTGCAGTATTCAACAGGAGTCTATTGACATATTACATTTTTTTTACAACAATATTCAAACAAAGTGTTAAACAGAAGACTACGATGTTACAAGGACTAGATCCATGTAAAATAGGAACATACACTAAGTTGCAGTGTCGTTGTCTGGCTTGTCTTTCAAGAACATTTGCAAAATTACTTTTCATCATTTAAGAATGTTAGCTGTACATCACATTGAAATGTGGAAGTTAGTGAGGTGACTTCACTATGCAAAATCTTCTGCATTATGTTTAAGTGAAATAAATGCAGCCCTTTTGCATGGTTCTGTATCGGATGTACAGAAAGTTTGTGATGAAACGCAGTTTAATTTTTTTGGTTCAGAAGAGGAGTTTGATAAGTGTAGGTGTTGAAGAACAGGGGAAATAGATTAGTATTGATGATTTTGCAGATCAAATTACAAGGTTTAACACAGTTTCATCTGTTTTCGACGTACTCACTATAGAAGTCAAAATTGTAATGTTGATTTATATTTAAAAAGTTAAAAAGAAAACATTGAAAAGTGGCAGTAATTTGGTCTTTATTTGTTTGTAGAAGGTCAGCTTGAGTTAGCCAGTGATCAAGTTATTTATAAGTACTGTTACAACAAATTACAAGAAAACAAAATGCCAGCTAGAGCAGTACATAAAACACACGTAGAGCTGGTACCTATTCCTCAGGAACTGGCAGATTTAAATGTATATGAGTCTATTCTTACTCAATCTGTACACCCATTTCAGGCCATAGTTTGTAAGGAGTCTAAGACAGGTAAGCTGCCACCAACAGATTTGCAAAAAGGTCTCAAACGAAGAGTTGTATTCTTAGATTTTAAGAAACACATTGAAACTGTTAGTATAGAAAGAGAGGAAAAAGAGCCAAGAGCTAAATATGGCAAGAGTGTGTAGATGTTAATAAAGTTTGAAAGGCTACATTGTACCTGGTACATAGTGTTATTTATTATAAGAATATAAATGTTGATGATCAAGTAATATGCTTACAAGATGAAACATTAACCTCAAGTGGCCAAATTGAAAAAGTGGGCCAGTCCAGGAGTGAAGAGATTTATAAACATTATACATCCTCTGCATTTGAAAGAATTCTTATGAAATAGAATTGAATTACTTCAAATGAAAGAAGCAATGTGTGTATGGGAAAAAAAAATTGCAGTTCATTGTTCTCCACACCTATTCCCCCTGGAGAAGGTGGACAATTTGATGAGTGAGCTGTACGGATTCCAGTATTCAAATACCAATCAAGAAGATTGTAATGTGAAGATCCAAGATTTTGGCAGTGCATTCCACATATATTTCATCTTCTGTTTGAAATTGATTACTCTGCACTTTTATATGCAGTGAGCCAGATATTCAAAACAGGAGATTATGTTCAAAATGTTTCGGCAGAAGAATTCATGGAGAAAGTTCAAGAAAGAGATGCAAATTTAGAATCTCAGGTAATGAATTTGATTGCATGCCAACGTGGCATCAATGGATATTGGTATCAACATCATGGTTAACTTAAATGCATGTTAAGAAACCTAGGTATACCTACATAATTTCTTACACTTAGCTGTGCTGAATATTTGTAGGGATGATTGACTTGAATTCCTTCAAAAAGCAAATCCATATGTAAAAAACATTGAATTGAAGATAGAAGAGAGAACTCTGTTGTTTGGATCCTGTAAAAGTCTGCAGATATTTTAGCCATAAGTTTCTAGCTACTATGGTGTCATTTATCTGTAATAAAAGCATGCCAGCACTTGGAGAGGTAACTGATTTCTTTTTACAAAAAGAGTATCAAGCCAGAGGTGCTCCTCATAAACACATGCTATTATGGATAAAGAGTGCACTAAAACAAACCAAAAACAGATAGAGGTTAAACTGATTTGTCTTTCATTGAACAGTATATTATATGTGCCATTCCAAAAGGAGAAAAAAAGAGCTTGAGACAACAAATGTTACGCTTTCAAAGTCATAGATGTGGAAAATACTGCAAATGGAAATATAAATGTAAGGGAAATTTGTATACAAAATGTTGTTTTGGATTCTCACGTCCTATAATTTCTAAAGGAATAGTAAATATTTTTTTTCTCAGTAGTAAGACATACAATAACTGGAAAATCTCCCAAGAATACATAGAACTTAAAAAGAACAGAAGCTTCAAAGTACAATAATGACTACAATACAGTTATTTTGAAAATGTGGAATGCAAACATGGACATTCAGTATGTTGCAGATAATTCAATTGCTGTTGCTTTTTATGTTTCATCCTATTTTACAAAATCAGAAAAGTCAGAGATGAAAGAAATGTGGGAAGAAATTTCGGCAGAAAAGATCTTAGCATGAGGGGGCATGGCCTAGTGAGCCATCATGGCAGTTCATTTTAGGCGAGCTCCGCTGAGCCCGTCAATAACATCCTTTATTTCTCCTGCTTTGTCGGCTTTGTTTGCTTGCAGAGCCATCTGAGGGGGTGCGTAACTTCAAGGGAACACGCCGATGGTAAAACTGGACGATCCGTGCAATTTGGAGGGATCTTCTCCAGAGTGTGTGGCCTGGAGGCCCCGTGGCTGAGCTTGGGGCCTACTGGTTTGGGCATTGGTTGGACGCAAGCGTGGCTGGAGCTGAGGCATGGCCCTGCCCTGTGAGGAAGAGCAATAGTGCCTGTCATTGGCCCCTGTTTGCGGCCCGAGGCAGGGATTGCCGTGCTGGTGGTGCTATTGCTAAGGGGAGGCAGCGGACAGGCGAGTGTGCTGGGTCCCCCTTCCCTATACTCTCTCGCTGGGATTCGGGCCACGTAGGGTGAAAGGTCTGTTGCCCCGTGGGCTCAGGGCCTTGGATGGCCCCTCGTCGTGCCGGACTATCCTGGGGGTGATAACTGGCCCCCATTCCCCCAACTCATCCTTTATCATGGTAGTTGGATCGGGCCACACACTGAGTGGCGGCGCCGTGCAGTTGTGCAGTTGTGTGGCGCTTTTGGCATTCCAGCCAGTGCAGCAGCTGGTTGGAGTGTGACTTGAGCTTTCATCCCTCCTACATTTTGTGGCGATTCATTGGCGGTCATTTTGGACCATGGAGGGGTTATTGGACTGCCTTGTACACACTGCAGTGGCTCCCATATTCCTGGATTAGAGGGCTTTTCCCGGCTGGGCCATTGGTTCCCTCTCCCCCCCTGTATTCCCCTATGGAGATTCATTGGCCGGATCGGGCCGCATGCAGGGAGGGTGTGTTGGTTCTCCCGAGGCATTAAGGTCCATCTGTAGGTAAATTACATTTACCGATTCTTAAATACCAAATTTTACCGATTCGGTATTTATGAATCGGTAAATGTAATGTAGATAAACAATCGGTAATTATTACCGAATCGGTAAATATCGGTATTTAAGAATCGGTATTTACCGAATCGGTAATAATGCATCCCTTCCCATTCATTCCTATGGGCCTGGAGGCCCATAGGAATGAATGGGAAGCCAGTTACCATTACCGATTCAGTAAATACCGAATCGGTGATAGGGGAGGCATTATCATGGGTGGCAGGGTGTCACATTAACACCCTGTTGCACCCCTGATTCGTGCATGTGTGCACATGTGGCGCACATACATGCCCTAAGGGCATGTATGTCTGCCACATGGCACTTTTCAAATGGCACAAAAATGCTTTTTGAAAGGTATTCGTCATTTACCATCAACTTGTAGTTGGTGGTAAATAACGAATCCAGACACCAATGATGCACTCACTGAGTGCCCCCTACATAGCATTTCTGGATTCGGTATTTACCGAATCGGTATTTTACCGATTTCTTAAATTCCGATTCGGTAAATACCGAATCCAGAAATCAGCCACCTACATTGCAAATGCCTAAATACCGGTCGGTAACGGATATTTACCGAATTTCGTCTGTTACCGACCGGTATTTGGCTACCTACATGAGGCCCCTAGTGTGTGACTATTTGGGTCATGTGTGGCCCAATGGGGGGGCACGAGTCAGCCGATTTTGGATTTATCCTGGGCTTTGGTGACATGCCCTCTGGCCACTGGGGGCAGCCTGCTTGCTCCCCGCTAGTCTTTGAGGCGGGTATTGAGTGGAGTGGTGGCAGCGCTTGAATTGGCTTATAGAGACAGGCATTGGAGGAGGTTTGCTGAGCAGCGACATTGCGGACATCTGGTGGATACTGCACCCAGGTGGGTGCAATGCTTCCCAGATTGTTCAAGGAGGGGATTCTCATTAGGGGGGGTTTCGACTTCCTGCAGAGGTGGCCGGGCTAGCGCTCAGTGCAGCTTGTGGGTGGGAGATCTCCTCCTGTGTCCTATCTCTTCAGGAGCCGCCATACTGAAACTTAGTTTCACTGTGTGAACTTAGGCAGGTCAGGTTATTGGGCACCCTGGATTGGGCCGATCCGTTTTGATTGGGCGTTTCATGTGGGGGCCAATCTGGATGGTGAACTCATCGTATTGGAGCCCTATTGCCAACATGATAAAGAACAAGCACACGGGGGACTCAGCGAAAAAAAGCACTTTAGACCGCTATACTGGGACTTGTGCCTAGGCAGCTGACCAAAGAGGCACACAGGGCCGGGTCCCGGACAATGCTGTGCTCATGTCTGCAATCACACAGTCTAGAATGGCTCTGGAAACCAAAATTGGGGAGGTGGTCTCTGAAGTCCTACTCCTCCGACAAGATCTGCTGAATGCAACAGGGCACATTACGGTGGCTGAGACCAGGGTCTCGAAGGTGGAGGACTCTGTGACTGCATTGAAAAAGAAGTTGGCAATGCTCGAGGCTTCTCGTGTTGAAGATGCGGAAGGAAGGGCTTGGAGGAGTAATCTGCGCTTTGTGGGGTTCCCGGAGGGCTGTGTGGGGGGACATGGAACAGTTCCTGACCAAGTGGCTCATCAGTTGGCTTCTCCCAGAATCTATGTCTGGCTGCTTTGTCATTGAACGGGCACATGGAGCCCTCATACAGAAGTCGTCCTAAGAACTAGGCCACAACTGGTCATAGCGAAAATTCTAAATTATCATAATCGGGACACTATCCTGAAACAGGCCCAGCTTAAGGAACCCCTGCACTTTGACAATGCTTGTATTCTTGTGTTTCCAGATTATACTCGACTGGTTCAGCAGTCTTTTATGGCAAAGTGAGGCACGTCTCCATGACTTGAAGCTGCTGTACGCTCTCCTGTATCCTGCAAGGTTGCGGGTAGTTTACCAGTCACGCACGTTGTTCTTTGACTCACCTGAAGACATCTTCAATTGGACAGATGAAACAGTAAGGGTGCCACAACACACACCGCCAAGGCTGGAGTCGGATTCCTCAATGGGTGAATCTGTTCACAAACCACTTAAGCTTAAATGCAAGGGAATCAGACGATCAAGCTCCAGACGCCGCTCGCTGTCCCATAGTGATGCCAGCAGATCAGCCTCGGTGCCTCAGTCGGGGAAGTTGGCCTCGTAATAAGAATTCTCTCAGATGGCAAACTTTTATACATATCTGATCTCACAAATGAAGCAACTGTTGGGGCTACCACCCCTGTTGGGCTCTTGCAGTTCGGGGGGCAGCCCGTGAACTATGGGTGGGTTTCAGGTGATCCATTGGTGGAGGAGGGTTGGGGTCCCCGTGCCGCTTTCAACACAATGGATACTTCAGTAGTTTTGAGGTATTGGGGTTGGGGTTGCTGGGATGATTTTTTTTTTTGCACTGGATTCTTATGAAGTAGGGCTTCTACTTGCTCTCTCGATGTTGCTTGCTTCAAGTGCCACGTTTAAGGGGGTTTGTTATTACTTCACCGCAGTTTTACCGCTGCTATGTACCGCTGTTTCTCTACAGGTTGTCACATGTCCTGCTCATTGATGCTGCCGATTATGTAGATACCTGCCCCTATAGCTAGTTCGCAGCTCCTTGCTGGGGCTCTTTGGATTGTGAGTTGGAATGTCAGGGGGGCGCTGGATAAAGTGAAAAGGGGGGCAATCCTTCATCAGGCCAAACATTATCGGGCTGATGTCCTTATGTTGCAGGAGATGCATTTGTTGGGGACTAAGGCCCTCTGCTTTATTAGATATGGCTATTTTCAGGTTTTCCATTCTGTGCTCATGAGTGGATCCCGGAGAGTTGGCATTCTTATTCATCGTCATCGTAGGGTCCCATATACCCATTCCAAAACGTGGGTAGATTCCCAGGGGAGGTACTTCTTTATACAGGGGTCTACTTATGAGGAACAGGTAGTAATGGGTAGTGTCTACAACCCCCCCCCCTCTATCTTGGACATTGGTTGAGCGCATTTTTACTTTGTGGACGGATATTCCAGATGGTTTGGCAGTCATCGGGGGCACCTGGAATGATGTGATGGATATGGATAGGGACAGATGGCGACGGGGGGACCACCTGCAACCTTCCAAATCACTAAATTATCTTCCTTGGTGTCAGGACTGGGCTGGGTGAACTCCTGGCTTTGGTTGCATAGGGAGGAACAGGGTTATACAAATTTTTCAACCGTGCACAAATCATTCTCACGGTTGGACTATATATTCGTACATTCTGCTGTTGCTGGCAGAGTGAGAGATGCAGAAATTCTCCCGAGGAGTATTTTGGACCACTCCCCGTTTGCTCTTATGTTACAGTTTGGTCCTGCAAAGCCACCCTTCCTTTGGCGTCTCTTCTCCTGGCATTTACAGGATGACCAGTATAAGGACAACATAGGTCAAGCCATCGGTCAGTATTTGGATCTCGGCTCAGTGGCGGCAGCCAAACTCCTTTGGGAGGCCATAAAGTCGACTATACAAGGTGTGGATATCTCCATTGCTCCTTAGCATATCGGGTTAAGAAGGAGTCATAGTTGCAGTCGGAGGCTCATATAATGGAGCTAGAATGAGCTGGTAGGGAGGAGGGGTTGC
Source organism: Triturus cristatus (assembly GCF_964204655.1). NCBI lineage: Eukaryota > Metazoa > Chordata > Amphibia > Caudata > Salamandridae > Triturus > Triturus cristatus. Next base: position 33,606,608 of record NC_140593.1, on the reverse strand, counting down.
CCAGGCTTGTCGACAGTTGATGGTGGCGAGATAAACACACGCCGATTTGTTAATAGACGAGGCTCATCTGCCATGGCTGGCGTCTCGTAGCAGGATTTACCAGTGGGGGATAGATAGTAAACTACTCCATCATCTATGTCAGGGAGCCATGTGTCCCCTGCTTCTTCCTGGGCTTCTGCGGCCTGATGGGAGGACTCTTGGGGATCCCTCTGCAATAGCGGAGAGCTTCGCACAATACAATTCAGAACTTTATGCCCCGAGAGAATCCCTATCTATGGTCTGCCATTTTATAGAGGACCTCCCACCCCGGACACTCTCCGATGAGGCTCGGGCGGAGCTGGATCTCCCGCTCACAGCAGAGGAGCTGGGCTCAGCTCTGGGGGATCTTAACTCAAGGAAGTCCCCAGGTCCTAATGGATACCCATGTGAGTTCTTTAAGAGATACTCCATGAAATTGGGAGCTCATCTCCTTCGGGTTGTGGAGGAGGTGCGAGAACGTGGGTATCTCCCGCAAGACTGGAGACATGCCGAGGTGGTTGTGTTTCATAAGCCGGGCCGACCCCCGGACCAGCATGCATCATATCGCCCCATTTCTCTACTGAACATTGAGGCTAAGATCTTGGCCAAGGCCTGGGCCAACCACCTCCATTCCCATATTGTCTCGTTGCTCCACTCGGACCTGGTGGGTTTTATGCCTCAAAGGGCGATGCAACATAATATCTGACTGGCAGACATTGCCATAGATACTATTCGGGGGCTGCTGGTGCCAGTTGCACTCCTGATAGCGGACATGGACAGGGCGATTGATTACCTTAGATGGACGTATTTATTTGCCCTTTTGAACCACTTGAATATGGGTCCACACTTCTTGTCCTATTTAAAATCATTATATACACCCATAACACCATCTATCCGTGTCGCGGGGTCTGTCTCCTTCACTTTCCCTATTGGACAGGGTACTCGGCAGGGGTGCCCACTGCCGCCATTTATCTTCGCCTTAGTGATGGAGCCTTTGGCGGCATGGGTACGGACTGATGCACAGGTAACTGGCTTTGCTTGGGCCCAGGGACTATTGGATCGCATTGTGTTATAAGAGGACAATGTCCTGGTTTTCTTGACTGACGTCAATAAAACTAGACCGAGGTTGCTGCGCATCATGGAAATCTTGGGGAGACGTCTAGTTTGTTCATGAACCCGAGTAAATCCATTCTGTGGACACTTGGGGAACAGGTGGAACTGGGTTAGCGGGACAGCCCCACATTCCACACAGGTATCGTCAGATGAGATGCACTTCACTGGGGAGACCCACAGTCAGGGGGAGACATGGGGAGACCCCCGATGGTCCCTAAGACACATGAACCTCAAGCAGCATAGACCCGGCAGGGGGGAGGGGGGAGGGGAGGAGGGGGGATGTGGGGAGTTGGGGGGGTTGGCTTAGCTACAGTTACAGTTTGATTATTGCATAACATAAACCTTATTTGATCTGGAAAATTCTCTGGAGGAGAGTATTTGTCTATATTCCTGAGTCTAATATTGGAATGTTCATTGTATCAGCTGTCATATCTGTGATTTGTAACTGTATATGAACATGGTCTATACCTACGAAAGAACAAAACTTAATAAAGAAATTTGGAAGTGGGTGTTTGGGCCTCAGCAGTTCAGGTCACCGCGGTAGGCATAAAGTATCTGGTCTGACTCGTCAGGGGTGTCCTGGGTGCATAAAATCTAGGGGTGGGTGGAATTTGCGTAGTCGCACTATGCAAAGCTCCGCGAAACGGTGAAATATCTCTGTGAACGCGCAGAAATTCTGCAAACACGCGGAATTGCTTGTTCGAGATGCTTTGTTCCTGTTCGCGGGGGGAAATATCTTTCGAACACGCATTTTGAGAGCGCAAACAAGGAAAAAATTCCGCGAAGCCACGGAACGCAGAATTTTGGGCAATTCCGCGTCCTCCATGGAACGCAAAATTACCCAAATTCTGCAAATTCCATGAGCGGAACGGAATTTACCGCCCAGGCCTAATAAAATCATACCGGTTTGGGCACGTGTACGTACCGAGTGGAGGGCCTGGTCCCATGTGCCCCTTTCACTCCCTGGTCAGTTGACCATCTTCAAGATGGTCTCGCTGCCACGACTGCTCTACCAACTACAGAATTATCCCTTCCCCATCCCCTCCTTGTGGTTTTGCCAGGTTAACTCGGCTCTAGGGCAGTTTCTGTGGGCAGAGAGGGCACTCAGAGTGGTGCTATGGACATGTTTTCAGTCCACCTATTGTGGTGGGTTGGCCGCTTCGAATGTCAACTCCTTTTATATGGCCTTGCAACTACTGATATTGAATGACTGGTGTTAGAGAGATAGATCTGACCCCGCTTACGCGGTGGAGTGAAGGCACACTATACACACTATTTTATTTTCGGCTCCAATACGTAGGGCCCTTCCATCCGCTATGAAGGTGGTATTTCAGATGTGGAGGCAGGCCCTGCAAAGGATGGGGTGGTGGGCAGGCTGACAAAGGAGAGTCCCCTTTGGTCTAAGGGTAGGTTGCCACAACTGGCCATTTTGGCGGGCTTCCCAGACTGGGACAACATTGGGATCTCTACTCTGGGAGACGTAATGCGAGACATGGTTCTAAAGTCTTTCCAGGACCTCCAACACAAATTTCAGATGTCAAAAACACAATTTTACAAATACCTGCAGTTTAGGCATGCTGTCTTTCCCAGTATTACAGACTTGGAGTCCCTCCCTGATTTTAATCCCGTCGGGCCCGATTCACAGAACTAACTTAAGTCAAAATCTTAAACTTACTACTTTTGGTATTCACAGAAGTTAGGATTTTGTCTTAAGTTTGTCTTAAGACAAACTTAAGACAGACTTAAGACAGACTTAAGACAAACTTAAGACAGACATAAGACAGAATTAAGACAAACTTAAGACAGACTTAAGACAGATTTAAGAAAGACTTAAGTTAGGATTTTGTCTTAAGTTTGTCTTAAGTTTGTCTTAAGTCTGTCTTAAGTCTGTCTTAAGACTGTCTTAAGTTTGTCTTAAGACAAACTTACGACAAAATCCTAACTTCTGTGAATACCAAAAGTAGTAAGTTTAGGATTTTGTCTTAATTCGTTCTGTGAATCGGCCCCGTCGAAGCTAAGCTGTTTATAGGTGACCTACAGGACTATAAAATTACCACTCCCTATTGACGAACTGCCCCACCACACTAGATAAACTTAGGGAGACATGGGAGGAAGACCTTGGTCCTCTGGAAGGAGACGACTGGATGGAAGCACTGGCTTCCCCTCGAGGGTGGCAAGAGTGGATGTATGACGTTACAACGCATGCTTTTACAACGCATGCTGTTACAACGAAAGTTTTACAACGCAAATTCATTGACAACGCAGGTCATTACAACGCAAGTCTTTACATCGACTTGCACTAGATGGCGTGCTAACATTAAAAAAGTGTAATTTACTATTCCAACTCCAGTCCACGTAACAGTAGGGAAGGTGTTGGGATAGTAAACTACAATATTTTTAATGTTAGCACGCCATCTAGTGCAAGTCGATGTAAAGACTTGCGTTGTAATGTCCTGCGTTGTCAATGCATTTGCGTTGTAACAGTTTTGTTGTGATGGTAGTGCGTTGTAAAAGTTGCGTTGTAAAGGTTGTTCCCCGGCAAGAGCAATGTGCCTCCAGCTGATCCAATTCAATTACCTACACCGGATTTATTATACTTGCGTTAGAGGGCAGGTCTGGTAGTGTCCCAGCATTGTTTGCGATGTGGTCGGGAGAACGGCACCCTGTTTCACATGATTTGGCAGTGTACGATGCTTGTGATGTTCTGGCGGGGGTACTGGCCTGCCTTGCTGAAGTTTTGGGGTGGGCACTCCTCTTTTCAACTACATTGTGTTGCTGCATATAATGGAGGGGGTGGGGAAATATTTATAAGCGCCACCTGATGCTATTGGGATTTATGCTAGCAAAACAAGACATTGCACGGAAGTGGAAGTCAGGGACCCTGCCTTCATTGTCAGCATGGAAAAACGGTCTCGATTTTATTTTGGGTCTGAAGGCTCCTATTTTTAAAGCTTGAGGGTGTCCACAAAAGCATTTTAAGATCTGGAAGAGGTGGGCGGATTATAAAGGCCTCCACCTGGAGCTCCTCTCTGTGGGAGATGCTGCTGTTCTGGGTTAATTAGGCAGGTCTGTAGTGCTGGAATCTAAAAGGTCCAGTAGGATTTGTCATCTATGCAGCAGGCATGTACATGCTGCTTAATGTGTGGTGCAAAGACAGTGCATTGGGGGAAGTTTTATTTATGTACTACTTTACTTTTGTAAAATGCATATATTAAATGTCAAAACAATATTAGTACTGTAATATGTAGCAGTCAGCACCTGGGTTACAGAGCTCTGCATTATATTTGACAATTGATGCAATAAACATTGTTTACAAAAAAAGAAAAGATCTTAGCATAAAATTGTAGAGCTTCAGCTTGAAAATGCTTTTTCATAGAGAGATTGGATCCTACAAATGTTCGGATCACTTGAGCTCAGCCAGTTTATATTCAAAGTCAAGAGGAATCATTTGGCTAAGTCTAGGTCTAGCATCCAAATGAAATAGAGTATTGAAAACTTTACAAGAAATCGAATACTTAGCAGAGAATGAGCCAGAAAGCTCTGATATTGTAAAAACTAATATGTTGGACACATAACATCCAAAAGAAGTCCAAATCTTGTAAACCTATATCTGTATCAAATACTTCAGCATTATAGGTTTTAAAGAATGTTAGAGAAAATATAAAAGAAGAAAAATATGCAGAAATTGGATTTCATGGATGTTCAGTGAAACATGTCAAAGGGAATCTTATTAACCACAGAAAACAGAGTTTAAGAGAGAATCTTTCTATTTAGCACTTCTGCAACTGTTCAAGCCTTGGCGTAGTGAAACAGAATTACTTGGAGATTTTACTGCAATGAAGAATCTTTTAATGCAACTAAAGACTGCATTCAGTGTACAATCATTCCAACTTACTTACAAATGTTAAACGATAAGATTGAACAAGAAGGTACTATTGTAGCTGAAATAGCAAAAGAAAGTTCACAAGGCATTCAAGGTTCTTGTCCACTGACTCAAGATCCACTGGGAGAACCAATTATTGAAATGAAGCAGCAATAGCCATGAATGAGGTAAAAACTGCAATGCAGCAAGCATAACATAATATTATTCACTTTGAAAAGTTAGAGGAACAACTAAATGTTGAACAAAATTAAATATACCTACAAGTCAAACAACAGATAAAAAATGCTTTGCTCCATGAAAATAAAGAATGCCAATGTTCCTCATTTAAACCTATTCTATTGTAAGTTAGTGGTCAAGCTAGAACAGGAAAAAGTTTCTTAATTACTGTTTTGACCAGTTATCTACAAAAAACTACAGATTCACATGTATCTTGTGTCGTAACAGCTCCAACTGGATTAGCAGCACACATTAAGGTATTACTTTACATCGATTACTTATGCTACTTGTTGAACATGATAATAAATTAGAATATCAAAAGATATTGGGAGAAGCTTGTTATGAAGTCTCAGAGGTACTGAAGTAATTAGAACTTTTAATCATTGATGAGGTGAGCATTGTGTCAAACTTAATGCTTGCATTTGTAAATTTACGAATGCAACACATTTTAAAAACAGATTAAGATGTTCTGTATGAAAACATTTTATTGTATTTGAAGACCTACTACAACATGATGACAAAGAAAATCTTTGGGAAGAATTGGTAATGTAAATATTTCGGTAAACTTTAAATATAATGAACTTTTTAAGAATATGCGACAAGCAGGTGATAAAGATTATGGAAACATTTTTAAAGACAAGAATTGGTATTTTCACAGAACATGGTAAGCAAGCTTCAGACAGTCGGCTACTAAGGAACTTGTTTACATCAGAAAATACAGCAGCAGAAGTAATGCACAATATTCTTGTAGAAAACAAGTCTTTGGTTTGCCTTATACCTGCACCACAAGAGTGTTCAACATTTAATGAACGACTTCTAAAACTGGAAAAACAACACATTCTGGAAATTAAAGCTATTGACAAAATTGAACATCAGGTAGTAACAATTCTTCATACTGAGAATATGAATTCTTCATTACTACAGGCTAAATTGGATTCTTTAGAAAAGTCTGTGTCTAAAACTGCAGGATTAGAAAAGAGTTTACATGAATGTAAAAACTTTCAAGTCATTTTGCGGCCTAATTGAATGTAGAAGAAGGATTAGTAAATGGAGAATGGGAAAAGTTGTTGATTTTATTCAACGTTGTGTTGTACTTTTTTTGCTTGCAAGAGACTTGTATGTTCATTGACAACAGTTTCCTCTGTCTCTAGCATATGCAGTAACTATTCAAAAATCACAAGGTTTAATTATAGACAGAGCTTTTGTAAATATTGGAACTACGGTGTTCAAAGAGAAAATGGCATATGTTGCATTGACTCTAGTAAGAACATTGTCTGGTTTGTATTTGATGGATTTTGATGAGAAAAAGCATATTGCTGATGCAAATTGTCTAAGAAAGTACAAACATTTAAGACTTTATGCTTCTCATTTAGGTGAATATCCAATATGTGAGAAATGGATAGTGTGTCCAAAACAAAAAGATATCAAACATTTAAGTAAAGTTGAAAATAAGAAATCAATTCAAGACAAAGTTGAAGGCGTAAAGAAAACAAAAAGTGGAAAGTGATAATGACACTGTAGGATACCAGATGGAAAAAGTTCAGGTATCAACTGTTATGCTAATGAGATTCTGAATGTTGTGTTTCATTTGCCACATCTTCATCATGAAGTCATGGAAAATCGTGAAAACAGATTTTGTTCTGCACTATATCATTTATTTCAACAGTCGGTAAGTGACAGAAGTAAAATACATACTGCTTCAGGCATTCAACATCTTTTAGATATATGAACAAGTTCATTGACATTTACTCTAAACATAAAACAAGATGCACAAGAATTTCTAATGCTCATGCTTGGAGTATTAAAACACGAAGGAATACACATTGATAACTTATTTGGACTAAGTTACAAATGGAACCATAACTGTGAAGAGTGTTCATTTACTTCTACCACTCAAAAAAAGCAGAATGATTCCTATACTTAACAATAACAGATTGCAATCAGCAACTTTTAACAAATGGATTAGAAAAGCAAATCAGGATATGACAAGTTCACATTGTAGATCAGAGATGTTGTCTACATTACATATAAAAAGATTATGAAAATATGCAATTTTAATGTTACAAAGTTGAAGAGCAAATGGAAGAAAATTGGAAACAAAAATTTCAAATTTTAAAGGAATTCAAATATCTATTTCAAGAAGATCTTATGCAACCGTGGGTATTATTTTCCATGATGGGCCTACTACAAGATTTGGACATTATACTGTTTATTTAAAGTTTAACAAAAGATAGACGCATTGCAATGATGCACGTGGAATTCAAACCTAGATAACCTTTTCAATTACCAAATTCTTATGTTATTTCTCCAGTCAGAGTTTTGAGAACACCATTCGGCCTATTGGAGAATATGTCAACAAAAATAGAAAGCACAGCAATCTATCAGTGTTTGTAATTAGTGTTTTCATTATTATTTTGCCTAATAGATATAATATTTGGAAATTGTGTCTAAAAGCAAATAGTTTATCTATTTGTTGTCAATATTGTACAAGATGTAAATGAGATTCTACATTTTTTCAAAAGTATTTCTGATAGAAAATAGGGTTAATATAAATTAAAGAACTGATTAACAAAGTGTACATAGAAAAACGCATACTTACACATATTGATAATGATGTGCTATGCTGATTTGGCATTTTTTTTTTCAATCAATTTGATTGTTGTTTGTCTTCGCTGTTCAAAGATGATGTTACATTCAAATCACTGTGTATGGTGAAGTTATGTGCAATCTGAGAACACCAAAAAAGGGAAACTGAAAATGTTATCTAATTATAAATTAATTAAAAATTAAAAAAGCAGGCACTTACCTGCATAGCTGCCTCCTTCCTGCTCCTCGCATGTGCAAGGCATACAACGTAGGGTTTTTTCTTAGAAGAAGGATGGCGAGGAGCTGGAAGGAGAGCAACCAGGCAGAGGAGGAGGCAGCCACACAAGTAAGTGCCTCCTTTTTCAATTTTTAATTAATTTGGGAGAGTGAGAGAGCAGAGTTCCACAGAGTTTTTTCAAACTCTATTCTAGGACATCTCTGATGCCTACATAGGTAATAGATGTCTGCTTCTGTGACTAATTGCTCTAGTAGAACTGACACAATTTGTGCACATGTATGATAAGCTACAAAGTTTTTAAGTTAGGGGCATCAGATGTACAACACCTGTCAGAATACATGTAGAAGTTGACCCCACCTCAATCATGATAGCATGCAGATATTCAAACTTGACAGAGTTCACTTTCCATTTGAAGCAGAAACCTAAATTAACGTGGTCTACTTTAAGTGAACCGTTCCAGACACTCATATGAACTAGCATAAACACAAATCCATCTGCCATCATATGTAAACCACACTTTTCTCTTTCAGCTTCATTTTTCACAGATAGCTCACAATTTTAGGGCTAGGCAAATATGAAAGGCCAACTCTTCTCATGTCACTGTTGTAAGATTCACCATGTTTTTCAAGACCTCAACGTGTGTGTCTGTGCCTCTTTGTGGTGACATGATACATCCAAAGAAGTCTTCAAATACCAGAATACCTCTGTTTCACACCAAGTAGTCTATTCATTTGTGTAGATGAAGGTGAATGTGTTATTTTCTCATCATTATACAGGACATTTGAGTATTGAAAGTGCTTTTTATTATATTTGAAAATGTGACAGTTTTGAACTTTGATGTATCTTCTCATTTGGACAAGTATTTTAACATATATTATAGTACTAATAGATCTAAGTTCTAAACAACAGAATCTATTGTATATGGTACAACCATTTCACTCATATATTCATCCACACACTATCTGTACACTTATGAATCACATATCAACAAGGTTTGCACTCATCCATTTACTCAGCCAGTACCTATGTACTCATTTATTGATGCAAGTACTATTCATGCACTCATGCATTCACTCAAGGAGTAACTTTGCACTCATCCCAACAATCATACATTAATCCTTGCACTTATCTATTTGTTCATGTACTACCCATGCACTCATCCATTCACTCATTCACTACGCATGCACTCATCCAATTACCCAGGCACTACCCATGCACTCATCCAGTCACTCAGGCACTACCCATGCACTCATCCAATCACTCTAGCACTACACATACACTCATCCATTCTCTCAGGCACTATATTTTCAATCAACAATTCACTCAGGAACGACGCATACACTCATCTATTCTCTCAGACTCTACCCATGCATTCATCGATTGACCCAGGCACTACCCTTGCACGCATCCAATCAATGAGGATCTACTCAAGCACTATTCCAATCATCCAGGTACTACCCATGCATTTCTCCAATCACTCAAGCACTACTCTTGCACTCAGCCATTTACTCACTCACTACACATACACCCATCCATTCTCCCAGGCACTAAAAATATACTCATCCAATGACCCAGCCACTACCCTTGCACTCATCCTGTCACCCAGGCACTACCCATGCACTCATCTAATCACCCAGACACTACCCATGTACTCATCCAATCACTCTGACATTACCCTTTTACTCAACCATTCACTCAGACACTACGCATACACTCATCCATTCTCTCAAGTACTGCCCATGCACTCATCCACTGACCGAGGCACTAGACTAGTGATCTACATGGACATACTGTGACTTCTGAAATTATTTTAAAAATGTTTAATAACTTTTTCTTATTAATATTCAAGTTTCGGCGGGGGGAAGATGGCGGCCGGCTAAGAAGTCCGGTCGGACGCTTCGGAGCTCTGGACCATATGAGGTGACAAGATACAGCGCGGGATGTCTGTTTGATAATTTTAGGCACTTATCCTCGTATGGATAGTAAGGTGTCAATGGCTGGCTATAGTTAAGCGACCCTCAGCATCTGGAAACACGAAACAAGAAAGTTGGAAAGACGCCTGACCTGGCCTCCCGATGAAATCGCTCCCCCTCTAACCTGCATCGGTCGGTCGGACGGAGACTTCAAGAGCCGGGTGAGACGGGTAAGTGGGAGCGGGAGCGGGAGCGGGAATCAGCATCTCGCAACTAGGCAAAAGGGAAAGACTCTCTTACCTTGTCAGAGCAAGCTTCTCGTGAGGAATATGCGCGACGGCGGCCCAGCGCTATTCTCTGCTTTTTTTAACGATCCTATGAGCTCATCCGCTTCGGCACACAAAGCGAGTTCCTCGGTTAGCGCTTGGACGGCAGCGCTCAACGCCAGGCGAAGCTATCGCCTAGCAACCGGGAGATTTTCCTTCCGGGTTGGGCAAAACAGAGCGGTGGCTTCAGCGGCCTCAGCAGTTTCAATCCCACAGCGGCCTCTCAATCCAAAACCTAACTCCTCGCCCGGCTCCATAACAGAGGTGGTGAAGAGCATCTGGAGGTTCCAAGCCTGTATGCATCGAGCAGACAGTTCACGCAGGGAGGTGGGAAAGCAGATTGACTCTGTAGTAGCCCCCCTGAGCTCCAAACCTCACGATACTGATATTTCAGGGAAAAACAACAGTCCGACTGAAATCTTGGAAAAAGGTGGGGGAAACAAAGGAGCCAATGGGATAAGCTACTGCCTTAGAAGCAAGCAGTTTTTTGCTAAAAACCCTTTGAGCGCCACGGATTCAGGCATCGCCCCTCTCAACACAAGAAAAAAAATTAAAAAATTAAATGCCCTAGAGAGAAAATCACTCAAACTAATACCTAAAGAAGGGAATAGACCTAAGGTACCACACATTCTTACGGATTCAACTCCCCGGATAACTCCCTCGCTTAGGACCTTTTTCAAACTACAAAAGGTTGATGGACCAGGAGAGATGAACTCATTACCGGAGGCCTTCCCACTCTCCAATCCTGCGATGTCTTCTTCACTATCTTCAAGTACAATCTCTCAGGGGTCAGGGTCGAGTCCGCTGACATCAGTTGAGGCCGTGGTCTCAAAAACCACAGTAGAAAGAAGAGCCCCTGACACTCCAATGTCTCTCCTTGTTCCGCAACTCCCCCCAATCCCCCCACAACGGGAAATGGCCCTAAGCGGAGGTGCAGCGCCAGATGCTGGCGTGGAAACCATACGTGAGGATATAAACGGAGGGGGAGCCACAGCCGGGGAAAGGGAAACGAGGCAAACAACAAAATCGAGAGCGGGGGCCGTGGGCGAAGGCGAAGAGGGGGATGGTACCCCCGAGAGAATAGGTGAATCCAACTCAGATAAAGTCTTAGCTCTACTCCTGTCTGAAATTAAAAATAGATTCGACGTCTCGGAAAAAAACCAGTCAAAGATCCAAGACACTTGTGAAGCCCTGGACAGCAAACTAACCGCCCTTACAGGGAGGGTCACAGCAGTAGAATTGGAAGTGGAATTCCTCAATAAAGAAATCAAAACGCACCAGAAGGATATTGATGCCTTAAAATCGAATGAATGCTCCTTAAAAGAGAAGATTGAATCACTGGAAAATCAATCCAGGCGTAACAACTTAAGACTCTTGAATGTACCAGAAGGGGTGGAAAATGAGGACATCAAGAAATTTGTCCTGTCCTTGCTGGAAGAAAGCTTCCCTTGGGTCAAAGCTGAGAACTTAGCAGATGACATTCAAAGAGTACATCGGGACCCTTTTGGGAGAAACAAGCAAAAAAAGAACCCGAGAAAAATCCTGGTAAACTTTAAATCTTATACCCTCAAGGAGAGATTACTGTCGGAGGCCTTGAAAAAAGGCAATCTTAAAAGTAATGACTGGACATACAAAATACGCTCAGATATTTCGAAGGTCACACAGGATAGACAATGGGAGCTAGGCCAGCTGATACCTCAACTAAAGGCCCTAGGGGCCACTGCACAGATGCGTTTCCCAGCCAGCCTGAGAATTATGTGGCTAAATAAAATGTACAACATAAGGGAACCCAGAGTGGTCATTCTTTTAATGGATAAAATGAAAAACCCATAAGAAGCAATAGAAGCAGCAGAATCCCTACATACCAATGTACTTTAAAGTCCGGAGCAAAGAAGCATGAACAGGGCCTATATGAGGCCCACTAAAGGAAAAAGGGAGGTCCCCCATGGGTGGGCACAAGTGAAGAAACACAAAAAACAAAACATAAAAAATAATTACACTAGGGTGGGGTGCAAAGTAGGGAAAAAATCAAATAAAATAGGTCCTCAAGTTGCAGGGTTTAGAAGGATCGGAGAAATCCAGTGCTGCATTCAGTTTGTTACAATAACCAAAGTCGAAAAAGAAATGGCCAACTATGTAAAGACTAGTATTCTTTGTTGGAACGTCAATGGCTTAAGAACACAAAAGCGGAGAAAAACTATATTTGAATATCTTAAAAATTCGGCATGCGAAATTTTAATTTTGCAAGAAACTCATCTGTTAAAGCAAGAATGGGAAGTTTTTACTAAAAATTTAAGATGGATAGATACTTCAATTTGCACAAACCAGACATGCAACATTAAAGGCGTGGCAATTATTTTTAAAAAATCCTTGAACACTAGGATAATTACCTCAAAGGTAGATCACAAGGGAAGATGGCAATAGTAGAAGTAGTCCTATACCAAAAACCATTTACTATAGTGGGATACTATGGCCCTAACTTAGATGACCCTGAACCTCTCCAGAGTCTGTACACACAGCTACTTGATGTTACATCGCCCATAATCTGGGGGGGAGATTTCAACATCATTATTGATCCGAAAATGGACAGAACCCCAGTCAGAAAAGGCATTTCTCTTCCGAAAATGAGAGATTGGTTGAGAATATCAATGAAAGACCTAGGGCTCAGGGATATTTGGAGCCTTAAAGGGGATCAATCAATAAGGTTCACTTTTCAAAATAAAAGATTGGGCCACTCATCTAGAATTGACTTTTTCCTCCTTGATAACACTCTAGCCGCAAAGGTAGAAAAAGTGGAACATTTACCGGCACATCTCTCGGATCATTCAGCAGTTAGAATGGATTTGAAGTTAGAACAATCACCCATCCACAAGAGATGGACGACTGATAGATCCCTTTTTTTAGATCAAGCCTTTATAAACCACTTAAAGCTAGAAACTACCCATTTCTTTAATCAGAATAGTGAAGGAGTGAGCAGTCAGGTAGTATGGGATACATACAAGGCTCTGATGAGGGGTACCATTAAGAGTTTTGCTGCCCATAAAAACAAAACTGCGAGACATTCGCTAAATAAATTAGAAGGAGAAATAGGAGCGATTGACATACAGCTCCATAGGACCAACCCTGATGCAATAACTAGGTCCCTTAACCAGGAGAGGAAGGAGAAAGAAACATCCTTAAGAGATTCTTTGGAGGTGAGGGTAAAAGAAAAGTGGGAGACAAGTAAACTCGCCCACTATGAATATGGTGAAGGGTGTGGTAAGCTACTCGCGTGGAAAATAAAATCAGATCAATCCAGAAATAAAATTAAAGAACTATTAGTAGGAAACCCCCCAAAAAAAACCTTAGATGAAACAACCATTAAGGAGGAATTTGGGCAATTCTTTGGGGCCCTCTATTCAGAAGATTGTTCTCCCACAAAAGCACAGATAGACAATTATCTAGATAATCTGAGCCTCCCGAGTATTACTTTAGCCCAGAACATAGAGCTAAACGAAGAAATCGCTGAAGAGGAAGTCACTCAAGTATTAAAAGATCTTAAAAAAGCAAAAGCTGCAGGCCCAGACTCCATCCCAAACAAATTTTACATAGCTCTCCAGGAATCCCTATTACCCCACCTAACATCTCTCTTTAATGATATCTTTGTGGACAAAAAAAAACAACCAGCCTCTTGGAGTGAAGCAACAATAACATTAATCTTAAAACCATATAAAACTCTATTTAAATGCGAATCTTACAGACCCATATCACTCTTAAACTGTGACTATAAAATCTATACTCAGATTCTCACGAAGAGGTTGAGTAAATGCGCAGAGAGTATCATTCACGAAGACCAAAAAGGTTTCATAAAAGGTAGACAGCTACAAGATCTCACTCACCAACTCATTGGAGCAATAGATATTTCAGTCCAGCTAAAGGTGCCCCTTTCCATTATAACAGTAGATGCGGCTAAAGCCTTTGACAGAGTCAACTGGGTTTTTCTACATGCTGTCCTAGAGAAATTCAAATTAGGGGTCAACTTTCTGGAGGCTATAAGAAACATCTATAGTTCCCCTTCAGCCAAAATCTTAGTTAATGATAGCCTGTCGGAAAAAATTTCCATTAAAAGAGGCACAAGATAAGGTTGTCCGCTCTCTCCTCTCCTCTTCAACTTATACATAGAACCCCTCGCTTTATCCATTAGAAATAACCCAATGATAAAACCATTTTGCTACAAAAACTGGACAAAAAAAGTTGCACTGTATGCCGACGATCTAATGATTTTTACTGATAACTTCGCTAAAGCAAGCCCCGAAATCGAACAAATGATAAAAGACTTCGGAAATATTTCAGGCTATCAAATAAACCAATCTAAATCAGAAATTATGGAGTGGAACACTAGGAGTAACTCACAGTTGGTGAAATTAAAGGTCAGATATCTTGGGCTGGATATAGTTAAGGATGTAGATGTACTTCCACAAATAAATTTTAATCGAGTTGCTACGGAAGTAAGGAAACTCTTGAGAACATGGAGTGGGCTTCCCTTAACATTTCTTGGTAGATCCAACATAATCAAGATGGCTATTCTGCCAAAACTCACCTTTATATTTAGTGCAATTCCCCTAGAATTTAACAAACCTTCCATACTTAAACTACAGGGAGAATTAAACAGCTTTATATGGAACTCCAAATGCCCGAGAATAGCTTGGAAAAAACTTAGAAGAACAAAAATCCAAGGTGGCATAGCAAGTCCAGACATACAAGAATATTGTAAGGCCTTCCAATTTAAGCATACTAGGATACTTTTACAAAATTATGAGGTATATCCTCCACATCTACAAGCAATGGTAGATACAGGGGGACATTTTCTATATAAATTTGGCCACCAAATTTTTTTCAAAAAGATCAAACTGAAAATCCTCCTGTCAGCAGCTAAGCTATGGCTGCAAATCAGGAAAACCATAAAAAACCCCTATTATAGTCAATATGCCCCACTTTGGGACTCCCCCGGGACTCCGGATTGCCTCAAAGATCAACTGGCCTTACCGTTAAGGAGAGCAGGGATACTGAACTGGGGGGAACTAATCCTAAATGGCACACTAATCGGCTGGGACTTGTTGACGGAAATTACAGAAGCTCACCTATCAAAGTTCAAATATTATCAACTTTCAAGCTGGATAAACTCAATAACAGAACCACTTAAGGGTAACCAACAACTGGAACTCAAAATGCTCGGAGTTGGTCCCCAGAAAAAAGAAGTTGCATTGTGGTACTGGTCGCTAATAGCAGCAGGAGAAGAAAACTTCATGACTCCAGATTCGACCTGGGGAACATCACTGCCGTCTACAGATCTCTTGAACATATGGCAAGTATCAATGGGGAAATGTTGGGGTATTATCCAGTCCGCCGCATTAAGCGCTTATTGGACTCCAAAGAAACTCTCAAAGTTCAAAAGCCAACAACAAGTGAAAAAATGTCCAAAATGCGGAGAAGACAAGGCGGACGACATCCATATGTTCTGGCAGTGCCCCCAGCTCGAAGACTTCTGGATAAAAGTTGGTAAGACTCTAACGGATCTCCTCGGCCAACAACTTCTTGTAAGTATGGAACTGGTATTTTTTGGGATTCATAAAACAGAGGTAAATACAAGCATCTTAGATCTAAAACAAGAGAATTTACTTTTTGTACTAATCCTTTTGGCACGTAGAGAAATATGTATAAATTGGGTTTGTGCCACACCTCCCAACCATTTAGACTGGTGGAAATCAATTGGTAGAGTGAATACATTGGATAGAAGTGGAAGACCAAGAAAAAAATATAACTTTTGGGAAATATGGGAACATTTTCTTAATTCTCGTGACCAAAATTAAGTCCAATGATTTTACTCCTGGCAATACTCTAAATGGCTAAGGGCTATCGGTCTTCCCCATTGTGCCTAGGCGATAAACAGGATTCCAGCTGCAAGGAAAAAAAAAACAAAAATCTCTGTCGGAAAAACCCTGAGTTGTTGGCCTAGGAAAATCGAATGGCTGCACTGGTCTCCTATATCAAAACCTGACACAAGTATTGCAAAATGAGGACTAAAAAAAAAAAAAAATTCAAGTTTTTTTAATATCTTAGCAAAACTGTAACCTTTACCATAAGCATATTATTGTCTGTATATATGTATTAATATCACATATAAAAAAGATAGAGTCACGTCCGGAGCATGATTCTTCACATACAACTTGGAAAAAAACAAGGAGATACAACATATTTTAAAGTAATAATCAATTCTAAATTGTGCACTATCTTAAATATAACTTTTCGAAATCACTATGGAGCTGCAATTCCTAAGCGATCCAGGAAGTAAGGCCCAGTAGTGTACGCAAGGGTTTTGCGAACCCGCAAAATACATAAATGTTGTTTTCAAAATGCCTTTAGTATTACTACATACTCATTTTATTACTCCAGTTGTAAACTACTACCCTTAAGATATACATTAAGGGGCCGATTCCGATCCTGGAAAAAATATCCCCGTACGAATCGTATCCGGATTTTTTTCCGTACGAATCGTACAAGTACCGTACAAACTGCCAAGTACGATTCGTATGGGAAAAAGTCCATACGAATCGCATTGGGTAAATTCCCCGACACGTCCTCGGGTCGGGAAAAGTGTCCGACACGTCCCGGACAGTTTTACGTATGAATCGGAAAACTGAAGTCCAAGTGCGCAAGTACGATTCATACCGTCCGTCCGATTGTACATCCGTATGGTAAAGAGACCGTCCGGAGCGAACTCCTATAGCAACCATGGAGATGTCCAAACAGGTGCCCGGTACACACCGTACCCCCACCCGTGTATGTACGGACCGTACCCCCACCTGTGTATGTACACCAGTGTACATATGCACCGTACACCCACCCGTGTATGTACACCAGTGTACGTATGCACCGTACCTCCACCCGTGTATGTACACCAGTGTACGTACGCACTGTACCCCCTCCCGTGTATGTACACCAGTGTACGTACGCACCGTACCCCCACCTGTGTATGTACACCAGTGTATGTACGCACCGTACCCCCACCCGTGTATATACACCAGTGTACGTACGCACCGTACCCCCACCCGTGTATGTACACCAGTGTACGTACGCACCGTACCCCCACCCGTGTATGTACACCAGTGTACGTATGCACCGTACCTCCACCCGTGTATGTACACCAGTGTACGTACGCACTGTACCCCCACCCGTGTATGTACACCAGTATACGTACGCACCGTACCCCCACCTGTGTATGTACACCAGTGTACGTACACACCGTACCCCCACCCGTGTATGTACACCAGTGTACGTACGCACCGTACCCCCACCCGTGTATGTACACCAGTGTACGTACGCACCGTACCCCCACCTGTGTATGTACACCGCGAACCCCCAGCGCTACGCGCTGGGGGTTCGCGCCGTACATACACGGGTGGGGGTACGGTGCGTACGTACACTGGTGTACATACACAGGTGGGGGTTCGGCACGTACTTACGGGGGCTGGGGGGGGTTCGGCGCGTACATACGGGGGGCTGGGGGGGATTCGGCGTGCACATACGGGGGGCTGGGGGGGTTTGGTGCATACTTACGGGGGCTGGGGGGGTTCGGCGCGTACATACGGGGGGCTGGGGGGGTTCGGGCATACATACGGGTGGCTGGGGGGGTTCGGTGCGTACTTACGGGGGCTGGGGGGTGTTCGGCGCGTACCGGGCCCCCTGATCTGGTCATTTCACGGCGTACTTCGCTTTCCCGGCACTTTTTGGGTGCCGTAAAAATATTGCCGTCCGGACTGCTGTGGGTACGAATCATACTTCCTGGTTCGTGAAGCGCAGGCTGCATGCGTCCCGACGTCAAGTCGGCGCTTTGCCGGATCACATTTGTATGTTTATTTCCGTCGGTCGGTGTTTTGTACGATTCGTACGGAAATAGTCTTTCCGTGCGAATCGTGCTTGCATGTTTGTAAAGTGTTACGACCGGGTACGAGTCGGACAGAGAAAATGCTCCGTCCGACGGTTCGTACCCGGTTTCTCCAGGATCGGAATTGACACCAAAGTATTAATTTCACTATATTTTACACTTGAAAATATATAAATGGGTTCATGTACAAAACACAGAGAACTGCGTCTGGTACGCGACTCTATTTTTATTTTTTAAAATGAAACAGCTTTTAGTACATTAATATATTTCTGTATATGTTTATAGTTTTATATAAATATATAAACATATACTTCTATAAAAAATATTTATATATATTTATATATATATATATATATATATATATATATATATTTATATATATATATTTATATATATATATTCACCGAAAAAACCATAGGTTTCAGAGACGTAATTTGAGATGTCATCAGTGATGTCATCAGTGATGTCACTGAACATGTCATGAATGATGCAATATGTGACATCATCAGCAGTGCATTGCGGGCGCGCGAGTTATAGTTAGCAGAACTAAATATAACAGAGGAATTTTTATGGTTTTGTGCGAGTGAAATGGCCAGCTAACTATAACACCCCTGAAACCTATGTTTTTTTCTGTGAATTTCTAAGGTTTTTTAAATGCTAATTTCTAACTATAACGTGTCTGAAACCTATAATTTTTTAAGTGAATTTCATAGCTGTTTTAATGCTAATTTCTAACTATAACATCTCTGAAACTGATGGTTTTTTTTCTGTGAATTTCAAAGGTTTTTTAAATGCTAATTTTTAAGTGTGATAGTAGTTATACCTATGTTTTGTACTGATTTTCTACAGTTTTTAACTGTTTATTTATAAATATTTTATTAATTAAATAACATTATATATTTTTCTGAAAATTGCAAAAAAGATTTTACAAAAAATTAAAACTGAAAAATTGATTAATTTTCTTGTTTTCATTTTTTTATTGTAATATATTTATAATATTTTCTTTTAAAGAAAAAAATCCAATTGTTTTCGGAGTCACGCAATCAAAGCATACACATCACAGTGGGTGTGCACATTCTAGCCGCCATTTTAGAAAAGTCATGAAGGATCCATATATGGTGTGCAACTGCTGCGTGTTTTTCAGTTACATCATATACATTTAATATCACGTGATGTGCGCGATTGGTATGTGACCAGTCCACGACTCCTGCTCCCGTGCATTCATGACACATGCACATTATGGTACGAGATGTTTGCGTAGTTGCGGGTCCCGTGTGACGCCATATACATGCTGGGGCACGCTGGGTGGGCGACTTCCGCAAAAAAAATTTATGTTCCAAAATGATATATATGTGTCTTTAATATACATATTAGGGCAAGAGATTATGTAAGATATTCATAAAAATAATATATTTGTACTTATATTAAACTTATATTATTTTTAAATATATTTTCGCGAAGTCAGTTGCGTGCATCGTGAGTTCAGTGAACCAGGCCAGCAGAGATGCTTTAGAGTCAGAGAACCAGATCACCAGTGCTGCTTTAGAGCTTAAGAAACAGGTCAGGAGAGCTGCTCTAGAGTCACAGAACCAGGTCAGCAGAGCTGCTTTAGAGCCAGAGAACCAGGTCAGCAGAGCTGCTCCAGAGCCAGAGAACCATGTCAGCAGAACTGCTTTAGAGCAATAGAACCAGGTCAGCAGAGCTGCATTAGAGCCAGAGAACCAGGTCAGCAGAGCTGTTGTAGAGCCAGAGAACCAGGCCAGCAGAGCTTCTATAGAGCCAGAGAACCATGTCAGCAGAACTGCTTCAGAGCCATAGAAATGGGTCAACGGAGCTGCTTTAGAGCCAGAGAACCAGGTCTGCAGAGCTGTTGTAGAGCCAGAGAACCAGATCAGCAGAGCTGCTCTGTAGCCTAAGAACTAGGTCAGCAGAGCTGCTCTAGAGCCAGCGAACCAGATCAGCAGACCTGCTGTAGAGCCAGAGAAACCAGGTCATCAGAGCTGCTTTAAAGAGAGATAACCAGGTCAGCGGAGCTGCTTTAGAGCTAGAGAACCAGGTCAGCAGAGCTGCTCTAGCTGACACTGACTGACTGACACAGACTGGCTGACACTGATTGACTAACACTGACTGACTGACAATGACTGACACTGACTGACTGACTGACACTGACTGACGCTGACTGACACTGATTGACTGACACTGACTGACACTGATTGACTGACACTGACTGAATGACTGACACTGACTGACTGACACTGACTGACTACTCTCTACTACTCTACTATTCACTCTCTACTACTCTACTAATCTCTCTCTATTACTCTCTCTCTATTACTCACTCTCTACTACTCACTCTCTACTACTCTCTACTACTCGCTCTCTACTACTCACTCTCTACTACTCTCTACTACTCGCTCTCTACTACTCACTCTCTACTACTCTCTACTACTCATTCTCTACTACTCACTTGCTGCTACTCTCTACTACTCACTCTCTACTACTCACTCTCTACTATTCACTCTCTACTACTACTTTCTCTACTACTCACTCTCTACTATTCACTCTGTACTACTCCCGCTCTAGTACTCTCTACTACTCACTCCATACTCTCTACTACTCTACTACTCACTCTCTCTCTACTACTCACTCTCTACTACTCACTCTCTACTACTCTCTACTACACACGCTCTATTATTCACTCTCTACTACTCACTCTTTACTACTCACTCTCTACTACTCGCTCTCTACTACTCACTCTATACTACTCACTCTCTACTACTCGCTCTCTACTACACTATACTACTCACTCTCTACTACTCACTCTCTACTACTCTACTACTCTCTACTACTCTCTCTACTACTCACTCTCTACTACTCACTCTACTACTCTACTACTCTCTCTACTACTCATTCTCTACTATTCTCTACTAATCACTCTACTACTCTCTCCTACTCTCTACCACTCACTCTCTACTATTCTACTACTCACTCTCTACTACTCTCTCTGCTACTCACTCCCTACTACTCACTCTACTACTCTCTACTACTCACTCTCTACTACTCTCTACTACTCACTCTGTACTACTCACTCTGTACTACTCACTCTCTACTACTCTCTGCTTCTCACGCTCCACTACTCACTCTCTACTACTCGCTCTCAAATACTCTCTACTACTCACTCTACTACTCACTCTCTACTACTCTACTACTCTCTCTTACTCTCTCTACTACTCACTCCCTACTACTCTCTACTACTCACTCTCTTCTACACACTCTCTACTACTTGCTCTCTACTACTCGCTCTCTACTACTCTCTAGTACTCACTCTACTACTCACTCTCTACTACTCTCTACTACTCACTCTACTACTCACTCTCTGCTACTCACTCTCTACTACTCAGTCTCTACTACTCCACAACTCTCTACTACTCACTCTCTACTACTTACTCTCTACTACTCTCTACTACTCTCTCTCTATTACTCTCTCTCTACTACTCACTCGCTACTACTCTCTACTACTTGCTGTCTACTACTCTTTACTAATCACTCTCTACTACTCTCTCTCTACTACGTTCTACTACTTTCTACTATTCACTCTCTACAACTCTACTACTCACTCCACTACTCACTCTCTACTACTCACTCTCTACTACTCTCTACTACTCACTCTATACTACTCTCTCTCTTCTACTCTCTACTACTCACTCTACTACTCACTCTCTATTACTCTCTAATACTCTCTCTCTGCTACTCACTCTCTACTATTCTCTACTACTCACTCTCTACTACTCGCTACTACTCTCTACTACTCACTCTACTTCTCACTCTCTACTACTCTCTTCTACTCTCTACTACTCACTCTCTACTACTGACTCTCTAATACTCACTCTCTGCTACTGACTGCACCACTCACTCTACTACTCTCTACTACTCACTCTCTGCTACTCTCTCTACTACTCTCTACTACTCACTCTCTACTCTCTATTACTCGCTCTCTACTCTACCTCTCTACCTCTCTCTACCTCATCTCTACTATTCTATAATTCTCTACCTCTTCCTCTCTACCTCTACACCTCTACCACTCTCTACCACTCTCTACACGCACACATATGCACATATATATGCATATGCATTTATATATATGTATGTGTATATATATACACACATATATAAATATATATATATATAATTTGCATATCTATATAAATATAAGTGCATGCATACATATACATATATATATATATATATATATATATATATATATATATATATATATATGAATACATATGCATGTTATGTACAAGAAAGTTTGAAAAACACTAATACAAGCAAAGCTAAAAAGCCACCTAATTACAAACAGAATTGCTTTAACTTAAACGAGGGCGAGACCTATTGCATTTTCAAAGCTTGTTTACTTTGGTTCCATCAAGAAGGCATTCAGATGTGTCACACATTTGCCATAAATTCGGAATCTGAGCACTCTAGTTGCTTATTAGATCACTGTAGTAAAGCTACTGCCCACCAGGGAAGTCTGCTGCTGATATTGAAAGTGCATGTTTCAGTGTGCATGTCAGAATTTTTTAATGAAATAGAAGGGGATTTGAGAAGTCACTCAAAATGTGCCCTCATTTTTCTTTCTGCAGCACTAATCATACTTTCTATGGCAACATGAACCCCCTCATGTTGTTTCTTTTTAAATTAAATGTTTTAAGAGTTACCACTTTATTCCAATCAAGATGGCTTCAGGTATGCCATACGTTTATCATAAGTAGGACTGTTAGCACTCTAGTTGTTCTTTAGAACACTCTGGGAAGCTGCAGTAAAACACAAAGGAATCAACTGACAGTCTCTGCCCTTGTTGGATGTACATGTTTTACTGAGAATGTCAGACTTCATTCTCACATGAATGAGAAAGATAATGTGAATTTACTGAAAATATGCTCTCAGTTTAGCTTATAGATCACCTTCCAAACCTCTGTGGGAAAAGCATGAGAAAATAGTTTTCTCTCAAACATGATTGATGATATCCCAGCAGAAGGCTTTTTCACATGGTAAAATCACCTTAAAACATACCACAATTGCTAAAAGGAGTATGGTACCATCAACAAATTATTTATAATGTAACTAATGTTACCTTCTATTAACTGCAATGCTTTTTAATGAGGTGCCATCATGTATATTGGTCCCAAGATGGCTGCCAACACTTCTTGGATGAACTGCTGACAGCCAATCAGATCTCACAATGAGATGTGTGGTTAGGCTCCGCCCAGATATATATGTGATTTTACTTTTGATTTTCTAAGGAACTACTGAACGGATTTACACCATTTAAGCAAAAGGCTCCTTTCTGAACCAAAGTCTACCTTTCAGTCAAAATTGGTATAATTCCATTCAGCAGTTCGGGCTGTAGCTGCGGCTAATGGTCCTATGGGAAATTGCATGGGGAAAACACGTTTTGGGACTCCCCTTTTTTCTCAGCCCACGCTACATGAATCATCCCAAGACTTTCAGGATAGGAACGTACCGGAGCTGGCCAAAAGTTTTGAAAATGTTGCGAAGATTCGTCATCGGGCGACAAAGTTATTCCAAATAAAATGTTGCGGATTTCCTGTGGAAAATAGGTCCTAACTATAACTACCTACTGGCGACTGCCAGTAGTTAATATATGTATATATATTCACTGAAAAAACCATAGGTTTCACACATGTTATAGTTAGGAATTAGCATTTTAAAAACCTTGCAAATTCACTGACTCGCGCGCCCGCAATCCACTGCTGATGACGTCACATATTACATCACTCATGACATGGTCAGTGACATCACTCATGACATCACTGATGACATCTCCAATGACTATAACTATAACGGGGGAATTTCAATGGATTTGTACGAGTGAAAAGTCCAGCTAACTAGAACGCCCCTGAAACCTATGGTTTTTTCAGTGAATTTCTAAGGTTTTTGAAATGCTAATTGCTAACAATACACTGCCTGAAACCTATGGTTTTTTCAGTGAATTTCAAAGGTTTTTTAAATGCTAATTTCTAACTATGTGACGTCATCAGCAGTGGATTGCGGTCGCGTGAGTTATAGATAGCTGAACTAACTATAACGGGGGAATTTCAATGGTTTTTTACTAGTGAAATGTCCAGCTAACTATAACATGTGTGAAACCTATATTTTTTTCAGTGAATTTGCAAGGTTTTTTAAATGCTAATTTCTAAATATAACTAACTAATTCCTAAGTGTGAAACCTATATCTTCCATAAACTTATAAACAGTTTTAAAAAAAAAAGTTTTTCTCCGTGTGCGCATGCGTGTGTGCTCCGTGTGCGCATGCGTACGTGCTCCGTGTGCGCATGCGTACATGCTCCGTGCGCACATGCGTGCGTCGTGCGTGCTCCGTGCGCATGAGCACGTGTTCCGTGCGCACAAGTCATGTGATTACGAAACAACACTTTTCATTGGTTCATAGTAGTTTCAGTTCTAGAATCTTCCAACACCACACCCACTCCCCTCATTATTTCTTCTTATTTCCTTGGAGAAGGAGCTGAGCAGCTTTTCCAGTACTCCAGTACTTGAAAATGGCAGAGCAGCACTCATCTTCAGGGAGTGAGGAGGAGACCTTTGTGCCACCAACCCAGAGGAAACAGAAGGACTCATTTATTTGGCAATTTTTTTCTTTTCCAGAAGGCCAGAAGCAGGCGAATGCTCCTAAAGTCACCTGCACTGTTTGTGGAGTGGTCTTATCAAGAGGAGACCCTAAAAAAAAATACTCCTTCAGTATTTACTCTATGATAAGGCAGTAGATAGTTATAGTTAGGACCGAGTTTCCAAGGGAAATCTCAAAATTCTATTTTGAATAACTTTGGTGCCGGTTGACGAATCCTCGCGAAATTTTCAAAATTAATGGGGCGCTCTGCTCAGCTCCTACCCTAAAAGTCTCAGGGTGATTCGTAAAGCGGGAGCCGAGAAAAAAGGGGGGTCCCAAAACGCGTTTTCCCCATGCATTTTCCCCTAGGACCTTTAGTCGAAGGTCCAGCCCGAACGGCTGAACAGAATTACTTGAGATTTGGCAAAGAGGTAGTCCTCAGGTCAGGGAAGTGCCTTTTGCATATATGGAGTCAATCTGTTTAGTATTTCCTGAGAAAATTGCATTTAAAAGCATGTAAATATCTATAAGCGTGCACGGTGCGCGCACCATGCGCGCACCCTGAGGTGCGCGAGCGTAATTCAGATTGGTGGTTAGATGTCAGTCAACGTTTGAATCGGTAGAAATCAGGAAGTGTCGGCCGCCATTTTGTGTGTGACTTGTGTGAGAGAGAAAAACAAAGGTGGAGAACATGGAAAGGGGGCAGGGTAGACAGTTCATGACCCCCTAGCCTTTGTCAGGGGGTCACAGAAGGACCCCCAAGGGTGAAAATTTTTTTTTTATTATTTTTCCCAAAAATCGCAGGGTGCGCGCAAGGCAGAAAAAAATCATTAAAAAAATAGAATTAAAAATCATGTTTAAGTATTTAGATGTTAGGTGGCTCTAAAAAGAGCCGTTGTGTTAATTGAGTGTTTTCTGGTACCTACAAATAAGTACCGATGCAGAGTCTAAAGTTCAAGAGGAAGACTCTGTTCCCTTCATCTGTGAAATGTACACCTTCTCCTCTATAAATGCCTTGCATGTTGTAACGCAAGTTGTTGTTGTATATAGAACCCATACCATAGTCTCTGAGGAAAGCAGAAACAGACTTATTGACGTGCTTTCTTGCTTTGTCAATCTGCGGACAATATTGGTTGGACCAGTTCCACTTTTGCCTTTGGCATATATTAGAATATACAAAGGCAGTTTGTGGAAAAAGTGACATCAATTGCACAAAGGTGTCCTTAAAAAGCATTTCCAGACCTACCCCAGTTAAAGTGCCTAGGTCATTTCCACCACAGTGCACAATTATAAGGTTAGGCTGAGGGAGATGTAGGTAGGATTTCACCAAAGGCATTAATTGGTGCCACTTTAACCCTCTCTGACCAATCCATTTAATGTCTACATTTGGCAAAGCAAGGTCTTTCACAATACCTCTTTTTTCTGGATACTTTTCACTCCAGAAGACATAGCTATGACCTACAATCCACACTGTGAACATCTTCCAAGGAGATCTGGATGCACTCAGAAGGTGTCTTTCAGTAGAATGGCAATATGAAATGAAAGATAGTTGTAAAATGGAGCCTTACATACTTTTTTTTTAAATAAAAAGAAATCATTGGCTGTTTCAAACCATTTTACACTAAAAACTAGGCTGTATGTTTACATTTTTAAAAGCATGTTTTGTATTGGTTCAGAAAAATGTGTACCCACAGAACATTACTTTGGATTTGCTGTCAGGTTTGAAAAGTCAAACACTCTTGCTCTTTGTATTCGAAACATTGTGTGCTGATTTCTGACCTCTCTGCTCACACCAGTGTTCCATGACCTGTTGCTATGCTGGGAGGTAGAAGTCATGTTGGGGGTAGGGATCATTTGGAAAGAGTTGAAATTTTCAACCAATAGAAATGTTTTTTTCCATTTGAAAAAATGTGGGAAGCAATGTGATTTGAAGTTAACATGTATATGTGTGAAAAAAGAGAGGGAAACTTTGCCATTTACTGGTTCTGGTGAGAGGAGTACAGCTCAGAGATTCTGGCTCTGCTAATCTGCTGTGTGAGTGCCACATTTCTTTCTCAACTAACTAATTTTAAGGGTGAGTTATGAATTTGAGAGGGGATGTATATGTTGCATTTTGATATAAATAATAGAAATATGATTCTTCTTTTAAAGTTGTGTTTTACATTTTATGTTGTGGAAGATGTTTAACTGTCTTGAACTTGTAAGATATTATGGAGTATGTCTTCACCATAAGTTAAGGTGTAGTGGTATCACCTAGGAAGAGTGTTTTGTGCCTAGAATCACACCATGATTTTGTGTGCACACAGGAATTGTTGTCAGAGATTTAATTTGTGTTGCTGTTGTTTTTTAAGACTTGCAGTTGTAGGAAAGGAGCAGCTTTAATTTAAATGTGTTTGGGTGCCACATTTCTTTCTCAACTAACTAATTTTAAAGGTGAGTTATGAATTTGAGAGGGGATGTATGTGGTGTATTTTGATATAAATAATAGAAATTTGATTCTTCTTTGAAAGTTGTGTTTTACATTTTATGTTTTTGAAGATATTTAACTGCCTTGAACTTGTTAGATATTATGGAGTATGTCTTCACCATAAGATAAGGTGTACTGGTATCACCCAGGAGTACTGTTTTGGGTGTAGAATCACACCATGAGTCTGTCTGCACACAGGATTTGTTGTCAGAGCTTTAATCTGTGTTGCTGTTGTTCTGTAAGACTTGCAGGAAAGGGGCAGCTTGTTTTCTTGAACTGTGGTGGTTAGCATTCAGCAGAAATCACTATCTCACAAATGAGAGGCAAATGTTAACACATTTGAAATCAACACAGTAGATTTTCCTTCCACTCCTGCAATGGGTGAGGTCGTTTTTACATGTTCAAAACTCCAACTAACCCTTACTATACATGTACTCTTACATATATCTCTGCAGACTTCATGCAGTTGTGCAAGCGTTCATGCAGATCTCTCTTGCACCTGACAATACACAGTCTCCAGAGACACACTCTTAGCACACAGGCAGTAGCTTCTCCTACAATCCCATGCTTACTATTCAGCACTGTGTAGTATTTCAGATAGCAGTGTGTAACGCTAACACATTCAACGTCACCAAGGCTTAATTATTTTAATCTAGTCTAATCACTCACCCAGGTTCCACATGCTGATGGTCTCAAGTAGCTGTTAGGACATGTGCTCTTTTCTGCCTCTCTAAACTATAAGGAAAATGTGTCAGGCTGTTACAGTAATTATCACTTACTGTACCACAGTAGTAAATGTGTTTTGAAATTGCCAATCATATATCGTTTTCTGCCTAGAATCACACCATGAGTCTGTGTGCACACAGGAAATGATCTCAGAGATTTAATTTGAGTTGCTGTTTTTCTGTAAGACTTGCACTTGCAGGATAGGGGCAGCTGGTTTTCTTCAACTGTGATGGTTAGCATTCAGTAGAAATCACTATCTCACAAATGAGAGGCAAATGCTAACACATTTGAAATCAACATGGTAGATTTTCCTTCCACTCCTGCAATGGGTGAGGTAGTTTTTTCATGTTCAAAACTCCAATTAACCCTTACCACACATGTACTCTTACATACATCTCTGCAGACGTCATGCAGTTGTGCAAGCGTCCATGCAGATCTCTCTTGCACCTGACAATACACAGTCTCCAGAGACACACTCTTAGCACACAGGCAGCTGCTTCTCCTGCACTCCCATGCTTTCTATTCAGCACTGTGTGCTATTGAAGATAGCAGTGTGTAACGCTAACACATTCAACATCACCAAGGCTCATTTCCTTTGCTCTAGTCTAATTACTCACCCAGTTAACTCATGCTGATGGTCTCAAGTAGCTGTTAGGACATGTGCTCTTTTCTTCCTCTCTAAACTATAAGGAAAATTTGTCAGGCTGTTACAGTAATTATCACTTACTGTACCACAGTAGTAAATGTGTTTTGAAATTGCCAATCATATATCGTTTTCTGCCTAGAATCACACCATGAGTCTGTGTGCACACAGGAATTGTTGTCAGAGATTTAATTTGTGTTGCTGTTTTTCTGTATGACTTGCACTTGCAGGAAAGGGGCAGCTGGTTTTCTTCAACTGTGATGGTTAGCATTTAGTAGAAATCACTATCTCACAAATGAGAGGCAAATGCGAACACATTTGAAATCAACATGGTAGATTTTCCTTCCACTCCTGCAATGGGTGAGGTAGTTTTTACATGTTCAAAACTCCAATTAACCCTTACCACACATGTACTCTTACATACATCTCTGCATTTTTCATGCAGTTGTGCAAGCGTCCATGCAGATCTCTATTGCACCTGACAATACACAGTCTTCTGAAATACACTCTTAGCACACAGGCAGCTGCTTCTCCTGCACTCCCATGCTTTCTATTCAGCACTGTGTGCTATTGAAGATAGCAGTGTGTAACGCTAACACAGTCAATGTCACCAAGGCTTATTTATTTTGCTCAAGTCTAATCACTCACACAGGTTCGACATGCTGATGGTCTCAAGTAGCTGTTCGGACATGTGGTCTTTTCTGCCTCTCTAAACTATAAGGAAAATGTGTCAGGCTGTTACAGTAATTATCACTTACTGTACCACAGTAGTAAATGTGTTTTGAAATTGCCAATCATATATCGTTTTCTGCCTAGAATCACACCATGAGTCTGTGTGCACACAGGAATTGATGTCATAGATTTAATTTGTGTTGCTATAAGACTTGCAGTCGTAGGAAAGGGGCAGCTCAAATGATAGGATTTGAAAAGCTCAAAAAAATTATATTTAAATTACATAAAGGTATTTTTTTTTTAGTTTCTTTCAGGTATTGCTGATCAACACTGAAATCAATTAAAGATGCCTATAAAGTCAAGAAAGAGAAAAGAACAGCAACAACATCTATATTTGAAGACAACTGGACAAAAAAAATTAGTTGAAGAACCTCATTTTGGAAAAAAGAAAAAGTCTTCTGGTAAGCAGACTAAGGATTTTTTGATAAATATCCTCAAACAAAGAAAAAATGTTAAAAATATATCCACTGCAAATAGTGTTTCAAGTACAAAACAACACAGTCGACAGAAAATACTAAATGCTAATGTAGAATCAGAAGTAAGAAAGAATGACTTAAAACGAAAAATAGATTTTAAAAACATTCGTAGAAAAATGTTTCAGAGAAGAGCGATGTTAAATTTGCAAAAGGATGTGAAAAAATATAAGAAGAAAGCCAAATTTTATAAGAAAAAGAAACATATTGAATCAATTGTTGAAAAGGCTTTGGAATTAAAAAGAAAACTATTCATTTTAATTTTGAACAGGATGCGTACATTAGATAAATTAGTAAATGCAATGAAGTCACAAAGCAAAAGGAAAAGAGTAGTGAAAAAAAATAACTTTTGTAAAGTGTTCTTAGGAGAATGGAAGCATAGTTCAAGTACTGAACCATTTTTTAAAGAAGAGAGTTATCTTCAAAGTAATAGTTTGCTGAATGCAGTTGACACCAATGGTCGAGCTTATGAAGTTAAAGATGGTTGTGTAATGGAAAAGGAGAAAATGCTTCCAAGAAATAAGGAAGAAGTGTTAGCTGATGAGGTTATGGGGAGATGTCCTAAAGCTCCAGTGTACACTTGGAATTGTAGTAGTATTTGTACTGTGCGACAGGAATCTATTGATAAATTACGTGACTTTCTAAGAGAATATAGTAAAAAAAGCATTAAACAGAAGATTAAGATGCTTCAAAGACTAGATCAATGCAGAGTGAGAAAGAATACTGGTTTGCAAGGACATTCTCTGGCTTGTCTCTCTAGGAAAGTTTGTCAAAGTGTTTTTCACCATTTTAGGATGCTGGCAGTACATCATACTGAAATGAGAAAGTTTGTGAGAAGATTGTATTTTGCTAAAAGTCCAGCACTAAAGTTGAATGAGTTGAATAATGCTCTGTTCCGTGGATCTGTATCAGATGTAGTGAAGGTTACCTTTGATATTCAGTTTTGTTACTTTGGTCCAGAACAAGAAAGTGCGGGAATTGACACAGTTATTGAAGAAAATGTGGAAGAGAATGTAGAACTCACTGTTAGTAAAAATTTTGAAGATGAAATGACAAAATTTACTATCATCTCTAATGAAAGACCAAATATTACTTGTATTTGTTGCCGGAGAAGCCATTATAAAATTCAAACTAGGAATGTTGATCTCTATAAAAAAAGTGAAAACGAAGATAATTATAAGTGGAAGGATTTTGCTACATATATATTTCTGGAAAATTGTTTTGATTTGGGTGAAGATCAGCGTATTTGTAAATACTGTTATAACAAGTTAGAATAAAATAGAATGCCAGCTAGAGCTGTACATAATAATTTAGAATTGGTTGATATTCCTGCAGAACTTTCTGATGTAAATACGTATGAGTCTATACTCATTCAATGTGTCCATCCATTTCAGACTATAGTACGTATGGAGCCCAAAACAGGAAAATTACCTACTTCATATTTACAAAGAGGTTTAAAAGGAAGAGTTGTCTATTTGCCATTGGATTTGAAAAAAATATTGAACCAATTGATGCAGATAGTTTGGAAACTGAACCATTAGTTATTCTGGTTAATGGTGTACCTACAAAGAATAAGAAAATTTGGCAGGAGCTGGTAGATGTACGAAAAGTACAAAGAGCAAATTTATATTTTAAAAGAAATATTAAGTGGTATGAATCAGTTTATATGGATGAAGATGACGAAGAATTACTAGCAGACACAGGAATACCAACTGGGCAAATTGAAAAAGTGGATAAGTCCAAAGAAGAAGAAATTTATGAACATTTCAGCATACATTCTCTTCATTCTAAAGAAGTTATGGGAAACACTATTGATCTCTTTCAGATGAAAAAAGCAAAAGGAACTCCCGTGAGTGTATGGGAGGAGAGCTTGGAAGCTTGTTGTTTTCCCCAGCTGTTTCCTACAGGAAAAGGTGTACGTCCAGTACAGATTCCTGCTTCTGAGTATCGGACTACAAGATTATATGCAGAAGATCCAAGATTTCATCAAAGTATTCCTTATTTGTTCCATCTTTTATTTCAAAGTGACTTGTCTGCACTATCTTATGCAGTAAATCACATTTTAAAAACTGGAGTACACCTACATAATGTGTCTGCAAAGGATGTTATGAACACAGTGCAACAGCGAGATGATCATTTGGAATCTCAATTGATTAATCTCATGGCTTGTCAGCGTGGGACTAATGAATATTGGTACCGACGCCATGGAGAATTGAAATGTATGTTACGAAATATAGGAACTCCTACATGGTTCCTTACCCTAAGCTGTGCTGAGTACGCTTGGGATGATTTACTGGATTTTCTGGATTTTCTTCGAGACGCAAATTCAAACATTGAAAACATCCAATACAAGACAGCAGGGGAATTGTGCTCATTGGATCCAGTTAATGTTTGCAGATATTTCAATCATAGATTTGAGGCTATGATGTCCTTCATCTGCAATAAAACAAAATCCACCTCTTGGAGAAGTTGTGGATTTCTTTTGGAGAAAAGAGTACCAAGCAAGAGGTGCTCCTCATATTCATATGCTGTTGTGGATCAAGGATGCCCCAAAATTTGGAACAGATGCTGACGAAGCAGTTTTATCTTTCATTGAAGAATATGCAACATGTGCTATACCTAAAAGCACAGAAGAAAAAAACTTAAAAGAGCAAGTTTTACGTTTCCAAAGTCATCGGTGTGGAAAATACTGTAGACGAAAGTACAAGAGTAAAGATAAATTCTAAACAAAATGCCGTTTTGGATTTCCACGACCTGTTTTTTCAAAAGGAAGAGTAAACAGTGCCAGCTGTGCGACATACTATTACAAGAAAATTGCCGGAAAATACCTACAACCTAAGAAGAAAAGAAGAGTCGAAATACATAAATGACTACAACCCAGTCATTTTATCCATGTGGAATGCTAACATGGATATTCAATATGTAGCTGACAATTCTATTGCTGTTGCTCGGTATGTCACATCTTACATCACTAAATCTGAGAAAACGGAATTGAAAGAAATGTGGGAAGAGATTTCTCATGAGAAGACTGTCAGTAAAAAGCTATACAGTTTCAGCTTAAAGATGTTATCGCCTCGAGAAATCGGGTCATACAAATGCTCAGATATGTTATTATCTGCAAGTCTGTACTCCAAATCCAGAAGAATAATTTGGGTAAGTTTAGGCCTTGCAGGAATGCGAAATCGGGAACTGAAATCTATTCGAGAAATTGAATATTTAGCTGAGTCTGAACCAGAAAGTAGAGACATTTTAAGAACAAACATGTTGGACACATATTACCCACAAAGAAGTCATCATCTTGAGAACATGTGTCTCTATGAAGTGCTGCAGAACTACATTTTTAAACGGAATGCCACAGAAGATATCAACAATGGAAAATATAAAGTCATTGGTGAGGAAGGATGTTTGGTGAAACAAACAAAAGGAAGTTTGATTAATCACAGGAAGCTGAGTTGCGACACTACTGACAAAAAGGAATTTTACTACTTAGCACTTTTACAGCTGTTGAAACCATGGCGTTCAAAGGATGAATTACTTGGAGATTTTCAAAGCTATGAAGATTCCTTTAATGCATGCTAAGATAGCATAGAATCCAGTACTTTCACAACTTATGTACAAATGTTAAATGAAGAAATTGAACAAGAAGCGACAATTGTAGCTGAAGTAGCTAGAGACAGTTCTCAAGACAGTCAAAGTTCTGGGACCATTCAGTCAAGATCCTCTAGGACAACCAATCGTAGAAAATGAAGCTGCAATAGCCATGACTGAAGTGGAAACAGCTTTGAATCAAGCTCAGGAAGATTTAATAAACTGAATGATGAACAAAACAAATTTATGAGGAAGTCAGAAAAAAAATTGAACACGGATTACTACATGAAAATAAAGAGTGCTCATGCACATCATTTGAACCAATCAGAATGTATGTGAGTGGACAAGCTGTAACTGGAAAAAGTTTCTTAATTAAAGTAATTAGAAGCTACCTACAGAACAAAAAGGATTCAACTTTGTCTTGTGTTGTTACTGCTCCAACTGGGTTAGCAGCGTATAACATAAAAGGAGTTACCTTACATCATTTGCTAATGTTACCAGTAGAGCATGAAAACAAAATACAATACCACAAGCTAAAAGGAGAAGCATGTTTTGAAGTTTCAAGAGTATTGATGAAAATGAAAGTACTCATTATTGATGAGGTAAGCATGGTATCCAACTTAATGCTTGCCTTTGTGCATTTAAGAATGCAGCAAATTCTAAAGACAGACTATGACGTGTTATTTGGTGGAAAACATGTAATAGTTTTTGGGGATCTTTTGCAGCTCACTCCAGTTAAAGGACAACCAGTATTCCATACTCTTACACATGAAGACACGAAAAAGTCATTAGGAAGTATAGGTAATGTGAATATTTGGTCATACTTTGAGTACAAAGAACTCATTACCAATATGAGGCAAGCAAATGATGAGGATTATGCAAGTATACTCAAAGATGTGAGAATTGGACTACTCACAGAACATGGCAGAAAAGCTTTACAGAGTCGATTGCTATGTAATTTGTTTCCAACAGAACAAATAGTTCCAGAGAAAATATACAAGAAAATTGCTGAAAAAAATACAGTAATCTGCTTAATGCCAACACTACATGAATGCTCTATATTCAATCAAGAACTTTTAAAATTGGAAAATGAAGAAATTATAAAACTGGAAGCTGTGGATAAAATACAGCATGATGGAATAACTTTTATATTGACAAGCATATTGACAACTAAATTGCATTCTCTTGAGAAAAACATTTCGAAAA
Source organism: Triturus cristatus (assembly GCF_964204655.1). NCBI lineage: Eukaryota > Metazoa > Chordata > Amphibia > Caudata > Salamandridae > Triturus > Triturus cristatus. Next base: position 33,571,907 of record NC_140593.1, on the reverse strand, counting down.
CAGCTGGTTTAGAAAAGAATATTTATGTATGTATGAACTGTCGAGTAATTTTAAGACGTAATTTGGATGTAGAAAAAGGTTTAGTGAATGGAGGTATGGGTAAAGTTGTGGGTTTTGTTAAATACCAGAAAAAAGATGGAATTGAATTTTTTTAAATAAAATTTGATCAGATTGAAGAGGTTAAAGACATTAGTCGTTGTTCAGTTTGTTTTTTGCTTGTGAAAGACTTATATGTACATAGGAAGCAGTTTCCGTTTTCTCTAGCATATGCTGTAACTATTCACAAATCTCAAGGATTAACTGTAGATAGTGCTTTTGTAAACATTGGATCTAGTGTGTTTAAAGAAGGTATGGCTTATGTTGCTTTGTCATGCGTGAAAAAAATATCTGGTTTATTCATGATAGACTTTGATGACTCAAAATTTAGTGCTGATGCAAACTGTGTAAATGAGTATAATAGATTAAGAAGAAGCTATGCTCCTCATTTAGGTCAGTATCCTGTGTTTGAAAAACGTGTTGTTTGTTGGAAAAGGAGAATTGAGAATATCTGTAATGAGGATGTACAGAAGAGAAAACAAAAAGAGAGTGATGTGATTCCAAGCAAAAAGAAAAAGGACAGTGTTGAAGAGGTTGTTGGTTGTCATTTTGAAAATAGCTCTGGTGTCAACCGCTACGCTAATGTAGTGCTGAATGTTGTATTTTACCTTGAAAGTTTGCAAGAGCAGATAATACTAAATCATGAAAAAAGATTCTGTTCTCTGCTGAGTTTCCTTCATGAGAAGCTGAGTAATGATAAAACTAAAATAAAAAGTGCTTCTGATGTTAGAAATCTTTTAGATGTATGTTCTGGATGTACACAGTTTACACAAAATGTCCAGCAAGATGCACAGGAATTCTTAATGTATATGCTTATGGTACTGGAAGATGAAGGAGTAGAAATAGAAAATATGTTTGGTGTCTCTTATAAATGGGAACATTCTTGTGAAAACTGTTTGAACACATGCAGCAGTAATGTTGATTCTGAAAGGTTCATACATTTAACATTACCAGAGAGTAAATCAGTGACTTTTAGTAAATTAGTTAAAGATGCAAATCACAACATGGAATGTTCTTAATGTAAATCAGAAATGTTATTAACGTTATTTTTAAAGAAATATGGACAGTATGTAATTTTAATGATGCAACGTTGTAGAGCTGATGGAACAAAATTGGACACTATAATAAAGAAGTTTGTAGGAAATCAATTATAAATATCAGGAAAGACTTTTGTTGCAGTTGCAATAATTTTCCATGATGGACCTTCTATAACTTCTGGTCATTACACTGTTTATCTAAAATGTGAAAAAGGATGGACACTGTGTAATGATTCTCAATTGATTTTCAAGCAACGTTTGCCTTATGATTTACCAAATTGTTACTTAATTTTTCTAAAACCAAAATTTTAGATACAAATTCCAGCATCTGAAGAAACCATTATTTCAATTTTAAAGGATTAAGATTGGATATTTCACTTAAAAAGGATTTAAAAATTACCATTTGGCCTCATGGAAAGGTAAATGTAACAATTGTGGACTTCTTTGACAGATATTATTTTGGTGTATGTGCTTAAGCAACAAGATTTACAGACGTTATTTATTGCAAATAGTTATTGTTCTTAGAAGGTATTTTTAATATATATGTTATATTTCTATCAAGGTATGTTTTACTAAGGATAGATTCAGGGCTTTTTTAAACAATCTTTCAGATTGTTTATTTTTTTGCCCGCTGTTAGGTGATGAATACAATTAATATCACAATTTTCAGTGGAATTCAATATATTCTGAAAACAGCAAAAAAAGGTCAAAAAATTACTTTGTAAAATATGAAAATATATATACTGTTTTCTAAAATTTATTGTTGATTATTAATACTTTTTTTCTTTTTTTTCAGATCTAGAAAGAAAATGTAGGAAATTGAATCTATTTTTCTTGCAATTAAAAACAACCATTTATTTCTAATTAAGTTATTTTGTTGGTCAGGTAAGTTTAAAATATCTGTATTTCTCACCCCTTCACTTTCATGCTCCCTTTTATTCACTTCTCCTCACTCTGCTTTTCTCATTCCCCTTCTCTCTCTCTTCTTGCTTTACTGCTCTTTCGTAACTCCCTCACTCCTTCTCTACTACTCCCCTAGGTTTACTACCTCCATCACTATTTTTTCAACCATGTTTCTCTCCCTGACTCCATATGTGTCAGTCATTCTACCTGCCTTACTCCTTCTCAGTTCCTTGCTCTCTGTCTCTCTCCCTTTCTCTGTCTTACCCTTAATTTCCCTAACATCTCTGGGGCAGATTTTTAAGCCCCCTGCGCTACCACTACGACAATTTTGATGACGTACTGATGGCACAGGGGGCTCCTCCATTTTTACAAGGAGAAGAAAAGCCACCCTGCGTGACTTTTCCTCTCTTTTTAAATACAGCCACTTCACACGCAGCACTGTGCGTTGAAAGGGAGTTCCATGGGTGTTGTTGTGGGTGTTGCCATGCAACACCCATAGAAATAGACACATCTCCAGATTTACGAGAAACCATAACTCTGGAGATGCGTGTGAATGCTACGCCACCCTAGAGGTGGCGTAGCGAGGCACAACGAGGAGAAATGTTTTGATTTCTCCTCTTTTTTTCCTCTTTCAGGGCGTGCTGCATGCTACAGCACACATTGAAACAGGAAAAAGCCTCTTGTGATTGTTTTTGTGCAGGAAGATGTCCCTTCCTGCACAAGAACAATCTCCCCACCACGCAGGCATCCTTGCACCATGGTGCAAGGGAGCCTACGCCGGCGCATGGCTGCAGTTTGTGCACCAGCGCAGAGGAAGCATAGAGATGCGACCAAAAAATCGTAAAAAAAATAGAAATAAAAATCAAGTTTAAGTGTTTGGATGTTGGTTGGCTGTAAAAACAGCCATTGTGTTAATTGAGTGTTTATTGGTACCTATAAGTAAGTACCGATGGAGAGTCTAAAATTCAAGAGGAAGACTCTGTTCCCTTCATCTGTGAAATGTACACCGTCTCCTCTATAAATGCCTTGCCACTCCCCTCACTATTTCTTCTTATTTCCTGGGACAAGGAGCTGAAAAGGTATGAATTTAACTTGAAAATGGCAGAACAGCAGTCTACTTCAGGGAGTGAGGAGATCTGGATGCACTCAGAAGCATTGGTTCATAGTAGTTTCTCTTCCAGAATCTTCTGTTCCCTTCATCTCACAGTGGTTCCCAAATGCACACAGACTCACAGTATGATTCTAGACAATCACCACTATCCCTAGGAGTTTACCAAAACTCATTCACTACAGTGGAAGTGGTAAGGGAACTGCACACAATCTACATATTTCCCGATTGCACTTTAGGGTCAAAGCCTGACTCATTTAATCAACGCATAAGCAATTACTGGCTTCTAATGCTACTAAAACTTGACAACATGACATGTTTTAAAACAGTTATCTGTCAGTAAATACACAATGTTACCAAACGCTTCTTTCACAGTGGTTCCCAAATGCACACAGACTCACAGTGTGATTCAAGACAACAACCACTATCCCTACGAGTTTACCAAACCTTATTTACTACTATGGAAGTGGTAAGGGAACAGCACACAATGTGCATATTTCAAAAGTGCACTTTTGTGTCAAAGCCTGACTCATTTAATCAACGCATACGCAAAGACTGCCTTCTAATGCTACTAAAACTTGACAACGTGACAGGTTTTAAAAAAGAGTTATCTGTCAGCAAAAACAAGATGTTACTAAATGCTTCTCTCACAGTTGTTCCCAAATGCACACAGGCTCTCTGTGTGATTCTAGACAAACAACACTATCCCTTGCACTATACCAAAACACATTTCTTTATCCTTATCACAAAATGGTTTCTACATGCACACACACTGTCAATAAGATTGTAGAGAAAAAAAAGTACTCCCTACACTTTAGCAGAAGAAATACATTAGTCTGAATAAAATAAAAATAGTCTACATACATCCCCTCAAAATTAAATATCTCACCTTTCAAGATGTTTTGTAGATTAAGAAGTATATCATTCACACACTAGATATCAGTCTCACACCAGATTTTCTTATACAGAATCTCTGCACTGTGCACCTGTCAGCAGAACTAAAGAATCTCAAAGTTTCTCTCTCATTTTCCACACATATACATGTAAACATCAAATCACATTCCTTCCCACATAAATTAAAAAACAAACACACATTTCTATTGGTTAAACATTTCAACACTTTTCAAATGACATAAACTTCAACCCTTCCCCAAATCTGCCTTTTGCCCGTTACCATAGAAACAGGTCATGGAACACTGTACTGAGCACACAGGTCACAAGTTTAGCACACAATGTTGCTAATCAAAACAGCAAGTGTGCTTGACTTCTCAACATATCAGCTTATCATATATAATGTTCCTTAAAATCAGTTTTTGTTAACCAATAAGAATCATGTGTTTAAAAAACAGAAATATGCACCCTACCTTTCAGTGTAGAAGGTTGTCAAACAACCAATGATTTCTTGTATTTTTTTCAAAATTGCATCTTAGCCACCATTTTAGAAACATCTTACTTTCCAAGCTGCCATTTCATCTGAGTCCATCCCGACCTCCTTACAAGATGCTTACTGTGTGGATTGAGGGGCACAGCTACATTTTCTGGAGCCAAAGTTATGCAGAAAACAAAGGCATTCACAAAGACCTAGGTTTACCAAATGTAGACATTAAATGGATTGGACAGAGAGGGTTAAAGTGGCACCAATTGATGCCATTGGTGAACTTCTTCATACAAATCCAACACCCTGACCTCATAAAAGTGCACTGTGGTGGCAATGACCTAGGCACTTTGACTTGGGTAGGTCTGGAAATGCTTATGAAGGCAACGTTTGCAGAACTGATTTCACTTTTCCCTAAAACTGCCTTTGTGTATTCTAACATATGCCAAAGGCAGAAATGGAACTGGTCCGATCATTTTTGTCCACAGATTGAGAATGCTAGGAAACATGTGAATAAATCTGTTTCTGCTTTTCTCCGAGACTACAGAATGGGGTCCATTTACAATAACAATCTGCGCTTTCATATGCAAGAGATGTATAGGAGAGATGGAGTACACTTTAATGATGACAACTTTAGACTCTGTATAGGTACTTACTTATAAGTACCAAAAACTCTCAATGAACACAACGGCTCTTTTTAGAGCCACTCAAGAACAAAACACTTAACCTTAATCTTTATCTCCCAACCATTTCATTTTTTTCCCTTGGATCCGCGAACCCACCTCTAGAGAATCCGTGCATCCAACGCGATAGGATGGGCGCACCGTGCGCGCATTTCGCAGGTTTATTTTTTTTTAAATTGGGGCCCCAGGGGGTCCTTCTAGGACCTCCTAAGCACCTCTAGAGGGTCAGAGTATTTCCACTCTGCCCCCTTTATATGTTTTACACACTTTTTACCCTTGCATTTTCAGCCTTGATTCTACCGAGGTAGAAAATGGCCGCCAGCAGTTCCTGGTTTCGAATGTAGAAAGACACTCGACAGCCAATAAGCATTCAGCGCACGATCGGGAGGGTGCACGCTCGGTTCGGGGAGGGTGCACGTACGGTGCGTGTACGGTCCGCGGATCCTCCGCGGCATAGATATTTATGTACTTTTGTTGGACTTGGCCCTTCTGGCAGGTTCACCCCTGAACTTTTTACTTTTACTGGTGACCTGGTAGGTAGTAATTTTTGCTTTCTGCGCACTTTCCCTGTGTCCCAGAGTAAAGTGCGTGCGCCCTCTGAGTGCATGTGGTGAGATAGGCCTGCCCTCCCATAGGAATGCATGGGGAATGTATGTGTCCCTGGTAGTTCCTGATGCGTGGGGTGTGCAGGGTCGAGTCTGGTATGTGCGGACTCATGTGATTAAATGCTGCGCGATGATGTGTGCGGCGTGCATGTAGCTAGTGTGGAAGTGCCACTTCTAGACGCTGGCATAAATGTGCAGTGACTGCCTGTCGCGTGATTGGCTGGCTGAGGTCATGTGACTGGCTAGGGAATCCCCAGAGTCAGGATGGGTCTGCCCCGGTGGTGATTGGATAGAGCTGCAGGTAGATGGGTGGGAGGAGTACACCTGGGTCCTGAATAGGGCTGGGCTTTCCCCACACAATGCTGGCTCCGCCCCCTGTGGTGCGACTGATGACCCTGGCCTGCCCTGTGAATAGGGAGAGGGGCTGAGCAAAACAAAGTGCTCAGGAACCAGTTGTATCTGGTTCGCCCCTTCCCTGCACCTTTGAGAACAAAGGGATTTGGTGTATAAAAGAGGGGCTGTGACCCCATGAAAATGTTCTTGTTCTGACTTGAATCTGCCAGGGGCGTGCTGCTGCTGGGGCCCAGGGGAAGGCTTGCCTCCCTGGGCCCTGCCCAGCCCCTGGATGCCTTGGACGCTGGAGGACTTCTGGGACCATTCTTTTTGCCATTGCCCCTTACTTTCTAAAGGCCTCTTTGCTGGGAGCTTTGCTGCTCCATTTCTTTATGCCAGGACATCTGGGACCGTTTTCTCCTCTTCCCTTTGCCAAGGCTTGTTACAGCCTGCTAGCGCCCTGGGAGCGCTTTATCGCTATTTTTGCCAGGGAGAAGAGCGTGCATGCTCCGCAGCACTCAGCTGCCGTCCTTGCCCCCAGAGGGAATCCCCAGCGTAGGGATTCCCCCGTAATGGCTGTTCCGTGTGGGAGCCTACCCTGCCGCCTGTCTTTGCGGGTGCCCACCCCGCTAAATATGCCGCCCAACTGCTTGATGTAAAAGCGGGTGCCCACCCCGCACTTTACTTCGTAAAACTTCACCGCCGCGGCTCGCGGCAAAACCGGAAGCCAGGCTGGCCCGCCCGTGACATGGGCGGGGCCTGCAACCAAGCCGGAAGAGGCCGGCGTGAGTTTGTGGCGCGGGGCTCCCATGACCGAGGGAGAGCCCCGCGCCGCACTGACCGAGGAAGAGCCCCGTGCTGCAAGAAGAGTGCTGCTGCCCCCGCCTGCTGGGTCCAGAGAAACGCCGGTCCCAGGAAGAGGGACCGGATATGAAGACAAGAGCCCGGTAAGTGGGGGCTCCGTGTTGTTGGTGCCCCTCAAGGCATAGTTCTCTTTCCCTAAACTTGGAGCAGCCCCGTTTGGCAGCGGGTCGCTCCAACCGGGACCTGATATTTCTTAGAGCGCGAGTGGCGCTCCAACGTTCAAGGGGCCATCTTTATTATCCAAGAGCCCCCTGAGGGGGACTCCCACGTACGGGGACATTATTTAGAGCCCTAGCATGGCTCCAACATTATTCAGGGGCATTTCCTTGGTGTTTTGAGCCTAGAGGGCTCCAGCGGTTTGGGACACGTGCCATTTCGCCGCCAGTGCGCTCCACAGTACTTTGGCACAAGGTCCTCTTCTATGTTGGCGCACATTGATTTCAGGAGCCCGGGTGCTCCATGGGGGACACGTTGTTTCTAGAGCCTAGGTGGCTACCACTTTGTGACATTGTGTCATGGGCTAGTGAGAGCCCATGCCGCCTATTTGCCTCCCCCAGCTGCGCAGCACTTAGTGCCAGCTGCAGCGTTTAGACCCTATTCTTGTCCCCAGCTGCCCAGCAAGTAGTGGGCAGCTGCTACATTTAGGTTTTGGCGCAACCTGGACTATAATGTGATGTTGGTGCTAGGAAATGTACTGTGTAGTATGTTTTGCGCACCCTGTGTTCATGCTTATAGGGTTAGGAAATGTACTGTGTATAGTATGTTTGGCGCACCCTGTATTTTATACCTCTAAATGTGGTCATTTCTGCCTAGGAGGTTGTTTTACCTGTTTAGGTTGGTGTTAGGGAGATTGTACTTCCCTGTGTTATGTACGCCCCTAGAGTAGTTATACTTAGGTGGTTAGGTCTAATGCGTTAGACTAATGAGAATTGCATAATGTGATTTATGCCCCTGTGATAGATGCAGGATAGGTTTTATACCTGATGTTAGTGTGATGACGCTGAGGTCATTATTGCGCCAGTAGTTACTGGTTGTGCTCTACAGTTACTTTGTGTTATGTTCTACATTTAGTATTGGTGATTTGTGCTAAGTTCTAAAAGTGCTAATATCTGACAGTGGTCCATGTGGCCCTGTCCCCTGTATGTATAATCCCTTGTAAATTCTGCCCCGTGCCAGTTGGCACAGTGTAAATTGTGTGAATATTATCTAATGTGTTTTGGTATAATACAAAGGCCATTTTTATATAATACCTTGTGTGGAGTGTCCTTTGTGGTGGGCCTTGGGTGTTGTTGCTGGGTGCGCGCGCAAACGCTTTACACATTGCCTCAGAGATGAGCCTGACTGCTCATGCCAAGCTACCAAGGGGGTGAGCAGGGGTTATCTTTTGCATGTAACTTCCTTGCCTGACTAGAGTTGTGGTTTCTGCCTGACTTTGGCGCAAGCCTTAGCCAACCAGAAATCCCATTTCTAACAACTTTTAACTCTAATTTTCTCAGGAACTACTGAACGGATTCACACCATATATGCAAAAGGCATGAGTCCGAACTGAGGACTACCTCTTTGCCAAATTTGGTGTCATTCCATTCTGCGGTTCGGGCTGTAGCTGCGATAACACATCCTAAGGGAAATTACATGGGGAAAATGCCATTTGGGGCCCCCCTTTTTTCTCGGCCCCCGCTTGAAGAATCACTGCGAAACTTTCAGGGTAGGATATTCCCAATAGAATGTTGCGGATTTCCTAAGGAAAATAAGTCCTAACTATAACTATCTACTGGCGACCGCCAGTAGATAATATATATATAATAATAAAACCATAGAAATTCACTGAGAAAACCACAAGTTTCAGGGACGTTACAGTTAGGTCTTAGCATTTAAAAAAAACTAGAAATTCACTGAAAAAATCAAAGATTAGTGGGACGTTAGAGTAAGGCTGACATTTCACTTGTACAAAACCTGAGAAATCCAGCTTTTATAGGTAGCTAAGCTAACTATAACTCCTACTCCCACAATGCACTGCTGATGATGTCACATATTACTTCACTTATGACATGGTCAGTGACATCACTGATTACATCACTGATGACATCTCAAATGGCATCACCGATGACATCATCCTCAGAAGCTCTGACATACCCATACATCCCCATGTAACCTTTCATACACCCACTGCAACTTCCACACTACCATTCTTGAAATCATTGACGTGCTTATACAAGTACTTAAATATCAACTTACTGATTAATTGGTCTACACACACTCAGCCACTCATACACCAACTCACTCACTAATATAGCCACTGATACAGCCACTCACAAACTGTCTGTTACTCATAGAGCTACTCACACACCTACTCACACACCTACAGAGTCAATCAGACAGCCATTAACTCACCTACTAAGTTATACACATATCCAATAACTTACTTATACAGATGCTAACATATAATCAGGGACCCATGCAGACCCACATACACACACTCACTAACCCATGCAGCCACTATCACAATCCGTCACTCACACATACAGTCACTGATATACTCTAATACTTACCTGTATTGCCTTTTGCCTTTCACATATCCATTTACTCACACATATACCACTGACACATCCATCTATTCACTCACTGACACAGCCATAGACACACTCAGTCACGTACAGAACCCTTCTTTGATAATCACTTACACATATACATACTTACTTATGCTCTCACTCATCCATAGGCAGTCACACACCCTCTCACCCAACCACACAGACACTCATACACCCATACAGAAACTCACACAACAAATCAATTACCTATACAGCACCATATATACCTACTCACCAACTCATACAATCATGTTGACACCAACGGACAGACTGATACAGACATTCAGACAACTTAGTCAGTGACCCATTCATTCACAGAAACACCTAATCACTCACTTATACAGTCAGTCACACACCTACTGACCATTGATACAGGCACTCATTCACCCACTGATCAATAAAAACACCTTGGTATATATATTTTACACACAGAAACATTTGAAAACCTACCAGTCAATAGATGATAATGTCATCAGTGATGTCATTTTAGAGGTCATCAGTGATGTCATCAGTGATGTCACTGACCATGTCATGAGTGATGTGATATGTGATGTCATTCTTAGTGCATTGAGAGGCGCAAGTTATAGTTAGCCTAACTATATCTAGATACATCTATATATGTTTATATCTATATAGCTATATATCTATTTATATATCTATATATATATTCACTTAAAAAACCATAGGTTTCACACATGTTATAGTTAGATGGGCATTTCCCTCGTAAAAAACCATTGAAATTCCCCCGTTATAGTTAGTGCAGGCAACTATAACTCACGCGACCGCAATCCTCTGCTGATGCTAATACTGTATTTAGACACTTATTTACCCATGTCTTCTTCCATTAATTTTTAGCTATACATATATTACGGTCGCGTGAGTTATAGTTGCCTGCACTAACTATAACGGGGGAATTTCATTGTTTTTTTACGAGGGAAATGCCCAGCTAACTATAACATGTGTGAAACCTATGGTTTTTTAAGTGAATTTGCAAGGTTTTTCAAATGCTAATTCCTAACTATAACGTGTGTGAAACCTATGGTTTTTTCAGTGAATTTGTACGGTTTTTCAAATGCTATGTTACTTTACGCCGTTCGTGCCGTGCACGCACGGTGGGCACGTGGTGCGCTTTGCGCACCGCGCGCCCAGTTCACGCAGTTCGTGCCGTGCGCGCACAGTGAGCACGCGGTGCGCTTCGCGCACCGCGCGCCCACTTTACGCAGTTAGTGCCGTGCACGCACGGTGCACTTTGCGCACTGTGCACGCACGGTGGGCACGCGGTGCGTTTCATGCACCGCGCGCCCACGTTACGCTAAATGGGCCATGTACGGACGGTGCGCTTCAAGCACCGTCCGCACACGGAGGACTCACAATATGTTGTGTAAAATAGTTATGCCATGCACACAATCACCCCCAGACTTTCAGGGTAGGAGCTGAACGAAGCGCCCCATTAGTTTTGAAAATTTTGCGAGGATTCGTCAACCGGTGCCAAAGTTATTCAAAATAGAATTTTGAGATTTCCTATGGAAACTCGGTCCTAACTATAACTATCTACTGGCGACCGCCAGTAGATAATATCTATCTGTATATCTATATCTATATATATATATATATATTATCTACTGGCGGTCGCCAGTAGATAGTTATAGTTAGGACCGAGTTTCCATAGGAAATCTGAAAATTCTATTTTGTATAACTTTGGCGCCGGTTGACGAATCCTCGCAAAAGTTTCAAAACTAATGGGGCGCTCCGCTCAGCTCCTACCCTGAAAGTCTCGGGGTGATTCGTCAAGCGGGAGCCGAGAAAAAAGGGGGGTCCCAAAACGCGTTTTCCCCATGCAATTTCCCATAGGACCTTTAGTCGAAGGTACAGCCCGAACGGCTGAACAGAATTAATTGAAATTTGGCAGAGAGGTAGTCCTCAGGTCAGGGAAGTGCCTTTTGCAGGTCTGGTGTAAATCTGTTCAGTATTTTCTGAGAAAATAGCATTTAAAAGCATATAAATATCTATACGCGCGCACCGTGCGCGCACAGTGCAAGCCCCGTGCGCGCTCCCTGCCATGCGCGAGAGTAATTCATTTTGGTGGATAGATGTCAGTAAACATTCGAATCGGTCGAATTCAGGAAGTGTCGGCCGCCATTTTGTCTGTCGCAATGAAAAGGAAAGGTGGAGAACGTAAACAGGGGGAAGAGTAGGGATTTCCTGACCCCGTAGCCTTTGTCAGGGGGTCACAGTAGGACCCCGAGGGGCCAAAAAAAAGATTTTAATTTTTTTTTAAAAAAATCGCGGGGTGCACGCACACTAAAAAAAAACTTTAAAAAAATAGAATTAAAAAACAAGTTTAAGTGTTTAGATATTAGGTGGCTCTAAAAAGAGCCGTTGTGTTTATTGAGTGTTTTTCGGTACCTACAAGTAAGTACCGATGCAGAGTCTAAAGTTCAAGAGGAAGACTCTGTTCCCTTCATCATTGAAATGTACATCGTCTCCTCTATAAATGTCTTGCATGTTGTAACGCAAGTTGTTGTGGTATATAGGACCCATACCATAGTCTCTGATGAAAGCAGAAACAGACTTATTGACGTGCTTTCTTGTCAATCTGTGGACAATGTTGGTTGGACCAGTTCCACTTTTGCCTTTGGCATATATTAGAATATACAAAGGCAGTTTGTGGAAAAAGTGACATCAATTGCACAAAAGTGTCCTTTACAAGCATTTCCAGACCTACCCCAGTTAAAGTGCCTAGGTCATTTCCACCACAGTGCACAATAATAAGGTAAGGCTGTGGGAGATGTTGAAAGGATTTCACCAAAGGCAATAATTGGTGCCACTTTAACCCTCTCTGACCAATCCATTTAATGTCTACATTTGGCAAAGCAAGGTCTTTCACAATACCTCTTTTATCTGCATACTTTTCACTCCAGAAGACATAGCTATGACCTACAATCCACACTGTGAACATCTTCCAAGGAGATCTGGATGCACTCAGAAGGTGTCTTTCAGTAGAATGGCAACGTGAAATGAAAGATAGTTGTAAAATGGAGGCATACATACTTTTTTAAATAAAAATAACTCATTGGCTGTTTCAAACCATTCCACACTAAAAACTAGGCTGTATGTTTACATTTATAAAAGCATGTTTTGTATTGGTTCAGAAAAATGTGTTCCCACAGAACATTAGTTTGGATTTGCTGTTAGGTTTGAAAAGTCAAGCACTCTTGCTCTTTGGATTTGAAACATTGTGTGGTGAACGTCTGACCTCTCTGCTCACACCAGTGTTCCATGACCTGTTGCTATGCTAGGAGGTAGGAGTCATGTTGGAGGTAGGGATCATTTGGAAAGGGTTGAAATTTTCAACCAATAGAAATGTGTGTTTCCATGTGAAAAAATGTGGGAAGCAATGTTATTTGAAGTTAACATGTATATGTCTGAAAAAAGAGAGGGAAACTGTGCAATTTACTGGTTCTGGTGAGAGGAGTATAGTCCAGAGATTCTGGCTCTGATAATCTGCTGTGTGAGTGCCACATTTCTTTCTCAACTAACTAATTTTAAAGGTGAGTTATGAATTTGAGAGGGGATGTATATGTTGCATTTTGATATAAATAATAGAAATAGGATTCTTCTTTTAAAGTTGTGTTTTACATTTTATGTTGTGGAAGATGTTTAACTGTCTTGAACTTGTAAGATATTATGGAGTATGTCTTCACCATAAGTTAAGGTGTAGTGGTATCACCTAGGAAAACTGTTTTGTGCCTAGAATCACACCATGATTTTGTGTGCACACAGGAATTGTTGTCAGAGATTTAATTTGTGTTGCTGTTGTTTTGTAAGACTTGCAGTTGTAGGAAAGGAGCAAAATGTGATGTTTAGCATTCAGTAGAAATCATTCTTGAACTGTGATGGTTAGCATTCAGCAGAAATCACTATCTCACAAATGAGAGGCAAATGCAAACACATTTGAAATTATCATGGTAGATTTTCCTTCCACTTTTAAAGTTGTGTATTACATTTTATGTTTTGTAATATTATGGAGTATGTCTTCACCATATTTTAAGGTGTACTGGTATTACTCAGGAATACTGGTTTGTGCATAGAATCACACCATGAGTCTGTGTGTACACAGGAATTGTTCTCACAGATTTAATTTGTGTTGCTGTTGCTCTGAAAGATTTGCACTCGCAGGAAAGGGGCAGCTTGTTTTCTTCAACTGTGATGGATAGCATTCAGCAGAAATCAGTATTTCACAAATGAGAGGCAAATGCTAACACGTTTTAAATCAACATGGTAGATTTTCATTCCACACCTGGAAAGGGTGAGGTAGTTCCTACATGTTCAAAACTCCAATTAACCCTTACCACACATGTACTCTTACATACATCTCTGCAGTCTTCATGCAGTTGTGCAAGTGTCCATGCAGATCTCTCTTGCACCTGACAAAACACAGTCTCCAGAAACACACCCCTTGCACACAGGCAGCAGCTTCTCCTACAGTCCCATGCATACTACTCAGCTCTGTGTGGTATTTCAGATAGCAGTGTGTAACGCAAACACATTCAACGTCACCAAGGCTCATTTCCTTTGCTCCAGTCTAATCACTCACCCAGGTAGCACATGCTGATGGTCTCAAGTAGCTGTTAGGACATGTGCTCTTTTCTGCTTCTCTAAAATATAAGGAAAATGTGTCAGGCTGTCACAGTAATTATCACTTACTCCACCACAGTAGTAAATGTGCTTTGAAATTGCCAATGAAATATCGTTTTCTGCCTAGAATCACACCATGAGTCTGTGTGCAAACAGGAATTGTTCTCAGAGATTTAATTTGTGTTGCTGTTGCTCTGAAAGACTTGCACTTGCAGGAAAGGGGCTGTTTGTTTTCTTCAACTGTGATGGTTAGCACTCAGCAGAAATCACTATCTCACAAATGAGAGGCAAATGCTAACACATTTGAAATCAACAGGGTAGATTTTCCTTCCACTCTTGCAATGGGTGAGGTAGTTCCTACATGTTCAAAACTCCAATTAACCCTTATCACACATGTACCCTTACATACATCTCTGCAGTCTTCATGCAGTTGTGCAAGTGTCCATGCAGATCTCTCTTGCACCTGACAATACACAGTCTCCAGAAACACACTCCTTGCACACAGGCAGCAGCTTCTCCTACAGTCCCATGCATACTACTCAGCTCCGTGTGGTATTTCAGATAGCAGTGTGTAACGCAAACACATTCAAAGTCACCAAGGCTCATTTCCTTTGCTCTAGTCTAATCACTCACCCAGGTAACACATGCTGATGGTCTCAAGTAGCTGTTAGGACATGTGCTCTTTTCTGCTTCTTTAAAATATAAGGAAAATGTTTCAGGCTGTCACAGTAATTATCACTTACTCCACCACAGTAGTAAATGTGCTTTGAAATTGCCAATGAAATATCGTGTTCTGCCTAGAATCACACCATGAGTCTGTGTGCACACAGGAATTGTTCTCAGAGATTTAATTTGAGTTGCTGTTGCTCTGAAAGACTTGCACTTGCAGGAAAGGGGCTGTTTGTTTTCTTCAACTGTGATGGATAGCATTCAGCAGAAATCAGTATTTCACAAATGAGAGGCAAATGGTAACACATTTTAAATCAACAGGGTAGATTTTAATTCCACACCTGGAAAGGGTGAGGTCGTTTTTACATGTTCAAAACTCAAATTAAGCCTTACCACACATGTACTCTTACATACATCTCTGCAGTCTTCATGCAGTTGTGCAAGTGTCCATGCAGATCTCGCTTGCACCTGACAATACACAGTCTCCAGAAACACACTCCTTGCACACAGGCAGCAGCTTCTCCTACAGTCCCATGCATACTACTCAGCTCTGTGTGGTATTTCAGATAGCAGTGTGTAACACAAACACATTCAACGTCACCAATTCTCATTTCCTTTGCTCTAGTCTAATCACTTACCCAGGTAACACATGCTGATGGTCTCAAGTAGCTGTTAGGACATGTGCTCTTTTCTGCTTCTCCAAAATATAAGGAAAATGTGTCAGGCTGTCACAGTAATTATCACTTACTCCACCACAGTAGTAAATGTGCTTTGAAATTGCCAATGAAATATCGTTGTCTGCTTAGAATCACACCATGAGTCTGTGTGCACACAGGAATTGTTCTCAGAGATTTAATTTGTGTTGCTTTTGCTCTGAAAGACTTGCACTTGCAGGAAAGGGGCTGTTTGTTTTCTTCAACTGTGATGGTTAGCACTCAGCAGAAATCACTGTCTCGCAAATGAGAGGCAAATGCTAACACATTTGAAACCAACAGGGTAGATTTTCCTTCCACTCTTGCAATGGGTGAGGTAGTTCCGACATGTTCAAAACTCCAATTAACCCTTACCACACATGTACTCTTACATACATCTCTGCAGTCTTCATGCAGTTGTGCAAATGTCCATGCAGATCTCTCTTGCACCTGACAATACACAGTCTCCAGAAACACACTCCTTGCACACAGGCAGCAGCTTCTCCTACAGTCCCATGCATACTACTCAGCTCTGTGTGGTATTTCAGATAGCAGTGTGTAACGCAAACACATTCAACGTCACCAAGGCTCATTTCCTTTGCTCTAGTCTAATCACTCACCCAGGTAACACATGCTGATGGTCTCAAGTAGCTGTTAGGACATGTGCTCTTTTCTGCTTCTCTAAAATATAAGGAAAATGTCTCAGGCTGTCACAGTAATTATCACTTACTCCACCACAGTAGTAAATGTGCTTTGAAATTGCCAATGAAATATCGTTTTCTGCCTAGAATCACACCATGAGTCTGTGTGCACACAGGAATTGTTCTCAGAGATTTAATTTGTGTTGCTGTTGCTCTGAAAGACTTGCACTTGCAGGAAAGGGGCTGTTTGTTTTTTTCAACTGTGATGGTTAGCACTCAGCAGAAATCACTATCCCACAAATGAGAGGCAAATGCTAACACATTTGAAAAGAACATGGTAGATTTTAATTCCACACCTGGAAAGGGTGTGGTAGTTTTTACATGTTCAAAACTCCAATTAACCCTTACCACACATGTACTCTTACATACATCTCTGCAGTCTTCATGCAGTTGTGCAAGCGTCCATGCAGATCTCTCTTGCACCTGACAATACACAGTCTCCAGAAGCACACTCTTAGCACACAGGCAGCTGCTTCTCCTACAGTCCCATGCATACTACTCAGCTCTGTGTGGTATTTCAGATAGCAGTGTGTAACGCAATCACATTCAACATCACCAAGGCTCATTTCTTTTGCTCTATTCTAATCATTCACCCAGGTTCCACATGCTCATGGTCTCAAGTACCTGTTAGGACATGTGCACTTTTCTGCCCCTCTAAACTATAAGGAAAATGTGTCAGGCTGTTACAGTAATAATCACTTGCTCTATCACAGTAGTAAATGTGCTTTGAAATTGCCACTCAAATATCGTTTTCTGCCTAGAATCACACCATGAGTCTATCTGCACACAGGAATTGTTGTCAGAGGTTTAATTCATGTTGCTTTTGTTTTGTAAGACTTGCACTCGTAGGAAAGTGTCAGCTCATATGATAGGATTTGAAAAGCTCAAAAAAAAAATCGTAATGTATTAAAATTACATAAAGCTATTTTTTCTTTAGTTTCTTTCAGGTATTGCTGATCAACAGTGAAAAATATTAAAGATGCCTATAAAGTCAAGAAAGAGAAAAGAACAGCAACAACATCAATATTTGAAGACAACTGGACTGAAAAATGTAGTTGGAGAACCTCATGTTGGAAAAAAGAAAAAGTCTTCTGGTAAGCAGACTAAGGATTTTTTAAAAAATATCTTCAAACAAAGAAAAAATGTTAAAAATATATCCAGTGCAAATAGTGTTTCAAGTACAAAACAACAACAGAGTCGACAGCAAAAACTTAAAGCAGATGTAGAATCAGAAGTAAGAAAGAGTATCTTAACACGTAAAATAGATTTTAAATACATTCGTCGAAAAATGTTTCAGAGAAGAGTGATGTGAAATTTGCTAAAGGATGTGAAAAAATATAAGAAGAAAACCAAATTTTATAAGAAAAATAAATTTATTGAAACCATTGTTACAAAGGCTTTGGAAATAAAAAGAAAACTATTCATTTTAATTTTGAACAGGATGCATAGATTAGATAAATTAGTCAATGCAATGAAGTCACAAAGCAAAAGGAAAAGAGTAGTGAAAAAAATAACTTTTGTAAAGTGTTCTTAGGAGAATGGAAGCATAGTTCAAGTACTGAACCATTTTTTAATGAAGAGAGTTATCTTCAAAGTAATAGTTTGCTGCATGCAGTTGACACCAATGGTCGAGCTTATGAAGTAAACGTTGGTTGTGTAATGGAAAAGGAGAAAATGGTTCCAAGAAATGAGGAAGAAGTGATAGCTGATGAGGTTATGGGGAGACATCCTAAAGCCCCAGTGTACACTTGGAATTGTAGTAATATTTGTACTGTGCGACAGGAAGCTATTGATAAATTACGTGACTTTCTAAGAGAATATAGTAAAAAGAGTGTTAAACAGAAGATTAAGGTGCTTCAAAGACTAGATCCATGCAGAGTGAGAGAGAATACTGGTTTGCAAGGTCATTCTCTGCCTTGTCTATCTAGGAAAGATTGTCAAAGAGTTTTTCACCATTTTAGGATGCTGGCAGTACATAATACTGAAATGAGAAAGTTTGTGAGAACATTGTATTTTGCTAAAAGTCCAGCACTAAAGTTAAATGAGTTGAATAATGCTCTGTTCCGTGGATCTGTATCAGATGTAGTGAAGGTTACTGATGATATTCAGTTTTGTTACTTTGGTCCAGAACAAGAAAGTGCAGGAAATGACACAGTTATTGAGGAAAATGTGGAAGAGAATGTAGAACCCACTGTTAGTAAAAATTTTGAAGATGAAATGACAAGATTTACAATCATCTCTAATGAAAGACCAAATATTACTTGTATTTGTTGCCGGAGAAGCCATTATAAAAATCAAACAAGGAATGTTGATCTCTATTAAAAAAGTGATAATGAAGATCATTATAAGTGGAAGGATTTTGCAACATATATATTTCTTGAAAATTGTTTTGATTTGGGTGAAGATCAGCGTATTTGTAAATACTGTTATAACAAGTTAGAATAAAATAGAATGCCAGCTAGAGCTGTACATAATAATTTAGAATTGGTTGATATTCCTGCAGAACTTTCTGATTTAAATACGTATGAGTCTATACTCATTCAATGTGTCCATCCTTTTCAGACCATAGTGCGTATGGAGCCCAAAACAGGTAAATTACCTTCTTCAGATTTACAAAGAGGTTTAAAAGGAAGAGTTGTCTATTTGCCATTGGATTTGAAAAAAAATATGGAAACAATTGATGCAGATAGTTTGGAAACTGAACCATTAGTTATTCTGGTTAATGGTGTACCTACAAAGAATAAGAACATTTGGCAGGAGATGGTAGATGTACGAAAAGTACAAACAGCAAATTTATATTTGAAAAGAAATAATAAATGGTATGAATCAATTTATATGGATGAAGATGAAGAAGTTTCACTAGAAGACACAGGAATACCAACTGGGCAAATTGAAAAAGTGGATAAGTCAAAAGAAGAAGAAATTTATGAACATTTCAGTATACATCCTCTTCATTCTAAAGAAGTTATGGGAAATGCTATTGATCTTTTTCAGATGAAAAAAGCAAAAGGAACTCCCGTGTGTGTATGGGAGGAGAGCTTGGAAGCTCGTTGTTTTCCCCAGCTGTTTCCTACAGGAGAAGGTGGACGATATGATGAACGTCCAGTACAGATTCCTGCTTCTGAGTATCGGACTACAATATTATATGCAGAAGATCCAAGATTTCATCAAAGTATTCCTTATTTGTTCAATTTTTTATTTGAAAGTGACTTGTCTGCACTATCTTATGCAGTAAATCACAATTTAAAAACTGGAGTACATCTACATAATGTGTCAGCAAAGGATTTTATCAACAAAGTGCAACAGCGAGATGATCGTTTGGAATCTCAATTGATCAATCTGATGGCTTGTCAGCGTGGGACTAATTAATATTGGTACCGACGCCATGGAGAATTGAAATGTATGTTACGGAATTTAGGAACTCCTACATGGTTCCTTACCCTAAGCTGTGCTGAGTACGCTTGGGATGATTTACTGGATTTTCTTCGAACATTAAAAACATCCAATACAAGACAGCAGGAGAATTGCGCTCATTGGATCCGGTTAATGTTTGCAGATATTTCAATCATAGATTTGAGGCTATGATGTCCTTCATCTGCAATAAAAAAAATCCACCTCTTGGAGAAGTTGTGGATTTCTTTTGGAGAAAAGAGTACCAAGCAAGAGGTGCTCCTCATATTCATATGCTGTTGTGGATCAAGGATGCCCCAAAATTTGGAACAGATGCTGATGAAGCAGTTTTATCTTTCATTGAAGAATATGCAACATGTGCTATACCTAAAAGCACAGAAGAAAAATCTTAAAAGAGCAAGTTTTACGTTTCCAAAGTCAACGGTGTGGAAAATACTGTTGACGAAAGTACAAGAGTAAAGATAAATTCTACACAAAATGTTGATTTGGATTTCCACGACCTGTCCTTTCAAAAGGAAGAGTAAACAGTTTTATGTCAGCTGTGCGACATACTATTACAAGAAAGTCGCCGAAAAATACCTACAACCTAAGAAGAAAAGAAGAGTCGAAATACATAAATGACTACAACCCAGTCATTTTATCCATGTGGAATGCTAACATGGATATTCAATATGTGGCTGACAATTCTATTGCTGTTGCTCGGTATGTCACATCTTACATCACAAAATCTGAGAAAACGGAATTAAAAGAAATGTGGGAAGAGATTTCTCACGAGAAGACTGTCAGTAAAAAGCTATACAGTTTCAGTTTAAAGATGTTATCGCATCGCGGAATTGGATCATACGAATGTTCAAATAGGTTATTATCTGCAAGTCTGTACTCCAAATCCAGAAGAATAATTTGGGTACGTTTAGCCTTGCAGGAATGCGAAATCGGGTACTGAAATCTGTTCGAGAAATTGAATATTTAGCTGAGTACGAACCAGAAAGTACAGACATTTTGAAAACAAACATGTTGGACACATATTACCCAAACAGAAGTCATCATCTTGAGAACATGTGTCTCTATGAAGTGCTGCAGAACTACATTTTTAAAAGGAATACCACAGAAGACATCAACAATGGAAAATATAAAGTCACTGGTGAGGAAGGATGTTTGGTGAAGCAAACAAAAGTTTGATAAATCACCGGAAGCTGAGTTGCGACACTACTGACAAAAAGGAATTTTACTACTTGGCACTTTTGCAGCTGCTTAAACCATGGCGTTCAGAGGATGAACTACTTGTAGAATTCCAGAGTTATGAAGATTCTTTTAATGCTAGCAAAGACAGCATAGAATGCAGTACTTTCACAACTTATGTTCAAATGTTAAATGAAGAAAGTGAACAAGAAGCAACAATTGCAGCTGAAGTAGCTAGAGACAGTTCTCAAGACAGTCAAAGTTCTGGGACGTTCAGTCAAGATCCTCTAGGACAACCAATCATAGAAAATGAAGCTGCAATAGCCATGACTGAAGTGGAAACAGCTATGAATCTCGCTCAGGAAGATTGAATAAACTTACCGAATTTGGAACAACAACTGAATGATGAACAACAACAAATTTATAAGGAAGTCAGGAAAAAAATTGATCACGGTTTACTACATGAAAATAAAGAGTGCTCATGCACATCTTTTGAACCAATGAGAATGTATGTGAGTGGACAAGCAGGAACTGGAAAAAGTTTCTTAATTAATGTAATTAGAAACTACCTACAGAACAAAACGGATTCAACTTTGTCTTGTGTTGTTACTGCTCCAACTGGGTTAGCAGCGTATAACATAAAAGGAGTTACCTTACATCGTTTGCTAATGTTACCAGTAGAGCATGAGAACAAAATACAATACCACAAGCTAACAGGAGAAGCATGCTTTGAAGTTTCAAGAGTATTGAAGAAAATGAAAGTACTCATTATTGATGAGGTAAGCATGGTATCAAACTTAATGCTTGCCTTTGTGCATTTAAGAAAGCAGCAAATACTAAAGACAGACTATGACGTGTTATTTGGAGGAAACATGTCATAGTTTTTGGGGATCTTTTGCAACTTACTCCAGTTAAAGGACAACCGGTATTCCATACACTTACACATGAAGACACGAAAAAGTCGTTAGGAAGTATAGGTAATGTGAATATTTGGACATACTTTGAGTATAAAGAACTCATTACCAATATGAGGCAAGCCAATGATGAGAATTATGCAAGTATTCTGAAAGATATAAGAATTGGACTACTCACAAAACATGGCAGAAAAGCATTACAGAGTCGATTGCTGAGTATTTTGTTTACAACAGAACAAATAGTTCCAGAGAAAATATACAAGAAAATTGCTGAAAAAAATACTGTAATCTGCTTAATGCCAACATTACATGAATGCTCTATATTCAATCAAGAACTTTTGAAATTGGAAAATGAAGAGATCATAAAACTGGAAGCTGTGGATAAAATTCAACATGAAGGAATAACTATTATATTGACAGGCAAATTGGCAACTAAATTGGATTCTCTAGAGAAAAACATTTCGAAAACAGCTGGTTTGGAAAAGAATCTTTATGTATGTATGAACTGTAGAGTAATTTAAAGACGTAATTTCGATGTAGAAAAAGGTTTAGTGAATGGAGCTATGGGTAAAGTTGTGGGTTTTGTAAAGTACCAGAAAAAAGATGGAATTGAATTTTTTAAAATAAAATTTGATTAGATTGAAGAGGTTAAAGACATTAGTCGTTGTTCAGTTCGTTTTTTGCTAGTGAAAGACTTATATGTACGTAGGAAGCAGTTTCCGTTTTCTCTAGCATATGCTGTAACTATTCACAAGTCTCAAGGATTAACTGTAGGTAGTGCTTTTGTAAACATTGGATCTAGTGTATTTAAAGAAGGTATGGCATATGTTGCTTTGTCACGCGTGAAAAAATTATCTGGTTTATTTATGATAGACTTTGATGACTCAAAAGTTAGTGCTGATGCAAACTGTGTAAAGGAGTATAATAGATTAAGAAGAAGTTATGCTCCTCATTTAGGTCAGTATCCTGTGTTTGAAAAATGTGTTGTTTGTCAGAAAAGGAGAAATGAGAATATCTGTAATGAGGATGTACAGAAGAGAAAACAAAAAGAGAGTGATGTGATGGCAAGCAAAAAGAAATAGGACAGTGTTGAAGAGGTTGTTGGTTGTCATTTTGTTTTGAAAATAGCTCTGGTGTCAACTACTACGCAAATGTAGTCCTGAATGTTGTATTTTATCTTGAATTTTTGCTAGAGCAGATAATAGTAAATAATGGAAAAAGATTCTGTTCTCTGCTGAGTCTCCTTTATGAGAAGCTGCTGAGTAATGATAAAACTAAAATAGAAAGTGCTTCTGATGTTAGAAATCTTTTAGATGTATGTTCTGGATGTACACAGTTTAAAGAAAATGTCCAGCAAGATGCACAGGAATTTTTAATGTATATGCTGATGGTACTGGAAGATGAAGGGGTAGAAGTAGAAAATATATTTGGTGTCACTTATAAATGGGAACATTGTTGTGAAAACTGTATGAACACATGCAGCAGTAATGTTGATTCTGAAAGGTTCATATATTTAACAATACCAGAGAGTAAAACAGTGACTTTTAGTAAATTAGTTAAAGATGCTAATCACAACATGGAATGTTCTCAATGTAAAACAGACATGTTGTCAACGTTATTTTTTAAGAAATATGGACAGTATGTGATTTTAATGATACAACGTTGTAGAGCAGATGGAACAAAAATGGAAACTTTACTAAAGAAGTTTGTAGGTAACCAATTATCTATTTCTGGAAAAACTTTTGTTGCAGTTGCAATCATTTTTCATGATGGTCCTTCTATAACTTTTGGTCATTACACAGTTTATCTAAAATGTGAAAAAGGATGGACACTGTGTAATGAGTGTCAATTGACTTTCAAGCAACGTTTGCCTTATGATTTACCAAATTGTTACTTAATTTTTTTGAAACCAAAATTTTAGATACTAATTTCAGCATCAGAAGAAACCATTATTTCAATTTTAAAGGATTAAAATTGGATATTTCACTGAAAAAGGAATTTAAAATTACTATTTGGCCTCATGGAAAGGTAAAAGAAATAAATGTGGACTTCTTTGACAGATATTATTTTGGCATATGTTCTTATGCAACAAGGTTTACAGATGTTATTTCTTGAAAATTGTTATTGTTATTAGAAGGTATTGCCCGATGTTAAATGATGAATACAATTGATTTCACTATTGTCAGTGAGATTCAATACATTCTGAAAACAGCAAAAAAAAAGGCAAAAAAATGCTTTGTTAAATATGAAAAAACATGTACTGTTTAATAAAATGTATTGTTGAATAATAATACTTTTTTTCTTTTTTTCAGATCTTGAAAGAAAATGTAGGAAATGTAATTCATTTTACTTGCAATTTTAAAAAAAAACATTTATTTCTAATTAAGTTATTTTGATGGTCAGGTAGGTCTGTAATATCTGTATTTCTCACTCCTTCCCTTTCATGCTTCCTTTCCTATTCTCCTACTTCACTTCCTTCTGTATGTATGTCACACCCCTTCTCTTTTTTGCATTCTTTCCTTCAATCTCCTTCACTCTGCTTTGCTCATTGACATCCTGACTCCCTTTCTCTCACTCCAGTTTCCTAAATCCCTCCATCCCCTCACTCTCCATTTCTCACTTTCCCTTACCCCCTTTTTTAATCCTCATGCCCTTTTTAAAAAAAAAAAAGAATTAAAAATCAAATGTAACTGTTTTGATGGTGGTTGGCTCTAAAACGAACCGTTATCTTTTTTGACAGGTTTTGGGTACCTATAAGTAAGTAGCGATGCAGAGTTTAAAGTTTAAGAGGAAGACTCTGTTCCCTTCATCTGTGAAATGTACACCGTCTCTTTTATAAATGCTTTGCCACTCCCCTCGCTATTTCTTCTTATTTTCTGGGACAAGGAGCTGAAAAGGTATCAATTTTATTTGAAAATGGCAGAACAGCATACTACTTCAAGGAGTGAGGAGGAGACCTGGATGCCGTCAGAAGGTGTCTTTCAATAGAATGACAATATGAAATGAAAGATAGTTGTAAAATAGAGGCTTACATACTTTTTTTTAAAAAAAAGAAATCATTGGCTGTTTCAGACCATTCTACACTAAAAACTAGGCTGTATGTTTACATTTTTAAAAGCATGTTTTGTATTGGTTCAGAAAAATGTATTCCCACTGAACATTACTTTGGATTTGCTGTTAGGTTTGAAAAGTTAAGCACTCTTGCTCTTTGGATTATAAATATTTAGGCAGATTTACAAGCCCCTTGAGCCACTTTTGCATCTCTTTTTCCATGTTAAAAGTGATTCAAAGGTGGTGCAAGGGGCTTGTAAAACTGCCCCATTGTGTCATTTGAGATGTCATCAGTGATGTCATCAGTGATGTCACTGACCATGTCATGAGTGATGTAATATGTGACATCATCAGCAGTGGATTGCGGGCGCGCGAGTTATAGTTAGCTGAACTAACTATAACGGGGGAATTTCAATGGTTTTGTACGAGTGAAATGTCCAGCTAACTATAACGTGTGTGAAACCTATGGTTTTTTCAGTGAATTTGCAAGGTTTTTTAAATGATAATTCCTAACTATAACGTCTGTGAAACCTATGGTTTTTTCAGTGAATATATACATACATATATATATTATCTACTGGCGGTCGCCAGTAGATAGTTATAGTTAGGACCGTGTTTCCATAGGAAATCTACAACATTCTATTTGGAATAACTTTGGCGCCAATTGACGAATCCTCGTGAAATTTTCAAAATAGGTGGGGAGCTCCGCTCCGCTCCTACCCTGAAAGTCTCGGGGTGATTCGTCAAGCGGGGGCTGAGAAAAAGGGGGGGTCCCAAAACGCATTTTTCCCACGCAATTTTCCATAGGGACCTTTAGTCCAAGCTACAGCCCAAATGGCTGAACAGAATTACTTTAAATTTGGCAGAGAGGTAGTCCTCAGGTCAGGGATGTGCCTTTTGAAGGTCTCATATAAATCTGTTCAGTATTTCCTGAGAAAATAGCATTTAAAACCATATACATATCTATAGGCGCGCACAGTGCGTGCACGGTGCGAGCACCCTAACGTGCGCGAGCGTAATTCTGATTGGTTGTTACATGTCAGTCAACGTTCGAATTGGTCGAAATCAGGAAGTGTTGGCCGCCATTTTGTTTGTTGTCAGTGCGAGAGTGGAAAAGGAAGGTAGCAAACGGGGGCAGGGTGGACAGTTCCTGACCCCCTAGACTTGGTCAGGGGGTCACAGGAGGACCCCTAAGGGCCAAATTTTTTTTTTTTAATTTTTTAAAAAAATCGTGGAGTGCGCGCACCGTATGCGCACGGCAGGGACTGCGTAACGTGGGCGAACCGTGCGCGCACGGTGAAAAAACCTTAAAAAAATAAATAAATAAATACATAACTTAGCATTTAAAAAAACTTACAAATTCACTGAAAAAACCATAGGTTTCACACACGTTATAGTTAGGAATTAGCATTTAAGAAACCTTGCAAATTCATTTAAAAAAACAAAGGTTTCACACATGTTATAGTTAGCAGGACATTTCACTCGTAAAAAACCAATGAAATTCCCCCGTTATATTTAGTAAAGGGAACTATAACTCACGCGACCGCAATCCAGTGCTGATGACGTCAGATATTACATCACTGATGACATATGTGTCTTTCTGTAAAATAAATATTTATGAAATATGTATAGCTAAAGGTTAATGTAAGAATAAATGGTTAAATAAGTGTCAAAATACAGTGATGTAATATCTGACGTCATCAGCACTGGATTGCGGTCGCGTGAGTTATAGTTCCCTTTACTAACTATAACGGGGGAATTTCATTGTTTTTTTACGAGTGAAATGTCCTGCTAACTATAACATGTGTAAAACCTATGGTTTTTTAAGGGAATGTATATATATATACCCTGACACTTTACCTTCTTCCGAAGGTACATAAAGACATGATCGAACCTCCAGGGAGACCTATCGTCTCATCAAAAAACAGTCTGCTTGAAAACACGAGCACGTATGTAGATCACTTCCTTTTTCCCTTTGTCAAAGATCTCTCATCCTATCTTAGAGATACCACAGACTTTCTACTCAAAATCAATGATGTCAAACTAGGAACAAATCATTGGATGGTTTGTCTAGACGTAGAGGCATTATACACCAGCATCAGACATGATGATGGTGTGAAAGCCTGTAAATTTTTTCTCAAAAAACGTAGAATAGAATTGCTAGAACACACACTCATGCTTTTGGACATGATTAACATCTGTCTAAAGGAGAACGTTTTCATGTTTGAAAAAGAATTCTACAAACAACTACAAGGCACTTCCATGGGCACCTGCTTCGCTCCCAGCTATGCCAATCTGATGGTCGGCTGGTGGGAGAAGCAGGTGCTCTGGAACGAACAAACTGAACATTGGACTCTCTGTGTATCAAAATGGCTCAGATACATAGACGACATCTTTTTTGTGTGGGAAGGAACAGAGGCGGAACTCAATCTGTTTATTAATTGTCTTAACCAGAAAGATGTCAACCTTAGATTTACCAAACACTACAGCCAAGAATGTGTCGATTTCCTCGATCTGAAACTCAGTAATGACAATGGCAGAATCAGCACTAATCTTTTCAGGAAAAAAACAGCAGGAAATTCAATCCTGCATGCTGCCAGTGCGCATCCACCGAGTTTCAGGTGGGGAATCCCCTATAGTGAGTTTCTTAGAGCAAAGCGCAATTGCAGTACCAACCCAACATATGAAAAAACGAAGCATGAAATGAAAATGAGATTCAAGGAAAGAGGGTACCCCAGAAAAGCGATACTGCAGGCCGAAAAAAGAGTGGACAGTCAATCAAGGGAGGAAATTCTCAACAAAACCAAGCAGACTGTCATCACTCAGAACACTCCCAAAAAAACAGTAAGATTCATAACGAAATTTTGCAGTCAATCCAATCAGATGCGGAGTATCCTCAAAAATAGATGGGACATCCTTAGACAGGACCCAATTCTGAGAAATGAAATAGGGGCTAGCCCATCTATTACATACATGAGAAGTCCATCTCTCAGAGACATGCTGGTACATAGCCATTTACAAACAAAAGAAACTAGCTGGCTTCAGCAAATGAAATTCCCCGTTATAGTTAGTGCAGGCAACTATAACTCACACGACCGCAATCCTCTGCTGATGCTAATACTGTATTTAGACACTTATTTGCCCATGTCTTCTTCCATACATTTTTAGCTATACATATATTACAAATATTTTTTTTTCATAAAGACACATATGTCATCAGCAGAAGATTGCGGTCGCGTGAGTTATAGTTGCCTGCACTAACTATAACGGGGAATTTCATTGGTTTTTTATCAGTAAAATTTCCGCTAACTATAACATGTGTGAAACCTATGGTTTTTTCAGTGAATTTGCAAGGTTTTTTAAATGCTAATTCCTAACTATAACGTGTGTGAAACCTATGGTTTTTTCAGTGAATTTGTACGGTTTTTTAAATGCTAAGTTACTTTACGCCATTCGTGGCGTGCGCGCCCACTTAACGCAGTTTGTTCCGTGCGCGCACGGTGCGCTTCACGCACCGTGCGCGCACAGTGAGCACGCGGTGCGCTTTGCGCACCGCGCGCCCACTTTACGCAGTTAGTGCCGTGCACGCACGGTGGGCGCGCGGTGCGCTACGCGCACCGCCTGCCCACGTTACGCTAGATGGGCCATGTACGCACGATGCGCTTCGCGCACTGTGCGCACATGGAGGACATATGATGCACTTCGTTTTGAAAGGTAATATTTTAATTTTTCTTGTAATTTATAAGCCATAGACAAATGGTGCCCTTCGGGCACCATTTGCACACGGGGTGGAGAGAGTGTGGATAATTTTTTTTTTTAATATTTTTTTTTAAATATTTTGGTTTTTCATAGATCTAATAAGCAGTGCACAATTGGTGCCCTTCGGGCACCAATTGCACACGGGGTGGGGAGAGTGTGGATAATTTTTTTTTTTTTAGAATTTTTTACCGTACGCGTACGGTAAGCGTAATCGGCGAAATTAGCGAAAAAATAAAAATTCCGTTTTTGGCCTTGGGGGATCTTTGGGGACTCCCTCAACATGGCTATGTGTGTGGGAGCTGTCTAAACAGCCCCTTTACATGTTTTTGTGCTTTCTATTTTGAACATCACTCTCAGTGCGAGAGAGAAAATGGCGGCCGCCGCTTCCTGGTTTCGGCCGATTCGAATGTTTACTAAGATCTAAGAGCCAATCAGAATCGCGCTCGCGCACGCCACCGTACGCGTACGGTAAGCGTACCGTAAGCGCACCGTAAGCTGGCTCAGCTATATATATTGATTTAAAGGCTATTTTCTCAGAATCTACTGAACAGATTTACACCAAACCTACAAAAGGCACTTCCTTGACCTGAGGACTAACTCTCTGCCAAATTTCTAGTAATTCTGTTCAGCCGTTCGGGCTGTAGCCCTGTCTAAAGGTCCTATGGAAAAATGCATGGGAAAAACGCGTTTTGGGACCCCCCTTTTATCTCAGCCCCCGCTTGACGAATCCCCCCGAGACTTTCAGGGTAGGAGCGTAGCGTAGCGCCCCACCTATTTTGAAAAATTCGCGAGGATTCGTCGACCGGCGCCAAAGTTATTCAAAATAGAATGTTGCGGATTTCCTATGGAAACGTGGTCCTAACTATAACTACCTACTGGCGACCGCCAGTAGGTAATATATATATATATATATATATATATTCACTGAAAAAAACCATAGGTTTCAGGCACGTTATATTTAGGAATTGGCATTTACGAGAAAGAATAAAATACCCAAGCCGGATGGCTGAAAGCATTTCCAGTGTCGGTGTCTGATTTTCGAAAAAGAAGTCGGATTTGGTTGGAATATATATATATATATATATATATATTTCGAAACAGTTGATTCCAAGCCAGAAAAGAATCCACACGAGCCCACTCGATCATCAAAGCAGCTTTATTCTTCACAGGGCAGAAGAGGACTATATATATATATATATTATCTACTGGCGGTCGCCAGTCGATAGTTATAGTTAGGACCGAGTTTCCATAGGAAATCTCAAAATTCTATTTTGAATAACTTTGGCACCGGTTGACGAATCCTCGCGAAATTTTCAAAACTAATGGGGCGCTCCGTTCAGCTCCTACCCTGAAAGTCTCGGGGTGATTCGTCAAGCGGGGGCCGAGAAAAAGGGGGGGTCCCAAAACGCGTTTTCCCCATGGATTTTTCCATAGGGACTTTAGTCGCAGCTACAGCCCGAACGGCTGAACAGAATTACGTGAAATTTGGCAGAGAGGTAGCCATAAGGTCCATGAAGTGCCTTTTGCAGGTCTGGTGTAAATCTGTTCAGTATTTTCTGAGAAAATAGCATTTAAATCAATATATATATCTATAGGCGCGCAACGTGCGCGCCCGGTAAGCGCACCCCTACGTGCGCGAGCGCAATTCTGATTGGTTGTTACATCTTAGTAAACATTCGAATTGCTCGAAACCAGGACGTGTCGGCCGCTGTTTTGTCTCTCGCACTGAGAGGTGGGTGAAAAACAAAAGCGGAAAACATGAAAATGGGGCAGGCTGGACAGTTCCTGACCCCCTAGCACTGGTCAGGGGGTCCCTGAAGGACCCCCAACGGCAATTTAAGTTTTTTTATTTTTTCGCGGAGTGCGCATAGCGTGCGCGCACTATAGTTTTGAAAAAAATTCCGCGAAGTGCGATTAGCGTGCGCGCACGCTATAAACGCTAAAAATGAAAGTTCCAAATTTCCCCACCCCGTGTGCGCCAGCTGCGTGATGCGCTGCGTGCGTTCATGGCTTATTTAGATTCCCAACATATTAGGCTGGAGTGCGCTTGTCTTCGCGCCCCGTGCGTGCATGGTCCACGAAGCAATCCGCTGCTGATGACATCAGATATTACATCACTGATGACATATGTGTCTTTCTGAAAAAAAAAAATTAAATATATGTATAGCTAAAGATGAATGGAAGAAGACATGGGTAAATAAGTGTCTAAATACAGTGATGTAATATCTGACGTCATCAGCAGCGGATTGCGGTCGCGTGAGTTATAGTTGCGTGCACTAACTATAACGGGGGAATTTCATTGTTTTGTTACGAGGGAAATGCCCAGCTAACTATAACATGTGTGAAACCTATGGTTTTTTAAGTGAATATATATATATATATTCCAACAATATGCCCATGCGCACAGAAGCACATTTGACATCCCTCCAACCATGTGGCTTTCACATTGCAGCCCGTCTCTCTGCACCGAAATTCATTAATTATGCCAACGCATTTCAGAGTCGCAAGACTCCTTCTTCCTGGGCTCAAAAGGAACATTCAAAAACTCGCCATTTTGCATATCTGCTATTTATTCATTTCTGCAATTTACCATTGATTATCACTGCCCCCAGTGGGCGTTTGCATAGTGCATAGGTTAACAAGATGCATGATGGGACCCAGAGTCCTATAGCGACTTTTGAATGTTTTGGTAGTCATTGAATTCCTGCTTTTGTTTTCCATTTTCACAATGGGGATCCCAAAGTCATCATGAAGATGGTCAAAAACAAAAGGAAAAAAACTTTAGAAAAAAACCCACAATATTCTAGGTACTAGGATGTGTTGAATTGGTTGTGTGTATATGGCTGCTATATATAAGACCAAATGCAGAGTTTCAGATTACTTAGAGACACCCAGTTGCCTTCATGTGTAAATTTCACACCATCATTTCTATAAATGCCATGCATGTCAATACGCAAATTGTTGTTATACATACAGCCCATGCAATGGTCTCTGAGGAATGCAGTAACAGTTGTATTAACATATTTCCTGGCTATGTCAATCTGAGGACAGAATTGATTTGACCACTTCCATTTCCGTCTTTGGCACATATTAGAGTACACCAAGACAGTGTGAGGGAAAAGTGACCTCAGTCCTGGAGAAGTACCTTTCATTAGGATTTCACCCCTACCCCAGTCAATGTGCCTAGGTCATTGCCACCACTGCGCACAATCATGAGGTGAGGAGTTTGGCAATCCACAATGTATTTAACCAACGCCAGTAATTGATGAAACTTTAACCCTCTCTGGCCAAACCAAGCAACCTGCACATTTGGCAAACCCAAGTCCCTGTCAATGCCTCTGTTCCTTGCAGCCTCTTTAGCCCAATAGACTTAGCTGTGGCCCACCAGCCACACTATAAACATTTTGATGTGAAGGAGCAACAGAATTCAGGAGAAGGTTCCAGCTGAATGAGGTTTTTTTCCAAATGAACAAAAGTTAAAATGTAGGTGTTTAAAAAGATTTATGTATTTCATTGGATGCTTTCAGCGTGAAGGTGAATAAATTAGGTTGTGTGTTGGATTCCTTCGCAACAAGTCCTATTATTGGCTGTTGCTTTATAAAAAGAAATGTAATACAGATATAGATATGCTTTTGAATCGGTGGAGTAAACCATACCTTCAGTATCTCATTTGGAAGAAGCATGTCCCTATAGGAATGTGCTGTGAACTTGAGACCAACTTGTTCCACTTAGCTGCTAGGTTCACTGAGCTATGAGTGTATTAGTGGGGAAGGGTGTTAAAGTGACTAAAAAATGTTTTTAAGTTAAGGAGTTATGACACAATTTAAGTATTTGCAAACTATAATATCCAACTCAGGACTATATAATAAGCTGTTGTTCCGTATTTAAATTGAAAACAACTGAAGCTAAATATCTGTATGGACAAATTTCGGTCTCAAAAACAACATTTACAACTGTAGCAATTATATTTCGTGAAGGAGTTGATATAACCTCTGGACTCTAAACAGTATATTTAAGAAGTCAAGTAGGATGGAAAGAGTACAATAACATTAGGTGACATTGAAATCAAGACTACCCAAAAAGTTACCAAACTCATATCTGCCATTTTCAGAACCAATGTTCTAAGAAGAATCTTGGATGTGTTTCTAAGACATTGTTGAGCCTATAAGGGGTGTTGTCAACAGTAAGCTGTTAGCAATGAAGGGCTCTTTTTAACTGTGGGAAAGGAATTTATATACATTTGAGGACTACATTGTGTTAATACGGATAATAAGTAACTGAATGTACTATAATACCAGTAGCCACTAAACAAAATGTGCCCTTTTGTTTCTGCTACAGCAACTTCTACGTAGTAATATGTGTTATGTTTTTCGTACATGGACTAAGAACATTTTAAACATCATTTGGCCTAACAGGGATAATGTTTACAAAAGGACATTAAAAAATGAAGACTGTTCCATAACTGTTTGACATTTTGTACTAGATATAAAAATATCAGAAACAATTTTAACACACAGTTGCGTTTTTTAGAAAGGAAATAACCTATCACCAAGCCACTATTAGAAAACGTGCAGTGAGTGCAGTGAACAGTATGACATAAGTTGTAATGATGTATTGTGCACATTTGTTTTCTTTGCTACAATCCATTGATTGATTTTTCTCACTGTTCAATGATGATGCTTCATACAAAGCACTGTTGAAAGAGAAGAAGCATGAAAGCTGAAAACAGTAAAAAATTGTAAAACATTTGTCTTTTTTGAATTAAAGTTTTGCTTAAAAAATATTGTATATTGTTTGGTTGACTAATGTTCAAAATGAAATTCTAATATAATTTTGTCTGTTTATATTTTTTCACAGTGATTGGAGGTCGAGATATATTACGTGTGTCAAAGCACTAATCTAGTGATGGATTCATCGAGTCATAACGCATATTCTCATCCCATCTTCCAGGCACAACAGTTGCATTCATCCAAACCCAAGCCACTGCCTAGGCAGTCATCCAATCACTCAGATACTGCACTTCAATTCATCCAATCTCCCAGCCACAGCACAGGTACTCATCCAATTGCCCAGGTGTTACCCATATAGTCATGCCTTCACTTACTCACTACTAATGCAGTTATGGAATCACATAGGCACTACACATTCACTTGTTCATTCATCCAGGGACTCCACTTGTAGTCATATATTTACCCAGGCACTACACTTGCAGTGATCCAATCACCCAGGCAGAATCCATAGAGTCATGCATTCACTCAAAAAGCACCTATGCAGTCATGCAATCACCCAGGCATTACCCATACAGACATCTAATCACCCAGGCACTCCCTTTGCACTCATCCATTCACTCAGGCACTACCCATGCACTTATCCAATCCCCCAGGCATTACCCATTTACTCATCCAATCACCCAGGCATTACTCATGCACTAATTCACTCAGGTACCACCTTGGCACTCATCCATTCACTTAGACACTATCCTAGAACTCATCTATTTACTCAGGTGCTACTCATACACTTATCCAGTCACACAGCCACTACCTATATAGTCATCTATTCACTCAAACACT
This sequence comes from Triturus cristatus, assembly GCF_964204655.1. Taxonomy (NCBI): domain Eukaryota; kingdom Metazoa; phylum Chordata; class Amphibia; order Caudata; family Salamandridae; genus Triturus; species Triturus cristatus. The sequence goes on along the minus strand of NC_140593.1, from coordinate 33,537,731 downwards.
ACTTATGCAGCGATCCATTTACTCAGGCACTCCCCATGCACTTAACCGAGGACCAAGGCAGTACCCATGCACTCATACATTCACTGATATACTACCCATGCACTCATGCAATCAACAGATACTATGCATGCACTGATCCAATTACCCAAGCACTATCCATGCACACATGCAATCACTGGGCACTACCCATGTATATATTATACACCCAGGTACTATCCATGCACTCATCCAATCACTCAGGCACTATCCATGCACTCATTAATTTACATAGCCACAATCCATGCACTTATACATTCGCTTAGGTGCTATCCATGCACTCATACAATCAAGCAGACACTGCCAATGCACTAATCCAATCACCCAAGTAGTACCCATCCACTCATCTATTCACAATGACACACACCCATGCACTCATTCATTTACCCAGCCATTATCCATGCACTCATCCATTCACTCAGATGCTATTCATGCAATGATACAATCACCCAGGCACTACCCATGCAATCAACCAGACACTACCCATGTACTCATCCAATCACCCAGGCACTATCCATGCACTCATCCAATCACCAAGGCACTATCCATGCACTCACCCAATCAACTAGGCACTATCCATGCATTCACCCAATCACCTGTGCACTCTTCTTTTCAATCAGGCATGATGCATGTACTCATCCATTCACCCAGGCTCTACTCATGCACTCACCCATTTGCGTAGGCACTACCCATGCACTCATTCATTCATTCACCCATGGACTGCACTCATACTTACCCATTCACTCTGGCACTGTTTTTTCACTCATAGAGCTACTCACACACCTACTCAGTCACCCATAAAGTCAATCACGCAGTCACTTACTCACCTATACAGTTAAAAACAAACCCACTCACTTATTCATAAAGATACTAAAACATACTTGCTCACCCATACAGTCACACAAACACTCGCCCATACAGCCACTATCACAATCCCTCACACACACAGTCATTTATATACTACAACACTCACCTTTTCTCCCTTTCACATATACAGGTTCTCATCCTTGTACTACTGACACATCCATTCAGTCACCGACATACCCCTATACACACTCAGTCACTTATACAGCCCTTCACTTACACAATCACTAACCCAAACAGCCACTGACTCACCCACTCACTCATCCATGCTTTGTGCTAGTGCTTTGGTTGTGGATGATCCAGTCCGGCTTTTGCACACAGGTGGTAGTGTCCAAGGAGGAACAGTAGCCAGGAACCAGGAACCGAGATCGGTGCTCTGAGAGAACCGCTGCCGCCACCACCAAAAAGCCGCCGCAAAATGCAGTTTTTGGGGGCCAGCCTCTGGAATTGTGTTTCTCCTCTCGCTCCCCCTGCAAGTTGGCAGCAAGTAAGCGGCAAGCGCCAAGTGGCTGCAGGGGTTGAGTGGGGGTCAAGCAAGCAAGTAAAGCAGAGTAAAGAGAGAGCGAGCGAGTGAAAGCAGCCGAAAGCAACTGCGCGCCCGAGGGACCTGTCAGCAGGTGGACAGAGGTTGCTTCTCACCACGGATTGCAGATTGGAGACAGCTCATGGACAACTGATTGCTTTGTGCTGTGGCTGTGGCTGCGGTCTGGCTTCTCGACCAGCGGTGAATGGCACAGGAAGTTTCACCCCCCAATGAAGTAGGTGTGAACTAAGTATCAGCCCGCATTTCTGGGCAGAGAAGGCGGAGAATGTGGAGAAGGACACACTAAGCCCTGGGCCCGAGCTCCTAGCATCCAACGTGGGCACTGTCGACTTGGCTCCCCAGCCTCCATGAGCGAGCGGCAGGGGAGCTGAGTGAACTACAGTGACCGTGATCGTGACTCTCCTGAACCTCTGGGGCTGGAGTTCGAGTGGTGTATCCCCTCTCCCTTGAACTTTGACCCACAAGTCGCAAATCCACAATCCTTCTGCGCCGACTGCATGTCCACATAACAATTGTAAACCAGTTGCGTGGTTATCAAATCTTTTTAGACCCTACAACACAAAGCACAAAGTCATAGCAGGCAGCACGTTAAACCTGAGGTGGTAGTTTTGAGAGGGACCACAGGTGCGTATGTTCTGATAAACTTTTGCACCATCGTATGAGGCATGGTGGGAGTGTACAGACCTCCCGGCTGGACAGTGCAAAAAAGAAAAGAATCCAAAGAACCTAAAGAGTACAACCAACAGGAATCTGGCAGGCTTGGTTGGAATTGGTTGCTGAAGTAGCAAAAAAACAAAAACAAAAGGGGAGCAGGTAGTTTTAAATCTGGCTCAAAACTTCAGATAAACAGCCTGCACCCTTAGGGAGGAAAACCACCATCATAAACGCCCCAAACAGCCTATTATTGTGTACAAAGAAAGACAAACAGTAACAAACAGCAACAAAAGCAAAAAATTAGGTCAGGGAGATCCAGAAAGCAACTGGTACAAAAAACAGGAAAACAAGGTTCCAAGAAACCCAAGGAGATGAGTCAACCGGGAAACTAGCTCAAGGAAAGACAGGCCCATTAATTCCTTTACAGTATTCTATATTTGGGAAACCGATTCCCAATAGGAAATTCATGTTTCTAAAATATCCAACGACAGCTATCTTCTCAGAAACAGTCCAACTGGAGGGCCTTCCGAACCCATCCACACCACAAAAAAAAAATCTTTTAAGAACTAAGTCTAACAACACGGAGATCAAAAGCACACAGAAGGTCAGCAAAACTAATGAAAATGTCACCGTGAATGATCAGCAGAACAGCAGTCACTTAGTCATACAGGCACAAGTCCATGCCTCTGACTATTCACATTCAACACCAAAATCAGTAATAAATCTAGTAACATTTAAACAAATGTCAGAGGAAACACATTTGGAAATATCAGATAATCAAAAATCTGCAAATATTGAGCAAAGCAACTCATGGATGCACTCAATTCCACTATCAAGCAACATTGACCTCTTGCATGCATTGGAAGCTGAGACTCAAAACCAATCGAAGAACGGAAAGAGTAAATAAACAAGAGAAAATAAAATAAATATCAAGTACAATGGAACAGTCTATCAAAACTCAGTGTCAAATGAGTCATAATGCCAGAAGCAACAAACAAGATCTGTCTGCACAGTTGCAAAAGAGCTCCAACACAACAAGTCTTTTACAGAATAACATAATAACAGCAGATAAAGCAAAGGAACGAGATAGAAGCAGAGACAGAAGAGGAGCAGTGACCTCATCGGAAATAAAAGCGGGGATCCACCAGTCAGCATATTCATCACTTTTAAAAGTGCTAGAAACCACAAGAATGGTAATTAATATGCAATCGGACAAGTTAGACACACAGATTGACTTGATGAATATAGTCACCTCATACATCATAGGAATTAATATGAAATTGGAAATGCTAGCGGACTTGACAATTAAGGAGCGAGAAACAAACATAGCAGCAGGCAAAGATTGTGTATGTGGCCCAATAATAGATAAGCTAAGTAATGTACCAGCAATTCTAACAAGTATCTTAAATGAAAGGCAAAAGACGGGTTATGGTCGGACAATAAACACAAATCTTACCAGCAAGTCCTCAAAGACAAACCAAAAAACTTCCCTCGCTGGTCAATCAAATGTTCTGATCATAGCAGATCCATCAATAATCTCGGACAGAGCAACATGTCTCAAAAATAAAATCAGTTATAATGGGACGGAACAATCAAAGGTACTACACATAAGTGATTGACCAAAGATGATCAGTGAAGGTACAAGGAGGATAGATAAAGATATGGCTCAAACAAACTCACATACGGTCATACTAGATGGCCAAGGCAAGACAGAAATATGCCAGCAAACCAAGAAACAGAAGAAACGAGCAAGGAAATCCAGAAAGAATGATAAGAACACAATAAAAGACACCAATACCAGCAGGAAATGGTTTCATATCTTCGGAACCAAAGAATTACAAACAAGTCAAGAATTGACAAGTACACATATAGATCAGAGGACCATAGTAGAAGAAGAGCAACAACAAGGACACTACACCTCTCCAACCTCATTGAGTAACAATCTACAAACAGATGAACCATTTAATATGATTCAGACAAATCAAACACAAATCCAAACAGCATCCATTACTAGCAAACCACTGGAAGTAAAAATAAGAAACCTTCAGACCCAACACAAACACGAATCCCGAGCAAATCAGGAAACTAGACACATAAGTCAAGAAGTACAGAATAATGGTAAATCGTGCAACGCAGGAAGTCGTTAATACAACCTGAGATGACATTAGCACAAAGAACAAAGGAAGACAGAAGCATATAAAATGTGCATCAGAACTGACTCTTGGGAAGCAACTATCTGATAGCAGAAACAGCCCAGTGCAAACAATGGGCGGCCCAGAGATGGAGCAAAGAAGCTCCCCAAAAGAAAATGCAAGGAAGACAATTTATACAATTAAAATCAATAAGCAAACAGGTGATAGATCCAAAATCAATCGAAGAGAGGTATCAGAACCGACTCTTGTGAAGGGAACATCTGATATCAGGTACAACCAAGTGCAAACAAAGGGCAGCCCAGAGATGGAGCAAAGAAGCCCCCCAAAAGAAGATGCACCAAAGCAAAAATTCACAATCCGAATCAATACGCAAACATGCGATAGACCTGGAATCAATCAAAGAGAGGTTTCACAAGATTCAGCCCCTGTAGTACTACCATTGGACAATAATCAAGAATACACCTTGAATAAGCAGATCATAGTGACCCACCACTACATCTCTCAGGGTCAACAAGATTTCCTCAATAGAGGAAACATATTGAGACTTGTAGCTGACATCCCAACCTTAAAGCATCTGACCACCACAGACCTATTGTCAATTGAATTTATTCCTCAAGAAAAAAACAGTAGCACGGTAAAAACACTATCGACCTGGAAAAACAATGAAATAGTGGCTCTATTAATGAATGCCAGACAAGAGTTTGAAGGTTGGGGCATTACAATGGCAAGACAAACGAAACCACGATATCCTTCACCTCTAATGAATGTGCCAAAGAAATCAAAAAAAGAGGAACACAACATTCCAGTGTACTCAGTACTACAAAATGCAAAAGGAAAAACGACCCTTTCTGAAGATATTACGGGCAGTCAAACTCCACAACAAGACACTAATAAATGGAACTGGATGGCTTCAGCCCTAAACGTCAGGAAAATAGAATGACTCGCCACAAAGGGAAAAAGTGCCAATAAAAATACTGTAAAACGTTTGTCCTGGAACATCGCAGGTGCAAAAAGAGAACTTCAGGACAACACTGTTCCAACATACTGGGAGTACATGACATCATCGCACTCCAAGAAACTTGGCTGATGGAGCGCAAGGAGGTGCCCAATTACACACTTCACCACGTAACAGCAACCAGAACACATAAACACGGAAGTCCAAAGGTTGTCTTAGCAATATATAAATCAATGGCTCTAAACATCAAAACTGAACAGCTACCTAGTACGACATCAGACCTACAAGCAAATAAAATGGTCAAAGGGCCTAAAAATCAGATGACAACAGTGATATTAATTAACCTCTATTTTCAGCCGAATGCCAGGAAAAAAGAGGCACAATCTGAAAAACTGATGTCAATATTCACTTCAATCAGATTTGACAACCCAGTCTGGGAGATAATAATAACTGGCGATTTCAATTCATATTTATTTATACACCAGATGATGATGAGCAACTAACAGCAGATAACGAGCTATGGTCTGTTCCCCCACAATCATCCTCTACAATAAAGAGACACAATTTGAACGGGCAAAAGCTGGTTCTGGCACTAGAACATCTTGGCTTGCGAGTCTTAAATGATAGAACAAAAAATGACACTCCTCCACGATGGACCTATCAGGGTGCCCACTCCCAGTCAATTTTAGACTATACAATTGTAACGCTTGCTTTACTGACCCATGTGGTGAATTATACGATCAAGTACTCAACCCGAAATGACCATTCATGTCAGGTACTCCAATTGCAAACAGACTATCTAAAACATCGCCCCGCTCCCATTGAGATGGGCCAACTGACTACAACTCACCTGAAACGTATTTGAGGGTCAGTAGAAACTCTGCCAGAACTAATAATGTTCGATAAAGAAATAATTGAAACAAAGATCACATCCGGCAACAACTCAGTAGAGAACAGGTTCACCTTCACTAACAAATTATTAACTCAAGCACCCAAAATTAATTACACACAGAACAGAAGGTTTAAGCCCAATGCAAATATTTCAAGCAAGGCCTACTCTCTAAGAAAAGAACTAAGAAAGGCGGTGAGGAAAAATAACATACCGAAAGTCCCAAATCATGCATGGGAGAAAATAAAGATCATCAAGAAGCAGTATAAAAATCAAATCTGGAAGGGCCAGAAAGCACAACAGGAGACATTCTGGACAAAGTTACTTTCTTGTGCTAAACAAACAAACAACAGGCTCTTCTGGGAACTACTAAATGGCACAACAAGATCAATAGAAGTAATAAATAACGCCTCTATAACAGAGATTGGTTGGGTAGTTCATTTAAGTAAAATATTTGAAGATCGCACAACATACCGGAAAAGCGGAACAAACAGAAACAGCAAATCTCTGGACCCTAAACTTTCAGGAAAGAAACACCGTGGACCACAAGACCTCAGTACGACCCTCACCCCACGACAAGCCCTGGAAAGTCAACATTATACCATAGAAGATATCTCCAGAATCATAAAACAGGGTCGCAACAACGGGGTCCCAGGCCCAAATGGCTTCCCGCAGGCCATCTTCAGGGGTGATCCTGACTATTGGTCAAAGCTGTTAACAGGTCTCTACAACGATATTGGTCTAACAAATACCCTCCCCCCAAGCAGGAAAGGGTCAATCATTAAACCGATCTTCAATTGAGGTGACAGGGCAGACCCGGCAAATTACAGGCTAATCGCACTAATTGATGTGGAAGCAAAATATTTTTCCTCATTAATCCTGGAGTACTTGGTAGAATGCTCCAACAAAAATGGGATGAATCCATTCAACCAAAAAGGGTTCCGCAAAGGATGTGGCAAAACAACAAATATTTTAGCCCTCGCCACAATAGCTGATAAGTGCAAATGTCAGGAACCTGGTGAATACCCTTACCATAGGGAAGTGTTCTCCCAAAAGACATAGAGTAGTAATCAAACCCTCTACTGTGAATTATTGGTTTAATGTAAACCCGGCGAAAAAGACCATTTCAAGATGGCCGCCGAGTTGCCCACAAAGCACCAAAGCCTCCGAAGGTGACGTTCTAGTCTTGGAGGCTTTTCGGAATGATGCGGCTCGCGAGCGCGCTCAACTGCACACTTCAATTCGTATCTGAGGAAGAGAAGTCCGAATCCGAAGCGCGCTTCTTCATAAGTAACCAGCGGAAGCGGCGCTTTCTCAAAGATATAATTTCGTAGTGGGTATTATTTCCCCTTTAGGTTGGCGGAGTACAAGTGTCCTATTCTTATTTGGGGCATAGCAATATCCACATTGTGAGAGACCAGTTGTTGAAGCCTTCTAGGAATTTTGAGAGTCCAAGGTTGGTGTGCCCTGATTCTTCACAACCAAGTAAACCAAGAATTAATTCTGCATCTGCGCTAAGGAGACTGCAAGTTTGGAGTAGCGCGTTTGCTTCTGTACCCTTCCTTCCTTGCGAAGTTCCCTCTCCTATCCTTCCATTCTTTACTTCCTTGTCCCTTTTTGCGCGTACCTTCCAGAAGCAATTAATCCACACAATATTACAAGGTGAACAGAACAAGACTTCAGGATGAGAGACTTCATGAGAGACCTTCATTCACTTAGACTAATATGCTGAACATTGGATGAGTACCATATGAGATAGGTCCAGCTAGCATTTAGGTAGGAGACGTCAATTTCCCAGTTAGTAGGAAGAAAGGTTAAAAGTTGTGGTGTGATATTAATGTGGTGTCTTCTATATGTGTTAGGAAGCTGCAGTTACAGGTCAGTAGGGACTGAGAGACCTCAATACAGAAGAGGAGCCTATACTCCAGCCAAACCTGGTAGGATAGAGTTAAGAAATGAACTGTAAGTAATGAGCAGGACTGCTATGTGTATTTGAATGCTTCTTTCCCCTTTATGTGCATCAGGAATCCCAGCAGACAGGAAAATGGAAGACAAGGGAATTTAGGTCCAGCTCGAGTGTCTTTCTCTTCTCTGTCCACTCCCCTTTCCCCCTGCTTAGAGCAGCTGCTTATCGCAGTGTGTTCTGAGAGGAAGGAATTGGGAATAAGCTTCTTCTGCCTCTTTGGAGAATCGACGTCCTGACAGCAAACACCTGCATAGACCACTACATCTGTGTTTTATAGACTTCAAAGATGCGTTCGAACACGGTCTGTTATGGAGTAAACTACAGAACCTGGGTCTCCCGGAAACAATGTTATGCCCCATTATACAACTGTATATGTGTACGTGGGTCTGTGTGAAATTTGGAAATGGCACAAAATTGTCCAGGAAGATACAAACAGAGATCGGACTGATACAAGGCTGTGTACTAGCCCCCCACTTATTTAACCTCTTTATGGCAGATCTCTCACCCCATTTGGATCAGGCAAATACACATCCTCCACGCCTGGCAACATTGCCCATAACGCACCTCTCATATGCAGATGATATAGTCATGATTAGTCTAACCAGAATAGGCCTACAGAGAGCACTTAATGAGCTACTAATGTTTGCTAACACCAACGCCTTGGAAATTAACAACACCAAAACAAAAACTATGTCACTCACGAACTGTACGCGACATCAGTATCAATTCAAGCCGGGAGAGTCGAGCCCTGGAATTGTCAGTACCCATAAGTACCTGGTGGTATATATTGACAATAGATAACATTTTCAATTTCAGCGACAATATCTGGAAAAAAAAGGAAACTGCATTATTTATGCTTTCTGTGTCCTTGAAAAAAAACTATATGGTACCTCCTTTATGCCACTAATAGCAGTGATGGCCGTTAAACTACTCCCTGTATTAACCTATGCAAGCATAGTGTTAAATGGCAAAGACGGAAAACCTCTAGACTCTCTGCAAACAAAGGCCTATAAAAAAGTCTTTAGTCTACCCCAGACAGCTTCCCCGGCTCAAGTCCAACTGGAATTCGGCCTCATCAAACAGGAGATTGGGAAAAAATATGCCGCAATTAAATTTGGAACAAACTTTGGCATGGCGCCTTGTGGCGAGCCCAGGAAGACGATCCAAGTTCAAGTTAGGGCAAATTCCTGAAAATGACATTGAATGAAACCGAGATAACCGAACTTTGGCGCAGAACTCTTCCTTCCAAGCCTTCCGCAGCATAACAAACAAAGCCGCTAAGCTACAATCATCACTAGAAGACAAATGTACCTTAGCCAAAAGATCCCATGCGTGGATGGTTCTTCAATCTTATACATCACTTCGATCCGGCGGAATAGCTTGGTACAACATATCCGCCCCACTTGAAATGAAAGTTAAATGGCAATTACATTTGGGGTTACCAAGCCTGGCTGATCAACCTGCATGGAAGTATAAAGACATCGAAACATTCAGCTTATGTGGTGCAGCATGGCAAGATTTTATCCATCCCATGTGTGTCTGTCCCAGCTTAAAATCGAAACGCATACCGCTCCTAAAAAAGGCTTTTAATGACAGAGGGATCCAAACTTGTAGATCGGCCTTCATTAGAGGACATGGTACAACAGACCCTCAGCTGACCTGTAAAATGATGAAATTTGTATTATTTTAGGAAAAAAACTATATGGCTGATGGAAGCAGGCACTGCCAAACCAGTAATGTTTAGTATCTCTATTGGAATCTTAAAAAGTTAAAAAGATGTTAATGTTAATATCTGATGAAACCTTAATCCTGACAACTATTTTACGATACAGAATCACAAACTAGTTTTAACAGGTCTCATGATAGGGACACTATTTCCAGCTTTTAGGATAAAAATTAGTAACATGCTCTTTTTTTTCTTACTTTTTTTTGTATTTGCATTGTGACATTGTTATGGTTTTAATTAATTTAAACAATAAAGAACTGATATTTATTTACACTCATCCATGCAGGCAGTCACACACCCCCTCACCCAACCCCACAGACACTCATATACCGATATAGGTACTCAGACAACCAAACAATCACCTATACAGCCACTCACATACCCACTCACCAACCCAAACAGTCACTTAGGCACCAACTGACAGACTAATACAGACATTCACACAAACTAGTCACTCATCAATCACTGAAATACCTAATCACTCAATTATACAGTCAGGCAAGCACCCACTGAATCATCCGTACAAACAATCATACACCAACTGATTCATCAATACAACTTTTTATATATATTTAACACTCATAAACATTTTTAAAACACTCACAGTCACTAGATGATGCCATCAGTGATGCCATGGGTGATGTAATTTGAGATGTCATGAGTGATGTCACTGACCATGTCATGAGTGATGTAATATGTGAGGCCATAAGCAGTGCATTACGGGAGCAAGTAATAGTTAGCACAGCTAAATATAACTGCTGAATTTCTCCGGGTTTCTGCTTTTGTAATCTGAGCCTAACTATCATGTCCCTGTAACCTTTGGCTATATATATTGACTGAAAAAACAACGGTTACAGGGATGTTAAAGTCGTACAAATCACTAGAAATTCAGCAGTTATGGTTACCCGAGCTAACCTTAACTTACCCCCCTGCAATGCACTGCTTATGACCTCACATATTACAATACTCATGGCATAGAAAAATCTAGAAATATAAATAGATTTCATTACCTAGTACCACTTTAATTAAATGATAATAGGTAGAGAACAGCAATAAAACCTATAGTTACCTATGTCTAAGTCCCTTGACAATAACACAGCAAAGGTTTGCAGAAAATTACCTCACTACATTTTAGATTTTGAAAGATGGACATTAGCCAATTATGTACAGCCTTTTCATTGGCATTTACCTTCGTATATCGCAAAATTACCGCTTCATACCTCCGCATACCATGGTCCAATATATATCTAAGTATTTTGACATTTATAGCTTTAACACTACTTAAACTATTTAAACCTTCTTACAAAAATGTACATTTGCACACCATAACATATATTCCTGCCACATTACATGTACATCCTTCACACACGTTCACGCTACATCTTTTTAAACAGCCACACTCCACTCTCTGCTACTCCACTCAATACCATTCCATTCAATGTCACTCTACTATACGCCACTCCACTCTATGTTAATCCACCGCATGCCACTCCACTCTAATCCAATCCACTCTATGCCACTCCATGGCACTGTATGCTGCTCCATTATATAATACTCCATTCTACGCTGTTTCACTGTATGCCACTCTACTGTACACCATTCCACTCTATGCCACTCCCCTGTACAGTATTCCACTATATGCCATCCACTCTACATCACTCCACTGAATGCCAGTCAACTCTACAGCACTCTATTTCATGAAATGTCAGTGTATGCCACTGTACGCCACTCCACTCTATGCTAATCTATTGTATGTCACTCAGTTTATGCCTCTCTACTGTATGCAACTTTCTACTGTATGCAACTTTACTCTATGTAGCTTACCTCTAAGCCACTACAGTCTACTCTATTCTACAGGACTCGATTGTACACCACTCTATGCCATTTCACTGTATCCTACACCACTTGACTGTATGCCACTCTACTTTACTCCAATCTGGCCTTTTCCACTGTATGCCACTTGTTTCTAGTCCACTTTATTCTACGCTATTCTACTCTACGTCACTACCCTCTAGTCCACTCCACTCTATGCCACTCAATTCTACACCACTCCACTCTGCCCAACCCCACTCTACTCAATGTTACTCCATTCTATGCTACTCCACTCTATGCCAATCTGCTAATCCACTCTATGCTATTATTCTCTATGCAACTCCACTCTATGCCATTTCACTCTAAACTACACCAGCCTAAAGTATTCCTCTCTACACCACTTCACTCTAAGCCACTCCACGTTAAACCAGTCTATGTTATCCCACTCCACTGTATGCCACTCCACTCTATGCTATTCCACTGTAATCCACTCAATCTATGCCACTCCACTGTACACTTTTCTTATGTATGCCATTTCAGTTCACGCCACTCTTCTGTATGCCACTTAACTCTATGAGACTCAGCTCTATGCTATTTCACGGCACATCACTCCACTCTTTTCTATTCCACTCTATGCCACTTGAATCTATGCCACTCTGCTGTTCTGTATTCTACTCTACATTACTCCACTGTATGTCTTTCCACTCCAATCTTTATAACTCCACTCTACTCCACTCAAGTTAATGCCACTCAACCGTATGCTACTCTACTCTAACTATTGCACACTACATGACTCCAATGTAAGCCAATCCACTGTACACCATTTCAGTCTACATCACTCCATTGTAAGCCACTCTACTCTACACCACTCAAATGTTTGCCACTCCACTTATGCTACTCTACTCTCCACTAATGCACTCTATGCCACTTCACTTAAAAACACTCTACTCTAATATACCCACTGTAAGCCACTCCACTCTATGCTGCACTATGCTATTCCATTCTAGGACACTTCTTTATACAACACTCTATGACACTCCACACTAACTAATTCTTCTCTAAGTCGCTCCATTTTATACCACTCTAATGTACATCACTCCTCTTTACACAACCCCATTCTATGACACTAAATTGTACGATATCCCAATCTATGCCATTCTACTCTATGTCACTCTACTGTATTTCCCTCTACAATATTTCAATTGATGCCATTGCACTCCATGCCACTCTATTCTATGACACTCCACTGAATGCCCTTCATTCTATGGCCCTCAACATTATGTCACTCCACTTTACTCCAGCCCATTCTTTGCTATTCCACTCAATGCCACTCTACTTTATAGCACTCCAATCTACATCACTCCAGTCTATGCCATTCCACTCTATGCCACACCACACTACACCACTCCTATCTACGCTATTCCACTGAATGATTGTAAATGTAAAAACCATTAAAATTCAATGAAAATAGCACAGGTGAACACTTAATTATAGTTAGGAAAATGTTAGTTATTATTTCTATACAAATCAAACTTAAACTACAAAAATGTGTGCCCTAAAGTACCTCACAACATGCACATTATTTTCATCAATGATACCATTTCAGATGGTTCAGTGATTTTATGAGTGATGTAAAATATCATGTCATGACTGATGTAATATGTGGCGTAATTAGCAGTGAATGACAAGGGCATGAGTTATAGTAACTTTAAGACACAAGTTATAGTTGCTTGAGATAACAATAACTGGTTATTTCAGTGGGTTTATTCAGAGTAAAACATTGAGTTGTTGCTGAGAGTTTTACCTAACTATAGCTCTACTTTAGCCTTTTTTTAATTCTGACTACGGCACACCAACTCAATGACCCTAAACCCACATGATCATTAAATAAATACATAATTACATTGTCATCTTGTGTACAAATACATAAAGTATGTCACATGCAACATATATTTATATGTGTGTATATATATATATTCACTTAAAAAACCACAGGTTTCACACATGTTATAGTCAGGTGGACATTTCACTCGTACAAAACCATTGAAATTCCCCCTTTATAGTTAGTTCAGCTAACTATAACTCGCGTGACTGCGATCCACTGCTGATGACGTCACATATTACATCACTCATGACATGGTCAGTGGCAGCACTCATGACATCACTGATGACATCTCAAATGACATCACTGATGACATCAGTGATGACATCATCCAGTGAATATGTGTCTTTCTGAAAAATAAATATTTTTTATATATTTATATCTAAAGGTTAATGGAAGAATAAATGGGTAAATAAGTGTCTAAATGGATGTTTTTTTTTTGTAAAATTAATTGTATAACTGACTTATTAACAGTAACTTAGCAGTGGATTGCGGTCACGCGAGTTATAGTTAGCTGAAATGTCCACCTGACTATAACATGTGTGAAACCTGTGGTTTTTTAACTGCAGTATTTTCTTGCTGGAGGAGCTATACTCCTGACCTGAAGCACCTGGTAGCCAGCTTGCCTGCTAAGAGACTGAATGAGCCTGTCAAGCAGCAGGAGGTGTGACTGTCCAGGTAGTGCCAGAAACTGCCAGACATGTGTGGAAGGTGTACCAGGAGAAAGAAGACTGCAGAAATGTATCTGCAAGTCCGAACAGTGTGGTTGCAGTCTCCCTTGAAGTGCAGGTCCAAGAGGGAATCACAAGCAGGCAGCCATCATTGCAATAAGAACAATCATGGTTGACCTTTTTGCTTAAATTAAGAGCTGCTCCCATGGTGAAAGTAGCCACTGACACCCAGACCTACTCCTGTGCTGTTGTTACCACAGAAGTGAAAACCCATGTCCATGGTGGACGTCTCTATTGTAGCCAACACTTGTGCACATGACGGTCTCCACTACATTATTTATAACTTGCATTCCATGGCTGCTGACGTGCTGTTGTGACACTTGCGTAAATGATGGCCAGTCTGCTACACAGTGATGCAGAAGCCTTCCTTGAGTCCTCACTGACTTCCATTTCCTGCATTCAGCGGAGAACTCACAGCTGCAGTCTTGGTTGCCTCATCCTCCAGCAGCCTATGCAAACCAAGGGATACTCCTGCAACCATGCCGTCCATTCCTGGAAGTGGGCGAAATCGGAGATGCAAGATGGTGAAATGCATAGAGATCTGCATTGTGGTGTGGCTGTATCTAGGAGACTGTACTGAACTGAGCACTACCATAATTATAATTAGGTACCTGAACCTGCACCTTGAATGATGTCTCACAAAACTAACTAAATGGGAACCTGCCTAGACTCACAAGAGGAGCAACTCATGTGAAAGAGAGTAGAGGAAGCCAGTAAATACACTATCCCAACATGCAGTTGCCTAAGTGGCGGTGTATATTATTGTACCTGCTGCAGTATATCATTTAAATTGTGCCAATTAAAGTGCATTCCGTATCAAAATAGAGCACTGGATTGGACAAACAGATATTGCTCATCTGGGTAATCTGAGTTCTGAGTTTCCATACCCCTACACTAACTCCCTGAGAACCGTGTGACTGCTCTATTGTGCTACCACTGAGAGACAAGTGCTGAGAGTTTGTATGTGGCCGAGTTTGTGAAACTACCATAATAGGAAAGACTCTGTGTCATCTGAAGCGAACCACCCCTGTTCCGATGTCACCTAAGTCTAGTGTCCTTCACTTAATGCTAAGTTTCCAATGGGACTCAAGGGCAGAAAGGGCTCAGTTAGAAATCACTAAAAGCATTGAAGGAAAGGAATGAAAACAAAGATTATTTTTAATAGAACAAAAACTGTTTTAAAAAACACCTGTGGATAATCACCAACACTCCACAACACATGACATAACTCCTTGTCTTATTCTTGAAGTGTTAATGTACATAAGTTAATGTATAGTGTTATAATTAGGCCTGGGCAAAAAACTACGCTATGCTCACGGAGTGTGCGTAGTTTGCGCAACTACACACTACGTGAATCGCACGTAGCACAGTGAAAAAACACGTAGCGGGCATTATTTGCTTTCTCGCGGTCCTCAATGTCAAGTTGGCGACCGCGAGCGTGTAAAATCAACATTCCAGTGAGACTTTTTCCGATCGTGAGCGTGAAAAATAAACCCCCCCGCAAGATTCTCAACGCGGGCAGGTCAGGTTACTCATTGCGAGTGGTCGCGTTGAGAAAGCTGCCGCTTGAGTACAAATCTAATCGATTGGCAGAAAACAACCGCTTTCACTGTGCATAATGCCATTCACAATTATTGCACAGTGCGGACAAGCATCCGGCACTGTGCACTCATTGCGAACAGCATTTCCCTACTGCACTATGCAGTTCGGGTAGCTGCGCATAGCGTGCGTAGTGCAAAGTGCAGTTTGTGTAGCTATGCATAGCGCGACTATGCAAACTATGCCCAGGGTTATTTATAATGTAAGTTTTTAAGCACCATATTTAATGTGTTTCATGACTTCTGAAATGTACATTTTAGGTACGGCCATCTCATACCTTATGTGGGCAACACAAAAAAGCCTTAAGAAATGCAACTGTCAGAGAGGCTTTGGGTTCTCCCACGTATTTACCCTATTACAGCATTTGATTGGGTAGAACATGTTTGGTGCTGCTGAGAAAGAGTGCAGTGCTTCTTCTACTTCTATTGACACTGAATGATGTTCCCTCGCCTAACATGGCTACCCCATTAAATACAATAACATGGCAGTGTGCAGGAAGAAGACCTCTCCACAATGATGTGATAGTTTTGGCTCAGAATATTACTCTGGGAGCCGACAGCAGTATAACTGGTGAACAGAGCTTCCCAACACGAGATTTCTCTCATTTATAATGGTTGCTATGTCCAGCTTGATGACGCAGTAGCATCTGAGCCTGGTTGCTTTTTCTTCTCCATCTACATAAGTGACATTCAAAACCCAAAAAGTTTTTTTACCCAACCTTCCTTGGACTCCAGAAGTTCTTCTCACTGCAACCTGTGTCACAAAAGAATCATCCCAGTCCTTCGTTGTACAACAGCCTACAACCTCACTTCACTCTCCTCAACTTCACTGCCCCCTCCACGGACTCTCCCTTCTCACACACCAGCTGTATCCCCAGCACACTCTCCCCTCCAATAGCAGCCCCTGCAGAGCGCTATTTTTATGCAGACCAACAGGGTCCAGATGGTGGTCTACATAATTTCTTCAGTAGCAGCAAAAACATCACGTCCGGTCATAGATGACCCTCAGCTTTTCTTCACAGTGGATTTTATGAAGGTGGATGGGGCTCGGAGCAGGGCCAATGAGTACCTCTTGAGCTGTAAATTCTTCCCCAACCTGCACCACAGACCACACCCTTAGCATGCAGGACTAGTCACACTGCCACACTACATCACAACAGTTGCAGTGCTTCATCGCAAGCCTGTTATAATGCTCCCCGCCCTGCTGCCTTTGCCTGCTTTCACCACTCTCTCTTGTCTGATGCCTACAGCCTAAGACTGATCCCGGCTCCCACACCAGCCCCCACAGCCCAATCTCCTTTCCTGTACCATCCACAGTCTTAGTGCCCTCTCCCCTCTCGCATTGCACCTGTAGTTAAGGATGGAACTGACTAAGCATCTAGCACTGTGGGAAGGATAGATATATTTATTGGTAGAAATAGACATGTTCACAAGTGTTCCGTAGTTTAGTGTGTGCTGTGCGCAATAGCAGCAGCCATCAGTGCAGGACACATGGGACAGCATGAGAGGACAACGTCCTCTCATCAAATGCAGCTACTGGTCCAGCTCTGTCCCTGCACCCCGTGCACAGGAGGAGGTCTTATTACAACTGTTCCAGTGAAGACTTGGAACTGACAGACCAAGCTCAGCCTGCCTCCCTACCATACTCCTCACACTCATCCTCCAACAGATGTCTGGCTGTGCAGATCCCTTCTGCAATGAATCCACCTCTATGCTCTAAGTTCCACTGTTTTTTTCCAAGCAGATTATCCATTTCCCTCTCTTTGTTTATTAGGTGCCTCTTTGTGGGTAAAGATGCTAGGGGTCCCCCAGATTTGCCAAGCATAGTTTTCCTGCACGGAACTAAAATCCATCTTATTGCAGCATCCCAAGGAAAAAACAATGGCCTACCTGGATAGCATCAAATGGCAAATTTCAGGCAAACTATTTCCAGAATAAGAAGAATGCATTTTAAGTTTTATTAGTTTTTTATCACATCTTCTGGAGACGCACAGAACAAAGACTCAAGAGAGCAACGTGGATCTAGGGATAGAGAAGCACATGAGAGTGAGTGTATTACTGAACAGGGAAGATTGTTTATCCCCTGACTAAGGGCTATACCAGTCCCAAATGCATTGGGATGGGATAAAAAACAAAAAATGCATGCGTCTTATTCTGGAAATTTATCATTACAAATTTGATGGTCTGAAGAATACCTAAAACCACCAATGGAAAATAAATTCTGATTGATCTCATCTAAGATTTACAGTCATGAACTTTATACAAGACCTTCTATAGGGACACAAGGCAGTGCAACAGGAGACGTTCCACAGTTGGGCACACTACATCACCATAATTTTGGACCTAAGAGGGTTCCCTGCAGGACTACCACAGAAGGCCTATGGGGCTCAGAGATTAAGTGATATAGAAGAGTATTGAGAAAAGTAGAAGTGTAGCAAGATCAGTGAGTGGGACAAAGGGAGCACAGAGGAGGAGAGAAAGCAAGGAATGTAGATGACCAGGAATCTAACTAGTGGTGATGTGGGTAGGAGTGACATTTGGATGTTATGTTGAGGGAGGATGGGGAGGGAGTGAAGGGATCAGAGGATAGCAGAGGGTGATATATGTGGACAAAACAGAGGTCAAACAAGAATAATGGGGTCAGCAGCGCTGCACGACAGCCATGTGGGTGGTACTGAGGGTCACACACAGTGCAAAAATGAAAGAGAGCACTGAGGGAGTAAGATGATCAACGATTTGCAGGAGTTATGAGTACACAGAAGGCCATGAGAAACAGAGGAGAAAAGTAGACAGATAGTGAGAGGGGGTGAGGAGGAAAGACAGGGCATTGAGAGAACAGTGTAAATCAGAAATGGAGTGGAAGGTAAGAGGGGGAGAGGAGGGTTCATAGTGCAGTGAGGGAGAGTTGGGGATCAGAAGAGCCTAGGTAGTGACTGAACCTTGACTGAACCTTAGTTCAGAAAATACGGACAGGACAATGAGTAGGGAATGGGAGCCAAAAAAAGAGAAGGCAATTGCTGCTTACGGAATATATCTACATAATGCTTGACAAATTCTTCTCAGCAGCAGTAAGACTAACACATTGTGTGGGCAAGTGATGTTTTAACTGTGATTTATCTATCTTACTTGCTTTTAGTCTTTCTGATGAGTTTTAGATAGTGAGTAGTGAAAAAGGGGCTGGACAATTTTTCTGTAATATTAATACACTGACTTACTTTTACTCTTAGTCACTTTCTGAGTACCGTTTTCAATAGCGGAATAGTAGTTTGTTGTTGGAACTATCTTTTTCACCGCACATCCCTACATGAATTAACTCATGCAATTTTCCAATTTACAACTGTTATGACACAATGTTTGTATATTATTGTTATTTTTTTATGTTACGCACTGTTTTATGGTTTTATGACCCGATTAAAGATTAAATTGAATTGAAGAGATGAGTGTAAGGAAGGCAATAATAGCAAAGACAATATTAGAGGATAGCAGGAGATGAGGGAGCAGATGTATTTTCATTGTGAAGTTTGCGCCGAAAAACAACCAAGTGAAAATGTTTTGCACTGAAAGAAGAAGCAATTGATTAACCTCAGTTGCTTAATATATGTTGTTAAGCAGGGGATCACTTCTTCAATAATCAATAAAGGTTCTTGCTCCAGCTTAGATAAAAACATTTACACATGCATGTTTCCTCACGCAGCCTGGCTTTGGAAACAGAAACGTGGCTGGTGCACCTCAGATCGTCCCCCTAGCTTCAAGGTATAACTTCTTGGTCTCTGTCTAATAAATACAAACACCCATTACCAGTTCTCGTAGAAATCCACTGTTTTTCCTCCAAGTAAAGATTATATTTAAAATCAGAAACATAACCTACTACTCTGCTCTCCTAACATGTCTAACTTTTTAACATATGTGACCGCTAAAGAGCTCTCTATTCCTTGACACTGCTAATTTTAAGATCGCACAGGAGCTAAACTGTGTGGGTGCTCCTGAATCCTTCGGGATACTCCCTCACTGCAAACTATGAACTGCACCAAGTCTGTAAACACTAAGAAAACAACAGTGACTGAATTCCACCTTGTCTGGTTGCACCTGAACAACCATTCAACCCCCTAAACCTGGTAGACATTCCAGAACACACTTGTTCTAACTTGGCTTCAGTGCTCTGTTTTTCTTTGTCATTAATGCTTGATACGGTTGTATTTTCTCACAAGTTGCAAAGTGCACCAATTCATTATGGTACAGGAGCACTACATAAAACTTTAAAATGCATAAAGGAAATACATGCATGTCTTTAGAAATAGGTGAGGTAAGGAGGAAAGAGGACAGTGATAGACAGAGGTGAGAGAATGACAGACTTTTAAGTTAAAGGGAGGAGCATGAGTGATAAAGGGAGCAAGAGGAAAGTATTAGCTAAATGGTGTAGTGAAGAGAGAAGAGAGGATAACCTGCTAAAAGAAGTGGAGAGTGAGTGATAGACGGAGCAGAGGGTAACACGAGCTAAAATTGTAGAGAAGAGAGTGAGTGATACAAGATGAGGAGGCCAACAAGAGTTAAAAGATTGTGGAGGTGAATGAGTGATAGAGGGAGCAGAGGATAACACAAACTAAAATGAGTAAAGAGGAGTGTAGGTGATAGAGGGAGTATGTGTTAAAATAAGCTAACATTTTTGGAGTGGAGAGTGAGTGAGAGGGAGTAGAGGTAACATGAGCTAAAAGGCATAGAGAGGAGAGCGAGTGAGGGGGTGGAAGGATAACATCAGCTAGAAGATGTAGAAAGGGGAGTGAGTGAAAGAGATGGTGAGAGTATAATATGAACAAAGGAATAGGGAGAGAGTGACTGATAGAGGGGATGAGAGGATAACATGAGGCAATAGGTGTGGAGAGGAGCGTGAGTGATAGGGGAAGGAGTGAATGACAGGAACTAAAAGTTGTAGAGAGAAGAGCGAGCTATAGAGGGAAGGGAACATAATCCAAACTAAAAGGCTTAGAGAGGACAGTTTGAAATAGAGGGAGGGGAATATAAAACAAGCTAAAATGTTTAGAGAGGAAAATGAGGGACAGAGGGGGTGAGTGGATAACAGGAGCTAAAAGATAGGAAGAGGAGAGTGAGTGACAAAAGGAGGATGAGGATAACATGAGCTAAAAGTTAGAAAGGAGAATGACCAAAAGAAGGGGTGAGAATAACATAAACTAAAAGTTGTAGAGAGGGGAGTGAGTGATACAGGAGGTGAGAGGATAGCATGGATTAAAAGGTATAAAGAGAAGAGAGTAAAAAAGTGAGCAAGAAGATGACATAAACTTAAAGGTTTAGCAAGGAGAGTGATTGATATAGGTGTGTGAGGATAACATGAAATAAAAGCTTTGCGGAGGAAAGTGAGTGATTGAGAAAAGGTTAACATGAGCTGTAGGGTGTACAGGAGAGTGAGAGATAGAGGGAGGAGAGGATTGCATGATCTAAAAGATTTCAAGAGTAAGTGAGTGATGGAGAAGAGGGTCATATGAGCTGAAATCTATAGAAGAGAGTGAGTGATAAAAGGAGGAGAGGATAACACAAACTAAATGGTATAGAAAGGAGAGTGAGTAATAGAGGAAGCAGTCAATGATAGAGGGAGGAGGTGATACAATTAGATAAAATATGTGGAGTGTAGAGTGAAGTGATAGAGGGAGCAGAGGGTAGCATGAGCTAAAAGGTGTGGAGAGAAGAGTGATTGACAGAGATAGTGAGAGGATAACATAAACTAAAATAATGTAGGGATGAGAGTGAGTGAATAGGTGAGCAAAAAGATAACATGAGCTAAAAGATAAAGAGAGAGTGAGAGATAGAGGAAGTGAATGGATAACTGAGCACAGTAAAAAGGTCAGTTAAGAGGGCAGGTGCCAAGCGAAACAGTTTTCAACTGTATCATAAAATATTTTTTGAGGAAGAATAAATATATATTGGAGACAAATTTAAATTTGGAAATGCAATATTGCCTTCTGGTTTTCAACTATAGCAGGAAGGAGGATGTATTTGTTTGTCTGTCTGGTAGCACATATCACCATATTTTTGTTTATTTCCTTTGTACAACATTTTGTAGCACTTTCTGGATTGGTCATGTAAACTTTAAAAATTTTCCTCCACTTCACTAATCCTTCAGAAGAAGTTTCAATTTGTTAATAAAATGTTTCCCATTAATCATCTAGTATTCAAACACATAAAAACTTTTTCAAAGTGATGCTCTAGTAACAGACACCCATATGATCAACAAGCAGACATCAGTCTGAGATGCAATACATACAAGTACTTGTCAATGAAGACAGGTTTCGTTTCAAAGTCGGGTATTGAACCTTTAGCATGACTTCCAAACTGCATCACTGCACCCAGGATCAGGGTCCCATTTCTTCTTGCTGCTGGACTATCAGTTATTTCTAAGACACAGTTTTGGCTTAGTGTTCCACGAGCTTCACCTGCGTCAATAAACGTGATCAGCAGCACTAGAGTGAGGTATATCAAATATAAGTCACTGAGGACCAACAAGGTCCAACTGTACATTGCTCTTAGACAGGTCTTCGTGAAAATAAACTGTAATCTGGCTTAAAATTAATTTATCATTCGTTGAGGAATCAAGCAACTTGTTGAGGGCAGAAAACAAAAACACATAGTGACAAAGGTATATTAATATTTTGAAGACTCTAAAATAATGTTTCACTTTGATTTGTTCCTTCTTTCTCCTCCTAGACTTTGTGTTGTGGTCTTTGTCTTAAATTAATTTTTATTAGAATCTGCAAACTGTGGCTCTGGTGCCTATTTATATAGTGATTTAGACCTGTCCCACCTTCCTCCTAATCAAGACACTCTGTATGCACATATACCCCTAAAGACTTTCATGTGCTGATGTAATGGCTACTTGTTTGGTTGCTCAGTCTCTCAGTGGTAACAAACCACAGGAGACATATAACAGCAAGTTTAATGTTTATTATTAAATGGTGGGACATCAACTGAAAGCCAAATGGCTCCAGTGGATACAGAGAAGATCACTTCTAAATGTGGATGTCTCAGGAGGATCCGGGACAAGAACACAGATTCACAACACCTGCAAGGGTTATTGTTTGCAAGGCAGAGATTCTGAACCAAGATATACAGTGTAAGATGACTAAATACATGTGTGATCTCCACGTGGCAGGTCAGTAGTGTTGTGGTCCATGGGATATGGATCACCCCAGGGTCGGATTCATAGTTGCACTCACCATTCAACAGGCCAGACAATGCCAATTAACGAAGGGGTCAGCAAGCCCAGAGACTGACATCTTCTCAGAAATGCTCTGTTCACTGCTGTAGTCAATTAAGCACTAAGGGCCTCATGTAGGAAGCCAAATACCGGTCGGTAACGGCCGATTTTCGGTAATTATACCGTTACCGACCGGTATTTTGGCTTTTGAGATGTAGGGGGAGAATTTCATGATTCGGTATTTACCGAATCGGTAAAATTACCGAATCGGTAATATTACCGATTCGGTAAATTTACCGATTCGGTAAATACCGAATCATGAAATGAGATGTAGGGGGAGTGTGTGGTGGGTGTGGGGATTCGTTATTTACCACCAACTAAAGGTTGGTGGTAAATGACGAATAGGTGACAAAAAGCATATTTGTGCACGTTTAAGTGTGCAATGTGGCAGACATACATGCCCTTAGGGCATGTATGTGTGCCACATGTGCACACATGGCCGAATCAGGGGTGCAACAGGGTGTCAACGTGACACCCTGCCACCCTTGCATGTGCTCCCCCATTACCGAATCTGTATTTACCGATTCGGTAATGAGGCATACCTCCCCATCAATGGGAAGGTATGCCTCATTACCGAATCGGTAAATACCGATTCGGTAATTACCGAATTTTTCCGATTAGGTAATATTTACCGACTCATTACCTACATTGCATTTACCACTTCATAAATACCGAATCGGTATGATTCGGTATTTATGAAGTGGTAAATGCCAGCCCACCTACATAAGGCCCTAAGGGTTTAATTTATGGGTCAAGGATGATGGCCAGACAGAAAGGAGAATCAAGTAGAAAATGTTCATCACACATATCTTAATTAACAACTCCAGCGGAAAGCTATACAAAGAAGTTCCTCTGAGTGACCTGTACTGGTTATATGTGATCTCACAGGATACATGGAAGTCATCCATAATGGTTCAACTTGATTTTCTGGAAAACAAGTCACAACACTTGTTTTAGTATTTTATCAGGCAGCGGCACCATTAGTAAAGTCCACAAGTGGATCCCCTGATAATTTTAGGGTTAGCCCACACTACAACATCAGCCCAACTAACAACTTTAAGGACTCCCTAATCATGGCAGTTGAACCCATTTGAATAACTAACTGTGGTTGTTGCAGTGCCAAGGTACTCCCTGCACTACAGTTCCTAACAACTGCTTCCTTCACAGGACAAGTGTTATTACTTCAGACATGTTGCAACCCATCCTGCTCGGATGCCTGAGTCTATGTTCCGCAAAGTCTATACAACTGTGTGCAGTATTATGTCATTCTGCTGGACAAACCGTATGGCAGACAACAAATGACACAGCAATGTCTTTCATTAGGGCCCTTTACCAGGAGCTATTGGCTGTGCACAAGTGGCATCACATCTCTTTGCCAGACTCTACATCCGTATCACAATAACCGCCACTGGCACTCCACAAATGTACCAGCTGTATGAACTGGCAGAGGGTATTCCGAAAATGTGTAAGTCTGAGCATACCAGCGTCATCTTTCTTTCCTCTGCAGTTCCAGTACGACCGCCTGCCTATGAAATGGAGCCGTGGTGCTGGAACAATTTTCAGAGTGGGGAGTGCTGCCATCAATGTCACATCACTGAAGTCATAGGGATTGCGCAACATCAAAGTGTCACACAAAAGTGAAGCAAATGAGCCATGCCCATTCAGCAGGAGGAAATGACAACAACATTTGCACTGATATGCAGTTTTTCTGAGACAATTGTATAGCACACCAATTTCAATATCATTAACATTCAGTGGTGTCATGGGTAAAAAATGTAGATAACTGCGTAGGAGGTCAAAACAACTGGGAAGGCCTTTTTTCAAAGTTTGATTGTGTCCTTTGAAGAAATGGAAGAGAGTTGACATTAGTTCTGAGTCCTGTTGAGAACCTCAAAATAATAAAGGTTTGAAATCCGTTGAAACATATTCAGTGAATGAGTGCACAACAATATTAAGTGTTGGGACCTCTGGCAGATGGTGTTAAATATCAACAGAGTCACTCCTTTGTTCCCAATAAGCTCAGTACTGTGAGGCTAATAGGCCTAGTAGGGAGGAATTTACATTCATGTGGTAGATGCTTACAAAGAGTATTTCCTCTCGGGCATCCAAATTCAGATTTTTTTTTAAATGTATATGATATTTTGTAATGTACATGATTGTAATTGAATTTGTTTTTTGTGGGGTGGGAGATATGTTTTGTAATGTATAATTGTGATATGTTCATTTTTTTTCTGTGAAACATTGGAATAATATTTCATTGACTGATGTATGAAAAAACAAATGGTAATCACTGCTATTAAGTACATTGTACATGAATAAAAACAAAGGTATAAATAAAAAGAGTCAGTATTGGTAATTGACGTGGTGTTTTAAGCTGTATAAAAGTGGCATCTCCCAAATTGTAATTTATAATCCGACTTCACTTTATGTTAGGATTTTAAAGTAGGAATCCGGAGATACCAGAATTCTTGGTTTTATTTCTTCCCAATTGAAATTTAAAAGTATGAAATGTAAAAAGGTAATCCCAATTATATCCTAAAGGAGCGCTAGTTGTTGCAGCAGTGAAAAAAGACTTTGGGTTTTTTCACTACCAAGACATGTACAATTTAAATGTACATGTCCAGCCTCCTAAATACATTGCACCCTGACATCTGGATTGTCCAGGGCCTACTTTAGGTGTAGAGTATATGTGTAAAAAGGGAAAGTTTGGGCCTGCCAAAAGGGTTACTTTGCCAGGGCAACACACAAGGTCTGCAGTGGCAGGCCTGAGACATGGCTAAAGGGCCTCTTTAGTGGATGACACAATGAATTCTGCAGACCCACTAGTAGCATTTAATTTACTGGCCCAGGGTAGAGGGGTTAGCGCTTTACTAGGGACTTACAAGTTAATTAATATGCCAGTTGGTGTGAACCAATAGTACCACAAGCACTTTAGTCTTGGTTAGAAGTCGTGAAGTGTAGAGTGTCCTAGTACCAGTAAATACCAAGTCAGAAAAATGGAGGAAGGCAGGAAAAAAGTTGGGGAGAAGACCAACCTAAGGCTGTCAGGTCTGACATCTTTCTTATGTTAGTTCTGCACGTTTCTGTTCCAGAAGAGTTCAGGAGAACGTTGCTCTATTTTAGCTCTTGAGGACAATCAAAATTCCTGAAGAATGCGTGCCTCTCCATTCTGATATTTCAACCTCACCAGAAATTCTCCAGTTAGTGTGAGTCGATCAATGGTACAGATTCAAGGTGCTCCCCTTCGACCTGTCTTCCGCACCTTGGTGTTTTACTAAGGTCATTCACTCCAGAGGTGTTCGTCTGATTATCTATCTAGACCTCATTCTGTTAAGGGCCCAAGACGAGCAATTGTTGCTACATCATTTGAACTGGTCATTCCAGGGACTTCAAGACCTAGGCTTCATCATCAATTAAAATAAATATATTCGTATTTCCTCTCATTGCATGGAACTCCTTGAATTTCAAATTGACTCCATATCTTCTTAGCTATCCCTTCCACAATAGAAGTTACACACAGTCTGAAAGGAGATATGTTCCATCCTTCACAAAGATAGAGTGTCCTTGAGGGTACTAGCCAGGATAGTAGGGCTTCCTCCATCCTCTATCCAAGCCATATTTCGGGCCCCTCTTCAGCAGAGAGTGCTCGAGTGATTAAAGATCCACCTTTTTCAGAAGGGAGTAACTTTTTATTGATTGCTTTAACTATGAAGACAAGAACCGAGCTTCAATGGTGGTTTGATTACAGGATTTCCTGGAAAGGCAGAGCCATATTCAGCTTCCAGCTGCACGTTATTCTAGAATCAGATGCTAGTCATATGGATAAGGAGTAGGCCTGGGGGTAAAACTCAGCTCATGGAGTTTGCAGAATTTAGGCACTCTGTGGAGAAAAATTGAATTCCTGAATTCAGCCTTTTATGCTTGAAGCAGAGTTGTATTCCTGTTTGCGACCTCGAGTTTTGTTTTGCACTCACTCACAAGTGCAAAGATACCCTTGTGCTTCTTGAGAGTGCATGCACGACTTCTTGCACTACTAGTGCGCTCCCATAGGACTTCATGCTCACTTGCATAGCTACCTGCTGCTATGGCGCCAACCTACTGCCGATCGTGATTGCAAACAGAGCGCTTTAACAGCTTTTGTGCTTGAGATGCAGCTGAGAGGCTTTTAGAGTGGATTTTCTTCTCAAAAAGGCTGTAGGAGTTGTGTGAGAAGCATTTTCTTTTTCCTTTTTTTCAAACAGGAAGGAAGGACCCAAAATACTTCAAATTCCTGTCCCTGCTCAGCATGCTCCTCCAAATTGTGGAAAAAGAACTATAGATGGACAGAATACAGAACAATGTCGTACATTCACCCCAGTACAGGGATATGGGCCTAAATCCATAGTTTTTGTGCTCACCATGTGCTCTGCATTCTGTCCATCAACTGTTATTTTTGCATTTGTCACCCCGAGTAGGACGGGTATGCTCAGACGTGATTCCCGTTCTCTCCATGCCACTGGAATCAAGCTATCCTGACTGAAGAGGGGTGAACCCCAAAACCGGTCCTAGGATGCTTGTTTCCAGTCCAGGGAGGACCTGGCTTGGCAGTTCAGGCTGGACTGTTCCCGCAAGGCACAGTGTCAAGACTGATTTGCATATGGCGGGGTTCAAACTGGAATGGTATGGTGAGCAAAAAAAGATGGATTTAGGCCCAGATCTCTGTACTGGGGTGAATGTATGACATTGTTCTGCATTCTGTCCATCAACTGTTGTTTTTGCATTTGTCACACAGAATGTGACGGGTATGCTCAGACGTGAGTCCCATGCTCTCCATGCCACTGGAATCAAGCTATCCTGGCTGAAGTGGGGTGAATCCCTGAAACCGGTCCAAGGATGCTTGTTTCCAATCCAGGGTGGACCTGGCTTGGCAGTTCAGGCTGGACTGTTCCCACGAGGCACGAGTCAAGACCGATTTGCATATGGCTGGTTTCAAACTGGAATGGCATAGTGAGCAAAAAAAACGATGGATTTAGGCCCAGATCCCTGTACTGGGGTGAATGTATGAGATTGTTCTGCATCCTGTCCATCAACTGTTCTTTTTGCATTCCTCCAAGTTGTGTGTCTCTCTCCTGGTCACTTTCTTTTATAATTTGGAGCTGGAAGGATCACTCTCCTTGTCTGCTGCATTAATACCATTGGATTTAAGGGCTTTGTTTTTGGGATATCACAAGTAAGTTGAAAAACTGGTGTGTAAGGGTGTTGTTTGCACCTGGATCTATTTGTACTTTTATTCAATTTATAAAATGTATTGTGGTAGGTGACCTACAGTTTTAACAAGGGCCTAGTTTATTTGTGCATGAAATTATCTTGTTTTGTAAAGGAAAAATGTTGCACAGTTCAGTACATTTTCTTCCTCATGTTTTTTAATAAGTTTGCAATATTGATTGAATTCACTATATAGCCTAGTCTGCCAATAGGCCGTCTAACCCGTAGGCCCAGTACTAGTCATTGGTGCATGAAACAACTGTTGCTGTGGTGTCTGTTGAATTAAAACATCATTTATGCCATGAATGGCATTGAATGACATTCCAAAATGTGTTCTTGGGGGTATTTCATGTTTTTTCTGCAAACAGGAGATAGGTGGGGTATTTACATTTTATGCCTTTGAAGTATATGTGTTTTTGTAAAATTTCTCAGCGCAGTTATTTTCAGTTTTTGGCAACTCTGCTGAACTAATGCTCTTTTTTTGGCGTTACCAGTCCATACCTTCTTTGTCTGGCCAGTGTATGGGTGTATTTGACTTAGGCCGCCATTTGTCTTTGCTTCCCATGTCATGTGGCCTGGGGTCAGTTTTTATAGTCAGTGTCCATAAGTTTACATGTGTTTTTTGATTTCTAGGCCTCCTGCATGTTCTTTTGACCATGTGGCTGGAGGCCATTATCTTTAGCCAGCCTGTGTAATTTTGCCATACGCCTGCATGTCTTCTTTGTTGTAGCCATGCCTTCTTGTTGGTTGTTGTGACCATATGGCTGATGGCTATTTTGTGTAGATAGTCAGTATGTTTTTGCCATAGGCCTGCATGTGTTCTTTGTTTTCCAAGCCTCCTTGTTGTTTTCTACATGTGGCTGGTGGCCATTGTGTGTAGGTAGCCAGTTTGCTTTTGCCATAGGCTTCAATGTCTTCTTTGATTGTGGTCACGCCTCCTCTCTGGTTTGCTGGATGTTGATAATCATGTGGCACTAGCTGGCAGCCATTTTGTTTTTGCATGCACTTTTTCTTATTTTGTACAGGAAAAATGTTGCATAGTTAAGTACATTTTCTCAATTTTTGTAATACATGTGCAATATTGAATCAATTCACTATGTGACCTAGTCTGCCAATGGGCCTTCCAGGCAACAGCACCTGTACTAGTTATTGGTACATGAAACAACTGTTTCTGTGGTGTCTGTTGAATTTAAACATCATTTAGTCTATGGA
The DNA here is from genome assembly GCF_964204655.1 of Triturus cristatus. Lineage (NCBI taxonomy): Eukaryota > Metazoa > Chordata > Amphibia > Caudata > Salamandridae > Triturus > Triturus cristatus. The sequence continues at coordinate 33,508,201 of NC_140593.1, read as the reverse complement.
TGGTAGTGGATTAAAATACAAAATGTGTTTTTAGTGGTATTTCACTTTTTTTTTTCCAGCAATAGTGCATAGGTGGGGTAATGCCTATGGAGCATGAGTGTTGTTATAAACATTTCTAGCCCTGTTAATTTTCATTTTTGTCATTGCTAAATTAACGCTGTGTTCTCTGTGTTACCATGTCTCCTTTGTCTTGCCAGTGTGTGAGTGTGTTAGTCATAGACCACAATTTTGTTTTGATCTCCATTTATTTATTTATTTATTTGACGAGTTTTATATAGCGTTGGCTAGACCCGGAGGTATCAGAGCGCTTTACCTGAGGATCATTGAGTTACAAGTTATAAGTTACAAATTACATCCGTTACAAGAGCATAGTAAAACACAGGAAAGAAACAACGTTATGGTAATTCATCGGAGGGAGGGGGAGGAAGAAGACATAGCAGGGAGACGAGGAGAACTGTGCCCAATGTCCGGCTGGGTAGGTGACTGTCGAGGGGGTGAACCTGGGCCGATCTCCTCTATAGCTATCCAGCAGCTCCACCGGCCATCAGCCATGTTGCTCAGGTCTCCGCGGTCAGGAATAACAAGGAAAACAGTTTGTCATACTTACATTAGTTACAGTTGCATAATCAAACTAAGAAGAAACAAGTCCCCAATAGAGGATAGAGGGAATGTGGAGTGTTAGAAACAGGGGGCTGGAAAGCAGATCAGTTCTGGTAGACCGGCAGCGGATGAAGAGAACCTCATGGGGGTCAAAAAGTTAAAAGTAAGCGGAGCCATAACCCAGGTGGGATCACATAGTCACTGAGACCAGTACCAAATTTAAACACCGTGTAGGGTCATCTCGGCATCTTATTTGAAATTGTTTGAAATGGGGCCCAGGGGGGTAATCCTTAAGATGTGGAGGCCGGGTGACAGGCTTTAGGGAGATTGGGAGTAGAGTACGGCCCCTTATGAGTCTTGAAGCAGCTCCAGGGCATCAGGCCCCCCGCATCGGCGCCATCCCATAAGAGTCAGCCCATGTGGCCAGAGGCCATTATGTATAGTCAGTGTAAGTAGGCCGCCATATGTTTTTTTTGTTTTCCAGGCATCCTGCTTGTTGTGACCATGTGGCTGGCGGCCATGTTGTATAGCCAGCCAGTGTGCTTTAGCCATAGGCCTGTATGTTTTCTTTGTAACCCATTCCTTCTTGCTTGTTGCTGTTACCATGTGGCTGGCAGCCATTTTCTGTAGGCAGCCAGTGTGCACTGGCATAGGCCTGCATGTTTTCTTTATTGTGGCCATGGTTCTTTGCTTACTGTTTCACAATGTGATCGGTTGCCATTTTGTGTAGGCAGCCAGAGTGCTTTTGCCATAGGCCTCCATGTCATCTTGGTCCCCAATGCCTTCTTGCTCAGTGTTGTTATTGTTGATTATGTGGCACAGGCTGGAAGCCATTTTGTGTGTCTAGCCAATGTGACATTTTGCCCTAGGCTTGCATGGTTGGTTGAGATAGTATTTTAATAAATTACATGCTTGAGGATAATTTAACATATATATTTTTTTTAATTTTTAATTTTTACATTTTAATTGTTTACGTTTTTTGTAATTAAAATATTTTTAATTGTAGGTTTTTAAAAAGTTGATTTTATTATTTTTTGTTTAAATTTTTCTAATGTCTGTTTTTACATCTTCCTACCATTCGACATCTTTCCCATGTCTGCTGTATGTGCACAACAGCATTCCTTGTCTAAGGATTAATCCATTGTCTGCTGCACCTCCCTGAGTGCCACATCGCAGCGTGATGCATATAAAGCAAACAGTTACAACTGTATGTTGTTGTTGTTGCTCTTTCTTATCCTTCCTTTCATGTTGTATGAGTGTACACCATGCAAGTGTATGTTGGTGTGGCTTTATGAATGGATAGTTAGACTGTATTGCTAATTATTTGTACAAACTTAAGTAACCACAGTAAATGAGCTTGTTTGTTTGTATTACTAATTGAACTGCAACAATGCCATGTTTCACTGAGGTTCTTCTTGCTTGTTTGCTTTTAGGTGCACAAGAGAAATATAGCATCACCCACAGCACTGCCAGACAATAGGCCTGTGCATGAAGTGATGCGTGACCACACAACACGGACATCTGTTTAAGTTGTTGAGCTAAGTGCCACTGTGAACTGACAGCTTCAAGATGGCTCCAAATAAATGTGTTGCCAATTAAATGGCCAGTGGGAAGGAGAAGAAGCAGATTTTTACCACTGGCATTTTGACAAGTACCTTTTTCGGCAAACTTGTACCTGCCTCACTGGCCTTCGGTGGGAAAGCTGAGAGCAGCACTCCTGAATCACCAGCACCACCCATCCAACCGAAATCCAAGACCATGTCTATCAGTAATTCAGCCACTGCGGGGCCACCTAAAGTTGTGTTTTTCCCTTTTTTTTTTCCTGCTCCTGTTCTTTCGGAAGTCAAGGGGTTAAGGTATCCTCTTAGCTATCATTGATCTTAATTGTTTTTTTTTGTCATTTGATTCATATAGTGCGGTCATGCCTCAATATGTTTCAATATATTTGATACAATTGAGAATTGCTGGGGGGGGATGGTGGTTTGATCACTCGGGTGTAATTACATGACACCCATATTGGAGGGGGGTTGAAATGTTGTTAGTGTTGTTGGTGGGGGGGTTTCCACATTTTTGGGGAGGGGGTATGCGGGCTGGGATGTGAGTATGGAAAAAAATGAAGTCCATTTATTGCAAATGCATTTATGTCCTATAAATTTATATTTGAGTTTGACTATGGGCAGGATATGTATAGGGTGCTGGTTCCAGATTTTTCTATGTTTAGGTCTTGGGCAGTTTATAGGGGATTCTCTTCATCTTCTGCTTCCCATAGGGGGAAGGCAATATTTTTAAATAAAAATCTTCAGGCGGAGGTTCTTAATTTTGAGAAAGATCAATAGGGCCGCTGGTGCTGGGTTACCTGTCTGCTTAGACAAAGCCAGAGGCCAATTACTTTTGTTAGTATATATGCCCCAGTTGAGGACAACTCTAAGATTTATGAGGATTTGTTTCAGTCCTTAATGCAGGTTTCTGGTGATTTGATTGTGGGGGGCGATTTTAATCTCTTAATGAATCCTAAAACAGACTCATCAGTGCAGGCCAAACGGCAGTTGAAACCTAAATCTTTTAGAACCCTACAACATTATGAAAGAACCCTAGATCTACAGGATCCCTGGCGAGCCGCCTTTCCTGTCAAAATAGCATATACATGCTGGTCAGCTAGATTCCGTACCTCTTCACGGATTGATTTTTTTCTGGTCTTCTGGAGGCTATGTTTCAACCAGCAGAGATTCCTACATAATGGTTTCTATGATCATGCAATGTTGGTGCTTGAGGTGCAGCTAGGAGACTGTGTTAAATCACCTAAACGTTGTTCATCGAATAGACAATATTTAAATGAAGAGGCTTGGGTGGGTTTTATTGGGACGGAGATTAAGAAATCTTTATTACAAAATAGTGAATCTACACCTGTGAGAGTGGTATTGGATGCACTAAAGGCCTTTATTCAAGGGCTAATTATTGGTAAAGATGCCGAAATTGTAAAAAAAGTTAGGGAAGATAAGAGAATTTTGGAACAGAAAATCAAAACCTCCTATGCTGCATTTCTTAAGAACCCCTCTGAGCTTAATCAGCGCCAGTGCAATCAGGCCAAGCGGGAACTTAGTGCTAACTACCACGCTCAGAGTGAAGGTTCCTCTCAACAACTGCGTCAAAAAATCTATGAGGAAACAATTTTACTGGTAGGTTTTTAGCTTGGCAAGCCAGGGAGCAAGCTGCTATCAATCAAATGTATGCACTGAAATGCCCTGCAACTACCCTGCGTGCAGACGACCCAGCCAAAATTGGGGAAATAATACTACGGCATTATGTGTCTATTTACTAGGGGTGGGCGAAATTTGCGAAATTCACTTTCGCAAATTATCGTGAAAATGTTAAAAATCTCCACAAACACGTGGAAATATCGCGAAGATGCGGACGTTTTTTTCCTGCCCGTTCGCGGTATTTTCTGCGTGGTCGCGGCTCACCAACTTACCCATGCGGTTGCTCACGGGCGCTGCCATCTTGTTTTCACTTGTCTCGTGGTGCATGATCGCGAGAAGAAAGACGTGATCATGCGATGAATGACATTACTGCGGGCGTGAACTGTCGTGAGACAGCGCAAATGGCTAACAACAATCCAACATCTTGTGGAGAAAGCGACCGGATCGGGAAAACTTGTCGGCGAACGCGGGGATTCAGGTAAGCGATCGCGCGCACGCGAGAATGTATTATTTTACAGTGCGAGCAAGCAAAAAATTTGCGGTAAAATGCGGATTGCTGAAATTTTGACATTTTCACGCTCTCCGCGGAACGTGAAAATGTCAAATTATCGCAATTTCCGCGAGCGGAACGGAATTTTAGCCCAGACCTACTATTTACGGCCAACAACTGACAGTGGACATGACATTATTAGAAAGTTTCCTACAGAAAAGTGAATTACCCAGGCTTTCAGGTTTAGAAAAATTATCGATGGGAAGTCCCTTTACTATGGAAGAGTTGGAGGGAGTCATTAAGAATCTTCCGAGCGGCAAGGTCTGTGGCCTGGATGGGTATCCACCTGAATTTTAAAAAATCTTTTTTAGCTCATTTTGCAGAATTTTTTCTTTATTCGAGGGGGGGAAATACCAGATACTTTTAGACAGGGTAATATAGTCAGTTTTTGGGAAAAAGACAAGAACAGCGAGGATCCGAACTCTTATCGCCCGATAACGCTATTAAATTCAGATTATCAAATAGTCACCAAATTTTTATCACTTCGGTTTAATCATTATGCGGCGCAAATGATCCATTCGGATCAGAATGGCTTTATTGCTGGTCGACAGCTGGCTACTAATACACACTATTTAACTGAGGCTCTCGACTATTTTGATACACAGAGGATACCTGCATTAGTCCTTTTACTAGATGCAGAGAAGGCTTTTGACCTCGTTGTGTGGGAGACATTGTTCAGGATTCTAGCTTATTTTTGTATTCCTCCCAAGATCATGACCTTGATTCATAATCTATATAATAATGCTGAAGCTACTGTCATTATTAATGCATCAGTGAATGGGCGGGTCACAGTAAAATGGTGCACAAGGCAGGGGTGCCCTTTATCGCCGGTTTTATTTGCTTTCTTCATCGAACCGTTGGCGATAGCTTTAAGGAACTGTGCCGATATCTGTCCCCCATTTCCATATATGGCGAAGCTGAATATATATGCTGAGGACATAATGCTTATTATTAAGCCAGAGATAGAAGTTCAGGCTAAAGTTTTTCAGCTTTTTGAAGATTACGAGGCTTTAGGTGTGTACCGTATTAATAAAAGAAAAACTGGGATCTGCACCCGATATTTTTTCCTGTGTTAACACCAAACCTAAAAGATATCTTGGGGTATATTTCTCTGAAAATGTTAGTGATTTATACCATCTAAATTTCACACCGCTCCTTCGAAAAATTCAGGCCTTGTTTTTACGCTGGTATGCGATGATATCCCCAGCTCCTTAAGAATCATGCCCATGTCACATGTACCTCATGGGTGTTGGGGGGACAATCCGGTTGAGTGAGCTCATATTCATCCTCCAAAGCAAGTAATTATAGTACATTAGAACATTAATTCTGCCCACGGGATCTCATTGTTAAGACCTTCAGTGCCACAACTTAGTCTATGGACCCAGCGCTGTTCTTGTCTAAAGAGGGTTCTGTTGGTCCAGTTGAGATTAGATTCAATAATTGCCCACCTTATACTATCTGCGGTATGCTTTTGTTCCATGCAGTGGGCAAGCAACTTGGTGTTGGTCTTACCATGTCGTATAGTGCTTTTGTGCTGGCCAATTCTTATCTTGACCTGCCTGGTGGTCATGTCGATGTATATTTTGCCACAGGTCATAGAATGGTATGGACACAATCCTTGGTGTTTCAATTGGTGTATCTAGTTTGTCGCCAGGGTGTGGCTAGACCGAGGTCGATTTGTTTTGAAGCTGCGGTCTCGGTGCATGCAAAGCAGAAACCGCAGGGAAAATGACCCACCACTGGTGGTAAGGCCGAGAGAGTGATTTGCCTCATGAGTGGTGGCTTACGACCGGTATGGACTAGGTGGTCCCTCAGATTCTGCATGTGTTTGAATGCAAAAAGTGTGGGGGGGCTGGTGTAAATGTGCCTGTCCTTAGAATGTCCCAGAGTTTTCTTACAACTTTCTGAATTTGATTGGAACTGGGCGTAAATGTGGTGACACGTAATGGCTTCCGATTTAGGCCTGTCGCTCACTTCTAGGAGGGCAGCTCTTGGGTTATTGCTCACTCTTTGGTGTGCCTGGCATATGATGTTGCTAGGGTAGTTACGCCTTATCAGATTGTCTGTTAGAATCTCTGATTGCTTTTTGAACTCAGTGACGGTGTCACAGTTCCTACATAGGTTTAGGAATTGTCCAACTGGTAAATTGTTCCTCAGTGCTTTTGGATGGTGGCTGTCATAAATGAGGAGACTGTTTTTGTCTGTGGGCTTGCTGTAGTTGGTAGTGTGCAAGGAACCGTTATCCAGAGATATGAGCAAATCTAGGAATGGGATATTGTCCCGTGATGTTGTACTCATGAATTTTAAGAAGGGGTCCAGAGTGTTGATCCATCCGCAGAATGTAATACAAAGTTCCTCATCCCCTTTCCAGAAGAGGATGATGTTGTTGATATAACTACGCCACATCAAAATGTTCTGTCGGAAGGGGTGCGACCCCCCCCCTAGGATGAGTTTCTCCTCAAAATCTGCCATGTAAAGGCAGGCCAGGCTGGAAGTGAAGGTGCTTCCCATGCTGGTGCCCTGTACTTGATGGTATAGTTGTGACTTAGAGGCAAAGAAATGTTCTTTAAGTGCTATGGAAGCGCATTCACAAATGAAGGATATCAGTGTCTCATAAGGCCATGGATCGATGTTCCGCAGGGTTGACTCTAGCACATCCAGGGTTGCATCCTGGAGAATGTTCGTATATAGAGCCTCCACTTCTAAAGTGACCAGCAGGTCAATGGTTCCTGGTTCTGAAAATTGTTCTATCAAATTAAGTACGTCAGTGGTGTCCCTTATATAGGATGAGGTTTTTCTCTCCAAGGGACGTAGGTAGAAGTCGCAGAACTTGCTGAGCGGTTTAAGGACCGATTCGATGCCTGACACGATAGGGAGGCCCGGTGGTGGATTGATTCCTTTGTGAATCTTTTTTATGGTATAGTAGTAAGGGGTCCGCGGGTCTGCATTGGTAAGGAAGTCGGCCTCCTGGCAGGAGATCCAACCTTCCGTGGCTGCTTCCTTGACTAAGCTCCCTATTCGAGTGATGAGGCACATCGTTGGATCTTCTGTGATGGGCAGGTAATAGTTAGTGTCCGTAAGTTGGCGTTTGCATTCGGCATCGTAATTGACAATACCCTGAATGACTATGGCACCGCCAGTGTCTGCTGGTTTCAGAATGATGTTTATATCTTCTGTGATAGATTTGAGAAGGGTCGTTTCTTCTTTAGAGAGGTAGTCATAAGGGCGTTTGTGGTTCATAGCCGCCACGTCCTTGAGGATAGCCTGTTCAAATGTCAGGACTTCATTTGGTGTCTTGCAGCTGTCGGGTGAACTTGGATTGCTTCTTGAGGCGGGTATCGGTGGGAGGGATTTCAGGTTTGTTCTGAAAGAAGGCCTTGAGTCTCACTTTTCTGAAGAATTGGTAGAGTTCTTGGTGAAGACGTAATGTATCTTCGGTTGGAATAGGCACAAAACCCAAACCCTTCTGCAAGAATTTGGTTTTGCCTACTGTCAACTGTCTGGAGGACAAATTGACCACTAAGGTCTCTGCCCCATTGTCTTGCTCCACACTGTCATTGGTTCCAGGTCTTGCCACCGGACCTTCTTGGATCCTCCTCTTCTTCTGCCTCTTACTTTGCCCCTCCCTCTGTTGTAAAAAGGGGGGTTCGGGAATAGGTGGAATTGGGGTGGTTGTAGGTGGTGTCCCGGCGGTATGTTCCATATCGGTGGGGGTCCCATCTATTGTCCTGGGTATAATGGTGGTTGGAATGGTTCCAGCTGGAAATTCTGGAATAGAGGGGGTCAATTTCGTTTTTGTGTCCCTCTCGCTCGGGGTGTGTAATTCCTTCCCTCATAGCTTGAGTCACTACCAAAGGATCCTAATCTGTTTGATTGATTTCTACTCCCTTCATCAGAGGTGGTTTCATAGGAACTACAGGGTATCCAATTACAGATTCAGCCTATAAGCTCTACCCTTTTGCACAATTGTCAGCTGCACTCAGTGATACTTGTCCTGTCTGTCACTATTATTAATACACCCGGGCATAATACTATAATATGCATACCTCGTGTGCATGCAATAGCGGCACAGCACACCGCATGGAAATGATGATTGCCCTTCATGTAAAATGCATTTTTATATCCTTATACATATTTGTGTGTCTCTCTCTATTTTTGTTTCACCAGGTTGGAGATAGGTACCTATACTGAGAGTTCCTATCTGTGCAAGGACGCTTACATACCTTAAGAAAAAGGTATCACAGTTTCACAGGATTTTCTCCTTCCTGGGACCTGTCTTCTTTTTCTTGTTCACTTCACCAGCTTTCCGGTCCTGACAAAGCACCTATGTATCCCTTAAGGACCAATTAAGAGCTCAAAACATATTGACCCTTTTTATGTGTGATTTATTCACACTGGCACCTATTCTGAGAGCCGGGGTCTGTCATACATCCGCCCTCTATATTTTTTTTTAAGAAAAGCTCCAAGATTGACACCCATTTTAAACTTACCACTCGGACCCCTGAATAAATACAGGTTCTAGGTATTGTTTGGTAATTTTAATTCACCCACTCACTTACCTTCAGAGAACCACACACACATATGCACAACTGCAGCATCTCCTTAAAAGATCGCAACTAAAGAGCCCTCTTGTGGAGCCCGTTGGGGACTGCATTGCCGCCCCCACGAGGAGAAACGCCCAATGATGAGGCATGACACTCGCAAGGGTGTGTGAGGGCACTATATCCAAAAGGAGGGATTCCCCCACCACTATTTATAAACCAAACCTTCTTTGAGACTGACCACTTGTTACTATTCCCTCTTACCAACCAAAGTTTGGTTGCGACTCTCCAGTAACATAATCAAGGCCATGTCAGATGGAGGCTATTTCAGCGTACTGTGTTTGGCCCATTGCATCAACTTGTTGTTAAAAGATTTTCCTCAAAAAAGAAGACACAGTCAGTAACATATTAACCACCTGCAGAGGAATCTACACTCATTTTAGCACTTCTTTTAAAGCCCGGAAACCAGCTGCGGATTATTTAGGGTAATAATAGAGCACCAGTCAAAGTCTTGCAACAGGAAGTGCCAGCACGTTCAATTTTCAACCTTTCACATGTTACAACATCTGTTTGAGCAGTACAAAAAGATCAATGCCCACGTCATTCAAAGAGGAGGGATGCAGTTGGGAAAGCTATGACCATGGATGCTGACAAATGAGGCCTAGTCAAACGCCTGATACACATGCAACTCCCTTTTGCAGTTTTCACACAGGAAGTTATCAAGGAGGACAGTACAATGGGCCAAGCTATCCCATTGTTGTTTCTCCTACACGACCATGTGCTGAAGGTGCCTGGAAGATTTGCCCCCGCAGGTGTGAATGAAAACACATAAGCACATGCCTTAATTCAGACCTTAATCCTTCAAAAGGCTTGTAATACATGGCTGCAACATCACATCATCAGATCCAAAGTTTACATCTGAGCCGCACTACTTTATTCACGGTACAAAAACATTCTGCCCACTTGTATTCCTTTTTCTGAAGGGGATGTTTTAAAATACAAGAGGTGGATTGTAGAGCAAGCTGGAGAATTCAAAGAAGAACAGCTAGAACTTAAAGTCCCACCCTGCAGTTCTGGGGTGCAGCCTTCATCTTCGAGAGAGGGCAGTCTTGTCTCACAGTATTCATCAACATCATCAACCAAGAACACCAGCAACAACAACAATAGAATGGCCTGGACCCAACCTCTGCATTTTATTTTTTTCAACTTGCAGGTCTCAAGTCCAGTAGTGATGGCAAAACAGGTTGAGCAAGTGGCAGTACCAATGACCATTCACAGGATGTTACAGGAGTTTGGGGATGATTCAAAAGAGGTCTATGTGGATCGAAACTCACTGATGTATAGGTATTTGAAGATGTGCCAATAGCCAGAGCTCAATGAAATATCCGGCTTGTCCTGTCACCAGTGTGTATTCTGAGTGTGTTTTCAGTGCAGATGGTGTGGTTGTTACTGTAGGAATGGCCAGTCTCTTGCCTCAAAATGTGGAGAGATTGACTATGATCAAACTAAACCAAAATGTTATATCACACAATTACACCATTCCTGAAAGAGCAGCACAGGAGGAGGCAGTTGGTTGGTCTAAAATGTAATCAAATGGTTTAGCTAATCAACCTCTGGGTGAACCACCTGAGTTTGAGGACTCTTTTGAGAACTCTACTTTCACAAAAATTAATGTCAGTGCCCCATAGAACGTTTGAATTATTTCTCTTTAAACTTCTAACTTCGTAAAAAAAAAGATAGTGGAATATTATTATTTTTTGTGACAGATTTATGCTGCACCACCATTTTGCTAGTCACATATATTGCCGGAGTGCATCTGGACCAGTGTGCATTAAAGAAACCTCCCCAATTCCTTCATGAGAGTGGGGACAATGTCATAAAATAGGTATGCCCCTTGCATGCCTATTGCCTATTCCTTTTTCCATCACTTAGAACTAGAAGTTCTGCCCCAGAAAATATTGATTATTTACAAGATTACCTGTCAATACCAAATTCCAATGTGTTGCCAGCATCAGAGATTAATACCTAATACCTAAAGTACCCACGATTGGTAGCTGCAACTATTGCAATGGTGAGTAAGTGTGTGAGTCATGATGTTAGATCTGGCACCATTGGTGTGAGTCTCCCTTCCATTTTTCGCTGTGTCTCCTCTGTTTTTGCTAGTAATAGATGCTCTGGATGCTGTGCCACTGCCATTCAGTGCCACAGCGCAAATGCTCCCTGTGTAAAGATGACATGTGAATTGGTATATCCATGATTGGCTTATTTGGTTGCCTGTAAGTCACTAGTAGCATGGCCTGTGTGTGCCCAGGGCTGGTAAACCAAATGCTGCTGGTGGGCCTGCAGCGCTGGTTTGCGCCACCCACAGAAGCAGCTTGTAAAGTGTGTCTCAGACCTGCCACTGCAGTGTCTGTGTGCAGTCCAGAACTGTCATCTTGGCTGTGAAGTGCACCCACTTCCCAGCCCCTGAACCTTCCCTTCGCATCATGTAAGCCCCCCCTAGGGTAGGGTGCATTGTATTTGTAAGGGAGGACATGCTCTGATGTATGTAGCATGTCCTGGTAGTGAATTACACCATATTTCGTTTTCCACTACTGTAAGGCTATTGTTCTCCATAGGCCAGAATGGGAGGTTTGGCTATTACATTCTATAGTCCTAACTGACCCATAGAACATGGTAGAAAAACGAATTTAGTATGCCTGAGCTCAGAATATTAAAATACATCTTTTAGTGAAGTTTATTTTTATATTCTGTGTTTGAAAATACCACTTTTAGAAAGTAGGTATTTTCTTGCCTAAGCCTTTCAGTGTGCTCTGCTGTTATGTGTATTGGCTGTCTGGTTTTGGAGGGACAGGGCAGGCTGAGTAAGACCTGGGTTGAATAGAGAGATATACATTGGAATATGGGGAGGGGTAGCTCCTGGACCTGAATAGGGCTGTGCCTGGCAAGGTGAATGCTGGCTCCACCTCCCACTGTGCGTCTGATGGCAGACCCCCTCTTTCTGAAAGGAAGGATGCAGCATTGTAAACAAAGTGCTCCAGGGCTGGGCAGAACTTGTTCTGGCTGGGTTCAGTGACTTGTGACTCTTTAGAACAAATACTTTTGCTTGTGTGCTGTTTCTTGGACTGGCCTGCAGTGGTTACTACTGGACTTGGAAGAAGAGGAAAAGGACTTTGAAGGAACTTTTGTTTTTGCTACAGCAATTACCCAAGGGCTAGAAGAGAGCTAGCCTCTTTCAGGAGTCTCAGGCACATCAGAATCCACCAACAGCCTCCTGTTTCCTCCCAGCGAGGATTTCTATCTTTCTATCATTTTGGTATTCACAGAAGGCACTTACTCATTTCAGTATTCACAGAAGTTATGAGTCCTAACTTTAGGACTCCTAAATGCCTTGTGTGAATACCGAACGTCTTAAAATTAGGATTTTTCTCAGTTTAGGAGTCCTAAAGTTAGGACTTCTAACTTTACTACTACTAAACTCAGAAAAATCCTAATCCTAAGGCTTTCAGTATTCACAGAAGGGATTTAGGAGTTCTAAAGTTAGGAGTCCTAACTATACTACTACTAAACTGAGAAAATTCCTAATTTTAAGACTTTCGGTATTCACAGAAGGCATTTAGGAGTCCTAAAGTTAGGAGTCCTAACTTCTGTGAATACCGAAATGAGTAAGTGCCTTCTGTTAATACCAAAATGAGTAAGTACCTTCGGTGAATACCAAAATGGTAGTAAGTTTAGGATTTTGTCTTAAGTTAGTTCTGTGAATCGCTCCCTGTGTTACTGTGTATGGTCATAAATGCTTCACACTCTGCCTCTGAGATAGGCCTGACTGCTCGTGCTACGTTACCACAGGATTGAGCAGGGGTTATCAAAGGGTGTAGTCTGCTTACTCTGACTTAGGAAGAAGGGTCCCTACTTGGACAGTGGCCAGCCATTTCCAACTAGAGACCCTCATTTCTAACACTTGATGATAATTGATGATTCATGTGAAGGTAGCCGACAGTGAGGTAGGGTGTTGAACTGTAACATGGGAACTTGCGGAGGTGCCCCCACGACCCTAGCATCCTGAAACCCTCCAGGGTGAGTAACTGTGCTATACAAAATCCCCTAAGTGATTTGTGATCATTTTTCCATGGAGGAGATTTGACTTCAAAAATTTAGTTAGCACAAATTAATTAACCTGGATTGCCCACCTCTATGATCCTTTTGGCTTTTTCACCGTCTAGGATGGCTGTCCCAGACAACCATTTGATTGACAAGACTGCCAGATTCCAATCTGTTTCTTACATTAAAGGGGAGGTTGTGCACCTTCCACCATGCTTGGATTCGAACAGGCAACCATTGCACCAGTAAATAATCAGATTATCGAGTGACTGTGAGTGATGATTGATGTGGAGGCTGACAGTGAGGGTTGGTGTGTTGAACTGTAATTCAGGACATTTCTTTAGGTGATTATTGATTTGCAATGCCTGGGGCCTGAGCGATGGGTGGACATTTTTTTCCCCTTTCACATTCAGCCAGATTTATTTGCAGGATCCTCTGCCTTTTTCTGGTTCTTCAAAGATACTGAGTTTGTGTGGAAATTGTAAAGACATTGGGGCATTATTGCCTTCAGCATTGCATCTTTGTGACAGCAGAATATCTTCTGGGCTAGTGCTACATGGTGGCCAACTGGAATTCAATATACCTCTGGCATTCCAGAGTGTGGAAACTGCATCCCACAGTTTTTCAACCATTAAATGTCTGTTACAGCTTGCAAATCCAGATATAGTTTTTCTGACCGAGACCTGGACTGATGAGTTCTCTGACCCAGACTTGGATATGGCCCTCCCCTCAGTCTATGTACTGACCAGATAGGACAGGAATGGGAATAAAGAAGGTGGAATTGCCTTAATTCACCGAGAGCACCTAAAGGTGCGATCTGAAGCAATCTAACTGCTTCCAGCAGAGGTGATGTGTTTTTCGTTCAAGCTAAATAACACCTCCACGTTCCAACACCTACTCATCTATAGGCCACCGGGGCCCAGAGCAGCTTTTTCCCAAGCCCTTCAGACCCTATTAGAGTCTTGTCTGAACTCCCCCACACTCATGATTTTGGGTGACTTCAACTATTACCTGGAGTTCAGTACCAACTCAGAAACCGCCAGTCTCCTGGATACTACAGCAGCAATCGGTCTCACTCAATTAGTGTCTGAACCCACCCATTCAGCCGGCCACACATTAGATGGCATATTTACCAACAACCCAGATATCAGTTTGACTAAGACCTTGCCATTACCCTGGACAGACCATAGGGCGATCTACTTAGAGATGTAGACTATAAAGCCTATCCTCTTGATCCCTAGCAGATCTTCTTGTGTTAGGACTCAGCTGTGGAATACGATTCAGGGGAGTGACTTAGAGTGTCAGCACAAATGTTCCATCAGAAGGCATTACTTTTTCTAGTACCCCATTATGGAAAGCTAGCCCTGGTTCATGGTCCTTCTAGAGAAGTCTGTGATGCCCCAATCCAGATTCCCTCATTCCCAGATCTTCTTCTAAATTCTGAGGGCCTACAACATCCTCTTCTTCCCCAGGCCCAACTATGTATCATGGCATGGCACATCTCCGTAAACCCTGGTTCCTGCCAAATCTGTCACCAAGCTGTCTCTTTCCTATCCTGATCCTCGTCGGACTCTACTCACAAACGATATGTCTCAACTTGGAAGAATTGTTTGGGTTGGTGAAACAAACAGGGTTTGGATCCCCTAGGACCCCCTGCTGCTCTATCATCAGCTTCTTAGCAGATTTGACTTCCAGTAGCCTAACCCGTCATTCCGTGAATAACAAATGGTTTGCAATTTTAGCAGGTCACTCCCTCAAAGAGGGTAAACTAATTGTTGAACACCCACTGGTAAGTAGAGCCATGCAAGGGTTTCGTTTAGCTAATCCTCCCCATCTGAAATAGTCAGTCCTTTGGTGGGATGTCCACATCATCCTAAAATTTCTACAGAGATGGCCGACCAACTCAGATTTATCTAGAATACATTTCTTGACCAAATTGACAATCCTTCTATAGTTAGTTTCCTGCAGAAAAGTGTTGGTTGTGAAAGCACTCGACATATGAGATTGAGTTTTTGCCACAGAAGGGATACCCTTTATAATAACAATACGGACAAAGATGCTCTCTAGGCAGAAAACATGCCCTAGTTTTCCAGGCAATACAAAGTTGTGCATTGTGCAATGTCTAAAGGCATACGAAGACCATACAAGGGATCTTCATTAATCCAGTGGAGTTCAACAATTAATTGCCCTTCAGAACCCTTTTCATATAGTTTCTTCCACTACTTTGGCACGCTGGGTAAAATGGATTTTTTCCCAAGCTAGAATCAATATGTCCAGATTTGAAGCTCACTCAGTAAGAGGGGCCATGGCTTTCAAATCTTACATATGTACACACCTCCAGGACATAATGAGGGTAGCGGACTGGTCTGCTGATTCTAAGTTTAAAACATTTAATTACAAGCCACTTCTAGATGTACCCTGAATAGTATTACAGCAGCTTTAAACATGAAAAATTCAAGACTTCTGGTCCTGACATAGAATAAAAAACGTTCTAGTTAAAGAAATGTTATGTTATGTTAAGAGTTTTGTAAAGCGCAACAGCTGTCCCAGCTAAGTGGCGTTCAGGTGCTAAGCAGCAAGAGAGTAGTACACACAAAAGCGCAGGAGGCCTAAATTGAAGATAGTAAAACCCATGAATGTGGGCCAGCAAAGAGTTCCACAGAATGGAAGCTCTATTACGAAAAGAGCGCCCGCCGGCTCGGACTCTTCTCACCCGGGGATCACTACCAGACATTGTCCCATGGATCAAAGTGATTGTGTAGGAGTGTAAGGTAAAAGAAGATCAGACAGAATTTGTGGGGATGCCAACTTCAAAATTTTAAAGGCAATACACAGTGCCTTAAACTCAATTTGCCTGGCCACAGGCAGCCAATGGAGGCGACGGATGGCACTGGTCACTGTGCAAGTTCTGCGCAAGTCCAGAAGAGATCATGCGGCCGCGTTCTGGACTCTCTGTAGCCTCTGCATTTCAGATGTATTAGCTCCCAAATACAGCGAGCAAGCATAGTCGGGCCTAGACAAGATCAAGGCCTGAATAATGATCTGCCTGGTTGTAGCATAAAAAAAGGCTAGAATGGGTTTGAGCCCGCGCAACAAACCAAAACATTTTCCCGCCACCTTTTCTGAAATCTGAAAATTAAGTGAGTTGTCCATCGAGACCCCCAGGTTCTTCACTACAGGCTTAGGGATGGGAGCCGTACCTAAGCTCTTGGGCCACCACAGCTTCCTCCAACAATCATGGTTCCCTCCCACAAACAACACTTCTGACTTGTTGGTATTGAGTTGGAGACAGTTGGCGGTCACCCACTCGGCAACCACCAAGAGGGCGCCCTGAAATTTCCTGGCGTCCTGCTCGGGGTCACTCGAGAGAGCCACCACCAACTGAGTATCGTCGGCATAAGAGACCATGGTCAGCTCTCTGCTCCTGGCTACACCCGCCAGAGGTTGAACAAAAAGTTTAAAGAGCAGAGGGCTCAGGGGCAAGCCTTGTGGGTCACCTTGGTCTATAGGAAAAGTACTAGAAGCAAAAGGGGGGGCAACCACCTGAAATGTCCTATCAGTGAGGAAGGAGGACAGCCACTTAAGAGCTGAACCAGTGACTCCAGCCTCAGACAGACGATTCAGCAAAATGACATGAGACACAGTGTCAAACGCGGCTTTGAGATCCAAAAGGATTAGTGCCGACGTCTGCCCCGCGTCTAAAGCCATCCACAGATGCATCAATAATTCTCAATTCTATTAAGGACACTGAGGTGAGGATTATTCCATCCTCATTTCCTACCAAATGTTGTTATGATATCCCGCCCTCATGTAATGGTGTATGAATAAATGACAATGTTATCCTATTTTCATTGTAATGGTGTATCCTTGCAGAACTCCACAGATAAGGGCATCTGAGGTTCATGGTGCCAGGATGACTGACATGGACCTTCCAGATAGGAAGGAGCAGATACATCAAGTTTGTATTCTTGGATTCCAAAAGTGTAATGGGTGTTGAATGAGAATGGGGTAAAATACAGTACCAAACACTGTGCAGAGGTTCAGGAGGATGAGGGCTGCCCTGTCTCCTTTATTCACAGTCATGCTGATGTCATCCGTGATGAGGATCATGGCAGTTTCCATGCTGTGCTTGGGTCTGAAACCTGTGGGGTCGAGGAGTTGGTGGTCATTGTGATATTTGGTGAGAGGTGTGTTGATGATTTTCTCTAAGATTTTGGAAAGGAATGTTAGCAAGGACATTGGTCTGTAGTTTGCAAGCATTTACGGGTCCTACAAAAACCTACGGGTTTCTTAAGCAATGGGAAGACAGTTGCATTTTTCCAAGTATCTGGGATGATTGCAGAAGAGGTGGAGGCATTGAAAATGGATGTGAGCATTACGCTGATGGAATGCAGTCCTCTGGAGTAGGTGTGGTGAGGCAGAGGTGAGATGATGCCCCTGAGTGAATAGACTTCATGGTGGTGGTGGTTTTTTCTGGGGTGATTTTATATTATGTAGTTAGAATAGTTAGAATTGTTTTTTGGATAAGATTTGGAGACATTTAGCTAGGTCTGTTGGGTTCAGTGATGGATTGAAGTTGCTGTAAATGGTGGTAATTTAATTGCTTCGTTTCAGTGGTCCTGGAGGCAGCTGCTGGTGAGCAAAATCCTTCACGATGGCAAAGTTCTAATTACTACTGTTGGTGCTGATATTAATGCAGTCTGCGATGCCTGGCGGTCTGGATCATTTGGTGGTAGTGTCTCAGGGAAGTTTTGAACGTGCTCCTATATCTGCATTGTCCTGACTCATTCTCCATTTGTTCTCCACTTATTTGCAGTGGTGCCTCATCAGTCTATGTTCCTTCATGTACTAACTGGCCTGTGGTCTGGATCTTGTGTTTTGCTTGGTTTGGGGAGGGAAAGGATGTCGGCATAGAAGATGATCCAATTGTTGAAAGTCTTGATGACTTTGGGGAGTTGAGAGCTGTGTTCCAGTTCTTGTCCGTTATGCTGTTCCAGTTTTTGGGGCTGGTCTGATGGTGATGTCTGTGTGTTGGGCCACAACAGGTATTGTGAACTTGACAAGGGTGTGGGCTGTACAGGAGCCTGGTGTGGGTTTGTCAACTCAAATGTTGTCAAAGGTGGTGAAAATAGGGTCCAGGAAGTGTCTATCAAAGTAGATACGTCCATTCACTTGTAGGGTGAGACTGAGCATTCTCAAAGTCTTTGATGAGTGGTTTTGAGTTGGCAACTGTGTGGTCTCTCGGGAGGAAGTTCAGGTTTCTGAGTTGGAAGTAATTGCTAGCCTAAAAGGGGTGAGAGAAGCAACAAAGGCTATGATGTGTGGTACACAGTCCTGTTGGTATGTAGATGAAAGTGCCATTTATGTTGAAGCTGGCAGTAATTTGGAGCATGAATAATGGTATTTAATGTTGGAGGATGAAGTGTCTGTAGAGGTTGTGCAGCTGACAGAGTTCTTGAGGGTAATGGAATTGTAAAATCTGCTTGAATGGTGATCTTGTAGCAGGAGGAGATGGCTGTGGTTATGTCAGATACTGATGTGGGATTAAGCCAGTTTTCAATGAGATAAATTAGGTTCAGTGGATTGTTGTACAGGAGGTAGAAGAACTCTATGTAGTAGTTGGTTGGGCATAAGAATTTGAAGTGTTGTGTGGTTAGATGCAGGATTGTATGAGTGTTAGAATGGGTTGTTGGGTACTGTTGGTGAATTAGGGAACTCCACACCCCGTGGAGCAATGCACAGTTCCTAAATTCTGCCTTCCCAGCCAGGAAGAGTAGTTTAAAACACATGTTGCATGCTCAAGATTTGTTTTAGCATTTGCTCACAATTGCCAGGATAAACTCGGGATGCTAGCAAGCTTGCACGATGCTTCACGCTTGCTTGCACGACTTCCGGCCATGATGGCGCCAATGTAGTGCTGATTGCAAACTGCTCAAGATGATTTTTAGCTTGAAAAGCAGCTGAGTCTCTTTTTGAATGAATGTTCTTCTCCAATGGCCTGTTGGAGTTGTTATTTTTGTGAGCGAAGCCTTTTTAAAAAGTTTTTATTTTCTAACATGGAGGAAGTGCCCCAGAAAGTCCAACTTCCTGTTCCAGTCCACAGGCTCCTCCCAGTGCTTTATCTATCTCCTGGTCACTTTTCAATTGGATTTGGAGCTGGAAGGATCACTCTCCTTGTCTGCTGAGTATATACCACTGGATTTAAGGACTTTGTATTTGAGATTTCACAAATAAGTTCAAAAACTATTGTATAAGGGTGTTATTTGTTTAATTGGAGCATGCACCAATAATTATTTGTATATTTCTTTTGGTTTTTAAAACGGATTGTGTTGGGTGGCCTGCAGTTTCAGTAGTGGCCTAGTATGTTTTTTTAAAACAATTTTTCTTCTTTTGTAAAGGAAAACTGTTACACAGTTTAGTACATGTTTTCAAAGTTTTTTAAATGAATCTGTAAAATTCATTTAATTTACTATGTGGCCTAGTCTGCCAATGGGCCTTTCCAACAGCAGGTCCACAACTAGTTGTGGGTGCATGAAACAACTGTTCTTGACCACTGGCTGGAAGCCATTTTGTACATCCATTCAGTATGTCTATTCCATAGACTTGCATGGTTGCATGGATGGATGATATATAAGATTAATAATATGCTTGGGGATCCCTGCAGTATGTATATAAGAATATAAATGATTTAAATGAACGGCGCTTATATTACATGCAATTTTGCATTCATTTATATCCAGTAGGTTTTCTTCTCATTCTCCCATATAAACATTGGCAATTATAGATTATGTTATATTATCATTTATATATTATCTTTGTTATTATTTTAATTTTCTTTCTTATTCCTTATCTAACTTTTTATTTCACTTATTTTTAATGTTAGTAATTTTATTTTTTACATTATGAAATGTTCTTTTTTTACATTTTTTTAATTGTCATTTTTAAAAGAAAAAGTAATTACTCTTTTTCTTATTTTTTTAGTTTTTTTTGTTTTGCCTCGGTTGATCCATCATCCATCCATCCTTCATAGGCGCACAGCTGTGCAGCAGGATTCCGTTTTTTAAGTATATAATTCAAGTTCCACATGGGCACCTGGCTGCAGTGCACTTTTGAGTATACATATTAGCATCGTTCATATGTGTAATGACAATGATTATTCCACTCCCCTCGGGACCACACTGCCGGCCATTGGTGCACACTAACCTCCTTTTTTAAAGATTGCTGTTCCATTTACCCATTCTGTTCACTGAGCGCTACAGATATCACCTTTAGAAAATATGAACATAAAGGAAAGAGCTCTATCATTCTGTATATTGTGTGTTATTCTGATGGGGAATTTTGGTATTGCATTGTGTTTTGACTTTAAAGTAGTTATTACTACCTAAGCAACGCAGCAACCACACTAATATTGCCTTTGTGTAGCCTAATTCAAACTACAAACAATGCCAACGTTCACACTAAGGGCCTCATTATGATGTCGGTTGGAAAAGCTCCGAACGGCGTTCGGATTTTCATAACCCGCGTCAGAACCCATATTTCTGACCGATTGGGAAATATTTATGACTGACCGATTACAATAGAAGTTAATGGTTCAGTCTTTCTGACTCGTTTCCAACTGGGATTCGGAGACTCCGAGTCTGTCTGAGCCGAATCGTACAGGTCTATGGACCGTGTTTACGACCAACGTATTATGATATCGGATTCGGACAGCCTTCCCAAATCGGGCTGTCCGACATGAAATGCTGTCAGAAACTGACTTTGGGGGCCCATAGCAGGGCCCCCCATCACCAGGAGGCCTCCATTTGGGGCCTGTGTGAGTACTCATGGACCCCATTTACAACCATGCACAGTGTGGCAGGTTCCATGAGGCGCCTGTGACAGGGTGCAAGGTTTTCCTCAACCACCCCATTTTTCAATGGGAGCCTGTGTTGTCTGTCGGAACACAGGGTCCCATTGAAGTCAAAGGGTTTCCTACTGAACAGTGTTCAGAAAGATCGCAAGCAGTCAGTCAGACTCTCCGATCTGAGTCAGTCAGAACCGATTCCGACAAACAGTTGGTCGGAATGTTTTCTGACCGACATCGTAATGAGGCCCTCAATGTTTTACTTCCTTGTTTGCTTACAGGTGCACATAAGAAGATGAGAAGAGACATCAGCCTGCAGCACTGCCAAAACAGAAGGCCGATGCAGTAACAAGTCAGTCCTCCAATTCCATTTGTGCAGCGTTGTGCAACTGCCAACTGAGAGCTTTAAGATGACCCCTAAGAAAGATGCTTCAAAGAAAGTGGTCAATGAGAAGAAGCAGCTTCACACCAGAGGCATGAGGCCCCAAACTCGATAAGACCAACCCAGTACCTTTACTACATTTCATTATGGCGCTGGATTGGATCCTTCAGGTTTGAGCCATTCGCAAGAAAGACAAAATCTCTTGTGATTATAACGTAAACACGCAACATCACGGTAAATAATTTAAGTGGCAGCTGACACATATTTTCCCGCTCTGCACCTGCCAAGAAGGGGGACGCCATGTCGCTCCATATTTGACTACAAGGTGAGTTACCACCCGAAATATGGATATGCTGGTAGCACGGGCTCGTTATATTAGAAAACTGTGGGTAGCCGTAGTTCATTTTCAGAGATTATTTTGGGTGTGACATGCCCTGGTGCGCACCAAAGGGTATCTCATCATGTAATCAGAGCAACAACGAGGGTGGGGGCTTATGCTGTGATGTCCGAATGAGATTTGTAATACTTTGTAGAAACACACAAGTGTCCCTATTATCTAATATGACCATAACGCAATAACATGCTTCTAATTGTCGGGCATCTTAAACATTCCTTAGTAGCACACAATCATTTCTATATATGGCAGAGCTGTTTTAATATGGTCTTCGCATATGAGAGGATAATCGATCAAACTCCATATTTGGATGTGTTTTTATCTATTGCCATTCCAGAATAGCCTTCTACATTACTTGCTTCGAACGGGGAGTAAATGTACTGGGACGAGTGGACAGTTCCATTTCAAATACACCACTTGAAAATAAGTATTAAGGAAGAAGGACTCTAAACAGGTAAGTACCTGTTACCATCATAACAGTAGAGATAGCTAGGGTTTAATCGTCCCCTCTGGGCTTTCAGCTCACCAACTACCAATATATTATGATGAATTTTGCCACCTATAGCACACCCATATATGTAGCTAAAGACCATGCAATGATACAGGCCCCCTAATAACCGGATTGTGACCACACAATTATGAGTCCATCAATTGTGATAGGCTCACTTGTCTTCATCTTCTGGCATGGCATACATTTTTTATTCCTGAACCTACCAAATATAGCGGCATATGACACACAGCAATATCTTTCTACTTCTCATTTGTACAGTACAGACCGCAAACATATGTGTTGCCAATCTTTTTGTGATCAATCATCGCACTAAACAGTTCACCCAGTGGCTTCTAAAGACTCACAGGGATAGACAAATTTAGTATCAGGTACAAACACCCGCATATTGTGATTGTACAGAGGCTTTTAAGGCCCTCTAAGCATTTTTTTTAGAACTATGTAAATATGGTTCTCTGAATGCTTTTCTTAATAATCAACAGCACATCGTGGACATGTGTGTTCTGTTTTACTAGATGAAATCATTTGAGATTCGCTGAAAATTACCACTACGGACAGTCAATTATCTGCTCTTGAAAAGTACCACTTCCTCATTTAGAAGTTGTGAGTCATATAGTTTTTAACTTTTCTAACTCCCTTTACTTGCCTGTGAGTATGCTCTATTATCTTTCAGGAAACTATGTCACAAGTGAGGGGCTTTTTATACTGGAATACTTGACATCACACTTTTTATTCAGATTGCACGTCAATGTGTATTGTCTATCTGCACAAACTAATCATCTTAGAAGTTCTTCTTTTCACATCTTAGTGGTGGTGTTGGTCGCTGTTGAATTGTGCGAAACATCACTGGACGATTCCAACCGACCAATGGGAGAAGCCCAAATCCTACAAAAATGTTACATCTTGACTTTACTTTATTATAAAAATGATGGTAGGATAGAGAGATAGCGCATACTTTTTCCCTTTTCCTTTTGCTGACGAAGAAAATGGTGACACTACAAGGCAACTATGTTCCTGAATCCTTGACAAACTGAATGCTGCCCAAATTTTCCTGATGAACTGAGAACTTTATAAACCTATGGGCACTGATTGATGCGAGCACGTCTTTGGTCCTTGCCAAATCTTTGGGACTGTAGCGTGCTGCATGAAGAACGTTTGAATCCCGACTGATTGATGGCTAATTTGATGACTTAGAGGACGACCAATAGCCAGATTAGGTAAATATGGTGTTCTGTGATTTAATAAATTTAATATATGGAACTAAATTCTTGCGATAATTAGATAAATAAATATTGATTAACAAGCAAATGCGTGTTGTCATTTATTGAGGGAGGTAAAGATCAAGATCTTAAATGTGTTTTTTTTTTTTTAGTTTAAAGAAAAGTTTATTGGAAATAAACATAAGATAGAGCAATAATACAATACAGTATAAGTCAATGATACAAAGTAGAAAAAATATTGCGTACAATAAGGAAAGAAAAAGTAAGAAAAGGAGAGAAGAAAAAGGAGATAGGAAAGAGAAAGAAAAAGAGAGAGGAAGAAAAGTAAACAGATAGAAATATCATATGCTTATATCACTGAAAACATTGGTCTAATATACAACACATATATCATATTGATCTCACCACTACAAACTTAATTATATATTGAGAATAAAGCACAAAATACAACCATATTAAACTGATTATAATCTATGGAGGCTTGGAAACTTCTTCTATGACTGGTGTATGCGATGGCAACGATTGAGCAGACACATTTAGGAAGTTAGTCACAGGCAGCCACAGTAAGTCACGTTTAATGGCTAATGTAATCGGGTGAACATAGGCTCTATCTAATCGATGGTTATAACAGACTCCATACCACCAGGCCTGAAAAGAAACATTTGAGGCATTTTTCCATGATTTGGTAATTTGTTGAAAGGCAACAGCAATAAGTAAATCAATAATGAGGATATTAAGGGAGGTGGAAGAGGACCAAACCTCCGCAACACTACCGAGAAAAATATGGACAAAAGAAAATGGGATTTGCGTATGAAATATTTTATTAATTTGTTGCCAAACCCTAGACCAAAATTGATGAATAACTGGGCAAGTAAATAGCATGTGCATAAGGTCTGCAACCTGGGCCGGACATGACCAACAGGTAGAGGGAGATAGATGATTAATTTGATGTAGTTTAGCAGGAGTGAGTAAAAGTCTGTTATATAAAAAGAACAGTGTTTGTGTGGTATTTGCTGCCCTAGAAGATTTCCGAAGTTTAATCCAAATTTTATCCCAGGTTGAAGTGGAAAAGGATGTAGATAAATCAGATTCCCAGCTAGACTCAACTGCAGATTTATTACGGGACTGACCAGTGGATCTTAATTTGTTATAAATTTGAGAAGCTGAAGTGTTCCCTGTTAAGAATGAGATTGGAACTGGAGAGGGGGTGGTCTGCACAGAAGAAATCATAAGTTTATCGTAAGAACTTTGAGCAGCTAGAGTCAGTAATATATATTTAGGATGATACGAAAGAGGGAGGGAATAACACGATTGTAGTGTAGAGAAGGGTATACAGGTATCACCTAGAAAAAGCTGATGTGTCCACTTAAGACCAAGATTGAACCAATCCTTCCAGAAAATAGTCCGGTTTTTAATCTTAATATGATTGTTATACCAAATCGGAGAACGCAAGAACCTATTTCGGACATCTAAACCATCTAACATAATAGGATGAAATATTTTACGCGTATGCATAAGAATGGGAAGGGAAAATTTTTGGGGAGTGTTAGATAAAGACAGTAATTCATCAAAAGAGAAGGGGGTAATGAAATGAGATTCAATTTCTACCCACAAAGGCAAGGACAGCAAATCTGTTGCATTCTTCACGCCCCGCTTCTGATGATCGAGATACCACTTGGAAGCCACCAGCTCAGTCTGAGAGTGATGCACGCCACAAGACAAGGCTAGTGAAAAGGAAGGTTCCAGAAAGCCTTAGAGTTATGGAGGTAGATGTACAAGAGGGGGATGATGATGATGACGAGCCAGTCATCACGGACATCACTCCCGGCCCAAGGAGATGGAGACCAACATTATTACCCTATCCAAAATGGCTGCAAGGGATGTATCACGGATACCACCAACCCAGGTAACACCACCACAACCTTCAGCTTCCATATTTGCATTTGCAAAGGAAAGGCAGGGACCTACATCCAGCTCAACCACCACCTCAGTAGGTAGTGGTAGAAGTCACAGTGTAGCTGCACAGAGTCACATTCCAAGCACACGCTCCAGTTCATCTGCTATTGAAAGTGGCACATCCAGCAGCACCAGAAAGTTCTTCTCCCAGTTTGGGACTTCTTTTCGATTAGCAGTAAGGAGGAGAACATTGCTATATACTCAATTTGTCGACATGCTGTTAGGTGGGGTAAGCTCGGTACAAACTATGGTACCGGAGGCCAAACAAGTCATCTCAAAATACACCACACTATCGTGTGGGAGGCTCACCTACTTCGCTTAGAACAAAGTAAAACTCAACCCATTGTTGTTGGGCATGAAGAATCAGGGGACGATATTATCGCGGTGGAAGGTAAACAAGAGGGAGACATTTCTAGCCCTGTCCCCAGTAGTGTAGAGCTACCACCCACATCCTCAACAACATCTCAGTGGCACCGCAGTAAGAGTCAGAGTCAGGCTGAGACACCAAGTTGACCGAGTAATACTGCAATGAAACAAAGTGCGTCGTTGAGCCTAACTGGGTTAATGAAAACAACTGCACCACAAAGGAAAATAATCCAACCTACTATTGGGAGCATGCTTAGGTTAGAGGGGCAGTACTAACGCAACCACCCAATGGCACGGTTGAACAATGCGAAGCTGACTAAAATGTTAGCGCTGGACCTTCTCCCTTTTTCATTTTCATCATGATGTGCTGGAATTGGTTGGACAAGCTTTGCAGCAGAGTGCAGTTCACGATATCCAAATGACAACAGACATGTGGACCAGTTGCCAAGCCTTTGATTACATGTGCATCACTGCACACTGGGTCTCGTTTGTGGGGTATAGAGATAAGCTAACTGAAGTAGGTGCTGTTGACACAGCTGAGATTTTCAAAGCTACTCGGAAACATGCAACTGTATCCATGTTCGCCATGGAGAAATCTCATACTGCTGTAAACATATTGGAAGAGTTTCACAGCAAGGTTTTTTAATGACTGCACCCAAGAGGGCTTCAGATTGGTTTTATTTCCACAGATAATTGCAGTAATGTACTTAAGGCCATTGAACTTGGTTCCTATTTCAGGGTTCCGTGTTTGGTGCGCTGCATTAACATTATAGTTCAAGACTTTCTGAAAAAAGAAGCCATAGTCAGCAACTTACTGACCACCTGCCAAAGAATATGCACTCATTTTAGCCATTCTTTTAAAGCTCAGAAGCAGCTGAGTATCATTCAACGTGACTATAGAATGCCAGTCAAAGCACTCATCTTGGAGGTGGCAACACATTGCAAGTCAACCTATTACATGCTTGACAGTCTGTTTGAGCAGTACAGGCCAATCAATGAATATGTCATGCAAACAGGGGATGCTACTGTGAAAGGCATGACCCTTCAGATGGACCAATGGTGCCTAGTTAAATGCCTGACTGAGATGCTTCTTCCCTTCAAGGTCTTCACACATGAAGTCAGCAAGGAGGACTGTACTATGGGTCAATCTATCCCATTGTTGCAAATGCTAGAGCATCAGCTGAAGGAGGTGTCTGAAGCATACAAATGTGTATTGGAAAAAAAGAAGCATATGAGTTAGTGGAGAGCTTAGCCCGTCGCTTAGCTGAAAATACAAGGGTGCAAAATAAGATTTTTCACAAAAACATTACATTTGTGTTACAACTCTGGATCCACGGACAAAATGGGCACTGAAGACATTAATTACTTTTTCAGAAATGGATGTTGCCCGGTACAAAACTTGGATAGCTGATTCAGCAAGTAAGTTGGAAAATGAACGGTTGCTAATTAAAAGCCCGCTAGATAAACCCACAACAAGTACTGAAGCAGGGCATCCGGCGTCAAGTTCAGTAGGCAGTGCGTTTGGCTCGACAACAGCAAGAACTCGATCATTAGGCCCAGTAAAATCGTTAAAAGATTGGTATTTACAGCAAGGCATTGGTAAGTCCAGTGCTGATGCAACGAGAAGAGAGCCCCAAAAAAGTTTAGCACCCCTGAACATTGAGCGGATGGTCCAGGCCTATCTGGACGACCCAACAGAGGTGTACATTGATCAAAACCCATTGCGGTATTGGTATGGGTTTCTTTCACGCTCCCTGTGCCCACGACGCTACGCTGCTTGTGGGGGCCTTGGATTGCCTAGAAGACGGGACTGCGAGGACCTTGGAGCATTGCGCTCCGCTAACTCGGCTCACCTGCTCCTCTTCCCGCTGGCCTCTCCACCCACGCCACGCCTCGCGGCCCCCGCTGCGCGGGAGCCGCTCGCAGGCCTCCGCCTCAACATTTAAAATCTTGGCTGGTGTGTTGCAGGTTGGGTTTCTTTCACGCTCCCTGTGCCCAGGACGCTACGCTGCTTGTGGGGGCCTTGGATTGCCTAGAAGACGGGACTGCGAGGACCTTGGAGCATTGCGCTCCGCTAACTCGGCTCACCTGCTCCTCTTCCCGCTAGCCTCTCAACCCACGCCACGCCTCGCGGCCCCCGCTGCGCGGGAGCCGCTCGCAGGCCTCCTCATCAACATTTAAAATCTTGGCTGGTGTGTTGCAGGTTGGGTTTCTTTCACGCTCCCTGTGCCCAGGACGCTACGCTGCTTGTGGGGGCTTTGGACTGCCTAGAAGACGGGACTGCGAGGACCTTGGAGCATTGCGCTCCGCTAACTCGGCTCACCTGCTCCTCTTCCTATAGCCCCGCCCCCTCATCATTATTTATTTCCGGCTTAGTCCTTCCGTAGCGCAGATCGCAGCGCGGGCGAAGCCCGGGCCAAGGGCGGGCCCGTTGTAGCCCGTTCGAGCCCGCAAGAGTCCGGACCGGGCCACGTCCCTTTCATCCACGGACTTGGGTGCAGGTTTGAACTGGGCTTTACATTCATACTGTTGTATTGCTTGCGGGTTGATAGAGTTCAGCGGGCACAGTGGGTGTTAGGCATTGCTTGACATAGTTGCGGGTGCTCTAACGTTCCAACGCAATTGTTTCCCCCATATTCTGAGCTTAGCGCAATGGCCTCCAAAACGGGCAGGATTCCTGCTCGCAATGACAACCTCACGGGCACCTTAGATAATTTCATCATCAGAGCTAACTCAGTGATAGACCAGGGCATAGTTCTTATGGAACGTAGGGTTTCGCAAGAACTTGCTCAGGCCAGACGCTCTTCTCTGGGTCCTTTAGCCTCTGTTTGTACTCCCCGAGCCATTGAGGGTACTCCTAACTGTACAGGCGCCAAATCATCTGCACTCCCACTGACCCAATTTATAGATGACACTCCACAAAGTGACACCATGAGTTGCGATGAACTAATAACATCACCGAAAACTAGATCCCCTCCACCGCCGTGCTCAGGCCCTATCCTGCGCAACAAGAAGGATAAAACTCTGATAGTGCCTTCGAAGAATAAATCTAAAGCTCCTAGTGGGAAAAGAACTCATCCCGGGGGTAAGAAAACCTCAAAGCACCGGGATAATCTAACCACTGAAGTTTCTATCAGGTTAAGTGAAGATCTTGAGTCATGCTCCCCGCACTTAGTTGCCCCCACTGTTATGGTCGATGCAAGCGCTCCATCCAACATCCCGCTACAAACTGAAGGGGTTGTAACACTGTTGCAACTTAACTCATTGTTGCACACCCTACTCGATCCCATTCTTATCAGGTTAGATAGGATAACAACTCACCTGGCACAGCTTGAGATTCTTATCAATGGAGCACAGGGAAACGTCCATAATAACACACAATTGCAATGCTCCTGCAAAAGCAACCACAACAACAGGCCGGATGGGATAACCCCAGCTGCACCCTTAAATAATTCAAACACTCAGCAACTGTCTAACCACCCTACAATAGATCAGGCAGCTTCTGCCCATATTGTTAACCCAGCACCCTTCCAAACTGAAGACAGGGCCATTAACACCCAACTACCTGCTCCTATTATTCCAGCATCTGCTCTGGTGGCAAAAGGCAGTGTCAGTGGAAGTTCGTCAAGAAGGGGAGATCTGGGAGAGGTACCTGGGCCTATTCTGTCAAATGATTTACCTCCCGAATCTTGCCCCCTTGTGGTCGTTCTCACAGGTGTCCCTGAAATAAGTGAAGCTACCACAGAAGACTACATCTCCCTAAAGAATAAGACGATGCAATGGCTGTGTACCCACAGGCCTTTGCCCCCCCATGTCAACAGTGAGATTATTATGGTCAGAAGGGTGGGCTGGATAGGGCATACCCCCAAAACTATACAAGGTGACTGTGTCTTAGTCAATTTTAGGGACCCCAAAACAGTGGAGTACATTTGCAGGGGGGGATTCTCCCACCTTGAAACTAAAATCGCAACATGCCCACTTTCTTCCTTCTATCCTAGCCAATCTGCGATAAGCCAAGAAACCGAATGGTCCCTTGTACCCCATTCCCGAAGGGGGCGTGTCGGGCAACCAAGGCGAGAAGCTCATACCTTGTCCCGCACTTTTATCCCCCTTTACAACAGGTATAGCCAGTTAGATCAGGTGGACTGACTGATTAGGTCGTTAGACGGGACTCAGGCTTCCCACCAGATTGAGTCAATTCATGAAGGCAATATGCTTCCCTGTAGTAGGGAGGTACCTTCTCCCCCTGGAGGGATCAGCTCTGGTCACTCCCTAGAGAGTATTGGTTGCAGTCTCAGTGAGCAACACCCTACAGAAAATTTAGCCAATGACACCATTGCTCCTGAGGACCCCATTGAATCCAATCCATCGGAGAGTTTACCCCATTCGGCTGTCTTTCCATCTCTACCCAATAGCCACGTTCAGCACATGACCATAACATCCTGGAACGTGGCGGGAATAAGCACCAAACTCCAGTGCCCTGAATGGGGCTCCTTTGTAGACACCTACGATGTGATTCTATTTCAAGAGACCTGGGCTAGGGAGGGAGCCCACAGACTGGGGTTTGTGGCCTTTAATACCATGGCACGTTGGGGAGGCATTGGGAGGCCGTCTGGCGGCCTGTCTACGTGGGTTGGTATCCATCTGGGTTGCAAAGCAGAATTAATTGAGACCAATTCAGCTGACATTTTATGTGTCTTACTGACATGGCAATCCTCTTTTAAACTAGCCCTAATCAATGTTTATTCCCGCCCCATAGCACTGGCTAGGGAATCTCACACCATCAGAGAACTTTCAGCTTTTCTCGACTCTTTGAATCGGGAAATTCAGTTTATAATTGCAGGTGATTTCAACTGCCATTATGAGCCCCTACCAGGGATGGATGAGGGAGTCCTGTTGGAAGAGGATGAGTTCTGGGGAATTCCTCCATGCAACTCTGCTCCTGCTAAGGCTTGGTCCCCACTAGCTACACAGATTATGTCTCTTACCCTTCACAATTCAGTTAGGGCGGTCAACGGCAGGAAACCCTCGGACATTCCGTCTAGATGTACGTACAATAAAAAAGATCACGAATCTCATCTAGACTATGTCATGGTCGAGACCAGGCTTTGGCCAAAGATCGTGGATCTGGAGGTACTGTCCAGGACTGATAGCGATCATAACGCTCTGGTGCTAAAGATGATATCTCCTCTTGTTTCAAAGCGACAACCCGAACTGCCAACTGACCCTGGCCTTGTTTTATCCAATAACAGGCGGCGTGTCAAATGGGCGAAACTGCAAGATAAGAGGGATGCCCTCCCTAGATTATATTTAACTATTCTCCCCTTCCTCACCATGGCAAGGGACATCCCGATCGCGGAAGAGCATTCTGTTCCCTCTGTGAACTTGCTTACTCTCCATCAGGACCTGGTGGACACGTTAGCCGATATTTTTAATCCAGCTGTAACCTCCAATAAACCTATGGTGCCCCGCCCTTCCTCCTGGTATAATGCTGCGTGCAGGAAGTCAAAAACCAATCTGGTAAATGCAATTAAGGATGGTACGGATAGTTCAACTATTCGGGCCCTCAGACGCTCCTACAAGGAAGTAATGGAACAGGCAAAAATTGCCTGGGACTGGGAGCGCTGGCACGATCTTGCCTCTGCACTTACTAGTAAGGAATCGCGGAGATTCTGGGCAATCGTAAATAATGGGACTGCTGAACCCCGCAATGCAATAGAAGTAAACCTAGACCCAGGGGTTTGGGAATCCCATTTTAAGTCTCTCTATGCAGTCTCCTCCGACTTAGATGTTCTGCATTTTCATCCCCTTATACCTGGAGATGATGAGGTTGAGACTCTGGCCTTCACCCACGATGATATTACCATTGCCCTGGGAAAACTGATGTGGGGCAAAGCCCCAGGTTTAGATAAACTTCCAGGTGACATGTTTAAGGACCAGCCCCTGATTTGGGCACCGTATCTGTGCGCTCTATTCAATAAAATCTTGCGAGGCGCAGAAGTTCCTGGGTCGTGGCTGGGAGCAGAGATTATACCTATCTACAAAAAGGGGTCACCTCTGCTCCCAGCAAATTACAGACCTATCAGTCTCATTGATGTCCCCCAAAAAATATTAGCGTGACTTATTTTAGATCGTCTGCAAGAGTGGATCAATGAGAATGATATTTTGTCACCCTATCAGGCTGGCTTTAGGAGTAAAACATCCACCACGGATCAGCTATTCCGCCTAGCTATGCTATACTGGAAGACCGTCACTATAGAGGGTGGCAGCCTCTATATGGTGTTCGTTGATCTCCGTTCAGCATTTGACACCGTGCCTAGGGGGAAATTGTGGGCTGTTCTTCGGGACCTGGGAGTACCTAATGCTCTGTTGAACATATTAGTGAGATTGCATACACAGAATTTTGCACAGGTCAGGTGTGCGAGGGGAGGAGTCTTGTCCGCAAGGTTCCCGGTAGACAAGGGAGTTAGGCAAGGGTGTGTCCTTGCCCCCACCTTGTTTTGCCTATACGTGAATGGGTTGATTTCTCGCCTGGATGCAGTCCCAAACAACGATGCACCCAGGCTGGCAGGTAAGAAAATCGCGGCAATAATGTTTGCCAACGATACTCTTTTATTAGCTAAGTCACCCATGGGGATACAGCGCACATTGGTTGGGTTTCATGAATTTTGTATTGATCATGGTCTACAAATCAATGTAGACAAAACCAAATTCATGATTTTTAATCCCCCACGACGCACCAGACCCCCTCCTATATTGGATACAGTTTCGCTTGAGAGAGTGCAGACCTTTCAATACCTAGGTGTCACGCTGAGCGAAAACCTTTCCTGGGTGCCTCATCTCCTAAAATCCCAGCTTAAATTGACTCAAACAGCGGGTGGAATATTGAAAATGAACAATGTCTCATCATACAGGCCCATAAGCCCAGGTTTAGAAATCTATAAATCCAGGGCAAGATCAGCGGCCCTGTATGGGGGGGAACTATGGGGGTACGTTGTGAGTCCCGAATTAACCAAAGCGGAGAATAGATTCTTGAGGCAGCTGTTAATGCTTCCACAAAGTACCCCCCTTATTCCTCTTCGGCTTGATCTGGGCTTACTCCCAATCCAGGAGGAACTGTCTATAAAACCCCTTAGATTCTGGAGGAGATTATGGCTAACCCCCGAACTCACACAATATAGAACTGAACTGCAGGAAGTATTAAATTTGAGCAAAGCTGTGCACATCCCCTGGCTCTCCTATGTCAAACAGGAATTAACGTTAATGGGTCTTGTGGATATGTGGCATCAGCCAGCGATTGCCTGCAGTGAGATCTCAGGGAAACAGCTCACCCAGTCACATAGAGCTAGATGCACTAGTGCATGGTTGCATAACCCACGTATTGGTCCTATGGTAAATTCATTTCTAGAGTTTAAATCTGTATACTCCTTTGAGGATTATTTAAATGTAATTTATCCTGTACTGGCCAGAAAGTTATACATCCAATGGAGGTTTGGCTGCCTCCCCCTCGCATGCTTCACAAACAAGTGGTCTAGCTCCGGGGTTTCTAAATGCCCAGGCTGCGGCACGGATTTAGAGAATGAATGTCACATCCTTTTCTTCTGCCCCATGTACAGCAGAGCCCGGAAGCACTGGATTATACCTGTATGTAGGAACCTGGGCTTCCGCAAATATGCAGATGCACTTAGAGTTTTTAAATCTAACACAGCAGCTTACATTGTGTTTGCACTTTCTAAGTATCTCCATGCATTCTGGATAAAAAGGAGTTTTTTAATTCGAAACAGTGCCTAGACTAACTTGGGGTGCTAGCTGTAAAAAATTTTTTAACTGATGATGTTTTTATTGTGTATTTTAATGTACTGTGTTTTAAATGCTGCTTTTATGGCCGAAACAGGTCGAAATAAAGTATTATTGAATTGGTATGGGAAAAGGGGCCAATGGCCACTGCTCAGCAGGCTGGCGATAAACTATCTGGCTTGCCCTGTCGCAAGTGTCTCTTCTGAACGTGTTTACAGTGCTGCTGGTTCCATTGTAACAGTGAGACCCAAAAACTTGGAGAGGTTAACCATGATCAAAATGAATCAGCACTTTATACCACCGAATTACATAATACATGATTCAAGGGAGGAAGATGAGGACAGCAGCTCAGGTGACGGAAATGGTGTGTTAGATGATGATTACCTACTTCTGGTTGACCCCCAGAGTTTGAGGACGAGCTATACTTCCCTGAAAATTATTCTTGCACTTCTTACTGTCTTCCTCCCTTATTTTCTTTTATTTGTGCATCTGTCTTTCTGGTTAGAAACTTCGAATCACAACAAATCCATCACCACGTCTTCTACTCCTTTTATTGCCATATACGAGTTTCAGCAGTCTGCATTTCACAGTACACTCCTCCGAATCCTGCTCCTCCATCCTCCTGAATCTCCCTAAATCCATTGCCCTCAAGAAGACAGATGATGATTGGATGAGGCAAAATAGAAAAAAAAAGAAAATCTTTCCTAGTCCCTCCAAAAGAAGTGGAACAGGATGATGACTACTATAGCTATCCTCCTTTCTGATCCGAGATAGACTACCCATTAACTGAAGATGAGAAGGAACAGGTAATGAATGATACCATGCATTGGATGCTGACTGAGTGATTTTGTTGTTGTTTGTTGTGCATGAAGTTAATTCATTGTGTACTATATGTAATAATCTACACACTAAAAGTAACTCAAGGCAATTTTTCCCTTCTAGTATTT
This sequence comes from Triturus cristatus, assembly GCF_964204655.1. Lineage (NCBI taxonomy): Eukaryota > Metazoa > Chordata > Amphibia > Caudata > Salamandridae > Triturus > Triturus cristatus. The sequence goes on along the minus strand of NC_140593.1, from coordinate 33,473,799 downwards.
TTAATAACAAATTTGTACCTCTACTGCAGGCCGATACATTGCATTTTGAATATAGGAAGGGGACTCAATCTGTACACTGCACACTGAGTAGGACAACACCATGATGATGATGGCGGGAGAGACGGCCCCTTCACTTAAGATGAGAAGGAACAGGTAATGAATGGCATGCATTGGACACCGACTCTGAGTGATTGGTGTTTGTGTTTTTGTTGTTTGTTGTGCATGAAGTGAAGTCAAAATGTACTAGTATTTATTCTACACACTAACAGTGACTCAAGTCAATATTTCCACTCTTGTTGTTTAATAACAAAATTGTACTTCTACTGCAGGCCGATCCATTGCATTTTTGAATATGGAATCTGGACTCACTCGGTACACTGCAAACTGAGTTGAACAACACCATCATGATGACCACAGTGACATAGTATCTTCACAGTCACTCAGTACAAGGAACGGACATGATTGATGGAATAAGTCAGGGCGTTTCATGAGTTGCATAAAAGGTAAACAAGAAAACAACAACCACAGCGCACCTAAATGTCTGTGTAGCGGTGGAGTCGAGTGTAGCGGTGGTATGACTGCGGTGCATTGATTTAGTCACTTACATTGTAAAATGCTATGTTGCTGTATCCGTGCTTCATCCAACTCTTTCAAAAAATGTATGCTAAATGGAGGATGTCCAAAGGGTGCCGTCACCATGGGCCTGCTCTGTCCTGTTGGTGTTGTAGGTTAATGCTGGAAACAGACTAGAGTAGAGATGATGCATTCATGCCGCCTCGGAAAGTGTTCGTGTTGCACTACACCATAACTTGTGCATTTTTTTCAACTTGGTTTCTCAATATCCCTTTTGTTTTTCCATCTACAATTACAGGCTGAGCCTTGCCCTGTGCTATACTTGGGAAATCAATGCACACTTACCTTACCAATGAATCTACATCTGCCAGGCAGGCTGTGGCATCACCCAAGATTGATGGACGGAGCATCCATGGAAGGGAGGACCAAGAGGAATGCCGAGATGCAACTCCCCATTTGACCAGGATAACACAGTAACAGTATCAACTTTCATCATCTTTTAAATAATTGTATCCATTTTTTTGTCTACAATGATTACAACAGTGTGTTCTTGTTGTTATTATTATCATTAGGTTTGCTCTCTGTTTATAATTCATCCCTACAGATATTTGAACATTTTCTTTGCTATCTGTAAAAGTAAGCCCGGTACAACTGAACACAATCTGTATGTAATCCGGGTCTCCTTATCATCATCATGCATGCATTTCCTTTTTCTCCCTTAACATATTGATATGGATATGGTAGTCTACAAAGATTCTGTCGTTTGTTGTTTGTCCATGCTTAATGTTTTTCTTTCTCAAACCTTTCCCCAAACCCCCCTTCCCAACCATTCAACAAACCCTAACCCTCTTTCCCCGGGCTGTGTGACTTATTGAGGTGTGACTCAATTAAATGTACACCAATAATTTATCACACGCTTGCAGGGGCGGATGTGGCAAAAGCAATAGTACTTCAATTTCAAGGCAGTGCGAGGATCTTCTTCTGCTTGCCCACCCATGAGCAGTATATTTGTGAGTTAATTTTTTTTACCAAAGGAACTTAATACATCAGCATTAATTGCCGGCATCAATTGGATTAATGGTTTTGTTGTCATCCTCCTACACAGCACTAACAGTTACGCTTGTGTCCATTGTACTGTAGGCCTAGTCAAGTGATTAGCCACAACTAAAGTTTTATGTTTTGTTGTGTACTGTACTTCATTCTACTACTCCTCCAAGAGTCTCTCACAGGCTACTGAATGTCTCATTTTCTTTTTTCACAAATGCTGCTGCCAGTGTCTACTACTACTACTAAAACCACAACAATGGCATGTTAGGAAAGAAAACCATCATCACCATGCAGCCATCGCTGTGCCTAAGTTAAACATCAAGCAAAGGTAAGAGAAGTTTGGGGAAGGCATAATTAATAATGAACATGTTTTCATTAATTCAATTTCACACACCCCTTTGAGTCGAGTTGCAGAATGCATAGAGTAGAAGAGACTGCCAGTACTAGTAGGACAATTCACTCAGTGAGGGGTGCTGCATCTATCTGTTTTTGTCTTACAAAGTCAGCCAATTATTTAAATCAAACATTGGCTGTGGGCAGCCCTGCACCAGCAAGGAAACAGTGTGATGTAAAACTGTAACCCCACCCAGAAAACATTAACAACATTGTATGTGAAGTAGAAATTTATTATTTAATCCCCTAATAAAAATAAACTATGTAAAAAAATCCCACTATACCTAACCCACCCCTCTCCCTAACGCCAACCAATGTCCGTAAAGAAAAAGTCCAACCTTATGTCCAATTGTCCAAAGAAACCCCAAAGCCCGATTCCCACACACCAAAAGAATAAATAAAAAAGGGGCAATGAACAGGGTCTTATGCTCGGCAGGCTCGACTCTGGGGGACACGTAATTGCTCCTCTAGGTGGGCAATACGGCGCTTCAATGTGCAGCAGTTGCATCCACAGGGGGGGCAGCAGTGATGTTAAAGGAGGGGCAGCGGCGGGCAGCTGCCAGATGGTGGAGCCGTAACACTGGAGGGCGGTGGCTTGGGCCCAGGGCATTGGAGGAGGCTGCAGTTGCTGCCACCTCCTCCTCCTCCTCTTCTAGCACCACCAGCCGATGGTATTCACGCTGTATGGACTCCAGCTTCCGGCGCCGGGCCTTGACTGCCAACTCCTTACTGTCAGGTTTCCCCTTGGAAGGAGTAGCTATATATCAAGAAGAAAAAACAAGACTATTGTAAAATATACTCTTAGCAAAGCAGTAAGACAAATGAATTCTACACATAGTGGCATGGTAGCACTCAATCAATCAATCAAACACATTTATAGAGTGCGCTACTCACCTGTGAGGGTCCCAAGGCGCTGAAGGGGGGGGGTGCTGCTACTGCTCGAAAAGCCATGTCTTGAGGTGTTTCCAGAAGGTGAGATGGTCCTGGGTCAGTCGAAGGTGTGCGGGGAGGGAGTTCCATGTTTTGGCTGCAAGGTAGCAGAAAGATCTTCCTCCGGTGTTTGTTCTGCGAATTTGTGGGACGGTGGCGAGGGCGAGGCTGGCGGAGCGGAGCTGGCGGGTGGGAGTGTAGAACGAGAGTCGTTGTTGTCATGGAGCGCTTTGTGTGCGTGGGTGAGGAGCCTGAACATGATCCTCTTGTTGACGGGGAGCCAGTGCAGATTTCTCAGGTGGGCGGATATGTGGCTGTGGTGAGGGATGTCGAGGATGAGTCGTGTGGAGGCGTTGTGTATGCGTTGTAGTCGTTTCTGAAGTTTGGCGGTGGTGCCTCAGTATAGGGCGTTTCCGTAGTCCATTCGGCTGGTGACGAGGGCCTGGGTGACGGTCTTTCTGGTTTCGGTGGGGATCCACCTGAAGATTTTCCGGAGCATGCGCAGGGTATTGAAGCTAGAGGACGAGACGGCGTTGACTTGCTTGGTCATCGTGAGGGAGGAGTCCAGGATGAATCCCAGGTTGCCTGCGTGGTCCGAGGGTGTCGGTGCGGAGCCCAGTGCTGTGGGCCACCAGGAGTCGTCCCAGGCGGATGGGGATTGTCCGAAGAGGAGGACCTCCATCTTGTCTGAGTTCAGTTTCAGGCGACTGAGCTTCATCCATTCTGCGACGTCTTTCACTCCTTTCTGGAGGCTGGTTTTGGCGGTGGCTGGGTCTTTGGTGAGGGAGAGTCTCAGCTGGGTGTCGTCGGCATAGGATATGATGTTGATGTTGTGTTTGCGTGCGATGGCGGTGAGGGGGCTCATGTAGATATTGAAGAGGGTTGGGCTGAGCGAGGAGCCTTGGGGTACGCCGCAGATGATCTCGGAGGCCGCTGAGCGGATAGGAGGGAGGCAGACTCTCTGGGTTCTGTCGGAGAGGAATGAGGTGATCCAGTCCATGGCCTTTCCTTGGATCCCAATGTTGAAGAGGCGGGTTATTAGGGTGCGATGGCATACTGTATAAAAAGCTGCTGAGAGGTCCAGGAGGATGAGGGCGGTTGTTTCTCCGTTGTCCATCAGGGTCCTGATGTCGTCGGTGGCTGCGATGAGGGCGGTCTCGGTGCTGTGGTTGGCTCGAAATCCGGACTGGGATGGGTCGAGCAAGTTGTTTGCCTTGAGGAAAGCAGTCAGCTGTTTATTGACGGTCTTCTCGATGACTTTAGCCGGCAAGGGAAGAAGAGAGATGGGGCGGAAGTTCTTGAGGTCTTTGGAGTCCGCTGTGGGTTTCTTCAGCAGGGTGTTGATTTCTGCATGTTTCCAGCTCTTGGGGAAGGTGGCTGACGCGAAGGAGATGTTTATGATGTTCCGGAGATGGGGTGCGATGATGGTGTCGGCTTTGTTGAAGATATGGTGGGGCATGGGTCAGAGGGGGAGCCGGAGTGGATGGAGTTCATGACGTTGGTGGTGTCTTCAGTGCTGATGGGGATCCAGGCGCTGAGGGTGGTGTTGGGGGTCACTGGTTCGGTGACTGGAGGCGGAGTCTGGGGTCCGAAGCTGTCGTGTATATCTGCGATCTTTCGGTGGAAGAACGTGGCGAGGGAGTCGCTGAGTTCTTGTGATGGTGTGATGTTGTTGTTGCTGGCACTGGGGTGGAGAGCACTTTGACGATCTTGAAGAGTTCCTTGCTGTTGTGGGTGTTGTTGTCTAGACGTTCTTTGAATGATGTCCTTTTGGTGGTGCGGATCAGCTGGTGGTGTTCACGGGTAGCGTTCTTGAGGGCTGTCATGTTTTCTGTAGTTCGTTCGTGGGGCCAGGTTTTTTCGAGGGTTCGGCAGGATTTCTTTGAGTCTTTGAGGGTGTCTGTGAACCACAGGGTTTTCCTGTTGCCGGTGTTGCTTGGGAGGTTCTTCAGTGGAGCGAGGTCGTCGGCGCAGTTGGTGATCCACTGTGCGAGGTTGTGGGCTGCGTCGTTGGTGTCAGCGGTGTTGGTTGGCGGGTTCTTGTTAAGTGATGAGAGGAGTTGGTCTGTGGTGATCTTGCTCCAGCATCTTCGGGGGATTTGTTGCATGCTGTGGTGGGATGTGGTCTTTTTGAAGGTGAAGTGGATGCATCTGTGGTCGGTCCAGTGTAGCTCGCTGGAGTGGTTGAAGGATACATGGTTGCTGGCGGAGAAGATGGGGTCGAGCGTGTGGCCTGCGAGGTGGGTGGGGGTGTTCACCAGTTGTTTGAGTCCGAGGTTGGCGAGGTTGTCGAGCAGGGTGGTGGTGTTGTTGTCGTTGTTCTTCTCCAGGTAGAAGTTTAGGTCCCCTAGGAGGATGTATTCTGGTGAGGCTAGGGCGTGCGGGCTGATGAAGTCGGCGATGGTTTCGCTGAATTGTGTGCGTGGACCCATGGGTCTGTAGATGAGCGTTCCTCTGAAGGTGGTCTTGGGGTCGGTGTGAATCTGGAAGTGTAGGTGTTCGGCGGCAGGGAGAGTGTCTTCGGCGTTGGTCGTGATTTCGATGGTGTTCCTGTAGATGATGGCAATTCCTCCACCCGTTTGGTTGATGCGGTCCTTCCGGGTGATCTTGTAGCCGTCCGGGATGGCTATGGCGATGTCGGGGGCCGAGGAAGCGTTCATCCAGGTTTCCGTGAGGAAGGCGACGTCTGGTGCCATTGTGTCCAGGAGGTCCCAGAGTTCGATGGCGTGTTTGTGGACGGAGCGTGTGTTGAGGAGGATGCACTTGAGGTGGTTGTTGTTGTAACTAAGTTTGGCGTGCAGGGTGCAGGTTCGGAGGCAGGTGAATTTGCAGGCTTGACAGGCGAAGGGTCTGTGGGTTCACTTCGGGGTGGCTCGGTAGCAGGCGGGTGTTCATCCGGTGTTGAGTGCGTTGAGGGTGGTGGAGTCATATCTCAGTTGGGTAGCCTGGCTTCGGCGTGGGCCCGGGGATTCTGGGGCTGGGCGCGGTCCAGGCATGGACCGGCACAGATGGGCTTGCCTTAGGCGCGCCTTCGGCGTGCCAGCAGTGCGCCCGCTGCGCGCATCTGCTGCGCGGCCTACATATGAGAGGCTGAGGGAGGGAGGAGCAGCTGGGAGGCGGGAGCGGGGTGGCGAATGGGAACGGCGGGGGGGGGGGGCGCAGGGAGCAGCGGCGGGAAAAGGAAGCATAGGGCGAAAACGGTAAAAGATACCAAGGCAATGCGCGGGAGAGGGGGCACAGAAGGCAAAAGGGGAAACCAGGGGGCACAAAGGGCAGGCAGTAGACACAGGAAAATACAAATATACAAAATTAAAAACAGCACGAATACTATTACATAGGCAGTATTAGAACGGGGACAAGACCTGAGGGCACAGGGGAATCACACAGCCAAGACGGCGGATGAGCGGGGCGACAGCAAGAGCGGGGGAGCACACAACACAGGGATGACCATGTGGTGGCTAGGGGGACGACCTACCTGGTGACAGGGTCAAGGGTCGCTCCCTTTACCACTGTACGGCCTCCATATTAGGGGCTGAGGGAGGGAGGAGCAGCTGTGAGGCAGGAGCGGGGTGGCGAATGGGAACGGTGGGGGGGGCGGGGCCGCAGGGAGCAGCGGCGGGAAAAGGAAGCAGAGGGCAAAAACGGTAAAAGATACCAAGGCATTGCGCGGGAGAGGGGGCACAGAAGGCAAAAGGGGGAACCAGGCGGCACAAAGGGCAGGCAGTAGACACAGGAAAATACAAAAATACAAAAAGTAAAAACAGCACGAATACTATTACATAGGCAGTATTAGAACGGGGACAAGACCTGAGGGCACAGGGGACTCACACAGCCCAGACGGCGGCGGAGCGGGTCGGCAGCAAGAGCGGGGGAGCACACAACACAGGGAGGACCGTGTGGTAGCTAGCGGGGCGACCTACCTGGTGACAGGGTCAAGGGTCGCTCAAGCACAGTACATAACATTTGTGGTAAGTATCTATCCTCCCACTTTCTTGGAGTTTAACATTTGTGGAGTTTCAGGCATTCAACCAACCATGCATCTGATTCCTATCAGCCACCTATGCATGCATACATCCCATGTATCCTTCTCTGCCAGTCATAAATATTAAATCTCGCCCGTCCTTCTTCCTTCCACTCTTCTTTCCCTTTTCGTTCAACCCATCCATCAAGGTCATCTGATCTGACTTTTAGTCTTCTCCATAAAACTTTCACAGCTGAGTTGAAATCAGATAGAGGAGGCCATTGGTTACTCAACACTCCCGCCGCTAATGCTTTTACTAATGCTAAGTAAAGGGTGTCTGCAACCGTCCACAACAACTTCTTAGTTAGTAAGTCTCAACTGTACAGTATACAGTACACCCTAGCAGTGAGTGTAATGTCAATAAGTAAGGATTAGGAATCTAACTTACCACTGCTCGCCACTGCTGCTGGCTCACCCCCTGCAGCTCCTCCTGCCACTGCCGCATCCTCTCCTCTGTCAGCAGCCGCGTTGCCTTTGCCGCTGGCCCCAGAACTGGTGGTTAGTAGTGCGCCTTGAAAAAACATTACACATTTTTTAGGTGTCATAAACACCTCCCCCTATTTTTCACTAGCAAGATTGAAAAAATAGTTAATGGTAATGCATACATATACAACATACATCACTAGTACAAATCAGGTAGTAGTAGAGTAGACACTAGTAGTTATATGCTACACTTTTTGGCATGACTGAGAAATGCTTGCAATATACTAACGTGCAACATTGTTCTCATAGTCAGTCAGTCAGTCAAAGGCTTTATTTCGATAAAAACATATCATAAAAGCATAACAGTTAAAAATGGAATAAGTTAATTTCATTAAAAAAGAAAAAAACTATTTTTACAATAAAGAGCAAAACAGGTCATAAATAATTGTTTAAGAGTGAATTAAACAATTTCCTTGAGCCTTTTACTTCTAATACGCCATGCCCAAGATAAGAATTTTGCAAGGGCACAAACGTACAATGGGCGAGCGTCTGACATTAAAATGCGGAGTGCCACAATATGGTGTCTAGTTCCCAAGGAGCGGCACAGTTGCTTAAGCCATCTTTTCCTTCGGAGGGCGTACTCATGGCATTCAAATAAAAAGTGAGCCACAGACTCACGTCTGGATGTGCAAAAGGGGCAAAGATCAGAGGTCTGAGGAAAGGAATTCCATCGTGATGTAAAACTATAGAGTAGGAGGGTCCCGGTCCTAAACTTAAAATACAAAGCTCTGTCAAAAGGGCTCTCGATGATATCGAGATATAGTTCCCGGATTGGATGATCCTTAAAATTCAGGAAGTCCTCTGTAAGTCTCCCCAATGACGTGTTCGTAATCCGTTGGGTCGCAATCCAGTTCCAATATAAGAGCTTAAGCGTGGCTTTCGGAGGGGAAGATCTATTTTCCCATGCTGCATTAAGCCCCAGATTATACAAAAGGGCTTTCATGTCACGCAACCATTTTATCCTATGCCATCCTGGAAGTGACATGATTTCTGAGAGACCTTTGGCATATTTGGCTAGTTCCGGGACCCGCCACAAACGAGCCCATAGCAATAGAGGGCGAAATTTCGCCAAATCACCGATGGGGCGACAACCAAGATCGAGCATTAATGGAATCGTGGGGGTACCTTGGGGAAGTGACATAATGACCCTGAAGAACTTCCTCTCTGCTCTTGACAAGTCACCAATATCAGAAGAGCCCCAAAGCTCGGCTCCATAAAGGGCAGAGCTAACTCCTCTTGCTGCATAAATATCAATAACGGGGGCTATCGGTCTCATAGCACAGGAGCGCTGCTCCTTCACAAGAGCCCCTGTAACTCTTTTGTGGGATAACAGCATCTTGCATAAATGGGGGCCCCACTGCATATTATGGGATAAACGAATCCCTAAGTAATCAAACACATCCACCCTCCCCAGAGGTTCGTTATTCAATTTTGGGGGGCGTATAGATTTTTTAGGGAGATTCAACACAAGATACTTTGTTTTGTCTCTATTGATTACCAGGCCCCGCTCTGTACAGAAGAGCTGGAAATTATTTAAGAGTTTTTGGAGGCCCATTGGGGTTTTGGAGAGCAAGAGTGTATCATCCGCGAAGAGGAGGGTGGGGATACGTTCCCCCGCCAGGGATGGTTCATCTGAGGGGTCTTTCAATAGATGCTCAACTACACCGTTAATATATAAAGAGAAAAGGGTGGGAGCTAGAACACATCCCTGGCGTACCCCTCTCTCTACCGGAATTCTGTTAGTTTTCTCACCATTTCTCCCCCACCTAACCTGGGCAAAAGTGTTTACATGCAGCCTTACCAATAGCAGGAGTAAGTAGTTGGGCACCCCCATGGCAGCAAGGACTTTCCAAAGAGCCTCCCTAGGTACTAGGTCAAAGGCAGTCTTCAGGTCGATAAAGGCGAGGTAAAGACTGCCTTTGCCCAAGACCACCACCTTCCAATACACAAGCAACAATCTGAACGCTTGCTCGATTGTGCCGGTGCCTGCTCTGAAGCCTGCCTGGTAGTCGGAGAGGATGCCGTTTTCGTCGATCCATTGTAATAATCTGACCAACAACACCTTCCCGACCACCTTTTGCGTTATATCTAGCAGGCTTGTGGGTCTGTAATTTGATGGGTCGTCCCTGGCCCCCTTTTTAAAAATGGGGATGACCTCCGCCCCTTTCCAGGATGCCGGGATTGGCGCTCCCCCGCTAATAGCATTAAGCAGGCAGTTAATAAATTTACCCCATTTCGGGATGTCTGCTCGCAGCAGATCCCCGGGTAAGCCGTCTGGGCCAGCTGCTTTTTGGGGCCTGATGGTAGTAATTGCATACTCCACTTCTTTAATCGAGAAAATGGAGTCTGCCACCCTGTTGTTTAATGGCAAAGCTGTACATAGCATTCCAGTTGCTAGATCATCACTCCTTGTTGGCAAATCCGGAGTTGCTGGTGCCACCTCCCTTATATGTTTTTCATTAGAAATGTCCATGGAGAGGGCATTAGAGGTAGCACCTGATTGACTGGCATATAATTTAGAGAAGTGGTTGACCCAAACTTGGCTGGTGATATTGCATGTAATGAAGTCAGTGTCAGGTCTATTTTTGGCTCTAATTATGTCCCAAAAACGCCTTGAGTCTTTCCCCAAACTTGCCTCTTTTAGAGAGCGCCAATGTTCGATTTCCCACTCCTTTTTAGCACTAGCCAGGGTTTTCTTGTAATTTAGCCTAGCTCCCTGAATAGCTCCTTGTGTTTTGCTTTTGACGGCCTTAATCAAAAGCGATTTGGCGTGCCTACAAGCAGGTGTGTACCAATCATGCTTTCCCTTAGGAAGCCCAATTGCCGCATTTTTGCCCACTTGATTCATTTTTAGGAATACATTCCCAATAGACTTGATGGTCTCCTCAAAAATAGGGGTAACCCAACCGGGATTTAGCTCACCCTTGTCTGAGCTATCCAGTTCCAATTCCAACTGTGCGTCTGTGAGTACTGTATTGATTGTATTTAATTTAGCTTCATCCTTCGCAACCATGTTCCATTTTAGGCGTTTCCCACACGAGGATACAGAAATTTTGTGGGCTGGGTTAAGGGATTTTGTGGTCTTGTCATAAGGCCATGGATTCCTGAGGGACAATGAAAGCGAGTTATGATCGCTTTCAACTGTGGGCAGGACTACCATGTCCTGAACAAAACTCCAGAGAAGGAAATCTAGCATGATGTAATCGATCCTAGAGGTATGGTTGACTCTGTTAAACGTGGCCGCACCCAAAGGACCAGAACGCGTGCGGCCATTAGCTGCTCTTAGTCCGAATTCCAGCGTTGGGCATTGAGCTGAATAGCAGTTTTGGACCATTTTTTAATCGGAGGGATGGTTAAAATCGGGATACCCCATCTATCATCATCCTCACTTGGGTCATAGATGTCGTCCTGTATAAGGGGCTCATAGGTGCAGTTGAAATCACCCGCAACCAAAACTTGGGATCCAGCTAAATTTTCATTCAGTGCCATTTCGAGGATAGATACTGTCGGGGATGAAGAGCCATATTTAGTACCTCTGGCATATACATTATATAGGTCAAGGATGGGTCCTCTTTGGGAGCCTCTCAAAGAGATTTTTAAGATATCTGGAGAATTGATTAGCTTTGACTCAATCTGAAGATTTAAGGCAATGCTTACCCAGATGAGTAGGCCTCCCGAGGGACGGCCTGACCCATTTCTTGGAGGTACTGCAGGAACAAAGTGGGTAATATAGCCTACCCGATACACGGGTTCCAGGCTCCAAGTCTCTTGGAATAGGCAAATCGTATGTGCCTCTACTAGGGCATTCCACTCAGGCAGTTGAAGTTTCCTGTGGATGCCAGCTACATTCCAGCTTAGGATCTTTATAGTATCGCCCTGTTTAATGCGAGTGTTTTTTTTTGGAATACTGGGGCATTCAGGTCGCGGCAGAAAAACATCATGGCTCACAGGCACGTTGCAGGGCACAAGTGGTGCCTTCCCAGACCCTAATACAAGGGTAGAACGTAGGCAGTGGGAGGGGGTCTGCAGAGCTTCTTGAGGAGTAGGGTTAAGGGAGGATATAGGCTGGATAGGAGATAAGCAGTTTTTGGGTAGAAAGCAGTCTACGAGTTGGACTGGGTTGGGGCTAGTGCATTCATTGTCCTCAGGGACAGATCCAGAACCCAATAATGGTCAGTCTACTTCTTCTAAGCAGCTGAATCTGTTAGCAAGTGGTATGCCACTCCAATCTTCAGAAAGAGCTGTATCTCTACCCTCATAGCCTGGCCAGGCCTCCCTCTCCCTTCTATTGTTCCAAGGTCTTACTTCAGATGTGCCCCTATCGGGAGTGTCGTCACAACAATTTATAGGTGGATAAAAGGAAGAGAGTCTCCTCACCTTTATTCCGTCAATTTTGGGCCATGTATTACGACGGCAGATATAATCAGCCGTTCGAGAATTATCAAAATTGACAATAATACAATCTCCCTGAATCTTTTTCTTCTCACTACCTATCCAAGGAACCCTACGCACCATAAGGATCCTGCTACTACAAGAGTGAGGGAGTGGTCTATTAACATTGAGCCAATGCTGTACCTTATTTTTTAAGGACCACGTTGGTTCTTCTTTATGTGGCCTTAGCTCAGGAACACCAGTCATGATCACAACATATGGGTCGCTTTCTGGAGGTAAGTGTATAGGATGACCAAACTCACCCCTGAATTTGTCATTTTGATCTACTGTCCCCATGGGTTTAGGTAAATTATTTTGGTGAACTGGCCCCGGTGTTTTTGCTAAGGTATTTTGGTGTACTAACCCCAGGCATTTAGGTAGCGTGTTTTCCAAGATTGCACCAGAGGTAGGGGATTTGGAGGGTTCACCAGCTTTCCTAGATGCAGCTGGCAAAGATTTTGATGGCGGATTTAAATCAACCGGGGGAGCGCTCGCCACTACCCGCTCCATCCTCAAGGTCGAGGGAGTAGCCCGCAACTCCTGATGGTTGGCCGATCCATCGCTCTTGAGTGCATTCAGAGATAAATTCATGGAGAGTAGGTGCTTTTCGATATTAGAAAGAGAAAGTACAATAGGTTGCACATATTCTCTAAAGAGTTCACCTAGTATACTTAAAAGTTGGTTATTAGCCTCACAAACTTTGCAACCCATGCCCAAACTGCTTGGATCACTAGGGGCCGGTGGAATCGTAAGAGGGACTGCTGTATCTATGGCTGTTTTATATAGGGCACTCTGGACAGGATTGCTTTTGTTTTTCCTTGACGCCTGGGTAATCAGAGTTTTATTCGGGACTTTGGAGTTACATTTTTTCGAATCCCTAGGCTTCTTCCGTTTGGGGATGGCACCCTCCCTTGCCCCCCTTGGGTGATTTGGACTGAGCCCCTCCTGCCTTGGACTTGAAAACAGGTTAGGCGTCCTCTCAAGATCTTTGCTTGAGTGCATATCTGAGAGGGCTAAGGAAGCCGACAGATCAACCGTATTAGGTACACCGTGTGTTTCGACCTGGACTTCAATGAGAGGCCTAATGGTGTTTGAGCTTATAGGTGTCTTAGCTAAAGCCATAGGGCCTAACGAGGAGCGTCTTGCTAGTGCTAGATCTTGCGCAACTCTTCGCTCCAAGATTGACATACCTTGATTAATGGCTTCATTTGCCCTAGTTATATATTGGTCAATTGGGCCAGATGTACGCGCTACCCCCTGAACGTTTTTGCTCCCAGAACCCCTCGTCATCCTGTCAGACATGTACTAATATGTAGGACCTTCACACAGTTTAAGTTGAGCAGTTGGCAATTTGCCAGAGGGATTTTGGGCTGTATGTGTCTAGGTAGAATAGCTGCAATACCACATCAAGATGTAAATGTCAATGGGGTGGCCCAGTCCAGTCTTACCCGGTCTTTAACGGGCTTAAACGGGCCCGCCCTTGGCCCGGGCTTCGCCTGGGCGCAGCCCGCGCGCAGTTCCCGCGAGGCGGTCGCCCAGCAGATCTTTTATGCGCCTCCAGGCGCGAGATTGTTAGAGGCGGCTTCCTCTTCCGCCGCACAGGATGCTGGGGGATGAAGTCCCCCTCCTAACGGCGGCCGCTTTGGAATGGCGGCGGCAGGAGGGAGACGAGCAGCAGACACAGACCCCAGAGGAGAGCACCACGAGGAGATGCAGGTAAGTTTCCTGGACAGAAGTCGCCCACTCGGCCAGTCGCCAGCAGATCTTTTATGCGCCTCCAGGCGCGAAATTGTTAGAGGCGGCTTCCTCTTCCGCCGCACAGGATGCTGGGGGATGAAGTCCCCCTCCTAACGGCGGCCGCTTTGGAATGGCGGCGGCAGGAGGGAGACGAGCAGCAGACACAGACCCCAGAGGAGAGCACCACGAGGAGATGCAGGTAAGTTTCCTGGACAGAAGTCGCCCACTCGGCCAGTCGCCAGCAGATCTTTTATGCGCCTCCAGGCGCGAAATTGTTAGAGGCGGCTTCCTCTTCCGCCGCACAGGATGCTGGGGGATAAAGTCCCCCTCCTAACGGCGGCCGCTTTGGAATGGCGGCGGCAGGAGGGAGACGAGCAGCAGACACAGACCCCAGAGGAGAGCACCACGAGGAGATGCAGGTAAGTTTCCTGGACAGAAGTCGCCCACTCGGCCAGTCGCCAGCAGATCTTTTATGCGCCTCCAGGCGCGAAATTGTTAGAGGCGGCTTCCTCTTCCGCTGCACAGGATGCTGGGGGATGAAGTCCCCCTCCTAACGGCGGCCGCTTTGGAATGGCGGCGGCAGGAGGGAGACGAGCAGCAGACACAGACCCCAGAGGAGAGCACCACGAGGAGATGCAGGTAAGTTTCCTGGACAGAAGTCGCCCACTCGGCCAGTCGCCAGCAGATCTTTTATGCGCCTCCAGGCGTGAGATTGTTAGAGGCGGCTTCCTCTTCCGCCGCACAGGATGCTGGGGGATGAAGTCCCCCTCCTAACGGCGGCCGCTTTGGAATGGCGGCGGCAGGAGGGAGACGAGCAGCAGACACAGACCCCAGAGGAGAGCACCACGAGGAGATGCAGGTAAGTTTCCTGGACAGAAGTCGCCCATTCGGCCAGTCGCCAGCAGATCTTTTATGCGCCTCCAGGCGCGAAATTGTTAGAGGCGGCTTCCTCTTCCGCTGCACAGGATGCTGGGGGATGAAGTCCCCCTCCTAACGGCGGCCGCTTTGGAATGGCGGCGGCAGGAGGGAGACGAGCAGCAGACACAGACCCCAGAGGAGAGCACCACGAGGAGATGCAGGTAAGTTTCCTGGACAGAAGTCGCCCACTCGGCCAGTCGCCAGAAGATCTTTTATGCGCCTCCAGGCGTGAGATTGTTAGAGGCGGCTTCCTCTTCCGCCGCACAGGATGCTGGGGGATGAAGTCCCCCTCCTAACGGCGGCCGCTTTGGAATGGCGGCGGCAGGAGGGAGACGAGCAGCAGACACAGACCCCAGAGGAGAGCACCACGAGGAGATGCAGGTAAGTTTCCTGGACAGAAGTCGCCCACTCGGCCAGTCGCCAGCAGATCTTTTATGCGCCTCCAGGCGCGAGATTGTTAGAGGCGGCTTCCTCTTCCACCGCACAGGATGCTGGGGGATGAAGTCCCCCTCCTAACGGCGGCCGCTTTGGAATGGCGGCGGCAGGAGGGAGACGAGCAGCAGACACAGACCCCAGAGGAGAGCACCACGAGGAGATGCAGGTAAGTTTCCTGGACAGAAGTCGCCCACTCGGCCAGTCGCCAGCCATCACAGATGGAAGATTCTCTTCTACGAACCAGAGCTTTGAAGAGCTTATGATGTAACCAGTACTAGATTCTTCTAAGGTGAGGGGTCCCCAGAATTCGCTCAGAGATCCTCATTTATAATTTTATATAAACTACATTCCTACCAAGGGGATGGTAGTGCTTCCACCACTGTTCAGTTATCATGATTTTGCTTTTTTTTTTCTTCGTTCTATGGACTTGTAGTTGTTGTAAGTGTAACTACGTGTAACAATGTTTATTGTTTTAATCTTATGCATTTTGCTTTTGGTGCTGCATTATAGAACAACGTACAGAGCTTGTCAGTTGCAAATAAAACTTTTGAACTTACATAGACACGGTGGTATTTGGTGTGGATGGACTTACACGAGTGAGCGAGCGAAAGGAAGGGTGTGCATGTGCATTGCTTCCACGACTGAGAGGTCGGGAGTGCTATGTTCTGGGTTGTCTACTCATTGGGTATCTTGAGGGGGGTTTGCAGTGCTAATTGTTATGCAACACTACTAAAACTAGGCAGGGGATTGTGGTGGGTTTTGATTGAGGTGTGAGGAAGGTCCAATCGCCCATCACCAACATCCTATTTTCTTGTGCAAAGTTCTGTATGAGCAAAATACCTACAACAGTAGTCGTATGTCCTATCCTATCAAAATAGTAAAATCTGGTTGGGCATTTTGTTGGTGTAAATTGTCAAAAAGCCTCAAGATTAAGAAGATTAGAAGGAGTACAAGAGGACAATCCAATGGATTGTACTCAATGGCTAGAGCTACTGGTGAATCTGAGTTTTATTTAAAACCTTTTAAATAAAGAGTGACTAACTGGGCAAGCTTAGCTACAGACAGACTAATGGTAGTAGCACAGAGAGTCATAGCAGAGGCAATTAGAGGCAGGGATAACAAGAATTTAGAAACAGATAGTCTAGATCGAAGGATAATTGTTGGTTAAAAATAGCATTAGGAAACGGAAACAATAGTTTGAAAAAAATACAGTGCAGTAAAAGTTAGTGAATAAGAATTATTAATATTAAAAACAGGAAGACTTACTGGGACCAGCAGAAGAGCCCTCGTCCTGGTCCTCCTGTCCCTGGTGTTCAACTGCTCCCACCGACTCTGACCCCGTCTTCTTGCCCCTGGGTGCTGACCATGAAAGATATAAGAAAGAAAGAGACAAACATTGATGATTGGTGTGAAACAAATAAAATATTTTTAAAAGGCGGTCAAAAAACATTTATGTAAACAACCATTGCAATAAAATTGACCTATCTAATCTGGTCGAAAAGTAGTATCGGGGGATTCGCGGACCGACTAGGTATTATTTATCAACACTATTCTAGTGTTACATTCTGATTCCAGAATACTAACTAAACCTAGGTAGTACATACCACCTTACCTAGCCCACCTATTCCAGGCATGTCAATTGTCCACTTCTTTTCGTCCTCAAAAATGCATAAATGGAGGACACATGCCTACATTTTTGCATAGACCAAAATGTTGGTTGGTTGATGCAGATGTTCTGCTAGTGCTAAGCCTATTACCACTCACTGAACAAACTACAAAGGGTTCTACTAAGGACTGGGGTAAGCACTAGCAGCACTCAGCAGCATGTGATGTTGCAGAGGGGGCGTCAAGCAGACCACTAAAAATGTACAAACTCATAAAAGTAACTAAACCTAAGTATTATTCCACCCCTATCTCTTAGTGACAGGACAAGGGAAGGACTAGAGTCACTCTAGCATTACCTATCTTAAGTTTTCTAAAATAAACTCTAACATAATCACGCAAAACGAGCGCAAACGCAAAGTTGCAAATAAGTAAGATTAGTAGCACGGAGCACCTATGTCATAACAATCACAGAAGACTTTTAAACGTAATTTACCTGTAATGTAAGCTGCAGCATTCTAGCTGGTTGTAAAAAAAATATATTCGCAATATATAACACTGAGCAGAAGAATAGACACAAAGTAGTAATAATTAAATAGTTACTCACCAAGACCCGGGACCTCCACTCCTAGCAGGTCCAGCAGGTCCTGCTCCCAGTCCAGGATATCGGACCACCGGTGCATCAACTGGTTTGGCTGCGCCGGACACTAGAGTAGCGAAACACTGCCCGGTGCACCTTTCCCCACAGCTGCCCATGCTCCCAGAGCCCGTACCCAGACCCAGGCCTACCGCCTGCTGCCAGGATTATGGGGAGGTGGCGCTGCACAAAAAAAACCAGTGCGACAAACTCCACCTCCCCAATTAAGGCCCGTGCCTGCACCCCTTGTGGGCGCCGCCTTCTGAAAGGAAGGCGGTAGCGGCTCTGGCTGCGATGAGCCCTGTGGCCCTTTGCCATGGTTCTGAGGTAGCTGGGGGTGGAAAAGAAAAGGTAAAAAATAAAAAAGTAAGTAAAAGAAATTAAAAAAGTAGGTAAAAGAAAAAGAGTGAACAAGTAGTTAAAGAACACACAAAAAGTAGACAAAAACAAAAAATATAGAATCAGGAAAATAGAGAGAGAGATAATAAATAAAAAAGATCAAAAAAAAGTATCCAGAAACAAAGGATTGAAAAGATAGAGGGAGGATTGAAAAGCAGGCCCCAGAACCATAGCAATAGAGTGAAAAACAAGATGGCCACGCTCACTGCGACTGCATGTGCAAGTTAGCTCGATATTTTCCCCCCGAGCATGCAGAAAGCGTCAAGATCATGTAATACGCGTTCCCGAACAGGAAATACTTATCGCAAACGGGCCCACCCCTACCTGAGGGTACGTTTTGGGTATAAAATAACCACATGTTCACTGGGTAACCAGAGGAGATGCTTCCACACTGACACAAGATGCTGAGGTCCCAGCACGCAGAAGCTCCAGCATGCAGTGGTCTGACATCCCTTGTGTGATGTCCAACTCAAGACCAAGACGGGTCCTTCATTCGCTCCCATCAGATAATGGGGTCGGCTATTTCCTAGGGGATTCTTGGCTTTACACCCACAAACTTGCTAGGTACACTTAGGTATACTTAGATATGGTCCACATAGTAGGAGTATGTTGGATCATTGTCATGTTTATATATGCCTGAATATATTCACTATTTTAGCACCATGGAAGGATTCTACCTTCTATTTACTCTGTTGGTGCTTGTAATTTCATACATTAGCTTCTGTCTATTGATTGTTGCAACACATATATTATATACTAAAATGACACTGGTTCAATAAATGCTTATTGAAAAATTCTCCGGCGTTTATTCTGTGTATCTCTATGAGACCATGAGGAAATATGAATTTTGTGATCAGTTATGTCCCCTATCGTAGACCCCAACGGCTCCATGTGCATGCTATAAGTACATGTATGTTCCCTCCAGTTCCAGTTTTGAAGACGCAAATACATGTGCGTCCACCGTCAACATGTCCTCTTTCAGATCCGCCATGAATGGGTCAGATATTCCATTCCTAAGTATGAAAGGCCACCGACTTTATGTGGTTCACTCTCCACATTTTACAGATTCAGGCGAGTAGGCCCTGAATTCTGTCATCAAGCCTTTTCCTGCCTTCTGCCTCTGAAAGCTCCAGTCTGAGCCCGCATCTGTATCCATGAACTTTGTCCTACTCCCTGCGCGGCTAACGGTGCCTGATCCAGCCTGTTGCCTGCCAAAAACTGTATTTCACCTTCAAGATTATCTGCTCCGCTCCTCATCCGATGCATTCCTGTCTAGTAGTTTAGGTAAACACTCCTCCAGCTACCGTGCAAAGGGCCAGGCCTCGCTGTCCTCATGCAAGTAATTCATAGCCCCTGTTACCATGGAAGATTCCTGCCCCCTCGCATCTCATGTAGACACTTAGGCGCTTGTACACGCATTAACAGTCAGTATAGAATAGATTCTATCCTAGAGACCTTTCCTTTTGGATAACACAGTTCTTTAAACATAGGATATTAGATATGATTTGGGATTAGGTTGACATGACCCCCCAGACTTCTGTCTCCACATGTAGAGCTAAATGTCAAGTCCACTTCACCCTCTAGTTGCACGTCAATCACACGTCATGCGGCTGCGCGCGCATCTCTGCCAAATATTTCTGCTGACATTGCAGGATTCTCTTATGGATCCACCCACTTGTGACATCATGTATAATGACGTTTTCTAAGTTACGCCTATATGTCCGCCTTTTTTAGTTACGTATGCCTATTTTATCTGTATTATCAGCTGTTACGCCTCTTGCATCTGTCTTAATGTAATGCTTTCCATATAAATACCATTACCTGTCAATAATGTATGCCCTTCCTTCCTGAACTTTCGTGGTGATGGAATTTGAAGCCTGCAATTCGAATTGTATTTCCTTTGTAAAGGAATAAAGCCTTTTAGAACCTCTAATACCACGGATTCTGCCTCTCATATTTACTGAGTTATTCTTACTAGACTTTACCGCATAAAAAATAGTACCGGTAATGAAATATTTACCACATAAATTGGCGCCCGAACAGGGACACTTTCTCATCTCACGCGCCGGAGGTGCGTTGCAGGCCCGGTCTCCTGCCACAGCTGAACGGACAAAAACGCGTACCTGCAGGATTTCCTGTATCTCCCTCCGGCCAAGCGGGGGTGACTGAGGCTGCGATCAACACCCAGACGAGGCGGTGAGAAGTGCGAAGTATCCCGACCAGGGCCTAGCTGAGAGAGCAAGATCCGAGGTATACAGAGGCCCACCAGGTTCCGAAGTTCCGAGTCCAGTCGAGTCGAGTCCAGTCCGGTCCAGTTTCAGTTCAGTTCCGAGGCCTTCCGTTCCGCGCTACCCGGTGAGTACCATTGCCGGGGAGGCATTTAACGTGCACATAGTCTGTACCGGTCAAGACGGGTTTGGGTACACAAATCCGGTCTGCACTGTTTCAGCAGTGTATCTGTACTGTTTAGCAGTATATCTAGTATGTCTTGCATATAATTAAGTATTATCTAGTGTCAGTAATATGTCAGTAACTAGTTTTCTATTAGTTATTACCGTTCGTTAAACCTGTTAAATGTTAAATGTTTTAAATACGTTCTATATATTGTGGTGTGAATGATTGTTCCTCATTGTGTTTTACTGTATTTGGTGTGTTTAAGATTAAGTAACCAGATCTAAAAATGCCGCTCTTTTCGAAATTAAGACAGATCAAAACTAGAAAAGGGGTACTCGAAGAAGCTGTTCCCATTCCACCTAGGGACACTCCAGGATACTTCATGTATCATAAACATGGCCTAGATGCTGTATTATTTCTTGATTTATGGGTGGACTACACCAAGGATTTGCCAGAAAGTCAGAGATGGCCCGCAGCGGGGACCTGGGATGCAGATTGCATCATGAGAGTAGAAGAAGAATTATGGAAAAAGAAAGCCAGACAGTCACAGAAAGATGCCATTGAATTATGGCGTAAAGAATCATATAGACGTACAGAAAAAGCGCTCAGACAGGAAGAGAAAGGTAGGGAGAATTCAAATAAAGCCCGAGAAAATCTATTAATTGAGGAAGGTACCCGAGTAAAAACAGAACAAGTAGATAGACAAAGAAACACTCTTATGAATGGTATGTATCCTCTTCTGGCCGAAGGGTTACCTAAGGCTACCCCGGAAATACCAAAAGACTTGACTCCTCCATTGCTCCCGATAAAAGCACATCCCAAAACACATCCTAAAACGGCGAAGGACGTTTTCCTTTCCTCCTATTTAGATGACATAGCTCCCGAGTATGCTAATACCATACCACACACACCGCTTGCCGATGGTGTTCAACATCAAGAGCATCCGTCTGTACCCCCGCAACAACAAACTCCTACGCCCATTCCCACAGGTCCATCTGTTTCTACTGTTTTTCCCGCATCTACAATTTCTATCTTACGTCCAACGAATCCTTTCTTGCCCAGCACCTCAGATGGTGCTACAGGAGGTACGACAGACATGTTTGCCACACCGCCGCGAAATAAACAGACCCTTAGAGATTTAGCACTCCAACGTACACCCCAACTAGCGACATCCGACATGTTTAAAGAACAGCTTGTAGATTGTAGATACGATCCAGTACCAGGTAAACAGGACAGATTGCTAATATCATCACTACGTATACGACGAGCTACATTGTATTTAATGACGATACCAGGAATGGTTGAACACCTAGACAATATATACCACTTTGTCCAAACAGGGCGAGGTCCAGAAAGTATTAACGAAGCTATGGAATATCAGAAAGTGGATGAACAAAGACGTATGAAAGATACAAAAATGAAAATGCTTGTTGCTCAGTCAGTTCCAGCTGATGGTCATCAAAAAGGTGATTCAACAGGTCCGACGAAAGGGACATGCAACTATTGTAAACAACAAGGTCATTATATACACGATTGTCCAGTCCTGAAACATAATATTGCCACAGGTAGAACCCAGGAAAGACCACGTCCACCTAGACAGGATCAGAATCAACAACAAATCCCCCAGCATGCACAACCTAGGTCAGCTCCGCAACAACTAGCTCCGCAACAGGCAGCTCCACAACAGACCGTAGCACCACCTCAAGTGCAGCCTATTGCTGCCACACAAGCAACAACACAACAGATGTATCAGTATGCACAAGCAGATTATCCCGATTATCAGCGATACACATGAAATAGCCTAGAGAGGGAAGTTGGCTTACCCCTTATTGAGGTTCCTGTAGATCAGAGGGACCTTATGTACATAGTGAACTATTAGGGGAAGACAGAAAGTTTTTACTTGATACAGGGGCAAGCAGAACAACTATACGACGCAGTGAAGTTCCAGGGGCACCCCTCTCAGGCTCACAAAATATTTCCCTTGGATTCTCAGGAAAACCTATAATTAATGAAGTAACGCAACCTCTTCCACTTACGGTTGGTCCATTGACACGAACTACAGATTTATTGCTTACTAAATCATGTCCAGAAAACCTGTTAGGTATAAAAACATTGAAAGCTCTAGGAGCTATAATATGTTGTTCTCCGGAAGGAGTACGATTATTTTTACGTGACTTTAAAGGTCACTACGTGTCCGGAGACATGGATCACCGGCTGCAGAATTTACCAACACATTTATGGGCACAAGGCCCCACTGATATTGGTTGCATGAACATTACACCATATCGAGTTACACTGAAAACAGGAGTAGTACTACCACGAATGCGACAATACAAATTACCACCAGATGCTGTTGTGGCTTTGCTGCAAATCATTGACGAGCTCATTGCACAAGGAGTGGTTGTCGAAACCGACTCCAATGTATGCAATTCCCCGATAATTCCGATTCTTAAAAGAACGGATCCAAAAGCACCACCAGTATATCGATTAGTTATTGAACTGCGCGAATTAAATAAATGTATTGTACCACAATACCCTGTGGTCCCAGATATCTCTTCATTACTAACAGCTATTGACTCAGAAGCAACGTTCTTCACTGTAATTGATCTCAAGAATGCTTTTTTTAGCGTCCCAATAGATCCGGAAAGTCAATATCTGTTCGGATTCAGTTTAAATGGACGAAGTTTTAAATTCACGCGCGCACCTCAAGGATTTACAGAAAGCCCCAGCATCTATAGCCAAGCACTGAAACGAGAACTTGACAGTATCCACATGCCAGTTAACACTACCTTGCTTCAATATGTCGATGATCTGCTGATCACCGCCCGAAGCGAACCTGAATGTGAAACAGCGTCACTGACGGTTTTAAAATTTCTGGCCGACAAGGGGCACAAGGTGTCCCCTTCTAAGCTGCAATTCTGTGTCCAGCGAGTTGTTTACCTTGGGCACTCGCTGTCCAAGGAGGGAAGACAGCTTACACCCGACCGCATCCAGTTAATTGCTAACATGCCACCGCCCAAGACACAAAAGGAGGTGTGGCCTTTTATAGGTCTCACTTCATACTGTAGGCAGTGGATCCCTCAATATGCATTTCTAGCAAAATCACTCATCCAGTTGACAACACAGGAGGCAGCCACATCGACTGTCCTCCCTTGGACTCAAGAACATACACATGCCTTTGAAAGCTTAAAGAAAGCTTTATGCCAAGCACCTGTTTTAGCAACACCATGTTACAGTAAACAGTTTACACTCTTTGTTACAGAACGCGACGGTACTGCCTTGTCAGTACTCACTCAGGAACAAGCAGGATCACACAAACCATGTGCTTATTTCTCTAGTACATTAGATCCAGTAGCTCAGGCTCTTCCTGCGTGCCTGAAATCAGTGGCAGCAACAGCTTTAGCAATCAGACAAAGCGATGCCATAGTGTTAGGACATCAATTGACAGTACAAGTACCACACGCAGTAGAGGTTCTCTTGAACCGCACACAAACACAACACTTGACTATAGCGAGACTCACCGGTTACGAATTGACATTGTTTCAGCCACACATAGAAATCAGACGTTGTAATACGTTAAATCCTGCCACACTTTTGCCAGTAAATGGAACAGATCCATTAGCACATGATTGTATTGAAGTCATTACTATCACGACGAAACCCAGACAAGACTTGACAGATATCCCTTTATCAGATCCCGACTTGACATTGTATGTAGATGGTTCATGTATGAGAACAAGTACAGGAGAGTTAGTGGCTGCTTACGCAGTCACAACAGACACTGAAGTCATTGAAACAAATTGTATTAACACTTTGTCAGCTCAAGCAGCAGAGCTCATCGCTCTGACACAAGCCTGTACTCAAGCCAAAAATAAGAAAGTCAACATATACACAGATTCACGTTATGCATTCGGAGTCGTCCATGACTTCGGCGTACTGTGGCGAGAGAGAGGTTATTTAACTTCTCACGGTGCCCACATCCAACACGGACCCCTCATTCAAGCCCTATTAGACGCGATTCATCTACCTACTGCAATATCGATTATGAAATGCAAAGCCCATACAAAAGTTACCGATATCATTTCTCAGGGTAACGACTTAGCTGACAGAACAGCTAAACAGACTGCTCAGAACCAGATTCATATAACTGACGCGACAAAGACAATAGTTCTGACACCAACACATTGCATGACAGTTAAGGATCCTGCCCTTGATGTAATTGACATACAGACACATGCTACACCAGAAGAAATAAAGAAATGGACTGAATTAGGAGGGATCCAAACGGATCAAGGATGGATGACGAAGGAAAAATCTATATAGTTTCTTCCCGACTCCATGGTTCAAGTCATCATTAACACAATACATAGTCCAGCGCACCTAGGAGAAAAAGCTATGCTAGACAGTATTCAACACATTTGGTTCAACAAACACTTGCGAGCAGCAGCCAAACAGAAAGTACGTACCTGTATGATATGTTGTCAGTTTAATCCAGGTAAAAGCATCCCCGTAGAGCAGGGTGGATTTCAACCTCCCGATCATGCTTTTGAAGCCCTCCAGATGGATTATATCCAGATGGAACGATGTTGAAGATTCAAATATGTTCTCGTAGTTGTTTGTGCTCTTTCTCGTTGGACAGAAGCCTACCCGGTTTCAGATTACACTGCCCCGACTACTGTCAAACAGTTAGTTCGAGAATTCTTCCCACGGTATGGTTTGCCACGTGTTGTCTACTCAGATAACGGCCAGCCATTCTCATCCGAATTAATGAAACACGTTTCACTTTTGTTAGGCTACCAATGGAAATTCCACTGTGTCCGACATCCCGAGGCAGCAGGTCTCGTGGAACGCCATAATCAAACTCTGAAAATTAGATTGTCCAAAATATGTAGAGAAAAAGGTGTCGATTGGATAGTAGCCTTACCAGTTGCGCTCTTTTACATGAGAATGGTAGCACATTCTCGAACAGGGCTATCCCCGTACGAGGTGATCTTCGGTAGACCACCAAATATGTGGGGGACGCCTATACCTCGCAAAATCACTGATGTTGACTGTAATATGCTGACAGATTACCTGGCTTCCTTGATGTCTGCACTACAATCTTGTCGTTCACAGGTAGCTGCAGCTTTTCCCGATAACACTGAGGTGAAGCCCCATGACGTGGTTCCAGGCGACCTGGTTCTGGTACGGAATTTCGACCGGAAGACCCAACTGGAGCCTAGGTGGAAATCGCCAAAACTTGTTCTACTAACCACAAGGACAGCCGTGAAGATCGAGGGACGTAAAGGGTGGTTGCACTCGAGTCATATCAAGAAATTTTATGGACTACCGTCCAGTGTGAACACTCAGCCCTGCATGCCCTCACAGACAGACTCAAAGCTCCCCTTGGTTGAACCAACAAAACACAAACTTTATAAACTGAAATTAAGGTCTAGCAAGTCAGACAATTTGATTGTTTAAGTCCTCTCCAAGGTGAATCGGTTGAATTTGTCTCTGACATGTATCCTCTAGACCGGAATAGAGAAAGAAATCGACAGATGCAACTTAAAAAGCATGCGTATTGTAAATCACTTCGTAGTCACTGCACAGTAACATTATTAATTTTGTTTTTTCTAAGTCTTCTGATCATCATTTCTAGTATATTACTGCATATATTTTACCCTATTTCTAAACGTGCTTACAATGTTACTGCTGAACATTCTTTTAGCGAATTACCTCTGCATGAGTTGTCCTATAGATTTGCGCTGCGCAACAACACATTCATTAGTATGTTACATCATTCCCATCAGACCAGCAATGCTACAAATTGTTGGATATGTGGCCGACTCCCTCCCTATCAGAACTATAAGGGAGTTTTGCCCCTCTTTCCATATCCGTTCACACACAATGGCTCCTGTGGAGCATGGTTTAGTTTGATTAATTCCCTAGATTCAAATTCCGCAGTTTATCAAGACAACTGGGTATGGGGAAACCTGAACCTAGTTTTGCTTAAAGTCTGCTACCCTAACAAGGAGGGACTTCCCAGAAGAACAGGAACTGATCTAGAAAATGAAGTATATGGATTAGGTAATTTTACACTTAACCTCATGATCCTGAACATTGAATCTGAAGCTACACCAATCTTGCCCGCCATGTCAGTATTCCCAGTTAAAGGGGAATTATGTGTAAGAAAGAATGGTTCCATACACATGGGCCATAGTAAATGCACCACTGTGATAAAATTCAGTGATCAAGGCAAGTCTACATTTAGAGCTTCCCGTCATTCCTACTTCATATGTGGCCAGACCGCATATATACGTCTACCTCTAGATTGGGATGGTACCTGTTACATAGCATTCCTTCTGCCACCTGTTTTCCTAGCTCCTCCTGATTATCATAGAAATACCCATTTAGTACACAATAGACAGCAGAGAGATCTCCCGATTGTCGATTACACTGAAACGGCATGGGAACAATACACAGATTTGAATAAAGGTTTCTTTCCCTATATAGGTACAGTCACTAATAGTAAGCTGATACGTAGATTAACTAGAACCCTTGAAGCAGTAGTGAACGAGACTACTTCCGCCTTAGGCAATTTAACAGAAGAGCAGTCTGCTATGCGGATTGTTGTGCTTCAAAATCGTCTTGTCCTTGACGTCATCCTGGCCGATAGGGGCGGAGCTTGTAAGGTCATCGGATCAAGTTGCTGCATTTTCATACCAGAAAATTCGCCGTCAGTATATAAAGCCATAACCCGCCTTCATAAGATTGTAAGCCAGATACACCAGAGTCCAGGCACCTGGACTTGGTCCGGTTGGTTCTGGGGCATATTGTCCGCCTGGGGATGGAGGATCCTATCCTTCCTAGGTATTGGCTTCCTCATACTATTCAGTTGCTGCTTATGTCTACAATGTGGGCCAGCGATTTGCGGCCTGTGTGCCACATCGTGTATCCCACCGCCAAGTTTTCGTTCAAAATCCCGGAAGAAGAAAGAAGAACAAATGATGCTATATGAACAGATCGATGGATTGATGAAGATCGATATCTCCTGAGGGCCCGTAGGGGACAAGGAGGGAATGAGGAAATATGAATTTTGTGATCAGTTATGTCCCCTATCGTAGACCCCAACGGCTCCATGTGCATGCTATAAGTACATGTATGTTCCCTCCAGTTCCAGTTTTGAAGACGCAAATACATGTGCGTCCACCGTCAACATGTCCTCTTTCAGATCCGCCATGAATGGGTCAGATATTCCATTCCTAAGTATGAAAGGCCACCGACTTTATGTGGTTCACTCTCCACATTTTACAGATTCAGGCGAGTAGGCCCTGAATTCTGTCATCAAGCCTTTTCCTGCCTTCTGCCTCTGAAAGCTCCAGTCTGAGCCCGCATCTGTATCCATGAACTTTGTCCTACTCCCTGCGCGGCTAACGGTGCCTGATCCAGCCTGTTGCCTGCCAAAAACTGTATTTCACCTTCAAGATTATCTGCTCCGCTCCTCATCCGATGCATTCCTGTCTAGTAGTTTAGGTAAACACTCCTCCAGCTACCGTGCAAAGGGCCAGGCCTCGCTGTCCTCATGCAAGTAATTCATAGCCCCTGTTACCATGGAAGATTCCTGCCCCCTCGCATCTCATGTAGACACTTAGGCGCTTGTACACGCATTAACAGTCAGTATAGAATAGATTCTATCCTAGAGACCTTTCCTTTTGGATAACACAGTTCTTTAAACATAGGATATTAGATATGATTTGGGATTAGGTTGACATGACCCCCCAGACTTCTGTCTCCACATGTAGAGCTAAATGTCAAGTCCACTTCACCCTCTAGTTGCACGTCAATCACACGTCATGCGGCTGCGCGCGCATCTCTGCCAAATATTTCTGCTGACATTGCAGGATTCTCTTATGGATCCACCCACTTGTGACATCATGTATAATGACGTTTTCTAAGTTACGCCTATATGTCCGCCTTTTTTAGTTACGTATGCCTATTTTATCTGTATTATCAGCTGTTACGCCTCTTGCATCTGTCTTAATGTAATGCTTTCCATATAAATACCATTACCTGTCAATAATGTATGCCCTTCCTTCCTGAACTTTCGTGGTGATGGAATTTGAAGCCTGCAATTCGAATTGTATTTCCTTTGTAAAGGAATAAAGCCTTTTAGAACCTCTAATACCACGGATTCTGCCTCTCATATTTACTGAGTTATTCTTACTAGACTTTACCGCATAAAAAATAGTACCGGTAATGAAATATTTACCACAACCAAGTGAGCACGAGTGACTGAGTGAAAAGTACTGTTTCCATGATCCCTGAAGGATCAGGGTTAGTCATGTTCGATAGTTGCCAGAAACTATTTGCTCCTTTGTAAAGTAGGGGGCTTATAGTGGCTCTGTGAGCTAGTAGGTCTAAAGGCTAAAATACCCTTTGGTCATGTCTGGAATCAGTCTGGACACCAATCCCTAAGTTTATGTTGTCTAAATGCACAGACCCTAAGTATTTTTAGGAACTACATGTAGTAGTCTCTTCTTTATCTTCTGTTCATAGTATATGCATGTACTTCACCATGGTGACTGTGATGTCAGTGTCATGGTGATGGAGTGTTGTGCTTTGAATCTCCAGGCTGACCAGTTGGTTCCTGGAAGCTGTGGAGACAGACAGACAATAAATGGGGTGCTTTACTTTTACCATATGTAGTGTGGTTACTACAAATTTGGTGACGAGATCTGTCTGAGTCTCCACCCACGCGTACAAGGGTGCACCCCTGGAGGTCTGTTACCGTAGTAAAAAGCTACAAGTTTAATTTCTACGAGTTACCATTTCCAGATCGTATTTTACCGGAAGAAGATGACAGTGCAACCGTAAAGACGAGGAAATACAGCAAAAGCCTACCGCAAGCATAACAACGTTTGGCAACTCAGGGCTGTTAAAGAAAAACAAACTCACGTGTGAGATATATAAGCGGAAGTGATCCCGTTACAGTGAAAGTGATTTGGTGACCTTCTTTGACTTGCCGATCATCTAACGTCGTGAGGAACTGTCGGGGCACACCATATAGATCTGCGTGAGCTCTTGTCTGCATTTTCTGCGGAGTTCCTGTGAGTTGATTTCTGTGCGCTGTGCGACCCGCTCTTACCGCTACCAGGAGAGAAATGATGACGTGTTAGAACGTGCGGTGAGATTCAGCGAGGGCGGTGACAGATGAACGAAGGAAGTGTTCCAAGTCTGTACATGCGCAGGGAGGCTACGTGAGGGAAGGCCAAGCATCAAGTGTGAACAACGTATAAAGGAACCGGAAGTATTTAGTTACGCACGGAAGAGCGCGTAACACTGGAAGTGATCCAGGGTTTCTCTGTGAACATGCGAGAGTGTGTGTAAACACACACAGGCGTTACGCGAGTGGAGTGCATTATCAATAATTATCCAGTGTGTCAGTGCAACTCGCAAAAGGTGTTTGAGACTGGAGATCGGAACAACTCCTGTGGTAATTTTTGTATCGGGATTTTGCTTGACAGTGAAGAAGAGGGAGAAAGCATTCTTGACTTGACCACACCACAATTCTGATGCTGGGCAAAAGACTGGAATACCAGTCGAAGATACATGGGAGAGCTAGAGTGAACTATTCTATGTTGTGTTCTATGGATGTGTGAATTCTTAGTATGTTAGCTCTTATTAGATCGCTATTTGTAACTTCTCAACCTGTTATTTAATATGTAAGAGAAAAGAGGCAATCTATCCTAAAGTGAATGAGGGTTACCTGTGTTCATTAGAACAAATTTATTTCTCATCATTTTTCAAAATATTTACTTTCAGTCTTTGTGGTTCTTATTTTTATAAGAGGATCAGTTTAATTTAGACCTGCAAATTTGTTTCTAGTTATTGTTGTGAACAGATCTTCCATATAAGTCAACATGCAAAATGTACAAGCTCCCCCCCCTTTTTACAGCTTCCAGGAGATCCCCCGGTAAAGTGTAAAATTTAGCACAGGGCATTCGAGAAATACCTTGGGGCAATAGGGGGTTCGAGATTCAGCGCCGAGAGGAAAAGGTTCATTTTAGAACACAATTTAGGATTCGAAGGTCAAGCTGTAATTGAACATTTACCTCCGATACCTGTAGTAGTAGGTGAAGAAGAATGAATGAGTATGATCAAGCGGTAAGAATGTTAGAAATACAATTCGATGTGGAGAGCAGTCTAGTAGTATCTAGGCATAAGTTTTTTACCAGGGAACAAGGAAGTGGAGAAAGTATTGTTTCCTATGTAGCAGCATTACGCATTTTAGCGTCTGAGTGTGAATTCGAACATTTTTGTTCCCAATTGATCAAATTGTAGTTCATTGTCGCGATAGGAAGGTTCAGCAGAAATTGCTTACATTAAAAAATCCCTCTTTAGAAGAAACAATTGGGATTGTGAAAAGTATAGAATTGTCTGAGAAGTCTTCTAATGAACTCAAAACCTGAGAAAAATACAACAAGTGTTGTAAAAGAGCACAATGAGGACAAAGACTTAAAAGATTCTAAAGATAAAAGCAATGACAAAGTTAGAGCTAATAACGATCAGAGGAGTGTTAGATTTCCTCCGAGTAAGTTTGTGCCCAACAAATCAGGAAAGAAAAGTGGTTATGCGAGGAACCTTTGTAATAAGTGTGGTTTCCCTTCACATTTTCCTGATGCGTGAGTGTGTCCAGCTAAGAATGCTATGTGTCGTAAGTGTGGGAAACCGGGTCATTTTGCCAAAATGTGTACCTCTCGTGGGGGTGTGAATGTGGTTTATGCAGAAGGAACAAGACAAGATGTTTATGATGAGGTTGTTAGTTCCTTAACCGATTTCTTGGTGGTTGTGAAGGATGATTTAGAGTATTGTGTTGACCCTGTGATTGACATTCTTGTAGATGGAAAGTGTCTTAAACTATTGGTCGACTCAGGGGCGAGAATGAATATGATAACAGAAGAACTTTTTGAAGAAAAGTGGGGGGACAAGCCTCTGAATCCTCCGGACAGAAGCCCAGTTTCGTACGAAGGGAGACGCATTGATTTGAGAGGGTTCTTTGATACTTCGTTGGTTTGCAAAGACAAGTGCATTCAAGGGAAAGTGTATGTAGCAAGAAAAGGGCTGAACATTCTGGGGTGGTACCATCAAGGACTGTTCGGCATGATGCTTAGACCAGGGACTCTGGAGCAAGTCTCTATTATGCATGATGAGCCGAAAGATGTGAGTTTGGGTCCTTGGTTAGGAAGGTTTCTAAAAGTTTTTGGTGACAACTTAGGACGCATCACAGGGTTCAAACATACTATTAAAGTGAAAGAGGGAGTTTCACCTGTGAAGCATAAGTTACGGAATGTACCCTTTAGCATCAGGGATGATCTTTCTGTTGAGCTTAAAAGAATGTGTGAGAATGGAGTTATTGAACTGATTGAGTCATCTTTGTGGTTGAGTCCTTTGGTTGACGCTAGGAAGAAAAATGGCAGTCTTAGGGTATGTATTGACTTGCGCAGCCTTAATAGAGAGATTTGGGTGGATTCTCATCCACTTCCCCGGATTGATGATATCCTTTCTAAGTTCGCTGGCGCTAAGTGGTTTTCCAAGATAGACTTAGCTTCAGCTTATCACCAGATTGAACTAGATCAGAACTCCAAACATTTGACGGCTTTTGTGTCTCCCGTCGGGACGTTTCAGTTTCGGAGAATGCCTTTTGGGTTGGCCTCGGCGGCGGCGGTTTTTCAACGGGTTATGGAAAAGGTGTTGGATGGGGTCCCGAACACAGTGGTGTTTCAAGACGATATCTTGGTGGCTGGTAAAGACAAAATTGAACATGATGATAATGTTTCTAAAGTTCTAGAACGACTAGAAACCAAGGGGATTGTGGCAAACAAGCTTAAATGTACGTTTGGAGTGCAGTCAATAGAATATTTGGGGCATTGTATTTCCGGCAAGGGTATAGTGCCTAGGGAAGGTTTGATTGACGCTATATCTAATGCACCTTGTCCTGGATCTAGAGATCAGGTATCTTCATTTTTGGGGATGTGCGAATTTTATGCGAAGTTTATCCCTAATTTTGCAGGGAAAACAGCTAACATGAGGGAATTACTGAGGAAAAGGACGGTTTTCAGTTGGAGTAATTCGTGTCAGAATGAATTCACGCAGATAAAGAAGGAATTGGCTACATGTCAAATTCTTACCCCTTTTGATCCTTTAATTCAGTGCACGGTATCGGTGGATGCTAGTCTTGATGGTTTGGGTGGTATGATTTCTCAGATCAAGGAAGGGAAGGAGTATACTGTGGGGTTTGTGTCCAGAGCTTTAAGACCGAGTGAGAAAAATTACTCGGTCATTGAGCGAGAACTTTTGGCGTGTTGCTGGGCGGTCGAGCGATTTAAATGCTTTCTCTGGGGTAAAACCTTTAGACTACTGACGGATCATAAACCGTTAATCCCTATATTAGAAGGGAAAGTGGTGAGAGATCACACGCCTAGGATTGCTTGGTTGAGTGCAAAATTGTTGAAGTACAATTTTGTTGTTGCGCATATTTCTGGTGGCAAGAACACAAGGGCTGACTATCTGTCGAGATCACCCTTACCCCTGAAGAATGATGAACGTGATGTTGATATAAGAGATGAGTGTATTATTGCAGTTGTTGATGCTTGTTGTATTGGTTCCTTTTCTGAACATGATTGGTTCCATGGGATGGAGTCTGATAATCTTCTCAAGAAAGTAAGAGAGCTCATAGTGGTGGGGTGGCCCAAAGAAAAGCATTTGGATCCTGATCTTCATCCTTTTGCAAAGGTTGCTGATGAACTTTCAGTAGAGGATGGTGGCATGATTATGCGGGGAGACAAGTTTGTGCCTCCAGTGTCTCTCAGGAGCCGCATTGTTGAGTATGGGCATGAAGGACATTTGGGTCAGACCAACACAAAAAGAAGGATTAGGGCGGTATATTGGTGGCCTTCCATGGATCGCCAGATAAATGATGTTGTGGAAACGTGTTTGACGTGTTGTACGAGTGATAAGGTGATCAAAGTTACATCATTTCCGGTACAGCATATTGAGAGGCCTGATGGTCCATGGTTAAAACTGGCCATAGATTTTGTTGGTCCATTCACCATTTTGCCTAACAAATATAAGTTTTCTTTGGAGGTGGCTGACTATTTCAGTAAGTGGTGGGATGTGCATTTTATGACAAATCCAAATTCAAGAGAGGTTATTAAGTTTCGCCAAGCTCTTTTTGGTGGAGAAGGATTTCCCAAAGAAAAAATTTCAGACAATGGAGTGCAATTTACTTCAAAAGAAATGTCTGATTTTTTGTCTCAGTCAGGTATTATCCATCGACGGGTGGCGTTGTATCATCCTCAAGCCAATGGGTTCATTGAGCACAATAACAGGGTTTTGGTGGAATGTATTCAGTGGGCCGTTTCGGGTAAGGTGGACATCATGGAGGCGGTCCAGAGCATGTTTTGGGTTCATCGGACGACTCCCAACTCATCAACTGGTTCTAGTCCCTTTGCTTTATTGCGAGGGAGGGAGGCTTCTTTCCATATGTGTCCAGCTTGGATGAAAAAATGGGAGGTGTTGTCCAAGGATTGTGGAAATAGGATCAACAAGGAAGGTGAAGCAGTTCAGTCACTGGATATGAAGTGGATTGTGAAGATTATTCCAAACCTAGGGTTAAGATAGGAGATTGGGTTAGGATTAAATCTCCTTTGCATGTTCCCAAGGGTTTGTCTAAGTTTGGTCCGCAAGTTAAAGTAGATGCCATTTCACGTTTTGCTATAAGAGTGAATGGGAAAAATTGGTGGAACCTTTCTAGAGTCTATAAGGTACCAGTGAAAGTGGTGACACAGTTGGGTTTAGAGTCAGGTGATTTGAGCCAAGTTCAACCCGAAGTTAGAGTTCTTCCAAAGATAGGGGTTGAACAGAGGGATGAGTCTTCTGTTATGAAATGTGTTCCTCCACGGAGAAGCAATAGAACAAGTGTTCCATCCAATCGTTTAGATCTTTATTCTCCACCAAATCATTTAGATCTTTAATTTTAGGTTATGTGTGCTATTCATTTATTTTTGCATTTCGTATACATTTGTATTGTACATTTGGGAGGTATTGTTTTAAATGCTTTTGTTATGTTTTGTTATATTATTTGTATGGTGTCTTATTAGTTTTCATTTGTTTTATGATTTTCTTGGGAGGAGGGAGATGTTGTAGTAGTCTCTTCTTTATCTTCTGTTCATAGTATATGCATGTACTTCACCATGGTGACTGTGATGTCAGTGTCATGGTGATGGAGTGTTGTGCTTTGAATCTCCAGGCTGACCAGTTGGTTCCTGGAAGCTGTGGAGACAGACAGACAATAAATGTGGTGCTTTACTTTTACCACATGTAGTGTGGTTACTACACTACACGACATGGCGCAGCCAACTTTGGTTCTTTCTTATTTAAAGATCAAATCTGTGTAGATCTGTCTTGCTTTCTCAGAGACCCCTACTCACATTAAACCAGAGACGTTTGGAGTTGAAAGGGAAAATATGCTGCAGCTGAGTAGGTAGACCCTGTTTATTGGCTGTAGGTTTATTCAAACTTGAAAGATTATAGTTCCCCACATTGTGCAAAACCTTATCTCTGTTTATTAAATACTTCCTTTCATAATGTCTAACAATGGGGATGCTGGTATGAGTGGTGCTAGCACAGAGAAAGCAGAGCAGAAAGGCACCCATAACATTTCAGAAAATTGCATACATGCACTTATTATGATATTAGTAGATGATGGCATCCCATCAGTGGGTGGGACTGTTACCTTTGTGATTGAGGCACTTGAGGCATTCAGGAGAGAGGTATTATATTCTTGGATCGATTTCCCACCTGCGTATGCACACACACATTTGTTTAATTCTTACATTCCAGATGAGACACCTGAAGAATACACTCCACATGAGGACTCAGAAGTCCTGTTAATTTAGCAAGAGCATAATAATTAATTTAAAAGTCCCCTCCCGCACACCACAGAAAATGTGAAATTTGGTCCACTCAGCAGAGATGTACCATATTGGCTGATACTAGCTGTTTACACACCACATCCAGCAATTGGTACATTGCCAGCAGCAGACGTAAGTACACTTTACAGAGAGATAGTAAAACTGTACAGAAATCTTACACAGTTCATAATGTGAACACTTGCAATTCAACCTTCAAAGGTCACTCATGCTGCTCAACCGCAAGGGACTTTGACAAAAATCACCCAAAAAATGCTGAGCCCAATTAGGGGAAGAATGCCCACTAGACGTGAGCAAGTGCCATTCTGGATAGTACAGAAAAGATCACAGCCTGAGGCAGCATTTCCTTAAATAGGCCTGCATCAAAAACACAGAATAATAATGATCTGCTTGCCAATGGGGATAGCTCCCCTGATGCAGGATTGTACCAATTGGGGTACAGGTACCCCCTCAATAGAAGTTATATTGTAGGTATTGAAACAAATACAGAATGAGTACGAGGGCAGAACCTGCCCTGGACTTAGTGATGACATTTACAGGCAATTTTGCCTAGGTGTCCACAATCATGTTAGCTAACATAAAAGGGGAGGCAACAGCGGTGGCTATGCCAATACCTGAGGGAAGTCACTCCTGCACAACAGGACGGATAACTACCAAAGATTATCAAAGAAACATATGCTTCACTGCATAGCGGTAACTTGGGAGGTAGACCTGGAAAACCATACATAGAGAGGCATTCTGAAAAGGATAACTCAAAGCAAGCACCTAATTCTTCAGACACACAATGGGATAACAAACAATCAAAAATAATAAGCAGAATGCATCACATGTATGGGGTGAGTCTCCTCAACAGGTGCCCTCTAATAGAAAATACAATAAAGTGAACTGTGATAATATTAAAAAACATGACAGGTATCAGGATACTGATACAAGTTCTTCTCATTGCATTCAGGGTTCATCAAAAAAGTCAGAGAGGGGAGGACGGTCAGAACACACATCAGAAGAGTGAGACAAGCCAAGAGAGACATATCGCAATTCAGACTACAAACAAGAAAGTAGCTGGACTTAAAATTGGAAATGCCCAGGCTACTGAGGACTTAACTATTGAACGTGGAATGGGCTCTGACGATGCTAGACAGCGAAGCAGAAGTAACAATAGCTCACCAGAATCTGAAGGAATTTCTAATGACAGCAAAGTTGAATGAACACATCACGGTGGAAACAAATGATACAAGGCGTACTATTACTAGCCTTCACCGTTCTCGTTCTATAGTCACTTAAACATACATAGGCGCAGGAGTAGGCATTAGCGTTAGCTCCCGCATTATATCGCAATCATTTAGGGTGGGATGCTGAGTCACCTCACAATGAAATCCCATTAAAAACTACTCCAACTCCACAGAGGCAGTACCAAATAAAACATGAAGCAAAGAAACAAGTCAGAGAGATCTTAGATCAACTTTAATACCAAGGTGTTATTGAAAATTGCACCTCTTCCATGAACAATCCTTTGATTCCCATAAGGAAACCCGCCAATTCATACCATCTAGTTTTAGACTACAGGCATTTTAACCTGTAATCTACATGATTGCTGGGGTCTGCCTCAAAAGGATTTATTTGCATCTGGCTATCCACTCAGTTAGAGAGGTCTTCTCTTACTGAACAGACCTCATGGCCCTAGCCTTGGATGCTTTCCTTCAACTTTGTAGAGTTCCCATACTTGCCATTTTCCCTCCATTCCTGATGATTCCAAGAGTGTCAGCACAAATGTTCCATCAGAAGGCAGTACTGATTCTAGTCAACCCGCTATGGAAAGCTAGCCCTGGTTCATGGTCCTTCTAGAGATGTCTGTGATTTCCCAATCCAGATTTCCTCATTCCCAGATCTTCTTTTAAATTCTGTGGGACTACAACACCCTCTTCTTCCCCAGGGCCAACTATGCCTCATGGCATGGTCCATCTCAGGAAACGCTGGTTCCTGCCAAATCTATCACCAAGCTGTGTCTTTCAAATCCTGATCCTGGTCGGACTCTACTCACAAATGATATGCCTCAACTTAAACAAACAGGGTTTGGACCCTATCATCAACTTCTTAGCAGATTTGGCTTCCAGTAGCCTAACCCATCATTCTGTGAATAGCAAATAGTTAGCAATTTTAGCAGGTCACTCCCTCAAAGGGGAAAACTAATTGGTGAACACCCTCTGGTAAGTAGAGTTATGCAATGGTTTTGTTAAGCTAATCCTCCCCATCTGAAATATTCAATCCTCTTGGTGGGTCCTAACATTTCTACAGAGATGGCCGACCAACTCACGTGTATCTAGAAAACATTTCTTGACCAAATTGACAATCCTTCTATATTTAGTTTCCTCCAGAAAAGTGTTGGTTGTGAAAGCACTCGACATATGAGATTGAGTTGTTGCCACAGAAGGGATATCCTTTACAATAACAATACGGACAAAGATGCCCTCTAAGCAGAAAACTTGTCCTAGTTTTCCAGGCAATACCAAGTTGTGCATTGTGCAATGTCTAAAGGAGTACGAAGACCATACAAGGGATCTTCACCTATCCAGTGGAGTTCAACAATTAATTGCCCTTCAGAACCCTTTTCATATAGTTTCTTCCACTACTTTGGCACGCTGGGTAAAATAGATTTTTTCCCAAGCTGGAATCAATACGTCCAGATTTGAAGCTCACTCAGTAAGAGGGGCCATGGCTTTCAAATCTCACATATGTACACACCTCCAGGACATAATGAGAGTAGCGGACTGGTCTGCTGATTCTAAGTTTAAAACATTTTATTACAAACCACTTCTAGATGTACCCTGAATAGTGTTACAGCAGCTTTAAACCTGCAAAATCCGAGGCTTCCGGTCCTCACATAGAATAAAAAACGTTCTAGTTAATTCATCAAGAATTTTCAATTCTGTTAAGGACACTGAGGTGAGGATTATTCCATCCTCATTTCCTACCATATGTTGTTTTGATATCCCGCCCTCATGTAATGGTGTATGAATAAATGACAATTTTATTCTATTTTCATTGTAATGGAGTATGCATTTGATGCCTTTCACCCTACTTGTCATGGGTATTATTTATTTTTTCTCTTTCCAGATTCTGATCAGAAGCTCAACAAGATGAGATGAAATGGAACTTCCAGGTTCTCATGTTCCTTAAGACCCTGGTCTCATGGTTGACTCCAGTTACTGAGTCTGCATATGCAAAGTTCCATTCCAGTTACAGTGTCACAGTGGTATCCAGTTGATGGACGACGGATCTCCAAGTTATGTTCAGCCAATGAGGTAAAGATAGAGGACTTTAAAATGGAGCTGACACACTTAATACGATCGTACAAATTGATTGCTGCAGGAGATATGATGTAATATTTAAGGTTTATGGGAAATGTGGTTTACTAAAAAAGCCTATGTTGATTGGCTGATGTTCAGTTTGCAATAATAAACAGCAAAGAAGGAGAAGCATAATCCTCACCTCGGTGTCTTTAACAGAATTGAAAATTCTGACTTGTTAGCAAGAAAATATTTTAGTGCAGTGTCACCCAGGAGGGTAACCTGGCACCGAGCAGGTAAGAGTCTAGCCAAACTTAGGTCTTAGTCGGACTACTAGAAAAGACATGTCTTTAGTTTCTTGTGGAATTCAAGAAGTGAGAAGGAGGTGCTTATGTGCAGCAGCAGGTCGTTCTGTGCTTTAAGAGCAATGTAGGAGAAGGATTGGCTGCCAGATCTGGCTTTCTGTATGTGTGCAAGTAGGAGTCTGGCTGAGCCGAGAAGTGTGGAAGGTTTGTCAAAGCAGATGGGAGTTTTGCTGGCCCAATGTTATGTAGTGCCTTGAATTTGTGACTGAAGAGTTTGAATTGGGTCCATATATATATGGGAAGCTAGTGGAGTTCCTTCAGGTGTGGTGTGGTATGATATAAGTTCAGCATGGGAGGTTGAGAATGATTCTGGCCACTGAGTTTTGAATGGTTTGCAGCAGCTGGTGAGTTTTTTGTTGATGGCAGAATAGAGGTTGTTCCATAGTTTGTGACTAGTGATCTGATTGGGAGCCATTTGAAAATCGTCCTTAGCATCTGGAGGGTATAGAAGCATGAGACAGTGACTTTTTTGACTATGGTGGTCTTGTCGAGCTTGATGTTGAAAACAATCCTTAGATTCTTGGCATGGGTGGTGTGGGTGGGTGTTGGTCCTATCTCTGTTGGCCACCAGGTGGATCCCAAACCATTAAGTGCTTTTTCTAATGATCATGATTTTAGTCTTGTCTATGTTCAACTTCAAACAGCTAGTCTTCATTCAGGCATTGTACTTGATCTTGGTACTGTGTGTCTTGTCTGTATGGAGGAGAATGTGTTGCACATTGTCAGCATAGGAGAGGAAGTATCTCATGAGAGCAGATGATGATGGTTAGAGCGATCATTTATGTGTTGAAAAACTGTCAGGCTCAGGGAGGATCCTTGCAGAACTCCACAGATAAGGGCATCTGAGGTTTATGGTGCCAGGCTGACTAACAGGGACTTTCCAGTTAGGAAGGAGCAGATATATCAAGTTTGTGTTCTGGGACTCCAAAGTGTAATGGGTGTTGGATGAGGATGGGGTAAAATATAGTAAAAAATACTATGCAGAGGTTTAGGAGGGTGAGGGCTGCCCTGTCTCCTTTATTCACAATTATGCTGATGTCATCCGTGCTTAGGATCTGGGCAGTTTCTATACTGTGGGTGGGTCTGAAACCAATGGGGTTGAGGAGTTGGTGGTCATTGTGATATTTGGTGAGAGGTCTGGTAATGATTTTCTCTAAGATTTTGGCAAGGAATGTTAGCAAGGACATTGGTCTGTAGTTTGTGAGCATTGACGGGTCCTCCAAAAGTTTATTAAGCAATGGGAGGACAGTTGCATTTTTCCAAGTATCTGGGATGATTGCAGAAGAGGTGGAGACATTGAAAATGGATGTGAGCATTACGCTGATGGAATGCAGTCCTCTGGAGTAGGTGTGGTGAGGCAGGGGTGAGATGATGCCTCTGAGTGAATAGACTTCATGGTGGAAGTGGTTTATTCTGGGGTGATTTTATATTATGTATTTAGCATTGTTTTTTGGATAAGATTGGGAGACATTTAGCTAGGTCTGTTGGGTCCAGTGATGGATTGAAGTTGCTGTAAATGGTGGTTATTTCATTGCTGAAGAAGTGACAGAGTTTGTTTCAGTGGTCCTGGAGGCAGCTGCTGGTGAGGAAATCCTTCATGATGGCAAAGGTTTTATTACTACTGTTGGTGCTGACCTTAATGAAGTCTGCCATGTCTGCTGGTCTGGATCATTTGGTGGTAGCGTCTCAGGGAAGTTTTGAACATGCTTCTATCTGCATTGTCCTGGCTCATTCTCCATTTGTTCTCCACTTATTTGCAGTGGTGACTCATCAGTCTACGTTACTCCATGTACTAACTGGCCTGTGGTCTAGATCTTGTGTATTGCTTGGTTTGAGGAGGGACAGGATGTCGGCATAGAAGATGATCCAACTGTTGTAATTCTTGATGACTTTGGGGAGTTGAGAGCTGTGTTCCAGTTCTTGTCAGTAATGCGGTTTCAGTTTTTGAGGCTGGTCTGATGGTGATGTTTGTGTGTTGGACCGCAACAGGAATGCTGAACTTGACAAGGGTGTGGGCTGTCCAGGAGACTGGTGTGGGCTTGTCAACTCAAATGTTGTCAAAAGTGGTGAAAATAGGGTCCAGGCAGTGTCCATCAACGTAGATACTTCCCTTTACTTGCTGGGTGAGACTGAGCATTCTCAAAGTCTTTGATGAGTGGTTTTGAGTTGGTATCTGTGTGGTCTCTCAGGTGGAAGTTCAGGTTTCTGAGTAGGAAATAATTGCTAGCCTAAAGGGGGTGAGAGGTGCAACAATAATAATATAATAATCCACATTTGTAAAGCACGAACAATCACCCGTAAGGGTCTCAAGTCGCTGGGGTCAGTCGGGAAGATTAAGCAAGCCGTTGCTCAGAGTCACATGGTGCTGGGCTAATCTGCCACCAGCGCCGGGGATCGAACCGTGATCCCCAGATTCCAGCGTCAGTCGCCCTGGCCGCAGCACCACACCTCTCCCCTAAAGGCTATGATGGTTGGTACACAGTCCTGTTGGTATGTAGAGGAAAGTGCCATTTATGTTGAAGCTGGCTGTAATTTGGCGCATGAACAATGGTTTTTCATGTTGGAGAATGAAGTTTCTGTAGAGGTAGTACAGCTGACAGAGTTCTTGAGGGTGATGATCCCACAGATGGAATTGTGAAATCTGCTTCAATGGTGATCTTGTAGCAGGAGGAGATGGCTGTGGCTATGTCAGGTACTGATGTGGGATTCAGTCAGTTTTCAATGAGAAAAAGTAGGTTCAGTGGATTGTTGTGCAGCAGGTACAAGAACTCTATATAGTAGTTGGTTGGGCATCAGAGTTTGAAGCGTTGTGTGGGTAGATGCAGGATTTTATGAGTGTGAGAATGGGTTGTTGGGTACTGTTGGTGAATTTGGGCACTCCACACCCCGTGGAGCAATGCACAGTTTCTAAATTCTGCCTTTCCGGCCAGGAAGAGTAGTTTTTAAAAATATGCGCATGCTAAAGATTTGTTTTAGCGTTTGCTCACAATTGCCAGGATAAACTCGGGATGCTAGCAAGCTTGCGCGATACTTAACGCTTGCTTGCACGACTTCCAGCCATGATGGCGCCAATGTAGTGCTGATTGCAAACTGCTCAAGCAGATTGTTTGCTTGAAAAGCAGCTGAGTGTCTTTTTGAGTGGATTTTCTTCTCCAATGTCCTGTTGGAGTTGTTATTTTTGTGAGAGAAGCCTTTTTTTAAGCTTTTTTTCCCAGCAGGCTGGATGTGCCCCAGAAAGTCCAACTTCTTGTTCCTGTCCACAGGCTCCTCCCAGTGCTTTGTCTATCTCCTGGTCACTTTTCAATTGTATTTGGAGCTGAAAGGATCACTCTCCTCGTCTGCTGAGTATATACCATTGGATTTAAGAACTTTGTATTTGAGATTTCACAAATAAGTTCAAAAACTGTTGCATAAGGGTGTTATTTGTTTTTTTGGGGCATGTACCAAGAATTATTTGTACATTTCTTTTGATTATGTTTTTTTAAAACAATTTTTCTTCTTTTTTAAAGGAAAAATGTTACACAGTTTAGTACATGTTTTCAAAGTTTTTTTAATGAATCTGTAAAATTCATTTAATTTACTGTGTGGCCTAGTCTGCCAATGGGCCTTTCCACCAGCAGGCCCACTACTAGATTATGGGTGCATGAAACAACTGTTTCTGTGGTGTCTGGTGAATTGAAACATAATTTAAGCCGTGGAAGGCATTGGAATAAATTACAAAATGTGTAGTTTGAGGAATTTTATGTTTATTTTTTCTGAAAAAAGTGTATAGGTGACTAATACATTTGATGTCTTTCGAGGATCTGTTTTGTAAAAAATATAATAATTTTTGCATTGCTGAATGCATGCTGTTGTCGCCCATCGTACCAATTACCATGCCTTTTCTTTTTGTCTTACCAGTGTGTGAGTGTGTTTGCCATACTCCACCATTTGTTTTTTTTCTGCATGCCATGTCACCAGGGTCAATTTTTATATAGTCAGTGTCCATGGGTCTGTATGTGTTCTTTGTTTTCCATGCCTCCTGCTTGTTGTTTTTTGACCATGTGGCCGGAGGCCATTTTTGTACCCAGCTAGTTTGCTTTTGCTGTGTGCCTGCAGGTGTTCTTTGTTTTCCATTCCTCCTTGCTAGTTGCTGTTGCGAACATGTGTCTGGAGGACATTTTGTGTAGCATGTCAATGTGCTTTTTCCATAGGCCTGCATGTCTTCTTTGTTGTGGCAATACCTACTTACTGATTGTTGTTGTGACCATGTGGTTGGTAGCTATTTTGTGTAGCCTGTCATTGTTCTTTTGCCATAGTCCTGTATGAGTACTTTGCTTTCTATGCCTCCTGCTTGTTGGTGTTTGACCACGTGCCTGATGGCCAATGTATGTAGGAAGCCAGTAAGCTTTTTTCATATGGCCTTCATGTGTTTTCCATACCTCCTGCTTGTTGTTTGACCATGTGTCTGGTGACCATTTTATGTAGTCAGCCAGTGTGCTTTTCAGATAGGCCTGCATGTCTTCTTTGCTGTGGCTATGCCTTCTTGTTGGTTGTTGTGACCATCAGGCTGATGGGCATTTTGTGTAGTCAGCCAGTGTGTCTTTGTCATAGGCCTGCGTGTCTCTTTTCTTGTGACCATGCTTTGCTGGTTGTGGTTCACCATGTGGCGGGTGGCAATTTTGTGTAGCCAGCCAATGTGCTTTTGCCATAGGCCTGCATGTCTTCTTTGTCCTCCAAGCCTTCTTGCTCAGCATTGTTCTTGACCATGTGGCACTGGCTGGAAGCTGTACCATACCATAGACTTGCATGGATGGATGATATATACGATTAATAATATGCTTGGGGATTGTTGCAGTATGTATATGAGAATATAAATGATTTAAATGAACAGTGCTTATATTACATGCATTTTTTGCATTTATTTATTTTGCACCTCCAGTAGGTTTTCTTCTCATTCTCCCATATAAACATTGGCAATTATAAATTATTTTACATTATCATTTATATATTATCTTTGTTATTAATTTAATTTTATTTTTTGTTCCTTATTTAACTTTTTTTATTTCACTTGTTTTTAATGTTAGTAATTTTATTTTTTACATTTTGAAATGTTCTCTTTTTTAAATTTTTTTATTGTCATTTTTAAAAGAAAATGTAATTACTCTTTTTCTTTTTTTTTTAGTTTTTTTTGTTTTGCCTCGGTTGATCCATCATCCATCCATCCTTCATAGGCGCACAGCTGTGCAGCAGGATTCCGTTTTTTAAGTATATAATTCAAGTTCCACATGGGCACCTGGCTGCAGTGCACTTTTGAGTATACATATTAGCATCATTCATATGTGTAATGACAATGATTATTCCACTCCCCTCGGGTCCACACTGCCTGCCATTGGTGCACACTAACCTCTTTTTTTAAAGATTGCTGTTCGATTTACCCATTCTGCTCACTGAGCGCTACAGATATCACCTTTAGAATATATGGACATAACGGAAAGAGCTCTATCATTCTGTATATTGTGTGTTATTCTGATGGGGAATTTTGGTATTGCGGTGTGTTTTGACTTTAAAATAGTTATTATTGCCTAAGTAACACAGCAACCACACTAACATTGCCTTTGTCTAGCCTAATTCAAACTACAAACAATGCCAACTTTCACACTAAGGGCCTCATTACAATGTCGGTTGGAAAAGCTCCGAACCGAGTTTGGATATTCATAATCCGTGTCAGAACCCATATTTCTTACCGATTGGGAAATATTTATGACTGACCGATTACAATAGAAGTTAATGGTTCGGTCTTTCTGACTCGTTTCCAACTGGGATTTGGAGACTCCGAATATGTTGGAGCCTAATCATGCAGGTCTATGGACCATGTTTTCGACCGATGCATTATGATGTCAGATTCGGACAGCCTTTCCAAATCGGGCTGGCCGACATGAAACGGTGTCAGAAACTGACTTTGGGGGCCCTTAGCAGCACCCCCAGTCACCCAGAGGCATCTGGTTGGGGTCCGTGGGAGTACTCATGGACCCCATTTACAACCATGCACAGTGTGGCAGGTTCCATG
Organism: Triturus cristatus; assembly: GCF_964204655.1. Taxonomy (NCBI): domain Eukaryota; kingdom Metazoa; phylum Chordata; class Amphibia; order Caudata; family Salamandridae; genus Triturus; species Triturus cristatus. The sequence goes on along the minus strand of NC_140593.1, from coordinate 33,429,132 downwards.
GGGTGCCTGTGACAGGGTGCAAGGTTTTCTGCAACCACCCCATTTTTCAATGGGAGCCTGTGCTGTCTGTGTAAACACAGGGTCCCATTGAAGTCAACGGGGGTCCGACCGAACAATGTTTAGAAAGATCGTAAGCAGTCGTTCAGACTCTCCGATCTGAGTCAGTCAGAACCGATTCTGACAAAGAGTTGGTCGGAATGTTTTCTGACCGACATCATAATGAGGCCCTAAATGTTTTTCTTCCTTATTTCCTTACAGGTGCACATGAGAAGATGAGAAGAGACATCAGCCTGCAGTACTGCCAAACAGAAGGCCGATGCAGTCACTACTCAGTCCTTCAATCTCTTCCATTTGTACAGCGTAGTGCAACTGCCAACTGAGAGCTTTAAGATGACCCCTAAGAAGGATGCTTCCAAGAAAGTGGTCAATGAGAAGAAGGAGCTTCCCACCAGAGCCATGATGTTCCAAGCACGATAAGACCACCCCAGTACCTTTACTACATTTCATTATGGCACTGGATTTGATCGATCAGGTTTGAGCCGTTCGCATGAAAGACAAAATCTCTTGTGATATTAATGTAACCACGCAACGTCACAGTGAATAATTTAAATGGCAGCCGATGCATATTTTCCCGTTCTGCACCCGCCAAGAAGGGGGATCCCATGTTGGTCCATATTTTACCACAAGGTCAGTTACCACACGTTAAATGGATTTGCAGGTAGCATGGGCTCATTATACTAGAAAACTCTGGGTAGCCGTAGTTCATTTTCAGAGATTCATTTGGGTGTGACATGCCCTGGTGCACGCCGAAGGGTATCTCATCATGTAGTCTGAGCAACTACGAGGGTGGGGACTTTGCTATGATGTCTGTATGAGATTTGTAATACTTTGTAGGAACACACTAGTGTCCCTATTATCTAATATGACCATAATACAATAACTTGCTTCTAAATGTGGGGCATCTTAGACATTCTGTAGCAGCACAAATCATTTCTATATATGGCAGAGCTGTTTTAATATGGTCTTCGCATATGAGAGAATAATCGATCAAACTCCATATTTGGATGTGGTTTTATCAATTGCCCTTCCAGAATAGCCTTCTACATTACTTGCTTCGAACAGGGAGTACATGTACTGGGAAGAGTGGAACGTTCCATTTTAAACACACCATTTGAAAATTAGTATTGAGGAAGAGGGACTCTAAACAGGTAAGTACCTGTTACCCTCGTAACAGTAGAAATAGCCACGGTTTAATCATCCCCTCTGGGCTTTCAACTCACCAACTACCAATATATTATGATGAATTTTGCCACCTATAGCACACCCATATTTGTAGCTAAAGACCATGCCATGATACAGGCCCCCTAATAACCGGATTGTGACCACACAGTTATGAGTCCAACAATTGTGATAGGCTCACTTGTCTTCATCTTCTGGTATGGCATACACTTTTTATTCATGAACCTACCAAATATAGCGGCATATGACACACAGCAATATCTTTCCATTTCTCATTTGTCCAGTACAGACCGCATACATATGTGTTGTTTATCTTTTTGTGATCCAATAGGTGCCATCAATGCACTAACAGTTAGCCCAGTGGCTTCTAAAGAGTTTTTCAAATACTGCCGATCTACATGCGGACAGACACTTATGGACAAATTTAGTATTGGGTACAAACACCTGCATATTGTGATTGTACAGAGGCTTTTAAGCACCCCTAAGCCTTTTTCTTAGAACTATGTAAATATGGTTCTCTGAATGCTGTTCTTTATAATCAACAGCACAGCGTGGACACGCGTGTTCTGTCTTACTATATGAAATCGTTTGAGATGTGCTTAAAATTTCCACTACGGACAGTCAATTATCTGCTCTTGAAAAGTACCACTTCCTCATTTAGAAGTTGTGAGTCATATAGTTTTTAACTTTTCTAACTCCCTTTCCTTGTCTGTGAGTATGCTCTAATATCTTTCAGGAAACTATGTCACAAGTGAGGGGCTTTTTCTACTGGAATCCTTGACATCACTCTTTTTATTCAGATTGCACGTCAATGTGTAATGTCTATCTGCACGAATTTATCATCTTAGAAGTTCTTCTTTTCAAATCTTAGTGGTGGTGTTGGTCGCAGTTTAATCGACTATGGTTGATTAGATTGATCTTTAGCAAAATAATGGAGCCCAATCTGATCATGTAACTTAGCAAAAAAATACAATTTTATGTATGGGGCAGGCCTTAGTTCAGTTCCCACTTTGAAATTTCAGATACCCCAACCACTCGCCTTTCCCTTGTTGTATTGGTGGTCGTTAAGAAGGTGATTTAAAAGTGTCAATATCCACTGAAAATGCATTGACCAGTATGTGATATACGCGTCCCACAACACTGTCATTAAAACTATAATACATCTGTCTTTTCAGTGACCATAATAGTGTATGTGACCTTGAGAGGGTGGGATATGATTTGTTGAACAAATGATTATACATGTGGATGTGAGATGCTGGTATGAAAGTGTGGTCAATTATAGGGGGCATTTAAGATCTTATGAATGACATAGACAGCATTGTCTAAATTTAAAATTAGCAATTTATATGCTGATTCCTTTAAAAAAATGAAATTGCGTAACATCTGTGTAAAAGAAATGTGGAAGAAAATTACAGATACAAAGAAAGTTTTTTTGATAGAAATGATAAAATAATTATATTTGAATAAAATAAACTTTATATATAAATAAAAAAATGCTTGTCTACTATGTACTTATTGTGGTTAGTCCAATAGAGCTGTTAGTCACCCTTCATAAAAGTAATATAGGTCTAGTGGGAGGCTTTGAAATTGATTTCCAAACCTTTTTTGTACCACCATGTTGTGTGTCTGCCACCGTACCAGCCTCTGAGGGCAAGCTAAGGGCAAGCTAAGAGCAGCCTGTTGGGTGGGGGCTCCTAGCAGGTTCTTCTCAACACATGCCTCCATGCCCACATGACCTCAGCTCATCTCCTTTTTCACTCCCTGTGTTCCCTGAGGAAGAAAAGCTAACTTGTATTTCTTTAAATTCTATGCTCTGGTATGTGGTGTTTTCCTTATCTTTGTTTCCAAGGCCACGCCAGAACTTGACTCAGCAACCTCCATGACTCAGCAGTCGCTCTGACTCAACAAGACCTCAGTGTCTCAGCAACCTCCATGACTCAGCAGCCTCCATGACTCAAAAAGTCCTGGATTTTAGTCTTTTGTTCCTTATATCATTTATGTACTTACATGCATAGGTCTTGCTGATAGAAGTGTATATTATTATTGCAGTGTTTATAGTTACCCTGTTACGTCTGTTTTTTCTTGCTGAAAGAAGGTCTTGGTAATGCTCCCAAGCCTTGGACATATTTCAGCTGAACGATACAGATTATGTCTTATCTCATTGAAATAATAATGTATGGTGTGCTTATGTATAATCTTCATTGGCACAATATTGTGTGAGAGTGTATTTATATTTGGCACAATATTGTGTGTCTATTTATTTTTGGCACCATGTGATGTGAGTGCAGTTCTGATTCATTCTAAGCATTCTAAAATACTTCTTTTATTGTGACCCAATGCAGAGGTTTATGCATGATTTATGTCATTGATTATTTGTGTTCTTTTGATGTCTTTTACTACTGCTGCAGGAGCTGGTCTCCATACTCATTCCTAGCTTTAGAACAGATGTCCCAGATTGTTCTGTGACCCACAGTTTGCTTCTCCACCGTCATGAACGTGCACCAGTTGTTTCTTTTCTTATTTTAGCTTTTAATTTTAACTATTTATTTTAGTTTATTCTTTGTTCCCAAACCCCCTTCCCTTGACATTATCGGATGAGCACTGATGTCTCTGGTTCAGTGTTCATCAGATGGTTTCTGGGGATCGTTGGGGTCCAGCTGCCTCTGTGTGTCCAGCAGAGAGAATAACACATTCCAATGTCTGTCAGTGGCACCAGAAAAGAAGAAAATACAGGCAAGTATAATGGTCATGTTTAGGCAGGAGGGGCCCTATGAGTACAACCACCCAATAGCACGTTTGCATATTGGGAAGCTAGAAAAACTGTTAGTGCCGGACCTTTTCCCTTTTTCTTTTGTGGAAAGAGTGCAATTCTTAGAGTTTGTGGCAGCCATCTTCCCAAAAAGAAAAGTACCAAGATGGACCTATTTTTCCAGAGTTGCTGCTCCAGTGCTGCATCACAATGTGCTGCAGTTGGTTTGACAAGCTTTGCAGCAAAGTGTTGTTCACACTATCTACCAGATGATAGTTATGTGGACCAGTTGTCAGGTGACTGATTACATGTGTATACCTGCACACTGGATCTCTTTTGTGGGGGTAGAGCAAAAGATATCTACAGGTCTTGGACCTTAAGAATGTTTTAATTGAGTTTGGCATCATGCAAAATTGGCCTTGTTCGCCATGGAGAAATCGCCTATAACCGTAAACATCTTGGATGAATATAACAGCAAGGTGTTTGAATGGTTGTGACGCAAAGGTCTTAGAATTGAATTTGCTGTCACAGACAATGGCAGTAACATAGTCAAGGCCATGGCAAATGGGCTCTATTTCAGGGTCCTGTGTTTGGCCCATTGCATCAACCTGATGGTGCAAGACTTTCTAAAAAAAAAAGAAATAGTCAGCAACATACTGACCAAATGCAGACAAATCTACACACATTCCAGCCATTCTTTTAAAGTCCTGAAGAAGTTGCTGATTATTCAGCATCATAATAGTGCAACAGTGAAAGACCTGATATGGGAGGTGCCAGCATGTTGAAACTCAACATATTACATGTTGCACTTTTTGAGCAGTACGAACAGATAAATGACTATGTCACTGAAAGAGGAGGGGATGCAGTTGGGAAAGCTATGGCCATGGATGTGGAAAAATGGGGCCTAGTCAAATGCCTGATACAGATGCTACTAACTTTTGAGGTTTTCAAGTGTGAAGTTACCAAGGGGGAAAGGCAATGGGTCATGCTTTCCCTTTGTTACATCAGCTGCAAGACTACGTAAATAAGGGTTCTGAAAGGTTTGCCCCGAAGGTGTGAACGAAAACAAAGAAGCACATGCCTTGGTTGAGAGACTAATTATTTGCTTTACTTCAAATACAATCCTGCAATAGGACATCTTCTATTCCCAACAGTACATCTGTGCCACACTACTTGATCCATGGTACTAAAAACGTCTGCCCACTTTCATTCCTTTTTCTGAAGGGGATGTTTCTAAATACAAGTGGTGGATTATTGAGCATGCCAGAGACCTGGAAGAAGAACTTAGAGTCCCATCCCACAGTTTTTGGGTGCCACCTTCAACTTCCAGAGAGGGCATTCTTGTGTCCCAGCAGCTAACAAAACCATCAACCAGAATACCGGCGACAATAGCAACCGAAGGACTGGACCTAGCCTCTGTAATGTATTGGTTTAAATTAGCAGGGCATAAATTATAGTGCAGAGGCAATGACAAAAAAGTTTGAATAAGTCAGAGCACCAATGACCATCCACAGTATGTTCCAGGATATATTGATATGGAAAGATGCGCCAATGGTCAGATCTCAGCAGGTTGGCAATAAAGTATCTGGCTTGTCCTGTAGCCAGTTTGAATGCTGAGTGTTAGTTCAGTGCAGCTGATCTGGTTGTTACAGTGAGAAAAACCAGTTGACTATGATCAAAATGTATCAACATGTCATATCACACAATTACACCATTCCTGAAATAGCATAGTTTGAGGAGGAACTCTACTTTCCGGAATGAGTATGCCAGTACCTCCATAGAACTTTAAAAAAAATCTGGTCAAACCTCTATTGTAATGTACCACAAACTAGGCCTAAGTAGAGAATAACCTTTGTCCTACCTTACTCAGCATAATGGGTCTACCGCTGACCTTTTACCCAGTCTTGTGCCATATAAATATCATGTGGTTTTCTTCAAAAAATAGCCTAATTTATTATGATTGAGGATTCTTAGTATCATATCTTAATCCCCTGCCCATGACGTACCCAGCAGGGTCAACATATTCTGTATAATAACTATGTACAAAAGTCATCGCTATCATCATCCTTGTACAACAAGCCCACTGTACATAATTGCAACCATATCTAGGTAGAACCCCTGAGGGTTGTTTTGGGTATAAAAGCACCACATCTTCACTGGGTAACCAGAGGAGAAGCTTCCACACTGACACAAGATGCTGAGGTCCCAGCACGCAGAAGCTCCAGCACGCAGTGGCCTGACATCCCTTGCAGGATGTCCAACTCAAGACCAAGACGGGGTCCTTCAATCGCTCCCATCAGGTTTTGGGGTCAGCTATTTCCTATGGGATTATTGGCTTTACACCCACATACATGCTAGGTACACTTAGGTATACTATGATATGGTCAACATAGTAGGAGTATGTTGGATCATTGTCATGTTTATATATGCCTGAATATATTCACTATTTTAGCACCATGGTAGGAGTCTACCTTCTATTTACTCTGTTGGTGCTTGTAATCCCATACATTAGCTTCTGTCTATTGATTGTTGCAACACATATGTTTTATAATAACATGACGCAGGTTCAATAAATGCTTATTGAAAACGTCCCCGGCGTTTATTCTGTGTATCTCTATGAGACCAAGTGAGCACGAGTGACTGAGTGAAAAGTACTGTACTGTTTCCATGATCCCTGAAGGATCAGGGTTTGTCATGTTTGATACTTGCCAGAAACTATTCGCTCCTTGGTAAAGTAGGGGGCTTATAGTGGCTCTGTGGGCTAGCTGGTTTAAAGACTAAAATACCCTTTGGTTATGTCTGGAATCATTTTGGACACCAATCCCTTAGTTTTTGTTGTCTAAACGCACAGATCCTATCTATTTTTAGGAACTACATGAAAATGCGCAGCCAACTTTGGTTTGGTTCTTATCTAAAGATCAAATCTGTGTAGTTCAGTCTTGCTTTCTCAGAGACTCCTACTCACATTAAACCAGAGACATTTGGAGTTGAAAGGGAAAATCCGCTGCCACTGCAGCTGAGTAGGTAGACCCTGTGTATTGGCTGCAGGTTTATTCAAACTTGAAGGATTATAGTTCCCCAGGTTCTGCAAAACCTTATCTCTTTTTATTAAATACTTCCTTTCATAATGTCTGACAATGGGGATGCTGGTATGAGTGGTGCTAGCACAGAGAAAGCAGAGCAGAAAGCCACTCTTAACATTTCAGAAAATTGCAGACATGCACTTATTATGATATTAGTAGATGATGGCATCCCATCAATGGGTGGGACTGTTACCTTTGTGATTGAGGCACTTGAGGCATTCAGGAGAGAGGTATTATATTCTTGGATCGATTTCCCACCTGCGTATGCACACACACATTTGTTTCATTCTTACATTCCAGATGTGACACCTGAAGAATACACTCCACATGAGGACTCCGAAGTCCTGTTAATTTAGCAAGAGCATAATATTTAGCTTAAAGGTGCCCTCCTGCACACCACAGAAAATGTGAAATTTGGTCCACTCAGCAGAGACAAACCATATTGGCTGATACTAGCTGTTTACACACCACATCCAGCAATTGGTACATTGCCAGCAGCAGACGTAAGTACACTTTAGAGAGAGATAGTAAAACTGTACAGAAATCTTACACAGTTCGTAATGTGAACACTCACAATTCAACATTCAAAGGTCACTCATGCTGCTCAACCGCAAGGGACTTCGACAAAAATCGCCCCACAAATGCTGAACCCAGTTATGGGAAGAATGCTCACTAGACGTGAGCAAGTGCCATTCTGGATAGTACAGAAAATAGCACAGCCTGAGGCAGCATTTCCTTAAATAGGCCTGCATGAAAAACACAGAAAAATAATGATCTGCTTGCCAATGGGGATACCTCCCCTGATGGAGGTGTATACCCATTGGGGTAAAGGTTTTGCTGCTGTTTATACCAGAACTCATGGTACCCCCTCAATAGAAGTTATACTGTAGGTATTGAAACTAATACCGAATGAGTAGTACGGGGCAGAACCTGCCCTGGACTTAGTGATGATATTTACAGGCAATTTTGGCTAGGTATCCACAATTATGTTAGCTAACATAAAAGGGGAGGCAACAGCGGTGGCTACATGCCAACACCTGAGGGAAGTCACTTCTGCACAAAAGGACATGAACATCCGTATTTGTAAAGCGCAAACTACTCATCCTCATGGGTCTCAAGATGCTGGGGGCCGTTGTGGAAATGAACTGAGCTATTGCCCAGGTTTTGAGCTGCCGCCGGAGCCAGGGATTGTACTGTATGCCCTGTGTTCCGAAGTCAGCTGCCCTGGCCGCTGCACCACACCTCTCCATATAGGATAACTACCAAAGATTATCCAAGAAACATATGCTTCACTGGGTAGCGATAACTTGGGAGCTAGACCTGGAAAACCATAAATAGCGAGCTATTCTGAAAAGGATAACTCAAAGCAAGCACCAGATTCTTTAAAAACAAAATGGGATAACAAACAATGAAAAATTAATAAGCAGAATGTATCACATGTATGGGGTGAATCTCCTCAACAGGTGCCCTCTAATGGAAAATACAATAAAAGGAACTGTGATAACATTAAAAAACCTGCCAGGTATCAGGATACTATTACAAGTTTCGTCAAAAAAGTCAGAGAGGGGAGGACGGTCAGAACACAGATCAGAAGATTGAGTCGAACCAAGAGAGACATATCACACTTCAGACTACAATATTAAACAAGAAGAAAAACCCAAAAATAAACCTCAATTTAAAAATAAGAAAGTAGCTGGACTTAAAATTAGAAATGCCCAGGCTACTGAGGACTCAACTATTGAACATGGAATGGGCTCTAACGATGCTAGATAGTGAAGCAGAAGTAACAATAGCTCACCAGAACCTGATGGAATTTCTGATGACAGCAACGTTGAATGAACTCATCACTGTGGAAACAACTGATACAAGACGTACTATTACCAGCCTTCACCGTTCTCGTCCAAGAGTCACTTAAACATACATAGGCGCAGGAGTGGGCCGCATTATACCGCAATCATGTTATTGAAAATTGCATCTCCATGAATAATCCTTTGTTTCCAGTAATGAAACCCAGTAATTCATATTTTCTTGTTTTAGACTCCAGTTATCTGAACACATGCACAAAACATTTGCGGTACAAAATGCACACAGCTCCGCATTAATGAATAAAATTGTGCAGAAGAAATACAAAACAACAGTATATATCTCAAATGGATTCTTTTGCCAAAATATAGCACCTGAAAGCAGATATTTGACAGCATTTACAGCTCTCGTCTCTAAACGCCAATTCTGTAGATTGCCCGAAGTGTATAAGAATAGCCTGGGGTTGTTTTCAGCAAGAGTATCACAGTAACTTCAAAATAATGATGAGGATGCATTGTCCAACGTAGATGATATTTATCTGACAGATGAGTTATTGGATCATTTGAACAGGGTGAATGCCACTGTGGGCTACAAATCTAACTTTAAAAAATAAAAAATTGCTTACCTCAATTACCTATTTTGGGGATATTAGCTATCAGGTGATGGGAAATGCCTGGCAGCTATTTTTTTTAAAAAAAATGTGTGCTGCTCCAACCTCAAAAGACTCTGAAAGGATTATAATCCATTTTAGGATTCCAACATTTTGGCAGAACATATATTTTGGATTACGCAGAAAGGGTTAAACCATTCGATGACCTAATCAGACATGATTTTTCAGTTTAACATTGGACACAGGACACACAAACATTCTCTGCTCCATACAAGCTGACATGATAGTTTCTGAACACTTACATATCAGTGTAGTCACGGATTAGTCGGGGTTCAATTACCTAACCTTCAATAAAGGCAAAATGGTACCCACAGAATAGAAATCTCATTTGTACACAAACGCTGAAGTGCGTTTTGCATCCACAGAAGAAATACTGACAGCAGTACAGACACATATATCAGCACTACAAATTTGGTGACGTGCATAATCGCGGGTCAATCTAGGTACACTCACCTCACCTTCAATGAAGGCAAAATTGTACCCATTACATACAAATCACATTTGTACACAAATGCTGAGATGTAATTTTTCCATTCACACAAAAAATACCAACAGCAGTACAAACTGCTGTAGTGAGAGAAAGAGCACTAGCACATGGGAAACAAATAATTGTTGTGACTCCAGTACCAATCTTAGAGGCTGTTACCGAATCAAGCGTTCCAAACGTGAAAGCACTGCATCTGCGATGGATATAATGGTCTAATACTCTCACTGCAACAGATGTAGACTACAAATTTGATTCAACACCAAAAACACAAGCATTCCTGCAGTACGAACAAGAACATCCTCTCCCGAATGAAATAATGCCTCTAGAACAGTATGAATACATCGTTTACACTGACAGACCTGCCCATCCTGCCTTAGAGAGTAAACAGAAATACAGTGCAGAATGTGTGATTATGAGGGGATGTATGCAAGATGGCACGTTCCAGCCTAGCAGAAAAAAGGCACAGTCTTTAGGAGATTGCATGGCACAGCTGTCAGAACTAAAATCCCTGATTCTGGCACTAAAAACTATGAATTGGTAATTCCCCACACTTGTTGTGTGGGATTTATTTGACTGTTGCCAGTCTTACAGTGAATAGCTTCACTATTGGGGCCTGAATTGGTTTAGAGATTCCAAAGGTTGCATACTAAGGTACAAGATGCTTTGGGAACAGGTGACAGACCTGAACAAATGCTTGCCATGAGCTAATGTAATTCACACATTGAGTCATCGGAGTTTTGGTGTGCAGTTGAAGGAAATTCACTGGCTGATAAAGACGCCAAGGAGACAGTGTGAACTGCTGCAGTTGCTGCAATCACTCATTCTCGAACGAGAATAGACAGAAAGATAGTGATAGCTGTAAACGCTACACACAACAACAGCTCAGCCTTACCAAAAGGTTTTCCACTCAAGTACTCCTAAAAGGTAGATACGCAAAACATTCTGTATGCTCAAATTTGAGGAGTGGGGAATGGAGTGATACCAAACATTGATCGCAGATTAGGATGAAATGTAGCTGCACACGAGGTTCTGGGTTTGGCACACGCAGGTATCACTGCGACTATCTTGCTACTCAAGCAGCGTTACTGGTGGCCAGGTCTTACTAAACAGACCAAGGGCTTTGTCCTTCCTCAAGTGTGATATCTGTCAGCAGATGATGGGTTCCACCAAAGCACGTCCACCACAAACACCACAACTGATTTCAGACAAACCACTCACTTGAGCCTATTTGGACCACTGCGGCCCCTTACAAACTGACAGGGCTTACAACTATATCTTGGAGGCAGTCGATTCATGCTCTAAATTCCTGTGGGTTTAGCCCCAGTGCTGGGCTGATGTCCAAACTGTTATAAAGAATTTGCGAGTCTTCATAGGGACACATGCAATTGGCACATTACATTCCAACAGTGGCCCTGTGATTAGCTCACAACCTTACTAAGAAACCATGGGAAGTTTGGGTGTTGCATTGCGGTATTCCTCTCTGTATCATCCCGAGGATAAATTTGATTGTAGAGAGGAAAAAACAGGACTTAAATCAATTCTTAACAGCAAGGTTATTAGACATGTGTGGCAGTTGGGTCAATCACCTATATGAAGTCCAGACGGCACAAAATAACATGCCATGAAGTCCTGTTCAGGATTAGAATGTGGGTACCTGATCCTAATTATGGCAGCACAGTGGCGGATGAAAAACAATTTGAAATCGATGATCATTTGGCTGTTATTCAGGAGCTCAATGAATTCCAGGCATTACAAAGCAAAGTCTAAGAAAAACGCACTGCCACTGGGAAAGTGAAAGCTGTTCCGACAAGACCTGCCTGGGTCCCGACGATTGGGGGCCTGGTCAGAGAAAAAATAGTGGACAAAATAGAATTTGGGCCATCTTATAGAGTGTCTGTACCTGTCCTGGCTATTGGAAGAACAAGAACAGTGCTTCTTCCACTTCTTGCCAGCAAGAAAGAAAAGAGATTTGTGTTGATTGATCTGATCAAACCACATTATTTGGCCGACATCCAATAGTAGGCCACGTGGGCTCATGGGTAGCACAGAACTCCTCTGGCTAGCATGCTGGAAGTTCAGACACAAAGATTAATAACCTTTGAGGTATCTACTGTATGAAGTGAAGTATTTTCCAACAAAGGAATGGAGCTTGTACCTGTTTAAACTGAACTGCAACAATCTACAAATGAAACACTGATGTCAATTCGGCCCAATACTGACATCTATGTGAACATGTCTCAAAATGAGTCATCCGCCAGTTCCAAAAAACCTGCTGGGCTACCAAAGATCAATTGGACTGTGTCTGGCTACTTCATCTATTTTGGTACTTTCTCATTGGATCCAAGTAAACCCAAGTTATCGCCACCGCCAGTTTCCCACAAAGAACAAATTTGTGATTTCTACCTTTGGCTGAAAAAGACTTTCTTTGTTTTTCCCTAGATAAAGCTCAGGATTGTAATTGGTCCAATGTTCCTAGTCCTCTGAATAGGTGTAGTGACTGTCTTTTTTTTCTTTTTTTGCTCCTAAATGGATATTTCCTGCCAGAATGCTCTGTAGTCCAACATGTGAACTTGGTCCTGAAACCGCATGCATCATCACACCGTGAACATAGAGACCAGTTCTTTGTGAACATTACAGCAATTCCAGTTCCTGAAGTATTAGTTTGAGACAGAGTTTCCTATGATGTATATGGTCCAACTGAACTTTTAAAATACCAAATTTATTTAAAATTTCCCTCAGTGATATCAACAGATCTAGTGCTCTCTCTAATGATTGGGACTTTGAAACTGTAAATACTATGCTGTCTGATTTAGAACAATCTGCTGCATTTTCAAATGATGAATTGTATGATGGTATATCTAATTTTAACACCATGTTTTGTTACCAGCACTAGGGTCACGATTTTGTGCACAAAGCAAGTATCCCACATACTGTTTCATTTGCCAACAATGGGAACATTACTAACCCTGGGCGTAGTATGCGTAGTCACGCTATGCGTAGCTACGCAAAGTTGCACATGCGCTTTGCGAGCTACGTGAGCGAGCGTAGTTGCTTGTCCCATCCGTTCGCGATGCATTTTTCTTGCTCGCGAACGCATATTGTGTGTTCGGGAGTCTGTTTGCATGCTTGGGGGATAGTATCTTGCGAACTCACCCATGCGGTTGCATATGGGCACGGCCATCTTATTTTTCACTTGTCCCGCCCATTCGCGATGCCTTATTTTCTGTTCCGGGTCGCGTATAGCGTGTTAGCGATGCGCATGTCATGTTCGGGAACGCGTTTTACATGTTCGCGATGCTGTTTGCGTGCTTGCGGGGAAATATTGTGCGAACTTACCCACGCGGTCACGACGGGCGTGGCCATCTTGTTTCTTTACTCCATGCTATGGCTCTGGGGCCTGCTTTTCTATCCTCCCTCTATCTTTGCCATCCTTAGGTTTTTACACTGTTTTTCTTACCTGTTTTATTTTCTATCTATCCCTCTCTGTCCCTAAGTCTATATTTTGCATTTTATTTCTACGTTTACTGAGTTTTTTCACTTTTCTACTGTTTTATATTACTTCCTTCTTTAAGCTCCTACTCCTAATCCTTCCCCTAACTTTATTTTTCCCTTCAAAATTTTCTTTTGTGGCTCCCGCTATCTCCAGAACCATGCCTAAGGGTAACGGCCGCACCAAGGGCAAGCCTCCTGCGCCCAAGAGCCGCCTGCCTTGCGGCAGACTGCGCCAACTAGGGGTGCAGGCCTGGGAGCTTTTTGGAGAGGTGGATGTGGCCGCCCTTGTTTTTTTTGTGCAGGGCCACCTCCCCTTGACCTTGGCAGCAGGTGGCAGGCCTGGCTCCGGGTACCCGACCCAGGAGCGTCACCCTCGGTGGGCGAAGGTGCGCCGGGCTGTGTTTCACCAGTCTGGGGTCGAGCGCACTCATCACCAGCTGTCCCATCGGTGGTCCGACATCTTGGACCGGGAGCAGGACCTGCTGGACCTGCTAGGTGTCGAGGTCATGGGGCTTGGTGCGTAGCTAATATACTAGTAGTATAAGTATTGTGTATAATGTTTTTCCGAATAGTAAGAATACTGCTGCTTACATTGCAGGTAAATTACTTTTTAAAATCTTCTGTGATTGTAGGACACAGGTGGTCGGCACTGCTCTTACTTGTTTGCAACTTTGCGCTCGCTTTGGCTGATTATGTAAGAGTTTACTTAGAGACCTTAAGTTAGGTAATGCTATTGCTAGAGAGACTCTAGTCCTTCCTTTGTCCTCCTGTCACTAAGAAGAGATATTGGTAGATGGATTGATATAGGTTTAGTTAGTATTAGTTGGTAATTTTTTAGAGGTCTGCATGACGCATCCTCTCTTTAACTCAGTGCTGCTTACCCCAGTCCTTAGTAGAACCTTTTGTAGTTTGTTTAGTGGGTGATAAGGCTTAGCAGTGTCACTAGCAGAACATCAGACACAACCAACAATGTGGTGTATGCACAAATATATGCATATGTCCTACACCTATGCATTTTTAACGGCTAAAATTTAAATGCAGACTTATTGAACAATTGGCCGGTCTGTAATATGTGGGCTAGGGCAGGTGGTACATAGGCTTAGTTAGTGTTCTGGGATCAGAATGGAACACTGGATTAGTGTTCATAAATAATAAGTAGACTGTCCGTGAATCCCACAATAATACTACTAGTCGATCTGATGAGATAGGTCAATTTTATTGCAATTGTTGTTTTCTAAAATGTTTTTTTAGTGTTTTTTTTAATATTTTATTTGTTTCACAGTACACCAATCATTAATGTGTGTCTCTTTCGTTGTTATATCTTACATGATCAGCCCCCAGGGGCAAGAAGATGGGGACACAGGCGGCGGGACAAGATGAAGATGCCTCCCATGGCCAGGAGCGCTCCTCTACTGAGGGCTCTGCTGCTGGCCCCAGTAAGTCCTCCAGTGGTTTTATTAATAATTATATTTCCCTAACTTTTACTGCACCTTATTTTTTCAGAACTATTATTTCTGTTTCCTAATTCTATTTTTTTCCAAATCTTCTTCGATCTCGACTGTTTCTAAATTCTTGTTGTTATCCCTGTCTCCAACTGCCTCTGCTATCACCCAATGCTATGACTTCCTGTACTACTACTATTAGTCTGTCTGTAGCTAAGCTTGCCCAGTTGGCCACTCTTTATTTAAAAGGTTTTAAATAAAACTCAGATTCACCGATAGCTCGAGCCACGGAGTCCAGTCCTTTGTGTTATCCTCTTCTGGTCTTAATCTTTCTTGAGGCTTTTCGACAATTCCCACCAACAAAATGCCCAACCAGATATTTGACTATTTTTGATAGGATATACTACTACTGTTGTGGGGATTCTGCACAGCCACATACATAACTATGCACAAGAAAATAGGATGTTGGTGATGGGAGGTTGGACCTTCCTCGCACCTCAGTCAGAACACCCAATCCCCTGACCGACTAGCTATACTCTCTCATTAGGTCCCCGACCCCCCCAAGATACCCAGTGATTAGAGAACCCAGAACATAATAACACCCTTTCACTCACTCACTCGTGTAAGTCCACCACACCAGATACCACAGAGTCTTTGTGTAAGTTGCAGTTCAAAAGGTATATTTTAAAATAACAAGCTCTGTACTTTGTTCTACAATTCAAATCATTATACTATACGAGCCAGCTAAAAAAGCAAACTGCATAAGATTAAAACAATAAACATTGTTACAAGTCCACTGAAGAGTCAAACGATCTCTGTGCGAATTCTGGGGGACCCCTCACCTTAGAACGTAGAAGTACTGGTTACCTCATAAGCTCCTGAAAAGCTCTTGTTCGTTCGTAGAAGGGAATCTTTTGCCTGTTATGATAAAAATGCTGCGCGTTAGATAATATAATGCAAGCATTTCTCAGTCATGCCAAAAAGTGTAGCATGTTATGGTATTGGCTAAGCAATACGGACTGACCAGAAAGTGGCTTTTTTTCGACCTCTTGTATGCAGCGCTCAGACAGTAGCTGTATGAGCTCATGTGGGCTCAAAGGCGTCTTACACAACTAGCTGTGAGGTAACGTGTGCGAAAGACATGAAGCTAAAATGGTGCATAGCTCAGGCTAACTTTGCAAAGAGTAGAGTAGACTAGAATGACCCCAGGGACCTTAATAACACTACTAGTGTCTACTCTTCTCTAGTACCCGATTTGGACTAGTGAAGTATGTTGTATATGTATGTATTAACTTTTTTTCCAATCTTGCTAGTGAAAAAGAATGAATAGGGGGAGGTGTATATGGCATCTAAGAATGTGTAATGTTTTTTCTAGGCGTACTACCAACCACAACCAGTGCCGGGGCCGGAGGGAGCAGGAGATGCGGCAGCGGAACCTGCAGGTGCTAGTACAGGGGGTGAGCCTGCAGCAGCGGCGGGCGGTGGTAAGATATGTTCCTTAATTTTTGTGATTACACTAGCGGGAAGGGTGTACTGTACACTCACGGTACTGTTGAGACTTAATAAGTATGAAGTTGCAGTGAACATTAGACAACGGTTGAAGAAGACACCCTTTCATTAGCAATGGCATTAGCAGCAATAGCATTAGCAGCAATAGATTTAGCAGTGTGAGTTGAGTAACCAATGGCCTCTTCTATCTGACTCCAACTCAGCTGTGAAAGTAAAATTAAGAAGACTAAAAGTCAGATCAGATCAGATGACCTTGATGGATGTGTTGAACAACAAGGGAAAGAAGGAAGGAAGGAGGAAGGACGGGCGAGATGTAATATGACTGGCAGAGAAGGATACTTTGGAAGCATGCATAGGTGGCGGATAGGAATCAGATGCATGGGTTGTTGAAGGAAGGGTGCAAGGTCAAAGAAAAGATGCCTGCATGGGTGCCCAAACAGTGTGGGTGGATAGGATAGCAAGAATCGTCGGTGGTGTTTGAGTCAAATTCAAAGCCGAGGTGAGCAAGAACACATGGGTGGTTGTTGGTGAAACAAACTAAGGTTTGTTGAGAGATTAAGAAGAATGTTAGATGTTTACTTTGAATGGATGGATGCCTGGATGTATTCATCATAGATAGCATAGGTGGCGACTGTCACTGTATGCATACCAGAGTCTTTGAAGAGAATGTAAAAGAAACAGCGCCACAGTAACAAAGTCTAGGGGAATATAAGTTGTATTTTCAGAATACCCCCTTGACTCACAGTAGTTTGCAAGTACATCATATATATATATATTCAATGAAAAAACCATAGGTTACATGCACGTAATAGTTAGGAATTGGCATTTAAAAAACCTTTGAAATTTACTGAAAAAACCAAAGGTTTCAGAGGTGTTATAGTTAGGAATTGGCATTTAAAAAACCTTAGAAATTCACTGAAAAAAACATAGGTTTCAGGGGCGTTATAGTTAGCTGGACATTTCCCCCATACAAAACCCTAGAAATTCCCCTGTTATAGTTAGTTCAGCTAAGTATAACTCGCGCCCCCGCAATGCACTGCTGATGACGTCACATATTACATCACTCATGACATGGCCAGTGACATCACTGATGACATCACTGTTGTGTTGTGTTGTGTGTTGCGTTCCATGGGCACTGCTGGGAGGACTCTGCACCCACCCCTCCTGTCACAGGGCACTGCTGGGAGGACTCTGCACACACCACTCCTGTCTCAGGGCACTACTGGGAGGACTCTGCACCCACCCCTCCTGTCTCAGGGCACTGCTGGGAGTGATAGGCACCCACCCCTCTCATGTCTAGGCACTGCTGGGGGGACTCTGCACCCACCCCTCCTATCTCAGGGCACTGCTGGGAGTGTTAGGCACCCACCCCTCTCATGTCTGGGCACTGCTGGGAGGACTCTGCACCCACCCCTCCTGTCTCAGGGCACTGCTGGGAGGACTCTGCACCCACCCCTCCTGTCTCAGGGCACTGCCGGGAGGACTCTGCACACACCACTCCTGTCTCAGGGCACTGCTGGGAGGACTCTGCACCCACCCCTCCTGTCTCAGGGCACTGCCGGGAGGACTCTGCACACACCACTCCTGTCTCAGGGCACTGCTGGGAGACATCAGGCATTCCCCCCCCTGTGACCCCCCCTACAGTACATGGCATGTGTGTCACACCTGGACATAATGGCAGTAGTCACAGTCACAAAAAAGGGACACAGTCTGTGGCAGTGGACACTGCACTCACCTGATAACCTGGTCGCCCATACAGCATGGGGTACCGTGGGAGGATCACATCCACCAAAGCCATGTTCTCCTCCAGGGTGAATGGCTGTGACCTCTCCACAGCCCTTGATATGGTTCCAGGGAATCAGTAGCAGCAGCTGGGTTGTGGAATACAGAGATGTGCAGGCAAGTGCTCCCTCATGGGACCTGGCTGCCTTATATCTGCCTTGCTGGCCCATCTCATGCACAGGAGTACAGAGTGATTGGTCACTCACATTTGCATCCTATGTTTCCTCCAATCCCTTCAAACCTAGCAGTCTGTGGGTTCTCAATCTGTTTTTTCTCCTGCATGATGTCAGCCCCACAAACACATTGCAACAAAGTAGATTAATTCCAACTGACTTCTGCTGTGCACCTTCCTGACCAAAATCAGAATTTGAACTTTGTCTCCATGACAACCAGCATGCATGTACGCCTTAATGCTTGTCCCTCATGTGTCCCCTATGTAATTTGGAGCTTCACACACAGGTACGGTGCGTTCCGGGGCCCTAGGGCACCCCAAATGCATAGCAACGGCCCGTACACGCGTGCCTACGTTCACTATCACTATGGGTGTCCTCGCGTATGCGTACTCGTAGAGGTACGGGCCGTACACGCGCCTGTTTGCTCCCTATCACTATGGGTGTCCTCGCGTATGCGTACTCGTAGTGGTACGGCCCGTACACACGCATGTACGCTCACTATCACTACCTGTACGCATACGCGAGGACACCCATAGTGATAGTGAGCGTACAGGAGCGTGTACGGCCCGTACCTCTACGAGTACGCATACGCGAGGACACCCATAGTGATAGGGAGCGTACAGGCGCGTGTACGGCCCGTACCACTACGAGTACGCATACGCGAGGACACCCATAGTGATAGGGAGCGTACAGGCGCGTGTACGGCCCTACCACTATAGGTGTTCTTGCGTTTGCGTACTCGTAGTGGTACGGACCGTACACATGCCTGTACGCTCACTATCACGATGGGTACACATACGGCAGCACTCCCATAGTGATATGGGAACATACACAGGCCCTCCTAGCAGCAGTATGCCGGATTTCACACATCACAGTGGTGACAGGCAGCACACAGGAAGGAATAGGGCAGACATACTTGTCCATGGATGGACATCAAGGCATTGTCTGTGCATTACTACATGTGTTGGCCACAGGTGTGACAGGCTGTGATGTGGAACATTACTCCTGAGTGGAGAAGGCACCAGATGTATGATGAGATGTGTACAGATGTAATGTGTGACGGTGCAATGTGTGCCAGGCATGCCCTTGACTCCTGTGACATGTGTGCATGTCGTACTGCACACTTGGGATGAGCGTCACTGGCATGGCACGGACACCAACACACGGAAGTGTCCCCTGATGGCCGGTACAGGGGTTACCACACCTGACTTTTCACTACCCACGGTGCACGATGTGACTATGTCATGTATGTGTGGGGGCTTCCCATTAGGTTGATGTTGGTGCACCCTCATAAGCTGCAGCTGTGGCAGCAAACAACATGTGTCTGTGTGTAGATTGACATTGCACACTGTTCCGCACACCATGCCACATGTGGTATCGGATGTGAGGTGCGCATGTATGCATGGGACACGGAGATTTGTGACAAGGACATGTCTTCATCCTCTCAATGAATGCGTGGTGAGTCATGGCATGTGCACCTTCATGGCAAGGTGTGTGGGCTGTCCTAGTGTCATGTCATGTCACCTGTGGCTCTAGTGTTCCGCTACCAGTCTCTGCAATCGGCATCCTACTTCTGCTGATGTGTGGGTGTAGGTCACTCCTGTCTTGCGTCTGGCTGTTCACTTGCACTGGGACACAGCTAATCACATGGCATGGCATGGGGAGGTTCTCAATCTCCGTGTGTATCTGGGTCTTGGTAGGAGTGTCACCTGGCAGCCATACGTGTCCAGGGCATGTGGCACATACCTGACTCACTATGTAGCATATGTGTATTAACAGATTAACATGTGCTCAGTACATATAATTTGTTGTCGTAGTGCACTTACTCTTCCTTGTCACTTCCAAATTACTGCAGAGCGCCGCCTCTTGCCCGACCAAAATGGAGTTGACGGCGAGACTGGCACCACACCTGCAACCGCAGCACAGGTATCCTACGGCACTGACACCCCAGCTGAAGGTAATGGCAGCCCTACACTTTCTTGCCACGGGTACCTTTCAATATACCATAGCTCATGTTGGTGGTATGTCCCAGAGCATGTTCTGCCGTGTGCTGCATGATTTCTTAGAGGCCATGTTGATTCACCTGGATGACTTCATCAAGTTCCCAAGCCCTGAACAGTTGACTGTGGTCAAGCGTGGATTCTATGCCCTGGGAGGGATGCCCCATGTCATTGGGTCCATAGATGGGACACATGTAGCTTTTGTACCACCACACACACGGGAGGTAGCGTACCGCAATCGGAAGCACTACCACTCCATCAATGCCCTTGTAGTGTGTCTGTCCAACATGGTGATTTCACATGTCTGTGCTCGTTTTCCAGGATCAGCACACGATGCCTACATCATGAGGCGTAGCAGGATGCCTGAAATGATGATGCAGCTGCGCAACGAACGAGCATGTGTTGTTGGTGGGTACAGTCTGCCTGTCCTGTATTTTGCATAGCCTACCAGCACGACCGCTTCACCAGTTCTAATGATGTCCATGTGCTTCCCATGTAGGGGACGCTGGCTATCCCAACATGCCATGGCTACTCACACCTCTCCGCAACCCCATCACGCCGGCCCAGCTCCGCTACAACACCGCCAATGGCCGGACAAGGCGAGTGATAGAGAGGACGTTTGGCTTGCTGAAGAGCCGGTTTCAGTGCCTCCACAAGACCGGCGGCGCGCTCCCATATGCCCCTGCAAAGGTCTGCAAAATCTTCATAGTCTGCTGCATGCTGCACAACATGGCAGTTGAGAAAGCTGTGCCACTCATCCTGGATGAACATGACCAGGACCATCCACCCGTGGAGGACGAAGGGCTTGGCAATGGGGCTAGTGATTTGGAGGATGTGGAGCCGCAAGAGGACATCCGGACTCGGCTCATACGCAACTTCTTTGCTTAGTGGTGAGTACCAGTGTCTGAGTGTGCACGCATTGGTCCCCGTGTGGCATGTGTTGTGATGTGTGTCTCCACCTGCATGTATGGCACGTGAGTCAGAGGTGTGTGTGGGTGTGTCACTGGAGTGATGGTGGCAGTGATGGTTGTATTTCCCCAGTCATAATTGTGACCTGGAAGCAAAAGACACACAAGTGATGGACGGAATGCAGAAAAAATCAAAACATTCACCCCCAGTCAAGAGATCTGGGTTAAATCCATCATTATTTTGCTCACCATGCCACCCCAGTTTAGATCTGGCCATATGCAAATCAGTCTTGACCGTGTGCCTCATGGGAACAGTCCAGCCCGAACTGCTAAGCCAGGTCCTCCCTGGACCGGAAATAAGCATCCTAGGACCAGTTTCGGAGTTTCACCCCTCTTCAGCCAGGATAGCGTGATTCCAGTGGCATAGTGAGCCCGGGACGCACGTCTGGGCATACCCGGCGCACTTAGGGCGAGAAAGCAAAAGACACACAATTGATGGACGGAATGCAGAAAAAATCAAAACATTCACCCCCAGTCAAGAGATCTGGGTTAAATCCATCATTCTTTTGCTCACCATGCCACCCCAGTTTAGATCTGGCCATATGCAAATCAGTCTTGACCGTGTGCCTCATGGGAACAGTCCAGCCCAAACTGCTAAGCCAGGTCCTCCCTGGACCGGAAATAAGCATCCTAGGACCGGTTTCGGAGTTTCACCCCTCTTCAGCCAGGATAGCGTGATTCCAGTGGCATAGTGAGCCCGGGACGCACGTCTGGGCATACCCGGCGCACTTAGGGCGAGAAAGCAAAAGACACACAATTGATGGACGGAATGCAGAAAAAATCTAAACATTCACCCCCAGTCAAGAGATCTGGGTTAAATCCATCATTCTTTTGCTCACCATGCCACCCCAGTTTAGATCTGGCCATATGCAAATCAGTCTTGACCGTGTGCCTCATGGGAACAGTCCAGCCCGAACTGCTAAGCCAGGTCCTCCCTGGACCGGAAATAAGCATCCTAGGACCGGTTTCGGAGTTTCACCCCTCTTCAGCCAGGATAGCGTGATTCCAGTGGCATAGTGAGCCCGGGACGCACGTCTGGGCATACCCGGCGCACTTAGGGCGAGAAAGCAAAAGACACACAATTGATGGACGGAATGCAGAAAAAATCAAAACATTCACCCCCAGTCAAGAGATCTGGGTTAAATCCATCATTCTTTTGCTCACCATGCCACCCCAGTTTAGATCTGGCCATATGCAAATCAGTCTTCACCGTGTGCCTCATGGGAACAGTCCAGCCCGAACTGCTAAGCCAGGTCCTCCCTGGACCGGAAATAAGCATCCTAGGACCCGTTTCGGAGTTTCACCCCTCTTCAGCCAGGATAGCGTGATTCCAGTGGCATAGTGAGCCCGGGACGCACGTCTGGGCATACCCGGCGCACTTAGGGCGAGAAAGCAAAAGACACACAATTGATGGACGGAATGCAGAAAAAATCAAAACATTCACCCCCAGTCAAGAGATCTGGGTAAAATCCATCATTCTTTTGCTCACCATGCCACCCCAGTTTAGATCTGGCCATATGAAAATCAGTCTTGACCGTGTGCCTCATGGGAACAGTCCAGCCCGAACTGCTAAGCCAGGTCCTCCCTGGACCGGAAATAAGCATCCTAGGACCGGTTTCGGAGTTTCACCCCTCTTCAGCCAGGATAGCATGATTCCAGTGGCATAGTGAGCCCGGGACGCACGTCTGGGCATACCCGGCGCACTTAGGGCGAGAAAGCAAAAGACACACAATTGATGGACGGAATGCAGAAAAAATCAAAACATTCACCCCCAGTCAAGAGATCTGGGTTAAATCCATCATTCTTTTGCTCACCATGCCACCCCAGTTTAGATCTGGCCATATGCAAATCAGTCTTGACCGTGTGCCTCATGGGAACAGTCCAGCCCGAACTGCTAAGCCAGGTCCTCCCTGGACCGGAAATAAGCATCCTAGGACCGGTTTTGGAGTTTCACCCCTCTTCAGCCAGGATAGCGTGATTCCAGTGGCATAGTGAGCCCGGGACGCACGTCTGGGCATACCCGGCGCACTTAGGGCGAGAAAGCAAAAGACACACAATTGATGGACGGAATGCAGAAAAAATCAAAACATTCACCCCCAGTCAAGAGATCTGGGTTAAATCCATCATTCTTTTGCTCACCATGCCACCCCAGTTTAGATCTGGCCATATGCAAATCAGTCTTGACCGTGTGCCTCATGGGAACAGTCCAGCCCGAACTGCTAAGCCAGGTCCTCCCTGGACCGGAAATAAGCATCCTAGGACCGGTTTCGGAGTTTCACCCCTCTTCAGCCAGGATAGCGTGATTCCAGTGGCATAGTGAGCCCGGGACGCACGTCTGGGCATACCCGGCGCACTTAGGGCGAGAAAGCAAAAGACACACAATTGATGGATGGAATGCAGAAAAAATCAAAACATTCACCCCCAGTCAAGAGATCTGGGTTAAATCCATCATTCTTTTGCTCACCATGCCACCCCAGTTTAGATCTGGCCATATGCAAATCAGTCTTGACCGTGTGCCTCATGGGAACAGTCCAGCCCGAACTGCTAAGCCAGGTCCTCCCTGGACCGGAAATAAGCATCCTAGGACCGGTTTCGGAGTTTCACCCCTCTTCAGCCAGGATAGCGTGATTCCAGTGGCATAGTGAGCCCGGGACGCACGTCTGGGCATACCCGGCGCACTTAGGGCGAGAAAGCAAAAGACACACAATTGATGGACGGAATGCAGAAAAAATCAAAACATTCACCCCCAGTCAAGAGATCTGGGTTAAATCCATCATTCTTTTGCTCACCATGCCACCCCAGTTTAGATCTGGCCATATGCAAATCAGTCTTGACCGTGTGCCTCATGGGAACAGTCCAGCCCGAACTGCTAAGCCAGGTCCTCCCTGGACCGGAAATAAGCATCCTAGGACCGGTTTCGGAGTTTCACCCCTCTTCAGCCAGGATAGCATGATTCCAGTGGCATAGTGAGCCCGGGACGCACGTCTGGGCATACCCGGCGCACTTAGGGCAAGAAAGCAAAAGACACACAATTGATGGACGGAATGCAGAAAAAATCAAAACATTCACCCCCAGTCAAGAGATCTGGGTTAAATCCATCATTCTTTTGCTCACCATGCCACCCCAGTTTAGATCTGGCCATATGCAAATCAGTCTTGACCGTGTGCCTCATGGGAACAGTCCAGCCCGAACTGCTAAGCCAGGTCCTCCCTGGACCGGAAATAAGCATCCTAGGACCGGTTTCGGAGTTTCACCCCTCTTCAGCCAGGATAGCGTGATTCCAGTGGCATAGTGAGCCCGGGACGCACGTCTGGGCATACCCGGCGCACTTAGGGCGAGAAAGCAAAAGACACACAATTGATGGACGGAATGCAGAAAAAATCAAAACATTCACCCCCAGTCAAGAGATCTGGGTTAAATCCATCATTCTTTTGCTCACCATGCCACCCCAGTTTAGATCTGGCCATATGCAAATCAGTCTTGACCGTGTGCCTCATGGGAACTGTCCAGCCCGAACTGCTAAGCCAGGTCCTCCCTGGACCGGAAATAAGCATCCTAGGACCGGTTTCGGAGTTTCACCCCTCTTCAGCCAGGATAGCGTGATTCCAGTGGCATAGTGAGCCCGGGACGCACGTCTGGGCATACCCGGTGCACTTAGGGCGAGAAAGCAAAAGACACACAATTGATGGACGGAATGCAGAAAAAATCAAAACATTCACCCCCCGTCAAGAGATCTGGGTTAAATCCATCATTCTTTTGCTCACCATGCCACCCCAGTTTAGATCTGGCCATATGCAAATCAGTCTTGACCGTGTGCCTCATGGGAACAGTCCAGCCCGAACTGCTAAGCCAGGTCCTCCCTGGACCGGAAATAAGCATCCCAGGACCGGTTTCGGAGTTTCACCCCTCTTCAGCCAGGATAGCGTGATTCCAGTGGCATAGTGAGCCCGGGACGCACGTCTGGGCATACCCGGCGCACTTAGGGCGAGAAAGCAAAAGACACACAATTGATGGACGGAATGCAGAAAAAATCTAAACATTCACCCCCAGTCAAGAGATCTGGGTTAAATCCATCATTCTTTTGCTCACCATGCCACCCCAGTTTAGATCTGGCCATATGCAAATCAGTCTTGACCGTGTGCCTCATGGGAACAGTCCAGCCCGAACTGCTAAGCCAGGTCCTCCCTGGACCGGAAATAAGCATCCTAGGACCGGTTTCGGAGTTTCACCCCTCTTCAGCCAGGATAGCGTGATTCCAGTGGCATAGTGAGCCCGGGACGCACGTCTGGGCATACCCGGCGCACTTAGGGCGAGAAAGCAAAAGACACACAATTGATGGACGGAATGCAGAAAAAATCAAAACATTCACCCCCAGTCAAGAGATCTGGGTTAAATCCATCATTCTTTTGCTCACCATGCCACCCCAGTTTAGATCTGGCCATATGCAAATCAGTCTTGACCGTGTGCCTCATGGGAACAGTCCAGCCCGAACTGCTAAGGCAGGTCCTCCCTGGACCGGAAATAAGCATCCTAGGACCGGTTTCGGAGTTTCACCCCTTTTCAGCCAGGATAGCGTGATTCCAGTGGCATAGTGAGCCCGGGACGCACGTCTGGGCATACCCGGCGCACTTAGGGCGAGAAAGCAAAAGACACACAATTGATGGACGGAATGCAGAAAAAATCAAAACATTCACCCCAGTCAAGAGATCTGGGTTAAATCCATCATTCTTTTGCTCACCATGCCACCCCAGTTTAGATCTGGCCATATGCAAATCAGTCTTGACCGTGTGCCTCATGGGAACAGTCCAGCCCGAACTGCTAAGCCAGGTCCTCCCTGGACCGGAAATAAGCATCCTAGGACCGGTTTCGGAGTTTCACCCCTCTTCAGCCAGGATAGCGTGATTCCAGTGGCATAGTGAGCCCGGGACGCACGTCTGGGCATACCCGGCGCACTTAGGGCGAGAAAGCAAAAGACACACAATTGATGGACGGAATGCAGAAAAAATCAAAACATTCACCCCCAGTCAAGAGATCTGGGTTAAATCCATCATTCTTTTGCTCACCATGCCACCCCAGTTTAGATCTGGCCATATGCAAATCAGTCTTCACCGTGTGCCTCATGGGAACAGTCCAGCCCGAACTGCTAAGCCAGGTCCTCCCTGGACCGGAAATAAGCATCCTAGGACCGGTTTCGGAGTTTCACCCCTCTTCAGCCAGGATAGCGTGATTCCAGTGGCATAGTGAGCCCGGGACGCACTTCTGGGCATACCCGGCGCACTTAGGGCGAGAAAGCAAAAGACACACAATTGATGGACGGAATGCAGAAAAAATCAAAACATTCACCCCCAGTCAAGAGATCTGGGTTAAATCCATCATTCTTTTGCTCACCATGCCACCCCAGTTTAGATCTGGCCATATGCAAATCAGTCTTGACCGTGTGCCTCATGGGAACAGTCCAGCCCGAACTGCTAAGCCAGGTCCTCCCTGGACCGGAAATAAGCATCCTAGGACCGGTTTCGGAGTTTCACCCCTCTTCAGCCAGGATAGCGTGATTCCAGTGGCATAGTGAGCCCGGGACGCACGTCTGGGCATACCCGGCGCACTTAGGGCGAGAAAGCAAAAGACACACAATTGATGGACGGAATGCAGAAAAAATCAAAACATTCACCCCCAGTCAAGAGATCTGGGTTAAATCCATCATTCTTTTGCTCACCATGCCACCCCAGTTTAGATCTGGCCATATGCACATCAGTCTTGACCGTGCAAGTTGTAATCCATACATGTGTCAAGTTAATGCACATGCAAGTGGCTGTGCTTCTTGTGGCTGACTTCTTGTGTGTCTCTCTTCCCCAGGTACTTGCGCATGCCGTCTGCTGCTTGCATTGTTGTGGCACTGCTATTCCTCATGGACACGTCATCATGTGCTGACTCAGCGTTACAGGCACGGACACGTTTGGAAGTCTCCATAGGGTAAGGGATGCATCAGGGGTGTATTGGGTGTGGCAGTTGTTCACGATGTATGCACACTGCCCCTGTCGATGTTTGGTTCCTCTGCAGCCATGTGGCATCACCATGGGACACGACATGCAGCTGTGTACACCTGAATAGATGGTCTGACTGGTTGACAGTCATCAGTGATGGGATGGTGGATTGTGATGATGGCATCAATGTGTGTAACACTGCCCTCTGACACATACGGTTTGCATTGGCTTGACATGTTGTGGGACTTCTACATCAGCGGATCAATGGTGTATGGCAGTCTCTCTGTGAGCAGCTGTGGATGTTTGGCTGTTGGCCGACAATTGTGTGCCAGTTCCATGGCTATCACGCATTTGTGCTGCAGAAGGGGGGTGCCAGTGTTGGACCCACATGTTACTCCAAATGAAGTGTTCATGTGTACTTCAAGTGGCCTCTGCAATCCCAAAAACATGACTAATAAAGGTGTCCCTATGCCTCCAAGGTGCCTCTTCTCAGTCAATGCTGGTGTGTTGCCACGGTGCATCCAGCATGTCTGGCAGGGTTTCCCCTGCTAGTGGCTATGTGTCTATGTGTCGAGTAGCAAGATGCAAGCTGTGTGTGTGGGCTGAGCCTGTGTATTATGCATGAGGTCCATGACTGTGTGGGTATTGTGACATGTGTCATCCCCATGCATCCGACGTTGGCCAGGCCCCCATTCTCTGCATCCACCGGACTCAAGCTTGCAGGACATGGTTCTGCCACCTGTCTACACATACCTGGGTGCCCCCCAGGACACTGGACTGGATCCCTGACCTCTGCGCATGACTGTTGCTGTACTCAATGTGTCTGTCAGCACGGTTGTGCGTCCACCCCCTCAGCTGGTTGGGCCCATCACGGGTGTGTATGGTGCTCCATGTCTGTCTTGCCTAATACACTGTGGCCCGTGTGTCCTGTGCCAGACTCAGGCCCCAGGGTGTGGATGGTTGAAGTCAAAAGAGAACTCAGGCATGTTTAGACTTTACGAGACACATGTAAGGTAATAATGCAACCAGCAGGCATCTTCTCTTAATGGTGTGAATTTTTATTTTGTTGGGGGGGTGGGGGGGGGGGTTATGACGTGAGGGGCTTTCCGGGAGGTTTGAATCCAAAGTTCAGTAGGGGAGTTGGTGTCCTTGCCATTGGGAATCCTCAGAGTCCATGCCACAGTCTTTGTCAACATTGGTCAGACAGTGACCAGCAGGGCCATGTGGCAGAGAATGTCTCTTGATGCTGTGATGCTGTTGCTCCAGTGGGCCAGGTGCCAGGCCAGGTGTCCTGGGAGATGGTGATGTAGCGCAGACCCTCACGGTCCTTTCCATGGACGACCCGGCCTCCTGCGGGGACCCTCGGAAGCAGGCCGTGACGATGCTTGGGAAGCTCCGTCGGATATTTCCTCCTCCTCCTACCTCCCTGTGGTTGGTGATGTTCTATGCCTTCTGGCACAGGGAGGGTTGGCCATGTTGTCAGCCATCCGACGGAGTGTATCGTGAATCCCCTGGAACACCGTCACTTGCTCAGCCTGTCTGTCCTCCATCCTCCATTGGTGTTGCAGTAGACAGGCATGTTGCTGGGCCTGCTGGGTCTTTATCTCATCGAGGGTCCCCTTGATCTCATTGAGGGTGGACACAACCTGGGCCATGCCCGTGGTGTCCTGCCGGTATGTGTCCATGATGCCTCTGACATGGGCATATACCGGTTCTGCAGCCAACTGGTCAGGCTCGCGCCTCCGCCGTCCTCCACTCCCACCACCCCTGCCCACTTGCGCCTGGCCTTCCCTTGTGGGCACATCGGGTCTCCGGGACCCCTGAGGGGTGGCATTGGCATTGTCGCCTGCCTCCTCCTGGGTGCCCGGGACACCGTGTCCCTCCTGGCCAGCCTGGCTGCTTGGTGGTGGTGGGGCAGGGATCCTGGGTGTCTCCTGGGATGTGGCAGGAGTGGGGGTGGTGGTTGGCCCAGTTGTACTTGACGCAGGTGCTGCTGGTGGTTGGACACCAGAGGGGCCAGGTTGGTCGGGGTCGTCCACAGAGTGGTGAGAGTCGTCGCTGCCGGTGGGATCGGGCCCCCGCAGATCCGGGTCCTGTGAGTCTTCCCCCCCAGTGTTGGGGGGTGAACCACGACGTTGACCTGTGTGTGAGAGAGACAATGTTAATTTTGGTCCATGCAACATCCATGTTTCATCAGTTTCAACGTTGGAACATTTCCTCTTGCAATTAGGAACTGTCTTGCATTCCACTCACAGTGCACTTGTGCATGGGTGTGTCCCTTGGGCACCACTTTGGCCCCTTTAACTATGTGTGGCACAGTCTTACTTACTGCGTCAAGTGTGACTGCAGTCAGCAGTGGAGTGGGCAGGTGTGGCGAGCCATGCATTGGTGCCTTCCGTGTAGCACTGTACATGTGCACATGGAGTGTATCCACACACTTATATATTGCAGGTAGCTGTCGGTGTGCTCGTGAACAGGTTGTGACATGGCCCTGTGTTTTGCCATGGGGAAGAGGGGGGTTCTGCCACTGGCCACCCTTGGCGACATGCACGCAGTCTACCTGCTGACGAGCAGACATTCCCACACACCACACGGCTGATTTGCTCTCCCTGTGTGTCCCTCCCTCTCTGTCCCCCTCTCCCTCCCTCCGTGTGTCAGCCTCCTCCCTCTGTCGGTGTCCCTGTGTGTCCCTCCCTCTCTGTCCCCCTCTCCCTCCCTCTGTGTGTCACCCTCTGTCACCTCAGCCCAGCTTCCTGGGCACACACTGTTAGCAGATCATTGAATGGCCCTTGGCTTGTTGATGTGAGTTTGTTTGTGATCTCCATGCACCCATTGGGTGTAGTGTGTGTCTCTGCGCTGCTGCTGTGGTGGTGTGTGCTGCCACTCTTTCACAATGTTGGCTGTTCATTAGCTGCTGTCATGTGCAAAACAGTGCCTTCACCCCCATGTGTTGATGCAAGGCGTCCGCCATTTGCTGGCGAGTCTTTCCTGTATGGGGACACAGTGTTTGTATGGCTATGACCTAGGCCATATGGGCAGAGGGCATTGTTGTCTGCTTCTGAGTTGCACTATGTGAATTTTGGGGCCCACCCTCCCGCCATCCGTGTTACCGTGTCATGTGTTGGTGTCTTCTGTGGCCTGTGACTTGACATTGTCCTGCTGGGTGCATGGGGCATGGTGGCGGCAGGGGCATGTGCGTGTTCATGGAGTGTGGTTGAGTCATGCGATAGCTTGGGGTGGTTGCGTGCCTGTTAGTGATTTTGGTTGTGGATGACGTTCCCCCCATGTGAGGTGCGTTGTTTGTGTACTCACCCGGGTCTCGGAGTCCTCCTAATCCTTCGACTGCCTCCACCGGCTGTATGGCCATCACCCTCTCCTCCCAGGGCTGGTAGTGTACGGGTCTGCGGGAGGGCCCTCCTCCAGTGGCGTTGGCGTTGTTGTGTTCCTCCAGCATCTTGGCTCGGACCCTCCTCCGCAGATCGTACCACCTGTTCTGGCATTCCTGCCTGGTCCTTCTGGTGTCCGCAACAGCATTCACAGCATCCACGATGGTCTGCCACAGGGCTGTTTTTGCAGCAATGCTAGTCTGTCTGACCAGTGTTCCAAAGAGCTGTGGCTCGACTCTGAGGATTTCGTCAACAAGGACCTCCAACTCTCGGTTACTGAACTTTGGATTCTTGTTAGTGGGCATGGTGAGGGGTGTGGGTGTGGGTGTGGATGGTGGGGGGTGGGGGGTGTGGATGGTTGTGGGTGTGTGGGTGTGGTTGTGCAGGTGTGTGTGTGTGAATTAGGCCTGGGCGAAGCACTACGCTACGCTCGCGTAGTTTGCGAAGTTTGCGCTACTTCGCGCTACGCGAACTGCATGTAGCACAGTGCGAACACGCGTAGCGTAGTGTTGCGTAGTGCTGCGGTCATTTTTTGCTTGCTCGCGGTCCTCAACGTCAAGTTGGCGACCGCGAGCAAGCAAAATGACATCCTGGCGAGACTTTTTCCTTGTTCGCGATCGCGAGCATGGAAAATAAACCTCCCGGCGAGATTCCCACCGCGAGAAGGTCAGGTTTCTCATTGCGAGGGGTCGCGTATGCTCGCGACCGCTCGCGATGAGAAACTACCAGTTCACGTTGAGAAAGCTGCAGCTCGAGTAAAAATCTACTCGAGCAGCAGAAAACTACAGCTCGCACTGTGCAAGATGCCATTTTCAATGATTGCACAGTGCCGGTTGCTTGTCCGCACTGTGCAATCATTGAAAACAACATCTTGCACAGTGCGAACATGTTACTTCGCAGTTCGCGAAGTGCTACGCGTAGCTCGCGTAGTGCGAACTTCACTTTGCGTAGCTTCGCGAAGTGCTACTTCGCGAACTACGCCCACCCTTAGTGTGAATGTGATGAAGGTGTGTTTGTGAAGGTGGTTGTGTGAAGGTGTGCAAGTGTATGGTGTGTTGAAGCTTCTAGTTTGGTGCTGTAGGTTGTCCGTGGGGTCTGGCAGCAGTAAGTCTGTTGCAAAGGCTCATGGTTTGTGTGTGTGGGCCCTTTTTATTGGTCCATTGGTGGGTGTGGCTGTGTTTGAAGTTTGGGTGGGTGTGTTATAAGGAGTGGTGGTGTTTTGGGCCTCTGTTTGTTCTTGGCAGTTGCAGGTCAGTGAATGTGTATTTTTAGTGTTTGTTGGCCATGTTTAGTGGCTTTGTGCCATTCGATTAGTGTATTCTTGTGTTGTTTTGTTTTGTCCTGGTTGTGTACGTGCGTTTTGGCGTGTGTACGGTGTGTACATGGGCAATTTGGTTGTACAGTGCTGTCCTTGTGTGTGGCTTGGTACGACTCGTACATGCGGTTGTGATGTTGGGGCCTGGGGTGCGCTCCGTACTTAGGAGGTTGTGGTGGGGGTGCGACTCTGACGTACTGGGGTGTCCATACACGGTGGTACGACATGTACAGGGGTGGGGGTTCGACTCGAACATACTGGGGTGTCCATACACGGTGGTACGACACGTACACGGGTGGGGGTTCGACTCGACCGTACTGGGGTGTCCATACACGGTGGTACGACACGTACACGGGTGGGGGTTCGACTCGACCGTACCGTACACGGTGGTACGACACGTACACGGGTGGGGGTACTACTCGAACGTACTGGGGTGTCCATACACGGTGGTACGACACGTACACGGGTGGGGGTTCGACTCGACCGTACTGGGGTGTCCATACACGGTGGTACGACACGTACACGGGTGGGGGTACTACTCGAACGTACTGGGGTGTCCATACACGGTGGTACGACACGTACACGGGTGGGGGTTCGACTCGACCGTACTGGGGTGTCCATACACGGTGGTACGACACGTACACGGGTGGGGGTACTACTCGAACGTACTGGGATGTCCATACACGGTGGTACGACACGTACACAGGTGGGGGTTCGACTCGACCGTACTGGGGTGTCACCATACACGGTGGTACGACACGTACACGGGTGGGGGCACTACTCAAACGTACTGGGGTGTCCATACACCGTGGTACGACATGTACAGGGGTAGGGGTTCGACTCGAACGTACTGGGGTGTCCATACACGGTGGTACGACACGTACACGGGTGGGGGTACTACTCGAACGTACTGGGGTGTCCATACACGGTGGTACGACATGTACAAGGGGTGGGGGTTCGACTCAAATGTACTGGGGTGTCCATACACGGTGGTACGACATGTACAGGGGTGGGGGTTCGACTCGAACGTACTGGGGTGTCCATACACGGTGGTACGACACGTACACGGGTGGGGGTTCGACACGACCGTACTGGGGTGTCCATACACGGTGGTACGACATGTACACGGGTGGGGGTACTACTCGAACGTACTGGGGTGTCCATACACAGTGGTACGACATGTACAGGGGTGGGGGTTCGACTCGAACATACTGGGGTGTCCATACACGGTGGTACGACATGTACAGGGGTGGGGGTTCGACTCAAACGTACTGGGGTGTCCATACACGGTGGTACGACATGCACAGGGGTGGGGGTTCGACTCTGACGTACTGGGGTGTCCATACACGGGTGGGGGTTCGACATGTACACGGGTGTACATACAGGGGGGGTGTACATACACGGGGAGTACGACTCGAACATATGGGTGCTGGGGGGAGTGTTGGTCGCGTATGCGGGCACATGTCTCCATGGTTGCTGTGGGAGTTCGGTGCGGATGGTGTTTTTACCATACGGTTGTAAGGTCGGACACACGGGTAGGATCGTGATTCCTCGGTCGGACTTGACTTTTAACATTTGTACGGTAAATTGTCCGAGGACGTGTCGGACACATTTTCCGACCCGAGGACGTGTGGGGATTTTTTCCCGAGGCGGTTCGTATGGACTTTTTACCATGCGAATCGTGATTGCCAGTTTGTACGGCACTTGTCCGATTGGTACGGTAAAAAGACCGGATACGAGTCGGACGGGGAATTTTTTTACCGGATCGTGATCGGCACCTTGGTCTTTCACCTGAAATTACCTTAAACTTTGTGATTTCATCCTCACATTTTTCTGTAATTACAGGTTGTACATTGTCTTCAACATTTTGTTCTACTAATGTGTCAGTTTCTTCACTCTCTTGCTGAGGACCAAAGTAACAAAACTCAATATCATCACAGACCTGCTTCACATCTGATACTGACCCACGCAAAAGAGCACTGTTCAACTCACTTAACTTTAGTGCTGGACTTTTTGCATAATACAACCTTCTCACTAACTTCCGCATTTGAGTATGATGTACTGCCAGCATTCTGAAATGGTGAAAAACACTTTGACAAACTTTCCTAGAAAGACAAGCCAGAGAATGACCTTGCAAACCAGTATGTTTTCTCACTCTGCAAGGGTCTAGACCTTGCAACAGCTTAATCTTTTGTTTTACACTTTTTTTAGTATAGGCTCGTAAAAAAATACATCATTTTTCAATAGATTCCTGTCGTACACTGCAAACACTACTGCAATCCCAAGTGTACACAGGGTTTTTAGCACGTCTCCCTAAAACATCATCAGCTATCACTTCTTCTGCATTTATTTCAACCATTTTCTCTTTCTCAATTGGACAACTGTCGCTAACCTCATAACCTCTACCACTTGTGTCAACTGCATACAATAATTTTTCGCTCAGTGAATAACTCTCTTCATTAAAAAAAGGCTCTGAACTGGAACTGTGTTTCCATTCTCCCAACTCTTTTCCTCCTACTTTTGGCCTTCATTACATGTATTGGTTTATCTAGTGATCGAATTCTGTTTAACACTAAAATAAACAGTTTACTTTTTACTTCAAAAGCCTTTTCCACAATGTTTTCAATATGCTTCTTCTTTTTATAAAATGAAGCTCTCTTTTTATATTTCTTCACATCTTTCAGCAAATTATGCACTACTATCTTGTAAAAAAAAATTGCCGTAATCCCTTATACAGATTTTGCCTTCTTTTACCATACTTTATCTCCTTTGACTGACCATTTGCTTTTTTACTTTTCCTCTTATTTTGAATTTATTTCTTACTTGAAGAATTCTCAGTAGTTCCAGCATTATCTACATTCTGTTTGCTCCTAAAAACATTTTTAATAAATTGCTTTGTGATTTTACCAGAAGATTTTTTCCTTTTAGCCACATTATCTTGTACATTCAATACTTGTGGTTGATGTTTCTTCAAATAATCCTCCTGTCTCTGTTCTTTTCTTTTTCTTTTTTTTTCTGGCATGATTTCTCTATTTTAACGTTGAAAAACAGTATCTGTAAAAAAGAATCACAAATAAATGTATATTAATAACATTCAAATGTATACTATTCCATTACTGTACAAACACATTTTATATAAAAACTGACTAAGAAACTGTAGCCCTGAACCACAAGTGTGACGATGGTTAAAACACTACATGCATAGTGCATACTATTTTGAAGCAGTTTTTGCCCTAAAGCCTACCTCACTAAAAGAGTACATGCTAACTGACTGAATGATTACAGTACTATAAGGAGACACACTGGGTGAGTAACAGGGTGTTTGCTAGAAGTGTATGAATACTAACTGGGGAATTGAAGGTGTGAAAGACAACTGTGTAGGTGATTAGAGGACTGCATGCATATTGGATAGGCATTTGAAGCAGTCCATGTGCTAAGGCCTGGCTCACTGCATGAGTACTTGGGTACTGACTGAATGATTAGAGTACAGCAAGGAGAGTGCCTGGGTGAATTTATAAGTGGTAGGCTTTTGGCGCAGGGAATGGATTAGTACTTGGTACTGAATGGGTCACTAGAGGAGTGCAAAGGGAGTGACAGGATGTTTGCTGGACTGTATGGATACAGACTAGAGAATTTAAGGTGTGAAAGACAAGTGTGTAGGTGTTAGAGGACTGCATGCATAGTGGATAGGGGTTTGAAGCAGTCCATATGCTAAGGCCTGGCTCAGTGCATGAATACTTAGGCACTGACTGATTCAGAATCAGAATCAGAATAAGCTTTATTCGGTGAGATAATTTGCAAACCATAAAAGCATAAACAAGTTAACATGTAAACATTTGTATAAAAAACACATAAGTTAAAAAAGTGATACAATTTAAAAATGACCAGTGTGACCAATACAATACAGAATCTGTGCAAAATCGCAATCTTAGAAGAGAAATTGATCGATTTGTTATCATTTTCATTGGATAGTCATAAATGAGCCTCCCGCGTTTCGGCAATAAAGCATTTCTTCTGTACAAAAATTCATGTATATTAAAAGTCTTCAATATGACCATTTCAGAAAATATGTGCAAAATCACAATCATAGAAATGGAGATTGGTCAGTTTGTTATCATTTTTCTTTACGTGGTCATAGGTTGTATGTTTTTTAGCTCTGGAAGACGGAAAAGAACAGCCCCCATTAGCAAAATTAGGATGCATTGGGGGAAATTCCCAAATCAACGTAGGGTACCTTATGTTTTAGTGATATCCATCTCAGAGTCATATAGATTGTATAATAAATTTTTAAATAAAATTCAGACATAAAATAAAAGAACCATAGAACATTTACTCGTTCACTAGAAGATATCTTGTAGGTTTGGTTTCCGAGTTGCAAGATAGATTATCAGAGAGTAGTATACAATATGTTATTTGAATCTTAAGCTCTGTAATCCTGATGCTAATTAGCAAACAAAGCATTAAAGTTCATACATGAGTTTTCAGTAAATGACATTAAAAAGAACACCCTATCGTTAGTTGTCAGTGTGGTCTAAATCCAAACTATTCCGACATTTAATAAGATTCTTTAAAAATGGAATAACGTTTAGGGTTAAGCATTCATTGTCGAGGCATTGGAGGGCCATAAAGGCGGGGTGACATTGTCGGATGCCCCATATTTTTAAAATTGGGACTATCCATTTTTTTCTCAAATCATTATAAAATTTGTAAAACAGGATGACATGAATTGTTGATTGTTGGGATGAGTCATCACAAGGGCAGGTAGATAGGTTCTTGGACCAATCGTTAACCGATGGAAAGGTGACCAACCTATGAAAAATGTTCAGCCTAAATCGAGCTAATCGACTGAATGATTAGAGCACTGCAAAGAGAGTGTCTTGGTGAATTTATAAGTGTTTGGGTTTTGGCACAGTGAATGGATTAGTACATGGTGCTGAATGGGTCACTAGATGACTACAAAGGGAGTGACAGGGTGTTTTCTGGAAGTGTATGGATACTGACTAGGGAATTGAAGGTGTGAAAAACAACTGTGTAGGTGGTTAGAGGACTGCATGCATAGTGAATAGGCGTTTGAAGCAGTCTATGTGATAAGGCCTGGCTCACTGCATGAGTACTTGGGTACTGGCTGAATGATTAGAGTACAGCAAGGAGAGTGCCTGGGTGAATTTATACGTGGTTGGCTTTTGGCACAGTGAATGGATTATTACTTGGTACTGAATGGGTCACTAGAGGAGTGCAAAGGGAGTGACAGGGTGTTTCCTGGAAGTGTATGGATACTGACTAGGGAATTGAAAGTGTGAAAGACAAATGTATAGTATGTTAGAAGACTGCATGCATACTGCATAGACATTTGAAGCAGTCTATGTGGTAATGTATGGTTCACAACATAAGTACTTAGAAACTAAATCATCAGACTACTGCTAGGACAGTGCCTGGGTAAAACTTTTAAATTTTCAGTTCTGGCACAGTGAAGAGAATAGTACATGGTACTGCACCTTAGTGTCAAACCCTGACTCATGTTATCAATGCATAAGCAAAGGCTAGCTTCTAATGCTACTAAAACTTGACAACATGACCAGTTTTAAAAGAGTTATCTGTCAGAAAATACACGATGTTACCCAATCCTTCTCTCACAGTGGTTCCCAAATGCACACAGACTCACAGTGTGATTCTAGACAAGCACCACTATCCCTAGGAGTTTACCAAAACTCATTCACAACAGTGGAAGTGGTAAGGGAACTGCACACAATGTACATATTTCAGGACTGCGCTTTTTTGTCAAAGCGTAACTCATTTAATCAACGCATAAGCAAAGACTGGCTTCTAATGCTACTAAAACTTGACAACATGACAGGTTTTAAAACGGTTATTTGTCAGCAAATACATGATGTTACCAAATGCTTCTCTCACAGTGGTTCCCAAATGCACACAGACTCACAGTGTGATTCTAGACAACAACCGCTATCCCTAGGAGTTTACCAAAACTCATTCACTACTGTGGAAGTGGTAAGGAAGCTGCACACAATCTACACATTTCAGGACTGCACTTTTGTGTCAAAGCCTGACTCATTTAATCAAAGCATAAGCAAAAACTGCCATCTAATTCTACTAAAACTTGACAACAAGACAGGTTTTAAAACAGTTATCTGTCAGCAAATACACAATGTTACCAAATGCTTCTCTGACAGTGGTTCCCAAATGCACATAGACTCACAGTGTGATTCTAGACAAACAACACTATCCCTTGCACTATACCAAAACTCATTTCTTCATCTAGAATGAGTACTACATTTTAGTGTAGAAACATAACTCATTTAAAAAATTCATAAACAATGACTGGTTTCTAATTCTACCAAAATATAAAAACAGCACAGTTATCTGTCTACAAACACATGAAAAACACAAATGCTTATCACAGAATGGTTTCTACATGCACACACACTGTCAATAAGATTGTAGAGAAAAAAAGTACTCCCTACACTTTAGCAGGAGAAATACATTAGTCTGATTAAAATCAAGATAGTCTACATACATCCCCTCACAATTAAATAACTCACCTTTCAAGTTGTTTTGTAGATTAAGAAGTATATCAGTCACACACCAGATATCAGTCACACACCAGATTTTATTATACAGAATCTCTGCACTGTGCACCTGTCAGCAGAACCAAAGAATGACAAAGTTTCCCTCTCATTTTCCACACATATACATGTAAACATCAAATCACATTCCTTCCCACATAAATTTAAAAGCAAACACACATTTCTATTGGTTAAACATTTCAACCCTTTCCAAATGACATAAATTTGAACCCTTCCCCCAATCTGCCTTCTGCCCGTTACCATAGAAACAGGTCATGGAACACTGTACTGAGCACACAGGTCACAAGTTCAGCACACA
This sequence comes from Triturus cristatus, assembly GCF_964204655.1. NCBI lineage: Eukaryota > Metazoa > Chordata > Amphibia > Caudata > Salamandridae > Triturus > Triturus cristatus. Next base: position 33,390,153 of record NC_140593.1, on the reverse strand, counting down.
ATGTTGCTAATCAAGACAGCAAGTGAGCTAGACTTTTCAAAATATCAGCGTATCATATATAATGTTCCTTACAATCAGTTTTTGTTAACCAATACAAATCATGCGTTTAAAAAACAGAAATATACACCCTACCTTTCAGTGTAGAAGGTTGTCAAACAACCAATGATTTCTTGTCTTTTTTCAAAATTACATCTTAGCCACCATTTTAGAAACATCTTACTTTCCAAACTGCCATTTCATTTACAGAGACCATCTGAGTGCATTCAGACCTCCTTTCAAGATACTTAGAGTGTGGATTGTGGGACACAGCTATATTTTCTGGAGCCAAAGGTATGCAGAAAACAAAGGCATTCACAAAGACCTAGGTTTGCCAAATGTAGACATTAAATGGATTGGACAGAGAGGGTTACAGTGGCACCAATTGATGCCATTGGTGAAATCCTTCATGCATTTCCAACACCCTGACCTCATAATAGCGCACTGTGGTGGCAATGACCTAGGCACTTTGACTGGGGTAGGTCTGGAAATGCTTATGAAGGACACCTTTGCAGAACTGATATCACTTTTCCCCAAAACTTCCTTTGTGTATTCTAACATATGCCAAAGGCAGAAATGGAACTGGTCCGATCATTTTTGTCCACAGATTGAGAAAGCTAGGAAACATGTGAATAAATCTGTTTCTGCTTTTCTCCGAGACGATAGAATGGGGTCCATTTACATTAAAAATCTGCGCTTTCATATGCAAGAGATGTATAGGAGAGATGAAGTACACTTTACTGATGAAGGAAACAGAGTCTTCCTCAGCAACTTTAGACTCTGCATAGGTACTTACTTATAAGTACCAAAAACTCTCAATGAACACAACGGCTCTTTTTAGAGCCACCCAAGAACAAAACACTTAAGCTTGATCTTTATCTCCCAACAATTTCAATTTTTTTTCCTTGGATCCGCGCACCCAACGCGATAGGATGCGCGCACCGTGCACACATTTCTCCATTTTTTTTTTTCAAAAGTGGGCCCCAGGGGGTCCTTCTGGGACCCCCTAAGCACCTCTAGAGGGTCAGAGTATTTCCACTCTGCTCCCTTTATATGTTTTACACACTTATTCCCCCTTGCTTATTCAGCCTTGCTTCTACCGAGGCAGAAAATGGCAGCCAACAGTTCCTGGTTTCGAATGTAGACAGACACTCGACAGCCAATTAGCATTCAGCGCGCGATCGGGAGGGTGCGCGCTCGGTTCGGGGAGGGTGCACTTACGGTGTGGGTAGGGTCCGCGGATATTCCCCGGCCATAGATATATATGTACTTTTAACTCTAATTTTATCAGGAACTACTGAACGGATTCATACCATTTATGCAAAAGGCACGAGTCTGAACTGAGGACTACCTCTTTGCCAAATTTGGTGTCATTCCGTTCAGCGGTTCGGGCTGTAGCTGCGACAACAGATCCAATGGGAAATTGCATGGGGAAAACGCATTTTGGGACCCCCCTTTTTTCTCGGCCCCCGCTTGGCGAATCACCACAAAACTTTCAGGGTAGGAGCGGAGCAGAGCTGGCCAAAAGTTTGGAAAATTTCCAAGATTCGTCAACCGGCGCCAGACTTATTGGGAATAGAATGTTGCGGATTTCCTATGGAAAATAGGTCCTAACTATAACTATCTATTGGCGACCCCCAGTAGATAATATATATATATATATATATATATATATATATATATATATATATATATATATATTGTGTATGTATGTAGTTATCAGCACCTTCCTCTGACTCAGAGGACCACACCCTACCTATGTTAATTTTACTGTCAGCCAGCCTGCTATGGGGGGTGGCCTAGCTGTTGGTTGCACAATGAATCAAAATAAAGTACCTCATGTCGTCCCATATATAAGCAATGGTCATTGGATCAGATAAATAATCTGCCTTTGAGTAGTAGTCTGGGCAGGGTGCAAGTGAAATTGAGCAATTGCTCTTGATGTAACAGACAGACTATGTCCAGTGCCACCCGTAATAGAAAATTACGAGCTTCCCCACCTGCAGACAGTAGTAAATAGAACTAACGTGAGTCTGCGTCAAGAGTCAGATTCAAGTATGTTTGTCTTGGGCGCAAGCTAACTGAGCTGGCATGCCGGCTACAACAAGGTTATGTAATTTCGCTAAATTAAAGAGAAAATGAAGACTGGTGTACTGAGCCACAGTGCTAGTATAATGCCTGAAACTCCCACAAATGTTAGAGGCTGGGGAAGTGGGAGGACAAATACATACCACAAATGTTATGTACCGTGCTTGCTAGTGCTACAGCTACTATGCCACTATGTGTTGAATTAATTTCATGTTACTGTTTTACTAGGAGTTTTGGTAAAATATATTTTTTTTCTTTCTTGATATAGCTCCTCAAAAGCCAACAAGGAAAGAGTTGGCTGTCATGGCCCGGCGCCAGAAGCTGGAGGCCATCTGCGCAGAATACCGTTGGATGGTGGCTCTGGTGGAGGAGGAGGAGGAGGCGGCAGAAGCTGCAGCCTCCTCCAACGCCCCGGGCCCCAGCCAGGCCCCTCCAGTTGTTCAGCGCCGCGGTCAGGCAGCCACCCATCACTGCCCGCCTATAACATCCAGCACTACTGCTGCCTCCTCTGGATGTAACTGCAGTGCATATGCGCGCTGCATGCTTCTCCGGAACGTGCAGCTGGAGGAGGAGGTAGAGTAGTTGAAGAAAAAGTTCAAGGCCATGGAGAAGGACATTAGAAGACTATCCCGCCACTAAAGACCCTGTTAAAATGCCCCTTTTTTTTGGTGGGTGAGAATCGGGTGTTGGGGTTTTTCAAAATTGGACATTGGATTTTTGGGACTTTTAAGTTTTATGTCAACAAAAAATGAGAGGGGGGGGACCAGGAGCTAGTCATGGTCCAATGTCCGTTCTCCAACGTGAATTGTTAAATCAATGAGGACATTGTTCCGGGTTGGAGGTGAAAAAATACATTAATAAACACCTGCTCAATGGAGGAATAGAAGAATCAGGGAGTAGAAAGGGAGAGAGAGAGAGAGAGAGAGGGTGGAAGGGAGAGAGAAGTGAAGGTGAAAGAGGCAGAGAGATATATCCCCGGTATCAAGGATCCAATCCCGAAGGGGAGGGCGGCTCAATTTTGCCTCTTAATTGCCCTCACACACCCCGAAGGATGTCATGCTTCATCATCGGGCTTTTTTTGCTCCTCGTCGGGCCGGCGCTGCAATGCCCGACGGTCCCCCGAAGGGTCTCTTTCGCGGAGATCTTTTAAAGAGAAAAGCCGATAGGTGAGTGCGAGTGTGTGGGATAAAAAAGGGGGGAGAGATCCAAAAAATTAGTGGTTACGTGCGTGCAAGGTTTGTGAGTAAAATTACCTAGGGGTGTCCAAATAAGGTTTTTTAATGTTGTGGGACCCCTGGTAGAATAAAAAGACGTGGAGGTCAGTAAGTCACTAGTGGGCGCACTGTGCCTGTGTGACTCAAAATAAGATCGACATGTTTCACGCCTGCTTAGCCTATAAAGATCAATGGCGTTTCTTCAGGACCTAGCTATGTGGAAAGTTGTGCACGGTGTTGACGGGGGTTCCGGGTTTAGGTAAGGTAACCCGCGTGAGTGAGAGGGTGTGCTTGGATGAAAACCACGAGGTTCAATGACCTAATGAGCAGTGTATGTCTAGGTATTGTTCCTTAGAGCGATCCAAGACTTGTGATACCTAGAAAGGATATAAAAGACAAGGGGAGGGATGGAGGGAGGAGACAACAAGATAAAAAATATATTTAAAAAAAGGGGAGGGGTTTATAATTACGTGTCAGATGACGCATGGCAAGTACTGTCCATGATACCGGGGATATATCTCTCTGCCTCTTTCACCTTCACTTCTCTCTCCCTTCCACCCTCTCTCTCTCTCTCTCTCTCTCTCTTCCTTTCTACTCCCTGATTCTTCTATTCCTCCGTTGAGCAGGTGTTTATTAATATATTTTTTCACCTCCAACCCGGAACAATGTCCTCATTGATTTAACTTTTAAGTTTTAGACATTGGTTGGGGTTAGGGAGAGGGGTGGGTTAGGTGTTGTTGTTGGATTTTTTACATAGTTTATTTTTGTTAGGGGATACAATTATATATATTTATACTTTACATACAATGTGGTTAATGTTTTGTGGGTGGGGTTACTGTCTTACGTCACACTGTTTCCTTGCTGCTGCAGGGCCACAGCCAGTGTTTGATTAAATAATTGGCTGAATTTGTAAGACACAAGCAGATAGATGCGGTACCCCTCACTAAGTGACTTGTCCTACTAGTACGGTCAGTTTCTCCTCCTAGTCCATTATTATACCTCCCCCAAAAATCTTCTCTTTTCTTACCTGTGATTGATGTATAAGTTAGGCACAGGGATGGCTGCATGACGATGCAGGTTAGGTTTCCGAAGAGAATGCAGAATCAGATGCCATGGTTGTGATGGTAGTAGTAGTAGACACTGGCAGTAGCATTTACAAAAAAAGAAAACGAGTCAGTCAGTCGCCTGAGAGAGACTCTGGGAGGAGTTGTAGAGCGAAGTAAATAAAACATAATGGGTGAGGGGATAGCCTAGTACAACAAGTTACAAAATCGTTGTTTTCGAGTCACTCATCTAGGACTACACTAGACACAAGCGTAACCTTTAGTGCTGTGTGTAATAGCAGCAAGGATGACAATCGATGCCAGCAATTAATGATGATTGATTAGGTTCCTTTGCTAAAAAAGTTAACTTACAAATATACTTATCATGGATGGGCAAGCAGAAGAAGATCCTCCCCCTGCCTTGAAATTGAATTAGTGTTGCTTTTGCCACGTCCGCCCCAGCAAGCGTGCAATCAATTATTGGTGTACATTTATTGTAGTCACACCTCAATAAATCACACAGCCTGGGGGAAGAGGGTTAGGGTTTGATGAATGGTTGGGAAGGGGAGTTTTGGGATAGGTTTGACAAAGAAAAACAGTACGCATGGACAAACAACAAAAGAAAGCACAATCTTTGTAGACTACCATATCCATAAATGTGTTAAGGGTGAAAAAGGAAATGCATGCATGATGATGATAACTTGATGGTTAATGATAAGTAAAACTTACTACCTACTACTACTAGACAATTAGACAGTGCAGGTCATCAGAATATTAATATTAGGCACTTTGACTTGCCTGTCTGCCCTCATAGAGAGAGACACAGATTACATACAGTTTGTGTTCTGTTCTGTTGTACCGGTCTTACTTTTAAAGATAGCAAAGAAAATTTAAAAATAGCTGTAGGGATGAATTATAACTTATAAGCAGAGTGCAAAAACTGTATTAATGATTGAAGACAAAAAATGAATCAAATTGTTTGAAAGATGAAGAACGTTGATACTGTTAATGTGTTATCCTGGTCAAATGGGGAGTTGCATCGGCATTCCTCTTGGTCCTCAGTCCCCTCCATTGATGCTCCATCCATCAATTTTGGGTGACGCCACTGCCTACCTGGCATATGTAGATTCATTGGGAAGGTATATGTGTTTTGTTTTTCCAAGTATAGCACAGGGTAAAATCTGGCCTGTAAGTGTAAATGGAAAAACCAATGGGATATTGAAAAATCAATGAATAAAATAAATGCATCAATTATGGTGGAGTGCAACAAGACAGAAAAGAGAACACTTTTAGACTGAGGCGGCATGGATAGATACATCATGTCTGTCTACTCTGTTTACAGCATTTTTTAAGCTACACTAACCGGACAGAGCATGCCCACGGCACTGGGCCGTAACCAAGCCTCCATTTAGCTGTAATTTTGACAAAGCCCGACAAAGCACATATAGAGCAACCTAGCATTTCCAAAATTAAGTGAATAAATCAATGGACCGCTGTCAGTCATACCACTGCACTCGACTCCACCACTATACGGACATGTCGGTCTACTGTGGTTCTTGTTGACTTGTGTTTACCTTCTATGGCACTTCATGAAATGCAGTTATTCCATCAATCATCTCCGATCCTAAGTACTGACTGACTGCGAAGAGTATATGTGGTCATCATGATCATGGTGTCCAATCGAGAGCCCTGCAGTAGAAGTACAATTTTTATTAAACAACAAGTCTGTTTACCAGAAACAGTTATAGGAGGACACATTATATACAGCAACATAGCATTTTCCAAAGTAAGTAACTAAATCAACACAAGGCTGTCAGTCATACCTCCACTAGTACACTCGTGACTACTCGACTCCACCACTACACAGACACATAGGTCTGCTGTGGTTGTTGACTTATTTACCTTTTATGCCACTTGAATTGAAATGCCCAGAGTTATTACATCAATCATTTCCGATCCAACTGACTGACTGCAAAGATAGTATGGTCATCATCATGGCGTTGTACGTGTTGGCCAACTCCAACTCAGTCTGTAGTGTTCCATATTATAAATTGCAACGGATATTAGCCTACAGTAGTAGGAGTACAATTTGGTTATTAAACAACAAGAAGGGAAACATTGCCTATCACTTGAGTCACTTTTGGTTGGTAGATTAATTACTAGTACACTTCGACTTTATGCACAACGTCATCAACATCAACAAAAAAACAGCAATCACTCCGAGTCTGCATATAACGCATGCATTGCCAACATTAGCACATTACCTGTCTTGCTCTTATCTTTTGCTGTCAGATGCCTAGTTCTTTCTGACAGGTGTGTGTTTTTTTACCGAACCAGTGGCCTCATTATTACTCCACATTCATTGAGTGTTAGTTGCTGTTTCGGTTTTCTTACTCATCTGTGGCACTTCTTTGTTGCAGTTGAAGTTGGTTCACATCATCATGGTCAGTGCTGTGAGATGAGCCGCGGCCTGGGTAGTGGTCATTGTTCAATTGAATTGAGTTTGCAGAAATGTGACATGTCAGAAAGTTTCTTCACAGAGTCTCTTGTCTTTCTCTGCCAAGTACCTTCTGTTCTGACATTGATGAGCTTTTATGCCTGCCGAGGCGGTAGCCTATTTCTGACAGGGACGAGTTTCGGCTCAGAAACAAAAGGAGGATACCTATAGTCATGTTTCACTTTTTTGGAGATACTATTAGAGGCAAACAAAACATTCCTGTACTATTCTCCAACCAATGTCTGGCTTGAGGGAAATGTATTTAGGGCGAGTCAGGAAGATGGAGCAGGACTCTGAGGAGTGGGCAGTAAAATGCACAGAGGTGCAACTCCAATAGGGAAATAAAAAGAGAAGACGGTGGTGATGGATTCATTTGTTGAGATTTGATTTGAAGCAGAACAAGACAGATACACACACAAATAAAGGAAGGTAGAAAGTAACAATTTGAAAGCCTAGTTGTCAGGGAAGAGGAGCTCGTCCTCAAACTCTGGTGGTTCGGACAGAAGTAGGTCATGTAACCCACTACTTATGTCATCAAAGTCACTCTCCTCTTCCTGCTGTGATTCATCTGTTTTGTAGTCCGGTGGTATGAAGTGCTGATTCATTTTGATCATGGTTAACCTCTCCACGCTTTTGGGAGAGAGACTGGTCCTTTTCACCATTACAATGGCACCAGCAGTACTGAAATCACGCTCAGAAGATACACTTGCGACAGGGGAAGCCAGATACTTTATCGCCAGCCTGCTGAGCACTGTCCATTGGCTTCTTTTCCCATACCAATACACCAATAGATTTCCATCCATGAAGACCTCTGTTGGGTCATTCAGATACGCCTGGACCATCCGCTTAATGCTCAGGGGTGTTTCGATGTGCTCGGCCTCTTTTGCCTTTGCATCAGCTGTCGTAGAAACCAATCAGTTGCCGATTGTAGTGTGGATGATCCTGTTCTTGCTGTTGATGTTATTGGTAGAGTTGGCGTCGGCGACTGCTGGGAGACAAACGCACTGCCCTCAGGCTCTGAAGTAGAACTTGACTCTGGAATCTGCCCTGGAGTACTTATTCTGGGCTGGGGCAGGGCGCCTCTAATTGCCAGCCATTCATTTTCAAAGTCAATGGCTTGCTCAGCTTTCAAAGTTTTGTACTTGGCAACATCCACTTCTGAAAAATGAATTACTGCCTTACTGTTCAGAAATGCTTTGTACCATGGATCCAAAATTGTGGCAGTAATGTAATGCGAATGTGACACTATTTTATTTTGAATCCTTGTATTTTCAAGCAAACGGTTAAGGATTCCGCCAAATAATCTCTGTCTTGTTTGTCATCCACACCTGCGTACGTTTAAGACATCTCCTTGAGCTGTTGCTCTAGCATGTGCAAGAATGGGATAGCTTGGCCCATAGTACAGGCCTCCCTCCTCACTTCACGTGTGAAGACCTTAAAAGGAAGTAGCATCTCTGTCAGGCATTTAACGAGGTCCCATTGACCCATCTCAATGGTCATGCCTCTCACAGTAGGATTCCCTAATTTTCGCATGACATAATAATTGAGTGGTATGTACTGCTCAAACAGATGATCAAGCATGCAATAAGTTGAATTCCAACGTGTTGGTACTTCCTGGATGAGTGCTTTGACTGGCATTTTATGCTCACGTTGAATGACCCTCAGCTGCTTCCTGGCTTTAACCTCTTCAATGCCTATGACGAGCTGTTCTCATCATGGGCCGCGGTTGTGCTGTGCCCATGACGAGACCAGCTCGTCATAAACCCCGCCCGCTAATACAATGGCCGGCACAGGGCGGGGAAAGGGGCAGGCACTGAAGGGGTTAAAAGAATGGTTGAAATGTGTGCATATTCTTCTGCAGGTGACCAGTAAGTTGATGACTTTGTATTCATTTTTCAGAAAGTCTTGAATAACAATGTTAATACAGTGTGTCAAACACGGGACCCTGAAATAGCCACCATCTTTCATTGCCGTATCTACATTACTGCAATTGTCCGTGCCAACAAAACCAATTTTAAGCCCTCTTGGGCGCAGCCATTCAAAGACCTTGCTGTTAAACTCATCCAAAATGTTTGCAGCAGTTTGAGATTTCTCCATGGCAAACATGGCTATAGTTGAATGTTTGCGAGTGGCATCAAAAATTTTAGCAGTGTCAACACCAGCAGATATCTGTTCTTTAACCCCCATGAAAGAGATCCATTGTGCAGCTATGCACATGTAATCAGTAGCTTGGCAACTGGTCCACATGTCTGTTGTCAGGTGGATACTATGAACAGCACTCTGCTTGAAGGCGTTTCCAAGCAATTCCAGCACGTCGTGATGTAGTGCTGGAACAGCAACTCTGGCAAAATAGTAGCGGCTGGGAACCTGCCATTTTGAGCAGGTGCCTGTCACAAATTCCAGAAAACCCATCCCTTCAACAAAAGAAAAAGGGAGAAGGTCCAGTGCTAACATTTTAGCCAGCTGCGCATTGCTATTGGGTGGTTGCGTTCGTACTGCCCCTCCACCGGCCTAAACATGCTGATAATGGTGGGCTGCATGATTTTCCTTCCTCTTAGGCTCAAGAACGCACTTTTTTTCATTGCGGTACTCATTGCTATCTCAGGCTGACTCTTACTGTTGTCCCACTGAAATGTTGCTGAAGATGTGGTCTACGATAAAACTGCACTGCTGGGGACAGGGCAACTTTGTGCAGCACTACCAGAGAGAATGTCTCCCTGTCCTTCCTCTCCCACCATGATCGGATCTTCTTCTTCTACTTATTTATCTCCAACAACACCAATGGTTGCAGTTTTTATGCCATGAAGGTGGTCCTCTCAGTTGATCAAGTGGTGTTTTTTCAGATGGGTTATTTGGCCTCCGGTACCATAGTTTGTACCAAGCTTACCCCGACTAACAGAGGTATTACAAATGGAGCATATAGCTATGTTCTCCTCCTTTGCACTAACCGTAAAGAAGTCCCAAACTGGGGAGCTTAACTTTTGCCTCCTGCTGGAGGTGCCACTTCCAATGCCGGATGAACTGGAGGGTGTGTGTTGAATTTGACTCTGTGCTGTACCACTAGATACTTCTACTGAGGTGGTGGTTGTGCTGGATGTAGGTGCTAATGCAAATATGGAAGCTGTAGGTCGTGTTGGTGTTACCTGTGTTGGAGGTATGCGTACTACATCCCTCACAGCGATTTTGGATAGGGTAATAATGTTGGTCTCTATCTCCTCGGGGCCAGGAGTGTTGTTTGTGATGACTGGCTCATCATCATCATCATCCTGCTGTTCTACATCAACCTCCGTAAGTTTAAGGCTTTCTAAAACCTTCCTTTTCCCTAGCCTGGTCTTGGGACGTGTCTCCCTCTCAAACTCAGTTTGTGGCTTCCAAGTGGCATCTAGATCATCAGAAGGGGGGCTAGGCAAAGACCTTGGACTAACCCTCCTTTTCCTTGGTGGGGATTTGGAAGACAATGGAACCTCTGAATGAGTGGCTTCCTCTTCTTCCTCTGCATGAGGCTCGATTTCCTGAGCTGCCCCTAATTTGGGAGGAACAACAACTCCTATTGGGGGTGGTGGTTGCGGTTGTTGTTGTTGAGCACTTATTTTCTGTGTTTCCTACTGCGTTGATTGGGTACTACTTTGAAATAGCGATAAATTTAGCTCAGGCTCAGCATCACTGCTTTCCACCATTAGTCAGGCTACCTCTTCCACACCCATGTGCTTGGGCCTGGGTTGGTGGGTTGGTGCCACTGATGCGGAGGTGTTGGCCCCAGCTTGCCCCCCGGACACCACTGCAGCAGGCGTCATTTTTGGTATCCCAAAAAACGTTTTGGGTGGCACACCAGACTTAAGTGTCACTTCCTTCTTCATTTCCTTCTTCTCAATATTCAGATGTCAGCAGCACTCAGTTGCACAAGTTGCAATCAATCAATCAATCAATCAGTGACACTTATAGAGCGCGCTACATACCCGTAGGGTCTCAAGGCGCTGGGGAGGGGTGGTGCCGCTACTGCTCGAACAGCCAGGTCTTCAGCTTCTTCCTGAAGGAGAGGTGGTCTTGGGTCAGGCGCAGGTCGGACGGGAGGGAGTTCCAGGTCTTGGCGGCCAGGTAGGAGAAGGATCTTCCTCCTGTAGTCGCTCTTCGGATGCGGGGGACAGCGGCGAGGGCGTGGTTAGCTGATCGGAGGTGGCGTTTGGGAGCGTAGAAGTTGACTCGGCTGTTGAGGTAGCTCGGGCCTTGGTCGTGTAGGGCTTTGTGTGCGTGGGTGAGGAGGCGGAATGTGATTCTCTTGTTGACGGGGAGCCAGTGAAGGCCTCTCAGATGTCCGGAGATGTGGCTGGATCGTGGGATGTCGAGGATGAGTCTGGCTGAGGCGTTTTGGATCCGCTGGAGTCTCTTCTGGAGCTTGGCGGTGGTCCCGGCGTAGAGGGCGTTGCCGTAGTCCAGTCGGCTGGTGACGAGGGCCTGGGTGACGGTCTTCCTGGTCTCTGTGGGGATCCACCAGAAGATCTTCCGTAGCATGCGTAGGATGTTGAAGCACGCCGAGGAGACGCTGTTGACTTGTCTGGTCATGGAGAGGGAGGAGTCCAGGATGAAGCCCAGGTTTCGTGCATGGTCAGTTGGTTTGGGTGCGGTGCCCAGGGCGGGGGGCCACCAGGAGTCGTCCCAGGCGGAGGGTGAAGGGCCCAGGATGAGGACTTCCGTCTTGTCCGAGTTCAGTTTCAGGCGGCTGGTCGTCATCCACTCGGCTACCTCTTTCATCCCTTCGTGCAGGTTGGCTCTGGCGGCGGCGGGGTCGTTGGTCAGGGAGAGGATCAGCTGTGTGTCGTCGGCGTAGGAGATGATGCTGAGGTGGTGTTTGCGTACGATGGCCGCGAGGGGGCTCATGTAGACGTTGAAGAGGGTGGGGCTCAGGGATGATCCTTGGGGGACGCCGCAGATGACTTCGGAGGCCTCTGACTTGTACGGTGGTAGGCGGACTCGCTGTGTTCTTCCGTTGAGGAAGGAGATGATCCATTCCAGCGCCTTGTCCTGGATTCCGATGTTGCTGAGGCGCCGTATTAGGGTGCGGTGGCAGACCGTGTCGAATGCCGCGGAGAGGTCTAGGAGGATGAGGGCCGCTGTTTCTCCGTTGTCCATCAGGGCTCGGATGTCATCTGTGGCGGCGATGAGGGCGGTCTCGGTGCTGTGTTTGGCTCGGAAGCCGGACTGTGAGGGGTCGAGGGATCCGTTCGTCTCGAGGAAGGCGGCCATCTGCTTGTTGACGGTCTTCTCGATGACTTTGGCTGGAAACGGGAGAAGCGAGATGGGGCGGTAGTTCTTGAGGTCGGTGGGGTCCGCTGTTGGTTTCTTGAGTAGAGCGCTGAGTTCGGCGTGTTTCCAGCTTTCAGGGAAGATGGCGGTGTCGAAGGATGTGTTGATGATGTCTCTCAGGTGGGGTGCGATGACAGCGTCGGCCTTGTTGAAGACGTGGTGAGGGCAGGGGTCGGTTGGTGATCCGGAGTGGATGGAGTTCATCGTGCGGATGGTGTCTTCTGTGCTGATCGGGGTCCAGGCGTGGAGGGTGGTGGTGGGGGGGGGTGGCTGGTCGGCCGTGGTGTGCGTTGGTTGGTTGTTGAAACTGCTGTGTATGTCCGTGATCTTGTTGTGGAAGTATGAGGCGAGGGAGTTGCAGAGGTCTTGTGATGGGGTGATGTCGTTGTTTCCTGCGTTGGGGTTGGAGAGCTCTTTCACGATGTTGAAGAGTTCCTTGCTGTTGTGTGCGTTGTTGTCCAGCCGGTCCTTGAATGCTGTTCTTTTGGCGGCGCGGATCAGCTGGTGGTGTTTCCGGGTGGCCAGTTTGTAGGAGGTCCTGTTGTCCGGTGTCGGGTCCCTTTTCCAGACTTTCTCGAGGGCTCGGCAGTTCTTCTTGGAGCTCTTGAGTTCGTCGGTGAACCATGGGGCCTTCTTGCTGCCGGGTCTGTTGGGCGGGGTCCTCAGCGGGGCGAGCTCGTCCGCGCAGTTGCTGATCCACTTCGTGATGTTATCGGCGGCCTGGCTGGGGTTCGCTGAGCTGGCCGGAGGGTGTTGGCTCAGGGAGGTTGCGAGCTGGTCTGCTGTGATCTTGTTCCAGCTTCTGCGGGCGGTGTGTTGCTGGTGTTGGTGGGTCGTCGTTCTCTTGAAGGTGAAGTGGACGCAGCTGTGGTCCGTCCAATGAAGCTCTGTGGCGTGGCTGAAGTCGATGTCTGTGCTGGATGAGAAGACGGCGTCGAGTGTGTGTCCGGCGAGGTGGGTGGGGGTGGACACCAGTTGCTTGAGTCCCAGGTTGGCGAGGTTGTCGAGCAGGGCGCTGGTGTTGTGGTCGTTGTTGTTCTCCAGATGGAAGTTGAGGTCTCCCAGGAGGATGTAGTCAGCGGAGGGGAGGGCATGCGGGCTGACGAAGTCGGCGATGTCCTCGCTGAATTGCGTGCGTGGTCCAGGGGGTCGGTAGATCAGGGTGCCTCTGAGGGTGGTCTTCGGGTCGGTGTGGATCTGGAAATGCAGGTGTTCGGCGGTGGTCAGGGTGTTGTCGGTGCTGGTCGTGAGACGGATGGTGTTCCTGTGGATGATGGCGATGCCTCCTCCCATCTGGTTGGCGTTTCGGTCCCTCCGGACGATCTTGTAGCCCTCTGGGATAGCGATGGCGATGTCGGGAGCTGAAGAGGCGTTCATCCAGGTCTCCGTGAGGAAGGCAACGTCAGGGGCTGTGGCGTCTAGGAGGTTCCAGAGTTCGATGGCGTGTCTGTGGACGGAGCGGGTGTTGAGCAGGATGCACTTGAGGTGGGTGCTGCTGGTATTCGACTTGGCGGGTGCTGGTACGGGGCTGGTCCGGATGCTGGAGAACTTGCAGGCGTGGCAGCTGAAGGGTCCGTGGGTGCGTTTTGGAGTGGCTTGGTGGCAATCAGGGAGTCGGCCGGTGTTGAGTGCGGTGAGGGTGGCGGCGGAGTACGTCAGGCGGGTCGGTCGGGGTCCTCGTGGGCCAGGGGTCCTGGCGCTGGTCGCGATCCGGTCGCGGACGGGCGCAGACGGGCTTACCTTTGGCGCGCCTTCGGCGCACAATCGGCGCGCCCGCTGCGCGTGACCGCTGCGCGTTCGCACGGTCGCCATTTGAGGCGAAGTGCGCGGGTGGGCGGAGCAGCTGGGAGGCGGGAGCGGGGAGGGTACAGAATACAAGAAAGGGCGGGGAAAAGCGGCGTTTGGCGGGAAGGGAGGGCGGAGGGCGGCGGGCAACCAGGGAAGGAGGCAAAACACGGGGAAACGGAATACAGCGAAACAGGCACAAAGATTGGTCAAAACAAGGGAAAAAACGGGTTAAAGACAATCAGGCACAAATTCGCGTTAAACAAAGGTCAAAACAACCGCAGCGGCGGCAGTCCGGAACGAGGCAGCAGCGAGGCACAAGGAAGCAAGGGGCACACGCAGCAGCAGGTGGCCGTGCGGCGCGGGGGTGTCCCACAAGTGGGTCACACTCACCTGCGTCGCACGGTCGCCTTTTGAGGCCAAGTGCGCGGGTGGGCGGAGCAGCTGGGAGGCGGGAGCGGGGAGGGTACAGAATACAAGAAAGGGCGGGGAAAAGCGGCGTTTGGCGGGAAGGGAGGGCGGAGGGCGGCGGGCAACCAGGGAAGGAGGCAAAACACGGGGAAACGGAATACAGCGAAACAGGCACAAAGATTGGTCAAAACAAGGGAAAAAACGGGTTAAAGACAATCAGGCACAAATTCGCGTTAAACAAAGGTCAAAACAACCGCAGCGGCGGCAGTCCGGAACGAGGCAGCAGCGAGGCACAAGGAAGCAAGGGGCACACGCAGCAGCAGGTGGCCGTGCGGCGCGGGGGTGTCCCACAAGTGGGTCACACTCACCTGCGTCGCACGGTCGCCTTTTGAGGCCAAGTGCGCGGGTGGGCGGAGCAGCTGGGAGGCGGGAGCGGGGAGGGTACAGAATACAAGAAAGGGCGGGGAAAAGCGGCGTTTGGCGGGAAGGGAGGGCGGAGGGCGGCGGGCAACCAGGGAAGGAGGCAAAACACGGGGAAACGGAATACAGCGAAACAGGCACAAAGATTGGTCAAAACAAGGGAAAAAACGGGTTAAAGACAATCAGGCACAAATTCGCGTTAAACAAAGGTCAAAACAACCGCAGCGGCGGCAGTCCGGAACGAGGCAGCAGCGAGGCACAAGGAAGCAAGGGGCACACGCAGCAGCAGGTGGCCGTGCGGCGCGGGGGTGTCCCACAAGTGGGTCACACTCACCTGCGTCGCACGGTCGCCTTTTGAGGCCAAGTGCGCGGGTGGGCGGAGCAGCTGGGAGGCGGGAGCGGGGAGGGTACAGAATACAAGAAAGGGCGGGGAAAAGCGGCGTTTGGCGGGAAGGGAGGGCGGAGGGCGGCGGGCAACCAGGGACGGAGGCAAAACACGGGGAAACGGAATACAGCGAAACAGGCACAAAGATTGGTCAAAACAAGGGAAAAAACGGGTTAAAGACAATCAGGCACAAATTCGCGTTAAACAAAGGTCAAAACAACCGCAGCGGCGGCAGTCCGGAACGAGGCAGCAGCGAGGCACAAGGAAGCAAGGGGCACACGCAGCAGCAGGTGGCCGTGCGGCGCGGGGGTGTCCCACAAGTGGGAGATATCTAGTCAGGTCACTCACACGTCACATCGTGTACAGCAGCAGGACGTCTGTCTGGCAGCACAACGGGCGATGATGACACACCTACTCCTCAGTCTTTTGTGCACCTAAAAGCAAAAAAGCCAGAAGAACATCAGTCAAAAGATAGTACAATCAAACTAATGTAATATATAACTTCTTAGTGTGTAGTGGTGGTCACAATTATAAAATTTTAGTAACTCAGTGAACAACAGTGTAGCCATTTATGAGACTTTGACAACAAGGCCAGGGCTTTCCTGGTGTGCTGTACTGTGCACACTCAGGAAGAATAAGAATAGCAAAGAACAAAAACAAAAATGTAATAGAGCCTGTGTTTGGCCTACATTTATGCACCACGTGGGATGGATGCAGCATCAGGGAGCTGCAGCCGGCAATGGGGATGGATTTGGAAGCAGACACGAGGAACAATGGAAAGACACGCAGGCCCATGTGGCAAAAACAGCACACCACTAACTACCACCACAAAATGGCCCCCAGCCAAATGGTCAGGCCAGCCACAATAACAAGAAAGTGAAGACAAAGGACAGGACCAGGAAGTTGGAAACTCTGGGGAACTTCCTTCCTCTTCTAAAAAAAATTGTAAAAAAACGAAAAATGACTCATTGCTCCAAAAACTACAGCTAAATGACAACGTGAGGAGTATTTTTAGCAAAATGAACAAAATCATCGTTCTCGAGAAGGTTTCATGCTGCTCGCGAGATATTCTTTGCCAGATTGCAAATTCTGCGTGTTCAGCATTGCGATCTTTACAAAAAGTCGTTATTGCGTTCGCAAACACTCATATTGAGCGCGCAAAGAAGACAAAAAGTGTAAGTCTGCGTTGTCGCGCAGTGTGGAGTTGCCAAAACTGCGCGAGCTGAACATCTAGGGTTACCTACTGGCTGGAAAGGCCTATTTATTTAACACACACCAAAAAACTGAAATTCCACCCCAAAAACCACATTTTGCAATTCAATCCAATGCCATAAATGGTGTTAAAATTCAACTGACAACACAGAAACAGTTTTTAGGCACCCATGAGGAAATGACTACCTCTGGGCCTTCTTGCAGACTAGGCCACAAGCTTGGGACTGAAGCCTATGGCAAAAGCAAGCACACTGCCTAACTCCACAAAATGGCCACCACCCACATGGCCAGGCCACCCACAGAAAGTGAAGACACTAGAAAATAAATGCAGGCCTATGGCAAAAGCAGTGCACACAGCCTGGAAGGCTCCACAAAACGGCCGCTAGCCACCCACAACAAAAAGAAATGGAAGACAGACAATGCAATCCTATGGCAAAAGCACACTGCCTGCGTTCACAAAATGGCCGCCACCCACATGGCCAGGCCACAACAACAACAAGCATAAGTCAAGGAGAACAAAGAAAAGACATGCAGTCCTATTTGGAAAAAGCAGCACACTACTAAACTACCAACACAAAATGGTCCCAAGCCGCATGGATGGTCAGTCACAACAGGCTATGGCAAAAAATGAACTTAAGCAGGCCTATATGACCAGACAAAGGAGGTCTGCTAAACAACACAGCTTTATTACAAAAATGCAAAAAAGAAAATCAACAGGGCTACGAAAGTTTTGAAAGTTATACAGCAAGCACAAACATACTTCCAACAAAGGTATTTATTTATTAACAACACACACACACACAAAGTGAAATCCCCCCCAACCACATTTAGCAATTCAATCGAATGCCATCCATGCCCTACATGATGGTTAAAATAAAATTCAACAGACACCAAATAAACATGCACCCATGGGTACCGCTGGGCCTACTTGCTGAAACTTCAAAGAAAAACAACTAGGCCCCTACTAAAACTACATGCCGCCCACAACAACAAGAAATTTTAAAAACAATGAAAATTACAACAAAATATAGGTACAAGCCCCAAACAAACACGTACACCAATTCCAAACTTAATTTTAAAATCTCAATTCCAAAAGTCCTCAAATCCAATGATATATGGTGCAGCAGACAGACACAAAAAGTGATCCTTCCAGCTCCAAAACCTAAATGAAAGTGAACAGCACATGGACAAAGCACTGGGAGGAGCCTGCTGGACAGAAACAGGAAGTTGGAGACTCAGGGGCACTTCCTTCCTCTTGAAAAAAAAAAGTAAAAAAAGAAAAAGGATGCCTTGCACAAAAAACTACAGCCAAATCACAATCTGAGGAGTTTTTTTGAGCAAAATGATCATTTTCAAGAAGGTTTTATGATGCTCGAGAGATATTCTTTGCCAGATTGTAGTTTCTGCGTGTTCAGGATCGCAATCTTACTAAGACTGCCGCCGGAAGTCAGCTCGGGCATTCGTACACACCCGCGGGATTATGCGGCCATATTACAAATCTGGTGGCGCATGCGAAGGGATAGAAAATCGAGTCGGCGAACGCAGAATCACGGTAAGTCGTTACTGCGCTCGCAAGAACCCATTTTGATCGCGCAAAGAAGAAAAACAGCTAAGCTACATTGCAGATTGCATAGTATTCGGTAACTACGCAATCTACACGAACCCCGAAGTTACCAAAACTACGCAAGCTCTGCGAACGGAGCGTAGTTCACCACCCAGGGTTAAACATTACCCAACACAGCTGAAAGGTAGTTCACAAAAATTAGCACAAAAGTTTGCTTATTTTTCTGGGTTCAACACTTCAGACTCTATAGGCTTGCACCTACACCTGCAAAGAAAAATATGCTCACCAACACCAAGCTTATATACTTGCTTCCTTTATTTCCCAACAATCTTTACAGGATTTCAACTTTTGGAGGGACACTATATACACAAGTTCTGTCAGGGATTAAAGATTGGCAAGTTCAGGGAACAGAGGCCTTATTTAGAACATGTCTCATACCACTTCAGATTATCTTCCTGAACGACACAGTGCAACAAATGTCTTTTCTTGGGTGAGCCAAGATCAAGGACTTGAACACACCTCAGATCCCCTCACTTACACACTTTGAGGGCCGGCAGACTTATACATCACACAGTAAGGCTAAATTGGATGCCATACCAGATAATGTTTCTTTCAATTTATCAGACCCCCAATTGGAAGGGATGGTTGGTTTGGCCTATCAACAAATATAGGTGTCAGTCATGATTCATGGGTACCACCAAAGGGTTTAGAATCCATAGGCCTGACCACTGCTATGTACAAAGAAAATGCACAGGGTTGGTGACATCTTACATTATTGGGAAGTTATGCCTGTGGCTACAGACCTCAACACTGTCCCAGGTGAAACATCACTTTTCCTTATTTTCAGATTATATGGATGTTAGGGATTTTTTGTAGGTCCCCAGAAGCCACGTCAAAAGCGCTTCTTGTATGCTATTTACAACGAGGTATGGAAAATCTCCCAGCAGGAGGCTCCTGAGAGATTGCTTGAGATTGATAGGGTTTTCATGTGTTAAATTAAATGCCTTTGTTGGATGTGTGTAGTTATAACTTGCAAACATTTTCAGCCGTGTGGATTTTCTATTTTGGCATTGTTGCATTAAAGATGTGTTGTTTAGTATGCCTCCTTTGTCTGGCCAGTGTGTGAGTGTGTTTTCATTGCAATAGTAGGCCAGCCATGCATGTGCCTTGGTTCCCCATGTGGCGGGGGCCATTTTGTACATTTTGGATACTTCAACCTGCTTGTGTTTATTGTTTACCAGGCCTCCTGCTTGTTGTTGTTGTGACCATGTAGCTAGTGGCCATTTTGTGAAGGCAGTCAGTATGCTTTTGCCATAGGCCTGCATGTCTTCCAGTTGTTCCCCTTGGTTTATTGCTTCTTGTTGTGGCCTGGCCATGTGACTGGTGGTCATTTTGTGAAGGCATCTAAAGAAAAGGGGCGACCCGGTGTCCCTCAGAACCTGGGTATAAAGTTTATCAACAAAAGGGGGTTCTGTAAGGTTTTCAAAGAGTTATTTCATACATGTACAAAGTATCTTGAAACATGTATATCGCCCACGCCTCTATATATGCATCTGAAGATTGTATTTAATCACGTAAGGGCCTTGAATGTATATCCACTTTGTATTTATATCAGAATTCATTCATTCAGATATGCTTATTTGATTAGGTTTAGAGACAATAACTGTGAACAATAGGTCAAAATTGTGACATATGTGCTCAAGAAGGTGAACAGTTTATGCAATACGTACAGAGTGATTCAAGCTTTATATACAGGGGATAGAACAAGATAATGTATACAGTGGCCAGTCTAATAACCATAGGCACTGGATGCTAATAATGCTTTTTCGTGTAGGGCCGTGGTCGGTCTGAGCCTAGGTGTAGCGTCGACGTTTCAACCCTTGAGGTGCTCCTTTCGGTAATCACTACGGGTCTTCATCAGGACTGTGTGTGGGGAGGGAAGACTTGCAACAGCCTAGTGTGGATCGAAGTTCTGGCCGTAAGTGTCCCTAAGTGACACTTGTCTGAAGATTGCGTCAGCAAGCTAATGGCTCAAGTAGAGTACGGCAAACGGGGTCAATCAACAATGGCTGAGTAGGCATCAGTCCTGCTGGAGCTCAGGCGGATTACCGGATCTTCTAGTGCCCTACCTACATGTTAATCATTCTGTGTGAGCCTACTGCTATGACTATCAGGTGAGCAGCAGTGCATGGGGAGGTGGAGCGGGTGGCATTTTTACTAGATGGATGAGAAGCCCTTTGCAAAACATGATAGTAAGTTCAGCACTGATGCTCACAGATATACTTGTTGGCTAGAGAGAGCGTAAGATATTGAGATTGAATTGAAGCACGAGGGTGTAAAAACACATAAGCCCCTGCCTTAAGTTGATACAGGCCAGGCAGCTACACGTGTGAGGGAAAGCCTTTTGTTTTAATTTTCAGTGCAGCTCGTATGAAGTAAATGACTCCTCTTATTGCAGTTCCGGTGATCCGTCTGGTCTGTTGCAGCTAATAGAAGGCATTATTTAAATGGCAAAGGGTGATTGGCATTAAAAGTGTGATACTCCATCTGCTCCTGGAACTCAGCTTAATCTTGCATAGTTTTTCAATGATTCTGCGGAATTCCGCGGAGTAATACTCTGCAAGTTCCGCTCAGGGCTTCTTATCTGCGAATTCAGAGATGCAAAGAGACATTTTGTCATCAAACCATTACATTTGTTACACAATTCTTGATTCTCGGTACAAAGCATTGCTGGCCACGAACATTCCTTTTTCAGACGGGGATGTTACCACTACAAAACGTGGATAGCTGTGCAAGCCAGTCAGCTAGAAAAAGAATGGCCGTGAAGTAGAGGCCTACTCTTACAGGGCACAAGTACTGCAGGGCAGCATTCAAACTCAGAGCCTGAGGGCAGTGTGGTTGGATCGCAGCAGCCAAAACCACCAACAGCAAGAACAACAGCAAGAACAGGAACATCAGCCCCATAAATGGCAAATTAATGGTTCTTCTGGCAGGGATTAAGTCCAGTGCTCAGGCAAAGGCAATAGAGGCCGAGCAAGGTGGAGCACCCATGACCATTGAGTATATGGTCCAGGCCTATCTAGATGACCCAACAGAGGTCTACGTTGATCAAAACCCATTGCTGTATTGGTATGGGAAAAGGTGCCAATAGCCAGTGCTCAGTAGGATGGCAATACAATTTTTGGCGTGCTATGTAGTCAGTGTCTCCACTGAGCATGTTTTCAGTGCTGCTGGTGCTGTTCTGACAGTGAGAAGGACCAGTGTCTTGCCCCAAACTGTGGAGAGATTAACCACTATCAAAATGAATCAGCACTTTATACCACCGGATTATACCATACCTGCAGTACCACAGCAAAAAGATGACGGAGACTCAGGTTAAGGAAGCAGTGTGTTAGTTGACCTACTTCTAGTCGAACCACCAGAGTTTGAGGATGAGCTCTACTTCCCTGACTACTGGGCTTTCTAGATTCTTTCTTTCTTTGATGACAAATATAAAAAAAAGGATATAGCTAATGAACATTATTCATTTTATTATTTGTGTGTGTCTGGTTGACAAACCCATCCTCACTGTCTTACTCTTAGACACATTTTATTGCCAGATTGGAGTTGTAACTGTGTGCAGGGAAGAAGTCCTGACTCACCCTAAAGCCATTTCCCTCAAGCCAGACATTGGATGGAGAATATAAACCAATATGTGCCTGCTTCCAACCCTAGGCCCTGACTATATATCTTTTCCTAGCCTAGAGGAACTGCCCCATATATGACATTATTATAATTCAATTTACAGCGACCAAATGGAGGTTCTGTATTCTGCAATGTGCCATCAAATCATGGTGAGCACACCGGAAGAAGTGCTAAATGATGGCATGCATTGCATGCTGGCTGATAGTTGTTTGTTGTGAATGTTGTGACCTTGTTGTGAATGATATGTCGTCATTGTGTGCATTGAGACTTGAGAAGAGATTATACATGTGGTGGCAGGAACTGTGAGACTGGATGTTTGTTAAGCTTAATGTGTTAGTGATGATGATTGAGATTCACAATGTTTGTGACCTACCGACGGCTGATCAATAATTTTCCCCTGAAGGCTATTTTTTTCCTTCCCCTTTGAGAGATTGGTTATCAAGATTCCTTCACTGGGTCCAATCCACACTGTCCAGCCTGCTTTGTTTTATTGTTTATACTCCTCAAAGACTCAGGCCCAACCAGTCACTTAGATAATGCAAAGCTTGCAAACACAAATCTAGTCTACTGTGGTCTACACACAAAAAGTCAATGTTTCAATAATCAAAATTGTATTACTAAAGCCGATCCATTGTATTTTGAGCTGGGACGTGTCAGGACTTACTCAGGACACTATTGGTATGGAGTTGGACACCATAATCGGAGTCAGACTCAGGAGGATTATAGATGAAAGAATGACTTAGGGCCTGGGCGTGAGTGTGCCTAATTCGAGAACTGCCACCAGAAGAAGATGAAAGTTTTCAAAATCATTGAAACCATTGATTTGGATGATGATGACTTTGAAGTACCCTAAAGGTGAACCACAACATCAGACCTACACATGTCTGTCTAGTGGTGGTGGTGAGTGTGGTGTGACTGACAGCAGTGCATTGACTTTTTACTTCATTTGGAAAACGCTAGGTTGCTGTGTGTGTGTGTGTTCAGTGCTCTCTGGCTCAAATTTGAAGATAAGTGGCAGATGGGAGGGTCGCCTGATGTTGGAGGTAACTGCCGGAAACAGACATTTAACCATACTGCCTCTGAAAGTCGACTTGTTGCACTTCTCCGTATGCAGTTTAACTTTTCTCCTTGATTCTTTAATATCATTTTTGGTTTTCCATCTACTACAGGCCCTTTACTCTGTGCCATACTGGAAAAACAAGTCACACTTACCTTACCAAACCGCATCCACCAGGCACCCAAGATTGACGGACAGTCCAAGAGGAATGCAGAGATGCAACTCCCAATTTGGAAATACGTTATCATTTTTTTCTCTTTAATCGTTACAACTGTTTATGTTTGTTTACTCGAGTCCTAAAAATATTTACATTTTATTTGCTCTCTTTTAAAGCCCAGTACAACAGAACATAATGTAGCTTGGGTCTCTCTGAGAGCAGACGGACAGTTTCATTCACCTGTACTAGTCTAGTGCTCATCATCATGCATGCATTTCCTTTTCTTCCCCGAACAGATTTATGATGGTCAGCCACCAAGATGAATGTTTTTTTCAGAGGAACATAATCCATCATAATTGCCAGCATCATCATCCTTCCAACACTAAAGGATATGCGTGTCCACTCCATAGCTCGAGACAACTTCAGTTTGCAACTTGTACTTGCCCATCATTCTGATTATTTATTTTACTTTTGCATTTCTTATCATGGTTTCTCGTTTGGCAGTTTTCTTCTTGTGTACTTCTAGTCGTACTCTAGTCTCCCTCAGTTGACTGTCACTTTTTTTGCAAAGCATGCATATAAAATGGCATTAAATCAGTTTTTAATATGTCAATTAAATTAGTTCCCTGTGATGAATATTCCTCATCCTAACGGTTTGGCTAGGAGGGAGTTGAACCTCACTGCAGAATCTGGTGCTTTCACTCGTATTCGACTAGTCAGCTAGCTTGGAGATACTGTATACTACTACCACGACCATGGCACCTTGGGAAACCATCACCCTGCAGCCATCCCGTCCCCTAATCACAGTTAAGAGAAGAACTGTGGGGGATTCATTCAATACGCAATAATATATATACTATGGAAATTAATTCACACACCAACACCCCTTCGAGTCCATAGGGATTGATCTAGTTGCAGACTGCATAGACCATGAGGACCATGGTGTGTTACTCTATCAGCAGATTTCAAAAACTGGCTGCAGCCCTACGGCAAAGGAAACAGTGCAAAGTTACCCTCAAAAAAGATTTACATCACATGTAAAACTGTACATTTGTTCCCCTAACAAATATAAACTAGAAGAAAACCCACACCTGACCTACCGCTCCCTAACCCCAACCAATTTCCAACAAAAGTCCAACTGTCCAAACAAATGTCTGTAAAAATAAATTGCGAAAACACCAAAAATCTGATTTCCCCAACTTCCACATTCCCATCCTCTCCTCAACAAATCCCACCCACTAATCAAAAGATTAAAAAAGGGACAAGAGAGGCCTACCAGCGGGCTAGGACTCTGATCTTCCTCCTAAGCTGTTCAAAACACTCCTCCAGCCTGGCTTCCAGATGCACCATCCTCAGGAGCATGCAGCATTGAAGGCTCTAAAAGTTACGGGGCGGAGCAGCAGTGGTTCAATGGTGGTGTGCGGCTGCCGGAACATGGTGTCGTACCACCAGAGAAACTGGGGCCTGGCTGGGCCCGGGCGCATTGGAGACTGCAGCTGCTGCTACTTCCTCCTCCTCCTTCTCCGAGGCTGTCAGCCGCAGATAGTCTGCCCTGATGGCCTCCAGCTTTCTTTGCTGGGTCTTGGCTGCCTGATGGGTTGGGAAGGAGGAGCTATTACAAGAAAGAAAAAAGACAACTTTTAACCAATACTCTTAGCAAAACAGTAACACATAAATGTATATAGTGGCACAGAAGCACTAGCAGTACATAATATGCCATTTGTGGTAGATATCCTGGATTCCTCTTTGTGAGAAGTTGGCCTGATATATGCTGTTCACTAGTTCTAGTGGACACCTTGCACCAGTACAATTTGACTCTTCTGGTAGATAGGTTTAAGACAACCTTTTAAAGAAAGCTATCCTAGTGGTAGCTGTGGAGAGCAGCCTTCAGGCTAAGTCTCAGAGGAATGTAAAGCAGCTTGTTTTACCTTATAATCTCTTGAATTACCAAATGAAAAGACACCACACAGGTATATATATAAAATATATATGTATTTATTACTATACACACTCTTTATGAGATTAGAAGTCAGGAACATAAGCAAAAATCAATGTTTCACAACAAGTTAAGCACAAATATGGCTGGGGCCCAAAGGGTGTACCAGACCATATACTAAAAAACAGGTTTAGGAATATCGACTTGCAAGGGTACAAGGCCTAGGGCCTTCAGAATCTCTGGGGCCTCACTAATCCACCCAAGGCAGGTAAGCAAAGGACCCACGGGAGACGCGTGCAGTGTGAGAACACAGCCGCGGGTTCCCTATTGACTTCAATGGAGCAAGTCGCGGTTGGAATTTTAAAGTTCTAGGGTACTTCGGGAGAGTCTACAAGCAAGTCACTTACAGGGTAAGTAGTTCGAGAGCCAACACAAACAGGAGCACTGTAGTGCAGGAGTTACCTCACCCAGGGAAGCCGGGTTCATAGGTGTCTTTTGGTGTCAGGTGGCGGCGTCGTTTTCAATGGGAGCCAATAAAGACTTGCTGCTTGTGAAGACAGAAGAAGTGTCCGGTGGAATCCAAGGCTGGATTCAGAAGAAAGAGGACCTGAAAGCAGAGGAGACAGTGTTCACAGTCACTTGCCAGTGACCCGGGGGCAGGAAGCTGGATGCCCACAGATGTCAGTAGATTTCAGGTGATCACGGGTGTCTTGACTCTTCAGCCACGAGGTCCAGGAGGCATTGACCACAACCAGGAGCTGGATTCAGAGTGTCCCACAAAGTCTGCAGCTTACTGAGGTGTCGTCAATCAGATTGGAGCCAACAAGCCTTGGCAACAGCAAGTCTTGTGGAAAGTGAAGAAAGTCAGCGGTGCAGACCAGCAAGGTTTGAGGGACTCACCCAGCAAGGGTCCATCAGGGCAGGCCTGGAGCAACCAGGGGAGCTCTTTGGTTTGGTAGAAAAGTCTTCAGGTGACCCACAAGCCAACAGGCAACAAATCTCAAAGATGCCTCATGAGGATTCACTTCACAGGAACCCACGGTCACTCTGGATGAGGTAGGCGTCTGATCTTCAATGGAAATCCTGCTGAAGGCTTGGATCACACATGGTCCAATGCACAAGTTTGTAGAATGTCATGAATGTATTGCACTCGACAACAGTGCACAGTACCTGGGTATTGCTGTTCCTCATCACTCGTGGGGTCCACTTGCCTCAGCTTCGCTGGGGACTCATGATGGCCTTTGAAAAGTCAGGAAATCCACTTACAGGGCTGCAGGGACTTCGGGCTCTGGCGGGAGTGGGAAAGTTTGCGACCGTTGATTCAAAGTTTTGGTGCCTGCCAGGCAGGGGAGTCACTCCTTGACTCCAAGGGGGATTCTTCAGTCTTCCAAAGGTAGTGGAACGTCGAAGGTCCAGGATTCTTCCTCAGAGCGTCATCCAGGGATATCTAGTTTGCAATGGTAAGGGTTCCCTAACTTATACTAGAAGGAAGGGAGGGACTAGCTCTATGACCCCTCCTATGGGAGGGTCAGGGGAGTGGGTGGCTACACCTACTTCCCTTTGTCCATTTTCATGCCAGAGCAGGGGCAGGGAGCCCCTGAACCGGTTTGAGCTGGCATATGCACAGAGGAGCCTACTGCTCCTCCAGTGCAGGACTTCAAAGCACTCTAGGAGTGAACCCACCCAGCCCCAATACACTAAATCCTGTCTGGGAGGTGGTTACACCTCCCTGTGACAGGATGCCTATTGTTGGGCCTCCTCCACTGCGAGTTTCGGTCAGCAGCAGGAGGGCAGCCCAGTGTCTTTGCTGGTGGCATCCATTTTGTGATGCCAGGGCTCTTCAGGATTCTACCGTGTTTCCACAGTAGGTACATGTCTACCCCTCTAGAAGGGTGGTATCATACTCCCACACCAGATACTGGTTTGGGGGTATGATTCCAAAGCATTTGACACCAAACACGACATGTTTTGATGCAGCCATTCTAAAGTTGGCATTAACCACAAGGTTATAATGCACTTAAGAGTATATGGTTTAACCGCATCCACAAACAGCCACAGAGAATAGACTCTGAGGGCTGCAGAGGGGCCCTGCTCAGGCAGAGGCACTCCCTCACATGGAAACCAAGCACCCTGCCCTCAGGATTGATAGGGAACCTATATCTCAGTGAGGAGTGCTAACACTACCTCAACCAGGCTGCAATAGCAGGCCTGTGGTGTCAGATTTAGTCTGCTTCCCAGGGGTGGCATAATACATGCTTCAACCCCTGGTAGGCCTGTGATGTTCCTATGCCCTTGGTACCTAAGGTACCATATACTAGGGGCTCATAAGGTACCACAGTATCCAATCACTAGTGCATCTAATATGCACTCCAAGTTGTTTAGAGAGAACAGAGAGGCTGGTTCCCTGATTAGCAGGGTCCCAGCCTGACTATAGCCAGAAACCAGTGTTAACATCAGAAAAAAAGTGGGGGCAAAATAAGTGCAGATCCTACTCTCCTACACTCGGCCCCTAAGATTTGGATGTGATTAGAGGTTCAGACATTAGGCACTATGGAGTAGACAAATATTCGTCTTCTCTCTCTTGTTTAGCTAAATTATTCTTGTAGTCATGCCAGTTCAGCTTGCGCCCTAGACAGACACATTTGTGTCTCAGACTAGCGTTACTTTACCACTGTTTGCAGGTAGGTCAGCTGTACTACACAGTTATCTCTTTTTCTATTATGGCCATGATCTGTTAAATGGCAAATGCTGTATTTTCCTTTCACCCTCACTACAACAAAGCAAATGAATAATACATGAATAGCGACTAATATGAATGATGATATATTGCACAAAATCACATGAGGTACTACTATTGTAACCATGCAGCCGATAGGCCACCCATGGCTGACACTGTTGAAATGCCATGGATATGGAGTGGGCGTCGGAGGGAGGCAATTGCTCATGGATGGGTATGTAATATATATGTTGTACTTGAAAACTACTGTGTGTCAAGGGACTTGTCTGAAATACATACAACCTCAAACCTTTGAATCAAAAGCTTGATGAAAAAAAATCCTTGTTTATTCTTCTTCCCAGGGACTTTATCATTGCATTGTTCTTCTAGCATTATTTTTTCATACTTGGCTTTGCTACTCAGGCACAATTTAAGGTTTACATTTTCTTCATCCAGTCTTTCACCTATGATTGAATACCATCCATCCATCCATCCATCCATCCATCCATCCACCCAAACATGGCCACCATGCTCAACAAAACTTTCACCAACATACATTTGTCATTTAACCACCCATGCATCCTTGCTTTGGCCCATCAACCCCTCCAGAGGATTTTTTTCACCCATACACTTTCACCCAACCAGGCAGGCATCCTTTCTTTTACCTTTGACCCATCCTTGAACCACACATGTGTCCTATCAGCCACCTATATGCATCTCTTTACCCGTCCCTCCTCCTTCCATCCTTCTTTCCCTTTTCCGTCAACCCATCAAGGTCTGACTCTTCTTCATAAAACTCTCTCTACTGAGTTGAAGACAGAAGAGCTCATTAGCTACTTACCTCCCGTTGTATATATTAATGCTAAGTAAAGGTGTCTTCAAGTGTTCACAACTTAGTCTCACAGTACAGTGTACACCCTTTCAGCAATTGCATAAATTGTTAATAAGCAAGCAATAAGACTTACCACCACCTGTCACTGCTGCTGGCTCACCTCTTGCAGCTGTCACACCTGCTCCCTGAAGGCTGGCGTTGCTGTCACCACTCGCTAGAAAAACAATTACACATTTTTTTGATGCCATATATGCCTCCCCCTATTTATTTTTTCTGTAGCAAGATTGAAAATACATACACCACACCCATCACTACAATTCAGGTACAGACAGTATGTCCTATAAAAACTAATAAAATATCTGGTTGGGCAATTTTTGACAAGCCTCTCAAGAAGACATCCTGTAAAGGACTGGACTGAGTGGCTAGAGCTTTTGGTGAATCTGAGTTTTATAACAGAAATAATAGTGGACAATGGGATATAGGTCTTCTTGGTTGGAAAATGTAATGGTGCCGTCCCCCTCCTTCTCCTCATATTTACTTCCAGCCATGTTGCAGAGTCAGCATTAGACGCTACCCTAACTTGCACATCTTCAGGGAGGACCTCAAGACCCTGCTCTTTGACTGAGCCAGAGCTGCCTCCCTCCCCCAGGGCCTTGAGAACCTCACGGGTGAGTAGTGCGCTTTATAGACCCCTGATTGATTCATTGATTGATAATCAGTTCACCATCCACTGCTGCTAATAATACTAGGCCTAGATGAGAAGAAGGCACAACCTTGGGGTGTCCAACATGACCACGGCCACAATCTCGTTTTATGGATTGAGCATGAAAAAGTAAAAGAAAGCCTTCTCATCTCAACAAATGCGTTGAATACCTTACTTTTGAATGTAATCTGCACGGCAGAGTAGTAGTTCTAGTACTTGTAGTATTAAGGACCAATGGGTTCTCTGAGTTTTACAGTACCACCACTAGGCTGTCCACAATATATATAAGGGGAGAGGGTAAGCTGACTAAAAAATCAGAAGAAAGCAATCTAGAGACAGAGTGGTACAGACCGAGGCAGTTTGAGGTAAAATACAGACACTAGAAATATAAAATAGCTAAATTATTAAATAGGATAATGCAGGGATAACAAGAATTTAGAAACAGATAGATCAAAGAGGATTTCGGAAAAAATTAAATTAGGAAACGGTGATAATAGTTCAAAATAGGGAACGGTAAAGTTTAGGGATATATGTATCAATATTAACAACATGATGACTTACGGGGGCCAGAAGAGCCTTCGGATGAGGAACGATCTTGGGAGGCACCTCCAGCTCCAGCACCCACCTTGGACAACCTCTTCTTGCCCCTCGATGCTGACAATCATGTAAGACATAATTAAAGAGACAATAAATGATTGGTGTTAAATAAATATAAATTAAACGCTCCAAAAAGATTTTTTGACAGGAAACAGCAATTGCAATAACATTGACCTTTCCTAAATCAGATCGACTAGTTAGACTAGTATTGCGGTCGCGGACCATCCTATCTTTACTATTCCATTGTTCCAATCCGATTTCTGAATCTTAAACCTACCTAGCCCGCCTATTTCTAACACTGTGGAACAAATTCAAAAAAATTATATTTGCTTCTAAGTTCCGATCTTATTCTCTTTCATCTCTCCCCTTTGATGGGCCAATTCATTAAGTCTGCATTTAGTCTTTAAAAGCATAGATGGACGCATGCATATTGCATACGCCAAATTGATTGGTTGCTAGTCACTATACGGACTACAAACAAGGTTCTACTATGGACTGAAGTGAGAGGATGCGGGCCACTAAATTACAGAGTCTCTATAGTCTGCATTACCTAAATTAAGTTCTTACATAATCAGCCCAAGCGAGCACAATGTTGCAAACAAGTATTATTCGGTAGAGCCAACTACCTGTGTAGAGTAATAACATAATATAAGATTTGTAAACGTAACTTGCCTGCATGAGAGCAGCATGCTCGGTATTTGGGAGAAAAATATTAGTAATAACATAGAACACACAAGTAATAATAATATTAATAATTAGATATTCACCAAGCACACTGACCTCAACCTCTAGCAGGTCCTGCTCTTGGTCCAGGATGTTGGACCACTGGTGCGTCAGCTGATTGTGGGTACGCCAGACCCCAGAACAGCAATACACTGCCTGGTGAACCCTCGCCCACCATTGCTGGCACTCCCAGAGGCCATAACATGGCCCAGGCTTGCCGCCTTATGCCAGGGTGGAGGGGAGGTGGCACTGCACAAAAAAACCAGTGCTGCCCCCACTATCTCAGAAAATAAGGCCCAGGGCTGCACCCATCTTGGCCGAGCTCTCTTTCTCTGCCATGATTCTGGGGGGGGCAGACAGAAGTATACAAAATAACTGGGAGAAGAAGAAAGGAAGGAAAACAATTTGGAAGGAAGTATAGAGAAAAATAGTATAAAAGGATAGAACTCACATAACCCCTTTGCTGCGGCGTGAAAACCGCTGCGGTGTGGGGGGGCTAGGGCGTGGGCATGGTGCTGGGATGCTCATGGTGGGGTCCCAGCTTCCGAACCCTAGCCAGGACAGGGATAGCTTCCCCAGGCACTGTTGGACCCTGTCCCCAGCGCCCAGACCCTCCAATGGCTTGCAGGACAGGGGGCTCATGCACCCCAGGGCCCTCCGGACGGAGCGCAAGCCCCGGGCCTGGTCCCAGCTTTTGAACCCTAGCCAGGCTGGGGAGAGCCTCCCCAGGACCCGGTGGACCCCGGTCCCCAGTGCCCAGACCATCCGATGGCTTGCAGGATGGGGGGTCACTCACCCCAGGGCCCGCCAGATGGAGCTCAAGCCCTGGGCCCGGTCCCAGATTCTGAGCCCTAGCCAGGCTGGGAGAGCCTCCCCAGGCCCCAATGGACCCCCGTCCCCAGCGCCCGGACCCTCCAATGGCTTACACGATGGGGGGCTCACAAATCCCGGGGACGGCCAAACAGAGATCAACCCCCGGCCAGGTCCCAGCTTCCAAACCCTAGCCAGGATGGGGAGAGTCTCCCCAGGCCCCGGTGGTCCCCAGTCCCCAGCGTCTGGACCCTCGGCTGGCCTGCAGGATGGGGGCTCATGCACCCCGGGGCCCGCCGGATGGAGCTCAAGCCCCGGGCCCAGACCCAGCTTCCAAACCCTGGCCAGGCTGGGGAGAGCCTCCCCGGGCCCCGGTGAACCCCGTCCCCAGCGCCCGGACCCTCAGATGGCTTGCAGGATGGGGGTCTCAAGCATCCCGGTGCCCGCCAGACAGAGCTCAAGCCCCGGGCCCGGTCCCAACTTCTGAACCCTAGCCAGGCCGGGGAAAGCCTCCCCGGGCCCCGGTGGACCCCCGTCCCCAGCCTCGGGAACCTCAGCTGGCTTGCAGGACGGGGGGCTGCCACACCCCGTGGCCCACTGACGGAGTTCGAAACCCAGGCCCTGTCCCAGCTTCCGAACCCTAGACAGGCCTGGGAGAGCCTCCCCAGGCCCTGGTGGACCCCCGTCCCTAGTGCCCAGACCCTCGGCTG